>NW_024704748.1:12656294-17456294 GCF_018977255.1 Callorhinchus milii | reverse complement strand
TTTTTCTTAGTTTCGAAGACTATTCTGTTTAATCACTAATGAAATTCGACCTCCAAATTAAAACTTAATTTAAGAATCTTCTACAATTCTGTGTTTTCTTGAATCTTAATATAAAATGGTCTTGCAGACAATTACTGTGTGGAATTTCAGACCCGTAAAAGTACAGCTGCACAATAAAGCGAATTTAAAGTCTTGCTGTCTGTGCTTTTTGTCCCACTGGATCCATAATATAAAAGTAGCATGAGTCAGTGGAATATTCGCCAGGCTAGTTATGAGTGGAAAAGAATGGCTAACAAATGTGCAAGGCTTGGGAAAAATAAGGCAAATTTTAAGATTCTAAATGCATTTACAAAAAAAAGTTTGATAAATTTAGTTTTGTTTGAGGAAGAAGAGCCAAAAAAAATTGGGTACCAGCATTATCATATCAATGTCTTGCACAGAGGATGTGATAATCCAAATTATCCCAATTTATGTCATCGCAATAAATGTTTGCAAACAAATAAAAAATGTGGTCAAGATGCTTTTCATAAAAGCAGTGCCCCTTTAAGAAACAAGAGTACCTTTATTCTCGGGAAAAGGAAGTAATGGGTTTCCTGCGGAGATTTCTAATGGATTTTAATGGCTTAAATTAACTGGCAATGAGCAAAACCAAGGAATCACATTGCTGTCAACATAAATGTCTGAAAGAGCTAATGGGCTCATTTATTCCTAACCCCTTCCCCTCCCTCCCCAAATCACCATAGTGATGAATGAGATAAAAGAAGAAAAGCTGCTTATGCTAGAAATCTGAAAAGAAACATAAAAAATTCTGAGAATACATAGCAGGCAAATTAACATCTGATGCCCTTTTTCTAGTGCAGACTGGAAAAAAGGCATTTGGCCCATCAAGGCCACTCCTTCCAAATGACACAAAACTCACCCTCTGATTCAATCTACCCTATCCACTGTATCTTCAAATCTTCATTATTCAGCCTTGGCCTCCTTCCCTCTACAGATAACATCCCCAAGCCTCTGTCCCAACAGCACAAAAATCATTGTTTCCTAGTCAAAAACAATGAGGGAAAACATTTCTATTTTGTAGCTATTTGTATTAAAGTAGACGTGTATTGGAGTCTTTGCAAGTAATTTATTCCATTCAAACCATCACTGAACCTTTTTCTACTTATATTTTGACAAAAAGACAGACAGTATTACAGAAATCCTAATGATTTTAGGCTTTTTGCTGCATGGGCCGCAAGGCGCATGCGTATCCAATGAGCTCCTGTAGCCTCACAGTCGACAACAACAACTTGGATTCATATAGCGCCCTCCACGCCGGACGGCGTCTCAGAGCGCTTTACAGTAACGGATCCCGGGACCGAGCCAGGGGGAGGGGGAGGAAGGTGACCAAAGGCACGGTCGAAAAGAAAGGTCTTCAGCAGAGACCTGAAAATGAAAAAGTCAGGATACTGGTCCTGATTGGTTTTGGTGGATCCCCAGCCTGCTCTGGTGTTCCCCCCACCACCCCCATCCCCCAAATGGGCCACCCAGTTTTTGTTAAAGAAGAAATTAATAAAAATATTTTGCTACAGTCTAATATGTGTAATTTCCTCATGTTTCATTTTTATCAATAAAGTGAAAAACTGTAGGTTGCCAGTAAAATGTACCCGATAACACACACCCAACCCCCGGAGTTTTCCAAAAAATCTCAGCACATTTTCCTGCAGCTTTAGGCAAATATTTCCGCACTGTTCTATTGGCCCAGTTCATAACTAATTTCTACTCTCATTTTGAAACTGTAAGGGCAGAATTAAAACCTAATTACATAAAACAACTTGATCTAATGAGATAAAAATGGAATATAATTTTAATCCAGTGAAAATTGGGGACTTCTAGGTTTTTGGAAAGTGTATAGTTGGTAGATTTAACTTCAAAATTAAACAAATGTGGAGTGTTTTAATGTCTAAGGGTGAAATCCACCTTCACATGGGCAACAAATGCTGTATAGTGACTGCATATGACATTTCTCATGGAAATTAAGAATTGGTTTTATTCTACAGTCTTCTAATTCAACGCATAATGCATTTGTTGCAGACTTGAAACAAACACAGAAATTAATTATATTATCTAAATCTTTCAAAAGTATCTTAGTGAACTGCATTCTCTTGGTCACCTTTGAACAATTGCTAATGAATTGCATTCAAAGTTATGTATAATCTTACCATATTTATTATATCAATTAATTCATAAAACCTCTGAGCCAGATTCAGTTTCCTGAATGAAAAGTAATGTATAAAGCATCATTCTTTTCAATGACTACATTTTTCTCAGTTTGAGTGCCTTCCAAATCCCATTGTATCAGCTGTAACAAGCAGCCACAGTTGGAATATTGTCAGTGCCTCTGGATGACTTATAGTCGACTTTCCATTCTACTTAAGATTGAGAGACACATTTTGCTGTGAGCGATGAGTCAAACATAAGATGGAAAGATCCTTTGAAAATGAATTACTGGGAGGTGAACTTGAGCTTCGATGTTTTGTTGCTACTTGACATCCATCTCGATGTGTATCACGTCAGCAAACTGAGGCGCTTTTTCAAAGAATGCTGAACTAGAATGACTGAGGTCTTACAACTGCTGTAAGTTACCCATTGTACTTTTGTCAGCATTAACTCTGCCCTCAGAGCCTCGAAAAATGACGCTTGCAGTACTTTATGTATCTTGACATAGTACCATTCATTCAAACAAACGTAGATTCATTCAAATATCAAATTTCACCCTGGGCAAGATCACTGACATCATGGATCTTAATTTTTTTGCCATCAACAGAACAAAATAACTATTCATATAACCAAGTTGAGCCAATAAATGTTAGGAGTCAAACTCAAGAATGAATTGGACTTATCAAGTGGATCACTAGTGAAATCTGAAAAGAACAGGCAAGCGTTATGTGAAAAATTTCATAATGCCATTTGTATTTACAAATAATACTACCTTAACCCTTCAAGCATATTAGAGCACAGTCCCTTGTTAGTTTGCTGCAGATAGTACTTTTAAAGTTTGTCAGGAAAATGGCAGTGGAAAATCCATAGATTATTCCATGTCAAAGGCAACAAGTACCACCAAAAAGACCATTGAGACATCATTCAAAAATACTCACCACTATGACCATCATAATAGCACAAAGCCAGAAAGCAATTCAATTTATATTATGTGGAACTGATCATATCAATCACTATATACAGCTGCTATTTTGTCATTTTTCCTATTTCTTGGTCAAATGGAAAATATCAACTGGTGCTTGCTTTAAGCTTCTAAATTTTCTGTTCTTAGATTGCATCCAGAACTAAGTTTAAAAAAAGAAAAAAGGAGTATTTTTAAAACAAAATTGTTATGTGCACAATAATGTGTATTTTCTCACGTTGGCACAGATGTGTAATGTTAATTTTTCTCTTGTTATCTTATTTCTCCTTTCTGCCTTATATTGTTATTAGTAATATATTATCTACCTTCCTTGAAAAGCTGTTCCACACTGTTTCTTGGATGAGTAACAGTCTGAGCTGCAGTTTGCTGCACAATCATTATCAATGCATCTTTCTGATCACCTGTTGAGAGTAACATCGAATTATCTGGCAAGAAAACAAAGCATTTGGCCAAACTAGTAGTCATATTTATATTTCACATGAGGTTTCAGGGGAGGGAGAGATATGCCTTTTTAGGTTTTTCTTTATTTTAAAATGAGGCCACTGAAATGTTGTGATACTATTTGTTCATTGAAGTCATCTTTGGATCCTAGAGACAGGCAGTACTGGGTTGAGCCTGCAGTCATCTGGGTTTGACTGATAAGCAGGTACTATGAAAGTGTACTGTAACTAATAGCAACAAAAGCATTACAGAGATACTTAAGCAGAGAGTAAATGGATACTTTATTGCGGACAAATGTAATTACCTTTTATGATAGGAGATCCAACTGTGTCTCAGCACAAGTCTTGAGTAAGTTGAGGCTTTGCAACCTCTTTCTCAGAATGGAAAATAGCCCCATGCATCTTGTTCCTAACTGAGCTTTCAGGTGGCTCTGCAGGCTTTACTTGACAAACATAATGATGATAAAACAGCTGCAGATCTACCTTTGGGAGCTGACACTCCAATGTTACCAATTGCCAGGTCAAAGTACCATCATTTGCTAGAGTGCTGGCAAGGCTCTGTTTTTTTCATTTTTACTTGTATTACGATTATACCTATTGTGGGTGTTTTATCTCGATGACGTGATAAGATGCTACATCAAATGCAAGGATTATTATTATACCTTCTTAGTTTAAATTTAGCAATGCCTTGCATTTATGAACTTTGTTCTGACAGAAATGAAGGGGGAGCGGGGGAGAATGCATTGTGTTTCCAAAATCTTATTTTACATTTGAAAGTAACCTTTCGCTGCTGTTGCGCAACTAGATTTATGCTGAAATCGATAGATTATTTGTTCCTTCTTACAAAAGATTTTGAATTTGTTGCTGGTACAATAATCTAGTAGTTATAGATAGTACTCTGTTCTCTCTTCTTGTAGCATTTGTTACCTTTCCCTAAAAGGGGAAAAGTGTTGTTATCTTGTCTAGCCATATTATCTAAAATTTAATTGAAATTACAATTGCAATGAAATGCCATTCACCTAGCACTCATGCACGGAACAAAGAGTTGCAGACTCTTTTTAAATGTCTTTACTCCAGCAAAGAAGACCTTGATACACCCTGATACCATGGGAATGGACATTGCAAATTACAGTGCATTTTACATCCCTTCAAAGACCATTTTCATAAAAATGTTTCGATATGACCCACCATGCAAATTAGTGGGTGTTATACATGAACGACCATAGTAATTCTGGATACAACAAGAATAAGAGAAATTTAAACATATAGCCTTTAACAACAACAACAACAACAACAAGATTCCATTTGTAAAGCGCCTTTCACGTCAGGAGGACGTCCCAAGGCGCTGCACAGTTGGGTCATGACCCAAGCAGGGGGGAAATGGTCAGGGTGAGGGGAGGGAAGGGAGGGAGAGAGGAGGGGGGAAATGGTCAGGGTGAGGGGAGGGAAGGGAGGGAGCGAGGAGGGGGAAGAGAGTCGAGAGGGGAGCTGAAGGCACGGTCAAAGAGAAAGGTTTTGAGACCGGCCTTGAAGGAGGAAAGGGAGGAAGCAAGGCGAAGGCACTGGGGGATGGAGTTCCAGAGCCTGGGGGCTGAGAGGCTGAAGGCCCGACCACCGATGGTAGGGCGGTTGGGGCGGGGGACGTGGAGCAGACCGGAGCCAGAGGAACGGAGGGTACGGGCAGGTAGGTAGGGGGATAGTAGGTTGGAGAGGTAGGAGGGAGCAAGGCCGTGAATGGCCTTGTAGGTGAGGATGAGGATCTTGAAATCAATCCTCTGGGGGATGGGGAGCCAGTGGAGGCGAGCGAGGGTGGGAGTGATGTGGTCCCGAAGCCTGGTGCGGGACAGTACACGAGCTGCAGAGTTCTGAATGACCTGCAGCTTGTGGAGGGAGGTGGCGGGAAGGCCGGCGAGGAGAGAGTTCCCGTAGTCCAGCCTTGAGGTGACAAAGGCGTGAACCAGGGTTTCAGCAGCGTGAGGGGTGAGGTAATGCCGTAGTCTGGCGATGTTCCGGAGGTGATGGAAGGCGGTGCCAGTTGTGGTGCGGATGTGAGGGAGAAAGGACAGCTCAGGGTCGAACAAAACGCCGAGGTTCCTGACTGGCTTTGAGAGGTGGAGAGTGCAGCCTTGGATGCTGATGGTGTCAGCGCCTGAGGTGCGGAGGCGCTGACGTGAGCCAATCTGGAGGGCCTCGGTTTTTCGCACGTTGAGCTGAAGAAAGTTGTCTCTCGTCCAGGACTCGATGTCGGACAGGCAGGCTGTCAGGACATCGGTGGTCGTGGAGTTGAGATTAGAGGAGGAAAGGTAGAGTTGGGTGTCATCCGCATACATGTTTAAGGCACTCTATAACTCTGGATAACAAATTGCCACTAGCACAGTAAAACATATCTAAACTTTTTTACTTATAAAAGTGATAAATGCATAATCAGTCAATCGAGGTCACAGGCAAAAACGTTATGGTCATTCAAAATACATTTATGGCTTTGAAGTTCCATCCAACCTTTGTCTAATACCATTTTGTCTGAAAAAATCACTCAGAATTTTGGAAGATAAATTATTTCAATTTGGAAGAGAGGTTTCTGCAGCTGTTAAAAAGAACTGGCTTCCACACAAGTATAAATCTAAGAATTCTGTATAGTTCTGCACGACCCTAAATGTTAATATAAAATGGTCTCAAAAACTTAGAATAGGCAGAATAGAATCTGCTCTCAGATGCCATAATTAGAGAGTGAATGTACTGAAGGAATGAGCTTCTCTGGATCAAATAAACTTTACTGAATCCAATATTTCTTAAGGAACTATTTACAGTGGTGAATATTGTATTTATAAACACATAGGCACCATGTTCACTCTTTCAAACCTTCAATTACTAGCTTCAATATCTCCTGTGCCACCTCTTTTCACCCTATAAAAGACATTGCAAGAAGCATTGTCCTGCTGAGTATGAGAATGGAATGAAACAGACATTGTGAAATACTAAATGGGTGCCAAACTTTGAATTTACCATCTTATGAATAAATGTTATGTCTAACATAATCTGTTTAATCAGATAGATTGTGGCTCACTCATTTTGCATTCTGTGTTTTTCTCTCCTTTTGTTAGGTTTCCCCATGCCATGTGTCATTTACCTAGCAAAGAAGTTCAGTGGATTGCCTGCTGCTAACCACCCTTTCAGTAATGGAAGCCCCCACCTTCCTTCTAACAGCAAAATGAGATCAGGAATCCACTATGGAAACTCATGCGTGCAAACTTTACCCATACTTTACCATTTGGTATAACACATTGCTGTCATTCCACAGCATACGTGCTTTAATTGTGACTGATGTAAGTCTAGGACAGGTATTACCATTCAAATCTTTATTTGGAAAGATGTACCAGTTCTTAGCTAAACCACTAGATGGAGGAGTTCACAAATAACAAATAACACTGCGTTTGGAGTAACAGAATTCTGTTGTTCCAATTTTTATATCACAAGATCACAAGGGGAGTTTGGTGAAGAAGACCAATCTGCCTATTTTTCTCACCTGCCAGCATACCAACCTTACTGTCTACCCATTATAGTGTTAAAAAGTTTCATAAATAACTTCAGTATCTTTCCCTCGACTCAACCACCCTTCTTGGTTAAAATTGTTCCACCTATTGATTATCTCCTGCATAATGAATACAGTCTTGGTGCCTGTCCTAAGCAGGTGTCAGCCTGGCTCATTTGGTGGCACTCTTGTCTCTGAGTCAGACGATTGTGGGTTCAAAACCCTATGTTGGGTCTTTGAACTCATAGTCTAAAACGACCCTTCAATGCAATGCTGTGGGAACTCTGTATTGTTGAAGGTACTGTGCTTAGAAAATATGTTAAGCTGAGGTCCCATATTGCCTGTTCAGGTGGAAGTTAAAGATCCCATAGCACTATTTGAAAAGGAAAGCGAGTGCCTTTACCAACAACCAACAGATAAAATTGGTCATTTACTTGTGGGACATTACTGCACCAAATTGACTGTCGTTTGAGCTTACAAAATATGGAGTCACCACACTTTACAGTAAATTCCTGTGGCATGCTTTGAGACATCCACCTGATGTAACATACATTATATCAAATAGAAAGATTATTATTAACTCTCAATCTGTGACCTCTTCTGCTGTTTGGTATATCTGACAGTATTGTTCAGGGGTTACCTTCTCTCTCATTAAATATTTATATACCTCTGTAAGATTCCCTCTTACAATTATATCATACAAAAAGATAAGTACTCTATTAAGGATAAGATTTAGATCAGAACAATAAAATTAAAATAATTTCTAGATCGAGGATGGATAATCCTTGGACAATCAGCACATTTAGTAAGAAAAAAGTCAAAGACTTCGGAATGCCTAGAAAAATTAAATTTGCATTCGTGAACACAAAGTTCATTAGCTTATTGTTATTTAGTAATATCAAAAATGGCAATGGGCAGACTGAATCAATTACAATAAGTACGAAGGATGTATTATACATTTTTATATTGTACATGATCAACAATCCCTAAAGTCAGATTTTTTTTGCTTGTTTGTCTTTGGCTGCAAAAATCACAGCCTGTTGTCTGCTTTCAATTAGAAAAAATATAATCATGTGTTCCTGTTTATTTTAAACTGATCCAGTATAATGGACCTAAATATGAATCGGAATCCCTTTTACAATCCATTTAAGTTTGTAATCCCTAAAACTGAAAGCACATTTATAATAAAATCCAGTTGAAAGTTATATTACATTTCAAAAAGAATTCTGCATGGTTGCAGTTTTGTCTTAAAAAAAGTTTGCCATATGTCGTGCCTGACATTTGTATAAGTACAAACCTGAAGAAAGAACAATAGTGACCTTTTGCTTGTAAATGCAATTCATAATAATTCCACTTGAAATGCCTAATTCTAGTACATATTTCAAATGTCTGTGTACAGTCATGGAATCATAGAATCATAGAATTATACAGCACAGAAACAGGCCATTCGGCTCATCGTGTCTGTGCCGGCTCTTTGAAAAGAGCTATCCAAATCAATCCCACTCCCCCACTCTCTCCCCAAAGCCCTGAAAACTTGTCCTCCCCAAATAATTATCTACTTCTCTCTTAGAAGTTGTTACCGAATCGGCTTCCACTACCCTTTTAGGTAATGCATTCCAGATCCGAACAACTCGTGTGAAAAAATTTCTCCTCACCTCCCCTCTATTTCTTTTAACAACTATTTTAAATTGGTGTCCTTGGGTTACAGACTCACCCGCCAGTGGAAATAGTTTCTCCTTGTTCACCCTATCGAATCCCCTCATAATTTTGAAAACTTCTATTAAGTCTCCTCTTAACCTTTTCTGCTTCAAGAAGAATAAACCTAGCTTCTCTAGCCTCTCCTCATAACTGAAATCCCAGTATTGGGATTGTTATCATTTTGCTGTTGATGGAAAACTAAAGTAGTAGTTGACAGGTTTATGCAATACAATGTCACCTACTTAAAAACATTGATTTGTTGTACAGAAACCTTGTGCCGTAATTGGGTTGTTGCTGTGGCCTATGGTAGAGGTAGACAGTGATTGCTTTTAATTAGATTGGATGGGGTTGGATGGATGTGATTTCAGGCTGGATAAGTTAATGGGTTTGTTTCCTATCATTATTCAGGATGCCGTGGTATTCATATGTATGGATCTGTGCCCCTAGATTCTCACCACACTAGCCATCCACAATGCAAATTTTCTATTATTTCACAAAACGACAAAAGCTTTTTAAAAAAAGACCCATTATAATCAGAATTTTCTAACTTGTAAACTGCCTGTTTCCCTGTTGTTAAAATTGTTTTATAAACAGATCTCTTTAACCATAACTTTAGTCAGCATTTTCAAATCTCTAATTTCCCTGCTTGGTGTACATTTGTCAAGCTCTTTGAGTTATTTTTCGCATTGAAAGCCACTACATAAATGGAAGTTGTTGTCAACATACAGAAGTTTCTGTTTGAAGATCACAGTGTTTAAATGCTTCTAAACTCTTACTGATGTATCTCTGGTGGCCATGCAGTCAGACACCATCTCGAACAGCAGCTTGACTTTCAGTAACAGTTTAAATTATCATAGTTACACATCTTCACTCACCCCAGAGAGATGACAATATCTATGTTATTGACAATAGGCAATTCAACAAAGCAAATTAAAAGAACCATTGCGAAACATTGGTCTGGAAAAAGCATACAGGCATCAAAAATTATCTACTTGGTGCACTGGCTAGCAATCCTTCTGATTAATGAGTTATTGTTTGACTCCCAACTGTTTGACTCCCAAACACTATCTTTCAAATCCCCATATCCGTGCTCCTACTCACTCTGCTTTCCATCTATGAAACATTGCTTGCTGCCGACACTAATAAGGCCGTTCAATGTTTTACAAAAACTTTCATTGCAATGGACAGTAATAACTTGCAAAGCACTCTAAGACATTTTGATCTAATAAGGTCTTATAAAAATGCAAGTTATTTCTTCATCTGGATTTAATGGAAGCATAAGGTGTATGGATGGCTCGACTCAAGAGGGAGGTAATTACACATATAAGTGAATTTCCAGCCACAGATCTAGGGAGGCTAGCAATGATTCCAAATGCTTTGCCTCTGACTCTTAAAGTGACAGTAGTTATTAATTATTTGGCTACAGTGTCATTGATCAAGGCACCAAGTGTGCCAGCATTCGAGAGGTGACTGATGTATTCCTACAGAAGGCTGGCAGGTCCATTCATTTCTTCAAGAGTATGGAGAAACATTTGGCTATGTGTCTTCTGTTGTAAGTAAGACTCTCTGTCGTGGTCATACAGTACAATGGATGTGTCCAAGTTATCATGATCACATAATTATTGTTGAGAAACAGATGCAACTCCAGTTATTATTTTTAGGTTCCAATAACTAAAACTTGACCTTGCAATATGTCCTTCTCAATAGAATCACCTGGTAATGTTTTCCCTGTCCATGTATCCTCTCACCTTAGGTCCACTTGGAGCTAGACATGGAAGTTGGTGGACACTTGAACACTCGTGAACAAATAAAACCATAAAAATATATATTTATTAAAAATTAAAGTAATTAAAAACTGTATTTTTACCTCATAAGTACAAAGTGAGATGAACCTTAATGATTTGATTAAGTGTCCAGAAATGTGGCTCAACAAATAATACATGGACTTTTCTAGCAATCACTTACAATTATTAATGTGGATATGTGTAGCCCTCAGAACACAAAAAAAGGAAAGAATATTTAGCAAAAGTCAAGGTATTTAATTGTGTTTGTATATGCAATGATTTTAAAATATATCTGGACAGTTTAAGATATTTCATTTTTGTTTGAGTATTTTAATAATCCTTGCATCTGATATAGCATTTGATATAGCACCTTATCATGTCATTGAGACGTCTCAAACGCTTCACAGAATATACTGTAAAGTGAATTGACTGTCTATTTTGTAGTCTGAACAGGGCAGAATTATTATCCCCTAAACTAATCTGCCAATCAACTAACAATTTTTCTGAAGTGAACATATTTATTGAACTGGAATGCAACATTGTATTATTTTTTATAAAACACTACAGTAGCTACAAAACACACTAAAGCACATTATTATTCATAATATGTTAACTAAAAGTCAGATAAAGTATTTTGCGTTGTATCATTGTAAGTAAAGAACATAAATGCTACAGCTGAAAAGCTACATTTAAGCACAGGCAGTGAGTGCAATGCCTATCTTCTAAGATGCCCGACACTTGAGGGAATCTGTCACTTACGAGACTTCACTGTAATGTTTCTACAGGATGCTCAACCAGATGGTACTAACTTAATTCTGACCTCATCTCAACCTAACCTTGTGTGGCAAATCAGTCACCCAGCTGAGCTTCCTTAAAGTTTAGTAACTGAGGCTTCCTTGGATTTACAGAAGTTGGAACAGAAATGCAGCCAGAGGGAGGCAATATATCACCAAGCTTGATTTGCTGTCTCAATTGAGGCATTTACTCCTTGCTTATTCAATCCCTGCCTCCAGCATAGCTTTCTGAACTTTACATGAGGATGATGGTCAGGTAACTGAAGAAAGGGATGGATTATTTTCCATACACTTGGCAAGGACACCAAATGCCAGTATTGAACGTCATCAGATCCTAATTTAAATGCCAATCAACAATAGTTCTTCTAAGCCTCTGCAATTTAAAAGAACTCTGTGTACACTAAATTATATTGAGAGATTGAAAGTGATATTTTGATGAAGGAAGAATAAATCAACTTTTTTTATTGAATTTCTGTGCACTTTTTTTATAGGCTACTTCAGTTGAAATTTGAGTTTATTAAAGGATTGAATTATTTCATTTAACTCAGTTGGCAAAGAATTATCAATAATTTTTAAACTTAATTTTAAGCAGGAAAGCAACTCTGCCAGCGCTACCATTTTTCGGGTGTGTGAGTTAGGCGCTGTCACCCACTTGACCTCAAGTCTCAGACAATATGCGCACAGTAACAGATTCTGTGCACCAACTATTTGGCACAAATTAACACTGGTCTAGGCAGGGACAAGGCAGTAATGGTTCGAATTGGACTCAATTTCCTATTTGTAAAAGTATGAAATAAAAAAAATTCAAAGGAGTAATGGGGCACATAAATAACATTTAAATGTATTTAAAACAAGAAATGCAACTTTTCTAATATACATTATAAAGTGAACTTATGAAGAATGCTGGGACATTAAAAGTAGGTCACTGTACCATTAACATCCTATTTCTAGTCAATGCCTTACGATTTGCATTGGTTCAAGTGAGACACTGCATGGTCTATTAGTAGCAAATTGGATGGAAATATTTTAGATGTTCACCACAGTTAGCATTATTGCCAACAAAACAGGAACAAGTTTTGTTTACACTGAATCTGACCTTAAATTTCACAAATAAGAGTAACACAGTTGCTTGAATACAAAATTATTACTTATATCAATTTTGTATTTAGATAATGTTTGTCATCCTTGGTATTCCTTTATATTATTCTTGCCCTATGAAATGCTCAGTTTGTTTGCATTTCAAATAAACATACTTATAAATAATTCATTCACACATAAATCTTGCTCCACACTGAGAAACTTGGGTGTAGTTGTTAGTGTTATTAAAGAGCTGGTTACATTACAGACGCAATTACATTTTTTAAAAATCTCTGTTGAAACTCTTCGGTAATCATTGGATGGTTAGAACTTTAAAGGACCCACAGTGGGGTGGGAGGGGGTGTAATCAAGCATGATCCAAATATATAGTTTAAATTCAGTATAACCCACTTATATGATCTTATCAGCATTAATTTGTTCAATTGTGTTTTTTCTGGATGAAAACTCTCATAGTTTGGTTTAATATTCTTTAAAATAGAAGCAAAAGGGCTTTGTTAACTCTGCTGGGAGACTCAGTTCCTTCTTGCAACAAGCTGGTTCCAATTACATCACCGTGCTGCCTGCTGATGAAAGCTTGCAGATGTGGCAGTATATGTTCGTTTTTAATCTCAGTTGAAGCGCCATAAGAACTTCTGACTGATAGAAATAAACATATCGCCCAGGACTTCCATTACAATAATTCTTGCATTTGTTATAGCACCTGTAATGTCAAAATGTCTCAATGTGCTTCAGCGGGAAATTGCTGTTGAGTGTAGTAATTGTAGGTAATTGCCACAGTCATGTTATTCTCTGACAAATAGCCACAAAATGAACTCATCTGAAGGATTGATGGTGGCTAAAATATTGGAGAAATACATTGGAGTGCAGTCCAGAATCAGCCTGGACTATGAATTCCAGTCCTGATAAAGAAGCTTCAACCTATTGAACCAGAGGGCAAGATTGCTACCAAATGAGCCAAACTGACACTCCATAAACTTTTAAACCCTTACATACAAGCCGTTTAACATCATGATACTACTCCTTTAAACAATTGCACAAAAAAATCGTTTTGAGATCAAGATGATACTTTACATTTTTGTAATTCAAAGCAATCCTCAAGATGGCACTCGAATTGGGGAAACAAAGCTCCTGTGTAACACGTGACAATGGTGTCTGCATCTTTTTTCAGGTACATCAGAAACTGCTGTCTATGAAAGTGTGTAATTTCTCATGGTTTATATTTAGTTTATTCATGTATAATTTACACTTCAAAAGAGTGGATTCCGCATAATGTTCGGAATATTCAATATCCAATATTCAGTTATTTTTAGACATTTTTAATATTTAGATTATTAGTGCACTTTAAAAGTCCACTGACACACAAGGATCTAATTTGTAGGTTGTGTTAACTATGTGTAAACACAGGAGGAACTGCAGGTGTGCTTAATTATGTAAATAACAACCAAAGATTCCATTAGGCGTTATTGACTGTTAATTTATAAGTCCCTTCTTACACATTTGTTTACACACAGTTAGCACAACCCACAAATTACAACCCTTTAGGCTAGTGAGTACAGAGGCATTACTTGTGCAGTGTAGACGTATTGTACAATCTGCAAAGCGTTGAATTGGAGGTAGGCTGATGTAATGGTTGAATATTATCATGATCAGGTTTAAATTTCCTATTAATATAATACGTGCTGTTTTTTGCTTCAGATTGTTAGTCACTTATTTTGAAGTTACACTGCCAAATTCTGTGTTTGGAGTTAAGGTAAAACAGTTAATCTGTAAATCAATAATGTTCCTAAGATAATGAGTTTTGATAATAGTTTAGTAAATAGGATGTTAGTAACAAGAAGCAGATGTTACCTCTGATCTGTGATTGACAGGAATTAGATGAAAAGAGCAATGCCAAAACAGCACACGTATAAAACTCAATTTTCAATTGTTACCATAAATTTTTTATTCAAAACCAGTAAAGAACTTGCTTTTGGCTCTCAGATAAGTTGTTTTAACTCTTTCTTATCCATAGAAAATATGTATTATTGTACCTTCATATGTAACAGATTGAGAAAATTTACATTGCTCTATAAGTACCAAGATATTATTGCATTTTGCAAAATTTAAATTTCCAAGTAATTCATTGACAAAAATTGCACATCAATTTGAGTTCAAACGCTTCTAGAATTATTGTGTGCAAATATTTGTCAACCAAAATTAGAGGCTTAGCTTGTCTTGGATATGTAAAATAAGTCCTGGCTTTGATGCTTTACTTACAACTTCTGTTCTTTTCAAAAAGACTATCCGGATCTATTACTCATAGTCTGTGCATTGAAAATTGGTGTGTTTTGTCTGTTGACCTTGAAACTTAGTAAATCATGCAGATGTAAACCAAGACCAGATGTTATTTAACAAACGGTGGCTGATAGTTTTACCCTTATAGAGTGTTTTGTGTTGATTCACTCCACTCTGGATCTGCTAGTTTCAATCTCACTCTTCCATTCACCCTATGTCACCTGTATTCATAGTATGTGGCTCAGGGATTTCTTTTTTCAGAGCATTGGTGCATTTGCTTTGCCTCTCTCATTCCCTTTGCCTCTCTCATTCCTGTTCCTATGTCTTACCTGTAGAGCCAATCAACATGTTTTATATTGTGGAAGATTTGGGGATTAATGTGGGTTTAGTTTATTTACGAACCAACACAAAAGGTAGTTTGTGAACAGTCTGTACTCCATTGACATGTCGTTCGCTCTAATATAGTTTGACAGGGATTCTAAGGCTAGCAGGAAGAGCATCTGTATGAGGGAGCAGGGCCTTCCAGAGGTCAGCTGAGTAACATGTATTAGTTTTCCTGGATTGAATTCCAGTTAGTTTCACTATATGAAAAAAATGAGTCATGTATTCTTTCCCAGTAGAGGCAGAAGATGGCTGGGCATTGTTTCTTGTGGGATTCTCTGCTGTAATGTGGAGTAATGCAGTTTGAAGGTTTTGGGGATCTCAGCAGGCAGAAGTGAATGTTTTTCTTACAATATGCATTTGCTTTCATAGTTCTATGCAAAGTTCCTCCCTGGCTTCTCACCTTATTTGTAGTATTAGCTCTGGGATTCCTTTTACCAAAGGATTTTTTCAGTATTTCTACAGCAGATGTTTGCTGTGCTACATTCCCACCACATCTCGATGCATTTAAATTCTCCACACAACTATACAGATCAGAGGCCGGTCTCTTCACAGATACAAAGTTCAGGACTCAAAGGCAGTATGTTGTTCAGTTTGTCTCTGGTTTGTGTCATGTCCTTTTCAGTGCTCTCCATCATTGCCTCCTGTTTAGATTTCTGATGCTTTATCTTCATTACTGGGTTTGCAGTCTCCCATCTTTTGGTGGAGGTAAAGGCTAATTTCGATATACATATTTGGATCAATTATAGCTCCTCCCGCTAAGATTCAGATACAATACAAAATTACTTTTGTATAGCACCTTTCACATTGGGAGGACGTCCCATGACCCTGGATATTCAACAGATGATGCTCAACTGTGTTCTTTATTACTCAAAATAAACAAGATCAATGAGAAGAATGACAGTTCTTGTTGCTTTAACTTTTGTGTCAGTGAGTAGACCTATCTTTGTCCATATAACTATGTGTGGAACAACAACAAATTGCATTTATATAGCAATAGGAGTCCTGTAGCTCAGTGGTTAGAGCACTCGCTTTCCAAGCGAGAGACCTGAGTTCAATTCCAGGCAGGGCGAAACCTTGGGCAAGTTTCCTTACTCCACACGCCTAATAATAATCCCTCCAAAACCAAAAACAATAATAAAATTGGTCATTTTCAATCTACGACTGTTTGTGGGACATTGCTGTCGCGTTCGCCCACAAATATATAGTCAATTCACTTTACAGTATGTTCTGTGAAGCGCTTTGGGATGCTTTGGGATGTCCTCCCGACGTGAAAAGCGCTATATCAAAATGCAAGGATTATTATTATTATTATAACTTTCACGGCTGGAGGACATCTCTACAGCACGTGATCCAAGATGCACTGAACATTTTTTTTACCAGAAGCGCAGTAGGAAGAATACAATGATAGGACAACAAACTTGGAGTCAACAGCGACAACAACAAATTGTATTTATATAGCACCCTTCATGTAGAATAACGGCTTAGAGTCCAGTCTGTTCAGCAACTGTTTCTGCCCTACTTTTATTCAATGGAATCAATATGATTTCATGGTCCAGTAACAGAAAACGCCCAGAAAAGCATCTTTCATTTAAATCAAGGGCATATGTTACTCAAATCCACCTATAATCTTGGCCACTTGATGGAGCACTAATGCAAGAGTAAGGTGCTTCTCCAGTCAGGAATAATGTTTAAATAAAGTGCACGATATTGATCGACCTGCGAAGGGGTAAGAACTACAGAGAGTAAAAAGTGACCTTTTTTATATAAAGACTTCAATATAATCTGCACTGCTTATACCACTTCGATAATTAAATTAAAAACCTGCAAAGTGTTGTTCACTTCAATGCTTCTTCAACAGTCCATCCCAAAGGGAGCATTAGAAAAGGGAGTGACTGTAGTTATTCCCACGCAGAGACATTTTACTGGAATGCACAACCAAAGGAATAGCACTTATCAAATGCTGATAAAAATGGCAATTGGATTAAGTGCTGCCAAAAAGCTTTACAGGAAACGTGCTGAAACTTGTTACGGTCAAGAAGAAAGCTGCCGTTTTCTAACTAAGCACTGTCAGCAGATCCTGTACACATATCAAATTGAAATGATTCCAGATACAGGAAAAGGCTCAGTGGGGCTCCCAAATTGACTCCATTCCTGGAGCACAGCAAGATTTTTCCGCACATCAAGATCAATTTCTACGTTGCTTTAGAAAACTACAAAAGTGTTTGATTGTCCATTTGCATCTGGCAACTTTCAACAGAATGAAACACATGTGATATTCGCCTACCACCTCCATTACAGATATAAAGCTAGGTTTGTGGCAATACTCCTTGGCAGTTTATCAGTCAGACCAGAGGCAGGGAGTTGATTATTCCTGTTTATGGATCAACTTAATCTAGTCTGACACAATATTGGGGGAGTGCTGCATTGTCAGAAGTGCAGTTTTTCCATTGAGATCTTTAAGGTCACATTTGCTTATTTTCAGGTGGGTGTTAAAGATCACAGGGCAGTATGTAAGAAGAGAAAGGAGTTTCTCCCTGTGACCTGGCCGACAGTCCTTCAGATTATTTGAGCATTCACCTCTTGACTGCTTGGGGAATCTTACCAGTGCAATGACTGTTATATTTGCCTGCATGAACAGACGTTGCACGTAACATGTGCTCCAAGACAAGGTCCTGCGTAAAGGGCGCTATATAAATGCATGTTGTTGTTGTTGACAATAAATGCTTGATGAGATAAAGCACTATAAAAATCATTTTTTCTCTGTCCTACCCATTATGGTTTGGAAACCGCAAATGTTTATGGGTAGCCATTCTCATTGCCCTACCATAACAGCTGCGAGTTTTATAATATAATATAATATTATGTTATTATGTAATATTATGTTAGCGATCAGAAATTAATGCTTTTTATGCATTCAAATGTAGTAACATTTGAGTAAACAAACTATACACTGTGAATCACACGCTCACTGATTCAGAGTCTGGAGATGGCAATATTATTCAAAGACAAGGCTTGTAGAAAGGGAAAGCAAGCATAAATGATGTTGCCAGTAGATGGCAACAAACTGCATTATGTAATTCTACTGGACAGAAACGGTTTCCTGTAATTATCACTGCCATTAGAAAGACAATAAATGGACTGATGCACAAATTAATCCAAAATCTACTTACTGTATCACAAATTTCAGTTAGTAGTACAGTATTGAACATCAACAATAAATTGCATTTATATAGTGCCCTTCATTAAGTGTAGAGAATTGGAGTGCTTGAAAATAACCGTGGTTTGGATATAATTATTGAAAGCCGCTGCAACTACATTACGTTTTAAAGAAAAAGAATTATACCCACATGTAGAATAACAAATGTGCTGTGTTGTATTAGATAATAAATAAATACTGTTAAATTATTATTTTACATCATACTTATACATGTTTAATGTTGTTTTGAGTATTAAATTTAGCTTTAAATCACTTTATTTTCCTAGAAAGCAACAATGCTTTTTTAAAATAATGTTTACTCACTCTCTTCTCCATTCATTGGTAGTTTGTGCACTCAAAGATAAAAGTTTTCAGAGCTAATGGCTCTATTACTTGGGGCTGACAGAAGGATTAGAAAACAGTTCCACTCCCACAGCTGGAGAAATTAACAGAATGACGACTAAATAACAAAAATAGATTCAATGGCCTTTACTCCACTTTTGATTCACATTACATTTTTCTTTGCAAGAGCTCTGGGATCCTACTCTGTGTGAGAGGCGCTATATAAATGCAAGTTGTTGTTAAATTTCCTCACATTTTTAAATGTTGTTGTAAAAGTAAAATAAGTGAATTTATTCTTTTTGGAAAACGCACGTATTTCATTTTTATTTCTGTGTTGCTCACATTCCACACTGTTGATTATAACTCCATTAAAGTCCAGGATCAAAGCCAATATCCTTTATAACTGTGTAAAGGTCACATATTGTAGATTTCTTTAGGGATTCACATGGGAAGGACTAAGTAACTATTGTGGGAATTTTTATTTGATAGAGAGAGAAAAATTGAGAGCTAACAGGCACTAAGGCAATGTATAATTCAATAAATTTAAGCCATATTTAAGTAAAATACAGAAATGTGTAAATTGTAAAGCTATAAGACACATGTGGTTATTTTGCACTCTCTCATTAGCATAACATTCAAGATATGTTACTAGATAATCCCTCAGTCTCTGCAACCTCTGAATTTATGACTTTAAAGGTATAATGCTGGGTTTATACTGCTAAATTCAAAGCTGCTTTTGTTCCAGCAGTGAAGTACTGCTTGAAGTTTTACTTCCTCATCACATTGAACCTGTTAAAAAGCTAACATCCAACGTCAGACTACTGCACAACTGCAATTTAGTGGTTGGGAGTCAGATTTTAAAATTGCAAAAGGAGATAGCTACACACGCCTGTTGATTACAGTAAAACAGTCTTGAATATCTTCAGCTGTGCAATGGACCATAGTGTACGAGCAAGCCAGTGTGATTCATATCCTTCATGTTTATACTGCAGCATGAGCAAATTGTACTGCTTCTGAAACCCCCTTCTGCCAGTTGGTATCAGCATTTGGGCTCCAGCAGGTTTCATGTCAGATTCATGCTCTATATTTACTTTCCCAAATCACAATGATTCACAATCAAACATGCAGTATAAATGCAACATGACATTTAATAATCTTTTGTGGACCTAATGTAAACGCACTGTAACTTGTTTGCAAAGCATACATTACAAGAATAAACACATTTTAATATTGTGGCCTTACTGCTTCATACCACCCATATTGCATTTGATAGTGAGTCACAGAGCCAGAAACTAAATCTAGCTCCATGAACAAGTAGTGAAATGTAATAGTTTTGGTGGGTGCACTTGGATTAAATTACAGGAAGCTTGAGATGGTGACCAAACCCTCTGGATGAACCTCGTATAAAAATTGGCCTTCTTAGGTTTTAGAACAGTTCCCACTGTAACTGTGGTATGATCACAATAATCACCGTTGGCTGTAATACAAACTTTATTGCACATGAGAAGGCAACTCAGTTGTATTTGCAGCTCTCACAAATCATTTCGCCACTTTCACATGTGTATTTGACACCCAAATGGCAATAATATAACCAAGTGTCAATTTTAGATAGAAACCACATTTAAGTAAAGCTAAGCATCAGAACTCCCTTTAAACAATCACTTTAAAAGAAGAAGAATTAATGATGATATCAGTGAGGGAAACTGGATTGGAGAACTGACTGAACCCACTTATTTGTGGAAGCTGAATAAAAAACAACAGTTGAAATCCTCTGATTGTGGAAGCGCTTGAAGCAGCATGTCTATATTAATTCAGTTCCCTCATTACTGTCTAGCAAGAAAGAAGATTAAAGTTCACTATTCTTAATCACAATTCTTCTCAATTTATTTGAAAGGGTGCTGTTGGGATACACCCTCTTTAAATGTGGACATTGCTTTAGTAGTTCTTCAGATGACGACATGTGAAGAGGCCCATCTCCACCCCGGTGGTCAGACTGAACCTCTGTGGAGCTCAGTCTGTGTCTGGCTTAGGGACAGAGGAAGTACAGTAATTCATATTAATGACAGGGAACAGCAGTGTCTGATCTAACATGTGCAGCAGCAAACCACAACAACAAAAAGCCTTACTGTTTCTTTCTTTTCCTTTAAGCATGGCTTTTGATAAAAAAAATAAGAGCACTGTTTTAACTAAGGAACATTTTGATTTTTAATTAAACTCCTTATTTTAAAGAGTCTGTTGTATTATTAAATGTAAAGGACAGATCTTGTCTTTTAATCCTGGAAGTGGTAATTAACAGAAATTCTATTGATGATTTAAAAGATTTGATGGCAGAAATGAAACACAGAAAGGACCGAAGAGAAATACCGAGGACACACATCAAATACCACCTAGCATGGCATTTCTTGCACACTTAAACCCAAGGGAATGGTGCATAAACAATCACGTCATCGGTATATTATAGAATCAGGCCTGCTCATTACATACGTTTCTAGCATGTTTTCTATTTTCGGCATTAATCTAAATAAAATAGAAAATTAAAATTAGCGTGCTTCGGGGTGATTTATGTTATGCATTGTTATCTCATAGGTTATGCGACTTTATGGAAATCTTCCCACCTGATTTCTATCTAATGCTTTTTTTCACATGGGTATGATTTGAAGTGGTTAAGTTAAGGTGCATGGTATTGTCTATGATAAATTCAGTAGTCACTATATGGCTCTCACAGAAATAGTTCTTGGTCAGCAATGACCATGAACTATTGGTAAAGATGCTTCCAGTTTAAAGTTCACTTTGATTAGGAATATGCATACAAGCAGCAAATGTACTTCTGACAAGAAATAGTTCTATTCATGATCAATTTCTGTTATGTCTTGTACTTAAAAATTCTTGCATTTAATATAGTGTTTATCATGTTGAAACTTCTCAAAGCACTTTACAGATAAATATTGCCAAGTATGCTCACTGTTTTTGTAGATAAATACTGCAGCACACAGCACGTTCCAACAAACAGGTAAATTATTAATTGAGTTGGAAGATTGTTAACCAGGTCACTGGAAGAAAGTCTCATCCCTTTTCAAATAATGTCACAGAATCTTTACCGTCCACCTGAATAAGTTAACGGGGCATTAGTTTAATGTATCATTCCAAACGACAGCACTTCCAACAATGTAGAATCCCTAATATAATATATTGGAGTGTCAGCTTAGGGGCTGAACCTTCTGACCTGATGGTGTGAATACTGGCAAATGAATCAGAGTGACCCCCTTATCAAGAAATGAATAAAGAAACCTAGATTATAAACGCTACTATAATATATGAAAGACCATTGATGCAGGATTCATGTGAATGAGCTATAATACTGAAACCAGCAAATATCAGTTAGCTTTAAATGATCTACAACACCACCACCACCAACAAAGTATATTTGTATAACGCCTTTCACATTGGGAGGACGTCCCAATGTCCCAGTCTAGTTGTGAATGTCTCAATTTCAATTTAATAACTCTTCCTCTGGAAGCCCAGTATCATATTAAAATATTGTTCCCAGATAGCTCTTGATGTATTAAAAACTGGATACGGTCAAACCTAAAACTTTGGGCGATATAATCTCCTGTTGTGAAGTGTGTAAGAAACCTCTGTACTGGAGAATCCTAATTGTACTCAGGCAGCATGTTGCCGGGTGTGATAGGGTATGGACCCAACTCTGATCATTTCCAACATCTGGCAAGCCCTTCTATGCCAAACTACAAGATAAGATTTATATTGATTGATTTTCTCTCTGGTTTACACATCTAATAGTTTCTTGTCTGTAAATTTTTATATGTCTCAGTATTATGCATTAGAATTTCATTTTTAAAATAGATTCTCCAAACACATCGACAGTACTCAATTAAAGTCTCTTGCCAGGTTGTCACAGGAACATAGGAACAGGAGTAGGCCATTCAGCCCCTCGAGCCTGTTCCGCCATTCTATAAGACTTGAAGGTATTGATAACTTTTATTTTACTAAAAAGTCACTTTTACAAAATGTCTCTGAATTGTACCTATCAAAAACGTTAATAGAGTAAGCAAAAGGACACACTATACAACATAGCATTTCCTATTGGCCAATTTTAGAACATACTTCTTAAATTACACAATTAGGTATGTGATATATCATCTGTGGTGTATGTGCAATTTTTAACACGAAAATCAGGGAAATTATTTTATTGATTTGCTAATAGTTTTCTTATCATATTAAAAATGTGAATGTTCAAAATAATTCTCTCAGGTAGCTCGGTCAGTTGAGCACAGGATTTGGGACCAGAAGGTTTTGGGTTTCATTTGGACAGCCATTCATCCTTCTCAGATTGATAAAATGAAATGATGTCTCAACGTATCGTCGGTGGTGAGGGTAAAAGGTACGCTGAGGTTTGAACTCCGGGTCTGAGTAGTTAAACCAGGCAGGACCACAGTAATTTGTTCATTCATTTGTTTTATCATTCATTTTCCTTTCAAGATTACTGTTTTACCACAAGACCACTTCCTTCAAAACAGGCAACAGAATTCTCCACATTCTCCCCATGAATTGGAACGTTTCACGACTGAACAAATCCACTAAGTGCTCCTGATGAAAACTGCCTAAACCATAACCACAGTTGTTTTAAATAAATCTCGGTCTCAAGCAGTCCTTGGCTTGAAACAATATGGAATCTTTGTCTGTAAGCTTAAAGTTGAAGTGTGAAGGTGAAAGAATTGTACAAAGTAGCCAAAGAAACATTGAATCTCCTCTACAAAACATAAAGCAAGACTTAGAGGGTTAACAAGAATGTGAATTTACAGTAATGCATTGATCTAAAATTGTGGAATGTTAATGTGAATGTTAGCGTTTTATTTCACCAAATAAATTTGAACATTTTAAATGCAAGACACAGATCAAATAAGCTTGAAAGCTAAAAGCGATTTCCCAAGGGAGTAAATACATATGCAAGTGTTTTTTGCGAACTGTCTACAAAGAATAAAAACAAGTTGTTTCAATTAATGATTCGGAACTGGAACAAAGCCATTGTGAAACAAGCCATATTTATACCAAAAAAGTTAAAGAATCCAAGTGAAAAAGCCATGCACAACCAACCCTTGGACTGGTCAACAACTCAATTGCAGATATCAGATCACACCAATGTTTCTGAAGTGTAAAAGTTATACCTGGTATAACTAAGTATCAGCTAAACACCACATAAGTTCTGACCCAAAGGTCAGAAACATTTTGTTTTACAGGGCATTTTATTACAGCCTATCCAGTCTCTTTTGTATCCATTCCCCACCCTGTCCCCAGTCGATTTGATTTAAAAAAAACATCTGTCTACAAGGATTCTACTTAAATTTTTAATTTACCACCCTCATTTGTTATGGTTTTGGAAGTCCAGCTGAGTTCCGATACACAGCTTTGTAAGCATTTTGCTGATTTGGGTTTAAGTTTTCTCGTGGAAAATACTTTTTTTTAGTTTTGCATTTATCTTTCTATTACCTTCTACTCTCCATTACATCTCTTATTACTGCAGACAAGATTAGAACTAAATATAATCCTCTAATATCAGTGTATTGCTACATTTACCAATATAAGTGATTGCTAAGTAGTGATTCAGAACTATTAAAGATTTTTGTATTCACGTATTATTTCGAACAAAGTACCCTTGAGTGAACATTTAACTAAATACTGTACACAGATTGCTAGAAACTGACATATTCAAAAACTTGGAACAATGAATATATACCATTAAAAAGATATTAATTTGAGCAAATACTGCAGAGGATTCCCTCCAGGGAATATGCATCTTGCATATTAAAACAAAGGAACTCCCATTGAGAAGGTTGATTATTTATGTTGTACATCAAAAACACACGAGTTTATCATTGTTTTTGAAAATTTGTCTTAGAAACTAGACAGAATTATGCCACCATAGCCTTGGTGTCATCCAGGGGCTATAATAACTACCATGAGAGGGCACTTTAGCCTCAAACCACAGTTCAATTCCACTTTTCTATTGCACAGTGTATGGTGGTATTGTACTAAAGGTCACAGTGCCCATGTGGGCACAAGACATAACAACCTGTTGCAAGCATTGGCAACAAATAAACTAGATCTATCAGGCAATATTCCAACTTGCTTGGGCTACAAATTTTACTGAGCAGAAGCTGCCTCAAAGGTATCTGTCAAAAACAATTTCCTGTAAACAGATCATGCTCCAAATATCCCCTTCTCTGTGGCGAAAAGGGCTCTAATCTCTTATCCCAATTGGTACTTTCAATTCAAAATCTATCTCTTCTTGTTCTGCCTGCACTAATCTAAATGAAATAGTTTATATCTTACGCCTGCATCATCTGTACCGCTCCTCATTTTAAGATTTGGATCATGCCAGTTGCATCTTTCTTCTACTGTGAACATATTTACTGTTTCTAGCAGATTTAACTAAATGAATGGTGGTGCTTTATGGAAGCTTTAACACAGATGGAATGGGGCAAAAAGACAAATGTTTTGCAATGCAGCACCAAATTCTGGAAAATGCAGCAGGTTATTATACAGAGACTGGCTCTGTTGGTAGCATTCCTGCTTTTAGATCAAAAGCTTGATATCAGAAGCTGAGCTTCTTGTCTAGTCTGACACTTCAATTCAGTACTGAGGGTGCATTGCACAGTTAGAAATACCGCCTTTTGAATAAATCGTTAAACGAAGGTCCTGTCCTATCCACATGAATACTGAAGATATCATGATGCTACAAAAGGGAAGACAATATTTCCTTGGTTACTGACTACAAATACATTCAACATATTCAACAGTCGCTGCCTCTAAATAGCTAATGTGATAAGGTACTATAAAAATGCAAACTTTTTCTTCCAAGCTTGCTTTCTTTCTTTCTTTCTTTCTTTCTAAGTGCTGCAAGTGTTGGATCTCAATCTATAATGTTTAGAAAAGACAAACCACCAAATTAAACCATGGTGAGCCCTCGTGTAGAATTATGACTGAAGTGGCTGTTCTCGTGGTCATTCTTTCCCAACAAATCCCTATTCATCAACATGAAAAGTAAAATGTTTTAGATATTGAGATAAAAGGCATTGAGATAAAAGGACAGTTCCATCCAGATTTAAACATTAGCCCATTTGTTCCGTATGTGTAAGCGAAACACACACTTAGGCCAGTAAAAGGAGTTTAAAAAATTTAATATTTCGGATTGAACTATGTAACAGGAAAATATTTATTAAAATGACCACAATATGACCAATTAAATGTTCTTATTCTGTGCAGAATACTCCATGTTACATGATTCATTTTCAGTTCCTTGCATAGCTCTCGAATGGTTTTAAAGTTATATATTATTTAATATATTTTTTCAATTGTATTCCTCGGTCCAATCACTAATCCAGAGCAGTCTCTCATATCACTTGAGTCAGACGTTGAAATGTACACCAGGGACCTGGCTCACTCTCTGATCTCCCACCCTGTTTGCTGGGAAGTGACCATTTTTTTATTCAGCACCTGCCATGACAGCACTGCAAAGACTGGAAAAGAACTCAGTGGGTTGATCAACTTTAGTAAAGTCTTATGGTTTATATCACTCAACTCATGTTTGTACTTGAAATTCAGTCTCATGAGATTTGACCACAAATCTGATATACAGTGGAACTAAAACCACATTAATCATGCTCAAAACTATTTTCAATATTTTGAATTACGAATTTGAGCGAGATTATTATTCATCATATATTTCTTTAACCTAATGTTAACTCACAAAAAGAATCAGAAAATTTCCCTACAAGAAACAAAATCTTCAACATTTGTAAGAATTATAATTTGATTATTCACTGAATTCATTTCATTTTTAAAAAATCTTCCAAATATTTGACATTCACTGCAACCTTTCTGAACAATATTGAGTCTCCAACTTTATACTGCATCTTCATTAATATTAAACTACCTCCCCGACCCAGATGCAATTTGGATTTGGTGGTTTTGAACAGAATAAATACTGTAAAAGTAAACAAAGAAAGCAAAGCTGAACAAGTTTTTCCTGGAACTGAACTGGCTCTGAACACACAAGTTTACATTGTTAATATTCACCAGGCTATCTGGCTCATCAGTAAGATCTGAAGATCAATCATGTTCGTACCCATCTGAACTAAATGGACAACTGAAGCGTTTGTGTTACTTTTTTTAATGTATCAATTTAGTTTAAATATAATGCTTAGTCTTAAAAACATAAGAAGGCATGAGTGAGAAAAGACCATTCAGCCTATAACGTGGGCTCATTTTGAAAGTTAATGCTCAATTGCTGTAAACATGCCTCTTATATTTTGTTTTGCTGTAAACATGCCTTCCATTTATTGATCTCCTGAGGGAAGTCAATAACCAGTTAAAGCAGAACTTTCAGAATTCTCCACCATCACTCCAAAGCCAATCAAATAATGCCGTTCATTTTATCGTTATATAATGCAATCCAATTTCTGTATGTTACTTTCCACAGATATCACCATAATATAAACTATTTTTAAAAATGTGGTCAAAAATTTGACATGGCTGTTTGTGGGACATTACTGGCACTGGCCTGCTACATTTCTCCTGCCCGCCCCACCATTGGTGGTCGAGCCTTTAACCTTTCTGCCCCACCCTCTGGAACTCCATCCCAGAGTCCCTTCATCTTGCCCCATCCCTTGACTCCTTCAAAACATGTCTCAAGACCTTCCTCTTTGGCTGTGCTTTTGCTCATCCTCCCAGCCACACTACTCTTGCCCTCCACTCCTCTTGATTCCAACCCCAGCTCGGGTGAAAATCCCTGACTGTCCAGCACATTGGAATGTGAAAGGCGCTGTTGTTGTTGCTAAGACTTATCCTTATAAACCTCAGTCAATTTCATAACCAGATATGCATCTAGTTCTATTTTAAAGGATTCAATTAACAGTGTTAAGAATTTGACAAGACTGTTTCATATATTTACTAGTTTCATAGTAGAAAGTAAATCAACCTAGGTGAGCTTCATTACATTGTGAATATTTCTGATTGTGCTCATAATCTTCTACTTTTAAAAGCTGATTCAGAGCTAGAAATAGCAACAGTGCTTACTTGCATCTCAATGAAATCTAGGAAATTCAAGGAATCTAACCAAAATAATACCAAGCCCACAATGAGTCCCTTAATGCTCATCAACAACTGATTCATAGATGGAAACCTACCACTAAGGAAACTGTACCTTAGCATATGTAATCTGCCAGTAAATGAAGTTGTTCATAAGAAGGCTCATTTCAGCCGTCGTAAATAACAATAAGAGTCAGACAGGACAACACCATCAGTCTCAGTTTTGAAGACGATGTTTTCTCCCATATTATCCTCTCTGTCATGTACTCCTCAGGTTCTAACAGAGTTCCTGTCTCATAAATCATTTTTATTACAAAGAGTGAAACCCCCTGAGGGGCCCCTTTTCCACAATGTCCCACCCTTGATGTCTAACTACCTTCAGGAACTTTAACTCTGGCGACAGGGACAGTTCCCAGCTACAAGGGGAAATTATCATACCAATTAAGCTACTTAGCATTAAAAAGAAAGCACAACTTCTCAACCTTGGTGAAAAGTGACATGCAATTACTTTCTATCAAGCTCAGCATAAACCTGATTCTCAAGACATGTCCATCTTCCATTTTCTTGACTGATTAAATGTATTAATTGTGTCGATGTTTAGATTTCACAGAATATCGTACTGTACTTTTCAACATACTTTAGTGTGTGCTCTAAGCACCTGCTTCAAATTTCAAAAAGACAACAAATACACAAAGTGTAAACTCTGTGAATCAATATATTGTGTGACATGATTGATGAATGAACGGTGACAATTTTTAAAATCGTAAAAAGAGAGTTCTGCTTTACAAGTCAAGTGTGAAAGACTTTCAAGTGAAAGAAATATCTCTCTTGATAACTTTGTGAAAAATGTTTGTTTATATATTTTGTTAAAAAAGCAACTGTGTACAGGCCTTGTATAGTTCGGCAGTAAATGACTGTCAGTAGTGTTGAAAGACACTAAAGTGAATATTAAAATAAGCTACCTTTCACTTTCTCTATATACAGTAAACACTTTTGATCACACTCATGAAAAGCAAATCAAATCCAATAAATAATAAACTGCAAATTGCACATTGTTTCCCTGTGGTAGGAGAAATCAGCCCCAACCTGAATTGAAAATGTAATCGAATTGAAAAAAGTATTATTGAAATTCATTTAAACAATAGTACATTTGTTGGTGCAGCTTCGACTTGTACACAATTTATTGTTTAAATGATTCTATTGATTAGTCGTTAATCATAAAGTAGAATGTAGAAAAAAAAACATATTAAAAAAGTAGATATTTTACACTCAGTATTCCTACATTTTGGTTCCAAATTTATTTTAGGATAACTGCAATAATTAAAAGCCTCATACAGTTAGGGCAGCAAATCTTTGTATTACAATTAGGACACTCCTTGTCCTTTTAAATATTTCAATCAGTTTAGTGGTACTG
Source organism: Callorhinchus milii (assembly GCF_018977255.1). Lineage (NCBI taxonomy): Eukaryota > Metazoa > Chordata > Chondrichthyes > Chimaeriformes > Callorhinchidae > Callorhinchus > Callorhinchus milii. The sequence goes on along the minus strand of NW_024704748.1, from coordinate 17,427,055 downwards.
AAAAGCAAAATCATCCAATTCAATTAATTTCAGCCACATTATATATAGGAGTATTCGTGGGCTGCAACTCAGATATTTTTCAACTGCTTGTATTGTTCCTCTATATTGATCTAAATTACAAAGCATGGGTGTACATACCTGAAACCAAGTACTGCTGGGAAATGTGAAGCTATGCTCAGTTTGTGCCGGCTTCCATAACACTGTAAGGGTTTCCAATGTTTTGTACGTAGCAAATTTTATTTTATTTTACTAACCAGCTACTGTACAACTGATATCAATTCTAGCAATGGGGAGTATTGAGCAGGACACTCTGGAACTCCAATTCACCTTCATAAGATTGATCTTAAACAAGAAGTAGCTTTAACAGTGATTAAATGTCAACACAGCAGAAAATAGTGTAAAAGCCAACAACAACATTTGTATAGCAACTTTCAAGTCAGGGATTTGGACCTAAGATTTGGGGATTGGGATCAGGAGAGGCGGAGTGCAGGGGGAGGATAGGACAGTGACCAAAGGCGTGGTTGAAGAGGAGGGTCTTGAGATAGGCCTTGAAGGCAAGGGACACAGCCTGACAAAGGGACTGTGGGATGGAGTTCCTGGTCAAGCGGAAAGTCAAAAACAATCCAAGTTATATGTGCATAAGCAATGCAATTCATATATTTTTGAAAATCTAGACAAACCAGGAAACCGGATAACACAGTGGTTAAAGATCTTGACTTTTCACCAGTGGGGCCTGGATTTGATTCTAAGCATGACTAATGGGATGAACAACTGTTTCCTCTCTGAATTCTACAAAGGTCCTAAAGTTTGAATAGTCACAATTCAGTCCCTAGGGGTGTGAGGATAAAACCATCCATAATTCAGCACACATATGCAATCCCAAAGGGCTAATGAAGATGGTTGATGTGGGGAATGGAAAGGTTACACTTGTGCAGTAAGATACTCTGCTGTGGCTGAGATAACTTATAGATTTCTCATGGTTTATTGCCATACTGTGATTCTTTAATCATTTTTCCTTACACAGTTATCTGTATTACTATCAGCACACTTTGTCTCACAGTGCAACTAAGAGACCGGGGAGGGTGGAATTATATGATAATTATCATGTTGAACATGTTATGAAACACCACTAATTTCTTCCCAACGACTTAAAATAAGTACATTAAAAAGCCTGAAATGCGACTTGCAAAAGCAAGGGGAAAATATACCCATATACAGGATGACCATTACAATGTTTTATAAGTCTTAAAGAAATTATGGTATTTTTGCTTGTTTTTAGATAATAGAGTAGGTCATGATTTTTTTGTCACCCTGTAGAAGGCTATGTAAATGTATGTCAGAGACTTCATACAGTAAATACTTTTTTGTGTTCTACATACGTGGTATTTAAGCACTTTAAAATGATGCAAGGCATGGATGTAGGTAACAGCAATCTATTCCACTTAATCAATGACAAGAGAACCAGAGGGCATTGGCTTAAAATTAAATAGAAATGCTTTAAGAAGATTAGGTATTAGGGTCCCATGGTGGGAGTCTCTCCTCCATCGTCTCTGCAAGCATGGGACTTGAGTGTAATCTCTATGCAGTCTTCTCGACATCTTGAAACACCTCTGTTATCCTGCTTAGCTTTCTTTGTTGTGAGAGATTGGAACCTCATCTCATGGTGTTTCAGGAACTCTGGCGTTGGGAGTGAATTAATGTCAATCCCTGGGTGGAGTCCTTCCTTTTCAGCAACCCACTTCATGAGCTTATCAACCCCTCCTGTTTGTTACACCATGGCTTCTCAAATCTCTTTGCTAAAATTAGCATTTTCTTCAATAGAAGGTCATAATTAAAGCTAAATAACTTATAGATGTCAAGTGTCTAATTATTTTTTAGCAATGATCATAGATGAAGTAAAATATTTGAGAATTCAGAAATGAGTATTATTATTTCTCAGAAGCAGCAGCACACAGTGAAAATCAAAAGTATCTTCATGTCCAGTAAACCATCCAGCCAGCAGCTCTTTTCTTATACATTGATATTTCTGTTATTCAATTTCACTTATTTGGATTCCTCCAATGTTTTCCTCTCATCTCCTTAAACAATTTCATGTATCTTCTTAAAGAAGATACAGTTCAATAAGTTACCATCTGCTATTTCACCTCAAGTATCTATTCTTCACATGTGAGCCCACACATTTGATGTCAGCAGTCTATGGATCCATAGGTTATTACAGCTGAGCATGTTCCCACTCTCTCCGAAATCTCCATATTTGCACACGTTCCAGGAAAAACTGTCTTCTTGTCTTCTCCCTCAACCCAGAGGTACTGATGTCAATGGTAGATCCCCTACTAGGCTTCCAGCTGAGATCAGCTAACTCAGTACAAACTAGGAACCAAACCTGAGAACTTTCTGGTCTGGCTCAATTGTAGACTGATGTCATTTGACTCCTCTCTCGCTGGATTTTCTGCAGAACATTGGCAAAGAGCACAATATTATATGGAGGCTACGGATAATTTACCATTCTGCATCTTATTCATAACATTTGAAAAGAAATTAGATAAGTATTAGATAAGGTGGGGCAAGAAGTAGGATTAGGGTCTCGGATTGTAAAGGATTGTATATGAGAAAGTAAATTCTAGTTCCGCTTCCTTGATAGATGATGGAAATCTGTTGTGTTATCCTGTGTTACTCCCCAATCTTGTAATCAGGCAGGTATTGAAGGTCAGTTCATACTTCGGCTTCATACATGTGTGGGGTTTCATGAACCTGAAACAAAAATGGCTGACTTCTGAAACCGTGCTGTGTTTTCCCTTGTTTATTTGTTTGTTGAGGCTCTCTTGATTGGCTTCCGTCAGCATCTTCACACCTCAGGCGCTGACAGCATTACCATCCAACGATCATCCTTACTAAGACAGTCCAGAATATTGGCATCTTGTTTGACCCTCAACTATCCTTTCTGCCCCATATCTGTGCAATGACCCGCTCTGGCTCCCCCCACCTCCGCAACATCCCCCGGCTCCACCACTGTCTCGCATTGCAGGCCGCCGAAACCCTCATACACGCTTTCATTACATCGAGGCTTGACTATGCAAACTCCTTGATTGTCGGTCTCCCCACCTCCTCCCTCCACATGCTGCAGATCATCCAGAACTCTGCACCCCATGTCCTCTCCCGCACCAGGCTCCGTGACCTGACCACCCCCATCCTCGCTCGACTCCACTGGCTTCCCATCACTCAGAGGATACAGTTCAAGATCCTGGTCCTCACCTTCAAAACCCTCCATTGTCTTGCTCCCCTCTACCTCTGTGACATCCTAACCCCCTACCCTCCTGCCTGCTCCCTCTGCTCAGCAGGTTCCAGCCTGCTTCACGTCTCCCACCTCGTTTGCCCCACCATTGGCCATTCTGCCCTCACCCTCTGAAACTCCATCCCGCAGTCCTTCTGCCTCGCCCCTTCCTTGCCTCCTTCAAGACCCAGCTCAAGACCCTCCTCTTCGACCATGCTTCCGATCACCCTGCTTCCCCTCCTGCCCTCCAGCCTCTCCAATCCCAATCTCCAGCTTGGGTCCGAAACTCTGACTGTCCAGCGCCTTGGGTCATCCTCCCGATGTGAAAGGAGCTATACAAATGTATTTTGTTGTTGTTGTTGTTATTGTAGTTAAGACAAGCAATTTAGAATTTCTATAAGAATAATGTTCCATACAGCATGTTGATGTCTGCACGTATGAACACTTGTAATTGCCCATTTGATCAGTTCATAGTCCTACATCCTCTGAATCAGAATTTTGGAAGTCCAAGTTCTACAGTTCAAGCTGACACTATATGAATGGTAAAGATCCCATGAGACTATCTGAAATGTGAAGGGAGTTTCTCACCCTGTTCTGGACAACAATTCCTCCAGATAAATTAATCATTCACTTCATGATTATTTGTGGGCTAGAGCTCTGCACAAATTAGCTGCTACATCTGCCTACAAAAACACATCACTCCACTTTACAGCAATTAAAGAACTTTGAGACGTTTTGACATTATAGGCACAATATCAAATGCACAGATTATTATTGTGTTGGCATATAAAAACGCAGACTTTGACACTCCACAAATGAAGCATTTAATTTCTTGATAAAGTGATTTCATATTTCTGCAGTAGTAAGTTACAGACATGAAAGCCAGTAAATCTGATGCAGAAAACAATTTGATATGTTCTAATCACATTTGTTTAACCTTCATCTTTATGTTCTAATCTAGTTTCATCCTGATAAAGTTATGGTAAATTACTTGGGGAACGATGTAACAAATTAAACATTTTAAACAGTATAATGGCTAAATGTGAAGGACAAATATTTGTACCTTTATGTGTCACTTACCATCTTCTTCAGGACATTGGAGTCCTTTACCACTCAAGTGTCCTATGAATTTGTATTACTTCAACATTTTTGACATATTTTGACTTAAGAAATTGCATCGACAATGTTCATGCTCACCAGGCTGAATTTTACTGTGGAACAAGACAAAAACATTTTAGAAGAATCCAGATTACAATACCAAAACAGTACATAGCTGTACTTACACTTGCACAAAGAAAACCTTTATAAAGAACTATAAGTAATTACAGCAAAATAATGCATTGCATGGTAATTTTGCCAATGAAAAGAAATTATTTCACAGTTTATTGCAGACCTCATTGGAAATGTTTCAGAAAAATCCTGACATTCTCTGAATCTGACTTCTCTGAAATGTAAGTCATCCACATTTAAATAGTGATAAATAATGTTACCATTATTCCATGAACTGCTAACAGCTGTAGGAACTATTATAGGGCTGCTTCAAAACATCTCTAGTCAACACTCTGCAAACAGTTACCCTCTCGTAAATGTGTTCTTGAGTCTGAGCCAAATTCCGAAGTGAATAGAATGTTTGAAATTTTTGTTTATTCTATAACAAATATCCTTTCACAATATTATATTAGTCATTCAGGCTCCTGAAATAGCAACTTTGTAGAAGTAAACTTGTCAGCTAAATTGCATTTTAGGACAATAGTGCAAGAGTTAACTCCTAAAGCCCCAAAGCATTCAGCATGTACCACAAAATTGCTGATCTTCACTAATGTTTACTCTAGTCCTATTGTTTTGTTCATGGTGGTGGGAGTAGAGTTCTTCCACATACATATTGGAAGGAACAGCACTACTGTATCGGGAGGGTTGCTAACCACAATGGTCTAAATGGTCCAAAAGGTCCTGTTTCTATGTCATAACATTTTGAACGACACATTTTCAAATTACAGCATATGGGCAGAATATATCCTCAGGCATCTCATATCGTTCAGTAAACACAACTCTGCAAAACCAACCCATTATATCAACGATGCTCCTTCAACTCCAGCTATATGTAAATTGTAAAATTAAAATGTAAAACAAAATCAACTTGTACAGTAGTGTTTTTGTTGTCACCTAAAAACACACTCAAGAAACAGGTGGCTGTCAGTACTGTACAATAAAGCACTGAGGAAAAGATTGCTATCTTATTAGTGAGACTGGGAAGAAGAGGTTGGGCAGCTTAGGAACCAAGCAGTGCAGACTTTGAATGGTGAAGGTCGCCCTCAAAGATAAAATGAAATCTGATAAATGAAAAATACTGCATGAAGTGAGTTTGGCAATGAAATAATTACAGATAGTAAAAGGATCGAAAAATGTTGCACAGCTTTCGAATTTTACTGAAAATTAATATAATTTGACACAAAATCATATAATTAGAGGATTCATTATATTGGTTAATCAATAAGCTATTCCCCAGGCTTCAGCGTGCACAACACTGAAGTATTTCGGCTTTGGAGTGCTGAAGGCCCTAAACCAGCATCATAGTAATGTCAGGTAAGTAAACATTTATGAGATGAAGAGTCTGAGCATGTATTCTCTCATAGGAGAACTTGTGTTATGACATGCTGAGTAGCTTGTTTTTAGCAACTGGTTAAATTAAATTCATAATATTGAATTATGTACTGAGATAACATTTCATGATATATTACTACTATCACTGCGTGGATATAATTAAGAAAACAATATTATAAAAACCTGAAAACACTGAGTGATAATAATGTATTAAGTATAGATGCTTAATCACTATGTTCATTATTGTTAAAATTTGGTTTTACACAATCAGGTTCCACAACATCTTGGAATATTATTACTTAGAAGGCAACCATGATTACAAGGGAGAGGGAGAACTTTCAGTGCAGGGTTCTTCCTTTTCACTTTTACTATACAAACTTTTAAACTGTTTCCTGTCTGTGAGAGGATATCCTGACATCAGTCATCGACTCAGTCATGTTAGCAGGAGGCTCTGTTGACCTGATGTAGAACAACATTGGTTCCATTTCTGGATTTAGATATTTTTAACTCAATCCTAGTCACGTAATATCACTATAAACAGTTGTCTATTTTAGACAGCTTTGAACTTTTCTTAGGCATCAGATATTCAATGGCTGAGTCATTCAATGGATGGCTGGATATATAACTAGACCAACAATTATTGCACCAAATAAACTGCACAGCCAGTTTTCTGAATTACTTTGCAAATAATTGTGTAGATAAAAGTCCTATTTTAGTGAATACATTTTTTCTGCTCTATCACTTATAAAATTTGTCAATTTGTCATTAAAGTTCTAAAGTATGATTCCTTTCAGCTATGTAGCCTGGTGTCTATTTTCATGCTTTTAATACTTTGAATACATGAACTTAGTAGAGATTTCAATTAGGCTAAATGGCTGAGCACATTGTCTACTCACTACAAAAGCACATACAAATGTGAAAAAGTATAGAACATGAAAAGGCCATTTGGCTCTTTAATACCATCCTTTCTATTGACTAAATACAATCCATTCCATCAGGGATTTCACCCATATCAATTTCCTAAGGAGAGGTTCTACAGTGTTTCTCCTCTCCCCCCCCCCCCCCCCCGCACCCCCCACCCAAAAAAAAGTAAATCAAATGAAACTGCAGAATACAATACTGAATTATTCACCTCTGATCATATATCTTCTGTTGATGATGCCTTCTTCTCAGTAGGTCAAGAACCACCATAGGATACTTCTCGGTCCATACTTAAAACTTTCATTTCTTACTATTTTTTCCTCCAAAACAGCCGTTGTTTTTAAAAGTAATGTTGGGCAAAATGCCTATATTTCAAATCACCACCGAAAGATTCATCATGAAGAGAACTAGGAAATATGCTTTCCCACCCATTCAAGTATTTGGAAGCAGTTGTCTATCTACTTTACGAGTGCTTCCAGTGAAAAAAGGTCATCAGAAGGATTAGTGAATGTGTTCCTATCCTACATTTGCTGAAGGAAAAACCTCAACTCTTAACCCTACAAGGAAAACCGTTATACCCCTTAACTAATAAGCAGATTGTGGGTGTTGAATCACAAACCTTCTTTATACAGAAAGTTTTTTTTAAATTTTAGCTTCTTGCACATATTGAATTATTCAAAAATAAGACTCAAAAAAACACTGAAACGATTAATGAGATGCAAACTGGCCTATTTTGTCATGACAGTAAAGCTCTTATCACCCAGCCCGAGGATGTTTAATTAGTTCGGTACATTGCAGTGTAATGATGCATATTTCATTGGAAGGAAAGGTTTGGTGTTCACATTTCTCTTGCTGGGTCCGTACTTTCTTATGTTCTTAAAACCATGGGAACGAACAAATGTGGTTTAGAATAATTCTATGGTTGGACAACCTGAGTGAAGCATTCCCCGTGTACTGAACTATTAGCAAACTCCAACGTACAGTAGAAACTCACTTCTAAGGACAGTCACAAGACTTATTTGATCGTAATAGTGAGATGCTTATTTATGAGTTTGAGATTTTGGTCATCTTCATTTTCAAATGAATCAGTGGCCTGAATGGTGCTCTTCCCCATAAGATAGGGTTTTAATTTAGTTGGTAAGAGATTTCAATGTTCTGGGCTGTGAAATATGTTACACAGGCAATTTTTGAAAGGCAGCTGAAAATCCAGTATACTTTATTTCCAAGTATTTTCAGTGTTAATATAGTGTATTCACGTAAATGCTTGGCTAACAGATAAAAAGGAAACTGGTCACTGCCAGTCTTATGCAGTACATAAATGTATTGCATTTTTATGCAATATCCTGGCTCAGTCTATTATTCATGAATTCCTTTGAACAATCACAAATTGTACATATAGCATTTAAATCTGCTGAACTCCTGTTTCTGTTCTACATACTAATAAATAGCAGAACGTGAAAGTATTTCAAATTTTATCAGCCTGAGCTACAGAAACGTAAAGCAGAAAGCTCAAATGAATTTATAAATATGTTGCATTTCCCAAACAGTCAGAAAAAGATTGCAAGGGTATTGTTAGCCTAACTACTGTTTCACATATACCAACAAAAAGATTGTTATATTAAAAAAATCTCTAGATTATTTAAGAAATTAAAGCAGTAAATCCTTTTAATTTTTACTGAACCCCAGAAACAATTGGCTTTTCGAAAAGATGAAGGCAAAATAGACCGACCTCTCTACTGCAAGAATCCAGTTATAATATAAATTTTTTTAGTTCATCTTTAGATGTCAGTCATGATATTGAGTTGTTTCCTTATTGCTATTCATGTTTCTTTTGAAAGAGAAGTACATATTTGCAGTGTTAGGCAAAGGATCTCAAAATAGCAGATGTTTATACACATATTGCATATTCTGAGCAGTAAGCTTTTGATATATCAAAAAGTTATTCTCCTATAAGGTCTTTGGTGCTATCCAGCAAGCCTGGTGAACTAAAAAATGAGGCAGATTGGGGTTGCTAGCCATGTTTAACCAGCAAGCCTCTCAAAGGCAAGGAGGCCATCCAATCTGGTTATAGTTCAGTGATAAATACATGGTGAAATCTGGATAAAGGGTGTTAGTTGATTTATTGTTCACAGTGTCAAAACAGTGTGAGGCAGCCATAAACAAAGCAAACAGAATGCTGGGCTATATTGCTATTCAATATTTCTTGATACTTAATACAACGGTTTATGTTTTGTTTCAGGTTGTTTCAATCCATGGGGATATATTCTTGTTATGTTGCATGGTTCTGATATGTATACTGCCTTTCCTTACTCCACACGCCTAATAATAATCCCTCCAAAACCAAAAACAATAATAAATTGGTCATTTTCAATCTACGACTGTTTGTGGGACATTGCTGTGCGCAATTGGCTGCCGCGTTCGCCCACAAATATACAGTCAATTCACTTTACAGTGTGTTCTGTGAAGCGCTTTGGGACGTCCTCCCGATGTGAAAAGCGCTATATCAAATGCAAGGATTATTATTATTATTATTATTTATTTTGCTTTTATTAAATGTGGTGTCCACATTTCTGACTTTGGCACTCCAGTCGCTATAGTCATTATTAATTGGAAAAATGTTTTGAAACAAGGCAAAGTTACCTCTAAAAATCTCTCCACCACTGATCTCAAAAGACTCTTCTTGTTTTTTGATGATTTTTCTTTAGACAGGTTCAGCTCTTGGGGCAGCCTAAGCTAAAACGATTGAAATACTGTCCACTGAGGGTAGTGTGCTAAAACAAATATTCTGTCCATTGCAGTTTAAATTTTCTTCAGCGTTTTCCATTTTTAAATGCAAGGGTGTTTTCCAAAACAATATAGCTTATTTAAGTTACATATTTACATTCAGGCAAAGTTTGAACTTTTTTCATGTTTATTGACAACAATTCAATGTTTCTTTTAAGCAACAAAAATAATTTGAAACAATATGTTTTCATAATTAAATAGCAGATTTGGCAACAGTTGGTTTAATGTACATTTCTCTTCTACACTCAACAAAAATGGAAACAGAAGCATAGCTGTTGCTACCAATTCATATAACGCCGCAGAGACTATCAGTTTGAAAGTATCTTTCTGTTCAATACACTTTTATTTGTACACTGAGAAGCTCAACATAAGTGAACCAATTTTTTTTAAAAGAGAGTTAGAGACTATATATAAATACAGTGGATAAAGAGAGTGGGTGAAGCAGGCTTCGATTGCATAGGGGAATGGAGACATTGCCACAACAAGAGTATGCATATGTATATGACAATGACAAGTCCTTTTACTTATGTAATTAACCTATGAAAAAGAATACTGGTACCATTGTATAATTGATTGCAGTGCAGGAATATTTGGTGTTCATTGCATAATTAAAAGCATCCATAATTCACACATTACACAAGGTTAACGCAACCTTTAAATTAAACCCCAAGATACGTATACAGGTATAAAAGAAGTCATGATGCCTTTCTAGTTGGTTGTGTGATATAGCTGACAATTGCATATACTAGCCTCCCCTGCTGCTGGAAAGAAGCTGCATACTGAAAGATGGGATCTTCAGGAAATTAACAGGTTAGCTAAAGATTAAAAAAATGAAAAGTAAAACAAGTTCTCCCTAAATACTGAAAATTTACTGAAGAAACATGGGCATCAATTTATAAGCTCCATAACCACAGCACTGAGAGAAGTTCATCAACAGTTATATAGAAGGCTGGATTTCAATAAACTTCTATTTCTGACCTTTACTTCCATGATTAACAATCCCCAAATCGTAAACTGACTCTAGATGTTGGCTTTTTCGAAGTGTTTTCTGCAGTTGTGCAACTCCAATAGAAAAGTCAATACAACTGCTGGTTGAGGCTGGAAAGGTCAACCATTGTGCTTCTTGCAATTGTACAGCTTTGTGGTTGGTCATGACATTCTAAAACTACAGCAATTATTAAAACTGAATATGATATTGTACCAGAAGATGTGGGCAGAGCTCGAAACAATTAGCTGTGGCCACAACCCAGACCAGACTGCTCCAGCTAGATAGAGTATCACTGTAACGGCACAGATTTAAAAAATGTTCACAAAGCCAACTACAATCACAATTTCTTCATAACTTTATTAAGTTTCCAAGTTGACACATGCAGACCTCTTTTCAGCCTCAGCCAATGCCACTTGATTTAGCCACAAGGAGGTGTGGAATAGCAGCCAGGTGACAACTCTGATTGAGACTATTTTGAAGTCTTTGGCTTCCAGTAATAGATCCCTTCAGCTGTATGACCTGAGGATAGGAGGAGTGGTGGGCTCAAGATGTAAACCCAAAGTTCTGAGAGTCACACATCAAGACGCAATATGGAACACGACTGAATCATGAGGAAAGTTTATGTCTGTGAATAAAGTATCTCATATTAATATGGCAGCAAATAATAATAATCCTCACATTTGGTATAGCCCCTTATCATGTCGTGGAGACGTCTCAAAGAGCTTCAAAGGATTTTATTATGAAGTGTAGTGACTGTATTTGTAGTCAGAAGAATGCAACATTTCCTGGAGGTACAGCTATTGGGACATGTATGGTTGCAATAAAATTAAGTGCAATTTCTTATAAAAGGAATAGTCCAGGAAAATCTTTTAAAAATCATACTTGTCAAAAAATACTTCCCTCTATGCTTTGAATTATATTCAGAGTTCAGAGTGCACTCACTCAAAGAAAGGCTACCGAGTATGAAATGAGGTCAGAATACTGGACACTACCTTCTTACTCTCCTAACTTCATCTCCAATCCTGTTCAAATAAATGTGGGTAAGCACAATATGTTGGCATTACAAAGCATAGGCGATGGAGTGTCCATGGAAGGCTTGCTCACTGTCACTCTGCTAGAGGTCAACCTGAGCCTCATTGCTATGGCAAATACTGTTTTTTGTTCTTCTGTGAATTGACCCAGACCCATTTTGCGCATTCCATAGCATGCAGCTCAATTGTAAAGTTGACATTAACCTGGGACTTTCCAACGTTTCTTTCCTTTTTAACAAAGTTCTAAAGACTTTCACTATTCTCTGTCTCTTTGACACCTCCTTCTACTCTCTTCCACTAAATTTCTTTCAATTACTTTGACTTTTCCTCAACTTATCCAAATCTTAACCATCTCTGTAAAATACCTTTATCAATATACAACATGGAGCTCGCTGAATTCCCTTCTTCTTTGGTCAAGGGAAAGCGAGCCACTTCAATCATGTTTTCGCATTACTTTGATTTTTTTTGAAGAATGTGTTTTTTTGGGGGTTATTGTTTACTTTTGGGTTTCGGCCATCTCAAGTTTGATTTAGTCGGTGATAAGATTAATTGTCTGAGTGGGGCCATTTCTTATCTTTTAACTTGGGAGTATTTCGTTTTTAATTCTATTATATAATAACCACAATAATAACAATAACAATAATAACGTGCTTTAAGAAAATAAACCAAATTAATGCAAATGCTTAGTTGCTTCATCAGGACTCATGGTTGACCCCCCTCCCCCCCCCACCCACACACACAAAAAAAAGTATTTTAAGACGTTGCTGCATGACAAGCACTAACAGATGCGAGGTTTGTGTGTACGTGTCAGACATTTGCAACACTGGCTAATGATGTCCCTCTGTGCACAACCCTAACCCAGAGGCAAGGGATGCTCCATCTTCTCAATGAGCTTTGATCTCATCAGCAGGAGCCAGGGCGGGGCAAGCGCGGCGCGCACGGCATGCTGGTAGCTGTAGTTCTCCCCGGGGTCTCCGCTCCCGCTCCTCGGGAGCTGTGACGACGGAGGAGGGACTACAGATCCCGGGCGGCGTTGCGCGGAGGCGGCGGCGGAGAGCCGAGCTGCGGACGTGCGGAGAGGAGGGCGGTGAATGAACGAGCGGTCGGGTTGGGGGCGGCGGCGGCGGTGGTGGTGGTGGAGGAGGAGTGGGGGGTGGGGGGGTGTGAATTCGGTATCGTTACACCTACCCGCCCAGGGCCCTCGTATTCCTCTCCCCCGAGGCCGTATAACTCCATGAGCTGCTGTATGTGAGCGAGAGAGAGAGAGAGGGGGGGAGAGCGCCGGCGGGTGGGGAGGGGTCGGCGTTGCTGTGCGGGGAAGGGGAGAGAGGCGGACGATGCCTCTGGACAACATGGCCTCTCTGATTCAGAAGGTGGCCAACCAGGCCCGCACCACGTTTAAAGCGGCCGCGCCGCTCTCGCTGGGGGACCGGGTGACCTTCCACGAGAACCTGGCCAACCTGAAGGGGCTGCTGGGCGAGGTGCGGGCCGAGGACCTGAACATCCGGCCCAGGAGGAGCGCCGACTCGCCGCCCGTCGCCCCCCGGCAGCGGCAGAGCCGCCCTCCGGTCACGTACATGCACATCTCCGAGACCGAGGGCTTCAGTATGGGGGTCTTCCTGCTGGACGGCGGCACCTGCATCCCGCTGCACGACCACCCGGGCATGCACGGCCTGCTCAAGGTCATCTACGGCAAAGTGCAGATCCAGTGCTTCGACCGGCTGGAGAAAGGCGACGGGCCCGGGGCGGCCAGCGGCCTGGAGTTCAGCTCCCCGCTCCCGCAGGGCCAGCGGGAGGCGCTCAGGGGCTCGGTGCTGCGCTCCAGCCATCAGTTCGACGAAGCCCACGGAGCGTGCGTGCTGAGCCCCGACCGGGACAACTTGCACGAGATCAGCGCCGTGGACGGCCCCGCCGCCTTCCTGGACGTTTTGGCGCCTCCTTACTGCTCCGCCGAGGGGAGGGACTGCCACTATTACCGGGTGCTGGAGGTGTCCGGGAGCGGGGGCAAAGCGGGCCCCGAGCCGGCGCAGCCCCCGCGCCACGTTTGGCTGCTGGAGGTGCCGCAACCCGTCGACTTCTGGTGCGATGCCGAACCTTATCCCGGTCCCCCGGTGGCCCTCTGAGAAACGTGGGACCAGAGGCATGTTTCAGTGTTCATGTTTTTTTTTCCCCACCCGTTCCTGCATTGTTGTCACTGTAACGCTCTCGCAGATGTGTTTACCATTAGTATCTTATCGGTTGAAGTCCGAACGTACCGGAGTGATCGGCCACTGGTTCGACTCTGGGACGTTTGGTTTCGAGTGCAGATGAAAATGTGCGATTAAGCAAACTATTATACGTACGGTATTCAATTATTCAATCGGGAGAGATTCCCTTTCTTTCCGGTCCTGATGTGTTCCTTGTGGTTTAGCACTTATTCGGATCCCACCCGCAAATATTTCCAGTATTTGTGAGACCTTGTCACTTGTCTAATTTAAGATGCTACTATTTTGTTCCAACAGAAATGCACACTTTATAACGTCTTTTAAGTCGAAGTGAATTTATTCAAATGTATGTTTCATTTTATCAATTATATTTCATAATAAAAATGTTAAAATGAAAGCATGCAGATTGTTTTCATAGTGTGACACATAGTACTAATGGCCACATATGCAGTATATGTTTTAGTTTTGCTCTTTAGCCTGTGTCCAGAAAGGCTTTTTTTTAAGGTAGTTACTCTCAACAACAACAAATTACATTTGTATAGCACCTGTCATGTCAGAAAGACATAACTGGTTATCGTATTATTTGCCATTTTTAGTTTGCAATTAAATAATTTGTAAACACCTATTGAATCTGATGCTGTTTTCACTACAATCTTGCATTTGATAGCCTTATTGTCGAAACATCTCAAAGCACTTCAGAGTTTCTTCTGTACAGTAATTATTTGTAGGCGAGCACTGCAGCCAATTGGCACACAACATTGCCCTACAAACAGCACTGAAGTGGATGACCAATCACAACACCGAATGCATTCATGAATTTGGAATAGATTCCAAAAAAGTCCAGAATATCCTAAAATTCCTATTACTCCTGTGAGTATTGTAGATGTTTTGGAATGTACCAAATCATCAGTACCTTGTTTACGTGGAAGCTTACAGTGGCTTCATTCAATGACAGGGCGAAATATTAGCCACGTTTCCTTACTCCATACGCCTCTGTTTACCTTGCAATAAGTAGGAACCGATTTGTTAGTCGATAGGCGAAGCACTTTTCCAGGGATAATAATCCCTTCAAAAAAATTAACAATAATGTGGTCACTTAATTCATGACTGTGGGACACTGCACTGCATAATTGGCTGCAACGTTTTGCCCACAAAATATACAGTCAATTCACTTTACAGTATATCCTGTGAAGCAGTTTGAGTTGTCTCGAAGATGTGATGAGGTACTATATCAAATGCAAGGATTATTTTTATTACATTTCAACAAGTTAGTCCAACTTGTTATTTTTTGTGTATGGTCAATGTGGTTGCTACCATAATGCAAAGCAGAAATATGTGATAAAATTAATATCCATGTAAATAGATTACCAAGTTTCACACAAGATCTGGCTATAAATTATTTTTCCAGTACCCACAAAACAGCACGTATCCCAAACCACCATGTAGGCTGAGTGCTAGATACCCACCTGATCTTTGTTGTCATATCTAAAGATATGAAGTAACTTTCAATTTTATTGTGTGAATAGAATTTTACCAGAAATATGCTTGCTAAATTTGGAAGACTGCATTAGGGTTTGGTAGTCAAGCAGGTATGTAGCCAGAAATCTTAAGTATCAAAGAAAGAATAACTCGAAAGGTTAAAAGGAAGTGTAAACTTTCTGACATTAAGGTAAATAAATGTGGTCAATCACCCACAGTAGGGAAATTCATAAGCATTACATCTGATAATGTTAATCATTGTTAGATGCTAATTGGATGCTGTTTGCACGAGATGTGGTAAAAGGCTCTGCATATTACAAGTTTCTATTGGACTTTAATGTAAACTAAGCTGTACACGTGGCTCTGAATCAATGTAGGATAAGGCTGTCACGGAACACTGATGTAGATTTGTGTAAACTCATTATCCAAAATGAGGCAAACCTGTTTCAGATTAGTTTACACAACAACAACAAATTACATTTGTACAGTACCTTTCATGTCAGGAGGATCTCCCAAGCCGCTGGACAGTCAGGGATTTGGACCCGAACAGGGGGTTGGGACCAGGAGGGATGGAGGGTAGCGATAGGCGGGTGGCTGAAGACGCGGTCGAAGAGGAAAGTCTTAAAGGAGGTAAGGGAGGGAGCAAGGCGAAGGGCCTGGGATGAAGTTCCAAAGTGTGAGGGCAGAGAGACTGAAGGCAGACCGCTGATGGTGTGGTGGGCCGGGCAGAGACTGCTGAGCGGAGGGAAAGGACGGGTTGATGCAAATGTTAAATAAGGCATAGATCTAACATCAAGGTTTTGAAAATAAATTCATAGAATTATACAGCACAGAAGGAGGCCATTTGGCCCATCATGTCTGTGCCGGCTCTTTGAAAAGATCTGTCTAATTCAATCCTACTTCTCCACTCTCATAGAATGGTAAGCTCATACCATTGATCATACCATATGATCATTTATGATCGTAGAATCATAAATTAATGGTTAAATAAACGTTTGTATATAATCAGTAAATGCAATGCAGTGTGAATGAATCGCAGCCAGCATCTTTACTGTCAGTTGCAAAAAAAAAGTTATTGCACACGGAATTTAAGCTATGGGTTAAATTCTAGCTAATAAATGTAAGATTGATATTTAGGTAAAATAAACTTTTACTGTCAGTAAATACACTTTGGACAGGTATCGGAGCTGAGCCTGACTTCTCACTATCCGGCTGCCACAAAAGCATGTAATCAGTAGAGGGTGCTGTAGAGGCATCGGGAGCAGAATCCTGACTGGCTTTTACCTTCCTAACCCTGGAAGACTGAACTGAATTTAACCTGCCCACGTAAACCTGGCTGAGACCAGCAAACGCAGCAAGTTTGTGGTCCACAAGGTGCAGCTCTATCTACTATAACACCAGGACTGTCCCAAAATGAGCTTACAAACTATAAATTGCTGAAACAGCTTATACCGTTGGTGGTGTCCACCAATGGAAATCCTGATGTGCTATGTTAGACTATAACTATTTCTAACTGGTACAGAAAGATTAATCTCAATAGGTGTTATTCAAAAAAATTCTGATCAGCTTTATGTATGCCAGATCCATCAGTAGGTTAAACATTTTAATTGCAATCAATAGACTACACTGGGTAATGTAGCTGTTTAGAGTCGTGATCTGTATCAATTTTAGTCAGTTGCATTGTTTAATGCATAAATATGGCTTGGTATTCATTTGGCAATCTAGTTAACATGCAACATATTAGAGTTGTCATGTGTAACAATTGCATTGACTATATTCAAATACATATCCAATTTGTTAAATAAATCATTGTGCAAATCCACTGCACAATTATACTTTTTATATAAAACACATATTCCATTGTAATATTCTGCAATTGCAATAATTAAATTCTCTCCCCCATAATTCTTGTTTACGGCTATAATTCAGTAGTGCATTATAGGTAATAATCTTATGAAAGGGAAAGATTTGATAAACAAGTATTTCAAAGGTATATACAGGCTGCAGACATAAGTACATTCTGAACTTATTGGAACTCATTTATTTATGTTTTACAAGTATAATACAAATATAAATTTGAGTTGTGTGCAAACCACACAGTCATTTCAGCCTTATTAATGAGACATTCAGGCCACCCAGAGTAGTTTAATGTTGATAATCGTAATTAGGTAAGTCCGTAAAAAAAAATCAATGTAAGAATAGGGAATGTTAGAAATCTGCATTAGATCAATGCAGGGAGAAAGAGTTAAGATGTCATGTTTGACCCTTTATCAGAATTTGTCACAGAAGACAAGAGCGGAAAGGCAAAAATGCTTGTGAAGACGAGATGGACAAGTAAAAATTTTCACTAAGAAATTTAACTGAACTTCAGAGTTGGCATTCTTGGAAGAGATGTGGCAGTGAATAAATCAGAATAGTTACTGGTTGATGTGTTGTGCATTTTCTGGTTTTATTACAGATTTCAAAGTTTAGATGGGCCAGTTGAGTTTTTTCTAAACTTTACACGTGACAGTCAAATCTGTTCAAGCAAGCACTTCCATTCAGCAACCATCCCCTGTTAACAACAGCTTGGTTTGCATACCAACGATCCCTTACTCAGAGGCCACCATTCTATAAAGGCCACTTTTGCCCAGTTCCGTGAGTGGTTGTTGAAGACAAATTTGATTGTAGTTATGACTTATATGCAATAATACTTCTTACTGCGATCAATGTGGAGGCAATTCGCTCTTAAAAGTTAGAATTGTTAATATCTACCAGACAAAAACTTAGCCTTATGTTCAATTTATTTTTGAGGTTTTTATGATTTCAAATACTTTAAAATGGTATCTTTGGCTGCTAAAGAGCAAAATGAGCTATCTGTTCAACTTAATTTTTTCTTGAGTTTCTTGAGCTCAACCCAGGTCTTAAGCCCATAAACCCTACATTTTCCCACCACTTGAGTACTTAATTTGGTAATAAATACTGCATTAAGTTAAATAATAAATAATCCTAGCAATGATAATAGTGCCTTTCAAGTTGGGAGGATCTCTCAAAGTGCTTCATAAGATTTATGTGAAGGGTGGTGACTTTATTTTCTAGATGAATTGTTAAATTCTTAAGGAATGAATTATAAGCTGTGTCCCCCAGGGATCGGTATTGGGACCACTGCTCTTTCTAATATATATTAATGATCTGGACTTGGGGATAGAGAGCACTATTTCCAAGTTTGCAGATGATACAAAGTTAGGTAGGGTAGTAAATAGCGAGGAGGATTGTAACCAACTGCAAGCAGACATACACAGAATGGTGGAATGGGCTGACATGTGGCAGATGGATTTCAATGTAGATAAGTGTGAGGTGATACACTGAGGTAGGAAAAATGATAGGAGGCAATATAGACTTGGTAGCTCAATCTTAACGGGGGTAAGCATACAGAGAGATCTGGGTGTTCAAGTAAGCGAATCATTAAAGGTAGCGGGGCAGGTAGATAAGGCAGTAAAAAAGGCATTTGGTGTACTGAGCTTTATTAGTAGGGGCGTAGAGTATAAGAGTAGGGAGGTTATGGTTAATCTGTACAAAACACTGGTTAGGCCTCAACTGGAGTACTGCATCCAGTTCTGGGCACCTTACTTCAGGAAGGACATTAAGGCACTGGAAAGGGTGCAGAGGAGATTCACGAGAATGCTACCAGGAATGGGGAACCTTAGCTATGAGGACAGAATGGAGAAGTTAGGACTTTTCCCATTAGAGCAGAGAAGGTTATGCGGGCACCTGATAGAGGTCTTCAAGATCATGAAGGGTTTCGACAGGCGAGATAAGGAAAAGCTGTTTCCGCTGGTAAGTGTGTCTGTGACCCGTGGTCACAGTTTTAAGATATCTACCAAGAGAAGCAGAGGGGAGGTTAGAAGAAATGTTTTCACTCAGCGAGTTGTTCAAATTTGGAATGATCTGCCTGAAATGGTAGTGAAGTCCAATTCGATAACAGCTTTTAAGAGAGAACTGGATAAGTATCTGGGGAAGACGGGTTTGCGGGGTTATGGGGAGAAAGCTGGTGATTGGGGTTAGTGAAAGTGACTTGCTCTGTCAAAAAGCCGGCACAGACTCGATGGGCCGAATGGCCTCCTTCTGTGCCGTAACATTTTATGAATCTATGAATCTATAATGCAATTTGTTCTGGGAAGTGAAAATCCTAGGTCACTGGCTATTTTTCGTTTAGTTTTGTTAGTGTTTAGTGTGAAGACTTTTATTACTATGTTTACATGCCTCATTAATGGATTAAGTTGTAAATAGTATTGAGATACTTAGTCACTCAATAAATAGTTTTCAGTGATACTATTGCAGTGCATGGAAAGTTTCTACACTACCCATTTAATATAATTGTTCTGGAGGGTGAAATTGATAAACTATTAATGACAAGTTTGCATCAGGTTGGTTTGCCTGAGATAGACATTGCAACTGGATTTTATATGGAGGTTCTGTGTGGTAGAGTACATTCGAATTGTCTGATTTGGCATATGGTGAGATAGGAATCTCACTCGAGCTATGGGGATAGATAGTGGACAACTGCGAGGTAATGAATATACATCAGATATACTATACTGTTCCCCTGTGTTGTATGCACACCTAATAGCGTGATATAGATTGACATATGTCACCAGCTGCTTTCTGTTTGGACATCGATCAGAATGCGAGAGGAAGGAAATAAGCTTTTTTTCCAAAACAAAATTTACGTTTATGGCCTTTTTTTTCAAAGTAAAGGGAAGTGTGATTTTCTGAATGACCATCAGAAAATCCAAGTGATCAAGCTCTGAGCTACTGAAAGCCATTATCTTTTTGTTTAGAGAGTATCTGGGGTTTCCAGGTGTGATCTTTTTTCAAACTTCTAATCTTCAAACAAGAGGGCGTAAATTTTTCTTCGTAATACTCGTGTGCTTTCTGATTTACTTCATCAGAATGAAACAGATTTTGTATTTCATTTGAAATAATGAAAGTACCTTACCATGAAAAACATTTTATACACAGTATATTTGATAGATTCTACAATAACCAGCAGGTTGTGGGATTTCAGAGCAAAATTTGATTACAGAACAATAGACTAGTCTTGAGAAGTTCATACTACAATGTACAGTATAATATGTATCACATCAGAAAAGATACATTTGGTTTTGTGTTGCGTGATTGATCAGGATGAAAGAATTGTAACTCTTGAGGGCTACTGGCAGGAGTGAGTTTTAAAATATTTTTCTCTTGAGTGAACAGGAATGTATTACATACATTGTATATGTATGGATAGATGGATTTTGAAGTTACTTTAAAGTACTTAGTCCTCGATGCTTTTTAATTCAAGTAGCTAATGGATACTATGCTGCACAGGGTACAGGTCCAGCCAAGGGTACTGACTGACTGTTGAAGCCTATGAATGTCAACCAAAGTAGCAAGATAACTAATTACAACTCAAGCTTCTGCTGATATTCATAAGTTCCAACAGTCGATCAGAAACTCTGGATTGAACTGCACCTTCATAGTATCTATTCTATGTATTAGACACATGAAGACCACCTAGGAATAACAGTGAGTAACCTCAAAATCGCTCCTGCATCTTGCTTGACTACCTTAGGAAGTGGTGAAGGAAATTTTCTGGATAAATCATTTTCCCAAATTGGCCATTTTCTGTTGTTTTTTTCCCACCTTCAAGTAGACAGCATCAGAAGAGATGTATAGATGATTATGTAAGTAGGGGATTCACTAGGGCCCAGTCTTAATAAGCAGTGAGTGGACTCCTTTTAAATAAAAAGCTCTTACATATCTATGTTTCTCTGAATCTATTGAAGTATTTCTAACCCATTTCATTTTCTCTGGCTTTCTAGGTCTTCACATACCACCAACCAACCCATTCACTGTGGTTCTGCCAATTCCACTTTGAACAGGCCATTAAAATATACCTTGGACTGGCCAGATTTATCCTGTCAGGTTTCTGTGAAGTAGGAGCTGAGCCCTGTCCAACACATTTCTGATTATTAAGCTGAGATCTGGAATTCACAGTATGAATAATATCAGGTATTAATCCACACCCTGCCACTGCCAGAGCACCAAGATGCACCACTGCTTCAATTTCTTATGATACAAATCACATTTCACTTGTCAAGTAATTCATTTATTCTAACCGGTGAACTAAAATAAAAATAATCCTTGCATTTGGTATAGCACCTAATCACATTGTTGAGACATCTCAAAGCACTTCACAGGATCCACTGTAAACTGGATTGACTGTATTTTGTGGGCAACAAAAAACGAAACATATATCTAATAGTTAAACTTCATTTTTTGGATCCTTCTTAAGTGCTTTGAGCCGTCCTCCCAGTGTAAAAGCCGCTATTTAAATGTAAATCCTATTTACACTATGACCTTATTAGTGACTTCTCCATTTAAGCTTTAGATTTGCAGGCTGGAGAGAAACTGAGACTTTTACTTCTGGTGTACTTCAGCAACAAAGTCGTGGTAAACAATGATGTAAATATAATGCGCCAAATCAAGAATTTCAAGTATCCCAATAAGCAACTGTCGATATCAGAGTGGTGTATTTCTAGGCCTGTTATTTACTTGCATTTGTTACTGATCCACAACAACTTATACTGGTATCTGTGACTGTGCTAATTGCCAGACAACATTCCTCAGCACGGTTACAGCAAATTACAGCCAACTTGTTGCTGAAGGAATGGTTTGAAATTACTACAAACACCTACAACATTATTGAACTGTGAAATATTCATTTTCTTCTCCCTGGGGGTGATTGTACAGCGTGTGGTAACCCCAAAGTATTGCAATGAAACATGTACTCACTGTTGATATAACTGTAATTATACAGTATTCCGATTGTTTGATCTCACAAAAGATTGCATTCTACGTATTATTGAACGCTGTTGAAATACTGAGCACCCAACACTGTCCAGCGCCTTGGGATTGTCCTCCCGACGTGAAAAAGCGCTATACAAATGTAATTTGTATTGTATTGTCGCTTAACTTGTTTGTGGGGGTGTCAATTTTAATAAATACATTATCTTAAAATTCATTTTAACGTCTCGAGTGGGTTCGTTTCAACACAATTCTCACCTTATTCGAGAGTGCATTACTTTTTTTTTCAAAAAAGTTTTCAAAGAAGCATGGTTTTATGTAGCGCCTTTGAACTTTCATTTTTATTACTTTCATTCTGATAAAATAACTGCGTCCGAAGCAAAACAGAAATTCAAGTCGCAATTGTCAGGAAACATAGTATTTCACCATCTGTTTCATCGCCATTTGGGCAAAAAAAAGGTGTGCGGTTAATAGATGCATCGTCTATATCGCCGTCAATAACTAATTTATGCGAATGGCGATGAATGGGAGAATGGGGCACTATCAAAGCGCCAGCGAGGGTTTGATTCCTGTGGCTTTCTCCTGTGCTGAAAAACACATATTCTGACCTTGCATCTGCTGAAAATAAAATCCACCACAAATTCAATGCTGTTTATGATACCACCAGAAAGAATCCTGGGATGCTATTACTGTAATTGTCCTTATTAACCATATCTCAAAACGGCCAGCGGTGGACTTGAGATGAATACTTTCAAAACTGCTCTTTTAATTATTCGTGTTTCCTCATTCCAGCAATAAACTGAGTCACGCAGCGGACCCTACACAACGTCGACATATCTGCTTTTGTATATGCACACGATTTTGACCCTCAACATAAAACACAATTCACTCTCTCAGACATACTGACCAAACTGTACTATTCTGACTCGAAGCCGGTATTCCTTAGGAAAGGAAACTAACATACATCCAATGTGGCTGTCGCTACCAGGAAAGGCTCTAATTTCTTGACATTAAAATGAACGGAATCAAAGCAGTGTCCACAACATTGAAATGATAGAAAAAATAGCTTGCCAAAAACCAAAAAAAAGTTAACCCCCTTTCGGACTTTTATTACTTTCACTCTGACAAAATAATTGCGACCGAAGCAAAATAGAAATCAAAGTCACAGCTCTCAGGAAACACAGTGCAGTAGTTTATAGTTTCATCGTCTACGTCGCTGTCGATAACTTTAGTCTGCGTACGTTGTGGCAGAAACCCACCTGCACAGACCACAGCTTCCAAGTACTGCCATTTATACAAACACTGTGTAACGTCGCGGGGTGGGGGGGGCTTTGCCTCGTTTCTTTTCAAGAAAGCGCACTCACTCAATGTTGGGCCTTTAATCTAGAATGGTAGAAAGGAGGGTGTTTCTTTTTGTTAAAAAAATAGGGAAATTGAATGAAATGCACAGCAGATAGAGTATACATTCCCCCAAACTCAGCCTAATTTACAATACAGTATTGCTTTCATCAAAACCACACGAAGTGGGATTCCCCTCTGGTGGGGCTGTCACTTCACATGTGCTACTCTTTTGAGAACCGCCTCCGAAACCGTCAGTAGGCACATTTAGAAATAAACTCATTTATCTGAGATCAATGAAACTGATAACTATTTATAGTAACTTCAAATTAACCAAAATGATAGATAAATTGTCCCCCCCCCACCCCCCTCCAAATAATACGTGAGTTTTGACTTAAGTATTTTTGTTGAAAAGTTATATTTTTGTCTTGATCTTATATCAAATACCCAATGGGCTACGTTCAATGCAGGCATGGATTAACCCAGGGCACATGTTTTGCTTCAGATCGCCCAACAAAATCTGGTTAAACAAGTACATCATATTGCGTTATTCGGGGAACAAAATGCGTGGGTGCAGAGCTAATAAGGCGAGATAGATTAGAGAGAACTGAACGTTCATTTTCTTACCTGTTTATAGCAATGCATCAATATAGATCTGGGTTTCTATGTTAATAAGAAAAATCAAGACTGCAATAATATGAACCCATTCGTATTTCAACATAAAATCGAATAAACGAGACATTCCCTCTTCCATATTGCTGATGCATTTGGGGCGCTCGCTCTGTTATATTACAGTATCAGACATAAAACACACCAGTATCACATTCTCCGAATGTGTTTCATTGGAAATGCGATAATGTTTACTAACAACTCAAATGAAACTCTTAGTTCCCAGGTTTTTGAAAAAAAAACGTTCTGGTGCAGTGTAACCGAGATTCAGTTTCATATCTTTAAAGATAAGTTACCCACTATGTCAATACGTTGTAGTTAAATGATCCCTACATTGGAAAGCGGCACCACGCCTGCAACATTAAATACCACTTACCACTCAGTCCACAGGCCACGCGTTGAAAACCTCCTAGAAAGGAGGGATCCTGTTCCCATTTATACACAAGCAACAAATGCAGTATCATCCCAAAACCCCAGCTATGTTATATCTAATACAGGAAAACTTTGCGAAACTTCCTATCGATTTAATCTTCGGTGTAGCCCGATGCATTTTATAATAGCCTACCTAGTTAACTGCTGAACCATTCTAAATTAAAAAGCCACACAAAGAATTGTATATATTTTGTAAAATTATATTTACATCAATGTAACCATAAAACAATACATCTTGCGGAGACTGATTAGTCCCATTTAATCCCAGTTAGTGGTTTTACACCAGTACATTAAACCATTCTGAATCGAACAAGTATTCCGAGCAAACAACTGCATGTCAGCTTCAGCAACATAAGAATTATTCACATTGTTTACAACCAGAGCTTTGCTACAAATTTAAAACACTTCAGAGCGTTTAGCACAAAACGCATACAAAAATAGTTTTTTTTTAATTAAAATCTCCAGATTAATCGCCGGGAGTAAACAGGACCACCAGTTTGTGAAGGTTATTGGCGTTTTCACATTTGCCAGTGTCAGTCCGTAAGGCCAGGTATTCATTCACATGCAGACATATTAAAATCGTCCACAAGACTCAAGGCATCGAGACTAGCAAAACGCTAGCATGCAGTGTTTCAATGCGAAATTGCTGTATAAACATCCATCTGCGATTTAAACCACAAACACTAGATAGCGTTTCATTTCAACAAACTCGAATCAAATCCAGTTTCTCTACCCTTATCCTCATTCCGAGTTTCACAACCATTTGATCAGGAGGAAAAAGGATTCAAACGTGAAATGTTTTGAAACTGTCTGGTGTAAGTTGTCTGTGTACATCCTAGATTACTCCGACTTCAGCAGAATGAAGCCTATTACTGGTTATGTTATAGAATAAAAAAAAACACTTTATATAATTTATCACGTACTTCTGAAAATATTAGCGACCTTGAAAACCAAAAGTGCCCAATAAGTTTTTGACCTTTCAAACTGCAACACACATTCAATTTCACATTTTGCTGTGAAGTTTACAAAACATTCGTTTCCGATGGTGTATAAACTAATATCAGCACTTTCAACCTTATGCCGTCCCAACACCCTTCTTTTGTGTTCATTTCAGTACTTAAATAACAATCAAAATACTCAAGCAAATGTCCAAAGTCTTGTTTTACAGTCATGAAAAACACTCCATGAAAGGGAGTTTTGCGAGAGACCAAAACCCCCCACGAAATTCGACGCTTAAAGCATTAATACTATGTACAGTATTCAGAATATGTTAATCATTTGCTTTTAAAAATACAGCATCCCCTTTTTTTACTGTAAACGTCTGAACCCCAACAAGAACAACTGGATTTTTTTTCCAGAGATCTGAAAAGCTTCCCTCGTAGAGGGGGTGGGGGGGGGGGGGGGGGGGACGGGGGGACCGTGACATGAAATGAGAATCTTTTCAAGAGGAGGATGAGGATACAGAATATGTAAACACACAACTTGTAAGAGAGACTTGGACGCGGCGAGTCATAAATACTTGGCGGGGGTACAGTGAGACTGTTTGCGTTGCTGGTAGTGTCAGTGCGGATTGTGGTTTACATTGTCCTGGGCGGACAGATGTTCGGGGGGGTTCCCCCGGGGCACACAGTCCCCACCGTGGAGCCGGCGTTTGCCGGCGCTCTCTCTGTGTTTATCTTTTTCTCTTTCTGCCTCAGGTGGATCTTGGTGTGCCGCTTCCTCTCGTCGCTCCTGGCGAACTTTCTGCCGCAGAACTCGCAGGAGAAGGGCTTCTCTCCGGTGTGGGTGCGGATGTGGGTGGTCAGGTGGTCGCTGCGGCTGAAATTCCTCATGCAGATCCGGCACTGGAAGGGCTTGTGGCCGGTGTGGATCCTGATGTGTCGGGTCAGCTCGTCCGAGCGAGAGAAACGCCGGTCGCAGCCCTCGGCCGGGCACGGGTAGGGTCTCTCGTGGACCGGGGTCTTGCTGGGGCGGTTGGGGTACTTCCTGAGTCTGATCGGCCTGAGCGGTAAGTTCTGTCCACCGTACGTGCTGGAAACCCTCGGCCCTTCCCCCGCGGGGTTGCCCATAGTGAAGTTTCTGATGGTCGAGAGGGGCGTCAGTGGAGGAGGTACCATTCTAATGGGATCCACCGGGCAGGAGAAGGGCTTGCGGTCGGTCCCTGGGTGCAGCTCACGCTGCTGATGATGGTGATGATGATGATGGTGAGGCTGGAAGATCGTGCTGTAGTCCGGGAGCACCGGGAACAGGGTGTTGTCGGCAGCCGGTTTGGGGGAAGGGTAGGACGGGGGAGGGTAGCCAATGTTACAGGTGGACGTGCTGAAGAAAGGTGCGGGGTCCTGGTACAAGTCTCCGCAGCTGGTGGTGTAAGGAGGTGGCGGTGAGTAAATGTGATCCATCTCGTTCTGGCTCTGTGGCATTGTGCAACCGAGAGTGCTGTGTAGAGGGTTGGGAGAAGCGGACGATGAAGAGGAGGAGGAGGAGGATGGTGGGTTGACTCCCAGGATCCCAGCACTCACTATGTTAATGATCCCTTCGGGGCTCCAGTTGGCGGTGGCACACTGGGAATCGATGGAGATCTTGCCCATGTAGGTAAAAGTCCCACTGCGAGGGGGAGGCGGTGGATGGTAAGTGTTGGGATAAGGTAAATCGAGATGTCTCTTTTCGTTCCCCATGTCTATGTTCATCATTCCATCTGCAAAAAAATAAGGCGCAAAAGTATTGGTACAAAGGCTATTCTTTCAATCACTCGGTCCAGTTTCGGATCGATGGACGCTGCGCGGTAGAATCGCTATCAACACGAGTCATTTCCAGAAGTGTCTGACACCCGGAGCACAGGACACTACAAACCTCGAGGTGAACAGTACTGTGATGTTCATCAACACTGTACAAGTCGCTGTGAACTGCACTTAAAAAGGGGACGCGGACAGGGACCCGCGTACAATGAATGGTGTTAAACCAGTCCGCTGTGCTGCAGTCACTGCTGTATCGACATTGTAAGACAGGACACCGAAATAATGAAGTTAAGGGAGGCTTTTTAACATCCCGTTTTCAGATAGACATTCCTCCATTAAACAGATCGCCTTCTAAAACACCAGCCCAGACAAACATTCACCTCGGTCCTCTCCCTGTGCTGTACATTCCGGTCATCTTATCTACAAGTAGCCGACAAGGAGTCAGTCAGTCAGTGATGCTCACTGACAGGTGGTCCTTACCTGTTGGCATCTGCTCGTACAGTCCTAACTCCGGATTAGAGAAAATAGTGACAGACGGGGTCATCTCCTCCACTGGGTACATGCTGTCTGGGAGCTGATGAATGAAACTTCCGAGAGACACCGGGATTTTCTCCAGAGCTTTCGCCGTCATCATTTGTGGACTGTCCGAATACAAAAGTTTGCCCCTTTTATATATATATATATATATATTTACATATATATATACATAGGTCTAAAGCGAGGTGGGTAGTGTAATTATTGGCTGTCGGGACGTGGGGTTTAGTGCGCGTTCTCTTTGCCCCCAGTGTTGGTGTCGCCGATGGTCGCTGGAGGCTGAGAAGCGCAGGGTCCCTGTTGCCTGAGCCTGAGTGTGTGTGGCTGCTCTGTGCTGTCACAGCGCTCTCTCTCTCTGATAATCAATGGCACCTCTCACTCTCTCACGCAGACTTTACTATTTATCCAAACCCACTGAATACCCCGTGACGTAAGAGCCCATACATGGACTCGGAGAGGAAAAGGGAGGGGACCGGTTGCGGTGACGCGTTACACGTTGCGCTCACATCAGATTTCTTCAATGGAGCCCAGAGCAGAGCGTCTCTCCTCCCCGCAGCCATCCAGGACCCGCTGCAGCGATCAGAGGAAGCCTTTGGACTTTGCAACGAGCGAAAGGCCGTGCACAGTGGCATTGATTTCGCTTCGATGCATTTGCACGAGAGGATCAACCTTGTTATGTGTTAACTGGATAGGTTATTGACTCCCCCCCCCCCCCCCCCCATCTCCACCAGAAAGGAGCGCACACACACACACACATGAGGAATTCCGGTAAGTTGCCTGGCCATGTATGGTGAGAGGATCCGGCGAGGGCAACAGGCTGCTCCGCCTTTTGTTTCCATATTTGGAACACATTCCGGAAAATAAAGCCACGGAAACTCACGAAACGATCCGACCAGCTGCAGAGAGAGAGAGAGAGAGAGAGAGAAGAGAGAAAGAAAGAAAAGAGAGAGGGGAAAGAAACATCTGAAAGGTTCACTGAAGTGTGTTAAAAAAAAAGAGAGACGCACCGAGAAAGTAAAACGAGCTGCAGAAACCGCAGTTCAGGAACCTGCTTGAAAACTCAGAGCTCGGTGTGTGTGTGTGTGTGTGTATATATATATATAGATATAAAAAGATTTGCGACGAAACTCGCCTCCTCCTCGGAAAAGCTGTTTGAAATCAACACTGTGATTCATTGTCGAGGCAAATGTTTCAATCCCCACAAAAAAAAAGATGTCTTGAACGATAACTGAAGTACACCAGTTAGTGGGTTTAGATGCGGACAGACGGCTTTAGAATTGGAAAATTCACGAATGTCAGTGAGTTATTTTATACACCTCGTGTTTTCCGGATTGAAGGTGATAACCTGGAGTTCCAACCACTCACTTCACGACCACTCTCACCTGCTCACCTGATACAATTAATGCACTCTCTCTTTTTACAAACTTGGAACTTTTCTTGACTACTGCACAAGTAGTTTAATATTGCAATGAAGGACGTGGTTTTGCTACGAAGCTTCATTCTGGACAACTCTTGTTGTGTTGTGCCCCGTTCCAGGAAGTGTTTCGTCAGGTAAAGTCACACAGTGCTTGTGAGGAGCTTTGCTCGCAAGGTTTCTGAATCTCAACCCCCAGAGCATCACTAATAACATATGACAATCAAAAAAAAAGGATAGAGCTACATCTCTACGTAAACGTATGGCTCACTTGACTTAAAAAAAAACTGTCAGGGTAAATGATCAGGTTCAACTAAGAATTTTGAGCAGGTTCTTACACTGGAACTGCAGATCCGCAGTGCCTGTATAGGCCTGACTGTCCAATCTGCTCTCAACTTTCTCTTAGAAACTTTTCGCTGTCGGATGCATTTCGCTTCTCTCATCTCCAGTACTCCCTCACTCTCTGTAGTCCTTCGCTACTGTATTCCCCTTTCCCCCTCGCTGTGTTCACCCCCCTCCTCCCACCTCACCCCAAGTCTAACCTCCCGTATTCTCTCTTTCATGCCCACTCTCTGTGATCTTCCTCCAAACCCCTCTGATTTTTTAACCCTCTGATTTTCTCTCCTAATTCTTTTTTTCAGGATATTCTCTTTTGCTCCTCTGTATCTCTTGGGTTTTACTTTTTCCACTCTATATTTTCATTTTCCCCTCTGAATGTTTTTATTCTCTCTCTCTCTCATTGTGCATATATATATATATATATACACACACACACACACACAGTATTCTCTTCCTCTTTCATGACC
This sequence comes from Callorhinchus milii, assembly GCF_018977255.1. Lineage (NCBI taxonomy): Eukaryota > Metazoa > Chordata > Chondrichthyes > Chimaeriformes > Callorhinchidae > Callorhinchus > Callorhinchus milii. The sequence goes on along the minus strand of NW_024704748.1, from coordinate 17,397,017 downwards.
CGCTGTATGTTATTCAGCATGTGGTGTGTGTTGCGGGCTCACACGGCGCCCTCCACCGGTCTGGCACCTCTCATGTTCTCACTTGTAAACAAGCAGTGGAAACCATCGCTTGATACTTTCCGACCCCTGGGATTTCCAACACACTTTTCTTTTTTTTAAAAAAAACACACTGATTTCACACAGGTTCTTTGAAGATAGCAACTTACCCGCTTCATTTCGAAGAGATGTATTGCTGTACCTATCCACCTGTGAGTTAATTGTGATAAGCCACAAGCAATAGGAATTTTAAAATCATGAAACTTTCGACAAATGTGCTCAAAACGCTACCGCAGGGAACCAGCAAACTCCTAAGTTAACTATACGGAAGTTGTACATGTCCATTGCTAACACATCCTTATTTGAAAAAAAGGCTACCAATAATGGAACCTGGATTGGGGTTGAGTTTATTCCATAAACTCTCGTTAGCGCACAGAGAAATAAAAACGTTTCTGCAGCTTTTCTTATTTAACTTTCCTCCGTGGGTTGAGAGTAATTCTATGCAAGTAAGAAGAGGGGGTTGACATTTCATACCAGAACATGGGTTATAATTTCCCTCCATATGGAAAATATTTAGATAAATAAAACACTAGGGGACATTTAGGAAATAGCCACAAAGACATCCGCCATGAATGGGTTTGGGGGGGTGGAGGGGGGGAAGAGAGAGAAAGAGAATGCTTTTACTTTCCGAAGGTCAATCTCTCAATATGGTTCTCGATGAAAAACGCATTGGTGTAAAACTGGAAACGGGTGTGACATTGCACATCGCCTGCTCCAACACGAAGGAAGGGTTTGGTTGAAGTAGAAACTATTGCCAAACAATGTGTATTGTCCTTCACCTCATCCCTTTTCACACTGGGCTTTTCCCTGTACATGTATTCTAAATTTTTCAGGAATAAATTGAAGAGTGTAGAAAAAAGGTTTAATTTTTATCTGTTACGAGTTCCTTTCAATGTACTCGTGTTATTATTACCAACTATGGCAATACTGTTTAGAAAACAGAACACAGTTTGATTATGTAAATTAGTGTTAAAATAACCATCTTTCAAAGGGCATTGTTGCCATGGTGAACCGCGGCCTATGATTTCTACTGTATTTCTACAGTCAATTGCACAATTGGTAATGGGGTGATATAACCCAGTTACATGTGATAAGCCTAATTACTATATGTTAAATAAATAAAAGCATTAAAATCTAACATCAGCACTGAAAACTCTTCCACTGCTGCAAATACGATACCTATCCAGTGCCAGTGCTCCCCGATGAGGCAACTCGTGAACCAAAAATGTCAAGGTACAGAAATGCTCTTTAAACGTTACACTCTCATACACTTGATCAACAGTGTCCATGGACACTCTAAATCAATGTTACTCATTAGCTTAGGTGCAGGTTGAATGATGAGTTCCAAAATGATTGTCACAAATGTGGATCACAAATGTATTAATTTGTCACTTCTCATCTTAATAAATCCTTTATTTTTTTCTATAGATTTTGTGCGTAAAAAAACATTTCGCCCACAAAATATACAGTCAATTCACTTTACAATATATTCTGTGAAGCACTTTGAGACGTCTCAACAACATGATAAGGCGCTATAACAAATGCTAGGATTATTATTTATTCATTTCATGGCAAAAGTGATTATTAGGCCAAACAAAGTGATCTCCCCCAGGAGTGAAGTAGCATATACACCCTGATATTTCATAGGCCACATCAAGTGATAATTTACAGCAGTGAAATAAATAGCATGAAGTAAAATTTGTAACGACTATTTACATGGTCAATTTTAAAAAGATCATGGGTAACTTCCTAAGATGCCTTTCTAACATGGTTTTATCCCAAGAAGGCCATACTCTCGATTAACAAGTTGTCATACTACTAATTGATTGGCTATAAAGCGTGTTGAGATGTCTCGAAGACTTGATGCAGCACTATATCAAATGGAAGGATTATTATCTTTATAAACCAGCTCCAAATACAAGTTCTATTCAGTTCATTAGCTGTTTTGCTCCAGGTGTTTAGATCATTGAATGTCAAATATATGACTAATACAAGTAAGAAGATAATTTACATAGCACCTTTTACGTGGGAAGGACGTGACCCAGGCCGTTCTTTGCTGAGTAGAGACAGAGTTTGGGCGTAGAGGTAAGTGGGGCAAGACCATGAAGGCATTTGAAAATAAGGACAAGAATCTTAAATTCAATCTCCTGAAGGAGGGAGAGCCAGTGGAGCTGAGTGACGTTGGGGTAATGAGTTAAAAACAAACACTGACGAGCTAAAACACATTACAACAGGAATAACTGCTGATGAAAGAGTATTTGCATGACAAACCACAGATGAAGAGCATGCCTAGACAAGTAAATTCATGTTAGTACTGCGATGGGTTAAATGTCTGCTGGGCCAAATGGAATACGCCTGAGAATCCATAAGGAAATGAGAGTAAACAGGCAAGACATTTTGTTGGAAGGGAGCTCTATAAACACAAACGCTGAACGGGACTGAAAGATAGTAAATATTATCTCAATGTTGAAAGAGGAGCAAGACATGAACCCGGATAATGATAGATATGATGCCACCTGTACAGCAAAACTGGGTAGTATAGCTTCAGCAGCAATACATCAAACCTTACTAATCTGCCTCAATTCATTCAATATCCTTTATTCTCAGTTAAGTAGAGAATAAAGGTTATTAATTTAATTTCCAAAAGACATTATCTAAGACGTATTATATCCAATAGATGGTTGCACCCGTGGATCTTTCAAAGAAGGTTAAGACTCATGGAATTAAATAGGAAATTATCTTCTATTGAACACTGTCCTGATAATAAAAAAGAAAAATGACAAATTGAATGTTGAGTGGGAAAGAATGACAAACATAATTTTAAAGGATTCTCTTCTGGGACCTGCTATTCACTATTTATAGATTATTTGGAAGATGGTGGTCAGTCTGGCTCATTTGGTAGCACTCTCACCTCTGGGTCGGGGGCTGTGCATGTAATTCCTTAGTCAAGACTTTTATAGTCTAGATTAACAATCCAATGGTAGAGGTTTGTTACATTGGTATATATAGGTACTGTCCTGTGGATGAAATGTTAAACCATAATCACAACTGACTTTTCAGGAGGATTTTGAGGATCCCATGGCACTGGTTGAATAGAGAAGGGAGTTCGTCTCAGTGTCCTGATCAATCAGGTAATCATCTTCCAATTACAGAATCAAGCCATTTCCTTAGTAGATCCAGTGTCCGAACCTCAACTGTCCTTGCTGGTAACCTATTCTGGTTCTAGATTACCCCATTTGTAAATAAACACTTTCTGGTGTCTGCTTTAAAATTGCCCTTTAAACCCTAAACCTGTAATCTTCTATCTTGATTGCCTCCGCTCCGGCCTGCTCCATATCTCCTGTTCGATCCGCCCCACCATCGGTGGTCAAGCCTTCAGCCTCTCTACCCCCATCTACTGCAACTCCATCCCATATTTCCTTTGCTTCTTCCCTTGCCTCCTTCCAAACAAGCCTCAAGATCCTCCTCTTTGACCATGTCTTTGACCACCCTCCCAACACCCCCCCCCCCCCGCTCGGGTCCTAATCCCTAATCCTGACTGTTCAGCACCTTGTGATGTCCTGCCGACATGAAAGGTGCTTTACAAATGCAATTTTGTATTGTATTGATATATCTATAAGTATCATTCTAGTGTTACTTTCTCTGTACCATTTAACATCTTATATCCCATGGATCTTTTACTTTTCTGGTATTTCTTTTAATTGAAACTAATTCCATAATAAGGTCATCTCATTGTCCCGCAAAATGAAATACAGGTACTAAAATCTTGCCTGTTTGCTTTAATTTCCTTGAGAATTCTAAGGTGTATCCCATCTGACGCAGGTACCTAATAGACATTTAACTCTTAGGGTAAAGTAGGTCAGCCTATTAACACTCCTCAATAGTTTTGTTCCCTATAAGGTTCCCACTGAGGCATTTATAGGCAAGAAGCTGATCTTTTCTGGTTGTTCCTGGTAGCTCATATAACACTGAAATTCTCCAGTGATGACCCTAACCCTAAACCTGTGGGGCCATCACAAAGTATCCTGCTAACCAGGTGAGTCCATTCCAAATCAATGCCTTGTTTCCAGTAGCTAAGATGGCATGGCCATAAATGAAGAAATATTCAGTCAAGAAATTTTATTTTGTTGTCCAACCAAAAAGGCTGGCCAGCACTGGCATAGGCTTTACACTACTTCTCGAAATTAGTAAATATTTTGCTTTCTTATGTATGTTTAGAGCCCAAGATATGTTGTGACATTGGGAAAACAGCACAAACTTTGATAAGTACTTTACTCAATGGATTCCAGTTAACAATGTTGCAATAATTTGTATAATCTTAACCAAAACGTTTAAAAAGATTGTTGTGCATTACATTTTGTTACATTTATACCTCTATGTTCAAAGAGTTTAAAAATGACTGTAACTGACGGGCAAAGTAAAGGCAGTGTCAAAAAGCCGGAAAATAGGTTAGAAAGGGACAAGAATCATATGTAAATGGGGGGGAAAAAAATTAAGAATCAGGCCAATTAAAATAAAACAAGATTTTAAATAAGAGTGAACAGTGAAAATATTCTATATTAGTTTGCCATTTTACACTCTTCCCACACCTTGAATTCTGCTCCAGGAAGCTGGCAGCATATTACGGAATAGTTGGCCAAGGGCATTGCCTCGCCCTGTTATATTGAAATGATTTTTATAAATCACTTTTATGAAGGAGAAGCCTATTAAAGCTTCTGTAGAGCACAGTGGTGGAGGAAGAACAGAGGGTTTTGTTTATTTTTGAACTTCTGCTGTTCAATCAGTTAGAAGCTGAAAGACGAAAAGATGTTGGGGACAGTAATATCTTTTCAAGGAAAAAAATTGTAGATGACTGAAATGGTAAGTCGTTACAAGCAATAACAACAACAAAATTACATTTATAGAGTGCCTTTCACGTCGGGAGAATGTCCCAAAGCGCTGAACAGTCAGGTGTCGGGGCCTGAGCATGGGGGAGGGGTGGTTTAGGGGTGAGGGAAGGCAGAGAGGTGGGAGAGCGACCAAAGGCACGATCGAAGACACCGGGGCTTGAAACCGGCCTTGAAGGAGGCAAGGGAAGAAGCGAGGTGAAGGGACCATGGGATGGAGTTCTAGAGTGTGGGGACAGAGAGGCTGAAAGCCCGGCCACCAATGGTAGGGCGGGTCGGGCAGGACAAATGGAATAGGCCGGAGCCCGCTGAATGGAGGGAGCGGGCAGGTTCGTAAGCAAAATATGAGTGAATAAACACTGGGAACACGGAGAAACCCAAAGGCAAGTTCCAATGTTTTTACAGGCCTTCATGAATTGTCTAAACTATTCCTTTTATATTCTGACAATGGATTTACTTGTATATAAATAAGGCAGCATTATCCTCTCAATAGGTACTTGCTACCTTCTCCTCAGCACCAAGCAAAAGTGTTCACCACCACTTTTTCTGGTCCTGGATGGATGCATCTATCAACTCAGCTCACTTGGCCAGCAAAGGAAATCAGGGAGAATTTGTAAGCAGAAATGCCATGGAGCAGCTGCTCTTCCTGGTTGCCTCTGGTCCCTTTCATTCTGTCCTTGGAAGTAAATGGGGGCAAATTCCTGGCTTCAGCAGCCTCAAACTGCTCAAAGAACAATCCTAGTTAAGGTTTCCTAGCTGTTTGCAAAGGAAACAAATCTCAACAGGTTGAATTGTGGGGCACATCATTGTAGTGATAATACTACACATGGAGTTACATGGAGTTTGTGTGTATTTGGGGGTAAAATAAAAAAAGGGGCAAAGTAACCACAGTATTTACCAAATGGGAAAACTGGAGATATTGTGTTGCCAATTGAATCTGGCACCAGCCAGATGTTCTCAATAACATAGCAGGGCGTTCTCAAAAGTGAAATAAAACAGAATTAAGATTTAAACATTGAGAACACTTGTGTTGGGCCCTATTTGATGGCCAACCTTTTTATCGGCAGTCAACCGTAATGATAATGGGATAGATACTGAGAAAGATTTGCAACATGGTGTACAGTGTGTGTGTGTGTGTGTGAGCAAGTGAAAGTGATTTCTATGTAGTAGTATCTCTCAGCACTTTTCTCCTTAGAGCTTAACACAGTGCCTCTCCAACCACCTTCATATCATACCTAAGTATTTCAAATATACTGCACAAAAACGTTTAACTGAAATGGCATTCACTGTAGATTTCAGTAGTAGTAGTAGTAGTAGTGGTGCAAAGGCACTGCTCAGGCATCAGGCTAGAAAAAAAACATCAGAAAACCTGTGAAAGTTCTTGCTTGTTTACATATCGGGCAGTCTGATGAGGCAACAAGGAAACCCGTTTCTCTACAGTGCAGTGAATTCATCGAAATCTGATGAGTTATTTAGAGCTTCTCCCTTCACTTTCACCCCTCACCCCCCCACCCTCCCCACCCCCCCCCCCACCCCTCCTCCTCCCCACCCACCCCGGACACAAGATCTGCAGATCACATCTTTCTGAGAAAGACTACCACTTTTTTTTAAAAAAGTATTCTTTTTAACTAAAAAGGGTGTGTGTCCAAAGCAATTGTGTCCCTCTTCTGGGTGTGTTTACCTCCAGGGCAACGAAGGCGCAGACTTGCTTTAACACTCTGTAAAGTCAAGTTACACAACTCACGTATTTAAACTCCTGTTTAAACCGAGAGTACGTGCGATGAACATCTGTTTTCCGACCCCCCCCCCCACCCCCACCACCAAAAAAAAAAGTTGAAAAGGACCAAAAGCGATCAAAAGTTAGCGATCGCCGGATGACTTGTTATTCAGACCGACAGAGACACTTTGGGGGATAAGTTTCTCGCTTTAGTTTGCAACGAGTTACTTATTCAAGGATCCGAAGTGGACTTTTTTTTAAAAATTAAAAAATAAATATGCACAACGCAAAAAAAAAATCAGCGGATCGGATCAGATCAGATCAGATCTTCAAAAGTCATTTAGCACCCCGACTGTTTACTAATTACTTATCCCAAAAGGAGTGGAAAGTCTATTTTCAGAAACGTAAAATTCTCCACTTCTGGTGAGAAACTGACAATGTTTCCACGTGTTGGTGACGCGCTTTCTCCACTTCACAGCTCAGCCGCCCACAAACTTCCTCTGTTTGCAAGTTTCAACTCAACTGGACTGATGTGGGATTTTACTGAACACGAAATCCATTACGTCTTTCATTAGCTATATTGAGAAAGGCAGATTGTTTAGTGTTGGCCGCTCTATAACTTATCTCCAGATAAAGAAAATCAATGGCTTGATATGTACAAACCCTGGACCACAGCTGTGGCTGCAGTTGAGGGTTGACAATACTACTTATTCAGATCATCACTTTTGATAGTCACCCAAGAGTCTGACGTTGTGAATGCGACCTCTGTCTAATAAAGATCCCTCTGTGTTGGGGACTTCTCTTTGATCTGTAGCACTTTCATGTAACTTGCCTTTTCTTTCTTGAAAAAAAAGACAAAGGTGGTTTTTTTGCCTCTTTGATACAGATGCAAAAGTCGTCAACTTAAGAGAGAAATCACTTGAATCTTGTTTTTGGAATTAATTTGAATATGAAGATTAGCTTTCGCTGAAGTTATATTCTTACCCCGGTACATAAAGATTATACTTGATCCTAACCCACAATAAGTTTGTGAAACTACAATTTCGCTGTTTACTAGACATGGCACGGCGATATGATCAATGTTTTCCATTGCAAGGCCTAATCTATATTTGAGGACATCAAGAAAGCTTGCCTTTAAATTAATAGTTAGACCTAACTTGATATTGAAGCTGGTATGTAAAGAGAATTTATTCCAATTGGCTGGTAAAGAGGTGGGGACACAGATCCCATCATCATGCCACTGATCTCAGATTCTGATTGATCCTTTCGGCCACTTGTTTTGCTTGATAAAAAAAACAAAGTAGAAAAAAATGAAGTAATTTGATATCTTGATGACAACATGTTGATTCTAAACCCCCAATGAACCTGGAGCTAAGATGTGGGTTGCAGTCTACATCCCACTGGTGATGCTCACTCAATTTTTCACTTGTGGGATAGAATACTGTCCTAAGCAGAGAGATTCTTTGTCATGTATCTTCTAAGCCTCTTTTCTGAAGTGAAAGGTGCTATACAAATAATTTTGTTGTTTTCTGATAACAACAAGGGTGTGGCATTACTGTGTTCGAAGAAATCATTGAAAATTCAACGTAAAGTGCCAAGATATCAATCAGATTTTATAGCCAACTTCTTTCTAGAGTTCTTCCCTTGCCAAATTGCATTAGCATTCTCTGCCGCCTCCACACCTTTCTGAAAGGCGTGAACTCCTTGCTGGGGGATGATTCCATGCGTCAGTCGCCCTAAGGCACTCTGCACAAATCATAGTTCATTTTCTGATCCAGGACTGTGAGTGTTGGGGCAGGCTTTCAACTTGCAGGTGCCAAACATGATTTTATGCTCACCTGACATCCATACACAGGGATCATTGAATAGGAGAAAGAATCATGATGAGGATAGTGCTGGATTCAATGTAGACTACAAATAAATAGTACTCCAGTCAGACAGTAAACATTTTTTTAATGGAACTAAGAATTTAAAGTTAATGTTTTTGCAATTTATAGCTGCAAGATCATGTACATATCAAATTAATGTCAATTCATTACCTCTCAAAATATTTGTCTGAATGGAAGAAATAGATTCGGCTGAATAGAGGATACATTTTTCTAAAGATACGGTTTAAAAGGTAACACTTGGCAGAAGCACTCGTCAACACGCGGTTCCTGTGCTCAGGCCACAAACCTCAAAGATTTGTTCCAGTAATAACAATTCACTCTGATTCATGATGTCATTCCTCTCTTGACGGAAGATTCATTTTTGAAAAAAAAATCTGAGATTGACATTATTTTTAATACTGGAAAACAATGCACTATATAGGATTGCTCAATGTTGCTGGTGAGGTTGACAACATATCGTGGAAGGTAGACTTAGAACATTTGTCATTGATTTTTCTTAAGGCTTTAAAATCTTTCAATAGTTTGAGTGGTCGCTTTGTTGTTTTTTTCTCTCGTGTCTCAGTTCCTATATTTTCCTTTTCTTCTGATAATTCAACATTTCCTGCACCAGTTCCTTCCTGCATCTTGTTGCTTTGATGTGGTGCTGAATGTGTTGTAAATTTACTGTGGTAAACATCCTTTTAGCCATTCAGAGTACTCTGCCATCATGGAAGGTTGTTCTGATTGGTTAATCGGAACGATTGATGGGTGACTCAATGGTAGTAGCTTTGTGTTCTCCTTGTGATTGGGTGATACCCACTTCCTCTCCTGTAATTAAATGTACAGTAATGTCTACAAGATGTACACGATAGAAGTGAAAGTATAGCATGGATGGGCAACAGAAGAACAAAATGAGTAATGAATTATAACAATAATCCATACATCTGGTAAAGTGTGTTTCAAATTGGGGGAATGGCTCAGAATGTCTCAAAGCGCTTCACAGGAAAGATTGTAAAACGTAGTGACTGTTTCTTTTGTAGGTGAATACGACAGCCATTTTTGCACACGGCAATGTCCCACAAGCATCCATGAAGAAAATTATAGCCGAGTTATGTTGAACATCGAAAGTTGTTTTTTTATGAATCCTTCTATTCTGATTGACACGCACCCACACCACCTATTTCTTTTTAAAAAACAGGCATTTCTCTGCCTGCCATGTTTTAATTAGGTAAACTTTGCCTACAACATAAAATTCATTGTGCTTAATGGCGAGTCCTGTGAAGTGGTTCGAAATGTCCTCCCACGTTGAATAGTACTATGGTCCTGTTCTTCATGTGAGATGCTAAACCCAATCCCACTTACCTTCAGGTGGATGTAAAAGATCCGGTGGCACTATTTGAAAAGAGAAGGGAGTTTCTCCCAGTGTCCTGGCCAACAATCCCCCAAATAAAAAAAAACTGGTCACTCATTCCATGGCTGTTTGTGGGACGTTGTGGTGCGCAACTGGCTGCGTTCACAAAATACACAGTCAATCCACTTTATAGTATAACCTGTGAAGCACATTGAGACGTCTCAACACCTTGGTAAAGCACTAAATCAAATGCAGGAATTATTATTATATCAAATGCAAAGATCATGGTTTTGAATTCATTTGAACTCACTCCAAAAGTGATTTTACATGCTTGTCAAATAAAATACAAGTTGTTGTTTGAAGTTAGTTTAAAATTTGTTGCCTTACTGTAAAAAAAACTCAATTTTACCACTGATGTGACCAATTTTGCACATTTGGGTATCCAACAATGCAAGGAACAGATATTGTCTAAATATTGGCACATCACTAGAACGGTAGAGTTGACCAGCCTTAAGCACCAAAAACAACCATTAATGGAATACTCTTTTTTTTCTCTCTCATATTTCCAGATCTATGTTGTACTTCATACATGAATATGGGGCTTTACATCAATGGAGAAGGTGTCCTATTGACACTGCTCCAATTGAGAACATTGTTGTTTTGTAATCAGCGAGGAAAGGAGAGGAGTGTGAAGGAACACCACCAGCACCACCACCTCTGCTTCTTTTTATTTCCCCACCTTTATTTAAGCAGCAGCAACCTCTATTCAATGCATGACAAGGACACTCCAGATATGAGATGAATGTCCCTGCTGGGATTCCAATAGGTTTTGTCACATCTCTACTGGCATTAAAAGTGCGGCACAATCCTGCCTTTGGTGTAGGGAAGAAAAGTCAAAAGTTTTGTGATTGTGCTGCAGATATTTTCTCTAATTTGACTTTCATGGGCAGTGTTAGTGGTAATACGGTCAGTGTAAACACATAGCAAAAGCAATACACTGGTACCAGAAGATGATGATATTTTACCATTTTTGCATTGCCTGTCATTGTGCTGTGATATCAGTGGGAGTCTGGATGTTGGATTTAATTTAAGTCAATAGTCAGAGCACACATCAAAATGCTATGATTTAAAAATGTGGCCCAAATCCTAGAAATCTGTAGGTAACATTACCATCCTTCTGCTCCCATGTCATTGATAAGTCATAACACACATCCTGCTTACATTAATCTTCACCAGCAGGGGTTCATGAATACTAGCACTGTGTTAGAACTTTCACTAGGGGTAGTAAGTAATGGTATATCAAAAGGGATATTTTAGGGATTTATTACCTTTCTTAGTCAATATGTGACCTTAAGTATCAAAGGCCTTTGATCAATGGCCTTTAGTTGGACACGGACAGAAGTGCATCACTAGTATCAGTAAGGTTTGAAATATACACCCCAGAATATGCCTTGTAGGATGTGATAACTGATAGAAAATTTTGGGAACATAATCTGTATAATAGAACTTAAAAAACAGGAGTAATAATAAACATAAAACAGTAACAGTAAAATAAGAATAATCCGTATTTGCGAATGTCAACATAACACAAAGGATATTCAACTGGCACCTGTGAACTGCAGCAGATTATGAGTGACAAAAACATTGTTTACCATGACTGAAAGAATGTCTAGAAGATAATGTTACTGGTAATCCCATTGTGAGGACACACTGCTTCTAGTTAGGCAATCAGTACATCTTAAAATTAATTCTGGAATACCAGATGCAGTGGATTGCACATGTGTGAAATATCTGTTTCTGTTTTATATGCATGTAAAAGATTTATCCTGGGAGCATTGAAATAATCATTCACATCCAAAGAATCAATTACTCTAACAGCTGGTGATCTTGGATTGTATCAGCCCATAACTGTCAAGTTTAACTGTAAAACTCACTTTCTGCCAAGATGTAATGGATGCTCACAGACAGACGATTGGTTTCTGTTGTAGAGTCATAATTGTCTTTCTTCCATAAGCAAACTAGCTCTGACATGCAACTTGACTTGCCTTCACGCCTCTAGACGATGCCCTGCTTTCACTGGTAAATCAATGTTAGGTAATACAAGAAGATTTTAAGTTAGCTACAAATTGTTATGAATACCTAACGATAAATACAGAATCATAAAATATTGTACCATTCCTGCTGCAAATCTATTATGTCAAAAAGTCATTACATATTGCCTGTAACCTGCTGGCTATACAGAAAGTTGTTTTACAAGCTAAGCTTGATGGTAATTATATAGTTAATGATAAATACAGCACTTATCGTCAATATAGATTAAATCAACAATTTATTAAGAAACTGAGTGTTTTGTTTTCAATATTTTTTCAATTTATTGGGAGCCTGATTCTGTGCTGGGTGAGATCAAATTAGATTTGCTTCACTCGACTGAAAAGGAGGGACTCTAGATAATGTCATGTTAACATCTTTCTGTGGAAGCCATAAATAACACGTTTACTCTCGTCATTCTTTTGAGATAAGGCAACAAGCAAAGTCTTAGCTGGCAGATCTAAAATTGCGAGACCTCATTATTTTACTGCTTATCTATATGCGGTAGGTTCACACAAACATACTTCTGTTTTGACATTTCCATTATTTTGCTAAGATATTACTGTGAATTTTATGGAGAAATAGGTCATCTTAAACTGTAATTTATATGTTGTTCTTTTGGTTAAGCACAAATACACATCTAGTCATAACAAATGCAAACAAGAAGCTGTCGCCTCTTTTATTCACCTGTATCCATGGTTTCAATTTAACCATTCCCTTAGCATTCTTGGATACAAGTAACCAAGGTCAATGAGCCCTCAGAAGATTGAATATTATTTTTCGGTTTCATGTTGTAGACAACTTTCCTGTCATAACAAGTGCAAAATCACTTTGTTTATTTGTAAAGCTAATTCTATAAAAATAAAATTGCAAAAATATATACAAAACCAAAGTATATTTTGTAATCCATGGAATTCAGTATAAATAACTAACTCGTGCTCCCAACAGTGTGTGTATATTTTGAACTGCTTTCAAAAATCTCAAAGTACTTGAGAATATTATTTAAATCTCTATTGTAATGCATCCAAAAGGAAAAAGAGAGCGCAGAATATGACACTCAATATTTCTAGTTCCAGCTTTATTATCACCACTGTTTCGGTCCAAACAAGGTCTGAAAGTTTGGTATAGTAGTGGACCAGAAGCCATATAAAACTATTTGTTACATACACCTTAACAGGAACAACTATCCATCAAGCTAATTGGATTGAAAACTAGCTTCAAAAAAAATTATAGACCTTCATTTCTCCTTCAACTCTCCCTTTGGATCTGAGACAAACTCCAGGTGGAGCAAAGTATTCAGTGGAAGTTAATGTGCTCCTATCTAATTTGGATAATCATTCCTAAGATTTTTATTCTTCAGGACTATCCCTCCATGGTCCAAACAATAGTAGAAAATTTTAAAAATTGTCTGATATTGTCTTGGTATGGCTGGGAGAGTAAATATTAGAGATAATTCACTATTGATCAGTTTTCATATCTTTCAAAGTTTTGCTTTCCTCATAGATACTTCCATACTGGAATTCCAGCAAATACATATTCCTTACTCAATCCCATTGGGAAATATGGATGCATTGTTCCATGTCACTGGACTTTTGATTGGATGGGAATTATGAATGCAATAGGAAGCATGGTACATTGTGAACTTCAGATCAGATTTTCGCCTTTGGAGGTGGGCTATGTCCAAAAAAAATTAAGTGATTAAAATAATACAATGTGGAAAATAGGCAAATCAATTTTTAGTAAATTCTCTTTCCCTGTTTCATCAGTCACCTGAGCTAAGAATGATTTTTTTCTTAAAAATGAATAATCTTTGCTTTTAAGAACCTCATTTGATGGGTGCAATAGAGATACATGTCCAGCAGGTGGTGCTCACTTAGTAAATGTTGCCGCCACTGATAATTACTGGATACATAATGCTCCTGAAGAAAGGCCGCAGTTTGCTGTCATTGGGCCATGACCTCAAAAACCTAACACTAGCAGAAGCAGTATGTACAATACGTATGTGAGTGTCGTTTCATTTTGTTAGTTCCCATATCCCGCTGCTCAAGATTTGCTTGCTTCACGTTATTGGCCAACGAGAGTCACATTGAAGACTGATAGAAGTCTGATTTATGTCAAACAGACACAACAAAAGAGGAATTGGACAGCAGCTGCAGTGTCAAATAAATATCATAATCAATATTGTGTGAAAAGAAAAAATCTAAAGCAGAAGAACATGAACAATGTTGATAATGGTGAATAAAATAATTTCAATCATTCAAGGTTCACATGGACATAATCTATTTAATCCCCCCCCACCCCTCAAAACAATCCTGCCGCATAGTACTGTTCTACAAGACAAATTACATCATGTTCTTGCCTATATCTATGTCCCAGTAACTAGAGGATTTCTGGGTTTAAGTCATCCATAATTGTGTGAATTTGATGTTATTGGAAAAAAAGTCACAATATAAAGGGGATTTTTTGGTTCCCATGGAAAAGGCAAAGATTCTTGGGGGAAAAAAAATTAAATAATGAAGAGAAGAGGAAGTGAGGGAAACAAAAAAAAAGGAGAAGACAGAAGAATTAAAAAAGAGAGAAATTAAGAGCGGCAGCAGATTGGCGGAAAAAAAAGGAGAAACAGCAAAATAAAAGCTATCGAACACAATAGCATAGTGAGTAGTTGTTGTACCATGCAGACCAGTAGGCTGAAAACCAGGCAGCTTTACACATTGTGTGCTTGGTGTAGGGTTGCCACCATTGTTCGCAGTGGTGGTGCGGGAAGAAGGCGACCATCTTGATAAAAACAGTGCACATATGTGCTTTACATGGTAGGGGCAGGAGACGGCAGGCATCTATCCTGGTAAAACAGTGATCTGTAATGGTGGTGAGGGGAGAGGACAGCCATCTTGGTAGAACTGTGACCAACAATGGTGGTGAGAGTGGGGTTGGTCATCTTGGTAAAGGCAATGTGCGCAATACATGGTGCGGAAGAGAGAGGGACGCAAGCATCCGAGTATAATCACTATTAAAAAAAAATTGGCACATTAAATCTTTTCACTGGCAACCAGCAAAACAGCACAAAAAAATGACCAGGTGGCAACCCAAGTTTGGTAATATCAGCCACAAATACTTTCCCTCGATTTTAAAACAAACTTTACCAAAAATGGGTACTGCAGATCGGAATTTAAACCTACATAATAATGGCCCAGGGCTCACCGCCTGAACTGCATTGAGTTAGTCCATTTTGCCATGATACATAGGAAAACAAATTAGCCTTAGAATCCTTGAGCCAG
Source organism: Callorhinchus milii (assembly GCF_018977255.1). NCBI lineage: Eukaryota > Metazoa > Chordata > Chondrichthyes > Chimaeriformes > Callorhinchidae > Callorhinchus > Callorhinchus milii. The sequence goes on along the minus strand of NW_024704748.1, from coordinate 17,381,736 downwards.
AAAGGTATTTGGAAGGGAACATTGACCAAGGTTCCTACTCCTGATTAAGTATCCAGGGATCCTGATGGAATGAACCAAAATACATAGGCAGAGAGGGAGAGTGGATAAGGGAGACTCCAGGATGGAGTTCCAGAGAGCAACATCAAAAGCATTTCTATCAGAAAACATCTACTCAGTACATTAGGACACAATAGTTTGAGAATGTGATGTGGTCTGAGTGTTGACTGGTTATCCACTCATTTATACCTTCTGACACATGAGATACATCATTGGAGCCTTTAACCTGAAAGTGAAACCACAACAGGCCCAGCAGTAGGTACCAGAGTGCTGATATAGCCACAAAACTGTTTCACAGTCTCAAAGGCTGGTTAATCTATAACTTTCTTTCAACAGTGTTGCTCTGGCAACCATGGTATGTTTCATATTCATGCCGTTTATATTTTTTAATAACACATACAAGAAGGAGAAAGTGTGATTTAAAGATGACCTCACTTTTTGCCCTAACTCAAATCTACTGAGTCACTAGTGAGAGTGCATTAACAATGAAGTAAAGGTTGCTCTAGTCGATGAGCGAAGGGCTTTGAGATGTTCTGCTGTGAAAGGTGCTATAGAAATGTAAATCGTTGATTTTATTCCTGCCTGATTCCCACACGAGCTCGGCATTGCTACTGCACTGATGTACCAGCACCTCTGATCCCAATCCAACTGTTCATAACCAGTTTAAATAGATAGTAATACTGAAACTTTAATTCATTACAACTACTTCCCAATTGAGCAAGCTAGAATCTTTGCATTTTCAGGGCTTGATATTCTGGAAGTACTTATTGTTGATTTATACATACAAACAATTTCAGTGATATTCAGCGTTAACCCCTTCTTTGGAAATCTGTTTGAATCGGGCTGTTCATTTTAGATGTACATTGTGTTAAAGGTCGATTATGATAAATGAACAGATTTGGCTAAAGTGGTTCCCAAGGGTTGACATTCCTTCTACTGTACAAAACGTAAAATACTGCAGATGCTGGAAATCTGAGACAAAAACAGAAGTTGCTGGGAACACTCAGCAGGTCAGGCAGCATTTGTGGAGAAAGGAAAGTAAGTCAACGTTTCAGGTCCATGCCCCTTCGTCAGAACTGAACAAAGGGTCATGGATCTGAAACGTTGACTCTCCTTTCTCCATAGATGCTGCCTGACCTGCTGAGTGTTCCCAGCAACTTCTGTTTTTATTCCTTATATTGTAGCTGTGTAGGCAGTTTCTATGTGCAATCCTGCTTGAAAGTTCCATTCGACAGAGTGAGATAAAAATTACTTTAGGCCAACCAGAGAGGCAGTATAATACATTTCCCAGCCCTCCATTTATTTATCCATTTAGTGTTTTTGCATTATTTCTCAGCCTTCTTTAGGTTACTCCCTATTACTCTAGCAAGAGAGCATGCAGATCATTTTTATCCCATCTATGTAACTAGCTGAGAGTTCCAGAACAAGGCCAGGGTAACTCTGCTTTGGTCCTTCACTGTAGCTGTGTAGCCAGTCACAAAATGCTGGAGGTGGCCTAGATATATAATGTTGGAATTTAACATGCTAGAATTGCCACTTTTTACAATGAAAAGGCATTGGGCGTTCCTCTGTGCACAATGATATTATGCACTAGCATATCATTATTAACACAGCAATAAAAGTGTCTCTATCTTTACTTACATTCACTCATAGCAGGGTAAACATTCTGCAAATACAGTTGTGCTGTGTATTATTTGGCACAACAAAAAAAAAGCTGTAATTTTTATATTTAATAGACAATTTTGAATTGTATCATGTACTGACACATCCTCAGGCCTGCCTGCACTCACACCACTGATCACCTCTTCCCAGGAGAAGATGACCTACAGCGTTACAAAGCTGGACTGTTCATTCCCACATTGCAAAATGCTGTTTAAGCACAACAAAATCTGAGAGAAAGAAAATAATGTTGTGACTATTGTAATGTTGTCGTTGAGGGCTACTCAGCAAGTTCTACACTGAGCACGCTATAATGCTGCTCTGTTAGATCATATTGTATTTACTCATGGTTTTTCACAAATATTTCACACTAGAGCTAAATAATGACTCAAAGTCTCATAGCATCAAGAAAAGAAATAACCTGTTGTACTATTTCAGTGCAATGTTTAAAAATAAGTTTTGCAATTCTCCAACACAAGGGTGGAAGTTAGACCACTTCCTCTGGACAAACCCACATGCAGAGAGCCTATGAGGCCCTAGCTAATCATGTGGGAGTGCTTTAAATGGTGAGTAAGAGAATGGGGCAGCACCTGCAATGTTCCACTATTCTCATTCTTCCACCATGTGATGTTTCCACAGTGTAAAGGCAAGGAAACAGAGCAATGCTCACTCTTCCTTCGCAAGAGTCATTAAATCTAAAACCCCCCAAAGATCTTGTGAACAGTCTTTTTCAATAATTAATATCATTGTCCAATTCATGAGATCAGTACCGTACTTTGTAAATCAAATCTTGATTGGACATTGAAGACATTTTATTTCACTTAATAGTTTTTTAGCCAAAGATTTATTGAAACGTTGGGTTTCCCATGCAGTTTAGGCTAAATTTTGAACACATTAAAATTAGAAGATCAAATGAGCTGAAGGACTTTCTTCATTCAAACCTTTTTTTAGAATCTTGTAAAAAAGACTGTATAGGCCCTGATGATGCAATCATAGTTGCAACTGCAAGATGTCATTATAATATAATAATAATCCTTGCATTTGATATAGAGCTTTTCACGTCTTCTAGACGTTTCAGAGCGCTTCACAAAATATACAGTAAAGTGAATTGACTGTGTATTTGTGGGCGAAACCCGGCAGCCAATTGCACAGAGCAGTGTCCCACAAACAGACATTGATTGAGTTTTACATTAATAGTTTTACTGGACATTTGATTAAGATAAAAATGTAAAAAGTTCTCATTATACAGTAGTTCTTAACATGTTATGTTGATTTATCACGATAGATCTGCTGTTTGATTACTCTAATGGACATTGCAGTTATTATAGGATTCACCTATCACTATATGCCATTATATTATGACAGTAATACATCACTGGTGCACAATACGATTTGCTAGTAATAAGCTGGTTGAGCGTGAACCTTACATGTAGAAGAATAATGTCAAAGTGAAGGGATATCAAAAGACAATAAGCTGTAGTATTCAAAGTGTAAAGGATGATGATGTTGTGTGTGTGTGTGTGTGTCTATATACATAGTATCAGATGTTGACCTGGTTCAAATCAGTCACACTCTCACATCTGGATCAGAAGGTTGTCGGTTCAAGCCCCATATCAGAACTTTGATCTCTCAGACAAGGCATTGCCAGACGTGGCACCCTTTGTATGAGATGTTAAACCAAGACCCTGTTTGCCTATTCAGGTGAACAATAAAGATCTCCTGATACGATTTGAAAAGAGAAGATAATTTCTCCTGATGCCCTGCGCAACAATCCTCCAGACAAATTGATTATTCACTTCTTAGCCGTTTATAGTATAACTACAATGCCCAAATGGCTTCCATGTTCACTTTCAAATATGCAGTCACTATACTTTACAGCAAACAGCTTAGCAACGTTAGAGGCACTGCATCAAATGCAAATAGTATTATATACAAAAGATCATTGCAATTCACAGTTGTGATGTACACATATGGATCAGTGTACTGTAAAATGACTGGTCTATCAGATTCTTCTTCCTTCCATTACCAGTCACTGTTGTGGGCAGAATGGAATTTACCCATCTATTGGAATGCACACACTGTACCTACAGGAATTATTGCTGAGACAGATTCATTGCTGATCACTAGACATGTTTGAACTGTTGCATTGTGGGCGGAGTTTAAACATAGAGATGATAGCTGCTATTCTCCCACGTTTTTTCGATTTTGTTCTTCCCCCATTACAGACACTATGCCCCACACATCTTTCCATATGGCTGGGCAAATGGCCAAGAGACAGTTGTGTAAATTCCAACGCTAATATTGCAGTATTACTCATTCATCAGAAAGCATTCTGACTGTAGGTTAAGATTGGTGGTGTTTGGGTTTCCTCACCTTGTATGTAGGATTAATAACTAATGCATAACTTTTAAATTTATATAACATTTAAATACCCCACACTCAGGATTCAACCTGTATCTGAATGTTATGCAGTGAATGTTTCAATCCTTACACTATCAAGCCATTGTAATCTATATATTGGTCCAGGATTATTAGTTTCCTTGCTTGTCAGCCTCCCCAACTCCTCCGTCCTTAGGCTGCAGATCATCGAGAACTCTGCAGCCTGTGTCCTCTCCCGCACCAGGCTCCGTGACCCTATCACCCCCATCCTTGCTCGACTCCACTGGCTTCCCATCACACAGAGGATACAGTTCAAGATCCTGGCCCTCAACTTCAAAGCCCTCCATGGTCTTGCTCTCCCCTACCTCTGTGACCTCCTAACTCCCTACCATCCTGCCAGCTCCCTCCGCTCAGCGGGCTTCGGCCTGCTTCACGTCCCCCGCCTTGCCCGCCCTACCATTCTGCCCCCACCCTGGAACTCCATCCCACAGTGCCTCCACCTCGCCCCCTCCCTTGCCTCCTTCAAGACCCATCTCAAGACCCTTCTCTTCAACCATGCGTTTGATCACCCTGCTTCCCCTCCTGGCCTCCACCCTCCTCAATCCCGACCCCAGCTCAGGTCCAAAACTCTAACTGTCCAGTGCCTTGGGATGTCCTCCGATGTGAAAGTTACTATCAAATGTAATTTTGTTGTTTTTTTTGCAATTTTCTGATCAATGATTCTCTAGGGACTAAGGTTTGTGGCTGTGTGTGTTTCACAGAGCTCCAGCCATACCATTCCATTTTAGGACTTATCAGTGATTGTATCCACATATGCTGCTGCTTCACACATCATCAACCACTGACGATACTATTTCATTCATTTACGTTGATTAATTAATATGTCTAAGACTAGGGAAATTCTTGTGAAATCGAAAGAACAATGATTATTGCATTCAAAAATTCCATTTCCCTTCCAGCATTACCAATGTGACTATGCATCGGTCGAGTATTCATTACTTCCCTAACTTCATAGCTTAGAGATAAAATTTACAAGAAAACTAGAGCAAAAGAGAGAGAGAGAGAATGATAGTCATAGACTGTGTGCTGTGGGATACTAAACATTCAATATACTCATCTTGTTCCATCTCCATCCTTCAGTTAAAACGATAAATCAAATTCCCATTTGTCTCTTTGGGTAGATGCTAAAGATCCCATGGCACTCTTCGAAATGAGAAGGGAGATTCTCCTGGTGTTCTAGCCACAAATCTCCAAAATAAAATTGGTCACTCACTCCATGGCTGTTTGTGGGACATTGTTGGTGCAATTGGCCGCAGTGTTACGCTCACACGGTACACACTCAATCCACTTTACAATATATCCTACGAAGCACTTTGAGACGTCTCAACAATATGATGAGACGATCTATCAAATGCAAGGATTATTACTCTTATTATTAGATTGTTTTGACATCTCTTGCACAATACTGACAACAACCCAACAAGAAATTTCTACTGACTTCTTAGGTTGGTCCAAAAGCATAAACATATGGTACTCCCATCCAATTCCCATATAAGCAGACAGGAAGATTTAATTTCAGAATTATAATATTTTCCCATAACTACCCTGAAGTATCAAGTATGAGCTCAAGTCCTGATGTGGAGTTTGAACCCACAACCTTCTGACTCAGGGGAGAGCACAACTTACAATCAAGCTCATACCAATTAAGAGGATAAATTCTTCAACTTGTGCCAACGTGTGACACATAGTACACGTTGATACATCAGCACTTTTACCCTTCTATTTGGGATGATTTTTCCCCATCTTTGCTCCTCAGATCAATAGGAAAACATTAGTATTAATGGTTGGTCCTAGGTCCCTCCCAATTGGAAGAAGATCGAGAATGGTCTCATATGATTATGCATTTTTAAAGAGATTAGATCATATACAGAGATGGGGGTGAAGAGAAAGAGTAAAAGGACACATAACAGAAATCACGTAACACCATCAATGGTTCATGTCTATCCACTGCTGTTCAGACATAGGCCTGTTCAGCTATACAAGTATATTGGTGCAAGTGTAGGCCTTCTTTAATGTATGATATTTTGCACTCAACCCCTCCCCCTCCTCATATCTGTCCATGACCAACCAGGCATTAATTGAGAATGGCATGCAGCATTTTAGTTCAATCCTAGAGAATTTGGTTTCCGATTAAAGGTTCCCATCATTACGCTTGCAGACCGTGGGGTGATTATATTTATATTTTATTTGGCCCAATATATATATATATATATATATACACACACAGACAATATATATATATATATAAAAAATTAATTGATTTCCATCAACCTGCAGAAGTGGATTATAATTTGACATAGCCCCATTCACCTCAAAATGTCACCAAGTGTTTGACAGAATTTTACTGTAAAGTGAATGATTCTATTTGTAGCCCACTCAAGCAGCCACTTTACACAGCAACATCCTATAGTCATGAGGTAAATGACTAATTCTTTAATTTCAGGAGATTGTTGGCCAGGACACTGGAAGAAATTCCCTTTTCTTTTCAAACAGTGTCATGGGATCTTTAACGTCCATCTCAACAGGCAGATGGAACCTTAGTTAAATTCTCACCTGAAGAACAGCGCCTCCTACAATGCAGTGTTCACCCAGCACTCCATTGGAGTGTCAATCGAGACCAGTGGTTGCCAACCGTTTTGGTCAGCCAACTAAATAATTTATTCTTTATTTATAGCCGTGCCATGGGTATCATGAGTCGGTAACTACTACAAGTAAAGTATTGACTTGCCTGGACTAGTATGGGTGTTCAGCGGGCCATTACATGATAACCCAAAAGTGGCTCGTGGGCTGACCAAATAGGTTGGCCACCACTAGTCTAGACAATGAGCTTTAAGTCACAATGTTGTATTTGAACCCACAAACATTTAAGAGGTGAGAGTGCTACCAACTGGGCCAGGTTGACACCTGATTTCATCAGAAAAGAGATCTCATCAGACAGAATGATGCGCTTCCAATGTAAGTTACTATTTGTATACCTCAGATTCATTATTAAGGAATCCCATTAAAAAAATACCATAAATTAGACCCAAAACTCCATATTGATTCTAACTCAGCTGACGTGTAACCAAGATTTGGTAATAACTTTGCAAAGTGGAATAGCTAATTTGGAGCTATTCACAAGCTTTGTCTGAAAGGAGCCTGTATATCTGCCAGCACCATCAATATGTTTCATTACAGCGCACATTGGAGAATAACTTTAAACTCCATTCATGTGACAGCATTTTGATGGAGCCGAATTGACCCTGTTGATTAGAAATACAAGTCAGGCACAGATAATGGGGAAACCCCTTACAGGAACATCAAGGTGTCTGAATGTTTGTACTGATGTGGATTTAATTAAGCTGCTGCCATACAGATGGAATTTAATTGAAGCTCTACCAATTGCCGAATAAAGCGATGATAAAAAAAATAACTGGCCTTATGAGAATGCTGAAATATTTTTACAATTACTCTTGTAAATAGAACTCAACTCACATTTCTCTCTAGACTTGAAGCACTAAAAGATATGCACCCACATATCTCTCCTAAATAACATAGGAGCATGCCACAGGAATAAATTCATAATCAATACTGCTTATTCCCGCACAAGAAGGAATTTAATGTGCCTCATCAGATATAAGAAATGCACATAGTTCCTGTGTGGGGGAAACTGAAGGGAATCTGAAATCCTGTCTGAACCTGTCGTAGGAGCACGATAAATGTAAACACGCTTGGGACAGCACAATTCTCAACAAGTGATAACCTTCATCAAAGTCTTCAGTAACAGGACTCAAAACAGCTTTGGTAATCAAATGAAAAGAGAACTCAAAAACTCAGATTTATACAACTGTTCCACTCCATTACTTTCTTCTCTGCAATATAATATGGTCTCTTCTGGTTACATTACTGGACTAAATTACTTATCTACAATTTGTAGTGTTCCATTGCATTCATCTCCTGCTTGGATTACATGTTTCCAAATTTTCCCTTTGATTTCTTCTTTGGCCTAAATCCAGCTCATAGGCATTGATAGATCACAATCTTAAACTGTACAATCTAAAAATAGCAGTAAGTCAATAAACTAAACTTTAGATTTAAAATCCAAGCTTGGGTATTACCACTTTAATCTTATTTGTAAAATGCAAATGTAGTACGTAAAAACGCAGTACAATGCTCTCTGTCTTTCCACACCTCCCACGTATGCATAAATGTTCGCAAACTGTGCAGAAATTACAGATGTGTTTGTCACAATGAAAGCCTTAAAGGTTGCAATGCAGTGGCAATTCCTGCTGGGACTGCCAGTCTCTCAGGCTTGAATTCTGCACATTGCGCCCACACTGACAATGCAGGATAAAAAGTATCCTTTTGTCTTTGTGAAATATGTGTCAAATACAGCAAGGCTGCAAGGCAATTAATCAGTTATGGTGTTTTTCTACTTTGATCAGGTGAAGAACAAACAGAAGAAAACTGAACAGATTGCTAAACAAAGGAAGTTCCTTTATTTATAATAACCAAAATGCTAATAAAACACATTAGGTCAATTTATATCAGGGAGAAGTAAACAGCTTATAGCACAATCCTTCAACAGCCTTTGTTTATTACTTCAAAATGGTTATGTCTTATTTGGATAAACGAGCATATAATTCAATTCTAATATTATGAAACATGTTTGGACAATAAGCATTCCTGAGTTCAAGAAAACTCATTTTGCTCAATTTTTTCAGAATCGACATTGGTTAGGTGCACTTCAAGATGTTAAATACACATTCTGTGTTCAATAACTTGCTTTGGGGTTTCCTATCACACAAATAGTTCAAGGCTTTAGAACTAGGAGAGTCCTGAATGATATTTATTTCATACTCATATTGTTAGTTCTCTAAGCTGAGAGATACTTTTGAAATAGACATCTGCAATACATCAGCAGCATTTCCTATTTAACACTGACTTTGGTACATTTGAAAGTGGTTACATTGATTTGACCTCATCCCTGAACAGATAAGATTTGAGTTCCTTGGTAGAAGTGGTGGGAAGGTTTATCAATTGTGTTTCCATTGGTGAAAAAGATAACCAGGAAAATGTTTAAAGGGCACTCTGGGCTCTCAATTAGCATTTGAACTCACTGAAGCTCAGTCATCTAGAGTGAAGAGAAACTAGCCTGGATGGAATTCCTTTACTGCAATCCTTAAGTGCACCTCTGATAAATTGTTCAAGGAGTGGGATTGATACTCTCTTTGGATATTATGCAGACAGCATCATCTCACTATCATGACTAAGGAAGATAATGTGGGAATGGGTGGTGTGGGGAAGGGAACAATAAAGAGAAAAACTTTCATAGGAAGTTCTTTGTCACAACATTACTCTGGTAGAGAAAGAACACATGGAAACCCATCTGTCATTTCCCATTGCTGAAGATCAATAGCACAAAAGTAATCAGAGTACAAGCAAACAAACAAAAAAATCAACAAGAAACATTTCTATTATATAAAATTGTTTATGGAAGAACAGTAAGAGGAAATGAAAAACACACAAGCTATTTGAACAACGTAATCCAAATCATGTATCAGGGACCATTTAGTTCTAATAATTCCAAACTGCAAACCAAAATGACAAGAACAACCTCCAACAATTGATGAAATGGAACAATGAATGCACAAAGACATGTCCTATCTTCTCTACTCCATGACCCATATTGGTTCCACAGCATAATGCAGCCCTGTCAGAGGTCCACCCACACCACATACTTTCAAACTATTGAAGTGAGCATCTATATCCTTTGATTAATTGACACATGACTGCATTAATTACTTGTATACCTAAATGCACATCCAAAATATGTTGACTTGAATGAATTTAAGAAAAAAACTTTCTCATTATGAAATACTGAACATTTGGAGCATTAGACATTCTGCATTTGAACTGTGTTTTGCTTCAGAAGATAGAAAGTGATTTATTTTGTTCAGGGGAATATCTTTGGTTCCAGAAAAGCACAACGTTCTGTTGGAAATGCATTGACAATGACACAAACCTATTACGATTGTGGAGAGCATTCAATATTTTATTGAATTCTGCACTGATTAATTACAGAAACATTAATAGAGAAATTCATTCATTTACAAATCAAATTAAATTAGTTACATCAATGCACCCAACAGCAGAAGCCTAGTGCAGAAAATCAAAAGTACAAATGAAAATGCACATTTAAACATAAACAACTAATATGAGCACCATTACTTAACATGAGGATCATGTCATATTAATATCACATTGCACACAATCGCATGAATAGGGTTTTATGATCATACTTCCTACAAAACTCTTATTAAATGTTATATCTGAGGTGGAAATAAAGTCAGAAGATGTTGAGACTTACTTTTCATTGAATTAGAATTTAAGGTTTTTTCTTCAAAAGCCTGAGGAATATCCAGAGAAATAGTTTGAGTAACACCTCCACATCATTCTGCTTCATACAAGATCATATTCTCTTGTTTGATACAATCAAGGTTCAGCAGTATTTACGAATATCTGCTATCCTTCTGGTGTAGAAGACAACTGTCCCATGACTGAACACACTTTTTATTCACCAGCACACTGCAGTGAAAGAGTAGCAGTTGGAGATTCCTGAAAAAGCTCTCTCGAACTGAAGGAGTTCTTTCCATTTCACCCTATGTAACTGAAGTCTTGACATTGAAATTGTCATGGTAATTGACCTGCTCTGTACACCCAGGAGTCCTTCCATTTCACAAAGAACAACTCCATTGTGATCAGCAATTGGAGGTTTAAATTTGAACACCAGAATGGTCAATTTGTGGCTTGATGGAAAGTACATTGTTTTGAAGATAAAGAACTAGTATCTGCAAGCTGCTTCTGTGATATATTCTAGCCTAAAAGCTACAGAAATACAACCCTTCAAATTCAACAAAGGGATCTTTAGAAAGCTATGAAGCATCAAAATGTGCAAGAAGTGAGGACTGCTCTTTTTATCTTTAGCACTAAATTTAAAACATGAATCTCATGTAAATATTTTTGCACTTAAAATCAGAGCAATTACAGCTCACGTTTTAAAATACCCCCTTATATACTTTAGTGTCAATTTTCTATATGTTGTAGAGCGTTTTTCTCAAGCAATATATTAAAGACATCTAATGGAAAATGTGCAAATTTGACAAAACTAAAAAAAATCCTAAAAGTATCATAACATGATAACAGGCAAAGTACATTAAACTTAACTATAAATACACTTATTAAACTTCCTCAGTAGCAAATTGGAAGGGTGAAATAGACTCTTCCCTCCAATTTGTGAGTCATTTTCCGCTTTCTTACATTCAGTCATTTATACATATTTCTTCCCTGAGTGGACCTTGCCAGCATGAATAGCCTTAATTTTTGTCCTCAAGGCATCAGGATTTGTAGATACATAAATCAACTAGTCACCAATGTGGTAATGGTAAACCAATGAATTCAATATTATATAGAAATACTTAGAATGCGGTGGTATTCAAGAAGGACACTATTAGTCTTCTCAGCGCTTAAGCTTGACTTTATTTCTTCTAATTAGGCCAGAATATCTGATCTGGATCAAAAAACAAAAGCTTAAGAAACTTGCTTGTTTGTTATGTTTAGCTCAGAAGACCTTCAGGGTTTTAGTTTCAAAGTGGCTGATGCTGCATAATATTTTGATTATTTTCTCTGCAGGGTGCAGAGAGGAAGAGGATGAGCGAAATGGCTTTGAGCACTTACCAGTATTGAGACACACTGGGCACTGCTGTTTCAGCTATCTTGCATTTAGTTCTTTTCAGTCTCTTCACCCGATGCTTTTCTAAAGTTCCTTGAAATTTTTGGTACAATTCACAAAAGTCATTGTCCAGAGGAACACATTAGAATCATCAGGAATGCTCATCCCTGCACAATAACCATGTGGAATCACATGCAGATATCCTTAATTATCATAATTAATGACCATTACAAAGATTACAGAATCACCTGGAATTAGTTAATCACATTATTAATGATATCTGTAATTGTGGTTGCCCGTATTTAACATAACCTGATATCCTTGGGATAAACACTGTTGCTGTGCTTGAGACCCACAATTCCATGTCTTCACTTGGGCTGAGGAGCTACCTCAATGACATAAGTTAATCCAGAGGCATTCAAATTTAGAAAAAAATCAGTACCAGCTGGATGCTGTTGTGGTCTCACCTGTTTCTTATTTTCCATCAAAGTTACCTCAGGTTCAACATTCAGATCAGTCCAAAAGCAAATTCTGTATTTCCAAATACACCATTTACTCACAATGGATCCCTTGGAGGGAAAGAACACTATAGCTGAAGCCAGCAGGAGATGTTTTAGTCGATGTTTTGATATTATGTAGATGGTTGAAGTAATTTATACTGACAATACTCATTCTTATATTATTTTTCTCCTTCAAAGAAAAAGCCATTGTAAATCACTGGCTTCAGATCATTACCCATTGTATGTGAGGGAAAACAAGATTTCTGAATACTATTATATGTTATTTTAATGTATTTTTCATAAATGTTCAGATTAAAAAATTGGCAATGTTTTACTAAATTCAAATCAATATACATTTTTTAACAACAGTGAGTATAGTAAACCTGCTATGTAAAGATGCAATGTCATTGTACAGTATGTTTATTAAATTGTTTTGTGTTCCGTCAAAAAATGAAAAACAGGAATAGTGTACAGCTCAGTATCAATTATTATGATTCCGACTAACTATTCCAAATAGCTTAGCAACTTTTGGGACATAACAATTCTTTGGGTAAGGGAGGTGAAGTCACCCATTTCTGATTGCTATCCAACGTTCCATGCTAGATGTGCATATCTTTGGCGATTGGGTAAGAGCAGGATAGGTATCAATTGCAATGTTCCTCCCCTTCCCGCAGTCGAATAACTTTACTGTAATTACTCGCACATGTATAATAGCCATTTGGATGAGTTACAGGAGTACGTCTGATCCTTATGGAAGTGTACTCTGATAGGAGGAAATCGGAATGAAACAACTTCAGGATAGAAAGGAAGGAATCAGATAAGAAAATTGGCAAGAGATCATGAATATTATTTAGAGCTAATACAATCAATTTGAAATGCATTCTTGAAAATCTTCTTGTGTGTGACAGAAGTATTTTCTTTTTAAAGAAATGACACTGGACATTCATAAGCTTTGCTTAATCAAGGATTTATTTCATATTATCATGATATCAGTTTCAGCACTGCTGAGCTTCACAGCATTTCATACACAAAGCTAACTACACCAATTAAAATTAGAACTCTGTTGGAACATTTGTATCACATTTCGTCACCGTGATGTTGTTGGATGTCAGCCCACGTTTACACTTTTGACTGTTCCTTTTTGTAGTTTACGGTTCCATCTGAAAATCAATTAGAAAATTATTCATAATAATAACAGCCAACTACACACAGGCACAAACGTGGTGTACATTTTTGTTAAGGAGGCGGTTTGAAATGATTTTCTGAGTGCACAGTGGAATAAATGCTATTTATTCAAAGTTCAAATGACACGATGGAAACAGGAAGTTTACTACAAACAAAAGTAGTAAACCTTTTAGTAAACTAAAAGTAAACCTTTCAGTGATACCTGTTCGTGATTTAATGGAAGTCAGAATAAGATGCTGGTTTGAGCAGAAGTACAACATTGAAATGTATATGGGTAATATTAAATTAGCAGCAGATGAGTTTTACTATGAGATTAACACATCTTGCAAAATGTTAAATTTATAATTGTGTTCAATATTTGTCAATTGACTTCACTCAAATATGATTATTAAATCTACACTTTTTTGGGTTGAAGTAGAGCTTCCTAAAAGAGTGATGAAGACATTTCCTCAACCATAGAATATTTAACCTAAAAAACGTCAGGATGTGCAGTACTAATCACAGTATGGGAAGTGAGAGCCATGACTGCACATGACTTGGGGAGGTAGAACATCGTTTCATTAAGACTAGGCTAACAGCATCATTAACCCTTGACATTTTTATTGCCTAGAGCTACAATTATGATTAATGAATGGGAAAATATGTATATATTTTATTGTTCATTTTATTATCCCTATTTCAATTATCTCATCAATAATTATACCAAGTATCATTATTGAACTTGCATTAAAAATATCAAGGATTCTCAAAAGAGTAAAATGCAAGATCATTAAGATGCATCATGATGATATATTGGTGACTTTAGGAACTGAAACATTTTAACAGCTACATGTCTAATTTTGTACTTTTTTTTAAATTTAAGTAAATTGTTTTACTTTCTTCGCGCTTATTTCTTTTTCTTAAAGGTAGATTTATTTATGATCATCAAAGTGAGGAAAGCTGATGATGAAGAATGTAATCTCCATTTTCTGTTAATCCAATCCCAGAATACCTGGATAGTGCCTTAATCTACGGCAATATTCAGTCATGCCCTCCTTCTTATAACATTCCCTGATGAAGCAAAGGGAAGGCAATGAGTTCCCAGACTCTTCTGTTAACGGTCTGCATAAAACAGTTTCATCATTTACTATTCCCTGCTTTCCTGTGAGAAAGTGCTTAGTCTCCGCACAGAGAGAGACTCTTGACAGCACAACAAAATCAAGTATAGTATTCAATTTCTCTTCCTCCTCTCAACAGCAAAGTGCATCGTTGTAGCATCAACATATAATATCTGTTGTTTTGACTCATAAAAAATAATTTCTAGTTTACTTTTCATTTCTATCATAACTAGATCAATGTGTATGGGAGGTGGTGTTCTCATAAAATCTTTGTTAAGCCAATGTTGGAAAAACTCATTCCTAAAACAAACACAAATTGATACATCTAACTGTTAAAAATACCTTTAATCCATATTTTATGTTGATGTCAAAAAGAATTGACATTTATCCACAGATCAATGCAAAAATCCAGGCACAATTTACTGGCTGTTCCAGAATTCCTTGAATATGTTTCCCAATAGAATGATAAAAGGTTGAGTCAATGCCCTCCCCCGTTGCAGTTTCTTACAACTACTTTGATGTAAGCATATGTAAGGAAATGTAGAAGATACGTTAAATCATTAAAGCTGATTAGAAGAACAATATTTTAATTGTTTTAGTTCCCATATTTTCCTATATAGATTTTCTAAAGAATATAATAAGCTGGTAAAGTCAGCTCTACTCAGAAACACACATGAATCCTCTATCCATTCTAAGTTTAGAGTGAGCACAATTTAAAATGCTGCATATGAATATTTCAGGCTTTATACCAATACAGTACCATAAAAGGCTGGACTGAAAATCAGTCAGAAATGAGAAATGCCAGTAACTTATAATAGCTACAATATGTCATATATGTGTTAGGAAAGTTTGTGGTAAATTTCAGCCACAATAATGGAAATAGGTATTACTTTATCAGAGATATGGCATGATTTTCCTATTTGTGATATCCAATAGTAACGCCTGATGTTGCATGTTATTTTCTTCCAGTACTAACCAAGAGCAGGGAACTACTCCTTGTACTTGGTGAAAGGCAGGCAGGTTTATCACAATAATAAGTAGTAACCTGGCAGATGGCAACCCTTGCATATTTACATTTTATTTTGCAAAGAGAGAAAGGCAAGAAAATTGCCTAGTACTACAGTATGTTTGCCATTTATCCTATCAGTTTTAGACACAGTGTTATTTGCCAACAGGAAATGTAACGCACAGTCCGTAATATTGTGGGTCTAACTATGCTTGGGAAATCCCATACTGCTGCAGTTAAAAATCTGCTTCTGACAACCCAAGTTTACTAAGCTCAAGTGGTGCAAATCAATGGAACTAGATGTAGATCTGTAGAGGCCCATCGTAATTTTCCATTCACAAGTACTGTATTTTTATACTGATGACCTTTTCCCCTTATTAGTCATCTTTATGTTGTATGCTATTAAATAGAAATTAAATTTCCCTTCAATCTATTAAAAAGGAAGTAGGTCAAAAGGTCACTTCAGATGAAGAAGGCCCTTGGCTGCCATCTGATCTCATTTTTCCAGAATACCCACCCTACTGACCTCCGATCAAACTATTTTTAAATGAATCCAGGGCCCTGGCCTCAACCACCCTTCTTGGTAACTGATTCTAGCTATTGATTACCATTTGGGTAAAGAATTACCTTCTTAGAGAAATGGGTGCAATGCTTGTGTTGGATTCTGCATGTTTTAGTGCAAGATCTAGTTAAATAACCTTACTGGTGCAGCTGGTAAACCTATGTCACAGAAGACTGATATTAATTAAGGTGGAATAGTCTAAAGGAAAGTAGTAATATTGGCAGTAACAGAAAGGGTAGTGTTTGATAGCAGTTACACTTTGGAGCACTAAAACTCTCAACTATGAAACTTGAGTTTTGGTTCCAAACTCAACTGGGATTCACTATGATGTTGATTCTGGAGGGCGAGCTAGTAGCTGATATTGGGCAGCAAGAGATCTCAGTGTTTCCCTTCATACAGCTCTCAAGCATACCTTCAAGTGTGGCAAAGTAGACATGAAAATAAAGGTGTATGTGGAGATATATGTTGACAACCATTCGTAAACTCTTGACCAAGCAAAGCATTCGGGATTTAGAGGAAGGGGAAATGTGACTCAAGTGCAAAAATAAAGCTTTTTTAAAAGCCAACTTGCACTTACATAGCGGCCTTCACATAGGATAACGTTTCGAGAGCAAAGGGGCAGATTGTAAAAAAAAGCTTAATACTCAATTAATATAGTTTTTAGGGCTATCCATTATTGCTATTTTATTCCCAGGAGTGAAGGATAAAGTACTCTGTGGATGGGAGGGAACAAGACTTTGTGTATATTTCATATATACATACATGCTTTTCATAATGAGCCCTGTATGATACTTACTGCATTACTTACTCGTTTCAAAACTGTCATTTAAAGATAACAAATATTGATTTGAGAGGTGTAAGTCTCTTATGAAAAGGATGACATTTAAAGACCAGAGCTCAATAGATTAAGTATTTTTGTAATTCTAAGTGTCCTAACATGCATTTATGTAATGCCTTTCACATCAAATTACATCCCAAAGTGTTTAAACATATGAGTATATAAAGTATAGAAAATATGGTACAGTTATTAGTATTTCAACATTACATTAATATTAACCCACCATTTCCATTAACTGTTTCCTTTCTTTTCTGGATTAATATTTACTTTTGGAGACTTTTCTTTGGTTTGATTACTGGCCCTATATCTATAACATTCCATTTGGATCTAGTATTAATCAGTAGGCAATGGTATACTGATGTTCTTTTAATGTTTTGATTTTGTTCCCTAAATTTTAGGATTTTTTAAATAACAGGACATTCTTAATTTCTTTAAACTACTGATTGATGACTGCCAGTAAGAAAAAATGAAAATACATTCTAATCAATGACTGTGTTATCATTTAAATTACTAATTCAAATATGGCTATAAATGATCTATTTTCCTTTGTGGATTAGACAAAAATAATAATCAGAATGCAATTGTATGTAATATGTGGAATAATCCAATATTGTAACTGCAAAATTTCTAACTGTTAAATTTCTAGTTTACCAGAACTGTCTATGTAACAACGATAAGTGATTTTATTAATATTTATGCACTAGAGCAAAAACTGAAACTAGGAATTATTTTATACCAATGAATTTCCAGTCAATAAAAAGTTCTGTTAATTGTGAACTGAAATTATAGACTCCCAGTGTCAAGAAACAGCAAAAAAAATGCAAGATGAGAGTCTGTGAATTACATCTCTAAATCTTTATTTAATGTCAAATTTTATGAAGATGGGACTGGGTCTGTCTGTAGCTTTATTCTGCTGAAATGCCCCTCATTAGACATTCAATCAATCATCTTGTAAATAGCACTTCAGGGAAGAACCATTTTTTTGTATTTCTCTAAAGCATTTGAAAACCATTAAGTACTTGTGAACTTCAACCTACTTTAGGATTTGAGGTGTAAAACTGCTTTTTAATTTAACCCAGTTTTTGTAATTAAACAGAATAAGTACAAGCCTTCCTATAATTCACTTATGCCATGAAAAATAATGTTCTTTTAATGTTTCTCTGAAGACTTGCCATCACTTTCAATTTAGAATTTAGTTATGTACTTTCCCTTAGGAATGACGTACCCTCTCTCAAACATGTCAGTGTCAGTGTTGATTACTACCTTGGTAAGGTTCATTGCTGTCAGTATTGCCAATCCACATGTCAGATTACAGCTGCTCCTAGTCTACCTGCAAGAATTTAACTTGTCATTTGTTGATTGGTAGGTTTGTCACTTGCAAATGTTCTATACAGTACCTTAACGTCACAGCACAGAGGCAGGTCTCCCCTGAGAGAAATTGAGGTTTAGGGATAGTCAGCAGTCATGGCAAACAGCAGGATTCCCCAAGTGACCATAGCTACTTCCTCCCACACAAATCTTTGTTCAAATGCTTGTTCTCCATTAAACTTGGATGCAACTGGAGCATTATCCTCGGGCAGATTTAGCATTAAAGAGGTTAAGATGCAAATGACTGGCCAAAAGATTGAGACTAACTTTTATGGAACTGACCCAAACAAAAAATTATTATGGAGTAATTTCCCACTAATTGCATTTACAGTGAAGATTTTAATATTAGAGCAATTACAAAGTGTAGTAATTTAAGTCTAATAAACCAAACTGGGAATTAAATTGATTTTAGCAATAATTTAATAACTTTCACCACTGAAGTAAACAAATGATCAAACTAGGAGGCAGCTGTTGACAAATCACATAATATTACACTAGAGAAGGTCAAATGCACGACACATCGCTCTCTATGTTACCTGAATAAAGACAGTATAAGTCATTTAACTATTTTTAACAATGTCATTTCATCTATAGAATGGAAAAATGAGAACACAAAGCCTCAGCAGCAAGCCATTATCACTTTGACTGGGGAGAGAGGAACCACCTGCAGAAACTGCCCCTCTTCTGTTTTTCACCCAGCAGAACCTTCCAAATGATGATTAATCACTGAATAAACTCAGGGTCTGACAACAGGATAATAGGAGACAGAAAGCAGGAACTGGGAGAAGCCAGTGGGTGCATGTGGACCAGCATGGGTGGGTGGAAGGCCGAAGAAGATGGATGACCCTATAAATGGCTTATGTTTAAGAACCTTTTCTTTTGCAAGTGAAAACTAACGTTCCTGACAAATCCAAGCACTTACTGACACACTTCCCTGAGCTAAATAACAGAAGTTCTGCTAAGTAATTTTTGAAATACAAAGCATAATTTAAGTTAGGGTTTGATACTTGGTAGTTTTTTTAAAACACAAATCTGGTGCTGATTTGAGGGACAGAACATAACTGAGAGTTAACAAGCAGAGTCAATTGAGAATAAATTATCAGAGAATTTCATATGACACAGCAATCCATTTTCTGCACTGAAATTTGTAGGGTTTACTGATTATAACATCAATTCATCCCACCTTCGTCTGAACTAATTTGAAATGGAATGAATCATGGGATCTTAGCACCACAGATGTGAAACAATTATACCATGTGGTGTTGTAAAAGATCACATTTTCCACAGGAAGAAATCCAGTACTCTACTTAATAACTCACTTTGGGCCCCAACATTCTTAATTTCATTAAAAAAAGGGAGAAACGCCAGTGTAACATATTTTTATCAAAGTCTAATGAAATCATATCAGCACTCAGTATTTCTAATTTTTTTTGTGTCAGAAATTCAATTTCATTTGCATTAATGAGAAATGGAGATTAAGTGGAGATGATGTATTTGAGAGGAGACCTAATAAAAGTCTTAAGTTATGAGGGCTCAATAAGGTGGACATAAATAATGATATTAAAAATATTCCTTGCATTTGATATCACGACTTATCACGGCTTCAAAACATTTCAAAGCGCTTCACAGAATATACGGTTAAGTAAATTGACTGTATATTTTGTGGGCGAAACACAGCAGCCAATTGCACACAACAGTGTCCCACAAACGATTGTGGATTGAGTGACCAGAATTATTAAATTTTTTTCTTAAAAGGGATGATTATCCCCAGAAAAGCAATCCGCCAATCTCTAACAACTGGGTTCCTACTGACTGCTAGGTGAACAGAAGCATGTGGAGTATTATTATTATTATAAGGAAACTTGCCCAATGTTTCGCCCCGCTCGGGAATCTCGCTTGCGAGGCGAGTGCTCTAACCACTGAGCTACAGGACTCCATAGTGCTTTGAAATGTCCTCCCAATGCCATACTAAATGCAAGGATTATTATTACTAATAACGAAATCCCACTTGAATGATGGTTCACTTATCCAAGCAATCTTGTACTGTGAATGCCTAGAAGCTAAAGCTTATCTCTGATAGTGGGTTTGTATCTAGTGACAAAAAGGGTATAAAGCTAGTTCTTTGAGTTCAAGAGGATCGCACAGAGTTTATTGCAGCACCTTTCAATAGTAGGACGTTGTGCAAAACAGATTTAAAAATATAATAATAATAATAATCCTTGCATTTGATATAGCGCTTTTCACATCTTCTCGACATCTCAAAGCGCTTCACAGAATATACTGTAAAGTGAATTGACTGTATATTTGTGGGCGAAACGCAGCAGCCAATTGCGCACAGTAGTGTCCCACAAACAGTCGTGGATTTTTTTTCTTGAAGGATTATTATTAGGTCTGTGGAATTAGGAAATTTGCACAAGATTTCACCCTGCTGGGAATCAAACCCAGGTCTCTCGCTTGAGAGGCGAGTGCTTATTTCAATTAATGATTATTTCAGTTAATTTGCAAATGTAGATTTTCCTAGAACTTATATTCAGATCTGAAGACTTATATAAAGTATTTCATTTTTCTCCAATTAAAGCAACCCATTGATTCAGTGAATTCAGAACTCTGCCAAATGATCCCATATTGGTCAGTTGTCACATTAAAAACCACTTTCATCTCACTGTGTAAATGACAATAAAATATTCAGCTATACTGTACAAATACCAATGAATGAATTTACATTAGGCTTTCAAATTAAGATAAAAATTCTCTTAGGTGAATTATTAAAGAAAATGGGAATAAAAACATTGGCAGAACTGCAAAACATTGCAAATGGTCATCCAGAATAACTGAGTCCTCAAAGAAGCCCTGATGCTGACCCTCAGAATCACAAGGTGATTATAGCCCCTGTTAAGATACCGACGTCAGGTTTTGTACAGATGTTTAAAGGAGTCTTGGTAAATTTTGCAAGATCTCCAAGGTAAAGTATGAAAATTAGTGGCCTTACATTAATTATTTTTATTAATATAATACAATAAAGTTTATAATAAAGAATCAATTGTAGGGGAGTTTAAGAGTTGTACTAAAAGGTAAAATCCACACTTACAAGTTACCAGTTTTTCAACACTTTACACAGAGAATAATTATGTGGCTGAGTGAATGTTCCCTAAATAAATATTCTCTTCAACTGGCTGATCTTGGTACAAAGCCAACATTATAGACAGAGACAAGAGAAAAAACACAGCTATGATAATGAGAATGGTGAAGCACAATGATCATGACAGAGCAGTGAGAGAGAAGGGTTGCCAAACTATTGTAATAAACTATTTGCTTAAGTGAAGAATGTTGAATCAGTTATATGACCCTTTTTAATCCCTTAGCCTATTGAATACAGATTTCTACTGTGTACTCCAAAGGATTTTCAGGTCTTCAGCAGGCTAAAGGTTAATGGAATAGTACGGTTGCAGTGTCAGCAAACAACAGAAATCGCTTTGTAACAGAATAGGTTCATTATTAAAATTCTGTTCAAATGTTGATTCATCTGAATGAATAATACCTAATGCATTGAATGTGCTAAGATAAATAAAACCAATACTACAGCTTCCTAGTGTTTATCAGAATGTTGAAACAGGAGGTCAACTTTGAGACGTCTCAAAGTCATGCTAAGGTGCTATATCAAATGCAAGTATTATTATGTAACTCATATATTGTTGAATTTCAGCACAGAAAGTACCAAGTGACACCAAACTGGAATTGTGCTGTATACTATAGTGATGAAGTAAAATCGATTAATTGCATAAGGCACAATAATGTACCACGTATCCAATTATTACTAGTAGAAATAGCCCTAAACAATTTAAAAAGACTGAGATTAAAGGCAAACCTGTTTAAAATTACCATATTCTGTAGATTTTTTAGCATGTATTTTAAAAAATATGTAGAGTATAGGAAAGCACATGATCTGGAATATGGTTTAAAGTCGTAACATATCTTGCAATACAGACAATATTACTTCAACCCCAGGATATGCTGCTGCATTGGAAAATACTGCATTGCAATCTGTGTTTTATATACATAAAGTTGGAGTTCCAATTTTTTATCAGAGGCTGGAGACATGTTGTTCAACAACAGAAGACTGAATCAAGTTTTTTTTAAACAAGCAATGGGGCTTCAATGCTTTGGTTTTGAAAACCTATTTTGTAACTAGATAATATCTGTGGAATGGAACTTTTATCAAAGAAAGAATGATGTTTACATAAGTGAGTTACAAAGGAACACGGTCTGTTCAAGTTTAAAAATTGTCTTCTTATATGTCTCAATTGCTTCTTTTTATAATCTATCCAGCTCCCTCTTGAATTTCTCAAAATTGTCCACCCCCAGTCCCCTGTCCACCCCCAGCCCACTATATAAAATAGTTAAATACTTCTGTCCTCTGAACTTGATCTGCCTCCTTATCATTGTGTTTGTGGTTATTTCCAAAATGCATTTGGGTTTAATTTATTTATACACCTCAGAATCCTGAAAGCTTCAATAAGACTAGCTATTTTTCTGCAATGTCAACATTGTCTTATAAGCCTATTGTTGTTTATGTGACTTTCTCAGCTCCCTCTCAATGTCAGGATATTCCTATGAAATAAAGTGACCAAAATTGTACACTATACAACTGATATAGTTGTCACATCAGCTTAACAGCCTTGGCAGCCCTCTCACCTCTGAGTCAGAAGGTTGTGAAATGAGGCCCAAAGTCAGGTCACTGATCTCACTGAAGTGCAGTCCTGGTGGAGGGGGTGCTACCTCGTTGGCGGGGTGGGGGGGTGGGTGGTGCCGTCCTTTGGATGATACATTAAATCATGATGTCTGCCTGTTCCAATTTTTAAACTTGAGCAGACCATGTTCCTTTGTGACTCACTTATGTGGCGCATAAACACCGGCATAGACCAGTTGGGCCGAATGGCCTGTTTCTGTGCTGTTTATTCTAATGCATTCTAAAGCTATTTAGAAATAGGAGGGAGTTACTCGTCGGTTCCTGGTCAACAATCCCTCATATAAAACTGGTCAATCCCTTATTTCATGACTGTTAGTAGGACTGTGCTATTCGCAAATTGGCTGCTGTATTTACCTACAAAAATACACAGTACCTATACATTACAATGAATCCATTGAAATGCTTAGAGACGTCCTCCGACATAAAAGGCACATAAAGATTATCATTATTATTTTGATGGTTTTTTTTTCAGGGATGAGATAAAAGTATTGTTTCACATCTATGCACTAAGTATTATAAGAACTGCTCAGTGGCGGACTGGATCCCCTAAAGCCCTCGGGATTGTCATGCAAAATGGGGGCATCAATTCATGGGGGATGCCAAAAGGTTTTGGGAAGAAAGTTGACTAAAGAGCCTCAGGCCTTTTACTGCCTTTTCTTTCCTTTATTTTGCTCGGCTCAACAACATTTCCAACATGCTTCCTCATTGTTCAATTATATTTTGCAAGCAGTAAAACCAGTTCCAAAAAAACCCCCATGATCAATACTTGGATTGTCAAGTTTGTATGCTCCTTCATTCAGACTTGTTCCATGATAAGTCATCCCTCATTTTCCAATCAGTTTGACTATTTCAATAATGGGGTATAAAATCTCACATTGTTCTGCAACATTTCTTCTAGGAACACAGGAATAAGAATAGGCCATTCAATACCTCATACCTATTAGGCCATTCTATTAGATCATAGGTGAGCTGTACCTCAACTCCAATTACCCACCTTTGCCCCACATCCCTTGATACCCTTATCTAACAAAAATCTTTCTCAGTCTTCAGTCTTGAAAATATCTCACCTCAGTCTTGAAAATTTGAATGGTTCCAGCATCCATCCAACAATTTTTTTCTGGAGCTGAACTGAACAAAGTTGAATTGATATTGCAATCTTTCTTTCCAGCAATTTCAGCTTCACATGAAAATTCATGTGATTTTTTCTTTTTATTTAAAAAAAGTCAGGAGCCATTCACAGGGAAACTCGGGAAATTTTCCTATTTCCCACATACAAGTCTGCTCTTGGAACTATTTATATCAACAAATTCACTCTGTTTCTCTTAAGAGATGTCATTATCAAAAACAGAAGAATTTAACCAATATAATGAGTAATGTAGGCTGCTCAGCATCCAAAAGAAATTTGTTTTTTAAACTAATAGACTGCTGGCAGATCTTGGGAAATAACAGTCCTGCCATTCTTTTAGGATTTCAGCTTTCAGTTCAAACACCATGACAACAACAACAACAAGATTCCATTTATAAAGCGCCTTTCACGTCAGGAGGACGTCCCTGACACCAAATTAAACACTTTAATTTACATTAATAAGGCTACTCAAATGTCATGGGTACTGTAATAACTCTAAACCACGAAAATAAACAACAAAAACACAATTTAACAAATCTGTTCACTACCACATCAACTGAATGATCAGTAAGTTCCTTTGCCTAGACTTGAGACATTTTCTGGCCTTTCCGAATTAGATTGCTATTTTATTGCCGTGTGTACTAGGCTTTAGTGTAATGGTCTATACCCACTAGGAATTAGTTTGAAACAGGCCATACCCGTTCATACAGGGCTTTTACCATCAATAGAAATATCCTAGCCTAGATTCAAATCTTGCTTCCAGAGGTGAAAGGATTGTATTCTAACACATTTTCATAGTCTCTCACTTTCTCTCTTTTGGTATAAACTGGCCTTATTTGCATATCTTGTTCTAGCATCTTCATAAATGACTTATGATGCTCTGTTACCAGTTCTGCTATAGATACTATGCATTCATTTTACAAAGCGTTTTTATGTGTGCTCACTTTAGTCACTCTATAAGGATCTGATTCATTCAGTTAAGTCACTGAAAAATTACAATAAATAAATCAAATTGTAAACATTGTATAAATTAGAAAAGCACAACTCGTATTAATAATCTTTGCATTTGATATAGCGTCTTATCACATCTTCGAGATGTCTCATAGCACTTCACAGAATATACTGTAAGGTGAATTGACTGTATATTTTGTGGCTGAAAAGTGGCAGCCAATCAATTACGCACAGCAGTGTCCTACAAACAGTAGTGGATTTAGTGACCAAATTATTATTGTTTTTCACACAAACTTGATAAGATGCTTGCACTTTACTTTTGTGGTTTATTGCATCATCTGAGGCTCCTGAATGTGTTTACTGCCTTGTAAATCCTGTCTACTTACCTATCAATTACTCAGTCAAATGCAAGTCCTTTGACCGTGCAAATTATAAACCCAATTATTTTATTGTATTGCATTCATAAAGTACTGACATAAACCTTCAGAAAAATGATGAATACACTGTATATACACATACATACATATATATATGTATATATATGTACATACATACATACATACATACATCGGCTCCCTCTAGTCTAAGGCATACCATCTGAATGTTACTAGCATAGGCAAGCCCGTCTTATCATAATTCACAGCTCATACTTTTCTAATTTCTCTTATTAATCTGCAGTTTCGGTTAAATAATGGTGTTAGCCTAGGCAAGGCAGACACAAGAATCCATGTAAAATAAATGTTTTTGATGTGTTCGGAGAGTGCATGCTTCTTTCTACTTCTCCCAGGATACTTGGGTAAATGTTTAAACTTTAACTGTTAATATTCAACTAAGCTGAAGCATTCATCATTTTGTCAACTTAAACATTCTGGTCTTTTTCATCTATACATGTACTTTCCTTGTAACCTGCCTTGTTCAATTAGTTCCTCAGGTACTCCATCTTCATCTCTGATCTATCACTGCTCCAGGGAGGTGTGCCCAGTCACTGTCACTGACCATGACGAAGCAGCACTTGATTGTGTAGCACAAGACATCCTGTGGACTCAGTCCAGACAACTTTGACTAATAAACAACTCAACAGCCATTGAATGACAATTTTAACCCTTACTCTGCTAAATAAACAGGAACTCCATACAGTTAGCACGACAAATGTTGTGACTGGTGTTTTAAGTATTGAGTGAGTGGTCACAACATCTTCTTAATAGAAAGGCCTCTGATCAGACAAAAAGGGCAAATGATCAGCTGATACAGCAAAATATGTTTTCTTCATTTGAGTATTTCCGTGTAGATTATCAGATATTTCTTACCTGAAAACATGCAAATGTTTGTGTCCCAGTAACAAAGTTACAGCATGTGGAAAGTTATGATACTCAGTTTAAGATTATTATTTCAATCGTCAAATGGCCTCATAATAGCTCAGACCTAGAACAAGAATAAGAGGTGTTGAGTGTTAGCCTTTACATTCCCTTACCAGGATGAAGCTGAACCATATGACCAGTTAACCATAATTAATTAGCTGTAAAGCACTGTTATGATCTGATAAAAAAATATATGCATGAAATATTGCTAGATAGTCAACTCAAAGGAAAAAGGAAAAATACTAATACAGATGCTGGAAAGAATTTCAAACAATATCATTCCCTGGCAGTTCTAAGCAACATTGATTTTGCTTGCTTTTGATTTATTGTCTGAACCTTAATTGTTTTTCTTTGCATTACGTGCTTTTCTTATATTTTGTTTCTTGGAGGTGAGATTTACTGAAATTTATAATTTGAGATGTTGATACTAAATGCATAACCTTAAAGGGAGGATTAATATTTCTTTCATAATGAGTTACTGCATCAGTGTGCAGAAAAACAATAAGAAAAAAGATCTACTGTAATTTGGGGGATATCTATCAGTTAGGAAGGAATAGGGTGTTTCTCGAACAGATGGTTAATTAATAGAAAACCTGAGGAATGCAGCTCTAGTGCATTCCTGCAAGACAACCCTGGTAATCCCATTTTTTAAAAGGATGAAATTATTTAGCAGCCTGAAAGAACCACAGCTTACTTTGATGCCTAGGCACACTGTCATTTTTGAAAACAATGTCACCAAACCTATTTCAGCATTTCAGCACTGTCACCCATAAGAATAATTAGTTTCCATCAAAGCAGCAGATTATCTGTTCATGTCATCCACAGGGTCATTACGATGAGCTACCAATAAAGATGAATTATGTCTAATCTTTCCTTCACTTCTGTCTGCCTGATTGATGATTATAACATCTCCAATATTACAAAGCAAAAAAAAAATTACACTGACATTTAGAACCTAAGGATCTGACAAATAAAACTGAGTACAAAGTAAGTTCAATGGCGGAAAAACAAGTAAAGACAAATAACATCAAAACAGAAAGGCAATTAGACAGTGTATGAATTATAGAATGTGCACATGTTGTGGGTGGAAGGTAACCCAATCAATTATAAAGCAGAAGGGTATCCCTCGCATTTCCCCATGACACTTCATTATCAAGTATATTGACTTAATGTGTCTTACATTTCCAGCAGGAAGAACAAAAGGCTCTCCCAGGTATTTATTGGTTACTGAGCAACACCTTAAGGCTCAACATCTGGGTATTTTCAGTTTTTTGGGGTCTATTTTTCTGGCCCCAAAATGGAAAACGTCCAGGGGAAAAATGTAACACAAAAATACCTGGGTAAACTGGATGAAAATAAAGATTTACTTTGGAATACCCACTTAAACATGACATGAAAGGCACTATACAATTGTAATTTGTTGTTGTTGGTGCATGAAATGTGATGAACGGGCATTCCTGGAAGCAGTTTACCTTCCTGCACATTTCATGGAATGTGCGAGTGGCATTGTGGTGAAGCATGTTTCATTATTTCGTGCCGATTAAGTTTAAACCCAAATAAATATTTATCTTTGAAAATCTGTAAAAACAATTCCATGGTTCTTACTTTTTACCCATAGACAGAAATATGCCACAACCATTCATCCAAGCAGCTAGCTCTGAACACAAAGAAATGGACCTGCAACCTGCCAATTAAAGTCAGGTACACTGGCATGATGTGGAGTGAATTACTAAAAGCTTTTTTTGGTTGCAGAAAGAAGTTATAGATGGATATTTTAATTCAAAATGTTTGTAAAGAAATACTTGTTGAGTATGACAGGTTACATTAGGATGATACTTTGATATGAAGTAGCAAGATGGCTGTAAATGTATCCCCCAATTAAATTGCAGGGTCTAATCAGTAGATTGGGCTCTAAATGACAGCATTGTTTCAGGAATCTGAATTCCAGTTTTCTTGCCTGACAGTTAATCACGAGTTTTAGCAAATATTCAGTCATTGAACACATTATAATGCAGTTAGTAAATCAGACAGGAAACACAGCCACTAAACTTATGAGAAATGATTTATTGTGTAATTATATGATCATAAAAGGCACTTTCACATGACAGTAAGGCAGTTCCATTTGCAGGACTACATGTAAATAACTTGGGTTACCTCTCATTCCTGCTTTCATACACTGATTCTCAAAAGAAGGTTGCTTGCCTGTAAGTGAAATGTCTCAATCATTATAGAAATCTGACATTACATTATGTTCCTTGGGTTATATCTGAGCTACAGAGGATTTTGAAAAGGACGAAGTCTCTCCACTTAATGATCACTTAAAATATAAACACTCAACCCAATTTATGCAATATTTTTTATGGATATGCAAAATAAATGCATTTGGGAATGTATCATTAGATCAGCTATTGTCAGTAAAGCAGTACTACAATTAAACATATTTTTTTAGAAGCTGTGTTGAAATTCGTAATTATTTTATTCCCCCAGATTTAGTAACAGAAACTCATCTCTTTTCCGGGTTATGACAATGCTTTAGATGTTTCTAAAATGCATCATCCAGTGAAGAATTAGGAAATATTTAAATGGCCTGAAGGATAATGTTTGAATAATGCAGTATGTCAAGATTTGAGATTTCTTCAGAGATCATTCTTCTGCTAGCTATAATAGGTTGCTGCCATTACCAAGCTGATGACCAGCAACAAAACTAGTTCAGCCATCTGTGCCTCAAATTATTGTGCTTTAGGAACCAGTGATGGTAGGAGTAATTGTATTGATGTTTGCCTTTCTTTCCATTTGTTCTCATGGCTCCACTCTTTCTTATATGTTTAGCAATCCACAAAAGCTAAACTCTCATTCTGATTCAGGTCAATAATAATATTTTAATGTGAATGGGGACCCAACAAACAAATATACACAAGATTACACAAGAAAGGTTCGGATGAAGAAGGTCCTTCAGCCTACGGATCATTCTCTTTCTCCTCTCTGGGTAGAGGAGCTTCTGGTGAAACGTTTGAGAGAAGAGAGAGGCACTGGCTGTAGGTGAAGGCACTTCTCTCCCCTCCGTGTGCACAAATGTATCTTCTCATTACAGGAACGAAAGCCACGAAAACCCCCAATTTATAAACACTCTAAAATTCCTAAATTCAAAATAAATAAACCCCAAAAATCATAAGCTCTAAATATAATGTAGATTAACAGTCATATCATGAAGCAGTTAACCAATTCTATTCAACCGTGGAATCCTGTAGCTCAGTGGTTAGAGCACTCGCTTTGCAAGCGAGAGACCTGAGTTCAATTCCAGACAGGGCGAAACCTTGGGCAAGTTTCCTTACTCCACACACCTAATAATGATCCCTCCAAAACCAAAAACAATAATAAAAATTGGTCATTTTCAATCTACGACTGTCTGTGGGACATTGCTGTGCGCAATTGGCTGCCGCGTTCGCCCACAAATATTCAGTCAATTCACTTTACAGTGTCTTCTGTGAATGTGGATGTCCTCCCGATCTGAAAAGCGCTATATTAAATGTAAGGATTATTATATATTATTATATTATTATAATTCAACTGCTAAATCAATCAAAATGAAATTATATTGAGAATCATTAATAGCGAGGATTGACTGTAATGGGGTTATGCTGCACTGCCACACAGAGGATCTAGGCTTGAATTCAAACCTCGACTTACATTAGGTCTCATCTAATCTCTATGGTTGTCTCTCAGTGCTAATGACCAAACTATTAGATGAATGGCTTCATAGTCAAGCATAAAATCACTGAAAAGGGCAAAAAACTGTCTAAATGATAATCATTTCTGTATCACACACACACATATATATATGTATATAGAATATATAGAAGATATTCAGAATGTAACTAAGGAACACTATGCTTAGCCCAGTAGTAAGGAAATGCAAACAGCACATATGTATATACTGCTCTCTAAAATAAATTGAAGAGAACTTAGTTGATTTCGAAAAAAGATTCCACTTATTTTTAGTGGTAATTATTAGAAAGTGTAAAGTATGGTTTGATCATTTGTAGATATCAGTAGAATTCAAAAATAGACAACAACTTCTTAATAGTATTGCAATAATGCTATGACCTAAGGTTGTTATATTATTCTAATTCTACAGTATAATATTCAGTAGAAGAAATTTGCCACCAGCATTGCTACATTAAGCGCTCTGAGACGCTACACTGTGTAGAGGGCATTATGTAAGTGCAAATTGTAATTGTTGTTGTTATATTAAATCAGGGTGTGCCAGATTGAAAAGCAAGAAGAGGTTCCAGAAGTGAAAATTTTATACTTCCCACAATATCTTGACTTCTCTTCAAACATAGATCTATCAGCAATGGACGTTTATAGTTAGTGTATCAATGGATACTTTTATAGGTAGTGAACCATGCCTATTTGTTTTATGTTTTAGTTCCACAAGTCAATATGTTTAATGTAATATTTAAAACAAGGCTGAAAAAATTTGACTTGAAGCATAGCAATACTGTAAATTGCAGCAATATCCATTATACACTACAGTTACAATTTATTTAATCTGGCATTTAAAAAATATTATGTATGTATATTACTGAACTAAGAAAGCTAAACATTTAAACAAGTTCTGTGATCAACTATTAAAATGTATTATTCTGTTAAGGCGAAAATTGTTGAAAGCAGTTGCAACCACAATTTCAGTTCATAGAAGTCAGTTCATAATTATACAATAACACGAGCTGTGAGTGATTCCTCATTTCACATATTAAAAATGAACTGTATATATAGATATATACATTGCTTTCCTTACATGAATTGATACTAACGATGTTTCAGATCTCGACAAAAAATCAAAACTTTAAAAATGTACACAGCGGTTAGAGCTTAAGTGACTGGATGACATTCAATTAAAACAGTATTAGCACTTCAAGATAAATTTTGTTCAATTTACTCCTACTCAGATGTAACATTAGTGACTTTTTTTAATTGGATCATAATGTCTGACTCCTACACAAATGTAACTAAATGAAAGACTTTGGGGGTTGAACATCGCTTAATTTACTCCTTCTCATCTGTAATAACATTAAAGATGCTTTAGGGTAGATACTGTTTCCCATCAATTTTATTTAAAAGAAACCTGAGATTTCTGATATAGTTATTCTAGAACATGAAAAGCTCATATGCAGATTTTTTTTCCTATCCAGGAGAATATTAATTTTCTATATTTTAAAAAATAAACACTGCTAAACCTGTCAATTAAAATCCAGCATGAAACAATAGATGATGCCACTACATCTCCATTACTCTCATATATTATAATGTTATTATTAAAGACAATGCCTGATTTGCATGGCATTTTTATAGGTTATCAATCTTTCTGGGACTACATTTGGGAAGAATGCTCACTGGAAGTCATATTTTTAACGATGATTCTTAGTCATGTTTTCAATCATTATTATGTTGCCAAGTGGGCTCCACAAAGTAGTCTTATTGCCAGTTCCAATCCTGTTAATCTGATATGTGCCACAAACTGATAGCAAGTGAACACTTTGTGTAATTTACATTTTGGTTTCAATCAAATTCTATAACGCACAGTGCTCATGAGAAGACTGCCTAGCAGTTCATGTGAATCCATCAGACTCTTCCCCAGAATCAAACATCGTGGCTCCCAGTGGGTGTGTTTTGGTTGTTTTTCACTGGCAGTGATGGAGTCCTCTGCTCTTGGAGGCAAAGCATATCCAAATCAATCCAAACTATATAAAAGAAAGTCCCATCAGTCAATCACATAGCAGTATTGTAGTCTTAACACCAGTATCATTCTGTTTTCTCTAGCCTCAGGAGGATGTGTAATATTGGAAGGCCCTAGCTAGGTATGTAGAAGAGGGAGAGGAATATACTTTTATAGGTTCAACTTAAAAGTTGTATTGAAATGCAAAGTTTTTTAAGTTATATTTGAAATAGTTCTATTTTACCAGCACTTCTTACTACTGACACGACTGACACTGTTTTGAAAAGGAGCTGGGAAGAAGGAAGAATGCCTTTGCTGACCTTATATTACTTTTCCACTACCACCTAATTTCGTTCAATAGCAGATCTGGTCTTTATCTTCTGGTCTTGCAAACACTCATCTCTCCATGGCTCTTTAGAAACAAGACTGGAGAGAATGGAATAATGAACAAGTAAATAGAGACGCAATAAAAGAGATAAAACACAATTCTTAACTACACTAGGGAAGCAATTACTGGAGGATAACTGCTTTCCTGCTGGACAGCAAACGGAGGATTATCAGTTACCCTGATATTTGCCAGAGCTGCTCTTTAGAGCTTCATTGGTTGCACTTTTATTCTTTTAGCTGAAATACTGGCATAGTCCTGAAAAAGGCAGGGCCAAAATCTGATGTTCACTTTATGAATTATACTACAGATCACATTTTATGTATAAAACATATGTGGCCATTAACACTGCATGACAAATAATTGCCATTTCATAAAAGTGGGACACTGAATTTCTTCCACATATGTAAGAAATCTACCCAACCGGAAGTAATTTTCCACTTGCAGCAACTGTTACCATAGCAGCCAACACCTAATTGTCCTACTTCATAATACTTATTCTGCTTTAAACAGACAAAAAATTCAGAAAACATGAGACTGGAACTGTATATTGTATAAAGAAAACACGGCAGCCTGAAGCTGCTAAAAACAATGGTTATTGTGAAGACATGACTAACTCTTAACTTTATTGCTCATGTTTTATGCAGACTCAATCACATGTGTAAATATATATTTAATGATTTCTTGCCACTTAACTATATACTGTACATCTATAACTAACATTTGAAAGGAGTTGTTTAACGTGCAATTATTTAACCTAACCTGATAATTCTTTACAATTATTTGACCTTTCAAATGGCTTAATAATAATAATCCTTGCATTTTGATATAACACCTTTTCACGTTGTCAAGACATTCTCAAAGCATCTTATATGAACAGTTAATGAAGTACATGTCATTTCACTGTGAATGACTAAGTACATTTATAATCATATAGTCTGTAGTTCTGCTACATAGTAAAATCATATAGTAGGACATATGGATAGCATTTTAGGAGAATATCAATAGCAAATGTGCATGAGGTATTACTGGATCCCATTGATAAAGAAGCATATGCCCCAAAAGCATAAAAGGATCACAAAATCATCTAAATAATAATAATCCTTGCATTTGATATATAGCATTTCATATAGTCTCAAAGCGCTTCATATAATATACTGTAAAGTGAATTGACTATGTATTTTGTGAGCAAAACAAAACCATGGCATCATGTTGAGAGATCACTACACCTGCAATTTGTTTTGTGTAATGTGTTAAAATGATATCCATTTCACAATTTACTTTTCCTAAATCATTTTTGCGCGTTAAAAGAATCTATAGGTTTTGCGAAAAGGAAATGAATAGTGAGGAATGTGGAGTCCTATAGCTCAGTGGTTTGAGCACTCGCCTTGCAAGCGAGAGGAATTGGGTTCGATTCCCAGGGCGAAACATTAGGCAAGTTTCCTTACTCTACACAACTCTGTTTACCTAGCAGTAAGTTGGAACCTGGTTGTTATTCCTCTGCCTATCGCTTTTCCGGGGGTAATAATCCCTTCAAATAATTAAATAAATAAATACATATTTTGGTCACGTAATCCATGACTGTTTGTGGGACACTGTTATGTGCAATTGGCTGCCGCGTTTTGCCCACCAAATATGCAGTCAATTTACTTTACAGTATATTCTGTTAAGCGCTTTGAGATGTCTTGAAAACGTGATAAGGGACTATATCAAATGCAAGGATTATTATTATTATTATTATTATTTATGTCCACCTTTTTAAGCCCTTTCATTATTTACGTTTATCAGGTCCCCTCTCAAATACATCATTTCCACTTCATAATGATTTTTATCAACACAGGACTGCTTCAGTATGCATTGGTGTGTAGGAGATCATCTCTGATCCTAGAAACAATACAAATGGTGTTTTTTCTCTCTAACAAAAATATAAATCTAAGTCTAAAACTAGCATAGTATTAAAAACAAACAAGAAAGATAAGTAACAAGTAAATGGAACATAAAAGTCTTGAAATGATATGCGAGATTGCCTGTGTTTAACTCTGTTGCTGGAAAAGCAAGTGATTGTTATTCAGGATTACAATGAACTTTGAAACTGAAGCTTCAGTGGCTAGCAGAAAGAGTAAAGGTAATAATAATAATAATAATCCTTGCATTTGATATAGCGCTTTTCACGTTGGGAGGACGTCCCAAAGCGCTTCACAGAATACACTGTAAAGTGAATTGACTGTATATTTGTGGGCGAACGCGGCAGCCAATTGCGCACAGCAATGTCCCACAAACATTCATATGGATTGAAAATGACCAATTTTATTATTGTTTTTGGTTTTTGGAGGGATTATTATTAGGTGTGTGGAGTAAGGAAACTTGCCCAAGGTTTGGCCCTGCCTGGAATTGAACTCCGGTCTCTCGCTTGCAAAGCGAGTGCTCCAACCACTGAGCTACAGGACTCCACTTATGTACTTAATATTCAGAAAAACAAAGACAGGTGGAAACAAGCAAGAAGAATAAGGGTTAGCTTTAAGTAGAATTATAAAAAAGAGATGGAGCTTTAGAGAACAAAGGATGACATATACATTTTACAAGCATTTCATCACACGTTTAAAATGTTTAAAATGTCTATATTTCAAAATGAACAAAATGTTCCTAGATAGCAAAAAAGTTAAAACTGTCAGCTTTCTAAATTTGGTTTGATTGATAATATTCCACATCTGCATGCCATTCTATGAATAAAGTTCACTTGAAACACATGAATTTCAATAAGTTGCAGTGAAAATTAAAATGCTAGCCAGTAATTAACAAACAAAGCAACTTTCAAAGACAATAATGGCACAACAACATAAATTCAATGTCTATACTTGATATGTAATATATCCTTCCAGACAATGATGCTATGCTGAATATTAAATACAGAAATTATTCAATATGGTTTTTGGAAGAAACGTTAAACTGAGTTCTTGTCTATCCATTTAAATAGATGTTAAGGACAATATGGCACTATTGAAATAGAGAACGGAATTTCTCCTGCTGTCCTGGCCAACAGTCCTCCAGATGATATGGTCCTTCATCTCATGGCTCCTAGTTGTTTCTTGTAAATTATTACATTATAGGAAACGTATTATACTTTCTTACTTGTACTTTGAAAAGTATAACGCAGTGGGACGACTTTCCGATGTGAAAGGCCCTTTACAAATGTAATTTTGTTGTTATTATTGTATAACTGGCAAACAGCCTACAAGCTAGAGAAAACAGCAAGTCGAAATGTTAATGGAACTTAACTGGATAATTTACTGCAATTGATAAAAATATTGTAAATGAGCATTTGAAAATACACTAACTCCTCAATTAAACTACTCTTGCATTTGTTATGTTACTGTGAAGCTCATGACCTCTGAGTGAATTGTTCCCTGTTATTTGGAGAATAGTTAATACCTTGCAGTATAATAAAAGCACACCAGTTACATTTTACACGGCTTAGCGTGACACGACAGCACAAACAAGTAATAAAGATGCTGTAATTTTTTTATTGAGAAATATTGCTATTTTGAACAGATCTTCAGCCCTGGGCTGCAATGTCATAAGTCGCAATAGCTTTACTGCTTGGCTTTCCTGTATGCTGTGTGGTAGTTTTTACAAATTTAGATTTAGTGTCATAGTGTCCTGCTCTAAGAGTGCTGAGCTGAAGATAACATAACATAACATGTAGGAGCAGGAGTAGGCCATTCGGCCTTTCGAGCCTGCCACGCCATTCAATCATGGTTGATCTTCTAATCTAACTCCAGCTAATAACCTAACCCTGCCTTATCCCCATATCCCTTAATCCCTTTTGCAATAAGAAGTCTTGAATATGTTCAAGGACTGAGCGTCAACAGCCCTTTGGGGTAGTGAGTTCCATATATTCACCACCCTTTGAGTGAAGAAGTTCTTCCTCAACTCAGTGTGAAAGGGCTGGCCTCTGATTTTAAGGTTGTGACCCCTAGCTTTAGTTTCTCCAACCAGGGGAAACAATCTCCCACTATCTACTCTATCATGCCCTTTGATAATCTTATAGGTTTCTATAAGATCCCCTCTAATTCTTCTATATTCTAGAGAATATAGGCCCAAATTGGTCAGCCTATCCTCGGAAACTCATCCCCTTCATTCCTGGTACTAACCTAGTAAATCTACGCTGCACCCCCTCCAAGGCAAGTACATCCTTCCTTAAATAAGTAGACCAGAACTGCACACAGTATTCCAGGTGTGGTCTCACCAGGGCCCTATACAGTTGCAGCAAGACTTCCCTACTCTTATACTCTAATCCTTTCATAATGAATGCTAACATACCGTTCGCCTTCCTAATTGCTGCTGCACCTGCAGACTAACTTTCTGTGATTGGTGTACAAGGACACCCAAGTCCCTCTGGACGCTAACACATTCCAATCTCTCCCCTTCTAAAAAATAACCTGCTTTACTGTTTTTGCTACCTAGGTGGATGACTTCGCACTTCCCTACATTATACTTCATCTGCCACCTACCTGCCCAATCACCTAACCTATCTATGTCTCACTGCATTTTTTTAATGTCGTCCTCTGTGTTGACACTTCCTCCTAGTTTTGTGTCATCCGCGAATTTAGATATATTAACTTCGATGTCCTCATCTAGATCGTTGATGTAGATGGTAAATAGCTGAGGCCCAAGGACTGATCCTTGTGGCACTCCACTAGTCACATCCCGCCAATCTGAAAAGGACCCATTTATCCCTACTCTTTGTTTCCTACCTGTTAACCATTCCCCAATCCACGTTAATATGCTCCCCCCAATTCCATGGGCCCTTATCTTTTGGACTAACCTTTTATGCGGCACCTTATCGAATGCCTTCTGGAAGTCCAAATAGACCACATCCACTGATTCACCCTTATCTAGTTTACTGGAAATATACTCAAAAAACTCTATGAGATTTGTCAAACATGACTTCCCTTTTATAAAGCCATGTTGACTTGGCCTAATTATATTGTGCTCCCCTAAATACCGCACTACCACATCATTAATCAATGATTCTAAAATGTTTCCTATCACTGATGTGAAACTAACTGGCCTATAGATCCCCATCTTTTCCTTTCCACCTTTTTTAAATAGTGACGTGACATTTGCGATCTTCCAATCCGGGGAGTGTTCCAGAATCCAAGAAATTTTGGAAGATCAGACATAAGGCCTCCACTATCTCATAAGCTACCTCTTTTAAAACCCTGGGTTGCGAGCCATCCGGACCAGGGGATTTGTCAGTTTTTAGTGCTAACAGTTTCCCTAGCACCAATTCTCTACTCATGAAAATTTCCCTAAGTTGCTCTCTGTCCTTATCCCTTTGGTGCATTTCTATTGTTGGCAGACTTGTTGTGTCTTCTAGGGTGAAGACAGATGCAAAGTACCCATTTAGGGACTCTGCCATGTCCTTATCCCCCATTACAACTTCTCCCGTCTCTGACTGAAGTGGACCTACATTTACCCTCACTAGCCTATACGTCTTAATATATTTGTAAAAACTTTTACAATCAGACTTAATGTTCCTAGCAAGCTTACCCTCATACTCCTGTTTCTCACTCTTAATTAGTTTTTTAGTTTTATTTTGCTGGTTTCTAAAACTCTCCCAATCTTCAGATTTGCTGCTTTTCTTGGCAGTTTTATAAGCCTTTTCTTTCAATTTGATGCTTTCCTTAACTGCTCTTGTTAGCCACGAATGAATTGCTTTCCCTGTGGTACTCTTATTCTGCAAGGGAATATGCGACCGCTGAGAATTTTGCACTACATCCTTAAATAGTTTCCACTGTTGGTCTACATTTTTACCTCTTAATCTTATTCTCCAGTCTATTTACCTAAATCTTTCCTCATACCTACAAAATTAGCCCTATTTAAATTCAGAATACTTGCCTCAGATTTAACTATATCCCTCTCTAACTTAATGCAGAATTGAATCATATTGTGATCACTCTGCGCAAGAGGATTTTTTGAATACCTACACTGCCGACTAGTCCTGTTTTGTTACACAAAAGGATGGCCTGTCCCCTAGTTGGTTCCTTGGCATGCTGCTCTAGAAAGTTATCTCTCATACACTCAATGAACTCTTCTTCTGACCTACTTTTCCGAATTTATGTGGAGATTGAAATCACCCACTATTATCGCTTTACCTTTCCTACATGCTCCACTGATTTCATGAGATACTCACATGTATAGGTTAAACTCTTACTGTGAAACAACGCTTTGTTAAGAGGCATATAAACATACTCAAGATCAGTATGGGGTGAATAAATACACCAGTATACCATGTCACTGTCTTTATAATCATCAAGGTGTACTAAGCTCCCAGCTCAGCTGGTCACAAAATCTATAGGATCCATGGAAAACAGTACAGTAGTACCAGAAACAAAGACAGTCAAAGCAGCTGAGAAAAGCAATTCAAAATTAAACCATTTTGTCTGATTGAAAAAGTACTATTATATGTATTTTTCTAATTATTGTTAACTGTGAATGTATGACTCTTTCCTAAATATACTAGTACTTTCTAAATTTAACTTACGGTTGAATGGTATACATTATGTGGAATATGGAAATTGTATAGATGATTGTTTTAACATGTGCATAAAAACAACTTGCCTACTATAATTAACTAGCAACTTAAAGTTCAGTGAAAGGACTATTAGAAGGCAGTATTATTATTCTGGAGTCCCAACCAAACAGTTTAGGGGGTAATGCTGCTGTTGTATGACATCAGTTGAAATGTTTGTTGGATAGAATACTGTAAAGCTTAATCCTGCTCATTTAAGGAAAGAATTATGTACTCTCTATAGCTGAAGCAAACCCTTTCAGATTTGCTGGAGTCTTGGTTCTAAAAACTGCTGTTGATACATAAAATGATTCTAATAAAATGGCCTATGAGAAGTTGGTGAATTAGATTAGTCATTGTACTCTGACTGAATATGTTTAGTCACAATATAGTAAAAACCCTCTATCTGTCGTTGATTTGTTGCAGAAGCTTCTGTGTGAGTGGTTGTGCAATTCTTTTGACAATGATGTAAAGCCTATAGTACTGCAGAAAATAATTGCTGAAATTATTTTCAGAGATCAAGAGCACCACTTGATTCCACCTTCTTAATTTTTACCTGATGATAAAAAGAATGTAGAAAATCTCTTCCTTGGTCAGAGGTATAACCATGCTGTAAAATAATGCAACATTAAAGGCTTTTTCTGTAAACTTTTATTTAACGCCTAACTTGTCAAATATGTCAATGACACAGCTTGAATGATGTATCTCATACAAACAGAACAAAAAAATCGACAGTTAGAAATGCTAAAGAAGAAGCTCACATCTGTGGAAAAAAAACAAGCCTCTTTAGTTGAAAAGAATGAATAATGATAGTGTGTGGGTTGCACTTTCAATACAGCAGCCACTGATAAGACCTTTCTATAAGCAGCTATCCAATAACAATTGAAGGGCTTTTGCTGTTCTAATTCACCACCCACAGCCATTTTGAATGAGTTGCATAGCCTAAATTCTGAAAGCAAGAATTGCATTCCCTATTCAAGAATTCAGTTGGTTTTATTTAATTGGGAGATGTTAACATCTATTTATATAATGCTAGTAAGAAAAGGTTGGAACATTTTTCAGTTGTTATTGAACTTTGTGAATGTTAAATCAGTTGAAACTATACTTTCATTAAAAATTGGTGCCTCTCATGAATGTTAAGGTATTTGCTAAAAAGAATCTGAAAGAGTAGAATAGTATTTGAACAGTGAAACAGATATTTTTTATGAGTGATGGAACTGCTTTGTAATTTAATTGCAGTATATTTTGTGGTGAGGCCCAAAAATGACTAATAAGTAATAACTTTCCCTTGTTCAGCTGCAGTATTTCTTCAAAGATATCTGTTGAAGTGTTAGATTAATGATAATATTTTTTAAAAAAGTTATCAGGATATACACAGTGCCCCATTTGGCCACACATTATTTCTTGCTTCATATTACCTCTCACCTATCCAGTTACTTTCCAACCCATGCAGTCTCTAACCAATCCATTTATCGACTTTGAACCAATCAACCACCACCTCACCCATTCTGTCATACAGTCTCGTCGCAACATAAATTTGAACCCATTGAGTCACTCATCATTTCTTTCATTCAATTGTGTACAAAATATGAAACTTATATACAGGATGAATATGAGCTCGGGGGCAAAAGGAAAATTATTTGTGTGTGAGAAATGAATGTTCACTGAAAACATCCCATCAAAGTGAAGCTGTTTTCAACAGAAAAAACACTCAAGTACTCAGAAGCCTCTTGAGGTTTAATCCACTTATTATTTTACCTCCTCAATAAATGTGAGTACATCGTGCTGGCCTATATCCCACTGCTTCCAAAATATTGCCAACTACACCTCTGATTTTTTTAGGTAATTACTTGTTTCAGGCTGGACCATTTTCACACCACAGACTATCATTGCTAGTTAAGGAACCCTAGCTAAATTGTCCTCTCTAATCTGGGCACACTGTGGCCAGTTGTAGCACATATATAGCTGAACAGTAGAAATCAGCTAACTCATCATAAATTAGGGATTACATTTTGCTGCTGTTTAAGATGCAAGTATGCACCATGTGTTCGATTTACCCATCACTATAAATGGAAAACTAAAATGTTAAAAGAAAAAAGGATGAGAAGGCTTCATTTCTGTTAGAATGTAATCTCTTTAAAAACAAAATACATGGTTTGTTAGTACATCTATAGTATGTAACTTCTGTCATTGCATCTGTTAGTGTTGAAACATAATAAAACTGAATATAAATATCAGTCTCATTCAAGTTACAGCCATGATTTCTAATTCTAATGTGCAATTCAGATGAAAATTGATTTTAATTCTAAAGGTTGGGAACATCACAATGTTTTCAAAGAAGGTAGCTATATTGCTTTCATTACCATGAAAATCTTTCCAATATTAATAATTGTTTTTTCAAGTTAAGAAATCTAAAAAACCAATTGTAAAGCTGCATTACAAAATACTGCCAAAACAGATCTGGATGTTGAACAAAAAATTGTGCGTGCTAGATTATATATACTCACATGTTTTAAACGTTGTGTTGCCAAATAGGATGAACCACTCAATTGTAGAATTATAAAATTCACATGAATAATTACGGTTGTGGAAACAAATGCCCATTTTAAAACAATAATGGAAAATTATCAAAAGAGACAGACATTATATTATAATGGACAACAGCCTTATTTCTACTGCCTGAAATTGTCCATAGTACACATGTTTGAAGAGTATACAACCTGTGGGTTTTCTCATTTTCTTACAGTGAACATTATTTGCATCACATTATTTATAGCCTTTCTGCAATGTTTCCAACTCATAATGTATTATCAGAACTGACTTCCATTAGCTATTCTTCACCTGTTCCTTTTTAATCTCTATTTCAGCCTTAAAACATTAATTCATCAGGGTACTTGAAATAACACATATTTCATTTATAGGAACCTACACAGTCAGGTGGAAAGAAATACCTCAATGTAATTCTAACCCTGATACTCCTCTTTCACCATTCCATCAGTTTAGCAACAGTGTTCAGTATAGATTGGACGTAACCAGCTTGTTTAAAAACACAGTAAATCTCAATGTAAAAATATTCATATATGAACAGATGTTCACTATGAAGGAAGACAAAGTGGATTTATTAATGTAAATTCATTGACCAAATAAAGATACTTTCCTGAGTATTCCTCTTCAATATTATTCTAGTCTTAGGAGTCATTTAAGTCTAGCATGAGAATGAAAATAGCATTCGGTGAAATTTAATGAGAAACAAGAATGCATTTTTTGCTAAATGATGAAGAGCAATTTTATTTTTGCATGAATTAGCAGTGATATGCTTTGTAAAACGGGACCAAATTAACCTTTTATAAATACATCATGGCCAAGATTAATAGCAATAATTCTACCTGTCACAATGTGATATAGAACTGCATTTTCAAAAGAAGGTTATTTCTACGCATGGCAGAAAAACAACATGGCTTTAACTACTGGCAAACCTTTGAATTCTACACACAACATCTTCTGACATGGCAGCCCTTGACAAAAAAAAACATGTAACACAGAGACTGACCAATGTCTCCTGTTTCTCCTGTAAATCAGAAGCTTGTTTAAACGCCTGCTTATAAATTGGCGAATTTCATGGGTATTGGTGAAGCACACTTCTTTTGCATTTAGTGTAATTATTTAAAGACATAAGCAATAACTTCCCTTCATTAAATTCTCAATGTTTTCCTAGTTAATTGTTGGTATGATTAATTTTTTTAAAAAAAGATTAATTTATATGTATATTATACAGTACCAATAATTATGCCTCCTAAAGCAAACAGATTAATGCCATTCCTTACTGTCTATTATAATAACATGTTGGTGTGTTTTAAACTAATTAGCATTTAAAGAGTTCATAAATCTTCTCTGAACACAAACAACTCTCCAGGGAGATCATCAAATGGCAAATAAATAAATTCTGGTAGAGTTTTGAGAAATTCTGCCAAGAAACTTCATAATAGATGTCATTTTTCCTTTGGGTACTACACCAATATTGAAAATGGATTTCTGTTCTTTTATGTTTTCACGTATAGTTTAATGATTTTGAAATGAAGAGTCTGCTTTTCTATTAGGTGTGGCACAAGCACTAGGCTTATCTCCTAATATGCCAGACATACTCTCATTTTGCTTTGTTATACTTTATGTGAAAGACTCTAGAGTGGCATATGTAAATATTAATTTCCATTGGGTAACAGTATGTCAAGGCTGGCACTGGTAAAGTATAGTAAGTGCCCATTGCTCAGCAAATAAAATAAATGTGTTAGTTAAACCTCATTCGTTGTCCTTTGGACCAGTTTAAAATTTAGTAAATTGATACAATATTCAGTTTTACTCTGGTGGAAATAATATATATTAAATAAATCAGACCCCTTATCAACTGTGCTTAAATGTCACAAAGAATAGTAACTGCCATATATGTCCACTATAAAAAGAAGGGCATTGCCTAATGGAGTAAACATGCTGAATTTCTATATTTCTCACAGACAGCAAAGCG
Source organism: Callorhinchus milii (assembly GCF_018977255.1). Lineage (NCBI taxonomy): Eukaryota > Metazoa > Chordata > Chondrichthyes > Chimaeriformes > Callorhinchidae > Callorhinchus > Callorhinchus milii. Next base: position 17,337,935 of record NW_024704748.1, on the reverse strand, counting down.
GCCTAATCCCGCGGTTATCCCTTGAAATGCATCTGCTTGATGGTAAAGCTGGTTATTGTGCTGACATTATTAGCGGGAATAGGTGTTACAATGACTCAACTCAGTTGCACTGTTGTTGCAGTCATAGGTTCTGGGACAGAGTAAATAAAAGCTCACTATAAATTTAGCAATGCTATACCAATGCTTAATGCGTAACAAAAATGTAATTCCCAAGCACTAAAATCTCTGAATAATAAGCACAAATATTTACTAAAAACATATTTTCTTAGCATTTTGGAGGATCCGGAATTTGGCAAATTCTTAAATATAGTCTGAATTTTGAAGACAATTTTCTGTAAAACGCTTTTGAAAACTACAAACCCAGCTTCAAAGATTAGGCTGAATTCAACAATTTGTCAAATTATGGATGGTGTAAAATGTTAAATAAATAGAGTAAATCTAGACCCAGGTGGAATCTCTTCTCCAGTATTTCCAAAAGCCTTCACAGAATGTAACTCTTACCCAGCTATATGGTGCATTATTTGTCGAAATAGATGATCCATTGCATAAATGCTGTGAGGGAATGTGAGGAAGGAGAAGTCAAAAAATCCTGGTAATTCGATTCATTGAAGACAGTTTCCAAAATTTTGAGTCAAGGATACATGAAATAAAAAGAGTTAATGAAACACTAATACTGCCATCTGATAGCTATTTCAACAGCTATTCATTTCAGAATAATCTGACATTATTATATTTTGATAATGCCTATAGGTCAAAATCAACAGTAAATAACGTGAAGGTTTTAACATAAAATGGAATAAAAACTAAAGGTTTGTATGGTCTCAAATTATGTCAGCCACGGCAAACTAAGCTTTCTGACTAACTGAATCTCTGATGATTTATCTGTGTGCATTGGGCACTTTCATCTTAGTACAGTAGTACATTAAATCGAGAGTACAATCCATTTCATGGCATTAACTTTATAACATTCAAGATTTCAATGAAGATGATGTGATCGATTGACATCAGGCCTGCTGATTCCCACAGGGCATATCTCCTACCCAGACCAGATTTCATTTTTAAAGATAATCTTAATCCCCTAATCACTCCATGGCCTCCCCTGGCTCCATCCCACCCTACCTGGTAACCTCCTTCAACCCTTCGCTCAGTGAACCTGGAGACAGGCTCACGCAGACGGCCCAAAGGTTAACAGCAGAGAACTTCTGTATTTCTGAACAGAAGTGGCCTTCAGCTTTACAATCATACATGCTGTCAAAAGGAAGAAAACCATTTAATAAGTACGTCCTTGGAACACATTTAAATGTGTGTCTAACGTAAATGCCTCAGACTAACATATCAATCAACAAGGAGCTACTTTCTTCTCTACCCAATTCAACTTACACATTTTTTCTTCCTCTAAGGAAAAAGGCAGACTGGGTGATATAGCGGGTTACCACATTTTTCTTTCATCTTTGGGATCCTTGCGGCACAACATGATAAAATAGAAAACATTTTTAATAAATCATGTAATTGTTTATTCTTTAATTGTACCCGAAACAAAGAGTAGCGCTACATATGAATATGAATGATATATTTATTTATGCTATCATCAAACAATCTGCCACTTCTTAAATAATTCTACATTTTAGTAAAATTCCTGCATGCAGAAATATAAGAAGAATTGTTGGTTTAGAGAGAAGTTTATTGTACAATTTAGCTACAATTGATTTAGGAATGGTTGATGCAGATACTAGTGGACTGAAGTGGAAAGTGTTCTACTCTTCAAAACTGATACCACTTATCTAATGGACACAAACTTTCAGCATGAATCATAAGTTTAAGATAAACATATAAACAACATCGCAACAAAAAAGATTTCAACACAGAAGATTGCAACCTTTGTCAATATGAATAGAACTTTTGCAGAGTTTGCTAGTTTGTGAAGAATACATTTGATAGCTATGAAACAAATTGTAGATGAATCAAAAACAATAACACTGATCCTTTAACAAATTATTAAATATTCCTATTTTTGTGAGGCCTGAAAGGATCATTGTGTCCATAATTGAGACTAACAGCCGTAATATCTCACTTATGAAGATGAAATTTACTAGAGTGATAGATCATCTTAAAAATTAATTGGCATTAAATTTGATGCCTTCAAACATTAGGATTATNAAAAAAACTTACGATTGAAAAACCTCAGTGCCAGAACTGTGGCTAAATCTTCAAGCTTTAATCTTCCATTTATACTTTAATCTCTCATTCGGAAGCAGTAACATTTGGACTTCTATTCATAATGTTATTATATCAACAAATATTTTTCAAATTTTATATTACTTTCATAACTCTTGATGACTGGTTTACTTATCAGATCATTTAAACAGTAACATTAACCTATGCATCTGAAGTAAATTCCTTCCTGTACTTAACTATAAAGGGGTTAAATAAATCACAAGTCTACCATTAAACAATTGCGCCTTAATCTGCAAAAAGATGTTCCCTGGTGGAATTTTTCTTTGTAACTCTACTAACAATTACTTTGGGTTATTGAGAAGATGCATTTTTTAGAAGATGAATTAATTTATACCCTGGCAAGATGTTTTAAAAAATACCAGATTCACTTTAATCCAAGAACTTGCAAATGTTATCATTGATCTAAAAAACTATTGTCCAAGCTAAACTTTTTAAGCCACTTGTTTGATCCTGACAATGAGGAAATACAATTATCGTTCCATGCACAATGATACAGTTACATTGCCACATAATAGTTGATGCAAGTGCAGTGTTATAAATAGAATATTTCATGGATATCTGCGATAGAATTTTTATATCAACTTATAATATGGGACACAGACCTCCATCTGTACAATTTATCATCCTGTGACTTTATGGTAAGATGTGTGAGTTGCATTAAAATACAGTTAAATATAATAGTTTTATGAATATACAATAAGGCATATTTAATGGATAGTACAATGAAGAAAGTATTTCAGTAAGATTCTCTAAGAATGTTAGCTTTTCAGTAGACCTGATCCATGTTAAAAGACATGCTGTTGTTGCAGGAATTTAATGATCCAAAGAATCTTTATTCAACACTGCACTACTGTTCACGTCAGATTCAATCAGCCTACTCAACTCCCTTGGTACAATTCGGTGCTCCATCAATGCTTCTGTAGTTTCACCTGTGATTTTATTCAAGACAGTACTATTGCAATTAAACAACCATATATAATATATATAATTGTTTATCTTTATAATTTGTACACATATATAATCTGTGCAAATATTTAAATGCATGCTTTTGATCCTAGTTCAGAAAAAAATAATTATTTGAGTTGAGGCTTCAGAAGTTCAAAAAATACATTCACATTTTTGTGATTGGAAAATGTTCAAAACAAGGACAAGATTTATGCAAATCCATCTAAAGTACCATGGATGTAGAATACCTGCACAATATTTGACATCTTGGATGGATCATGTAGAAGGGCAACCCTCATTTTCTGAACCAAATAGTCTAAGCACTTAAGGGTTTAACCCTTTGAAAGCCTGGAAAAATATTGAAAGTGCTACCACTATCTAGAGATTTATGAATTACATATCTATCTGAGTGCTGTATTTCACTACAGTAAAACTCACATAAATCATATCAGTCGGGGGATAACAATGTATATGAATTAAGCGAAGTCTAAGTTGTAGGCAAAACTGTAACAAGTGGTATAAAATCCGATTGAATCAATAATCACCACTTCACATTCGTAATTCAATGCAGCCTGTATGTGCGCATGCAGTGATGCTTCAAGACTACGCTTCCTGCGATTCAATGCGTCTTGGGGTGATGGGCTTGCAGAGCCAGATGTGAAGTGAACCCTGCAGAGTTCTGGATGGTCTAAAACTTGTGTAGGGGGTAGTTGGAGAATCTAGTGTGCAGGGCCTTCGAATAATTGAGCCCTGTGCATCCCAGAGGGAGTAATAATGGCGGAGGAGAGTGATGTTGCAGAGGTGAGGGAAAGACTTTTGTAGGTTAATGTAACATTCCAGTTACATTAGATACAGTGCTATGAACTTTACACCCTTGATAAATAACAAATTTTACCTAGTTTGTTATCAAACTTTCATAACACCATGAAATAATGATTAATGTTTTTAATTAGGTATCAATAAATTCAGAAAATATTTATTGTATTGTGGCTGCCAGAGAAAACAGTGCTAGAACAACTTCCTTGTGATCAGTCACTCACTACCATAGTACCATATCTTTTTTATAAACACATACAAATATAGGTTTCACATATATACATAAACCATTTTACCGCCACTGCTTTGCTAGACAATTGCAGACACTTTTTTTAAACTAGAAATCTTAACCTTGCAAATTAACTAGTTTTCAGTGGCATCTGTATCACCAGTTTCAGCACAGCAGAATCCCACCAGTGTGCTTCTCTAAAAATGATTTGCATAAAAATATTGCCCTCCAGACATGAATCAATGCAATAAACTCATTTTTGTCATGTGACCACCTGGTAGCCAGTCAAATTAAATTGCCTAGCCCAAGGTTGTAATAAATCTGAACATATTAGGCTATTCCAATTTTAAAAAATTGAGATTACAAAGCTGTATACATTTTGAGTTGCATTTTAAAAATATCATATTATCAACAATACCGTATATCTCCATTATTACCCTAAATTTATTTTGTGTCATATATATGAAAAATGCACGGCTTCTTTACCACTATAAATGCAATATTAAAGCGTTTTTGCAAAATAGATTCTAAAAAAATTAAGCAGAATTTTTCCTATTGGTATGATACTCAATCCAGACAGAAATCACCACAAGCCCAAGTTTATTTTTTGAACAGGAAAGGGAATTATTTCTAGCATTTAGAATTGTAAATTTATTTTAAATATGTCGATAATTTTGCTTCAAGCCTATTATCATTTGTTTGGATGTTTGAAAATTCATAATGTGCATTTATATCAAGATACATTTCTTGGTTACCTGAGATAATTTACTTTGAGTGATACCTAATCGTACACCACAGTTAAGATGTTAAAGTAGTTCTCGATTCTACCGGCATTATAGTTTTGAGAATCAAATACGGTTTCCAAAAGCTTAACATGTGGGTGACACGATTGCAATTGAAATACAGTATACTAGATTTTCAAAAACTAGAACTAAGGATACAAAAAGCAAAATAACAGCATATACAAATTCAGTATGTCAATAATGATATAATGCTGTGTATTGACTCATGCTGTGTTGAAACTGAATGTTTTGCTGTGAATCACTCCCATTCTTTTGGTCATTTGCTGTGAAACCTCTGGCATAAATCAGAGTGGAGCCCCATTCTTTCGACCAGCTGGAGGTGACTTGAGAATCACCCAATTGCATTATAAATACAGCAAGAGCGAATCAATATCAGCTCCACCGCCTCTCACCTCCCCTCCCCCATGGTCCCCTCAACATTTCTTGGAAGTCCTTTAGAAAGTCCAAGAACTTTCATTGAACTGATTTTTTAAATGTTATTAAGTTGCAAAATTATGCAAGCAGCTTTTTGAATTTAGAAACCACCATACCAATTTCAGAATTCTGCACGTGCTTAATTTTACATGCATATAACTTTGTTTTTAACAATCGCAACGTAATGTGGAGTGAGTGGTATCAATCTATCTTCCTGCTCTACACTGGTTCACTCGTGGAGGTGATATTGATTTCTTTCCAGAGTAGTACAAATGTATCCCTTTACTATTTTTAAAAAGACAAAACATGATTATTATTTTATAAAATAAAATGAACTTTAATAATAATAATCCTTGCGAATTATCGTGTCGAGACGCCTCAAAGCACTTCACAGTATTGCCTCCGCCTGTCTCCTGAGGTTACGAACTGCAGTGTGGAGAGTTCACGGTCTTGTTATTAACCTCTGTAAGTAGGAACCCGGTTGTTAGTTGATTGGCTGATCACTTTCCGAGGGGTAATAATCCCTTCAGAAAATAATAATAATTTGGTTACTCAATCCATGACTGTTTGTAGGACACTGCTGTGTGCAATTGGCGGCTGCGTTTTGCCCATAAAATATACAGTCAATTTATTTTACAATATATTCTGTGAAGCGCTTTGAGACGTCTTAATAATGTGATAAGGTGCTATATCAAATGCAAGGATTATCATTATTATATTGTAAAGTGGATTCACTATGTATTCTGTGGGCGAAACGCGGCAGCCAACTGCGCACAGTAGTGTCACACAAACAGTCGTGGATTTAGTGACCAGATTTTTTTTTCTTTTTGAGGGATTATTACCCCCGGAAAGTGATCTGCCGATTGACTAACGACTGGGATCCTACTTACTGCTCGGTAAACAGAGGCAGGTGGAGTAAGATTTCGCTCTGCTTGGGAATTGAACCCGGGGCCTCTCGCTTGCAAGGCGAGCCCGCTAACCACTATGCTCTGGGACTAACCACTACTCTACAGGACTTTACAATAAAGGTGATTGGATAGTGCAGTAGGTTAGCACATTGTGCTCCAGCTTTGGCATCTGAAGTTGAATGAGGTTGAGAAAACTGATGAAAATGTCTCTGCTGGCTGTTAGCAACCTAAATAAAATGATTACTGGTAATCTCAACCCAAATCATCAAAAGTGTGAGCACAAGGCATAAAACATTTATACAGGGATTATAGCAGAATCACTAGTTCTAGCATTTGATTATAATAATAATAATAATAATCCTTGCATTTGATATAGCGCTTTTCACGTCGGGAGGACGTCCCAAAGCGCTTCACAGAACACACTGTAAAGTGAATTGACTGTATATTTGTGGGCGAACGCGACAGCCAATTGCGCACAGCAATGTCCCACAAACAGTCGTAGATTGAATATGACCAATTTATTATTTTTTTTTGGTTTTGGAGGGATTAGTATTAGGCGTGTGGAGTAAGGAAACTTGCCCAAGGTTTCGCCCTGCCTGGAATTGAACTCAGGTCTCTCGCTTGCAAAGCGAGTGCTCTAACCACTGAGCTACAGGACTCCAGTGGAATCAATTATGATTCCACTCTAGATTCTAGGGGAAATTGATCAAGAGAATGTGGAATTCATTAAAACATTGAAGAAATGGGATAGCTTTGCAATACAGAAATAATGGTTTCAGTTTTGCCCTGCTCAGTTCCTGACCTGAGTTGAATGAACCGGCCATGAAAGGTGATTCCAAATAGTATCTCCCAGGAGGAAGTATCAGAGGATAAAGTTAACCTTCGGTGTTCCCTGGAGTGTTTTGACACATTGGGCAAACAGTTGTGGACATATAACATGGATGAAGAAATATAAGCTAATGAATGAAGAAAGCAATTAAAAAGTATATAAAAGATATACACCCAACTCTTAATAAAAAAATGAAAGAGTAATACTTCAAAATGCTGCCATGTACGCTAATGTTTCTTATTTTTGGTGCAGAGAACCATGACTTTATCCTCCATGTGAATTCTCAAACGGTATTGACAAAGAACAGAAACTGGTGCATAATGTCAAAGTATAGTTTTGTTTAAAATGATTTGTTCTTGGGTTTTGTAGGTGTGCTGTAATATTTCATTATCAGAATGTTTAGCATGATTAAAGTAAAGAATAATTTAGGAAGAATAATATAAGTCATTTAATGCAGACAATAGATAGCTGTTCTCGATAAAATGACAAGTGATTTAGGAGAAATCATTGAAAATAAAATGTGGTATTTGACACATTTATCTAACCATGTCAATTACCGCGCAATTGGCTGTTACAGCAAGTTTTGCATGCTGGTTTAGAATTCAATGAACCATAGCATGCAGCACTTCAAAGATTTAATGCTGAACTAATTATTCCATCAGCCAGCTCAAATAATCACTTAAAACTATCAATTTTTATAGTAATTGTAATTTTACTGTCATAGAGTACCATTTCTATAACATATATTGTTTCACAATATTAGACAATTGCTGCCTTTACATTTTTTGGAAGCAATTATCTTTCCCTGTCTCCCCCCTCCTCTACTAAGGATGTCAACTTTTAAGAGGGTTCAGTTCCACAAGCTCTCTGCTATTTCATCCAACATAAGTTCAGTTATAAACAGTATAAACAGTGAGTGTTAGCAGATTATTCAATCATAGGGGGCATTCAAGGCAATCACATCTTCACAGAAATGACTGAAAATAAAATGTAATGCAAGTTCCAGGAGGCATTAGTGCATAGCTATAATGAGCGAGAATGCCAACTGATTTCCCATTCCTAACCTGGGAACGCTGAACTAACTATATCAACTCAATTACTGCTCCAGATCAGCAACAGACTGGAAATCAAATCTGTAATCTTCTGGTTTATATACCTTAGTTCTATAGGCAGTGCCTTCAACCACTGGGCCATGAACGGAGCTCAACCCTGTAACAATTCAATCTGAAAAAGTCTAATATAGAATTATACAAGATGAACAGTACTTTGTAAACAATACAAATTATGCAGGTACCTACTGCCCTATATTTATAATAAATATAATCCACTAGTTTGCAGATATATCATTGCATATTTTAATCCTAAAGTTGAATGTAAAATAAACTTGGTTCAGAATCACAACATGTATGATAGGCAAAATAAAAGCATTAATCTTTATATGTGGGCGGAACACATTAGAAATGGAGATGGACGTATAATGGTCTAATAGTTTTACATGTGTAGTGGTAAGAAAGAAATAATTGTCAAACAGATCAAGCCTCACTGGGGATCCCTATTGTTTGGAAGTATTGCTTCAAAGAAGTTGCCATTCCTTTTCCCCTTTGAGGAAGACCCTGTGTGGGAGGCTATGTGAGCTTGCCTATCATGACAAAACTGGTCTGCCTTTAGCTAGAGCATAACTCAATCGCACAAACTAGGCAGATCCCTAAAACACAAAGGATAAATAATAGCAACTAAGTGCTAAGCAAAAGTGTGGGCTGAAGAATTTTACCTCCTGAGGAGATGACAGTGAAGGGAAGCCAGCTCATCACAACCCTTTAGCTCGTAGACAGGTAAGTCACAATCGCATCTCCCTCCTCCTCATGAAAGCTATTTCTAAACAGCACAAAACTGCTGTCATAGTATGCAGTTGTGATATATTTAAGCCTTTTTACACAGAAATAAATCAGGAAAGACTGACACAGTAAATAACAGATTAGTAATTAATTACATTGATTTGCATAATATTTTAACGAATTACAGAACAATGAAACCAAAAGGCATCAATTTTATAAATCTGAAAAACACAAGTAGATTGGATCGATTAGATTGTTCAGATGATTTCTATGTTTCGTACATTCTGCAGATACACAGATTGTACTCCATAATAGTTTTCACCACCATTCCTGGTTGTACTTCCATGGGTCAGTTCAACACACTCTTATCCAAAGATTTCAAAAATGTATATATAGTACTAATATTTTCTGATACATTATTTGACAATATCTGCATATAGCTAATTTGCAACAAAATGGTTTCTAATGTTCTTACAGAATTTTAAAATAATAATCCCTCCAAAACCAAAAACAATAATAAATTGGTCATTTTCAATCTACGACTGCTTGTGGGACATTGTTGTGCGCAATTGGCTGCCGCGTTCTCCCACAAATAGTCAATTCACTTTACAGTGTGTTCTGTGAAGCGCTTTGGGACGTCCGCCCGACGTGAAAAGCGCTATATCAAATGCAAGGATTATTATTATTAAAATGTTGTCATACAAGCAAGTTCATTCCTTGTATGTCTGAAGCAATAAACAGATCTGTTTGTCTATAATAAATGTAGATTGATAAAAACTGCACTGCATCCAGTTTAGCCAACTTCAATAATGTGATGGAGCAAATAAGGATAAATATGTGGGTCTTTCAGTTTAAAATTAATATGGCTCAAAGTAATTATTAGCTGGCTTTCCTGACAGTCTGTATATTAGCTGTAGAGAACCAAAGTAGGATGGGGTGGAGGTAAGCGGGGTCTCCTTGGAGCTGAAGTGGCTCCAAGGTAATATGTTTGGCATCAGAATATCAGAATCGAGCCAGCCCGCTAAGCCGGTCTCGGTAGCCCTGTTCCTGAGCTAGGCAGGTCTGCAGTACTCCAAGGCACTGCTGATGACAGCACAGATCAGCACAGCTGATCAGCAGAACTTGGAAGGACGGACTAGTCACTGTGGCCATGGAATCGTCCCACTCAACTCCTGCTAACCATGCACGCCAAAGCCCTAATGGGTAGGGTGGTCCTACTTGGACAAGCAGTGGGAAAGCTTGCCAGACAATATTTCCAAAGGCAAACTACGTGGTTAGACTCCAGCAGTACCCCAACTCGCACTATGGGGTTCCAAAGCCTTGGTTCTTGCCAACCTGTGCCTAATACTTTCTGGAATTAGGGAAGCAGGATGCATCCCTCCAGGGAGAGTGCACATTCCATTCCAACAATTTCTCTCTGGAATTTCCTTGTGTAGGTGGGATGCATAGAATTCTGTTTGGTTTGGATACTCTTTAAGCATGGTGATGGGTTTCCGCATATGTCAGACACCCGGCTATCCAAAAACAAAAAATCACATGGTTCCAAGATAAACCTTTTTTAAAAAATATACAATGGTGCAGTTTCTATTGCAATGTAAATTAATAGAAAAAATAAAGATTTTATATGAATATATTGTTTGTTTTAAACTGGTGACTTAAAACAATAGACATGCTTATTTAAATGCTTCAGATCAAAAAAATTGCACTTTAAATTTTCTGCAAATACATTTTGTGCGGTTTGTTTAAAAAAATTTTAGATCACAGGGTATTGTTGGGCCATTTAGTATAGTAATCCTTTTGTGCTATTCAGAGGCAAAATGTGCTATTGTACTTTACTCCCAGAATTCTGCCAACGCAGAAAAAGCTTCTGCACAGCTCTACATTAAAATACACTATTTATTGTTACATGCAAAATAAGACAAGTCGCAAGACGACTGCAAAATTCAGCCAGTCTCACAGTGAAGAATCTTCTCAATCACTAAAGCAATTTTTTCAACTTGGTTTAGCTTTTAGCCCTGCATAACATCAATCGTTGCTTTGGAAACACACAATAAAAATGCCAATTGAGGTTGAATAACTGCTTAAATGTTTAAGAACCTTTGGCCAATTTTAGAAATATTGCAATATTTCCTTCAGTAAGCAATATAATACTTCTGCCAATGAAAAGTGAAAGATCTAAGTTTGTGTTCTATAAGGTACAAAACAAATTCAACATTAATAATAATCCTTGCTTTTCATATAGCACCTTTCACGTCAGGAGGACGTTTCAAAGCGCTTCACAGGATTTACTGTGAAGTATAATGACTGTGTATTTTGTAGGTGGACGTAGCAGCCAATTTCCATCCAGCATGTCACACAAACAACCGTGAAATGAATGACTAATTTTATTTGGAGAATTGTTTGCCAGGTCTCTTGGAGAAATTCCTTCTCTTTTCAATTAGTACCATGGAATTTTTAGTGTCCACCCGAACAGGCAGACATTACCTTGGTTTTTTGTCTCATTTGAACAGTACCTCAACCAATGCAGCACACTCTCAGCACTGTATTGAAGTGTCACTATGTGAGTTCAAATTCCTGATGTGGGGTTTGAACTCATAACTTTCTGACTCAGGCAAGAATCAACCAAGTGAGCCATCCTTCATTCAAAGGGACAACTTACTCCTTACTCCACACGCCTAATAATAATAATCCCTCCAAAACAAAACAATAAATTGGTCATTTTCAATCCACGACTGTTTGTGGGACACTGCCATGCGCAATTGGCTGCCGTGTTTCGCCCACAAATATACAGCCAATTCACTTTACAGTATATTCTGTGAAGCGCTTTGAGACATCTAGAAGACATGAAAAGCATTAAATCAAATGCAAGGATTATTATTATTATTATTATTAACAGGTTCTTGAGCGGAAAATGTTACATACAGAAAACCTACTCTGCATGATCCATATAAATTGTTACAATGCTGATCGAGTACTTAAAAATATAAAACAAAAGTATGATGTTATTAGTACTGAGAGCGTTTCCGTTATAAAACTGGGACCCAGCAATGTGTATTAGAGCCATCAATTTACTCCTACAGCAATTCCCATGTACCATTCTTTTTCTAAAAGATTTATATCAGAAATATTTCTATAAACATTTGGATTTCAAAACTTCTACCAAGGCTCTAATTTAGGTACATGTGTTCAGTAGGCAAAGGCAGAATATTTATGAAACATTTTGTAGGCTCCATAATTTCTGAGAAATTACAACCAAAGTTGAAAAGACTGTACTGGGTGCTAATTTATTTTAGCTTTGATGATAAATCATTGTATTCTTAGATTAAAATGTAGGGGGGATTATCTGCATGTCGTAAATTATTTGCCTAGTTTTAATGCTAAGATATGGGTTTTGGTTGCAATTTTGCCACGACACACCATATTAAACTGAGTGGAAAGGTTTTCCATTCAGTCACAAAATCTGCCAATTAAACCAATTATCGTTGGCAGACTCACACTTGACTCAGCCCTAGTTCTGTATCAACTATACCTTCAATATTCTGCATGCATAGAATTCAAACCCCGTGAAATCTAGATGTGCCAGTTGAATAAATATAATTCAAAATGTGCATTGTGCAATCATTTGTTTCTAACAGCAATTACTGTAGCAGTAAAATTCAGGCTTTAATACACATTGCTAGGTCCCAGTTTTATAACGGAAACTCTCTCAGTTCTGCTTTGTTCATCATACTTTGTTCATTCCTAATCATTACATCGTATTGATTGTATTTAGCATGNTTTTTTCTATTGATCTACAAACACAGAATACAATAACAGATAACACTGAAATCCACTGTTGCATCATTTTTGCCTGATGTCATTGCTACAAAATTGACACATGGCTTTCATTCCATTGCAAAAATACATTTGCCAAATAATCGTTATGAAGGCAGTGCTGCTCATAACAACCTTGAAATACTTAAGTATTTTTGTATTTAGCTAAAAAAAATGTGGAACCAAACTCTAGGTTGCTTCAAAGATTGATTTAGCAGTCTTTGAAGCCACCTAGAGAATTAATATTGTAACTGCAACTATATTCTAAAAGGGAGCAAAGGCTATATGAAAATACTGACACAGAAACAAATTGGACAACGAAGTAGCTTTGAATTTAATTAATTGCATTTCCTTAATACAAAATTTATCGTGTAACATATTTTATGAAAGAAATGTGGATTACACCAACAACTTTCATGCATTATGTCTCAGAGCATTTAACAATGGAAGAGCTTGACACTGAGCAAGGGAGAGGTTTACACGAGGTAAACACATGTAATGTAAAAATATTCTATTATTTTCTACCAACAATCATCAAAACAAATTATTTTCATTCAACTACAGTACAAGGGCCACTGATAGTTATAATGCATTCCATTGGATGGAAGCCTTTGTCATGATGGAGGCCTATCTGTTCACAGGAAGTGATGGTACACATGGCTGTGTACTTAAGTTTAACTATGACATTTGATATTCACAAATCATAGTATTTATTTATGACCTTGATGTACCATTGGCAATTATATGATTTATAAAGATAAGACTTCTATGAATTTCACTGTAAAGCCTTTCACATCAGGTATAATGACTGTGTATTCTGTAGAAAATGAAAATAAAATAAATCTAGGCCAAGTGGAATTTACATTTGCAAATGCATAATTTTATTAAGGCAAACATCTTAATTATGCCTTCTGAAATATGAATGAAATTATTGGTACAGGATAGCCTCATTATAATGTGGGGTTAAATAGCTCAGAGGCCGTGTTATACGTGAAATGCTAATTCAACAACATCCATAGTTAATAATGTCAGTTAAACGCTGTTATATATATTGTTGAATTGTAATTTTTGCGGAGGGAAAAGTTTCTAATCTGTCTGATCTTCCTGGGCAATGTAGGACTTTCAACAGTGAGAATAAGATGATGATCTGCTACTAGGTCACCATTAAAGCTACTCCCTCACAGCCACTAGATGGTAGAAACAATACAAAAATTGATACCAACAACTAAATGTGTGTGTGGTGGGTGGGGGGTAAAATTTATACAACACACTGTCTTAGTCCAATCTGTTGGACTACCCTGTACCAAATATTTTACCTTAACTCTAACCTTAACCCAGCGCCTTGGGATGTCCTCCCGACATGAAAGGCACTATACAAATGTAATTTTGTTGTTGTTGTTGTTAACTTCCATCCCAAACTTTCTGTCGTCTTCTCAGTTACTTATTTCATTCCAGTTTCCTTTGCAATATTACATAGCTACATCATATCATTTATTTTAGTGAATAAATACTCCTATCAAAACTCAAATAGTTCATTGTACCACTCACTGTCCACAACATTGTTCTTCTAGTTCACACACTTTACTGTTCACTTTGCCCTATGTTAATCACTGAACTGACTTAGCCATCACAAAATATGCCATGAAGTACTATATATACAGCATGATTAAATTCAACTCCAGACCGCTTGCAAAGTATGTTGTCAACCCCATTATTCTCAAATTTCTGGCCCATATTGTTTGGGCTTTTGTTTCAAAAGTGTTTGCACAGTAATAACTGTGCTCACATCTGGATTCAATATCCTTTGTTAGAGGAGAGAGGGCAGAAGCACTAAAGAGTTTTGGGGCATAAATCTGGATGTGGTGTGGGTTCACGTGTGTTGTCTGAGACTGATAGCTCCTTCCTCATGTCACGAACTATGGATATTGGACCCTATGGACAAAACAAAAAGCATTAGACAGCATGGATTTTGTAGTGTTGGAGGATAAAACATCTGAATGAAACTTTTTTAAGTTTTTAAGAACAAACATATGTGAAAATGCATGATTAGGAAGGAATTCCTATGAAATTAGTTCTGCTATGGCTGAATCCCTTTCTCTCAATTTTTCTCCCCAGTAGTGCTGAAGAACACAGAGAGTAATATTATTAACAACCTTTAAGTATGATAGATTATGTAGCAAAACTTTAAAGCAGCATTCCAGTTCTTGGGGTACTTGTGCTTATTTAGGGCTAGATACTGAAAAATATCCTAACAGCGTTTAAAATACATTATATAAAGCAATTACTGTACCATGAACAGCATAATATTTTTAAAATCGTCATATCACGAATAACTGGTAACAAGATTTACTGGTTTAAAACAGTGGTTCAAAAAAATGTAAGTGAACTGAACTTCCAGAATAATGAGTTTATTTCCTTCTGTGCTAATACTTTATTTTCTGTTTTCAGGAAATGTAACAATCTTGGCAGCATCTGCAAACAACATTATGAGAAAAGCTGGTAACTTGATTGACAAGTGAAATTTTTTGCCTAGTTCTAGATACAGAGACTTTCATAATGAGATCAGAGCTGCTGCCGATCCATTCGAATAATCCACATAATTTGGATGCATAATTTATCTCTCTTCAAAACAAGTAGCAAATCAAATCACATTCCTGTGTACCAGAGTACTTTAGAATCATATGAGTTATCTACTGTAGTAAAATGCTATCACATGAGTCTATCACATTTATGTGATAAACCCTTCCTCAATTTATTTCAAATTAATTTACGGGCGGAGGGGCTCTTGATGCTTTGTGGAAAGCAGAGTTTTTAATTTCTTATTTTATAGCTATCAGAAATACAACCTGAATTAACTAGCCCCTGGATTTGAGGGAAATCAGAACCAACAGGACAAATTTCAATGATATGCTCACTGCCATGCAATTCTTTATTTTATCTCTTAGTTTGTACAACAGGATGATAATCATACACATACTTCTTACCATCATAGTTGTAAGTTATTACATTCTTATCCTGGTGGTCTATCAATACCACCTCCTACTTAAATTGCAGAAACACAATTGTGATTATTTTCACATTTAGGTGAATCAAACACTGCTTTCTTAAACCAAAAAACAAATAGTGTTTAATTCTTAATTTCACAAGATCAACACAAATGATACCATGATTGCTGTCTTTAACTCAAAGTCTGGAAATTATATCTTACTAAGATCATTTTCAAAGGCTGTATGTTTTAAACTTTAAATAATCAGATGTCATTATTGGCATAAACATAACAGAGGCAAACTTTAGGAAGACCACATTAGTCACAGTTTGCTCAATTGCAATTTGTTGGCAAGGATAATAAAGTACTTAATGGTTACCAAATTTTATTTTTGATGTATCCATTTTGAGACTTGTAATTGCAATAATGTTGTGTGTTCCATTTTCTCTTTCAATACTGTCTTCTTAACAGTCTGAAAGTTCAATTTCTCTCTCAGTGAACCTCCACATCACTTTGAAAATAATTCAGTGTACGCTACATACCATATTTAAAAACTTTTTTTCAGATCATAGTAATAATTTCAACTTAAAAGCAGCAGGTGGCATTGTAAATATTCCAAAATGTTTCCTCTCTCTATATGAAGTGCTTTTCAAAGACCACAACGCCACAACAATCAAAGCAAATAATGAGCTTCATATGGGTCATTTTCACATGCCCATTCTGCAGCTTCAAGAACCAAGAGCAAATGAGTCACTTATTTTCAGCATAAAATCCATAAAGCAAATAGGCTAAAGTTTAACTGTACTGTAGTCTGATAAATTGAGGCATATATTTAAAGTAAGCAAAATGTCACATTGCTACAAATAATAATGTACACTTATTAACATAGCATCATACTGTTTAGTGTTTAGGTGGTGGGGGGAAAGAGGAGCTGTGAGCCCATTATAAGTGCCAATTTGATGTGGGACATGTGATGGATCCAGCAACCTGCGGTTATACTGCCACATCATTCCTCCTCCAAGCTGACTGCAAGCAAAGCAGAATTCTTGCAGCTTTTTTTTTAAATATAAAAACTAGTAAACATGACAAGTTTTCATATTGCCTCACAGTATCAAAGCAATGAATAAATACGTTTTCAAGTAATCCAATGTTATTTCAAATAAGTTTTCACAAAGACTGGGAGCAGAAAGAAGTTCTGACTGAGAAGTCAGGTTTTAGTAGGGTACGAAACTGAACTAAACATAGAAACTAGGGGAAACTGAAAAGTAAAATGGAAGAAAGGAAAATCAAGAATTTAAAGACAGCACAATTTTCTGTCTTAGACACTAGAGGAAGCAGGTTCATCCACCACACCTCAGAGTGAAATTTAAGGAAAAGGTAATAAATTGTGTTCACAGTTTTACTTCATGACAACTTTTAATTAACTACACGGCATATATTGGAAAAATCTGATTAACCAAATAGAATGGAGTCAACATGCAAAACAAAACATCTTTACTTGCATAATATTTATAAAACAAATATTGGTTATTTACTTCACAGCTGTTAGTGGGTCCCTTCCTCTTCAAATGAAGAATCAAGTTTTTGTATCCTTTTTTTAAAATCAATTACCATGAAAAAACAAATATGTTCTTGTTTATTACTCCTGGTTTTATGGATAGGCTGACTAAGTAAGAGTTACAGCTGTTATGAACTTATCCTAACAACAACAAAATTATATTTATATTGTGCCTTTCACGTCGGGAGTTCGTCCTCAGACGCTGGAACCATCCATCTTTGAGGATGTTACAACAGAAGATTATGTGCCCAATGTTACAATGTCATAGGCATGAACAATAAAAAGAAAAGCATGTGTTTGCCAATCGGATGAAAATTAGTACCTTAGGAAGCTGATGAAATAAATTCTAGCTACAAGAGGACTGGTAGAAGGACAAAAGTGAGGAGCAACAAATAGGATTAGATAACTGTAGTGGAGTAACCCTTAGGATAACAAAAAACCTTCCTGGTGTGTGTCTTCAAATACCCTTTGCAACTATACACCTATGTCCTCTTGTTTTACAGTGAGTGCATCTTTTTCAAAAAAAATTATACATCTCTACAGGACAGGGCGACCATATGTCCCTGATTCCAGGGTGTCCCTGGAATTAGGTATTGTGTCCCCAGGGCCAAATTTGTTCTGTCTCGAGTTTAGCAACAAGCTGAGCAACAACAATACCATTCTGAAACACATACACTCGTTAGAGAAATACAGCCACAAATCCAATAATCTTTTCCAGCAACTGATAGTATCAGAAAATTGTAGCGAGTTCAATTTTTTACACGTGTGGCCCCCGATTTGGTTTACAAAATAGGGTCACCCCAGCATAGTATATACGCAGCATTTTCCTCTCTGAGGAGCATTTCCACTGTGAGGAGCAGCGAATAGGATTTATCGTCTCTGAATGACTGAAGGGCCCTGACTTGTCTACGAATAATAATCCTTGCATTTGATAAGAGCGCTTTTCGACAACAACAAGAACTTGGCTTTGTATCGCGCCCTCCACGCCGGACGGCGTCTCAGGAGCGCTTTTCACATCTTCCAGACGTCTCAAAGCGCTCAATCATAAGAACATGGAAGCATAAGAAATTTGCTCGGCGGAGGCAGCCCCCGATCCACCCAGTTCGCCTACCGCCATCCCAGCAGCGGCAATGGGCATGCGGTGTCCCCAAACGTACATATTATTATTTTCCCAACAGAAATAATTTCCGATTATCTAATGTAATCGTTGTTTTCACAATGTAATTAAATAAACAACGAAGAGAGTGTTTGTGTGTGTGTGTGTGGGGGGGGGGGGGGGGGGAGAGCATTAGACATCCATCACCAGCAGCAGCGGCGGCGGCGGCTTACCCTCGGCCTGAGCCAGGCCCCGTCGCCACGGCAACCGCCAGCGGGGGCGCGAACATCGCGAGATCACACGCCTTGGCGCGGGGTCCAAGGTCACGGAGCCAATCGACGCAACAGGGGCCGCGGCGCTGTCGTCAGCCGGGGCTGGAGGGAAGGAAGCGGAGAGTGGCTGTGCTCCCCCTCCTCCCCCCCCTCCCCCTCCGCTGCCATCGAGGAGAAACAGCCTCAAACTGTAACACAAGGCCCCGGTGTAACCGGGCGCCGGCCCTATTGGCCGGCGGAATACGCCCTGTCGGGAGCCTCATGTTGCCGGGACCGAGCTGAGGTGTCGGATGCGGCGGTTGGGTCAGGAAGGACCCGATGGACGTTATGGAAAGTCCATTGAATCTGGTAAGTTTTTTTTTCTCTCTCAACCTTCTTCCTCGCGTTTTCTTCCTTTGTTTGAAGACACAAAGAGAAGGAGCGGTAATGGGGGTAACGGCGCTGGGGGGTGTGGGGAGGGGTGGGGGTGGGTGTGTGTGTGTGTGTGAATAAATAACCCTCTATTGTGCCCCCACCTCCTGAGAGCCACACAATGTTCCTGTTTGTTTGCCCTGTACCGGGGAGGTGGGGTGGGGTGTGGTGGGGGGATGAGGTGGGGGTGTGCAGCCCCCATCACAGACCGAAGACGTCTCAACATTTACATAAAAACAATTAAACAAGACTCGGTTTCTGCAAATCAAGCAACAACAACGACAACAACAACAACAAAAACAACGCAACTTTGCAATAGCCCCCAGTGACCAGGTTCACACGTCCCGTCCGCCCCCCCCCCTCATTTACATTTAAAAATACATATTCAAACGGCAATATTCAAACGGCTCTTTTGTTATACGCTGTATCACGTTTGACCAAGCCCTGCCGGCTGTCATTCGGGGTTGGCCTGACTTTCAACAAAGTTTTAAATCATTGGGGAAAGCGATATTGTTTTTAAAAAAAAACACCCCCCACCACCACCACCACCATCTCCTCCTCCTCCTCCTCTCCCCCGAGGACGTTGGAAATCTGCAGCGAAAACAACGCTGGGAGTTTAAAGCTGGGGCCACATCAGCTGGGAAAAGGTGTTGACGTTTCGGGGGAGTGCCTTCCTTCGTCCAAACCTCACCATTGGAATGGAGAATCCGGTTCGCGGTGATTGAGGGATGGCAAGTGAGGCAGGGTTTCGGGTTACAGTCTTTTAAGGTTAGTGTCCAGGCCATCTCTGAAGATTGTGTTGAGCTCGGTTAGTCGGGTGGGGGAAAAAAAACCAAGATTAAAAACAAAGAATCAACTTGCGCTGTTAAGTGTAGCTTTACCTGTTTAGTACTTTTTCTTGTTAAAACGTTTAGCAAATAAATGCTAAATCATAGGGACTGTTTTTTTTTATGGCACCAGCAAGGACTCTAAAACAGCCATGAGATGACTAGCCAATTAAACTAAAAGGATTGTTGGCCAGAGAAACGTCCTTCTCATTTTGAATAGTATCTGGATTATTTACCTGCAAGACACACAGAGAGGACCATAGTTTAATGTTTCACCCTAATGGTGTCAGTCAGGATGGACAAGTTGAGCAGAAAGACCTGTTTCTGTACTGTGTCACTTTTGTATGTCACCTCTGACGAAATACTCATTCATATTGCATTGGAATGTCAACCTCAACTATGAGCTCAAAGCCTGACCGCCTGATCCAGAGGTGAGAATGCTCCCAACTGAGCCAATCTGATTGAGACAAAAAGAGACTAAAGATTGGTCAGAGTACGATTTCAAGTGCAGAGCCATTAGATTTCATATTTGTATTTCTGGATATAATGAAGATACCCACAGTCATCAAATCTATGTTGGCGTTACAGATGTAGACATAGGTACAGTTACTTGCAATGAGAAGGTAACAACAACAAATTACGTATGTACAATGCCGTTCACATCAGGAGGACATCCCAAGATGCTACACCAAGATCAGAGGCTGATCAACAACTGGAACAGGTGGCAGAACACTGGACTCATAAAAAGCAGCTTGATGTTGTGATGGAGAGACACTAGAACATCCTTGTTCTGCAAGGATGAGATTGGATGGGCCAATCCAAAACAATCTTATGATCATGTCTGCCTGTTCAGGTGGGCAATAGGAATTTCATCATACCATTTAAAAAGAGAAGGGATTTTATCCTGGTTTTCTGACCAACAATACCTCAGATAAATTGGTCATTTACCTAATGGGTGGTTGTGGGATGTTGCTGCATGCAAATTTCTTGCACTGTTTGCCTTCAGTCACTGCACTTGACAGCCATTCTCTCAGAAGTGCCTTGAGACATTTCAATGACATAGGCACTTAATGCTAGAATTGTTTTATATCATTATATAGGATATGGGTGATGTGCTCCAAATGGGAAAAATAGTTGTCTAAACATTCATTTTATAAAGAGTCAATACATAATCAAATTCCCATTATAACAATGATAATTGACAATCCTTCACATCCTTCTCTAACAAACTCAGAAAAGGTTGTGGAATCCTGTAGCTCTGTGGTTAGAGCACTTGCCTTGCAAACGAGAGACCTGGGTTTGATTCCCGGCAGGGCAAAACCTTGGGCAAGTTTTGTTATTCTACACGCCTGATGATAATCCTCAAAAAAAATTGGTCGCTTCAATCCACAAACTGTTTGTGGGACACTGCTGTGCGCAATTGGCTGCCACGTTTTGCCCACAAATATACAGTCAATTCACTTTACAGTATATTCTGTGAAGCGCTTTGAGACATCTAGAAGATGTGAAAAGCACTAATATCAAATGCAAGGATTATTATAATAATTTGGTGTAATTCCTTATCCAGTTGTTGATATATCGCAAAGGACTTCACAGGATATACTGTAAAGTGAATCCACTTTGGGCGATTGGGCTATTTTTTGGGTGAACTGAGCAGTCCCACAAACCGAGCTAATGACCAATTTTATGTGGGGGATTGTTGGTCAGGATACCTGGAGAATCTCCCTTCTCTTTTCGAATAGTGCCATGGCATTTTTAATATTCACCAGAATAGGTAGAGGAGACTTTGGTTTAATGTCTCTTAAGAAATCCACATCTGATAATACGACCCACCTCCCGCACTGCATCGGAGTGTCAGATATTATGATTCTAAGTCCCAAAGTGGGGTTCGAACCCACAATTTCCAATGCAAGAATGCTATCACCGAGCCAGGCTGATACATGGTGGTTTGGATATTATTTCTTTCAAGAAGCATCATTTCTTTCAGGCTCATCAGCAGAGCAGAAAGGCGGAACGTATGCTTGCAGCAGGAAAGTATGCTGAAGCTATTGCTTGCCATGAAAAGGCTGCAGGTTGGTAAACCTTTTTTTAGTATAAAACTAATGCTTAAATAATTTGAAACCTTCAGATAGTGATGTGAGGAAACAACAAATGTGTATGTTTAGTGATGGGTTTAAGGCTCCTGGTTAAATCTCACCTGTTTACTTCCCCATTGTTAAACAATGATGTGACACTCAGGTGGAGGGAAATTGGCTTGTGGTCTGTTCAATGTCCTTATTGGTTGTTTACAGAGAAACAATTATAAAGGCCCAGGAGATTTCTGTTGTAATTAATCTCTCCTCTTAAATTTCAAATCTGTGGGACTCAGAGAAGGTGATGGAGCTAAAGGCCAATAATAATAATAATAATAATCCTTGCATTTGATATAGCGCTTTTCACGTCGGGAGGACGTCCCAAAGCGCTTCACAGAACACACTGTAAAGTACAATACTGCCCCATTATAGTAACCAGATAAATGTTTTTTGAAAACTGCAAAGTTAATAACAATTATTGATAAACTACAGGGATAGATGGGACTTTGAGTCATATGCATTAGATATGTATTTTACAGAAAAACATTAATTTACGTATATTTTCAGGACCTACATTTGTTACGTTCGATTGCTACTATTTTTAATCAGACGTAAATGTTTAATGGTGTGTTCAGCAAACTGTTTTACTGCTGAAAATACTGCAGAGGGAGAAATTATTTTTGAAGAAACTGTTAGCAATTCCAATTAATTAGCAAGCCATTGTTTCATTTAGACATGTGGGAAAAGATATAACAATTTATTTAAAAGCAGAAAATCTGGTTTATTGCACTTTTTCAGGTTCATTTATATTTCTCTTCTATCCTTGTAGCATTTACAATTTTTTTTAAAGCAGAAAGTTGACCAACACATGTATATGTGGTACCATGAATTGTTACAAAATTTAACTGATCATAAATGACCCACTTGAGTGAGAGATAGTAACTACACCCAGATAACACGACTTAAACTTGAGCAGCATTGAAAACAAATTAATAAAGGACTAATGAATTTATTATAAAAGTGACATTCAGCTCAGTTTCAATCCTTCAGTCAATGACTGTAAGGTTTCTTCATTGATAGTTACATTTAAAATCCAGATGAAATTAATAAATCTTTGTTTGATTCCATAGTTGGAACCAGCTGTCTGATAGTTCTTGGAAGTTATTCAACCACGTGAGAGTTATCACAGCTGAGCCCAGTCTTGTACATGTGCATTTTCAACAGGAGTCACAAGACAGAAAACTGGTTCAGAAACCCTGACCATTAACTTCCACCCCTACTTTCTTCGGCTAGGCAGGATGTGCCAATTGCAACCCTGCCTGGGGCTGGCTAACTCACTGCAGTCTTGCAGGATTTTTAAAATTGTCTTTGGACTCTGGTGAGGGGTTCACATGATGTTATTTAGCACTCCCTGCTCTCATAGTATTTTACATAAGGAATCCTTGCATTTATGAACAGAAGATACAAGTGTGCAATACCCATTGCATTTGACAAGAGAATACTACAAATTATGTACTTCAGTAAAACGTCATTAGTTGACCCAATTTGTAAGCCTGGTTCAGTATTCTATTCTAAAATACTTATTCCTATTGTGAAGCTGATCAATTACCATGGTCTGAATCAGTATTCCACCATTTTGTTATCTGGAAATCTTTGTCCTTTTGGTTTGATACTTGTTGGGGCTTGTCTATATGGAATACTACTTTGGGAACTCGGTCAGATTGTTGTTGAGTAAGGGTACTTTATATACTGTCATATATGGTTAACTGATTGTTTTTTTCTTCTTTTCAGACCACCTTGGGGAAGCCATGAAACTAACACAGTCAGAACAGGTATGCATTGTGCGAGGAATGTATTGACTAACAGAATGCACTTTGTGATGTTCAGTGCTGAAACTGCAAAACAGCTGCATCCTTAAAGTAGCACTGAGCCAATGTGTGTATATATAGTACATTGTAATTCTGTGGCACACTGTAGCTTCTAAACCATGTGCTCATCTGGTTTCTTTAGTTTGCTCCCCTTCTCTGTTGACAAGAATATGATTGTTTGGGTGTTGCCAGCCCTTTAAATACAATTTTCCATTCTTGATACTTGAGCAGTGAGGAATCATAATACATAAGCCATATCCTGTACTCTTGTCAATATTCATGCACAAACTTTTAAGCAGGAATTACTGGATATGAAGAGTACAAACTGATCTTATTTACTCATCTTGTAGAACATGAATGCCCAATATAGCATTCATACTGTTTCCCCCTGAGATCAGCAAAGCACAGCACAAACCAGGTCTAGTTTGCATAGATCAGTACCACACCATACTCTCACTTAGTTGTCACAATAGGTCTATATGAATATTAATATAATATGAATAGAATTGATTATGCAACATTCAGTTGCTAATTAGTTTGATAAAATCTGTACTGGAACTTTTAGTTCTCTAGTTCTAGAAATGAGCACAAAAAGAAGCCATTCAATCTGTTATGCTTGTGCATTGCTAGCTCCCACAATCAATCGGTTATTTTTATTTAAAACAATGGTTTGTACTTCAGTTTTCTGCATCTCCTAACAAATGTAAATCTATAGCCATGTTTGGCTAGGCAGTCCTTGTACATTCCTAACAGTCCGATTAAAATTGGAACAGAAATGATGTGTGGCGTGGTACCAAGATCTTGGTCATGAGGTAGAACATTTTCCTTCTACCTGTTTGTGAGTTCAGTGAGGTGCATTTGCGATTAAAAAGGGGAACTGGCTTCAGGGAGGCAGGGCTGCAACCTACACTGATCTATTGCTGAGCATCCTGGAAGCAAAGTCTGCTTCATAGCTGGTATGTCTATTTGCCAAAGCCTCAAATGAGGACCTAGATTAAGCAGTTGACATTCAGTAAGCAGTATTGGACCGCTGGAATATCAAAGGTAGTTAACTAGGGGTTCAATTCCAGTACTGGTTATGAAGCCGACTGACTGTGTAAAGGTCCCTACACAGTGTAAAAGCCAAATGCAGGTGTACATTGAATAGCTGATGAGAAAACTCTGAGGCTTGGGATAACAGCTGCTGGAAGGTATTACCTGGAATTTAGGTTTGGGAACCAC
Organism: Callorhinchus milii; assembly: GCF_018977255.1. NCBI lineage: Eukaryota > Metazoa > Chordata > Chondrichthyes > Chimaeriformes > Callorhinchidae > Callorhinchus > Callorhinchus milii. Next base: position 17,312,797 of record NW_024704748.1, on the reverse strand, counting down.
ATTCCTACATGCAAGGCTTGGTATTCATCATTATTAGTACGAGGAAAGTTAAGTTATTGCTGCTCAAGTTCTGCATCTCCAACAGGTCACACAGTGTGTGCGGAGATGTGGACAGGAAGATGATGGCAATGCACTTGTGTATTTCATGTTAAGCTCCTCATCAGGAAGCTCGCAGGAAGTTCCTGGTATCTGCTATCCACCTAATCATACACCTAGAAATTATACTTGTTCGATGTCAAATTACAGGTCGAGGGGGTTAAGCAGGGTCTCTGGATTACAGTTAAGTAAAAAGCCACCAGGTCATGTTAGCATTGCATTATTTACTATATTTGTTGCACATTAATATGATTTATATTGATCTAATCAATTAATGTCTGTTTGATGCTAATAAAATATTATACTTTTAATCTACAGGCATTATTATCATTGAAGCTACAACGGGACAGCCATATCAAGCATCAACTCCTAATTGAGGAGAGATGGAAGCGGGCCAAGAGGGAAGAAAAGCTAAGGGCTCAGATACACATGACAACAGTAGACAAGGAGGTTGAATCCCAGTTATCTGTTAAACCCTCCTTTGATGAACCTGATAGTCAAAAAACACTTTCCACAAGCGTGGAAATGAGTAGCTCTGATCGAGATGAATATCTGAGGCAAATTCGAAACTCATGTGATCGAGAACCAGATACACTTCTCTTTCTGCTAGAGAAAAAGGAAATGCCTTTAAAGACTTGTACAGGGAGTAAAGCTCCGAAGGATGACAAGACAAGGATAGAGGAACAAGAAATGAAAATTGCAGAGCTAAAAAGACTTGTTGATCTACTTGTAGCTGAGAATGAGAGACTAAAGAAGGAGAATAGGCAGCTGAAGGCAGAGAATGCAAGACTTAGGAAATTCCCATCAGAGAAGGAAGTGGATGTAGCTGCAGACTTTGTGAAGTCTGAATTATGGTGTCTGAGTCAGACACCAGATAAAACCACCAATGCTGGGAAAGCAAAGGACATTCCAATACCTAATCTTCCTCCTTTGGAAATGCCAGCTCAGGATATTTCATTGGCTGATCTCCCCCCTTTGGAACTTCCTGAGGTTGCACCTAACCTGAAAGAACTATTGGACAACCAAACGGAAACCTCAAAAAGGGACAAACTATAGGGAGCATACTTGGAAAAGATACCAGTTTTAATTATTAAATTGTACAGTGCCTCAGAATAGCAGTTAATGTTCCTGTAATGTATGATACAATTAGTGCCAGATGATTGTATACATATACTATATGACCTGCTAGTTCAGATGGTTTGAGGCACTGTTTACATTCAGGTACTCACCTCCATTAATCAGTCTGTGCCACTCATTGAGTTCTAAATGTGATGCAAATTTAAAAGCCAATCAGGAACATTACACAAGTTTGTATTGTATGAAGAGGGAACCAAATGAGCAATTTTGTTTTTCAATGATCGATCAGTTTACATAACACAGTAATCGGGGTTCATCATTGTAAACATTTTTTTAAATTGTTTTGTGTAAATCTAAAAATTACTGTATTCTGTGTGATGAATTGTCTAAAAATGAATTATAATTTTTTGTTGCTGCATGAATGGAAAACATTAGTGTCAGTATTTGATTTGCAGATTGAATAATTAAAAGAGCAATCCTTGCAACATGCTTTTCACAATTACTATTTCTGTATTCAACTCAAGTAAATTGCACAATAACATTTTTTTGTACCCATTTCTGCATTCAGATTTCTAAATAAATTGCACCAGAGCATTATAAATGTGATTTGATACTCAAGCACACCAGCTTTCTGAAAGATTAGTATTATCTGGAAATCCAGGACAGCTGATTGTCTTGTCTAATTACTTCTGCCCTCAAGTGTCAGCTTGGCTCAGTTGATATCATTTGCACCTCTGGGTCAGAACGTGTATTGGTTGGGGGAGCACTGTACTGTTAGTCACCCTTCTGCCTGTTGAGAGGGACAATAATCTCTTTATTCAAAAAGAGAAGTGAGGACTGTCCAATAATCTTCCAGCTAAATTGATCATTGCTGTGTATGAATTTGCTATTTTACCCACAAATAATAAGTAGCATCTAAGTATTTCATAGAAAATTTCTATTTCACATATTAACCACAAGATTTCATACTTCAATTACATCTTTTCAACAGACAACTTATGATTTAAGGATGGCTAATGAGATGAACAATTCATCTAGTATGATGAATTTGGAATGAGGGAAGAATAATCAGGACAAATGAAGATATCCTTCCTCTTTGAAATAGTCCAATACCATCTTTAAAATCCATCTGATCTGGTAAACAGGTCCTTCGATAATGTCTCTTTCCTCTGGAATGTCTTTGCTGGTGAGTTTAAATATTGGTCTGAGGCTCAAATTGAAATTTCAAAGCACCAAACTTGTTGGATGAGCCAACTAAAATGAGAGTCCAATAAAGAGTATTGGTGCACTAACGCTTTGCACTAGTGTGTTGGACAAACCTAGATTACAATAAACTCCAGATAACTCATAACTCCAAGGGCCAAGTGACAAATTATCAGGAGTTAGGCATACATGTATAAATACATTTAAAAAATGCATCCAGGATATCAACAGCATTCTGACTTCAGTGGTGACAAGTTGAGACAGGAATTTACCGTAGTCGGAAGCAGAAATATGCAATTACATTACCTATACAATTAAAATTATGTTTGACTGCTTGAACTTCTATAAAGAAGTTTAAACAATCAAAATTAAAAAAATCTCCTTGGGAGTATTTATCTCAAGACATGATGAGGAAGATACAGTGAATTACTGACCTCTGGTGGAGATTAGAAGCAATGTGACAGTTAATGAATAAAACTGCATATTCAATGATGAAGCTGAATAAACACAAGGCTATTGATTTCTAGCTGACTGACACTGCTGTATAGTTACCAGCATGTGTTTTTTCCAGGGTAGACAACTTGAGAGTATTTCCCAGACCAATCTGAAGCACTAGGCTATATTGAAATGAACAGAGATGGAAGAATTCATCTCTTATGCTTAAGTGAATCACCAAGCATCTATACAAAACTAGGAAACCAATATTATAAACGTAAAATACATTTGAGTTATTTACTGATAGAGGTGGGAAACAAAAACTTCCAACAGAAAGTATTCCCCATAAACTTTCTTTTCAAAACAAATTAGTCTGGAGAAGGGAAGAGAAATTGCACAGCCAAAATGGAAGATTTCTGTGCACTATTGAATAGTCTAGTCCATCTGGCTGATTTTCAATGGAGACATGCTAGAGCAAAGCTTATAAGTCTGCAATAGAACAAAGCAAGTATTAATTTGGGTTGAAGGAAATGATGTAAAACATACTCCATTACGTTGAAATGATACACTGCATAGTCACTGAATATCATGAGTCTTGAATCATTGGAGACAAAATCAATTTTCTCAATATCATGGGCTAAAACCCTACTTGAACCCAAATAATGAAAATATATGACAGATCAGGGAAGTAATCACAGGATATAGAGGTCCCTTCAGCCCATTTGATCTCATGTTTCCAGAATACCCTATTCTCCTGTCTTCGCATCACAGTATCAAGTTGTTTTTTCAAAAACTAGGTCATTTCCTGACTTCAATCACCCTTTCTAATAACATCTAGTCATTAATTACTCTCCAGGTAAGGAATTACCTTCTGGTAATTGTTCTGAAATTGCTCTGTGTCGCTCGTCTTAAATTTGGGATGAAGGGAATGATGTAAAAAACACTCCATTAAGTTCAACTGATACACTGCTTAAGTCACTGAATACCATGAGTTAAGTCCTCTTGTTCTACTCTCTTGTATCTGAGTATATTGTTCCTACTTTCTTCTCTGCTCACCCTATCTGCTTGGCTAACTCGGGCTTACTGTGTTTTGATAGCAGCTGGTCTAGAAGGCAAACCAATTCCAAACCATCACAGGGTCAGCAGCTGAGACAGAGCCGGTGGGCAATTCAGATCATTTATGTTCTTATTTATGTGTGATAGTTCTCAACTGTGCAGTGGACTGGGAAGAGTGGCGACAAATCGTGAACCCGTTTAAACAGGAAAAGGAGTCGAAGATTAGAATGATCAGATTTCAGCAGTTTAAAAATATAGTTAAGACTTTGAAACCATTCAAAATATACCAAAATGTGATACCTGCAGTTCTGCACAACAACAACAACAACAACAAGATTCCATTTATAGAGCGCCTTTCACGTCAGGAGGACGTCCCAAGGCGCTGCACAGTTGGGTCATGACCCGAGCAGGGGGAAATGGTCAGGGTGAGGGAGGAAGGGAGAGAGGAGGGGGAAATGGTCAGGGTGAGGGGAGGGAAGGGAGGGAGCGAGGAGGAGGAAGAGAGTCGAGAGGGGAGCTGAAGGCACGGTCAAAGAGAAAGGTTTTGAGACCGGCCTTGAAGGAGGAAAGGGAGGAAGCGGCGAAGGCACTGGGGGATGGAGTTCCAGAGCCTGGGGGCTGAGAGGCTGAAGGCCCGACCACCGATGGTAGGGCGGTTGGGGCGGGGGACGTGGAGCAGACCGGAGCCAGAGGAACGGAGGGTACGGGCAGGTAGGTAGGGGGATAGTAGGTTGGAGAGGTAGGAGGGAGCAAGGCCGTGAATGGCCTTGTAGGTGAGGATGAGGATCTTGAAATCAATCCTCTGGGGGATGGGGAGCCAGTGGAGGCGAGCGAGGGTGGGAGTGATGTGGTCGCGAAGCCTGGTGCGGGACAGTACACGAGCTGCAGAGTTCTGAATGACCTGCAGCTTGTGGAGGGAGGTGCCGGGAAGGCCGGCGAGGAGAGAGTTCCCATAGTCCAGCCTTGAGGTGACAAAGGCGTGAACCAGGGTTTCAGCAGCGTGAGGGGTGAGGTAGTGCCGTAATCTGGCGATATTCCGGAGGTGATGGAAGGCGGTGCCAGTTGTGGTGCGGATGTGAGGGAGAAAGGACAGCTCAGGGTCGAACAAAACGCCGAGGTTCCTGACTGGCTTTGAGAGGTGGAGAGTGCAGCCTTGGATGCTGATGGTGTCAGCGCCTGAGGTGCGGAGGCGCTGACGTGAGCCAATCAGGAGGGCCTCGGTTTTTCGCACGTTGAGCTGAAGAAAGTTGTCTCTCGTCCAGGACTCGATGTCGGACAGGCAGGCTGTCAGGACATCGGTGGTCGTGGAGTTGAGAGTAGAGGAGGAAAGGTAGAGTTGGGTGTCATCCGCATACATGTGGAAGTTAACCCCATGTTTGCGGATGATGTCACCGAGGGGGAGCATATAGAGGGTGAAGAGGAGGGGACCGAGGACAGAGCCCTGAGGGACACCACATGAGACAGTACGGGGGGTGGAGGAGAAGCCATTCGTTGAGACGAAGTGAAGACGGTGGGAAAGGTAAGAGCTAAACCATTCAAGGACAGTGCCTTGAAGGTTGAGGTGGGAGGACAAGCGGTGGAGTAGGATAGCGTGGTCGACCGTATCGAATGCTGCCGATAGGTCGAGGAGGACGAGGAGACAGAGGGAGCCCTGGTCACAGATGGTCAGGATATCATTGGTGACCTTGACCAGGGCAGTTTCTGTGCTATGAGCAGCACGGAAACCTGACTGAAGGGGTTCAAAAAGAGAATGGGTGGAAAGGAAAGAGCGCAGTTGGGAGGCGACAACTCTTTCCAAGACCTTGGAGAGAAAGGGGAGGTTGGAGATGGGCCGGTAGCTTGATAGCTGCGACGCATCAAGGGAGGGTTTTTTCAGGGTGGGTGTGATGATGGCAGTTTTTAATGGAATGGGGACAGAGCCAGAGGAGAGGGACAGGTTTATGATGTCAGTGATGTGTGGGGCAAGAAAATGGAGCTGGGAGATAAGGAGTGGAGTGGGGATGGGGTCAAGGGAGCAGGTGGTTGGTTTTAGGGATAGGATGACAAATGACAAACATTAGCCCAGACCGGCTCAATAATCAGGCACCCGCCTATTTAAAATAAAACGCACGTTTAAAATAAAAATAAGCCCACCTGGGAGTAAACCCGTCCAATCTGGCAACACTGCCTCTCCGACCTGGCACGAACTCCCCACCATCTACATCCGACTCACCCTCTACGCAGCTCAAGCTTCCCGGCTCGAGCTCACCACCACAGTAGCTCACTCCCGGAACCCCGTGCCAGTCTCTGGATCACTCTCCACACCCCCCTCAACCCTGACCCAGCCCCAGGCTCAACTGCCAATCTTTCCCTGCCCAACTCCCCAGCTTGAACCGCCTTCCTGATCCATCTCAAGTCTCGAATCTGGCACGTGCTCAAGCTGCACCCCCAACCCAGGTTTGATCAGATTCAGATCTGGATAAGGTACCGGTGGACGGACTGGGGAGATCTTGATAGGCTGATTTTTCCGTCTTCACTTTACAACAACTTAATCAAGTAGTGAAAATGTCAATTGGTGCATTCTTGAAAGGAAACGGGGAAAAAAAAACATCTAGCAAAAATTGGACGTGATACTACAAATGGGGCAAACATCCAGACAATAATGCGCACACACAACAAATTTAAAAGCAAATACATATTTGATAAATCTATTTTAATGGAAAATGTAAAACCCTTTTCAACTCCAATGTACAAAGCATATAACACTTGCACTTTAATAACAAACCAAAGCAAACTGTTTTAAAAAAATACATCATTGAATGTATATATTTATAAGTATTTACACAGAATATTAACTTTCTTGGTAATAGTCATTTGCTTCCAAAAGTTCACCATAACAAATTTAACAAGACAATATTTCTGAATAAATTACAACTTAGTAAATGTTTAAATTTTACAATGAATACTTAATAAAATGCTGATGTCTCTGTATAATATATCCATTGTCATTTCTGTATTATGTGGATCTTCAGAATGTTTAGTTATTTGTCAGCGTGTTAAGATATGACATGAACAGCTGTGCGCTTCACCAATAAAAGAATTAGGCATAGATGGTAGCTGTGTTTACCTTCTCACAGTAACTGTCTCAATGTAGTGAAAAATATTAATTGTAGCAAACTAAACTGTACAAGTCACATTGATCTATAATATGGCATAAAATTTTGTAGCATTTTGTTTTGAAAAATAAATATATCTGTCATTTTCACAATGTACAATATAATACATGGAACAACACGGTGCTATTTTCCTGTAGATTATCATAAGCTAAAATTATTTTCTTTGTAATCGCATTAATTTGAGATTGGGTAATTTAATACAACAGCCATGACTTCCAATGACATCATTTGAAATTTCCTTGGCACTATAGATTTGTGGTTTTGAACAGTGACTATGTAACAGCTATATTTGTCTTAATATGGTCAGCGTTGTAGAATCATGAAACTGCAAAAATATTAAGAATTTTGTGCATTTGACATCTTTTCTTCATGCATCTTCAGGGTTACCACAGCATCTTTAATTGAATGGTAAATTATATTTTTTACCTGCAAAGAAATGAAAATATTAACAGAATGAATTACTGTCCACAAAATAAGTTTTATATTTTGTATATAATAAAATTATACTTTTCATACAGAATTACAATTACACAAATTTGAGTTATAGAAACTGCTTTGCTGAAAAATACGCTACACAACAATAATCCATAAGATATGATTAAAAAGTTGAAAAGAAAATAATTTGCTTCCCACCGACTAGCTTCTGCAGAGGCTTGTGAATAGGTCACCTACCCACCTCCTCAAAAATAATAAAAATATTATTACAATCTAGTAATTTTCTTCTCTTAAATTTTCAACACTTTCTAATTTAACATTTAAAATACCGTGAAGAGGAATACTTCACAGAAGTAGTTTATCACCAACAGGTGGTGATGTTGCACTGTGAGCAACAAACTAGTAAAAAAAGATGTATGCACCAAAAGCAACATTTTCTCTGCCTCCACTTCTGTGCCATTAAACTGAATTATTTTTGACTGTAATCATGGCTTTAAAATAACAATATGCATGTTTTTTTTATATCTTGGAAGTCAAGAGCTCTAATTACAAACAATGTTCTTGTGGTTCAAGTCATAGAAAATTGTTTGGATTGTGGCAGGAGATACCTTTGAACGGTGCTGAGAATATAAAAAAAACTTCCAATGTGCAATGACAAATCCACAAAGCAACAACAATGAGACCCTCGTGGGCTGAGCGCTGAGCTCATGACTGAGATGGATAGATATTTGTTAGGTCCGGGTATCAAGGGACATGGGGCAAAGGCAGTTAATTGGAGTTCAGGTACAGATCAGCCTTTATCTTAGGGAATGGCAGAACAGGTTCAATGGGCTGAATGCCTTACTCCTGTTTCTCTGTTTCTATGCTTACTACTGAACTTTTGCACACTTACTTTCTTGGAAGATTTCCTCTCTAAAAATTGTAAAAAAAATTATGCATATTATTTAAGTATTTATATAGCCTGTACAAGTAGAACCATTGGCTCACTGTCTCATTGCAGGAGGCACTGCATGTTCAAGAAGCAGGAATTTTATTCCACGTAGTGGAAGCTGGCCTGGTTCAAATCCATACCTGCAGTTTATCCTCATAATTAATCTCTTGGTTTGATTGATGTCTCAGTTCCTGGGTAAGATGGAAAGAGTGTACTACATGTTCTGGTGACACAAATTCTTCAGAGACTTGAATACAATTGTAAATATTTTGCACCTGCAAAACAGAGCAATCAATCCTTGTTCAATGAACGCAAAATACATAATGATTTAATAGTTTATCATAAATTTTGAAAAGAATCGAAAAGCAAATAAAACGTGCATGGCCACAATCAGTACTTTAGATGTGTTATGTTAAAATGGTATCAAGGTATTAAGGCTTTGACATTTTAGGTCTTCGGGTAGGATTTAAAGATAGATGGAGAAGAGGTGAGGCAGAGGGATTGAGACAAGGAGTTTAAGAGATGACTCAATAAATGACTCAAATAAAAAAAATGAGGTCTGGAAATAAATATTTAATTTTATATAAAACACTGCTAAATTGGAAACTTGGGAGTCAATCTGCACATCCCAAGAACAATTAGGAATCAAATTAATTTTATTTTTTGGAAATTAATTTGGATTAGGGAGGAATATTGACTAAAACACCTTGCATATAATATTTAAATTCACAGGGAAATAAAGTAATATTTCAAAAAACAAAGAGGAAGAAAATAACAGGAAGAAGGAAAAATATAAAGTAATTAATGGTTGGATCGGGTTACCAAAAAGGGTGGATGATGCTATTTATTTAATAAATAGTTTAATTCTGTAATGGGAAAATAGTCAGGATGATATTCTTTGATCAAATGGATCAAAGGACTTCCTTCATTCCAATTCTCTTGTGATCTTTTGTGCGAGACTTATGCTGGAAGATGGTGCACATCAATTGCACTCTCAAAGGATGAACAAACAGGACAAATGAAACTGAAATAGTCAGCTCTAAAACATCATGCTTTACCTGACGCAACGCCCCTGCTGGTATGAAGATTGCATCACCTAAGAACTGAAAGATGGTCCAACTCTGTATTCTATATTCTTCATAAAGCTTCCAACGCAATTTCTTGTTCAAATAGCAGCTCTGATCACGGATTGGATCACGTTCAACTGATTCTTGGCCCCGTTCCTTTGTGAGAGAGGCACAAAAAATGGAACAATTTTTCATTATTCATGCGTTGCATATCTACATAGCTATAAACCGGTGTCTCAATTATTAATCTTTCCAGTGGAAAGAAAATGATTTTGGGTTGCAGCACATTCCATAAGAAATGATTACTTGATTGCTTGAAACTAATAATAATAATCCTTGTATTTGATATAGCGCTTTTCACGTCAGGAGGATGTCCCAAAGCGCTTCACAGAACATACTGTAAAGTGAATTGACTGTATATTTATGGGCGAACGCAGCAGCCAATTGCGCACAGCAATGTCCCACAAACAGTCGTAGATTGAAAATGACCAATTTATTATTGGTTTTGGTTTTGGAGGGATTATTATTAGGCGTGTGGAGTAAGGAAACTTGCCCAAGGTTTCGCCCTCTGCCTGGAATTGAACTCAGGTCTCTCACTTGCAAAGCGAGTGCTCTAACCACTGAGCTACAGGACTCCACATAGATAATACTAAAATAAAAAGTATCTGCTAGTAAAGATACAATATTTAATCAGACATCACAACAACAGAGTTTTGAAAGTCCCTTCAGCCCCTTGTTCTCATCTCTCCAAAATACAAACTCTACCATCTTCCTAATCTTAAATGAGCCAGTTTTCTGGCCTCAGCCTCCAGTTTCTGGTAACTAATTCCAATCGTTTGTTAACTTCTGAGAAAGTAAATACTTCTTGGCATCTATGCTTAAGAAGTCTCAGTATTTTCTGTTCCTTTATTTTAATTAAAACCAATTAAAATTTAATTTGTACAACAACAATAATTTGTTTTTATATATTGCCCATCATAGTGTCAGGATAGTTTTGGAGGACTGCACAGTAGCAAGGTTGGAAAAGGGTGAGAGGAGTTGACCATAGATGTCGTCAAAGAGGTAGACTTTTCTACCTACATCACTCGAGACACAACCATCTATGTGTCCCAGTTTAAAATGCTCCACTGATGCAGATAACTACAAGAGTTTAATTGGTTTAAATTATTTTAAAAATCATCCACTGAAGGTAATGGCATATTTGGTAACAGTTAATTTCTATAAATGTCATAAACTAGCGTCTCACCTTTTGTAGAAGCTCCCTTATTTTCTTTGCATCGTTGGCTGAGTAAATATGCCATAAAGCACCTGGGATTTCACCACAGTCCTTCAACCTTTTCTTTGTATTTTCATCCATTTCTTCTTCCTCAATTCTCTTCCAAATGGCTGAAAAATACAAGTCCACCATTGTTAATGCTGCAGTCCAGAATCTGGACAAGTTTAAGTTTAATCATAGCCTGTTAGTTATATAATTTTAGTTTACCATAATTGATCATGATCTTGAAACTAATATTCAAAAACTTACATCCAGCAACTAATACTATAAATACAAATGTCAAAAGTTGATCTAAAATTATTTGATCTTGTAGAAGATATTTAATTTTATTTGGTTTATCAGAATACTATTTTACTCTTGTTCATTTACACTTGTGCTTCCCGATTTGATTTTATAAATATCAAGTTTTATCTGCCGATGGCCCTAGAATTTATGGTAATAAACATTTCGATACATATCAAGCTAAGGTTTTTTGTTTCCATGTTTTCAATTTACTAACATTGAATTTCTGTGCTGTGTGTGTGTGTGTGTGTGTGTGTGTGTGGGGTGGGGGGTCGGTGGAGGGAGGGAGGGAGGTAAGCTCCAAGGTAAACAGAAGGTAAATTCTGTAAACATTGTCAGTTACTTTTCATAAATTTTTCAAGTATTCGTACAGTCTTGTTCTTTTACGATGGCCTTTAAAATACAGAAACTTCTATTTCCACGCTAAAATATAGTTTTACTGCCATGATAGACACCAGTTCTGTAATTTTTGGTTACTGTAATTTTAATAGCTTCAGTCTAAATTATAGATTGATAAAACAGCTACAAACTTCATAAATCCTAAAAGTCAACTGATTTGGATAATAATAGTAATAATAATACTTGCATTATTAAAGCATCTAGATAAAACTTTAAAAACTTTACCTGTTTTATGACTGTTGCCACTTCCTTTTGGTACACTAACATAGACAAGAATATTGACAACGTCGGCAATATCTAGGTGGAGGTTGGTAGTTCCATAGTCTTTAGCTGTGGTCTGTCCTGTGATTTAATTATTTACAAATTAGTCTTTTCCATCCATATAAAAACAGATATTATTTTTGATAAAACAATGTGTTTTATACATACCAAATGCACAGTTCAATCTGGGCCCTAAATCTGGCCGCACAAAGAAATTTGGTAACCGGGAAGCTAAATTCAGATTTCCTTCTGGATCACAATACTCTGGCAGTGGTAAATTTCTCATTAAATCATCATACCTAAAAGAAAATAATGTTTGAGGTGTAAATATCAGATTTATAGATCTTTAATAATAGTTATTCACTGGAAAATACACTTAAGGCGACTTAATAAGTTTCCAAAATTATGATGGAAAAATTAGGATAAAGATGGTATTAGCCATGGTTAAAAAAAAACTTGGGGAAAGAATTAGAACAGAAATAAATAGGGAATTTAGTCACAACCATTTGATTAGTGAAATAATTACCAGGAAAGGCAACTGAAGTAGATAGGATAAGTGGATTCAAAATACTAGATATTGTTCTCGATAAAAGGAGAGATGGAGGGAGAATTTGACTGGTGGGCCTTTTCCTGATCCAGTGGTATGGACAGAGGTCTAGGAATATATTTGTCACGCACTCTTTTGGAGAATGGTATGTTTGTACATAATTCAAAGCAGCGTTTCAGCCAATAAGGCCAATTAAAAAGAAAACACAACACACATTCATTTTTAACTGTATGTTATCTTTTACCTTGAAGGCATCATGGTTCTTAACTCTTCGCCAGAAAGCCAATCCTTCAGCTTCAGTAACATAACTTCACCAGTCTTGGTCTTCAATCGTTCTATAAAGATAGAATGGAAAGATAAGCAAATGTACAAACTTAGAGGATGAATTATACTGGCCTTGTAAAGATGTTTAAATGATGTTTGAATATGTAATTTATATTTCCCCCCATGAATTATTAACCATGAAATAGTTGTGCCAAGCAATACCAAGATTCTAAATCAGCAGTATTCTGGCCAATGATCATTTCAGCTTACATAGTGGCAATAACCCAGTCATATGAAAAATACGTACTTGCTGAATCTTCAAAACCATCCCAGAAGTCTTGGATTTTGATATTGGAAATTAAAGTACCATCTTTGCAGTTAATGAGGTCACCCTTCTGCTCTCCAAATTCTTGCCTAAAACTTTCAGGTTTCCATATGTTGGAATTTAGATTTTTGTGCACACTCGACACCAAAACAGGCTGAAACAGATCACAATATTTGGTTTAAATAAAGCACAGGGAGGGCAGAAGGGAAAAGGAACAAGATTTTTAAATAAACATATCAAAAATACTTTGGAGGCAATTAATCAACACAAATAGAGTATTGTTTGTGGTAAGTTTATATTATATCATGTTCATTTATCTAAATAACTGTTGTTAGGAAAGAGCAGGGAACAATTCTCAAACATCAATGAGTATTTTCATTTAGTAGCACATTAGCATGGTTTTAATGGTCTCATAATACTAGAGTTAAGCCATCAAACAATTACAAATCCAAAGCATTATCTATCCATTCACAATAATTTTCTGATTTTATGCTGACCTGTTCTCGTCTCCAGCATTCCCTGAATATCCTCCAGTTTCTGTGGTTTCTCGGATCTTGTAGCCATAACAGGCGCCCATCACAGAGCCAAGAATGTGGAATTGCAGCATGAGTTTTGCTAACCTCATCTAAATTGAGATTTTTAATTCCTCCTTGGTCATTCTCTTTTGTTTCTTCTTTTCCACTTAGCTTAAGAGTTTTACTTGGTGGGATCTTATTTTCTACTACTGATGCAATGATATCATCTAAGATGTTTGGCACATTCCTTGCACCTCTGCCAGTCTAAAAAGAAACAAACACAGGTAATGTTATCAAATGCACATCAAGACTATAAAGCAATTATGCCATAAATAATTTAGTAATGCTTTTGAGTTAAACAAAAAATCTGGTATGTATTCTTAAACATCTTTAATTATGATAAAGGCAGCATTGGCTATTGAGTGTTAAGTAGATTATTTCAACTAATGCAGAATAGTACTAATCTATCAACTCAAATGACTCTTAGAATTTGTTAAACCGGAAGAACTTCAGAAAACTTCAAATCCAATTGGTCAAGATAGCATCAAAACATGAATAAGTCCAATATGCTTTCACATTTGTAACAAAGGGAACTGATGGTTACTCAATTTTACAGGTAACTATTTTATTTTAAATAATAAAAATCAATACTGTACCATTAAACGCTAACTTAAGATCTATTCAGTACTTACAGGTGTTCCTGCAGAAAACACTGGGGCAAATGCAATGCCAGCATTGGTTGAACCTAATCGCAATTTGCCAGCTGTTGTGGTCAGTAAATCCCGTAAGGTTGAACCCCGCTCGCTGCTGAGACAGACAGGTGAAGCTTTGCAATTCAGTGAATCAGCATTGTCTGCTTGATTTAGTTCAATCTTCACCGTCTTCGGGAGAGATACTTCTTTTGTTTCTATAACCAAATCAAAAGAAACAAAAATGCTGTAATGTGTGCCCTCCAGTTTTCTTTTCGTGATTTTTGTTTTGGTTAAAATGTAAAAATCATGTAAAAGAAACTACAGGGAATGCCATCAATGTCCACATATCAACTTCCCCACTGCCATCTGCCTTAGTATGTGAATTACAGTCTCCTTAAGAATCAGAATCAGTTACAAACTTACTAAAAAGGCTAAGAACCAGTTACAAACTTACTTTCAATGGTGACTTCGTTCACGGGGCTGGTGGAACTGCCATTAGTGTCTAGCTTCTCAGAAGTACTGTTTTGCTTTGTTGCTGAGATGTTTGTGTTGTGATTTAGAACACTCTGTAGAACCTGTTGTATAAATAACAATTTGAAACTCACTGACTCATGCAAAAATATATTTTTTTAAAAAAGCTAAGAGACAACAGATTTCTTCAGTAATCCGCCCTAGGCTTAAACTGACATAAACCTGGCAGCACACTGTAGATACTTAACTTTTGTTTCTTCGACATTAGTTTATTGATCCCAGACTCCAAAGTCAGCCTAACTGAATCTTGAACGTGTCCAGTCTTTGTTTCCAGATCTATATTTTAATTGTTCAATGTAGCTATTTTATCAAATCTATCTAAAGGAAAATAATCATAGGATCCACTTCTATGGTTCCAGTAAACATTTCTAGCAGACTACCATATACCAGCATTTTCCAAGTAGCTATCTCTATTTTTGTGGCAAAGGTCAATATTTGTGTAAATGCTCCTACTTGTGCATTCGCTTTACGTTTTAATTGCCCCAGTTGGTCAATAAAATGAAACTGCTCACCATCTAATGTGTCACCTTGAGCTAAGTATCTACTTTGGATCCACATAATTATCCCCTCAATTATAATTGCTGGAACCTTCAAATTATTACTGAGTTCACAGAATTATTACCACAAGCTTCTCTACCTTCTCCCATATTCACAAAGTTGCAAGTAAATCAATTTAACTAGACATTTTTATATTGAGTACATTTATATTCAACAAATCGTAACATTACAATAATATGAATGCTTAACTTCTAAATTATTTTATTTGACTATTCTTGGTTTTATGCAAATTTATTTTGAACAAAATTTAATGTTCTATCAGCAAACATGTCATTGCACACGTATAGTAAAAAGCTATTCTAAGGGTTTATGCAAATTTAGTTTGAACAAAATTTAACGTTCTATCAGCAAACATGGCATTGCACATGTATAGTAAAAAGCTATTCTAAGGATATACTAAAGGTCTAATTTCCACTGTACCTGTGAAATTCCGTTACTTGTTGAGAGTTTGACAAGCTGGATATTTTGTTCATTAGTACGTGTAATGATTTCCCACTTGTTTCTGAAGGTATTCATCATATCGCTAATGTCGGCCAAGACTAAAATAGACAATTCATGGAAAAAACATGCTTTACACAACAGAAAAGACCTGGACATCAGAGTAAAATAGGCTGAAATCAATATATTGAAAATAACTTGTACCACCTTGTTCAGAAACTTTATGCAAAACTATTACAATTTCTAATATAAATACAGTAAAACTCATAAGTCGCATCAGTCGGGACCATTTAATATGACATCACCAAAGTCCAAGTTGCAGGCAAACTGGACAAGCCGTAGAAAGTCTGATTTAGTCATTAATCAACACTGCACATGTGTAATTCAATGCAACTGGTGAGTGCACATGTGATGTTTCGTGAATGTAGCCAGTAAGTGTACATGCAGTGAAGGCTCAAGACTTTGTTTCCTGCGACTCAATGCTTATTCCAGCACCTTGGGACATCCTCCAAAAGTGAAAGGTGCTGTACAAATGTAATTTTGTTGTTGTATTGATCTGTCGCCACATGTGCAGTACTTACTGCCAAGCATTGAATTCATATTGAATCTCGGGAAATGAAGTTCTTCTACGCACCAAGATGGATCAAGACTATATTTCTCGCAATTCAATGCAATTCAGTAAGTGCATGAGTAATGGAGGGGGGTTACGAGTTAGGAGATGATTAATATGACTAGTGCAAAGAAATCGAAGTGGTTTTGATAGGAAACTGAATGGGACTCAAGTGAATGTATGACTTTGGCGATTATACAATTTATTAAGTTAAAGTTAAGATTTATGCAAGTTTTACTGTAGTACCAACAATACTTTCATGTGCAATGTAAATAAATACTGGTTAGGCATACCATAACACCCAAAAGTGGTATTTTTTCTCTTTATTTTTCAAAACTGTTTTCTATGTTACTCAGAATCCATCAGTGCAGGACTAAAAACACATGGGGTTTATTTGGATGATATGTTAGAGATTAGAAATGTACAAATTAAATAAAGGTTCAATAAGAAACAAAAAAAATCTTTATAAGAAATAGTATTCCATACAATATAAAAACATTTCAATATGTTTCTACTCATTACAGAATAAAAGCCCAAATTAAATCAAAACCACAGACTTACCACTGCCAGGAATAATTTGTGTGGGCATTAGACTCTTTGCATCATGAACTTGGCCTTTGACACATTTTAGCCAGACATAAAGGTCTTTAATTTCTGAAAAACACAAATTAAAAAAGGGAAAATTATAAGCCTTTTTCAAAAAAATGATACTAACAACTAATTTGACTGCCCAGAAAATTCCCCATTAGCTCAAATCACCAAGGTTGGAAGGTTCACCAACCAGTGAAAACGTGAACCTTAGATTACTCGTGCTTTTCATTTCATTACTTTGACTCATCTTCCACCAGTCACTATGTGCACAAGTAGGAGAAACTTGGCAGTCAAAGTCAAAGCAGACACTGCTGCCTCAGCAATCTTACTCCAAATAACCTCTTCCAGCCACTCAAGCATGAACTTTATCATCCTGATCTTTGGTACTGGAAATGTGGGTAATATCCACAAACATGAAGCCAGATTTGAGAGGAAATCACTAGGGAGAGCCTGAAAAATTAAATCTGTTTACAATATGGGCCTTTTGTTTTTTTAAAAAAGTCTTCTAATTTCTTCCCTCCTCTTGTGAAAAATGATCATTCAATGTTGAGATATATTTCCTCAGGCACTGGCAATGCTCCAACAGCTATGTCAAAGTGCCCTGTCTAAGCGTGTGATTGTGGGATGCACAAAGTCAAGGCCAATCCCTTTTCTACACATGCACAAGGGTTATTAGATAAACAGAAGTGGAAGCCCCAGCTGATTTTTAATAGCAGCAGAGGGACATTGCTGCTGGAGACTAGATGATGAATGCAGAAAGAGGTTTTCAAAATATTCACAAATGCTTACAGCATATGCATCCAATTATACCACCTAATTTCTGTTTGACTTAACATTTCATTGCTAGGGCATACGCAGATTCTGAAAATAACAGCATAACACTGTGAAAGGATGAGGAACAAAAAAAAAAGCAAAGCTAAAAGCTACTTTTCTATAAAATGCTTCACTTTCTGGATCTGGCAAGTTCCAATGTAAAGCCCATAGCTCAATTTACAACATTACGTTTCTGCCACCTCCATGCACGGATAAATAAGTTCCATTGAAGTGTTTTCACACATCTTTATATAATTTTCATAAAATCACACCAATGTCACAACCTTTTGTGAACTCATAACATAGCATAATCCCATGGAATGATTTCTCAGTATGGAAGAAACTAGTATAGATTGAAAAGTAACTGAAACTGCCATTGTGCATTTCCTGCATTTTTCAAACCATAAATCAATTCAGAAACTGACCTTTGGAACCATTGCTTTCCCTTGCCTTATAGCAGTCCAGGCAGACCACAAATCCACATTTCTGGCAGACCCAATGGATGTTAAACAATGTGGCTTCACATGCATCACACATTTCCTGAACTCCTTTTACAGCTCTTTTCCAGGCTATTTTGGCTGAAATGCAAAACAAACACTGTTACCACACATTGAAACTTTCATTTTATAGGGAAAAGTTCATCAGTTCTGACCATGTTCTGTAAAGGTCACCAAACAGCATGATTTGTATATGGTGGTAACTTATCCATGATTTCTTTTGTTAAAAATACTTACTCATTTGAGAATACTATGTTGCCACTTGCAACAAGTGGCAACATAGTATTCACTTGTGCCACTTGTGGCAACTAAGAGAATATTACTAAAATTTCCTTCAAACAAATCTGCTTTCAAAAATACCTCACTAATTTCAGGTTGCAGTATGCAAAATTATAGTATGAACATTTAACAATCATACTTCATTAAAGCAATTAATTTATGATGTACATACATTGTTTATTATATATGAATAACTCAGTGTCGACAAAGGTCATTTCTTACCATCTGGTTCAAGCCAAGATATAGCAGCCTTCTCAGATGTCTCAATTTGGCAGAATTTATCCCCAATATTGCTCAAAATGTACTTGGAGGTTTCTATGTCCAATTCCACATCTGTAGAATCATTAGATAGCCACAAGTTTATTGCTTCTTCATCATACTGTTCTGGAGTGGAAAATCCATCTGTCCTTAATACTGCATTCTTACTAAATGCCAGTCTGTGAAAATAGTAAAGAAAATTTAAATTTGCTTTGTCGTTGTGTCAAGGTAATAGAATTGTAAGAACAAGGTGTTTTGCCTTCAATTATCACAGATGTTCCTTCGTAACATCAATATATTCAGTATTTATTTTATTAGAACTGGCTGTACATACTTGATGGGCACAATTATTTTATCTAATTCAATTATTTTCACAATATATTTTGGATCTAATGAAAATATGAGCAGAACATTTTAATAAATAAAACTGAAGAGTGTATAAAAGTGACCATATAAATTCAATATCGTACTGGATCCTGAACCACATCACCAAACGGGAAAAATTGCACATCTTTATTAAATTTTACAACATTTGTGATATTCTTAGGCCCATAAATCAAGATTACATCTGAAAATCATTGTAAAAAAAACTAATTGGTTGATCTTACTGCCTAGAAGTCCTATACTTGGATGCCCTCTTAACATAGTGTATTAGTCACAGTCATTTTGCTTTCCTGTGCATCAGCTTGTGTTTCAAATTGCCTATGAAGCTAGTTGGCTTTCTGAACACATGCAATCGATGCAAAAGCCCTGATTGGTGATCGAGCCTCATTATACCGCTGAGTGAGATGGAATCCAACTATAGAGCTCCACCATATTATTGATATTTTCTTTCAAAAAAGTAGTTTGTTTCTTTTATTTGTATCCTTGTGAAAAGTTACCGCATACAAAAATCATATACCAAATAAAGGTTACCAACAGATTGTTGTTACATTTACAAAGTCTACTAAATGTTTGTACATATGAATCAGTGTAATGAAATAGCAGAGAGCAATTGTTTTTTTAAGCTTAGAACATGGCAGTATAAGGGAATAATATGAAAGAGAAAATATTATTTTTAACTTTTCACCATGAGTTCTGATGAAGGGTCATACCCAAAATGTTTACCTAATTTTCCTATCAAAGGCTGACTGACCTAATGTGAACTGAAATAATTTCTGTTTTTAATTTCAGATTTCCAGCATTCAGAGTTTTCCTTTTTTCCTATTGAAGGAGGAGGAACGTGAATGCAAGAAACTATTCTTCGGTTTGCTATATTTTCCGAGATGTTATAATACTTGAAGGCTATGTCACCCACAAAAGACACAGTCACACCACTTGACAGTATATCCTTTGAAGGTTTGTCACATCTGCCTGACGTGAACATAAGGACATATGTAAGGATCATTATTATTAATAATATGTTCTGGTTTCAAAAGATCTACAATATTCTTGACAAACTATCTGTAACTCATGTGTGCATACCGGCGGAAATAATAAAATCTGCAGAACACAGCTGACAGACTAATTTCCTCATTCTTCCGATAGCGAACCATTCGACATTCCCGACACTTCTGCAGGTTTGGTGCTATTTGAGAGCATGAACCATCTTGCAGAAAAGATTCTCCAGTCTGCTTCAGCTTCTTAACTTTCCGCCAGTCCTTCAACACTGATCGCGGTAAACCATCTGCAAAATAACATATGCTGTTTGTAGACTGCATCTTAACCAAATATTTCCTCAAATTTAATTTCTCCTAAAGGTGAGTAATGTATTTTAAGTTCATTCTTTTGATTCCTTGAATCAATCTAACTTCTAAAAATCTTAGTCATGTTACCTTTTAGCAAAAATTAAAGGTCTCTTAAGATATTTTGACCAAAATGAACAAGCTTTATAAAAGCAATCCAGCTATTTTCTTAAACATGGTGTCCCAAGTTTTTGAGTCTATGAGATAACAACAAATATCCTATCTGTGGTTTAAACTGCGCAAATGAGAAAAATAGTAGTTTATTCAAATCAGAGCCTCAAGACCTGAGCAACAGAATGCAAGAGGTCTGAGAGGGTGTAGGAATTAATGAAGATTCATTGGGCAGCTGTTTTTCTGAATTGCTAAAAACAAATTGGCTTCTGCCACTCTGTCCCCACCCTCTGGAACTCCATCCCGCAGTCCCTCCGCCTCGCCCCAGCCCCTTGCCTCCTTCAAGACCCATCTCAAGACTTTCCTCTTCAACCGTGCTTTCGATCACCCTGCTTTTTCCCCCTGCCCTCCACCTTCCCCAATCCCGACCCCCAGCTCGGGTCCGAAACACTGACTGTCTAGCTCCTTTGGACGTCCTCTCGACGTGAAAGGCGCTATACAACTGTAATTTGGTTGTCTGAATTTTAAAATACTTTTTATAATTCTGTGTGATCTTAAATTTAAAAGAAAATGATCTTTTGGGCCAAGTAAAATTTCAGGCCTTAAGAAATTCAGCTAACCATTTTCTGAACCTAGATGCCAGAATTCTCATTTATAAACAAATAACACATTTGACAGGAAGAGGGTGAATTCAAAAAAGACAACAAAGTATATCTAAAACCACTAGAGTTTGGTTCTTCCTTCTTAAGTTTGGGGACCTCAGGAATCAGAGGAACGAATAGCATCTGTTGTAGTGGTGTCAATTACTACCATGACTAAACATTTCCTTATGCTAAGCAAGACTGCCAACTAAGAGATATTGTACACTGATAAGCGTGAGCTTATTTCTTGACATCTTCAGCTTTTTGTTTGCCAGCAACAGAAGATTTTAGACATGAGGAAAGCACAGTCCAATGCATACAATGGAAACAGGAAAAAGGGAAAGATGAGATCAACTTATATGCCTGTTAGTCAGAAACATTAGTATTACTTTTCTCGTAGCTGACAGCCTCCTAAAAATTATCAAGTCTTGTTGAGCTCCACTGAAAGACTTCATAGAATCGTAACAGCTGGTTATAGGGCAGTACTGGCAAAGACCTGTAAACAGGTTTTCAAAACATTCTGCAAGCCAAAAAACAAAACACATGGCATGTGGAGGCGGGGCAAAGATAACTTCTGCTTCCACAAGATAATGATGCTGCCAATAACTCCTGCGAAAAGTGTAAGAAATGGGAGGGGCACTCACAGCTGTTTGGCAAATCTTCCAGCTAAGCTACAGGCTTGTAACAATATGTCCATATTCTTTCCTGGTATTGGACAGTTATCTTTTCATTTTCAATATCTAAGCAACATTAGCAGTAACCATCAAGAAACAAATCTCTCGAAATCCCACGAGTCAACAAACTCCTTCTCGCCCCAGCACCTCCCTACCTCTCTGACCTACTTAATCCCGACTACACCACCCATCACCTCCACTCAGATGGCTCTGGCCTCTTGCCTGTCCCTCGTTCCCTCTACCATTGGCTGCCGTGCTTTCAGCTACTGCCCGATGAAACTTTGGAACTCTCTCCCTCATTTCTTCCACCCTGCGCCCTTGTAGCAATAAATATAAATCTAGCACGCAGATCATATGGATAAGTTAGACAATTTAACTGAAATATAGTACTTACCACTCTGAAGTTTACTTTTATTCTTTTCCTTTGTAATCTTACACAAAGTACCATTAGGTTTAATTTCTTCTTCATCCTTCTCAATATCACCCTTCCTCTTTTGTAAATCATTTTGTCTCTTTTTGTAGGTTGGTTTAGGTTGACGTTTGACCCTGTGATCTGATTTACTTTCACTCTCATCTGAAGCATCACTTTCAGATCCAGATTCGTAAACTCGTTTTGTTCCTCTTCTCATCTTCGGTTCTTCCTGCTCAGTTTTCTCTTCCTGAGATTGATCTATTTTTTCTTTATCATCTGAACTAGAGGCTAATGAACAAACTGAAATTACTGTGCTCGTGTCTTTCTCAGAAGTTTCTGTTTTCTTTGTGTTTTTGTCTTCTTCCGAATGTCTGGTTAGCCAGGCTTTCTTAAGCTTTGTGTGATAACTAGGTTGACTTGATTGAACTGTTTGGCCATTGGTGATAGAATTTACTTTGTGTGAGACATTGGCTGTTCCATTGCTATTAGGAGAGAGACATGTTGAACTTTTTTCACTTTTAAGGCTTGCATGCTCATTGTTATTAGCATTAGTGGTTCCGGAATGAGCCATTGCCAGGGCTGCCTTGTGCTTCTTCAGCTGGTAATAATCAGTTGTACTTGAGAGGCTTGCGTTATTCTGTGTAGTGCTTCCTGTTCTGGTACTAGTAGTTACAAAAGCTGCAGAGGATGTGATATTAACTTTGCATTCCTGGGTTTGTATCCCCGAATGAGCTGAAGTTCTCGGAGCAGTATTCTCTGGCACATTGTTAGTCACTGTGGTAGAAGATGAAGAATTGGCAACTGCTGTTCCATCATTACCACTTACATTGTTCGTTGCTTGGGTTACGGAAGTGAACAAGTCAGTTCTGCTATTGCACAAGGAATTGGGAGCAGCCAAAGAATTCAAACTGTTGCATGGTTGAAAAGCTTTGATGCTCTTTTCGTACTGTGTGCAAGTAGTGTCCAAATTCAAATTGGGCAAAATTATTCTTCCCACTTCTTTTACTTCCGATGGTTTGAGGTAATTTACTGGATTTGACCAAGTTAATGATCTCTCTCTTCCAGATTCTTTCGCGTTTGATTGCATTTCTGGTAGATTATCCTGCTTAATAGCAGAAGGTGGTCGCACAATAACAGATGCCTGGGTTACTTGTAAAACCTTGCTGCTGTTCTCAGAATGACATTCTCGCTTACCACGATTCACTGCATCATTTTTCCAGATGTCAGCGGAAGCTAATGCAGGATTATTCATGTAATTTTTGACATCTGCTCTTGGCTCTGGCAATAAAGTTGGAGGTTTCTGGAGTTCTGAAAGCTTAACAGCGGCATGTACAGGTTGTATTGGAGTTAGAGTTGGTGGGGACAGATTCCGATAGTTCCCTTCTTTTCGCTCTGCAATGTGTTGAGATGAATGCAGATATACCGGTGCTCTGTGTAAAGATGGCATAATTCTGTGGGAGGTTGTGGATGAACCCGATAACTGTTCCCTGGTTCTCTTGTAGTCTGTATTACTTATCTTTCCAGTTTGAGAGGACACTTGCTGGGAAAGCTGTTCCGTAATTTTGCTTCGTAACCTTTCACCCTCTGGTTGGTGTTTAATAAGAGGGGGAGGTTTTGAAAGAGTCTTATTGTTATATGAAAGATGAGAAGGCGTTGAAGGATTAGTCTTCTCAGAATAAGGATTTACTGTCTCCTTATATGGATACAATCGAGGTGGTTCGTTTACAATACTGTTTGATAAGGTGGTAAAATAGTTACTCTGGGGTAGAGTCTGAGGTATTGAATTCTTTAATGTATAAAGTTCTGTTGCACAATGCTGGGTTTCTCTTTCTTGTTTTATATTTTGTGGTTTGGGGCTAGCTGTAGGTAAACAAGGTATTCTGGAACAAGTATCTTTCACTGACTCATTTACCTTGATAGTGGTTGCAAAGGGAGCGACTTCTATGCTCTCCTGCAGAATCCTACGGCTCTCTTCTTTGTATTTATTGTAACATTTGTTTTGTTCTTGCGGTGTTCTTTTCTGTTTACCCTGACTAAAGATAGTGTTTGTAAAGCATCGAGGCAACTGGCTTTCCAATCCATGCAACGGTCTGCCATGATCAAAATCAGGCTTCGTTTGAACAGGTGCAACAGAATATAATGGTTCAGCGAACGTTTTACTGTCAATTTCCCTACACAAAAAGAGGTAAACAAAAGGCTGAGTTAAACTTGTTAATGTTTTAAACATATTATGTCTTGATAATTAATTCAATTTCCATGAAATATTTTGGTGAGTTGACATATTCTTGGAACATTTTCCTTTGAATACTTGTTTGAACAGAATCTTGAGACAAATACACATTAGCACTGCCTCCATTTTTAGGTTAGGATCAGTAAAATGTATTTCTAAATGACAAAACTGTTAACTGGAAACAAACACGAATACATTGGTAAAGGTGAGATTTGAAACAATTCAATTGGAGGTTAAAATAGTTTTTTGTTATTCTCAAGGAAAACTTATAGATGGAGAATGAAATTGGGGAAATAAAGATATTTCAGGATAATGGGTCACATAGCAGTATGTATATTTGAGTTGTGTATCAAATCAAAATACAATACTTGACAATCGTTGTAAGTAGAGCTGTAGGCATTTAATACACAGGAGGCTGCCATTCGGCCCATCATGCCTTGACTGGCTCTCGAGAAGAGTATCCATTTTTTCCTATTCTGCTGCCTGATCTCCATTCCCCATTATTAATCTGCTATACTATAAGTGCTATAAATAATCATAGAAGATAATTAATCTACATATTTTTGAAAACATCTGCTGTTAAATTATTTCTGTAAACCTTCATTTTAACTGAACACAAATATCAAAAATATGCACAAAATAACAATGCACTTACTAAATGTATCTTTTTTTCTATTATGAAATATGTTTTTATAAAACTGGTTAATCACAACTCATCTTTCCATTATGTAGAGTAAAGAACACACCCTTGTTATACCTTACTGTTGCATTACCTTTGAAGGACAACCTTCCTCTATAATTCACTGAAGTCTGATATCATTTGAGGTACTGTTCTTCCCTATTTTACGTTTTAGTGCTTCTCCTACAATGTTACCATATGGAGACAGAATGGGATGCTTACTCTTTCTGATGATCTACAGCTGACTTCAGCAAAGGTGGACTAGAATGTTGGGTCAATTTCAGGGGTCGATGAGAATCAGCACTGGCAGGACATACAGGAATGTGGCTCAATAAGCCAAGGCTGTCAGCTGAGGTTACAGTGGTGGGCTGAGGTAGCCAAGGACTGGAAGTATTCTGTTACAAAACACAAATAATCATACCAATTAAAGTTACATTGTTTTGAGTGCACATCATTTATTTTTTACATAATGTGGTAACAGTATAGCTGGTAAAAAAAAATTAAAAAGTATTGCTTAATTAAATACTTAATTCCCTAAAAAGCCATTTCATTTCATCTCTCAGCTTGTAGACTCATCCAGATCAGATCTCTAGCAATACATTTTATTTTAGTAACCAGTGTTCAGCACCTTCTATTTTCAGATGGAAAGTTAATGGAACCTTTATTTATTTAAAAAGAATACATTTCCTAGAAATCTTTAAGTTCTACCAATGCCAGCACTGTAATTAGGAAAGACAATATCAATGTTTGAGTTTATCAATTCTTTTTTAGTGAGTAGCAGTGCATTCCAATTGTTATGGTAAATTGCTCAGTTAAATGTGATCTGGCCCTCAATTTTTAAAGCAAGTTCAAATCAACATTAACAGAACAGATATGAAATGTACACCCAAGATCGCATAAGATTAGCTTAAAAAAATCTTACACACCTCTGCCCAAGATGGGCAGTAAAATATAATGCGATTATGCACATTGAAACTCAATATCATAAATAATATATTTGATCCAGAGGCTTTAAAAAAATAATTATATTCAATAGTCATTGAGGTTGGATTCTGCTTCTTATCTCTTTGACAACTCTTTTGGTCACACCCTCTTTCAGCCCCTCCCTACCACACCTTCCCACACTAACTCCCCCTCCCTGCATGTGTGCAAAGTGCTTTGAGACATCCTCCGAATATGAATGGTGCGTCAGTCTGGCTCAGTGATAGCACTCTTGCCTCTGAGTCAGAAGGTTGTGGAGTCAAGCCCCACGTTGGGACATGTGTTGCATTGGCAGAGGTGCAATCCTTCGATGAAACGATAAACTGGATGTTAAAGATACCATGGCACCATTCAAAAAGTGAAAGGTTTCTCCCGGTGTCCTGGCCAACAATCCCCCAAATAAAATTGATTGCTCACTCCATGGCTGTTTGTGGGACACTGCTGAGTGCAAAACTGGCTGTCACATTTCACCCACAAAACACACAGTTAAACCACTTTTATAGTAAATCCTGTAAAGCACTTTTGAGACATTGACGTGATAAGGCGCTATATCAAATGAACGATTATTATATAAACACATTTTATTGCTTTAAATAATTCAAATACTAATTCGAGCTAATGACGAACCCTAGCATTTCTTTATATTACACAAAGTACAGCAAAAGTACATACCCTCCTCAAAGAAGCCTCAGAATTCATAGAATTTTCAGGATGGACCCACTTGGATGAGGTCATGTTGAGGCCTGACGATAGATGAGTGCCATTTGGATACTGCCAGATTATGGGATAGAGTCCAAGCTGATTATAAGGAGCAGATGGATGTGCCTGGCCAAGAAGCTGAGGTGAATGTTGCTGTAAAAATTGTTGCTGGTGGTGTGCTAGTGCCAAGGGAGTTAAATTCCTTGTATGCACAGGGTCCAGATGTCTGCATAGCAAAGAAGCTGAGGGAACTCCAGGCAAAACTGCAGGATGGAGGTGAGAAGACTGTACAGAATGGTGTGGTGCATTGTTAAGAGCAACAGGCGACTGTGATGAGGAACCTGACTGATGATGTGGAGTTGCTAATGCTGGATGGGAATTACTTGTGGTCAAGCAAGTTGTCTGTGCCGACGTATGTAGAGGACGAAGGTGTGGATGCAAATACAAAGACATGTGTTTAGCTTCTGTATTAGGGTTGATCAAAGCTGGATCTCTGTAAACTGTAAAATGTTCATTCTTATCAACAATTAAAGGACTTTTTGTAATTTCCACTGGCTGAAAGCTGGCTCTTGAGAATTCAGTTTTACTTCTAGAAGCTGGCCTGGCAACAGAAGCAGCTGGGCTGCACAAGTAATTGATTTCAGCTTTTATAACATCAGATGAGGTGTTTGGTTTATTTTTCTTACTGATTTCTGCTGAAGCACGAGCAGAACCAATGGTCTTCCCTCTTGAGGCATTATATGTTTCTTCTTTTTCGGATCTACTATTGGATTCATTAATAACTAAAAATGTTTTTAGAACTTCAGAATGGATCTTGCTGCTAATCTTACTATTAAGCAGCACATCTAGCTCCGATTTGCCAATATCTGAAGTGCTTTGGTTTGTAACCAAAGGTTTTGGATTGGGATAGTTTACTTCTTGTGATGTGAACATACAAGAATTGCTGCAAGTTGTTTCATAAAACACATCAGCTGATTGAGTCCCATTCTCTGTATTAGAAATGCATTTTAACACAGTTTCTGTGGAAGGTTCTCCAGGCTGAGATTCACTGAAGCCTTTTGTTTCCACAATGCATCCTATAATATCTTCTTGTGATTTGATGTTCCGAAGGTGTCTGAACTCAGTTTGCTGGAGGTCCATTTTTTCTCCAATTGATTCGGGCTTCTGTGTTTCATTATTGTTCTTATTCCCCAGCATTTCATTACAAGGAGATGGGTGATGAATAACTGACTGTTTCATTATCTCTGCATTTTCCTGTGATTTTCCTTCATCTTTACTGTCATCTGAAGTGTTCTTGTTTTTCAGTTCACTTTCTGAACTTTGCTCAGAGGAAGAATCTGAGATTATTTTATTGGTGGAATTTTCTGAGTCACTGCTCTCAGTGTCTGAGTTATTATCTGCTTTCAGCCTCTTTGAAGTAATTTGCTTTTCATCCTCTTCTGGTTTTCTCCTTTTATTTGAGGCTTGCCTAGTTTTGGTCTTTGAAGATTCTGTTTTAAAAAAAAAGACCTTTTACTCCCAGTTGAAAGATACAGTCCCAAATACCCAACTTAGAAATAAATGGGCAATTAAAGCATTTATTATGGGATTTTTACCTCCTCTTACAGGACTGTCACATTTTTCCTCTTTCATCTTCTCTTCTTCTGGCACACTGCTATCTGATCCTTTCCTTTTGTTTAAACGGATGTTCCGTAACTGCTGCTGATTTTGCTTGACCGATCCAGTTTGTGAATTCATTACTGGTCGTGGGCTGTTTGCTTGAGCACGTGTGTAATGACCCTGGATATGATCAAGTAACAAACAGTATTTACATATTATGACGAAAATTGTTGGAATGCAGTTTCTTTTGAAATTACAGCAAACTTCATTTTTCTAAAATCTGCTTCATATTCCACACTAGATATTACAAAATGCCTCAAAAACACTTTTTTAAAGTTTAAAAAAATATAAGTAATACCTATGTAACTATTTCCCTCAGTTTGCATTTATTTCATCACGTTTCTGTCAAGGACAAATGTAGATGATTTAAACATCCTCTTAATGATACAATTAATTAATTAGAAAATAGCAGACATGAAATTTTTTGGGTTATCATTATCGGTCTATTTTTTGGTCTTTTATTTAATTCTTTTAAATGCAGAAACATTGCATTTTTAAAACAAAGAAGAGCTCACTCAACAGTTCTGTGAGTATTTCAGGTCAGTAACTGGCTATGCAAATCATAGGGGCCCCAGGCTGAATCCTCTGGTTATGCACAGCTGTTTGGGAACGCACTCTGCAAGCTACAATTGGCTTCAGCACCCCTGGGTCAGGAAGAAGAAAATCAAGCAAAGGTTCTCACTCTTGATTCCTCCCTTTTTTTAAAAAAATGGCATTCAGTGACCTCTCCTGAAAATACATGCATATGGACATATAATGAGGACAGGAACGCATTCAATTGCAACTGACACTCAATAAGCTACGAATAGGAATAATGGTCATTTGAGTGAGAAACCAGAGGATGCGTGGGACTCATGGATGTGTACCTTAATGGTAGGAAAAAGGGAGTCAAATACCTTCATCAGAGGAGGTGGAAGAGGAGAAAATTTGGGCAGAAAACTGGCAAGGATAACTTTTTTAAAAAAAATACAACACAGACTTACTTTTTGTGTAGCCTGGAAATGTAGAGCAAGGGCTCCTATTGCTCTCATTGCTGTAATGTGCATACCTGGAAGGAGTGGGCACATTGGTGGAAATCTGAGCTCGCCCCTCCCTACTTCCCAAATTATTTTTTTATTATATCTATCTGTACTACTCTGTGTGTATTTCTATCTGAATACTTAAAGCATTGTTATATTGCTGTGTACTTTTCGACTTTAGAGTATCTGGATGGCAGCACCAGAGACCATGCAGACCTCACAACAGATCTTTAATTAGAATCGTCTGAGACAGCTGCTTTAGCAATTAAACATAATGGTGGGAGTAATGTTACACCACAAGTGCCATACTATCACAACAGAGATATGTCATATAGTACTGTATAAAGTTAAATAACATCAGTGGCAAACAAATAAATTGATTTTATAAATAGATCTTTACTGATCGTAAGCCTGACAATTCCACAGTGTACATTTGATTTTGAAGTACGTTAGCAACCAACTATTTCCTTTCATAAAGCGCACATCAGTTTTTACATTAATAAAATATTCATTAGCTACATTTCTTTCAGGTAATCAACTGAAAAATTCTCTGTATGCATCACAGTCATTCATCCTTCAATGTCATAATACAGCAATGTAAAGAGCCCTGACCAGCATCAACAGAACAAAGCAAGTTGCTTGGGAAAGGAACACATTAGAGAGTATTGAACACAATGCTAGAATTTCAAAGCTAGAATGTTATTTGTGGTTCAGGTGATACTATAATCTGCTTGAATAGTCCTCTCACGATTTGTGATATTACATGAACCACTTGATCAGATTTCTGGCTTGCAGTCGCTCCCAGTACAAGTAAAATCCTTAGCGCTGTTTATTATTGCTAATTATTGTTTTATTTACTCACATGAGCAGTTGTACTTTTCTGGCTGGAACGAGACCTTCTTCTGGACGTGATACCTAGATTTTCACCTTTCAGCAGAGAAGGAACAACATCATCCAAAAAAGTCATTTGTACCATAGATGGGTCGACATTCTGTGGTTCTAGCACCTGGTTTATTAAAAAAAAACACTTTTTAATATGAATTTAAAAAATTCAGACATTGACATCTTAAGCAACATGTCCCTTAAATGATATTCTGAATACTGTTCAACATCTTAAGGCTCTACCATCACTTAGTATTTGATCTCAGTCAAAACAGTGGAAGTGTTTCAACAGATTTCAATGTTTGTAGTCTTGTGAGGACGGAGAGGAGGTAAAGAACAATGACCTCCTGACAACTATCCCATGACCTCTGCTGGAAAGTTAATGTGTGGATGTTCAGCTGTGATATACTGCAACAATTTCAAGCAGAAGAGTCCATCCGTGCATCTGGTCTACAAATCTAAATTCCCACAAGATTCCTTGGCCTGCGGTCAAATAAACTGCAAGGATTGACTGTTTAAAATCATAGCAGAATGGGAACTAAGACGAGACAGTTGAGAGTTGCTCTGAACTGTACCTTGAAATGGACTCACTGCCTCCAAGATGGGGCAGGGAGAACTGGAAGGAAACACACACAGTTCTCCTCTAAAATATCTAATCTTGCAAGAAGTTTGTCACCCACAGAATTTCTACTCATACTTCACTTACAAAGTCTTCACATATAGAGGATCCAAAGCATTTTAGAACACACAGAATCAATAGAGCAGTGATTTGTTAATTCTTCAACCCCTGTTTACCTGGTCATTCATCACAATCATAGTGCGACTTAAAAGATCGTGGTAAGTAATGATACCAGTGAACCACTGGGTGGCAGAGTCTTGTCTGTATACTCGTACTCTGTATCCGTTCAATGAATAAGGACCTGGAATGGACAACACATGAATAAACAAATGCAAAGGATCTTGGGATTAGGGACAATTCATTCCCATTGTTACAAAAATGAAGCAAGTTTCCTCAAGAGAAATGAATTACGACTAATGCATTATTCAACCACAGCTGTGCACTAATAAAAGCTATCTGTTCCGAGTAAGAGTTTGATAATAACACTCATTCATATCTCAAAGTGGTGGTGTAAATGTGTATAAAGTTAAATAAATCCTGTTCTAATTACGTTTACGAGTTTACCGTTAAAATTATCTTTGAGAAGAACAATCGCTTTTGTTATAAATGTAAGGAATATAAAAACCACAGTACAATACCTTGCATAAAAATCTCCTGTACTTTTTGTTCTTTCACCCAAGCTTTTACTTCTTCGTGAAGCTGCGGATTGTCTCTGAGAACTGGATTCAGACTATCCACATCATCCTTTTTTTTAAAAAAAAGTCCTTTGTTATACTGTGTAAATGTATTGATTAATAATATGCATATTCTGCCTGTCACAGTAATCTCTCCCAGGCCATGCATAAATTTAAATTGGGTCGTATTTCGTTACTGCAAATCACACATTGTGCAATAGTGGAACCCAGGTTCGATCCCCAATTCCACAGAGATCCTGATTTCGGCTGTGTCACCGTGAAGAGTCACCAATGACTCTCCCTCCCCCCCTTCTAGGAGTAGAAAAGTGACATTGAAATAATCTCAAAGCAACATTTACACTGTCATAGCAGACTTCTCATCTGCCTTCTTGGCTACAGCTGATGTGTGGCCCACGAGTGAAAATGATAGCTGGGTTGAGAAAAACTAGTTTAACCTAAAAAAAATCATTTTAAATATGATCAGTTTCGAAGCTTATTAAAAAGCTGAAATTGACAGGAAATCATGTAGTTTACTGCATACAGCCAGACATTAGGATTTAGGGCAGAAAACAGCATTGCAATTATTCATTTTATTAATTAAATGGTCTCAATCGCCTGTGTGAAAATGGTAAGAATATTCCAGTTTTTGATCAAACCCCATCCGGGTGAGGAAGGATGTGCGATATGTTGTACTTTGCAGTCTTACCAACACCTCAGGTTACTACACTGAATTGAGGTCATGTTATTTCTATAGAGAAAAAATTGTGGTGTGGGAAATGACCTTTAACCTAGCCTGTGTTATCTCAATTCGACAGCTGATTGAAGCTGTTATTAACTTCCGTTGTCAACTGACCTAACGCTGCTTAGGGATAGTTTGACGTGGGATCTACAGCCTCCATAGGATACGAACAGGATACCCTAGTATACAGGATTTAGGTAGAGAGAACAAAGAGTAAAGCTGCAGTGAAATCAATTTTCTTGTAAACAGAGGTGAGAACCTTGATACATAGAAAGATTGTTGATTTCCTATGGCCAATTGTAATTCTAAAAAGACATCTTGGAGAAGTCTCAGGATAGGCCNTTTTTGAAACTACTTGTGGCAGTAACCTCTCCCTCCTCGCAAGAGTACAAATATTGAAGCCCGTTGGAACACTCTGAATGCATATTTCAGAGATGGTCCTGGCTGATAATAATTGAATCAATAGGGTTATCCTCCAGGACAAGAATTTTGAGTAAAACGGACCTGAAATTCATAAAAGATCTGGTTCAATTCCCATGGCAGACGTGGGATCTGCTATTCCTGTCTCCTTTTATAAATCCTGATCTGGCTGACCTTAGGACTTCTCTCAAAGAAAGACAACTGGTTAAAAAAATCATGGTGTGTACACCACGTGACTTTTATAAATAGGATTCTGGCATAACGCTCCCAGACTTTCTATAAAAAACACTGAAATTAAAAGCATCAGATAAAATAAGACTCCTTTCCATAGGATAAACCAAAACCACAGCTCTGCCACTCAAACATTACTGTTGTCAAAATAATCTTGAGTTTGTACATTTTCTAGAAAATTAAATATCACAGATTGATAATATACATCAACGTGTATTTTATTCTTTTATAGAACAGATTGTGAAGGAAACCTGTTGAGATTTGAACAATTACAAATCTACAACGCAGACCAAAATAAGAATATAAATCCAAACATTCTTTGCTATGATTGACACTGCAAATGCTGTATAACAATATGACAATTTATGTACTTATCAGCAACAAGGTAACCAGTTGGCAAATATTTCCGTTGAGGTGTCGCAAATTTGTAATGCAAATCAGTTCACACACTGATAAATTACCAACACATGCATCTTACGTTGATCTGACTTGAATCATACAATACAGAATGAGGCACATGGCTGCCAACATCATAAACAAAAACAAAACCGTAATGAACATTGACATAAAATCTTTGCATTGCATTAAAAATACATTAAAATGAAAAGATGATAAAGAGCTAACATAATACAACTGATAAATTGCGTGTCCAGCATG
Source organism: Callorhinchus milii (assembly GCF_018977255.1). NCBI lineage: Eukaryota > Metazoa > Chordata > Chondrichthyes > Chimaeriformes > Callorhinchidae > Callorhinchus > Callorhinchus milii. The sequence continues at coordinate 17,279,155 of NW_024704748.1, read as the reverse complement.
GAATTGTGCTTATGCTAAAAATAGAATCCACATTCAGCTGAGCAGCCGCCAGGCATACTGGCAAAGATCTGCTTCAGACCAAGAGTCAGACAAAACATGGTGTTAGCAGCAATAGCATGTCAAAAGTAACTGAACAAAATATGGCTGATTTCAATCAAGTGATTTTTGATAACATGATCTAAATTCACTGAACACAGGAGAGACAGTTTATTCCAGCATGGAGGCATTTTGTACTCATCACTGGAATTAAAATTGCATTAATTTTCAGCATGTAAACAGTACAATTGGATTTGGAACAGCTGTACATCTGTAATAAATCCAAAGTTGGAACGCTGTTGCAAATTTAGTATTGCACTTGAGACCACCTCATTTTTCCCCATAAGGCAGCATGGACTGGTACTGTTTGGCAATCTGTGTCCTATTGGAAGCTGATAAATTTATTGGATTTTTAACCTCAAACAAAATCCATTTAGCCTGTGTACAAAAACAGTCTTACAACATGTACTAGAAGCCCAAAGCTACCATGTATTCAATTTCTTATTTCAAATTAACTATAAAATTCAGTTTGTTAAAAAGCATCTTGGGGGTAAAAACAGATCGACATCAGCTGTTTACACACCCTTCATATAAACCTTCTTCTTAGCAACTCAAGTAAACTCCAAGGTAAAAATACAGGAGTTTATATTTCAAAAGATGAACAGAGCAACTACTGTAATCCCACAATATTCACACAGAGACCTTTTATGAAGGTCAGCTATGAATTTGCAATAAATATGAATTTTATAGCTTTGACATCAATAGGGCTTTTGACCACAATTGCCAGATTGAATGTTGGGCACCATTAAGGTATCCCTACAGGGAGAAGGGGAAACTGACACACTACGCTACAGAAGCAGATTTCTTCATCTGATTATAAACCAAGATTAGCACTGGCCCTGGAGTCTTCCATAGCCCCAAGCACCACCTATTCCTGGCTGAAACAGGAAACATATTACTGGGAAATACCACTGAGAGCAATAATGAAAGCTATGGAGAGAAGCAGTTGCCAAAAATATCCAATTTTCTTCCCTCCCCTTCGAACAATTCATTAGAAACAGTTCAGTCTTTTACTGCATGAAGCTGATGTATGAGCAGAATTTAAATTTAATGCTTTGAGAAAAGCCTGGAAGGCAATCATTAACTTATCTACTGTTGCTGCATCGTTGAAAACGCTGCATTCCACACTTTCTTCAAACAAAATTAGACTGTAATTAGAACACGACCGAGCAAGAAATCTGTCATGTACACATAAAATACTTTCACATTTCAGTCTTCCCCAAACATGAGAGGAACAAACAAATCAGGAACTGGGGGTTCTCACATCAAAGAAGTAGGGACATATTAGTTAATCATTGCAAAGCAAAATAATGAAATGTTCTAAACTCTGCTATTTTTGCATGAAACTTTACTGTAGTGGTCATGTAATATGTGCAGTACCACAGGTTCAAATTGTTCCCAGCTGTGAACTTTCCTCCAGTTGTTTCCATACATCTTAACATGAACAACATTTGAATTCTGCAACATATGTAGAAGGCAAGCACTTGAAGATTAGAAACATAATTCATTTTGACCTGTACAGATGAAAATGAAATCTTAATGAGGGCACACCCTTTCTAATCAGATGTTAATCTTGCACATCAGGCCACCGAGCAGGGAAATTACCCTTTTATACAATGGCTGCTTTGGAATGGATTACCACTCTTCAGTGAACACTCTGATATCAACGTTTACTGCCTCTCTCACTCTCAGAAGGTGAGCCTGAACTTCCTGGGAAAGACATAGGCAGTTGAGCATGCAATGACATTCTGTCATCCAATAAACTGACTGAACAATGTCAGAGACATCGCAATTGTACAAGGTTTGAATTTTGTTCCTGTGATCACCACAGCCAAAATAATGGTAGGAGATATCAGGAGATGGACCTGACAGTGTTTGCATAATGCTGTGTTTGGCTAGCTTTATTTAAAAAAAGTGTCCAATTCTTTTTTCAAATGTTTTCCACACTGGCTGCATAATCTGGCCACCTCTTGCTGGATGTACAGGCACTGGGTATCCTGCTACACTATTCACATATGAGCCTTGGTTGTAAGGCTTTAGATGGCAGTCACAACCAAGCCCAACTTCTTTGCACCTGGCTGTCACAATTGCACAACTAGTAGAAAGTGATATGGAGGAACCAGAGAAGAAACTCTGGTTGGTTTTCCCCTCTTCAATACTAGGAAGGCTAGGTCGATTTCACTTTCTGTGTAGCCCTGGCTAAGAGCAGCAAACTCTCATCCTTTTACTTCTTATGTCAATCTGTGCACTAAGGCCATACACACATTGGTCATTAGCAAATATTTGGGAATAAAAAAGGGGCAAATACAACTCTAAAATAACTGAGTGGAACACTCATTTCTATGTGGTTGCTGCTGTGGTTACAGTGGATTCCAGCAGCCCAAAGCATTACAGAATCACTTTTCACCCAAAAATCTAGTCAATTCATTTTGCACTATATTCTGTGAAGCACTTTGACATTTCAAAGACTTGATAAGGCATTATATCAAATTCAAGGATTATTATTATTACTTGGTTCTGGAACAAAATTGCACTATCCTGTGATGTTTTAAATATTGTGTTCAAACAGCATGAAATGTCTCATCTCTTAAATACCAAGGCAGCTATCCAAAACAACTAGGGTCTGCCACGTAGGAATTCTAATTCTTTGAGCTAGAACATTCTCCAAACACCTGGACCCTAGGAATCAGTGGAATTGGAGGGAGTATACGCAGAAACATCTGTTTTTAGCAGGTCAAGCAATCCAGCTTGCAGACCTACTTACATGGCCCCGAAACAAAACTTACGAGACTGGTGATCAACCAGTGAGAGACCCCGAACAAATGTTAACAGGAGGATCCGCAGATTTCTGAACAACCTCATCTGTTCAAGGTAAGCTGCCTGATCATATGTGAAACCATAGCTACCTTGTGTGCAGTGCTTTCATCCAGTTTTCTGATGAGTTAAGAGAAAACTCTTCCAAAAACACAGAAGGGCAATGCATGACAGCAACCATTTTCTAATCAAGGAAAAATGACACACAGAGTTCCACCCTTAATACAACATGGGAGTAGGAAGGATCATGTGTATAACGTTCCAACATCAGAGGTGACTAATGTTAAATCATCTTAAAAGGAATGTTGCCCTATGGTCAGCCTGTTCCTGAAGTGTGTTGACAATGTAGAGAATGAATAAAAATGTATAAGACTTTAAAGCTTGAATAATGTATCCAGTAATAAAATAGCTTTCTTAGAATACACTTCTGGCAAATCTGATGCAAATTAATTGTACAGACAGAAAATCCTGGGGTTTAAAAGCATGGCAGTAATTATAACTACATTTTCACAACAGACGTGGACATATACTAAAGCTTTGAAGTTTAACGGCTGTTTGATTTAACTGTTATAACCACAAACTATTAACTATATGAACACAGACGGCAGGACAGAGTTATTTATTTATGACAAACTCATAACTTGGTCATAAGTAATTTTAAGTAATTAAAATAATTTTAAAATATATTTTAAATTTGCTGCGGTTGCTACAACCATGTTTTATCTCTTCCAGTCTGATGTCCCGAAGGCAGCATTTCTGAACGACCAGAATCTCCCTCTCATATATCAGGGCATAGATAATTAAGCTCAACATCACCCTGAACATTTCACTCCACCCCTCTGTCTCCCTTTTCCTCAATGCAGCAATTCATTGTGGGATATGGTTTCTCAGCTGCCGGCAGCAACTAGCACAAGTGGGCATTCTTTGCATGCAAGCCTAGACAGCGTCAGCAGCTATTCAACCATCTGGGTATCACAGTTAAGCCTAAATCAGTCCTTCACCAATCATCCACACTTGCAGAATTTTGAGAAGAGGTAAAATAGTGATCAGGAACAATGGATTCCCCCCCATTCCTCAGTCCAAGATCATTGATACCAACTATAGTGCCCCTAATGCCATCCTAACTCGACAAATATCAGAGATCAGATCAGCGACCTTCATATCTGTACCACACTAAGTGGTACAATTAACCTCTAAGCCAGTTTTGGGTGCTAGCTCTTTTATTAGTCAAAACATCTTAAATGCTATACAGAATGGTCGGATGAGGACCTACATATGAATCCCCACGTTGTGAACTCCTGATTTCAATTATGCTACTATAGGCAGCTGCCAAATGGAGGTCAGGAACTTACTCACAAAACGAAAATTAAACTACAGGATCCATAGTTATTTGGAGGGATCTTTCACTAGTTCTTTTCAATCGCTTTGTGGAAAGTCACCTCCAAAAAGCATTTCCTTCTCTTTTTTTATTGGAGAGATTAAAAAAATAAAAAAAGTGTAGACAGAAACAACCCCCAGTTTGGACAACATCCTAAAACCAGGCAGGCGCCATAGAGGCTGATAAGTATCAAATTTGAGCATCAAATCAGGCAAGAGACATCAGGTGAAATTAGGTAGGGGTAGGATCACAAAGCATTCCTGTGTTGTAGAATGATATTAAGTGTGCTCCCCTAAATGCATTTTAGTAATGTAGTATATAACTAAATTGGATTTATGCAGTAATGTTAGGGTCCTTTTTAGTATATTTTACAACAAAGTAATTGGAATAACACATAAAACAATGAATTCTATAGATACTAATGGCTCACAAATAGTAAACCAAACAGACTGGAAACAAGACTAATAAATAATTGGTCATGATTACATGGAAATTTTCTCAGGTTCATGTTACAATTTGCAACCCATAAAATTAAGCCAACTTAAATGTAATAGTTATCCACATAAACCAATACACATATACAGCACCTAGGAGCAAATTAAAAATAATGTTGTCATTATGTATATGTATTTGACTGTAAAGAACAAATAATCTTATTTTAGCATATTAATACTTTGGAAGTAATCCCATTTTAAAAGTGCCACTGAAGGAGTTGTAGACTGCTTTTTAGTATGCATCTTATTCTTTTTAAAAAAATCCTTCCCATCTGGTTTGTCCTTCACTTTTACTTTTTGGCAGGCTTTCAGCTGTTGGCTTGAAGCCAAGTCAATACCTCCTGCTCAACTCAAATGCATAACCATTCTACTACATATAACAAAACTCAGTTCCCTTTAGAAATGTAAACAGAAAATTATTCCACTAGTTTCATGGCTTTAGTATTGAAATAATGGATTCCCACATTTATCTTTCCTAAATTAAATGAGATATATCCATTACACTAATTAGGCACTTCCATTCTGAAGATTGCAGTTGATAAGATACTCCCAGCTTTTAAATACAGAATTGGTAAAACTCAAGAGATCAAAAAAATCAAGGTAGTGTACACCCTTGCACATATGAAATATAAAGCCCAGGTGTTCTTCTGATGCCGTAATCTGCTTTTATTTGAGATATCTCGACGATGTGATAAGAGACTACAATACAGTCAATCCACTTACAATTATATCTTGTAAAAACCTTATAGAGATGTCTCAACAACGTGATAAGGTACTATATCAAATACAAGGATTATTATTGTTAATAATGCAGAACATGGCTTTATAGCCCATGCAATGAGCATAGATCAGCCAGATTGACCAAAATCAGTTCAGAGAGAAACAAGAAACACACTTTCCAGCAACTTTAGAAATGAGGAATAAACAACTGTTCCTGATGTGAAAGGCACTATATAAATGCAATTTGTTGTTGTTGTCAAAGAATGAAAGCAATCATACCTACTATAGCTAACCTAATTTTTATCCACGTTCATTCAATTTCCATACAGCAATAGGCATACACTAACGTAATGAAGAAATTGATAGAAGATTGAAGACCAACGTGCTTGGGGCAGCTTGGAACACTGCATGCCAATGTCATGCTGAGCTGTCAGAGTAAGAAAGTAATACTTGGCGAAAGCAAACCATGTACTCGACTGAGCTGACTTTGAACCTTCCTCAATGGCCTGATGGATAAAAGCACCACTTGGTACTAGGCCAGACAAACCAAAAGATCACAGGTTTGAATTCTGACCATTATTAACTTATCTGATTTCAACCTAGGCAACAGTTGGGGCACTACAATTGGTCTCGGGACTCCCGTAACATAGCAAATAGGGGGAGGGGGGAATCACCAAAATTGATATCTAGTGACTTTTGCTTTAAAGTGCATTTGTGGTCTGAGTGAGGATATGGTCTGGCAAAGCTGTGATATTAGACATTTGTTTGCAAAGAGGAGATATCATAAAAGTCCACAAAGGTATCAATGCAAAAATACTATTTAATGTTATTTTATTTTCATGAAAATCTTCTGCATTTGAAAAAAAAAAGGCCTGTTTTTGCCCTATCCCATTAGCCTTTGGTATGACAACTACGACATTAGACACTTATGATTAGACATAACATTTGTAAGCATAAAAATAAATGATGAATAAATTAATTTCTCAATTGTTTATCCTACCTGGTAGAGCTGGAAGGCACTATCCCCAGGCACAAAATTCAGCTGCTTATCCACGAAGAATTCTATTGCAATGAACAAATGAACCACAGTCTTTTCCACTATGGACTTGAATGTCTAAATAAAGAAAAAACAAGAAAATAATCTAGTTGAAGCTTTACATATCAAAACAATGCAATTACAATAAAGCAATGTTATTAGAAACCCTAAAGTTAGTTAACAAAATACTATGTTGCTCAGAAGTTTGTTAGTTAAAAGCAGAGACAGCTCCATGACCCAGTTTTTGTTGCAAAGCTAGAATTTATTACAAGTAGCACTTAGATGCATCAAATTCCTGTACACGTAAAGCAATACAGTACAACATGGGTTGCTTCCCACATCTCCCAAGCTTTTAAGAGTAGGCATAAAGAGAGGTCATAGTTCTTTCACACCATTCAACAAAACAGGGCAGTCTTACACTCCTCTCACAGTAAACACCACTAAAGCCCTGCTGCAATCTCAGCTATGCAATATGGGCAGGAAGAAAATATAAAGTTGAAAGTTCACTCAAAACAATTCTGCCAGCGAATTTCTCCATACAAAATTTTACAAACCTAAAAATATGCATTGTATGGCATTTACTTTCCTTGCGGGAACTATATTGATCAGCTAACGGTTTTAAGAAAATAGTACCAAAAGTAATATGAAATAAAGGAAACTAGATGAAACTCTATTCAAGGTTAATCGATTTGATCAAATTATTTGACTGAGGATGACATTATTTCTATTTCCAGCTATACAACAACTGTTTGTAAAACAGTACTAAATATATTACTACTTTATTAAATTTTACACAAGTCATCATAAAATCATTCACAGATAGATCACTTAATGGTATAATATGGTTTGAAACCACACAAAGAAGGAGTCTACGTTTGGAAATGAAGAATTAATTTCTTGTTATTACAATCACAATAAATCTAACTATTTTGGAATTACATCACTTATTTAAAAACAAGCATGATCCCTGACCTACCCTGAATTTCAGCAGGAGTGGTGGTAAGGGAGAGAAAAAAAAGTAGTTACCGTTCCTGACTGACTACGTCTAAACGGCAGGTCAGAATAAAAATCGGTCTGGTCTGCATTGCCTCAGTCAATTATCCCCTTTTCTGGGTGAGGGTTTTCTGAAGACATTTTCTTCCTTCTCCATAACTTATTTCTAGCATTATACCAATATAACTTTTCACTCCACGTTGCTTTACACAAGAAAAAATATTCAGGATGTTCAGCTGTTTAAAGGTCACCTTTGAAAAAGCCACTTTAAAGAACTCCATGTTTCACATAAATAATCCCCAACTAATTCTTCAAATGATAATTAAAGCTAAAAATCAGATCGATTGAAGGATTAAGGACAAAGATTCCTTAAATGGCTTGTGATGGAACATTACCTGGAAACTCAATTAGAGCTGTAAGGGTCTTTATTGAATAGGTGATGTACAATGTATTCTACATCAATACTGTTTACCCTTTTGGGGTTAATGAAATCAGCCTCCAATGGATTTAGACATGCAGGAGCTCCAAGAAATGGTGTTGTCCATTGGCAACGTACTTAAAACCACATTACCAGTCACGTATTTGCACAATGTTACAAGTAGAAATTCCATAATATATGGCACCTGTACCAATTATGTGTGACTTTAATTTGAGGCACAAACTAGAGTGAAATTCCTGCTAAGAATATGTTTTTTTTCAGGATATGGAAGCTGGACCCAAACGGTGCAGAATAAATGAAATCTCCAACTTTTTAGAGTTTTTTTTGTTAAAATCTGACATTTTCATTTTTTCAAACAGTGCCTATGGTGAGTTCCACAGAATTTGGGGAAATTATTACACGTATATATGTTCAAGAACTATCAAAACAGAAGATTATGACTGCTTTCAACAGTTATCTCCTGAAACAATGTTGTTTAAAAATAAATGGATAAATATTTACATACGTACATTCGTGTGAATGTGCCAACCAGTGAACCTTATTGTATCATTCTTTGTACTAGCTCTAAGAGTGACTTCTCCTCCATGCTCACTTGCTTGACTCAGTGCAACTGAAACCTATGTGAGAGGGAAAGAGATTGGGACCCCTCGGGTGTGACCACAATGTTGATAATTCAATGATCACATCTGGCTACCAGCTCAGCTCTCTGTTCACTGGAATCCATGGTGCACTAAGATAATTGATGTTAATAAATGAAAAAGCAAAAGAATGCGCAATAAAATCAATAGTGCCAGGAAAACCTGATCACTTCAGTGAAAAACATTGGAAATGAATTAATTTCTTGTTATCACAGACACATTAAAGTGCAGCTCTTTTGTATTGGAATCACTCATTTAAAAACAGGAAATGGCAGCACAATACTAGAACTTGCTTAAACTGCCAGTAGCTTAGCTTGCAGTGGTTACCCTATTGGTGGAATTTATTAATGTAATATTACCAGCTTTTTTAAAAACACTTTACAGCTCATGAACTGAAACCACGGGAGCTTCTGCAATTTGATGTATGAAGAGAATGCTAGTAGAATTGGCTGAGAAAGCAATCAACATTGTATTCCATGCTTGTGACCACATGTAACTGCAGTGTGAACATGCTTGTCCATGGACAATAATGTGCATTTTGTAACTAATTCACAGAAATGATCTGGGGTTTTTTGCTAAATACTGCTCAAATACTAAAAAATCAAGACAGATTGAAATACTGTATGAAATAATTCTATGTTGATATTGAGAACCACACACAAGAAGCATTTACTGCACGCTGTGTTCATAGAACTTTCCTCCAGGGTTATTACTGCAGTCATCTGATCAGGATGTTTTAAATTCACATTAATATTTAACATTCAAGCAGTCCTGGTACAGTACAAATTTGGATACTGAACTGGAGGTTAGAAATTTAAGTTTCAGATTATCTTTCTTTGTAGGAACTAGAGAAAACAAATTATGGTGCAGGAATTTATTATTACTAATTACTACTTTACAATGCTTAAAACAAAATTCTTACATTTTTTAACCAGTAAAACCATCATCCTTCATACTCTACCAACCAACATGTGCAGGGACTAAGATAAATAAGTTTATGTTCAAAAGAACATTTCAATATTGAAATAACTGTATTTCACCTTTAAAACTGATCAAAAACAGAGCTACGAAATCTGACTATTTTGAGGATACTCTCAAATTATTTCCACAGAGTATGACTTAAAATATTATTTTGCAATACAATAAATCATCTGGCCAAAAGGGCCTTTAAAATGTAACAAGTCTAAACAGACATGGTTCAGACTTACTGATGTATTGATGGAGATAAAACACACATTTGGTTAGGGTATGGTTAGGTCCAGCTGGCTGAGATGATTTAACCTAGACATTTTTAATGTAAAAGCTTGAACATTGTTCAGTCATAGGAGTACAACTGTAAAAATATTTAAGAGTATTATGCTCTAGCCATTACTAAACTTAAAATGTATAAAGTTTCATAAAAAACCCTGGAGCTCAGGTAGTACCACCATCTTGATTCAGTCATTATTCTAAGAGCTGTAGATTCACATTCCTGTCTCTGCTGAATGTTTCATTTAATACATTTCTTTGTTTTAACTATAAAGCCCAAATTAATACCGAGTGAGGAAGAAATTCTCCATTTTTATTGATATTCATCCTAACAACATAAAATGGTGGTCCACTCTAGTTTTCAATTAAGATGAACTATGTACACTTCTAAAATGAATACCAAATTCGATAAAATTATCAGTGCTTAGAACTAAAACTTAGATTGTGTAGCATCCTTCATGCAGTGTTTGGTGAGAATGAGGAGGTGGTCCAATTTAACCTCATCCTTTTTCTATTATACAACAGACAAGATTGAACAACTCTTGGTTTATATTTTTTCCAAAAAAACAAATACCCATACCTCAGAGGCTTACGTGCTCAGAACGCTTTTTAATTTCGTATGGTATGCTTTGTGGTACATCAAACTCACTAAATATTTCATGAGCAAGTGCAATGGAATATAAGAGACATTGACTGAGATCAAGCATGACAAGGTTATCAAAGGCATGTGTAGTTTTATCACTCAGTATGTCCCAATGATCTAAATAAGAATATCAGACCCCTATCTGACAAAGGCCATAGTAGCATATATTTCTGGTTCCACGGTGTTATTAAATAGTAACCAGCGTACAGAAACAGAAGAGTGAACATAAGTCAACGACAAAATAAAATGTCCAATAAATACAGAACACTGACATGACTAGTAATAGTTGAATGATGAGGTCTATTACTAACCTGTAATACAATATTCTGTTAGTATATGGGATAATGGAACGCCACCCAAGGTACATTTCTTTGCAGTCGTCTTAAACCAACAGATATTCAGATTTGAAGGCTGCTACATTCTTTGTAACCTACATGATACTTTGACTACGGAAATACCTGCAACAACTGTATCCTGTTTTGGGTTTGGTGCTGTACTACATTCCATTCACATGAAAACAGCTGAATAATAATAATAATAGATGAGTTGTTAGTAAGAGAAATGGAGACAAGTTACACGTTTTAATCAAGTGCCAATATTCACCAAATGTGCTTAACCAGTGAACCAAAATAAATACTTCTGATATATGTTATATTAAAGCAGTTAATTGCCTATATGTGTGGTCTTCAGCGCGTTGTGATGTTCTTTTACATAAACAGTGAAAGTTGTGACTGCTGAAGAACAAAAATCCTCAAAACATGCAGCAAAGGCTGTCCATGTAACAACTACCATGTCTCGTTGGTTTATTTACTATAAATATTTAATGTTGTGCCAAATGAACATATTTACTGATTGAAAATAAATAACTGCAGCTGCTCGAATACTGTGTAATCGATGTGAAGTTGGTTATACGGGATGTGCAGGTTTTCAGCCATAACTGGTGACAACAACAAAAAAACAACCCAAGGACTCTTTAGCTCTTGACACTTGTATTTCATGTACTAACACCACACACACAGAGACACCCACACAGACACACACACACAGACAGACACCCACACAGACACACAGACACCCACACACAGAGACACCCACACAGACAGACACACGCCACACACACAGAGACACACACCACCCACACAGACACACACAGACAGACACACAGAGACACCCACACAGACACACACACACACACAGACAGACACACGCCACACACACAGACACACACCCACACAGACACACCCACACACAGAGACACCCACACACCACACACACACAGACACCCACACAGACACACCCACACACCACACACACACACAGACACCCACACACACACACACACGCCACACACACCGAGACACACACACACACCACACACAGACAGACAGACACACACCACACAGACACACACACACACCAGACACCCCCACACACACCGAGACACACACCACAGACACACACACCGAGACACACACACTCACACCACACAGACACCCACACACCACACACATCGAGACACACACACACACACACCACACAGACACCCACACACAGACACCCACACACCACACACATCGAGACACACACACACTCACACCACACAGACACCCAACCACAGACACCCACACACACAGAGATGCCCTGAACACCTTCTGATTGACCGGACAGCCGATGCTGATCGAGAGCCGACATATTGGAATTGCAAAGGCCCTCTGTAAGTCAACACATTCACTCCACACACCGTCCGCCCTTCAACACTGAACACTTGATATCCGGCGGCACTGCCGCCAATTCGAGACAGAACAGCGCTTTACCGGTGTTACTTCACTTGACCCTCAGCCACGTTCCCGGTGCGTGTGTTACAGTGGATCCCTCTCTGTGTGCGCGGAACCCTCGGCGAAGGGGTTCAACATCAGCCTCTGGGACTGATAGTCCGGTTCGTTGATCGCGGGACTCGCGCTGAGCCGCACCGTTACCCACTTATCGAGACGATGCGATCAATCTCCGCAAAACTGGAACAAAACTGCAAGACTAAAATTGCCTTTTTTTTCCCTCTTCTCTTCCCCCCTCACACACACACACACACACACACACCGGAGCCCAAAGTCCAGCCCAGACCAGGCCGTGCCGACATATACACAGCCAACAGCCCTCACTCAGGCTGAGGGAAGCACTGCCGACCAGACCCGACCAGTGCACGTTCACCCGCGGGGGTCAGTGAACCATCGAAGCGTTTGAAAACGGCCCCATCTGTGTCCCACCGCTTCACCGTCCAACAGCTTTTAAACTGCGAGTCAGAGAATTCAGGTTCCCGCGACCGTTAGACACACAGAGAGAGAGAGAGACAGACAGACACAGACAGACAGACACAGAGAGAGACACACAGACAGAGACACAGAGAGAGACAGAGAGAGAGACACAGAGACAGAGATACAGAGAGACACAGAGACAGAGACACAGAGAGAGACACACAGACACAGAGAGAGTCACACAGACACAGAGAGAGACACACAGACACAGAGAGAGACACACAGACAGAGACACAGAGAGAGACACAGACACAGAGAGAACACAGACACAGAGAGAGACACACAGACACAGAGAGAGACACACAGACAGAGACACAGAGAGAGACACACAGACAGAGACACACAGACAGAGACACACAGACAGAGACACAGAGAGAGACACAGAGAGAGAGACACAGAGAGAGAGACACAGAGAGAGACACAGAGAGAGAGACACAGACAGAGAGACACAGACAGAGACACAGACACAGACAGAGACAGAGACACAGAGCTCCGGGCACCACCTCTGATTCCGACCGGACCAGACGCGTCGTTGCCGCCGCAGAGCGGAGCGGTTGGAGACGCCGCCGCTCTCTCACTGCTCTCCCTTTGTCATCACCACCACCTTCTGCCAACGAATGAGAAACCCCGCAACTGTGGCCCCGACTGGAGCTCGGGGTCAGGGAGATATCTCACAGTGCCCGCGACCGCCCGACCGACCGCCCGACCAATCACCCGGGACGGAAAACAAGCGATGACGGTGCAGAGAAGGAACACGGACCTAAACACAGGAGCCACAGGGTCGGGGGCTGCAATCCCGCACTTGTCCCATTTGTCTTCAATCCATCCCCGCGCCGCAACAACCAGACACATTTTTTTGTGTGTGTGTGTGTGTGTGTGAGGGGGTGGGGGGTGGGGGGTTGGATAATTTGGTCGAAGCGGAAAAGGGGCGTCGCTTTGTAAACTGAACTGGAGTCCACAGGTGGCGGCGATACAGTCACTTCCAGTGTGAGTCACGTCTCTTGAGCAACGTTACTCATTGCCTAACCGGGGGGAGGGGGGGGACACACGAGCAGCGTTAACAACAAAGCCCACATGAATGTCGAGCCCTCTGACACGGTTTCAACTCGACTTCCACTGCAAACCCAAACTGGACGAAGCTTTAAACAGGGTTTTGAGAAAAACAAAATGTGGCTCGAACACAGACGGTTTACGGCAGCTGTGAGCGAGGCGGAAGGGGCCCCCAACACTTTTAGATGTTTTCGGTTTCAGAAACGAAGGCACAATTTGAAGGGTTTTTAAACGAACACACAGTGTCCTTCGCTACCGCGAGTGGCGCGGACTTTCACAGCGAACGCTCACATTATTCACGAAGTGTAACACAAGCGGATCCTGACATGAATTGTAAAACGTTTTCCCAGCCTTAAAGGAGTAAATCACTCGGTCGCGATTGAAACTCTGACGCCTATATTCACTCGCGATGATCCCACATAACGTGACCCTTTTTTTTTAAAAAAAAACGCCATCTGTGGTTCTGCGCTGAAAACGGACAAAAATTGCGTGAGAGGTTCCATACCAGAAACCTGAACACACAGCGCTCTTTGTCTGCTCCGGACAACCGGTCTCCTGTGGGATCGAGAGAACATAGTGCTCCGTTTTAGCAAATCATTCGTGATCTTCAATTACCATTTGGCGAATTGCCAGCGAAATGGTTGTAGCAGCAATGCGTAACTTATTCTGCTGGAGTAACAGCCAAACCGGTCGAGGGCCAGAAATGTATTACGTGATGTAATTCTTTAACTATTCTAGACATTGCAAGGGATTTTATTGTTTATTCTGGTGATCTGGCACAACACCTAACTCGAGGGCAATGCGTTTGGCGGCTGTTATACAGTGTCAGGGTGTCAGAAAGTTTACAGAAAAGAAGTTGATAAACCACGACTGTATGCAACAGCACAGGCAAAGACTAACAGTTAACAGCTTCAGAGTCCATTTGTGGATTGCAAATTTCTCAACAGATAATGCAATAATAAACAGGATTTTACTGTAAAGTGCTCCAGCTCTAGAGCGTATTCCTAGGGAAACAACAAGATTACATTTGTATAGCACCTTTCATGTCAGGAGGACGTCCCAAGGTACAGCATTTCAGCCCGAGCTGGGGTCAGGAGGGAGAAGGGAGGGAAGGGGCATGGCCGATGGCATGGTCGAAGAGGAGGGTCTTGAGGCGGGACTTGAAGGAGGCTAAGGAGGGGGCGAGGCGGAGTGACTGGGGGATGGAATTCCAGAGGTTGGAGGCAGAGTGGCTGAAGGCTCTCCTGCCAATGGTGGGGCGGATGGGTTGGGGGATGTGGAGCAGGCCGGAGCCGGCTGAGCGGAGGGAGCGGGCGGGTTGGTTAGGAGGTCGCAGAGGTAGGGTGGGGCGAGGCCATGGAGGACTTTGTATGTGAGGACCAGGATCTTGAACTGGATCCTCTGAAGGATAGGGAGCCAGTGGAATTGGGCGAGAATGGGGGAGATGGGGTCACGGAGTTTGGTGCGGGAGAGGACACGGGCTGCAGAGTTCTGGATTATCTGCAGCCTGTGGAGGGAGGAGTTGGTGAAGGCCGACAAGCAGGGTGTTTGCTTAGTCGAGCCTGGAGGTAATGAAGGCATGAACAAGAGTTTCAGAGGCCTGAGGAGTGAGGTAGTGGCGGAGTCGGTCGATGTTACGGAGGTGAAGGAAGGCAGAGCGGGTCATGGCTTGAATGTGGGGAAGAAAAGACAATTGAGGGTCAAACAAGACACCCAGGTTCCTGACTGGCTGGTGAGTTGAAGTGTGCAACCATGGAGGTTGATGTTGCCAGAGCCTGAGGTGCTGAGGCACTGGCGTGAGCCAATCTGGAGGGCCTCAGTCTTGTTCACATTCAACTGTAGAAAATTTGCCCTCATCCAGGACTTGATGTCCAACAGGTAGTCTGTCAGGACAGCAGTGGCCTGGAGTTGAGGGTGGAGGCAGAAAGATAGAGTTGGGTGTCATCCGCACACATGTGGAAGTTGACCCCATGTCTGCGGATGATGTCACCAAGCGGGAGCATGTAGATATTAAAGAGAGGGTCAAGGACAGAGCCCTGGGGTATGCCAGATGTGACAGTGCGGGGGCTGGAGGAGAAACCATCGGAGGCAACAAAGTGGAGATGGTGAGAGAGATAGGAATCGAACCAGGCAAGGGCAGATCTGTGAAGATTGAGTAAAGCGGAGAGGCGGTGTATGAGAATGGAGTGGTCGACAGTGTCGAAGGTGGCAGAAAGGTCGAGGAGGACAAGGAGGCAGAGGGAGCCCTGATCACAGATGTTCAGAATGTCATTGGTGACTTTGACCAGGGCTGTTTCCGTGCTGTGGGCAGCGCGGAAGCCGGATTGGAGGGGTTCAAATAGGGAAACAGCTTCATGTACAAAACCCACTCTGCTGGAGCACCAGATTAAAGACATAACTGAGCTACTAGTTTGGTTTTAATGGCAGAAGGGAAAACAATGAACTGCACAAAAAATTCTCCCAATCCCTCCCAATGAAAATTGACTCCTCAATTCCTACTGGAGTAAAGTGCCACTGATGCTAGATGCTCAGTGACACTTTACATTGTACAACAGGCCATTATTCATATGTGAGCTTTGAGGGATTCGGCAAACTATTTGCCCCAACCTGTCTTCACTTTGCAGCAGGATTGCTGTGCAGTGATTATGTGCAGGAACGTTAGTTGATTTTCTCATCCCAACCAGGGGCAGTAAGGCTTGTTGTTGCATCTATGAACTAACTCAGCACAGTATATTCTGTTTTTAATTATAGCATTCTGAAGGCTAAGGAGTTTATGACACCATAAATGTCAAGAATGTAAAGCTCAGCTGTTGAAGCACATTTGGGAGGAACAATTCAAGTAGAACAGGCTTTTTTTCCTCCCCCACATTTGGAAACTTGGCTTTCCTAACAATCCATTTGGTAGCCTGACGAAGAACTAATAAATAGTTTTCCTCAACTGAATTAAGTGAACTCAAGTTACAATGTTGAACTCAGAAAGCTGTTGCTTGTTCGTACCATACTTTGTGCTTTGAAGTGAAATCAAATTGTGCTAAATTTCTGTGCAAAGTCCCACCTAGTCACAAAGAATTCACCAGGATATCAATTCACACCACTACAGTATGAAATGCAGGCAATCTGAATCAATTTGATCACTGCTATAAAAAAATGACCCTTAAAAATTTTGGGGCATTCTACTCAAACTCAAAACAATTTGCATGTATATTGCACCTTTCACGTAGGGAGGATGTCCTGAGACACAGGGCAGTTGAGAGTTTGCACCCGAGCTGGGGGTTGAATTCAGGAGGGGAGGAAAATGACCAGAGTTTTTGATTTTATTTAAATGCTGAATTTTAACAATAATGTAGCAGGTTAACCATATGCGTAGCTCTTCTCAGACCCTGGCAAGCACAATGAAGAATATAAATCCTGGATTGCTTTCAGCAATATAAGCTTGGCACGAGACTTGAATTCATTTACTGAAATTGAGTAAAGTTATTAGTTTTCAACCAAACTGCAAAAGCAGATGGTACACAAGTGAGAAGCAACGTGTTCTATGTTGGTAGTGGATGGGGAGGGAGAAGTGGAGCAGAAATCACTCCTTTCATTTTTCGTCTCGGCTCATCATGAAGCTGTGTTAAAAATGGCCATAGACAGATCCAAAACCCATACCATCTCACCCTCTGTCATTTATAATAACATCACTGTTTTACAACCCTATTATTGAAACATTAAAAATAGAACCTAAATAAACGATTAGTGAAATGAAAATTAAAATTCTGGCCCTCATTTTCTGGGGTAAAAATCAAAATCTTGTTTTTTTAAAGTTATTTTATGAGGTTAGAAAAAGGTTGAAAATCATAGTTGTAACATACCCATAAAAATAGATTACTTTTTGGCCTAATTGTAATACACGAAACCGATCTGAATTTAGCAGTATATCTAAAATGCTGCTGTTCAGAAAATGAATCATTTAAAAACTCAACAGAAGTAGAGCACTGATAAGTATAAGAATATCTGCTTTAGGAATATGTTCTGAGGAAAATTGCAATCTGTCTGACAGCATTCTGAAATAAATGTACAATTTGTTTTTCTTTACATTTATCATTACAAAGCTATTGGACATAGGGGGCTTAGTTTTAACTAGGGCTTAGTTTTCCCTGCTATGGCACACAATCTAAACCAGATCTGAATTGTATTTTTTTGCTATTCATTCTTCAAGATGAAGAGTGGCAGATACGGGTGTCTCAGACTCTCACCTCAGCCACCTCAGCTGATAAACTAATTTTAAACAGTCAGCTCTGAATCTGTAGGCCCGATGGAATATAATGTGCAAAAGGAATTCAGAAAATTCCTCTATTGTGAATTAAACAGAATACAGCATCTGACATCAAACTCCACTATATTACAAATAATTCTGTTACTGTTTGTAATATTCTGGAATCAAAACTAATAGCAATAACAAATTGCATTTACATAGTGCTTTTCATCTCGGGAGAATATCCCATGGCGCTGGCCAATTGAGGGGTTTTGTACGCGAGCTGGGGGTTTGATTTGGGAGAGGAGAGGGGGCAAGGGGCACAGTCAAAGAGGAGGATCTTGAGGGATTTAAGTGAGAATGAGATCTTGAACCTTAAACTCGAGATGGGAAGGCAGTGGAGCCAGGCGAGGATGGGTATAATAGGCTCACAGTCCCTAGTGGAGGAGAGGACACGAGCTGCAGCGGTCTAAATAGCTACTGTTGTACAAACATCCATGTCTTGTCATAAAAATATACGCAGTTTGAAACATCCTCCTGACATGAAAAGTGCTTGTGAAATGTAACTTGTAATTATGCTGGCACTTCAAGCATTTCACCAAGGAAAATAAACACAAAATATCTTTATTCTGATACAATATACTTTACTCAAGAAAAATACAATGATCTGATAAACCAACTCACCACATAACAGCTCTTTTATGTAAATCTAAATTTTGTAAACCATTGAATCATATTTCTAACAGTTGTTAATTTTAACAATAATCTCGTCTAGTCAGAAATTACGCTCACTGTTTTGGGAAAGATCAAGCCAACTCAGCATGAATTTAGTCATTTAAGTGACTCATAAAAATGCCTCCATGTAACCTTCACAAGAGGTTCTTGGAGAAAAGTAGTTGCTGTCTGCTGACTCAGGCTAATGTGTCAAACACAGTTTTCCCCCTTAATGTATAAAACACCTTGACATGACATTCAATTTTATTGGGGGATGGAATTCCAGAAGTTGGGGACAGAATGGCTGAAGGCTCCCCCGCCAATGGTGGGGCTGGTGGGTCCGGGGACGTGGAGTAGGCCAGAGCCGGCTGAGTGGAGGGAGTGGGCGGGTTGGTAGGGGGTTAGGAGCTCACAGAGATAGGGTGGGGCGAGGCCGTGGAGGGCTACCTCATGCAAAATGGTGTTAAAAAAATAGCAGTTTGGAACTTGTTCAGTGTTAAATTTATTAATTTCAGCTTTCTAATTAATGATATGGGGCTAAAAGGTATAAAGTGCTTGTCTGTTACCTTTCTTGAACATGGGAATCACATTTGCTTGCTTCTGGTCTGTTGGAACTATTGTGATCACCTGCCTCTTAATGACTATCAATGATTCCATGAATATCTAATTAACTGACTAGAGTTTAACACACCTACTGCAAGGTTCTTGATGCAGGGTATGTGGGTTAAGTATTAAAAAATGACAGTAGTTAAATCCCCTGGACGATAAGCAGCTTGTATGGAAGGAGCATGCACTACAAAACACATGACCAATATTTTACAATCGTGTACAACACAGGAAAACCAGTTTCTCACTTCCATATTCCAAAGACCTACATGACTAAGTAAAGAATTTGTGCATAACAAGTGCGTAAAACATTTTTAAACAGATTTGTATTTACATTGACATAAGAGAACAGAAACATCAAACAAATCAAATAACATTACTTTTCCTTTTATTTTTCTAAGATATATTTTTCCTTTAAGAATGATGTTTTGGAAGAAGTTATGATATTTCACAATGGAAAATGCATAAGCTATTGTAATACAAATTGGATTGCCTTATAAATAAAAAAGCTTACACTTAAGTTAATTGCACAAAATGGTCTACTCCAGCTTGAACTCCTGTTTAATCATACGTATCAATATTTCAAGCACATATTGTGTTTCAATTTGACACTATTGCTCATTGAAATAATAGGTGTCAGACTGTCTCAGTTGGCAGCAGTCTCACCTCTGAGTCACAAGGTTATGGGTTTGAGCTCTGTGTCGAGACTTGGAACTCATGTAGTCTAGGCTGACATTCTAGTGCAGTGCTGGGGGAATGTTGCATTATTAAAGGTGCTATTCTTTGGATGAGATGCCTGTTCAGGTGGACATTAAAGATCCTATGGCATTATTCGAAAGAGAAGGGAATTTCTTCCAGTGTCTTGACCAACAAACCTCCAGATAAAATTGGTCATTCACTTCACTAATAGCAAAAATAAAACTGTACAACTGTATAAACGTAGTATTTTCATAAGAAATAAGGATCTATCAAATTTATATTTAATAAACTAAAAATCTAATGCTAAAAAGACTATATGGGACTAAATAAATTACACTAAATTAATGGTGTAATTTCACACAGATTTTGACTAGTTATGAGTAGCCATCTTGAAAACTTCATTTTCCAAGTATGGATTGTGATAGTACTTCATCATCGCAAGATCATTTATGGTAACCTACTACTGAAAAAACCTTGACACTGGAGCTGAAAATATATTGCATTGCACAATTATTTTTCTAGTCAGTTCCTCCATTTTGGCCCAGAGAGGGTTGGTACACAATTTGGTTCAGATTTTTGCTGTTGTTAAATTAACCACTGACAGATGCACAAGCAAGTTGGTTTGTTCCCTAACCATGTCCCCTGCTACCTAATGAGCTGGCTGAGACTGTGAACATATCTTGTAGGAATTGCAAAAGTAAAATGACAAGAGAATTCAAATACACAAACTTGTGTCTGTTATTGTTCGCCATA
This sequence comes from Callorhinchus milii, assembly GCF_018977255.1. NCBI lineage: Eukaryota > Metazoa > Chordata > Chondrichthyes > Chimaeriformes > Callorhinchidae > Callorhinchus > Callorhinchus milii. Next base: position 17,258,288 of record NW_024704748.1, on the reverse strand, counting down.
ATATTTGGCAGGAGCAAATAAAATCAGATTAAAACCAAAAAAAGCACAAATTCCAACTCTATACATTACTGTATGTGTTTCAAGATCCTAGTATCTCATTACATTAGCATCTCTGAACATTAGCAAAATTACTTGGTCCTTTGATTTATTGCCTAGTGGCAATACGCTCAGCCTATGCTCTATTTTTTGGACACATATTCATTACAGATTTTCTGCAGTAATCAGATCCTTTAATAATTGTTTTATGAAAACCTGCTAAAATACTAAAGGAAAAAACATAGACGAAACATAAAAAGCAGGTATGAAGTACCTATTTTCTTGATCAACAAGGGGCTGACTCACACAGAAACCCATCATCATGTTTAAGAGAATCCAAACCAGATCAAGCCACATATGCATAGAAATTTCCCCATGTCTAAAATGGACTGGAGGGACACACCTTGCTTTCCCAAAGCCAGAAAACGTTAGGCTCAGTTTGACAAGAAGCAAGGCTTGGAGACCCCAGAGAATGCATTAGGGTACTGTGGTATTGTGGAATTTAAGCAGCTGAAACCTTGCCTTTCTGGCAATCTTTCTGCTGCTTGTCCAGCTAGGTCTATCCTAAGCATTAGTGCTTTGGTCTGCAGGGTTACCAGGAGCCAAGTGGGAAGAATCCCTGCCCAGTGACTATTCTGCTGACAAGTCAGCCTGGCTCAGTGTGTTGGAAGTACAGCGGAACATTCTTGCTCAGGAACCGGACTGCTGGGACCACCACGGAGGTTTGATGTGATTTCAACATTCCTTTGCCAAACACATCACCTTGGAGCCAGCTCAGCTCCAAGGAGACCCTGCTTACACCCTCCCCCTATCACAAATGGAGGAGAATTACAAATATAAAATATCTTAAAGAAATCATTGCTCTTGTATTTCCATTTACATTACTAGTAGTATTTTTAATAAATAACCAAATTGTATCTCCAGTTCATCCCAAAACAACTTTGGAATACATGCGGTATGGCTTTAGCTGACAAGAGTAGATACCATCATTTTTAAATGCTATCACAAAATAGAACGGGTTGTATAATCACATTATTAATTATGGTGAAATAAAAATAAAATTAGGATATTGCTCATTTTATAACTGCTGATATAATAAAGTGATTATGAAGATTAGTGTGACACCCACTTTATCTCACAATCAAAATCTCAAGGTTGCAGCTCACAGTAATACCAAACATTTGAGTAGTTTTTTTTGCAGTTGCTATAGTAACCATCCCTTTGACACATTCAACAGCCTCATCCTTGACAAAAACACTTCTGAATGTTAATTTGGAAAATATTATATTATTTACTCTAAAAACTCCAGTTAATTCCTCCTTAACATCACAAAACTGACAGTTCTACAAACAATGCCAGAATATGTAGATCTTCGTAATGATAATAATCCTTGAATTTGAAAACTTGAGTAAACTTGTGTTTTGTTTCATGTTTACATGCCAGAAACCTCTGACTGCACAGACAGCAAAGATAATTTAGGCAATAACAAATCTCACCAGCCTTTGTCAGAGAAGAAAGCTATTTTGGCAAAATGAATCACAAACACTCTGAGGTTAGCTGAGGTCAACCACTTAACTTCAGTAAATGATTAACCAGTCATTCACTGCATTGGAGAACAATTATTGAAAAGAGCTGAAACTACATCCACAGGATGCTCACACAAATGTGCTCTTCAAGGTTCATTTATAATACCAAGAATGGATAACCTGACAGATTAGTAGTGAAACTTAAAACTTTCATAGACCACATTGTCCAATATTTTTTAACAAATATAAAAATACAGTAGACATCATAGCACTGACTCTTTTTTTATTCCTATGATTAGCCACAGAATAACATTTTTCTTTCACAACAATTTAGCAAATGGCCAAAACATGGTTTAAGGTTGAACAATTTAGCCCTTGGCCCTAAATATTATTACTTTTTTAAGTTAAAAATTTAAGGTCTAATTTATACTGGTTGTGATTGAGACTTCTCATTTCTTTAGGAATAACTTAAAGCCATGCTACATTTCATTTATGTTATTCTCAATGTGTTGAGCTAATTGTTAATGTTTGTCAAAACAGCAGTGTGTCATTTTGTCACAATGAAGCTGTTCACAAATAATGATATGATGTTTTGATGCATTTATGGCATTGCCTCACATAGATTCAGTTTGTAAATAAAAGTAAAAAGTTTGCCAAACATTTGTCATGAAGACAATATTCTGTTTTCTTTTTAAAAAAAAGTTCTGGATAAAGTTTGAGGCACAATATGAAACTGTTAAGTATAAACTTGATTTACTGCCTTGATTCCCTCTAGTTAACAAGCTGCTATTGTTAGGGGTACTATTTGTGAGAAGTATTGAAGGAGAAAGAAACAAAAAAATTGGTTAAATCACACTTGGCTATTCTTAAATAAATCTCCAGTGCCTTTCATGCTTAATAGCTCTCAGTAACATTGTATTAATTAAAATATTTCATTAAAGTAGGTAACTTTGGAAAAATACTTTTCATCCTCTAATGAGGATTGTAATAATTCCTTCATAACTTTGCTTCTTGTAAGTTACATGCTAATTGTTTGATCCACGGGATGAAAATATTTGTTATTTACATGGAATTTTCTTTTAAAAACTAAATTAATTAAAAATCTGCTTAATTTTATTATATTTTTTGTCATACAAAGTAACAAGCTTGCCAAACACATACTGTATCAGTGTCACATTATTGTGGTTTATGCTAGGAAATATTTATTTCACATTTCATTCCATAATCACCGAGCCACTAATAATGCACCGACCAATCCACATAGTCTCAATTTAAAAACACTGAGCCTTAGAAATTAGCCATGAAAAGACAAGTAGTGTTTGTCAACTGCTAAAGATCGCCAGCTCAAGGTGAACAGGTCAACAGAAAGTTGTTTAGGCAAGCATTAATGTGAATCTAAAAAAAGGGAATTCCAATTGCTAAACATCATTCCACATGGAGAATTCCAGTAAGAAAGAGATAAAGTAGACAAACCAGCACCAACTGAAAAGGAGAAATGAAAATACAAGCATTATCAGAGGGAATAACATGTTCACAATTCACTGTACAAAACAACTACCAGAATAGATGTTTATTTGATTTCGCATTTACCACTCCACCAGAAATTGTTCGTAACTTGGAAGTGTATTAACACGAGTTCTAGTGATTGTACTTGATATCACAACAAAGAGACATAAACATTTTTTTGCATCACTTTAAAAGTGTTAAAAAGCAAGTGTTAGGGAACATAAAGCAGAAGATAAATGAATACCATAATGATAAAGAGCAACATAGCAAGAAAAGACAACAGTAGCTAAATGAGAACGTCAATAACAACCTTAAGTCCAAGAAGAATTTAAAATGATACAAAGAAACACAAAAGTACAATGATCTGGATTTCAAATAAAAGTCAGTTGAGAACTAAAATTAATGTTAGAGAGAAAGATTTATAGTACAATGAATTTAAATGGATTAAAGCTGAAAAGGGAGCAAAACAGTTTAAAGGGGAATTAAAGTATTATTTTTGGTCAGCTGAGTATCTGACACATGCAGAAATCCATCAACACCCTTAAAATTGGATGCAGTTTAAAATGGTTTGAGTTTGTTTGGCCATGTGGCTAATGTAAGGCTAATGTAAATTGATAGTATTCAGAACACTGGGACCAATTAGCACTATTTCAATGTATTCAAGGTGTACGTATTGCCTCTGCAAAAAATAGACTATGATAGCGAAACTATAAAAAGTCAATTACTAAAAATATAAAATTATTTTAAAAGAACAGATGAATTGGTTATTCAGCGCAATGGTGATGTGGACCTTGTTGGTGTATATTATCCTATTGAACAACAGTAAATGTGACAGTCACTTTCAATAGAAGTACAGTCAAACATGTTCAAGCAATCACCTCTATTCAGCAAACTGAAGCCTGTTAACAATCACCTTGGTGTGCCCCTTTAGTTTGGGTTCGCCACAAAATAAACCCTTACTCAGAGGCCATCCTTATTTAAAGGCCACTTTAGCCCAGTCCTCTGAGAGGTTGTTGAAGACAGGTTTGACTGTAATTTCAATGTGTGAAAAAGAATGAAGTTGATATGTGCTATTAGGAAAACAATATTTTGTCAATCGATTAAGAATATTGGGGACTATTTTCTGCTGTCATAGAATCATAGAATTATACATCACAGAAGGCAGCCATTCGGCCTATCATGTTTTTGAAAAGAGCTACCCAAATCAATCCCACTTGTCCCTCCTGTCCTAAAATATATCAGAAAACAGAAGTGTTAACAAATCATGTTTTGATGCAACTGTAGTTGATTCAAAAAGATGTACAACAGTGAACAATGTAATATTGCTTCTGCAATTCTCCACTCAGTTCTTTTCTAATATTGATCATACATTTAAGCACAGATAAGAGGCAAGGCTAGTGTTTTCCTGCAGGGAGGAAAATAAGCTGGAGGTCGAGTCACCAAGTGACCCACTCTTGGGTAACCCCAATTGCAACGAAAAAGCAATAGCAGTTGAGGAGGGATGAAGGGAGACAACAAAATAGACCAGATCTAAAATTCAACAAGGAAGGGATACAACCTTTCATAAAATATTATTTTATCTATTGAGTAAAGGTGGTATTTTTTGAGCCTTCATGCTCATCATGTGCTTTGCTGAAAGATAGAAAATCTTTGGAACATAGTGAATGCAAGTGTTTCAGCCAACAATGTCCCTAAATAATTTCCAACACAGTTAATTGTTCCTCTCAGATAGGTGACTTTTGTTTTCATATGGAAGAAATTCTTTTATTTTTTCATTTGGAATTACTAGCGATTTTGGAGAAGTATTTCATCCACCAAATACAATATACACATTGTTTGGAAATGTCTTAAACAGAGCTGACTGTGTATGTTACTCACCAAAGCAGGCCATTGAATCAGCTTATTCTTTGATCCCTGACACTGGCTGGGGTTCTTTCTCTTAGCCCACACCAGCTGGTCCTCCACCAAGAAAATCTGGAAATCTTCATAAACTTTAACCCATTCACGGTTTTCCCATTCTAAGTCATCAAATTCCACATATACCTAGGAAAAAAATAAATGGAAAACTCAATACAAGGCAAATGTCAATTATATACTCCAGTGAATGCTAATATTCACTTTCTAATTCTGAACCACTGTAGATTTGAGAGAATAGCTGAAGACCCCGACTCCCAAAAGGAAACCTAAAGTTTAAGTTCCAGGGCTATTGGTCACTATAAGCGGTTAGATATATTTTCATCATTTCAGAGATAGGTTGCTTGATGGGATTACTGTGTAGAAAGGAGAAAGAGATACATTTTCAAAAACAATCCTGGAGCTGAAGATCAAAATATCTTATTAAATGATTCCTCTGGAACCAACAGCAGATCCCATGAACAGACCATAAATATAACTCATAATCAATTTATTCTAATAAATATATTGTTTAAAGACAATACCCATTGACACACATTTGCTTATAGTTGATCAAAAAACAGGGGATTTTCCTGTACTGTAAGCTTGACAGTGAGCGACTGTGATGTTGGGGGTCATTCACCATGAGATACGCTACTTATAATTGAAGAGCAAGTGTGAATCATGCTTGAGTCCTACTCCTCAAACCACCAAGAGGATATGGTTTCAGGGTTAGTGCAATTCACACCCATTCCATTATAAACATGATAGATGTGAATTACACTGAGCTCACTTTTCTATGCCCTATTCAAAGCTCTAAACCAGCCCAGATTTGCAATTGTTTAAAAAAAAAATTTTTTTTGCACCCTTAAGGATAAATACAGGATTTGGCATCCCATGGTTTGCAGTCTGAAAGGATCGATGACACAAAAAAGCATTGATGACACCAGGAACTGGAGTCGAAGAGCATGATGCTGCAATGTTGAGCTGGGATTCTAGAAGCTGAGCTGAAATGGCCGAAAGAACTTTCTTCATCCAAATCATTGTAACCTTCCTGTATACAGCAGCTCAATTGCACACTGGGGAGCTTTTGGGGAGTGTGATAGAATGGCTCAAGTCTACCAGTTGTGATCAATGATTTTCAATCAGAAAATGTATATTGAAAAACACTGTGCAACAATGGTGATCACCTAACCTCTGAAATAAATATTTTCTGGTGCTGAGATTTGTACTTTAACTGCTTAAAAGGTTTGCATCTTGTTTAACATTACATTTCTTGCAATGTTTTCTCCCACAGCATACATTTCATAACCATTAAGAACACTAAGAATTGTATTTGTTTGGAGCAATGTAAAATTGTGAATCTGAATCTTTGTTATTTTCTATGAAATAATATGATCACTAAAAGTAACATCTATGTTTGTGAATAGTACATGCTGAGGTATAATGGCAGAATTCAAAATGATTTGCTCCAGTATGTCCTTTTATGAGACATCTTCAGTATTCACAGCCTTGTGAATCAGCATATAACATCTCACCACAGTGTTCTTTCATAGAACAAAAGTATGTGGTGTCAACTTAGTTCAGTTGGTAGCACTCTCACCTCAAGGTCAGAAGGTTGTGGATTCAAGCCCCACTTCAGGACTTGAACTCATAATCTAGGCTGGCACTCTAGTGCAGTATTAAAGGATTGTCAGAGTTGCTGTTTGAATAAAATATTAAAACTGAAAAATGATCATGCACCTTATCGTCACTGTTGGATGCTACGTAGAAAATAGTTGCTGCATTTGCCTTCAAACATAATCGCTACCCCTAATTGCAATTACCTTTGAAGTGCTTTGAGCTATTTCAATATGATGATGTACTTACTATACTGTAAAGTAAATTGACTGTATATTTTGTGGGCAAAATGCAGCAGCCAATTGTGCACAGCAATGTCCCACAAACAGTCAAATTTGACAAACAGTCACATTTTTTTGAGAGAATTATTACCCCCATTATTATTATTATTTCTATATCAAATGCATCGATTATTATATAAGAGGCAGATGCGAAAGAACAACATTTGGATCAATAACATGATTTCCCTGTTGCTCCACAGTGATTGTTTTGGATGGGTTTATTTCTTTTTCTTTGTTTTAATACATCCTTAAGAGTTTTGTTGGGGATGCTCTTTCAAAAACAGAATTAACAACTACTACAACCAGTCGTAAACAGCTGCCCCTAAAAATAAATGGACACCATAAAAATAAAGGGATATTAGAGGCGAGATATTTCAGAGCAACTTCATAGAATCATACAGCACAGAAAGAGGCCATTCGGCCCATCTTGTCTGTGCCAGTTCTTTGAAAGAGCTGTCCAAGTTATTCCCACTCCCCTGCTCTCTTCACATAATCCTGCAAATTTGTCCTCCCCAAATAAACTTCTCTATATTGAGGAGAAACAAAATTATTTTGTCAGGTAAGAAACCAGTGTTTAAAGCCTCCTTAAAAATGTACACACTTATAGGTGAAGTGATTTCATCCAGATACATAAACAATTCCTATAACCAGGATCTGATACAGTTCAAGATCCTGGTCCTCACCTTCAAAGCTTTCCACAGTCTTGCTCCCCCCTACCTCTGTAATCTCCTAACCCCCACCGTCCTGCTCGCTCGCTCCGCTCAGCGGGTTCCGGCCTGCTTCACGTCCTCTGCTTCGCTCGCCCCACTATTGGCGGGCGGCCCTTCCGCCACTCTGCCCCACCCTCTGGAACTCCATCCCGTAGTCCCTCCAACTCACCCACTCCCTTGCCTCCTTCAAGACCCATCTCACCCGTCTCACCCACCTCCTCTTAAACCACGTTTTCGATCTCCCTGCTTCCCCCCCCCCGCCCTCCAACCTCCCTGACCTGACCCCGAGCTCGGGTCCATAAGTCTGTCTGTTCAGCACCTTGGACGTCCTCCCGACGTGAAAGACACTTTACAAATGTAATTTGGTAGTACTGTTCTTTTACTTTACAGTATATTCTGTGAAGCGCTTTGAAATGTCTAGAAGATGTGAAAAGCGCTATATAAAAATGCAAGGATTATTATTATATTTCTGTTGGATGACTACTCTATTAAATGTCTATTCAATGTCATCTCATCACAAGACGTCCAATTCTGATAGCGCTTATGCAGCGGTTCGGTTTCAAAAAACGAAAGCAATTACGGAGACCAATAAGAATGAAAAAATGATTCAGAACTAACAATGAACATGATGAACAAACTTATTTACGGAATCAGTTAAGATAAACTTTCCTTGCTTTCTCTTCTATTTAATCTCAATCAGTGACACACAACTGATTGAATTTGCTACTTTGTTCAAAATTGTGGAATCTGTGATCCTTTATTGAAAAACAAAGCAGCTGGGAATGGGATTATAGTTTTCTGCATCACAAGAATCTAAAGTCAACCTTGCAAAAAATTATTCCAGTTCTAGTAGCGAAACAGAAAGCATGGTTTGCATAAGAACAATTATAAACTAGCTTAGTTCACATAAGTAAGTTGGACAGTAGCCAGATCTGTTTTTATGACCTGGAGAGTTTAATCAGATATTACAAATTATTTCTCAGCCAAGGAGGCAGGCAAACAACTACTGTATTCCCAAACCTCTGCCAAATCTGCTCTTAAGTCAATTACAGCTGAAATTCAAAATTTTAATTGCAGTTTTAAAATTTTGAAGCCTAATTCTTAAAAGAAAATGAATCTAGCAAAAGGTAAAAGGTATTTGCCTGCATAAATTTTATTATTAAAAACATCAATACTTCAATGCTCCTTTTATTTTTACACTGTAATTTAAAATTTGTGCTGCCATGTTTACCTACAAATATACAGTTGCTCTATTTCATAGCAAATCCTGAGAAGTGCTCCGAGACTGCCTTCTAATGTGATAAGATGCTGTACCAAATGCACAAATTATTATTATATAATATTAAACATATTTAGCTAAATTCTCTTAATTTGTTTCATTATTTTTATAGTGAACCTTTTCATAGACAGTGAAATATTATCTATTTAACTACTCTCCTTGTTTCATTATATTCTAACTGTTTGCAAACCTTATGAACTGATGCTTTGCACAACAATCCTTTGTGGATTTTTAAACAAGCTGCCCCAGGCACGGCATTGTATCTGTTAACAAAAATCATCTCAACTATGTAATCCACGCTTACTCTTATTTTCAGAATCAATGTGTCAATATGCAATACTTACATGCCATATTCAGCTTTGTTTACTGAATCAGAATAAATTCAACTGCATTAAGCATCTGAAATGCTGACTTATTCAAGCAATTAAGAGATTTGTTTTAAACAATCAACCTTTCATTACCTCATCTTAAAGAAACGATTGCGGAGGCACACTGACTATTTATCAGGGAATCTAAATTGATGTACTTTGTGCAAGTTTGCTCAATATTTACATTGGATAACAGAATACTATAACAACACAATAGTAACTATTTTTATGGTAATATTTTCTTCTCAGTTCAAATACACTAGTTGTAATCATTTAATAACAGTTTCACTATCAATTATTAGATGTGTATCCTTTTGAAAATCTAATCAGATATAATACTATCGTTGTTTTAGATATTACAGAGTGTTGCCCACCCTCTGGAACTCCCGGTGCCCCTCTGACTCCCCCCTCCCTTGCCTCCTTCAAGGCCCAATTCAAGACCTTCCTCTTTGACCGAACCTTCAGTCATCTTCCAACCCCCATCTCCCTTCCCCTCTTCCCCTCTTGATTCCAACCCCCAACACTTGTGCAAACCCGTAATGATCCAACGCCTTTGGCATATCCTCCCAACGTGAAAGGCTCTATATAAATGCATTTTGTTGTTGTTGCTTTAAATATTTGAACAAGGAAAAGGACAGTTTTAATTTTCAGAACTGTACAATTAGGAATAGCCTGATCAAACCTCAAGTTCCCAAAGATCAATATTGAACAACAAAAAAACTCATGCTGCAGCAAATGTGACACCTGCTTTAGTGCAGTCACAATTTGGTGTTGAAGCTATTTTAAGAAAAATATATTTTTAGAAAACACATTCAATGACTTAAGACCAGCTTCATTGCAACAGTTTCATTGCTTCACTGCATAGATCATTTGCAAACACCAAGTAAAATTAGATCCATATCATTTTACATGGACAATGATATTCCCTTAAAAGTCTTAGACTGAGAGAAACGCCAATGAATGTGGACACATAGTAAAAAGAAATCTGCATGGGAAATCTGTACCATTAACAAGCTGCTTGCCAGGCTAAAATAGAGAAAAAACAGAAATAGGCATACCTCATTCAACAGTCAATGGATGAAAATTTCACATCAAAACATAGAATGCAACTACAAAAATAGATGCAGTATGAATTGCCTCCATTGAATATTGAGCGAACAATCAAAAATGGCACAGTTCATCAAAATATCTAGAATAAAATCAACATTTGTAACAACACTCATGATAGTAATAACTAATTGCAATAATGAATTGATATCTATCACTGCATCATTATTTGGATTCAATAATCCTAGTATTGATCGTTAAATTCCATTCTTATTCAGCTGCTCTGTTCCTGCCAAGACCATCAAAGAAGGTAACCAGGTACTGAAGTTGTACAGTGCTGGTTTCATTTTTGCAGCTGCTGTCAATGTTCCACAAATCATTGCAACATACAACAGGTGAAATAGGCCACCCATATTGAGTCCTCAGAGAAGCAGTAGATTTCTCTGTTCCTGGGAACATACAATGTACCGTTCACTCCACTTAATTGTATATTGGTAAGGCTGTAAGAAAATCGCGGGCTACGATTTTGTTGAGAAAACTGAAACTTTTAACGTACAGAGCAACTTTTTACAGTTGCCACAACTGTTGACCATCCAGTGTATAACTATTTATCTACAAGTGCACTCCCAAGTTCTGAAAGAAACTGAAGAGCTATTGTCATCAAGCAGTATAAGGCACCCTGGTTGAATGAACTTAAGTTACTGTACTTGTTATAAAAGTCCTGGACTCAGCATCGGGCTCCATTATTGTCAAGCGCTCAGCATGGAGGACGCTATATAAATTTAAGTCGTCGTTGTTATGCTCTAGTATTAAATGAAAACTTCACTTTTTAAAAATACATTTCTAGTAACAATGGAAATGATTTACAGCTAGTTCAAGATGGAATAATGTAGGGTTGGCAGTTAATATTTTGCAATTATGCAAGTAGAATAACCGTGTGACATGATACAAACTGAAATGTAACTAGAACAGGATAGTAAGTTCCACAAGAATGGCTGCTCAGTACGGTCCAACTGCGTCTGCACCTTGACCCCAAGATAAATAAAAGCATTTCGAATATACATGCCAAACAGCAAGTAAGTCAAAGTGAAAAAATATATGAGCTTAAGAAATCCACTGATCAGAAAGCACACAGGCAATCTGAGGAAAGTATTTGCATGGAACAATTAATTATGCTTCAATTCCTAAACTACATTGAATTAATCTATTATAATGACTTGCATTTGTATAAATGCAATATGATAAAGTATTGGAGCACTTACCACTGCCTAAGTTGGATGCTGAACAAGAGAGGAGAGGAGGGATGGCAGGAAATGAGGGGATGCGTCCCTGTCAAAGAGGTAGGTTTTATGGCAGGATTTAAAGCCAGATTGAGTGTGGGCAAGATGGATAGGCAGAAGGAAGGCATGAGACTTCATGCATTTACATAGAAAAAAATTGTAATATGTTTTTACCTCATTTCAGGAAGCTTCACTAGGTAAAAGCTAAGAAACTTGCTATAAAAATAGAACCTTTCCAGTGAATGTGTGTTTTAGCTTTAAAAAAACCATCAGAAAATATTCAGGTTTTATTTTCTCTTAGGTTTATAGACTTATTATTCCAACGAAAAGGATCAAGACATTTTTAAAACTATTGAATCTATTGAAAATAGATGACTTAGATGTTGTTTTTGTCGTAGATTAGAACATTTCAATCTAAATCTAATCAACATGGTCATCTTTATTTGGAAGTTTTACTTGTTGGTTCAAACAATGTATTTAGTTTCACTGGGAAACAAATGTATCACCAGAAAAAGTAACATTTTAACTCAACTTATAATGCAAATAAACAGTTAGTATGAGACAATATAACTTAATGCATGGCAGATTCATATATATTCTACTTGAAACACATTAATATATAATCAAATGTTAGCAAATTAATTCAAATGCAAACAAGCTTTACCTAAATACTACATGGTTATGTAAACACTAGAATATGTACAAAAGATTTTTATATTGAGGCCACTGAGAAACTGACACTCTATTGATAAAATACAGAAAGAACAATTCTTCCACCAAGCAATTTGTCCCAACCAATATCACTGCGTTAATTGTAAGTACGCCACAGCAGTGACACTGAGATGTAAATTACAATATGGTGCTGCATCCTGCGCAGGAAACAGTTCTTTGCCAACAGTACAACCTTTTTTTTCTAATTATCTTCCTATTTAGCTGTTTGCAAACAAAAAATGCAGAATTTGGCAATGATTGATTTTGATTATAGCTGCATTCAACAGTGGTGATATCTTAGGCAGTATTGAGAAAGGGGCTTTAGTCTTTGGAAAGATGGAAACAAGAGTTATTTAAGTCTGTAACAGTGCCCCCAGGAAGAGTAAGAAGGGAGCTGAAGGGCTAGCCTGGTGGAGGATAAATGGCAAGTCGTGGTGGAATAAGTCAGGATTAGAAGCAAAAGTAAACATCAAAAGATACACAGTTAGAGTCTAGTACAATTCAGATCAAGCTTTTCAGTTGGATTAGCAGACGCAAGATTTTAAAACAAAAGTTACAGTTTTCACTTGCGCGCAGTTAGCTATGTATTACTACACTCAATGATTAGCTTAAATTTGCTAACTGTCTAAGGGTACATAAGATTTTTGTTAAGGGTACATAAGATACCCTTTCTTTTTTGTGTTGACCCAAATAAATTGTGACTATTGTCATTTTATTTAGAATTGTGGCAAGAGCTTTATAAGCTTACTTTAACTAGGCCTTGAAAAAGGTTAGATAAAGAATTAATACATGCAGACATTCAAATGATTCAGAACTTGTTCTGAAAAAACAAAAACACATTATAAATATTTGAATAACAAATACAAATGTGGCAATTATATAGTTCTCAAAACTTTCCTAATCAAAATGACAGTTTATCAAAGCAAAAATAAAGGACTTCTCTTTTATGCAGCAAATTGAGCAGTTAGTGGAGGAGGTCAAGAAGTACTTTCTGACCACAGAAACCCCCCGCGCCACCCCTCCCTCCATCCTAAGGTTAGTCAGATGATGCAGGTTACATGAAGGAATTATATGGTCTCAGTGTGGTTGCATTTGTTGTCTCCCCTAATCTTGTTTCTTGCCATTTCCCCATGCTCTTTTATACTAATATTCTTTAAGTGTTTAACTTATGCAATTCAATGATCTACAATGGCCACTTAGAGTTTATGTTCTTAAAAATGTTATACTGTTTGTTCGTTGCTGCATTGAGACCACAATTGGCTACCATGTTTCGTCCACAAAATATTCAGTCAATTCACTTTACAGTGTGTTCTGTGAAGCGCTTTGAGACGTTTCAACCACGTGACAAAGACTCTATATCAAATGCAAGGAATATTATATTATTATAACCTTTTAGGGCTTTCAGAAATTTTCAGTTCACGTCCCCAGTTGCTAATTCACCAAGCAGTGGAAATAATCTTTCACGACCTCTCAAACCCTTTCATAATTTTAAAGAATTCTATTACAACCCCTTTTAAACTCTGCTGCTCCAGGGAATACAGATCCCATAGAATCATGGAATGTTATGCAAATTTCCTGGAGCACTTGAATGAAGAGCTGTACTTTGTGTATATGACAACAAATGCCACGACATTTACAGATTCATGAAATTAAATGAGTAATGATCCAAAGTGGATGATATATTCACCCACACATTGCTTCACTTGTACAGTATTTTGGTCAGAAATTGGTGGATAGTTCTTCTGATGGGTTTTACTGCACTTAGTTCGGTTGGCAGACAATGTCCAGCCAAGCTGTGTTACAGCCCAAATAGCTGTCGTTTGAACTCTAGAATTCACCTTTCCTGGTTGGACCAGAGTATATGATAAATCCATTTCATCAGGCAAGGGGAGATAAAATGAGAATGACAATCTGACTATCCCGAGAACAAGCATTCTTCCCTGGCAAACACCCAACCAGAGAACAGGATTGTCCTTACATCCAGAAAACTCCTTGGATAAGACATTTCCCACTCAACTATATAAAAGTAAACAAAAATGTGCACACACCTGAATAGCATGTCACTATGCAGTATTTTTAGGTTAAAGAAACCAAAGCAAATAGGGAGTACAGGAGATTTTTTAAAATAAGTAAATGGGTGATATGTCTGCAAACTAGGAAAAAAACATACAAAGGTAATCAAAAACTAGACAAGACCTTGTCAACTACAAATATGGAGTCCTGTAGCTCAGTGGTTCGAGCCCTCGCCTTGCAAGCGAGACACCTGGATTCAATTCCAGGCAGGGCGAAATCTTGGGCAAGTTTCCTTACTTCACACGCCTAATAATAATCCCTCCAAAACAAAAAATTGGTCATTTTCAATCCATGACTGTGGGACACTGCTGTGTGCAATTGGCTGACGCGTTTCGCCCACAAATATAGGGTCAATTCACTTTACAGTCTATTTTGTGAAGCACTTTGAGACGTCGAGAAGACGTGAAAAGTGCTATATCAAATGCAACAATTATTATTATTCAGTTGTTGGAATTAAGACATTGAAGAAATCTTGGGGGACATTAGATGAATATGTCAAGTGGTACAAAAATTGTTTAAAAAAGTAAAATTGCATACTAGTTTGATTCATGTGACTTCTCAATATACAAATTATGAAAACAGTGAAATTAACGATCATGACAATAGAGCATTGAATCTATAGAACAAAAACTTGTTCTGTAATGTCTTCCATTATTGATTTCTAAAGAAATTAAGATATCATTTTTATGGCTTTTTAATGGAGCGCAATACTGTACAATTCATTTTGTATATTTTCTCAGCCCCTCTCCCCCACCAAAAAAAGGTGTCATTAAATTGTACAATGAACATTTTGGTTCTTTGGAATTTGACTAACTTGGGGCAGCTAGGTTTAGTAAACATCTACACAGTCATAAGATTTCACTTAGAAAGAAGTTAACCCATTAAACCAAGCAAACATCTCAACAGGGTGGCTCACCCAGTAATTCAATAAGGTTTAGTAGTACCTTGCTAATAAGTACAGTGTGGGCCTGAATGTGTGACAAGGTCTGGAAGATCAGCAATTTAATTTATAAAGCTTACTATTTTAGGTTCATCTCACGAAGCACAGGGCTTAGATGTAATAGCGCCTAGTAGAATACACAGAAAAACTCAAAAGACAGACATTTTAATTCTGTCCATCCAGCTATAGTTCTCTACCTTGTCCAGAACAAAAGATAAATCCATGTGTCACATGAGTGTATTGTTAAAAAGATATGCATCAACAGAAAAATTAATCCCCTCAGCAGGCAAAAAAAATGTTTGTGTGCATATGTGGTTGCAGTACTAGTGGATTGTGATACACGGACATTTCTCTCATTCTGTTTGTTTGCCTAAAAATGCTTCAGTATGTGATCCACTCATGTCTGAACTGCAACTGGAGAGGCCTCAGCACTAAATTAACATGATTCAAGAGCATGCATACAACAGTTAAATAATCATTTGCATTCATACAGTAATAGCTAGGTTGGTTACTGGAGTCCATAGTTAAAAAAAGGGCACTTCATTCCAGCAGCCATTTAATTATGTTGCCAGCATTCCACAATAGCTATCCAAAAGAGAGTGAAATTAAATAACAAAACCTGCATGGATGGCAACTGAAGCTCCATATAATTCCTAAAAATCATGTTCATCTTTTCATCCAAAGCAGATTCCAGTTAGTTTGCGTTAAAATATATTAAAGGAATGTCCATTAGTAATTTGTTTTGACAAAAGATCAGAGATCTAAAACATTAACTAATTTTCCTCTCTCCATAGATGCAGCCTGAGCCTGTTGCGTGCTCCCAGCGACTTATTTTTATTTCAATTTCTAGCATCTGCAGCATTTTGCTTTTTGTCCATTAGTAATAATCCATTCTAGACCATATCTATATTACTTTATTCATATTCCTTGACTCAAAGAACCACAAGTTATTTTTCACAGTATCTGCAAATGGGTTATTTTTATCCATATACAATACTTCAAGAAATGACACTGGGTATTCCATTAGAAATATCCTGTATTTACACATCAGTTGATTGTGGTTTTTAAAACTTTTATAAACCTTCACTATGAGGCAAGGTAGTAATTTAAGTTTTTTTTAAAATAAATGCAACAATTTTACAAGATTGATATAGTCTAGATTACACAAAAAAATGTACACAACACTAGTACCAACTGGAACACCAGTAGCTGCCAAATGTTCCTGAAAATTATTTGATGTTTCTTTAGTTATTGGGAGGTTAAAGAATATATCATCTGGAAACATGCAGACAAGCTTAAATAATTTTAACTGACAGCCTCAAGAAACATCTATTCCCCATCAAGGTCAAGCTTCTCTGCTTGTCTGGAGGCATTATTAGAATTGGAGTGCTGGTAAACAGCCATCAGCTGCCCATGACATGTTCTATCTTCCATATTTCTAGCCCCAGCGGATGACACTGAGGCAGCTGCATCCATAAATAATTTTCATGACTTAATGCTTCAAGTAGTTACATGGAGGGGTTAGATCAAACCAAAGTTCTGGTTTAATAGTAATCCTAAGGGTATCTTTGCTTATTGAATATGTTAAAATGCAACAAAAGAACATTTCATACCCAAGACAACACAGTTTGAAAAACATACAGAATTGCTGTAAAAGAATATTACCTTCACATGCAATATTATGAAGAAATTATATTCAAAATTAATTTGTGCACAAGATTGCAAATAATTTCAAAGCAATGTGTATTTACAAAAGACAGGTCATATATAACATGTATTCAGATTATTTTAAGTTTAAGATGCAGCATGTTAGATGTCTAACAATTCCTTTACTAAATCTTGACTCAGAAGAGAGTGGATAAAGTAAAATTTCTTTGAATAAAGGAGAAAACTGTAAACTGGCAAAATAACAAGAAAAAGAACATATTCGATAATAGCTGTAACTCATTGCAAATTTCAAGGAATAATCCAGAAACCCACATTGTAAATATGTGAACATTTTAAATGATATGGAGGACAGTATTTAGAATGCCCTCATTAGGAAGGATACAAATGTGTAAGGGAAAGAGAAAGTTTGAAGAAAAATAATGAGTTTATAGAATTACAAAGAGTTTGCAACTAGATGTAATCAGAAAAAAATATAAATAAATCCTACATGATCTGCAAAGGCAATCGAGCAATGAATGTTCTTCCATCCACTTTATTCAAATCTAGCCTCCTTTTCTCCACAGGAACCCTATAGCCTGACCTAGTCCCTCGAATGCAGAAATTCCTGCAGTGAGTGAGATAGATTGTTTATTCATTTCACTGGCCTGTTCCTAATCAGTAAAACCCACTCATCTGCATCTGTGCTCTGATGTGAAAGTTAGTCAGTCTGCAATGTTGAGAAACATTTCACTTATGCTCAAGGTTACCAGATACTCAATGTTTCCCAATTTGAACTGACAGCACAAGTTACATATACAGGTTAGAGAGCGACACAGCGAGAGAAAGGGACACACAAACACTTATACTTAAGAGTAGACAGAAAGATTCAAAAAGAGACAAACAAATTGAAAGCTATTGTGCGTGGAAAAGAAAGGGTCTATGAGAGGATAGAGATACTGATAATTGTGACTATAGTAACAGTATAACTTCTGATGGAACATTTGGTTTGTACTGTACGTATATTGCATTTCTCTTATTGACCTGTTATCTGCACCGTTTTCCCACAATGGAGGCAGTTATTTTCTGAAACAACTAATTGACGCATCAACTGCTTTTGCCGGACGTCTGCTGCACATATACACCACTTTGTTGGGGACTCTAGTTTTTTTTAATATTAAAGCTATGCATCAAAGAGTCTGCTTATATTGATATTATTTCTGATTAATTATTGATTAAAAGCACTAGCCCTGGTTAATAGAGGAAGACAAATCAGGAAGTTCACACCCAGATATAATCAGAGCAGCAATTATATCTTGGATTTAGCAGAATGTCTGTGAGAGTGAAACAGATGTTTGAACAGTTGGAGGTAATGACTCTATAAAAACTGGTCACCTTACCTCCATGAAGAAACTAATGCAGTGAAAATGTAGATAGTATTTGCTTGCTTGGGTAAAATAACAAGCGTGCATTGTCCTGAAAAATCCTTTGTCTTCAAGCTATTTACTACTGTTGCTTTGTTTAAGGAATCCTGGAATAGGCTGGAGCAGATATGTTGAAGCTATGCCTTGTCAATTCAGAATTAGACAATTATTTTTCAATTTGGATAAAAACACACTTTAAATTCAACTATTTTTACCAAAAATATTACTTTTTTCTTGTTTGAAATAGCTGTATTTTCCAGACACAATGCATTTAAAAAATTTCAATCAACCTTGTCATCTATAATAAAGTGAAAAACAGCTTTTACCATCCAGTTATCTTCAGATATTGAATGCCAGGCATTCTGGAGTAGCTAGCTAGAGTAGCTAGATTTGCTCCCCCCCTCCCTTGGCTGCAAACCACAATCAGCAGGAATGAAAATAGTATAAGTATTAACTCAAACAGCTGAGCACATCTTTCTCACCATCTGTGAGAGGTCTTAACAGAATAATCTGACTTCCTTTTTAGATGCAGCAGGCACACTGTCATTTTCATGTACATACTGTATTCTGTAGTCAATCAACCTATCCTAGTATTGCAAAAAAAAAGAACAGCCTCATGAAGGAGGGAAGAAAACAGCAGAAATAAGGGATGTGTGCGTGTGTGGGGTGGTGGAAGAATGCATGATTAAAAATGCAATGTTTCAGGATTCTATTCGCTTGTCTCAGTTGGTTGCAAATGCACCTCTGGGTGAGAACAGCCTGAGCTCCTGACACCCCAGCAACATTGCAGGAGGTGCTATCCTTCATACGAGACATTAACCCAAAGTTCTGTCTGCCTGTTCAGGTAGACTTTAAACTAGCTGTCACATTTGTAAGGTCACTACACTTACCTGCAATTCCCTCTAAAGTGTTTTGAACAATTTGAAGTTATAGATACTGTATCAAATCCACAGATTGTTATTTTTCAAAAAATTATTTTGTTGTATTTATTGGCTATTGATGCTTCATTAACTATAAGGAGAAATGCCATAAGTACAGTTAAAGTGACAATGGCAATGCAAATGATTGGTAAACACTGGCAATTGAGAGAAGTGTTTTTTTAAAAAACAAAGTGAATTCTGTTATCTAGAACCAATGTATGCCCTGTGGACAAGTTGAATGTAGGGTCAATTTCAATGGTTTTACATACAAAGAGTTCAC
This sequence comes from Callorhinchus milii, assembly GCF_018977255.1. NCBI lineage: Eukaryota > Metazoa > Chordata > Chondrichthyes > Chimaeriformes > Callorhinchidae > Callorhinchus > Callorhinchus milii. The sequence continues at coordinate 17,238,750 of NW_024704748.1, read as the reverse complement.
AATTTTATCTGGGTCATTGGATGAACCTTTGGAATTATCTGCTTGATGACAAAAATAAAATTGTAATTCAGCAAATGAGTTACCCGTTGGCTATTGGTCACTTCAAAAAAAATAGAAAGCAGGAACCAGGTAATTTATTCTAATTTAACATCAGGTAGGAAGGGTTTCTGCACAAGGATTAAGTTGAAATTATGAACTCTTTTATCAAGTTGGTTTACAAAATACAGTCATTACATCTTAAATTGTGTGTGCATCCGATTTAGTGGTTTGAGACGTCCTCCCACATGAAAGGCACTATATAAAATGTAAGGATTATTATTATAGATTATGACATCTGCATATAAAAGAACAATTTAAAGGTACGTTGCATTAATGCGTCAACTATTTAGGTAGAAAAGAATAGGAATGGGTTGTTTTGCTTTGCCTTGATGTGAACCAGAAACTGACAATTCCTATGAATTGAATCTACGTTCTGAAATTCACAGTTCTTTAGGCAGATCTATATGAATTAAAACTAGAGATGTGGGTGGTAATTCCAGCATAGCAGCCTATTACTTCTTCAGCAAATGTTTCATAACGGACAATGTATATTTTGGTCATCATCATGCTAGAATATCAACTAATACCTCAACAGCCATGCCACCATGGCTTTCAAGCTATTTACTATTGCTGAAAGTAATTCACAATTAAATTTGCTGATGCACAACATTTGAAACCAACCGGCTACCTGACCATAAACCTCATTCAAATTTTGGCTGACTATTTGGACACTGATATCAATTATATCACGATGTAGAAGTGATATGAATTATATCAAAGAAATACTTGAAAACTGAGATGCTGGAATATCTGTTCTCCCTGACTGTTATGAATCATTTGGTTGCCAAAACAAAAGTCACTCTGAGAACTCCAGAATCTCGTAGAACAGCAGTAGAGTTATGCTTTCATTCTTGTACAATAAAATTCAAAAATAAAAATTTTCAAGTAGATTTCAATTAATTTGACATTGAAATAATATTAAAGGATCTTCTGATGTGGGTAAAAGCTCCCTTCAACTGCACTAAATTATACATATGAAAAAAACAGTATAAAATGATTGTGTTGCGTTACCTCAGGAAACAGCTAAGAGCTTAGTTGACCCCAACATCCCTGCGTTATGGTGGGAAGAAATTATTATATAAGTCAAATTGAGAACTTAGCATAATGTGGGTAAACTATATACTACACAAAAGTACTTTGTAAATTTTCACTTTATACAGCAGGACTGTACAACTTTTTTGCGCTGAATTCACTCCAATTGTGAAAGAATTGTTTTTAAAATAAGGATTTGAATTTGGAGCTCTTAACACTGCTGTAATTTTGGATTTGTTCTATACCTACTTTTTTTGATTAAAAGGCATAACATAAGTCTTGCAAATTGTCTGCTACTGTGTATTAAAATTTTACTTTCCCCAGATTCATGAAGTCTGAATCTTTTAAAAATCAGCTATGAGGAAAATTAATTCTATTTAGGTTAATGGAAATTGTTTGCAAAACATCAACTTTATTAATGCATTCATTAAAGGGTTACAGTCAGCATTGAGTTGATGCCATATGACCTAATTTGGCTAGTTGCCCACTTTCAGCATCACTGTACAAAACACCACTTGGACCCTACTGTAACATGATACACTATTTAACACTTATGAGGGTTCAGGGCATAGATTGGAACATTCAATTCAGCAGAAGTAAATGTGGCCTGAAATTTGATTTCCAATATTAGCAGCATATGAGATATACTCAAAATTAATATTAGTGCACAGAAAGTTTCACAATGTCCTCAGTTTCTTTGTGTTCTTTAAAGCTAAACTTGCCAATCAATACATGTTGCATCTTACGCCAACAATAATAAATTACAGAATAGAAAACTGCAAACGTATGCAGACTGTATACTCAAGTCTTGCACACAAAATTTCAATCCAATTTCTGTTCCAAGAATCTCTATACTTAGATTTACAAGCCATCTTATGCTCCAAGAAGCTGCAACTCCCAGAAAGAATGTATGTTGCATAGTTAACCATTAGAATGAAATCTTGGTAGGAAAACCTTGCATTTATAATTATACCTTTAATTAAAAGGTCTCAAACGCACTTAAAAATGCAAGACAGAGATAGCGAGCAATTAAAGGGAGGAAATCAGAAGTGACCAAAGGCTTTTTTTTCAGCAAATAATCAAGATATCAATATTAAGTGGAAGAAATCCAAAAGGCAGGGGTGTATTGACAGAAGCCTGTGCTTCCAATGATGACATAAAGGGTGTAGGAAGAACAGTGCCATTCCACTGTTGGTCCTACATCTTTTAGGGAGGCCAGAGGGCCTTTTCCAATTTTTGAAGCTGTCTATTTTTCTTGTGATGTTTTGTCTGTGCTTATAGGTTTTAATTAAGTGCATGGCAGAAGCACAAGCTGTAATACATTTTAAATGTCAATAATAATAATAATAATCCTTGCATTTGATATAGCGCTTTTCACGTCGGGAGGACGTCCCAAAGCGCTTCACAGAACACACTGTAAAGTGAATTGACTGTATATTTGTGGGCGAACGTGGCAGCCAATTGCGCACAGCAATGTCCCACAAACAGTCGTAGATTGAAAATGACCAATTTAATTATTGTTTTTGGTTTTTTGGAGGGATTATTATTAGGCGTGTGGAGTAAGGAAACTTGCCCAAGGTTTCGCCCTGCCTGAAATTGAATTTAGGTCTCTAACCTGAATTAGGTGCTCTAACCACTGAGCTACAGGACTCCACAATGTACTAATTGAATTAGATGATGAAGAATGGAAACAATCTACTGCTGCTCTACGAGAACAATTTTGCTGATGAAATACACATACACAGCTCTACCACATTACAACTTGTAATACATTAAAATAAATACTTTTGATACCTAATAAAGTGTACCGCATGTATCACCATTAAATAACAAACATATTATTGTATTACAACAACAACGAAATTACATTTGTGAAGTGCCTTTCACGTCGGGAGGACGTCCCAAGACGCTGAACAGACAGAGTTACGGACCCGAGCTGGGGGTCAGGGTGGGGCAGGCTGGAGGGCGGGCGGGGAAGCAGGGAGATCGAAAGCACGGTCGAAGAGGAAGTTCTTGAGATGGGTCTTGAAGGAGGCAAGGGAGGGGGCGAGACAGAGGGACTGTGGGATGGAGTTCCAGAGGGTCGGGGCAGAGAGGCAGAAGGCCCACCCGCCAATAAGCGGGGAACGTGAAGCAGGTCGGAGCGCGGAGGGAGTGAACAGGATGGTAGGGGGTTAGGAGGTCGGAGGGGTAGGGGGGAGCAAGACCGTGGAGGGCTTTGAAGGTGAGGATCAGGATCTTGAACTGTATCCTCTGTGTGAAGGGAAGCCAGTGGAGTTGGGCAAGGATGGGGGCGATAGGGTCGCGGAGCCTAGTGCGGGAGAGGACACAGGCTGCAGAGTTCTGGATGATCTGCAGCCTGTGGAGAGAGGAATTGGGGAGGCCGACAAGCAATGAGTTTGCATAGTCAAGCCTCGATGTAATGAAGGTGTTTATGAGGGCTTCGGTGGCCTGCAGTGTGAGACATTGTTGGAGCGGGGCGACGTTGTGGAGGTGAGGGAAGGCAGAGCGAGTCATGGTGCAGATGGGGTAGAAAGTATAGCTGAGGGTCAAACAAGGTTCCGGAATGGCTTAGCAAGGTGGAGTGTGCAACCATGGATGGTGATGTTGTCAGTGTCTGTGATAACAATTATTATAATAATTATTACAAGAAAGGTATTCAAATGGAAAAATTACAACTTTAAGGAACAGTTCAAGTTAACACACATTGAAATAGGAACAGGAGAAGACCATTCAGCCCATCAAGCATGTTCCACCATTTTGGTAGATCATGGCTGATTTGCAGCGTCACATCATTTCCTTTCCCTCGTACTATATCCTTTGATCCCGACCCATTACCTGAGGGTTGGCAGCCAAAACTAAACAGTACTTCAGATGAGGTCTGACTTGGGCTCCTTGTTTTGTATGCCAAACCTCTTGAGATAAAGATCAATATCGCATTAACCTTTTTGATCGCTTTTTGTACCTGTGAATCTAGACATATAAATCCCTTTGTAAAGATTATTATCATCATCATCATAGAACTGAAGTTGCATCTTGACCATCTCATATTTTTATCCATTTTCACTTATACACTTCAATGCAACTAGTCTAATTCTCTGAAGGAAAGTAACACCTGCAGACAGAAATCCAATCTTGGCAACCAGCACATTTAATTTATCCACCATATACTTTCCTTTCAAAGACCTTCTTCTTTCCCCAAGTTTACTGTTAAGCTTCAAAAAACAGTCTTTCCAGTGCTTCTGCTAATATTATATATTATAAATACAGTCACTCCACTTTACCATATTCCTGTGAAGCGCTTCGCGAAGTCCTAATGTGAAGGCTCTATACCAAATGTAAGCATTATTATTATTACAGAACTGAATTTGCAGCATCATATTTTGTTGCGCTGCAGTTTACAATCAATACTGTATAAGGTTACAATACATCCAGTTTCATATACTCTTAAAAGTTTCAATAGCTATTATTAAATGTTTACACTACTTAGGATTTTCATGTACTTCGTTCCATTTTATTATGCTTAAAAGTATTTGAGAAAGCTCGAGAAATGTTAGATAAAGGGTTCACTGGAACTTGTTTTATTATCACCGGCTTGCATGCTTTTGACATCAATTATAACCAGATTGGTTCTATATTCATAAGACAGGAATAAGAAAGTGTCTAGTCAACTGATCATGCTGTAAGCTGGCAAACACTCAAACATCTGTTAAGGATCAAATTTCCACAACATGGAACCAATGAACGAGTCACACAATCCTTCTTGTACCATGAAATATGAAACAAAGAACCTTGTTACACATTTAAAGATAAAAGTAGGTCTAAACATTTTGCTTGTATATCGAAATAGCTTGATAGAAAAGTATTTCTCTTCCAAAATAGAATTTCTGAAATCTTCATTTGTATAATGATGCTGCAGCAACAGCTTTTAAAGTCAATTTGTAGGAGTTTGTACAAAATATTCCCCTGAATGCTTGAACAGCATTTCTGCAGGCCTCTTTTAAACACTCAAATCTAAACTAATCTAAACTAATCTAAAACTAAACAAATAACATCAGTTTCAAACCTCTAAAGCTATCAAATAGAACACAATTAAAACAAATCTTTAGTACTGACGGCAAACTTAAAAAACAGTATAGCTAAAATTACATGACATTTCATTCTAAAACAGTAGAATAATTTATAAAAACGCATTTTAATACTGTTTAATTACCTTCTCGCTCCCTTTATGTCTCAGTATTCTTTCAGGATGGACACAATGGCATTCTAGACCACACTTCTCTCCATAGTAATAATCAATGCTGTTTAAAATTGACTGACATGAGATCGACTTTGTAAGGCAGTGTTTTCTTGCTGATTTTTCCTTTGAAGATGAAGGAATCAGCAATCATAATGTGCTCCATCTAGCGAGCCAGCAGAGAACCAGTAAAACTTAACGCACGCAAGGCAAACAAATTTAATGAAACAATCTTATAATCACAGACTCCACCTCTCAAAAGTAGTCAACACTCATTGAAATTATTATAACACTTACATTAATCACGCTTTTTGTGTAAATGAACATCTCAAAATATTCAACAAATACAATAGTGCACAGTCAAAGAGATAGTCAATAGGAAGTAAGAAAGGCAGTGAGGAAAAGTGACTTTGAAAGAAAGTTCGAGAAAACAGGGCTAAAGTTTTGGCCAACTATGCTGGAGCAAGTGAAAAGCAAGTAATGTCAGAACATGAAAAGCAAAGGGTACGGGCTGGAATGAAGAACTGGAGAAGTTTATACAGATAACAACAACAAGATTACGTTTGTATAGCGTCTTTCACGTCGGGAGGACATCCTAAGGCGCTGGGCAATGTACAGCGTTTCAGACCCGAGCTGGGTTCAGAGAGGGGGAAGGGAGGGGAGATAAGGTAGGGCAAGAGGGATTTGAAGAACAGGTTGTGGATCTTAATTCCAATTCCCTGAAGTAGTGGAGACTCATGGAGCTTGGCAAAGAGGGGAGTAATGCACCTTGTGCAGGAGAGAAGTCAAACTGCAGAGTTCTGGATGGATTGAAGCTTAAGAAGTTGGTGAAAGAGCATCAGAAATATTATCCTCGAAGTGACGTAATGTTGCAAGAAAAGTTTGCCAAGGGATTGCAGGCTAAAGAATGCTATGCTTAAAACTCTACTACACTATCCATGTTATCAAGAATATTGGAAAGCATCAGACAAAATTATATCATAGACGATATTCGTCTGTAGTCAAAAAAAGGAATTTGAAGTCTCAGAAGACGAGAACAAGCAAAAGTAAGCCAAAGCAGCTTTTACAATGTCCTTCATTTCAAGCGTCAACAATTCCCCAGAAAAAAATCTTTAAACAATAGCAATGGGCTACCATGCACTCGGAAATTAGTTTTCCAATTTAGCCTCACGATTACTTTAATTGGCTACATAGCAGAAATACTAAAATATTTTCCACTGAAATTATCAGAAGAGGAAAAGCCTTAAATTGTGTTTTCTGAGGTTAAGACTTCCTCTTTTTAAGGTAATGTTCTCCACTTCCTCTTTCTTCTCTCACCATGAACTGCCCCCAACCAATAAAGTTAGTAAGGAATTGGGTTTCAAGCCACCAGCAATGTCTCCCTCAGAACAGCTGCTTGAGGTTGGCTAGTGCAGCCCAGGTTGATGCTTTCTTATCATTTCCGTCTCTTTATGGGGAAATGTTAAGTATTCTGCAATTTTTTTAAATGTTTGTATTAAATGACTGATATTGTAGTAAACAATTAGTATACTGTGTAGCTTTATTATTGTATTAAAATGGGGCTTGGGGTCACTATAATATTAAACAGACAAAAGCTTACACTGTGAGATCAATCCTTTATGTACCCGGGCTAATAATTACCAAATGCAAATCAATACACGAAATGTCTGCAAATAAGATGTAAATGTAGGATGCACTTAAATGAATGGGCAAAAGTTTCCAAGGGGGAAGACTGAAAGAGGTGAAAGATTGAAAGATCCAGTGGTGTTAGCTGACTTGCTTACCATGTCCTACAGTGTGAGACACCAATAAATAAGGCTAACAGGATGCTGAACTACACTGAAAACATCAGCTGAATTCAGATCTCTTGAAATCGCCCACAAAATAGTCAATCCGCTTTATACTGTATCCTGTAAAGCACTCTGAGACATCTCAACTATGTTATAAGGCACTCTATGAAATGCAATGATTATTAATATTATCATGTTCCAGGTTTACAGTGCACTAGTCGAATCGCACTTAGAGTACGTCAGAGTTCTGATTGCTACAACAGAACAGGACTCAATGACCCGGAAGTCGGATCAGTGGCTATTTTCTTCAGACACTTTATAACATGGTGTCTAATTGTTTTTGATCTGAAACACAGCACTTCTGCTATATCAGTAGCATCAGTACTATCTTACCAGTCCAATTAAATAAATAGGAAAAATATATTTAGTGTAAAATATAATACATTTTATATAAAAAATTGTAAAATATATTTTGGGTTCCATGTAAACACAGGCTCTTTGGCTGCATGATTAAATTCTACATGCAACGCCAGCCAGCAATATGAAAAGTAATACATAATAGAAGCTTTATTTCACTTAAATATGTATTTGGCTGGTAATTTTCAACTTTTATCTAATAATAACTGACTTATGTCTAATAACTAACAATATTTGTTGCTGAACTTGTCTGGCCTAACAAAACGGAACAATTAAATAGTTCTCCAGCCAGTGGGAAAATGGAGGATATGTGACTATGCCAAAGTTGAAAATAAAAGACCATGTCAGGATAGACTCAGTTGTGCTAAAACAAACAAACCTCACATTTTGGGAGCATTCTGCAATTGTAACATGTAGTACCAGTGCCAACACATGCAATAAAAACAGTTATCTCAAATCTGTGGAACACAGAATTTATTCCACAGACATTAGTTCAAACAAGAATACTGTGTTTTCAAAATACTAGAAGTTTGAAAATAAACAGCTGTCCACTCACTCACAACACCAGCAAGTGCTTGAGGTAACCATGGTGGCATAACCCTCAGAATAAGTGTTCCTATGTATTCTTGGGCATAATCAATGCAAAAATAAATTCAACCACTGCCACACAACTGATTATGAACACTGATCATCAAGCAAATAATATAGAATAAAATGAATCTTCCAAACCGTGCAATTTTCTTCACTACATTTTTCTTCAATAAGGAATTCAAGTAATGTCACAAACATATTGCCAATTCATAACATTTAAAGATTTTGAAACCACATCATAAAACTGCAGCACACAACAAAAATCTAATCAAACCAAACCTACACTCATAACACTTCATTTGAACTAAACCGCAGAAAAATCACACATCATGTAAACACAAAATTGGACATGAAGTGACTCAACATCAGTTTTTTTCCCACTGCTGAAGCAGATCCATTTAATTCACTCAGGATTTTCACATGTGTGCATTCCTTTTCAAAAGTTGAATGAATACAACATTCAGCAAACATATAGTTATGATTCTCTATATAATTTAGTGGTATACATAGTTAAATTGATTGTTTTAAATAAACACAAATATGTGCCAATGTATTATTTCTCATAAAAGTATAGATCTACGTTCATAAGCATCACAAAAGCATTAATTGAAATTATGTATGTTTGGAAATGTCACCAACAATTTTAATGTATACTTCTAAAAATATTTTGGAAAGAAAATGAAAGATTCAGTTCTAGCTTTACAGCCTTGCAAGTGCAAATTGTGAGCACAAAGGTCTATATTATCCTTTAGTTTCCATTTATTTAGTTATTGGCCCAAACTGCAAACAGTAAAATAGATTAGATGGATGAGACAGGAAAGTATAATTTAACGGAGATTAAGTTATTATTGCAGTACAAAAAATATTTTAGCATTACAGAAAGCAAAGAGCTGTGGTTACGCTACTCACTCACATTGCTTTCAACTGGGTCTAGCAGCACACACGTATTGGAACATATGTTTACCAACCTGGTTGGCAGTAAAATTTCAAACAATAAAAAAAACTTTTTTCACCAGTTAAAGAAATAGAATGACAGTACAGAAATAGAATGACAGTACAGGAGGCCATTTAATTGAAATAGTTCCAACATGTTCTGAGTTTTTTTGAACATTAACACATTATTCTCAAGGTAACATGTTTACAACATATATTTTATGTAGCTCACCTTACACAGTAGTAAAAAGTTGGCCTTGCTAACTTGCTTGGGGATAGCAATGCATAGTTCTCATTGGTGTTCTGTGTGCATAGAGATGGGTAGAGAGATCTCTGTCCACTAACTTTGTATGATGGGAGGCAGAAGCAACCTTCAGGTGTTATGCAGGCTTTATGGGGATTGTTAGTGAAGTGCTAGCCAGCTGCTGGTAGTAGTTCTGGAATGCATGACAGATTTTTTAAAGGAGGGAAACAATCTGCTTCCACCTAAGTGGGAAGCATTATCAGCCTACAGCTAGGTATGATGCTCCATAGATTCAGGTCTAGAGAATGTGTAGTTGATTCTCATTCAACTGCATGCTTTGGTAATGCTTTTGATTTTACATAACACTTTCACTAGTAAGGTTGGACCTTACTCTGGCAGCAGAGTTTTCTCACTTCAACCCTTCTAGTACCCCATTGAGGCATGAGGGAATGCAATATTCATGAACGTTAACTTTTAATTTGTCCCTCTTTTAAACCAAGACAGTTTTAAATTGAGTCCATAACTCCACAAATAGATGTCAATTCATCAGCAACAAAGCTTGTTGAGCTCTCTGTTCCAGCCTATTTTTGCAGTGTTGTGTTTTCTGAGCATATGAGAATAGACTGGATTTTTTTTTAATGATTTAATTGCTCTTTTAATAAGCAATTACACTCTTCCAATCAAATTCAAGAAGCTTCGAGTACCCTTAACATACTAGAGTTTGGAAATCCCTCACTTGGTCTACGTTTGAGATATCTGGATTGTGCTGTAAAGGAGATGATACCAACAGCATACAATACTGGTGATGTAACACTGTAGGCCCATGATGTATTTGAAAGATGGCAGAGTTGTGATGTGCTGGACATAGGAGTGGGTAGTGGGAGAGGTTGGGAGCACTGTTGCTGCATTAGTACTCCGAGGTAGTCTGACAGGACATTAGTAACCTGACTTTTGCCTATCCTGCAGTGGAAGCTACAGTGAGGGCAATACCAGTTTCCTGATGGACTGTGGCTTTTTGATCTTCCAGACTTGATCTGAGCTGTTCCTGATTTCAGCTGGAACAGCAGTATGGGTGCCCTGAATGGCCTCAGTGTCCCCTGGGCTAGGTAGGAGGGGGAAAAGGAACAGGGGGTCATGCAATACAATGAATGTATAGGAAAGAATTGGCTGCAAACAACATCATAAAACAGATCCCAGAGGACACCATAAGATGCTGCAATATCCCACATTCATTATGACAGAATGAAACTATAAAATTGCTAAAACAAAATCAATGAAGAGTAGAGATTTTTTTGGAAAAAAAAGATTGTTTTCTATCAGATCATAGTATTTACAATGCTGAAAAATCTCTTTTTCTGCTAGGGATGAACCAAAGTAAAAATGGGATCATGTGACAACAGGATTAGTGATACAGCGAATCTGCTGATTTCTCCAATTTCAACATTGTCTAAGAGTTATTTTGTTTTACCAACTTTTTTTAATGAATTCTGTCAAGCTTCAGAACAATCTTACTGAGATTCTACTGAGATGAATCCCTCTGCTAATACAGTGTATTTTTAATAATTGGAGGCCTTGATTTGTTTGTCAGTCTTCACTGGAACACAAAGGAAGGCATTCTCACCAGGACTCTCATATGGGGCAGGGAGTGAATGTCCTCCTCATGCCACATGGTACATCTTTTCACTGAAGAAGGCAGAACAGACTTGACAAGTTTCCTGCTCTTAAGATAACACTTTTTCAATATTCTGCTGAGTGTGAGAAATGTAATTGTCCAATAAGCAGTGAGTTTAAGAGTGTGGCATCTGGTGTTCTGAAATTTGTCAGGAATTAATGATCTGGTAAATACAGCAACAATTTTGGCCAGGCTAGATTGGACAAGGATTGAAATAAGCTTGTATTGCACCAGCAACTGCATCAGATGCCTGCAGAAATAAGGAATATCAGAGAGATGGTGAAGTTCATTATCTTTTAGTTTTCAAACCAGAGGAGTCTCATGTTGTCCTCATCCAACTCTATGTACATGTAGCTCTAGAAGGGATATAACCCCCACAGTAATCACAAGTGAGAAGGAAGCAAAGAAGCACATTTTAACACCTGTTTTTACTTGTACTGCCCCAGTTGAGATCAGCTAACTCAACAGATCCTGAGCATTAGACCTGCAACCTTCTAGATTTGTACAACTCAGCTTCTAACAAACACTTACTTTTCCAATTAACTCATCAGGTCAACTCTTCCAAGTTTTTCGATAATGGGTTTTGCATCTAACTCAGTAATAGTTGGATGTCAACAGGCAAAAATCAACCTATGTAGTTTTGCTCCGTTATGTGTGTTTTTAACAAATTGTATCCCTAATGTCTTATAGATTCTATTCTGGACTGTAATAGCGTTAAAATTTTATTTTAAGAAAAGAAATAATATAGACCAAAAGAATGGGGCACTAAACTAATTTAATCCAAGCTGCTGCCAGTTCAATATGAAGATGTGTTTGTTTTTTTTAAAATCCCAATTTTCTAAAAAACTAAATAATAAGTTGTTTTCAGAAGAACAATCTTTTTCCCATAAAAGACCTACTCTTAACTTCAATTCTACCAATGTTTAAAAGAAAAATAAACCGTTCAATAACAACCTTTTCCATTACAATATTAGTCAACTTTGGTACAAACATATAAATTTGAAAATGTATCAATGCACCAATCAATATGCCATAACTGTCATTTCTTCACTTCTTTTTCTCTTACTCCCTGCTTATTCTCCAATGTCACTTTGATCCATGTTCCCATTCTAGTCAATCTAATTTCTACATTATTGCTAAATCAGTGAACAGTCAATATTTCTCCTCAACGATGGATTCACCAACTCTGAACTGGTGCCAAATTAAAAAGGACCTCAAAACTTTGAACTGAATTAACTTTGAAAAGCAAAACGATCTTCATTGTTAATTAACAAATGGCTTCAACCCAGTCAAGTTAAGGTCAACCATTGGCTACCAAGATCTTAAATAATGACAAAGTTCAAAAACTAAAGCTTTAAGGATTATAAACAAAAAATCTAAATATTTATCTATTTCCAAAATACTGCAGAGTATTTGACTATATATTTTCATAATCATAGAAAACATTATTTCAGTAACAAAACCTGTGTCATCAGTAAGGGAAAAATACGAAGTTCACACTGTTACTAAAAAATAGTTTTCCAGAATTACCTTCACATGTTCTCACTGCATTCACTGAAAGACCAAAACGACTTCATGTGTCACAGCTTCCTAGAACGTTTTAACAGCTGAGTAATTTAATTATCCAGTTGACTCCTTCTATGTGTTCTCAGACACTAATGCTTTCCATTTTGTATCTAGGTTTTTGTAAATATTTTATTCAGTTAGGAACAGTCAAAGATTTTTACCTGAAGATTTGAGGGCATAGAATCTCAAATTTAATTGCTTAATCGATAGTGTATTGGATGACACATCAAACAGATTTAAGTGTAAAATTTGCAAATCCAGTCCACCAAATATTAGGTCAGCTTCAAGACTATAAGAAACAGGTTTGAATAGATTTTTATATGTAATCCACAGGATTCAAATTTCTGGTTACCATGTAATTTATTTTACCTGCAAAAACATACAATTATATACCACTCTGCACTAAAGACATATAAATATAATCCAGCTGTTTTTATTTAACGAAGACTTTACAGTACTGAAGTACAATCAGCAAACGCAGACAGGAAGTCTGCTGATCTGGTGAATTTCTCGAATCAATCTAACCTTCTTGTCTTGGTTGTCAAATGAATCTGATTTTGCCCAGAACTCTTAAAAAGGTACATTGTCTTTTGCTGCAACCTAAAAACTACCTAAAAAATTAAACCACATCTATTTTAAAAGGATTCTGCTTTATAAGAAAAACATGCTTTAGGGGTATACAAATTTAGTTTATTGTTCTTCAAAACATTAATCATTCAAACTAAGTTGGCAATTGTAATTTAATTTCACCAGTCTATTAAAGTATTTTTATATCTACACAAGCACAGGATTCACTTTGTAACAGTGATGCTTATTTGCATGCCAATATAAGATGCATGATCAGATTAAAACCAGAGCTATGAATCAATAGTTAGAAGGCTATTTCTGTAAAACTTCATCAAAACCAGCTTGTTTGAGTTCAATTCAAACCATTACCAGTCTCAGAATTTCAAAATGATACAGTAGATGTATGGCGAGCCATGATTCAAAGTATTTTTTAGAATCCACGAAGATTACAATTCAGTGCATAAAGACTACAAATGAATAAGCAATGCATTATATGTGGTGCACAACTCATTAATGTCATAAGGAACTTCCTGATTCCCTGCAGCTGAAAAAATATATTATAAATTACAGCATTCAGAGAACTGTTAAGAGTATTTCTAGAAGTAATTATTCTTCTTCAGAAGCAACAGTTCCTGTAACCACTCTTCTGGAGTGTCAGAACTGATGAACAGTTGCTGGTTCCTGGCAACTGGCGATCCATATAAATCTGCCGGTGATGAGGTTGGGGAATTATCCTTGGGGTGAGGTAAATAGGGATGGGGGGATAAGCTGGTTCCAAGGTGTGCTTGACAAATGGAATATTGGAATCAGATCAATCCTTCGTAGTGATCCTCAGTCAGGCAGCTCCGCAATACTCTAAGACACAATTGAAGACAGACCAGTCAGCCAGGCTTGTTGAAGGACTTGAAAAGATAGATTAATCTCTGCGGGCAAGGATTCTTCTCACTTGACTCATTAAGCGTTCTGGGATGCTACCCCTAGTGAAATGTGCTATAAATTTGTTGTTGTCAACCCTGCACGCCAAAACCCGAATGGGTAGGGTGGTCCTGGATGGACAAGCAGGAGGACGCTTGCCAGACAGCGCTCTCAATGGCAAGCTATGCATTATTTTGCTGTTAAACCAGCAGAACCAACTGACCAAAGCAAAAATGAGGTTTGAGTGTATATAGTCAGATTAATAGCTGTGGAAAAAAAGAACAAGCATGCAATCAAATCCACCATCAGCTAATTTTGTTACAAATAACAATAAGATTCCATTTATAGAGCGCCTTTCACGTTGGGAGGACGTCCCAAGGCGCTGTACAGTTGGGTCAGGACCCGAGCAGGGGGGAAATGGTCAGGGTGAGGGGAGGGAAGGGAGGGAGCGAGGAGAGTCGAGAGGGGAGCTGAAGGCACGGTCAAAGAGAAAGGTCTTGAGACCGGCCTTGAAGGAGGAAAGGGAGGAGGCAAGGTGAAGGCACTGGGGGATACAGTTCCAGAGCCTAGGGGCTGAGAGGCTGAAGGCCCGGCCACCGATGGTAGGGCGGTTGGGGCGGGGGATGTGGAGCAGACCGGAGCCAGAGGAATGGAGGGTACGGGCAGGTAGATAGGGGGATAGTAGGTCAGAGAGGTAGGTAGATAGGGGATAGTAGGTCAGAGAGGTAGGAGGGAGAAAGGCCGTGAATGGCCTTGTAGGTGAGGATTAGGATCTTGAATTCGATCCTCTGGGGAATGGGGAGCCAGTGAAGGCGAGCGAGGGTGGGAGTGATGTGGTCGCGAAGCCTGGTGTGGGACAGTACACGAGCTGCAGTAGTAGTAGTAGTAGACAGGCTAATGACAAGCTGATTTTGTGTTACTTTATTGCTTTAGCACCTTCAAAAAGACTTTACAACTTTGTGTAGGTTATGGTCTATTTTATAAATCATGTTTTGCTTGACAAGATATAAATCTACTTTGCCTTGCACCTTAAAACATTATTTGTTTTTTTGCAATGGTTGTTGAGAGCAAATTAAATTTTTAACCAAAAAAACTAGATTGTTTGATTATATTAAATGATAACTTAGTGGCACAAAATATGACTTGTACATCAATTTTAATTTGTAATAGGTGAGTGAAGTATTCACAGAACAAATTTCTGCAGCTTTCTTTAGTTAAATATCTGGTTTACAATACATCTTACATTAGGTATCGTTTAGGACTAAACCAGTTATTTTTATGTAGTAATCTCCAATTCCATTATTGTTTTCAAATTAGCTAAATTAAATCATTTAATTGAAAAACATTTTAATGGATTTTGATATTAAAATAGTACAACAAATAGATGGAAAATTAACATCAGATGCAATATTTGTTATAGAATAATTAAAGGTTTATTTTAAAAAATCAAAATGTAGTATTGCTGTCTGAACCAATATCTCAGATTTGGAAGGAAACCTGAAGGGGACTTCTCCACTTACATGTCACAAAACCACAAGAACCTCAGCTACCACCTTGTTGATTCATACAAGAAAGGGAACTTCAAACTACACATAGATTACTAAACAAATGTCATTCCATTCTCTGTGTTCACTGTGTCAAAGAATGGCTCGAGACCCTCCTCTTCGGCTGCGCATTTGGCCACCCTCCTACCTCTACCCTCTCTGCCCTCCACCCCCCTTGGTCCCAATTCCTGCTCGAGTCCAAATCACTGACTGTCCAGTGCCTTGGGACATGCTCCTGATGTGAAAGGCGCTTTACAAATGTAATTTGTTGTTGTTAAAACAACTTTTAGTTTCAGAGCAGTATTCGCAAAATAAAGCGCATAAGAAGACAACTTATACAAATAAGTGTTTCCTGAACATAATTTATGTTGTGTCATGCGAGTATATCTCATGCACTGTTCAACATTAGATGTTTTTAAAAACCTGCAACATTACATTGAATTGTAAAATTCAATAACTCAAAATTTTTTTGTCTAATCTACTATTTAAAACATATGCTGATAAACAGAATAAATAACCAACAGGACAATTAAAAACTCTCGCTATTGTAATTCTAAAACTAAGATGAGTTAATGTTCTCTCACATTTAGTGAGGTGAACGTCAACACCAACATACTCTTTTATATACTTGTGTATCTATATTAGGATTTACTGTCATTTCACTGTTAGACAAGTATAAATTCTGGCCTTATCAATGAAAATTGACGCTTTAGCATTAATTATAGTAATAGTGGAATATCATTGTAATGGATTTAAAGCAGCAGACAATATTATAGTGGAGGTAAATGTTAGCATACTTATTTTTATAAGAAATAGAATAATTTCAATGGGTTTATCACTATATCTTCAAATATAGTAAATTAACTTAAAGTAATTAACCTAATATACATATTTTAGTCTGCCTTCCAATTTTATAATAACCCAATAGTGAAATCCTTGTTAACTGTGTACAAACATTACAAGACAAATTAATACTTATTTACAAACATGTCTCCTTTGTTTAGATACATTGGTGATTACAGTATTATTTGAAAAATCAGTGGCCGTTTCAATAATGTTCATCCTTAAGTTGTGTTATAGAAAAATGACAATTGAACAGTTGTGCAAAACATATCTTTCCAGTATTTTATTAAAACTTTTAAACGTAGAACAAAATATTTCTGTTAATTGTTAATACATACAATCAAGTGGACCATCAGGTATTATTTAGCCACCTGAGTCTTATTCACCTATCTGTCAACTCTAAGTTCTGGCATACCAATGCAAATTGAGGTCTGCAGAAAAAAAAAGTCCACCTTCTCAATTATTCACAGGCAAAAGAAAAATAATCCAGAGCGTGGAATGCAATCGTAAATATTCCCCTATATATATATATATATATATAAAAACGTATTCAACACCAAGCAACACAACCACCAGAAGGGGCAGACCTACAAAAAACAATATGTGGCGAGTCCCCCAGAACATATGCCGTGTTATTTATTCTCGGACTTAAGGTAGGACTGTAGTGCCACCACGGTGCCAAGATGTATGCAGCGCACTGTAATCGGCTTAAAAAAAAATGACAAGACCCGCAAACGCTGCGACTCCGTGTACTTGTAACCTGACAGCATTGGCTCTCGATCTCGGGAGACTGAGTCCAACATAACGTTGCAGCACGGGATGCCTCAGACATTTAAACACCTCGCTCGCAATCCGCCTCTTCCAATCTCAGCGGTTATCGCAGCGCATCTGAAAGTGCAGAAAAGTAATGCCAACCAACCAAAGAATAGGAAAAAAAAATCGCATCGAAAATTAAAGCAGCTCGAAAAAAAAACACCCCCCCCACCCCCCCCCCCCGCACACGCACACACCGCACCCCACCCGCACCGCACAGAGAGGCACACACAGAGCAATGACAAGCAGCTGATGATGAGTCCTGATAAGGTCAGAGCCGGTCTTCTCGACGCGAGGGAATCCCAGAGCCGAGTACACACACACACACACACACACATACACACACAAAAAAAAGGACTGACAGGAAGAAGCTGGTGCTGGTGGTGGAGACCCCCACGTCTTGAACTGAGACGCACACAGTAAAGCCGTGTTTCTCCCCCTCCTCTCTGTGTGCGTGTGTGCAGGGGAGGGGTGGGTGGGTGGTGGTTGGGGAGGGGGGGGGGGGAGAGGTTGTTGCCTATTTAATTACCGACTCACCGACAGCTCCCTGTTGGACGGCTCCCTGTACGAGACGGCCCTGATCACTCCGGCTCGCCACCGCCATTCACCGATTCCCGACACGTCCAGCTCCGGGCCGCCGCCGCCGCCGCCGCCGTCACCCACGCACACGAACCTCTTGCCGACCAGCTCCACTCGCGTCGGACCCATCGCCATCGTCTGCCTCCCCCGCTGGCCCACCCCGACGGAGCCTCACCGAGCTGACATGGTAGCTGGCGGGGAGGGGGAGGTGGGGGGGGGGGGGCGGTGGGACGGGGACGAAACCCGGCGCAAGGCAAACCCGCACGAACACAAGCGAGGCTTGAGGAGGGGGTGGGGGTTGGGGGGTCTATCGGACGTATGGTTGGTGACTGGGACTTTCTTTTTTCAAATAAAAACGGTTGAAACCGCCTTTCCCGCCCGACTGCGGCTGCTCCCCCGCCGCGCACCGCCCGCCCGCCCGCCCCGGTGGGCTCTCTCGCGCTCTCTCTCTCTCTCTCTCCCTCGCGCTCTCTCTCTCCCTCTCTCCGCCTCTCGCCCGCAACCGACATCCAGTTCGCGCGAGTCGCGTATCCCTCCGCCGCAGAGGAAAAAAAGGGGGGCAAAAAGCGGGACGAACCGCCCGCCCGTCTCCCTCCGCTTCTCCCGGCGGCCGCGCGATTCCCACTCCAACCAGACGCCAAGTAGTGCCCAGTCCTCCGCGCCGCACCGCACCGCAGCTAAAGCACTGCGCCGGGCGCTCCGCTCAGCTCAGCGCTGACTGACTGACTGACTGACTGACAGCCGCGGAGCAACGAGCCGCTCGTGTCATTGAGACGTGGCTTTGGCCATTGTCTGGAGCTGCGCCTCTCTCTCTCCAGTCCACAGCATCGGCAGCAATCACCTCCTCCCCTCCCATCCATCCATCCACTGACTACATATGGAGAGCATTTGCTGGTACTGTATGTCAGGCACATCCACGGTCGTGTGCAGTTTCCCGCATGAGGCTGCGGGGTTTTTTTTATCTGTGCTCTCCGTGTCGCAAGTCCTGATTGCGGTTTCGTCGGTGCGTCATCTACCTTTTAACTCCAGATGTTCGTGCAGATCGTGTCTGCCATTTAAATCTAAACGCACACACACACACACATATATATGTATGTACACACACATATGTATACATATAGAAATAAAAAAAGATTGGTGAGATTCTATCCGAACTGTTGCATTTACTGTTGCAATGATTGAATTGGAATGCGTGTGTCTTTTTTTTCTGTGAGTTGGAAGGGAATTTCCCTCCCCCCCCTCTTCCCCTCTTCCTTCCCTCCCCCCTCCTCCTCCTCCCCTTCCCAAGCTGAGGTCATGTCATTAACGATTGCACTCAGTCTCAGCAGCTCACCGCTGTGCCAAGACATTCCTCAGATGAAAGATTATTCCGCCTTTCCCCATTTTGGCCCGCCGCTGGGGTACTTATTCGTGCGCAGCGCGCAATGCATTTTCCACTTAAAAGTGCACTGACATCCGAAACCCAACAATCCCCCCAAAAAATAATTTCCAGGGGGGGGAATGAAGCAGAGGGCGGCAGCGCAGGGAAAGACGCTCCCACGAAATTGGAACTTTACCACCGAAATCCTCACTGCAGCTCTCAACGCCACACAGTGAACCCCCAACAACAGATCCCGTTGCATTCATTCCGATCAGGTTGACGTTGCATATTTCGGCAAAAGTCAATGACTTCCGAGTGCAGGATTGAATTGACCGTGAATGGAACTTTCTGTCACACAGCTTTCCACAAATTCCAAAAATAAACAGAAAATCATACGAATGGCTATATTTTACTTTTAAAAATAACCACGAGGTCTTCCATGCAGCAATTATCTCAAAAAACCCAAAAAAAACCATATCTTTATTGTTGGGTAATCTGGCTTAACAAAACATACTTTGCTTACATGTGGAAAATATAAATATTTATATGTTCACCGAGAAAAATGTTTACATTGTTTCACCTTTCGGATTGTTTTTTTTTGCGATTTAATTCCTTACTTACCATACTTCAGGTTTACCTTTTTATTCAGTCGTGCTACCTCTCTCCAACTTTATTGAAATCCACAATGAAAAAGCTGCATGTATTGATGTAAATTGTAATATTCTTCATTCATATTGTGTGCGAACTGATGCCAAGAAACATGCTAGTAGACAATAATTGACCTTTGAGTTTCCAATTCAAATTAACCAAGTATTACATTTTGATAAAGTATTTATTCACAATACTAAATGTCCTGATTCAACTCTATGCACTATAGGTATTTTGCATAGATGAAAGCTAGTCATGAGGCCCTCCTGATTGACTCCAGTCAGCGCCTCCACACAGCTGCTGACAGCATCACCATCCAAGGATGCACACTCCTCACTGAGCCAGTTTAGTACCTTGGCATCTTGTTTGACCCTCAACTATCCTTTCTACCCCACATCCATGCCATGATCCGCTTACCTTCCCCCACCATCTGCAACATCACCTGGTTCTGCCATTGCCTCACACCACAGGCCACCGAACCCCTCATACACACATTCATAACATCCAGGCTTGACTATGCAAACTCCCTGCTTGTCGGTTCCCAACTCTTCTCTCCATAGGCTACAGATCATCCAGTGGAGTCCTGTAGCTCAGTGGTTAGAGCACTCGCTTTGCAAGTGAGAGACCTGAGTTCAATTCCAGACAGGGCGAAACCTTGGGCAAGTTTCCTTACTCCACACGCCTAATAATAATCCCTCCAAAACCAAAAACAATAATAAATTGGTCATTTTCAATCTACGATTGTTTGTGGGACATTGCTGTGCGCAATTAGCTGCTGCGTTCGCCCACAAATATATACAGTCAATTCACTTTACAGTGTGTTCTGTGAAGCGCTTTGGGACGTCCTCCTGACGTGAAAAGCGCTATATCAAATGCAAGGATTATTATTATTATTGTTATTATTATAACTCTGCCAGACTCCACTGGCTTCCCATCACACAGAGGATACAGTTCAAGATCCTGGTCCTCAGCTTCAAAGCCCTCCATAGCTTCGCTCCACCCTACCTCTGCAACCTCCTAACTCCCTACATCCTTCCTGCTCCCTCTCCTCAGTGGGTTCCAGCCTGCTTCACATCCCCTGCCTCACCTTCTGCCACTCTGTCCCCACCCTCTGGAATTCCATGCCGCAATCCCACTACTTCACCCCCTCCCTTTCCTCCTTCAAGACCCATCTCAAGTCCCTCCTCTTCGACCGTGCTTTCGATTACCCTCCTTCTCTCCCTGCCCTCCACCTTCCCCAATCCCAACCCCCAACTTGGGTTCAAAACGCTGACTGTCCAGCACCTTGGAACATCCTTCCGATGTGAAAGGCGCTTTACAAATGTAATTTTCTTGTTGTTGTTTGAATATAAATCTTGGTAAAACAAAATATTGCTAGATTTTTTTACCAGAAAATAATGCCTAGAGCAACATAGATCACAAACTTGATCACTCATAAGGCGTTGTGTTGATATTTTTAAGAGATATGGACATCAAATAGGGACATGCAGAAGGCCAGAGCTAGTCGAGCAGAGGCTGCACGGCATGCACGATTTGAAAACAAAGCATGAAGATCTTGAAATCAATCCATTCGGTGATCCGGAGCCAGCGGACCCTGGCCAGAACTGGTGTGATGGGGGGGGGGTCCTAAAACAACAACTTGCACTTGTAGAGCGCCCTTCACGGGGGTCGGGTCTCGGAGCGCTAACAAGTGACGCTTACGGATACAGGGAGATTATTCTTTTACACCACGATTCTCTTGCCTTGTTTCAACGCGGCCACACTTAGGGCAAACATGTGAGTGAGTGGTGGGTGGGTGAGTGAGTGAGTGAGTGGTGGGTGGGTGAGTGAGTGGTGATTGAGTGGTTGGTTGGTGGGTGAGTGAGTGGTTGGTGGGTGAGTGAGTGAGTGAGTGGTGAGTGAGTGGTTGGTTGGTGGGTGAGTGAGTGAGTGAGGGAGTGAATGGTGGGTGGGTGAGTGAGTGGTGAGTGAGTGGTTGGTTGGTTGTTCGGTTGGTGAGTGAGTGGTTGGTTGGTGAGTGAGTGGTTGGTTGGTGAGTGAGTGGTGAGTGAGTGGTTGGTGGGTGGGTGAGTGAGTGGTTGGTGGGTGAGTGAGTGAGTGGTGAGTGAGTGGTTGGTGGGTGGGTGAGTGAGTGAGTTGGTGAGTGAGTGGTGGTGGGTGGTGGTGGGTGAGTGAGTGAGTGGTGAGTGAGTGGTGGGTGGGTGAGTGAGTGAGTGGTTGGTGGGTGAGTGAGTAGTGAGTGAGTGAGTGAGTGGTGGGTGGGTGAGTGAGTGAGTGAGTGAGTGGTTGGTGGGTGAGTGAGTGAGTGAGTGAGTGGTGGGTGGGTGAGTGAGTGAGTGAGTGAGTGGTTGGTGGGTGGGTGAGTGAGTGGTTGGTTGGTGAGTGAGTGAGTGGTGGGTGGGTGAGTGGTGAGTGAGTGAGTGGTTGGTGGGTGAGTAGTGAGTGAGTGAGTGAGTTGGTGGGTGGGTGAGTGAGGGTCGATACGAGTCGCTGCAATGTGGGGATCGCACGTAACACAATGCACGAGTGATTGACAGCTCCCGGCGGCCAGTCGTGGAGCAGAACGCCAGGGGTATTGTTACAAATATCAGACGTGACCAATGGGAGGCTTCGGGGGCGGGACTCGGGGAGACGTCAGAGAGGAGCTGCGAGGATCAAAGGGTCGGTCAGGAGCGGAGCGGAGATCAACCTGCGCTGAGCCGCCCGGACCCGCCCGGACCCGCCCGCCCCGCTCTGCGACTTCCTACACGGGCAGAGGAGCGGGAGCTTTCCTTCCCGGTCGGGCCCAGGAGAGGAGAAATATGGTGTCGTCGATTATCTCCCGGACTGTAGTGTGAGTGTGGTCGCGATCCGGGCCGAACCGGGGAGGGTGGGGAGTGCTGCTGCTGCTGCTGGTGGTGGTGCTGGTGATGGTGGTGGGGTGGGTGGGGGTGAGGTGGGTGGGTGGGTGGGGGTGAGGTGGGTGAGAAGTTCTTATCTGGTCCTACGTTGCTTTATTATATGTCGACAGAAAAAAAAAAGGGGGTCTTCCCCACTGGGGTGAGGTGTGTGTGTGGTGCGAACACTTTGACTTGACCTGCGCTGGGGGTGGGGTGTGGGTGGGGTGTGTGGGGGGGTGTGGGTGGGGGGTGTGGGTGGGGTGGGGGGGGGAGACAGCGCTTTCTTTTTGCAGATGAGTCCCCTCTCAGCTCTTTGTGTTTTGCGATTGATGACGACGATGTATTTTCTGTTGAACCGGGACACCGAGACTCCTTTCAGAGAGACTTTTTTTTGTGGTATATATATATATATATAAAAAATAATAATAATAAAACCACAACACAATCCCCCGGTGCTGCTCATCATTCAGTGTCCTGTAGCGGATGTATCAGGACCTTTCCTGGTGCAGTAGATCCCAAACCTTTACAGTGCCCAATATGTCGATTTCTTTATTTGTGTGTGTGTGTGTGTGTGTGTGGTTTGAACAACAACTGAAGTGAACCACTTATAAATCCTGTTTTTCGCGACTCTCGTGACCCGGTACCACGAATTGGTGTAAAGGTTCCCGTTCCAATCCGCTTTGCAGTGGAACAAAATATGCGGCAACGGTTCAGGTGAGCATTAAAATTTGGATCGCTTGATTTTTATTTACGGTTACTGTAAACATTTTCCTCCTTCAGTTGTAGGTACTTGATGTTATTTATAAATAGCTCTGCATGAAATACAGGTTATTGTTAAAATTGGATGTGCGGCCTCTAAACAGGAAAGCAAAGAAAACGCAGTTAACCACCGGAAAAATTACATTAATCCACTAAAATGGAAAATCTGAAGTTTCTTTTTTAAGGCTTGAAGTAAATGCCAGATTTTGGGAAATGACCGCACTTAATTTTTCGCAGTATTTGGAAAGCAATATTCGAATGTTGGGACTTGAGCGCCTCGTCTAGTCTTGGCTGACACTCCAATGCTGTACTGGGGGGCGCTGCATTGTCGGGAGGTTGATGTACTTCGGATGTGATGTTAAACCGAGTTCCCGGCTGCCTTTGAGTTGGATGTTCACAATTTCATGACACTATTTCAAAAGAGAAGGGAGTTTATCCTGATGTCTTGCCAATGATGGATTTGGCCCTTCACTTTATGGCTGATTTGTGGAACATTGCCAAGTGCAAATTGGCTGCCATGTTCACTTTCAAAATAAAAGTCACCTCACTTAACAGTAAAAATCCTGTGAAGTGTTTTGAGGCATTAATGATAAGCCGCCATATCAAACCCAAGTATTATTATTATTAATAACGATAATCTGTTTGGAGTGTAAAATTGCTTGCCTCTGATATATGGTAAAAATCTATTACCAAACTTTGGTATTTTTTGTTTAATCTCCTATCAAGTAACATGTGGATCAAGGCTGATCTTTAGAGATCATTTTAAAAAAAGTGTTCCTTCTACTGGAACCACCAGTTATTTTCTATTAAATATGGTTGATGAGAACTTATTGAGGGTACTGTACTGAGTAGTAACATTGCAATTGGTTTTGGTGTCCCTGTACTTTGGGGGGATGGCAGTGGTGAAAGAAATGGGTCACATTTTTATTCATTTATTCTCCAGCAATTCCTGCTCGAAAGTTTGCTTGTGTGAGGATAGGATCAAGCTTTTACAGTGATTCCTTCCTGTTCCCCACCACCACCTTCATGGATAAGTAGCCTGATTTCATTTGTTGTCTGGGCTCACATGTGAAAAATGGCTGTGTTTCCAAACAGTAACTTAGAAGCTTTGGATCTGTAACATGCCATGCAAAGAGCGGTCAGTACCTTCAGAAGAAGAGGGAAGAACAAAATGTGAAGAGCAGTAAGTTTTTTTTTAAAAAATACTGCCATTGAAAGGTCTACTTCAATTAGTTTCTCACTTGGAATCTTTGAGCTTTTGTGATACATGATTTTATGCTTCCTTTGGATAGTTTGGATGATGTTATTTGCATAATGCTTGTATTAGAGTAATGTTTTTATTAGGCAGCAAGCCTACTTAATGGTTTTATTAGGCAACAAGCTCAGATAGCTCTGATTTATAGTACTGATGCATTGCATAACAGTAAGTCTTATTAGGGTGGTAGCCTCATCGGGGTGCCACTCTGTGGTAACTCATGCTTGTTGCATTCTTAACTTCTGAGCTGTCAATAAGTTTAGGACAATGTCTGCTGGAAAGAACAATCCCATATTTGCATTTTAAGGATGATCCATAGCTGCTTCAATAGACATGAGTTTCAACACCCTGTCCTGCTGATTCTGTTGCTATTACTCATTTGAGCTGCAGGGCAAATTTGACTGAATTTATAGCAACAAAGACCTGTGAACTTGAGCACGCAGAGTGACATCAGTTTATTGGCCACGACATTCCCCATTGGATTGGGAAGATTGTATAAGGCAATGGTGATTAAAAACACTTTGCTGGTTGAGAGCTAGTTTGTTAATGGACAGTGGGAGAGTGCTTTTTAGCTTTTTATCTCCAGAAATGCAAAGGTGTGTGCTAATAGTCAGTAAAGTGCTGAGGTTGAGTTGAGGCATTCTATCTTACTGTACTATGTGTGTTTATCATGTCAGATTGTCTTAAAGTGCTTCAGTTCTGATTTTTGTAAGCAAATGGGGCAGACAAATAGGGCAGACAAAGTTCGACAAACAACTATGATGTGAATACATAATTTATCAGGAGGATTGTTGAGTAAGTCACCAGGACAGGATCATAGGATGTTTAATCCCCACAGAATAGGCAGACACAATGGCACCTTAAACAATACAGTACTTTACCCAGCACTGCACTGCAACCTCGACTGTGAGCTCAAATTCTGATGTGGGGCTGGAACTGACAATCTTCTGACTCCGAGAGTGCTACCGACTGAACCAAACTAAACACTTTGTTTTGAAAGTAATTAAAATCGCAAAACACCCAATGTACCTTTTTAATTAAGGCTTCTACCCTGTCACAGATTTTGGTGTTCTAGCATCACTGTTTAAATGATTATTATTATTAAATGATTATCATTAGCCTGATAAGATCATCTAATAATGATGTAAGACTCTGAACTCTGTACTGCTTTATAAATCTTGTGTAATTTAAAGCACAGAGTTTGCTTATTTTTGTTTTAACTATTTTGTATTTTCCTGTGATGTGGGCTCAGCAGCATGAATTTTGTTGGAGCCCCATTGCTGATACCACCTGGAGGGGATGGTGTCAGTAGGTAAGTGAATCTCACCCGCAAAGAATAAATGTGACGAGTGTGATTGCCCTAGATGTGCTCTCTTCTGCTCTGTTTCAAGACCTCTAGTTGCCTGTAATGTTTGAATTGATTGGGTCTTTTTAAGATATTTCATGATCACTTACACATATACATACTATGGATAACACTGAGGTCAGCTAGGGTTTCAGAGTTCAAAGGCAAGCTAGGTTTCAAGTTACACATTGCCATACTGCAAGGAACTTGTTTCTTATGATTAGCTGACCAGAATTGGCCACAGTAATTCAGGTGGGGCTTTATAAAATCTTTTGTTTATGTTTTTCTCTGTTGCGTCTTCATGTGTCACTAAAAAAAATTCTGGAGAACAAAAGAATTACATGGTAACAAAAATAAAGAATAAATTTCAATTTCAAATTACATTAATCAGTACTTCTGAATTAGTTTAAGATCCAAATTTAAATTCCCTGTAACCTTCATAATCTTGAGTTCTGGCTCTCTTTTTGGAAATGAATCCTTTAGGTAGGATTTTCTTTGTCTATGTAATGAGTTTAGACAAAATGTCTCTGTGCCTCACACTCCCACGTTTTCCTGTTATGTTGTAAATGTCTATTTGATAGATGATTACATTCCAATCTTGTCACTAGCAGGACTATAAATCCCTGGACCTTAAGTTTAATTTAAAGTTCAAAGTGCATACATCCACATCCCCAATTTTCACAGATGGGTTGGATTGTGTTGTAAGGCAATAATATATTGAATGCTTGAAANTTTTTTTACTGTCACAGCTTTGTAATGTTCTGCTGATTATCTCATGTAAGATGTAAACAGTGAATCTTAGTATATTCAATGTTTCAATAGTGAGGGTGAGTTTGACGACTTGGTGTAGTAGGTTACTGCTGTCAATGGATGATAGCAGCCAAGATTCAAGCAAAATAGTGGTGGGAGTAATAATAATAAATGATAACAGACCTTACATTTGATATAGCATCTTTGATGACAGAAAAATGATCCTGTTGTTTCACCACAAAACGTGAACTGCGCAAGTGTTATAAACTTTAGTTGTAGTAGAACTGTTTAGGAAAACTCTGCCACATAAGATCAGTCTGCAGCAATTACAATCTGCAAGTGCCATGCAACTGAGAAGAAGAATCTGATACTGATAAGACTACTAGAAATAAAAGCTGTGGTTGCAGTAAAAATTTATAGCTTCCTGAAAAATAAGACTAAGCAGAAAGTAGGATAGATTGATAGTCCCATCTCATGGATTACTGAAATACATTAATTCATTGGATCGGAGATGAGTGCATTTCAAGCCCCCTAACTGAAAAAAGTTGTTGCATACCAAACTCTAATGTAAAGTGATCCTCTTGTACGATTCTGCCAGCAGTTGTAATGTAAGGAGACTTCTACAGACATTTATAACCACTGGCATCAAGCAGTTGGAATGTCTGTTACATAGGTGGATAGATTGCTATGAGTTTAAAGGGTGGTATACCTGCAAGAGGGTCAGGTATCATTTTTGTAGTTGATTGTAACACAG
Organism: Callorhinchus milii; assembly: GCF_018977255.1. NCBI lineage: Eukaryota > Metazoa > Chordata > Chondrichthyes > Chimaeriformes > Callorhinchidae > Callorhinchus > Callorhinchus milii. The sequence continues at coordinate 17,211,158 of NW_024704748.1, read as the reverse complement.
TATGCTGTTTTTTTAAAATTATACATATGTAACTTATTTCTCCATTTGAACTTGTTTTCTTTTTCTATATTTTGCTAAATCTAGAAAAAGAGAACCAGTTCAGTGTAGAATCACATGAAAAGCTTTTTTTAAAAAAAGGATTGAAATGTCACATGTCCAGTTTTTTTTACATGAATGCTGCATCGGGAGAAACTGTAACACAATTTACTGAAAAAATATGCACCTTTTTATTATCTTACATGTTTCTCATTTTTTTCCAGCAGAACTTAGCAATGTATTATTGCTGTAGTTTTGAAACAAGATTGTACAGCTCCACAGTGTACTCAGATTTAAACACTGTATTCATCTTTCTAATTATATTATATTTTGATTCATGAAATGTAATTTTTGTAGTTGTTGCTGTCATGCAGTTCCTGCAGCAGAGTAAAGCAGTGTAGAAAACTTGATTTTTTGAAATATTTTCTATATTATGTTAGATTATAGATATTTTGATTTTACCATATGTGTGATTGATCTTAAAATGCACCAACTCAGAAACCTGTTTGTGTTTTTTGATAGTGTCAGAGCTGCTGGTGCAATTAGTTCTTCAGTAATATTAAAACAAATTCTTGGATTGTCCAAAGGATGTTGGCGGGGCTGTGAAATGTGCATTATAAACTCAGGAGGATAGCAAGGATGACTTAAAGATGACTTCTTGCCTAACTGCAAGAATAAAGAAATAAAAAATTAATGACTGGGATTGAAGTATTGATGAAGGAGAAAATACGAAATAGTCTAATTAAACACGTGAAGAAATGAAAATGAATATTGAGGTTCTGTCAGAAATATTGAATTTTGGAATCTATGAAAAATGCCCTGGTAATTTGCCAGGTTATTTAATTGCAACTACCATCCAAGCTAATATTAAATTGGTAGTCAAACACAGCAGATGGTATGCTTACTGCTACTTTTTTTTAAGAGTTATAAAATGCGTAGTTACAATTTATCATTTGTCTTATTGTACTGCTTCCAAAACAGTATCTACAGGGAAAAAAACACAATTCCCATACGGTTAGGCAACGTGAAGCACCCGATGGGTTAATTTTATGTGCAGAATGGAAACTACATGTTCCTTTAACCAAACTATAATGTGTACAACAGTTAGATCACAAAGCAGCAGTAATGACAAATAATTTGTTGTTTGCTCGATAAATCTTTATACTAACGTTTTACCTACAAAAAAATGTTTACCTTTTGGCATTTTTGAGATTATGGCAGTAGAATTTCTATATTTACCTAAAGTGGGGAAATTTTGTGTACTGAGTGTTTTCACTCCAATTTGACATCTTTTGATCACTGTGTAATTCATCTGGATTTCAGCCCAAAAAAATTTTAAACACATTAAGTCAGTATATGCTGTCTCAGCTAAACCAAACTATCTAGAGGGAATTCAGATTTTATGTTTTCTGTGGAAAAGTGGGGCCTTGTTTAAGGGAATTTGGGGATTAATCTAACTAGTCTAACTGCTTGTTTAAAAATAATATGGATTCCGCTTGTGACATTGCAGGGAAGAAACAGACAAATTATCACCAGGACCACTTGTTTGCTTTAAGATGGCTTTAAATGCTTTTAACACTCAACAAAAAGTGCCTTGCTCTGGCTGAATCATTAGATCTTAACCAGGGCAAATAAACCTCAGTCTACTCAAGATGATGGGAGATTTCTATCAAATTTAAGATTGGAAGTTTTCCTGTTTACATTTGCAATGTTTCGTTGTTATCTAATCTCAGTCTGATGCCTTTATTCTTCATTGATCTTCCTTGACACATTGCTGTGCATGTATTTACAGCACCATTAGTTTGTTTTGCCTTTTCAAGAAGTATGTTAAAGTTCAAGAATATTGTGGTCTGCCTCTAAGGTTCCATAACTTAAGTCCAGAGAGAATATAAATTATTTGGAGACAAAAGCACTGTTGTTGTTTGCATTACAAACCATAATCCGTATGCGGGTATTTGTTATGTTACCTTAGAAGTTCTATTCACGTAAACCCTTTTATGCTTCAAAAATTTCAAATAAGAATATTGAGGAGATGCATTTACCCCCATCTTTGCAGATTTGTTCTGATGTGAGGACAATGTATACACTCCTGCCAATTACTTCGTATTTAGTTGCTGAACAGTGAGCAGGAAGTGAGCAGCAGCAGGAGCTGTAGCTGTCTTTCTCTCCCTCTCTTATCTGGTTGCTGAGAGCAATTATAACGCCTTCTCCTGCTTCCTAGCTAAATTTAAGCTAAAGCAGGACAGACAAGAGAATTAAACCGGGACTTCCACAGCCCATGTTGAGAAATACCACCAGCACAGTCTATGGCGGTGGGAGATCATGTTCTTGCTTGTCAGAATCCTGCCAGATGTGGGCATGTTGATCATCCTGCCAGGACTCAGGAAGCTGCACCGGTGGTCTGAAATTCTCTCAGATAATCCGGAGTATCATAAGACATGCAAACTCTTTTGTAAGTAAATACTGGATGTTTAACCTGCTGTCTATTAAGTGTGTAGAATATATTACTTTTCAAATTGTAATGATTCCAATTCCCCTTCTGTGAATAATGGCACAATTGCATCTGTTTCTTGCTTTGTGTGTACTGAAAAGCCAAATCTTTCCATTGCTTATAGTTAGAAAAAAAATGAAGCTGTGCATAGTTTAATAAGTTTATGCATAAACCTTGCAGTAGGAAACACTATACAACGGAAGCCAGAGCTGAGATGAAAGACTGGCTTTGTTCCCATCTGGTACATTAGGGCAAATTGCCATTAGTCTGCACACAAGATGTACTGTTGGTCTCAGTCTGTATATTGCCATAAGACTAGTAAAGGAAGCATACTTTATCTTGAAAATTTGAGACTTTTCTTTGCTTGAAAATGAATGAGAAGGCCTAAACACGGTGTGTAATTTTCTTACCAATTTTACCCCATTTTCCTGCTTTCATGGGCACTGGTTGTGTTAAAGTCTCAAAGCATTTCACAAAATGAGTACTTTAGATGTGCAGACAGTTCTTTCCCCATAGTCTGTTGAAAGCTTCTGCATGGTGAATTCAATAGGATCTTCAAAGGACTGTACTTTAATACTAATAGAATTGTTTGAGAGATTGGTTCTTTAACTTTGAAATGCATATTGATGTGTTGTACATTTGTTCATACATGAAATTCTAAAACTAGGTGTTCGTTTTTTTTATATAAGCCTGATTCAGTATGATTTGGGGCAAAGAATGTAAATTTGGCTTTCTACTCCACATCACTAGAAAGCTGGAAGTGATGGTTTCCTACTTAACAATGTAAATAAAACATTAGAGACTGAGGTGTATTTCAAGGTTTAGCATTATTATGTGGAATTATTTTTTGACAAAATGGAATCTTCATATTGCAGTCAAACAGATCGATGTGGATTTGAGGCCAACATGTCAAATTGCGATATTTTATACTTAATGGAGGAAAGATGATTAGTTGCAAAAACTCTTGGATGTCACCAAATCCTCTACCTTATATCCCTCAACCCCTCCACTCCACCATTAGAGGTCATGCTTTTAGCCACTATGCCCCAACCCTCTGGAAATCCTTGCCTCAATCCCTCTGCCTTACCCCCACTTTGCCCATCTTCAGATCACACCGTAAGACTTTCCTCTTTCAGCACGCCTATAGTCACTTCCCCTTTCTCCCCAGTTTGGCGTCAAACTATGCCATTGTAGAGCACTCCAAAACATTACCCTGCATGATGGGAACCGCAAAAATGCAAATTGCTGTTGAATACTTTTGTATTTGGTTTGCGTGTTTGTGGGGGAAAACTTTCCATACACATTGGTTATCTGGCAAAATATTTTAAACCCTTTTACTTTCTTATCACTATAAATTATCAATATTAAAAATGTACATGATAAACATGATTCCTATTCTAGTTTCGTAGGTTATTTTATTCTTTGAAAAATTCGAAGAATTTCAGGCCAATATTTACCCTTAATACTGAAAATAAAAACATGTGTTCAAGTACATTTACGAATATATAATATACATAGTACATATTAATATTTTCTTAAATAAAAATCCAAGGAATAAAAACAGCCAATGCTAATTTTTGAAACTGGAGCTGACTATTTAAAACTAATTTGAAAGTTAATGGAGTTTTACCAGAATCTCATTTTGGGGCTTTCTTCCTTGTTTTGTGACCCACAATTGCTGTTAATGCATAATAAACGTAAGAAATGCTAGCTAAAAATAAATATATGAATTTAAGTACAGTTTCACTATGGGTAGTTACAAATTCAGTATTTGAGGTGAACTGTTGGAACTATTCTTCAGCTGAGCAAGTTGAAGCAGAACAATCTGAGTTGGTGTTGGTAGTCGAAACAAAAGTTGTTGAAGATCTGTATTATGTGATATTGGTTGTATGTATAATTATACACTTATTTTTCAAACAGCCTTGTGTTTGGGACCTTGTATCCTGCTTATTATTCATACAAAGCTGTGAAAACCAAAAATGTAAAGGAATATGTAAGTATCTTTTATTTGTTATGCAGCTCTGCATTGTAGATTTAGTTAGTCCTAAACAGTCGAATTCTGTTTTAAAATATCTGGTTATCCAACTTTAATTTATTTTTTGGAGCATTTTACTTATATTGTCTTCAGGATTGGTTGAATTGATGATTAGTTGTGCCTTTAATTGATACTTTAGCGTGAAAGTGGTTATGTTTATGCTGTGTGGTGTATTGAAGAATGATTTGATTAGCTTTCTAAGAAATATTTTAAACTGAATAAGTGTCAATATAGTACTCACGTATATTGTTCCATGAGTACAAAATCCAGATTTAGTACATGAACCCTTTCAGTCCTTGTTCCATGTACTGTATGCCTTTTCATAACCACTTACTAATTTTCTAGCAAATCACATACATTATTAAAACGTATTCAGATTGTAATATTTATTTTTTTGAGGAATATGTGCTTTAAATGAACATGAATGAAATATAAAATGATATTCTGTAATATGTGTTAATAGTTTAGTCTCCGTGAGTTTGAATATTTTATAGAATAAAAAGCTTCTCAAAGTAATTGACCTATAAATTGCTTGAAAGATGGAATGCAGAATGTATATCTAACAGCTTCCAAAAGTTTACTGGGTAATTCTTTTCTCATGGTATGACACAGAATTGTAGAGGTCAGAACAGCTGAGTCCTTCATATGTGGTAAGTTAGCCAAATGCAGTCAAGGTGTGAGATTTGGCCTAAGCTTCGTGCAACTAGAAAGAGAAAATCAGACAATTTCTGATTATGACCAACCTTTAGAAGTAGCTGATGATAGTGCCTTTACGTGGACCTTGGCCAGTTATAGGGTTGGGATTGACTCATGGTTAATCACTGTCCATCAACTTGCTCACTGTTGTGCATGAATCAAACGTGGTTGCTTAGGGCAACGTACCGAAGATCTGCTGCCCTCATCAAGGAGAGGGGGGAAAGAGTTTTTTTTAAATTACCTTTGGTAGCTAACAATGTTTATTGTACAGTTGGAAGAGTATTGGTGTCTAGTTTACTCATAGCATCTTATTTTATATAAATAGCTTTCTCTTTATAGAGATGGTATTTACATGTAGTTTATTGAACAGAATTGTTACCACTGATCGTTTATTTATCTTTGTAGCTGGAAAAAGTAATTGTTCAACATGTTTTCTGTGTGGTGTAAAGAGACTAAACCTGAAGGTATTATGAATTAATTTGTTTATGGATATTATGGTAGTTATTTAACATGAAACAATACTGTGTGCTTAATCTTGATACCAGTATTTGAGTTGTTGCTTAATTGTTTTATACAGGATAAACATTTTCTGAAAGGTGCATACTTCATTCAGTCCTATTGATAATAAACTGGGAGTTGATTTGAAATCCACAGATGCTAGTTATTAAGGATATTTATCCAGGGTGGCTCCCCAGATTTATCTGGTAACTTTCTAAAGAGTTGTTGGTTTTGTTCTTGAGTTGATTGGTTGAGGCTAAGATAAGCTTTTAAGTTATTTAAGTATAAATAAAGTGTTTTTGGCACTTGAGCTTTAAGGGAGTTGTTTACATGCGGTGAATATAGCCAAACTCCAATAACACACTCCTCAAACTCCTAGGCAAACATTCTTCATAACTTCACACAGGAATACATTTTTAGTAAACAAGTCATTACAAGTTTATTCTCTTGCAGCTGTTCCAATAAATCTTAGTCTCTTTGTGAACCCAACTGTTCCCTTGTTGTAAATGAGAAGGGGTGGGACTTGGTTTGTGAAATCTGCTGAATCGAGTGTATTGAGGCAGCACAACCGGTTTGGAACTGGTCTGTTAGCATTAATATGTCTTTATCAATTTATCATTTACATTTATCAATTTTAACAAAAAATTGAGATGTCCTTTGTGAACTGTTGTGAACAAATTCATAAGTTAACCAAAGCTAGGAAGGTCAACAACAACAATTTACACTTGTATACCTCCCTTCACATTGGAAAGACATCCCAGGGCGCTGGATAATCAGGGCTTTTGGACCCAAGCTGGGGGTTGGGGTCAGAAGCGGAGGAGGGCAGGGGGTGTGGGTGGGTGGCTGAAGGCACGGTCGAAGAGGAAGGACTTCAGACGGGAATTGAAAGGGGTAAGAGAGGGGGTGAAGCGGAGGGATTGTGGGATAGAGTTTAAGAGTGTGGGGGGCAGAGATGCTGAAGCCCAAATGGCAATGGTAGGGCACGAAGTGCAGGGAACCGGGAGCAAGCAGGTGTCCGCTGAGCAGAGGGAGCAGACAGGCTGATTATGGGGTTATGATGTCGGAGAGGTAGGGAGGACCAAAATTGTGGAGGGCCTTGAAGGTAAGAACGAGGGTATTGTACTCGATTCTCTCTGGAATGGGGAGCCAGTGAAGCTGGGAAAAAATGGGTGCGATAGATTCCCGGAGCCTGGTGCGGGAGAGGACATGAGCTGCAGAGTTTGGAATAATCTGCGGCTTGTGGAGGGAAGAGTTGGGAAGTCCAGTGAGCAGGCAGTTGGCGTAGTCAAGCTGGGACATAATGAAAGCGTGGGTCAGGGTCTCGGTGGCCTGTGGTAAGCGGCTGTGGTGGAGGCGGGCGATGTTACGGAGATGTGGAAAGGCGGAACGAATGTGGGGTTTGAAAGATAGCCGAGAGTCGAAAAGCACACCGAGGTTTCGGATTGGCTCAGTGAGTTGAAGAGTGCAGCAATGAATGGTTTTAGTGTTAGGGTCTGAGGTGAGGAGGTGCTGCCAGGAGCCAAGCAGTAGGGCCTCTGTCTTGCCAACATTGAGCTGGAGGAAGTTAGCTCTCGTCCAAGACTTAATGTCAGACAGACAATTAGTGCATTAGGTACAGTGAGCAATTCATATGTATTGATAATTTTTCATTTTGATTGTTAATAACTGCATGAACACCTTTGAACAATTATCAGTTGTTTTCAAGGATATTAAAGTTTTCCACTTAATCTGCTTCATCTCGATTACTTTGGTACTGTGTCAGACTGGTTCAATTGATCACTTCTCTTGCCTCTGAGTCAGAAGGTCGTGAGTTCAAGTCCCATGTTGGGACTCGGAACTTGCATACTCTAAGCTGATGCTCCAATACAGTGCTGGAGTGTGCTGCATTGTTCAACATACTATCGTTCTGATGAGACGTGGTAAGATGAGACGAGATAAACTGAAGCTCCATCTGCCCGTTCAGGTGGATGTTAAAGATCCTATGATACTATCGAACAGAAGGGAGTTTCTTCTCGTGCCCTGGACAACAATTCTCCCCCCCACGGCCCCCAACCCAATAAAATTGATCGTTCCCTTCATGATTGTTCGTGGGACATTGCATTGTGCAAATAGGCTGCCATAGTTGCTCACAAAATCAGTATATCCAGTGAAGCGTCCTCCCAGTGTGAAAGGCACTTTACCAAATGTAAGGATTATTAAGTATTTATTTGAGAAGTAATTTTCATCAACACATTGTGCTCTTTCATCCGATCAAAGAAACTAATCCCAGTCCTTTCCAAGGAACGAGCTGTTTTTCTAACCTGTTTTTCAGCTGTTGTCAGCTGTTACAGCAGTGTCCATTTGAGGAAAGGCTGCAGACCCTAGGCATGTCCACAAGGGGGGAGCCAAAGTCAGACCACCCACAAATGCAGACTAGTTATGCTGTCAATTGCTTTGAATCTCATAGAAAAGATAGTGAATTAGAAGTTGTTTGTGCCACCATCTTAATCACAAACTCTTGCTATTTATAAATGGAATCTTGTTGTTGTTGTTGTTGTATTTGGTTGCTAATTTTGCTTCCGAGTGAATACATTGATAATCGCTACTGTTATTTGATCTTCTGGTTTGGAAATCAAAGCGTCCTCTTTCTGTTTTGAGGTAAAGGTACCTTTGTAACCTAATTATTGATAGGATACAGCATGAACTGCTCAACAAGACTTTTGACTTCTCAGACGACAGAAATGTTTGGTTGGAATCAATAGACATTTGTCCTATTGCACTACCTAAGCAGTTGGAGACAGTAATGACCACAATCTATCTTATTGATTGATCAGTTGACATCAACCACAAGAGCAAGGGTTGATTAGTCTGTCCAAATTCAGGTTAAATTTCTAGTTGTTTAGTTGTTTAATGAGAATATTGTATGATTAGTCTTAATAGTACTTTTTTAAGTGTTTTACATAATAGGAGTTAGGAAATAATGGAATTTAGAAAAAAGACATGCTTTGGGTGTTTATGAGTGAAAAGGAAAAAGATAATTTTTTTGTTTTCCCTGGTCTTTTAATCCAGGCGTACTAGATCGTGTTGCCACCTCATTGTTACTAACCCCTAAGCATAGAATTCAAAGTGGTTTTAATAGAAACCTAAATGGGACTTGGGTGACTTTGGTGATTATATGATTCATAAAGATAAGACTTATGCAAGTTTTATTGTATCACTTGGTGGCAGTGGGGGAGTAATGAACATTGAAAGAAGCTATTTTTTTCAAGAAGTACATTTTTTAAAAATGTTTCCACCCCCCCCCCATCTATAATTTCATTCATCATTCATCAGATATGTCCATACCAGCAAAACGCTATCACAATGTACTGGGTAGAGGACAAGGGCTTTCCTTCAGAACCTGGTGATGGTTTGCAATGCTTTCTTGTAGAAAGACAAAAGCCCTATTGTACATAACTGATTGTTAAAAGTGACTTTATATTGCTGTAACTAAAGGATTGTATGCTGTCCTTACTTATGAGAAAGGGGAAATGATATATTTAGCTAAACTCAATGGCTACTGTCTTTAAGGCATTTGGCACAAACGTTTATAATTAACTTCCTTTGTCTTGATTTTGAACATTCCTATGAAGCCTCAAGCTTCTGGCTGGGTTTATTTTGGAGGGTGTTAAGTCTGACGTGTGCCAACATATTCTATGCAGTTGATTTGGCATCCTCTTTGTAAAATTTCAGTTAAACTAGATTATGACAGCACTGCTAGAAAACACCAGTAGATTACTGATTAATCATATTGCTGCATTTCTAATGTCATGGTACTCAGACAATACAGTATTTTGTTTCAAAAGCATAGTTTCTCTGCTATGCTTTCAAACCCATTCTCTCGTATTCCCAATAGGCAGATCATGATACACCCAGTAAATAGAATGGAATAGATGTAAACTATTAATCTAAACTTGAGAGTTCAGAAATTTAAATTTATTTTCAGAAGAAGGATTCATTATTAGGGAAAACAATGCTGTTAACAGTAGTAGTTAACAATAGTACCAAGCGTTCCAGGATACTATCCTGCATTAAGTGTGTTATATAAATACAAGTTATTATATTCTTTTCAAGTTCTATTTTGATAATGACTAACCTTTCTAATATATCACTACCTTTTATTGGCTGATAATCTTTCTCATTTTCTTTAGAGAAATGTACATTGGGAAGTTCACAGAAAGGTCACCAATTTAAGCCTAACTTTGCCTGCTACATGAGGAATTTCAGGCTGATGGAATTTAATTTCATTGCGTTCAGTCGAGCTTAAAGTATCCCTTGATCCCTAAAGGTTGAACTGCAGAACACTATTGCGCACAGAACTTCTTAACAATACTACTGAAATTAAAAAGACTTTGTAATACATTTGAAAATGTGAGGGGGAAGGGGGGGAAGCAGCACGATTTGTTTTACATTCAGTGAAATAAATGCTTTACGAAACCTGTATTTACATCTTACTTGTTATTAATCTGAATATTGAAATATCTTTTCACCTGAAAACCACTCAATGTGTTCAACCCTCACAACAAAATGTCACAGAGTTACACTTGATATTACTAGACATATTTATCTTTTTAGTGTATCTGAACAATGACTAGGAAATCCTGATATTTTATTTCCAATTGTGCTTCTATTTCAAAGTATGGAATAAAATGTTGTTCCTAGTATCAGCTGTTCTAAGATACAACGCTGATGGTAGTTTTCCATGCTTAGTTTACAACCAATGCAGTGAGACCCATTTTTCAAGCCATTTTCTACATCTTGGTTGTGATAGAAAAACACTGAAACCAGCTCCGTGAATTCGAATGTGTATGAGAGCGATCTGGGTATTGTTTTTCTTTTACTGCCTTTTGAATCCCATTGAATGTCTTGTACGTGGGCTCTTGTTGGTGCTTCTGCACAAGATTGGGAGCTCACTGGGCAGAGTCCAAACTAAAGGCTGCTGTTAAAATATAATGGCCAGGTTCAGTGGCACTTTGCTTTCTGCTGCACTGAACTAAAGTTGTCAAGGTGACCCAGTTCATTGTTTGTGGAACAGCTGGGATTCATAAAGTCATGCTAGGTCATATTACATCTTTGTCAAAAAAGGAGTAAGTAGCATGTGTTGTACAGATTATACTTCACAAGTTTACTTTGCATTTCTACATTTCCAGGTTCGATGGATGATGTACTGGATTGTTTTTGCCCTTTACACTGTTATTGAAACCGTTGCAGATCTCACAGTGTCCTGGTAAGATAATGAATGCATCATATTTGATGACTTTGGACAGCAAATTTGTGGCTTTTTTCCCTATTACTAAAAATAAAATCAATACCCAGAATCCCAAAACATTATGGGACTCGAGGGGTGTTTGTGTAAACTAAAAACAATGTTATAGTACCACAGCCAGTCTTAACTGGTAATTTTCTGGCAACGTATAATGACTGCTGATTCTGTTTTTCTGCAATTGCATATGTGTCTTACAAAAATTTCCAGTTACTAAATTTACCATTGTTGACATTTATAGAGAACATTTTGGTATATGATAGTGAAATCTGGCACTTAACTGGGATGAGTGTCATCCTCAATAGGAATTGTATACTGCCATTTAAATCCTGCTTAGTCGGTAATATTTAGTTCCAGTTAGATAAACCTTGTTAAAATTGATGCACAAAGTGTAGAATTCTGTAGTTTATTGAAGGTATTTGAATGTATTTTCCCTCATTTTTGTATTTATTCTTATTGTGTCTACCTGGCCTGACACTTACACCTGGGAGGATGAGACAACTTACTCAGGATGCTGTTAATTCCTCTGATAGTTTTCATATCTTGTTTTGCCTGTGCCAAGTAGCTGCTTCACTGTACCTTGGAAAACGTGAATTCCAAAATTTCAGAATGTATTATCCCATACATTGAAATTATCAAAGCTAACTTATGGAAAATAATTGTGATATAATTGTTCGTTTGATATAGAGTAATTAACTTTTTTTAGAAATATTTTCTGCTCCAAATTATACAGGGTTAGAATATACAGTATATCTAACATTTGGTTAAAGGTGTGAGAATATAAATGAAAACATGAATGTCTGGGTTTTCACGTCCTATGTGAAATACATCACTGTTTAGGGGAGATGTAAGTTGTATTTACAAAAAAATAAAATTAAGACATTCTAGCATCTTTATTTTAGACGCCAGTTGTAAAATGTGTTTAGTTTTAGCTGTGAGTTTAACAAAACTGAGCAGGTAAGGAATAAATAGTTTATAAAATCCCAATTATAGCTTGATTTTAGATTACTTTGTTGTATAATTTTATTGGCACTGTATTTTGTTGCAGGTTTCCACTGTACTATGAACTTAAAGTGGCATTTGTTATCTGGTTACTGTCTCCTTACACTAGAGGAGCAAGTTTACTTTACAGAAAATTTCTGCATCCTCTTCTGTCTTCCCGTGAACGAGTAAGTACTTTGGTTTATGTCAATTTTGAACACTTTGTCAACTTGTAAAAAAAAATATTGGAGGCAAGTCTCTTAAGAATGCTAATGTTTATACTAATGGATTACCCAGACAAAGGTACATTAACTAAAGATAAACAGCAAAGAAGAAAAGCAGAGCAATTTGTCATTATTTTATACTGGAAGCTTTTCCAATAATTGACATACTCACAACAGCCATCTGTGACTTTGGCTTTATTCCCTAAAGTCAAATCTTGTTTTTATTAAACTTGACCAAAAATGTTTTAAGTTCACATTTGATGGAAAAAGTGAATTAATTTCTTACAGGATATTGATGACTATATAGTTCAAGCTAAAGAGCGTGGCTATAATTCCATGGTGAAATTTGGAAAGCAAGGTCTAAACCTGGCTGCAACAGCCGCTGTGTCAGCAGCAGTGAAGGCAAGTAATGCATGTACTTATAGATTCAGAGATCATTGACCACAATTGAAGTTGAAAACTAAGGATTAACTTTCAGAGAATTTCAGTTGTGATTCAAAGCATTTTTTTTTAAATGTTTGCAGCCCTACCTCTACTATTTTCAGTCAGATTTAGATACATCTTGCATATCTGAGTTTATCCTACAAGTTATTTCAAAGCTGTAATTTTCCAAATAATGTATGTGGAATGATGGCCGATGTCGTACAAACCTCACAGCTCCACCTTTGAACAGTAAAAAATGCTTCTAGAGAATGATGGACAAAGAGTTAAGAACATGCTATGAAAATGATTTTCTGATCTCCATCATCCAGAGACTCCAAACAATTTAAAATCATTCCTATTAGTTTGAAACATTTTATTTTCATTGATTTTTTTTTAATCGCCAATTTCTCCTGAAAGCTTTTGATTTCATAGAATTGCGTGGAATGTTACTGCATGGAAACAGGCTATTTGACCCAACCAATTCTTGCTGATATTTATACTCTGCATGAGCCTCCATCCCTCCTAATTCTATGCACATCGATTCCCTTCTCCCTCATGTATGCATGTAATTAGTTTTTCCTGAGTGATCTCCAGTACCTCACTCACTTATTCATAAGTGAACCGTGGCTGTAAATACTGTCAGGCTGTTCAACTGCAGGAACATTGTAGCTGACCTGATCTTATTTTTGCTAAGGATTCACACATATGCCTCACTTAGGAGATAATTGACAGCAAACCGTTATAGCAGTCCTTGTTGAATGTTTCTTCTCTAACTGGTGCTCTGAGGACAATTGTAATACCACGAGTTAAGTGCCACCCCAGCTGAGGTCTGCTAGCTCAGCATACGGTGTAGACCAAACATGGGACTATCTGAGTCTGTATGTAATTGAATTTTCATTTTAAATGTTGTACCCTATAATCTTAGCCTTTTGAATATTTAAGTACTGCATGTGGAATGTGAAAGTTCCAAATGGTATGTGAAACGTTGATAGTAAGAATGCCATTCACTGTTATTGTACTGTAAATCTACCTCAACAATTTTCTACTCTAGGTTAGATGTCCCTTTTGTCTTTATTCTAACTTTGGTATTGCTTTCTCTTGCCTATACTCACACACTGTCTTTCAGGATTATTGCTCAGCTTTCTGCTGTTATACTGGCCCAGTCAAGTTGAGGTAACAAGATTATTGGCATAAATAGTGTCACGTAAAGCATTGTTGGTGTTTTTTTTATATGTTAGTATTTGTCGAGGAATGCTGCTGATCACTTCTGGTCTTTAAAATTGGGTATTTTAATTGCTATGTTAAAGTTCATGCATTTTGAATGAATTTCCTAAAATTTAATTTTATCACTGCCTTCTAAAATAACTAATAGCATGTCTGACTTATAATTTTAATTTTCCAATTAATTTTAAATATTTCTATCTCAAGCTTAATCGGTTATTCCAGGTCTGAAAATTAATGTTAATCCATAAAATGAACTATCAGCAAACAGAATATTATTTTAGGAATAATTCTTAAACATTATGATACTGCCTTCAGTTTCTATACCTTATAAATGCAACCCACATTTAAGAGTACATTTAGCTTTATTTTTACCTTAGTATTATCATTACATAATTCAAACATTCTGATGCATTTTGCAGATTATTTTAGTCATGTCTTTAAATCGTTCAGATACATAATGCTTGTTAATGGCGAAATCTCAGTTTCCTTACTCCACACGCCTCTGTTTACCTAGCTGTAAGTAGGAACCCTGATGTTAGTCAATTGTTGGGTTGTTTTTCCGGGGGTAATAATTCCTTTTAAAAAAAATATAAAAAATTGGTCACTCAATCCATGAGTGTTTGTAGGACACTGCTGTGCGCAATTTGCTGCTAGGTTTTGCCCACAAAATACACATTCAATCCACTTTGTAGTATATTTTGTGAACGCTTTGAGAAGTCCCACGATGTGAATATTTAAAAATTTATTTTGAATGTGTATCTAACATTGTACACACTGATCAGCATTGGTTTTGAGGAATTTTGATTGTTGACTTTAGTCTACAGCCTAAAACACTAAAATGATATGGAGCTTTATAGCGAAGATGACCAAGATAAATTCATGCAATCAATTGCCAGCTCACTCCTAAGAGCAGATCAATACTATCCATTTATTTAAAAGGATTGTGTCACTAAAAGTTTAATATTTAACAAATAGTTGCTTTTGTGTTTTGCTTGTACAGCACTGCTTTTGTCTTTTACAACAAAATATATTTATATTGGTAAATCAGCCAAGCTTGTTTTCCCCCTCACAGTATCTAATAGTATGCACCACCCACTTTTAGTGTTCTATAGATAGTTGTGGAATGTTTTCTGTTTAACTTTGTTCATTCTGTAAATATACTGTATTTGCACTGCTTCTTTCTCTGTTTACACTTCCTTAGAAATTAGTTCCATATTTATTGTTCATTGAACTTGTCTATTTTATCTTCCATGTCTCTCCCAGTATTTTCTGTATGTAGGCCGTTTTCTCATGTTGTTAGGACAAGGTTCATGTGATATTCACCATAATAATAATAATCCTTGCATTTGATATAGCGCTTTTCACGTCTTCTAGACGTCCCAAAGCACTTCACAGAATATACTGTAAAGTGATTGACTGTATATTTGTGGGCGAACGCGTGGGAACCATCCCACCAGTGCCTTGTCAAAATGGATGTTCATCATATGTTAACCTAGATAGTTGATATTGAACAACATAATCACAGAAACTAACTGGTTCCTGTTTGTGCACATTTCCAGTTTGAATAGAAATTGGGAATGGTAGTTTTGGTCAGTGTTATTATTCTGTGAAAGGCCAATTGTAAGTTTTAGTGGTTTGCCACAGTTCAAGGTTGAAACTGGAAGCTTCCTTGTCTCTTTGGCTCCATTGTACTCCATTGTATACGTACTAATATTAGTTATTAGTTATTATGAACCCCAATATTGACCTTATAATCAATGGTGTGGTTAATGTAGATTTTTTTTAACAGGATATTTTAAAAATCAAATATCACTTTTAAAAGCATTATTGTGATGCTATTCTCACATATTTGTTCAATTTACCATACAGAGTCAAGGTGCAATCACAGAAAGACTGAGAAGTTTAAGTATGCATGATCTAACAACAATACAAGGTGATGAACCAATAGGATATCGCTCTCTAACTCAAGCTGCAGATACCAAAAAGAAGACTAAGCGTCTATCCAAGGAGGATCCTAGTAAGTACTATTGTGTCACAGACCACCATCCTGCTGTCTTCCGCTCCCAAGACCCCTCCCCATGTAAAGGCACTATATGCGTGCAAACTTTTTGTTTTCAAATCTATTTGGAAATCCAGGTAAGATTGAGATAAAACTGCGACTTAGAATATTTCTGATCAGTAATTGGAATTATATATTTCTCTCTCTCTCTCTCTCTCTCTCTCCCCTCTGCAGTTAGAAACATGGATGCTATAGAGTATGCACCAAGGCTGTTGTAATTGGAGCTTTGCCCTGCATCTGACCTAAGAGTGTTAGATGTTGCTAAATGATTGATCCCAGTTTCACTGTTTGCTTCTCAAGCAATAACAGCTGGGAATAGATTAGTTACTCCACCCCCGCCACCCACCCCAACACTTATCATAAACTTGTTATTGTTAAAATGTATAATACTCTAATCTTCAGTCTGTTTACTAATGCAGAGCAGTGCCCGTTATAGCTGGGTCCAATATCTCAGATACTGCATTAAAAGGGAGTGTGAAAAAATGGCCGACTTTCAGTTCATCAGGTCATTGTCAGTATTGTTTCCTGCACTTTTGTTAAAGTTCCTGCACATTGCAAGTGATATCACACTTCCTTTGCTTAGGGACTTCAGTGGTGCTTCCTGTGCGTGCGCAGTGTGAGCTGTGGGCAGGAAGTGACAATGGCGGTAACCAATTGACCTGGATGTTGGGATATTGGCGCAGGAAAATTGGAAGTGTACCACACTCTGGTAACCACGGATCCACGGGGCACCCATATTAAAAACAGACCCACGCTTTAAGGAGGCACTTAATAATTGGGTTACCCTATACTAGTCTTGAGTCAGACAGGAGTTTTCATCAGTCCTTTGCGTATCAATGGGTTTTGTTGGTAACTGTATTGTTTACAACATGAAGTGACATCACTTGGCTAAGCACTTTCTGACCTTCGTATCGCACAAATGAAACTTTCTGGTGCTTAAATGTCTTGTGCCCATTTGATGTGCCCCATCACACCAGTTCTAGCCAAACTCCACTGGCTCACATCACCAAACGGGTCGATTTCAAGATCCTCACACTCATTTTCAAATCCCTTCATTTCCTGGCACCTCCCTATCTCTCTGACCTGCTTACCCCCCCAACTGCCTCCACTTGACTGTCTCCGGCCTTCTGCATGTCCCTTGTACTCTCCGTTCCACCATTGGTGGCTGTGCTTTCAGCTACTAATCCTTGAAACTCTGGAATTCTCTTCCTCTATCCCTCCACCTTGCCCCTTCCTTCCCCATGTTCAGGTCGGGTCTGAAGACCTTTCTATTTGACCGTGCCTACGGTCACCTCCCCCTCCCCCCGGCATGGAGTCATGTTCCGCCATTGTCAAGTGCTTTGGGACGCTACCCTTCATGAGGGGTGCTATATAAGTGCACGTTGTTGTTGATATGTATGGAAAATTAAAAGGACCTGGGGATCCTGATTGACAATAAATTGAAGCTCTCCCAACAATGAATGCTCTGTGGCAGTGAGTAAAGCAAACCAGATGTTGCGATGCATCAAAAGATCAATAGCAAGCTGAAATAGTGGGGTAATCATGCCACTGTATAAATCATTGTGAGACCATACTTAGAGTACTGTGTATAGTTCTGGTCACCGCAGTACAAAAAGGATATTGGAGAAATCGAGAAGGTCCAGAGGAGGTCAACTAAAATGATCAAGAGAATGGAGGGACTGGACTATGAGGAGCGACTAAGTAAATTGAGCATGTTCACGCTGGAAAGAGAAGATTGAGAGGCGACATGATTGCTGTCTTTAAGATTGTAAAGGGGCAAAACAATATAGATCATGACAGGCTGTTTTAATTTGTCCAGAAAAGTAAAATCAGAGGACACTGCCTGCGAATGAAAGGGGGTAAATTCAGAACAAATCTACGCAAACACTATTTCAGTGAGTGAATAGTGAACCTGTGAAACAGGTTCCCTGTAGGGATAAGTTGAAGCAGGAAGTGTTGATTCTTTCAAACACAGATTAGATAGTTTCTTTTAGGAAATAGCATTATGGGATACAGTACAGAGGTAGTTTCGGACATATGTGCATGCGACCACCAGGATGGTGGAAGGCGAACTAGATGGACCTTGGTTTTTCTTCGTCTAGCATTTCTTATGTTTTATGTTGATGTATATATACTTCAAAGTGATTGTTGACAGTAGTCAGATTATAATAATAATAATAATAATAATCCTTGCATTTGATATAGCACTTTTCACGTCGGGAGGTCGTCCCAAAGCGCTTCACAGAACACACTGTAAAGTGAATTGACTGTATATTTGTGGACGAACCCGGCAACCAATTGCGCACAGCAATGTCCCACAAACAGTCGTAGATTGAAAATGACCAATTTATTATTGGTTTTTGGTTTTTGGAGGGATTATTATGGTTGGTAAGTACAATATTTGGCAAACCTTAGTAGTGTTGCACAATTTCAACAGTGTGCCACCTTGCTGCCTAAACTGCCATATTAGTATTGTAGGAAATCTTTGACTGACAGAACTGTGAACTTGTTTCAAAACCAGTGAAATAAAGTATCCACCCTTTACTGACAGTATACACCTTGAATTGTACACCCTGTGCCTTGGGCATTACGGAAATAGAAATTCTCTCTGACTCTTTGAAACCAAACCAGTTTGACATAAAAATATATGTTCAACTTTTAAATGAAAAATCAACATTTCATGTACCACTAGCATTACCAACCTTGTACCACGTTGTAATGTTTTAACAATTTCCTTTGAGAACTATGAGGCTCTCTGGTGGACAGTAAGACAAATGCATCATACTTTTTTTACACCTTAAAACAGCGGGATTTAAACACTAAACATATCCTTGATTCCCATTTTTTCAATATTCTAAACAACTTTTCCCTACTTTTCTTATTATTCTTTCACTTGCTGACAGACCTATTTTATTCTTTCCTTTTTTTATGTAAAAGAATATTTAAATTTTTTAAAATATTTTTTGAAAAAAAAGTAACCATTGCATGTCATCTTTCAGCCAAACATTTCAATTTTGATGAGGAAGTTGATAGTGATGATAGGCCAGAGGTGGACCATGAGGGTGTTCATTCAGATGATGAAATTGTGAGTCAAAAACAACTCCGTCGATCTCAGAGTTTTAGAATTGTGAAACAAAAAGGTCATCGTAGAGAGGTAAGCTGTATACTTTATCTTCCTTTATATTCTTGCTATGTTTTAATCGATTTCACGCAATATAGTAGCTAAGTGTATGAATGGAGATTGTTTTGTTTAATTGTATGAATTTTCAAAATGTGGCCTGGTTTTAAATTCTAGCTGTAAAATATTTAGCTTCAGTATTTATGTATATTTAAAACGTACGAGTTGATTTTCTCTCACTGCTCAATAAGAACTTAGAATAGTAGAAATCCAATTAACCACACTAATTGGGACAAGTCACTTTATGGATAAGCAAATAGTATGGATGATTGCATTTCTTGTAAATATAAATTGGCTACAATACCAACAACAAAATACAACAGGATACTCACCTGTCTGCCACTGCAGTAAACATATTACATCTGATATAATGCCTTTCTAGGCCCAAAGATGTTCAAAGAATTTCAAAGGATTTATTGTAAACTGCAGTGACTATATTTTGTAGGCAGATGTGACAACCAATTTATGCACAGCAATGTCTCACAAACAGCCACAAAGTGAATGTCCAATTTTATCTGTTGGAATTTGGCCAGGATACTGGGAGAAGCTCCCTTGAAGAATCTTAAGTTTATAGAAAGACGTCACTATCGTATTTGCACTAACAAACCAAATGTGATGTTTTCCTTACAGCTTCGATATGGCTCACTCAAGCTGAAAAGCAAGAAGAGACCTCAGTGTAATTACATCACTTTGGGATAAAACAAATGGGAACACACCACGGATGTTTGTTCTGATTTCTGGGGTGACCTAAGTATTTGTATTTGGGTTTGGTTTAAAAATATTTCATTTTTATTTTTCAACGGTGTGAAGATAGTTGCTTCAGTGGACTTTCTGGCATTTTATGTATCCATCGAGTTGACCCAGTAAGTGAATACAGTATTTATAGCAGAAATGTCACACGATAGCACTGAACTCCAGTCCACACATTTTATAATATTTTGCTGACTGAGGNAAAAATTACCTTATCTTTACAGAAAACAAATATATTGAGAGGAAAGTATTAGGGAAATTAATTAAAGAGTTCATTAAAAATACAGTTTTAAAATCCTGAGGATTTTCTACATTCACATTTTCAGCATCACTCTAACAGTTGTGCAGAAAGATTTACAATTGACCAATTATTAAAGCACCAAACTTTTCGAAACTTTTTGAAATGACGTAAAACAAAATGTGTCCTTAATCTGTAACAAAACATATTGTGAACTGGAAGCTTTTCAAGTGCTGCTTTAACTATTTGACCATTATTAGGTTTATGTTGCTCTTCTGAAAAGAAGATTTCTAAAAACATGTAAAAACATTTTACACAGCTGTGTAAAATGTTACCCATGGAATATATACAGTATAAATCTGTATGGCCAAATATGAAATTCCTTGAAATATCTGAAAACACCAATTGCATGTTTTTAAACATAATTGTTAACTTATTTTTTTAGTATATGTTATCAATTTGTATTGATTTCTGTACTTGTTTAAATATGGAACAAACCTATTTTATTCCTAAGGTAAATACTTGAGTTTAGTGTAGTATTGAGTGCAACAACTTCTATAGTTCCTGTAATTCAATGCAATTTGGCATCCTAATTTGATTATTTATTTGCCAGGTCTTCAAATCATGTGAGATATATTTGAAACTATTGCTATTAGGTTTTATTCTGATAAGCAGCAGAGCTGCAATAAATGTACAGGTTAATATAAACCTGCAAGTTTTTACTGTAATAAATCCTTTTCAGATTTGTACCAAATGTTTCGCTTTGATCACTTTTATATATACTTGGTAAAGTCTGTGTGTTTACCAATGGGGAACTGAAAGAAGCACTGATGATGATAATGATGCATTTGATATAGCGTCTTATTACATCGTCAAAGCACTTCACAACAATTAGTGTACAGAAATGTCCAACAAAAAGCCATGGTGTGACTAATCAACTTATCTGGAGGATTGTCGGCAACACCACTGGGAGAAACTTCTTTCTCTTTCCGAGTAGTGCTGTGAAATGTCAGCCTGAACAGATAGAAAGGACCTTGAGTCGTCTCAGTCAAAGGATGGTACATCTGACAATGCAATACTCCCCAATACTGTTAATGTAAACTATGAATCTTGAATTCCTGAAGTGAGGTTGAACCCCAACCTTTCTAATGTATATAAATGTTGTCCACCTGCCTTATTGGGTAGCAAGTAGTAAATCACCTCTGCCCCATCCTTGTGTGTATTTCTCTCAAGTGCAGAGAGCTTCTGCCACCGACTTGGATACTTGGATACTGCCATTAAATGGCAATGAATATTATAACAATATGTGCATTGATATCGTGCCGTTCATGCCAAGAGGATGTTTTGCTGCATTTCACAGGATATACTGTAAAGTGGAGTGTTCTGTAGGCGAATGCAAGCAGCCAATTCGAGTCAGGAATTTCCCACAAACCGCTATGAAGTGAGTGACCAGTTTTATTTGGGGGACCCGTCGGCCGAGACAACTTCGCTTTCCAAAGCGAACCGGCGGGATCTTCACCGTCGACCTAAACGGGGTACCCGGTGGAGCTCGATTTAATGTCTCGATGCAAACGCTCCCTGCCCTGGAGAGTCGGGTAACCTACGTTCTTGAAGGATGTCAATGTAATGTGAAGGCTTGAGTTTCCATTAAACAGCAGAATTCACGTACCACAGAGCGGTGCCCTGTGGTGCCCTGTGCTGACCGGCTCCCCCCAGCAGGCGGCGCTGTGCACGCGGTGCTGGGCTGCACCCCGCAGGCGTCGCTGTGCCTGTGGTCGCGGCCATCCGCCAGCGGGCGGCGCTGTGGCCTAATGGCCACGTCGCTCAGGGGCGGCTGTCGGGGTTCGGGTGGGAGGAGGGGGAAGCGGAGTGAACATGATCGCTGGCGCTCGGTGTTGGCCGCCCACGGGATGGAGTTGGACGATGCGTTCGCGTCGGCGGGCGAGTTCGGGAGGTACCAGAAGCGGCTGACCTGCCTGCTGGTCCTGCTGCAGGTGCGTGGCGCCGCCGCCGCCGCCGCCCTCGGAGCTGGAGCTGAGAGGGACGCGGGCCTGATGCGGCCCGCGGGGCCTCATTACAGTGGGGGGGGGTGTCAGTACCCTCCCCCTCCCCCCGGGGTTGGGTTGTGGTCTCAGTGACTCTGATATAAACCCAAACCCCCCCCCTCCCCCCGGGGGGTGGGGTGTCGGGGGGACACACACACGATGTGCAGTCGCTGGAGGGTTCCTGTCGGCGCTGCTCTGGTGGTTGTTGGGGCCCTCGAGGGACGCACCGTTACCTGACCCGCCCCCTGGGACCCCACCCACTGGTCACCCACCCACTGGTCACCCCAGTTACCACCGCCTCCTGTCACCCCTCCCCACCCCCTCCCCACCCTCCCCACCCCCTCCCCCACCCTCCCCCCCCACCCCCACCCCGGGTCCGAGCCCCTGACTGTCCAGCGCCTCGGGACGGACGTCCTCCACCCCGACTCGAAAGGAGCTTTACGACGACGACGACTTGTATTTTACAGAGCGCCCTTCACGTGGGGTGAGGGTCCCGGAGCGCTTTGGCAGCGGCGGAGTCTGACCCCCCCCCCCTCCCCCCGAGCCGTGGGGGAGGGTGGGGCGGGAGAGGGGAGGGGGGGGGTTTAGGGGGTCGCGGGGAGTTGACCAAAAAGGAAGGTCATTCAGGCGGGTACCTAATTTGCTGCTGTTACCTGTTTCCGTGTGGTTTGAGCCCCTCGGTCTCTGGTTGGTGTAAGTTCAGTGTTTGCACGAGTCTGACTGGAGCCTTAAGCCCTGAGCGCTTTTCTGTTTTATTGATTGGAAACCTTCCACTGGCTTCAGTGCTATCGTCGGCGTCTTNAAAAAAAAACGCAAATCTTTCCAGCGCGTCTTCAGAAAGGCCTGAATTATTCCGTGGCGACGGCCGCGAGAAACCAACGTCTGTTCAGCCGTGTAACCAGCCCGAAGGATGCTTTGACGTACTTGCTCGTGAACTCTTAAAACGTTTTCTTTTCAAATGTTTCAGAGAAGTCTTGTTTAAAATTGTCGGGCGTTGAATTGGATTTCCGCTGCGGCCAATTCCATTGATTTGACTGTTATTTTTTTCAAAAAGAAAACAACACCTGAGAATTCAGCCCGTGTTCCCGTCACCGTACACGGGTATCATGGAGCGAGATCAGCCTGCGGACGGAAGTTGTCTCCCATTAGAGTAGTTTCAGATCTCTTTAGTTTCTGTTGCGCTGTAATATTGGTCAACATTTAGTAACAATGTTATTTCAGGAGACGAGAAGAGTATTGGAATTCATGATTTGCTTCTCTCTTGAGTGTACTAAATTTAATAAACACAAGTTAACCATTCTAAATATTGAATTATTGCTGTACGGCAACAAATATTTTTGGTGAGTGACTGAGAAAATCACTGTGAGGTGAAACAGCAGTGCTGTGACGTCAGAACAGATCGTTTTGGAGAGTCCGCGAGCGCACTCTCTGAATGCTGAACGTAACTGGAAAATGAAACGTTTTATGTATTTGTGAGTAAAACAGTTTCAAATGTGTGACATATATTTAACAGTTCACATTGATCAAAAAACGTTGATCACTTCATTCATTAATTTCCAATTAAATAAATGTTCAGCAGTAATATTTTTAGGAAATTAGGGATGTGTAATTGGTATCATTGCCTCCGCTGCGGGGATGATAATGCTCTGCCCAGACCAGCAGCACGGGTCACTGAGGTCTGTCGGATGTGAGCTTCAGCTGCACAGGGTTGATTTATGTAGCTGATAAAGGACGGTAAACCTTCCATCTGGAACGGACCAATATTCTTCACATTCTGAGGAATGTGCAGAATTCCTTTCAGGTTTTTGTGTACAATGTAGGCGACACCATATTGAGTGTAATGAAGTGTATTGAGGTGTTGTGAATTGTTCCGGTTTGGAGTATTCAGTCTCAGTGAGATTCTCCTTCTGCTGCTTCTACTTATTCTGGTTGAATCCTTTAACTTTAAACCGTGACCTCAGCACAAAAAAACTGATCCTTAACTTTAATAAAGGCTAAAAAATCTGCACAGTCTTTCATTCTGCAACGTCTAAATGCTATCTTATTCAGTTGATTCGAAATAATTATAATCTTGGAAGATGGAGTGGATAAAGGCTTTAGGAATGGCTCGGAGCCTAGGCTGAGGTCATGGATGGGGAGAGAAGACAGTCTCAGGTCAGGGAGGGGATTGAGGGTGTCTTTGCTGATGTACTTTGTTCTAAGGGTCAAATCCCTCCACACTATATCCCTCCCTCTCTGCAGCCTCCCCCAGACCCTCTCTGCTGCTCACTCCCTTTGCATAGCAAATTCCTATCTTATTCTGTGATCCATATCGTTATGTAAAGCACTTCAAGATATTCTCCAAAAAGTGAAAGGCTTTTCAGAAACCCAAGCTATTGCTGCTGTTATATATGAACAAATAGAACGAATCGAGGAATGTCCATGATACAAAATCTGTATCAAGGTAGATTTTGGCAGATGTTCGGTCATTTGTATTGGTGAGTTACAAAGGGCCTGGCTGCTTCATTTCATCCTGCTAGATCTCTGACTCACACTTAAGAGTTTATTTCATTAACTAACATTTCATTGACTGCATGACTACAACGACTGAGAGTGACTCTGCCTTCTTACTACAGACTAACAGATATTAAAAGATTTCTACAAGAATAAGTTAAAACAATATTCCTTTGTATTTCAGATTTATATTGCATGCCAGTCAATGCTCATTGTACTTGTGGGAGCCCAGCCTGAATACAAGATAAACTCTGAAGTAGTGTCCAACCATCATGAGGAAATGATTAAGCAGATCACATTTGAGGACGATTTCACCTCCATTGTAACTGAGGCATGTGAGCAGTTTGACACTGGCTGATTTTATTTCATACAGAGTCTCTGTGTGAATGCATAGAGCAATATGTATTGACGTGAGTGAATAATGGTACTGGGATGGTGTCCATAAAAGAATAAAAGATTGAGGATGTAGAGGAAGGAGAAGGGAAAGGAACGTAATTCCTGGCATAAACCTGGTTATACATCTTATACCCTATAGCTTTTGCAAGGTAATTGGATTGTTTGGGTTAAATTAAATTGATTTATTGTGTCTTGTAAACACTGCCGTAAAATTGGTCTATTTTTAGAACTAGTTTTATTGGCATTTCAGCTATTTCTGTTCTATAAATGGAACAGTGACATTAATTATTCTGCACAGCAGATTAGCATCGCTAGATTTATGAATGAGAATCATTGTTCTGCTTCCCGGACTGGCTAAGATGATACAGCTCATGTGTTTCCCTCATCCTCTGCAGTCCCAGCATTGATCTGCTCTGCAGCGAGCGAGCAGGCAGGAGGCATCTTTACAGCTCCTGGGAGGGGCTGCGCTATGTGATGCCTTGCTCGCTTTTTATGACCGAACTGAGAGCTGATGGAAAAGTCTCAACAAAGGCATCAGGCGTTGGTGAAGGGAAGGTCGGCATGTGACCGATCGCCTTGCCACCGTTTAACTAGCGTTGAATATAATTTATAAATTTGCCTTTCCAGAGAATGATTTGCCATTTATCCAGTAACCTCTTGCATTGTTCTTGCTGCGACGATTTACATAGTTAAACTAGGGCGGGATTCTGCTGTGTGTTAGTAATTTAATTTTAGGAAGAATAAACTGATCTTTTTTAAAATCCCTACAGTGGCACCTAATCAATGATGAAGCGTACAAAGTCAGCTTATCTGGATCCTTGTTCTTTGTTGGGGTTCTTATTGGTAACATCGTGTTTGGGCCCCTGTCTGACAAACTGGGGAGGAAACCAGTCTTTCTAGCAGGTAAGGAGAGGAGAAGTCTCCTTGTACTACTCTCAGAATTCTAACTAATAGAAAGTCTAATCGTATAGATTCATACCATGAGTAATGAAAGCTTGGGGTTTAAATATTATTCAGTGAAATTGTGATAAATTATGTAATTTATTCATGCCAGGGTCTGTGACCTCATTACTAATACACTCTAGTGCTCACATGATTCATTATTACTTCCAGCAACAAAGTGATATTTAGAGCAGGAAACAGCATTCATATTTTTCACTCTGAAATTGCATTGGCCAAGGGCTGAGCAGGGCTGTGCATTCAGGAAGCTCTGCTAACCGGGGCTGAATGCTGGTTAGTTCTTTGATGTTATTAATGTTATACAAGGCTTGAAGGTGGTCCAGTGAGCCTCCTAAGAACTTTTAAACTTTTTAAATTGCTGCAGTAAAAACATGATTTATGGGTCAGACATTATGTTAACTCAATCCAGGAAACTATTTCCTGAGATATGTTTTGGGAGAATGGCTCAGAGTCCTATCAGTGCCCTGGAATGTATTTTCTGTGTTAAGTATTGATTGACACTTTCATGAATGAATGTAAGACATTCCATGTTCAAAATCCCAAGTTCTGAAGAAACAATTTCTGATTAGCGATTAAGCTACTTTAAAATTCTCTTTTGTACTCATTAGATCTAAAATATTTATGAAGACTAATGTTAACCTTGTGGCCATGAGTGTGAATAACAGTATCAGTGAAACGACCGACCTTTCATTCTCAACTCAGCAGTTTGAGAATTGCTTGCAAAAGTTCCACACTCATTCTCATTTTCTCACCACTCATAATGTGCTGATTATAAATATTAACCATTTGCATTGATATAAGTACATATGCCGCTTCACCAAATATAATTGATTGGAATATATATATCTATAATTTTTTAATATTATATGGTCATCTTGAAATGGGTTCTGATTGAATTGCCCACCTGACAATGGTCCATTGCCTTTTGCACGTTTCTGATGTTTGCCGTTTTTATTTCCTTCCAGGTTTGTTCCTCGATGTTGTGTTTGGATTTGTTACAGCAATCGCTCCAACGTATGAAATCTTTGCTGCAACTCGGCTGATTGTTGGGATTATGAATGGTGGAATGTCGCTCGTGTCCTTCGTACTGACACAGGAATATGTGGGAAAATCCTACTGGGCATTAACAGGTGGGTGTGTCATCTTTGCTTATTCACAATTGTGACTGGTGACAGAATAGGAACCTTGTATCCAAGTACTTTGAAGATTTCTACAAATGTAACAATTATTAACTTTAGATATAATACCTCTGACATGTTCTTATTTGAAGAATATTGTACCGCAGACAGGATATTTACTGTGGATTTTTTTTATTTAGGGTCACTCACTAATTTGGTATTTGCGATTGGGATTGCTTTGTTTTCCGTAATCGGCTATTACATCAGGGATTGGCGAGCTCTGGCTGCTGCAGCAAATTCCCCTGGAGTGCTGTTTTTCCTGTTTTCTATGTAAGTTCCCTCTCTATGTTGAAAGGAGTTGTAAGTAATGGCTTTGTCTGATGTATAAATTGCACAGGAAATTATATAAAATATCCTGTGACCTTAGATTGTAGTGTTCTCAATGCTATCTGCTAACACTGCACATTAACACATATTGAGCAATTACTATTACCCATCCATTGCATTGGATAGCTGTGATTCACTTGTTCACATTTGGCAAGACCTTTCCTTAACTTTGAATTTAACCTTTGTGTGTTTGAGAACCAATAGAAAGGAGAAAACTGAATAAGGAAATCCCGACATGTTTTCAATGCACTTTGATTTAACTGTACATTAACAGACTCAAACATTTGGGCATTGACTGTTGGGCTGCTGTGGAGCGCAGTTAGCTTGCAATCTTCCTGCAATTCCCATCTTTATCTTCCACATCTCAAGCGTCTCTGCTGAAATGATTTTTCTTTTATGCAAAAAATTTTCTCTTGCATATTTTGGTCATAAGCATGTAATAATGTGAACGGAGTGCGCTGTTGAACAGATTCCATGGGACAGATTTAGTCAGATTGAAACTCCCATTAAGTAGCATATAATTTACTTGTCAGAATGAAGTTTCATAACGTCAATTTTCTGCTGCAGTACGCTTCCAGAATCTCCAAGGTGGCTGTATTCGCATGGGAAGACTGAGAAAGCAGAGGAAGTGCTGCAGCATATTTCATTAAGAAATGGAAATGCCAAAACCATCTTCAAACTAAAACCATGTGCTGGGGCAATGCACACTAGTGGGCCAGCACCTGGCCTTCTGGACTTGGTAAAACATCCAATATTACGACGGCGAACAGTCATCCTGATGTATGTTTGGTAAGTGATAAAATAACAAAGTTTTTTTGTTGAGGGTCACACATGCATTACAACTACAACAACAACAGATTACATTTGTACAGCACCTTTCACGTTTGGAGGACATCCCAAGGCACTGGACAGTCAGGGATTTGGACCTGAGCAAGGTGCCGGGATCAGCGGTGGTGGAGGGCAGGGAGGGTAGGGGTAGGAGGGTGAACGAAGCCGTGGAGGGAGCGGACAGGTTGACATGGGGTCAGCAGGTCACAAAGGTAGGTAGGATTAAGGCTATGGAGAGCTTTGAAGGTGAGGACAAGGATTTTGAACTCTATCCTCTGGGGGATGGGGAGCCAGTAGAGGCTGGCGTGGGTGGGGGTGATAGGGTTACAGATTCTGGTGCGGGAGGTGACACGAGCTGCAGAGAACTGGATGATCTGCAGCTTGTGGAAGGAAGAATTGGGAAGGCCGACAAGCAGGGAGTTGGAATAATTGAGCTTAAATGTGATGAATGGGTGGATGAGGATTTCGGCGGCCTTAGAGGAGAAGCAGTGGCGGAGTCGAGGGATGTTGTAGCGGTGGGGAAAGGAAGAGCGGGTCATGGAACTGATGTGGGGTAGAAATGAAAGTTGAGGGTCAAACAAGACGCCAAGGTTCCCGCCAGGCTTGGTGAGGTGGAGTGTGTATCCTTGGATAGGGATGTTGTCCGTGTCTGAGGTGTGAAGGCGCTGATGGGAGGCAATCTGGAGAGCCTCGGTCTTGTTGATGTTCAGCTCGAGAAAGGTGGTGCATGAGTAGGAGGTGGTTCGGGAGGTGAGGGGGGCAAGGGCATCAAGAGTGGCGGAGAAGGAACTGGAGGAGAATGACTCAACGATAAGTCGTTGAAGTAGTCAAATACATCATAAGCAGCAATCCTTATGGAAGACATTGATTTTAAACCCATGTAAAAGTAACTAGATTTTTTTTAACTTTAAATAGGTATGTTTGCAGTCTTGTATATTATGGCCTGACAATGAATGCTGGACAATTAAAAGGCAACCGATATCTTAACATGGCAATGTACGGCCTTGTGGAAGTGCCAGCATTTCCCCTTTGTATGTACTTCATTGACAAATCTTGGTAGGTATTATACTAGCTAAATCTTTTTAATGAATAATTCTATGTTGAAAACATTAATTATATGAAGGTTTGCAGATAGCTAATTTTTGGTCTTATAAATAATAAGATCTATCAGATTGTATTTTTATTCTCATTTTGTCTGTATAATGGATTCATTCCATAAACCAAGGATGTGATAACCCCAAGGTTCATTGTTAGGTTGTCGCCATATTTAAACTTGTCGTGGAGTTCTGTAGGTCAGTGGTTAGAGCACTCGCTTTGCAAGCGAGAGACCTCGGTTCGATTCCCAGCAGGGTGAAACCTTGGGCAAGTTTCCTTACTCCACACGCCTGATAATATCCCTCAAAAAAAATAATAACTTGCTCATTTCAATCCACGACTGTTTGTGGGACACAGCTGTGCAACTGGCTGCCGCATTTCGCCCACAAAAAGTCAATTCACTTTACAGCCTATTCTGTGAAGCGCTTTGAGACGTCTAGAAGATGTAAAAGCGCTATATCAAATGCAAGGGTTATTATTATTATTTTCACTGTGGGGAATGATAGAAAAAAACTTTATTTTTAGGCAAGGACACAGCTCAAAACAAACCAAGCAAAAACATAGTTTAAGAAGAGCTGACCAGTCCTCTAAAGTCAACTGCATAATCTTTTTCCAACTCGTTGCCCTGCATTAATGCTACATTCTGAAATGATAATGTAATTATTGTCTGTTGACCCTCAGTTTCTTAAGTGCCTTTTGTCTCAAGAGTGCTTACATGAATATCTGATAAATAGCTTGAGGCAATTCAGCTGCCTTAATACAACATGTGTCACTGCAGAAATCTTTCTCTGGAGCAGGTGCACTGTAATCAAACTTGTTCTTCGTAAGGGCGCCTCTGAATAAAACAAATGTGCACACTATAGTAAACCTTACACGTTTTTGCACTCTTAATAGGTGGGTTTCAGTTCAAATTTATATTCCACTGTGACTCACAGTAACTACTGTACAAATCATTTAAGGAACGGCATCTAACGGCATTGACCAAAGAATTCTGAAACTCCCTCATATATGAAGTACAGTATATTAAAATGCGAGAATCAAAGTAAATTTCAAATTATGCATACAATATATAACAATACAGTACCTGAAATATTAACAGTTTATGCTCTAGACACACCTAATGTCTAGTAGATAGAGCTGTAGTTTACATACGAAATGCTAACTCTCTGTCCTCCAAATCTGAGGAATAGGCATTCTGGAAACATCATTGCTTGTATTTGAACTAAAGTTTAAAGTGTGCTAAATAACCTGTCTACTTTATAGAAAAATGCTGCCTCAACATTATTAATATTGCATACAAGATTGAATTGCCACATTTATTATGGTCTCAGGCATAGTTTTAATTTAACAGAATAATCTGATTCTTCCATTTCAATGGAGCTATTTGACTTTTGTTTCATTATTCAATCCTTGTGGGTATCTTATTAATGAAATTCGGTGTCCCTTTGGCTCATTTTGGAGCACTCTCATCTCTGGGTCAGAGGGTTGTGGGTTTGATTTCCACACTGTAGCTTTAGGTCGGAATTTAGGATGCCACTGAAAGAGAGCTGCATTGCTAGAAGTACTGTGCTTTGGATAAGATTAAGATTCTCTTTATCAGTTTAAATGGATGTTAAAGATCCCGTGGCACTGTTTGGGAGCAGAGCAGTCATGTCTGGTTAATATCCCTTTTTAAAATTCACAAAAAGCAGATTACTTTGTTATTGCTCTTGTTTCTGTTTGTTGGGTGTTGCTGGCATAGATTATTATTTGCTGTTTCGTTCTGCCTACATAACAATCACTGCACTTTGCAGTAATTTCAGAGTACCTGATTATTTGAAGTATGATGATATTAATATTAAAATCAAAATACTTGCATTTCATAGAGTAACAAGCCACTATATGAAATACAAATTTTTGATTTTAATATTATAAGAGATAGTCTACTGTTTCGCTATTTTTAATGTGAAATGTGCAACAACAGATCAAGATATTTACTGTTTTTATGCTACTTCTGTCAATGATGAGCAATGAATTGGGTTCTCCTACACACGTTTGAGTGTACAGAATAACCAGCAATTTGGATATTTATGCGGAATGCATTTTGCCTTTGAAACTCCTATGGTCGCTTTAATGTTCTCACAAGATAAAGCCTTTTACTTTGTATTTGATCAAGGTTTTGGATATCAAGGTACTGTCTGAAAACTAGGCTTGGGTTCAGTGCTATGAACTCAAGGCAGATAGCACAGTCATTTACATTGCTTTTCCTAACTGCCCAGAGTTCCTTCTTCTGTACATTGCAGGTTTAGGTCTGGCCTTCTGATACAGCAAATTAATTGGTGGTATTCTTAAGAATTCTCTATTGATATGATGAGAAATGTATTTGAGCGTGCAGTTAGTTTTTGGATTTAATTAAGGAATAACTTCATCTTGGAGCCTATGAGTTATTAGATGGCCATCAGTGTACCATAGATCCAATAATCACAGCTGTTTTATTACAAAGGACTCGCAGATAAGTGAGTTATTGGTGAATGTTGTTTCATATTGTACCACAACATTGGAATGACTTACTTGGTTGAAAGTTAAAGTCTGATGCTGATTCTGAAGTTGTAATGTTTTCTAGGTATGTGATGGACCCTGTGTTGTGAGTGGGTGATGTTGTACAGTATCTAGTGCAAATTTGTTGTTCTCTTTCTCTTGAGTTTTCCCTTTATCTCACACATCATCTTATATGTTGTGATTGAGTGATGTATAATATAGTCCCATGTAATTTTCCCCCGCAGGTGTGGACGACGTAAAACAATGGCTGCATTCCTGCTGTTTGCAGGGTTTGCCTGTCTAGGTACCATGTTTGTACCCAGTCAACTGGGTAAGAATCCATTCTTTTATGAATTTTAGTTTTCTGTAGCATAATAAATGCAATCAGTTTAAAATTGATTTTCTTATCTTGAGATTATTAGTGGCGGATGCTGTTTCATATTCTGATTATAGCTTTTTAAATTAATGTGTTAATGTATCTTCACAAAGTCTAATTCTGATTTCTGTTTTCATGGCAGATTCAGAGATTGGATTTCTGCTGAACATTACCTCATTGGCATTATGTGGAAAATTAGCTGTCAGTGCTGCCTTCAACATTGCATATGTTTTCACAGCAGAACTTTATCCGACTGTGATCAGGTACAATCATTTCTGTTCCTAGTAAATTGTTAGTAAGTGTGTTTCCCTGTGCAATTTGTGAGGTTAGAAAAATGTATTCAATGGCACTGATTACAGATGGGCGTTAAGTATGGTGGAACCATATTATCTTCCTGAGGAAAAGTGACTGAAAGTATTTGAGGAGATATTAGACTTTATAATTTGCCTTAGTAAATTATGCTTTATTAACATGTTTTTTCAGACTAAAACTCTCCTGTCCAGTCTTTGCTGACATTTGTGTACTTTTATAAGTAGTAGCGAAATGGAGGTCAGCAAGAGAAATAAAAAACGAGATCCATTTGTGTCAATGGAAATTGTGATAAATATAAGCACTCCAGCAAAGGGCACCTCTAGAAACAATTGCCTGTCATTCAAATTACTTCCCACTGACACTTATTCTCTTTTTTAAGGAAAGATGGGTTTGTCGGAAAAATATTAGGTTTTCACCAATTGAAAGGTCACTAATGTGCGCCCAATTAATATCTTTTGAATTGTACCCTTTCAGATATAACTTAACGCTTCCAGGTCTCTGTGTTGTGTGTGCCATTATCTTACTGAGTATGGCTATGCAACGTGCTCTCGGCCTTTTCTGTTCTAAGAAGCTAGTTCCTTAGAAGTATATACATTGATCACCTATATTTAAAATGTTATACAATTCTCTTGGCTGAAAAAAATTACCAGTCTTTCACTCAGCACTTTCCTGATGGCCCAAACAAGAAAAACTGAATTGAGATTATGCCCTTTCAAACTCTCATTGCAGCTAACCCATTATTTGGTGCTCAGGCCACTTTCACTGGGTCAGTTTGCAGGGAAGGCAGAGGCAAACCAACGTGTTTACATTAAATCAATTGCAAAGTTTCTTTAAAAGCAATTTTTTTTGGTGGGGTTTATGATGAAATCCAGCAATATAAACTTGGAGAGTTTCCCTTCAGCAACTTAATAAACGCAGGCATAAATAGCAAAACATTAGAGGAGTTGTGGTGACATTGACTTCTGTTAGTTAAATCAACCAAATTGATGATATTTTTAATATGGAGACTGGACGATTACAACAACAACTGCCACTTACATAGCGTCCTCCACGTAGGGTAGTATCTCAAAGTGCTTGAAGATTAGGGAGTGGTTTGTTGTACATGAATAGGTCAGGCTAGAGGTTTGAAAAAAAATTGACTAAACTTTGTGTGATAGATTCATTGTATTGGGAGAAATTGGAAGAAATTCAATAATTTGACTTGTTTCTTCGTAAAGTGGGTTATAATGTTGCCAGAAATGATTGGTGATGCTGAATGATGAAGTTGCCATAGTGCTAGAAATAATCTGTATTCCATGCCAAAAGGATGTTTATCAACGGGTTTTGGGAAATAAAGAATACTGATTGCAGAAATGTTTTGTTTTAAATCCTAAGACATAATTTGCTATCCAATGCCATTTTTGCTTAGTACATCAAGGTTTGAGAAGATAATTTCACACACCAGAAACATGACCCTCATTGCTGACCTGTGTGTGGTTGGCAGCATATCCAACTGATTTCTAATTTCTAAATCTGAAGAGTGATGTATCAGTCTTTAATTACTTGACTGCTGTGAGATCAGGCCTCCTAGGGAACGCATCATCATCATTGCAAATCCTGTCAAGCGCTTTGAGACATACTCACGGCGTGAAAGGCGCTATTTCAAATTCAAGGATTAGTCTTATAATGCTAGCTGTCAACGGTATGTTAAGTTTGTGTAGATTAATTATTACATTAATAATGAATTAATCAGATCTCTTTGATGCAGGAATGCTGGATTAGGAGTATGTTCCATGTCCTGCAGAATAGGTGGGATTTTGGCTCCATTTGTGCCATCACTGGTTAGTGTGAATTTTCCCTTCTTTTATACATTGTATTATGTTCACTGCAGTTCCTGTAGGATATGTGACATAAGTCAGCTTGATTCAATTTTCCTCCTTTACTTTAGATGAAATTGTGACAATGTATCTTTGCATATGGAATGGCACCATTTAAATACGTAAAGAATAATAAATGGTGCAGATTGATTTCAAGCTAATTTTATTAAGAGGTTCACACAACATCATAACATATTCCTGAACAGTGGGTGACAAGACTGACATTAATGCCAGGATATTTCATTCAGCGATGAATTCACTAAAAAAGAATCAGGGAAATTATTCCAAAACACAATCTCCCCCCAAACATCCAACCAACGCCACCACTCCCAACTGTTGGGACACTCACCACACATATAGCGGCCTGACCGTTTTCAATTAAAAACAATTGTCTGCTTTGATTTGGGTCCATAAAATTAAATCAGCTTGTTCAGCTATTATGAAGAGATGCAGAAGAAAACAAAATTAGTCGCGCAATCCGGGAAACACTTTTTAGCACCTTATAGTGATTACTACATCACAAGTTTTTCTGAGCAGAAGCCTTTATTGAAGCGTACTGAAAATAAGAGACACTGTTTTACAGAGATCTATGAATCCGTCTATGCCATTTATTGTGTTTGGGATCACTGGAATGTCGGGAGGATTCATGGGGCTCTTTCTCCCTGAAACATTAAATAAACCAATTGCTGAGGCAATTGAAGATCTTCAATGCTTGTCCTATCAGAGACTAGAAGAAAAAAGGGTAAAAGCATGTTCACATTGAATTTAGATGTATGAAAACTTTCATTAGAAATGTTGATGGTAATCTTAAATGATGTCAATTTACCAAACGCCATAAACTTCCTAATCTCAGTACTGTTTGTGGATACTTATTTAAATATCTTGTAAATACTTTACTGTAAAAATATAAATTAATTAAGTGTTGGCATCAATCCCTTTTTTGTATAAAATTTTGGTGAGAGTTTAAATTTAACATCCTAATGCATGTTTATTATGAGTATTAGCATAAATTAAGGTTATGTTTCATTAATGTAAATTTTAATGAAAATTAAAATCATGTAAAGCGATGTTTTCACAGTCTTATCAAATTCTTATGGTCATTGACTTTTTTGTATTTATTTGACAGGCAGCGGGATTACAGGAAAATTAAATCAACAAAGATAACAGTGAAAAAACACTATGTCCATAATTGAAAGATTTCTGATAATGGCTAATTAGTGCTTTAAAGACAATGTGCATTTTTATATTGAATTGTTGAATAAGAAAATTTGCAATAAACTTGCAATTTATTTTGTGAAACATATTATAAATTTCTTAGATTGGAAAAAAAAACTTTCAGATATTCATTTGTCCAATATTTAAGTAACTGGAGGAACAAAGACAAATCCCTATGTCTTACATTTTTTAATTGTACAGTATTGCAAACATTTTTACACTTTTGTAAGAACCAGTTAAATGTTTACTATTTTTGCATGATTTTCAAAAATATAAATTCCTTGACCAAAGGTTTGTACTTTCAGTTCATCCGCCCATGACCCCTGGCTCAGTGCTACTAGGGACCATGTATTGATTATTCCTAATCAGGTGTTTGACACAATTGGGTGTTCGTTTCACTCACTCTTGCCTTTAGATCAGACATTGTGAGTTGAGCTCGTATTCCAGGCTGAAGCTCCATTACAGCAAAGTCAGAGATATTGTTCTTCAGATGGGATGTTAACCTGAGGTTTCCATCCACCTGTTTAGTTGTTAAATGTCCAAAGACACTATTTCAGAAGAGAACAGAGTTTGTCTTAATGTTCTGACTAATAATACTTTATTGGTCATTCATTTCATAGCTGTTTGTGGGACCTTGTGTGCACAAATCCCCACAATTGCTTACGAGTACACAATCATTTCACTTCACAGCAATTACCTGTGAAGCCCTTTAAAACATATCGATTATATATTAGATGCAAGGATTGTAATACACTGTGAACTTTTTGAATCAGAACACTTATTTTGACACTTGCAGAATAGTTTTAATTTGGTGTCATCTAGGATTTGCCTCAGTTTATTCCTTATCTCTTTCCTTCCCCAAGCTATGCATTGTTTCCTTTAGAGTTGATGCCAGAGCATTGTGTGACATGAACTTCATCCATAGCAACTACTCATTAGCTGACATAATGCTTTTGCAGAAGGTCAAAATGATTTCCAATATTTCTTTCCCCTGATGGATTGCAGATCACAATAATATTCTTGGTTTAGAAGCTTGACTTGAAAACTGGCAAATCTTGCCACAGTAATTGTGTAACACAATAAGAAACCATTTAACAGTTTAGTTTTCGGTGGGGAAAATAATAATGATAATAGTCTTCACATTTCATATAACTCCTTTGACATCGGGAGGCATCTCAAGAGTGCTTCACAGGATATATTGTAAAATGTATTGATTATGTATTTTGTCGGCGAAAAGGACAACTCTAACTCAACTCGATGTGCAAGTAGTTAAAGCCTGTCATCTTTTATCAGTGTCATTGTAACACTAGAATTCTAATACTCCTTTTTTAAAAATAGTTACATTATTGTGGTGCAAAAGTGTTAGCATTGAAAGAGTTAACACATAAGTAAATACTTCACTTTACAAAACTGCTTTCTTTAGTCAAAGGATGGTTTATTTTCAAAGAAAACATTCCATGTGTAAATTTAAGAGATTAAGTTTGTCAAGGTGATTCTACTTGTGCGTTATTTTTTCTGCATTTTTCTGTTACAAATGTTTCTGTAATTATATTGGCATGTAGAAAATGGTGGAATATGGTAAATTTGCTGTGCATATACTGTATTTGCCAGCTTTTGTTGAATGAGGAGTGTCAACATGTTGCATATGTTTCTTTGTTGGAAAGATTGTCCAAATACAGCCAAAGCTTCGCCAACCTGAAAAGGAACCAATTTAGTATACTGCATTTTTTTTAATATAAACTTTGTTCTTTTCTAAAGATATTATTGCAATTACTTTGTTTAATCAATTCTAGCAAATGTAATCTCACATTCCAATTGCTGAAAATAGTGTTTGTCATTTCAGATATCCAATCCCATCTTGTTTCACATTTTTACTGGAGAGGAGGAATTTACCACTATATTTGTTTGTACATGTTATTCAATGGAATGTGGAACATGCTAAATAAAATAATTATTGCAATCAATACTTGATCACATATTTTTAGTAGGTGCATGATGTTCAATCCCATTACTCCATATTTTTATATGCAGGGACAGAGAGCAAAGCCTCAAAGAGGTATTCATTGGGACTCAATGGGTGGTATCTATCAAAAAATAAACAGTATAAGTTACTTGAGGTATCTAAAGCTTCTTGTGTATTTAGTTCTTGGTTTGGTGGATAGAGTAAACAATAATTTCAACAAGGTTGGTTTAAGGAACATTTAGTTCCTTTCTATAGTTAGTTTTGGATACAATTACCCTGTTACGCCCATCGAAGGTTAGGCTGTTACAGGAAGTTAACCGGTTTGCAGTGTGTACAAGAACAACAAAATTACATTTATAGAGCGCCTTTCACGTCGGGAGGATGTCCCAAAGTGCTGAGTGTGTAAAACTACATATGCAAATTGTTACAGGGAAGAATACCAGAGCTTTTAGAAAGTCTGGTCATGGAACAGCTTGCTTCAAAAAATAATTTTCACTGAGGCAGATAGCATTTGTTCTTGCAGTCACTGATTACGTATTACTGACTATTGTTTGAAATTCCTGATTCAGTGTTCTAGTGAGTCTCATCTGAATTAACTGAAATGAGAATAAAATGTTAAAATAGTTTAAACTTGCAACTGGTTTCGTTAGGTTTAGATTCCCTTTGATCGCCCTGTGAAGTGCTTGGAGACATCTCGATCGAGTGATAAGGGGCTATATCAAATGTATAGTATTATTACAATTCATTAAGTTGCTGTAGTGGTAATGCACACCGCAGTTCCAGTGATTGGAAGCAGATTACAATTGATTTAAATGAGGCAGCAAAGGTTAATACACAACAATGAACTGGAGAAATATCAAGTCATCTTATCTCAGAGTAGTAACTTCTGTTTGTTTTGTTTTGAACATTTGTACAGATTCTTTCCTGCACAAACTACATTTTGATTCTTGTTTGCTTTTGTTCAGTTCACCTGGGAATAAATGGAGCAACTGAATCTGAGTGTTAATTAAAATAGGAATATTGCTGGTGTGAGCGCAGAGTTTGTGAAGCCTTAAAGATAAATGCTAATGTGGAGAAGGGAGCCACAAAGGCAAGGCTGAATGGATACATGTTCTCATATCCCTGCATTTAAAATGTCATCATCACTGTAATCCCAATTTGGCACAAGGCTGAATCTTCCTCTGGGCATTCCTCAACTGGAATATCTGCAAGTGCTTGGCATGCAAGCTGCAAGTTTTTTCAAGTTTTGACTTGGCCGGTATTTATAAGGTGCTAATAGAAAGTCTGGAAATGTCCCAATTGTTGACATCAAATTTAATTTTTTGGTAAAGTTTGTTTTACAATGTCAATATCTTTTCAATATTTATTTCCCTCTGTGCTCCAAGAACTGTAATATAAATCTGGGTTTCTCTTTGCAAAATCCCTCAACTGCTTTTGCAGTGACATTAAATGCATTTCGCATTCCTCGAAGGATTGTTTTTCTTTTAAAGCTCGATATTTTGCTACTGCCTTTTCCATATTGCTTCGAACATTTCATATCTAATCCGATATATCCTTTGAACATTACAGTGCTGATATTACTATTCAACAGGATTATGGTGGATTATTATTCTTGCAGGCAAATTTACCACTGTGTTGGGCATTATGATACAGTGTATGCCAAAAGGTTAACCTTTCAGAAAAATTCCAACTCTGAATAAACTGCTTGAGTTTGTAGTTGGCTACCGCTCCTTCCTTGATGGTATTCACTGGTCTCTGCATTAGTTCCCTCCCTCCCCATAAAATACAGTATCAGTGTTGCATCCTGATTAAAAGTACAAACAAAACAAAAAGTTGAAACGTTCTTTGCAGTTTTATAAATCTACTTAACAACATTGTGCTAGTCAAAAAAAATGAATTTGTAGCACACGTGATGCTATCGTTTTAGTCAGATGGTGCTTATTGCTGACATTGAATGTAATTGGATATTGACTGGATTGAATCGCATTCTTAGACATTTCACTTGCGATTTGTGTTAGAAATCCATTTGAACCAAACTGATGACAAATGCCTCAATAATAATCATGATTTTTGATGTTATAAAAATTACGAACGTAAATTAAGTGAGTCACTGTGCAAGCATTCAGTTGAAAATGAACTGTACAATTTTTCCTCAATAATTATAAATAATAGATGGATAGTTAAAAGGTTCTAACTCTCTCAAGAAGCAGTTGTATAATTTTCTCTACAGTTATTTTCACCCTCCAGGTTTTCAATTTTGTTCTACTGGTTTGTTTTCATTGGGTTCTACTGCTTCTGTTGTACCATCTCTATGTGACAATCTCTTAAACCCAAGCTATAATTTCATTACTGTGAATTTATTTGTTTGAGGAGAAAACACGTATTTCACAACCTTGCAACCTCTGTGAAATTGTTGATCTTGTATTGGGTAATACTAAGTGGAAGAATGTTTTGCTGAGACAGCAGTGACTACAGGTACACTTTAGAATAATCACAGTAAGCTAATGGTATTTGCACATTTTACTGGAGGCAATCTCAGGCGAACAGCTGTTTAGTTGTGATAAAAATACCTTTTTTAAACCTTCAAAACACCAAATTAGATGTATAACTAGATATCTGGAAAATCAACTTTTAAAACTTATGCTTTTAACGGGTTATGTGCTACAATATTAGTAAACACAACATTCAGAAGAAATAAGGTGGATGATGAAATATGATTCTTACTTGAAATACATATTTGCCACAACATGAGGTAAGAATTTTTTGAATTTTACAAAAAGAGTTTTATAATAATAATAATTCTTGCATTTGATATAGCACTTTTCACGTCTTCTAGACGCTCCCAAAGCGCTTCACAGAATATACTGTAAAGTGAATTGACTATATTTGTGGGCGAACGTGGCAGCACAGCAATGTCCCACAAACAGTCATGGATTGAAAATGACCAATTTATTATTGTTTTGTTTTTTTGGAGGGATTATTATTAGGCGTGTGGAGTAAGGAAACTTGCCCAAGGTTTGGCCCTGCCGGGAATTGAACTCGGGTCTCTCGCTTGCAAAGCGAGTGCTCTAACCACTGAGCTCAGGACTCCACAAAGGAAGGATTCTGAATAGTTTTTGGAAGCCTGAAGAAATAAATATATTTTATGGTGCTATTCATGACACGAAAACATTAGTTTAATTTTTCCAGTAGTTAATCTTTGGAAAAATAAAAACAAATTCCTCAATGTTTACAAACTGCAAACATTTTTATTTATATTACATTATGTTTTTGACAACTACAGTAGTCCTATTTAGTCACTTATACATGAAAGGGTCTGAAATGCAATTGTTGCAAATGGGATTTATCTACTAATTGTGACTTCAGGTTTGTAAATAGCAGGTGGAAAAGTTCAGGCTTTACCAAATGTAACTTTCTAAGTCGTCAAAATCTGGAAAAGGGGCAATGAGCAAACCACAGACAATGCTTGCTACTATTTTGCTCCCTGGAACCATATTTCACAATGCGAAGTTCCACAAAACAGGAGTGGCTAACTGAAAGTTGTAATTATTGGAACATTTTGTATTTAATTCTAGACTCTTGTGCAGATCTGGGTTAAGAACCATTTTTAGAGTCCAATATTATGTCTTGAAAACCATAAGTTAAGTCAAGTTGGAAGACTATAATTCAATTTAATTTGTTTTCAATGCTACTTTTTGCTTAAGCCTATCAAATCAAATAAACTCACTTGAGTGCACACTTGCCTCTGGGTCAGAATGTTGAGGGTTCAAGACCTACATCATGGCTTTGATCTTATGGTAGACACATGTGCCAACTTTGAATGAGATATTAAACCCAAGATCTTGCTGTCATGACATTATTTGAAAAGAGAAGTTTCTCCCTGTTTTTAGGCTAACAGTGCTCTATGTACATTTAGCATTAAAGTTGTGGGTTATTTCTTGGCACGAGTATGTAATGCTTTCCCTATAAATACATAGGCATTCTCTGGAGATTTGATATGATAGATGCTATATAAAATGCATAAACAAATTTTGATTATTTTCAGAAAAAGACAGATTGTCTCATTCAAGCTAACAGTGAAAAGCTAGTTAAACAAAAAACAAGTTTATTGTAACACTGGCTCAAATTCTTAATTATTAGATGTGTCATTGGTGCAATAATAAAACTTAAAAAGCTATTGTTAATAAAGCATGAATTTATTTTTTAAAATTTAAAATGCTTGATGCACTATTATATGCACTAGGTGGCAGAAAAGTTAAAGTGTAGCCAGGCATTATCTTCATTCTTTTGTGAAATGCTGTACCGGAATTTAGAGATATGGTGCATTTTGTAAAGATAATTGAAACTCACCAGCCATTTATGAATGTAATAGCTTAAAATTACTTTAAGAATTCCATCAATCAGACTTCTAAAGTGATGTGTGCAATGTGTGTGCGCGAAGGAAAAAATCCACAATGACAGTTTTATTTGTTCTTCAAAGAAACATACAGATATAAAGGTAAATGGTAAATAATAATGCAGGTGCTTTTCTTTATGGTCAGTTACAGTAATCAAATTGTTGTCAAATTGGTGCTTTGGAAATTTTTATGTTGATAGTTTCTATGTTGAATTTTAATTGTTGAGAAAGAGAGAGAGATATACTTGAGTAATTTACATTCAATAATTTTCATTGAATGCTCATGCATTAGTTAAGATAGCACAATTGAACATTATGCAAAAAGATAAGTATCATCTGTTTAGCAGTTTTCCCCTCAATACATTCTGTCGCCCAAATTAATGGTGACCATAAGAATTAGAATTGCCAATGTCATTAGAATAAATAGAGGATACTCCACAGGGAATCGTGGGACACAGAATTATTTCATCAGTGAAAAAGAGATGAGGCAACACTAATGATTTCATTATTCGCAAGTTATGAAGGACTTGCACATCCATGTGTTTCACGGTTTTCAATAAATATCTCTTATACCACTCATGCTCAATATTTTTTGTCTCCCCTTATATATCTTCCCATGAGGTGGTGACTCGAATGGATACAGATCCACAGACAATAGCTCTCTAATAATTCTGTAAGTGACAATTCTTTGTTTGTGACCCAAGATTCTGAGGGTTATTAAACTAAATATTCATCTGACCTCAATCCTAACCTTACCCAAAAGTCACTCACATACACTTAATAATAGGTGGTTAATAATAAAATAGGAACTTTTCATTTTAAGAACATAAGAATTTGCTTGGCAAAAGACGACCAAGGTCCACCTAATTCGCCTTCCACCATCCTGGCAGTCGCTTGACATGTTATGTCCCAAACATTATACTGTACCACGAGATATTTTCTAGCAGAAATATATCTAATTTATTCTTGAAACACACAATGTTTTCAGCTTCCATTTCCTCTCCTCCCTTTTCTAGAGCATGTTTTGTTCTCATCTTCTGACTTGGAACAACATTCTGTGGACATCATAAGAGACAGCTATATTAAGAAGGTCTATCAGACCATTTGATTGCATCTTCCAGAATCCCAACACTACTGTCTTCCCCTTTCAACATTGAATGTCTTCATAAATGTATCCAGTGTTCTGGCCTCAGACACCCTTCTTACTAAACCCATTCCAGCTAGCGATTATCCTCTGTGTAAATAAATGCTTCCTAGTGACTTCCCCTCACAACCCCAAATCTATTCTATCTTGCTCTGTCTTTCTGCTCCCTTCTGGGATTCAAAAGTAATATTTTCTCTATCCTGAGCCTTATATACCTCTAAAAGGACTTTCTCTGAAATGTTTCTTTTCAAGGTTGAAGAGCTCTGGTCAGTTTAGTTAATTAATATATAATGAAAGGGTTCTCTTGTTGCAAAGCTCACACTTAATGTATATCCTGTGCGTGAATGAAAATATTACTTGCACAAAGTGTAGACCGTACAACTTTTGTGCTTTCAGCTAAAGGTACAATACTTGTAGGTTCTAAATAAGTGATGTTTTGCCAGTATCTGATGCACAAACACTGCACTGAATGTTTTATTTACAGCTTATGTATGACGTGTTCAATCTTTTTAGTTTTTAAGTTCAGTGCAAAAGTTTGGAAACAAAGAAGGGTAAAAAATTAATGATTATTTAGCAACATTCAACATGCTTTGGATAATATAAACTCAAACCTATCATCCTTCATGTTTTCATGGTTGACTGGGCATATCAATTAAGCTTCAAAGGATTATCATTTTTACAGACAAAATGTTTTTAATTATTTAATTTAGAGTTTAACTCAATCATTTCAGATTCAGAATGTTGAGAACTCAAATTAGATGGCTGACATTTTAAAAATCAAGCTTTCAGGTGATTCAGAATAAACTTTTATTAAGCAGTTTTATTTTCTAGGTGATCAATTGATTGTGGCTTTAGCAAAATTAATAATAGAATTAAAGCACATCCATGTTGTTCACAAAATGACACTTTGTTATGTAAATCTGAGTTTTAAATAAATAATGAAGTCACAACAATAGAAACAAAACTACCAGCCAATGGCATATGAAGTCAATTTGGTCAGCTAGTCCTAAATATTTGTTAATGTCAATGAAGAGCTCAACACGCATATCTCTGCAGTTAGGCTTTTCAGAGCATTTGGGCAATTAAGAGTAAACAAAAGCTGCCGTTGCCCTGGGTGCTTTGCCAGTATCATGCATTTAGTGTGAAAGATCAAAGGACTGTCTTAGTATTATAACGACGACGACAACAACAACAAATTACATTTGGCATCAATTGGCTTTTCAGTGCTTTTTATAAAATAAAATGAAGGTATCTCTTAGCCAAGATTTATTTTGAAATGCACATCTATAACTGATTTTTGGTTTTTAAT
The DNA here is from genome assembly GCF_018977255.1 of Callorhinchus milii. Taxonomy (NCBI): domain Eukaryota; kingdom Metazoa; phylum Chordata; class Chondrichthyes; order Chimaeriformes; family Callorhinchidae; genus Callorhinchus; species Callorhinchus milii. The sequence continues at coordinate 17,166,634 of NW_024704748.1, read as the reverse complement.
CCCTTCCCTTACATGTTTTCCTTCAAATACTGGTTTTGTAGCTGGTTCGAAACCATCAGGTAAATGTCATGATTGGAAGGCCATGCACACTTACTCCTTCACTGAGCTGATTTTCAAGGTATTGCTCCTACAGGGATAAAATACCTTGATGGAATGGCAGCTTTGTATTGGTAGGAAAATGTGTATGTTTTCGTATATAATATTTTCTTACGCATTATCAAAATGTTATTTCAAAAGTGTGCATATTCTAAAAAATATTCCATTGCTTAATATTTGTTTCAGTTTAGGCTTGTTGATGGCAATTTTGACCTCTGGATTACAATGTTTTGAGTTCAAGTCTCCTGTTAGGTCTGAAGCTCATCATCTAACCTCTAGGCTGACACTGGGGGAGTGCTGCTTTTTTAGAATTCCTGTCTTACAGACTGACATTAAATCAAGGTGCTATTCGACTGTTCTTTCGGTGGATATTAAAGGTCCAGTGAAAAGAGAAAGATGTTTCTTCTGCTGTTTTTGGTGATTGTTCTTCAAATAAGTTTCTGTTCACTGTTTGTGAAGTCTTTCTGGAACAATTGGCTGCCGTGTTTACCTACAAATACAGTCATTGCACTTGCTAGTAATTACTTATAATGAAAGCTCTTTGAGATGTTCTGAAATGATAAAGACTACACATTTTTTCCACATTCCCTGCAAAATAAAACTGAGGGTATTTGTAGGAATTTTCTCAGCAGATCACAAAATAACACTGATGAAATATTATTGTTTACTCGGCTCACAGGCGACTGTCAGGAGGTGTATGACAAAACCTTGCATTGATTCAATGGTTAGTTTTCCTTCTGTCCCTTTGGGGAAGGATTTCAGTTTTGACTCTGGGTGTCATGAATGAAGAAATATGAAGAAAAGTGTCAAGCTGTTGTTGCTGAAACACAATAAAGATATCTAGAGGTTGAAGTTGCCCTTGCTGATGATAAGTGTAAAGAGTGGGCTTGTAATGGAAAAATATAAATCAGGCTTCCCACTCCTCATTGTGAATGTGGACAGGAGAGAAGTATTTTCGCTCCTGGCGGTATAAATGCACCATTAAGCCTCCCTCCCCGACAGTAAAAAACATTCTTTAAATGCCTGTTACACAACAGGTACAATAAGACCCGAGAATCCATGGAATAAATGTCATTATTGCAGATTTTCTTTATTTTGGGGCGGCTTTAGTGCAAAATATAAATGTTAATGATTTTACAAATATTGAAACGGAAAATTATATTAAAACTGGATATATATAGTGTAGTTATAATGACTTCTTTTGTACAGTCACCAAGAGGGATCATACAGTTTCATTTATCATGTGGTTACTACCATATTTCTGAAGCTAGTCAGAGTTGCCATAGTGATGATTAAGGCACTGCTGTTAAGTGGACATTACTATGGAAATCACTGACAGCCAACGAGACAACCTCCTAAAAATGTACGAATTAAGATACAAAACCGTGAGGGCCATCAGTGTCTGACTGGATGATCCCCATTCTACATGAAACAGCTCTAAGAATCAGAACGTTTGATTCTTTCACCCACTTCATACTTCACCCACTTTAATAAAACTTGCTGTTAGAACAAGGTGTTCTGGGACACTCTAATAGCAGCAATCACTGCGGAAGTGCTGACTTTTACTGATATGTTTCCCACCTCTATTTGATAAAATTGTTTGAATTTCATGATATAAAAAAGACACGACTTAAAGTATTGTTTTATATTCCCTTTGTTGTATTTTCTTTTCTCCTTCTAGATCCCACTGCAGTATTGGCATTCCCTGGCCAGGTGTGCTCTCAGGCCAACGCCATTTGTGTTCACAAGTCACCTTCTAAGAGATGCTTGCTTACAGAGAGTGACTCGCTTGCTGATTTCCCTGCCTTCCTGTGAGCAGCAGCTATTCTCTACTGAACACCAGTCTCAGGATTCACACATTTGCGAATGTATTACTTAGGATGTTGTAGCCCATAACCTCCATCCTACCACTGCAGAGGATTGTGTACTGGCATACACCTCTGTACCATCCACTTCAATGTATGTTAAGGTATCAGGGTATTTGGCTACATTTGCATGTTCTGATGACATTGGGACACTGGGCTTGATTTCCAGAACCAAGAAAGATGGCTTTTCCCATTTAAGAGCTGCTGCATGACATAAGTTGCCACTTTCACAGCCTAGAGAGCCAGAAGAATTCTTATGCACAAGGCTGCTGTGCCACAGTGAAGGTTTGGGGATGTTTTAGGGGACTGATACCTCAGATTGAAAGTACTATTGTTCTCTTAACATTCAGAAACATTCTGTAAACTAAAATGATAGGATTTGGGAGTTTTATTAAAACAAACTGTTTGAGGTTATCTTTAATCATTGCTGTATATTACAAGCCCCCTGGTGAGTGATATTTTGATCAACAAAAGCGGTCATTGAATAATTTCATATTCGTAGCCACCTGAAAAGAAAGTTTACCAGCCAAAGAACAGAGTTCGATGACATTAGAATATTTAAAGATCTGATGTGTGTGGATTTGACTGGCCTTATCATTGAAGCGAAGAGCTGGAAGATCACTTTGGGCCTTTTACCTTGACCTCTGTCAATGAGACGTTGGGGGCAGAATTCCCAAATGTATGAAGCAACAAACTTGATGGGTTATCCAAGCTTCAGAGCATAAGCTGTCAACCCGTGACAAGCGATCTTCCTCCTGCACTGACACCTGGAGCAGCATGAGCAGCATCCAGCAAAGTGGAACAAATGATTCTTCTCAGCTCTGGATATGCATGTAGCAGCCCTGTCATCTACATATTATGTGAGGTTGAATTATCAGTATATTTGTTCCACGGGGAATCAAAATAGCTTAAAGGTAGACATAATACATTGCAATATGAAATTATTTCAAATTGCTTTAGAGAATATACAGCCATAGTGATTAAAAAGCATGATCAAGTAAATGCCCCACACCTACAAGGTAGAAGTAATAAGATGGAAATTCTGCACTGTTAGAAAGCATTGTCAAAGAATATTTGATTATAGTTTTGGACACATTAAAACTGATTTGTGTATAACACACACATAAACAATCTGGAGATTTCTGTCCTGTTAACAGGCCATGTAGGCTGACAATGGCATACTCACATGTAGACAGGCTGCAAGGAATCAACAGGTAGGCAATAGGATTAAGAAGGGCAAAAATAAGGGAAATGAAATGGATAAGCAAACTGAAAAATTGGTAGAAAATCTTCATTCAAGTTAGCTCTGAAACAAAGCTTCAAAAAATTAATGTGTCCTTCTACAGAAGTGGATAATAGGAAGCAGAAATGCTCATGATAAAGTGGGTTGTAATATGTGGCAATTTCTAACAGGTTTGCTTGATAAGGAACCTGTACAGGGATTCTTTCTGGGAACTAGAATTGGGTGTGGTCAACTCACAGGAACTCTGCTCCAGAAGTAGATTGTACTGGAGTGGAATTTCCATGAGTTGTGACGTACTTAAGAAACCGTATTATTATATACTGCATATTATATGTATTGCTGATTATCCTAGCAGCAGTACAAATCATTCATAAAAGCAAAGTAATCACCCTACTGTTTTCTATGTTCTTCTTTGAATATCAGGGGGTTGATGAAATTCATGGCGAAATAGTGCAACATGTTGCAGTCCCAGTATCAGTGAGTTTTGGATCACAGACATGTGCACAACAGCCAATTTGGGCAGCATAACAGGGGAGATCTAGGAGACAAAAAGTAGAAAAAATCAGGATTCTCAGTTGTAATAAATTGGGTTAACCTGGATTCCAGTTTGACTTTCACCTGTGCAGTGTGGATACATATAGTTCTATGTGAAATTGTTTCCAAATTTCAGAATAATGTATTTATTTTTGTCTGATTACAACCATTAAATTTTTTTTAATATTATTGTTTAGTTGTAACCTTTTTCATTTTTAAAATTTATTTTAACCTCAGTCTTTTCTGGAAATGTGTAGGTTGTTTCCTGAGGATCCAACAAACAGACCCTCTAAAGTCTGCCATCACTGACTCAACCATGTCATGTCTACATCCATATTAGCAAAAGAATGAGTGACCTCACCGGTGGGTTGGTTTCAAGCACTTGCTTTCTTGGCAATTTTGCTGAGGAATTTCAATTTATCTTTGAGGGAGAAAAATTGTAATTAATTCACCCTTGTGGACATGAGGAGGAACAAGAGATAATGATATGTGACAGTGCAGATGAAAACTAAGCATAACCTGTAGATAAGGATGTTGAATAATTAACAATTACCTGAACTGTTTATTAAGAGTGTGATTAAGTTCCAAGATACTGAGAAATATGACACAAATAGTGACTCCACTGCACTTCCATTTTGAAGCTGAGCAGCTAAAATATATTTGAAATTCAGCTTATCGCCAAATCTATTGCAATTTCTTTTAAAGCAACTACTGGGTAAATGATTTATTATATAAATTTGCATCTAAATAAACTGTAAATCGGGTTAGCTGTTAATGTTTTACCTGGCTGGAGGTATATGTGACAAATATTGACTGAGGAGAATGAATTCCTGCTGACTGTTATAAACAAATTGTGGGACAAACAGCCTCTTGTGTTTGTGGTCAAACAAACATTATGTGTCAGATAATTTTAGAATACCCTTTATTCAAGATAACAATAATAATTAAAACATTTAGATTGAACTGATTATTTCCTAATTGTTTTCTTTGCCTTTTGCAGTTTTGTAGTGGTTATTGTGCAAAGACAGACTCAAGTTGTGGGATAAAAAAAGTAAACCAAGTTTCTAAAATGTGAACACTATTTCATGATGTAACTTATGATGTAAGCTATTTTATATCTATGGTATGTAGACAATAATTCTGTCTTTTCTGGTGGTAAATGCATTGTTTTATATAAATTATTTCAATCCTTGTTAAAAAAAATCTCTGGGTCTTTTGTCTGTCTCAAGACATATCTTTTCAGCTGCATTTTCTATCACTATCTCCTCTCCCCCCAACCCTGCCACCTTCCTCAATTCTCCTCAATTGCATTCCCAATAAACTATACAAAGCTCTTTGAGATATCCTCCTAATGTAAATTGTTGTTGTGCCCAAGTTAAATGGGGAAATGGGGAAACAAGTGCTTTAACCATCGGAATATAAATCTTAACCCATTAATAAACCAACATAACTGATGTTACCTGAATTTGAAATAATGAAAGTACGTTTGAAAAGAAACTAGAGAAGTAACTAAATGGTATTGTTTGGGTAAACTCAAATGTTGAAAAATACTCCAGGCTGTTACTTTTCTTTTGGTCGTGTACTTTTTTTAAAGCCTTTTTACACGCCCTTGTTTTTCTTCCTCAAGCCACTTATAGCTAGGCTGTGTCCTATTAGACCACTGACATTGCCTGAACTTTTGTCTGAACATCAGAAGACTATTAAAGGGTCTGACTGGAGACCATCCTGTTTCTTCAAGATTCTCTCCTTCCTCCCATTTCCTCCCCTCTTCCCCCTCACCTCTTCCTCACCTGCATGAAAAAATTCTGACCTTTACTTCATGATTTCCTGCAGTGCAGAATAAGGTGAAATGTCATGCTGAACCTGAACATTACTTAGTAATGTGAGCTGGAAAGTCTGACACAGGTCAGCAGAACCAAATCAGCCATTTGCAAATGAGTCACTGCCAGATCAATTCCAACCCATAAAGTTGTAAAAAAATTAAAAATTCTTGTGCAGTTTATTTATACATATGCATGTTCAGAGCACACTGGAGACCAACCATGCTTTGAATATTATAAACCGAATGATTAATGCAAGTGGTAATCACTAAAGTGAAGTCCACTTTACCCTAAGGTAGGAACTGAAGAAGCATATTGTAAATTAGATATAGGAATGTTCCATTAATGCCACACCAGTGAAATAGCTGAACTCCTATTCTCTCCATTTACATCTCCCACCATCAAACCTTGTACTAAATTACAAAAATTAACTTATATGTTTGTTAAAGCAAAATTTTCAGTTGCTTTTATTGTGGCCGAAATATTAGGTGAAGAACATGACGTGATTCAATTTCTGCAGGATTTAAAGATAAGTGGAAACAGCTTTGCATGCTTTGGGGTGAAAAACACTTTATTTAAGATATCATATGACAAGCCCTTTTGTAGGGTTCACCAGATAGCCTCAGTACTCGGCAATTGATAACATTTAGTCCTGTGTGTGTACATTAAATAATTATTTCTCGAAGGTTGCACATCAGAAGCAGTCATTTTATGTAAAATCTAGACTTGAGCTTACGTCTCTTTCTGGGTGAGTAGTTTGTCAGCTGTCACTAATCTTTCTAATGCCCAATTGAATAAAGTAGCCAAGGGAAAGAGAACTTTGGATTCCTCCGAGCAATTCACAATAAACTTTATGCCACTTGATATATAAATTTCTTCAGGGTAACTATTCTTTAAAAAAATCCATATCTGTCCATTTAATTGTATTCCAAATGGAAATGGTTCAGTTTTGTGCTCTTTGGAATGATTCACAATACCTTAAGGTCCAATTCTTCAAAAATGTGCATTGTGATAATTATTAAACATTATTATATATATTGCAAGAAATTTAGCATTCAGTACCAGACGAACAAAAGCATAGAGATGTGAAATATGTGAAGTTCCACAATTGGCACAATGAATCTGTTATAAATTGTTGGATTTTTCAGTTCAATTTGCTTTTAGATTCATAGAAAGTACAGGTCAGAAACAGGCCATTTGGCTCATCTAGTCTAGACAAGTGCCCATCCCAGATTCTATCCCTGGTCCCATATTCCAGCCTTTTCCCCTCAACTCTATTCTCCCTCAACCATGTGTCCAGCCTTTTTTTGAATGTGTGTATGGTTGCCGCCCCAACAACTGACTGTGGCAGAGAATTCCATGCTCTCAACCCTCTCTGTGTGAAACAATTGCTCCTAATCTCCATTCTGGACCTTCTAGTTATGATTTTAAAATGATGCCCCCTAGTTTAGAACCTTTGTCCTAAATGCAAGTGGAAGAATGTCCGTGCATTTGAGATGAATGCTGGCTGGTAATAAATGCTCACATTCTGTATCAGGATTCAATATTTTTTTCAGCTTCAGGAATCACATTTTGTATGTATCCAGAAGAAACCTGCTTGATTGAAGTACAGGTTTTGAGTGAATATTAAAGTAAAATATTATAGTGACCTTCATTCCTTGAATTCAGCCAACGCCACATTTTTTTTAACTTTACAAGAACTATTTAATGTGATGTATGTCCCCTTCGCCTCAGTGCACAAACAACACAAATGATGGCAAAGTGCTTTTCAATGCTTAGACAACCTAAATGAAAACCCAGATATTTGTGTATGGTCCATGGAATGCAGAGTAGATTTTACTGACAGAGCATTCTTCCTGCATTTCATGGGGAAGATGTCTTCATGCTGTTGTTGATAGAGACTGCAAGTTTTGGTAATGTGAGTTGCTAGACTACCTGCCTCAAGGCTTGAGTAGGTGCCTTATACATTTACACCTTTGCCAACAGCAGTTTTCAACACAAGAAGCTCTAATTTTGGGTATATCATTGCTCCAACAAGCCTCAAGATTTCAAAATGTTCCCCAAGTGATTGGCCAATACACTTTTTCTGATTTGCATTCAGGAACCAGAACATGCCTTTCACTTTCTCTCTGCAAGACCAGCAATAAGACAATTCCAACACCTTTTGATGTTTGAGTCTTCATTATTTCAAAATGAAAGAGGTGGCTTATAAAGGTTTTAAAGCTAAGCTAGTGAAGGAAGAGTTCTTGAGAACCTCATGCCAGTGTCTCCTCTAGGCTCTCATGGTCATAACATCAGTATTCCATCAGTAAGCGCTCTGAGACACTGTGCGGCGTGGAGGGCGCTCTATAAATCCAAGTTGTTGTTTTTATTCCGATTATTGTTAAGTTTCTATAGGAATGTACATGGGTACAAGTTCAGAAAAAAAACACTGGGGTCCATCGTGCTAGTCAAATTTCTAACCTCTTTTAATGCAAGGATCGTTTTGTGATCGAGAAGTCGCTCTCTTTGTAATGAAAAACTGCAGTAATCCTGCAGTGATAAAAGAAGACCTGTCAAGTCAAGTCATGTCACCGAATGGCATCCCCTGTGGTCTGAAGACAATTGGTGTAGATCAAAAGCAGACTTCAGTGTCACTTAGAGCCACATTTACAGTGTGTTGGCTCGATGTGAAACACATGGCTGGAGAGGTAACTTCTGCTGTAGTTTGTGGTCTGATGATGTGATGAAACTTGATAGGATGGAGCTAAATTTCACTCCAGATTTACTTTGGAATCAAATTTACATAATAAATTGGACTACTTAAGCCGATTGGAAACAACAATCTGGCATTATTACAGCAGTTTCAATATTTAATTTTTATTTGTTTGGTAAGGATTCAGATCATCGCTGTTAGAGATACTGCAGGGGCTCGGAACACATTTTCACATATATTCTTGGATGGTTCTTATATCAATAACAGCAAGGATGTGTTTGGTGTTTGATCTGCACGTCTTTGTGCAACTATTTCCAGGATCTTGTTTCTGCTTCCCAGGCAGTTTTGAGTGACAATATTTTATCCAATTTCTTAAATGCTCCTTTACTGAAAGGGTTAAATATTTGTGTGTCCCACAATGTCTGCATCGAGTCCTCCCATGTCTTTATATCTACAGATTTCCACATTGTCTGAAACCTTTAGCTACTGTAGTTGTCAAGAGGTTGTCATTATACAAATGTAATTTTGTTGTTGTTGTTAGTTGTAGTGTAGCGTAAATTAAAATATTTTTAGTCTACCATTTAAGTAGGTGTCACAACAATTCACTGTAACTCTTGCATGGACAAAGAACTTCTTAGAATTGTAAAATGTTGATTTATGTAAAAAAGATACAACAACAACCTGCATTTATATACTACCCTTCTCACGGGTTAATGTCTTGAAGTGCCTGCGTCTCCGAATTATGGAAAATAGAAATAAACAGCAAAGAATGGGAGAATTAAGCCAGAAATAGAAGTTCAGTCAAAATCTGCAAGTGCTCTTGAGACGATAATAGAATATAAATCTAAACATATAAGCATCAGTGAGCAGCTTTATCTGATATTTCAAATCTGTTTGTAAGTTCAGTGAGAAACAGGATGATTCACAATAGCTCACAACTTTCATTTAAACTATGATTGAGTGAATACCATTTCTGCCAGGCCTCTGTTCTAAGGTCATCAAAATTGCCCACCAAAAGAAAGAGGAATTGAACTACAGCTACACTGAGGATGTCCTTGCTAGCATTTCAGCTGTCAATGTCTGAAGATGAACGAGATTACACTCGTATTGGTTCAGCAAGCTACTGCATATATAATGTATTTGCATAGGACATTTGTTAGGTCAGTGACATGCAGGCACAAATATAAAGATCTAAACACTTGTGTCACGCTACATTATTGAAAGGTTTTGTTTTCACTTTAATAGTTTTTGTTCAGTTTCAACATAGTTCTCCTGATGCAGGCTTTACAAATCATGTCAGTATTATTTATGTACTTTTGCTGCCCCTTGTTTGTATAATGCTTACTGTGCTAGAAAGTCAATAACATGGCTTTTTTGACCTCATCTTTTAAAATCAACAGCAACTGCATTCATAATAAAGCAGTTGCTGAATCAGCGACACACTTACAGTCAGTGACACTTTAAGAAAGGTTATCTGAACATTGAAGTTCTAGTATGTATCGTAGATTTTCCATATTTGAAAATATCCATTTTATTTCCATGTCCAAAATTATATCTTTTCCTATCTATATACATTCTAAGGCAACTAAAATTGAACACTGCTACCTATAAATCTGTCAGTAATTTGGCAATGGTATTTAATGTTCTCACAGTACACTAAAAACAAGCAGTGTTTTATTTACAATATTTTAATTTGATTGTTCAACCTTCATTAAATGAATGAATACAAAATACACAATCACTAAACATTACAGTAAATTCCCGTGATGCGCTTTGATACATCTCGATGATGTGAAAGGGCGCAAAATCAAATGCAAGGATTATTATTATATAATCTTCACTGATCTGAACACACTAGGAATCTGAAAATGTTAACATTCTGAAAATTCACAGCAGGACAATCAGCATCTGAAAGTAGGTTAACAATTTGTCTTCATCAGAACTGGAGAAACCTGTATGCTCTATTGTGGAGGGTAAGTGCACCTGACCAAAAACAAAGATATTAGGAAATTAATCATTTCCAACCACCGATAATATATACATAAAGGCAGCTGGAAGGTTGTTGTTTCTTAAGATTTCAGGGGTCCTGAACATTGAGTTGATATGCATAGTTAGTGATTTTAAATTTCACCTTCTTTCTTATATTTTCTTGTTTAATCCAATCTCGTGGAGCCCCACATCTCATTTTCTTTTTGAACACTTTAGCTTTAGGGTCTGAAAATGAACTATAGTATCTTCAAACCTTAGCTGTCACCTTCATTCTCAAATCCCCCCTGACTAATTTTTAAAGGAAAAACTCATTATATTGAAATTAAATGTTGTTTTACTCACCTTTATCTTTTTCATATGTTTTCCCCAGGGGGGCTAATACTTTTATTTTTTAATCTCAGAGGAGGTTGTTTAAAAATGCATACATCTCCTTTGGCTGTGCTGTCCAGCAGTGTGTGCCAGCCTCAAGTGACTGAAGTATTGAAGAAAGATTAGCAATCAAAATAACATTATCAATCAGAACTGTAAGCAGTGACCTTGGTTTGACAGATTTGCTACTGTTTTAGTGGCTTAAAGGCCTTTGCAGAAACAGCAATAATATCTCTTCCCTTTTGCAGCAGATCCTGACCAATCAATGAGAGACCAAATGAGGTCTAACAATGATGATGAGGTTGGCTGTAGTTCAGGAGACAAAACAGAATATTTTAACTGGAGACAAATTAAGTTGGTCAACTCATGTTATGATAATAGCATTTTATTTATTAAATATAACATTACATTACAAAAACAAAAGTTTTTCTTCAGATGATTTTTAAAAATGTTTTTGAAACATTATTGTATCACACTAACAAACACACCATTGCAAGGTCTGCTGTTGATTACTACAGGCAGTAAACAGCACAACATCACAACATTATTGGGAATATTGTTATTATTAGGGCGTTATTCATCACATGCAGCCCTGCAGATTCTCAGCTGGGGGGTTGTGCTGTTCCAAACATCAGAATCTGCCCCAGACAGGTGGTATGTGCATGACACAATGATTTTAAGAGCCACAGAATAATCAATTTCAGCTCATTATTTGAAGCTGTAAAACTCTACACTCCATGTGTAATCTGGATGTACTAATTAGATTGTGAAAAGGGAAAACGGCAAAGCTGGGTAAAGGAGGAGGTGCTCAGGAGCAGGATTAGGTGAAGAAGGAAGTCTACTCTTGTCCAACTGGTTCTGCTGTCACTTGGAACAGTTATTTTTATTGTAGAAGGTGGAAATTATAGGGTAGAGGGAGATTTCAAGCCTCACTTCAGAATGTAAGATATAGATATTGGATTCTAACATGGAAATAACCCAATTTACCAAGAATAACTAACCTGGAAAAAGTAGACACACCAGAAACACTCCAAAATATTTCAAACATTTAAATCTACAGAGAAGCTGTCAAGCATAAATATACAAAGTGTATGCAATTCAATCCACCTCCACAGCAAAGTAATGAAATGTGGTTGTGCCAACAGTGAGCCTTCACAAGCAATTTATACAATTTGGGATGATTTTAACAAGGGAGCAGTTTATTTTTGTCAGTAATACATGTGTAACAGAGATCCTTAGGGTGTTTCAGTTCAGTTATTGCTGCCTATGTTCAGATGGACTACTGGACGCAGATAAAAAGCAGTTTTTATTGCGACAAAAAAGTAAGTCATTGATCAGTGCAGTAGGCCATGTGTCAAGTCAGAATCAAATTTGCAATACATATAAATAGGGTCCAGCAGGATGAGCTTGGCATACTGCTGAGCTGGGCAACTTAAATTCAGTATGTAATTCAGTTTTGTGCACAGTAATATCTTGCGTTCTGGTAGATAAACTGCAACTGGTAAATATACACATACATCTTATTGGCTGGTAATATCTCTGGAGCCGGTGGGAATGAGCTGCTCACATCTGGAGTAAAAGTGCCATTTTTCATCTCCAGTTCAATTATATAATGTGGGTTGTCCATCATACCCTGTCAGGGCAATCCTTGCAAATATGGTTTTCTGCACCTAGGCAGAAAGTGAGTTCACTTAAAGAAGAAAGAGTAGCCAATTGACTGAAGAGAATAGCATTTTTTTCTTTTCTGTGCAGTCTCAGTATTATGAAGGAGCATCTTAATTCAAGCTGTCATTTTTTAATACTATTCCCGTCCATACTTTGTGGTTAAAAACAATTTTCCATCCTCAACCATAAGCAGCTGGAATGTTTCTCTTGTTTAGCCATTCTCAATAAAAGTCCTTTTCTGGCTTTTTTGTATTTGTTTTGTTTTTGAATTTAAGAGTATTTTAAGGTTGCGAGGGCATGATGACTTGTTGGGGTGCTTTGTAAAGGTTATGGTTGAACAGCCCAATTTAAATGTCAACAACAACAACAAGATTGCATTTGTATAGCGCCTTACAGGACGTCCCAAGGTGCTGGAGAGTGTACAGCATTTCAGACCCAAGCTGGGGTCAGGAGTGAGAAGGGAGCGGAGGGGAAGGGGGGTGGCCGATGGCATAGTCGAAGAGGAGGGTTTTGAGGTGGGACTTGAAGGAGGCTAAGGCGGAGGCGAGGCGGAATGATTGGGGGATGGAATTCCAGAGGTTGGGGGCAGAGTAGCTGAAGGCTCTTCCGCTAATGGTGGGGAGGGTGGGTCGGGGGACATGGAGCAGGCCAGAGCCGATTGAACAGAGGGAGCGGGTGGGTTGGTAGGGGGTGAGGAGGTCACAGAGGTAGGGTGGGGTGAGGCCATGGAGGAGGGTTTTGTAGGTGAGGACCAGAATCTTGAACTGGATTCGCTGAAGGATAGGGAGCCAATGGAGTCGGGCGAGAATGGGGGAGATGGGGTCATGGAGTTTGGTGCGGGAGAGGACACGGGCTGCAGAGTTCTGGATTATCTGCAGCCTGTGGAGGGAGGAGTTGGGAAGGCCGACAATCAGGGCGTTTGCATAGTCAATGAAAAAATAAAGGCCTTTGGTGGAGATTTAACATGGATTCACTAGCAAAAGCACAAGAAAGACGTGATAAGGCGCAATATCAAATGCAAGGCTTATTAATATTATTTTCATTAAACAGACATATATTTCTGAAGATCAAACATTGTGTAAGGAAACAAACATCAAACTGACTATGTACTTATTATGAAGTAAACATGTAAATCGCCCTCCCTCAGCAATTTTTAGAGTATTTCTGAAGATCAGTCGACATTGACTGAATGGGATAAACATCTTTCAGTTAAATAGGCCACCTCAAAACGCCAATTGCCGTTTTCATGAAGTCAAGTCAGATATATTGCTGTACAGATTATGGTGGATTTGGATTTGATATAGCGCCTTTGTGTTGGGAAGATGTCTGAAAGCGCTTTGCGGTATTTACTTATAAAGTGTAGTGATATAAATTTTGTAGGCGAATGGTGTAAAGGCTAACAATGTAGGTGTAAAAGCTAACAAGGCTAAATACTAAAAGCAAATAAATATTTTTCAACTTGAAGTTCGTGTGATAGCTTGCCCCCTTACAGAAAAAAACAGTAACAAGAGGGGTAGCTATCACATGAACTTCAAGTTGAAAAATATTTATCTATTATAAGGATCTTAATATGTTTGCTATAGTGGTTTTTGAATGAAGGTTTGACAATAGGAACATGTGTGGAAATTAACATTATGTGCCTCTAAAAAGGAACTGATGAATTTCTATAGCTCAAGTTAAAAAATACCCCTTTCTCTCTAAATACAGCTGTACAACTTTTTTAATATCTGTGCAAATATGTACACAAATCCCCTGATTCTGTAGAGTAGAAGAAAAAAAAGGAGAAAATCAAAATCTACAGAGTAAATCATCTAAATGAAAACAAGGTGGCTGGGAATAGAAGTATTGGGTTAGAGAGCATCTGATATCTTGGTCTGCCTGACAGGAAGACCATTAGTTTTTATAAGCGATGATTGGTTACTGCAGCTGAACTTGTTGTATTCTCCACATCATGAACAGTCAGTCAATACCACTGAATTGAACTAGTGGTTTGTTAATACAGTGACACTTTGATAAAGTGAAATGGCTTGAAAACAAGTAAACAGTTTTACTGTTTTATTATGACTGAAGGTAATCTATAAACTGTGATTTTGGCATTTGTGTCACCATATTCTGTTTCCATTCCTACCTTATAGAATTGGATTGGGCTTTGGGTCATGATAATTCTTGCATTTGATCTGGAGCCTTATCAAGTCTTCTAGACGTCTGAAAGCACTTCATGAGATATTACTGTAAAGTGTAGTGACTGCATTTTCCGGCAAAGACAGGAGACAAATTGTGGAAAGCAATATCTCACACTGTAGATAACTGGATGTCAATAGTCTACTGCTTGCGGAACAAACTTGGGGCACAAATTGAGATTGGGAAATGTTATCTCTAATAGACTTCTGAGGCATATCAAGACCATAGTATATTGTTTTAATCTAAGAGTTTCAGGTTTTAAAAGCCACAACACCAGACAGCTGCTTCCAATAAGTTGGCTAGGTTGTGTTCTCGTTGGATTGCCAAGGATGAAAAGCACAATGCATCCACTGAATAATAGATAACACTTGCATTGGACACAGATGTTACCATTTCAACATAGATTCAGAAATGTATCTGTCACAAGATTATCAAGGATTGAATTACACATTCCCTACAATCCCACTAACAATTGGATGCAATTCTACTCTACTCGATATTGAATGCCTGTTGTGCCCATGGGATGTTCACGGTTGCTTCTCTCTCCCTCAACAGCCGAGTGTTCATATTCATGAAGGCACGAAAGTCTGAGAGGCTACTTTCCAATAGTTTCCAATGATCTTTTTATGGAAAGGATTGACGTTGATCTATTACTAATAAAATAAAAACAGGTGCAGTATTGATATTCTGCTGCTTTATGATCTCAGTCTGAGCCACAACATCGTACAAATCTTCAGAGTTCTTGGCACTGCAGTTATGAGCGAGAGAAAATGTGTGGACTTTCAATTCAACCTTTATAAGGAAAATCTGGGAGAAATAACTATTTGTCTTGCAATAATAGAACCAGAACAATTTGAAGAAAAAAATTGGTACGGTTTAGGGTGAAATTGACCTTAGAATGCATTCTAGACATTAACATCACATCAGAGAACATGTCTAGAATGGTTACAAAATCAGACTAATAAATCAGTTTATTTACAGAATTTATCTTTTCTGATTTCTCCACATTTCCAACCCGGCTCTCAATTTCAGAATAATTAAAATCTACCTTCCTGTACAGGCTGGAATCAATTAAATTTCCTGCCTGTAGCAGACAGAATTTTGATGAGACGATTTAAATTCATTTTCCTCCACACATCAGTAAAGAAATAGAGTCAATATGAAGAAGACTATAAACCACCTTTATGGTTGGTTATAACAGATTAAGAAAAAACAGCGTGTGTAATGGTAAAATACATTCTGCAGCATTTTACAAC
Source organism: Callorhinchus milii (assembly GCF_018977255.1). NCBI lineage: Eukaryota > Metazoa > Chordata > Chondrichthyes > Chimaeriformes > Callorhinchidae > Callorhinchus > Callorhinchus milii. Next base: position 17,150,921 of record NW_024704748.1, on the reverse strand, counting down.
TGGTGTTGTTTACAAAGGTTTGGGATAAGCCGAATATTGATTCTCTATTTTACTGCCAAAATTACTCATTTAACTCTGTGAATAATTACTTGGTTCCTACCACTGATAATTCAACAAAAGCTTACCTGTGTACCTTCATCATAGACCTCATTGGCCAATTTATTAAGGATGCAACAAAGGTGAAACGTAAACATTTATGACTGACTAAAGAAAGTTGTAACTTATAACTGTAGGACTTGTTTGAGAGGTGGACATCTGACTGTAAATGTAATCTGAGAACATGTTGCATTCAAATTCTGAATTGGCTATTGCCATTGGTGCCTGATATACATTCTAACTTAGGATGATTCTCCCTTTATTACTTATTCATTCATCAGAGGTTTGTTACCAACAGCAATTGTATGGTGAATTTATAATAAATTATTTTGAATTGATAGCAGTGTTCAAATTAATATGCAATAAACTCTACACTGTAAGGATATTACAGGCAATTGTATTTATGTATCAGGGTAGTCAAAAAAAGTTACAATATAATATCATATTGCGCCTTTCATGTCTCAAAGCACTTGACTATACTGGCGTGGGCACCTGAGCTGGAATTATTCTACTGGTGGCTAAGGTTAAATAGAAATACTTCACAATGTGTCAATGTTAAAGCTTATAGGAAACCATTCCAAAATAAGAAATGAAATTGTATTTACCATACTGTAAATAAACAAGGGACAGAGTAAACAGTTGCGAAGAGTTGGTCTGCTCCTTGTCTCTGCTTTGCCCATTGACCTGATTGACTAAAACCAAATTAAGATAGCTGAGCATGGATTCCAATCAGGATCACAAGAGCTCCAGTAACAGTCTTAGCTGCAATTCGTCATGTGGAGTCCTGTAGCTCAGTGGTTAGAGCACTCGCTTTGCAAGCGAGAGACCTGAGTTCAATTCCAGACAGGGCGAAACCTTGGGCAAGTTTCCTTACTCCACACACCTAATAATAATCCCTCCAAAAACAATAATAAATTGGTCATTTTCAATCTACGACTGTTTGTGGGACATTGCTGTGTGCAATTGGCTGCCGCGTTCGCCCACAAATATACAGTCAATTCACTTTACAGTGTGTTCTGTGAAGCGCTTTGGGACGTCTCCCGACGTGAAAACCGCTATATCAAATGCAAGGATTATTATTATTATTTCAAAGTTAAAATAATATGTAAAATATTAAAATTCCAAAATAATTGCTGCTTTTAGTTATGCACGTTTAGTGATTTGGTTCATTAAACAGAAAAGTTTCATCCTTTTTTAACTTTGCCCCACTGATTTTCAATTACTCAGCAAGCTAACCAATATCAGTAGAGGCTGTGATTAGTTAGCTACACGGTGTGGTGTAGCACGGATGAGACGGTTCAAATCGTCTCATCCACGCTCTGATTTTATTTATGTTTTGATGTGGAAACAGTGCTACAATTTATTTAACCGTTGTTCATAATAAAGTCACCACAACTCACAAGTTTTCCAAATTTGTTGATTGGTACATTTAGCATAGGAAGCGCTCACCTCATCTTTCAGTGTAGGTTTGATGCTGTTTGTGCTGTAAATCAATATCAGTTAGGCAGAGTTGTGTTACCTTTGGCAACATTACACAGGTATTGGCTAAGAAACAACTAAGCTTGTTGTGAAAATCATCTACCTCAGCCACATTTGAAGAGCATTAACGCTCACTGTCTAGGAAAAGGAAAAAATCAGAGGGAAGATTTAATTTAAAAATACTAGCTAAGTATAAGATTAAAAAAAGTTTGGTTAAATTATGCAGCAATTTCACAGATTGTTGTTCTAAAATAATAAAAAATACAAAATAACAATCAAGGTTTCTGCTTTCTCTTCCTTCCAGTGATTTTTGCTGAAAATGCATATATAATGTCAGGTGAGGCTGGCTCAGTTGTGATTTCCTCTACCGTTGAACTCTTTGCTAAAACTTGCTATGACAGCTCCTAAATGAAGAATGACCAAGCAAACAAACAGTATTCAAAAAGAAAAAACGGAAGATTTTGATGGTCTCCTAGCCAACAATCCTCCAGACAAAATTGGTTATTCCCTTTTGGCTATTTGTGTGAATTGGTGCTTGGATTGGTCAGCATTTTAATCATAATTATATACTATTTTCCAAATATCATGCTTGGGAGATGGACCCCTGGTGACCTAACCTGAATAGAAAGACTGATTACAATGCCATGTGTTACATTTTATACATTGTATTTTATGCAATAAGAAACCGTAATTTTTGCTCTTTAGCTTTGAAATTGAATTTTATACTTAGGTAATTGGTTAACTAATTCAGTGTGGTTGTTATTAATATATAATAACAATACAAATAACGCAACATAAATTAGCTTTCAGTAGTATAATCTGCCGAGGGTCAGAATAGCTAACAACAATGCCTACAACAAATCCATCACTCTGTCACTCGTATTCTTGTTGATTCCCTTCTCTTGAGACTGAACCTGGAGGTTAATTACAAGTTGTTTTTCTTGATAGTCAAATGAAGACGGTTGTATTTTTTAATTATTTATTATATTTTAAAGGTAGAATTAATATTTTAGGATTTGAGCTTTCCATTTCTTTTGTTATTAATCCTGATTTGCATACATTTCCCGCAGGTTAATAACTACAGTAACACAGTGCAGCTACACATTACCGCCCGAGCAAGCATAGAGTGGATAAAAGCTGGCAAAATGCCTAATCTTAATAACCAGTAAGAAAATAATATTTTGAAATGAAGTGAAGTTAAAATTGCTGCATAATTAATTTCACGACTCAAGATAACAGCCACCCAACTGTGGTAAGATGACTCTGGCCACTTTGGAGAGCTATGCCAATGACATTTTTGATTGGTTTTAGTGGGCACAATTTACTTCCTTGTGATATTTTCCAGAACAAAAATTTTGTGAAGAAATTTACAGCTAAATATTCCTCCTGGATGGCATTAGGTCATTTCCTACTGTAAATGCAATGTATTAGCATTACAGAACAATGGCATCATTAGCATCAGAAAACATTGTGCATTTATTCAAATGCCATAGCCATACACAAACATAAGTCCACTTATTTTACATTTTCTGGCCATTGCATTACAGAATTGTCTGAAATAGGCCATTGACCCTGAACGGTCAATTAGCTCTCTATTTACTGAACTACCTTCTGCAAATTGCTGTAGCTTAGCTGTTAAGCAAAATTGTAATGGATCCTTCCTTTACTCGACTTGTAGTGCCTGAACGTACACAGTATAAATTGGGGCTGATAGGCATGATTTGAAATCAAATTACACTGGAGCCTTCACTAACTTGAGAAGATGGTTTCAGCAGCACATGGATTTGCACTATTGCAATCTATGTTCAGGCTGTGCAAATTCAGGCTCTGCTCTGACATAGTTAATTTAATTTCTTGAACAGTCCATTGAAGCAGGCAAGAACTTTAAGGGCTCATTTGTAATGTCATAAAATCATCTAATGCAACTTTAAAATATTGCAAAAAACTAGCTGGCAAAGCTCTGTGCATATCTCGGATGCTGAGTTTCAAACAAGAGGTGATCATCCAGTGACTATCCTCCTCAGGAGAAAGGTAAGTGTTTCCTTGGTACTGAACAAGTTTAAAAGTGATGTGCTTGGCAGGTCTGAGGACTCCAGGGCACTGCGGATGACAGACCAGGCAGCCTGGCTTGTTGGGAGGAATCTGGAGGTGCAGGAATTCTTCACACTCAGCCTCTGTTAACCTTGAAAGCCAAATCCCTAATGGGCAGAGAGTCCTAGCTGGACTAGCAGCAGGACCCTTGCCAGATAGTTCTCCCAATGGTAAGCTATACAGCTTTAGCTGCTTGAGCTCCAGCAATATTACAACATACATTTGGGGATCCCACAATTTTGCTCTTGCCAAATTGCACCTAATACTCTTTGGAATTATATAACATGGCATGTCCTTGCAGGGAGAGAGTGCACATTCCACTACAGACACAGGGAAATTTTCATGTGTAGGTGACATACATATGTAGAACTCTCAGGTTGGTTTGGATTTCTGCCTGTGCCAGGTGCCTGGCTGACCAAAATAAATAACAAGAAATAATGGATCCAGAATTTTTTTTTGGCTGTACAAGATACTGGTGTGACTTACATTGAATATTACATTGAGCTTTGGCCATCTTACTCCAGGAAAGATTAGTTTTTATCAGAGAGGAATAGCAAACCTGTTCAGGAGGTGATTAACACCTTGTTGTGCTTTTAATTAGGACACAGAGCCTCAATCTGCTACCATAACATTAGGAATCTACCAGAGAATACTGCTAACAACCTACAATTTTGACTCTACAGTGGGATGGCACAGAATTAGCTTGTGAGATAACACCTCATTCAGGCTTCATGTCCAAGCTCAACTATTCAAAATCCTGCTCATTGGACTACACAGCTTCTCCATACACAAATTGCAGATCCTCCAGAACACTGCAGCTTGTGTTTTCTCCTGCACCAGTGTCTGTGAGCTTAAGACGCCCCCCACCCATCCTTGTCTGGTTCCACTGGCCCCCCTAAACCCCAGCTTTAACATCCTTAACAATTAGACAATTATAAGGCAATTAACTATTTAGACCAAATATAACACCATTGATTGAAATGGAACAGCTTTTCCTCAGGATGCTGAGGGATTGATATGTGTGGTGCAGCACATTTTCTGTCCCTATTTTAACGCTTGCCGTGTTGGTTGACCATCCTTAAAGAAATGTTCAATATCTGGGCAGCAAAGTTGATCCAATAAATCTGGGGTCTTCTCCAAGACAACCATTTGTCTAGGCTCAGTAAGTACTTGCTGCTCCTAGATTTAATTATATTCTGTTAGCCTGAAAAAATATAAGGCAGCTTAGTTACCACAATTGAGAAATTACTTTGGGAATTTGGTAAACTGTGATCTAGACAGTGCTTACAATGAATTAAACTAAATGTTAATATTTGCTATTCTCCTGAACTGCTGTAGGAGGGGATAGGAATGCTATCTTTGATGAGGGGTATATGAATGGTATGTACAATTATTATTTTAAAAGCTGCAGCTACAGTAAGTACAAATCTAGTTCTATGGATATAGATTTTAACATTAACAATGATGCAACCTACAAACCACAGCAAGAACACTAGATACCTAACCCAATTAATTGGTGCTGTGTTCAGTAGACAATATTGGTGCACCTCTACTGCATTTATCTTTATAGACTGCATGATACTACAATTTTAAATGTAGTTACATGAAAGAAATAAAATCTCTGTAAATATGTGGTCATCAGAACAATGAGTGAGGATCAAATGTGTATTAATTAAATTATTCTGCCCAATGGAACTTATAAAGAAATTGGTGATATTTTATATCCTTAAAATAGTACAAATTGAAAATACATTATTATCAACCCTTTGAGGATCCCAGCAGCATTTTCTCACCAATATATAAAATATTCAAATTTATAAGCATAACTTATTCAGAACGATCCTACAAATGAAATTATTACTGTTCTTAACTAATTTCATATATCTCTACTTTATATCATGCTGAAGCAGATTGAGTTTAGAAAGCTATTCGCAATAGTTTTTTGTATTAATCTGGTAGTCAATGTACTCCTAAGTGGACAAAGCATTGACATAGATGATTTTTCACCATTTTATTTGTAAAGATGCACTAAACTATTTATAGCATTGACAGTGATGTATCAAACACTGTTCTTTTGATTAATTTCATATTAGTACTATCCTTTTAACTATAATAATGTAAATTGCTCTAGTTAATTTGTAAAAATCACAAATTATTTAAAATCACAAAAATATTGTAATTCTATGTTAATCATCATAAATCTTAATAGGACTAGAAATCGCTATACATTTGTAGTTTATCATGAGTCACTTTCACTGTAGCTAAAATTTATCATAAAGCTGCTTTCTCGTCATTTATCAGTTTTGAGATTTGTAGTTTTTTTTGTGTGTAGGGGACGGAGCGGGGTGGTCAATATAACATGGGTAATTCAATGCATATTTCCTGGAAACCTATGGTCTCTTAAATGTAACACTCACCCTTCAGGGTTTGTTAGAACAGTTTATTTCATTTGAGCACTGCTTAGTTGCAGAACACGAGCCACATTGAACAGGGTCAGAATAATATCATCTTCTGGGAGAGATTTTCCCCCATACAATTTGTCTCCCATTCTGCCTCCCACCCTATTGAAATCCTAAATGCACATAAGCAGAATGGTCTTACCACTAGATCTGAAGGTTTAATGAGTTAAATCCTACTTCTGATCAACATTGTTGTCAATTTGTAGACACTATAGTTCCACTGTAGCTATATTAAATAATTGAGGTCACAAAATTAAACAAATGGTTCCTGCAGCATTTTAAGCAAAAAACTAATTTATACTATAAATTTATGCAACATATTAAAGTAATTATTCTCCACCTCAACATGGGTACATTATTACTAACAGCTAATTTTTCAATTGCTGTGGCCTTGGAGCAATATAGCAATATCAATGTGACTACTTTTACACCGCATCATGTAACCAGGTTTCAAAACTCTTTCTAACACTCTTCGCTGACGGCGGGAAACTATCAATTAAACACAACAATTCCAACGCTGAAAGAAATCAATAAAGTTTAGAATAGAAAAATGAATTTTAAAACACTTCAGAGTCAGCAACACCTATTTTCTGTAAGGTCAGTATCATAAAAAACATTATGTTTCTTTGGCTTGGAATTGAACAGACTTCCACTGCTATTGGTTGCCACAACCATTAATCTTAAGTAAACTGTTTTATCTCTGTTGCATGCAAATAAATTAAGAATACAACAGCTATATTTTTATTTCCAATATTTATACCAGCATTGATGTTTATTTGACTGTGATGGGTATTGTACTATTAAACTCTATTAATAACGCCACTAATCTTTCTGATCAGAATACATTGCATCTCTTCTGAGCAGCCTTATGTTCAGCATTTCTGTTTGGTCCAATCCATAGAAATTATAAATTCACAGACTGAAATGCTTGATGTAATCTCGAGTAATCAAATCAAATCCAAAGGAAGTGTAACATATATGCTGTTCAGTATCTATGGAATGGATGTGGAAGAATGTTGACTGTGACATTATTGCTATTGAATGACTTGGTTGTTATATTATTAGTTGTAAAGATATTACAGAACTAAATGGATTTTGTTAAATTAGAATTCACAAGTCTTCCATGGACAATTAGGCAGAAATCTAATCTATTATCATAATGAAACTCAGATTGTCATGTCAAATCAGCCTGTTTCTTTGAGTTGAAGATTATTTGTTGTGCCATTCATGTACAACTTAATTTGTATGATGTGGGTAAAGATGACTTAATTTGCTTGGAGTTCCTTGAAGAAAACAATATGAAATATTCAACTCTCTAGTTCTTCTTGGTTTCATCGTGGCTCATAATCTAATTAAATATCTTTCTATGTATGTATCTAATTAGCTTCAATGTGTCGCAAGTTGTTGTCCAGAATGTTGGATTAGGTTAAAACTATGAAGTAAATGAAAAGAAAACAATTATCACTGAAGGATTCAACCTTAGAAAAGTTCAAGTTTCAGTTCATATTGTAAATATTTTTAAGGATTGTTAAGTAATGGCTATATTTTGTAACATTGTAATATAGTGACTTTTTGATCCATCTTTCTTGGGAGGAAGGTAAGCAGGGTCTCCTCAGACCTGAGCTGGGTCCAATGTAAAGTTCTTGGAAATGGGCTGTCAGAATTGAGTCAAATCTTTGTGGTGTCCAGTTCCTGTGCCAGGTGATAATGCATTTTATTTAACCCCTTTGCATTTTTACTCACTGTAGAAATGACCATATACACAAATATACAGTCAATTCACTTTACAGTCTATTCTGTGAAGCGCTTTGAGACGTCTAGAAGACGTGAAAAGTGCTATATCAAATGCAAGGATTATTATATGAGTTCCAAAATCTGTAGTCTAATGAAAAAAAGGCCAACCTTATGTAACCCTATGTATGCTTTTTCAAATGATTTTGAAAAGGTTTCAAGCAAAACTACTATTCCTAGGCAAAGCCTTGTTAAACGCAATACATGTAGTCCAGTTTTATTCAGCAATCTACAGACATGTTTTGTCACAGTAGGTCATATTTATTCATTAACACTGAATGCTGCCCTTTTCAATTTGTATTCATTCAGAATCAAAAATGAAATGTGTAGTTCATCAAGTTCCACGAACAACAGTAGGAAACAAAGTGGCTTTCATCCATTTATGAGTGAAACAGACCATGAACATTCATGAATTACCATGATCTGTGGGAGCATAATGTTATGCACATTGGGAATGTTCTTTGAATGCACCAATAGTTCTTGAATGCTTCACCACTAGAAAATCCAGAGTGTAAATATTATTTCAGTCATATTTTCACTTACAGAGGATATGTCAAATGTGTTTTTAAAAAATATTATCATTACAAATAATAATTTATCATTTATTCAAATAAATCTGCAGGGTTAGTACATTACAAATATAAATTTCTACTTATTGTTATGATTAAGAGGTGTTTCAGACAATAAAAAATAATTTTGAACATTGAGCCTTAAAACTAAAAAAAATTCTGTAAAATACTATATCCCACATTTAGAATGGACATTAGATAATATGCCAATAGTTTGCAACGTTTCAACAATGCAAAGTGATAACGCATTATCCAGTAACTAATTTCAAAGCACTATTTGCAATAAAGCAGTAAATATATGTATTTTAACGTATTGTGATTACTTGTGTTGTGCCATGACCCCCAGAATGTGTGGTCAATGTACAAAAACAATGACAATTATGCAAGAGGAAAATAGCCATAAATAAAAGCAATTCAGTAGAAATAGGCAAACAAAACTTTCAGTACAATTTAAATATTCATGCAGGCGGAATGGAGCAACAAAAATAAATGGAATAAGGTTTGCCACACAATTACAATTATAGATTGTCCTATTTAACTGTGTTTCAACATCCACTTGAAAAAAATCTTTACAAATGAAGACAATGATTTTACTTTGTGAAAGTTTAATCTCTTTTTCAAATTTTATAATATTTCAATAGTCTACTCATTAACACAGTCTCGGCCCATTGTACTAGATTGCATTGTGGGGAAATCCATGTATGTGTTCACCAACAATGGAGATTCACTCATTCTTCATGAGGAAGGGATGTTTGATCTGAATGATATCTGAAAGTCCCACCACTGTATTTGGTGCAATACAAACTTTTTAATGTTTTTGTTTTGAAAAAAATGATTTTATTAAAACTAACACAAAATTATAAATCAATTGTAGGTATGATCAAAAAAATCTTGATTTTTTTCTATCTGCATTATCACATTCTGCTACATTTTTGGGTTTCTTTCATTTGTCTGCATTAATAATCTCATTAAGTTATTTCCTTTTGGACATGTATCATAATACCATTTTTCTTCCCCTTAGACCTGTGCTTTTCATTGTGGCAGGGGTTTGACCAACCTCCCTGCTGTGAAAAGCCAATCACACAATCTCCACTCTAAACCATTTTTTTCAGGATGTCAAGATTGTGGAATTCCCTGCCTTTCTGTCTTCCCTCCCTTCTGCTACTTTTCCATGGTGCTCTGCTGATGAATTTCAATGATTCTCACCAGCTTTCGTGGATTCAGCTTCCTTCCCGGTAAATGTAGCATAATTATTGTTATCTCTAACAGTATCACAACACATCTTACTATCTAGTAGGACTTTTTTTAATAATAATCCTTCATTTGATGTAACACATTTTATGTCAGGAACAAGTCTCAAAATGCTTCACAGGTGTTACAGGAAAATGTTGTGACTGTGTGTTTTGCAGCCAGTCGGCATACAATAATGTCCCAGAAACAGCAATGAAGCGAATGATTATCTCATTTGGGAGATTGTTGCCTAGGACCCCAGGGAATACTCCATTCTCTTTTCGAATAATACCCTGAGATCTTTAGCATCCACCTGACGGCAGATGGAGCTCCAGTTGAATGTTTCATCTGAAGGACGGCACCTCTGATAATGCAGTATTCCCCTGCACTGTACTGGATGCTCAGTATAGACTGTGTGAATTCAAAGTCCTGATGGAGGAACCCACATCCTTGTGACTCAGAAGTGAAAGTGCTGCTTTCAGCTTACAAGCAATTGTAAGAGAAAGTCTACTGTCTAAATTTGTATTTTTAAAACTCATTATACTTAGGATAAAAGATAATATGTTATTACGGTGTTTCTAACATAAAAATATACCCTTCCAGGTTAATGAAGGTAGAATTTGAATTTATTGAGGTAAAAGGGCAACTATTTTCCAATAAGGTCATTTGGATACATTATTATTTCAATAGAATTGGACTACCCTTAGGGTGGTATATCCCTAAAGATTATATACAGAACAATATAATTGATTGACTTTTTTATATTAAACATTTTGTCACTGCTTTCGAGGTCAATGAAGTTCTCTGTGCGGAACCACTGCTGTACTTCCACCCTGTTCAATAATTCATATGTACTACTGCAGACGGCCATTCAGAACCAAAACAATAAGTCCTGACTGTTTTACCATAGAGCAGCCATAGAGTAAATTTTAATTTATTTTTTATTTATTTAGTTGCAGGGAAAAAAAATTGAGACCAGCTATGTCTCATTGCTGAGACAGCAGCTGCCAACATATGATATGAGACAGAGGATGGAATACAGGAATAATTCCAGTTCCCACAGCTCAACAATTATGACATTGCTAATAGATACGTATGAAACTCATTTCCACAAATGAGTAGATTAAGCAATTCTGGAGCAATGAATTTCCAAGTGTGACACTACTGTTCATCTGTTCTGTTCAGTACTTCTTGTTTGTTGTTGCAGACTGCTGTAAAGGAACTGAAACAATAAACACATGAGTGTATTTCCAGAGTTTTATTACTGTTCTTTTATGTTATAGTCCAAGTCTCAGAAGTGACTATTGTGGTGGTCTCAGTAGTCCAGTTCCTGTGCCAGACGGGAAGAGAGCATGACCTTGAAATCAATTTTACTTGTGAAAAAAGTATAATATCACAAAGTCGATCATTTATATTTTTGTACATATAATCTTTAGGGATATACCATATTAGTGAAGTATACTAATGCAACTGAAATGACATACTATATGCGAATTACCTTATTGGAAAATACTTGATTTGTTGGCATCAGAGAAATTTAACATTGCCTCATTTTTCAATAATTGGCTAAAATGCGCAAAGCTTTGTGACCTTCAAGGAGAATCTAATCTTAAAGCAATGTGGGTCTAGATCATATGGGTGAGGATTGCTGTGGGAAGCCTATAATCAAGCATTGTTGCAAAGGCTCCAACAACTGAGTAATTTCTAATGTTAAAAGAGTGATTGCAGCCAAACTACTTGCCCTCATCCTTGGAATGATGAGGATGCCTGAAATTGAGGAAATAACTTTGAAACTGAATATTTGTCTAAAATCAATAAATACAAAATTTGCATGCATTATTTGAAACAAATGCTAAAATCCATAAATACATCATCCATATTATGCATGGGATTTTTTTATAGCAAAGTAATGACATACAGATAAATACATAAACAAGGACACAAAACAAACAGTGATTGTAAATAAAAAGGAACCTCCATAATGTCGTGCCAAAAAGATGGATGATCTTAAATAACTTTGAATTTGACTGGAGGGCTCTTTTGAAGCAATTCTAAATGGTGGAAATTAAATGAGAAATAATGCATAATGTTTTCTACATTATTCAATTTCCTTCATTTTTTTTATTCCAGACATTGGCACAGGGCCAATGTGAGGTATATTTACAAATGTACATAATGGTTAAATGTTGCAGATATATGTTCCGATTAATGCTTGAAAGGATCATCCATAGTTGGTCCAAATGTGGAGAGGTTATTGTCAGATTAGAAATCTTTGATTTACTGAGATTGTAAATTAGGCCACAGGCCACAGTATTACAACAATAAAAGCAACTTGCATTTATATAGCGCTCTTCATGCGGGGGATGGTGTCTCAGAATGCTTGCAGATTAGTCAGCAACTAATCTACATTTCAATTTGGACAGTGATACTTTTTGCGTTGCTGGTGACCTAGCTTTACTCTGAACCATTCTGACATTTTTTCCTTTTTAATGTCATTGAATTCTTTATTCTGTAATATTTTTACTTTGGTTGCTATTTTTTGCAGTTATTTCATAGATTTTTCAACACATTTCCAAAGGGGTTCCATGATCTCCAATAGCATTTGAAAAGTTTGGTTTAACTGCTACAGGCCTCGCAATTCATCTTGTCACTCAGAATGCCAGAGTTAGTTAATGTGATTAACAAGGTTCATCAAAAACACATCAAAAAAACTGATTTGTTTCAAGAAATGTTTGAATCAGAGTTTCCCCCTCAGAAATAGACGTCTTGCCAAGTATCCATGACAGTGAGATCTGATCTCCAGTATCTTCCTCAGAACATAGAAAAGATATGAAATGTCCAGAGGGACTTTTCATAACAAAAGTGTACATGCAGGAAAGTGGGTGAATAAACCCTATTTACATAGGTAGATAAAAATATTTAAAGGAAATCACAAAACTCAGAAAATATATTAAACTGAATTAAATCAATCACACTGTTGTTCAGAATTAAAATGAAGCAACTTGTACTTATTTTTTTACAAAAAATATAATACAATACAACCCAGGTGAAAAAACATTTAAGAAGAAATTCCATCTGACTTCATAGAAAAATAGAGCTTAATAATGAATTGGTCATTAAAAAAACAGCAGAACTTGAATACTCCAAAGGCAACAAATGGATTCATCCATGAATAGTTAAGAGGACAAGAGTGGAAGAAGGGAGAGTTGCAGGAAGAATTGTTCATAGTTTATTAAAGATGTCATTAGTATCAGATGATTGGAGAATATTTAATGTCTATTATTTAATGCTCTTTTTAAAAAAAATCCTGAACATGATCCAAGGGATTATGTTTGTCAACAAATAGCTTGCAAAAATGTTTTAGTCTGTTTCAATTGCAGCAACTTTGGTATATTTATTCAATAAAGTCAACAAATCTAAACCAACTTGGGTTTATGCCAGACAGATTGGACCTAACAAATTCCTGGAATTCGTTGAGGATATGGGAGATTTGTGGATAAGGTTAATATGGTGATTGCACTATTCTTTGACCTTCAAAAGGTCTTTGATAAAGCATGTCCGTTCAGACTTGTGGCTGAATTGAAAGCTCTTGGGATAATGGATGATGTGAACCTGATGACAAATTGGCTGCTTAATAAGAAACAAAGGGTAATGATCAATGGTGGTAGTTCTAATTGAACAGATGCGACCAGTGGGGAACTCCAGGAATTAGTTTTGAGGCTTCTGCTGTTCACAGTATTTAGAAAATTATCTGGATGAAGATATTAGAAATAGAGGGCAACAAAATCAGTCATGTTGCTAAGTGTAGCACCTGCAATGCTTTCATCGGTTGTTAATTAAGTAACTAAAGGTACCAGACGTTCCCTCTGTACATTAATGTTTACACATGATTAACACCACCCAAGAATTAGAACCTGCATGTCCTACCTAACAGGGGCAAATAACTCTGCTCGTGCATAACATCACTGTTTCTATACTTAATAACATCAGAATCTCTAAATATGCAGATCAGACTGAGTTGTGTGAAGAAACAGGGTGCTTTGAGAAAAAGGATGCAGTTAAAGGTGTTTTGGGTGAAATTTCACTTGTTGGTAATGTTTGGCAGTGCATTTATATGCATCTGCTGCTGAAGCTAATAAATTTACTGATCAGCAAATGTCTCACCCTGGGAGAATAAACAACCATGGAGAGGAATTTAAAATGGGATTCAATATTGAGATGTATGAGGTAACACATATTGGTACTGGGAATATCAAATATAATTTCAAAGTGAATGCTGAATCATTAAATAAACAAGTCAGGAAATAGATCCAGATGCTGCCAACCTGGCTCAGTTGGTAGCATTTTTGTCTTTGAGTTAGAATGTTGAGGGTTTAAGGTCAGGAATTTGAGTTCATAGTCTAGGTTGATACTTGAGTGCTGGGGTATGTTGCGCTGTTAGAGATTCTGTCATTTATAGGAGATGTTAAAACCAAGGTTCCATAATCCTATTAAAGATCCAATGGCTTTTGCAAAAAGCAAGGGATAATTCACTTCACAGCTATTTGTGGGATATTACTATGCGTAAATTAGTTGCCTTGTTTGCCGCCAAATACACAATCACTATAAATCCCGTGAAGCACTTTGAGACGTTTCGACAATGTGATAAGATGCTACATGAAATGCAAGTACAGTATTATTATTAATAATTGACCTAAAAAATTAGCAGTTGAACAGCAGTATTAATATCAAATAAAATGCTGTGTTGCACAAGTAGGTTGTAGATATAAGTTCAAGGAAAAGTTACTGGTATTCTTCATTGGTGTTGATCATACATGAGAACTTATGAAAAGATACAAAGGATTCTAATGAGAAGTACATACATAGTTTGAAGACTATTAAATTTATGTTTTTGCTGTGTATCTAATTTACCTGAAAACTTTGAATTACACTTCTTTTTGGCTCTTTACTTACCAGGTGGATAGAGCTGCATTTTCACTCACAAAATATACAGTCAATTCGCTTTACAGTATATTCCGTGAAGCTCTTTGAGACGTCTCGAAGACATGATAAGGCACTGTATCAAATGCAAGGATTATTATTATAGAATCAATTTTGCTGTGTTTGTCCATTAGAATCTACATTCTGTGAGATGGTCAGCAGAATTGGTAGAAGGTGCATATCTGGTGTATTGCAGGGACCTATTGACTGATAGACATGATGCAACAGGCTTTGGTAATAGTTCCTCTGTCAACGTGATGTGAATAATATTAGTAATACCACCAGGTAGACTCTAGGGCAATAATAGCAGTTTTTTTTCTCTCACTTGGAGCCTCAAGGGTAAAAGTATAATCACTGTCTGATATTACAACAAGAAATCATGTGGGAAAAAATCTCTGCCATTAAGTTAAATAAATGGAGTATTGTACCATATTTCATTATTCCAAAGTACTGACTTAAGGAGTTGAAGAATGTGGTTATATATTTTCAAAAATGCAAGAGTTTCTTGAATAGATTGTAAACGGAACTAAAGATTATTATGATCTTAAGTACCTGGTATGGACGAGAAGTGGTGCAGCCAACCCTCATCTTCTGTTATTTTAATTGCTATCATTTATGCAGCATTCAATAATGCAGCAACATACATTTTGAAGTGGCCTGGGGATACATTTTATTCCTGACATGTGTGTTGGCATGGACTTTCGTGCACCGTGCATTTCAATGTCTCAAGACATTGTTTTGTTGATTTTATTCAGATTCATACCCCACCAAATGAATAGTAATTAAATAATTTGCATCGAGGCACAAAACTCTCCATAATTTGATACTAAATTGGCAGTCTCGTTCAAAAAGGTCATAAGGGATGGTTTGTTTGGGAAATGGAAAGTTTTAGACAATGCAATTGAGGATGCTCCTCTGGGGTTGTGTTCAAAAAAATATTTGTTGGTGGAGAGTAGAGAAGTTAAATGCTGAAGCTAAAACAGTGCTGTACCAGATATTGGCAGAAGATGGCAAAAGCACCCCCCCAACTTAAAATGTCCATTTAAAACAAGATGATAATAACCCTTGCCATTGATACAGTACATAAAATATACAGTCAATTCACTTTACACTATATTCTATGAAGCGCTTTGAGACGTCTCGAAGATGTGATAAGGCGCTGAATGAAATCCAAGGATTATTATTGTAGGACCTTTTCACATCAGGAGGATGTAGCAAAGCGCTTCACGAAATATACTGTGATAAATAGTGACTGTATTTTGTAGGTGAACACAGCAGGCATTTTATACATGTCAAATATCATTCATTTTTTTTAGTATATATTCAGCACAGGTAAGGATTATTATTAATATCCAAAACCTGTGCCGCATAGAAATCTGATTCGGATAATAGCGAGCTAGGCAATGGACTCAACTTAACGAGAAGCTGATATAATTCGGAATATTCCATTAAACTTGAATGATCTTATAATAAATAATCATTGCATTTGATAATATGTCTTATCCCATCGTCAAGACATCTCAAAGTGCTTTGTAGAATTTACTGCGAATTGCAGTGATTGTGTTTTTTTAGGCAAACAAAGCAGCCAATTTTGTGCAAATTAATGCCCTACAAATAGCCACGAATCAAGCTTGACCAAATTAAGCTGATTTAATAAAATTCAACCTCACAGTTCAGTGGTCAACAGCTACCTGTATTGGATTGTCTTTCTTTGAGAAGAGCTAGCTTGCTGTAGAAACTTTGAACAAGAAACCCCTCAGGTGTCTTTTCTTTTGAACAGAGCTGAGGAAACACTTCTTCACTCAGAGGGTAGTGAATTTATGGAATTTTCTACCCCAGAAGGCTGTAGATATCAGTCCTTGAACATATTCAAGACTGAGATTCATAGATTTCTAAACAATAGAGGGATTAAGGGATAGGGGAATAAGGCGGGCAGATGGAGTTAGGTTAGAAGATCAGCCATGATCTTATTGAATGGCGGCGTAGGCTCGAGGGGCCGAATGGCCTCCCCCTGCTCTTAATTCCTATATTCCTATGTTCCACTGAGCTCTCCAGTTGCCATTGCATTGTGTGGTACTGAACTATACAGACCAGAAAGGTCCCAGATTCAGTCTCCAGTCAGTGATGAGGTAGCTGATCACAGCTGGAGCAGGCATTTGGACATTGTTAAATTGGCTCTAAGATTCCATGGGAGGAAAGATATCAACCAGAGTTTATGCTCCTGATTGTTATTCACCAACCCTTGCTTTCAAGTGTGTGCATCACCTCAATTAAGGCGAGGACCAGTTTTGTCTGTGATGTCCTTTGTGTGTTATTAGCTTACTGACACTGACTGTTCAAAGTCACATATGAACAATCAACAGTTCCTACTACATCCTAAATCTGACCATGTAGAGATCATTTGATTGATGGGTTCTCTCGGTGATCCACAAACAATCGTATAAATAGATAATATGTATATGGTTAAGAAAGCTCTTATTGCTGGAATTTATTTTATTCAAAGAAACTCTTATTTATTGTTTCACTTTTGAATATATGGATAGATGCAGTATATAAAACAGAGAGCATAACTGCTGTTTGCAATGTTTAAAAATCGGTGTTTATTTTTTAAGAACAAATTCTACTTTAATGAGAGGCTCTAGAAGCTGGGATTGTTTACCTGGACAAGAGAGATTTTATTGAATTATTCAAGATCCTAACGGGTACAAATAAATTGAACCACAATAATATGTCTAACATACAGCAGTTATTAACTACAATAATGGACACAGAATTAATGTGGGAATCGAGTTCAAAAGAGAGCTGGTGAACAGACAGTTTAGATTGAATTACTTTGCACAGAGAGTGGTAAACATATGGAATGGCGTAACCTAGGGAGGCAGTGAAAGACTATTGTGTCAGTAACTGTAGCTATTTTGTGAAGATATTGACTAAGGCATAAAGAGATGGAGTAGGGTATGATTTTATTTTATTTTTGGACTGGCCAGATGGTCCATAAAGGCCTTTTCCGGTCATGCATCTTTTCAAGCCCTTCTGTGATCAGTGCAATTTTTTTTCACTGTTGGTCATCTATTACTATTTCATACAGTCAAAGAAAAGACTGCTGTGTAGTCCCAGTTCACTGTGTTTTATGCAACTCTTAAACATGTCAGTTTCATAATCTCCAGTGCTATTTACCTTAAAGAAGTAGGATCCTCGTGAAAAGTAGTTAGCAATATATTTTATTTCTTTATATTTATATTTATTATATCTTGGGAAGGGAGAATACTAACAAGCTCTGCATGATTTTCAACAAGATGATATTCTGCTCACAAAATAGTCAATTCACTTTCCAGTATATTCTGTGAAGTGCTTTGAGACTTGATAAGACGTGTTAAGGCGCAATGTCAAATACAAGGATTATTATTATTATCTCATGTTTTTTCATGCTTTGATGCACTCCAATCAACTTGCATTACTACATCATTTGTTTGCAAGTATTATTTCACAAAAATAAAAATAAAAGTTGTAGAAAACGATTTCAATAAAATGGTAGCCCTGGAAGAAAATTCACGAGCAATTTACTTTGATTTGACTCACTTTGATTTGCTTATATTGGTGATTGTATCAAGAGTTATGAATCACCACTGAAAATGTCTTGATGATACAATAAGTAATGATTCAGGCATAGCCTGACTGAGGATTTAATTATTATCTTTCCATTACAATGAAAACTGTGAACAATATAGGCTTCAAGAGCTCTAATATGGACGACACAGGAATATGGCAGAGTAACTTGTGCTGCAGAACAGAGAAAGCTCTGAAAATGGAGAGCGATCTGCAAGTTAGATGTGGACGATGTAGTCACATTGCCAGAAGCAATAGCAATTATTTTTGCTACTTGAACTAGAGTGGGGCTGTGGTCCCTCTGGCATCAACAATCATCTATCCGTGACAGAAGATTGGTGGGGGTTATGAGCTCGGAGCCTAATCACCACTAGGCAAAACGGCTGCTGGAAACTGTTTTGAGCTTTTGTGCTCGAGGATCAAAACCCATTGTACGAGTACCCTACCTAAAAGAAACCACGTGATGCAATTATGCTGTAGGTACTTACCCTAGTCAAATAAGAATGGAATTAAAGATTTAAATTAATGCCTATGGTTATCCTGAAATATGAAATAACTTGATTGTTTCTCTATATTAATACATTGATTGTTGTAGTAGGTCTTTGTACAGACTCTCTCAAAAGTTTTTGTTTACCCAAGCAAAACCCTTCAGAAGCTTGTGAGAATGGAGAATATTCAGGAGACCTGGATGGCACATGTCATACTTTAAGGATGAATCAGTGTAGCATATGCTGAATAATATTTTACTGAAAGTTTATCATGGAAACATTTTGTTTGCTTTGGGTGGACAAAATGTTCATCACTCAGTGATTTAAATGTGTACCTTACATGAGCTACACTGAGAGTAAAGCTGACATCTTTCCAAAGGTGTAAATAAAGATCAGAATCAGATGATATCAAATTGGAAATGCACATTACATATGAATACTGTCACTATTTTAGTGTCTGTCTTCAGATTAACAAATAGTAGCCAGATTGCTATTTAAAAGCAGACAATCTCCTCCCCTAAATGGCTTCCCTTGAATACATAAGGTTGTGCTGACTTCCCACAAGTTGCAAATAGCTCAGACCCTGGATTGGATCACAGACAAGAAAGGTAAGTACATGTAAGTGGAGTCCTGTAGCTCAGTGGTTAGAGCACTCGTCTCGCAAGCAAGAGGCCTGGGTTCGATTCTTGGCAGGGCGAAAATTTAGGCAAGTTTCCTTACTCCACATGCCTGATAATAATCCCTCAAGAAAAAAACAAAAACACAATAATAAAATTGATCTTTTCAATCCACAACTGTTTGGCTGCTGTTTCGCCCACAAATATGCAGTCAATTCACTTTACAGTATATTCTGTGAAGCGCTTTGAGATGTCTAGATGACGTGAAAAGCACTGTATCAAATGCAAGGATTATTTTATTATTAATCCCTTTGTTTGGAAACAAGATATCAATAATCTTGCAGATGTCAAAGTTTTTCAGTCACAGATTTTTACATTTTGCAGAATAACTTACTAAAATACTGCATGCAGTTTCAGAGTATAAATACTTTAATAAAAGATAGGAAATATAATAAAATAAATGATTCACAAAAGAATTTACCACATTCAGAAAACAGTTCCATGAGATAAGTGCAAAATGTTTTCCAAATTGATATCTCTCACCCAATGCCGACTGCCTTTGTTTAAACTCTTTAGTTCTAGCTTTCAGAAGTTAAATTAAAAATTGTCGCAAACACTATACAGAACATTTTCAGTTTTTTACAATTCCTTTCTGTTAGGATTTGTTATAATGTTCCAAGGTACAAGAGGAGAACAGAACATTTTATTTTTTTTATCCTCGGTGGATTTTCCTGCAGCATTTTTGGGGTTGGAGGGTTTCTACACCATTGCTGATGAAAATAATTTAGCTGGTTTCCAGGAATTGCAGAAAGTCATCCTGGTACAACTGACCTTCCAATTTCTCTTCCCTCCTCCTTGCAGTGAAGGATTTGGCTACTGCTTAGCACTTGTCGGATGACACAACTGAGATTGCAAACTCAGTAGGGTGAATTAGGGCCATACACTAATGTTAAGGATTGTTTTTTTTCTTTGATATTTATTCATAGATTCATTTATTCATAGATTCATTTATTCATTTATTCATAGATTCATTCATTCATAGATTCAGTCATTCGTAGATGCATTCCCTCACTTGCACACTCTTAGAATCTCTAATGAGCCCCAAAACTGAGACTCAGGTAATGCTGTGTAATACACAGATTGCACAGATTACTTGTAAACCATTGTTGCAACAAATAGCTCAAAGTACATCCCTACCCATCTAATACTAATTATTCTCAAAGCTCTGAACACTAGAGTAACGAAAGGTCATTTGACAATCAAATGCCTTTTCCGTATCAAGTAAAATGGCATCTACAAATTCTCTAATTGCATCCAACACTCCAAGGCTGTTCGCAAAAGATTACATTTATTCAATGTTTTAAGACTAATGAAATTTGAAAGAATTTTTCTAATTCTGACTGTTCACCCTTTTGTAAAACTTGTAAATTTTTCTTGATTAGAAAAATGATCAGATTTTGTGAAATTCCATTTTCTTTAGATTGTTTTGGAGGCAGTACAGTGACAGAATTGTCTGGAAAATGCTTGAGGTTTAATTTCTCTTCTTAACTATCTTAAATGTTCTCAATGGTGATGGGCCCAAATAAAACAAAATATTTTCATGCAAACTGGCAAGGACTTCAACAGAACTTTATAAATTTTGGAAAATCACCTTCTTTCATTTGGTTTCTATGACAACAACAACTTGCATTTAGATATCACCCATCATGCAGGGGAGTCTCAGAGCACTGTAATATGGCATAGCTTCTCAATTAGTTCTTGCTAAGGCATCTAAGTGTGTTTAAACCTGTCATTGAGGAAGTATTCTCATTTATAAAACATTAAACATTAAATGAATGCAACACATGTAAAAGCACAATATGAACCTTTAAAGTCCTTAATTGCAGTTCAACCATCGACTTTCGTAATATGTTCTGGCAGGAAACAACTACTGTATTTTTAATCTTCATTTGCAAATCCTTTCTTCTATTAAGACAAGCTCAATTCCATCCCTCTGAGTCTAAGCAATTTACAATGGCATCTTTGAAATGGAGTTTAGACAGTAAAATTAAGTATTTAGACTGGAAGTGAATGGGCTCTTACCTTTGTGATCCACTTTACAAGTAAAACTTATTTATGTGAATTTCTGCCTTCTGGTAAGTATGAATTCCTAATCAAGAGAAAAGCACTGAAGCTTTGATGGTTGTTTAACTAATGTCAGTTGTATTGTTCTGGAAATTTAAATTCCACTGAAGCCAATTTATTGAGCACATTTTTCTCCCACTGAAGTAGACAAGATCAATTAATAAATAAGTATACTTAGAAAGAGTGAACCTTTTGCAATAAGCATTTCACATCGGAGATGAGACAGGGCCAAATACCCGGCACTAATAAGATTGTATCATAACAAAATTGTGATTCACATGTTGGAGAATAGATGTGAAATCAGTGCCTCAACAACAACAACTTGGATTTATGTAGCGCCCTCTACGCCGGACGGCGTCTCAGAGTGCTTTACAGTTTAGGATCCCGGGACCGAGCCAGGGGGAGGGGGGTAAGGTGACCAAAGACGCGGTCGAAAAGAAAGGTCTTCAGCAGAGACCTGAAAATGGGAAGGGAGGGAGCGAGATGAAGGGAGTGAGGAAGGCAGTTCCAGAGCCTCGGGGCATAGTGGCTGAAGGCATGGCTGCCGACGGTGGAGCGGAGGACTCGGGGGACAAGGAGGAGGCCAGACCGGAGGAATGAAGGCAACGGGAACTGTGCTGAGGAGAGAGGAGGTCAGAGAGGTAGGGGGGTGCAGGGACTTGAATATGAGGGTGAGGATCTTGAAATTGATCCTCTCTGGAATAGGGAGCCAGTGCAGTCTGGCAAGGACTGGGGTGATCGGGGAGCGGAGTTTAGTACGGATGAGAATGCGGACGGCCATGTTCTGAATGAGTTGGATTTTATGATGGCAGTGGATGGGAGACCAGTGAGGCAGTTTAGATTGAACAATAATGCAAACAACTATCACTAACCTGTCAGATTGTGAACCACAAGTGCATATAGGGAACCTTCTTCCCAATAATTCCAGCATCACATAGGTAATACCTCTAGTTGAGTTCAGTGTTCTTTAAAATGTAGCTATTTGAAGGAGTCAGTAAGTATGACTCTTCATTCTCGACTCTGGGCAATTTCTAATTAATTCATAATTATCTGAATTGTACCAAAGCTAGACCTTTTTGGATTAATCTGTTCTATATAGATGTCCTTTCTTATATATATATATATATATATATATATGGTCACCATTTGACCTATCCCACTGTGAGTTTTCTGTTATTTTGAACTCTGGCAACAAAAACTCATTCCTCTGTCACTCTTCCCCCACCCCGTGATTTTCTTAGTGTAATAGAGCAATCAGCTTACTGGCTATCTAGTACTACTTGACAAACTCTCATTGTACCAAAGGAGAACCTTTGAAACCTTAATCTAAAATGAGCTGCAAAGGAAAATTACATACAAATTGTCATTCTGTGTTATCCTCCTGTGACGCATAGCTAAGATCATGAGAATAAAGATTTATTAAGTCTTAAAAGTTGGAATAAGAATATAGAAGGAATCATCTTAATCAGGGTGTTTTTTCAAGGAAGAATTAGAAAGAGATTTAACCTCTAAACATTGTTGTGGAAGATCTTTCCTTCTGAGAAATTAATATATCTGTCAAATTACCTTTAAACGGAGAAAAGAGCTCAGAGGAGAAATAAAGCCTAACATGAAAGGTGCTAAACAAATATAATTTGCTGTTGTTAATTGCCACACATTGCTGATACAGAGTGTCAACACTTAACCCAAAACAGTTCTGTTTTGTGTAAATTAGGAGAATCCTAATCTTTAGGAAAAATCTGTGTAAAATAGCACATCTCTAGCAATAATTATGTGTGCAGAATGCAAGACAGATAATAATGTTACCTGAAATTGCTCAGCTTTGGGATAATGCAAAAGGTGCTGTGCAGTCAGACTGCAGTTCTCCCCAGTAAGTTCAATGAAATATTGATCACATTCGAAGATTTAACGGATCAGAAGAACATGCCCAGAGATATAAATGACCTTCCACTGAGCTGTGTAGATTGTTTGATATAAGGTTATCAACATGGAGTTTAGCTATTTTCTTTGACTGAAGCGCTCCAAGATGCCACCTTCCGTGAAGTAGTAGCTGTACAAATGTAATGTTGTACTGTATTGTATATAAATGCAAGTTGTTGTTATTGTTGAAGCACTCTGTGATGAAGCCTTTGAGAAATGTATCTCTATTAGGATTTTAGCATCTGTAAGTATTTATAGTCCTGAAGAAAGAGGTATTTACAGAGTCTGTTGCTTACAATTAGAGTTTCAGTTAATTTCTGGAAGAATCCCATTTCACCTACATAACTCATATTGCAGGCATACAAAAACTAGGAACTGAATTAAAATTGCTTAAACTAATTTAAGTAGGGCCTCGCTGCCTTCAGTTTTGTTTGTATTAAAATAAGTGTCAGAGGTAAAAGGGCCCATTGTGTCACCTAGTCCATGTGTCATATTTTTGGATATCAGCAGATACTTCAGCATTTTAAGCCATCACAGACTCAGATCGATGGAACTTTTTTATGGTGGGAATCTGAGGTTGAAAAAAGAATAGCAGGATTATGGATAAATATGTAGATCTGTAGATGGATCCTGCACTGTAGTCACAAAGTCACTCAATAGTGCACACAACTATAAAATCATCAAGTCTTAATTTTAATGAATAAAGGTATTATAGCTATTTGGTGAAATTACCTGTATGGATAGATTTCACCATGAGAACGTATATAACATGAATTATTTATCATTAGCAGTTGAGGTGTCAATTGCTGAGTTGACATAAAGGCAGAATTGCCTGGGTTAGGATATATTGTAACAGGACATCCATGCAAAGGGGTTGCTGACAGTTTGCTTAGTTGGTGTTAGACTTGAATTTGTGGATTCCCTGTGAGAATCTGTCAAGCTCATCCTCAGAGTTGAAAATAAATTCATCAGGGTCGTAACATACTGAATGTCCTGCTGAATAAGGACAAAGGTAAGTGATGTGAATGTTCCTGTCTGCATCCTTTGGCACATTAGTAATTCAGTTGGGTCCTGAGCCATGAAGGACTTCAAACTTGGATAAAGCAATAACGTGCCAAATGCTGAAATGTGGTAAGAACTAGTAGATTTGTCTTTTGTTTATTAATTAACTGGACACTGCTGTGTGCAATTGGCTGCCGTGTTTCGCCCACAAAATGCATAGTCAATCCACTTTACAGTATATTTTGTGAAGTGCTTTGAGATGTCTCGATGATGTGGTAAGGCGCTATATCAAATATAAGGATTAAATTAGAATTAAAAACTTGTGTGCATGATATGGGCACAACATATATAGCATAATGTCTAATATTAATTTCATTTATAACGATGCTTATCTGCTGTTTCATATAAGAAAACATTGTTTAAAGAAAACACACATAAGAAGATAAGTTGCTTTCCCCTTGAAAACCCTGCACCACACCCATTGCCCAAGAGGAAGTAACCAGTTCACCAGTTGCCAGATATTGCCTGATGCTGGTACAATTTGTGTCATCATTTGATTTCTGCCCTTTGTTCCAAATGTATTTATTTGCCTACAGCTGTGTAATCAAACAATGAAAAGCATCACAGAATTACGTTATCCCTTTATTCGACTGGGCTCAGTTCAACTTTTCTCACCTCTGAATCAGAACATTGTGGGTTCAAGCCCCAATTTGAGTCTTTGAACTTGTGGTCTTGGCTGACACTTCAATACAGTGCTGAGAGTGCTTTGCATTGTCGAAGGTGTTATCCTCCAGATGAGATTTTAAATGTGGTCCCGACTGTTTCTTCAGATGGATGTTAAAGATCTTATAGAACTATTCAAAAAGAGAAGGACGTGTCTCCTTGTGTTCTGGTCAACAATCCCCCAGATGGTCATTCACTTCATTGTTTGCGGGACATTGCTGAGTGTGAATTGGCTCCCGTGTTTGTCTACAAAATACAGAGTCACTGTACTTTGCAGTATATCCTGTGAGGTGCTTTGAGAAGTCCCCCTGACATAAAAGATGCTACATTAAATCTAAGGAATTTTATTACTGCAATGTCCATAGAATATGCAAAAATGCACAAAAGAAAACAATCTTTTGCCATAATACATTTTGCCAATTGTGTGTGAATTATTAGATTTGTGATATGATTTGTACTAATGGCAAACTTTACTTCTAAGAGCAGCTAACCAGAAAATTGCTATAAATATTTTCTTTAATGGACATTGCAAATAGTTTGGGGAATTTATCATGCATTTAACTTCAATTTACATTTGATTCTTGAGCTCAATTAGACATTACATAGTACTCTGGAAGCATCAACTTTAGTATCTTGAAATTACTTATGTTTTAAGAATAACCCACTTCATTACCCAGCAAAATGCATAAAGTATGCCTCAACTATCTTCTTTATGCATTGGTTTATATTGGTCTCCAATAATAGATGAAAAGAGATGAGGAATGATATGGCATGGAACAACAGCAGTAATCACTATTGATAGTCATCCTAAATTATGTTTCAAAAGCTATTATTTTCCTATACAATCTTGTTCAATTAACTGAANTTTTTTGTAAAGCATGGTGTGTGTAAAAAATAATTATGCTTGCTCATTGATGATTAACATAAGCAAAGATATTTTAAATTCAGATTTAAAGCAAGCACATAATTTAATCACGTGCAGCATTTTAGGTCTAATGAAACTACCGTTCACTGAACTGCCTCCAGGGCCTGGGTAGCCTCCATATCTTGCTGTTACCAGAACTATGTACAGTAGTCTGCCTGACAGAGCACTATATGGCTTGAGCCAATTGATTTGGCAACATTGCCAATGTCATATATGTCTTGTTTATCATTGTCTCCCACTGTTTTGACATGGTGAGCGATGAGTCAACGAACATCCCTAAATCTCTCTCAGTTTCTCCCTTGACAAACTCTATTCCATTAATATAGCTCATACAGACAAGTCTTATCACCTGACAACTGCTAATCTTTTCTTCCATTTGCTATTACAGAGATGCAATGTAAAGATTGCTAAACAGACATGTGATGATTTCCGGTGTAAAGGGAGAAGCTGTCTCACTTATCTTGACTGAGCTCAATCTGGGAGTGGTGCCTTCTGATTAGAAGATTAGCACGATAAAATAAATTAAACCTTCAAAGAGTCTGTTACATGCAAAATGGCGTAATCTCTGACAATCCTCCTAAACTATAAAGACATTGAAAATGGTGCTTAGTTGATGATGGCACTTGGGGAAAAAGTCTGAAAATTGTACACATGGTCTTTCACTGATTACTGTAGAGTCCAAATCGTGTTTCTGATAGATGACCTTAGAATTTGAATGTTGTTTGGTTAAATTTAGTTTTGGATCCTTTGAATGCGCAAAAAATTCCATAATTTCCTTTTGAAAAACTTGTTTTCTCTCCAAAAAAACAAATGATGTCCATAGGGTTAGACAGGCATCCGGTTTCAATCATTTTGGAACAAGTCCTTTGGTCATCTGGTACTTGAGCAGAAGCCTGGATGGAAGTAAAGTGCATTAAGCGTAGGCTGGCACAACTTTCACAACTTTACTTTCTAAACTACAGTTTGTATTTCATTACTACCCTCTTTTTCATAAAATAAATCTTCCTTGAAGTCTCCTTGTGACCTCCACTGTTGCTTAAAAGAACAGCCAAAGAGATCTTCACATAGTTCTCTGTTAAAGCTGTTGGGAGATGCATTGGAGAAGTTCAGGTGGCCTATTCTTGTCGCTGTTCCCTTAGAGAGTATACCAGGCTTTACTTACTGACTCCTTCTGATAGTTTGGCCTACATTAGAACTGTAGAGGTCATGTGTTTAAGTCTTGCTTCATCACTAAGCAGTGCAGTGTATTTGATACATTGCTGCGTGATACATGACTCAATTGAGCCTCATAGCATATTTTTCTAAGAAAGGCGAAATAATTCAGTGAGCAAGAAAATTTCTGCCTCGGAGCTTTTAAACCAGAGCTCTTCCCCCTTCTTGATTGAGTCTATAGATGTCAACGAGTAGGAGAGTTAGACAGTTCATTGAAAACCTTTGGGAACAACTGGAAGCTTATGGAACTCACTCTTTTTTATTATTAAATGGCATGGGGAGGGTGCTTTTATCTGAAGAAAGGTCTTACAAGGTAAGAAATCTAATCGTACCCGTTACATCAATTACTTGCAATTTGATTTTTATTTGCACCATTGCTTCTTATTATATTCATGACTACTGATCTCCATAGGGGAACTCTTTGAATATCCATTTTAATGGAGTGATGCACTGAAATGACATGGGACAAATTCATCTGAAGTTATGTGTGCCTATATGAATGCATTACATCTGTGACTACCACACACCGTTTAGAAATGAGGTCAGACTGCAGGTGGAGAGCACAAAAAGCTAGAGTCTGCTCAAACCAACTATCTTTTAACATTCAAGTGCCACCAACAACTTCCCTAATAAGGACACAACCACACAATCAGAATCATTGATAATCTATCCAGTGGTGGGTCTTGGTATAATATAAGGAAATTGTATGTGTAAATCTCAATAGGTTCAATTGATCTATACAGTGGGCTCTCATTCCAAAACAACAATTGGGTCTGCAGAGCTCAGAAATAAAGGTTGCAATATTTTTTTCAATTTGTAAATTATTGGTGATGGAAGCCTAATTTTAGTAATTTCAAATCAAATTAGTAATTTGAACACTATCTTGTTTCTTTCAAGATCCAAGCCAATATGCTTCAAACAAACTTAATACTTTTAATTATTTTTTACGACTCAAATACATTTCCAGTTCTGTAATGGGTTAATATGCAGAAAGCCTTAAATCCAAACGTTGTTTTACATATCTACTTCTTCAATAATGCAAATATTATATATCTGTCAACTTGTAAAAATGATATTGTAAAATCCTTGTCAAATATATGCCAAGGATGCTGAATTGGAATGTTGCATTATTACAAAATGAATCATGTGTACTTAGACATGTTATATATCAGCTTACATATAAAGTAATATTCAGTGCAATAAAAGTAGCTCATTTGCTGTCAAAACAAGAATAATATCTTTTAACAGAAA
Source organism: Callorhinchus milii (assembly GCF_018977255.1). Taxonomy (NCBI): domain Eukaryota; kingdom Metazoa; phylum Chordata; class Chondrichthyes; order Chimaeriformes; family Callorhinchidae; genus Callorhinchus; species Callorhinchus milii. The sequence continues at coordinate 17,122,358 of NW_024704748.1, read as the reverse complement.
TAAAATTGGATTGCTTGGACGAATATTCAATTGCTTCTGCGAATGATTTCATCCCACATTTGGAAAATGAGTGGATATTGTCATTTAATTTTATTTTTTAACTCTGTTGGGCTTACAACGAGTGACCATGCATTCACCTGTTTGCTGTAAGAGATCTTGACTACACAAGTTTATGAAAGACACATTTCAAACCTACACTATTAGTAGAACATTTGATTTAGGAGAAATAATTTACTGACTCTAAATGTTTGTATGAGTTAAAGTGTCAGACAAGAAATGCATATAATCTTCTCAGTGGCTCTTCATTCCAGAGTACCATTACTTTAAAAAATCCTAAAAGCTGACTGTCATATGAAAAATAATTCTACAGCGTTGAAAGTTTAAGAAAAACAGTTGTAATGAACTTGAACTGATGATCAGAAAAAATAATTTTATTTTTAAAATGTTTTTTTATATAAAATTTCACAATTTTGTCATATGGAATCCAACATACGTCAAACAAAGGCAAGGAATACAGATTTAATTCACGTCAAAGCCATATTGTTCCACCTCGGTGGATTTTAACAGTCTGCAATTGAGAATGTTTTTCCTCTATCTACCCAACATTGGGATGGATACATTTCTACTATAAGTACTTCAGTAGTTTTTATTCACATTTTTTTTTGAAAAAAGTACTAAGAACTTTACAATCCATTATTTAGGAAATAACCTTGAACCAGCTCAATTTGAGCCATTTTATAATCCAGTCCAAAAATCTAAATATTGGAAAAACCCAGTTTGATCAACATCAGAAAGGGAAACTTTCACAGAAGTTTTCAGTATTCCTCATCAGAATTCAACGCTTAAATTACATGCAAACATAAATAATATTCAACCATTGGGAATGTTCAATTTGAATTGCTGGAAAAGAAAATGAATAATAGATGGGAATTTTTATCCTTGGGGTGCAGAATGTCATCTTTCATAAATCCACATCAATTCAGGAACGAACCATCATATTTTTCACCCTATATTATGTCTTTTCACTTCTGAGAGTGAATTTCAAATAGTTCAAAATTTATACAAAATGGTGCTCTGCACACAGATGCAGAGTTGGTTTCAATCTTGGTTCAAGGTATAGTATGGAAGCAGCATTCTCTTACACATTGTATTCTGCTACCAAATACTACTGAAAATATAAAACAATATTTCCACAAAATCTGCCTGAAAACTATTGATGGAATTGATTTTCATTGATGGAAGTTGAATTTGATCATACTCAGTTCAGGGATCCTTCAATGCTGACATTACTGGAGCATTCCATGAACTTGCAGTTTCAAATTATTTCCTTTTAAAAGATTTGATGTGTTTGGTTAAATGAGTGAACTTTTAAACAATATTTAATTCTTTGATGGAAAAATTTAGTGTTTAATCCTAAGTAAGTGAATTGGACTTGGCATTTTTATTATTAATATAGAAACCAGAGACTGGATTGTCTTGTGAGCAGTGATGTTCCTTTTGGCGGTAACGTACCAATCCCGGGAGGCAAATTACCACTTCCAGTCATCCTTATCACTCAATATATCTACCAGTCTGAAACTAAACAAACATTTGATAGGACAGTGGAATTTAATATACTGCCATACAATACCATTCCCAGGAATAGGCTCAATCTGAATAAGCAAGACAAGAATTGTTCACAAGTTTTGTGAGAGGGACAGTAAACTAACCAACTTTTAATTCTGCTCATCATGCCATCAGAACCACACAGGGCTCCAACATGTTTTTCGCTGGCTCAACTTGCATTAAAATCTAAAAGATAAAGTATTATATGATATTCATTGAGTTTTACTTAGGACCGCCCAATGCAGTGCATTCTCCTTTTTGAGTTAAAATTTTCTAAAGCTTTCCCAACATATAATTTAAGTTTAAATCTTTTTGCTTACCTCTTGCATTGCATGGGGAGGTCCTAAAGAAACTCAAGGAATATTATATAATAATTTATCTTTTAGATTTTATTTCAGGTTGAGCCAGTAAAAAACATGCTGCAGCCCTGCTCCTCACACCCCGTGTGGTTCTGATGGCAGTATAAACATTGACATGTGAATCGCATTGCGTTTGCTTTCAAATAGTTTATTGAAAATTCTCGGATGTTACATTAAATTAGCTGGAAACAAATTGTTTTTTAATGAAGTGCAAATCATGCAAGATGCACTTTGATAACATTAAAAAACAAGCACTCAATTTTGTGGTTATTCACTTGTGCTCAGTTGAAGGTATTTGCAGAATATCAGTTAGGCCTTTTTGTACAGCTGATGATGTGAGTTGGAATCTTGAATATTTCAATAAGTTCTCTCCTTAGCCTTCTTTCTCCTGGATTAATATTCTTAGTTCTATTGATTCCTCATCCTGTGGCTTGGATGCCTCACCTCAGTTTAGTTCCTCCCCATTGTATCCTCTGTGACCCAGGATTACCCAGGACCCTTGTATGACCATTATTGTACACACTATTCCAGATCAGTCTAGATCAATTTTTTTTGGAAAATTAAGTAAAAAAATAAGAACATAAGAATTTGCTCAGCGAAAGACGACCAAGGTCCATCTAGTTCACGTTCCACCATCCTGACAGTCACTTGACGTGTTGTGTCTCAACTTATATACTGTATCCTGAGATATTATTTTCTAGCAGAAATCTATCTGATTTGTTCTTGAAACAAACAATACTTTCTGCTTCCACTATCTTCCTAGGGTATCTGTTTTGTAAATTTACTACTCGCTCACTGAAATTTCCGCAGATTTGTTCTGAATTTATTCCCCTTCAATCGCAGGCTGTGTCCTCTGGTTCTACTGTTCAGTACAAGATAAAGACAACTTATTATGGTCTACATTATCTGGTTCCTTCACAGAATCGTAAAGACCATAATCATATCGCCACTCAACCTCTTTTCAAAAAAAGACAAAAACTGACAATTAGTTCTTGGAATTTAATCTATGTAGCTCTGGCAATACATCCTAACATTGGCTAACATATATTTTTAATTCACTTTCTTAGAAACAAGGTTTCTTGCTTAGTTTCATTTAATTTGTCATCTCTTTGATACCACACCAAGGCCATAAATATTAAAAAAATAAAGTGAGTGCTGCTTGTTAGGCTGGGAACTTCATATATTTTCTTATTATTGTTATTGGATGTTTAAGTCACTGCCAGTAATAAATACCATATAGGGGCTTCTCAAATAACAAAAGATATGTCTTAATAAGTTACACAGCATGAATCCCATGAAGATTACAATGATGAATTTGTAGATTTATATTCAGTATTAACTATTTGGAGAGGGTGTTTATTCAGTTTGAGTGTTTTGTCCTTAACCAAACTATATTTGGCCAATGGGTGTGTTATCCTGGTTCAGTGTATGTCAGCCTGGCTCAAATGATAGCACTATTGCCTTTGAATCAGAAAGTTGTGGGTTCAAGCCCATATCGGTGACCCATATAAATAAAATGTAGTGCTGGGGTGTGCTGCATTTTCGGAGGTGCTGTCCTTCGGGTGAGACATTAAACCAGGCTTCCATCTGCCTGTCCAAGTGAATATTAAAGAACCCAGGCACTATTCGAAAAGAGAAGGGAGTTTCTGCCTGTGTCCTAGTCAACAATCCCCCCAATAAAACTGCCTGTTTGTAGGACATTGCTGTGTGCAAATTGGCTGCTGTGTTCGCCACAAAATACACAGTCACATCACTTTTTAGTATATCCTGTGAAGTGCTATGAGATGTCTCGATGACTTAATACAGCGCTACATCAAAAGCAAGGATATTTATGAATAATTCTAATCCAATTATTTCTGCATTAAGTCCCAAACCTTAGACTGTTGGTAAGGAAAGGTTTAATTCCATTAATGTATCTTCAAAGCCTAGGAATATTTTATATTGGGTTTGACTGAGAGGTACTTGTTTTGCACAGAACCATTATAGTAATGGAAGTGAACACAGTATGTTAACATTCTCTGTCAAAATTGCGACCAGAAACCACCTTTTCAAATCTTAATTTGCTTCAGTGATCAAGACTGTCACTGCAGTTATTTGATGAAATGCGAGAAAGCTTGTGATGAAATGAAATGAGCTGCTTCTGCAAGCTGGACACGTATTGCAAAAGCACTATTATAATATCAGAATTACGATCAGTCTACTCAATCAACCTGCATCATTAAAAAGTTATGAAACTCCTCATCACAGTTCAACTGTTGCTATTTTGTCAGGCTTTATGAGTTGATGATGAAAGCCATTAATTGCACTAATAATAAGTTTATTGTGGAATTTTACATCAAGAAAAATGCTATAAATATATTTTCCTTCATTCAAATAAGAACATGATAATTAGAATTCAACATCATGAGCAGGTTATTAATCAGTGGTCTTCTATTAACAAGATTTTATAACTGTTCTAGGTAATTCACTTTTCTTGTGTAATATTCTTCTGGATTATTACTGTGCATGGCAATACCTCTGATGTATCTCGTACGTTTTAATTAAAAGAGAAACTACACGCAACCGTTTTATTATATGATGTTTGGGTACATCTTTCTTTCATTCATCCTCAGCTGTGTGCTACACTTAGTTTTAGTCGTCGTTTTCTCTTGAATGCTCATTGAGTGCTCACACCTAATGCTTCCTTAGCATTGTGAGACATTGTGGTTTTGATTTTCTGCCCGCCAATCTGCACGCTCAGCCACAGGCAGGATTCCTTTGTGAGCAATATCATCTCACTTCTGCTGGTTATTTCCAGGTGATTCACAGGGCAGAAGTTTGAAAAAGGCTCTATGTCTTGAGAGATCATAACTAAAGTTACCATGGCACCAGATTTAGATTGCACTGACCACAGAATTGCCAACTATAGTCATTTGAGAAGATCATTTTAGAAGTTAAAATAGGCCCATGTTGAATTGCGGGAGAGTTTGTAGAATGGACTAAAGAATGGTTAGAAAATGTTACCAGGGTTGGAAGGTTACTGCTATCAGGATAGATTGGATAGGTTGGGCCTTTTGGCACTAAAGAAGAGACGTTTAAGGGGGTGTCTTAGAAGTGTTTCAAATTATAAAAAGTATCAATAAGGTTAACATATCTAGATTGTTTCCACTGGTTAGGAAATCGGTAACCAGGGGACACAAATATAAGATGGTGGCTAGGAGATCAAAAAGAGAATTCAGGAGGAACTGCTTCACACAGAGGATAGTGAGACTGTGGAACATGCTGCCTGAGGTGGTGGTTGAATCAGATAGTAAAGATGCATTCAAGAGGAAGCTAAACTTTCACATGAGGTGGAAGGGAGTGTACTGGGTTTACTGCATGTTTACTGTGTGGTGTGTAAACACCAGCACGGACTGATTGGGCTGAGTGGCCTGTTTCTGTGTTGTACATTCTTTGTAAATCTTTGTAAATCGTTGATGCCTGCTATTACCTGAGGGCCATCAGATGAGAACATATCTTCCTTTAGTGCTGCGTGGTATCAGAGAAAGGTGCATTTCCAATGCAACAAATCCCTCTGAAGCACAGTTCTGTACATTTTTAGAGACAAGGTTAGATTATGCTCCAGTTTCCAACAGGCATTAAATATCTCCATTTCAAGAACTAATCTAATGGTAGTTTGGGCAAACAGGCAGAATGCAGTTACTCTCAGTAGGTGCCAATTTAACACAAAATTACCCCAAAGTTCTCTACTGCTTCTTTTATACTGTAATAGAAATGAGTGCCTTAGGTCTTCTCTTTTATCCAACCCATTTTGAGTTATACGTTTTACCTTTCTGATTTTAATAACCAGCAGCATTTAGGAGTCAGCTACACATGAATGTTCTGTGTTCTAATATTCTACGATTCTTGAAGAATTTTGGCATGAATTTTGCTTGATGCCAGAGCTAATAGCTAAATATTACATGCTTTAAAATGTAATCTGTTCAGTGTGGCTGCAATTGAATGAATTAACTGGAATAATAAACATACCACAGATGATGCTTATTCAATGTTGAATTTTTAAAAAGGTTTATTGGATCTAATTACTATGTATTCTATGCAGAAAATCTAATCTTGTTGGGACCATTTTGTATGAACACTTGAGTAATCTTTGTGGATTAGCTTGTTAAGAGCCATCTGATTTTCACTTGCATGAAAGCATATTAATCATATTTTGAATAATTCAGTGCAAGACATTTATCTTATATGCCGGTGTACATTCATAAATAGTTAAGGAATTCATTTTCTTGAGACATGGAAAGATAAGACAAACATTTCATTTTTTAAATAGTTTATATTTTGTTGTTTAGATTATGAATAATAGCTAATAAAAGTGAAAAGTGTGAAATGCTCATTTTTTATCATTTCCAGATATTCTGTTATCGTATTTCCAAGATAGCTCAGTAGAAGCAAAGTTTTGAAATAAGCAAAACATAGAAATATCAATTTCCATTTTGAATGCAACAAATCAAATATAGCTGCTTTTAAATAATATTTTAAATTATTTAAACTACGTTACTGAGTTTCACTTAACATAAAGTATCCAATAAACATATTTCAAAGCGTATGTCATGGTGCTGATTGAAAGGGATGTTAACAGAAAGCTTGGATGTAATACACCTTCAACAACAGATCTTTTGTATTATTATTTTATTTATATGGTTTTCAAAATAAAATATTCAGCAGAACAAAATGCTCTAACCTAAATGCATAATGTTTCCAAAGCTTCACAAAACCATCAATAAAAAATATCTGCATTTAATACAGTGCCTTATTATGTTGAAACATCTTAAAATTTGACAGAAAATGTTACTTTCAAATACAAATACCGTTGTTACGTAGGCAAAGCAGTCACCAATGTCACAAGACGACAATCAACTAAATGACTAATTCAGTTTTTCAGAGTTAATTTGGATGAGGGAGGAATATTTGCCAAGATATGAGGAGAATATATCTATTGAAATATCATAGATCTTTAGGGTCCACCTAAACCACAAGAACAGACTTAGGTGCAGCACCTTATAATAATAATAATAATAATCCTTGCATTTGATACAGCACCTTATCATGTATTCAAGACGTCTCAAAGCACTTCACAGAATATACTGGCTATATATTTTGTGTGAAACCTCACTAGCACCTTACTTTAACATCTTATCCAAAGAACAGCACTTGCAATTATTCAGTGACCTAAACTATGAGCTCAAGTTCTGGTGTGGAGCTTGAACCCAAACTGCCGGTCCACAGGTTATAAGAATAACTGAGCAGAATGCCAACAGGATGTTGATGTATATTATTTTCTATAAAATATAACAAGGTGTAAAGTCAAAATTAAGTGCGATGATAAATGGGAAAATCTGTCTGGAGGTGAGTGATGAGTAAAGTGCTAAAGGGGTCTATTTTACCCAAAGTACTTTTTTACTATAAGATTTGCTGATAATTCCACACTCTATGGCTGGGGGTGAATACAATAAGGAACACTAAAGCATTCAGGATGATCTAGACCAATTAACAGATTAGTCAAGGAGCAATAAATTATTTTTAATGATATTTTCCATCTTCAAAACCAGACACCTTTGTAGACTACAAGTGAGATTCTCTACCTAGCACTTCAAATTATGGGGAATTTGGTGCTGTGAAAATGCTCAACTAGGAGCTGGAACTGGTTGAGACAATCAAAATATATTCCTGTAGGATCTTTAGAGAGAAGACTGAATTACGATTTCTATGACCTATTGTGCAGGGGAGACCTTTTAATATTGCCAAATATTAAGTCTTATCTATCTACTAAAAGGTTTCTACTGCCAAAGCAGATTCTGATCATTGGAAATGTAAACAGCTTTATTTTTGAATGTCTGGAAAAAAAGGGAAGGTTTGTTAGCTGCAATATCAATCATGTTTTTGATTACCAGTCTGATAATACTTTCTTTGGTGAGGTAAATAATTATACTGGGGGAAAAAGATCAATGTAATTCAAATGTACTGTCTAAATCTTCATCCACAGACAAGGCAGTGCACAAGAATACACATTTGTTGTACTGATTCATTTTCTAAAGAGCTTTTAAACATAGTCTTATTCTAAAACAATATTTGGCTTCAGCTAAATGAAGTAGAGAGCCAAGCATAATTCCCAATATTGTAAAAGAAATCACTTTCTACTCAATCTGTAATAGAGATGGCTAGTCAAGATAAATTAGTCAATAGAGTGAAGTGTACTTCACATTCCATCAATGTAATACTTCCTTTTCATCATGACCTGTAGCATAATAGAATAACGGCAGTATTATAATACATTTTAGTCACACAATAGGAAATCATCCAACCACTGTTTATCTTACTGCATTTAGATAGCTATTTATATGAATTATAATTGAAAGATCTAATTCAAAAGCTTAATGCTGTCTTATTTGAACACAACAATATCTTAGAATTTTATTCTATAGGCAGTATAGTAAATTATAACTCAAAAAGTAAAAAGTATGCAATACAACAACAACTTGCACTTATTTTGCACCCCCCACGCAGGGGAGCATCTCAGAGCGCTTAACAGTGGCGGAGCCTGACTCTGAGCAGGTGGGGGGGTGGATGGGGTGTGGGGGAAGTGGCCGTAAGCACGGACGAAGAGGAAGGTTTTAAGGCGGTACTTGAAAAAGGGGCGAGAGGGGCAAGGCGGAGGGATTGAGGGAGAGGGTTCCAGAGTTTTGGGGTGTAGTGGAAAGCGCTACCTCCAATGGTGGGGCAGAGGGTGTGAGGGACAAGCAGGAGGCTGGTGCCAGATGAGCAGATACTCAGGGTGGTGGATTGGGGAGTGAGGAGGTCGGAGAGATAGGGAGGTGCCAGAAAGTGAAGGGATAGTATTGTTTGACAAGCAATACTATACTGTTTGATAACTTTGAGAAGAGCTTTGAATTATATAAAATAATTTGTACAATTGAAGATTTAAGTGTATTTCAGTACAGATTATGCTTTTAATTCTTACTTTCTCATTCTCAAATACATTTTCTCATCCAAGTCCATCTGTGAAGTGCTTTGAGACGTTTTGACGATGTGAGAAAGCACCACATCCCAATGGAAGAATTATATAAGTAATCTTGTACCATTTACTAAATGAGCTATTCTAAAAAATTGGGATTATGTCTTGTTCTGTCATTCTCATTTTATGAACTGGGAGAAAACTCAAATATCAAGTCTTTATTGTAAAATGGTGTGAAGGAGCCAGACGTATGACATTTAAAATAAAGGTCCTTTTAAAGTTCTTGAGCCACTATTGAGACACTCAAACACTTTTAAGAGACCATTTCTCAACAGAGCCCAAATTGATCTGCACAATATACTAGAGTATATTCATACTGCAACAATGTAAATCGATGAGGTGGCAAACCACCTCTTCAAAGTGGCCAATCTATCAATGCTGCATTCATACCATTTATTATTTTCTATACTATAAATTACAGAAGGATAGACACAGAATTGTTATATGCAAAGTACCATTTGCTAGTCATTTACTTTAGAATACAACCCCCTAGAAAGACTACAGCATACAAACAATGTTTTACTGGATTGCAACAAAACACAATCCTATGTTTCAATTTACTTGCCATGTAAGCCAATGGGATTGTACTGCCGTAACAGAGAAACAGTAATCTATTCATAATGAAAATCTGAAAAACTAGCATCAGCTATTTAGGCGATAAGGAGCAGTAATTTATATCTTATAAATCAATTAAAGTCAGAATATTTCTAATCATATTTGCATGCTAAATTAATGGTTAAATTGAAGGTTTATACATGTTCATTCCAGTTAGCTAAAGGAAATAGTGAATATTGGTATTGCAATGTTTTGCATTCTGAGACTCACAATCTAAGAAAAGGAATGCAGCACTTTCTTTGCATTAGCAGCCTTGAACCATTCCTTAAATCACCCTGAGAATGCAGCAATTTCAAGTGTAGTTCACTATTTACTTAACAGAATTTGAATTTGTTTTCTCATTGAACTCTGAATCAGCAGGATCTGCCAGCCAATTGCTATCATACTGAATTGGGGGTTTTAGGTAAACACAATTTCAATCCAAATAGTTTGTAATCAATCATAATTCTTTAAACGATTTCCAATGATTGAATATCATTAAGCTATTATGAAGATATATAATCTTGTGCAAAAGTTCACTCATTCCAATTTATTCTTTCAAACTGGTTTTAAATTGCAACAGTTTTGGTCAAAAATGTGGTCTGTCTCCTGTTTTATTTATAAATCCAATAGTTTAGTCATTAATGAGGCATGAGAAGAAAAATAAGAACACATATTTTTATAGTTCTCTATTATATCAAAACATCTCAAAGCATCACTGTAGTGATTCTATTTGCAAGCCATTGAAACAGCCATTTGTGCCAACAAGAACCTATCAATAGCAATGAGGTGAATAATCAATTAATCTGGAGGACTGTTGGCAAGGACACCAGGAGAAACTATTTTGCTAGGTACACAGCAGGTACCAGGACCGTCTCACAAGCTGCATGATGAGCAGTGCAATTCAGTATGAAAAGTGTGATAGCACATTATCCTGCCCACAAATCCTTTCACTCAGTTGTCCAACTCACTGGGATTTCCAGGGCCCTGACTTTGCACATGGTGCACAGGCAATGGCAAAGAAGAGACTGATCAAATGAGGGAGGAAATAGATTCCAATAGAGAAAACGCATCTAGGAAAGAGAAGAATGGCTTCAAAATTAAATTGGTCTGAAATGGAGGAAGGCTGAAGTAATGAATCAACACTAAAGTAATGAATGTGTCTTTTCACCCACTGATGCCCTGAAGAACAATAATGATAATAAAATTGCAAACTGTAGTCAGTTTACTGCTATTACATTCTAATTGCTTTTTTATGTTTGTTTTTGAATCAGAGTTGCATATGGTAACTTTTCTAAACAGACACATTCAATCATTTCCAACATGATGTGCACGTGGTAGTTTATGTGGCAAATGTGCATGGAAAATATTTTATTTGATCCATGGGCCCTTTACTTACTTGAATATACTTTTCCAAGCCCTTTCGTTTTTGGATTTTTTATTTTAATGTGAATAAAGCACCTGTGATTTAAACGGGTGCTGTAATTTGTAACATTCCCGCTAGATTAAACATGGTAGCCTTTTTAACCATAACATGGTTTACCAGATTTGTTTACCCACCATCTGTTTTGGAAAGCATTCTAATAAATTTCAACTATTCCTTATTCAGCTGTGTAAGGTGTCTGTCAAACCCCAAAACATTCAAGGCTGATCAGCTGGAAACAAAATGCTAATTTTAATGCTCCCCTTGAGACAACACTATGAAGCTCCAACTACTTATGTAAGTGTTCCATCCCATTTGACATGATATCAATACATTCTCAGTAACAAAGCAAAAGCTATTTATTTAGTGTCATTTTTTCCCAATCTATCATGCTTTGTCAAGGTCTACATTTACCTTCTTGTCATCCGTTCTTCACTGAAGGTTGAATTGCCAATATGAAATGCTGTTCTTTCCTGCAATGAGTGCTGCTATAGAATCAATGGGTGACAGCAGCATTCCTCTCTGCTTGCAACCGTCTGCTCTTGCAGTAGAATTTGTATTGCAGGATGCACTGCATGACCAGATGTCAGGGCTGATTTGTTAAACCTTCATCAACTGTAGTTATAACTGTTCAACATGCAAAAGAAGCAATAAACACTAAAACCTTCTTATCATGTTTGCATGAAAATTTGGGTTAGTCCCTAATCAAGCCTATACCATAGTCTGGCTTGGCAACCTTTGTAGCAAGGATTGAGTACACGTTAAAAGGAGTATTGTTTTTGTATAAGGTCAAATCCCCACATGGATTACTATTTGGAGTTCTGAACCCCAAATTGTACAAAGGCCTTGAACGGGTGTAGAGGTGGGCAACTGTGTTGAATCTCAATCTAAGCATTAAGAAGTTACAAAGAGATGGTAACCACATTGAATCTTTCTTCCTTGAATAAAACCTGGCTGAAGTTTTCAGAGGGTTGGCCAATTTAATCTGGGCAAATTGGTCAAAATTGCGAAAGGCTCAAAGATCGGGAGACACAAGTTACAAATGTCCAGATTCCGTGCTGCTTACAATACATGTGCTGCCCATCTGACCATCTGTTACTTCTGTGTTGTCTATTCATGGGGTTCCAACTGTCCCAATCAAGACTTTTGTTTCTGTTTTTCTATTGTCCTGATTTGTGTGGACTGAATTGGGGATGGACTATATCTGCATTCAGGGCAGAATGATCATGGGAAAATAATTTTCTTGTGCAACATCCAACACATGTTATATGAGCTGCAAGCATCAAAAGGGTTTATTATTCTTATTATGCACTAAGTACTGTAACAAATATGTTATTGTAGGCTTTACCTATTCTGTACTTTTGATAAATTTGCTCCAACTGGTTCGATGTAACTTTTAAAATTTTAACTTAGAAATAATATTGCAGTATGAATGTAAAACATAAATCTGGAGCACAAGGAGCAAGATAAGTCTCAAAGTTGTTTTAGTAACGATTACCATGATCTCACATCAATTTGCTCAACTGTGAGAGTTTTGAAGGAGGACCAACAGTTTGGTTAATCTGCAGGCAAATAAGGTATTATGGAAGCCTTCTTTGCAGGACTACACACTGGGTGCAAGCATGATTATATTTTTACCACTTCGGTATCAAAAGAAGCATAAGCATGTTTTTTTTTGAAAGAGACATTGATCTAATTACATGGTGCTCACTGGTTGGTGGTTGACACCATCGATTCCCACTCATCTTTCTTTTCAACTGGAGCTTGTTGTAAATTATTCAGTGCCCAGAGCTTTTAGCATTTAGCTTTGCTCATATTAAATTCCACAGCAAAACTAATTTCATATTTCAAGCCCTCCTAGTAGCTTCATAGTTTTGGACCCTCTTAATATGCCACCCTGGCGTCACTGATATTGTGAGCTTAGTGTTGAATTTGTTTTCCTGTAACACCAGACGACTAGAAAAATCAAGTTAGTTATAAGCATAGCTTACACAGAACTGCCAAAGATGGTTTTAAAGGGACAGTTTATCAGCCTGGCGCAGGGAGTAATACTCTCTCCTCTGAGTCAGAAGGTCATGTGTTCAAGCCCCACATCGGGACTTGGAATCACATACTCTAACTTGACATTCCATTGCAGCGCTGAGGGTGTGTTACATTGTTGGAGGTGGTGCCATTTGGATGAGATGTTAAACCAAGGTCCCATCTGCCTGATCAGGTGGATGTTAAAGATCCCATGGCATTATTCAAATGGAAAAGGGATTTTCTCCCAGTGTCCTGGCCAACAATCCCCCAAATACAATTGGCTACTCAACTCATGGCTGTTTGTAGGACATTACTGTGCACAACTAGCTGCAGTTTTTCACTCACAAAAATAGGAAATGAGGAGATCTTTAAATAATTAAATCTGGCTTTAAAACAAATTAATGCTTCTGCAGAATCTGTTGGTTTTCTAACCAGCTTTTTGTGGTGGATCAAATAGAGCAATATCACCTGTATCAGTAGAAACTGTAATGTATTTGATATTTTAATTCATGTGGTGTAAACCATGTTTATTTAAGCCTCTAACAAAACTCGTCTTAACTTTTGAATTTTTAACATAGAATTTTGGAATTGCATAGAATCTTGGAAACTCTCAATATTTATAGAATCATAGAATCGTACAGCACAGAAGGAAGCCATTTGGCCCATCGTGCATGTGCCTATTCTTTGAACACTAGTTTCACTCCACCGCTCTTACGCCTGTAAATTTTTCCTTTTCAAGTACCTATCCAATTCCCTTTTGAAATCTACTATTGAATCTGCTTCCAATTAATTGAACCAAGCCTATTGTATACGTACTCTGCTGTTAAATTTTATAAGCCATTTGTTATTTAGTTTTTTTAAGATAATATCAGGCATGTCACATTTTAGTTGTTTTGCAATTGAAAAACTTACCAGATACACTATTATAACATCCCATTGAATTATAAGTCTGAACAAATGTAAGTATTACCAATATATCTCTGCTTTTATCATTTTTGTCTCTAACTTAAATGAAAGAACAGTAATTGCTTTTATAATTAATTGAATCAAGCTTATTTCACACATGCTATTAAATTTTATGAGGCATTTTGAATACTGGGTTGCTGTTGATTTTTTCACGCATATTAAAAGCAAACAACTTTTGCTGCTGATGATAGTAATAAACTTGACAACACTATATCACTGGGGGAAAAACTCCCCCATGTTGATTTGATTCCTGTTTTAGTAAAAACTGATACATTTCCTGATTAACTTGCTAGGCTTCATATACAATGTTTGGGTATTTTTTTGTTTAAAAATGTGAACTGTTATATTTAGTTGTTATTGCTATTTTAGTAAATTGTTAATCTATAATAAACATAAAATTTGTGGATCAAGAAATATAAACTGGACCCGTCTTTTCATTACCAGCTAACATAATACTCAAGCATGAATTGTGACACTCAAACTGCAATACTCCCTTGTGATTGTACAAATGCATAAGTGACCTGTTTGCTATTTTGCACTGGTCATGTATTTTCAGTGTTGGATATCATTCCTAAACTGTTAAACAGTTGTGTAATCTGACTCTATACTATAGCAGTTCACAGTTATCATACTTATTTGGGAGACTTCATCAACGTACGACTATTCAGCAGGAATAAAGGTCCCAACATTCTGCTTCAGTCAAAATTGGAAACGCGCAGCAAAATTTTTAAGCAAAACTGATGACATTTCTAAATTATTTCTGAGTAAAATGATTTTGTTTGCAATCATTTTTTTTTGAGGAATTATTATCAGGCGTTTAGTCCCATCATTTTGTGTATTTATTTCAGATTTCCAACCTTCGTCTCTTTTTAGCTTTATTTTACTGCTGCAACTGGATCTCCTAATCTAGCGATTTACTTACACCTGAACTAATTTAGTATATCTGTAGTGCATGAATTTCTGCTCACAAGTCAATGCTGTATTTTAATGATCATATTTATTTTCAATAGATTTTGAATTGTGTCCCTGATATGTTCAGATCACTGATATTAACTACCTGTACTGTCATTTTTGGGGTCATGCCTTTGTGCCTAATATTCTTAAAATATCCCGAATGTATTCTATCAAGTCCCACGATTTGATTAATTTTCATCCCACTAGTTTCTCAATATTTCCTTTGTTAATATCTATAATTTGTACACTCTCCTGATGGCTCAGGCATTGTGTTTGCAGCAGAGGGGAAATTATTGTGCAAGCCTCCTTCATGAAGACTGAAGTGAAGAATCAAATTAAAATTTTCACTGTACTCTGATATTCCGAGCCTAATGTTAATCTTGTTGTTCAGAAGACTAATCTCTTCCCTAATGCCATGACTGCAAGTGAAAATGTCTCCTTAATGTGCACTTCAATTTATTTTTTATATTTATCATCCACTCTGATTATTATTTTGTCCTCAGTGGAACCACATTTTAACCAAATTATCTGATTTTCTAGATTTGCTACTGACTAAGAAATACCCATGGTGGGAAATGGAGAAAAGGTGGGAATCAAGTCAGAATTACCGTAGATTTAATGGTGGAGCCAAAAAAATGCCTCCTGTTTTATGTCTCTAAATGTAAATTTATTTTATACCGTAGATCTGAAGTTTGCTGATGATTTTATGTTCTCTATCTTTTAAACTATTTGGAATCTTCTATCTATTCTAAACTCATAATTTCTTTGTAGTTGTTTTCAAAACTCAAATTCATTTCTTTATATTAATCTTCTGTGAGTAGTGTAATAAAGTCATTTAATATGATAACCTTTTAAATTCTTAAACAACAGTTTTATTCATACTATACTCATTTCAATTGTGACAAGACCATTGCTTATATATCATAAGAATGTAGGGGTGGTGGAGCGCAAGTACCATCCTTTAATAGATAATTCTATCATCCACAACCATTCAATACATGCTATCATGTTTTATGATGCCTTCTGACTAGATTGATCAACTTAAAACCTTATTACTCTGCCATAATTATCTATTATTCTGTTTATTGTATTTCCCAGTGAATAATTTTAACAGTATTACATAGTGATGTTATAAATCAATGTAATGCCAGTACTGCTTTTAGCATTCATTAGCACTTGAGCTTTGCTCTTCTGCCTTATGTCATTTGAACTCTTGAATTAAATCATAGACTTTATTATTTACCTGTTTAACTATTCAAATCTAATACTTCTACATATTAATGTATTGAAACAAAGATCTTTTTTATAGAGACTGAATTGCTAAATTCAAATTCTCAGAATTGTACCTGGAGTGCAATATAGAGTTCTTGTGGAGATATAAATTGGAGAATAACAAGGTTGATTCACAAAGTTAAAGAGGTGAGTGATGAGGAATGACAACTTAAGCTAAAGCTCTTCAGCTTTGAAAAGAGGAATCTTAGCAGCAAGAAGATATATAAAATATTTAATGAGATGGAGAGGGTGAACACTGAACAAAAATTGCAGATACACCCAAGCCAAGACAAGTGGGCAGAGGAAGCATTCAGGATGCTAAGGACTAATTTAGGACAAACTACGACAAACTTCAGGAAGTATTGCTTTATGCAACTAGAAAGGGTTGTTAGAAAAAATAGTTGAGAGGAGGGCACTCAACATATTTCAGAAATTGTTAGATTCAGAAATGGAAAAATGTTAGGCATGGAGGTATTCTGAATGTATTAGATCAAAGGGTCTGGAAAGCCTTATTCATCAGAACATCTCTTCTAAATATTTAGCAAATGAGCTGCCTCATGTATGCTAAAAAAAAACTGTGTTGTTCATGTTCAGTCAGATCTGCTTTTGGATAAATTATGCTTTGACCATACATATTCTAACTACATCAACACATTTGCCACTAATATGTTAAAATAATAGAAAAGTGCATAATGGTATGAGAATAACTCTGATTTCTGGTAAAATAGTAAGAAAGTGCCATAACTGATGTTGAAAATAATTGTGTATTCATTTGGTTTGTCAAAAATACATTGCTTAAATAGTATATATTCATTCTGCCTCACAGATTCACAAAAGCTTAAGTGGATGACATTATTGATCTTATTTTAAATTTTTCAGTCATATTGTATAAAATAAGTCGAGTGATGAATATCTGAAGATAAACCACATAAATCCCCAGTGAAAATGTTAATTAAACTTGATTGTAATGTGAATTTGGCATCTTATTACTGCTCATGTGATATCTCCATGCTAAATAATGTATGCATTCAAAATCCTTTATAAATACCGTGGACATTCTATTTTCATAAAATAACCTGTTACTATTTTATTCAGCAATTTCTAAATGGGCATGAATTTATTACTAAACATATATGGACATTTCAGTCAATAGGATTGCACAGAATAGTTGGATTGAATAGCCCATGTCATTATCTGCAAGCCAAATGTTTTCTTCTCTAAATTTAGGTACTTATCGTTATTATTCATGTTGTTCTGCAGAGGGAGGGATGGGAGAGCCTGAGTGAGGCCCTTTCCCATAATTAATTCAAGACTGAGATTGATAGATTTCTTGTGGATAAAGGGATTAAGGGATATGGGGATAAGGCAGGTAGGTGGAGTTAGAATAGATCAGCCATAATCTTATTGAATGGCGGGGCAGGCTAGAGGGGCCGAATGGCCTACTCCTGCTCCTAATTCTTATGTTCTAATTACCATTTCTGCCACTGTCAAAGAATTGTACTTCTGTGTACCTGAATTAGTTTTGTCTCTTTTTCTCCGCATTCAAAGATGGAACACTCCACTTGCACACAAGTCTTAAATTTAGACTGTGGGATAAACTAACTAAACATAAGGGTAACAGAGTGTTGGAGAAAGCCACAGAACTTATATCTGGGTGATGGTTTCTAATGTAATGTCAACTAATGGATTTAAAGCCTCCTGTCTGATGCCATTTCAGTAAAATTTGTTCAGCTAATAATTTGAAAAGAGAAGGATATTTCTGTGTTCTGGTCAACAATCCCTCAAATAAAATAGCTGTTTTTGGGACATCGCTGTACACAAATTGGCTGCCATATTCGACTACAAAAATACACTGGCATTGAACTTTACAGTAAATTCTGTGAAGCGCTTTGAGACATCCTCCCCACATAAAATGCACTCTAATTTATTTAAGGATTATTAAAGTTCTCAAGCATAATCCCAATCATAATCAAGGTACGATGCAGAATAATTATTTAATCTTAGAACCTGCATTACACAACACTGACCAATTGCTTTCAACAAAAGCATTTGATTATCTCAGTCTTGTCCCTATAAACTTCAATTCCATTTCATTATAGTTTTCTATAAAAACAGTAAGTCATTTTGAAAAAATTGGCAGATGGCTCATGGATCAATGGGAACATTGAAGATTATATTGCCAGCAGAATCATATTAAGGCATATGCCTTCTTTAAATACTGCATAAGAAATGTTAATTACTGCAATGCACTAAATTTAAAAATGGACAAAGGATAAACATGCTCTTTATTTGTTTTACATAGGGCAGCTCTTGCTCTGTCTATTTGAATGGTTTCACTGCAATAAATCATTCTACTCCACACACATTTGCTAGACAATAGTCATTATTTCAAGACATAACAATTCATTGTGTGAATGAATATAACTTGGTATCAATTTCTCAGTTCCATAGATGGGAAATTTCAGACCAAATATCATTCCAAAGCTGCTTGGTCTGATTTTCTTGCACTAGATAATGTGGAAAATAATTCAGAAAATGATTTATTTTCAGCTAGAAGTCAACTTCAAAAGTTATAAGTGGAAACTGCCATGATCATTTTGGATTATGATAAACACTAGCACTTGTAAGGCTGATCATAATACACTAGTTACTTCAGTAATCATGAGTTATTCAGTTAACCTCCTTTGTGGAATTATTTATTATTGCTGTTCAGACCATTACATTACACAGCTAACAAGAGTATATCTTCTGCTAATACTTTTCCAGGCATGATTTCTCTGTGGGGCAAAGGTGTACACAATTATATTCAGGTTAACAAGATTGCTTACTAAGTGCTTTTTAACAGCAGTACTGATGGTGACAGTAGCTCTAACAAAACATTCAATTTAACAGCATTTCAGTTATTTGTGGTTCATTGAACACATGCTGTCACCATAATGGACCAGACACTGCTGTAACTTTATATAAAATTGTGGTTGATATTCTTTTACCACTCCATATCTTTTATTACCAAAGTGCTGGATGAGGAATTCTGCAGCCTTGGAATATCCAAGAAAATAAATTTCCTCCTTAAGAGTTATTTACTTCATATCTCAAATTGTTCTTCACTGCTCTTTTTATCCCTCACCAAAGCACTTTAAAGTGTTTAAATAATCTGCTAAAATGGATGAAGGTGCTTAAAACTGCGGCAATATTTGGTCATTAAATCAAACTATTGTACCCCAGTTACCTGCCAATGAGGCAAATCTAATATGGAATAATTCTATTTTTCGTTAAGTCC
Organism: Callorhinchus milii; assembly: GCF_018977255.1. Lineage (NCBI taxonomy): Eukaryota > Metazoa > Chordata > Chondrichthyes > Chimaeriformes > Callorhinchidae > Callorhinchus > Callorhinchus milii. The sequence goes on along the minus strand of NW_024704748.1, from coordinate 17,102,832 downwards.
ACCATCAACTAATATGTGTGCTAGAGAGCTGAGCTGGCTTTCAAAAAAGACCATGATATTAAAAGCCAAGACATCACAAAATTTGAGGAATGTATGCCACTATTCATATAAATTTGATATCAACTTGCCATAATCTTAACAATTTCACCTAAATGCCAGAAAGTTATTTCTTCTGACAGGATATATCCTAGGGATAAACCCACTCACTGAACATCAACTGCATTGCCAGTTCAGTGTTCACAGCAGAATTATGACCTTTGACTAAGTAACAAAGAAGTATCATGCTACAAAAGCAGGATTATTTGATTGCAACCAATGTCTGGTCTGCATCATTCTTAAAGGTCATCAATTGTGTAGAATATAGATAAATTCCAGTCATTCCTCACCCACTTTGCTTGCCCCTGTAACTGCTGTACTTATCACCAATCCCAAATCGAGACATTTTGCAAATATAAGTACATTTTAAAATACCAATGCAAATAATTTTCCAAACAATACATCAGTTAAATTCTAATTAAGTCTAACACTAGCATGACTGTGTATCTGTGTTGCTAAATCTGAAGCACTGCTCTAAACTGAGCTGATAATTTGTCTACAAATACACAGCCACTGCATTAACTTAGGATACAAAACGTAGTTTCATAATAGATCCGATGTGACAAACAGTGAATTTTTCAACCCCTTATTTCTGTTGTTTCTAATTTCTGTATTTGTATTATAAACCAAGCAAGGCAAAAGGTGCACCAATTACAGGTGGCTTACAACAATCTGCTGATGTTTACCTCTTGTATAAATAAACCTTATTTAACGAAACTGAATTGATTGGCATGTGCAGAATTACAAACCTTTTTTCCACTACAGCTTTTGCTCAGTTTCTGGTCCAGCCATCAACCACTTCATCTGTGGCTTTGCTGCTGGTAAGACTCTGGCCTTGTCACTTGTGCTCCAAATTTCAGGCACTTACTTTGCCCCACCATCCAAAATCATGGTTGGTAATGACAACAGTGGATAACCAGCAAGGCAGATAATGAGGGGAGGGGGGTGCTCAAATGATCACTGTGCTGTCTCTATCGGTTCAACAGATAACATGTACCTGCAGACATAAATTTACAATTTATCTCAAGGGCAAACATAGCAGAATGTGCAAGAGCGCAAGTAGATAATATATAAAGCAGACAGTAATAGATTTTGCAGAAGTACAAAATGCATATATTAGCATATTTTTCTATACTTGAATTCAATTTATGTTTTGTTAATACATTTTCTGTTGGCATTATGATCATAAGCACTTGAAGCTTGGAAATGTAAATGAATAGTGATGTATAATTTATGAATGATTAAACATGTAATATCTACATATCTGTTTCTCATTTGGAATAATATATCTTAATACAGAATCTTCCATTGAAAGATCTGACTAAAATTTATATTTTGTATAACTATATCAATGAGTTAGAAACATGATTCTAGCAATTTACATATGTTTAGTCCTGGATTGCTCATGCAGTTTATTCATGAGTTGATAGGGAAGTTAAATATATGTATGTATTTATGATTCTCCAATAAACACATATTTACATTTCATTCTTACAAACAGAAACTTATAAATATATTAATGCCTAAAATTTAAATCAATATTGGGTCTTGAGATTAATAGTCTAGACTGACAGTCCAGTGAAATGTCTAGTGAGTGCTGAATTATCAGAGGTGTGTCCATCGACTTTTGGGATAGAGACAAGATCTTTTTTTGTGCCTATTTTAGAATTCCTTAGAATATTTGTGGAGTCCTGTAGCTCAGTGGTTAGAGCTCTCGCCTCTCATTCCCGCAGGGTGAAACCTTGGGCAAATTTCCTTACTCCACACGCCTAATAATAATCCCTTAAGAAAAAAAATAATAAATTGGTCACTTCAATCCAAGACTGTTTGTGGGACACTGCTGTGTGCAATTGGCTGCTGTGTTTTGCCCACAAATATACAGTCAATTCACTTTACAGTATAATCTGTGAAGCACTTTGAGACATCCAGAAGACGTGAAAAGCGCTATATCAAGTGCAAGGATTATTATTATTAATGACATTTATATTTGTAGTTTTTTCATATCTAATATAAATCATATATGAAACAAATTCTGTTAGTTTATATATGTCTGTGGGAGATGATTATAATGTACATTTTTTTTGGCATATAATCATTACAAAAATCTTCTTTTCAACATTTATGTTTGCTTTTTATTTTCTATATTTTTTGCCAGGAGGGGTTAATTACAAACAGCAACAGATAGGACTTGGGTTCGAGAGGATCTGGATTCAATTTCTGGCAGGGCGAAACATTAGGCAAGTTTACTTACTCCACATGCCTCTGTTTACCAAGCAATAAGTAGGAACCCGGTTGTTAGTTGATTGGCGGATTGCCTTTCTGGGGGTAATAATCCCCTTAAATTAAAAAAAAGATAATAATAACTTGGTCACTCAAGCCACGATTGTTTGTGGGACACTGCTGTGCGCAATTGGCTGCCGCGTTTCACCGACAAAATATGCAGTCAATTCATTTTGCAATATATTATGTGAAGATGTGGCGCTATATCAAATGCATAATATTAATAAAATTATGTGCACAAATGATCAACTGGAAGTCCTGTTGGTATTCATGGTTCTGCCTGCTGCAAAAGAATTCCATTGCTCCTCTAAATTCTAAAGAGGTATTTTTCGTATTGAAAAATTATGAATATCACAAGGATCAGTCCTGGGACCACTTAGTCACAAGATTCTGAAATTGCTTTGACAAGACAAATGTAAGCAGAATATCAAAGTCTGCTTGTTATTCCCCCCTGAAGGTAATTTAGAAACTAATGAATGGCAAGCTCAAGGTCTGATCCCAATAGTATCCAAGATGACAGTACTACTAAATTTGAAAAATGCTCATTTATATCACTCTGCTTTTTTTTATTTTCAATCCATTCAAATGCTACTCCTTCCTGCATCTATGAATTAAGCCTTTGCTAAAAGTTTCTTCTGAGAGACCAACCAGGTTGAAGTCTGTGTATCAAATTCAAATTCAGTGAAGGTCTTCCAAAATATAAAGTTTCAGAGCAATCTTTGAGAAGAAAATATTAATTGGAAACAAATTCAACTTAGACAGAGGTGAATTAACACAGTAATAGTAAGATAACTTGAACGATTGATGATACATTGATTACCAGGCACTGTATACAAATATCTACATTAAAATAATAACAATAATCTTTATGCTTGATACAGTATCTTCCTTGGGGAGAATGCCTAAAAGCACTTCACAGGATATTACTGTAAGAAGTAGTGACTATGTATTCTGTAGTCAATTTGCACACAATGTCCCATAAAAAAAATTAAATGAATAACAAATTATATTTGGGAGATTGTTGGCCAGAACACTGGGAAAAATTTCCTTCTCTTTTCAAATAATGGGATCTTTAAATGTGTACCTGAATAGGCAGATAGGACCTTGCTTTAATGTCTAATCTGAAGGATTCTGAAAATACCACAATAAGTTCATGTACACTCACATAAAGGCTTTGTGGAGTCTGTGGAAAAGACCTTGAATGAAGTTAAACAACCAAAGACTAACACCTCAGGATAGCATGCTCTTTTATACCTCGATTTCTGATATTTCACAAATTGTTCAAAAAAAATCCTCTTCTCTTGAAAATACCTCCTTTCCTACAACAGCATTTGATAGTTCCCGAAGGGATTCCAGAGCGCTATTAAAACATTTATAGTCAATATTCTCCTTAAAGAAATACCTGCTGATTCATAAACAATTTCCTGGCTAATTAACTGCTTAAAGTTGCCAAACATTACATATATTACTCTGTGGAATTCCTCTTGGAAAGAGTGTTGATATGAATGTACACATTAATTAATTAATGGCAGCTAAAATGAAAAGCTTATCAATTACATATTTTATACACTTTTGTGAATATCCTGGAAAATGCATTTTGCAATCTTATGTTATTTGCTCAATGAGATTTCAATTTTAGCATCCTTTAAGCATAGCCATGGGTTTTCCTATGTGATAGACACAAGGCTGGCAAAAAAAACTCCCAAGATGTTATAGAAAATGGATACTAACAAAACTCCAGATTATTAATCAACACATCTCTTTTCTGTAGTCACCATTTTCATTTCAAGAGTTTGAAAAGACCAAATCCTCAAGACAGCCACTGTTAATACGGATTTTATTTGATTGAAGTATTGATAATATTTTCTTTGTTTCACCTTCCATCATTACTGGTCACTTTATGCCAAGTTTGTACCACTGGAAGCAATGAGCTTTGTAATGTCAAACCTGATTTGTATTCGCTGCTCCACTCAGTGCACATACAAAGCTCCACTAAAAAGCATTAGTGCCAGTCATGCAACTGGCTCCTTAATAACGTTATGATATTTGGACTACCCAAGAGCTTATAAGGAACCATTTTTGAGCAGGTCACCTACACTCAGATTGCAGCAGGTGCAAAAGATATCCTGGCGAAACCACCTACAAAGCCTATCTTAGAAGTCATCTTTTATTGCTGTGATTCTGCAATAATTTGTTTACAAATGGGGTCTCATGCAGCACAAATCAGGCTAGAGCTGTGCTACTGGAATCATCAAGAGGAGATGGTTTTATCACTAAGACTATTCACTCCTACATGCGAATGCAGTGGATGTGAATCATCTTGGGATTACTTCCTCAAAGTCTGTTCAAAGCATTTTTACTTTTATTAAACTGTGGCTAGAGCATGCACTGGACCCAAGATAAAACTGAAAAGCAATGTGAATACAAAATTACCAAAGTATAGCGCCTTTCATGTCGGGAGGACGTCCCAAGACACTGGGCAAGAATTGTTATTTCCTTTTTGGTTACTATATACACTTAAACTGGCCTTGTTTCTTTCTTGTAAATTTGGACACCATCAGTGTTTCCATTGCTTTGTGATCTTTGGGTATTCCCTGTATCTATTTCCAGACTTCAGGTTACCATTAGTTTCCTCCTCTGTGGTTACTGTAATATGGAACAGGAAGTCGAGTTTATACATCCAGCTTCACATTGGCGCTCATACACTCTTTGTCCCTGATTTGACTCTTTGTGCCTGAGAGAGGAACAAGAAAACAAAAACAGTTCCTAATCACTATCCATGATATCTGCTGAAAAAAGCCATTTGCATGGATGGTAAGTGAATATAGGATCTTGCTCAGTGTTATGCATCCAAGGTCAAATAGAGTGGCTAATATTTGCTTAAGGTACAAAAAAGCTGCCCTGGTGCCAATGGAACCATATCATCTTCAGGGCGAGGGGGTGGGGAGGAAATTGGAGGTACATTTTAAATAGAATACACTGGTAATACCAGTGGATCATTGGAAGTACTTACAAAGCACTATGAGATACGTTTACATGGGATCAACGTTTAGAAGTAAGAAATACAATTAGGGAAACATTTTAATATTTGGTAGCAAATGTCTAAGTGAATGAAAATAAGTTTGGCATTAAAATTTCTGCTCAGCCCTCTGGAACATATCACTGGGCAGTTTGATTTTCTTTAATTCACATCAAACAAATTTCGGATGTTCCTGTTCCATTTTGCTTAGAAAAGATTTTTGGGGAAAATGTATTTACAATTACATATTAGCTACTTTGTATAAAAGATGACAAATTGTACATTTGGTGCAATTTAAGTCAGTTATGCATTTTGCTATGTTTAAATGAAATTGTTTAATAACCTGCAAATAACATGAATTGAAATATATTCTATTCTCACTAACACTGTAACTTCTGGAAAGAATGATCAAATTATAATGAACAGCTCCATAACAAACAAATACCTGAATTAAGTCTTTATTTCTGCATTTCTGAAACTTCAATTACTATATGATTTTCCCCCCATCAGAATAAATATTTTAGTTCTGTCCTATTCGGAGAATTGGTAATTATGTTGCATTTTTTTAAAGATAAATGAATGAAATGTCTGTTTTAGAATATGTTATTTTATTATCCTCTATTGTACCATGCAGTGCCATCTGGTGTATGCACAAGCAAACAAAAGTAAAGATATGCATGCTAACAGTTCAAGGTGGAATCGGAAAAAAATATCGAATATGTTTGTTTGATGTTTATAAACTTCAAAATTAGCTGCAGTGTTTCCAATAGTTTTAAGTGGTTTGACACAAAATACATTAATTTAAGAAAGATGCAGAGGGTAATAGTACCTGAATCACTGGGTTGATAGTGAAGTCAAACTCATCACTGTGTTTATCCTGCTTGAAACAGGGAAATTTTGGAGGATCAGCCAGATCTCTGATACATGTGGAAACCCATCACCATACTCAAGAGTATCCAAACCAACCAGGCTTGGGAACCCCAGAGTGTGTGTTGGGGTACTGCTGGAGTCTCATTAATGCATGAGAGATTTCCACCATCTTCCTGCTTGCTCGCAGCTCAGACACACGTCCTTTTCCATTGAGCGGTACTTCCACCAGTTGGAAGCGTGGAACTTAAGCAGCAGCTGCAAACTAATCAGGGTAGATTCCAAGCACTGTATGTACGAATGCAATTACAACAAACGACTCAGTGTAATTCATACCCGTTGCATTTTTTACTGTACAGGTGTGAATTGCACTGTTCCACATACCATTTTCACCCAGTTATATCAGAAGAAGCCCTCATTTATACTTCATAGTTAATGACAAATTGCTGCCATACACGTGTGAATCACTGCAAAATAGGCAACATAAACACAGTACGACTAGAACACTGTTGCAACGTTCACATCCATTGTTCTACATTTGCCAAAGAATCTGATTCAACCATCACTATAATAATACTACTACTACTAATAATAATATTGCATTTGATATAGCGCTTTTTATCTTTCACAGAATAGACTGTAAAGTGGATTTGTGGGTGAAACGCAGCAGCCAATTATGCACAGCAGTGTCTCACAAACAGTTGTGGAAGTGACCAATTTTATTATTATTATTGTTTTTTTTCTTGAGGGATTATTATGAGGTGTGTGGAGTAAGGAAACTTGCCCAAGGCTTCACCCTGCCAGGAATCCAACTCAGGTTTCTCACTTGTGAGGCGAGTGCTCTAACATTGAGCTACAGGATATGTGAAGGACACATCCTTGAAAAATTCTGAGAGCATGCCGTTCCATTCGGTCCATTTATGGAACACAGTTTTTCAAAAATATTTTATTTACGAGATGAACCAGCATTTATGGACTGCAGCAGGTTAGAATTTTAATGTTTATTTCAGTGAATGGTAAAATAAAAGATGGGCCTGTTGAATTTATGCTATATTGTATTTATTATAAAGGCTTCTAAGCTGCAGAAAAGACAAAAACACTTACTTTTTTCAAATGTTTAATATTATTTATTACAGCTGTGTAACCAAACAGTAAGAAATGTAGTGAGGGATTATAATGCCTACAGTCTCTCTTGTCACTTAAAACAAAAACTGATATAATTGACATTTCATGATGCTGAATAATCACAATTAAAACATAACCTTCATGCAATATCCATATGTTTATAAATTCTGTGCCATGCAACACACACTTTTCTTTGCTCCACATCGATTAACTGCATAGAGGCTATTGTCAGAAATGATGAAAAATTATACCTAAAGGCAACACTTGCTCTACTCAATCTCAGTCCATGTATGCCAATATTAAAGCTTATGCCTTTAAAATGCGCTCTAGCATAGTACAGGTTTTAATTAGTTATATGTATTCACCTTATAGCCAAATAAACAACAGCAACAAAATTACATTCATATAGAGTCTTTCACATTGGAAGGACGTCCCAAAGTGCTGGACAGTTAAAGGTTTACACCCAAGCTGGGATTGGAATCAAGACGGTTGAAAGGTAGGGAGAGTGGGATGGTTCTGAAAGCATGGTGAAAGAGGAAAGTCTTGAGACTTGAAGGAGGCAACAAAGGAGGCAAGGTGGAGGGATTTTGGGATGGATTTCTAGGGGGTGGGGATAGAAAAGCTGAAGACCCGACCGCCAATGGTGGGGCAGAGGGAGCAGACAGGTTGGCATGATGTTAATAGATTACAGAGTTAGGGAGAAGCATGAACGTCGAGAGCTTTAAAAGTGAGGACAATGATTTTAAACTCGATACTCTGAGAGGGGGAGCTAGTGGAGCTTGGCGAGGATGGGGGTTATCAGTTCACAAAGTCTGGTACGAGAGAGGATGAGAGCTGCAGAGTTCTGAATAATCTGCAGCTTGTGGAGGGAAGAGTTGGGGAAGTCTATTGAGCAGGGAGTTAGTGTAGTTGACCCTGGATGTGATGAATACATGAATGGGGGGCTCGGCAGCTAAGGAGAGAGACAGTGGGGGAGGCAGGCAATGTTTCAGAGGTGGGGGAAGGCAGAACATGTCGTGATATGAATGAATAACTTAAAGGATAATTGAGCATCGAACAGGCCACTAGGGTTCCATGCTGGCTCTGTGAGATGGAGAGTGCATCCGTGAATGATGATGCTGTCAATGCCTGAGGTGAGGAGGCACTGATGGGAACCAAGCAGTAGGGCCTTCGTCTTATCAACGTTTAACTGGAGAAAGTTAGCTCTCATCCAGAACGTGGTGGCTGACAGACAATTCTCCAGGACATTGGTGTATTGGAGTCGAGAGTGGAGGAAAAGAGATATAGTTGGTGTCATCCGCATGAATGTGGAAGTTAACCCCAATCCTATGGATGATATCACCAAGCGGGAGCATGTAGATATTAAAGAGAGGAACATCGACAGAGCCCTTTGGAACGCTGCACGTGTTGGGCAGGAGGAGAAGCCGTTGGTGGATACTAAGTGCAGACGATGGGGAAAGGTAAGGATGAAACCAGGCAAGAACAAAACCATGAAGATGGAGAGGAGAGGAGAGGCGGTAGAGAAGGATAGATTAAAATAATAAAAAAAAACTATACTTTTCTTTTGAAAAAAACTTATAACCATTTGCATGTCCCAGCCAGACCAAAATATGAATTCAGAATAGCCCTTTTGAAATTCTGGGTGCTGATGTTTAAAATGCCAGCTCACTTCAACAAGCGATTACAGGCTTGTGGGATTGGAATTTCTAGATATAACCTGGGATCAATAAAACCACTTTGGCAATGGACATCTTAGATTAACTACTCACTTGCACTACAGACCTAGAAATGATATCTCATTAGTGATATCTCTTGTGTAATTTTGATACACATGACTTTTCTATACATTTTTATCATTTGTTGCCTTGATGTATTTTAAACAGAATGCAAATATACTAAAACCTTTAGGCTAACTCTTCATTGCAATTTAAGAATTTTTACATAAATCACAAAAATAACGATTTTTAGGGGGTATCAAATATTACAGAATGAACTGAAATGTACATGTATTATGTTTTTATAATCCATTTGTCTATATAATTGACTTCAACAAGAATCAAAAGTAATGCATGTGTTGTCCTGCGATAACTAAACTTCATTGTTTGAGGGTTGAGGTTCATTTACACTCCATATATCAGGAGGCCAGCTATTCCCTTTAAAGAAAATAGAAACCAGAATCCAATCTTACTATATTAAATTTGCCCCAAGATATATTTTGGAACTCCAATGAGAATTTTAAAATTTGACTTTGTGTGGTGGGAAGGTCACTCTAAACAAAATTTTCAAATAATTAACAATTCAAAAGATGAACGATCCTTGCAACCCAGAAACTCCTGACAGCACCCATCAATAAAACAATGCATTTGGTTTATATATGTGAAAAAAATCATAACTCAGTTAACTGTATTTTTAGTCTTAATTATACTTGCAGCTTCTAAATATATGCTCTCTGCTCGAATTATTAACCTTGAGAAGACTGAAAGGTTTCAAGAAAGGACAACTATTTCAAGTATATCACTGTATTGAAGAATATCCCATGGTTTCATGCTGCTGTCTAGTTCTAAGTCATTATATTTTGCTTCAGAAGCTTTAGATGCTAATTTTGTTTAGCTGAAAAGGGCCATCTGAAGGGTTTGAAATGTCCTCTTAATACAATGGTTCTGTTTTCATAGCAAAACTCACAAATTAGCATAATACAATTAATAATTCTGAATTATTAAAACAAATACAGCCACTGGACAGAGAGCCAATGTTAAATTTAAATTCTCTCAAAGTCATTAAATCATTGATATCCAGTGAAAATAACAAGTCTATTAATATATTAATTCTATAATAAATTAATATGTACTCATTCTGTCTTATAATATTCAAATGTTGGAAATAATGTGAAATCAATCAGTGATATAAATCCAAATATATTAGCTTTTGATTTTCATGAATTATTTGAGTTTTGCATAGAACAATTATATGATCATACCTCATATATACTACAGACATCTATTCCATCCTATTTTATTCTATTAATCTGCTGCTAAAACATAATGTGGAGCAGTATATATGTTTAGTAAAAAGATGATAATCAGAATACATAAAAATAATTGAAATTGTCAGCATTAGTAAGTGATATTATTCCTTTCGCATAGCAGCTGAAAAATTCAGTTGCCAGTTTTTGGCGATGTCTTATGTGATACCAACGATAATTTGTAAAGATCTCTACTGGTAGACTGTATATGGCTTTGGGGATCATTCACAACGGATAATATAAGAAGAGCAAAGGAAATATAAAGTGTCGGAGCTGCTTTTCAGGAATATTACTCTGCTCTTTCGCTTTGACACTGGAGACTCCCTGAGCTTGAACAAATCAGATTTTACCAATTGTCCCACTGCTCATCTGTTTCTGTGCTTTTCCTAGGTTTCACAAGTAATTTGTCCTGTCACATTAGTACCAACTCTGACAAGGAATTCTTGGTAAAACATCTGGACGCCTCTTTGCAGAGATTGGATGTGAAATCTGATGCAACAGAAAGTCAGATTACATTTTCTATTCCGCCTCACTCTAGTCCAAGGTTAAGGATAACTCTGCATATGTGCAGCTACAGGTAGATCTCTGCTAAACAGCACCAAATAACTTACCACTTATGTTTCTTCCATTTTCCAGCTACTTCTGAGAAGTTATTAAATATAAATTATTTAAAATAATTTTAAATAATTTAAAATATTTAAAAATTAAAATGAAAGGTTTTTTAAAATTTGTCTAGATATATAAATTCTACTTAGGTGGTTTCAGGACAGAGGCTCCGAATCAAAACAATGCCTCCAAAAGCTGATTTATTATATACTGATTAGTGTCAATGTGATGCAACCATATCAGTGTAACAATAATAAAGGTGCAGGATAAATGGTCTATAAATGTTCAATTGAATGCTATTCATGTACGAATGATCCATGTTGAAATATTTGTGCACGATCAATTTTAAGAATATATGTTGGATATATGTGTGAAGTTCTTTTAGAGTTTAAGAAACATTTCTTCCTCTGAACTCACTCATTGCTTTCACAGGATGGATCTTTTTCTTTGCAGAACCCTTCCTGACTGCAGCAGACATTTCTTCAGGCTTCTCTCTTTTAATCAACGGTTTCTTTTCAGGAGCTTTCATCCTCCACATTACAACAGAATGGTGTACGCCAGAAGGGCTTTGTAGCCGAATAATCTTGGTTGATGCAATGTAGGACATCTTCACTGTATAAACTACAGCATTCATCAGATTCTTGGCGGCGTGAATGAGTGAAGTAATGCTATCCAACTGTATAGAAAAAATGTTTTAAAAATTCATTAATGTTAAACATTACTAAAGAATTACATCATTTTAATCTTGTACCAGAAAAAACATATTTAAATTATTTCAATCTCTGGGAACCTTAATTTCATTTTTGTGATGGGAGCATATGTGTATAAAAGAAATCCCAACGCAATTACTTTCAGAAAGCAATATTTGAGGCAATTCTTCAGAGTTGAAGAGAAAATATGAAGTGATGGGTTATTACCATTGTCAAGAAATCGTTCTTTGGATTTGTTTCAAAATCCTGTGCATATCTTCTCATTGCAGGGTTTTAAAGCTCAGTAATTTTACTGAAAAGTCAGAATCGGAACAGTCTCCTCTGAAATAGTTGTGTTGCCCTGTGGGACAAACTGGTGCTGCAGAAGATGCATTACCTGCTCCAGGCTGAACTCCTACAATGGAGCTTTTGTAAAGCTATGACAAAAATATATGTGGTGCAGGTGAGATTGGTAAAGCAATACTGTCATCATTTACATCAGTGATCTTTCCTGTGTAGCCAAGCATGTAGTACAATACTGCTTAACCATATGTTGTGAAAAAACATCTTAACAGGAGTTAAGAGTGTCATCAAAGCTATTAAAATTATATTGTTTCCTTAAACACCAGCAGATGTTGCCACTTGTTTTGGAAAAAAATATTAAATATTTGAATATATTTAAATATAAAAATTATTTTCTTACCAAAAAAATAAGCTTTTATATCCATATTAATGACCATGTTGTGCATATTTGATTTTTGAGTTCTGGTTGAGGGTAACACAGCATGCCTCCATTCTTTTCATAGACTCTTTGATAGCATAGATTTTGAGGTAAGGTATGGGAGTTAGATGCATTCCAGAACATCTCTATTCACTATAATGGTATCTGGCACAATAGTACATTGCTCACTGGCCTTGATCACTACAGAGATGCCCAATGCCAACTTCTGGCTCGTCAGTGTTGTGTACTCAACAATAAAGATGGGTTTCTACTAGGCATCTCATTTGCCCTTTCTCCCCCACATCCGTGCCATGATCTGCTCTGAGTTCCTCACCACCGCAACATCAGCTGACTCCACCTCTGCCTCACCCCTCAGGCCACCAAAACCCTCATACATGCCTTCATTACATCCAGGCTTGAATATGCCAATGCCCTGCTTGTCGGCCTCCCCAACTCCTCCTTCCATAGGCTGCAGATCATCCAGAACTCTGCAGCCTGTGTCCTCTCCTGCACTAGACTCCGTGACCCTATCACCCCCAGCCTCGCCCGACTCCACTGGCTTCCCAGCACACAGAGGATACAGTTCAAGATCCTGGTCCTCACCTTTAAAGCCTTTCAAGGCCTTGCTTGCCCCTACCTCTGCAACCTCCTAACCTCTCACCAACCTGCTCATTCCCTCTGCTCAGTGGGCTCCTGCTTCACGTCCCCCACCTCACCTGCCCCACCATTGGCGGGCGGGCCTTCAGCCACTCTGTCCCCACCCTCTAGAACTCCACCCCGCAGTCCCTCCGCCTCGCCCCCTCACTTGCCTCCTTCAAGATCAATCTCAAGACCCTCAACTTCGACAGTGCCTTCTGCCACCCTCCTTCCCCCACTGCCCTCCACCCTCCCCGATCCCAACCCCCAGCTCGGGTCCGAAACTCTGATTGTCCAGCACCTTGAGACGTCCTCCCGACATGAAAGGTGCTATACAAATGTAATTTTGTTGTTGTTGTTCTTAACATTCTCCCATGAATCACTCTCAGGTTGGTTCAAAGCTCCGATGTCTATTAAATAGAAGATAGTTATAGCACATATCCACCTGTACCTTTAGTCAATAGCATGGGAACAGCTATGAAGGGAAGTACAGTATATCTGCCTCTTGGAAGCACAAACACAAAACTCAAATGTATTTACAGCCAAGCAATCATGATTATAAATCTAACTTTTTGGGAGAAAGTTGGTGAATTCTTTGTACAGAAAGTAGTCCAACATACCTCTTCCTTTAAAAAGTATAACTGAATGCTAATGGTACAGTTCACATTAATCAAGCTACTCTGCTCCCACAAGTACATTACTGTTCAATACTTATTATTGTTCAATTATTACAATCCTTTTGTTCAACATCTACTTTGAAACGGTGAATGTCATGATGAGTAAATTTATTTTAAAAACACGTTCAAAGACTTGTCCATGCCATCTTTTGTTGCTGTTTGTTTTATATTTGTGTTGTGACAGTAATACTTGTGACATCATGAGGATGCCTAGTTTGAGTTACTCACGTCTGTTGATGGAGGGAATGGAATTAACGTGTGGAGTTGATGCCGATCCAGCCTTAATTAATGATCATCACTGCCAGGGACTCAATTAAGCCACTAAAGATAAGTATTAACCTAGAGTACTTCAGCTTCAAATGTTAATTCTATTCCTTAACATAAGCTTAGGTATCTCCTTCAAGCCAGTTCCTTCAAGCATTATAAGATTCCCAAATAACCGCAATGATACCTTTCAGGCTAGTAGATAAAAGATGAGTTACATTTTAATAAGATAAAATATTCAGAACTGGAACGTAAGACTATTTGGAATTTGGAAAGCTCGTAGCATCGTCTACAAGTTAACACTGTACTAGACTTCCATCTTTTTAATTGCAGCATAAGCAGCTGCAACAACAGAGGTCGTCTGTGGCTATACAAGGTTTATGTTCTAATTTCTTACACTGTGTCTTTAAGTTGTTTTTAAAAAAGTCACAAGAAAGGTTTGAATGATGAAGGCCCTTGGCCCATTTGATTTCATACTTCCAGAATGTTTTACAAATTAATTCAGCAACCTGATCTCAACCCGCCAGTCTGGTAACCTGTTTCAGTTGGCAATTACCCTCTGGGTAAAGAAATACTTCCTGTAAGTCCTGTGTCAGTCCTGTAAATGCTCTTTGCAACCTTAAATCTGTGTCCTCTTGTTCTGCTGTTTCAGTGTATCTGAATGTAACCTCGGTGCATCTGAAACTGTAGTCTGTTTTCTGGCAGGTCTGTTTACAATTATGCCTTGAATCATCCTTGAATGAATAGATCTTGTGAAGGTTGTAGCCACAATGTATTTTAACAATGCCACCATCAGAAACAACACAACACAGTTCCTGTGTTTGCCCTCAAAGAGCTGGTCAGTGAAATTTGTGAAGCATTCAATCCCCATGAGGTTGGCAGTACTATCTTCTAAAAACTAAGATGGAAAATGCATACATGGAAAGATACTGACTCTATTGTGCATGTTAAGGTAAGAAAAATATCAGCTGTTATATAATGTCAGAGCAAGAATTAATGCTATCAATTTATGTGCTAATTGGTAGGCTAAAAAGGCAACAATAATAAATTACTCTAAAGGTTGTTTCCAGAAGAACACAATATAATTTATTAACAGTATATTGTGTAAATGTTAAAACTAGCTCATATTAGAGTCAAAACATTTTTTAAAATTGATTTGGCATTAAAAGGGCAAACAATTGTCCTTTGCATAATGTTAGGAATCACAGAAATACAAATCAGCAGTGGGTTGCTGGTTTTATAATTAATAATAATGAACATATGTTGAAATTATATAATTATACATTAGCTCTTCCAGCACCACATATGACTTATTCTATCCAGGCTTCTGGTAGAACAGCAAAGACAATTTGTCTGCCTAAGAAATAATCTCTATGGAAAGTGACCTGTTTTATCGACATGAGGCTGTTAATCCTAGGAGTTCTAAAGTTGACTGAATGAAATAATTAACTTTGGAAATGGATTATACGGGTTCCACCTACAAAAAATACTGGTGCATTAAACAGGCACAAAAATGAACATAAGGAAAAGACTTTTTTGGAATTTTTTTTTAAAAAAAGTATAAAAGGTCAAAATATCTTATACCAGGGTGGTCCGAATGGGGGGCCACGGGTTGCACATGTGCCGGGGAATGATTTCATCTGACTCACAACCACAGTTGACTGTGTGTCCGGAGCACAGTCTTGGTCTGACCTGATGGGAAAAACAGTGGAGCGAGGCGGAGGTTAGCAGGAGAACCTGTCAATCACTTTCAAACCGGTAACAGGAGAGACACAGATATAGATATAGAGAGACATACACAAACAGAGAGAGAGAGAGATCCCCACACACACAGATACAGGGACATACACAGACAGTGAGAGAGAGATACAGAGACACACACAGACAGAGAGCGACAGATAAAGAGACACACACGGACAGACATAGAGAGAGATATATAGCTTGTCACTGGCTGTATTGTTTTAAAATTTGTATGAATTTTTACATTGCTGGGGGTGGGTTTAAGAAGTAAGAGGAGTGTCCTTCGAGCAGAACTGGCTCCAAGGTGACTTGCTTGGCAATGTAATGTTGGGGTCGAGCCAGACCTCTGTGGCTGTCTCGGTAGTTCTGGTTCCTGAGCCAGGCGGATCCGCAGGATTCCAGGGCACTGCTGATGACAGCACAGTCAGCCTGGCTCATCGCCAGGACTTGGAAGGGCAGACTAGTCACTCGGCTTCCGTTAACCCTACAAATATCCACATTTATGAAGCCATTGGAGAAATAAAATTAATAATTGGAAACACACCATACAAATGCCATTTAGTTCATTGAAGCAACTCCAAGGAAGTATAACCTTTATGGTTTAAATGGTCCCTAGTGCACTTGCAGTCATAGTACAAACTGCCTATAATACAACATTAATTAAGGAGGAGCAGTATGCCTTAGGCAGGTGACATTAACAGCACTGTCGCTTTTAATGTTACCCTACTGCTAATGATCTGTCAAATTAACTTTTTCTCTTACAATATTAATTCCTTCAATCAAGATCAGTGCTCCTGCTACTCTACTGCAGTTCCCTTCGTAATTGGAAGAATTGAAGAACCACAGTGTCATGTTCTTGCTCATTTACAGTTTGGACTCATTTTCCAATCAATGTGTGATATAAGGATAGATGTAACAGACTCACCATCTACTATGTTGATAGTACATTGTCATGTCTATATGTCAGTCGGTTATGGAGATCCTTGAAGCGCAGAAAGACATTGTTGTTTTATTAGTATAGAAGATAGAAGAAAAAGATACAAGATAGAAGACTTGAACTGAACCATTCATGATCACCAATGCAAACCTAATGCAAAGGGTTTATATTTGTGCTGTAAAGGAAATAGTACATTCCATTCTGGCACACAACACATGTCACATTCAATTACAGTGAAATGAGCAGAACGTTTGGCCTCTTCTGACACCATTCAACTTGTGTTGATAGTAGGATGCGGGACATAAATGTCCCTGCCAGGTAAGTGTGAATTCCTCTCAATAATTTAGAACTCCCTCCCTTTATCCTTGTTTCAGAATGAATGAAAGATAATGTGTTTTCCAGCAGAGATGGGATAACACCAGTTCTCAGTTGATAGTATATGCCTGGCACAATTATAATTGCTGTACTGCAGGGAAAGGGGAATAAAAAGGAAATAAAAATTGAATGACTGGAACACTCCAGCTGGTGCAACTTCTTCAGCATGAAAATGCCTTTAGCTCCCTTGTGTTGGGAGCAGGGGAAGCAACGCCAAGCATAGTGGCAAGCAAAAGAAATGTATTTGTGCCAGCACCCATAATTCATCACCTTTAGTACAAACTGTATTTTTCATCGCTTTTAAACTTCAATTCATATCACATCTTTTACTTCTACTGCTTTAATTTCCATCTAAATATTAAATTTATGTATAAGGTGCATGAATTACCCATGACAGAACAGATTAAAATCGAAGAATAATGTTGCCTTGGTCTAACCTCCCGACTCTCGGTGCAAAAATACCTACTACTAGGTTTCTGAGAAATTTATGAACCAGACTGAGGACTCTCTAGGCTGCAATTAGTTCTATCCCTCTTTTGCAGCCAATATTCTCCCCTTCTCTTCCCTTGAAGGTGCTGACTCTCACAGCGGCCACAAGCATTGGTACCTTCCATAGATTATTCCAAGAGCATTTAGACAAATTGTATCAACTCTTCTACTGGTGCAGCTAAGAGCAGCAATTTCAGCAATGAAACCAGGAATGGTTTTGCATGGTTAATACTACACAAGGTGGGATGCAAATCCTTTGTTCGACTAAAATTGCACTGTTTTCCTTTTCATGCTAATTAATGTAGCTATGACTGAAATAAATGCCTGAGTTAAAATATTAGTACATACTATGAATAGCGTTTGGAACTTCTAAGCAAGTATTATTGTTATTGGGCCAGCTTGTATTATCTAATTTGTTTCATGGAGATATGTTATGTACTTTATAACAGATGATCTATCAGTTTATCTGTGGGTAAAAGGGTGAAGGAGACATTTGTTACAATTGCATCCTGGGGTATCATTTGTTTCTCAGAAAGGTTTTCTGAATATTACTAATTAAACCTGATTAGGGCAGCGCTATAGATTCCTTATAGATTCTTGTATTTCAGAGTCCTTTGAATATGTTTTTCAGATGAGATATTAAACCTGCTCAGGTGGATGTTAAAGATCCCATGGCACTATTTGAACAGAGAAGGGAGTTTCTCCCAGTGTCTTTGCCAACAAATTCCACCAGATGAAATTGGTCACTCACTCCCTGCTGTTTCTGAGACATTGTTGTGCTCAAACTGCCTGCCACAAAATGCAGTCAATCGACTTTACAGTACATTCTGTGAAGTGCTTTGAGACATCTCGATGACGTGATAAGGTGCTACATCAATTGCAAGGATTATTATTATTATTCATAATATACTGATTGAAGAGGGACAAAAGTTGCTTCTTGGATACATCTTAGGTTAGAAATAGCATTGTTCCTGTGATTCATTTACTTTGCATGCAAAGCACCTAAAAAAGTGATGATTTGTGGATATTCCAAAGAATTTGGTTGGAAATACCACAGACAATTGAATTGACAAATTGTCAAATTGTAACCTGGTTGCAATTGTTACATTCTGATTCTTCATTCCACACCACCGAATCAAAAGGGTAGAAACCAGCTTTTGTAGATTTCTCCAGAGTATTAGTTTTTGCCAGTTATACTTTGGTGGTGAAAAGAATGTTAAGAAAATTACAAATAGTGGCTATTTAATGTGAAGTTGCTACAGAAGAGACTAATGGTAGGCTCAAACAATTATAAACACGACAATGATAGAAATACAATTACACGAACAATTACACTCCACAGTCTAGGACCACCTTCCCCACAAAATCTTATCATAACATGGGAACATGAGTATTACTATAATGACCTGAATATTTGTAACATTTTGAGAAATGGGATATTCCAAATAGTAGTTCTAATCTATGTATATCAACTAATTGGTTTTCTGCAGAGATTGTTAAACAGTCCATTAAGCAGGTGACCAAGATAAAGGGTATGTTCTGTAGCTGACAGGGGAGGTTTATGCTTCATTTATATTGCTGTAAGTGAAGCAATGTTGCTTTCTTCAGGAAAGTGGTATACAGTATGAATCTGATTTATGTTTCTTGTTTTGTATTGGTGAGAGGTTTCAGAGTTTCATGCATATGCACTTGGCTGTGTGTTTACAGAACTCCAAAATCGAGTGTTAGGCTTTTTGTGTTATTGAAGAAGATGCTTATTTAACCAGCATTTTAAATAACATAAAAAGTTCTGCTTGAAAGTTTCTAAGTCACTTTCTCAAAGTGGACTCAGCAGCGAGGCTTTAGCATGAATTTTGCTGCTAAAGCCCCAATTTAGACCCTACTTTTTGAGGCGCTTTGCATGCAGAGTAAATGGATCACAGAAATACTGTTCTAACCTAAGATGCATCCAAGAAGCAAGTTTTGTCCCTCGTGAATTACCATGTATGAATTCCGAAATACAAGAATCTATCAGGAATCTACAGGGCTGACCTGATCAGGTATAATTGGCAATATTCAGAAACCCTTCTGAGAAAAAAATGAAACCCCAGGAATGAATTGTAACAAATGTTCCCTTCACTCACTGGCTTTACCAGTACCTGTACTAATAGATGATCTGAGGTTACACTGTAGTTTCAGGCTAAGAGTATATTGCATATTATTTACTGTTTTCAGCAATTTGCAGCTTCTGTAACAAAGTAACATAGCAAAGAGTAATTCAGGATGTATTGTAGAATCATAATAATGTATTGCAGATGAATTGTAAACGAATGGCTATTTGATACCAATAGTTTGGATTAAGTATGTGCAGAATGTCGCTTTTTGGAACAGGTCTGATTCTTTCCTTTCCCCATGGTTCATCAAGATAATTTCATCACATGTGACCGACAAGTGAATGGCAAACTGCTTTTTCCTGTGTCAAAATAAACCGCTTTGCTGTTATTTAACTGTGACAGCACTCTCTTCAGATTTGGTAATAAGAGAGTAAATGGCATATTATTTACTGATTTCAGAAATTTGCAGCTTCTGTAACAAAGTAACGTGTAGTAATTTGTGTAGTTCCATCCACATGAGAAGTATGTTTGAAGTCAAGGGACACCTATTATCTTATAAATCTTTAAATAATAGTCAAAAACGGAAATTCTTTGAATTTTACTTAGGCACTAAATATATTATACAAAATAGCTTGTCATGCATCATCTTTTGTTACTTAGTTTTTGCATTGAAGCATTGGCTGATGTGTAAACTGTGTGTTTTTATAGTGAATTGTAAATGGCAAAAAGTCATGGTTTATTCATTTTGGCAATGCAGTAAAGTAAATATTGGCAGAAGGTAATGGCAGTTGTACTGTCACTAGCTTTACCAGAACAATAAAGGCCTAGCTTATTTTGGGTTACTCTGGATGTACCTCATCTGTCATCAGCTTCCCTTCAGTGCCTTTGCCTACACTATCTGAAGCTTTCATTCCTGACAATCAACATCATTGTGTTTGCAATGGACTGAGAGTAGACTGGCATGACATTCAAGCACAGTTCAACTGCTACTTTGCTTTTGCACCACTTACTCCCCAAAGAGGTTTAAAATTAATGCAAAAGGATTGAGCTGAATGTAGACTGGGTCTATGTTGGTATACGAACAGTGTACATGGTGGTACCATGTTCATAACACCATCACCAAATTAAAATGCATGCTTGAAACTGGAAGAATATAATTAGTGTGTGGTCAGTGGCAGCACGGTCACCGATGGCAACAGGTTATTCAACTGTGCACCGAAGGGTTAAACGCTCTATACCAGTAGGTTCTACTGTTGCCAAAGCAGGTTTAAAATGAGACTGACAGGTAGACCACCTACATTGTTTACCCAGCAGTAAGTCAGATCCCGGTTGTTAGTCGATTGGTGGATCGCTTTTCTGGGGGTAATAATCCCTTCAAAAATAAACAATAATAATAATTTGGTCGCTCGATCCATGACTGTTTGTGGAACACTACTGCGCGCAATTGGCTACCGTGTTTCGTCCACAAAATCCACAGTCACTCCACTTTACAGTATATCCTGTGAATCACTTTGAGACGTCTCGACATTGTGATAAGGCGCTATATCAAATGCAAGGATTATTATTATTATACTTTGAACATACCAGCAAATAGCAGCTACAGATAAAGTCAATATGAGGTTGTACAAATACCACCTGCCTTCTATTGATTGATCTGACAAAATATTCACGGGTTCAGATTTAATAACTAAAGATAAGCATCTTTCGAGGAGTAATAATACCGGTCTTAACATGGCAACCAGAAACAGTGCAGCATACAAATTAGCATGTCTACCAGCGAGCACAGGAAAGTAGAGGCTAGTTTTGATTATTTGAAGAGAATTATTTGAAGAGGAGGATCTTGAGACTTGCTTTGAAGGAGGCAAGAGAGGGAGCAAGGCAAAGCGACTGTGGTATAGAGTTCCAAAGGGTGGGGGCAGAGAGGCTGAAGGCTCGACCACCAATGGTGGAATGGGTTGGGCGGGGGATGTGGAGCAGGCCAGAGCCTGCTAAACAGAGGGAGTGGACACAGGTTGATATGGGGGGAGTAGCAGGTCACAGTGGTAGGAAGGAGCAAAGCCGTGGAGGGCCTTGAAGTCTAGGATGAGGATTTTGAACTCTATCCTCTGAGGTATGGGTGAGGATGGGGCTAATAGGGTCATAGACTCTGGTGCGGGAGAGGATACAAGCTGCAGAGTTCTGGATGATCTGCCACATGTGGAGGGAAGAGTTGGGAAGGCCGACAAGCAGGGAGTTGGCATACTCGAGCCTAGATGTGATAGGTGCGATAAATACTAGGTTCTATATTTGATAAAGAGTATCTCAATGTATGTTAAAATCTAGCTGTAACTTATTGTTTGGAGTAATGGTATTTCTCATTTTATGCGATGAGACAAAACTTCATAAAAGCTGCCTATATGACCCGAATGCACAGATGCAAGGACAAATAGAAGATAAAGTTTCTTCTTGAATTGCAGCTGGTGTTTTTAACAACACATTGAACAGACTGGTATACATGACCAAAGAGGTATAAAGGACTAGAGATTTTTGGGTTAGAGAAAAAAAGCTGAGTTTTGGGAATGGAGCAGCTAACCACAACCAATCTTGAGGAAAGAGGGACACACTACAATTAATATGGATCGACACACCTTAACATGTTGATTCCTCCATCAAAGCCACTATATTGATCTGATCAACCTATTGCAGAGAACTTTACTAACCCCTTGTAAGCATTAATTTGATTACTAATGCGTCGTAAGCATTAATTTGATGAAACATATAACTTTGATATGGATAACCTTGCTAATCTTTTATTAAATTTTACTACTTAAAAGGAAATTTGTTTCAATTCATACTTCACTGCAGGGTCACTAATTTAAATCAGCCTTGCAAAAGCAACAGTCGCCAATAGAAATTTAAAACATTAAGCAAAAGGTGAAGTTTCTGCCCCAAATACTACTTCTGTTTTGTCTATTTGTTTTGCTTGTTTCCTGCTTGCTTTCTGCCTGTGGATTTCTAGAATACTTTGTCAGGCTTAGTGAGCCTGCCACAGAACCTTACACAAATCCATCAGCTGGAATACATTCGCAGATGAAATCCAGGATTTGATAACCTTCTTCAGTGGTTTCCAGTATCTTTACAAGGCAGCAAGCGGCACAGGACAAAGAGGTTTAAACAAACCACGAACCAAAGAAAACAATTTAAGTGGGTTTCCCCAAGATAAATGAAAAGATAAAGTTCCTTATGGTTGTTCAAAGAATATACCTGGATGTAAAATGTACAAAAGATAGGGAAGAATCTTCACTTTCTGGATCCTGGATATAGGACAGGGAACCATTTGACATGATTTCTCCAAAAATGATAATAATAATAATAATAATCCTTGCATTTGATATAGCGCTTTTCATGTCAGGAGGACATCCCAAAGCGCTTCACAGAACACACTGTAAAGTGAATTGACTGTATATTTGTGGGCGAACGCGGCAGCCAATTGCGCACAGCAATGTCCCACAAACAGTCGTAGATTGAAAATGACCAATTTATTATTGTTTTTGGTTTTGGAGGGATTATTATTAGGCGTGTGGAGTAAGGAAACTTGCCCAAGGTTTCGCCCTGCCTGGAATTGAACTCAGGTCTCTCACTTGCAAAGCGAGTGCTCTAACCACTGAGCTACAGGACTCCACTGATGATGATACAAGGACAGCTAGTTTCATGGAAAGATATGAATTATGATTGACCTGCATATCTAGGTAGTTTTGGTCCATTAAAATGACATATTATAGTACCCTGAGGAAGTCTAAAGGTCATGACTCCTGCCTTGGTATAATTAATCTTTTACATTGCCAGAACATCATTATATTTAACAGGTTACATTTGGTATCTACAATATTATACAAAATTGTTGCAAGGATGACCTATCCTATTGTAGTAGTGCCTATTATGTGCATCAATGCATTTTGGATTTATACAAATGAGCCATATCTGAATTTTGTTTATAATAGAAGAAATAACTAGTAATTAATTTTGAGGTATAAAAGTGTTAATTTTTTCCAAAATCCTTAATTAAGTAGGAGGTAGTATATAGAATAATTGATACACTATATAAATTAGTGTGATCTCTGCAGAAAAAAGTTTTTAAATAGTTTACAGTGTAATATTATCAACATCATGAAAAAGCCAGTTCTCTGTATTTACAGATGTATGTTTTATAAATGTATAAAAACACAATGCTTGCAGTGATTAATATACACATCATTAATTAAATGATATAATAATAATCCTTGCATTTGAGATAGGGCCTATCATGTCTTCGAGATGTCTCTAAGCGCTTCAATGCTAATACGTACAGAATAGTACTCTCCAAATCAGTTACATTCTACCAGCTAAAGTAAGCAACTTCTCTCCACTTCCATTCTACTGCAGAGCTTTATCCCAACTAGAGCAGCCTGAGGCAAACTCAGCAATGGCTAAAGTGATTTTTCAAATAGTGTGTTCCTTTGGGTTAGGTTCAGTGCTGTACAGGTTCCCAATGTCTCACTATAGTACAGCAATTGTGAATCAAATAGTGTTATTTTCCATGGTCATATCCTGAATGCGATCAGCTTTAGCAGGACATCCATCTTTGCTCTTGGTTGAAATGGAAATGTATACCTAACTGCATAGCATCCAATTCTACAGTTGACTTTCCTGAATCAGGGTCAACATGTGTTTGGTTGTGGATCGTTTTCAACAGACCTGCAAAGCAGGTAATTTTAAAAATAGACACAAAACTGTCTGAATTTACAGTGAGCTGAGCAGTGTCAGAAAGAAAAAAATCACTCTGTGCATGTCCAATTCTGAAAGAGAAGGCGAGCAAAGTGCAGGTTTTGCAGTCTCCTACTTTTTTTTTGCTGTGACAGTAGCTGCTGCTAAGCTGCGGCTATATTTGCCTGAAATCTCCGACACTACTGGCATAACAATAATGCTCTCTGTGTCATCCCGCAGGAAAGAAGCACTAGGCATGCCACATTAATTTATAATATTATCTGTCACATTGATCTTTCTGCCTATCTGTAAACAAGTGTTCTACTACTGCTCTTTATGCATCACATTATGCAGGGGAATATCATTGTAATGCAGTTCTCTGGGGCCAAAAGCTCAGAGGCTGCATTATAAGCATAGTGTAAAAATGGCGGGCTCCTGGGTTTGTTAAATTGCCGCTAATGACATTTCCTTTGCGTTGTGCTCCATGCACAGGAAACATCTCTGAAGTCACTTTGTGATGTACGTGGGTGGACTCCACGTGCAAGAAACACCATTGACATCAATTCCTTTGCAAAGTGACATCAGTGGCACTATGCACAGTGAGCAGAAAGTGACATCAGCGACACTTCATGCTCTGTGCGCTTACCAACAATGTATACGAAGTGAGATCAGCGTTGACCTGAATACCCGCGAGTTTGACATTTTTAGAGTGGGATGTCAGATGTACCATGGTTCTGATTAACATGGGCTCGCATTAGACCCAAACTTTAGTTGAAACAGCATCTAAACACTCGATAGAGGGTGCTATAACAAGGTTCCCTTGTCGTATCATCATTAATCAGATCCTAAAGGGGGTGTGCTTGAAGGAAAAATCACTACACACAGACTATGGAGCTTCACAACTGAAGCTGGAAGAGTTGAAGAGTTTTTACTTTCATCCTTTATGGTGCATCTTAATTTTAAAAAATACTATTAAAATAAGCCCCTTCCTGTATAATCTGTTAAATATAGTAAGTCTGCTATGTCTTTGACAAATTGTTTTATTGACATGATATTTAACCTTGGATGTGAGTGATATTGAAACTGCAGAACATCCTTATCTTACAGTTACATTCAAATCTTTACCTAAACCTTCTGATATCAAGTTATTATTATCTAATCATATGCTAGCTTTTGACTGGTGGATAATGATATTTCACTTTAATGTTTTGCTGAAATTCCAGAATACAACCACAAGACAATATTTTTAATAATACAAATATTATTATTAAAAATAATATGTGCGCTGATGTTTTCTAATATTGAGCTAACTTTGGAAATGAGTACACATGCACCAACATTGAACCTATAACAGCAACTCAAGGTTAAAAATACTAGTCGTTTGTAAGATACGTATGTTCTGCAGTTTGAAACAAGTAAAAAAGGCAAGCTGTGATATCCCCATAGTTAAGTAGCTTGCTGACGCTCCCCTTAAATGGAATAAAACTGTCACAGTCTTGGGAAATTATTATTAAAGGATTCTAGTAAATATAATACAAAAGTATTGGGTACAATTTATGGTTGTGCGACCATGTGTAACTGCAGGTAGATATAATTACAGAAACCCTTATTTACATTGAAACCAACAAGCAATGAAGATAATTACAGGTGAATCTGTTATCTGAACATTACCAGCAAATTGTTTGCTTTATGTTTTAGGTGGGATGATTAATGAATCAGTTAAGGTTTCTATTTAAGGTTTAAGATTGTGAGCACAGAACTAGAGATACAATGTTAAAAAGTCTTAAGCAAAATTAAAGTTTGTAAGATTAGAATGGAACGTGTAGCAGATTTAAATGGTCAATTATATCTTTCAAATATGACTACCTTGTTAACATATTAGAGGCTATGCAAATTGGAGTAAACTGAGATAAATAAATACTCCATGGGACACGGAAAGAGTGAAAGGGATCAGGTAAGTTTGAGTAATTATTGACCTTGATAACATCTACTTGTAATTGGTAAATCTCATAAGCACACAAAATGAAGGGCAGTGCATTTCTCGGAAAGAAGAGAATATTTGCTCACTGGACAACTCAATAGATTTACTGATAAGTAGACAATTACTCACTCTGTCTCTAAACTGGATTGGGTAATGTGACCAATCATAAGGATAACATAATATCAATCAGAAATTTTTCAACAACCATCAATACCTTTGTAATGATTTGAAACATTTAGCATTAGAATTCAAGTAGTTAGATTATGAATCCTTATATTTGCAAATTATGTTTTGTGATAAATCCAGAGTGGGAGCTCTCCTGCGTGTCTATCATTGTGATAAGCCGAGCAATGTTTAGATACCAATTAGTGAACATTTTGTAGAGCTACCCAACCGACCGTAGGAACAGGATTAATAATGAAATATCTAGGCAGATCCGCATCTTAAGAGAATTAGCTCTCTTCTCCCTACCAGAAGGTTTTATGTTCTTATGTTAAGCCCTAAAGCTGTCTTTTACTGTAAATTGATATGGTTAACTGCACTTATCAATCCATAGCTATTCCACCAGATATGATATAAAGAGCAATGAAGTGTTCCATTTGTGAAGGAAGGTAAAATTGCTAGAACTAGACCAATGACACTTGACCAGATGATTTTAACATTTTACAGCGACTATAGTGAAGTCTCTTCTGTCATTCAAAGTGAAGAGGACTGTAGATGGATGAGCGCAACCATGAGAAAGTAAAGGTAACAAACAGGGTAAATAGAAGTTTGCCCAAAGCTAGTTGCAATGTGTGGTGTTCAGTGCTTTAAAGGAAGTATCTGGCCCTTAGCTACAGAGATCGCTGCCTTATTTTTGAATTAATGTGATGCATTACCCTGTTAGAGGGCATTATAAATACATGCAGGTTTTCTGTGAGCATTTAGGCCATCAGACTAAGGACATTCTTACCTCGTATCTCACTGTGATAGCAATAAGACATCAAGCAATATGGGCAAAGAGGGAGGGGAGATGTGATAATATGTATCAACTCTTTTGTAATATGTTCATCAAGTGATTCTGTACTGAGTAGATACATAACTGTGATCTGTGTAATTAGGCTGTTAGTGTTGTCACCAAGGAAGTAATCCATTGACTTGATCTATAATAGTTCAGTGAGAATTTTAGAATTATTGAAGGACAATAAGTGAGACAAGACATGAACAGATTATTCCTATGTATATATATGACATTTTTTTGTTTGAGAATTGTTTCGTGTATTCTCCTCTTTTACTCTCCCGGAGGCACTCACAAAATGATCATTCTTTATGTACAAGTCTAGACAGTGAGTGTTGACAGGCTATTCATTTATGGAAGGGATCATAACCTGATCCTGTTCTCATCCAATACATATGCCCATTTTCTATCAGGCTTCAGATTTACCATTAATTATTACTAAATATTACTGGACCGCTTTTGAATATATACATTGTAATTCATGAACAATAAGCTAAATTTTTAAAAATACATATACCATTATTCTCATCATGATTCTCACAGAATGTATTAAAGATTACGTAGACACTTACATAGATCTGAAATGTCAGTGAAATCAAGGACAACGATACTTTGCTTTTATAATTGTCTCTCAGTGGCATGGTTTTACTCACCGCAGAAACAATCAGCTCTCCACCAAGACTTTGAATTTCAGCTTTGACCTGGCTGCAGATTTTCAGCTGATGGGAGTAGAGCTTGATCTGTTCCAGGTATGCCAACAAGTCATGTTTACAAGACAGATCTTGACACTGAAAATACAAAAAACAGCATTGATTGACATACAGGTTCTTTTAATACTAATGTAGTAAAAAAAATTGAAAAATGTGAGCTTCAGTGCGATTTCTATATCAGAAAACAATATTTAATTTTACAATATTAGGATACCTTTTTGCAAAACTATAAACCATGCAAAGGCTACCGTGGCATTCAATGTGCATGGATACATTTTCTGGTTGTACTAAGAACTGCTTCTCTATAAATAAAGAAAAATTCCCAGAGGAAGAACTTTGTAAATTGCGTATAGTAAAAAGAATTGCACAGAATATGTGAATTCTAATATGAATATTTCGGTATTCCCAGTACAGCAAATGTAGAGGAATGCTTTCTGAATATGCTAATTAAAAATAGTCACAGACACTTGGTCAGTATAACAGGACAGTGGGTGTTAACTGTCAGCTCATCCACAACAAAGCACAAGTGACTCAGCAACCTGCTGAAAATACAGTTCTAGATTTTGAAATGGGTTTGGAAGTCACGCATTCTCATTGCAGATCACATGCCTAGCAAGGGTCTAGTCTCAATTCTGTAGAAATCCCAAACTGTATTGCTCAAACTACCAAAAAGGTTAATCAGTGTTAATGTAATTTTATTTTTATTCAAAGACAATTAATAACTATGCATTAGAAAACCACACAGCAATAGATCTCCAGAAGGAATCAAATACAATATTTTTATGTCGATCTAAACACACAAACGTTTCCACCAGAGTATGCAGTACAATTTTTGTTACTTAGTTCTTTGACAGCTCATAGCCTGCCTGTGATTAGACTTGTCGTCTGTGACTTATCCTGCTTGGTCGACAATGCATAGCTGATAGTTTGGATGAGCCTGGCTTAATTTTGCATTCATTCCTCTACTCAGGCATGATCTTATGTGGACCATTAGTGAAACAAATGAGACAACAGAGGAACTTATTCAAATGCAGTGACACATTTTGCAGACTTCAAAGTAAAATTTGTCTGACTGCTTTAATAATAATCTGGTAAATCTTCTTATCGCACACAAATTTTAAAGGTTTGTACACATGTCTTACTTTTAAAGTACTCCTAAATTTCAAAAATACAGTTGGTAAAGTGATGTCATATTCTCATTCAACATTTGTAAAATTCAACAATTAAATTATCATGCTAAGACAATATATTCTAGGAAAGAAACAAGTATTTAAATATTCTGCTAACAATTCTGGGTACAGCTTACTTCAGCCAAGGAGCTGTCTCACTTTAGATGCCAATAATGCATAAATTTTACCGTACTTGTGACAATTTGCTGTGAAATTCATGAAGAATCACAGCATAAATCGGGTTTAAGGTGCATTCACTTTGAAGGTTACCTGCCAAGATCGCTTTGACCTTTAATTGACTAACTACGCAAGAACTTTTCGGAGACCGTTTTAATGTTAGAGTTGATTCATTTCCAGCTGGTTTAGTAAGAAGCTAGGTTTTGCCTTTGGTTAGTAGATTCTTGTGCATATTCTTATTTGCATCCAATTTCTTACAGAGTTGCAAAGAGTTATCCTCAGCCTCCTCCTGCAAAAGTGATCCAGATCGGGAAATATAAATCAGTTTTCCCACTTCAAATCACTACTGCTGGAAGCGATTTCGTATCAGCTCTAGCAGAATAACTGGTTGTTAGATAAGTGTCAATACAGGACCTAGATATGCTGAGTGTTTGTTACAAACATAAGGATTACCAATAATAGATTCACTTTGTAGCTGCGGTACGTTTTCATGCTCGTTCAGCTATAAAATGGCATTACAAGCACCGGGTTTGTACAGAGGATATTAAAATGTTACTGGAAAGACCTGGACTGCTCTATTTTGCTTTCTGTCCATCAATAGTAGCAAGTTATTCAACACCAAACAAACAGCAGAATTGGAAAACTGCAGTTCCTTCTTTTCACTACAAAGTATGAATAAATTATGATTGATAAAGGATGGATCAAACTAATAAATGTACACACTAACGGAAGAACTAGAAAAAATGCCTGAATATATCTTCAAAATGAGCTGATGCGTGGTGCTGTTTGTGAATACAGTCAAGTCATCAGAGACAAGCCATGTGAAAAACAATTGCATTAACCATCACCACCATCATCATAACAGATCAATAAAAATATTTTTTGCACCAAACTTAGTTCATAAATTTAGCAGTTTTTGCCTCTTTTCACCATTTTCGTGCTGAGAAGTAATTCCCCCATTCCCCAGCATAGCTATCTACCCTCATAGGTTTGCACATTGCCATTCACAACAGCTACATTTATCAATTCCCATGCCACAGCCTCATCAGGTGCTGTTGTGGAACAAATTTGATTTGCTTTCTATAACAGCCTATGGCACAATTATACTTATATCTCATATTTTTTCCACAATAGATCTAAATCTTATAAGCTGTTGACTTTCTAACCTCATAGCATTCAGAATCATATTTGTAGTCTGAAGTTTTCCTTATATTGAATTGTTGCTGAAAAGCACAGAAAGAAAATATCAATTTCAAGAGTTAGTCTCATGCCACTAAAAGAAAAGGCAGTTTCTTCTGATGTCTTGGCCAACAATTCTCCAGGTAAACTGGACTTTCACTTCATCGCTTTTTGTAGGACCTGTTGGGTGCAGATTGGCCTCCATGTTTGCCTACACATACACAGTTACTACACTTGACAGGCATTAGTTGTAAAGTGATTTCAGACAGTTTGACATTATTGATGCTATATAAAATGCAAAGATTATTAATTATGATTATTATACTAATGAACGCTTTGTTACTAAACATTGACAACATAGGAAATTTTGCAATACATTTCATATTTTTATAATCCAATTTGTAATTATTACGGTATCAAATTTAATACTTGTTTAGCAGATTCAGATTCTCTTGAAATATACCAACTCATAGACTTGCAAAATATTTACAAGTGATATAAACAGAATTATGAAGCAGATTCTTATCTGAATTCCTACTGCACTTAAGCAGCTGTTGATAAGCCAGTGCTAATCATCCATCATGCATTGTGACACAAGTGTTTTCTGACGTGAATACTGAATTCTCGCTAAACCCTTGATGTGAAATCACAACAGCATTGATGAACAGAAGAGCAATATGTGGTTCACAGACAGATGTTATCAACTGAGAAATAGATTGTTGTATTTCAAATAAGAACAAATCAAAAGTAAAACTATTTTGAGTTATTTGTTATTTAATATTCATGTTATTATTAGAGCTGCACTATAAAAAGAATGTTCAGGTCAAGATATCTACTGATTTGAAGATGGCATACTGGATGGGTTTCCAAGTCGATGGTGCAATTTTAAGTTCAAATCCATCCTGACATTAAATTGTGCAAGTATCATCTGTAAAATGCAATAGATTGTCAATGCTCTACAGGGTTGCAGAGTTGAACATTTTAATATAATAGTGTACCTCTGAAAGGAAGAAATAAAACTCTTTGTTTCATCCATTGTAGCACATTACTGGTTGATACTCATGAATTATCTGTCACCTGTCATAACGTACTTAAATATGTGAAAGAAAAACAGAAACGATACCTGGTTAGCAATCTGCCGTGCTAAAATATCCATTCTGGAACCCGACTCTGAGATTGTTTTGGCTGCATTGATTACATCAGATATATGTTTCAGTGGCCCTCGACCTCTGTGGGATGCAAATCAGATCATTTAGCTGCAATACATGGCAAATTATTAAGGCATTTAGACATTAAACATTTCAAAAGTGTAAGATTCCACATTTAGATTTGTAATGTGTTTATAAGTGGACCCTCACACAGTTGTCATTATGGTCTTAATAATTCCATAACAACCAACACAAAGCAAAGGGAAAGAGGTTTTTCTACTGATATTGGGTGTTTACAAAATCATGCTTTTTTTTCACTATATTAAAAAATGGATTGGGGAGAGGAGCTTGGATTATTTAGGTTCGTACAGCAGAGGACAAAATTCCAGTAAGACAACACAGAGGGCAACATTATCTTCAACGATAAGTATGATCGAGCCATAGGTCTCGACAAAGCAAGGGTAGAATAGGCAGTAGAATGGCAATTGAACATAACACTCAAATTTCCTACAATTTTCTTGTAAAGGATTACTTAAAGTCAGGCAGACTTGACCCATTTCTAAAATGTCCTACGTTTCTAATCTGCCCGTTTTCCTAGTCCAACCTGCAGCAAATCATACAAAGAATATAATGCAAGACCAAATATATGTTTAAAAATAAAGCAAAGAACCATAAGCAATTGGTTGCCTCGTTTCACCTGCAAATACACAGTAAATTCACTTTACAGTATATTCTGTGAAGCACTTTGAGATTTCTCGAAGACGTGAAAAGCGCTATATCAAATGCAAGGATTATTATTATTATAAAGTAGGAAAATAAAACATGATCTCGTTTTAGAAAAAAAATAAAATCCTAATGGTCTTCATAAGCAGCAAGTGTGTCAAAATGTGTTTCTCCTAATCATTTTGCGTTTACTAAAGTATTAAATTGACCGACAGAAAAGGATTAATCTTCTATCCCTGCCATTAATTTTCAGAGGTATTCAAGATGGGATCATTTTCCATTGCATTTAACTTTTTTCTATTTTGCTGGATATCAAATATATCAATTATTAAATGTGTAAGCTTCACTAAACATGACAATTAACTTGTTATGAAGTTATTAAGGTTATGATGTTATGCATTGCTGATAAAAAAATGTTCACATATTTGGATTCTGTGGTGCAAGCTTAATGAGAAGCTTTGCTTTATGATACGAATTCTAGTCTACAAATGTGGATCAGAATTTCAGTCTGGGATTAAATCACTCTGCTGCACTAAGCTAACTTCAATATTTATCTTCTCTGCCAAATGTGAAAGATAAACTCAAAGTGAATTCATTGCACATCTTGTACTATAGTTTTATTGGAGGTGGAACTCTAAGAACATTAAGGCAGCAGGCACAAGACATGCTGTACTGTATAGGTCCTCTCATCATGCTGAAGACAGATTTTTCATCAAATATCTGATGAGGAAACTCTGAGGCTTTGGCAGCAACTGATGGAAGGCTTTACCTGGGGTCTGGGTTTGTGAACACATTTTCATGTATCCAGGGCTTGGAATCCACGTTGATTGGTATTCACAGAAGTAAGTAGCTACTGCTCAAGCTCTGCACCTCCAAGTGGAGGCATGTTATATGCTTTTAGGTCACATTCAACTTATGTGGAACTCTCAGTCGGGCTTGGATACTCTTAAGCATAGTTTCTATATGTGTCAGACACCTGGCTGACAAAAAGGCTTATAAATTAATTTCTCTTTCGTGCTTCTGCTTATTGCTTCCCCTCCAGGATCATGTCCTGTGGCCAATTTTCATGTGAACCCTCGACAACACCTTGGGACATCCTCCTGATGTGAAAGGCGCCATATAAATGTAATTTGTTGGTATTTTGCTGTTGATAAGGCATGCTGGAATGCTATTTAGTCATCTGGATATCACAGCAAAGTCCAATCCTCTTGTCATCTGACTTCCACATGTGAAGACTTTCTAACAGTGGTCATTGGATAGTGAACAAGAGGAGAAACTTTGACTAACTTTTCTCCTTCAACAACAACTTGCACTTATATAGCGCCCTCCACTTACATAGCGCCTGTGGACGGGCAAGGCCATAGTATTTTATTTTAATATTTTATTTATTATTTTATTATGTAGTGTATTTTAATGTCGTGCCTGATCTGAGATTTGCTAAAACAATACAGATCTATTTAGGGCCTATACGATTGAACTAAATCAAAGTAGACAGATTTACTGACTGAGTCACATGGGGAAGCTTGATTGAAGAATTCTAACACCTCAGCAATTCCATAAATCTATAAAGAAGTATGCTTCTCTTGCATGGGTGGTTCTGACAAGAAAGTTTTCCCAGTGAAGGTTCTATTGACTTTAGCTTCAAGGTAGACTCTTGCACATTGGTGGCCAACCTGTAGCCACAGGGCCATCAAGAAGCGCCACCCTCTCCCCCCCCATCCTCCACCCCCTGAACATTTGCATGAGTCTCGGTAAGTCTGCATTTCAATTAGTGGTGTGTTTTCAGTTTTTTCT
The DNA here is from genome assembly GCF_018977255.1 of Callorhinchus milii. Lineage (NCBI taxonomy): Eukaryota > Metazoa > Chordata > Chondrichthyes > Chimaeriformes > Callorhinchidae > Callorhinchus > Callorhinchus milii. Next base: position 17,068,596 of record NW_024704748.1, on the reverse strand, counting down.
TGATTATAGCATAAATCAAGAAATATTCAATCAAGGAAATGTATTTAGTTGGCTAACCATAACGGTTGGCCACAACTGCTTCAGTAGATACATTTATGTTAACACGAAAAGCACCACTGCTTCAATCATAATGCAGAACAATTGGCCAAACTCTTCCTAGGTTCTGCCATTGTATTGGAGGATTTTTAGATAGATATCTAAAAAGCAGTAAACTACAGGCATATGGGGAAAATGCAGGATAGGAGATTGAAAGATTTGCTAAAACAATACAGATCTAGTATAGAATATACTAGATACAGAAGGGCTAGTATAGAAAAGATGGGTCAAATGGCTGCCTTTTGTGCTGTAAATTTCTATTATAGGTTTCTATCCTAAGAGACCAAATTCCAGTGTTTGGGCTACAGCAATTATTTGTCAACATGGGCACAGGAATCTTGGCAAAATTGCAGGCCTTCATTTACTCTTTTTAAACTGGGAGATGCAGTAACATTTTCAGGCAGAATAGACTGAGATTGGAATCTCAGCAAAACATAAAGAGCAGAAAGGTTATTAATATTTACTGATTCTAAACAAGCAGCTGTGGCCACTGAGACGAGTCTAGATATTCTGCTGTCCAGAATATTTATTATTAATCTTGATGATGCTAATGCAAGTACCAAATCAACATTTGCAGTTACCCAAAGTTGTGTAGAAAGCAAGTTGTTATAATGAAAAGTATCATTTAATGGTATTACTGGACCATGAAGAGTGGCATCGCAGGATTTTATCTGCATGTCCTTATTCCAGTCAATTGATGCCACTGCATTAAGATACGTTTGCCCAGGTAGTCTAATTTTAAAATGCTGTAGATTTATAATAAAGAATGTTGCAAAGGGGATCTATTATATGTTTACATTTGAAGAAGTAAATAAATTAAAATGTCTGAAGTTTGTATTTCCACGCCTTGTTTTGTGCTTAAGAGGCTGTGTTCTGAAAAGATGTCATTGAGTAGACATGTGAAGAAGAGACTGGCCTGATGAGAGTACAGCATTAAAAGTAATAACAAATTGGATGAATGTTTTACAAGCTACATGACTGCTTTAGCCTCTAGTTAATTCAAAATTTGGTGGCCTATTGATTGCAGTCAAAAAAGTAATATTGGAGCTGAGACTGCCAGGCACATTTGCAAATAATTGTGTATTGCACGAGTTAACAGTATATTTTGTGTATATGATTACATTTGTAATCCAAGCATGCACCAAGTAATGCCAGTAAGAAAATGATTTGTACTATATTTGTGTCAATGCTTTGCAATAGAGACCATATATACTGACAGAATGCTCATGGCGGTCATTAAACCAGGAGATAAATATCAAACGGCCCTTCATACTGAAAAAAATACGTAATGGATATCTGTGCTAACATTGCAAACATAATTACAAAGAGAAGGGTAAATCATTAAATGAGTGCAGCAGAAAAACTTGTTACAAATAGAAAATATACATCAGGGTATAATTGATTACAATCTTTATGTAACTCATCAAGCAGACATTACAACACACTTGTGACCTTCTCACTAATATGTGTTGTTTAATCATTCATAAAATATCCAGTGGGGCCCTGTTGTGGATCCTCCGAGGGCTTTGTTCATTGTCACAACTGAGCAGACAAATCATTGCACTGTAAATTGTGTGTACTATGGCTCACAGTATCCATAAATCATTGCTTGAGCGGGGGGGGGGGGGTGAGAAACTTTCATGTATTAAACAGGAAAGCTGGATGTTCCCAGTCACGGGAACACTGGTCTGTGAACTGCTCCAGCACTTTTGTGCGCACGGTATATCTATTAAATTAGCACAACATTTATGCATTTCTCACTGAAAAGACCCATTAAGGATGAATATACAAAGCTATTAAGTGTCAATTGTGCTATTTTGCTCTGTTTGGGATATGTAGGTTTTTAACTCATGCATCAAAGCCACATCACAGATGTATTACAAAACTTTGATCTGCATCCAGAACTATTGGTTTGAATACCCTTCTCATCTACATTATGGACATTTTGTAAGGACTGCTAGAATTGACCTGTTATATTACCTGGTACCAGCCAAGGCCCTTAAGTGATACCAGGAAAGGGTGACACTGGCCCCAAAACAGATTATCCTGGAAGTCCATCACATGTTTCACATCGTACTCACTTATCCACACAATAGGCTTCAGTCTCCTCAGTCTCCCTTGCCAAATGCTATTTTCTCCACCTGTAATGCTGTAGTGATCCTTATTGAAATGAGCGTGTATATATGTAGATATCTGTGAACAGCTGGTAATTATCACCTCATTGCATTTGTTAATCAGGCCACAGAGTCTTAACATGGAAACGTCTTCCAATTGACTACAGTGCTGCCGTTAGTTTTATAACCCTCCAGAAATTAACACTCACAAACCACAATTTCTGTGTGTAAAGTTTTGGTTCAAAAATTATTAAAAAACACAAATAACATTCAAACCTCTTTACTCCGGAACTATTCAACAACCCAAATTTTGGCTGACATAAATGCAATCATGGGACAAATCATTTTAACTTATTGGTTCCATTTCTCTGTTTCAAACTGGGCACAAAAGGGGCATGTTGCTCTTCTCTGTTATTACCATTAGAAGCTTGACTAAAGTTGATCAAGTGGATCCTTGAATCAATAGGCACTTTAGCAATCATGGAGATAAAAGCTGTTGCATGCAGTTAGTGTTTGAAAAAATCACAGCAGTCATTTCCTCTCTTGAAAATCACAAAGAAGTCCAAGAGTGTGTTATGCACTGCAAACTAGGACAAGATGAAACTTCTGGTCTAAGTAAAATTCAAAGAACTAATATCAAAAAATTCATTGAAAGATGGATACTTGAGGATAAGTGAACAACTAGTGGTGATGCACGTCAAGTCTAACAGGATATAAAAAAGGAAAATTTAAAAGTTTGTAGGAAGTTGATGACTGTTGGCCTAAATACAAGACTACAGACAAAAAAAATAAAATCAGGCAATTCAATAGAGAATTGAAATGATAGGGTTGAAAAATACTTCAAAGGGAAAACCACAATTTGGTGTATCTAGCTTAAACTTGTCTCTTGCAGGGACAATGATGTCCTATGTACATCATACTAATTTATGAGAACTTTACTCCAATCAAGCAGAGTTCTCCTGTGGAATACTTAGGGTTCTTTCTGCAGGAGATACACATTATGTTCTGAACCATTTTCCCAATGTGACGTTCTACAGGTATTTATGCCATTTTCAACACTGATAGCCAGTCAGTTTCAGAGTAAACTATTCCACCAGGAAATATCAAGAAAGGTCAAGATAATACTTTTTTTTGAAGTTCACCATATCATAAGATGGTGGGTCACAATCTGATATAAATAAACTGATATAAAGTTCAATTAAAAGTCTGTATATAATCTCCCAAGCCTCCCTCTTCACTAAACACAAAGATCTTATTCACTAAATGTATCTTGTTCTTGGATAAAGAGGTCACCTTGTCTGCCACCCTGTTCAAGATTCAAGGCATGAATAGCAACTTGGCACTTCAGATGTATTCCAACTCCAGTTATTTCATCTTCTCCTCCAGCCACGCTGGTATCCAACTTGCCCACTTTGATAATTACAATGCTCGACATAAGCAAGAATTATTCTGTAGACATACACAGAGTCAATCTGAAACTGCTATAACTGAGGTATTATTAAACTTTGGGCGGTCTGCTATCTGTCCGCACATCAGCTTGTTAAATTTAGTTTCATGTGATAGGAACTCACAAAATTGTCATGTTGGATGCTGATAACTCTTGCAATCCAAGTAAAGCTCCAGGCACATTGTCACATGATCGAAACGTGAAAAGTACAAGTACAATAGCAATTAGAATCTGCTGTCCTAAAGGTTAAGGAATTTCTCTCTTTATTGAGCCCTTTCTCCCCTCCCTTTATTTGGTCCTTTTTATTATCACCACAAGAGACATTTCTTCACCTTTTCCAAATCGTCTATTTACTCCTCTGCTACTCTTCGGATTTGATATTCAGAGCAGGAGCATTCTACGAAGCAGTCTGGCACATTGTTCCAAGCCTCATCTAGAATGTAAGGGTATTACCCAGAGTTGCCAAACCTGCTGCCGGTTTCCTTCAGATGAAGATTGGACTGGAGTTGGGGCCATAAACAATGGAAATTGCAATATTCTGCAATGAACACTGCAAAACTGTGACAACTCTCAACAGACAGGGTTCAGACGAGTTTTTTTCCAGAATTTTGGGTAAGTATTCAGAGGTCACTGCATTTTCTCAGACTACAAAGTTCTGGATGACTTTAATATTTGCCCTTGAACCTGATCTTTGGCCATAATATTGGGTCAGTTACATCTCTCCAGTAGAACATTTAAAAACAAATATAATTACAGTCACGTGTACATCCAGCTATTATCAGATACAAAGAGCTACACTCAGTGTCTGCAGGTATGTTAGTTTTGTAGACGGCTTACTTTTGAGGATGCCTTTTATTTTAGCCACACCTGTTTGGGCTTTCAGCCTATCTGCCCCCAACTCTATCCCAGAGTCTCTTTACTTCACACCTTCTCTTACCTCTCTTCGAGGTCTGTCTGAAGACCTTCTTTGAGCGTACCTTCCGCCCTATCCAGGTCCCCCCCCCCCCCGCCCCCATCACTTTGGCCCCTACACCTCCCGATTCAACCCCTTGCTTGGGTGCAAATCCTTGCTATCCTCCCAGCATGAAAGGCGATATATAAATGCAACTTATTGTTGTTGCTTTATACCCTGATGAACACAGCATTCAAACTTTCCTCAACCCTAAATCAATTAAGAACTGTACTTGAGCAATGTTGCTCTTTAATTTCCTGCGTTTCTCTAATAGTCTGGCATTTATAGAGTTTATAATGTCCTGATATTTTAAGTTAAGCGTTTTTTTCAAATGTTTACAAATTGCAAATCGGTACCGCTTCTCCAAGTCATATTGTACACTCTGAATAGAGTACAGTACCATCCAAAACAAAAGATCAAGCAATGCACAAGCTAAGGGAGACCAAACTTAATACTGTAGTCAATACAGTATGAATTGAGTTATGGGTCAGTGAAATAGAGAGTTCTGATTATCATACTGTTCTTCCTCCAGGCTCAATGGAAAGGCAGAATTTTAAATTTCATTGTGAACCCATCAAATAGGGTATTCACAACCGCTGATGGTATTTGCAAGTCAGAATAAATTCAGCTCTTTGATTCTGCAGACAAATTTCAGAAACTCATAAATTGCTTCTGTTAACTTCCAAAGGGTCGTTTATTTGTATCAGCCCTCCAATTCTCTTCATGTATTGACTGCATCTAGAGAAGGGGCAGGCTAATGCTCTTATTTGGTTCTTCTTCAGATTATTAATTTCCTTCTATAACCTGACCAGTTCAAGGAGGCAGTGCTTTTAAAACCTTAACAAATATGTATTTTGTATTTTCAGGTAAGCTTGTGGTGTTGCAATTACTTTTTCAATTTTCCACATCATCAAACTTCCTTGTTAGATAGGTAACCATCCTGCCTCAAGCATTGTGTCTCTTCAGTTCTCCATTATAAAAATTCTGCCCTCTCTTCCTTGCATTTTTTTTGTTATTAATATTGTTTTCCACCAACTTCATAAAAGCACTTCCTCATGGTTCATTGATTGTTCTATTCTTCCATTAGCTTTTTACCTTGTCTAAAGAGCCACCATTTAACTGATTCGTTAATCTCTTCTTTAAAAAAGCCATTAACTTTGCAAGAGAGGAAATCTGTTATAGGTTACTATGAAAAGTTTCAAACTTGACATGATAAAGTTCGCCAAAACTGACACTATTCTGTCCCTGACACATCTCTTGTCTTATTACTGGTTGACCCCGTTGGTACGTGAGCTGGTTGAGTGTGGGTTAGTGTGGGTTAGCATGGGTTTGCTGTGGGCGTGAGATATAGACTTAGCTTCCAACACTGATTTCCTTCTGCAACATTACTGACCTTGAAGTCATCAGGTCCTGGTGATGCGACATCAGGCAACATACATATCATGTAGGAATTGAAGTCAGCGGTGACCTCATGACCTGGAGGTAGGGCTGGCAGCTATTTTCTTCCCCCCAGAGTTGCTATAATTTGGTGTATATTTTTTGTAACCCAGACATTGCATTCTAAACATGTTGCCCTCTACCACAGGAGAGTTCCCTAACTTTGTAACCAACAAAGCACAATCTGGAAAAAAATGCTCCAGAATACAAATGCTATTGCCAGACTGAACATATTTAAACATTAGTGTTCTCTTTCTCAATGGCTTGGTGAGTAAATGAACTGAGTTTTGTGCCATTGAATTCAAATAGATTGGGCTGTATTGGTATTCAAATCCAGGTCCAAGCAGGTTCTAACTTTAAACTAATAGGGTATTTTGATCAGTTGTGCACAGGAGCCTGTTTACTCCATGTGCAAATAACATAATGCACAAAATAAAATCTGATATTGTTAGACCTATCTTTTGCTATTATCATTCTTTGCATCACCGCCTCTCACTGAAGCCAAATAGCAACTTTAGATATTTAGATTTTTAAAATTCTAAATATATTTTGTTGTCCATAAAGAGTCAGTTTGATTACCTGGTAAAATCAGTCATCTCCATCATGATCATACACATTTTCTTAGCAAGTACAATGATGTCATTGCTGGTATCATCCCATATTTCAATTTCTGCATCAAGTTTACTCTTTACTTTCTTGAAATCCGCAACTTGCTCAGCAATCTTGGCCTTTTCTTCTTCTGGCAGCTCAGTCATCTTAGCCTGAAACATATCAGGAAGGAAAAGGATCATAGAGGGAGAGGTATAATAAATCTGATAGTACTTTCAGAATAATTTACTGCATCTGTCAAGAAAATTTGCATTGCTTATCATTGCTCCTTAATTTTCATCTACTTACCATCTCTCATTCCTATCCACTCAGTTACCCACTCTCAGCCATTCAGCCAGTCTCTTTAATATTGAATCAGATGCCTCATACAGAGGTATACAAAGGATCATCACATTGGCAGGAAGAAGTCAATGATTATTGGTTAAGCATAAGTTATAAAGGGTTAAAGTCAGTGACAACACACGACAGAAACTAAAAAAAAATCACAAACCACTCTCAGTTGAATCAGTGTCTCATTATCCAGACTATTCCTAATAACAAGCTGCTGCTTATACGACCACATAAGCTTGGTGAGAAGTGATGCAAATTAAAAATTCCTACATACCTTTAAAACAGAAGTAGCCCCATTCAGCCTCTCGAGCCTATTCTATTAGAGCATGGCTGATCTGTACCTCAACTCCATTTAGCCACCTTTGCTCCATATTCCTTGATACCCTTACCTACCAAAAAACTATCGAGCTCAGTCTTAAAAAATTCCAGCATCCACAGCCTTTGGGGGGAGAGAGTTCCAGATTTCCACTACCATTTGTTTGAGGAACTTGTCCGAAGCTTGATTTTAGAACCATGCAAGAAGGAGATTAACAGTAAAGGAACTTAAATCCCTGCCATCTGTTGCCTGTTGAGCTGATTTGTAGACCATTTTTTATTATGCTGAAAAGTATCCTTTTTAACTCTTGTCTTTAGAATAATTACAATACAATGTAATTTATTCACTGGTCACTTACTCAACCAGTGAAAAAGTGGTTTTGTATAAGTGAAAAAGACTTGCCACAGATATTTGCTTTTCAGCTGTTGACTATTCCATTGGTACTGTTGTTTGATTTGGATGTTTTGTTAGTCAAATTCTATTTTATTTCAGTCTATAAACTTCTGCTCTGTGTGACAATAACTGCTGTTCAAAAAGAATGTGGGATGCTGACATGTTTTCATCTAAAATCTAGTGCACAGAACAAGTGAGGGAATGGTTAATCCCTCAGGCAAGTATTCTAAAAGAGCTGATAAACATAAGCACAATTTACAAGATAAGAGCAAATGTGAATGCCACTTGCAGGATTGTTATGAGAGGTGACAGAACTGAAAACATTCCAAGCAAGTTCTTTGATCGATAAGATAATTAAATGCAAAGCATTGCTGACATCATAATCATGCACCAAAGAACAAATTCTTGTCTTTATGATTTCAAGATGATCTCACCTTCCTTTGACTAATATTTCAAGCACCAACTCACGTTTATATTTTGTGATAAATTTAAGTTACTTCTGTGCGTCTAGATTCAATAGTTTCTTCTTTAAAAATATGTAACCCTTGTTTTATAGCTAAGATGTGCCATTCATTTGCTCTTTTCATTATAGGCCATGTGAATAATAACTTATATTAGCAAATAAATTAATGATACCAAAATCTAAAATAAGTGTTTCTATTAATTGCACAGTAATATTCACTCATTCACTTTAATACACCCTTTGTCTTGCCACATTAACATCTATTGTCATTTCATACCCTGTCAGTTTTTCCTTCTGTTTGAACACTGGTGCGACTGCGGATATCATGGTCTTCCTCAAAATCAGACACATCTTCAAGTTCTTCAGGTGTCTGGGAGAAAAAAAAGTAAATGGAAATGTTATTAAAAAATCAAAGCAGAAATGGATGAGAACTAAATTCTCAATGTATTTGAACGTTTAGTCACTGAACCTATGACCATGATTGGCGTTTTCATAATGCTATTAAATCAAAAATCGCAAGGTACCAGTCTAACCCATTATTTGACAAGTTTAGCATCGAGCTTTAAGCTACTTTTCAAAGTTTTACTATATGATACTATACGATTAATCTGCTCCAATTTACATATCCCAATGGAGACCAAATGGAAAAATCATTGTATGTTTTATAAAGTACATTTTCTGTAAAGTTTGGGGGCAATGATAGTGCTGAATAAGACATAATGCTATTCGATAACGTATCTTTATCCTATTATGTCTCTTAATTGATATGTGATGGTAATAGAGACAGAGAACCCTGAAATGCATATAGTCTTGTACATTTTTAAAGTTGAAACCTTTTGAATATTATGAATTTTGATATTTCACCACAGGATGCAACAGAGTAGCTGAGACCTTTCCAGAAAGTGACAAAACGTGTGTCTTGAGAAGCCTTTAAACAACATTTATGGTGTCACATGTAAGCTACCAAATTTTCAGAAAGACAGATTTATATTTACCTGAATTTATTGTCACTTAAACATTAAGATTTTAAAGAAAGGTTTTGCTGTTTTCCATACTACAAGTAGTTAGTGTTGACACTATTGAATATACAACTCAGCCATGTTTACTGTGGAAAGACAACCATCTCAGCAGGATAATGGTACTAGAGACCCAGCTGTGGATTTCTCAAGCAACTAACCATGTGCAAATAGTACTTCTCCCACTCGGACTAGCATTCGTAATCTCAATAAAATCTTGGGAAGAAAAGGCTATTAAGTCTACTAAATGTGCCCTTTCTACAATCCACTTGTGACTATCCATATTGAATTCTCTCTCCTTCCCTCTCATTTTATATTTCTCATGTGCCAATTTATATGTTCACTTTTTGGAAACTTGCACTAAGAACAGAAAGTTGCAGCATCTCTTTCACTTATTCATACATACACACACATCCGTGAAAAGCAACAGTGCATGCATACTGCAAACGCCCATAAATCACCTTCAAAATCAATAAACTTCTTCATTAACCTTACCAACAATGTTTGGACTAGTCAAAGTCATCAACTAACATAGAGGAAAGCTTTAACAAAATGCTAACAGAAAGAAAACTGAAACACACTCTTACATTTCAGATCGATTGTAACTACTTCTAGGTCATATAATTTTTGCATCATCTTGTCACTTCTCAACATGCTTTACTGACATCACATGTAGAATATATAATATTACTACATACATTAAATCATTTGAAATAACTGCAGAAATCAAGGTGTGAGTGGAGTTCTGACGAAAGTTTATCGACCTGAAACATTAACTAATTTTACTTTCTCCATAGATGCTGCCTGACCTGCTGAGTGTTCCCAGCGACTTCAGTTTTTATTTCAGATTTCCAGCATCTGTAGTAGTTTGCCTTTGGCAAGTGGAGTATTTGATTTGCGGTCCCACAACAACAACAACAATAACAACAAAATTACATTTGTAAAGGGCTTTTCACATCGGGAGGACGTCCCAAGGCGCGGGAGCCTGCAGCATTAAGAGAGCCCTGGTCAAAGTCATAAACACCAGGTGGATGTTATCCACCAAATCCCATGGCATTAATCGAAAAGAGATGGGAGTTTCTTACAATGGCCAGGGCCAAATAAAATTGGCCAGTCATTTCATGGCTGTTTGTGAGATGTTGCTGTGTCAAATTGGCTGCTGAGTTCAATTCCAAAATACGGAGTCATTATACTTTACAATAAATCCTGTGACGCACTTTGAGATGCCCTCCCGATGTGAAAGGCACAAAATCAAATGCAAGGATTATCATAAACATCATCCTTTCTGTCTATTACTAGCGCTTCTTGTTCTCCTTGATATTTATTGCCTTTGTGCTCCGCTCCACCCTCGGCGGCCGTGCCTTCAGCCACTATGCCCCGAGGCTCTGGAACTGCCTTCCTCACTCCCTTCGTCTCGCTCCCTCCCTTCCCATTTTCAGGTCTCTGCTGAAGATCTTTCTTTTCGACTGCACCTTTGGTCACTTTCCCCCCCTCCTCCTGGCTCGGCCCCGGGATCCGTTACTGTAAAGCGCTCTGAGATGCCATCCGGCGTGGAGGGTGCTATATAAATCCAAGTTGTTGTTGTTTAGCACTGTTGACCATTCCATTCTTCTCCATCTCAACTTTCCTATAAACCTTTCGTTTTGGCTCTAACCAAGACTGTTTCCTTTGACGCTGACAACATCAGATGGCTTCTTAACTACTTCTCCAAAAGCAACCAAAACCTTCATCCACACCATTGTCACCTTCAGACTTTGTCCTTGTCTCTTCACTGTGTTGTGTTAACACCAGGGATAACCAGAGAATAGCCAGAGAGAGCAGAAGCAAAATAAGAGTATAAATTAACATAAGCTATTCTTGTACAATTCTTACTGGGTTACTGGGTAATACTGACAAATTTGAGAATGAGTAACTTATCCACTGTCTGTGGATTGTATGAAGCATGAGTGCATCTCAAAAAGGAAGGGAAAAAAATACAAAATATAAGCTACATTTTTATGCCAGCATAATAAAATTGAATGGTAATTAGACACAGGTCACCTAGCTCTCTCTGAATTCATGCATTAGAGAGACAAAAGGAAGTTTATTACAGATGGTCAATAAAAATAAATGACTGAATTGGTAGATCTGGTTACATTTCACTAATTTTATTTAGGTTTCAGAATTTGGTCTTGAAACATAAATGATAACCATGGCTACCATAATTGTGTTGGTTGTAACAGAATGACATTACTTCATCAGGAATCCACCAAGAAATTGATGAGTATCTTTCAAACATGAAGCAGAAACTCAGCTGAGACATGAACTGTGTTTGCAGGGGACTAGTCATCACTTCACTATAAATCAACTTCCCACTGTTCAGACAAATACAGGTTATGCCACATGTTGATGTGTGAAACAGCTGGAATCTTGATACAAAACTGTAAATTTAGCACAAACAGGTAAAGATGGATCAAATAGTTACTTTGATTACACCTTGCTTATTTGACTATACTATATATGATATTATATGCTGCAACATTCCTGATGAATTAAAAGCTGCTTATTTATTGGCGTAGTCAATTAAATATTGAAACAAACAAATAAATAATAATAACTTGTAAAACATACCCAAAATCATTTAAGAGATATAACATTATATAATATTCCTAATATTTTTAACTTTGGCATATTTACCTTTCATCTATCCCATTTGTGACTTTTGCTTGTATGGGTTTATTCACAAAGTACTTCATTCATCATTTTGGATGAGTAGGACAGCAGCTAACACTGTATGAGTCTTTTAATCAGTTTGGCTCAGTCACAGTGGATATCTGCGAATGATCCATCTATCACCTAGCTTCATTCTAAGCCTTATTCTAGTTTGACAAGATGTTTTGTGGCTTCATTCCAGTGTAAAATTTAGTCAGCCATTTGCGTCCTGAAACATATGAGTCAGAAAACTCAATAAAGGAAACAAACAAATTCACCAGAGCTTATTTGTTGTCTTCAACTGATCTGTTGTTTTAAACCCATTATAATTGTCTTGAAACTGTTCACTAAAAGTATTTAGTTCTGCACATCTACTTTAATAACTGCATATAACAACTGTATATAAAGGCTGCAGAATCCATTCTGTTTAGCTTTATGGATCCCACCACATGGTTTTAGTCTCGACTCTTTCTGCTCTACTTATGAAATATCCTGCCAGAGTACAATCTCACTGCCCAGACTGCCAATTAGTTAATTCATCAAGTGACAACAGTTTAATCTCTAAAAAAACACAAGTAAGATTAACTTGATCACTTCTACAACTATATCAGACCTTGATAGATTCAAAAATAGCCCTTAGAGTCGGTTTTCAACAAATAGACCAATATATTTTCATAATACATGTCAAGACCCAGGAAATTAGTTAGGAAATAAACTATTTTGAACTTTGGAACTAAAATGAGCAAAAAAAATTAGAAATGGTAGAGAGGACCTTATTATAATAGTTGGGAATGAGAAGAGTAAAGCCAAAATAATAAGTCGTAAAGCTACTGCTGACAGGTAATGGCAGTATTTTTTCCTTTTATTTTCAAGTCACACCTGGAAGGATCACAGTAAACTGTACTCAAGCAAAGGCAGGCATGCTTGTACTCAACCTGCACCTGCTCGCAAAAAAATATTTCTACACAATTCAGACTTTAGAATAATAATCATAAATAATCCTATTTGCATTTAAACATATCCTATTTTTCAGTTTGCAGTGAAGCTTGTAATAGAATACTTCTCAATTCTGTCACATGATACAGCTTTCAACAATGATACATGGAATACTTGAACACGCTGGAACAGGGCATTTAATTTGATGCTTTTGACATGATCACAACAAAGCACTCATTGAATTCTCAATTGCTTTGCAAAGAATGTAATGCAAGTGGATTTTTCAAAACTATGAAAATATGTCTGAAATCCTGCAGAATGATCAGATAAACTCCAAGAAGGCCCTCTCTGTCATTTCCTGATGTGCTGTAGTTGTAACAACTACAACACATCAGTTGTAGTTGTAGCCTTTACATTGCATTTTCACACCTCAGTGCCCTTTGCTTTCAATTTTCCATCCACTGCAAATAAAATCTAAAATGTTGTCAACGTTGCTAAACTTTAACTTCAGAAAATTAATGGAGGGAAAAGAACATGATGGTGAAAAAAAAGGTTAGAATTGAGGCAAGGATTGTCAATGGAACAAAATCAAAACTGCTGCAGTGGCTCCATGTTATGCCTGATCTAGTCTGTAGTTAAAATAATTCAATGCCAATGTGATATTTTTACTAAATTGAGGAAAATGTTATGTTGATATTTTAAATTGCCATTAAAACTTTCAAATCACATCCCAGATGCATGTGATGGACCCAATATGAAAATCTGCAAGGGTGACCAAAATGTCCACAATTTACTTGCTGTTACTTTTGGACTGGAGGAGAAGATGATAATGCAGTCTGAGGAGAGAAGGAAGCTATGTTTGATCAATGAAGATATGGAGTTTCTGCTTGAATAACATGGAGTCCATGGAATGTACAACAGAAATCTCTACAGGAATGGGTGGGGTGATGTGCCTTTGTCTTGTTTGAAGAACAAACAGGCTTAATGGATTGAAGGTGGATCTTCTAGTTCTTACCATAGATAAATGGACCAGCATAACTACAGGTACTTCAAATTCATCTCTGTGACAGAACAATAGATGGCTTCTGAAGGTAATACGGATCTGAAAGTAACCACTGTCAAGCCCAGCTGTAGTTAGTGTTCTGAGGAATGGAATTATTGTGCATTGCTTTGTTCAAGATATTCTGTTGTATACATCAAACAGGCAGTTCAGCATATTTAGGGAGTGGGTTCATCCCAACAAAAAAAATTGAATTTATCCTATCCAATTCATCGTAAAGAACTAAAATTGTCAGAAAAAACAATATATAGTCAGGCAGAAAAACAATGCAGCCATAAGAAAATCTCAAAAATAATACAGTATTAAAAGAAAAGGCTGATAAGAATTCTGCAGGAACCTATCATTTTGAATAAAATTTTACTGATGACAAGCAGAATATATCGTCATTGCTCTCAGCATAATGCATTGTAAGTGTTCAGATCCACTTGAGCTGTATTTTAGAAATGGCATAATCATTTCCTGACTTTAGAAAAAGAAGAGTAAAAACATTGTAACTTACTTTATTTGTGGTTATTTCTCAGCTGCTGTCTCATCATATAAAACAAATAGATTAGTAGAAAACTCATCTTTTCCACTGACATCTTTGATGTGAACAGAATGGCTGCTTCCTGATCAGCAGTATTAATGACTTGCAATCATGTAACTACATTTAATATCTAAATTACACTTGATAGTTACCAGAGAGTATGTTTCTTTAACACCTGGCATATCTCCAGATTGCAAACAATTTGATAGCAAAATAATTCTACTCCAAATTGAAGGGCAAGATCCATTACCATTTCCCATGAAAGTATGTTTCAGCAATCCTAAAGTTGTCTGCTGAGAGTACCCATCAATAGTACAAGAAACTTCTGCCAAATGCTAATTGGTCCAGTCGTACCAAAATCCATCATGAACAATGTATAATTGTGAACTTGATCAATCAAAGTCTCATTGTACAAAATGTACCATAAGTGCTTTCATTTCAGCATTTGATTTCCATCTACAGGCTGCCCAAAAAAGTCTTATTTTTCAGCTAGTATATAAAAAAAACATAATTTCTTTAAGACATATGAGACCTTGTAATAGACTTTTTGGTCACCCTGCATTTATATGACCAAAGCTATCACAATTTCTCTCCCAGGTCTACAGGTTTGCATTATTATGTTTTATAGTTGCAAAATAGTTCAAACATCTTTTTAGTGGTATTGGTATTAATTGGCAAAAGTGTTCCTAAACCACATTAGTTCTTGATGACACCATTAATGCAATATTTATTCATATACAGTAAACTCCTGATAAAAATATACTGGCTTAACTAGGCACTAGCACTTAAGTAGCTGTCAATATCCTGGCTGCTCCCATGCCAAATGTTAATAAGGGATTCTGCTTTACTTGTTACGCTGCTTTACATATAATTAGTCACATTCTAAAAATTCTTGTAAAATTGATCAGATAACTAGTCCTCTAAGATGGTCTCTTGCATTACAGAGGGCTCCCGCTCTATCCTGCGACTGGTGTGGGTGCTTAGCAGAGGTTGGGTGCGCATGCATTACACAGGCCTCTGGTCTATTGGAGGGCCTCACACCGTATCCTTGGACAGGTTGGGGGGGAGGCTAAGGTGTGGCCCTCCGATAGACCAAAGGCTTCTGAGATGCATTTGAGCATGCGCGCTTAATCTCTGCTGAGCGTCAGCACCAGTCACAGTGCCTTGCAGCACCCAGGGAAGACCTTTGTCTAACCAGCCACTCTGGACAACTAGTCGCTGAGTTCTTTTCTTTAGAGTGATGAGTTATCAAGCATTTAGTGTATAATCAACTATAAAATTGCAGGATTCAGGTCATTAATTTTGAATTAATATCTGTTCTCAAAACCATCTATAGAGATGGTTATACAAATTGAACTGTTGCGTAGACTGCAGTATAAATCTGGTTTGTGCTGAAGCCAATTTCAAAAGAACGTTTTAATTTGAAATGTTTAACTTTAGAAGCTTAGGATGATCCATTAGACAATCCAACAAAATAATATTGCCTTGTTGTTTCTGTCTATTCATATTTTGTTTCTAAGGTAATTAGAACACTTGGAGTCCTTTAGCTCAATAGTTAGAGCACTCGCCTTGCAAGCGAGACACCTGGGTTCAATTCCAGGCAGGGCGAAACCTTGGGCAAGTTTCCTTACTCCACATGCCTAATAATAATCCCTCCAAAACAAAAAAACAATAATAAATTGTTCATTTTCAATCCATGACTGTTGTGGGATACTGCTGTGCGCAATTGGCTGCTGCGATTCGCCCACAAATATACAGTCAATTCACTTTACGGTATATTCTGTGAAGCTCTTTGAGACATCTAGAAGATGTGAAAAGCGCTATATCAAATGCAAGGATTATTATTATTATTATTATAATTAATAGAGCTACACATCTTATCAATGTAAATGTATGCAAGAAAGGAAATTATTGACAAATATGACCTGGAATTATCTGAACTGAGTTGGGTGAATGAAAATAATAGATTCTATTGTCTGATGGGCATTATTCTGATTCTAGGAGGGTATTACAGAAAAGTGGAACATCCCAAAGCTAAATTCAAAAGTTCTAGCTGACAGTATAACTCATTTCTCATTAAAATATTTAAATGTAATGGGATTTGGGGAAGGAAGGAAAATAGATCGAAACAGAAGCAACAGGTGTGTGCCAGAATCATGTACATACTAAAATTGTGCAGCTTTAGAAAAAAAAATTTCAGATTTCAACATTTTCCTGAAAGCTATGGTTACAACAACAATTCAATGTTAAAAGAATGGGATTGCAATAGATTTAGTGAATATGCTATCACAGAGCACTGTTGAAACAGACACATAAATGAGTTGAAGCAGAAACTAGAGAGAAGGTATTAAGATATATGGTGAGAAGGCAGATAAGTGGAGATGATCTATTAAATAGGGCAAGACTTGTGATTTTCTGATCCTTAAAAATCCTGTGTTTTAATAATAATCCTTTTGTTTGATATGACGCTTACAATGATGAGGACATCTCAAAATGCTTCACACTATAAATACATAATGTCTATGTATTTTTAGGGGAATATGGCAGCCAATTTGAGTACAGCAATACTCCACATGAAGTCAATTTTACCTGGAACATTCTTGGCAATGATGACTAATTTAATACTGTAAATATCTGAGCTGTCCTTTCTCCCTCATATCCGCGCCACAACTGGCACCGCCTTCCATCACCTCCGGAATGTCGCAAGACTACGGCACTACCTCACCCCTCATGCGGCTGAAACTCTGGTCCACGCCTTTATCACCTCAAGGCTGGACTATGGGAACTCTCTCCTCGCCGGCCTTCCCGCCCCTCCCTCCACAAGCTGCAGGTCATTCAGAACTCTGCAGCTCGTGTACTGACCCGCACCAGGCTTCGGGACCACATCACTCCCACCCTCGCTCGCCTCCACTGGCTCCCCATCCCCCAGAGGATCGAATTCAAGATCCTTATCCTCACCTACAAGGCCATTAACGGCCTTGCTCCCTCCTACCTCTCTGACCTACTATCCCCCTATCTACCTGCCCGTTCCTCTGGCTCCGGTCTGCTCCACATCCCCCGCCCCAACCGCCCTACCATCGGTGGCCGGGCCTTCAGCCTCTCAGCCCCCAGGCTCTGGAACTCTATCCCCCAGTGCCTTCGCCTTGCCTCCTCCCTTTCCTCCTTCAAGGCCGGTCTCAAGACCTTTCTCTTTGACCGAGCCTTCAGCTCCCCTCTCGACTCTCTACCCCCTCCTCGCTCCCTCCCTTCCCTCCCCTCACCCTGACCGGGTCCTGACCCAACTGTACAGCGCCTTGGGACGTCCTCCCGACGTGAAAGGCGCTCAATAAATGGAATCTTGTTGTTGTTGTAGTGGAATGCCAAGTGGAGAGAATCGCAAATTGTGAAAATGCTATAAAACAAATTAACTTCTATTCACAGTGCTGCAATTTTGTTTAATTTTATTTATAAGTGCCATTCTTGAGCTTTTGCTGGAGCCAAAGATTTTTTGGAAAGGTGTTACAATGGGCAGAAAATAATTAATGTTATTTTTTGTGCTATGGAAGTGAATGCTTTAGAGCGGAAAATAGTTATAATTTCTTCTGTGAATCACTCTCACCTGGGGCTTTGCTAACATGCAATTTATCTTGCATTTCAGCTGAGCCATGTGAGCAGTTTACCAGATTTATGCCTCCCGCCCCACAATATATTGCACCGGCCATATATAAAAAAAAGTTTCAGAGAGCTTTTAAAATGATTACTACTACTTCACGATTATTAAATAACCATTCACGTGATGTTCTTTAATTTTCTTTTAAATGTTCCTTTGGAGACTTCTAGGTTATTTAATGGAAATATCCCCTTTCAATGAACCATGGGTCCTAGTTTGATTTGCATGAGCTTCTCAGTGGGAGAAAAGTGCACTACTCTTAAACATAGTATTGTCCAAATGATGTAAGAAGCTGTGCTCCAGATAGATTTACAGCAGCTCAACCCCAATTTATATTAAATAATTGGTTCGCAGGAATTCCCTACATGGTCCTGAATGGTGGTTAATTTTCAAAGTTATAAGAGAGCTGTGAGCATGCCCTCATTCCTATAATAACATTAAAATCTTTAATCTTTTATGATTCATAGTTGCTTTAGAAAGAACTGCATTAAAACTGGAGTTACACTGTGGTCCTTTGCATTGATTCAATACCAAAAATATCTCCTGGAAATAGTTGTTGAAATGAGACAAAGTAAAATCAGTGATATTTTAAAAAGGAATTTACTGCACTGGGCAGAAACTGGACTGAATCAACATTAACTTGTAAAAAGATAATAAAAAACAACAATATAATTTGCACATGATCTAAATTAATGACATAAGGTGACCCACTGACCTAGAAAAATAATCTAATGCAGCCAAATTTGTAAAAAAAAAGCATGTCATAATAGATAATCTTCAACAGACTGCAGCCTTATTGGAACAGGGCTTGTTATCATAAACATTTTCTTCTGGCTAAATGTCTAATGAAGACAACATGGGAGTTCAAATAATAACAAGATTAACTTGTTATTTCCATTGCAGTTCTAATGATGATAACTGGTTGTAGCTTCTTAAAACTTAGTTCTATTTGACATTTTCCCCTCTGACACATAATTGTTTGTTCCTGTAATGACTTTTGATCATCAAGAGCAAACTGACACACCATGTGATCAAATTTCAACTGCACCAAAATGAAGATTAAAATGTCAGTGTAAAACAACAAAATGATCTTGCACAATTATTCCATGACACAAACTCTACCTTCACGAACCTTACAAAAATAATATTTCAATGATACTTCATGGAAAATACCATGTTAAATACTCTTTAACTAATTGTCAACAACCAAATTAAAGGAAGGGCAATACAATAGCCTTGGCCACAAGTAAACCTGCAATACACCTAAAAACAACTCCTGTAATGTCTAAGAAACATGGGATCCAAAATTACTGGACAGCTCTCCCTGTATCTTACATCTTCAATTTCAGTCAACTCCCCATTATAATTAATTCTGTCCTCTTTATTATTTAAAAAAGCTTAGAGAATTCAATTATTAATTGCATATACAGTACTTAATACTTCACAGGCTCTAGTATAATGACATGACTAGAAATAATGGGCCCAACCAGATGGAATGAACTAATGAGTTAATTACATGTGCTTTCCATTCAGTTTCATTCATTGTATAAAGACTATATCAAGGAACCTGTGTGCTACCAATCATTTGTTCAATCATGAATAGTAAATGTTTCCTTGCCTATTTATTCATATTACTTTGCGATACGTAAATCATTTCCTTTGTATTAAATTAGCATAAAAGACAGTTGTTTGGTTATCACTGAAACATATCATCCATATTATCTCCTACTCTACTGGTAGATCTCATAGGGCTGGTTAAATCATTTGCTCTAGAATGACTTTATTCCCAAAGTATCTGGATTGCGAGCAATCCATTTTTCATTTATTCAACTATTTTTTTCTGTTGGGAATTAAAATGTCAAATAGAACAGTCGGCCTACAAGAAAAACATTACATGGCATTATGGGAAGTATATTGTTATGCTGAGGTCTCCACACATTTTCCTTCATGACCAGCGAGTTTTCACTTTCATGTATCTGAAATTCCCACTCCTCATCTTGCTTTACATTTGCTTTACTTGCAATTGTGTCAAAATCTAGTAACTAAAATTGAAAAGCAAGAAGCAGAACTGAGCTGAGTAGAACAGAAATACTGTAAAAGTATCTCTGTAAAATATAAAAATACTGAATTTTGATCATGGTTATGTTCATATGTAACTCTATATTAAGATATAATACATCATCATACACAAAGCACTATAGTCTACTGTGTGCATAGCTGGTTTCACTGGATCTCTTGATTACCTGAAATGTAAGTTTTTACTTTACCTGCTTGGTTAATCCTCGATGATCGTCGGCATGACCACTTTAACCACATCTTTATTAGCCACTTAATATTAAAAATAATTGTCCAAAAATCTCTATTGACATCATTTGAGGTGCATTTATTACTGGACCATTGTGTTAAAGGCTATCACAATGAAAGTACACTAAATGCAGTATTTATCCAATCCGTAACAACTAAATAACCTTTAGAACATTTCCCTAGCCTATTTTAGATAATACTGTACACACTCCTTTTGAACACCATGTCGATCAGGAAAGTCATCTTGCTGAAAAATGTCACAATTTTGATATTGAACATTTATAATGGGAGCATCCTTTGTAAGGCCTTTTTCAAAATCACAATATTTTATATACAAAATAAAACAGTCCCTGGTGTTTATAATATATAAATCTAAGAAACTCAATCCAATTAATATTTGTGAGGAAAAAAGCAAATAAGGCACTTGGCTGATAGAAGTTTACAAAAATAAGCGACTTTGAGGTAACAAAATTATTTTTCAATACTTTGAAGTGATTTGACAAAGTTGAACGAAATTTAAAAAAATAGTCAATTTAAAGGCAGGAGGGAATTCAGGCAGAATCTTTTTCCAGAATCGCTCTGGGACACTAACTTGAGGGGCACTATATAAATGCAAGTTGTTGTTGTTTAAAAGAATAATAGATTTGTAGAATAATCCTCCAAGGAGTCTATTGAGGTGGACAAGTTCAGGAAAGATGCCAGTGAAAACTTCTAAATAGGATTTATCTTTCAAAAATAGATGGACTTGTTGGTGCTAAACCCTTTTTATATTCCTAAAAAATATTACGTTCTTCAACTGTTTCCTGTTGTATTTAACGGAAGATACAAAAGATGAAGCACTGATTTATCTAACCTTAAAAATCAACACTGATGTTTAACCTCTTGCTATTTATACAGGATCAAAAATATAAAACAGTGAAGTCACTGAGAAATATTCTACAATTGTATACAGATGAAAGACAACATTCTTTTGTCTCAGGTTGTACAATCCTGAAGGACCCACATTGTATATTGCAGCAGTAGAATTTGAAAGTAAAGCCAGATGTTAGAGTATACAGTGAAATCCCAGAGATCCCACAAGCAAATGGCAACTAAAAATCAGGACAGAATGCAATGACAGTTATGGACATTACACAAGCAAAGGAAATCACTTTGGAGTCATGGCTCATGTCAATGTTTTGACACATTGTTCCTGTGTGGGTTGTATTATATTGCTGGTGTAGTAGATGTAATGTCTCTGAAGACACCTCTCCACCTGCCTGCTCCGAAGCATTTCAAATATTATTGTTTTCAAGTTTAAACCTTCATTTTTATAATAATGAGTTATGATCATTATTATTGTCAGTGGCTCTCCGGGTATCTGCTTGTTAATGAAGGTGGTTCTCTGAGAATAAGGGAGAGGTCTCTCGCTGGTGGTAACTAACCTCCATATGATAGGTAAGCGATCGGGAAGAAAAGTACAGGTCTCCTGCTGGTTACGATAGACGCTGCTTGTAATTGAGAGGTAGGAACCTCTCAATTTGTCCCTTGTCTAATTTCCCCATGGTTAGTAAGTCTGATAGTACTCTTAAGATTGACAGTTAGAAACCTAGGGGACAAGCACAAATCTCCCTCAGGAAGAGTCAGCATATCAATTAGGAATAATGAGGCTGCTCTTTATGTTTTGTACTTGTGTTATTTAAATTAGTCAATACAAAAGCAAAAATAAAACATTGTGTATCCTGATTTAGAATGATGGTAAATTTGAGAAAATTTTATGTCTTTTAAAGCAATTATTTTTTGAAAACAAGAGTTCCTGTATTAGCTTGTTTTAAAATTCTTCGTGTAACCTAAGATATACTAGCGATACCTCATTGGCAGAGTGCTATGTCTTGATAACTATGGTATATGTGAAACATGAAAACATGGCTGTTTCCAGATCAACGGGTCACCATTGACATCACTTCCAGCACTGAAAAAGGCCATTCAACCCATCATATCTGTGCTGGATTTGAAAGAGAAATTCGTTCAGTACCATTTATCTTGTCTTTTCCCCATAGGACCTGCAAATTACTCCTTTTTAGACATCTATTTCATTTATTTCCTGCATATGTGTGCTAGATGCAGGAAATGCTACGAAAGTCACTCTGAAATTGCTGCTAATGTGCCGCTCTTGACATTTCCTGGGTGCTGTGCTTGCGCTATGTGAAGGACATGCTAATCAGTGGTTCTTCCTGTGCATGGTCATTGTGCAGGAAATAACTCAGCAGTGATCTACCACCACCAAGTCAAGTCATTTGTTTAGTGTGGGAAGCTCAGTCAGCATTATAAGCCAGTTGTACTGTGTTACTGGTTAGTGCAGTTCCTCAGTAGACCCTCACCCAAGGTGGGAAGGCATTACTGTATATTGAAGGGTGTGTGATGGTGTTCTTCAGTGTAAGTGTGAATATATGGCTGAGACTGACCTCCAAGTATGTTGTGAATATGTGAAGCTGTAAGTTAAACTGCACTTGAGCTCTTGTCTGTTACTTTCTACACATTCAGATCCTAATATCACCACAGTCATTCAAGAGAGGCATTTCTCAGAACGAGAGAAAATTGCTGCATATCAAACTATTGTGTGCCACTCTTATACTTTAATAATGACAGGTTGAAGAGATATTCACCGCCTTTGTAATGTTGTCAGTCAAATAATTTCCATAAATTGTAGTAGGAGTCCCATTAGACATGAGAAAAATATATAATTTTATATACTTATATATATCTTTGCTTACCCTTATCATCAAAACTGCACTTCTGACATCATGAACCGAATCATAGACCTTTTTGGCCGCATCAACAAATGCATTATCATCAAACTGGTGGGGTGAGTCAATGCTGAGTGCTTCCAGAGCAATATTAACTTGCGCGATGAACTCTGGCATAGCTGAAAAAAAAGTTTAAATAAATGAATCACATAAGAATAAAAATTAAATTTCTGCATAAGCAACTAATGTTTCTCACCATAAAACAAACTACACATATAGAGTTCATAAATTATGTGCTTGCATCTTTTTTACTTTATGAACATGAATTGTATAACACTATATGGTTCCACATTTCTAAATGATATTTCAATTTAAATAACATAAAAACTTCAAGTGAGGAAAAGTACTGATATTTTATTCACAATAGACATTATAGATTAGGAACAACATGTGTTATAATATTGAAGTACCACCTTCAATCAACTATTAGAGGTTCATGGAGTCAAGCAACACATTGATTCCTGTATGTAAATACCCATCTGTGATACAACAGAAACACTGAGGAGATACCTCTTCAAGCATATTTTTGGTGGGCAGCTGGATGTCTGACACATGTGGAAACCCATCACATTGCTTAAGAGTATCCAAACCAAACTAACAGTTCTATGCATCTCAGCTAAACATGGAAATTCCCAAGATATTTATTAGAATGGAATGCACATTCTTTCTTTGGAGGGATGCATCTTGCTTCCCTAATTTCGGAGAATATGAGGCACAGATTGCCAAGAGACAACCTTGGGGTTCACAGAAGATGCTTTGTGGAGTATTGCTGGAATCTTTTACTCCTTTTTTAAAAAAGCATCCAGCTCCCCCTCCCCCCTGTGTACTGTTAATTTCCATCACCTAAATACTTTTCAACCTGATGTTTGAGAATGTCATGTTCAGTCTTTTGTGCAATAGGGAATATTTGTGGCACTTATTCACTTCATTAACATGGACAATATATAGGTTTGAACAGAAAAATACCATTCCTGGTATATTGCAATATTATAAAATGTTGTTAGCAGCACTGCACAGCTAAAAATAACACAGCTCTTAATTATGAATTGTAACATGCACAAGGACACAGGGCAAGGTATTTTTTTACTTAGCACCCAGTGTTACTGTTACCTGTAAGACCCATCAGTATATTGAACACTGTAAATTTCAACAAAATAACAAAATACCAATTATATAAACAGGTTCTTTATGTTAGAAAGGTAAGCCAAAATAATAATCACTATGTCTGGGGAATTGTAAATTGACCATTGATTTCAAGACTTTGATCTAGTGGTTCTGTCCTTTAAACTAGTGAGTTATCATTAATTCAGATGCACAGAACATATCTACTAGCACAATACTTAAGTACAATGTACATATAAAATAACCAGTGTTATTCCAGCTTTTGTTTACAATATGAAATATTTCTATGTGTCATATTATTAGGAAACAGTACACAATAAAATCTCACATGCAAAATATATGTTTTTGGCAACATCTTTATACAATAAATAGTTACACAATGGAACCTTCATAAGATTCACAAATGGTACCTTTGTCCTACATAAAACAGAATTGTAGGAAAGGCAGTAAAAGTCAACTAGAAAATCCTTTATCCCCAAATCTTTGATGAATATTCATATTAAGATTAATGCATATATTTTATTTAAATTTAGTATAGTGATTTGTCAAATTTAAATTAATGTGTTTTGTGGGGGTCAGCTGGGTGTCTGACACATGGAGAAATGCATCACCATGCTTAAGAGTATCTAAACCAGAGTTCCATGCATGCCACCTACACATGGAAATTCCAGAGATGTTTATTGGAATGAATGTGCACTCTCTCCTTGAGGGGATGCATGCTGCTTACCTAATTCCAGAAATTATTTGGCAGGTTGGCAAGGCTTGGAGACCCCTGAGTGTGCATAGGGGTACTGCTGGAGGCTAACCAGCTAAAACTGCACAGCTTGTCATTGAGATCATTGCCTAACAAGCGTTCCCGCTGCTTGTCCAGCTAGGATGAGTGAGATGAAAGGTGTTAGAAAGTAAGTGTGTGAGATCGGGGAGAATGAATATGAAAGTGAGTGTGTAGAGGAGAGGGAGAAAGAGAGAGAAAGAGGAGAATGAGCATGAAAGGGATGAAAACGTGAATGTGTGTGAGAGAGAGGGGGGGGAGATTGAGCATGAATGGTGTGATAAAAAGAAGAAATAAAGTACTGGAATAAAGAGTCAGCCACAGTTGTTCAAGAGTCCAAAATCAAGTGTTTATTGTTAACCGTTTTACAGTGATATAGTGTGGAATGGAATGAGGCTGAATAAGGACATATGGAATAACAGAATAGAGCTGATAAGATTATACCTTTCATTCTGATTTTAAAAAAATGCCAGCAATTACACAATGCAATCTGTACCAATTACAAATAGCATATTTTTCATAGAACTATTTCAGTACTCAGCAATATTAACATGGCCTTGTATTAGAATATGTCAGCTTTTACAGTCCTGATGTGAACAGGTTTTACTGACTTGTTCTGCTAAAGGCAGCAGGAGTTCTCTCTCTAAAGACTTCTTTGATCAGCTTTGTTGAATGCTGAATATGTGTTATTACAGCAACAGCTGGAACCAACAACTTTTATGAGATAAAGGGAGTTCTTTCTTAGTTCTTCCCATTCATTTGAAAAGTTAGAATTTGTACAATACCGTTTCGATAAAGAAATGTGAAGAGGATTTATAGCAGCAAAATCAAAATAGAGATGAGAGTAGACTTATAAGCAACCTCATTAAAGAAAAAAAGCCCAACTGTACTTGACTTCGGGAAATCTCCGATTTGAATGTAAAATGAAATCACTTGTTAGTTATGATTGTACAAAAGATATGGATTTCAAATCTGTTGTTATTTCTCCAATAATGATTTGCCCAATGATCAACGATGTTCAAAGATTAATGTGGCAGTGTGATAAGCAAAATTACAGTTCTGTAAATCGCAAATACTTTCTCCCTTAAAATAGCTTCAATGATAGTTTCTTACATCAGCACAATTGCAATACAGTCATAATGGCATTTTTAATGAAGGTCTTTCTAGATGATACTTTTAACACACAAATTATTGAGTAATTAGAAAAGTACAAATACTATGGCTACATGGTCTTTGATTTTTCTATTAATTTTACTGAAAGGGCACTTATTTGCCCTCAGTAAGCGCTAAAAACAAACAAAAAAATTAGTAAATGCCAGCATGCCTTCTGGTAAATCTTTTAAATGTTGCAAAGGTCAGAGAGTCATTTACACGACATTCTTGTAAAATTAAATATTAATTTAATGAAAGCAAAATGCTGGATTGCTGACATTTATCTTGCAATAGGAAGCAAAATAAATTGTTGCCACCTAAAATCTGAAACTCTTTAATTATATCAAAATACCAATGGACATGGATCATTGTCAGCGGCAAAATTAGTTTATTGCGGTGTTAATCCTTAGCTAAAGGACTTTCAATCAATAGGTGTCACAATCTTTTGATAAAGAGGTTATCAAAAGGTTATTAACTTTTGATAAAGTTTTTTAAAAAAATCTTTGTTTCCATTATGTTATTAAAGAAAATAATCCTTACATTTGAAATGGTGACCTTCGCATTGGGAGGACGTCTCAAAACATTTCACAACATTTACTGTACACTGTGGTGACTGTCTATATAGTCAACAACAATGAGCAGCAAAAATAAAATGCACTCAAAATAGCATGAGCTAATATACCCTTACTTGCATTGAGCGTATTCTTTTATGAAGAATTTGTAAAGTTATCGACCTGAATGTTATTAGTTTCCTCAAAATTCAGAACTCAAATATCATCATATCCTTCCTTTTTAGTTCACACCTATCTCTATATCCTCAATACATAACTACTGTAATCTATGAAGACCTGGATCATGTCAGCCTTCAATCTTCCTTTCTAAAGTAAAAGCTCAGCTCCTCGAGTTTCTTCTAACTTTCAGTCTGGTATCACCTTTGTTGGACTCTCTCCAAAGCATCAATATCCTTTTGAAAGTGAACTGATTAAACCTGCACCCAATATTCCAAAAGTATTTCCACCAGCAATGGATACGTTTGTTTATATTTAAAAAAAATAACAGGTTCTATGCCTTTTCACTGAAATGAAGTGATGCTTAACATTTAAAAGACAGAAATAAAGGGAAGGGAACTAAGGGAGCATTAAATACATTTTTGAACTTCAAGAGTTCTATCTCATGTTTGGTTGCTGTGATTTGGGGAAAAAATGTCAGCATACTCTATTATTATTATAAAATGTCATATAAATAAGGTCTCAGTGAAGGCAATCATGCTGGAGCTGTGCCCCTAACACCCCCATTACTCCCCCGAGCTGGATAAGTACAGCATAAAAACTATATATTTTTCTACATTACTCTCAAACGTGCAATTGCTTTCAATGTTTATACAAAAAATGGTCTAAAGTTTCAATGTGAATGTTTCCATTATTAGGGCTTTTCAAGTTCACCATCTTCCTTAAACACTATCAATAATATTGAAGCAATTCACAATATCTACACCAGATCTAGTTCCCATGAAAATTCCTCAAAAAGTGTTTGTTAAGCAAATTTGGTAGATTTTATTTGATGTGGATTATTGAAGCCGCTATATTTGATGTTAATGAGTTAATGGTAAACCTTTGAAAATATCTGAATTTAAATATTTTTTGACTAGTTTCTTCAGAGGTTATTTTACAATGTACCAGATATACCATTTTCCTTACAAAATGTGTTCATTGCCCACCCAATGAATGTCAGCAACTGTTTAATGTGTCATGAGGAGTTAATAGTTTCAGTTACATTCGTCTTATAGTTCATCAATTCTTAACATCCTCAAATTGTCCTGACTGATTATTTAAAATGCATAAAAGATTGTTTCACATCAATTTCCTTGAGGTACACATACGCATTGTGTAAAAAGTTATGTACAATAAGTACAGTACAGCTTCTTAAAAACAAGGTGGTTGAGGGTCCAGAATACCCTAGCCTGCCTTACAATGGGGCATTCATTGCACTTGCACGTTGCCAACCGACTCCCATACTAAAAAAAAATGGCTAAGTTCCTGGTCACCAGGTTGCTACTGGCATTTCTTTGTTAAGGTGAATGCACAGCATACAGGAAGTGACTCTGGAGCGACCTGGTAGTTGGCCATTTTTAGCAACTGGGAAGGCAAGATTGATGATTTCTGAGTCATCAGAGGTTACCGAGATTACATCACTTCCTTTGTGGTACACATACGCATTGTGTAAAAAGTTATGTCACCAACAACCTAAATAGCTAAACTCTGCCTTTCTTTTAGCGTGGGAGCCTGGTGAATACTGAGGCTCTGAGCAGTGGGTTCGTTTTTTATTCACTCAGAAGCATTGCATTTTATGTGACTCTACCATACTTTATCATTAATAATTTAATGATCATTATCATGACAAACCTCATACTTTTCACCCCAAGAACTATTTAAGCCATAGTCAAATGTACAGTATTTATTTTACCCCAAAACAGAAACAGATTCAAACTCAGAAAAATATCTTCAATGGCATCAGTGTATTCATGCAAGGGCATGAAGGGATTTGAAAACGAGTGTAAGGATCTTGAAATCGAACCGTTCAAAGATAGAGAGCTGTGGAGCCTGACAAGGACTGTGATGGGGGTACAGAGTTTAGTACAGAGTTTAGTGCAAACAACAAAGTTTTGGATCAGCTGGATTTTGTGGATGGTGGAGTTGGGGAGACCGGCGAGGAGAGCATTTGAATAGTTGAGGTGGAAGGTGATGAATGCATGGACGAGTGTTTCGGCTGCATTTGGGGTGTGGGGTAACTTTTGTCAAGAAGCAATCAACTGACGACTCAATTGCATTACGGTCTAAATTTCTATTATCCAATAAGTGTATAAAAGCAATGTTGAATGTTGTCCGGATTAATTATGTTTTTGTTATTGTGGCCTGAGTGCTTGAATTGGAAGCAACACATTTTTGCCACCACTAACAAATAACAATTGTTACAATGCCTGTACCCATATTCATCAACTCTACAATGTAAAAATAAATTAGCTGAATTATACATATATGTTTTGGCAGCACAAACAAATTATTGCTAGTGATATGCTGGTCAATTAGATGGTTTGTAAACAGTGCGTGAATCCTGATTATTAACTTGCTGGCAATTGTAATGAACAGAAAGAGAAGTATATGTAATCACAACTTACATGTTAGAATGGAAACATCATGATTCATTTAATGCTGCACAATGCAGATGAAGTTAATGGATGTATGTGTCAGCAGAGTGCACATTAAAAAGGAGTGATTATATTGTTCAGCAACAAATACATAGTGAAGCAAAATATTCCTGAGAAAATAAAAGACCAAAATAAAAGATATGTTTTGCCACACGTACATCCACTTAGCAGTTCCAGGTTAATCACTGTGAAGTGGTAGCATCCACATCAATCTTGCTGTATAGCGATTAGTGCTGATCTCAGGAGGCAAATGTTACAGTTGCCATCAACATCAGTTGCTGATTTTGCCATGGTAGAGAAGCTTTTCTGAGTACTGCACATTAGCATAGTACACACACATATAACTGGCAAAAGTAGGGGAGATCTCATTGGTTTCTGGTATCTCCTGTGCAATTAATTTCTATACTTAGCTTATTGACAACATCTGTCACTTAATGAATAACTTGAGCACCGTATCTATCAAAATTCAGTGCCACAGAAATGTTTAAGCCATAATGCCTGCCATTAGATGTCTATCTCATTAGGAATTGGCATTACTTCAGTTAATTCACATGAGTCGTATCAGTCACGACCATAATATTTAATTTGATTTACACGATGTCCGAGTTGCAGGTAAACTTGTATAAGTCATATACAATCTGATTTAATCAATAATCTACACTGCATATGTGTAATTCAATGCAGCCGGTAAGTGTGGAAGTAATGGAGGCTAGGGGAGTGGTGGTATGAGTTCGCAGTGACTTGTGCAAATAAATCTAAGTGGTTTTCATAGAAAACTGAATGGGACTCAGGTGGACGTATGACTTAGGCGATTATAACATTTATAAAGATAAGACTTTTGTGAGTTTTACAGTGGCGTATTTGTAGGCATTGTACTGAACTAACTTCTCATTAAAATATAAACGCAAATACATTCTATGGATATATGCACCAAATACATAAGCACCATTATGGTAAATGTGCCCTTGCAATATTTCCACATAGTTGAATACATTCTTAGCATTGGACTATATTACAAAGGATAAGTGCAATGGAGAAATAATGTTATTGATTACTTATGTCTGTAACTTTAATTAGTTTCATTCAGCCTAATTACTTTCCATCACATCCGTTTTTATGAGATGAATTAGAAGAGAAGTACACAGACTTTGCTGGTGAATCAGGTTATTCAAGGTTAACAGTACTCTTTTTACCAATTTATTTGTCAAGACCGCACCATGCTATCAAACAAAATGAATACAGCATACAGTAGAGAAAACTAAGACTGTTATAGGTTTATGTCTTTCAATTCTGGTAACAGCACAAGCACAGGAAACATAAAATGTATGTTTGTTTTGCGAGGGAAAAAAGCTGCCAGTATACAATACTTGGAATGAACCATTTTTACTTGGCATATTTTCAAAAATATTAGTACGAAACAGGAAATCTAATAGAGAAGCTTCTGTAGCAACCGTATGTGACAGCATTGGAAAAGAAGCATGGAACAATTCATGGGAATAACTTCAACAATGAAGGCAAGATATTATCTTTTCTTATTGGTGAGAGAGGTTAGGCCCCGGTCACCCCTCACCGCAGACAACCCTCCCCACCCCAAATTCTTGCCCCAAATTGTCAAAGGACAATGTGGACCTAATGCCTATCTTCGCGACCACCCAAGAAAGTCAGGTGACTGGATAAGCCCGGTCTGAGCCAAGTGACAAGTGCTCAAGCAAGCTTTGCATTCCAGTATCTCTGCTTCCTTAACTAGTCTTCCTTAACCGCATTTTTCCGCCTGCATCACATTGCCTACCTCCGCCCGTACCTCACAACCAACACAGCCAAAACCCTCGTCCTGACCTTTTTCACTTCCCGGCTGGACTATTCCAATGCCCGCCTCGCTGGTCTCACCAGCAAAACCATACACAAAATTCAACTAATTCAAAACTCCTCCTCCCGGATACTCTCCAGCATAAAACTCTGTTGCCCCATCACTCCAGTCCTTGCCAGGCTCCATTGGCTCCCAATTACCGAACCAATTGATTTCAGGATTCTCGCACTCGTTTTCAAATCCCTTCATGCCCTCACACCTCCCTACCTATCTGATCTACTTACCCCCCACTCCACCACCCACTGTCTCCACCTGGCTGGTTCTGCCCTCCTGTTTATCTCTCGTCCCCTCCTCTCCACCAATAGTAGCCGTGTCTTCAGCCGCAACGTCCCAAAACTCTGGAACTCTCTCACTGAATCCCTCCGCCTTCCCCCTTCCCTCCCTATTTTCAAATCCCGCCTGAAGACCTTCCTTTTTGATTGTGCATTCGTTCACCTCCCCTCTCCCTCTCACCCTGGCTCAGTGTCAGATTCCACCACTGTCAAGTGCTCCAGGATGCTATCCCGTGTGAAGGTCGCTATTTAAATACAAGTTGTTGTCCATTCCACTTGTATGTTGTGCTGAGAATGCATCAGACAAACTGTTTTTTGATAAGATTCCTATAAGATTTTGTATCAAATGTGATTTTTTCTGGACTTAGCATTACGGTTAGAACTATAGAAGGGAAAAAATTAGGATTTAAATATTATGGTCTCTTTGTCTACACACACACACAATTCACTATAGCTGGGGATTATGGAAATTTACTTTTGCTGAGGGCAGCAACATGTGGATGTAGACCAAAGACACTTTATTAAGTTGACTGTTGTACTGCTATGTATTTTGCCTATAATGGAAAATTACTGAGCATTTATATTGCTGTACCTTGAATTGAAATTTTGCTGATGATTGCACTAGTGTATTTTTTGTGTCCTTGCTAGAAATAATGTTTGTCTTTTCCTTGTCTAATATCCTTCTTTGTCTGGAGAAAAGGATGTGTAACCAGATGGTGTGATAATGTGAGAAGTAAGACAAGGAAGTGGTGTATGTGTGTGTTAATTAGGTGCCCTTCCTATCCTTACATAATGTTAGTTATGTTTAGAAGGAATGTTCAAATGAGATGGTCTTTGTTAGGTGAGGAGTAAAAGCAAGGAAATTATATCTGTAAGACAAACCAGGTGGTCTTGAGGTTAGAGTTGAAGGAAAGGTCGCAAAAACATGTTTGTTTATGCATATAAATACTGTGTTTGAGTTAGAGAAAGACTCTACCTTGTTTCCAATATTGTTCTATGGAACAAGCTTCATTCAACATTATATTACAACTAGAAAATAAGAAATTCATCAGCATCAACTCATTGATGTGTCAATTTTTCAAACAAAAGCTATTGGTGCATTAGTTGTTAAAAGAAATCACTTACCAGATTCTGCCAAAATTTGAACGCTTTTCATCACTCCCTCAGTATAGACACCGGGCTCATAGTTTTCCATCTCAGCAGTGGCAACATGTGAAACTCTTGCAGCTCGCCCATGAATAGCACCAGCTGCACGATCCAGGGTGTCCACATCCCGTTCCCTCAAAGCAATAATGCACTTATTCACATCTTCTAGAATGTGGCTTTCTGAATGAAAGAAAGAGACTCATGATAGATTTCCTTACACTTTAATGAAAATAACATTAGTTTGCAAAGCTGTGACCCAGGGAAGAACAGAAACAGTTTAAATTGTGATAAAGAGTGGAATTTTACCCCATCAATGCTTTATTTTATTATTTGGATTTTTGTTCTGACCCACATGCAAGAGGATAGAAATGCATAAATTCAAGTGGAGTGAACTCTTGCTGATTAATTTAATTGCTTTCCTTGGTTGCATGTCCAAATTAT
Organism: Callorhinchus milii; assembly: GCF_018977255.1. Taxonomy (NCBI): domain Eukaryota; kingdom Metazoa; phylum Chordata; class Chondrichthyes; order Chimaeriformes; family Callorhinchidae; genus Callorhinchus; species Callorhinchus milii. Next base: position 17,035,494 of record NW_024704748.1, on the reverse strand, counting down.
GGAATTTCTATATTACAAGTGTAAATCGTCTCATTTGATAACTACATTCTGTGAAATTTCTCTCATCTTGAGTATGTGGCCCTTGCTTAATGGACTATGAGAAGCCCAACACACAAAACAAATTCTCCTAAAGTCAGGAGAGTGTTCAATCCCAAAGCTTCCATAATTTTAAAGACGTTTAAAATTATGTGTTTTAACTGGAATTTCTGTACCAAACCGTAATTACTGTCAGTGACAAAAAAAAGAATGCAATTCTAGTAAAGACTCTTTCAGGGCATTAATTGATGCTTTTAGCTACAATCAAGGAAATAAAACACAACAGCTTAGAAATTGGGAACTAGCAGACACTAGCAGTGTAAAATTGTATTGATACAGACTATTCATACAATTCTAGAATCTTTAATTTTTAGAAGAGTCTCGAAACAATATATACTTTTGTATATAGAACAAAAGTTATCACTTTCTTCAATCGAATCAATCAACTTTAGATTGATAGAAATAATAGAATGGGAAGAAATCATTGATAAATTTCGCTGTCATAGGAAAAGAATCAAGCCATTCATTCCATCCAGCCTATTCCAGCATTTTATTGGATCATGGCAGATCTCTCAATTTTATTTCCTTGCTTTTTCTTCATATATCTTAATGCTCTTACTTCTCAATTATTTTTCTCATTTTTAAGTGAATTGATAGCCTTCTAGGATAATGTATTCCACATTCTCATAAATCTTTGTGTGAAGAGATGTTTTTCTAACTGCCTTAGATCTAATTTCAATAATATGTTCATGTGTGGTGAAATGAACCTGTCAACAAAAAAAACTCAATAAATTAGTTGGACTTGGATTGACTTGTTGGGATAATGGATGTTCCCCTTCTAGTATTTTTAGGGAATTCAAAATTCCCTCTGGAGATAAGGGATCAAACATTTCTTTTTGTGGCTATTTTTACTTTTACTCTTTGTCAATTTTCCTTGCATCTTCTAATTTTTGTGACAGTGCATTTTGCAGGTTATTTGACCATGGGGGCAAGACATTGCAAAAATCACAGAATATCTTTTGCCCACTTGTGACTTCCTACGTCGACAAACAGCTTCTGTCAACAAAACTCAAATGATGCTCGACATAAGAGGGCAGGAATGTAGTTGTAAACATAAAGCTCCATACAGCTAACACACCTATAGAGCATAAGAATGCAAGTATGCTGCTCACAAACATAAAGCTTTGTAACAATAATCTTCCATGGGATAGCTCAAAAAATGTAAATTAAGGTGAAACTTTACTGCAATACAAGTTAAAACAAGGAAACTGATAAATAATTGAAGCTCTGTACAACAGCCCAACTTAATTAATGCAGAAAGCATGTGCTGCTAACTCTATAATGTAAAATGAATTAATCTCAACATAAAATATCAGAACAATTATTACAATGTCTGCATATAATTTCTGATCGCCTAGAGCCTGAAAATTTATATCAGCAAATATTTAAATTTTGACTTTATATTTACATTCACTGATTAGCAATAGAAATACGGGATAAGTGACTACAAATGAAAAGCTGCAGGAGTAGATCTGAATTATTGCAATGTACACCTTGGAAATAATAACATTTGCAAATGATTATCTTTTCAGGAACCTTTCACAAAAAATAATTAATTGATGTTCAAGATTTGTGAATGTTTTGGCAATCAAATGTGACAGCTGTGGAATTAAATATTACTGTCCTTTTGCGAGAAGTGTCAGTATCAACTACTCTCAGGAATATTTTGGGATTAAATCCCTTTTTCTTCCCCTACTCTCAGGAATATTTTGGGATTAAATCCCTTTTTCTTCCCCAATATTATGCTTCCGAGAAACATTTCCAACTGTACCCATCTACTCCCCCCATTCTCCTTTCTAACCGCATTTAAATAACCGCAATGATGTTACTAATTTGATACCATTTATCACTGATCTATGGCTAGAGTTGTGCTCTGAATTGCTGATCAGTACAAACTGGTCAAACCTAGTCTTACTAACTATACCTTGAAATTGGAGATATCATAAGAGAACAAGTTCAGGTTTTTGAAGGGAAATTTTTTTTTGTGTGTGTATTTGTGTGGGTGTGCTATTCAATTGCAGTAACTGTAAAGCATTTTGGAACGTTAGCCAAGCTGCCTAATTATGTTTCCATTATGCCAATGTTACTGCAATGGAAATAAAGAGTAATAGATAATTTTCTGAAATATCTATACAAATAATCTTGCAAAATAAAATAAATATGGAAACACTGTACCATATGGTTATAGCAGGACACACTCAAATGTATCATTCCAAAAAGCTAAATATTGTTTAAATATGTGCAAATACAAACTAATATAAGTACCTCTGAACCAGCGTAAATCTAAAAGTTTTGCTGTTCACCCTTGCATGCTTTTTCCTTTGGATATAGGATTTCTTTCCATCTCAATTTTTGCCTTCTAATTCATTGTAATCTCCATTTTCTATCGCAGTAATGTTTTGTTTTTTTCTCCTTTTCTAATAGCTTCGATCCTTTCCATATGTGCATTTTCTAATCCTTTACCCACCTCAGAAATTACAGAATGTAAACATATTACATTTGTAGATTTACATAGAAGCCCCACCCCCTCATTTAACTGAAACCATTTCAAGCCACTGCATTCTTGAGCAACTAACATAGAATACTACAATTATCTTACATCCATCAGAGAAATAGGATTGCCACATTTATGTAGAAAATACACAGTGACTACACTTTAGAGTAAATCCTGTAAAGCCTTTGAGATATTTCAACAACATAATAATAATACTCTGTATCAAATGCAAGAATTATTATTTCTTAATAATTGAAATATATGTGGTGCATAAACATCAGACCATCATAACCAAATATATCACTCTCAGGCAGAACCATACCGTCAATCTCAATATATACTGAAACAAAATAGGAACAAACCTACAGTCCCCAAGCACAATAAATCATTAGGTATTTTATAAAATGTTCTGTGGTTCTGTAATAAGAAGGAAATAACTCCATAAGCTTCATGCATCATGGGAGGACATTCCTTCGTGCAACTGTAATAATTCTGGTTGCTCTGCACAAAAGTGATTTGAAATACATTGGAGTGAGGGAAAATCATTTAGTGTAACATAGCATTGCTGGTGTACTGCTGAAGTACTGCTTGAGCCAGCATTAGCATCAGCGAAAAAAGTGAAATAAAATGTATCCCTTACTAAGTCATTTCTCTTCACACACACCAGGTTGCTTTTTTCTTATTCAACAACTGCAAGCTGGAGAAGTATGCCCCTACATATAAACGAAAGCTACCTTCAAACACAATTAATCTGACTTTGTTCCTACATATCATTGAGGTCAAAAAAGTACCATTTTATAATGAGATTCACTAATAATGACTCAGTCATTTACAGGGTGTCCTGGCATGATATCACAGCCAAGTTGTGGGTTTCTCCTTGATCAAGGGATTCCCACGAGTCAGCTTTGACCTACCACTGGTTACCATCAGAATTATTGTTCATGGCAATTCGATGAATCCCATTGCAAACCAACACCAAGTTGCACTAAAAAAGTCCCTAAATGGTTCACAGATATGGAGTGGAAGCTTGAGTAGGGCACAACATGGAGGGATATTTTAGGAAAACAGTTCCAGAGAGAAGGAGCTGAAAACTCCCCATTATTGGGGGGGGGGGGGGTGGAAGGGTGCCGTTACTTTTAAAACCGTTTTAAAGTATCATATTACTTTCACTCTTCATTTTTTTAACTATTTTTTCTTACTTCAAACACTCCACTGATTGAATTTTTTTTACAAGACCCCTGGATATCATGGAGAAGATATCCATAAAAGATTTTTTTTATTTAGAACAACTTGAAAGGCAAATCTCATACATATAAATGACTAGTTTGGGGTTGCAATATTTTAAATGATCTAAATGAGGCTTGCAAACAACCTTAGCTTTTTCATTTAAGGTGTAAGATGCTTTCAAGCTAAAAATGAGTGCACCTCGCCAGTTTTTTTTACTAAGAACAGAAAATAGCCACAGGAGATTTGACCTTCTAGCATTTACTCACATTTTATAAGAAACAACAGCAACTTGCATTTCTATAGCACCTTTCACATAGGGTAGCATCTTGAAGCGCTAAACAGTGACAGAGCTTGATACCAAGCCAGGAAGAAAGCATTGGTGACTGTACGAGTCAAAGAGGAAGGTTTTCAGTTGTGATCTGAAGATTGACAGAGAAGGAACATGATAGAGGGATTGAGCCAGGAAGTTCCAGAGTCTCAGGGCATAGTGGCTGAAAGCACAGGCGTTGATGATGGAGCCAATGGGCAAGGGACATGCTGTCCAGAGTCAGCTGAGCAAATGGGACGTGTAGATGAGTGAGGTGTAAGCAGGTCGGAAAGGTAGAAAAGTGCCAGGGTATGAAGCGGTTTGTTCGTGAGTTTGAGGATTTTATTACAAATTTACGTATATATAGTACATTTCACGTCAGGAGGATGTCCCAAGGCACTTGACAGTCCTGACTTGGCACCAGAGCTGGAGGGGTCGGTTTCACAATGTTCTGCTCTCTACTTCACAATCCCAAGCTTAATATCACCATGGTCATCACTCCCGTCCTTCATTGTTTTTTTCCTTGTTTTTAAAAAGTAAACTTTACGCAACCTATTGCAGTAACTTCTGGTTAAAACCAAAAGTGTATTTTTTTTAAAGATTAATCTTTGTTGGTTTTATATTTTAAGACGCACTTTTTGTTAAAAGAAAAAATTATTTGAACAACTGAAAAAAGTAGTGATCTGCAATGCTGATGTACTGGGTAAACAGTCATACTGTAAGTTCTTAAACTTATGGAACAGGCTCCGCAGGGAGACAGTGGAAAATGTTGTTTGTTTCAAGAACAAATTGGATAGATTTCTGCTGAAACAAAATCTCAGGATACAGTATATAGTTTGGGATACAATATGTCAAGTAACTGCCAGGATGGTGCAAGGAATACTAGATGGACTTTAGTCTTCTTTCGCCTCGCAAATTCTTATGTTCTAACTGATTATGAAAAACAAAGAACCTGATTCATGGAAAAACTGCAAAGCAATATTAACAAGTGTTGAACAGCCTTTCAATCTTCTAAATATTTCCCTTTTGAAGTTTTACATTAAACGTTAAAGGAAAGATATTTTGTTGTATGTTCGGTACAAGTGCTGTATAATAAATTTGCCAGAGCTGATCGATGACATCAAAAGAAAAGAGAACGTGGGTGAGAAAGTTAAGCACTTATATGCAATCCCAATGGCTTTGTTAAAATTTTCTTTTCACAGAAGGCAGCCTGAAGGTTTCACATGTAAAGTGAGAGAAAATTTATGGTGATACGTGGAAAGGCAACCAAAAATTGATAAGACTTGTTTATGTTTTAATATGGGTCCAGTTCAATATGAGGAAACAAAATATGGGTTTAAGGTTAAACTACAAATTAAGGTCATTCAACATTATTTGAACAGTTTGAACCTATTTCACCATTGAATGTGAAAGGAAAGTGATGTTTCTATGATTCATTAGTGACAGAGAACGATTTAGAAAATATTTCTGTGGAAAAAGCTGGAAATTCTTCATCTGGCTTAACGTTTTGCTGATACCAATTACAATTCCTTGAGCCAGATTCTCTATTAGATTCTACATGATCACACAGCAGAGATTGAAAAATCTGTGTACAGATTGCTTACAAATTCTCCCAAGTACTAGTTATTGGTGAAAAATACAGTTTGTGATGCAGAATATAAATGGAGAGAAAAAATGGTTATACAAGTAAAAGGATATTATTATCTTCAATTAGAGTACTCATAGATTCATTATGGTACTTGGAAGCGAGAAAGAGATTGCTGAGAAAGTGTGATAAAGATTGGATCAGGTAATAACTTGGGATAGAATGAAATTTATTTTCTGTCTGACGCTCACCTCATCTTCCTTCCTCCCTTCTCCTGAACTGGCATTCACAACCACCAACTGACCTCCTGTACTCATTCAAACGGTTGCTATTCACATGTGTGTCTTTGCAGGGCCAGGCTCCAAGATTGAGGCGCACATCACAACAAGCCCAATTTTATCCTCAACCAACATTCACACATGCTTCCCTCCACTTGGTTCCGTTATAGTGATTGGGAATGAAAACTAATTTCATTTCTGAATTTTTTTCAGCAAAAGAAATTCCAAAGAGACCAGTTGTTTGGAAAGATGGTATGCTTTTCATTGATAAGCCATCACTGCAGTCAAATGTTTCACTTTAATTTCTCATTTATCTTATCCAGTATAAACTATGATTTTATAATGAAAAGCAATGTGATAACCTCCCATATATGTTTTGGTTATTGAGTGAATAAACCTGAATCTAATTTTTATTTTTAAATTTGAGAAATGTTCAATTTAGATGTAAAAAGACGCCCTTTAGAAAATGTTTTCCATGAGAGAATACAGAGAACCTGAAGAAACAGCATGACAACTATGTTTGACTGCTCTTGCTAGTTAGTGGCAAAATGTCTATATTGGTCTTTATTGGAGTGCATTGGGGTATAACAGCAGGGAAGAAGACAGTCAATAGGAATAGAATTATTGCCACCTAACCTGCTGCAATCAAGGTGAACAAACACCCAATTTAAAATTAAAAGCCATGACATGAAATATGAGTAAAACATCATCATATGCCTTCCTTATGTCACTATCTCAGTCACTCTCTCTCCCTCTCTCAGTCTCTCTCTCTGTCAGTCCCAATGGGAGGACTTTGGCTCCCATGACAACTAGAGAAAAGTGTCATACATTTGTTGCAGAATACAGATGTATCTCTCTGAAAGGTGTGTGCTTTCCTCTGTCGCTACATAGTTGCAGAATACGATGCATACCTCATATTTTGGGGACTTAATTAAAGCATTTTTTAATAGAGCTCATCAATGATAAGAGATCCCCTCCAAAAAAATATATGCCCATGACACTGCCAGATGCAAGACCTTCCCGATGAGGTATAAATCATGCCTCTACATCAATTGGTTATTGCGTGATTGTCGGATTCACTGACACACAGACTGACATACACTTCGTCTTTATTAGTATAGATGATACCTAGCTACGATGTGGCCCTTCAATCTTTCATTGTTTACTTTTTCTTTTGCTGCAAAAAGACAAACTTCCAAATAGATGCTCCTATCTTTTACAAAGGTACATGATAGGCTTTAAAGTTATAATTAAGTAAAATAATTTCTCCAAAGGTCCAGTGCAGTGCCAAACCTTTTAAAGACTTCAAGATCGTAAATCCAAATATTTGGTAAGCTGATCTGCTGGTCTAATAAGTGGTTTCAACAATTCCTGGGCTCTAGATTGCTCCACAGTGACTCGTATTGACAACTACATGTGTGACTGTCAGATGAGGACAATATCAGCCTTGGTTGTGATTGAATAGCTTGTTGACACTCATTACCTGGGCTCACAAATGAGAAATGACCACTCTGGCAAGTTAGTGACGTTAGTGAGCTATGCAGTTGTACTTCAGCAAACATCAATAATCTTCAGGAGAGTGGAGAATGCTTTTACGTTTATGGGTGAGAACAACAAATTGAAAATAATAGAAATAGTTAAAATCCAGAAAGGCAGCAAGAGAAAAGAAGGAACTTTTGATAATTGGTTGATTACAGGTAAGATTTTTAAACTGTTTCACTTTTATTTGAATTTGTACATTTGCTAATTATTTTAGTGGATCGAGTCTTAAAATAACGATACTTTTAATGATGTAGCATTTGCATTTGTCAACTAAAAATACAGTATATAAAACCAGTCAGGCTACGTACGGTAAATGGAGTCTCTATAGACCTGCTGCATTCTAAAGGATAACATTTAATTATAAGTTGCGAACTGACATAGAAATGCCCAAAGTATCCTGACTTTCAGGCTCGCCATTTGCTGCACAATGATCAGTGGGCATAAAAACTGCTGATGGTTCTGAGAGAGGCTCAGATATTATTGCTAATGGAGCTGAAGTGCATTTTGAGTGCCACTTGGCCACAGCTATTCATCAGCGTCGCACATTCCTTACAGAAGTTCATCCATTGTTCAACAACCACAAGTGAACCAAACATTGCATTTTGTGAGCCTATCTAGCAGTCATTAATTACATGAAGTAATTCTAAGGTAAAATTCTATCCATCATATATAATGGACAATATTCAGAGAAAGCTTGTGCACTGAAGTCATTCTTCAACAATCTTAAGCCCCAAGAGCAACATTATATGTGGGCGAGATTATAGTTAAATGTTAGAAGAAATGTACTTTATAATCTTACTGAAATTACTGAACAATGAAGGTGAAATTCTCCTGCAGCCAAGTGTAGCAGCTTTGATGATATAGACGTATAATTGGAAAATCCCATTATAAGCACTCTACACACAGTCACTGTATTTTACAGTATATCCTATGAAACGCTTTGGGCCATCCTACCGAGGTGAAATGCACAATATCAAATGCAGGGATTATCAAAATTGCTGAATTTTTTCAGCTGTCAGAAAGATATTCTCCAAGTATAATAACGAATTAGCTTAGTGCAGACAACAAGTTATACCTAAAGTGGATCTGGAGTTAAAATTAAATTTGTGCAACAACAAAAAATTACATTTATACATCACATTTCATGTCTGGAGGATGAGTGTAGTACTGTATCAGGCTTAATTGTGCATTTACTTCAAAAATTACATTTAGAGCTTTCATAAAGTTGTTTAGTTTCAGTTCAAAAATCATGTTCTTTGGCAGGAAATACTGCAATTATGCTCATTTAACTGCAACAAGCTGGTAATGGCATCCAAGTTGACACAGAGCACTTGGGGGCTTATTTCTGTCCCATTATCAGATTTTTAAGTCTCTGATGCGAAAAAAATTAGCATTGTCTGGAAACTTGCATTTATATAGGATCTTTCTAGCAGGGAAACTTCTTGAAGTGCTTCACGGAGACGGTGCCAAACCCAAACACCAAACTGGAGGTGATGGCATGAGTGGGGGAGGGTGGAGTGGTCCTATGTGCAACAAGTTACATTAAACTCTTGCGACTTAATTAATGATTTGAAACGGCTCTTGTGGGTTTTGAGTTATATCAAATAGCCAATTAAGAACATAATACTCTTTTAACTTGTCATAATTTACAAAGCTACAAATTTAATTTATTCCCGAAGCTAATCCAAACCTTATTCCTGTGTTGCTAATTCTGGTAATCATCAATTCTAGGACAACACAGGGAGATGTATTTTTGTTATACATCAGCATAAAGAAACAAACTAACATAAATGAATATCAAACTCAAGCACATCTCCATATTGGAAGCACTGAACTGTGGCCAAGCTTTCTCCATGGTGACAGTGAATAAACCATTTTTGTGTCACCCTTCAATCCACTGAATTCCAACCGTGTACCTTTTTCGACCAAATGATTCTTCTTGCAGTCCCTGACAACCATATAAAATGTACCGAGCAAAGAAATCACAGTGTTAATGCCTCGTTTCCTAGCAACATTCCTGAGAATTGGAAGAAAGCCAGGAAAATAACAGCATTTCCCCGCTGCCTTATAACAAGCCTACAGATGTTCCAAGCAAAATCAAGCAGTCAACGAAAAATATTAGCAAATACCTGTGTTTATTAAACCTAGTATCATGTTAACTAAGATAGAGTTATATGAATATGGAAGGCTATTATAGAAACACCTATATAATTTCCAAAGTAAAGCAAACTAGTTTTATTTCTGTCATTTTGAAAAAGCAAAAATATAAAGGGCTCACTAAACCACACTGATCAGAAAACTACAGTTGTTAGCTTGGATATTCACCACCATGTCCTAATTCATAATGCTCTAGTCATTATATTCCTATAGTGAAAGATTTATTCCTGATTAAAGGAATAATCATCAATATTTGTATAGTTCACAGGTATGTCTTTGTAAAATGTTCATAAATAATACTTTAAATGCATTTTACTCTTGTGTATTTTTCATCTTTGTCTGGTTTATCTTGCCCCCAAGAAACCATCTACATATCCAGCCATTATAACTGCAGCACACCCGTGAAATAAAGAAATTCACCCCAGCACTGATCAACTATGGAAGGAATTAACAGGATATCATATTATTTATAGAACAACAGGCAAATTCTGTTTATAAATGCAATCATTTTTCAATATAAAAGGTGTTTATTTGGTGCAAAGGATTAATAATAAAATAATAAAGTTAAGGTTGACTGTTCGGAGTGTTTGTCACTGTCCATCACTGTCATGTCATGCACTCTGGGACACTACACTATGTGAAGGACGCTATATAAATGCAAGTTGTTGTTGTATTTAATCACATCAAGATGTTTTAGTTAGTGTACTTCAAAACTTCTGTTAAAAAAACAATTATAGAATAATTATTCTCCCAACATGAAAGGTTTTAGATAATTGTAATTTGTTGTTTTGGAAAAATAAAACACACATTAAAATACAGCATAAAAAATAAGGAAATAGGAAAGAACACCAGAAGAGTTCATCTTACTTAAAATTAGTTTCCTTGGTGTTTGTTAAGTGTATTGGGTTTACAATGAAATTATAAAGAGAATGCTTGCACTTTCGGAGCTATATTATTTCAACATTAGATTTTGTTTCAGTTTCAGGATGAAAAATATAAAAATGAGAGTCAGATCAGTCACTGGAATGGATAGCCTAAGAGTTAATTATCAAAGTGAAGGAGGCTTGTTCTCAAAATTCTACTGCCTAGAGTCCACGTTACAAATATACAGACATAGCATTATACCATGAAGCCAACTTAAATTTGAATCATATCTTGCCACTACTATTTAAGCACTATTTAATCTCTGTGTGTTTTCTATTCCTATAATGATAACCTGGTTACCAAAAATAATCAAACTTCAGTTAATTATGAATTGTTGTGTACATTGAACATAAGTTAACAACTGTAATCCATCAACCAAATAAATATTTATTGACAAAATAATAAACAAACTATGCTATTAGTCACAGAAAATCAAATCAATAAATGGAAATGCTCCAAAATGTTTCTGCAACATATGTCTCCCATAGCGTTGGATAATTTGACATTATAAATTTCATGCAAATAGGGTATGTTACATAAAAAGAACCAGTATTTGCTTTTTAGATATTCTTTCTTCATTCATGAATAAACTGATGATTTGTCATTGCAATAACAGAAGGAACTACACTGCCCAACCATAAGCAAGCAATATTCCACCCCGAATCTGCAAATGAAGTGGAATGCAACCTGACAGAAAAGGCACTTCAAATATTCATAACTGCATGTTATCTGCATAACAGAAATAGATCAGATTGTAAAAAGACAGCTTTCAGAGAACAAACCACTCAAGCAGTGGATTGTACTTACTGGAGCAGTCAACCATGTTTGACATCTGCTACCAGAGGTTGTTCTGGATTGCTTAGAAATATTTATTTAAAAAAATAAAAAAATTGCAAATGAGTGTGAGACTGCAGTTTTATTAACTCCATTCCTATTTCTAGATGGAGTTAAGATATGCAATCCAACTGTGATTGCTTAATTTCTGTTTTTGTTTCCAGCAACTTTAGAACATCCTAATTAAGTATAATTAAAATGAAATGTTGGTTATCTTTAATGGTCAATGCTGAAACAATACTGTAAGGAGATGAAATTGGAATGCCAATGAAGGCTCACTTTTGCCAGTAACAGAAGACTGAAATCATTATTCTTGGGTACTGTTTGGGAAAATCTTACATTAATCCTGGAACACAGGATAGAAAAGCTGCTTCTACATCAGGATAGTTAAACACTATCCTGCTGGTCCTTCAATATTTACACATGGACCTGTCAGTTGCATTTCTACAATGTTGAAGTTTCCTATCGAGATACTGTTTTGGGGATTTGTTTTAATAATGTGGCCTGAAAATTCCTTTGGAGGATTTATCATTTTGAAGTAGGTGAGAAATTCTAGTCTAACGACATTTGCGACAATATTTCCACCAATTGAAAACAATGGTACAAAAATGTAATGGCAGTGTGACTGGAATCTTAATTGGTGCACTGAAACCCATCGATTGGTCACTAATCAATTTAAGTTGAACCATTTAATTAAGGTACAAAACCATTAAAGTGAAGTTAAAGTCTGCCTGAGGACTGTTTAGTCCTGTGCAATAGAGACTAGCATGAATCTAAAAGGTAATGTAATGTTTAAATTTGCAAGAGTTGGCTATTAACTTCACTCCAAGAATCCATTAAGACATATTTGGGTAAAATCTATAGAAATACAGAATTCATGTCAAACTCCCTTTGGTAGAAGCTCGTCAGCATTATTACCTGAATTATAAAATGTTAATGGCCCTACTAATTTCAATAACTTCTCTCTAAAATGATTTCAAACAAAACATGCAAAAGGATATTGATGCAGAATGAAGAGGATAGATGTGCCTTGGGATAAAGTAGCACTCATAGGATCAGAGAAGATTGGATTTATTTGCATTCTTTCTTCGATATAAAACAATTCCTTAAATAGGTCTAGTTTTCTGGCTTTAGTCTCTCTTCCTGGTAATCCATTCCAGTGGCTGATTAACCTTTTCTAAACTTGCTCTCACCACCCTGAACCTGTGACCTCTTGTGCTACCTTAGAATAATTGAAAGTATTTTTCTGGTATACTTTCTTTAATCTTTTTAGCATCCTCTTATATCTCTGCAAGGTTCTCTCTGAGACCTATTTTGAACCCTAGAGAACACAAGTATATCTAGTCATTCCTCGTAACCCATCCCTGTTGCTCAATTTACCTTTTGAATGTTCGTAGCAGCATTTAAAATTGAATAAAAACATGCACATTGATTTCATAACTCATATAAATATTATTTATATTAATGTATCAAAAGAATTATTAGCAACACAAACTTAGATGAAACATATCTCAATGTACAAGCATTCTTTACAAATATTCCAGAAGCATAATAATACTATTAAAACTAACAATAACATTATAAATATTCCAGAATCATAATAACTATTTACTAATGTAAAACTTTACTTAACCAGTACCATTTGGAATTTGTATTGAACGTGGCAGCCAATTGCGTATAGCAGTGTCCCACAAATAGTTGTAGATTGAGTGACCAATTAATTATTATTATTTTTTGAAGGAATTATTACCTCCGGAAAAGAGATCCACCAATCGAGTAACATCCGGATTCTTAGTTACTGCTAGGTAAACAGAGATATGTGGAGTAAGGAAACTTGTCCAACATTTTTCCCTCCCGGGAAACAAACCCATTTCTCTCATTTGTGAGGCGAGTGCTCCAGCCACTGAGCTACAGGATTTCACTTTGAAAGAACTATGGATGGGCCTAAAGCAGATTAATAAGTATGATGGGGCAATGACGAAATGCCATAGCTTTCCCTTTTCAATACTAGATAGATAATTGAAAAGTCCATGAAAGGCATATTAAAGGACAAGTCAAATGGAGAAATACAAGGTCTTATGCAGTAGCTCAAAGGGTTATTGTCTTACTTAACATGCATTTATGCATTTATTATGGTGTCCCAAGCACATCTGCTAACTGCAGGACCCATAGGCCTTGTGCATTATCCAATGCCCAATTGAATAGGCCACTGATGGGAGCTCCAAAGTTGACAGATAAGAAGTAAAATAAACGAAACAGCAATAATGCCATTGACGGTGTAAGACATCCATACCTCTGATCAAAATGCCACTTCTGATGCCAACATAACCATTTATACTAAAATGAAGTATTGCTGTAGTACGCTGAAACATTCATAGCTGTTTCATTCAAGCCAGCAGAGTGGTCTCATTCCTGCTAGCCTTTATGCACCCAACTTTGGCACTGGAGAAAATAAATCAATAAATGACTCACAAGATCCAATTGTTAAATACAAGTTTCATTAATTAAAGATTCTAATTAGAAATTCTTCTCCATAACTCAAGAAACACAAAGCAATTATAAATGATCATGAAGTTTAACTATCATGCTGTTGACAGTAATCCTTTGGAGGATAAAGCTAAATAGACTTAAATTTTGTATGTAAATTGATATTCAGAAAACGTCCCTTATAATTCAAAACTTGTAAGTTCCTGTGAAGGTCTTAACTGACCTAACTTGAAAGAGGCAATACTATTGATACATTTTGATGCCAAGTTTACTTAAACCTAGTCTATTATGGTTAACATATCTTTACTCATTTTAGGGTAGCAAACTCAGTTTGGGTGATCTCACTTAGGAATCACCTTGGTCTGGTTACAATATCTAGAAATACTTGTGGCTCGTATTGAGAGCTGTCATTTAATCAGGAAATGAAATGACACAATACTTAAAAACAATTATTATTAGAAGAAAAAGTTATTGTCATTTTGTTTAAATGTTTGTAAAGTGAACACATCAGCAGAATTGACGAGGGAATACTGAGCCAAGTGGGTATTTCAACCATGCATTTTAAGTCAGCTCTTTCATATCATTAGGGTTTCTAGCTCCTCCAAGTGAGTTACCCCTCTGCCATCGGCATTTCTCACTGTTTAAAAAATAAATCTTAAAATTGCAAATATTCCACATCAAGTAATATGACAACTTATGTTAGCGACTAACAAATCTAGGAATAATAATACTTTTAAAACATGAACATTAATACTCTCGAACCACGTAAAATTGATAGTTTGATAGTAAGTTATAACTGATCATGAGGTACAATATCCACTATCATGTATAAACGGAAAGACGAAAACTTTTAAGGCCAAAGATGAGAATAGTAAAACAAATTGAATAGGACAATACTGTATTAAAGGGTTGTCCAACACAAGCTTTATCATGCTAACGAACATTGTACAATTCATGTTTGTCACTTATTAAAATGAAATGTGACTATCAATTCATGGAATGATACATTTTTAAGTGCCAAGGAAACATTAAGTAGCAACTGACAAAAAAATGCCTCGAGTTATTGCAGCTATCACTTTATAAATCATATTGATTGCCCTTCAGCACCACAAACACATTACAATAAACTAGCAGTGACAGCATGAAAATTCATCAGTGCCCTGGGCTATGAAAGGGTATAAATGGAACCTCACACTGAATATAATATATTGGAGTTTTTGCCTGGAGATTTTTCAAAATTATGCATCTTCAAGTCTATGTTTCTTTAATTATAATACTGTGCTATTGTAGGCGGTTTGAAATGAAACATAAAATAATTATAAGTATTATAATTATAAACAATAATATTACTTTTTATAATAATTATTATACTTATTGATATTATTAATTGTATTAGTTTGACACAGGTGGTTTGTTTACCTTATTTATATTTGTTTGCCAGTTTTATTTGTTTCCCCTTTAACCTCATCACCCAATTCTTTCACCACGCTGTTACCATAACTGGGAGAGTGGCTTTTCAATTTGCAGACCGTTCTAGAAGGACAACATCAACAACAACATAAACAACAACTTGCATTTATATAGCTCCCTTCATGCAGTATAGCATCTCAGAGAGCTGCACAACAGCAGGTTGGATGGGAGAAGCAAGGGAGAAGGGCACGGTGACCATGGTGACCACATCACGCTTTGATCAGCAAGAGAGGTAGTTTTATAGGGTAAGGTGATGGTATAGGATAATAAAGAAGTCCTGTAACTCACTGGTTAGAGACTCGCCTCGCAAGCGAGACACCTGGGTTCAATTCGCAGCAGGGAGAAACCTTGGGCAAGTTTCCCTACTCCACACACCTAATAATAATCCCTCAAGAAAAAAAACAATAAAAATTGGTCACTTCAATTCACGACTGTTTGTGCGACACTGCTGTGCGCAATTGGCTGCCATGTTTCGCCCACAAATATACAGTCAATTCACTTTACAGTATATTCTGTGAAGTGCTTTGAGATGCTTAGAAGATGTGAAAAGTGCTATATTAAATGCAAGCATTATTATTATTATTATTATTAAAACAGTTGGATCTAAGGTTCAAATTTAGGGGGAATAAAATCACCTAGTATCGTTGCCCAAGCATAAATGGGCATTTTCTTGGAAGACAATAGGGTTAGAATTATTATTTATTGATTTAATATTTCAATCATCAATGATATTCCACATTCCACAGATTAAAACATTACTGTGAGATTCAATTTCAGATTTGTAATTATACTATTACTGCCGGTACAGAAAAAGAGCTACTCTCGTGAACAAAGTGATTTTCTACTGGTATTAACCTTTACTATCTGTCTCCTGAAAAAATCACCAATTAAATATAAGGATCCACATATAGATGACTTATTAAACAGTATAATAACCTCACAAACTTCAGGTCTAATATGATAATGTGCTTAAATTCTTATGCTATATTTTCCTGCGTAATTTTGTTGGTATCCATACCAGCATAACAAAGCTTCCTGGACAGTTTCAAATTTTGGTCCATGCCAGTCAAGTAAAAGGATAAGATATCTTACCAGATATAGCAAGAAAGTCATCAATGCAAGTGATGTCATCCACTGCTTCAATAAGAAGTTGAACATGAGTCTCCCAGGCTTTTTTATAAATCTCCATATTGTTTTTGATGGTTTGACTTTTTGGCATGGCAGCAAGGGCTAATGCAGCATTTATAACCTACGTAAATCACAACAAAAAAGTCTTTAAAAGTCCACACTTAATACATTCTCTGTGTTATGCATAATAGATAAAGGTGTTAATTTTCTGATGAATGTATTTGAACTTCATAAAAGTGGTACAAGGAATAAGTTTAATAAAATAATATCTTTGCAAATGTGAAATGCTGCATTGCAACCTGAAAAACACATAGCAATTACAAATAGCTTCTATTTGTTTAAAAGACAGCTTAATTTTAATTATCATTGCGGATAAACATAAAAGGTTACTTATCCTCCAATTTGTTTCCACACTTAGACGCAAAGTTTCTTGGCATCACAATTAACACCTTGAGGCATTGTATGTGACATAAATTGAATATTAAACATATAAAAAATATGGCTTAGGTTTTCACTGGGTGGTTGGCAAGGGCAAACAGTCACAAGCATAATTTCACCCTACAGCATTGCAACAATCAGGATCTGTTTAAAACAGTACAAACCTGAACAGTGAAGGATGCCGAACAACACCTACTTAATCAGGCAATAACATTGCAAGTAAATAAAGAGAAACTTCGCCCCAGCACATTATACAACAAAACAATAACTTGTATTTATGTAGAGCTCAGCACAATGTCTTGGGAGTGTTGGATTACGCTAAGAAGGCATCCAAAATCTTACACAGAGATACCATAGGCACAATTCTTTCTCTCAATGGGATTGCAAAGGTACACCAGGTTATTTTTCAAAATCAATCCTAAAAATAGGATCAATCATTAATCAATCACTAAATACAGCAAACTGTTCAATACTGATTTACCAACCAGTTACTCCCAAAGCGGTCTCAAAATTTACGGGAAGGATGCACTTAGATGTTAATTTGTGGGATATCCGACTGGATTTTATCATACTTCAGGAAATTGCCCACAAAATATAGTCTATTTACTTTATAGTACAGAACACAAAATACTGCAGATGCTGGAAATCTGAAACACCTCTTTATAGGTTCTGAAACCTGTTAACAGCTCTTCTCCCCAGTTTTGTTTCAACCCATCCCCCTTTTTGTTTTACACCCCCCTTTTGTTTTACACCACTAACACCTCTTTAACCCATCAACTAACACATTCTCTCCTTTGTCTTCTTTATTGTCTTCTTTGTCTTCCTTGTCCTGCATCCCCCTCTCAACTTGTCCTTAAAAACCTCTCCCTCCCAACATGCCCCAGTTCTAACGAAGGGTTGTGGACCCAAAACTTTGACTCACTTTCCCTTCTCCATAGATGCTGCTTGACCAAATGTAATTTTATTGTTGTTGTTGTTTTTGTTGTTGGACTCTACATTCTTTAAGTAACAGAGTGGTTGAAGACCATCCTAATTAATATGATTTAAGAATATGAAGCATGGAACAGAAAAGATTATTTCATCCATTAATACTAATCCTTTCGCAGAATAAAGCCTAAACTGTTTTTTTACTCCACACTGCTCTCTGTCTCCAGAAGAAAGTTCTGTACAAATTCTCCAAGAACCCCAAAGATCATCAATCAAAAGATCTAGATGATTCATCCATCTCACATTTCTACCATTCAACCACTTTTTTTTCTGCAAAACAACATTTATTTTCCTACATCCTCAGCAGCATAAAGCAGTGTTCCCTTAGGACTCTTTGATTGTCGCTCTCAGTTTGCACCCACCGTATTTATATAACCACACATGATTTCTTATTGGACTTGTAAATGTTCTGTGATAACTGCTAATTCCTTTTTCCTATAAATTGTTTAGAACTAGTTTCTGGCATGCAGTAGATTTTTGTGTACATTTTTGCAGTTATGGTAATTTCAGTCCCAATAAGCTCAGTGTGTACTTTGTCCAAAGGTCAGTCTAATACTTTTATCGCTCAGTCTCATTCTTTTGCTGCATCTGGTGTTAGAATACTTTATCTACATAACTACTATTACATAGATTTGATACTATTTGTTCAATAAAATTGACTGGATAAAGAGAGGATTGTTGCTAAATGAGGTCTCCCATTTAAAAAATCTGTATATTAATTAAAATAGGTTTATTGTAATATGCCCAGCACATTTTATTATACAATAAACAAAAAGATTTATTACAATTATTTATTACAGTTGGTTATTAGTAACAGTACTCATGTATGATTGAAAAGGCTAATATTATCCAGTAAATGATTTGATCAAAAGCCAAGCATGTGATAAGAAAAAGAATGACAACTTTGTCCATACCATGCTGGCAGGTAGAAAGAAACAGCAGTTATCAAAAATTGTAAACATCAGTAGAAATGGAAAGCTCACTAACAGAAAATAAAAAGAACTAACACAGTACATATTAGAAAGAATACAAAATGGCTGGGAGTTTATTCAAAGTTGCAGGACTCAAAAAACTATTTTAAAAAATTAGATGAGCATCCATTGAATATTTATGATGGCTTCTGAACCACTCTGAGATGCCACTTATTCTTTTTGTACTGTGCCGTATGGAATTTGTTTACAGGTAATTCCCACAGCTGAATAATAATTTATCGGAAGCAATGAAAAATCTCACAGCTGAAAAATAGTATTATTCCAGACATGCTAAAATATACCTCCAGGTCCTGTAGCATTCTCAGTTTTAATACTCTTTCATCAAGATTACATCAACCAGACTGGACAAAAGTAAGCTTATTCAAAAGTCTGCTCTCTGGTGATCTCAGGTTATGTAAGTTCTCATAGGTTAGAGTTATTTACAAGGAATTTTTTGGAGGAGATGCACTTTGCATTTTTAGTATGAGGCTTATTTTCTATTGAGACGAAAGATGCTATATCAAATTTGGCGGCCTTAAACTTTTGTAGTTTTATATAATTTATATATATATACAAATGAACACAAACAGTGATTGAAGCAATGAAACTAAAAGGACATATTTCCTTAAAGATCATTCCTTTAAAGTTATTTCAGAAACAATCACATTCATAAAATCTGATATCCTAAATCAAATGCATAAAAGATTGATCTCTCTGCAATATTTAAAATAATTTAATGGGTAGTTGTGAATTTCGTATTACAATTACTGTGACATGTGTTTAACTATTCCTACTGAAGAGCATTAAAAGAGCTATTTTATCTTGTGAAGGACAGTCAATTGCTACCAACCACGCAGGTCATACAATTTGTTCCAATATTCATAATTATGTTCCAGAACATTTTCTAATATACAAACCCTACTGCACATTTAAAGCTTCAAAAATACCATTAATTTCAGCATGACTTTTGTTCCTGCCACTTTGTATATCAAATCGGACCAGTGGAATTTCGACCCTAAAATATCCTTTAACCATGATTCAGTTTCTTCAGTTTGCAGTTGAAGTTTGTAACTTGTCTGATCTTGTCCAATGCAAAACATATAGTTTATTGAGTGATTTCTTTCAATTTTCAAGAATGTGAATTTATTGTAAAATAGATCCTTGCATTTGACACAGCACCTTTCATATTGGTAGTCTCAAAGCACCTCACAGGAATGTTTTGGAAAATGGCAGCCAATCTGTGTACATCAATGACCCACAAACAGCCATGAATTCAATGATCAATTTTATTTGGGGAATTGTTGGCCAGGACACCAGGAGAAAATCCTTTCTCTTTTCAAATATTGCCAATGGGATCGTTAACGTTTATCTGAATAGGCATCGGGACCTCGGTTTAATGTCCCACTTGAAGGATATCACCTCTGACAATCCAGTACACTCCCACCAACCACTACATTGGAATATCAGCCTAAAGTATATGTGAGCCTTGATCTAACAACCTTCTGATTCAGAGGCAAGAGCTGAAACATGCTGACACACCATCTGAGCGAGGTTGATACATTTTAAGTACAGATCTGTAAGTACTGATGTATGTATGTATAGATATATTATTTTCCATCCATGTTCTAGCAAACAAGTATTCTTACAATAAAATGGAAGCCTCATTTCCCAGTAAAAGAGAGATACATGGCACTCACCAAAATATTGTAGTGGGTTGGGGTGGGGGGGTGGGCATGGTAAAGTGAAATGAAGGTTGCCATTGTTTAACCAAACAAGAGCTAACAAGGGCCATTTTAATAAAAGTAAACCCAGCATATATACTTGTACCTAATATTTAGAAGAGTTAATTTTTAAAAATGCAAATAATTTGAATGGAAACTATCAGTGATGGAGAGAAAGGAATGAGAGCTTTTTTTTGCACTGTTCTTTAAAAAAACACTACTTGAACTACAAAGATAATTGCTTGTATCCGAAGTAAAAAAAACATTTATTTTAGTATTTTTTTTTGCAAAGTAATGATGCAAAATGGTCATCTTTAAAACAGATAGGTAAAAAGAAAACAATATTGGTAGCCTTCTGGCTGAAACAGTAGGGTTGAATGACTGATATATAGATTAAATGGTATTCATTAAAAAGTTAGTTTCCCCTGAAGCAACAGAAATTTCTGTTGTGATGAATGAACATATAACACCATAGTTCATTCTATAACCTTGAAATGACAGTTCCGTTGATCACTGTAGTCCAAAAATGTACCACATATCTCATCATCACTGTTTTTTCCAGTCGGTTTACTATCTTCATAAAATAAAAGCCTCTGAACTGGGCACACAGTTCATCTTGTAATTTGCCATATGAGGGGCTCAAGGATAATATGTCTTTGGATGTATCATTATTTTCAGATTTGAAAATTCTAACAAGTAAAGCAAAACCAGCACTTTAGGAGGATTATTAACATTGTTACAGAAGTATAAAGAATAATAATAATCCTTGCATTTGACATAGCGCCTTAGCACGTCATCAAGATGTCTCAAAGCGCTTCACAGAATTTTGTGTAAAATGGATTGACTGTATATTTTGTAGGCAAAATAAATGTTTCACATGAAATATCAGTGACATCAAACTTCATCTATAATGAGTACATTTAGTCTGTATGGCCAAAGAGAGCAGACATGAACCCAGAATTTAAACATTGTGTGTAGCTATAAAAGATGTTACTCATCATAGCAGCAAAACTCGTATTTTAAATTCCTGCGATTTTATATTAATGTTGAACAAGATGCCACATTAAATCATTTACAACTATTTTGTTTAGAAACTGATAAATGTATTGCTGATCAATAATATTAGATTGTACAAAGCAACGAGAAGCCCACTTACGTGACGGAAATCACACATTTATTGTACCTTGTGAAAATAAACAGCTGCAAAATATGGCTTTTTATGAACTGCACTGTTTAACATTAATTGATATACAGTATAACAAAAAGAAAACATGGGCTGAGAAAAGGTCATTCAATCTACGACACCCACTCCTTCCACTGCCACTCAATCTATTACACCACCTTGCATTTTATAGTGCTCTTCATTCTGGTACGCATATTGGAGCACTACACAATGAGGAGTTATTTTCATATTGCGTTGTGGTGAGTATGGGGGTACGGGGTGTCGTGAAAGAGTTAACGCCAGAAACAGTTGGTGAACAAAATACTTTTTTAAGGCCCAATACCAACAGGTCAGATAAAACAGGTATTGAGGACAACCCAGCATGGGACATCAGCTCCCTTACCTACTCCTCTCCAGACTCCCCTCCCCGTTGCCTAGCATAGAACAGCTCTTAAACCCATCTAAACTGTCCCCAAGGGAAACTGCATGCTTGCTTTCTGTAGGAGATTCTCAGATTATTCTATTGAGAGAATGTTGCTCCAACAAGGTAATGTGCTGGAGGCCTAATTTTTGTTTTTGTCAGCTAGTTGTTTGACACACATGGAAACCCATCATCATGTTTAATATCCAAACCAGAAAGAGCCCCTCATACCCATCCCACAAATGCCTCCCACCCACCCCACCCCACCAGCTGCTTGTGACCTTGAGGGGCTTTGTGACTGGGGGACTTCCCTCCCTCCCAGTTGCACAGTCCAAGCACGTTACAGTGCACACTCCCTGAACCCCCAAAGAGTGCTAAACAATGCTCCACAAATAGAAACGGTTATGAAAGATTAAACGTTAAGGCTAATAAAATTGAAATCAAATCTTTGTTGTTTTATGTATATTTAAGCTCCTCGAACACCATGGTTTTGTGTCTTTTTTTTAAAAAAATGAAGTAATTTTGTACCTACGTGTCTTTTTGTTTTAAAATTTCAAAATTATGAGTTTACACAAATGAAACATGATGGTTATGCCACAAGTAATGTTCTTTATGTTGATTGATTTGTTTCGACCTGAAATGTAACCACAGAATGCTATGCTGAAATAATTTGTATGGAACAGTGCATTGATACGAGACGTCTTCAGCATTCTTGCAAATGACTTTACAGTAAGATATATGCATATATATTATATTGACTAGAGCCACCTTGTGGCAAAAAATAAAAGATTTACCACAATCATTTTTCTTCTGAATTCAAACCGAAGAAGGGATCTCTTTGATTAAATTTAGGCTCAAATTAAAAAGAATCTGTCAAATAAAAAAAACTTCAGAGAATTCCACTTTAGCATAACATCTTGCACAAAACCGAGAAATATAAATTTATACTGTTTTATATGTATCTCTCTTTAACAAGCAGCCTTGAGATATTCTACATCAGCAAAACTAGAAGGATTTGAGAAATTGCTATTGCCTTGTGTATAGATGGGCATTTATATATAAAATCAATATTTGTACATCTGCAGTAAATCTCTTTGAAAAGTGCATTATCTGAAAATCCCCTTGAAGTTCCTTCTACCCTAATTGTTAAAAAATTCCCCAGCAATCTATTGAAATAATCAAATGTGCATTCTGTCTGGCATTTGCACATAGTGTACTATATTAGATGTAGACGTGCAATTTCCAAATTTAAATGATGATTTAAGTACAGCAATTCCCAGTTCATCCACAATGTTTAAATAATGACTTAAAAAGAGCAAAACTAGGAATTCCTGGTATTAAATGGAATGCACTTGCTGATCTTCAACAAAATGCAAGAGGAAATAGATAATTCTCTGGTTAATAGTTTTAAGAACAAAAGAACAGTTTTAAGAACTCAAAGACTGGAAGACAGCAAATATTACATTGTTATGCAAGAATTATTAAAGGCTAAAACTCTTGGCATTGAAGACAAATTAACTGTTTGGTTTGAAAACTAACTTCATAATGAAGGTTGATGAGATTTGGTATGGGAAGATATTTGCATTTGATATAGAACCTTATCATGTCTTCGAGACGTCTCAAAGTGCTTCACAGAATATATTGTAAAATGAATTGAATATATATTTTGTTGGTGAAATGCTCTATCCCTACACTATACCCATTACAAATAGCTGAATAAACAAATGTAATTGCTGATCAACCAGTTGATCATTTCCAGTGTAACAACCTTGAGCTCCTGCACAAAAGCTGAAATGGAAAGATATTAGGAATACAATAACATTACATTTGTATAACGCCTTCATGTCAGGAGAATGTCCCAAGGTGCTGAACAGTGTAAGGCACTTCAGACCTGAGCTGGGGTCAGGGAGGGGAGGGGAAGGAGGGTGATCGATGGCATGGTCGAAGAGGAGGGGGGAGATGGGGTCATGGAGTTTGGTGTGGGAGAGGACACGGGCTGCTGGATTATCGATGACTCATTCCAGGATCTTGGAGAGGAATGGGAGGTTAGAGATGGGGCGGTAGCTGGAGAGGAGGGATGGGTCCAGGGAAGGTTTTTTCAGGATGGGGGTGATGACGGCTGTTTTTAGGGGGGTGCGAACTGAACCAATGGATAAGGAGAGGTTGATGATGTCGGACAGGAGAGGGGCCAGAAGGTGGAGCTGGGAGATGAGGACAGAGGTGGGGATGGGATCGATGGAGCAGGTGGTGGGTTTGAGTCTGCGAATGAATAGATGAAATAGGAATAGATGAAAAGGTGCATTGTGATAGGAATTTTCATTGTGTGAGTGAGCTCACTTGGTACTTCAGAAGACAAAATCATGAATGGGTTATATCCAGCACCATTAGTGGTATATAATCCATAGCCCATGGAAGCTCATCGCACATTCCCTTTATAGCACACACACAATGAAAACTAAATGCATTTATTGATTGTAAATATGAACAAGATTACTGCACAGATTGCAAAGTGTTTCTAGCTATGTCAGTCTTAACAGGTTAGTTATTTACAATCTCTTCTTGAAAGACTTAAAAAAACTGAATATCATGGTGACAAAAAAAAGCACTTTTATTAATTTCCTACTTCAGTGATAACGATGTGGATCCTCAAATTTAAAACTTTAATGGCATATTTGACTTTGAAGTACTCAATACCCGCATTCTGAATTTGCAGGGGTACACATAATCATCAGTCATTTTTCCAAAATGTCTCAAGAGGAAAAAAGCAGTCTGCAAAGTGTTGTTCTCCATTGTTCCAAAAAAAACCTGCTGCTAGAAATATAGATCAAAAAAATCTGGCATTTCTTTAGGACTTGGGAATGATTCAAGAATAAATCAATACTTCTGATTCACATACTTTTAATGGGGATCGAAAATCATTCTGCATTTTCCTTCTGTTCTAGGTCCAACTATATTGGAATTGTTCTTGTTTTCCACTCTTTTTCTAAAAGCAAAATATAACGTATAACGGAGGCAGGTGTGAGGCTTTAGATGTATTAAATGAGATTTTAAACCAAATAAGGGATTATCTAACAAGTATTTATCTTGTAGAGCAACAGAGTGTATCCTATAACAGACATTTGAATTGTCATATTTCATGATTCATTCTTCTTCATATAATTCTATTCCAATAAGGAGGGTGGTATTTAACATGACTGCAAGTATGCATACGTGAATATAAATATATAGAAATATTTATTTATGTTTAAATAATCAGTTTTATAAGACTGGTTTCATTGTGCCAAAACCCAAAGCAGAAGTGTAAACTTCCCACAAATAAGATGAGGACGTTTTGGAAGCGCAGCAATTTTCATTTTCATTTAATTATAAAGATGGATTGTTGGATTGGAATTATTCAAAGAAAGACTGCTTGTTGGTTGTACTGGAAATTCTAGTATATGGTTCTCATTTAAATACCTAGGGTCACTTCACATTACCATTGACTTGTAATTCATTTCCAGTACTTCAAGTGACTCACAAGATCCAAATTAGTTTCATGTGTCCAGGAATTACTCTAATATATAAAATAAAAACCTGCATCACCAGAAGATCACAGGTCTGTGCTGAAAGAGCTGATCAAGGCTTGGGGAGCAGTTGGAATACTGGAATTAACCTTACTGTGTTAAAGATGGAAAATCAGTCAGAATACTCATTCCCAATTGCTACCCAGTGCCTCTCCAATGTAAAGTCAGATAAAAACATGATAGGGCTTGACTGCAATACCCTCCACAATTAACAAGTGACATTCATTTCCTTATACTAAAGACAAGGGCATGTGGGTGAGCTTTCAAGGGATTGTGGAGCACTACTTCAAGAACAGTCAAAACATTTAGGAGAAGAGGGAAAAAACTTTTCACTGTGCCATTATGATTCTGAAATAATTAGACAACCCTTGGGCAGTGACATAGGCACAAGGTCATTCACTTCAAATGGTATTATCACTTTTATCCACCACAAACCAGACCTACTGCCAGTAATTGTGAACAATCAATATCCATTGATCTGACAGGAACAGTACAAAGGCAATGCAAAACAGGCAAATGTTTTATATAAACATAAAATCAACAAGATGGCTACAGGGTGGCTGAATGTCTGCATCAAAGAACAACAGTCATCTTCAATTTCAATCAGCTTTTTCCAAAGGGACAGCTGGGTCCATTCCTGCACCAAATATTGCTGCAAAGTCGTATCCATGTTGAGCCAAGCCAAACGATTTATTTTTGGGTTTAATAAAAAGTGATGAATTTAAATGACAAATCAAAGTGAGGAACATAGCAACAAGAGTAGGCCATTCAGCCCCTCGAGCCTGTACCGCCATTCTACTAGATAATGCCTGAAAATGAACAGGTATAGTACTGTGAAGAGCCAATACATTGTCGGTGTAAGAGTTGATGGGTGTTCAAGTAACATGAAACTAATGTAGCTACCTATAAAAGTAACATGCTGCCGTTTTTTCTTCGAGTCAATATACTTTTTCACTCTTTGGAATAGAAGATAGCATAAAGGCATGTATGCATTATAAAAATAATTGAAAATAGTGACATAATTGATCTCACGTCAAAAATGTGTTTTTGACAAAGTAGTACATATTTATGCCAAATTAAGATTGATAATGTAAAATGGGTATGAATTTCCTTGAATAAATGTCAACTACTTAAATATGCTCAACTTTATCTTCTACTTTATTTTCATATTTTTGTGGTTTAGAAATTCATAGTTAACTAATACAACCATGAAAAGTTAACTGTGGTGTTCATTTTGCTGGACTGTTCTTTTCAGGACAATCTATCTTTGGAACAATGGAAATAAAGTGACTGTCATCTATGTTGCAATTGCAATTGGACCTTATCAATGTATTAACATTCTGCACCTTACCTTTCCCCTTCTAGCTGAAGTTTAAAAGCTACCTCTCTGGGGAAATACTTAAGGAAAGAAAAACAGTAGCATTGCTTTTATCATTTGTTCTATAAAATAAATATTTATAGAAATAATAGAATAATGTTTTGGAAGTTAACATTTGCTCCATAATGATCAGTGGCAATTCTTTTGGTATTAAATTATTCAATGAGAAAGATTTGTTTGAAGTATTTTAAAATAACTAAATAATTAGAGTGTCATTTTCCTTTCACTCACGCATGAATCCATAAGATGGCTGCAAGCACAGAATAAGTTCATGCATGATTTAAAGAAAAGATGTTGCATAGATCATGTTAATTAAAATAGAAATAGTTAGGCTTGATCAATGTTCTTTCCCTTACAGTTAAGTGGTGTAACTACCCAGCAATGTTCTACCACAGATTCTCAGTATCTGCTTTTAGCACTCTCCATGTAATTTTTCATTAAAATATTAAGTATTTATTTTAAATTATGCATTTTAGTATTCCATACCTGAGGACACATAGTTTCAATGCGGTTCGTTGCTATCTGAACAATCTTGATTCCTTCCTCATTAGTTGACATTGAGCAAGCAAGATTAGCCACCTGTAATAAGAAAATGAAGAAACCATGAGATGGAAAGTTTTCATGGCTTCTGAGTAGTTTTAATAAATTTCACATTTAAAGAATTTACTTAAGCAATTACAAACCATTTACAATTAATCCTAATCTGATTTAAAATCAGGATTGAGAGTTTTAATTCTAATATTTTATAGCCTCTACTCAATTTTGAAAAAACAAAAATCTGTGCAGCAATTTTCATCATTAACACTTAATCATTCAAACGTGTCTTTGGGATCCTGGGGGGAAGGGAGGAGTAACCATACTGTTCTTAATCTAACCCGATTGAGCCAATGAAGCAGACAGCAAAATCTCTTTTTGTGTTAGTTACTTAATGAAACCAAAGTAATTTTGTCTCACTTTGCCTAAAATTGAAGAAACCTGTTCTAAATAACTTAGTCAAAGGAAATAATACCAACACCTCAAGTGGAAAGGACAACTATGAATGTCAAGCTGTTCTAACCAGAGAATACATCTCTTCAACTACTACAGAGAATATTTTCTGATGCAACTTTATTGAGAGTATATAAAAGCCCAATTCAACCATGAGGCAAGTCTTTAAAATTCTGACTCGCAAAGATAATCAATTGTAATATCATACTTTAATAACATCTTGAACAAACATTTTCCATGTTACATAGAGACAATGGAGTCTAGAATTCAATGATGTATCCTCAAATCAGATTTGTTGCTTTATTTGCAACTTGCACTTTGTGAATATCGAATTGTGAAATTCACGGTTGGCAAACTGGGAATCTAAAGTTCTCAATCCCAACTTTCCAGCCGCTGTTTTGCACATCAGATATTTATTTTTATTTTAACTTTGCAAGCTTGGAATTTGAGGTTTGTCTGCTGAGAATTTCATAACCCAATATTCACAATCCTGTTTGCTAGAAGCACCACCATTAAGGAAAGTACAGTGGGAAGAACAAAATAATACCATCTGTGATTCCACCTGAACTTCTCCTTCGCTTACCCTTCAATTTAGTTCTCATCTAAATTCAAACTCGTAGCCAACAGACTATTTTCTCTAAATGCGTGTGTAGAATAGAAAGTATGATTTGGATTTGTGGGTTACCCACCTTACGAGGTTCAAATCATATTTCACAGCTCCTGTTTGTGTGCTCTCTATTTCCTGCCTATGTTTAGCAAGAGTAGTTGCTTTTTTTTTGTAGGACAGAGAGTGTCTTATTTTTGGTTCACTTACTCAAACTCAGAAAGACAACATCAATTATCTTTTAAGTGCAGTTTATGTCCAGATTACACTATTGAAACCAAACAGTATCGCTTCCAGCAGTAAAGTAATGTAGAGTAAGTAGCCTGATTTACACTTCCTTCTACTCATTACTTTAGTTGGACAATGCTAAAATCGAGCGGTCTGGGACGCTACTCCACTGGAAGGGCGTTGTTGTAAAATACTAATAGATATTGGAAGTTAAAGCAATTTTCCTTGAACTTGGATTCCCCCTCATCAGCTGCTATATAAATGTAAGTTGTTGTTACTGTTGGTAGGCTGTTCTACATCTTATTTTGGTTCTAATTAAATTCAGGACTCAACAGGACTAAAAAAATACAAGAGTGGCCCTTAGTTTACATTGATTGTAAATGGCCTTGACCAAGAGGTCAGAAGTATTGAACTCTGATACAACACTGCCCCCAATCATTGAACAAAAAAAAATCACAGATTGATAATGATCTTTCCCTAAGGCTTCAGATGATTCAAAAAATCTTGGTTTTGTGGTCTAACGATTAGCCTCTTAACACTTTAGGCTCAAATGGTATCTTAATTCTAAATTCCAGATACATTTATTGATTAACTTATCATCATTTGCCTGTGGTTTGCTTCTTAGTAAAGGATCCTGATTCAATTAACCCCAAGCTGTTTGATGAATTGTTTGTATCTCCAAGTAGACAGAGATGTGTGGACATCTTTGTATTTTGTGAGGTTGGTCTCTTATCTTGAATGAAGCACATTCAAAAGGCATTACAAGGTTTGCACAGCAAGGCCTATCTGCTAATTAGGAACATGCAGGGTGTATTTTACAGTTTGTATAACATAATGTTTGTGCAGGAAACAACTCGGTTTCATTAACTTAAACAACATTTTAATATCTAGAAATTTGTCATTTCTAATGTCTTAAATTCACTTCCCACACTGAATATCCAAAGTCTCAAAGCATTCAATCCTGCAGACGTGCATTGCAAATCTTTAATTCTCTGCATAAGCATGAAAGTATCAGATTGTATTTGTATAAATTACTGCATCTCTATAAAATAATACTGTCATTAATTTTTATAATGGATTAATAGTCATTTCTACAATAATGTAAGACAATTATTTTAGTTTACTTACCTTGAAACATCAGACTTTTCTGCACCATATGACTACTGTATTTATTCTTTAACTGTCAGCAGCCAAGGGCAAAGGCAGCTGGATATGACAGTATGATTGAAGGTATATGACAACATGACTGAAGTCCATTGCAAGATGTGTTAGGCAAAGATTAGCTTGGAGAAAGTAATAATTTAGATCTCATTATGAATAAAACTCAGTGACAAGTGCGCCTCCATGAAATAGGAAAATAACTTTTGTTGATTTACATCTGCAATGTGGAAGCATCTTGAGCATTTCCTTTTTTGGGTGTCAGCCGGGTATCTGACACATGGGAAACCCATCACCATACTTAAGAATAAATTGTTTGAATGGTATGCACATTCTCTCCCTAGAGGCACACATCCAGCTTATCTAGTTCTGGAAAGTATTAGGTGCAGGTTGGCAAGAGCAAAGGCTTGGGGACCCCAGAGTGTGTGTTGGGGTAACTGCTGGAATTTAACCAGCTAAAATCGCATAGCTTGCCATTGATAGCATTGTCTGGCAAGGTTCCCCACTGCGTGTCCATCTAGGACCACCCTACCTGTTAGGGCTTTAGCTTGCAGAGTTAACAGGAGCTGAGTGGGAGGAGTCCCTGCCCCTAGTGACTGGTCTGCCATTCCAGGTCCTGCCGATGAGCCAGGCTGGCTGTGCTGTCTTCAGCAGTGCCCTGGAGTATTGTGTCTCAGCATCTGGACTACCGAGACCTACATATTACCTATCTGTCTGTCTGTTTGCCTGCCTGCCTGCCTGCCTGCCTGTCGATCTATCGATCTATCTATCTATCATCAATCTTTTCACTACCTATATATCACCTATCACATTGGAAATATGCATATATAAGTCCCCTGGTTCGGCCCCGGGATCCGTTACTGTAAAGCGCTCTGAGACGCCGTCCGGCGTGGAGGGTGCTATATAAATCCAGGTTGTTGTTGTTATATCTCAAACCATTTTAGAAAGACTGAGCTGGAGTTTGAGATTATAATGAGTTAAAGTTGCATGTAATTATTTTTAAATGTACTGGATTATCAACTTTAAAATAAGCTACTTTATAGTCCTCCAAAACCTGCTTATTTTTTCCTGTGAGGTTGTCCAAACAAATCATTGACCATGAGTTTAAAGTTTGCTTAACTTTTAAGCAGACTTCTGAATCAATATTCTTCAACCAAGAAATAGCCAGAAGAGCTTGAGAAAAAATATACTAAATAATGAACTCTTAAAGATGAATACTAATCTGCAACTCCATGCAATGAGCCTTTCAAAGCAATGTATAATTCTCCAGACAAGTGCTGGATTGTTAACATCATGTATTATACAAGAACAGGATTTGCCATTGTGGCCTTCAATGATAAAGTTGTAAAATTATCTTACATAGACCTATTGTCAGCCTTGAGGGGTCTGGAAACTCACACAAGGCAAAGATTGCAAAATAAGTGAGATCACTGGGAGTTTCGGAGAACTAAATTAGAAGAATCTGATTCAATTAGATGTAAAATTAGAAACAGAAAGGTGTTGATTTTTTTGATCTTGAAGAAGTGACTAGTATAGTTCCACAATGGACAGTTCTGTGTCCCCTGATTTTTACAGAACCGATAAAGGATTCGGAAAGCACTTCTGGAGTTATTGGTGGATAAAAAGATTGGTGAGGTTGCAATAGTAGAAATGTAAGAATTAAGTAATATTATGGAGTTATTGATCAATTGACTTTGGGGTTCAGAAATTCTCAATTCTGTGGTTTTCCCCAGAAATAAGCTGAGGTAATATTGATGACGTGATAGCCTTATGTGAAGTAGAAGGAATGGGCTTGGTAGAATAGATTTTTGCAGTTCCATGCTTTCCAATAGGTGGAGTTTCACAGTCAAAGGGGGCTGTGGTTTTTTTCTTCTCCTCCGGGGAAGATATAAAACTGTGAACCAGTAATGTAAAGCTTGCGTATTCTGCTCTGAACATTACGATTTACATTTGAACAAAGCTGAATAATTGAAACTGTTGAATTGCCAATCTGAATCTATATCTATTATATCTGATGCAATGAGTAATAAAGCATTTCCTAGCCAGTGGAATAAAGATGAAGAAACAAAGCTGATGTGTTGAGCTAACTTGGGTCATTTAATGGAATATTTAATGGCAAATAACCTCTTTTTTTGGTAACTATAATGGATATATATTGGTCCATACTAGAAATTGCTGGAGATGGAGCATTGCTTCTCATTGGCAATGAAATGTATGAAATTCCCAAGATAGAGCAATTTTCACAATTTCTAGCACCCATTTAAACAATAACAATAACTGGTGAGATTTGTCTGCTAAGTTTTGACAAACTCTCAACTGTAATTTAGGCAGAATTTCCAGACAGCCTCCCTGTTAATACAATAGCAAATTTTTAGAGAGGATTGAGATATCGTAGAATGTGGCAATGTTGTGATACTGCAACTTGTAGTGAAATCATGGGCATAGCACCACTGTGGGTAGGAGATTAACAAAACCATGCACTGCTCTATAAGAGGGATCAAGCAAGATTGGGATGAAGCAGAGAAGGAAACAAATAAATAAAAGTAAAAAGAATACTGGAAAAGGAAGTTACAAGAGAACCATAAAAGCTAAAGAAAATCAGACATCATAAAGAATTAAATTATCTGCTTCTCCTCAAATTAAAAAAAAGGATGGAGAAACAATGTGAATAAATAGTACAGCAGAATTTCAGATTTTAAAAAAATCCAGAACAAGTGAAAACAAGAATCTGAAAACAGTTAGGTTTCTATTCTTGTCTTTTATCATCTAGATTTGGAGGAGGGAAAGCTGCAGTAGAGCTGTTGATCAGGAAGGGTCGAAGTTAAGAATAAAAACAAAAGCAAAATAGACCCTGTTAGAGCTCTTCAGAAAAGGGAAATCTCAAAGGGGTCCTTGTAGAGATGTATAAGATTTCAAATGAGATTGAAAAATGAAATCCAAAACAACATATACACCAGGCGGAAGAACAGAAGAGCACATATTCAGGGTAGCAAAAGACAATTTCAGAACAAAGACTGGCAATTATTTCTTTACCCAAAAAGTAACTAACAACTGAAACAGGTTATCAAGAAGGATTGTTGAGCCCGGGATGCTGGACTCATTGAAGAAATAGCTTGACGTGGCTATGGGAGGACAGTAAGAGTTTCAGTCTTCTGGAAGAGTGTAAAAAAATGGGCTGAACAGTCTTCTTCACCCAAACTGCTGCAAAGGTGTGCGAATATAAGAGGAAAAATAGAACACAGCTGTACTACCTATAAAGAATCCAGCATTATTGTGTGTAGCCACTATTGAGTGCTGCATTCAAATCAAAAATATGAGTTGAACCAACTGAGTACTGCTTTTAATATCCTTCACAACAAGACAAGAATCTTTCACTACAAATTAGAGGGTGAAACAAGATCCCAACCCATGGTTTATGACCCATTTGACTGCATTACTGTCATGAGCTACAGGATGATACAAATAACAAACAACAAGGGGCTTATAAAAGGCAGACACATATTACTCTTCCACGGTTATACAACAAATACACTCGATTTCTGTTGTAAAGATGTTGATACTTTCAAATTGCATTGGAATAGTTACAACAGGGTATGATGTTTTCCTTAAAATTGAAGGCAATAGAATTACATTTGAACAGGTTATAAAGACTGGTTGGGGTCTATACTGTATTTGAGTGAGAGCTTTATTTTTGATTAATATCCAATAGTAAGATAATTTTCTTTTTAAATAATTGTTAATAATAGTGAAAGAATTTTCTATTCACCCTACAGATACTACAGAATTTTTTTAAATCAACTCATAGCAAGACATACTGTATTTACACAGGATTAGATAATTTTTCATCTCTTTTGAACTTTATACAAGTTGTTAAAAGACAGTTGCACAGGAATTATAACTGTAAGGAATCATTACTCTAAAACGTTTTGATAATTGTCAAAGAAGTTTGTCAGAGAAAATTGGTTTTAGGTAAAGATTTGAATTGAATAGCCACACGTTCTGCCATAGAAACTGAGAGACAAGCTTGATTGATTTGATACGCATCATTGCCAATCTCAATTTGATTATATCCTTATTTATAATTGCCATTTAATATCATCACTAAGTCAACCTTTAGAACCAACAGAATTTCTAATCATGCTTCCATTTGTACTATGACTTGTTCCCTCTCCAGAGTGAAACCCATATATTAATTTTCTAACTGCTGTATTTCTCCTTGAGCAATAGAAGTTTGAACTTCTCACTCTTTTAAGATCAAGACTTTCTCAATTTTAGTAAAAGAAAATTAAATCTCCCTATTCTTAGATGTTAATTTGAATCTGTACTTTTAGTTCAATTATGCTCTGACATGCCTAGCAGTCTCATGTCCTTAGAATGTATTATTTATATGACTATGAAAGAGAATAGAGATAGAGAATAAAGTCATTGAGTTACAACATACCAGCTTAACTTCATCATCTACCTACAATAGAATCATTTTATGTGAAACAATGGTTTCCTCAAAGTTTGATTTCCAGATGAGTGCAAATTTGTATGAATTTTATGGATATGCAAAGATCTTAATTTTCCACTTTTGCAGGAAATTGAGTTCTAGGAACTATGTTTGCTGGTATTTACCAACTACTTTGCCAATAGACTGTTTTTGATATGATGGTTCAAATTGAGTGTAAACTGGGAGACTCCATGGGCAATGGAGCTGATGAGCAATTTTACGTAGTAATCAGTCATATTGAAATGCGATACATTTGAGATGAATGACCTTGAATACGACTAGGAGAAGAGCAGAATTTGTTCAGAGAACCTGAGTCCTTTGAATAGCTAGTGTCATAGATGATAACAAATTTAAAGTAGGATTTGACACATACAAATACATATAAATGATTAAACGTTTGTCACTTTTTTGCCATTGGTATTTATGTTAACTTAAAATGTAAAGATCACCAAATTTCATAACATCAACACTAAAAAGCTTTCTGTGCACATGGGTTTGAGAAACATCTTGCCATTTCAACTTGACAACGTGGGATGAGTTGATGTTCACTTGCTGGTTGTTTATGGAAAGTTGCTGGCACAAATGGGCACCATACTTAATGAATAACAGTCGAAACACTTGATAGTAATTATCTGTGAAGTGCTTTGAGTTGTTTCAATGTGACAATAATGCAGTACAACAACAACAAGATTACATTTGTATAGTATTTCTGACCCAAGCTGGGGTCAGGGGGGAGAAGGAAGGGGAGGGGAAGGGAAGTGACCGATGGCATGGTCGAAGAGGAGGGTCTTGAGGCGGGACTTGAAGGAGGCTAAGGAGGGGGTGAGACGGAGTGATTGAGGGATGGAATTCCAGAGGTTGGGGTCGGAGTGACTGAAGGCTCTCCTGCCAATGGTGGGGCATGTGGGTCGGGGAACGTGGAGCAGGCCGGAGCCGGCTGAGCGGAGGGAGTGGGCGGGTTGGTAAGGGGTTAGGAGCTCACAGAGGTAGCGTGGGGCGAGGCCGTAGACGGCGTTGTAAAGCTTTGTATGCAAATAAGAATCGAGGGCAACCTTTTCCCACGGTATCAGTCCGCTCATCCGAGAGTTCACTGAGAGGCTGACTGAGCGGTGCAGGCACATTTGTTCGGAAGATATATCTAATATTTTACTTACTGGGATGTATAGAATGTATGTTGTAAGCAAGTGATGAAAAAAAGTGTGCCCCTTATTGACATTTTACATGGGAAGCAGCCAGGATATTGACAGCACAATGATATAAGCCAGGGCTTATTATCAGGAGTTCACTGTATTTCCATATCTTAAATTTTTGACTCATTTGTGTGTGACAATCTAATGATGAAAATAATTATTTTTAAACAGTAAAACGTAGGTACTTTTAATCCATGCTTTAAAGAAATCATTATTTTTATAAAGGAAAGCTAAAAAGTCTTTCCTTTTTGAACATTCAGAATGTGGAACAAATGAAATAATTCTTTGTACTGAACATTGAAGAGAGAGAGAGCATATAATATGAATATAGACCATCTGCTAACCTTGCATTTTAATGTGTAATCTGGTTCATTTGGAGTGCACACCATCAAAAAATGTGTGACATATGTTGATTCCTCAGAACTAATCGTCTCCATACCAACAAATATGAGAAATGGCATTTGCAAAGTGAGACCCTGGAACGGTGCTCACATATGAATATTAATCAAAGAAACTGATGCAGTCATATTTTCTTTTTAAAATTGGAGTTATTATTCTAAAGTATAATTATTCATGGAATTATATGGATGAATATATTTATATTAATTTATTTTGTGCATAATGAGTATAACTAAATATATCAACTATTCAGCACTCCATGCAAGCACATCATGCCTATTGCACATTGTATTAATGTTTACTATGTTTAACTTTATTCTGGTTCTGTTTACAACAGATAGGAATTAATGAACCTTTTCCACAATAGACCGCTGTTCAAATCAATAACCTATTTAGGATATAAGCCTGGCTCAGTTGGGAAGATTCTTGCATCTGAGTCAGAAGGTTGTGGGTTCAACCCGCACATCATTACTTTAAACCCGCAGTCTAGGCTTACATTCCAATATAGTGCTGGCCGCATTGTTGGAGGTATGTCCTTTGATGAGAGGTTGAACTGAGGTACTGTCTACCGATTTAGGCAGATATTAAAAAATCCCATTGCAATATGCGAAAAGGGAAGGGAGTTTCTACTGATGTCCTGGCCTACAATCCTCCAGATAAAAATGGTCATTAAATTTATGGTTGTTTGTGCGACATTACTGTGAGCAAATTGACTGCTGCATTCACCTACAACATATACATTTACACAGTAAATCCTGTGAAGTGCTTTAAGGCATCCTTCAGATATGAAAGGCACTAGATCAACTATAAGGATTGTTATTTAGTATTAAATTACATTCTCATTACAATTCATGTTGCTAATTATTAATATAGCATTATATATTAATTAATGTAATGTATTTAAATGGTGGTATGATTAAATGGCAAACATGAGGATAAACAAAAGATCAGTTTTGCTTTTAAAATATTTAGCGTATATTTTTAGAAGCAAAGCACTCCAGTAGGAGCACATTAAATACTTGAGTGTGATCTTTATATTTTAAGTGAGGAATGTATATTTTCTGTTAATCTGGTGATGAGCCAGATTATGGCAGTCAATGAAGAGTGTCTCGAGTCATCCCTATTCCTGTCATATAAACAACAATAGGATCCTCTCTCCACATCCTTTGCCTCCCAGAAATCTGGAAATAAAAATGTCACTGGATGATGAGATATTACCAGACATCAGGAATACTCATTTTGTTGGAACTTGGGTAGAGGATTGTAATTCAATTGCAGTACTTGACAAGCCTTGTAATAACTATGAATCTTTGGTTTAGTCTACTTGTTGCACGCAACAAAACAAATTCTGCTAATCAATCACAATACTTCATTTATTACTTCTGTCCCTTTCTGTTTGGTTGACATAGAGGCCAACAGTTAAATCAATTTGGTACTGGAAGTCACTCTACATTGAAGTGCTATTTTATTATTTATTAACTTTGAATTAAAAGTTTTTCAAGTCATATTGCTCTAAATTTAGAGTCATTACAATAATATGTGAACCCATAACTGCTCCATGTATCACAGTACATTAGGTTTTATCTGTGTACAACAAAACCTTGTGGAAAAGTCAGATAATATATTCAACTTATATTGCTGAGAATTTCAGAAATATATCCAGTGACCCGCTTATACATTGAAATCTTATTGGTGGAATACAATAAAACCGGTCTTATATCTACTTTGTTTATGGATGCAAGAGCATAATTATCCAAAACACAATACTAATTATGATAAAAGAAAGACAACTGTGCAGTTAGTTTTATAGTTTTCCAGAACATTGCACATTGAGACAATAATTTGACTCCTTCTGCAATGTACCTTCCCAAGCAATAAAAATGTCAGAGTATGTTTCATCATTATTATAGGAACCCTTATGCCTTTTATGCTGTGGTTATATTGCTAGGAACAAATCAGCTTTGCTCGTGAAAGGAGAGCAATGTGGAATTAGAAGCTGGGTTTATACTGCTAGTTCCAAACCAGAAACAATCGAGAGCAAACACACAATTTCAATTGTTCTAAAATTGTGTTTTTCAATATTATATTAAGCAAAGCTATCACATATCTGGGCTGTTAATAATGAAAAGGGTATATTCCAAGGGTATATTCCAAGTTCCTGTATCGAAACTGGGGAGCTACTCCACTAGATTTAAAACAATGAATATTGACTGACGATTTCTACCAACGTTGCCTCACTTATTTGATTCTGCCCAGTCCTAGTGAGCCACATTATCACCAAAGTGCACATCATTAATCTGCACATCACCAAAGTGCAAAATTATTTTGATTGGTGGACATATTTACGTTTGCTGTGAAATCAACACTCAACACAGCAAGCTGGTCTGCACCTGCTATTCAGAAATTATGAACAACATATAATTCATTGATATAAATATAGGGTTTATAGAAAGCTTACGCAACTCTATTTCCTCATGTTAAGTACAGATTTTGCTAGAGCATACAGAGAGGCTACTTAGCATTGCGATTTTGAAAAACAATTGCAGTCCTCAAGAAGCAGACTGAGACATTAGCTAGTTCTACAATTTTCACATGAGCTTGGGAAAAACACCACTTTTGATATTTAAGTGGCAACCTTTTGTTTATTTCTCATGGTAAAAATAAATTTGTATCACTGAAATATGTATTTAAATTATGGTCAACTATCAGTGAAAGAATAAAATACCTTTATCTAGCAATTTTTAAATGTTCTCATAGTAACTCTGAAGATTAATCTCTTCTGAAAGGGAAGAAACAAAGAGATGGTGCACTTCACAACACACATCTACTCATGGCAACTTCTATGCAGAAGATGTGTAAAACTACAAGGAGGCAAATAAGAATAATTACTATATTTGGGGAGATCTGAGTGGTAACTTTCCCAAAAGAGATCCAAATTATTTTAGAATAGGCACAATAGATTAGATAGTTATTTCTGAGCTAATATCTGTAACCAATAATTTTGTCAAGAAATCTTTGTTTTTCCCTGTCTATCAAATTACCACGAGGCAAATAATACTTACTGCCGCAAGTAACAGCAGAACAGTGATTTGTTCTAATCCTATTTAGAGTCATCCTGTTATAGGAATATTCTGTTGTCTTTAGCAGGACTGATTAGTGAAGAGATCAGAAAGTCACAATTAAAATCTTCAGATATTTTCTGTCTATCATTCTCCTCCTGGTTCAGCAGAACTATTCTAAAAAAAAGGATTCTTGGATCATGTACAAAAATATGAAATATTTGTATGCAGAAATATTACCTACAAAGAATGCACAGTCACTACACCTAACGGCGAATCCTGTGAAGCTGTTTGGTCATGTTCCCAATGGGAAAGGTGCCACGTCAAATGCAAGGGAAAAAAATGTATAATCTGCCACCGTGCTGTTGCATAAACTACTGTACTACATTATTGGTTACGAAGAGCTAGTAAAGATAACCCAGGGGGATGATTTTCTCTCTCACTATAAGAAGTCTGTAATGAACAACTCTCCCAAGATAACGTGGCTGAGGTTGTGGCCTCAATTCGTGAAAAACTGTGCTTGTGAATCTTCATCTGACCACTCAATGTGGTGCTATTACCTTTTCCTAATTATTGTAGACCTCGAAATGGTAGTAATTGGGCTGCTAGTTAATTATTGGGCTTTCTACATGTAAACTAACACAAAAGAAAGTGATATCATTGAGAAGCAGTACTTTGAATATGACTTTGCACTGACGTACCCCTCATTATGATATTTAAAGTTATGTTAGAGTAAAGACTTAGGTCAAGAGCATGTTTCGCCCACAAAATGTACAGTCAATTTACATATTCTGTGAAGCACTTTGAGATGTCTTGAAGATGTGATAAGGCGCTATATCAAATGCAAGGATTATTAGTTTTATTATTACTGTCAGTGTCTGGAAATTTCATGCAAATTGCAACAATTTCCTAATTAGAAACTAAAGTTGTGCCAAGGCAAAGCAAAATCCCTTTAGAGGTGCAAATCTGCTCATATAACATGCATAATAATAATCCTTAAATTTGAAATAACACCTTATCACATCATTGAGAGGCCTCAAAGCACTTCACAGAATATATTGTAAAATGGATTGACTGTATATTTTGTGGACAAAAAGCTGCAGGCAATCATGCCAGCCGTGTCCAACAAACAGTCGTGGACTAAGTGATCAGATTTTTTTAAAAAGGGATTATTACCCCTAAAAAGTGATCCGCCAATTCACTAACAACTGGATTCCTACTTACTGATAGGTAAACAGGCATGTGGAGTAAGGGAACTTGCTAAATGTTTTGTTCTACCCGGGAATCGAACCCGGGTCCACTTGCTTGCGAGGAGGGTGCGCTAACCAATCATATGGTCATTAATGAGTTGGAAATTTTAAATAAAATAAAATGAAAGAAATGGCTTGAAAATGGTATTGACCTGATTATTGTGTTGGCCTGATTACTCCAGATACTCATAAAGCTGAGGTCTGTTAGATTGAGGAACTCCAGGACCTTTCTTCAGCTCGTGCCATAAGATTTTACGCCATATAAATGTTTAATTATGGAACAACACAATGTTTTTTGAAATATCAGTATTTTTAAATCCATTAAATCCATTCATCCTTGAAGATTCTATTTGGATGAGAACCAGAAATGGTCATTAGACAATCTCTTTTATTGTCTTCTAAGTTTATTCTCTTACGGATAACATGTAGACATATATTTCTCACCCGAAAAAATAACCTTTCAGTAATGAGCTGGATATAATTGGTTACGAGAAAGATTGAATATTATACAATAGCAAAATAAATCTAATTGGTTTTCTAAACCGTTGTTAAAAATATCTTACTATTTTATGCACTGAAGATGACATATGAGAAAATGGGCTTCTGACTTCTCATGAGTGCTTTGTGACAATTCTTCCAGCTATTTCAATTCATGGACTTGAATGTTCAATTTCATATATGGATTCAATAAATCTCTCAAATCTAGATGATCATTTATGGTCTCCTACTTAGCATTTGGTGTTTCGTCTGCCTACTGAATAAGCTGCAGGGGAGAAAAAAAACTGCTTTTACTTTCTATAGTTTGAACATTTCAAATGCGATAAGTAAATTCAAGAAGTTATTTGAGTTAAACATTAAATTATAATGTGCATTGACAAATTAGGGTTCATTATCACACTTCCTTAATTGTGGTTACTTGGATTGTATGTAAAAAAAACTGTGAAGTAATGTTGNAAAAAAGTGGAATTGCTCTCCTCAATTCTTAATAAAATACTACCTTGCACTTGAACACAGCACACATGATAGCAATAATTTGCAATTGATTAGACCATCCTCAGTAATAAAGTGCCTTCTAAGCTTTGATTGCTTCAGTCTGTATACCTATCATTTAATCAGCACAAGGTTCATTTACTGTATTGTACACTCCTGACAAACTGAAGTTATGACTTAATTAACTCTTATTGTACTGTCTGCAGTGTAAGTACTTCAAGTTTGCTTAATCAAATGAGGCCCAATTCATTTGAGCACTGTACTTGTATGCCAGAAATTTCACAATAGAGAATANTTTTTCTCCAGTCATACTTTAACATGCAAACTTACAATTTACATAGAGTAATGTTGAAGTACAATTCATGAATAAATAACAGATTGTATTTTCAAACCTGGAACCCAAAAAATATTCACATTCTCAGCTTCAAAGCCATTGTCTTAAAATATTTAACATTCTGAATTTTGGAAAACCATCTTAAATTAAGTTTTGATTTGGAAGTGGATTTTCACAATTCTTTTTCGGTAATTGGGAAAATTGGTATCCAAATTAAGATTGAATTTGAGAACATCCTCCAAAATTCTGCATTTAGAAGTATAGGTACAGTAGACTGAATGTCATTACCAAAAATGTTCCTATTATCACAGACACTTCCTTAGTGACAGCAGAAAACTAATACTTTGTAAAATCCAATAGGTCTTTGATATACAATACGTTCAGAAACATATACAATTGCAACAATTTCCCAATAGTTGTTGAGCAGATGTTTGGATTCACAGCAAAGACTTACTATATTTTGTAATTATATTTGGAATGCCTTCTGGTACTTTTACAGGTTCATTAAAAAGTCTGTCCTGTATAATGATAATTCCAGATAATTAATACATTTGTCGCAAACTTATGGTTCTGTTACTTTGCTGATTAATAAATCTGCCCAACATGTATGGTCTCTTCCTTGGTTCATTAATAAATCTGATTAATCAGTCTCTCCTGATAAATAAACTTGCTTCAAGCTCACATTCTTTCTTCCAAAATTTTTCATCAAAAGAAAACAATATCATCAAGCAGCATGGATGCTTCCTGCACTCCTAGGCTATCTAGTATACTAATATTGTATTTAACACAGGTTACACAACATTAG
This sequence comes from Callorhinchus milii, assembly GCF_018977255.1. NCBI lineage: Eukaryota > Metazoa > Chordata > Chondrichthyes > Chimaeriformes > Callorhinchidae > Callorhinchus > Callorhinchus milii. The sequence continues at coordinate 16,992,828 of NW_024704748.1, read as the reverse complement.
AAGTCTCATTGGAACTCTTAGCTTGTGTGATAAATAATACTCAAGGACTGTGAAGTACAGAGGAATGAAAACATTGGGTTGGGAAGATCACTTGCGTTACATTTGGCAATGAAATTTCTATAATTTACCTAAAGAATCTATAAAGATAACTAACTCACCATTTCATCTTCATCTTAATATACGAAAGGATATTTGTTAGAGAAGCCATTTTAGCATGAATATATTAATAGTAGAGACAATATTAGTGACAAACCATATTGTTACCACTATTAACACACTAATAATAATGGATACTACAGTCTATATCTTAAAATATTGTATAACAATGCGAGTTATTTATTATTTTTGTACAAACAAAATTGAATGTTTTTATATAACAAGAATCAATTTGTAAGAAAAACCTTTGCCTAAGTGACAATGGAAGATCTCACCAGCACTTTCTTTTCCCATTAAAAAATTATTTTCAATTGTGAATTCAAGTCAACCTATCCAGGCCAAAATGCCATTCCGTCCCTTTTAAACACACACATCAATAAGGAATTTCTCAACACAACAGTGGCTGCAACATAAAAAGTAAGCTGTAACACAATTATTATTATCACATTGTTCATGTTGCAAAAACATTTGTCCCTTCAGGAAATCTTCAATAAAAATGAAGCTGCAGTACACTCTAAATCAAAGTGAATTGAGGTACAGACAGCCTATTGACTCATTGAAAACTACCATTTCCATTAAAAATATTAAATTCATACATCAAAGACATGTCACTATTGTAGAAATATTGCACCTGGGTCTAGTTTTACTCAATTTTTCTAACATTTCAGAAAGTCCAAAATTCGGCAAATCATTGAATAGAGCGCTAAGGTTGGAGCTAGTTTTCTGTAACTCTTAAAAGAGCTTACAGAAAACCAACTTCAAAATTAAGGCTGCATTTAAGAATATAATGAATTTTGGATGCTTTGAAATGCTAAGTAAATAACGTAGCTGGTAAATCTAGACCCAGGTGGAATTCCTAACTCTGTGTGTCAGAATTCCTTGTCTTGGTAAAGGAAGTTCTTGCCACTAACAGCTTTTGTTTTTTAAATTTTGGATCCATTTAATCTAAATGTTTAGGAAAGACATCCCTTGCAAGACATCCTTGGACACACCACTAAATTTTCGGTCTAGTGTGGATACTCTTATGCATGGTGATGGGTTTCCATGAGTGCCAGGCACCTGGTTGACAAATAAGGTTTAAGCTCCTGGTACACCTGAGTTTTATATGCATGTCTGAACTTAACATAACTATAATATATATTATATAAAGATATGCATACATTTATCATTATTAGAAAATGAAAATGGAGTCAACAGATCTAGATGATAGAAATGTAACCAAAGAAGTGTAGAATTATTGTATTTAACGCATAACATGGGTTTTTGCTGTTAAACTACTTTATATTGTGCTCATTGCCTCATGTGACTTAACATGCATTGACACAAATGTAAAACAAAATTATAAAAAACCCTCAACCTACAATACATTTGTAGAATATTTTATCAAATTTGTTGAGTAAAATTGAATAAGAATTCGGGAAAATGTCAGAAGGGGAGGTTAGAAATTGGAGTCAATTTGGAATGTCAATTCGGTGCTCAGTGAATCTATCTAACTGGCAGAGGTCAGCTCAGAAGATTTCAAGCAGTAAGGCGCCATCCTTCAGATGAGAGACTAAACTAAGGTCCCATCTGCTTGGATGTTAAAAGAGCCCACATCATTATTCAAAAAGAAGAGGAAGCTTCTCCCAGTGTAACTTGCCGATAATCTAAGATTGGTCGTTCACTTCATGGATTTCCTTTGTCCAAATTGGCAACTGTATTCCATTACAATATACTTGTTACAATCTATCTGCATCTTAAAGTATTGTACAAAACAGACTACAATTAATAATAACAACAATCCTTGCAGTTGTTATAACACCTTTTATGACAGGAAACCTCAAAGGGTTTTGAGACATTGCAAGGATTATTCTTCTTATTAATTGTAGTTATTAATCTGTTTTATTTATGCTATTTCAGGGATATCTGTCTAAAGCTTTGAGGAGAGAAATAGAAATAGTTTGAGAAATCTAACAGCTCTCAAAAAGACTGTACAATATGCAACATTATAGTACACCAATTCACTAAAATAAAATGATTGCTGGGCTAGCGACATGCAGAGGATGACCAGCTTTGCTTATAAAGATCAGACATTTATTTGAAAAAAGATAGTGCAGCATTAAGACTACTTTTAGTGATACTCATCACTGTGGTTTGAAAGAAGAGGTGAGACAGTAAATGTACCATCCTGCTGGCAATTACCCTATTACTGTCTATGGGAAATCCATTAGGAAAATGGGCTGACCGAAAAAATAACTTTTGAAATAAGGTAGCAGATTAGATAGCAGTATATCCACCCATTCGTCCTTTCACACTGTAAACTACACTTATTCTAAAGATCTTTTAAAGAAAGTGGAAGGCCTGTAATAATAAAATGAAGTAAACACCATATTTTAAGAGGAGCTTCCAACAGACATTTTTTTGCAAGAAGACAGTTGTAGCCGAAACCTCATACACAAACAGAAAAGCAGGAACATGAGACAATTGATTAGAATCAGTGGGAGGTAACCGCAAGGGACTTTGTGCTGAAGCAACCAAATAGATTGTGTCTCAGTGCTGAAAATATTTCTGCCATTTTTGTACAACAAATAAAATCAAAATAAGCACTGAGAATCAATGGATAGATTCACAGGCATCAACCTAAGAAAGGATATTTACACACATTTCAAGAATAATTGGAATATGCATCAATAGCTTACCAGAACAAACTTTGATACTGCAGTGTACATATTTACCATGGAAATATTATTGTTCATGTTCATTTCCCCAATGCCATTGCTTTTATTTCCATGTATGTTTTCAAAATCACAATCAATGTTCAATGATTTGTTTTTAAAAGCACAAATAACGGCGGCAGCATTTTAAAAAGCCCAGTGGAAGACAAATTAATTTTCCATATTGTAACACAAGGCATCAATTCTATTACTGAGCACTTCTCAGTTATTTCACTCTGCCAACTCACAATTCATATGTTCCCTGTATCACAATTTGAAACTTATATTTGAAGCATTTTGGGAACCTGAACATTACTGATTGAGCCATCTGGTTATAAATGAGCAGGATTAAGAATATATCAACTATTTGATATGCATGCAATTTGTGATGTTATGCTACTCCACTCTGAAATACTAGAACTTTTACTCTGATGGAAATGTATATGGTATAGGAGCAACCACAACAATACAACTATATTNAAAAAAACACATTGTAGGAATACATGAACAAGAATGGGCTATGTATCCTCTTCCACCATTTTACCAGATGATGGCAGATCTTTCTTTCCAATTTCCTGCCCTTTCTCCACATCAATTCTCACTCCCAGGTGTCAATATTTTTTGTGGAATGCTCTGTTGGCTTATATTTTACCAAATATTTAGTGACCAAATTTGTCATTTAGAATCAAACTGCAATCTTCCCGACTTTCATATATTAATTCACAAAAAAAAGTAGAGTTGCTGTCCGAGTAACACATTTAACAACAATTTGCAACAACTTCCATTTATATAACGCCCGTCACACGGGGTAGCATCCCTGAGCGCTTTTTTTTAATACGTAAAACTGTTTTACTTTGTCCTATACCTATAAAATGGTTGAAGCATCACTCACAATTTAAATTCTTGATTGAGCGGAAAGTGTTGACGGATGGTATGCACCGTGCTTTCCATTAAAAAGCAAAGTTCAGTCAAGTGTTTTCATCTTAAGCAAGCACTTCCTCTCTGAAGAGGATTTAATAAAGAACAGATTGTCTTTTTCAGACCATCTGTTACTTGTATGCAGTTTTACATGAAATGGCTATGTTCAGGGTAGGTAATCTCTTTCTTTAAACGTAAGGACGGGGTGGGGGAAGGGAATAATTGAATGTGTATTTTTTTGCTGACACAATTCCTTTTCCTCTGTTAAATGCTACATCTGAAGTCTCAAGATTCCAGATTACATCCTTTATTTATAATTACTAGAATTTATAATTACTAGAATATAATTTCTTTGATGATCATACCCTCAAATACAACTAATTTCCTTTCACTTATTGCTTGGTTTCTACCTCTGCTTTGAGACTTTGTTACCCTACAAAAAGCCACGCTATAAATGCAAGCTGTTATGTATTGGTCAGATACCATCAGGTAATGTACTTAAATCAAATCACCTAATCATAGGGAGGATATAATTGCTCTTAATAAAGTACGGAAGTTGGGCTTGATCTCGTTGGAAAAAGCAGTCAAGGTAACCTGAGTTAAGTTTTCAGAATTATGAAAGAAATTAAAAAATGTGTACAAGCACAATGTAATCCAAAGGTTCCAAATCATTGGGAACAGAAGATAGGATAAGAAGGCAATTTGGGCATATTTTTAACACAAGAATAAATTAACAGATAAGGGTATGGAATAGGGCCAAAAGACAATTAATTGATTTTCTGAAGAGATAAGTGATTAAGGGATATTATGAATGTAGTTGAAGATGAGAAATATATTTAAAAATTACACACACCTCACAGACTAATAGGTTTTAGCGAGCAATTAACTTGATTGAACTTTTGTATCAAAAGGGACAGAGTTCCTTAAATTAAAGGTTTTGGTATTCTGAGCAGGTTCTGCAATTATTGTTAAAAATCAGCCACAGGAACCTGTTGTGCTTCTGGTATAAACAAGAGCATCCAGTTTAAGCAGCAGCAACAAATTTGATTCTGCTCCAGTTATAATCTTGTATATGATCCACAATTTGGTCAAATTTCTTCAATATTCAAGAAGGTGGATGAGGACTTTGCAAAACACTGAAGTTATCAAGTTAGGGCCAGGATTTATTTTTCAAACCTGACCATCTTCACTGCCTTCCACTCCAACACTGATCAGATGTGATAACTAGATCTAAAAGGTGAATACAAAATTGAAGAAAAAAAGCCACTCATAGAAATAAGTGAGCAATATCATGGTCAATCTTTCTTCACAGGATTGACTTGATCTTGCAGTGTTAAAGGTAATGCACCATTTGCACACTTCCTGTCCAATTTTGTCTACATCTGCCTGCAGTGATTGCTTATCATCTACACATGGAGAAAGAATCAATCATGCAGCAGACTTTGGTATCAGTGAATACATTAATATTGATGACATTCACCATCTTATTCATGAAGACCAGAAACAAAGTGGGGGAAACTCCTCTGAGGGATCTTTTGATTGCAATAAAATAACATCTATTTATCATGTCCCGTTTCATAATCTTTTATAATAACTTGCATTAAATAGCGTATTTCACATAAAAACAGATGTCTTGAAGCACTGCTATAAAATAGAATTGAGTAGGAACAGAATATGATGCGTTAATGATGATTAGAAATGGAATGAATCTTGTTATTATCTAGACAATGCAGCAGCATCTTGCCAAAATAATAATAATAATAATAATCCTTGCATTCGATGTAGCCTCTAATGACGCAAAGATATGCCCGAGGTCCTTACATTTTAGAGCAGGTTAGATTGGATAGATCAGGGTAGGCATTTTGAAGGAAGTAGGATTTAAAGTTTAGAAAACAATTCATCTCTCTTGTGAAAGAAACAAGAATGGATTTAAGTGATTTCATATTGCCGATGTTATATTCAGTTAAACCACGGGTATGTACCGAAATTGCGTTGGTTTCTGAAGAAACAGAATTTCTGACAGAAACAAATCACTTTAAAAAATATTATTGGCATATCAACGTAAAGAAAAAAAGTGGATAAATATTTATTTGATTATGTAGATTCATTTAGTCAATCAATCAAACAACCAGAAGGAAATGAAGAATATTTTAAACACTATACGTACACTACGCAGTTATGTTCCGAGGCACATCCCGTTCCAGAGGAAACAAAATGTATTTAATAAAGTTGAACTTTTGACATTAGCCACATAAAATTGTTCTAGGTATAGAGCCAACAAACAAGAAATCTGAAAGAGTTGGCTTCTGTAAAAAGCTAGAAATGGACTCATACAGATAGGTTAAAAGCTATCCCATTTCAACTTCCCAAATACTAATGTAGTGAAGGAGTGTTCCAAAGCCTCTGTACTGTCTGGTCTCAGAGATGGATGTTAGCAAAACAAGGTTATCCCTTATCAGTGTTATTTTTACCTTGGTAATTGAACCTCCAATAGAACTATTCAAGCAAGTATCAACTATTCAAGCAAAGTAATGGAAAAAAAACTTTCTCTAAGCAGATAACATTATGTTGTTTATACTGAATCATTGTTGGAACTGGCGGATTGTATTTCCGAAACAATTCAGGTTAGAAAATTGGGAAAGTTATGAAGTGAATCTTTGAACACAAAGTCAGTGCTTGGATGATAGTACAGCTTAAAAGTATATGATTGGTTTTGGATATTTAAGAATATAAGTTACATAGAAGCTGCAACATTTCATCATACAATAATTTCAGCCTTTTCAGATAATAATCAAGCTTAACGCTGTTGCGAGTGGGGAGAGCAGGAAGCAGAGTCATGAAACATGAGGAGTGTACATTAAAGTAACCCTCGTATAAGCAGAGGAGTTAAATAATTAAATAAAACACTGATAAAATTAATTCCATATTAACTATGATAGGGGAAAGCCACATTCATTTCAGCAACAACAAATGATCCCATATGTAATTTATGATTGTCATTCTAAAACATTGTTTCCATATTAAGAAATTATATGAAGTCAAGATTTAAACTTAATGGTCTGAAAGTTAACTATCATATAAACATAGATGAAAGAAAAATATGCAAGTATGCACCTACAAATATGCACGCTTTGAGATGTCTTCCTAACATTAAGGCGCTAAATCAAATGTGAGGATAGATTTTACTCTCCAAGTGATTCAACATTCCAGAAGCTTAAAAAGCTATGTTCCTTATGTGTTTATTCTAGTGCAGTCAAAATATTGATGATCTTTATCCTGTAACTATTATTTTCATTCAGTTGGAATGAATGGTCCTCAGAAGTCTTGAAAGATTCCTTGAATTAGTTAACAATAAAAACTACATTGAAACGTGTTTCTTTTACAAATAAAGAAAGCAGTGACATTGAAAACATTACATTGCTAAAAGGAAATACAAACTGAACTCCTAAGGTTTGGGCCAAAATATAACTAAGTATTGTAATCTAGACATTCTACATAGGGTTCGCTTCATAGTATTTTATAAATGCAGCAGTTATAAGATTGAAACACTCTAAGCAGAATCATCCAAGAGTTTACTTTTTTAAAATTATAAAAAGAAGATTTGATGCTTCATCACGTACCTCTATAAGCTTGTTAGTATGCTCTCTGAATATAGTTCCATATTCCTGTATATCTTTTTCCTTTCCACTTCTTGCAGCTTCAATAAGAACCAGAAGAGGCACGGTAGTATCCAAGAAGGAGTCAGAGACATGGTCTATAATCGCCTTCCTCAACTGATGAAATTTAAAACCAAGTTATAAAACTTTTTGATGCAAATAAAATGTTTTATTGATAAAAACACACATTTCCTTGTATCTTAAAATATTGCTAATATGTAAAATGTACCACTTAAGGAGCTCTATTCAACTTAAAATATGCCCTAATGGAGAAGGCAACCTGACCAAGTTGCAACCCGCAAAATTCTTGAAGTACACATTCTCAGTACTCTCAGAGACAGATATCGACGTGAGTTGGAAGGTCACACGCAAAGACTGATTTCCTGTCTGGGTTGATTGGATGGCCAGATTAATTTTAGAGTGAAAATTGTGCAACCAAAAATGTTACAATCTCCTGAAGTGTCCAAAATAATGCAATTTTACATTATTGAACCAACCTGGGAATACTTTAATATAACATTCACACAATATATTGTCCTCTTAAATTAGATTTTATCCCTTGCTTTATTTTAAGAACAAATTGGCTCTGCAATCATGTTTCCACTGTTCCCTATGGCACAGATGTCATGACTTATTGGCATGTCCATCTTTCTTGCTAATCTAGCCAGAGTTGAAACAAGCTTTGGTAGAAGAGCAATGGAGGAACTGCATCACTTTCTTCTATGCTCTTTCAAATTTTTTTGAATGGATGAAGGTACATTACACATGCACTAAGTTTGTCCTCTCCAGTTGTGTTCAGACCACCTATTTGGTTCTCCCAGCCATTTCTTTGTTTGTTTTCTCTGACAATACTGATCAGCATGCCTAGCCTCTGGCAGTAACCTCTTTTGTACACTGTTCTATTCATTAATGCTCCATGCCATTAGAATTATTTTAAAAAAATGATAGTGACAGTTTTTATCAGAACAGAGGATGCATCCAGGTTATCTCAATCTTTTTGATAGAAGCAAGAAATCATACTTATAAGAGATGTGAAATAGGAGCAATTTTGTTTCATCCACATTCAACAGAATAATTGGAAATTCCCTATTCAGGCCACCTTAGACATAACAGGTTGACCCAAATGCAGCCAGAGCCCAAGGCTATCCGGTATTCGAATTGTGTCACCTAAATAATTTGTAAAAACACTAACTGTGCTTGAGGGAAAGCTTTCATAATTAAAGCAACATTCAATAGCTTAGTGATTATTCTATTTCGCCTTTTTCATAGTAAAATGTTATGAAAAGAATGGACCTGACTGTATTGTGATTTAAAGGATTCTATCTTGGTTTGATTTGAAGCAACTTGATTCTGCTATGATTTAAACCGATACATAGCTCACAGGAGCAACTATGCTCTCCTGCAATAATGTAGGAGCAATAACCAGGTTACGGTACATTAAACGTAGACAGAGGTTTAAGAAGAGCAAAGTAAACTGTGATTTGCAAAACTGTTTTTACCACAGCAGCTTATGAAGTCACAAATAGCTCTGTAACTAAAACAAGGAAAGTTTGCCTGCAGCTTTTCGAATTGCTACTCCTGTGTATTTACTAGCAGCTCCTGTGGCCATAAAAGAAAACCAATTTGTGGAACAGTCAAGTGTTCCAAAACATAAAATAGGCTTTGAAATACACATCTTTAAAATTACAGTGTTTGAATACTTGAATAAAATCACTGAAATTAATCTGAAGGCAAAAACAATTATTCAAGGTCTACAAATATCTTAGACAGAGCAAATATAGCTTATATGTATGCAATCAAACACATTTAATACTTAAAATATCAGACTGAATTACCAAGTGAATTGTGTTGAGAATATTTTGCATACTGAAATAACATTATAGAGGAGCATTATTAGAGTGTTTAATATGGGTTTATGCAGGAGGAAACAAGAAGTCACATCTTGGATAATCTTGGACAGTTACTTTGCAAGCCTGCTTTCTCCCTCCCCCACCCTGGTTATGGTTAAATGTCACGTATTAAGCAGATGGTCTCAAAGTTTTGGTCTGTGCTGAGTCAGGTGGGTGAGCAGTTGGAATATTATTCCTACTTTGTTTTCCTTGTATATCAACTTGCATATATATAATAGAGCACCGTTTGTCTTTCGGAGCATTTATTGAGATATGGTTCCTCATGTGCAAACTCCCTCAAATATTTCACCCAAAGTTACGGTTATTCATGAACTGTAAAAGTGAGTGTTAGAATGTTGTAACTAATGATATGTTAACTACTTTTGTTCAAAATGTCTACTGTTTTGCAAGGGAAAAAATCCTCCAATTATCATTCAGTTCAAAATATTATTTTGAAATTAGCTTGCATTCCTATTTAGATTATTTATGGATAAACGTAATGGTAATGATCATTTGCAAATCTTTGCTACAAAAAGGCAATTATGGAACAAGAAAATGTCAATTGTAATTTCTAGCGGCATTGACTGAGTGTCTAGTTAAAACAATTAATTTAATTGTATTACTTATCTCAATACACCAACAGTGTCACCCTCTGTCTAAGGTCTGCTGTGCTAATTTCCCTGTCCACAAGACAAATGGCATCCTGAATTCTTGAAGTAGTTGAGCTAAAGCTCAAAACCACATGGAATCCTTTGTAAATTTGAGTCCCATAAGAAAACTGCCAGAATTTGATTGATGGAGGGTCCATTGAGACAATGCTAACCAAATACACTTACACTGAGAACCAAAGGGAATTAATAAAAAGAAAAATACATCAATGTTTGAAACCTGAAACAAAAATAGAAATGCAGCCCAAGTCAATCCATCTCTGTTTCATAGGCTGATATCATTTTGTGTGTGACTTTTCATCGAAATAGGAGACATAAAAATTAATACTTCAAACATGAAGCATTTGTTTCCAGACATGGAATCTCTATCTTTGATAAAAGAAACAAGACTTTCCAAATGCAGCAACTCGATCATCTGCAAGGTGAATAATCAAGGCCCACAGTGAAGCTATGCAAAAATTACTTAAAAACAAGAATAACCTATAGTTAAAAGTTTCAGGATCATTTCACACAGTTGTCAGCCTATACAACAGTGATACTGCAAAAGTCTAAAAAATTTCAACTAATGGCTTTGTTCAATTTGTTTCACCTAATGGGTCTTCAGAGCACAGATTACCTTGAAGTCAAGCTGATATCACAGCTAGCCTAATAGGTGCTGAGATTCATGAATATTTTATTTTAATTAAGCAAAGCTTGCAACTTTAAAAAATAGCACAATGTGATTAGATTTTTTAAATTTTTTTCCATATAAAAAAATACCACAAATAGTGGTAGAAATGAGTATTTTTAACGTAATATTCCTGTATCCTGTCATATGTTTTAAATCACTTAAACACTTATTTGCTTGTTTGTTAGATTGTTTTTAAATCAGTTCATTATTTTTTTATAGTCATGAATAAAGTGAGTATCCAGCACCCCTATGTGGAAATTAGGTTGAATGGCTGTCTTTAAAATTAGTGAAGAATCAAGCAAAACATACATTTCCAAATTTGGATGTAAAAATTAATATCTAGGTTCTTCTTCAGGGTCAAAATGTGGAAGTCAATGAAAGCTGAAAGGATTAAAGTATGTGCTTGGCTACTTTCCAAGAATACGAATTGAAATTTCATAGCTGATAAATACCAACTTACTAAGGAGCACATTTCTGCTGTTTACCAACAGTGCTTTCAATGAGAAAGCTTTATCTCCCCATTGAATTCCCAAGCATTTGGAACGTTATTAGGTTGATTTGCTGTGTCAAACCAGTCAGGGTTTTGCTGGATTACTGAACGTGTTTGATGCAACAATGATTTATAACATCTAAAACAGATAGCAATGCCAATGTAAATTGTTCAGCTTTATCTCATTTGAATGACTCATTTGGATCATGAAGAAGCCCAATTAGTCGCATATTCGTGTTCAATGTTAATTTCCAAGTATTCAAATCCTTTGTTGGCCCTTCACAGGGAAAGTCAGATCAAGTAGTCTTAGTGATTGATGGGCTATGACCATAGTTTTAGATTTGGTGAAATTGGGTTTCAGCAGAACAACTTGCTAAATTCTTCCTGTACAGACCTTGAATAATATAATTACATTACTACCCAAAAATGTGGTATCTCTAAAATATTGTATTGTTTCTCAAAGAGATGGTATTAAAATTGTTTGCAAATTCCCTTCTGCCCCACTAACTTCTGAATAATGGTAGCTTCTGGAAAATGATTGTTCAGATTTACTAATGAGCAAGGTCACTGTGTTCATCCCTGGCAACAAAGTTCCAGACTCCACTTTACGAGATACTACATTTATTTAAGTGATTATCAATTCTTATCATTTATTATTTAAAAATAATAAATTGGTCACTTCAATCCACAACTGTTTGTGGGACACTAATGTGTGCAATTGGCTGCCCGGGTTTCTCAATTCACTTTACAGTATATTCTGTGAAGCTCTCTGAGACATCTTGAAGCCGTGAAAAGGCACTATATCAAATGCAAGAATTATTATTATTATTATTATTATTATTATCCTGTGAAGTTGCATTGAAAAATCCCAATCTGATATCTGAAATGGCTACTAACCCTGCTCCCACACATAAAAGAAAAGAACTAGGCCAGCTGCCATATTTGTAGTTTATCGTCTATGTCTATCATCTTTGGTTTCAAAGTTTGTTGCACAAATACACACAATACTGGTGTAACTATTGAGTCAGTGTTCTATGTTATCGATTATATTTTTTCTACTTTAATAGCCATCACAATAAAATGTGCATTTATAATAAAATACACTGTATTATCATTATTCTGTATACAGTACTCTTTGCAAGAGATCAAAGGATTCTTAAACATTTAACATTCCTATTACAGATAAGATAATTTACCTGTCTCCGAAGGACTCTGGTCTTCTTACACATATTATCAATAGCAGCGTTCACAGAGTGACTTTCTTTATGTCCAGCCTAAAAAGAAATGTACATCTAAATTTCATATCATAACAGAACCCAAATAAAGGAGTTCAGGCCTATATAGGTCAATGACAATACACTTGAACTGACTCATAATTTACATTATCTTATAACATTTCACTAAAAAGAGTGAAACTATAAATATGAAAGGTTCTTCGTACTGCCACATATCCCACAGTAAACAGAAGCCAACTATAAAGGAACTCTGTAATAACACCCTTCAATATTGCACTGCCTTGCTTACTGCAAGGGCCTTCTTTAGACCCCTACAAACCAGTAACACGATAAACAGAGGTGCTGACTTGCTGGTTTTCCAAAACTGGCTGACGTCTGAGATATCAGATCGCAGCTGACATCAATCCTGCATACTATGCACAGGAAGTGACACGGACATTACTTTGTAAAGGAAACATCATCAACAACGATCTGTAATTTTTTCCCCGCCTGTTAATTTGACTGCTGAAACATTGGCCCCAGCCAACCACTCTGTAACAAAGTTTCCCTGTACATATGATCTTTGAGGAATCTTTGTTTGAAGGATAAATAAAGCACCACAATCCTATCAACACACAAGCACCAAGCGGTCAGAACTCTCGTTAAATTCATACTGCTTTCAGGTGGGAAGGAGACATGAAGGTGCATGATGCAAGCAAAATAATTTTCACCTTTGTAAACTATTCACTTCTTATCACCAGGGTGCACTTTCTACTTTGTGTTTACGGCAATTAATGATCACATTTCTAGCCTAAACGCCAGCAGACTGCACCTGGAAATCACTATTTAAATTGGTTAGTTACACTAGTGAAGAAAACACAAGCGGCACATAGTCAGATTCATTATCTGCAGTATTACCTGGTGAGAGCAACAAAAACCAGGCTGACATGCATCAAAATGAAATCTATGGGAGCTGCAGCTTCTATTATGAATAACAGGCTTTCAAAAAGATTCCATAATACTATCAGAAAAGGAATAGTTCACCAGCAGACAACACTTGTCTATGATTGTTCCATCCCAAGAGCTATAAACACACAGAGGGTAACTGAACAAAATCAAAACAGTTTTTTTTGCCCTTTAAACATTTAAGCACCCCTCATCTGAATAATTGCCCGCCTCTTGCTTGGCATGGTTTACTTCACTTTAAGAAGAAAAAAGCACATCTGGAGAAAAATATTCTGCCTCCAGCAATACACACACAGTTGCATCCCTTCTTCCACAATATTCTAACATACAAAGGGTGATTCAATCTATAATGTAGGCAGAAAATTCAATCTTTCTTCCTCACTAGAGACACTGAACTAATTTTAAAAATGAGATGCTCAGGCTCTTAATAAGAAGCTACTTCATCTGAGGGTTTTTAGGCCCAGAGCTGAGTAAAGCACTTACCAACCATTAAGCCAAACTAGAAAACTTAGCCCCTGACTTTCCAAATCATTACACAGTATTAATTGATCACCTTTGAAATAAAACCCAATGAATTGTTAAAAGGAGATCAGTTGATATTGACATCTTGAAACTGACTTTCCTCTTGCCAGTAAAAACAGTCAAAAACATTAGTTAAAGTGCATTTTCAAAGGAATGCCATAGAAACTGCTTGAGTCTGTGGTACTCCTAACTGCTGAATGGGTGAAATCCAATTTTCTTAGTGTCAAAGAAAGTGTAGCAGCTAAATATGGGACACCTCCAATAATGAGATTTGAATGTTGGTAACAATCCGATTGGTATAAAATAGGAAAAAAAACATGAATTGAACTGTGGAATTCTTTGAGCATTTGGCTTTCAGGTCATCGGGTTGTCGTTGATGTCACTTCCAGCACAGACTGGACAGATTTCTGTGCATCTACACATAAGTAGGAAGCCAGCCAATCTATACCAAAAGCCAGAGGTAGACTACTGGTCCACAGGACACATTATAAGTGAACTTGTGCTCCAGTAAGGCACATTTTAACCCGATTAAAAGATTATTGGTAAGCACACGTATTACATCAAGGACAAAATGAACTATGTTGATATATAGATGTGCATATTAAAAACTGGACGAAATCTAAGAAATGTCTTTATGTTAAATTTAAATATGTGTTCTCCGCTTGCCATGTTAAAGGGTAGGTCATCTCCATTATCTTAGAGTAATGGTAGAATATTTCCCATATAGTTAATCTACATGTGCACAGTTAGTCCTAAAATGTTTAAAATTAAATTGCAAAATGTAAATGGACTTTCCAGATTGAATCACATCAAAACTCCATTGTGGACAGTACACTAAACCCAATTTTAAGATTGTCAGGATGCTATTGATTTCTCAATAGCTCCAGTTTTGAATTAAACAGACTTGGCCGGTCCAAATCCCTGATACCTTTCACATTAAAAACACAGTTAGACAAGTTTCACAAGTTGTCTTCCAGTCACCACATGCATTTTATTTAATTTCACTCAGAAATTCCAGGAAGAGGAACCATTAATGGTGGGATATCTTTATTGCCACACACAATACTTTGTTTTGATCAGTGTGGACATGATCCAGATTGTGTCACTGTCCCAGTTAAGGGAATCATGAACTCATAAATAGAGGTATGGAAGCATACAGATTGAAATTACGAATTATAAATCACACTGGATCACCATTGCATACCGATCACAATTTTTCAGTCCATTTAAGATTAAAAAAGTAATTAGTATGCTTTGGTTCTCTGAATTTGTAATGCAAACTAAGCATTCAGAGTAATCATAGGTGTAAATAACCCGATGATTAACTTAAGTATGCCAATGACTACATTAGCATACAAAATGCTTAGATCTTTAAATTAATCTATAAATCCCATTTCACCTGTTTCTGTAACATGAATTAATTTAACACTTATTTATTTTACTCCTTAAGCTTCCCAGTAAGAATTAAATCTCAAAGGAACTTTTCTAATCACCCATGCAGCCCCTTATATTGTATTCACCACTTCTTATTAAATCTGGAATAACAATGTTCAGCTTCATTTGCTGGGTTGAGCTTGTATTGCCAGGTCGAGCTTGTATTACTGGGTTTATTTTATATTGCTCACTTTGGTAGCAGCATCAATAAGGTGCATTGTTTCCACACCACCAACTCCCAAGGTGGGCCTTATCCTCCCCTCCAGGGACAATAACAAGCTATCCGTGGTTCTAGTTTTAATGTCATAGCATAATCTGGGTACAGAAATAGCTTCTGGTCATTCTCATGGATTTGTACCATCATGATATCTCAACATTAATTGCATTAGTTGAAATTAATTAATATTTTAGCAAACGGTACAAAATTCCTGCCAAAACAAGTCATAATTAGGACCATTTACAATTTCTGGCACAAATTTAACACAATAATTTCATTTCAATGACCTAAGCGGACCAATTTAATAAATTACTGGTTTGTATCGAGGGGATTTTGGGATGCAGTGGATCAAATTAATGTTATCATTTTGTGGATAGGTGGTACTGGCAGTACAGCCTTGCTGTAATCAAGCTCTGATTTATACTTGCTGAATGTATCATTTAAAATGAGGGTGTACACAATGCTTATGTACTGAATTGTCCATAAATGGTAACGCAATGGTCTTGGTGCAATAAGAAACATTCCAGGAATGACATTGCCAGATTATTCTCAAACATGTATGTGGAAGAAATAAGTTTGTTTCAATTGGCACAAGGGATACATGCATATGTTGCCAACATGATCCACGGGATAAATGAGCACAACATTCCACTAATTCCAAGAACCATTACTGTTTCATCAGGAGGAATAACAGCCACCATGCCAAAGGATCTATCTAATCTACATATAAAATCAGATCAAAGAACTGGCATGAGAGGAATGAACTGGAATTCAACAAGCAGAAAAATACTGCAAGCAATTTGAATCGTAAGAAATATAATAATAATATTAACATTTAATATAGCGCCTACTACATTGTTTCAAAATGCTTCACAGGATTGTACTATAAAGTGTAGAGACTGTGTATTTGTAGGTAAAATATAGAAATGACTGTAGTTATTGTGTATTCTGAGATAGTAACTGTAAACAAATAGCTAACATTGTAAACAAGAAAAGGTGAGAATGTCTGTTAGCTGAGCTGGTAAAGCCAATGCTTAGTGTGAAAATGAGTGATATAGAACAGACGAAGAAGAACTCAGTTTGATCTTGCCATGTGGTGAGTTGGTTGATCTCAGCAGGAACAGTAGTGCTGCAATTAGTCTCAGTACCCATGGCTAATTGCAGAGAAATTAGCCACAATTCAGAATCCTGATCACGTTCCAATGGCCTTTGCTGGAAAATGTGTGTGTGAGAACTTCTAGTTGAAGATAATATCAGGAATAAGATAGGCTCAAACATAGTGAATATGGTTGAGGTACTGAAGGTATGGGGACAGCATATACAAGAATGGGAGGGACTTGGAAATCTATGTAGAAAAAAAACTGTACAAAACCTGCAATGTCACTGTAATTCTGTACATCTGATCAACTTGTCATCTCTTGTGACACAGATAAAGTCATGAGCAGCTTCATCCTGTTGATCTGACTTTACTAAAAACTCCTGCATGTTCAACATGCTCCAGAGAAAGCTCTCTTGGAAGATATAGCATGATAAAGAGTCATCTTTCTGTGTGTCTTATCTTTGATGGTTGTTAATAATTCTATTATCACAGGATTTAATGCTCTCTTGTACCTCATCATTACCCTACAAGATAGTTGCAGCTTCTTGGAGGGATACAAAAGAATTGAATGAAGATCACTAGTCAGGAAGAAATTATTAAATTCATGATATTAGATTAAATGTATGTGGAGACAGTGAATTCAGGTACCAGAGAGAAATAAAATTGATGCAATTTAAATAATGCTGAAAATATTCATTTTGGAATTCATCCACATGTAATTTTCATTTTACAAAGTGTTATTAGCAGGTTGATTAATACTACAGAACACTTTTAAGCAGGAGCATTTTGCAACATCCTGACCTTCTACTGTTATGGAAACTGATCGATTCAAGTTGCATAAACTGATTACATTCATATTATTCATCTCTTTCAGCATTTTAAGGAATTCTGTCAACTAAATACTTTGAGTCCTATTATGATGTCCATTTCTCTTCTTTGACACTCTTCCAATCAAGATTGCTTTTGATGTTTAGGTATTCCAAATGTTGCTTTCTGAACAATAACCCACAGTTAAAATAACATGTTTAATCAAATATCTTCAAGTGTCATTTGAGTACTTTATTGGTTCAATTAATCCTGTTTTAATTCTAACATCACTTATGTATCTAACGACTCTGCAACCATTTAATTTCCTGTGCTGTTGTATGTTGCTTGCAATTTTAGGCAACCTTTGGAATGCTAGGGAAGTGTTCATTTGTTGGAATGCTGCTAGATTTTGGGGTTCATCAGTGATTACTACTTATTTACTCCTTCCATTTCTATTGTTAAACATGAAAATCATTCAGAAATTGACCAGATCCATGATTTGGATCCAACAATAATTGATAATTTAGATTTCCTGAAGTAGCAAATGGTAGGACAGTGCCTTTGTGCTCACCTGAACCACAAAGAAGGCAGAACATAATTTAATAAATTGTGCAATCAAAAATGGGATAGTGAAGTTGCGAGAAGGGCAGTGGTAAAATAAAACTAAGTACAGTATTAGTAGTAGATTTTAAGAAGGATTTTCAAACAGAAGTCTGCAATTGCTCAAAATGACAACTTTGGCTGACAAATAAAAACCTTTTGCTTTGAAACTAATATATACCTATAATGTTATTTTCTATGACATTGTAATACACTTAGGATATTTTTAATTCTTAAACATCTTGTCTGTATGCAATATTTGGCTTTGCAAAGAGAGGTTAGCAGAATGGCACACGAGTACATAAAACACAGGGTACAGAACAATTAGTATAGGATAATTGTTAACCTCTCGGGCACACACTTGGCAAAGGCTGATGAGCATAACTGAAATTTCCAGATCACAGGGGATAAGTATTTCACTGAAGAGAGTTGTAACTAGTTTGTTATGAATCGTAATGATACCGGGAAAATGTAAATATTGCAACAGCTGTATAGAGCGTTAGGCAGACCCCATCTGGAGTACTGCATTCAGTTTTGGGCACTGCACTTCAGGAGAGATATATTGGCCCTGAAGGACTGAATGGCCTACTCCTATGCCTAGGTTCATACGTTCACATGTAGCCCCTGTGTTTTTTTAAATTGACAGCATCCTACAAAACTCTGAAAAATATTTTCTCCGTTAATAGGATTAAGACTAATTGGTCTATAATTCCTTGATTTCTGCTTATTATTTTCATGGGCATTAAACAAGATAGTCCTCCGATACAACCTTATATTTAGGAAATTTCCAAATGGTGAGAAACTAAGAACTGTAGATTTGGGTGTCTACGTACATAAATCACTAAAAACAAGCTCACCGGTACAATAAGTTATCAAAAAGGCTAAGGGGATGTTGGCCTTTATCTCAAGAGGGCTAGAATATAAATGAGAGGCAATGATGCTTCAACTGCATAGAGCCTGGGTCAGACCCCATCTGGACTACTATGTTCAGTTTCGGGCACCTCAGGTAAAATATAATGGCTCTGGAGGGGGTGCAGCGCAGATTCACCAGAATGATACCAGGGCTAAAAGGGTTAAATTATGAGGACAGGTTGTATAAACGTAGTCTCTATTCCCTTGAGGTTGAAGGGTGATCTGATTGAGGTTTTTAAAAGAGTAAAGGGATTCGATAGGATAGCTTCAGAGAAACAATTTCCTCTGGTGAGCGAATCCAGAACAAGTGGGCATAATCTTAAAATTAGAGCTAGGCCATTTAGGAGTGAAATCAGGAGGCAGTTTTCACCCATCTGGAACTCTTTGCCCCAAGAGGCTGTGGATGCTGGATCCACATTTTCAAGATTGAGGTGGATAGAAGTTTGTTAGGTCAGGATATGAAGGGATATGGGGCAAAGGCGGGTAATTGAAGTTGAGGTACAGATCAGCCATGATCTTATAGAAAGCAGAACAGCTTAAGGGGCTGAATAGAATACTCGTTTTTATGTTTCTGTGTTTCTAAGTTAAAAATATTGTCTGGAATGTCACCTATTTAGCTCTCTGTTCTTTTAGGGTTTTATTGCATCTGGTCCAACTATCCCGTGGATATTTATATTTTGAGTTTGTCTGTAGCGCATGATTTACTGATGTTAACATATGTTATAGATTGTTGAGTTAGTTTAACAACATTTTATATTTGTCCACAGTCATTCTTGAATACATGTAAATAATTCATTTAACATAGACACTGTTTCGCAATTTTCCTGTGGTATTTCTATCTAGCATCCTCCTCAAAGGACTTATACAATCTTTATCCTATGTCTTTGTTATACATAAGTTAAACAAACCATCACTATTTTTATTAACAATCAACTAATTTTACCTCTTAGGCATTCCAATAGTCATATAACTGATTACTAATTTTCCTATAACTACCCGTCCTCATTACTCTTTGGTTTCTTGTATTAAAATGTATTTCCTCATGGCAAATCACTATTGTTGTCTTCCAAGCATATTTTAATGCAGTTTACGTGTTTAAAAAAAACCATCTACTGAAATTATTTTGTCCACAAAATACACAGTCACTTCACTTTACAGTATATTCTGTGAAGTACTTTGAGACTTCTTCAAGACGTGACAACATGCTATATGGAATGCAAAGATTATTATTATTATAAACTAGAGATAGTTATTAACAATAACATTATACCAAGAATCCTGGAATTTGATGTAGTGCTACTGCTACGTCAAAGATATAAATGCTTCAAAACCTGACGCTCTGCTCTCGCTTCAGCCAAACTATCCTTCTATTCCAGGTTAATCCTGGAGGTGAAGGGCAACCCCAGGCTCCTGTTCTCCACCACCAACCGGCTCCTCCGCCCTCCCCGCCACGCCTCACAGATTCTTTCCTCTGAGTCTCACTGTGAGAAAATGCTGGACTTCCTCAAGTACAAAATCAAGGAAATCCGCTCAGCTGCCACTGCCCTCCCAACTTCCACCTCCTCCCTACCCCCACCCCACACTCTGACAATTACCCATCCCTCCTTCCACACCTTTGAACCTGTCAACCCCTCCTCTGTCTTCATCACCATATCCTCCATGAAGCCCACCATCTGCTCCCTGGACCCCATCCCCATCCCTCTCCTTAAATCCCAGCTCCACCTCCTTGCCCCACTACTCGCCGACATCATCAACCTCTCCCTGTCATCTGGCACTGTTCCTCCCACCTCAAAACAGCCATTATCATCCCCACCTTGAAGAAACCTTCCTTTGACCCATCACAGCCATCCAGCTACTGGCTCATCTCAAACCTCCCTTTCCTATCCAAGGTCCTTGAAAGAGTCGTTGCCTCCCGGCTTTGCTCTTTCCTCTCCTCCCACTCCCTCCATGAACCCCTCCAATCGGGTTTCCGTGCTGCCCACAGCATGGCAACTGCTCTGGTCAAGATCACAAACGACATCCTGACCGTGCTCCCTCTGCCTCCTCGTTCTCCTCGACCTCTCTGCTGCCTTTGACACAGTGGACCACTCAATCCTCCTCCACCATCTCTCCTCAACCTTTACATTTCTGTCCTTGACTGTTTCAGGTCCTATCTTTCACACTGCCTCCATTTCGTCTCTGCAAATGGCTTCTCCTCCAGTCCCCACACAGTCTTGTGCGGTGTTCCTCAGGGCTCTGTCCTCGGTCCCCTCTTCTTCACCCTCTACGTGCTCCCCCTTGATGACATCATCCGCAGACATGGGGTAAATTTCCACATGTATGCAGATGACACCCAACTCTATCTCTCTGCCTCCACCCTGAACTCCAGGATTACTGGCGTCCTGACCGACTGCCTGTCCGACATCAAGTTCTGGACGAGGGACAATTTTCTCCAACTCAACGTCAGCAAGACCGAGGCCCTCCTGATTGGCTCGTGCCAGCACCTCCGCACCTCAGGCCCTGGCAGCATCAGCCTCCACGGCTGCACACTCAACCTCACTAAGCCAGTCAGGAACCTGGAGTCTTGTTTGATCCTGAACTGTCCTTTCTCCCCCACATCCACGCCATGACCGGCACTGCCTACCACCACCTCCGCAACATTGTCAGACTCCGCCACTGCCTCACCCCTCAGGCTGCCAAAACCCTTATCCATGCATTTGTCACTTCAAGGCTCGATTACGGAAACTCCCTCCTCATCAGTCTTCCCAACTCTTCCCTTCACAAGCTGTCTTCCTCGCCCTCCCACCTCTCTGCCTTCCCTCACCCCTACATCACCCCTCCCCCATGCTCGGATCCCGACACCTGACTGTTCAGCGCTTTGGGACATCCTCCCGATGTGAACGGCGCTCTATAAATGTAATTTTGTTGATGATGTTGTTGCTTTCACGTAAGGAGGACGTCTCGAAGAGCTTCACAGCATTTACTATAAAGCGACTGTATTTTGCAGCATTCACTACTTGAATATATGGTAAACAGACATGTTAACTGGTTGGCAGATAGCATGCAACAAATTTTATTTGAAACAGTTGTATTCTGATATTTAAGTTGTGAAAATATGAAAAATATTTTGAATGATAAATAGTAATCAAATGTATCTAATATTCTTATTATTTTTGCAGTTTATAAATGATCCCTCTGTTTTATGGTTATTGGTCAGTATAATAATCATTACCCCCAATTTGGGTTAGAAAATATCAAAGCAGAATTATATGTTTGAACAGAAGTAAAATCTCTTAGCTGTGCTTCCAATATTATACTGATCACTTTTGATGTAAAATACTGTATGATGATTGAGAAAAACAAGAATAAAATGGAAAGGGAGACAAATGGCCACCACTGATCATCAGGTGATCTAGCTCAGGAACAGACAATCTTTCTTGGTCAAGTACAGAAAAGTCCAAGTTATTATATTATTTGACATGGTCGGTTGCCATTGGTACACAAGACACAAAAAGAGGTGAAATTATTTTGAGGCTTGTACACCTAAATCTTCCTTTGAATTAAAATATAAATATTGCCTTGTGAAAGCAAGATAGATATTTAAAATATTTACATTATTGGAAGTTAAATTCTTAACAGTAATTATGATTCCTTTAATATATATTGCTCCTTAGGGCTCCCAGATGCCGTCCGGCCTGAAGGGCTCTGTACAAATGCAAATTGTCGTTGTTGAATTAGCTGGTTTTCCATACATACACACTTTAAGGGTTTGCTGCTTTCTTATGAAAGCCTAAATCCTTAATGTTGCGTATAAACCTTAACTCTATCAAGTTGAATTATTGGTTGAATAGTTTATATGTGCATATTAATCATGAGTTTGTGTGTTGAAATTTGCAGCTCACTGTAACCATGGTGATAAAAGTTAATTGTGTTTGCTAGAGATGCTCCTATGTTCAATGAATATTAAAGAACCTCAAATGAGAAAGAGAAAACAGCAGTTTAGAGTTTGGCTGAAAGTTCACTTTCAGGGAATGAAACAAGAGGGATGAGGTCCTACAAACATCCTATTAAGTTACACACCATCTGCCCTGTAGAAGAAAATTTTACTAATTGGCAAAGATTCAATGTTGGTTTATGTAAAATGTTTTTCCATTTTAATCCTTAAAATAAGGCAACAATTTGTTGTAAGATATGTTTTTATAATTTGATTTATTGAACCAGTCAGCTATTGATTCAAAAGAGTCAACCAGACACTGCATTAGAAAGTAATGTGGAATAAAAAACAATCTTATGCTAGCACTTTCACAATGAAACCTATGAGTCTTCAGAATAGTTAACCCCAGTCCAGCAATACAAAGTATCTGACATAAAGGTGTGATGTATTCCCTTTAGTTGCCATTACTTCAATTTGGATTTCTATGCTTGAAATTGGATTTCTGCTTTTAGAAGTAAGTGTTCTCAGTTTCGATAATGACCAATGTTTAAAAGGAGGGCATTGCATTTCTGTACAATATATCGAGAATTCCAGAAAAGGAAAATGGGACAGAAAATAACAAATATAGAGAGAAGGAAAGTGATGCTTTCATCAAAATTTTCTCTGAATAACTGATTATAGAGTGAAATTTTTCATTTCAATAACATCTGATGTACAGTTTATAATTTATATTACAATTTAGAATAAGAATAATCGTTGCATTTGGTATAGTGCCTTATTATGTTGTAAGGATGTCTCAATTACAGGATTTACTGTGAAATTGAGTGATTGTGTATTTGTAGGCAAATGCGGCAACACAGTTGCACACAGCAATGTCCCACAACCAGCCATGAAATGCATGGCTTTTTTTTTATTTCAGGGGATTGTGATTGTTGAGCAGGACACTGGGAGAAACTCTCTTGTCTTATCGAATAGCAACATGGGATCTGTGATGCAGCACATTCCCAGCAATACATTGGAGTGTCATTTTAAACTATGTGAATTCCATGTCCCGATGTGGGAGTTGAACTCACAGCCTTCTGACTCAGTGGCGAGAGGGCCACCACTGAGCCAAGCTGATTTATGCCACATTGGCACACACACCAAAATGTCTATGTAGGTGAGGTCGGGCATGCCTTTAATTTTACCAGCAGTGGTTGAGTTAATGAGGAAATGCACTTATAATCATTTGTGTACATCTTAACTAAAATTGACCAAGTGATTTACCTTAAAATATCTTTTATTGCTGTTAAATCATGTTATTGTTAATCTGGCAAAAAACACTCAAATAAATGGCACATTGTTGCACTTCAAAGCAAATCATTGACCTATATCAAAAGCACTGTATCAAATTTAAATGTCAGCTTGACACATTCGGTAGCGCTGTTGCCTCTGGGTCAGAAGGTTGTGAGTTTAAGTCTTTTCAGGGATTTGGGGCTCATTGTCTTGGCTAACCTGCAGTGTTGGAGCAGCACAGCATTGCTGGAAGTGTTGTTCTTCTGGTCTTCTGATAAGACGTTCAACTGAGCTGCCATCTGCTTATTCAGGTAGATGTTAAGTAATATAGAACATTGTTCCAAAAGAGAAGGGAGTTTCTCTCAGTGTCCTGACCAACATTCCTCCAGTTAAAATGGCTATTCATCTCCTGCCTTTTTGTGTGCAAATTTACTGCAATGTTCACTTACACTCACCATTAACTACTCTGATGTCCTTTGATAAGTTTCAAAGTGATAAAACACCATATTAAATGCAAGAATATGATTATAAGTATGCATATAAAAGGACAACCAAGATGCATGGTTTCAGATGTAATAATGCAATGGAAAATGTGCAAATTGCTGAAATCTAACAACATGTAGCAGTGTGATTTTAAGGTATAGTTATGAATATTATTTAAAATAAAAATAGGCCTCCATTTGTATTATTGTAAAGAAGCAGTTAAACAAAGTATAATAAATATGGATTAATACCAGTCAATTCCATACCCTTTGCCATTTTCATGCCTCAAATTTTTCTGACTATAAGCCATATAATATGTTCAGAGAATAAGCTTACAATTAATGAGAGGGCACATCCAATGATTAATGCAGGCAGGATTTCCAGGTTTGAAAATGCTGATACCTCCTGACCTGTTAGTGACTAGAGTTGTTAAATAAGTCAGTGCATCACATTTTTGGGCATAACATTGCCCTGGCTGTTCTTTATTTTGTATTCTTCCATCGTATATAATAATAACCCTTGTGTATGAAACAATGCTTTTCAGGTCTAATGGATGTCTCAAAGCATTACATAGGATTTGCTGTGAAGTGGATTGACTGTATTTTATGGGTGAAGGCTTGCAAAACACTTCCTTTGTTGCAAGTCATTTCTTCAGAGATCCTGGAATTGTGCGCAGATGCTATAAACTAGCATTTTCACGCTTTCATTCAAATCGCAGGTCTGGGGTCTAACATTGCACCTATGCAAGCTGCACATCAAAGAGTCTTTGGTCTAATGTTCAGCTTGACTTGATACAATTTGCACCTATTTAAGATACACATTAAAAATCCCTAGCTATTAAGTTTTTCTCTGCTCCCTCCCCTCAAGAAAATGTTTAATTGCCACCATAATGCTCAAGGAAATAAATTGGAAATTCCTGAGTGGAGAAGTGTTACATGGTGCCCGAAGGATTTAATGATTATTCTTACATATACGGACTATATTGATAAGTGTATCTTTGTATTAAAATTTGTATGAATTTTCACATTGCCTATATAAAGTTTGCATTGCAACTAAATTACAGTGAAATTAAGTAATACAGTTGCACGGTTTAAAACATAGGATTTCGATATGATTCTGACGGGTTATGTTTCTGGAAGGGAAATACAAAAATATTGCTATGCGGCCTGCGGACGTTTCTCAAATCCGCATCCGGCCCTCAGCAGTCAAATGGTTGGACCACACTGCTGTAAACCATGGGTTCCCTACATAACCAATAACTCAATCAGCCATCCTTCCAGCTTACTTTCACACACTGATGCCATTGCAGCAGCCTGCAATATGAAGGTGTCAAGATAAGTTCTCTGGAATTGTGTGTTATTTTTCTCCTGTGGTCAAAGACCAACTGCATATTGAGAGAATAAGACTATTTTCTATTCAGGTAAGCCATTTAGTTCCTTGTAGTCTTTATGTGTAAAGTCTATTATTCTCTGCACCTTGGGGAAGGTAGCAATTTGAAAAAAATCTTGCTGTCTGTGCAGCTGCTGCTGATGGTCTCAGTTTATGTGAATGTATTCTGTTGGCATTCTGAAAATGACATAAGTGATCTCCCTGATGCAGCATGACACTGCAAACTAACTTACTCCACCTATGTCCCCCATGGGGCCCTGGAAACAGCCAGCTGCATAGAAATGTAGGCCCATTGTAACTAACTGCTACAGGAAGTGCTGTCCTTCTTCATGACTGCTCCTTCAAGTCTTCATTCAGTACGTGACAACTCCGAGCCATTATTCAGCCTTACCCTCAGCCTTACACTCCTTCAGCTTAGCTCCTCTATGGTGATAAATGAATCTGTTTTGCAAGATCTAGCTCTAAGTTAATACTTGGTGCTAGCAATTAACCTCCAATGTCCCCAAGTGCTCCCCATTGGCCTCTCCTCCTACTGCATATGAGCATGGAAAATAATAGAAACCATCCTAAAAATGCCAAAAGACATCTTAAAATCACCTCCTTAATGGCAACAAAATTACCAACACCTCATTGATCAGGTTTGTTGCAGGCCATTTCCACATGAAGCTTTTTTTAAAATGTTGCCTTCGTTCAACATCTTTAACAGATTCACTTCAATTCTCTTGTGTGAGAATTACAAATAAAATTTATGCAGCATATAACCAGAGAGCTTAACCTTGAGACAATGGAAAAAGAGGATCCATGACATGAAAATGCAAAGCAAAACCACTGTAAAGGACAAGTACTGAATCACCACAAACACTGCTTCGGGGTTTAAATTTCCATCATTAACCCACAATGGATTAGCTTGCATTCAAGGAAAGTTAAAGAGAAGATTCACTGAATATTTGTTAACCAGAGACAATGCCATCCAGGTACTGCAGTACAGAGTCACTTTTAATATTTTACAAAAGTATTTCATTTTTCCCCACATTCTACAACCTCCTGCCAATTCCAGTTCTCTGGTTGATGTGATAGATGTACACTCACAGCATTTGTGCTACATGCATTTAATTGAATAGAACTAAAATAGATGCAGAAATAATAAAACATCTGTGTTTCTTTGAAAATTGCACAACTGCAGTAGTGCAAGCTGTTTTTTCATTCTGCTGTCTCTTGAACTGTATTCTGTCATTTGTACTATCCATGAAAACATTTTAAATATTTCCTTTATAGAAAATGGTATGAAGTTACATATTTCATAAATAAAGAAAATGTGGCTGAGTTGCTCATGCTCTAGGCAATTACAGCTATCGGATTAGTGCAAATGCTCCTTCATTTTCCAGCATTCTGTTACAATTAAAATCACAACGCGTCTGGTAAACATGTATATCCACAAGTTATTGAAGTCATCAACAAAACAATAAAGCTCAGGGCTATAATTAACATGCACCTTGCTGAAATGAAGAAAACAACATTTCAGGTCATCAATATCCCCACTATGAAATCACACATCGCCATAGTTGTGATACTAATAAATTGATATGAATATCTAATCTCATTCGCTGACAATGTTAAAACAAATCCATTTTCTGAAAAGACATTACCATAGAAAGGTATGCACAACCCAAGAAGCTCAGTCAAATAAATAAATACTGTAACTGCCTTCAGTTCCACTAGCATTCTGTAAAATGTACTAAGTAGTAATATTATCATCACAGTTTGTCCATTTATAATCACTCTTCCTAATAAAAAAATGCAAGCTTTCAATCTTCTTTCTATGATGCAACACATAAGGTCATAGATCCAATATTAGAAATACTTCTATTTTAAAACAAAAATGAGAATTTAATACTGATTGTGTTTATAATCAATTTTAGATTTACAATAATGTAGGCACGTAAAGAAGATATTTTATTCAGTAAATAATTAAGTCCTCCCACTCCCAATGTGTTGGAAATGGATTTTTCAATCTCAAAGAAGATCACAGTATAAAATAGGATATATGCGTGTCATTAAAACAATTTTGTACATTGATATATTTCAAAATAATTTTAAGTCAGTTGTATTTAGAATATTCTCGACAATGGTAAAGAAATAATATTGCAACTCTTATTAAAAGTACATCCACTATCTACTTTTAAGTACATTAAAAGTGCTTCTACACATGCTACCTTATCGCATACATGTTATACTACTGATCGATACCTTTTTATAGCCATAAAGTTTATACTCTCTTGGATAACCTTCATATATTTCAACATCTCCTGAGTAAGTATTCACTACATTAAAATATTAATTATCCAAGAACTGGTAATGACTAAGAAATGAAATTTCAATTAGAAATTCACTCATAATAAAACACATAAATCCCAAAATATGACAAAATACCCAAATACTTTCTTTCGAATTTGTAGGTAGACATCTTACTCAAGAAAAATCTGTACTCTTCATGATTGTAATCTCTGGCAAAATATGTACAGTGGTACATCTTTTTAAAAGTCCTCATGTGTTATGTTTCCATTGCTTACTACCCTTGCTCTACTTTTGCTCTTAAACACAATTCACCTGAAAATAATAAGAATAATAATCCTTGCATTGATGTAGTGCCTTATCACGCCTTCTAGACATCTCAAAGTGCTTCACAGATGATACCGTGAATTGAATTGACTGAATATATATATTTTTGTGGGTGAAATGTGGCAGCCAATTGCGCACAGCAGTGTCCCACAAACAACCGTGGATTGAGTGATCAAATTATTATTATTTTATTATATTTTTTGAAGGGATTATTACCCCTGGAAAAGCAATCCGCCAATCATCGTACAACTGGGTTCCTACTTACTGCCAGATAAACAGAGGTTTGTGGGGTAATGAAACTTGCCCAATGTTTCACCTTGCCTGGTAATCGAACCCAGATCCTCTCGCTTGCGAGGCAAGTACTCTAACCACTAAGTCACAGGACCCCACATGAAAAGAACAAAATGGGGTCTAAATTCGGGCAATTCATAACAAGATTGCTTGATAGACTTTTGGTCACAAGAATCAAACTACACTATGCCAATCCATGGGAATTTTGAACTGATACAATCTATTTCCATAGCAGAGACCCCACATGTTGCCACAACATACTTCCATTTATCAGAAAATGAATGCTATATATGTTCTGACATGACACCTACATAATAATAATAAAAATTATGATCTTTGCATTTGATACAGTGCCTTATGACTTCGTTGGACCGTCTCAAAGTGCTTCACTGAATATATTGTAAAGGGAATTGACTATTTGCGGGCGAAATATGGTAGCCAATTGTGTACAGCAGTGTCCCCTAAACAGTAGTGGATTGAGTGGGGGGAGTGGGGGGAGGAGGAATTATTACCCCTGCAAAGCGATCCGCCAATCAACTAACAACTGGGCTCCTACTTATTGCTAGGTAAACAGGCGTGTGAAGTAAGGAAACTTAACTAAGGTTTTGCCCTACCTGGGACGAACCTGGGTCCTCTTGGTTGTGAGGCGAATGCACTAACCACTGCATGAAGGACTTCACATAGCTTGTTACCATAAGTACAGTTTACAATATTACAAGAAGCATTGAACAGGATCTCTCAGTGTTTGTGGTGGCACCCCTCCTGTTTCCAAAGCATATAATTGAGCAGTTTGCACACAGTGCATGGTATTTGCAGTGATATTACCTAGGAGTACCGTGAACCCAGGTGAACATAACATACACAGGATGATTGCAGGCCCAAAGTAAAATAATTGACAATGCAGCAGATCAGTGGTTGGTATAAACAAGTTAATTTTAGTCAATATACGAATTGCGATGTCTGGTGGGTAAGAATGTGCAAAGATTTCCAGTCCGAGAGATACAGAGAGGTCAGTTTGTGATACTAACCAGACAGGAGATGAAGAAAAACAAGGGGATCATAAGAAGGAATC
Organism: Callorhinchus milii; assembly: GCF_018977255.1. Classification (NCBI taxonomy): domain Eukaryota; kingdom Metazoa; phylum Chordata; class Chondrichthyes; order Chimaeriformes; family Callorhinchidae; genus Callorhinchus; species Callorhinchus milii. The sequence goes on along the minus strand of NW_024704748.1, from coordinate 16,962,875 downwards.
AACAAGAGAATCACTTTTTTATCAGCCAATTGACACTAAAAATGTTTACATTTGCATTTGCTATAGACACTAGGACAGCAATGTCACCTGAAACAATATATCAGGCAAGATAATTACCTTCTTTGGGCTGAAATGGCTGAGAAGATGATTGTATACATATATTAAAAGGATGAATAGATTTTGGACTTCTATTAATCCAAATTCCTATCTCGAAGTGTCAGAACAACCAAATGACCCACCAATCCCAAGAAGAAAAAAAGTTAATGACAGCTGTCAATCAAAAAAGGATGGCACCTGACTGGAAGCTACTCTGAATATTGATCAGTGATATTACCTAGGAGTACTGTGAACCCAGGTGAACATAACATACACAGGATGATTCAGATAAACAGGGAGATTTAGATTCTGACAGAGAGAGATTCAGATTCAGAAAAAAAATCGTTGGAGAGGCTGAAGAAAGCCAGACTCTAATAATCTGTTACAACGAAGTAAAATACTGCAGCCTTGTTATCAAAGTTAAAGCTACCTGTTAGCTGCTAAAGAACAGTGACAGTGAGGGAAGATCCAAGATAGAAGATCTGAAGAGATGAGTGAAAAAACTAGTGGAGGAACAAATGATGACTTGCTTGATCACACCATGGGGAAATGAAAAGCTGCAGAACAGCTTGCAAAGGTTGCTCTTGCCCTCCTGAGTTAATACACAAATCCACATGGGTGGACTTGTACAGGGCCTTCAGCCTCTCAGCCCCTAGGCTCTGGAACTCTATCCCCCAGTGCCTTCGCCTTGCTTCCTCCCTTTCCTCCTTCAAGACCGGTCTCAAGACCTTTTTCTTTGACCGTGCCTTCAGCTCCCCTCTCAACTCTCTACCCCCTCCTCGCCCCCTCCGTTCCCTCCCCTCACCCTAACCATTTTCCCCCTTCTCGCTCCCTCCCTTCCCTCCCCCCACCCTGACCGTTTTCCCCCTGCTCGGGTCCTGACCCAACTGTCCAGCGCCTTGGGACGTCCTCCTGACATGAAAGGTGCTTTATAAATGGAATCTTGTTATTGCTGTTGTTGTTTCTTGGGCATTCAAACTCAACTAAAATCCCTTTAGGTTTGAATCCAGCTGCATGATGATATATTGTATTTGTGTTATTGTCTGTCACTCACAATGTTATATTTAAATTAATGATTAATGAATTAACCTAGTTTTGCACCTCTGTTTGTGGTTTTTCAATTTCTTGATTCTTCAAGGACAACAGAGGGTTAAAGCCTGCCAGAGCAAACCGTTTTGTCTGTTGTTGAAAGATCCTTTGATCCATTAAGAAGTCTGTATCGGTCATAAACCAGTCTTAAGGAGGTAGGGTCTGGAATCGACCTCAGGAGAATTGACTGGAGGTTGTGTTTGTCCTAATCACTTAATTGATTAATTTGATTAATTGAAGATTAATTCTGAATTAAAGTTACACTTTCAGCATCTCCAATTCAATTCAAAGCATCTCCACAAGCCATTTACCAGCATTCTGGGGATCTTCATCATCATCAAGTATCCAAAAGGAGGTGGGTATATTTGATATATATCCACTATCCATGTTCTTATATCCTGAGCATTGTATGATGTAGAACTAATTTTCTTACATATTGGATACATGTTTGGATATGTATAGCAGCACTTTTCTTACAACCTCATCAATCAATTTATTTACCAAATAGGTATCCAATTCCCTCTTGGATGTGTTGACACAATCTGCCTCCATGACTTCTCTGTGTAGTCAATTTTACATATTCACTCCTCTCTGTGTAAAGTAATTAAATCTAAATTGTTTTACCACTTGCTGTCTTCTGAATTCACTTGTTCTAGATTTAAGCCTCCTTTGAAGAACAGGCATACAGGATCTCAGTTTAATCTCTCATCCAAAAACACAACATCAAACATGTGTGTTCCCTAATCCTGCACTGGATAGCTTGCCTTAGAATGTAGATTCAAGTTCCCAAATAACCTCACCCAGAGGTAAGAGTTCTCTCAAATGAGCCAAGATGACACCCAATCTGAGGTTATCTACAGGTATTAAAGAAGCCAGAGCTAAATCATCAAGAATTTCATTTTGAACAATCTTTATTTCTGAAAGCTGGTGGGTAAAAGCTATAACATAGGTCTTTTAATTGTTTATATCTGTACCTAACTCTTCCCTTAGTGATGATCTGGTCTCTAATAGCTCTTTTGCCGCTAAGTGAGCTGAAAAATAATCTTTAGATTCACTTACTGTTATCAGCGATTTGATTTCTTTCTGTTTTGCCATCTTACCTTCTCTTAAGACTCTTTGTGAAGAACTCCTTAATCTAACTATTTTGTGTTTATTCTCATCTTTTGAATTATATATATTGGATTTTCGTATCCGTGCATTTGATCTAACACCTTTCAGGGCTCTCCAGCACGCCATTGGAGTGCCAGTCAAGACTATGAGCTCAAGTGTGTTGCTATTTATAAGTTATTGTTAGAATGGAATGCACACTCTTTCCCTGGAAGGACACATCTTGCTTACCTAATTCTGGAAAGTATTAGGCATAGGTTGGCAGGAGCCAAGGCTTGGGGAACCCAGAGTGTACGTTGGGGGTACGGCTGGGGTGGGGTTTAAGCACCTAAAACTACATAGTTTGCCATTGATCGTCCTCACAAGGTGGATGGCAGGTACCAGGAACTCCATGTGAGCTTCAGTTTCATATAATATCTGCTCTACTCAACCAAATCCATTCAGTACCATTATGTAAGGTTCAGTTCACTTCCATGGTATTTGACATTATTAATTGGTATGCAAATTCTAATCATTTTGTGAAATCATGCAATAAGTGAGTATTTTGGATGAAAATATGTTCTTTTCATCCAGTAATAAAATAGCTAGCTACTGATTTTAGATTCTATAATGTAATGCAATCATATAAAGAACGATTCTAACAATGCATTGATGTGAATACGGGAGTTCCTTTTCAAATCTACATTTAACTTCTATTTTCATGAGAAATTACATTAAGTAAGAATATTTTGATAAATTCCTGGGGAGCTTTGACACTCAGCAAAAGACACACCAGTGCGATGGATTTCTTTAGCCCCTTACCCTCAATCAAGTGCACATCGCAACTGCTGTAAGCTCAATATCAGATGTATATGTTAGGCAATCCGGAATAACTACAACCTGCTTAAAACCCTCTCGTACGGGGCTCACACGTTTTGCAGCGGAAAGAATGCAATGGGTGAGATTTCCGCACAAGCCCATAACAGTTCTCTCCAGTGGGGGCAGCTTTACATAAGGGCTGTCTTCACCGCATCCGAAGCAACAGTGTAAGGAAGCTCACGGCGATGAGACCGCGCACGGGGACGAGCGCCGTCTTCGCATTACGAACCGCTGCTTTGCCGACGCGCTGTTTGGAACAGTTGCATTTCCAGAGGGACCATCGGCATCGGCTGCTCACGGGAACCATTGACCGCATCAGTAAAAAAAAAGAATCCACAGCGCTGAACGCTGCGAGAGGAGTCAGTTCGCGGTGGTGGGAAGAGAACCGACACCACTACGGTTCCTCGGGTTTGGGGAGGGTTTGGGGAGGGTGGGGGGTATCCTGGAAGATAAGCGTTCGCTGCGGCTGAAGAACTGACCTTTTCGTTTTGCTTTCACGGTGAGAGCTTGATTTATCTTTACATGGCCGGGAAAGAGTAATGTGTAAAAAAACTGTCCATCTCCCAGGGGATCAGGTCCTTATTCCTGGGTACCAGCCAACCCGGACTCACTGCCGAGCAGTCGACACAGCCGGTCATGCTTTTGGTGCTCTGAAACAGGACACCAGACAGCTCACGAGCACCGCGTAGCAATCGCAAAGGATGGGTAAGTTTTTTGGGGTCATTTGTTTATTTTTATTATATTTTTTTTAAAAAAAAAAATTTTTTTTTTTGGGGGGGAAACTTCGAGGCAGCGTTAAAACCCGTCAGAGATCGCGGTGCGTCCCAAACGATTCGAACGAGAGGCGAGAGGAGTCGCCTTCAAAAGTTGCGCGTGGCTTGAAGACAAAAAAAAATCTTATCTATTTTTTTTATATATATCTATGCATTATTGTGCGTGATTGCAAAAAAAAAAAAATAGGGTTGCAAACATGCAACGGCGTGAGATGCAAACCACCGAGAGTCGGGTCGGGGGGGGGGGGGGGGAGTCGGTGAAGCGTCAGAGAGAGGCGGTTTCGCCGTTGAATGGGGGGAACTTTACCGAAGCCCTTTTTCGTGTTTCAGATTTCAACGTAATTCGGCTGTTGAGCGGAAGAGCTGCGGTGCTGGTGATAGCCCCGACGGTGCTGCTCAGTGTGCTCTCCGCCGCCGAGCGAGCGTGTCCGAGCAGCTGCCGGTGTCACGGCAAAATAGTCTACTGCGAGTCGCTAACGCTGCAGGAAATTCCTCCCAACATCTCGCCCGGCACTCTGGGGCTGTCGCTGCGGTACAACAGCGTCCAGAGGCTGAGCCACAACCAGTTCACGGGGCTCAACCAACTCACTTGGCTGTACCTGGATCACAACTACATCAGCGCCGTCGACGAACACGCGTTTAACGGGATCCGCAGACTGAAGGAGCTGATCCTGAGTTCCAACAAAATCGCCCGATTGCTGAATAACACTTTCCGCCCGGTCACTAACCTCCGCAATTTGGATCTATCGTACAACCAACTCCAGTCTCTGGAAGCGGAGCAGTTTCGGGGTTTGCGTAAACTTCAGAGCTTACACCTGCGGTCCAACTCTCTCAGAACAGTCCCCGTCCGAATCTTCCAAGACTGCCGAAACCTGGAATTTTTAGACCTGGGATACAACCGTATCCGGAGTTTAGCTCGGAATGCCTTCGCGGGCCTGACCAGGCTCACTGAACTGCACCTGGAGCACAACCAGTTTTCCAAGATCAACCTGGCTCACTTCCCACGGCTGCTCACCCTGCGGATCCTCTACTTGCAGTGGAATAAGATCAGCGTCGTGATCCAAGGCATGTCCTGGACTTGGAGCTCTTTGGAAAAGCTGGACCTGTCTGGGAATGAAATCCAAGCCATAGGACCAAACGTGTTTCAGTGTGTGCCTAACTTACAGACACTGCATCTGGATTCCAACAAGCTCACCACCCTCGGGCAGGAGATCCTGGACTCGTTCATATCCCTCACTTCCATCAGCCTCTCGGGAAATATCTGGGAATGCAACAGGAACATATGTTCCCTTGTGAACTGGCTGAAGATGTTTAAAGGGAGGAGAGAAAGCACAATGATCTGTGCTGGTCCAAAACAGCTGCAGGGAGAGCACGTCTTGGAAGCAGTTGACCACTATAATATCTGCGTGAAAAAACACAAAATTACCACGCAGGGTGCATCTGATGTGTCTAAAGCTCTGCCCAAACCTACTTTTAAGCCAAACACGGAAAGGCCTAAGTATGAAAGTAAACCTCTTCCAGCAACCTTGGTTTCCCCGGAATCCAGCTCTGATGCAGATGTTGTTGAGCACATCTCCTTTCACAAAATCATAGCAGGAAGTGTGGCGCTTTTCTTGTCTGTGTTGGTGATTTTGCTTGTGATCTATGTGTCCTGGAAGCGTTATCCAGCGAGTGTAAAGCAACTGCAGCAACGGTCTTTGGTCAGGAGACGCAGGAAAAAGAAAAGACAGTCGCTGAGACAAATGACACCTACCACCCAGGAATATTATGTTGATTATAAACCTACAAATTCCGAAGTTGCTGAGATGTTGATGAACGGAACAGTTCCCTGCACGTATACCAAATCTGGCTCCAGGGAGTGTGAGGTATGAACCATTATTTCTCAAAACCAAAGCATTTAGGGACCGCAAACGAGAGGTAAATATCTGATTTATAGTGACCTGTGGACGAGGTGTTCGATTTCTTCAGCCATTTCTGGCGATATTTACATGTGATTGCATTCTACGTGCACAGCTCGTGTTATTTTAGGGTCACACGCTATCATGGAAACTCAGAAGTTTTAGATAACTGATATTGATCCAAGCGTATTTACTTTTTTTTAAATGTTTGTAATTGATTTATATAGCATCTTAGTTATCAACAATAAATGAGGTGGTGATTCCTTTTTAAAATAGAATCATGGTTGCAAAGTTTTTTAAAAAAAATCTATGCAAACAAACTGAATAATCATTTGTGAAAGTTTTATTTAACTTAATTCATACTGAGTACTGATTTTTAATGCATCTATTTCCAGTGGCGTATTGAAGTTTTAAACACTTAAAAAAGTAAAAGATTGTTAGCGATTTCTGCATATTAATATAACCCATGTACATCTGACTTATTTTAGGCTTCAAAATAAAGGTGCATTGAAATAGGACTGTTATAATCCAGTCCAAGAGGTTAATGAATGCGGTTGAGATTCATTGACTGACTGACACACAGTCAGAATGAATGCCTGGCACTGAAAGTTTTTATGGGTGCTAAGTGAAATGTACAGGTGCAGTCTTAGTGGATGGACTTCCACAAAATATGAGTCAGTACTAATTTGTCAGTCTTACTAAAATAGACTATGAGGATATATAGTATGTGAAACAGAACTGTCACACTGGCAGGAGAAGGTTAACATTTTAATCTTTAGGGAAATAAAAGGGAGTTGTAATCCTGGACATGATGGACCAGTTAGTCTAAAATCTGATGTGCTGAAAGAACATTACACAGGATTTTATCAATGTCGTCTGAAGAGCACAGCGACCATAAAAAAGTAGTGAGTTGGATTCCGATGCAATCACAAAAATCTGGTGCAATTCTTTGAGGAAGTAACTAAAATTAGTGAGAGTTGTCCAAGTGAATATCATATATTTGGATTTTCAAAAATCATTTATTAACATTTTACATTTGAGTTGTTTTTTTTAAAAGCTAGAGGTAATAAGGTTAACGGTAAATTACCCAACTGGACTGAAACCTGTCTTTACAATAGGAAGCAAAAATGTAAAAGCTCTTCTGGAGGACAGAAACCAGTGGATTTGTGCAGGTGTCTGCTCTGGCCCCCTGCTGTTAACGTTATGCATTGGTGAAAAGTACTGTTTGTATACAGATGAATGTTAAATAGTTGGTGCCAAGCTGTGTGTCTACGTGACTATTATGAGAATAAAGATTATCGAAGAAGATCTGGAGCAATTAAGCAGCCGGACTAAGGAATGACAGTTGGATCTGAATGTTGATATAAAATCAGTGTGCACTGAATCAGAAACAGTAAAGTTATGTACACAATGAAGGTGTGTCTACTGGCATCCATAAAGAACAAATGGATTTGGGCGTGGTTATTGATCAAAACATTATTCTAAGCTGGTATTGAGCAATGGTGATGCCACATTTAGAATATAATCAGCAATTTGAGGCATTCTACCTTCAAAAAGTTAATGATGCTTTGGGAGGATCAGAGAAGAGCAACAAGATGGTTTCTAAGCTCTGTTTAAGTTTAAGATAGTCTTATTGCAAAACAATGCCTTGTTGACAATAAATACCATTAATTAATACTACATTATTCCTAGAAACAATTTCCTCTATCACCGTATCAATTTATTTTATTAGATACATAATTTTGAGAAATTGAAGCTTATGGCTGCTTGAATAACACTTAAGTAATTAGCTGATTCACTGGAAAATATCAAATTTCTGGCTTTTAATTCATGATTAAATCAGGAGACACATTGGTTTTATTTAATAGGATCAGATTTATAGAAAACATTTAGGCAATTATTATTGCGATTGAAAGTGCAATCAAATGTCCAATAATCAATTACTCCAGTTACAGTCAGTCGTACAATTAGTAAATACAATTTTATGTGACTGGCAGATTTGGTGACAACATGCAATGCAGCGTCCATGTGCTACTTTTTAAAATTGTATTTCCCTTTCTTTAGAACTGAATAACGATCGATATGCATTGTTATTTAAAGAATTGTATAATGATAGATATGTATTTAACTTTTCCAAGTTTTATCATAGATAATAGATACAATCAGCTGGATGTCTTCACCATTCGACAATGTTGTAGACAGGCAACAAAGTAATATGATGCTTATTTGGAAGAGATGTGATATTACTAGACTTTCAGTAAAAATCAGTACTATACAGTAGAGATAGTACATCGGTGACACTGGGCAGAAGCTATCAGTGCAGTTATACAGTGCCACTCAGGTCAAGAGATGTAACTGCATCACGTAAATAGCAATAGATTCATATTACTTAAAACAATATGGGAGCTGATGTTCCACTACTCAATAAAAATGAGCAGAAAGCCCACTTAAGAACATTTACCAAGTAACTGCTGCCAAAATCATTATTTATGTTCGAGGTAAACTTTTTCCAACTCCTTCCAGGCACCCTCGTAATTCCATTCTTCAGAAGATCCAATGCATTTTCTCTCCTGCTCTATTCTCCATAAACCCATTGCTCCCATCTTTGTCAAGATCTGTTGACTCTCGTTGACTCTCAAGATCTGTTGACTCTCAGTGATCTAGCAGATTGACTCAAAGATCTTTGTTCTTAGTTCAAATCCCAATGGTTTTGTCGATTCCTATTCTTTCATTCTTTTAGGTGAGATCCTATAGGTCCCATCTGCCTGTTGAGGTGGAAGTTAAAGATACCTTGCTACCATTTGAAAATAGAGAGAGAGTTTCTCCTGGTGATCTAGCCAATAATTCCCCAGAAAAAATTGGTCATTCACTTCATGCCTGTTTGTGGAACATTGCTATGCACAAATTGGCTGCCATGTTCGCGACAAAAAATACAGCTGCTCCACTTTACAGTAAATCCTGTGAAGTGCTTTGAGACATCCTCCTGACATGAAAGGCGCTAGCTGTACCAAATGCAAAAAATATTTATTATATCTCTCAGCCTTATTTTCTTGCCTATATATTCTGATGTTCTGATCTTGGTTTATTGCTTCCTTCTGTCACACAATTAGTGATCAAGCCTTTCAGCCACTACTTTGCTGTTCTCTGGAATTCTGGTCCACAATTTCTTTACATTTCTTCTGCTCTCCCAGCCTTTAAAACCCACTTGGAAACATATCTCAGCAACTGCTTTTTGGTCAAGATTCATCAATCTCCCTTTTCTCTGCTCAATGTCCTCTAATGCACTAGCAAAGAACTTTGAGAAAAAGAACTTTTCACAATTCTGCACAATATTACATTCAAAGACTAACCAGTCTTATAGGCTAAGACTAGATAGAACTTTAGGCTTTAGATGGCAAAACATAAGTAACAATTAATACATTCCATCTTTGATACAGAGAGGTCATGTAAAGCTTGGATAATTATAGTGAGCAAAACAAAAATATTTCAAAAATATGCCACATGCAGAGGTGTGCAAGAAAAAAAGGATTCTAAATAAGCAGTTAGATTCAAAATAGCAAATAACTAAAAGATCATGAGATAAATTACTTTCTACATGCAAAAACAAGACTTTGAAATCAGTGTTCTGTAGTTTTTAAAAGATTTAGGTTGAATTTAAGAATTTGCCAAATTCTGGATCCTACAAAATGTGTTTTAGAGTAAATTTAGATCCAGGTGGAATTTCTCTCCTTAGAAGTCTAACATATTCATACGTAATTATATAATATGCTTCATATAAAAATTGTCCAAGTAATTGTAGAAAAACATCTCCAGTGTTTGAACAGTCAAATTATTTCATACAAATAATTTTTCCACATGCATGTACTTAGAATCTTTATTACAAGCGAGCACCTTCATTTTGGTATGGAAAGATTGACATTTTCACAAATAAGACGCAATGTTTGGTGAAAAGCAGATTGTACTTCTAGAGTAAGGGGTGCTAAATCCAGCCCTTTGAATGTACTATTAAGCTCTCTCTCTGTGTTTTTGCCTCCACCAGGAGGAGGCTAAGTGACCAGCAAACAGAGAGAGAAGTAGTGTAGTTAGAATATTGTTCGGAAGGTATATTGGAGGAATGGAATCTGGGAGTGAACTTGATGAACCTCTGTCTTTTTCTACGCTTTCCTTTCTATGTTATCGATGATGAATTCATCCTTTGGCAGGTGCTACATAGGCTTATATCCAGATTTTGCCTTACAAACTATAGCGACCCATGAGCAAGGATTCGACAGGTAGCATTCCTTCATTGATCTCTTCACCCCAATACACATTGAAAATAATTAGGAAGCCAACTAAATACAGCCAACCATTCAAAATGTAATACTGGGCAGCCTGGCCCTGCTCTGATGGACATTGATGAGGTTGCATTGTGGAGTCCTGTAGCTCAGTGGTTAGAGCCCTCGCCTTGCAAGCGAGACACCAGGGTTCAATTCCAGGCAGGGCGAAACCTTGGGCAAGTTTCCTTACTCCACATGCCTATTAATAATCCCTCCAAAAAACAAAACAATAACAAATTGGTCATTTTCAATCCACGACTGTTTGTGGGACACTGTTGTGCGCAATTGGCTGCTGCCTTTATATATATCCCACAAATATACAGTCAATTCACTTTACAGTCGATTCTGTGAAGCACTTTGAGATGTCTTGAAGACGTGAAAAGCGCTATATAAAATGCAAGGATTATTATTATTATTATTATAAAGCAAATCAGGTTCAATTCAACAAAACAACCTGGATCAGTAGTTAATCTGCTCATTGCAATGGTCAAAAATAGCAGGTTTCCTCTTCTTTGTTTCCCTTGAGTTATCTAAAGAGTTGGCTTACACATTCATCTAAGAGATGAGCTTGTGAGCCAACGTTCCTTGTGCCTGATATGCAGATCCAAAAAGCCAGCAGACACTTAAAAAAATACATTGTACAAATTGTTTTAGAGAAAAAAGTACTGTTAATACACATTCTTTTGAATATTATGGTTTTACTTTTGTATGTATTTATGCAATAATGTCTTAAGAGTTTGTTTCATTTAATTTAATGAAATACATGTCACCTTTTGCCATTTTTTTGTAATTTGTTTAAATTAACCACACTTCAATTTTAAACAAAATCAAGATGCAATTATTTACCTCTGAACTAAGTGTTTTGTTTTTATCTTTTTCATCTCATCCATACTGGTTGTCCATTCCTATTACATATACAGATCCAAATGCTCGAAGCCTATTGTCTGTTTTTCCTCCTGTGTGAATTTCTTATAATTTCTGCCATTTTCCATTACATGTATTGCTATTTTATTTTCTAGGTTTTACTTTTGTTAATATATTCATATGGAGAATGTACTATTTTTTCATGTGAAATGTATAAATTATTTTCTCCACAACAATGTTTGTTTTCCTAAAAGCCCAATCAAATCAGTGCAATGCGAACAGGTTTGCCAGATATGTATTTTAGTTCACACAAACAGGTCAGAAAACATTATTTACAATCCTTCAGAATGAATGTTAATGAAACTCCCAAAACCTAACCATTAATTTTTGTATGGCAAATGATTGCCATAAATTTAAAAAATGAAATTAAATATATTGATTTAAGTTGTTTCCAATGATAAAACCTGGTCAGATAGTGATTTATATTGCCACGGCAAAATATTAGAAAATGGTAGACTGAAGTTAGCAAGAACTGCTGCCATAATTCGTAGCAAAACAGTACTTTTCTCTCGTTATTCGTAAGTGCACAACATTGTCTTAAACCTTAGGGGGAATTGCAAAGCAATGATAATACTGCTAAAAAGTATTTTGATTTTTTTTTGTTTTGCCATTAAATAGGCGGTAAATTATTGGCAATATGAAAATAAGGAATATACGCTTTTATGATGCAATAACTACTGATTTAGTGTTTATGCGAATAATATAAAAGGAAAACCAAGAAATCAGATTCTTACCATAACATGCATCCTAGCTCAGCTTAGTGTTCTGGTGTCCAATGTCACAACAAGGGAAACATTGTATTTAAAAAAAATGGATTTTTTTTCTCGTGAATGTTATGCCCATCAGGATGGAAGATTCTCAGTTTTAAACATTCTTAAGTTGTTTACAACATGGACCAGCTACTTTTATAATGCAACTTTAGCCCAATAGCAAACAAAACATGTTTACGTTAGAACAAATATTCAATTGCTCGTGCTAAGTATTTTTCAGCCTCTTTGAGTGAGACTGACAATTTAGAGCCAATTGACTGGTATTTCGAGCTATGAGTCCACAGTGATCAGTAAATTGACTTTGACTGCCCAAGCGCATTCCACTTGAGACCCTTTACAGTCAGTATAGAGGAAAACATTAAAACCATCAATCTGATTTTGATTCAACGTGAAGTTCTAACATTGAAAAGACAATGTTTCATCCAACTGTGCCACACAGTTCCAGCATGGAAGAATTATCTACAGAATGTCTTGCTCCAAGGCTGCTCTGAGATGCTACCTTGTGTGGAGGTCGCTATGTAAGTGCAAGTTGTTGTTGTTGCTTCCAACCATTAGTTTTAAAGCACAAAATATTTGTAAGAACTGATTGAGACTTAACAATAATTTGCACTTATATAGTGCTTTTCACATAGGGCAATGTCTGAGAGTGATTTGTGAATTGGGAATAGTAGCCGGAGCTGTTATAGACATGGGGAGGAAAGCAGACTAATGTAAAATAAAATAAATGTTGCAGTCATAGAGGGTTTAGGAAGCTGAGAAGGAGGGAGGAAGGGGGAGGGATCTCAGAAGTGTTTCAGAGAGTAGGGACACAGTGGCTGAAAGCTCACTACTGATAGTGGGTGGGGACTTGAAGCAGGCCAAAGTTTGTGGAGCAGAGGGGATGCATGGGGAGAGAGATTAGAGGAATTTGTAGAAGTTGAGTGGGGCACACTGGGTAGGCATTTGAAGATAAGTGATTCAGCAGGGGAAGAGGCAGCTAAGAGAGGAAGGGTTGGCGGGCTTGTGTGGGAGAGAATGTGACCTGTAGAATGCTGGATTATCTGGAAATTATGGAGGTTAGAACTGAGGAGGCCAGTGAGCAGGACATTGAACGAGTCAAGTCTGGAGACGACAAAGGCGTGGATGAGGGTTTCAGCTGCGTTGGATGGGATGATGTAATGTTGGAGCCGGGTGATATTGGAAGAAAGCAGATGAGTCAGAGTCAAGCTTACATACCAATAAAAATGCAAAATCTTTTTACATAACATTTAGTTTACATCATAATTCGGGTCATTACATTTCCATTTATCAAAGAACATATCAAATTGGCCCAAAACACAGAATCAAAGCTCAGCAATCCATGTTTCCAATCGTTTCCATGTTACACCGAAAGAGTATTTAGATAATGAAAGTATTCATCCATCAGTGACCACGTAATTTTTTCATATCAATTATTTACAATTGCCTCATCAATTTTTTATCTGCTTTTATAAGGATCTTACTATCATTCGACACTGTATTTATTTTGAAAATGCATGAACTGAGATCTGCCCATATGCCCCAGTGATGTATCTCTGAATTCTGAGGTATCACATCAGTAACTGTTAAATGTATGATTTTCATTAAACTTGACATGCTTTTGCATTTCTTTTGAAAGAGCAAAGCTATCATCACTTTTTGGATTAGATTATGGCTTGTTGAGAAACCTTATGCCATATTTTGCCATCTCAATAATTTTTGCTTTTCATTAAGATGATAAAAAAGACAATATTCAATTCCCAAAACACCACCATTCTCCATTGAGCATAAGATTGACACTCAAAGGAGATTGCATAATCAAACAGACCTGGCAAGCAGAAGCCAGTTTCCTTTTTTTAAGTTTTAAAATCCTATTTGTACTAACAGACATTTTGAAAAGTAATTATTTAGTCAAAAAATACAGTACAAAAAATTACATATCTGAACAAACTTTTTCCTTGTCAAACCCTAGAATCAAATCTTTAATAAGCAAAAATAAATAGTTGGGCATAATATACAGCAATTTCCAAAACAAGTCTCACAAGACGCTGAAAACTTCAGCTTTTCTTTAAATAACAATCTAGATGAACAAAAGGCTTTGTTTAAACCTTTCTGTTCTCCAATCTGCAAAAAAAAATTAGGAATAGGAAAACGTTTTAAAAATTATGAAGTTTTGATAGTTTAAATAAAGATCAATTAAAAAAAGGCCATAAATTAAGCATCATCGCCATAAGAATAATGGAAAGTTAGATTAATTATTTTACACAGAGAGCTAGTAGAATATGGAATGCTTTACCACAAATGGGTGTTGAAGTGTCCATAACAGCATCATGAATTAGATACAAGCAGATCTTTCAAGAAAAACTTCACAACAAGTAAAGGTCTAACATAGGATCACACATTGAATGTATATACCATTAACTCTGTACAAATTAATACACTGATTTTTATTTTAATACATTTCATGAGTTAGATGTGTTGAAGAACCCTTTTGGGATGCTGGATTAGCAGACCAGATGTACTATGGATGCACTAATAACTGAAATTGTTACCATGTTACTGTATTGCAGTGTGACATTCTTCAGTTATGCTGAAAAATGTTGTACAACATCCAACGAAACAAAATATTTGAAGAGGACAGCGTAGAAAAAAACAAAAAATATGAAGTACTCTGTATTTTTGGGGGTCAGCCAGGTGTCTGACACATGCAGAAACCCATCACCATACTTACGAGTATCCAAACCAAATCATGCATCCTACCTATAGATTGAAATTCCTGAGATATTTATAGGAATGGAATACGCTTTCCCTCCCTGGAAGACACATCATGATTACCTAATTCTGGAAAGTATTAGGTGCAGGTTGGCAAGAGCCAAGGCTTGTGGACACCAGAGGGTATTTTGGGGTATTCCTGAAGTCTGACCAGCTAAAACGGCATAGCTTGCCATTATTAGCACTGTCTGGCAAGCTTTCCTGCTGCTTGTCCAGCAAGGACCACTCTACCTTGGCTTGCAGGGCTAACAGGAGCTGAGTGGGAAGTGTCTGACCCTAGTGACTGATCTGCCCTTCCAAATCCTGCCGATGAGCTATCGGCAGTTCTGTGCTGCCATTAGCAGTCCCCTGGAGCATTTCGGACCCGCCTGACTCAGAAACTGAATTACAATACCACCACAGAGGGCTGGCTCGAATCTGACATTCCATTGCCAAACATGTCACCTTGGAGCCAGTTCAGCTCCAAGGAGACCTGGTTACCTTCGCCTCAAGGAGGATATGAATTTTAAAACAATAGATAGTAGCCAAATTGCACAGCTCACTAGAAAAATTGAAAACTCGCTTCAATCCTCTCATGCAAAATTACACCAAGCACTTACAACTTTGCCTAAACACAATGAACACAATATTGAATGAAGCACTTTGTGAAAATTGCCATAATTTAAAAAAGCTTTTTAAAAAATGGACCTACACAATTTGGAAATGTTAATCTCAACTCGCTATTTAAATAGGCAACATTGGTGCACCATATTTAATCTGTACCCTGACTATTTCATAATAAAATACATATGAAGTGCTTTTCAACTTGATAACTTGGTTATCAAATGTAATTATTACCCATGTACCTTATTCCTTACAAATCATTGCAGTATATAATTGTAGAGCCCTGTTATAACAAGCTGTTATAATGCTGTTTTTCTTATAGTGTGATTGGGGTTTGGACTCTGATATTTATTTACCCCCAAATAATCAGAAATGCACATGCCTGCTCCATCCTCACTTCAAAACACCAGTAGCATGCACAAGCCAAAATGGCTGACTTCCAGATCATCAAATCGCTGACCTCACTTCCTGAATAAACAGTAACCACTTTGGGTTTCCTTGTGCCAGTCAGTGTTTTAAAAATATTGATGTAATCAGCCATCTTTCAGGGTGTATCGTCGGTATCCAGTGATCACGTCTATTTATAGTGCCGGTTGAGACTGTATGGACCCCCAACTGTCATGTTATAATGGGACTCAACTGTATTTGTTCCATGTAGTATCGGCTGGGCTTGTAATGAATTTCAAACAATAACACAGTGCTCAAAAATTGACATTTGCTTATTGAATACTTTTGTTCTTGTTTGCACTTGCCACCAAGCTCATCTGCAGTTATTAAGGAAAGGGGGCTGCATCTGTCCCCATCTGACTGTTTAAGGAAGATATGGTGGTGACAGCTGTTCCAGCAATGCAAAATCAATCTGAACTGAATGGCTGACTGCCCATCCACAAATCTAAGCTTCTATATCCAGGCATCAGCATATTTCACTTTAGCCTTTTATAATAACTCCAACTTGCTGAAGCAGCTAACCCTGATATTTTCTGTCACTGTGTAATGTTGTTAATCAAACTGTCCCTGACTCACCTATCAGTTTGTCCAATTGTTTTCTGGGAATCTCTCTGACTCGATGCACATGTTTCCCTAGAGATCATCCATCAAATCTTGAAAAACATCTAGTCACTGCTTGTATACTATTTACACTTCTTCATTAAATAAAAGCCAAAAGACTGAACGCTTCTGATTAATAAGATTGTGTAATCTGGATTTGTTTTTGCCATCTGTTAAATTAACATGATTAAGAAGGTCAAATGTAATTTAAGAACTCAAAAAGAATTGCAAAATTCTTCTGTGATTTTACAATCTTTCGCCAATCCACTTCTTCATGCAATTCAGTTGATAATCTTGTGGATTGAACGCTGTGGCAGTTAGGAAATTGACTCAACTTGGTGCTGTACAAAGGGGAATTCCATGATAATCATAAACTTTGCATCTTGTGATTTCCCAACAGGAAGGAAATTGTCCCCATTGTGTTTTTTGCTTCATATAAAATGTCACTTTTTGAGATAGTAAGTGCTTTAGTCCCTGTATTGTGTTTGAAAGTTTTAGACAAGAAATTAAATTCCAGGTTTAAAACTTAAACCTCCTTTATTCCTCCCTCCTGGGAGCGCTTGCACATTCCATTTCAGATACAAAGAAATTTCAGCTTACTTATGTGGAACTCTCATTCTGGTTTGGACACTCTTAAGGAAGGTGTTGGTTTCCTGCATATTTCAGACACTCGGCTGACCCAAAAAAATCAACTCACAAATGTAGCTATAGTACTTTTCACCTCTGGGATTCTAAGATAATTGAAATTAAACCCCTCATTAATATGTTCGTTTTCTGAAAAAACAATTACTATATAGGGTCATACTCATTCAAAATCTTGATTAACTCTTATACAGCTCTAACCTCCTTTAATGAGTTGTTGTGTCTGATTTGATGTCTGTTACAATCTAAAAAGCGGAACAGGCTGAGGTTCCAAACAGTGCAAATTATCCAATAATCATAATTAGTCATTATTGTTTTTCTTTGGATAATTGCATTGAGATCAATGAATATTAAAGCTACTTGTTTTTAGATTGTAATCACTAATTTGACTGTCCCCCATTGTCACTATTATTTTATCACTTACTTTTTGGCAAATACTAGCTAGATCTAAAGATTTGTCAATGGAATGAGAAATGTGTTGGGAAGTGGGGCTCTCACCACTCCTGGCACTCTGTACTAGCTGGACTTGAAGGTCATATAAAACCTGGCAAAGTTAAACTCTCCACTTTGCCTCAAGAAATTAAATTTGTAGATAAATGGAGAAATTTAGATACTAAAAAATAAACATTAATAAGAAGGATGGCCTGCATTTAACAAGATGGGGCACTAAGCTATTGGCTCAACACATAAAACAGCAATTGACATTTGAAATAGATTTGGAGGATGCGTGGAAATGCACTGATAATTGAGAAAAAACTCAGGCCTATTCATGACCAGAAGGTCATGAATACTGTAATAAGAGAAGGAAAAGGTTGAAATTTAGGATGAAGGGAAAAACAGAATAGTCCAAATGAGGAAGTGTTTCAATATCAATAGCAAAAGAAACCACAGACAGCAAGACCAGGTAGCGAGATAAGGAGTTATTAGGCGGTGGGAGAGTGGGTTATAAAGACCATAATTCGTATTTATACACAAATACCAGAAGCATTCATAGCATAATGACATTAGATTCACACGTTGCAAATGGTAATTACAATGTCATAAGAATAACAAAGACATGGCCAAAACTGAATGATGGAAGTGAATGTAACTTACAACTTACAAGTCGTTCAGGAAAAATAAAAATAAACTGTTAATGTAAAAGACACCTGGAAGGTTTAGATAGTTGAACCAGATCTGCAGGATATGTTATGGTGTGCATATCTCTGGTTAATTATACTTAATGAGAAAGGGCCAGGACAACATTTGGGATTGGCTACAGACGACTGAGCTAAAGAAAAGCAAATGAAGTATCCCAAATGACAAAGGAAAAGTAAGGCAAGTGGGAATGTTCAATTTAGAAGGACTCTGACCTTATCAATGTAATCCATGACTGCTTCATGACTCAATGAGTCAAGGAGCCCTCAAGCAACATTTTTCTCCCGTTTCTTATGAGTGACCCAAGCTTTATTCAGAGACTAAAAATAGTTGAACGTATAGGTGACTTGGACCTCAAAAAAATAACATTCACTCTGAAATGGAGAGCAGCACAAGGATGCAATGAAACCTCCGCACAAAACTTTGAACAGGAAAACTAAGGATAAGAGGGCTGAGCTTAGTGACTTAGTGCCTATGTTTAACAAAATCCACTTTAATTTCTAATAAATCTTATTTTGTGAATGTGCTTTGAGATGCTAATTTTTTGTGTGAAAGGTACTATATAAATGCTAGTTAGTATATTATTTTCAGTTAATTGAGGGGGAATTACCACTCAATAATAAATCCTTCAAGAATAAATGCACATACAAAAATGTTATGAGGAGACTGGAAAAGGTGCATACTTAAGTGCAGCAGAAGCCAATTCAACCAAAATACACTAGATGGATTAAAAAGGACAATTAAAAGGATCATAAAAATAAAGAGGAAGATTTACTAAGCTTGGAGGGAAACATTGATCTTTGGGCTGAGTATGAGGATACAGAAGCAGGAACAAAAAGTAGATTTGAGAAAGCATGAAAATGCAGAAAAGGAAGAAACCAGGTGATTTTCATTTTCTTCCAATACTCTAAAAGGAATACAATAGTGAGTGATTGAATTAAAAAGTTAAGTAGATCAAAAAGAGAACAGATAGGAGATAGTAAATCTATTAAATGATTCATTTTTTGAAGGTTTTTAAATGGAAAGGACACTAATAACATGCTGTCCAACATGTTCAAGTAAGGTTACAGAGCTACACCTGGCAGCTACAGCCCCATTAGCCTGACCTCAGTAATGGAATTGAAAGCTAATGGAATCCATCATTAGGAGGAAAATGACAATAATCTAATAAATGACATGGCCTCATCTCCAACAACAGTAAAAGGACACATTCCCTTGACTGATGCTGTAGAATATTATGCATCTTTGTTCTGTGCTGTAAGATTCTAGGATTCTATGATTCTATAACTTAAAATAGAAAAGAAATGTTTAATCTCTTGGATCTGCAACTTTCCAGACATTTTCTTTGTTGCTGGTATAGGGCCAAGGATGAAAATGATGTACTCTTGTGGAATCTGTTTTACTGATGCAGAATTTCTGTTGAAATTTTTTATCCAGATTCAACAATTTATTTAAAACATATATTCCGAGTATGTTTTGGAATTATTCAATTCATACAATACTAAATAATAATCCTTGCATTTTATATAGCACGTTTCACATCAGGAGGACATCTCAAAGTGCTTCACAGGATTTATTGTAAAGTATATTGACTGTGTCTGGTGTATCCAATGAAAGATGTGCTTTTTTACCGTGTATATTTTTCAAAAAACAAGTCCGATGAGCAAATTAAGAAAGAATTTACATTTTATAGCACTTTGTTTCATCAAAATGTCTCAAAGCATTTCCTAGGTTTTACTATTAACTGTAGTGACTGTTTTTTCCTGCAGGCAAACACAGCCATTTGTAAAGGCAAACTTCATTTCTAAAAATATATAATTTGCACAGTTGTACATAAATAACACTGCATAGATAGTCAAATGCAAAATGTTGCAAGTCACTAGAGAAGCCATTTGGTCTATGACCTTCCTTCCAGTTTAGTCTTTTAGGTGTCTATTCATATTGAGCAAAACAATACATCACCCAAAACCGATAAACTCTTGATAACAAAATGAAGTGACTCACATCCCCGATGACAAATGAAAAAATCATGCTTCAGTAATAAAGGACAACAGGATGGGTCTCCTGTGTTCCACAAAGAAGCAATAGTATCAGATGTCATTTTCTTACCAGTATTAATTGTGAAATGTAATATTTACTGCAATAAAACTTAATTAATTGTGGTTGAAATTAGCTACATCTAAATTACCTCTCAAATACTTAACTTTAATTCTAGTCTGAGTCATTTTCCTGACAAGAATACTACAGTCAGCAGCTGCAGCAAGGCCACTATATACTGCATCATTTGTCTGTGTCAGCTTGCAGAAGCAGCACATTCAAGCTAACAGCAACTGTTCAATATTAAACCAATTACTAAAGTGTCTATTGAATCTGCTCTAAATCTAATGATTCCCAGAATTCTATGCATGGAAGCTAAAGTAAAAGGGAAATGTTCGAAGTTAGTTAGGTCTGTGCAAATTAATTGGATATTAAGGATATTTCCTTCTGGGTCACCTATCTTTAATTTTCTCCTGTTTTTTGCAATTATACTTGAATAAAATAATCTGTCCTTTGAAGAAAAAAACAAAAAGCCACACGAATAGTCGTCTCTTAAGTATTGCAATGTTTGGAGCAACTTCAAAGGAATTTTCAAAGCAACATCATAATTTTGTTTCATACTTTTGCCTTTAGCAACTCAAGAAATACGAAAGCGCTCAACAGAGGAGCATCTTGGCTCCTTGCCAAATAACTTAAGCATAGTGACCAGCAAAAGCTGTTTCACAGTCTCTTGTGGCCTACTTTAATTACCAAGCTTTCATTGCTTTAAAACCTTGACATCTGTATTTTCTACAAAACAATCTGCAGTTACTTTGCATTCCATTCACATATGTTGTGTACTCTGTGACTTTTATCTGAATTAAAAATAGTAGAGACATGTAAAACACAGATTATTGAACAAAATGTAGCTTCTGCTCATAAATGAAACAACATGATTCTTCAAACTACATCTAAAAAAACTTATTTTGTGTCTCTTAATATTGTAAATGTTTTTCCTTTTTCTTCTGCTTCCCACTCCCTTATACTATCCTCCAGTCAGGAAGTTGGAGAATCTTTCAGTGCTTGTCCCTGTTTATACCAGAAGGTTGGCTAAAATGGTGTGGGATGGCACTAATTTCCTAACTTTATTTGGATTTAAATTTAGGTCAAAAGCTAATTTTACTAAGGCTGTAGTTGCTTGCTAATGGACTGCTATTAAATCTCAAGTAAATTTAAAAACTCTCCTATAGCTGTCAATATTCTACAATATTAAACCAATTACCAATGTGTCTACTGAATTTGCTCTGAATTTAATAGTTCCCAGAATTATATGCATAACAGTTTATGAACAAGGGAAATGTTTGATGTTGGTTCAGCACGTAGATGAATTGGATATTAAGGATATAACCTTCCGGTCAGCTATCAAACTAGTTGAGTGTAAGAATAGATACAGTATTTACTTTTGAGTTTTGTTTGAGTTAAATATATCATTATTATTTGTGAAAAATAGATATTTTAAAAGTGTACATCTACCTCACTACTTATGTTGTGCGAGTCAAGCTATCCGAAAGTGATATCAAATTCTATCGATGCTTGGTGTTGCAGAGCTAGTGTTAAAATTGCAGCATCATCTTTTGGCTTGTCATTTTTTGACAGGTTGAGTTGCTGGGAAGAAAGCCAGTACAAACTTGAGTTGAAAATTTCAACATGACAGCTTTTAAGGAATAGATCAAACTGCAGGCCATATTACTGCATTTCATTTCAAATGTCATTTACTTTGATGATTGCAGATCCAATAACACAATGCACCAAAGTCATTGTGAACATTTGTGTTTACAGACCTGGCAAAAGTGTATTACAAGGTGCAGATTTATATTCTCTTTAACTTCAGAATAGAGAGAAGACTTTTGGTTCAACATAGCAAATCTAACACATTGATTATATTTGGAAAATGCTAGTTACATCAATCAATTTTAATACAAAAAGGAAAACTATTAGAAGGGTCAGCATAAGGCAGGAAGTATGTAATCACTGACCAAACTGACAATACAACTGATGCAATGACAAGATTTAGGTTGATGAAGTGAAGACACACTGAAGTCCAGCAGCTGTGGCCAAACCTCCAAAGATTCTGAATAATGGAACCAGCTGAATTTAGACACAGCAGCTGTTGTTGTACCTTCTGGTTTCCAGGTTATGGGTGACAGATGGTTCTCAGCTTTAAGGCTACAATTACTTTTATTATATGTCAATGCCCTAAGAAGCATTAGCTTTATTTTTAGTAAAAATCAGATACCTAGTCAGAGAGATTTCAGAACGCATTTACAGATCACCATGATCACACCACTGATGGTACATTCTCAAGGTTTCAACTATTAGGGAGGGGTGATTTTTATATTCATTAGTATAAAAACAGCATTGCTAAGGCTCGACCATTTCCCAACGGTTTGCATTTATTCAAGTCCAACAAGAGTTAGATCAGGGTAAGCTGTTCTTTACAGCATCCCAACAATATGTCTCGATCCTAATCTCAGCCTCAGAATAGCTTCTTCCACCACATCAATGTGACATTTCCAGCTATCCTTGTGATTTCTCCAAATCAAATTTAGCACTGTATTATGGACATTTCTGTATCATAGCCCACTACAAATTGGATTGAGACTACCCAGTTCATTTCACTTGCAGCCCTATTACCCATTGGCTGAGATGGGAATTCACAGGATTCCCATCTGCAATGTACAGGGCCAGGTGAGACAATCAATAAATGTAATCAAATAAAAAATAATTATAATCAATCTGGGTGGTCCTAGATTTTTAGGAATATCATACAGTGTTTTATGTCTTCAACACCAATCACTTCTTTCATCAAAGAACCATTTCTCTCCTGAATTCAACTACAGCAATTTTTTCTTTGATTATTTGTGATATATTTGCTACCATCTGTGTAAAATAGCTAAATCTAAACTTCCTACTTGTTGAGTTTACACTCTATTGTTGCAGTTTGTGATTATTATTATTCCTTGTATGATTTCAAGCCAAGTCCCAGAAGTAAAAGGGAAAGGTTTTAACTGTGCTTCTAGTCTCTTTGACAGTTATCTATGCAGCTTAGTGGTCAAAGACCTCGCCAAGCCAGTCAAGAACCTTGGCGTCTTGTTTGACCCTCAACTCTCCTTTCTCCCCTAAATCCATGCCATGAACCGCTCTGCCTTCCCCCATCTCCGCAACTTTGCCTGACTCCGCCACTGGCTCACCCCTCAGCCTGCTGAAACCCTCATACATGCATTTGTCACCTCAAGGCTCGACCATGGAAACTCGCTCCTTGTCGGCCTCCCTAACTCTTCCCTCAACAAGCTGCAGATCATCCAGAACTCTGCAGCTCGTGCCCTTTCCCGCACCAGGGTCCATAACCCCATCACCCCCACCCTTGTCCTGCTCCACTGACTCCCCATCCCTCAGAGGATAGAATTCAAAATTCCTGGGCAGGGTGAGTTCAATTCCTGGGCAGGGCAAAACATGCCTCTGTTTACCTGGCAGTAAATAGGAACTTGGTTGTTAGTCGATTGGCGGATCAATTGGTAATAATCCCTTAAAAAAAAATAATTTGGTCACTTAATTCGCGACTGTTTGTGGAACATTGCTGCACAATTGGCGGCTGCGTTTAGCCCAGAAAATATGCATTAAATTTACTTTACTGTATATTCTGTAAAACGCTTTGAGATGTCTCGAAGATGTGATAAGGCGCTATATGAAATGCAAGGGAAAAAAATGCTAGCATTATTAGGTCATGTTATATTTTACAGTACCTATACAACAACTGTTACTGGTTGAGTATAAAAATGAACACAATGATTTTCATATTATATTCCTTGTAAAGCTAGACCTTTCTTTTCAACCGCACCTTTGGTCACCTTCTTCCCCCTTCCCCCGGCTCAGCCCCAGGATCAGTTATTGTGAAGCACTCTGAGACGCCGTCCCACGTGGAATGCGTTATATAAATCCAAGTTGTTGTTATTATCACTATTTGAAACAGCATCAGAGGTCAACTATTTTTTTAAATTCCTGGAAAAAAAATTATGAACTGAAAGACAGAAAGTTATACTTCCACAGTCTAGTATCTTGATAGTATGATTATTATAGTAAAGTTCCAGAAAGTTAAGATAATCACAATTAAATGCATGCTAATGCAGATTATTTGAAGCGCTGGAACATTTTGTATTATTTTAAGTAAATATGCAGAAGAGAATGTTCATTGGCTACTCTTGAATAACAAGTAGAACAAGTGTAATCCCTTATGCTCTTTTTAACACTTGTGGAAGTGATGCAATTTGTTTGTAGCAGAATAACAATTTAGAGCAGAAAAACAGATTTCTATTTCCCACTGACTCATTCTCAGATGAAAGCTGAGGAAAGCTCTGGGCTATCTTGAACTAAGCTTGATACATATCTTAACACCACTAATGAGCCCGAGGTCTGAAATTTATCACGGTCATAGTCTTAAACTATTATGCAACAAAATACGAACTTGCTCCAATTGTATTAGGATGCTAAATGGACAGAAAAGGCAATAAAACATATATTTTATTAAATAATAATTGAATGATTTGAAGTGCAGGAACATTTCATATTATTTTAAGTAAATATGGAGAAGAGAATATTGCTTGGCGACGCTTGAATAACAAGTAGAACAAATGCAGTTGGACCAAGTTATAAAGCAAAACTCACAGGAAGTCGGCAATCGCTCGAGCATGTATTTCCAGTGACTCATGGAGCGTCAATAGACAGCAGGATGCCTCCTGTACCTGTGTGCTATGTGCAATTAGCCCCAGGATTGTACTGCATTTCAGGTATACCACGGGTCCATAGTCTACCTACACTATAAATTGACTCACACAATGCCAAACACTTTATAATGTAGTCTGACTGAACATCTATCTATTTAACTGTATATGCATCCATCCATCCATCCATCCATCCATCCCCCCCCTCTCTCTCTCTCTCTCTCTCTGTCTGTCTATCTATGGGACGTCCTCTCGACGTGAAAGGTGCTATACAAATGTAATCTTGTTGTTGTTGTATCTATCTGTCTGTCTGTCTGCCTGCCTGCCGTCTATCTGTCCGATTGTGTATTTATTTGTTTGTCTGTCTGTATGACTGTAAATCTATCTATCTGGCTGTCTGTCTCTCTGACTGCAAATCACATCTGTCTGTCTCTCTGACTGTACATCTATCTATCTCTCTGTCCATCTGTATATTTATATACAATTCCGGGGCACTAGATTAATTTAAGATATAGCCTATGCTGGAATGGGTAAAGGTGGCATGAATTTCCAGTAAGAGCCGAAGGATCTTTTTATTTTCTCTTGTGACTTTATAAAGACATGATTGTTTCTGTACTGTTCGCTCAGGAAGGGTTGGGGGGATGCTTGCCAGATCGGAATACAGCTTAGGAGATAGATAGTCCACTTTCACTTCATTTCCTTTGCGCATCAGGACATTTTTATCCTATTCATGTTTTATGCCATCAACCATCCAAACCTATATGATAATAATATTTATGTACACAGGAATAAGGTGAAATAGAAACTTTTTGGAACATATAAAGGAAACTATGTTACATTACAGTGATAGTTATCTTATACNTTTTTTAATAAAGTTATTAAAGGAAAGACAATAAATATTGGCAATAACAATACAATTAATATAATCTTAGGTGATTGTTTTAATATTCTTAATTTCGAGACGAGAGCATAATTTGTTACTTTGTTTGCATATAAAATATAGAAAAATCAGAAGCAATAAAGCTGTAATTCAGCCAGAGGTCTGATAGCATTCCTAAACTGCCTGAACTGCATATTCCCAGTTTATGAATGTCAGCAGAGACCTGTGATTTAAATACAATATTTAACCTTCTTTGCATTATCTATTTTTTCTATAATGCTGCTTATTATCACTACAAATAGTGACCGCATTTTGTAGGTAGAATAAAATTGCAAACAACTGTGTTGCTGTGGAGACAAGTGAAAAGAATGCTAATGAAAAGTGAAACAATGTCGCAATGACTTTCATCAAATGGTTTAAGTACGTATGTGTTCATGTACAAATACAAAATTTATAAGATGATAAGGATGAGATTAATGCAGAACAATACCATGTGAAACATAAAAAAGTATGAAAAGGTTTATTAAGTTTTCTGTTCACATTTTGGTCATGTTTTTTAGCTTTTCAAGCTGAGGGATTTCAGTGCTATGGAATGGAACAAAATTTCTATTTTTGTCACCAAGCATCAATATCAAGCGCTCCAAGGTCAGGTATAACACCGACTGATGCAGAATAATACTTTTTCCACTCTGCCCCAGTATTCCTTATCCACAGCTCAACAAGAGCACTTCAATTGTACTAGTGCAGATGTTGTCACTTCTCATTACAAGCTTTCCTTATGACCTCTCAGAGCAAAATTGCCAGTTTGTGCTAACCCACCACTCACCAAGCATTGAGTTGAGCCTGCTCAAATCCATTCACATGCTGGGTAGTTCTGTACATTACGAACCTATTCAAAGTATAAAGACTATGCATTTAGAGCATTGAAAGCATATGATACAATATCATCCCAAATATGATGGAATATATTCACTGTATAGTATTGCAAAAGGTAATAATCAAAAATGATCTGTGTATTCTGTTTTGCAAAGTAAGACTGAAACCTATGATTTCAGTTGACTCACATGATCGAGCATATCTGCCATTGAAGTAAAGATAAAAAAGATTTATCCATAGTGCTGCTTTCCAAAGCGATAATAATTTGCTTTTTATGCAGAATGTATGCTCCACTAAATAAGAAATATAATTAAACCCAAAGTCTGGCATTTTTATACCTTAAACCCAAAATAAAGCATCTTAATAAATTGTGGTGAATTATATTGCACATATAATGAGTAGATTTTTTTTCATCATTTAATCTAGCTGAAATAATAAGTATTTATATCAAAGTCAGATATTTGGGAAGATAATTGCAAAGTATGAAATAAACCTCTTATTGAAAATGTTTACAACATTTCTATGAAAATTAAGTCAAGATAATCAAATGTTTTTCAACATATATTGAAACAAACAGCATTTGAAAAATTACATGAGGTGCACATCTGGCACATAATGCTCTGGTGTAGGACATGTATAGTTGAAGGCATTTTCCAGCCTCCAAGTGCTGGCAAGATAGTCAATGATTTAGAGGACATGACAGGACGATCACCTCCTTTTAATCAGATGTAAAATGATGGTACAGAGGGCAGCCTTTACTTTTAATGCAATTTTGAAACAAGTAAAGATCAGATTTGATCCGTTGGTCTAATGGGTAAAAATTATACCTACAACAACAACAGCTTGCATTTATATAGGGCTCTTCACGTGAGGTAATGTCCTGGAGCGCTTGATACCTGGTACTAAGTGGGTGTAAGTGCTGTGTTCTGTTCTGAATCAGTTGAAATGCTAATATTGGCCTTAGTGTTCTCAGGTAGAAAGTGGGAAGAAAACAGCTTAGGGAGAGGTTATAATCCTTATCACGAACGAGTGACTATTGATAGAAACTGCCTCAGGTGAGATCAGGATCTGGCCTGATTGTGACTCTCCCCCCAAACCTGCTGACATTCATATTCCGAGCTGCCAGATGAAGAATGGGAGAGGCACCAGCGGGAGTCAGTGCTCATGGAATCGTATCCTAGCAAAGAATCAATTCATTCATTCAGAAGAGTGGAAAACATTGGCAAAAGGAATCACAGTTAATACCATCTATTGCTCACTTCAATGCTGGCTGCAATAGTAGCATCACAGTTACCTTTGGCATCAGATCACTAACGAGAAAGCTTCAGTGAGTTAAAGATGAAATACGAAGACAACATTTTTTAAATCTCTTTTCGCATCACCTAGGAGACAAAATAGGCTCTATCTAGTTCATAGTTTACCCACTTCACTGTCACTCTGAGCCACACTTTTAACACCAGGATTTGAGTTTGTAATATAGGCTGACACTCTGGGCAAGACTGAAGTATACCGAATTGTTGGAGGGCGCTCCCCTTCTGAGATCTTAAACTTGAGGTCTTATCTGGCTGCTGGATTAGGTAGATGTTACAAGACACTGTGGTTCTATTTCCTAGACTAAAGAAGTCAAAGACGATTTCCCAGTGTTGTGGATTCATGCAGAATAAATTAGCCATTTGTTTCATTCTTGTTTGTAGGATTTTCTTGCCGCAGGTAAGCTGTCACAACACAAAAATCAGTATTTCAAAGTAACTCATTGTGTCAATCACTTCCAAATGTTTTTCTTGATTAGATTTTATATCAATTGCTACTTTGTTTGTTTAATGTTCCAGGACAGGTCTGCAGTACAGATAATAAAGGTAGATAAAACAAGAAAGCAAAATGTACTAAAATAAGATGATTTCACGGGAAGGTGTATTTCACACAATGTTATGATGGCTCTGAAGTGTGTCAGAATCTAATAAACCTGCATTCATTGCTTGATAAATGTGTTCATTTGAAGTGGGTCTTGGAAGAATAAAACAGTGGACAAATCAATGATTGAAGAACAATGTTCACACGTGAATATTAATTTTTTATTTCAATATTTTTCTGATTCCGGTTTTTAATTTTGTGTGGGAGTTGCAGCTAAAGCAAAATTGAAATAGATTTTTCTGATTTGGCCTTAACTGCTCTACAATTGAATCAGAAAATAACCCCCGAAAGGACCATTAGAATGAGGATTATAAAATAATTCTAAAATAATTATTAAAGACAATTGGACTCTAATTCTGGTTGGAAGGCTCCATGTTCTAAACCTGGTCTGTGCTGAGTTTGCTGATCTCATCTCAAAATAGTAGTGGTATAGTTAATAGGTTTAAAGATAGCTTAGCTTGATTGTTGTAAATAGAAAAGGAAGATTTCCTGCATTTTCTATATAAAGTTAAAAGAATCAGAAACTAGTATCAAACTGTAAATAAATGCTCCACCCACTCAAATGTTTTTGTTTTTGGCAAAGTAGCACAATAAAAGCTTAATTTGTGCACATCCTTGACTGTCCAGCACTTTGGGACGTTTTCCCGACATGAAAGGCACTATAGAAATGTAATTTGTTGTTGTTGTTGTAAAAGGGCAATCTAAATAGATTTATGAACTACGAGAACAAACCCTGTTGGATTTTGTTTCGTAAGGTATATTGCTTTTAGCTGTTTTAATTTGTTTTCAAATTCTAGCTTGAGGCTTTATCAAGATAACAATGCTTGAGTGCTGATATTTACAACAGCCTTTTATTGTCAATGTACGGCTACGAATTTAAATAGTAAGGCATCTCCAGGAGTGAGTTGTAAGTGTTTGCCATTAGATGAATCCAAGATTGTTTTATTGAAAACTACTCAATGCAAAATATTGCTAATTTCAGAAATCTTTTATGAAGTTCTATATAGTCTTGCATTTGTATTTTAAACATGGTGCAGCCTGTGGAAACAATATCAAGAGCTATGTCTAATATGGAATTGTTTAACACTCAAAAGGATTTCAGCGTTCCCAAATATGTGTCATCTTTCACATTAAAATGAATTAGTCACTCTAAAAAGACTTAACAAAACAATTTCCTTTATAAATTCTGTATTGTGCGCAGAATACTGTACTAGCTTCTGAAATCCTATTACAATTAAGTACTTCAGGTGCAGTCTCTCACATGGGACCATCATAATTTGAGAAACATGTTCATAGCAGGCAAGCAGAAAGATAGCAAAATGTCACTGCCCATGTCATAATTCAGGGGAATGCTACAAGCCAAATTTCTCTGCAATACAAGTTTGTATTTTAATTAAGGTTGAGTTGCTGAGTGTAATGAAAATCTCTGCTTCAGGTAACAGAAAGTGCAATATTAAACAAGAGCTTTACAGCTCAGAATTACTACATTTTATTAACTTTAACAAGGTGCACACAAAAGTACTATGATATATAAAGTGAAAGTTTAAAACAATATAATTGTTCAGTTTATAAAAGGTGCTGAAGAGAAAATTATTAACAGCATGTTCACAAGTAAAGTCTGAAATAAACAGTGCAGATGGTTCTATACCTCTGTACATTTTAGTACCCTATTTGTAGTATTGGAAGTGAAGCAAGTTCAAAGTGCAAATAGATTCACAACCACAACATTTATACTGCATTGGCACAACCTGACACACTGCCAGAACCACTTCCTTAAGAAGTCAGTCTCCTGGGAGATAAGTTTCAACCATGATTTATACTATGCTTTTTGTGGTGAACAGTAAGTATAAAAAGTAGATAAATCTCTTGAATGTGCTTGACTTGGAATGATAAATTAATTTGTTATTTAATTCTTGGTGATGATGTTCATTTTTAAAATTATTTACTTATTTTTGGACACCTTTGAATACATGTTTAGTTGGCCAATATAAATTTTCAAGTGGAATGAAGAACGACGGTAAACATTTTCATATATTTGCTTATATTCATGTAAATGCTTCATACCATAGAGGGCTTCAGTTATGATTTTGGGGACAATGTAGTAAATCTATTTTACTTCAACAGGGAATGGCAAAATAATCATTCCACAGAATGTGAAAAGGTGCCATTTTTGTATTACCCGTATGATTCACAATTTTAATTGCATTTGTCCTCATATCAACGTTTTGGAGACATGATCTATCCACATTATCTAAAGCCGGATTTACAGTTGCAAGCAATGGAAGAACAGCAGTGAAGTGAATCACAGCAGGAAACATGATTTCAAATTTCCACTTTCCAATCGCTTTAGCTTGCACTACGACAGGGTGATTATACATGTCTGTAGTTGCCAGGTATAGTTCTGTTACCCTTGATTGCTATTCAACAATATCAAGTGGGGTAGGATTGTCATACTGTTTTTGTATTCTGGTATAAAGACGGTCCTCTTTCACTTGATATCTTTTAAAAGCATTCATTAAGAGCAAGAGCATTGAGAGACTATCCTCCTGAGTGGGGGTGAAGGGGGATATAAGCAGGATCTCCTTGGAGCTGCAGTGGCTCCAATGCTACATGCTTGGCAATGGAATGTCGGAATCGAGCCGACCCTTTGCGATTTTGGTAGTCCAGGTTGGTCCGCAGTATTCCAGTGCCCTGCTAGCCAGCCAGCCCGGCTCATCGGCAGGACCTGAAAGGACAGACCAGTCACTGGTTGCAGTGAGTCATCCCACTCATCTCCTGTTAACCCTGCAAAGCCAAAGCCCTAACGGTGAGGGTGGTCCCAGCTAGACAAGCAATGGGAAAGCTTGCCGGACAGCAATATCAATGGCAAGTTACGCGCTTTTGGCTGGTTAGACTCCACCACTACCATAATGCACACTCTGGGGTCTCCAAGCCTTGGCTCTTGCCAACCTGCACCAAATATTTTCTGAAACTAGATAAGCAGGATGTGTCCCTTCCAGGGAGAGAGTGCGCATTCCATTCCAACAATTTATCTCTGGGATTTCCATGTGTAGGTGGGATGAGTTGGAAATCTCAGCTTGGTTTGGATACTCCTAAGCATGGTGATGGCTTTCCGCATGTGTCAGACACCTGGCTGACCAATAAAAAAAAGCATTCATTAAACACTCATGAAATTAAAGTATTTTATTTTAGTGAAGGAATGAGGAGGAGGATGGTGCCAATGCTCTCATATGTTTCATGCTGAGCTGTGCTGCTCACCAGGAAGCTCACAGCAAGTTCCTGACATCTGCTGTTCACCTAGTGAGGGCTCAAACCCGGGCTTGTCGGATATCAAATGACTATCCTCCTTGGGAGGCAGCTGGCTCCAAAGTGACTTAGTTGGCAACAGAATGTTAAAATCAAATCCACCCTTTGTGGGGGTCTTGGTAATTTGGTTTCTGAGCCAGGTGGCTCTGCAGTACTCCAAAAAATTGCTTATGGCAGACCAGCCAGACTGTTCTTGCTTTCTGCTGCTGTTAACATGTTTAAGCTCTCCGGGATGCTACCTGGTGTGAAGGGCACTATAAAAATGCAAATTGTTGTTCACAAACAATAGTTCCCAGGTGAGAGGCCTCTCCTGAGGTGCTTGACCACTCAATGAGTGCCTGACAGTAAGCATTTTTATATATTCTCAGGTATTCACTTTGAAGTAGATAGTATTGTACTAGCCCATAAACCATTCCTGGGCATGGTGGGGGTGGGGGGAAACATGTTCGAATGACAAATTAGAAACCTGTTTTGTGGAAAGTAAAATGGCCCTAATTTTGCATGGAATGCCTAATCTAGGAATACTTGAGGCTGTCATTGGGTGTCTTCTTTTGGAAAAGAGCTCCATATCTAAGCAACAATATTCCTCCTCTTGCTGAACACCAAATCATTTATAAAAACCTTTTGGGTCTCTATGTTTCACATAATGCACTGCCTGAAACTGCTTAGTTTACAATTAACATCAAATTGTTTTAGGACATTTAAACAAATATTTCTTACTGTTATAAATGATGGCTAATGAGATGGTGATATAATCTGTTTACTTCAGATACTGTGAGGTGAATCCTGATGGGGTGGATGTGTACAGATAAATATTTTGTTATTCAGAAGGCATACTTTAGCTGAGGTCTATTGTGCTGCATTCTGTAGATTTAATTAAAGAATGATTTGCTGATCAGGTTTCTACTTTGTCATTCGAACATGTTCCCCCCCTCCCACCCACCATGCCCAGGAATGGTTTATGGGCTAGTACAACAATATTTAGGTGATCGATAGCTGTATTCCAAGCAATTATTGCTTCTAAATTGACTTTTAGCTAAATCATTTGGAAATTTGGGCAAAAAGGGGGCAGGAAATGAGAGGAAACATTATAACATTATAATACTGGCAGACGTATATTGTATTGAATGGTTCAAAGCAACAGAGTTTAGTAACTCCAGTTATTCAATTTAAGAGGAATAGCGTTTTCATTAACTTGAACAATCTACAAACTGACATGAGCTTCTGGCAGAAATATACCGTGAAGATAGAAGTGGTATAAGATCCTTCAGAGCTAACGTCCTTAAAGTTTATAGAAGCTGGGTTATAGAAGTGTTCCATCATTATTTCAGAGATATATTATTTTGAAAGATCATGCAGTACTATACAGTATGTTGGAAACCTTGAGGGGAGGCTGTTGTCAACATGGGTGATTCTTGATGATAAAGAATATGAATTTACTCAGTGGATTCTTGCAAAATGTGCAAAAGGAGGGAAAAGTTGTAAACAATCAAACATATGCAGACCAACATAACATTTCTGGGGAATATACACTGTGTACAGTCAGAGTATGTTTCTAACCCAGCATTAAAATGTATGAGTTTACTTGGTTTCTCTCTGATAGTATTCTTATCATTCATGCACATCTGATAAATCAGGATAAGGCTAGGAAACAATTATCCTGCAGTTTGTAGATTGTTCAGGTTAATGAAAACTCTATTCCTCTTAAATCAAACAATTGTAGTTACTAAATTCCACTGCTTTAAAAAATTCAAAACAATATATATATATGCTAATATTATAATTCTTTAGAATAACCACTCATTTCTTGCTCTGTTTTGTCCATTATTATCGCAAACGTAAATTCAGTAACTGTCTAGGTTGATATTCCAATGTAGTACTAGGATGCACTGTCAGATGGGCTGTCCTTCAGATGAATGGTTAAACCAAAGTCCAACCTTCCTGTTCTAGTGGATGTTAAAGATCCCATGGCAATACTCAAAAAGAGAATGTCTTTTCAACATCTTGGTGAACAATCCTCCATATAAAGTTGATCATTCATTTCATGGCTTTTTGTGGCATTGCTGTGCATAAATTGGCTGGTTTGATCACCTAAAAACAGACAGGCACTACACCTTACAGAAAAACTCTGAAGAGCTTTTGTCATGTTACGGTGCTATATCAAACATATTATTATTTTTGTTGTTATAGGTACCATTCTGCACAATGGCCTCCAGAAATTTAGAATACATTAACAAAACCTTTCGACTTTCCTATATAAAGTTTTTACAGTGCGGAAACCAAAAGTGACAAATTGCTCACGTAAAACGTAAGCGTGACGCTGTATGCTAATAGGAATGTAATCCCAGGTGCTCGGGCACTTAAACCAATTTTCTTTTTAAAATGACTTACTTATCATTTTATTCACTAATTTATTTAAAACTCAGCAAGAGAAATGGAATAGAAAACTTTGTATTTGAAATACTGTATAAAAAATGTAATATAGAACTATTCCAATGTTAACTTCTATGAAGAGAAATAAATCATTTTTGACTGAAGCTGATTTCTGTGCAACCGGATGAAGGTGGATTACTCACCTGTTAACTTTGATGTTATGGAGAGGACAGGAGGGCCACATAAATTAAGGCTCTTTTAGATAAGCAGTCTAGAATGATGAAACAGACGGGTGGGTGACTCATCTAAAATTATCACGACACTTAGCAAGTATGCAGTCTGGCTCAGTGCTCAGAAGGTTGTGGGTTCAAGCCCCACAGCGGGGCTTGGAATCATATAGTCTAAACTGAGACTATAATGCAGTGTTGGGGGTATGTTGCATTGTCCTTCGGATGAAACGTTAAATCGAGGTCCTGTCTGCCTGTTCAGGTGGATGTTAAAGATCCCATGGCACTATTTGAAAAGTGAAAGGAGTTTCTTACGGTGTCCTGGCCAACAATCACCTGAATAAAATTGTTCACTCACTCCATGGCTATTTGTGAGATATTGCAGTGTGCAAACTTGACTGCCGCATTTCATCCACAAATACACAGTCAATCCACTTTACAGTATATTCTGTGAAGTGCTTTGAAATGTCTCAACGAAGTGATATGGCACTATATCAAATGAAAGGATTATTATTATTAACCATATGTTTCAAGCTTCAGGGAATCACGCCAAATGTACTTCTGGCTTGTTCAACTGACATTCAAAATCATCCACATTTCAGACTCTGAGAGGTAAAAAGTACTGAAACTGGGAGTGTGCCAATGTGATGCAGAACTGAACTTAACTACATCGAGACATTTCTGTTCCCATTTGATCATCAGCTGTGCCACATTTTTGCTTACTGTGGACGTCTTTGATTATTGTGTCAGCCTGCTTCAGTGGTAGCATTCTTACCTCTGAGTCAGAAGGTTGTGGGTTCAATCCCCACGTCAGGACTTGGAATTATATAGTCTAAGCTGACGCTCCTGTGGGGGGGACATTGCATTGTCGGAGGTACCTTCGGATGAGATGCTAAACCAAGACCCCACCTGCCTGTCCAAGCAGCTGTTAAAGATCCTGCAGCGCTATTCGAAAAGAGAAGGGAGTTTCTCTCTCCCAGCATCCTGACCGACAATTCCCCAGATAAAATTGATTGCTCGCTCCTTGGCTGTTTGTGGGAAATTGCTGTGAGCAAACTGGCTGCTGTGTTTCGTTCACAAAATCCACAGTCACTCACAGTATATCCTGTGAACGCTTTGAGACATCTCAATGATGTAATAAGGCACTGTACTAAATGCAAGGATTATTATTATTATTATTATTATTATGTCTTGCACAGTCTGGGTATATTTGGGATCAAGCTGTCCACTTTTTTAAGCAAATACTCCACTTAGATTTCTTATGCTCCTGTGCTATTGGGACCCTGCTCAAATGTATGACTGATAAGAAGGTGTTCTTTCTTTTGCAAAACATTTGTAAGTCATCTTATCTTAATTTCCCTCTGTGTCAGAGGTAAGGGCTCAAGCTCAACATTGGACTTTGAGCTGATAGTCTCAGCTGGCACTCCAGTGCAGGCCTGGAGCAACAGTGCATTGTCGGAGGTAGCAGTCTCCAGAAGAGATATTAAACTGAAGTACTCTATGTCTGTTCTTCTGGTAAAGGTTAAAGATCCCATGACACTATTTAAAATGAGAAGGGAATTTCTTTTACAATCCTGGCCTTTAGTCCTCCGAATAAATTTTGATAATTCATCACATGGTCCATGCTGTGAGCAAAATGGCTGCTGCATTTGCTACAACCACAGTCTTTACGCCTGAGAGTAATTACTCTAAAGAGCTTTAAGATAATTCAACAGCTGTTAAAATGAAAATTCTATTTTTCACCATTATCCTGCACCACTGAATTAGAGACAGAAGGTGGGTATTGTAGAAGGGTGGATATGGGAGAAGGATGATTTTAATTGGACCAAAGAGCTTTCTCAATTGTACCTTGTGATCCTGTGAAATGATACATTAGTTGGTAATATTTGAGAATAGAATACACACATTAAAAGACAAAAGGAAGAATGGTTTTTTTTATCAGTCTTTCACAGAGAATTAGGAAAATTGAGAGGGTCTAAGTTCTCCCTGTGCCATTTTCATTTGTTGAATTGAAAGCTGAAGGTTGAGATCATGCAATTTGACTTCCATGTCACATGAAATGTCTAAAAAGAGTCAATTTACTTCTTCCTGTTCATTTTTTTTTCACTCTCTGCATTGGGTGCAATTTTATCTTTTTGGAACTAAATCATCATTTATTTGAGACGTATATGGGAGTAATGCATAAAAACATCTTACTTCACAAAAAAAACACATCCAGGTTCAAGAGCTAGTGCAGAGGAGAGCAACAAGATTGATTGCAATGTTAAGAAGGGCGAGGTATGAACAACAATATAAGCTATGGCTCCTCGGCCTCAAAAGATATAACTCAGAAAAGACCTTAGTGAGATATATAAGATGCTAGCGCTGATATAGAAAGTAAAGTCAAACAAATACTTTCAAATTCCAGCATGCGAAAGGATAGTTGAGGCCATAATTCAAAACTCATTTGAGAAGCAACTAGATGGAAAATTAAGCAAGAACAGAAAAAAATCTTATGTATCCTAAAAAGGTGACTGCCATAGAAATGGGAAGGGGTGAAAAATATCAAATTTAATGATAAATATATAAACAATTTGTTGTTTAGGAAGATAACTGGCTAAAATGGATTTAACTAAGAACACAGTTAAGAACCGAAGAAAATTGGAAAAGGTTTGGTGCATACATTATCCTAGTTCCATTTAAAAAACAAAGCATATTTATGTCTAATGATCCTCTTAATTGCCTTGAAAAAAACTACAAGGATCATTAAAGAGTTTCAGACCTCTTTGGGGATAGGTAATTTTGCTTGGAGAACATCCAAAAAGATATTCTCTTTAGTCATACTTCATACTGACACTATCCCTGACAATATAATAGCAGACATGAAGGCTGTACACCGTGGTTCACTGCAAAACTGTGGCCCATGTGTATGATCACTAATTTCAGTGGAGTCTGATCTACAATTATGCCTGTATCCAAATACTATTCATGATTATGGCTTGACAACAATGGAGGATGATTCTCTAATCATCAGTACATTTATCTACTGATGGAGAATGAGATGCACTAGCCCAACAAGGTCAGAAATGATAATCAGAGAATTATGCCTTGGGTCTAAGCCTTTAGTTTGAGCCAGTAAGCAATGCAGCTTCTATTTTAAATGGTAATTAAAATGACTGTTCCTCTGCACTTTTCAACTCAAATTCTGAATATGAAACAGACCTTGTAATGTAATAGAATTATTCAAATACAAGGACTAGCCTAACTGTTGCAATATTAACCCTACCCTACAAAATAAGCTTAAAAATGTAAAATTGTGTTTACCGAATGGCCTCCATCTGTGCTGTACAATTCTATGATTGCATGATTCTACCTCAGCTTCTCTTCTGCTTCCCCTTACCCTTTCATTGTAATTTGCTTTATAATGTGTTTTAACTTTATATTAATTATAAAGAGTAAATATTGCATGAATACATTGTATTACTTCACTTCATCATTATAACACTTGATTGAGCTGAAAACCATCACTGATCAATTTTCCTGGGACTGCCTGCTGCTTGGAGAAATTACTAAAACCTATACCTGCTAAATCTTTCAAAAGTGTTCATGTTGTTCATTTCTACCCTGTTTGTAGAACTTTAAATACAGGTTTCTTTGAATGAATATCTGTGAAACATTTAGCTGTAATTTGCTAATTGAATTTGCTTGTTATACAATAGCTGCAGCGTTAGGAAAACAGCCTGGCTCACTTGGAAGCACTTTTAACTCTGAATCAGAAGGTTTGGGGCTTGGAGCTCATAGCATAGCGTAACACTCCAGTATAGTGCATGCATGGTTGTCTGTATTTAGATGAATACATTGATGGTGTGTTCGTCTAAAATCACAGGCACTGCACTTTACAATGAATGCTATGAAGTAATTTGAGACATCCTGAAGACATGAAAGATAGCATATTGATTGAAGGATTATTATTATTATAGTTTTAATGTAATAATAATACACAAATTGTAGTACAAATCAATCAATAATGATCCAGTTTTAGAACTGACCATCTAGAAGAGTAGCCTCAAACTGCTTGTGACTCATACTTGTTGCAGTATAACCATAAATGGGGTGAAACAAACTTCAACATTATTGTTGCCTGCTTAGTGGCATTACAAAGTTGACCAACGGTCTGTGTATGTGTTTAAGCATGTATACATTGAGCTCCCTTTTGCACTATTGCAAAACAGTGTATACTGTTGGCAGAGAAAGCTAGTGCTGCCAGAATCCACCACTCTAAAACTCTAAAACAGGTTCTAGTGTAAAATCAGTATATGTAATGTTCTGGAGAAAAGAGGTCAGACTAAAATATGAAGTGATGGTCATTCGCTAGTGATTTAAGGTCTTGTCATTTGTCCTGCAGATAGAAATGTTGCAGTGTTTCTCTAAGGTCACTGAGCTGTAGGAAAACAAATAATAAGTGCCTCTTCAGCATTGCATTTGTACAATAATTTTCCTCCTGTAAAATAATTTTCTAAGTGTAGATATACAGTTTGTGGTCAATCATCTGACTGTTCTCATTATGTTATATTTGCAACAAAACTCAGTACCATCTGTAGATGTGATGAGGAGCATCAAGATTTATTGTTGTTTTGAATATTTTGCAAAACAAATATGGAAAACATCTTGCTAATAAATAATAATTAATAAAACATCTTGCTAATAATTAAGTCAGCCAAGACACTGTAAATAGGAGCCTACCTACATTACTGAAACATCCTCT
The DNA here is from genome assembly GCF_018977255.1 of Callorhinchus milii. NCBI lineage: Eukaryota > Metazoa > Chordata > Chondrichthyes > Chimaeriformes > Callorhinchidae > Callorhinchus > Callorhinchus milii. The sequence continues at coordinate 16,923,735 of NW_024704748.1, read as the reverse complement.
TTATCATTAATTTCAATTTCTCCTTACAACCCATCAACCTTTATGGTCAGCCAACAAAATACATTTTCTTGATTGAATATTTCTTGATTTATGCCAAGTGTTTAGGCAAGAAAAAACTGAAAACACACCACCAATCAAACACGGATGTACCTAGACTCGTGAGAATGCTCAGGGAGTTGTTTATTGACTGCTCTACAGGGCACTTCTGGCCAATGGGCCACAGGTTGCCTACCACTGCATTATGGTGTTTTGTTCAACACATGCATGTGATAAGCACTCCAAAAGGATACCCCGTGTGAAAGTGTGAAGGACACTATATTGATGCAAGTTGTTGTTGATGATGGTAGTTTGTTCATATGCTTATCCTCTTTCACTTGCACACATTCTAATCACTTTGTTGTCCTTATTTTCAAGTTGCGACTGCTTGAATTTGAATTTTGTACAGCTGTTATAAGATGAAAACTACATCAAGCTTATTTTCATTTAAAATATGATTATAGAACTGGAACAAACATTCGTAAATCATGTCAGGCTACAAATCAATGTGAAAAAGTAGGTAATGCAAAGTGCAACATCTGTTACATCAACTTTACTCTGAATGAAACTCATTTCCCAGTAGTTTAACTCTCCCAGCATACAATCAAATTGTGTTTTGAATTATACCAATGTTTTTCCCTATATTACTTTGCTTAGTACATCATTTCAAGCATTTATCACTCTGAATAAAGGAGTTTTCTGAGATTTGTTCTAAATTTAGTGTTCATTGATTTTCTGTGGACTCATCCTGAAAATTAATCCTTGAATTTGATATAATAATTTAAAAAATCCTTGCATTTGATGTAGTGCCTCAAAGCTCTTCTCTGATTTTACTGAAAATTACGATATTTGTAACAAACATGACAGCCAATTTATGCACATTGATGTCCCACAGAGAGCCATTAAGTGAATGATTAATTTTATATGGAAAATATGGATGACAGGAGACTGTTGAGAAATTTACTTTTCTTTTCAAATAGGGCTATGACGTCTTTAACATCTGAACTAGAAGACAGGGTCTTCTTTTTAACATCTCATCCCAAGGACAGAACCTCTTACAATGCAGTACACTCCCAGCACTACACTGGTGTCACTTTAAGACTATGAGCTCAAAGACCTGATACAACGCTTCCTGAGAATCCATTAAACTAAATTACAAGAATATTTCTTATATCAATGGACTTTATTGGAGCCTAGTACATCATGTATCATGTTGGAGATCAGCTGTACTGATTGAACATTGTATTGATTAAAAATGCATTGTCAGAATTTCTGAACTGGATCAAAAAAGGTAATTAATTTAAAACATTAGTAATAAACATAGATAATAGTCTTTACTTTACTATTGATGACCAAAAAGGCTAATTTTGCCAAAATATAGCTAGAAGAGACATCGGAAATATTTAATAACCCTGTCTGATGTAAATCAATTTACCCTTATCGATCAGCTGTTGCAATGTCATTAATGTGTAATGGTAAAAGTAATCTCTCATGCCGCCACTTCTTAGCACTGCTGTTTCTTTATCTTTTGCAAGTGTTTGTTGTGGTATTTCTGCCTGTGTTTGCAGCGGGCAGGGGTGGGAAAATATGTATAATGACACAAAATTGTTCTTGCACTTTTTCCACGTTAAACTGTCCAGTGGCCTCCACAACTATTTTTATGGAAAATATGCACATGAAAATAATTATTACTGCTAGAACATGCTACCCCGTGTGAAGAGTGCTATATAAATGCAAGTTGTTTTTGTTACTGTGAGATGCTTTGGGACATTTCAACATTTTACGAACTATAAAAATGTAAATTCTTTCTTACATATCATCTAGTCAAGTGCTCCAAGATACTACCCCCAATAAAGGGTGTTTTATAAATACAAGTTGTTGTTATAGTTATTTTAAACAATTAACTGATTTTCTTTAGAGGTACTAGCAAATTTACTTTGATGAATCAAAATTTCCCATAGAACAGTCTGATTTATTAGTTTACCTCAAAAAAACATATCCACCTTAAATTCTGGATTTTTTTCCATTCTGTTTCTGTACTGAATTATTCTGGATTATACTACCATGTTTCAACATTATACGGACTATAATTATGTAATTCTTTCTTACGTATCATCTAGTTCAAAATTAATCAAGTGTTCGAAGATGCTACCCCACATTAAGGGTGCTATATAAATGCAAGTTTTTGTTGTTTAAGGCATTCTTTAAGACATAATTCTTTAAGAAATTATTCTTTAAGACATAAACAGAAAACAGGTGTGAAGGTTAAGTAATAAATAAAATGAACAATATTAAAAAGTGAAAAGAATTCAATGAAAAAGTTTCCCTCTCGGTTGTATTGTATAATGTAAATTACATAACTCACAAGCCAAAGACACCTTTCACATCACTGTCCATGTGTAATAAGTATTTTAGATTTTGAGGGAAAATCATTCTTTTTAAAAAAAAGCTTATGTTCATACTGGTTTCTCCTGACCTTCAAGCTTGTGCCTTTAATTTTTACTTTCTAAAATTATTGACTTTGAAACTTATTATTATAATAATAATCCTTCTGATGTGACCGTCAGCATGTTTTTTTAGCAGATCTTCTTCAGCAGTTACACACCATTGGAACACTACACTTGAAAACATTGGCGGACATCTTTAAAGTCTTTGACAGGTTCTGACATTTGTACTTGCCAATTTAATGATCTTGCATCAAAGTTATGGTTAGGCTTTCTACTTTCATTTGATCTGTGCTGTAGTTATTAGTTTATTCTCTAACTTTTTCCATTAGCTCAGAGTTTCCCTTGACTTCTCATCTTTGTTCCTTCTCTACATCAATCACCTTCTCCATTCATCATCCAACTCTATACACTCTTTACTGATGAAACCGCACTTTGTTCATCAACACCTTTCAGATTACATCACATTAATGCGTACAACCTTCAGTCTAATGGCTCAGAAACTAAACTTTGAATAACTCTATTCCTTTCGATGCAATTGATAATCTTGTACTGCTCTCACATCTGCAATTCTTTTAACACTTCTCTATATTGCTGTCGAGGAAGCAAAAAAAGGCTAATCATCTTCACCTCCACTCTCTCTTTAATTTTGTCAAAATCTATCGCATCTCTTTCCCATTTATTGATATCACTATGGTTATTGCTCTTTAGAACCTACACACTCTAATTCCTTTCTACAGCCTCACTGTGTTTTAACTAAAATTCATCACTGTCACCTGTTCTAATTCATTTTTAGCCAGAAGCTAAAGACTGCTGAACTCCTTAAATTCCTCAGTCTTCCCTTCCCCTTACAATATAAAGGGTTTTAAAACCAAAGTTTGCATTATCTAATTACTTCTTGACTTATCTAGCTTCTTTGCTATTCTTTCAATGTCAGTGCACCTTGCCTCATCGCCTTGGCATGTCAATTAGTTCTTCCATTTTTCTATCACTTGTATAGTTCCATCACTTAGTTCTGTCGGCCTGAGTATCACTTGTCAACTTATGTTTTTTCCTCCTTCTGTTTCAGTTCTTACAATTATTACAATTATTCTGTTACAGAGTTCTATCTTTTCATTTTTTTTAACAGGGTTTGTCATGCTCATTTGTTCCTGTTGTTAAATATTGTTATGTTGTACAGTTTATTGAAATAGCCTACACAGTTCTCACAACCTGAGCTTGTTTACTCACTTTGTTAATTATCTTTCATGAGAATCAGAACGTTATTTGGGAATATAATTCCTGTTGGGAAGTAATTTGCTCTCCAATTCATTCAGATGAATAGTATTTCATTCATACTAGTGTGATTTATTCTAACTTAATTGACCTTTGATTCCTTTGGACCTACGAGGATTTAATATGGGATTTAGCTCCATAATATTGAATGGTGGTGCACTTTTGTGATGTTAGCTGCATTTGTCGATACTGTTTGTTAAGAATTCCCACTTTCAGACCTCAATAAAAATAATGTTTTCATGCAGATGTACGAGGCAAATTGCAAACTGGGGAAGTGTACCTACCGATATAGTTCTCTAGATGTTTTATAAGAAGAAATGTTGCCTCCTTTTAAATACTGCAAAGAACCTCCATCCAGAAACTCTTGGCATGTATGCAAATTAAATAAACAGCTGGCTGCAACCTGTATATTGAATTTTGGATTCTGTCCACCTTCTATTCTAATTTCTATTGAAAAATAACAATATCTTAAGGACCTATAGTACCATAAGCGATTTAAATAATGGCATAGCAACAGCATTCTCGCCTCTAAATCAGAAGGATATGGTTTCACGTCTCAGTCTTGCTTGACAATCCAAAACAGTGAGAGTGCTGCGTTGTTGGAGGTGCCGTCCTTCGAATTAGACATTAAATACAGGTCCCGTGGTAGACATTAATAATAATAAACAACAATTCAATCTAAATCTGAAGAAGAAAGATAATGTCTTCTTCAGCTATTTGTGGGACATTGCTGTGTGCAAATTGACTGGAGTCACTACACATTTAGTAAATTCCGGGAAGCATTTTGAGACAACCTTTTGATGTATCAACAAATGCGAGATTTTGTTTTAAATGGCAAACTAACTGATGTTTAACTGTGTGCTCTGGGATCAGGTGAAAGAACATGTTCCAAACATGAATTTTTCTGTCTTCTTCAGATTTCGATTAAATTCCAGCCTGTTTGTTAATGTTTTTAACATTTGCATTTTTGTCTTTCATCTGCAGTTCATGTTTATACCTTTAATGCTTTGGTTTTGGAACCACTTAAAATAAACAGTAGCTGTAAGAGTTCGGATCCGAAACAGATACACATATATTATTTTGGTTGACAGAGTGGATTTGTGATTTTGATTAATTCAGAAACTTGTGTTTTTTTTGGAAAAAAGCATACATTTAACAAATATCAGTATAATAGCAGTACAATAAAGGAACGAAGAAACCTAAAAAATGTTGCTTGTACAATTTTAAAAACAATCCTTCGAACTTAAAATATTGTCATTGCCATAATTTACCTGGATACTTTTCATAAATGGTAAACCAGTTCACTCATTCCTGCACCATTTGTGAAAAATATATCCCTATAAGGAAAAAAAGAGAAACCTAGCAAGGCAACATCATGAGAGAAGAGAGGGTATAGGTTTAAAATGAATGTGCCTTAAACAGGGTTAGACCTAATATTTTTTTCCCCACTCCACAAAGATAGATACGTAGAACTAATTTTGATTAAATCAGTTGATACTCCATCAAATAGTTCCTTAAAAACTCTTGGATAAGCATTTCCTTGTATCTTATATTCTACAGTACAGGAGGGTAATCATCCCATTGAGTCAAAAATGGTGCTACCTCATCCACTGGAGCTAACTACTGTAATCCCAATTCCCAGTCTACTCCTGGCCCCTTTTTCATTTTCCATTTTCAAATACTTATTTAATTCATTTTGGTTTCTGCCTCAATAGCCACTTGTGCCAACGCATTCAGTGTTCTAATAATTCACTGTGTATTAACCTCTCCTTCAATGCTCATCTTAAGTCTATTTATTACTGATTTGCTGAGCAGTAGGAACTGATCTTTTACAATCAATCTTCTCACAACCTTTCAAATTTTTAAGAAAAAATAGAATATTGGAAGATATAGAATTACTGACTGAGATAAACAAGTATCCCACCTGACAGCGATTTCTGTGATGCTAGGGTTGGTGAAGCAATTTTTTTTCTGTGGAGAATGCAGATATTAAAAAGGATCAATATTCCACAGTTTATGTATGATTACCTTTGTGGTTCAGAACTCATCTATATAATAATAATAATAATAATAATAATCCTTGCATTTGATATAGCGCTTTTCACGTCGGGAGGACATCCCAAAGCGCTTCACAGAACACACTGTAAAGTGAATTGACTTTTTGTGGGCGAACGCGGCAGCCAATTGCGCACAGCAATGTCCCACAAACAGTAAATCTTAAAAGTGCACTTTAATACAATCGTGTGATTTAAACTGACTTGGTTCACCTTCAGTACTTCTAATTACAAGTTTTAATGACAATTAGTGGTTTGCTTTGGTTGAACAATCTGTTCCTCAGTGAAGATTTATATTCTACAAACACATTCACTTGTAAATTTATGGCATATGATTTTGATTTAAATTTACAGAGTAATATTAAATAAAGCTCAACTATGTCTCGGGAAATAAATCATTGTCCTCTTACCAATAGTCTGTTTTTTCAAGTCGTAGGAGTTTCTTTTGCTTCATTTGCTAACTAGAGATATAGTAATGTCATTAATCTCAATTTGGATTTCTTAAGGAAATCATCAAACACTTTAAGGACATAGCTGTTTCTCTGTGTACATTTCCAAAAGCATTGTGCTTTATGACTCAGTGCTCACATTATGCAACTGGTTTGTTTATTTGTATACATTTTATTTAAATTTTTGAGTCCTGAACATCTTTCCAGATTTCCAGATCTATATGCAATCCATTATATATTTGTAAAAAGATTGTGTTAATCTTTAATTACAGAAGTATCAAATAGAAATATTAAATCTTATTAAATATTAGATCCTGCAAAATGTCACCTGGGTCTAGATTTATTCTATTTATGTAGCATTTCAGTGCTTCCAGAATTTGGCAAATCTTTGAATTCAATCTGTCGGTTTCCTGTAGTTCTTTAAAATAAATAGTGTAAAAATGAAAAAGTTGGCTGTAAGAGTTAGCCAAATTCTGGACACTCTGAAATCCTAAGAAAATAAAGTAAATATAGATCCACATGCAAATGCTACCCCCTAGTTCATCACTAACAGCCTCTTGAGAAAATTTCTCGTTGGCTTCGCCTCCAACTTTATTTATCTATATCCAAAAATAGCACATGAAGTGTCCTGCTGAGTAGAGAATGTATTTACTGTGCAACTAGGATGAGCAACCATGACAGGGTTGACAAGTTAATAACTGGTCTTGTTCCTTTTGATAATAGCAAGAACAACAATGTGGCAAACATATGATGTTGGCTGCTTTTACTCTTGGTCTCCCCCTCCCCAAAGCTTAGCATCAGAACCTTACTGCTGACATGGGTGGGTTTGGGGGTGGGGGGATGGAAGAAATCAAAAACACAGGCCACAAAACAATGCAACAATTCTCCTAACTATTGCTAGCATGAAATCTAGCTCACAAACATCACATCACTTTGCTACTGTAATGCCTTGGCACCTTCATATCTTATATATTTGATTTGAATATTAAAGCACTGTTCCCTTATTAAATGTGGAATTTTGCATCTTGGGACTGTTGGCATTTTAACTGTGATAAACCAGTAATTACATATTGAAAATTGAATTTGGAATCCACTTTTCATTTCTGAAGAACAAAAGTCTGATGCAGTTAATCAGATGCAATTTTAAGAAATTCAAATGTCAAAGGAGACAGAATATATTTTTGCTATGTAAAACTTTATGGCAGGATTCTTTGGAAAGCAGTTTTTAATCTCGCAGCAAGACACTGATGAAGGTTTTAATTTCAGTTTGGTTTGGATATTCTTAAGCATGGTGGTGGGTGGCAGGACGGGTAGATAAAGCTTTATAAATAGGGGCATAGAATACAAAATCAGGAAGTTATGATGAACCTTGAAAAAACCTGCTGAAGAAAAAGATCTTCAGCAGGGACCTGAAAATAGGAAGAGAGGGAGTGAGGCGAAGGGAGTGAGGAAGGGAATTCCAGAGCCTCGGGGCATAGTGGCTGAAGGCACAGCCGCTGAGGGTGGAGCGGAGGACTCGGGGGACGAGGAGTAAACAAGACCCAGAGGAACAAAGGCAACGGGTACTGTTTTGAGGAGAGAGGAGGTCAGAGAGGTAGGGGGGTGCAAAGGAGTGGAGGGATTTGAATACAAGGGTGAGGATCTTGAAATCGATCCTCTCTGGGATAGGCAACCAGTGCAGTCTGGCAAGGAATGGGGTGATCGGGGAGCGGAGTTTGATGCAGGTGAGAATGCGGGCGGCAGAGTTTTGAATGGTCTGGATTTTATGGATGGTAGTGGTATTTCCACTGGCGGGTGGGTCGGTAACCCAAGGACACCGATTTAAAATAGTTGAGGTAAGGAGAAATATATTCACACAGCGAGTTATTCGGATCTGGAATGCATTGCCTGAAAGGGTGTTGGAAGCCGATTGGATAACAACTTTTAAGAGAGAAGTAGATAATTATTTGGGGAGGACAGGTTTGCCAGGCTTTGGGGAGAGAGCAGAGTTGTGGGACTGATTTGGACAGCTCTTTTCAAACAGCTGGCACATACACGATAAGCCGAATGGCCTTCTTCTGTGCTGTATAGTTTCATGATTTTATGATTCTGTGATTTCTAGCCAATTGAAACGAGATTGCTCATTATCAAAAGTTATCAAATTTAGAAAAAGAAAAGTGAAAGATTTTGTGGTGATTATTGGTTATTCACTTAAAATTTCCAATCATTGTGAAGCTACTATCAACAAAAATTGATAGTGGGATACATCTTTCAGAACATTTGTTTATCATGGCCCATGTACACTACATGTTTAGTGTTGTTTGAATGCTGAAGATTCAATATAAATTTGTTTCTTTGGGCAATCGATTTGGTTTTGAGCCACCTCCAAAACCATCCCAGGATGATATTTTGGAATTGGTTGTAGTCTAAATTCATTTCCACCTCTTTCCAAAAGAGGTAACACTTCCTCTTCATCAAAGCAAATTCTAAATTCGTGAATTCTCACCAATTGGAGGTGAATACATTTTATGCTTTGTTTTAAATTCAATTTGGTCTGTTTTGTGTTGGTTTATTCTTCCCCTGTCTGTGTGTACTGCAATTTCATTATCAGCCAACCACTTGATTACCACTGACAATAAATTTAAACATTTTAGTCTCTTCACGACTGCTATTGGCAGACAGTAGCAAAACTGGAAACTAACTGAGTCTCTCCTGAGCTTAAACCTGCAGCAAGCCAACAGGACAAGAATCCCTGTGGAGAGAGAAATGTGACTCAGAGAAGTGATGACAGCGAAGAAAGTCTTAAAACAGATCAGACAGGATGCAAACAAAATTCTGACAATATCTGACATTGGAATTTAGTCATCTATGACATCTCTGATCTGCCCCTCCGGGACCTGATAATGAGCCAGGTTAGTTAATACCCTGGAGTACTGTGGCTCAGGAACTCCCTGGCTCAGGAACCAAATTCCTGCCATAGAGGAGTAACTCACTAAACCTGAAGAGGGGTTGAGGAACGAAGGAATAGGGGATTCGGATTCATAGTATGTTGAGGTGTTCTAAAAGGTTTCATCTGTCTGATGAGGTGGATTGTAAAAATCCAATTGTACGACTTGAAAAATGAAGGGAATTTTTCTGGGTGTCCTAACCAACAATTCTACAGATAAATAAAAGGCAAAGTACTGCAGATACTGAAAATCTGGTATAAACACAGAAGTCACTGGGGACACACAGCAAGTCAGGGCAGCATCCATGGAGAGAGGAAAATGAGTTACCATTTCAGGTCTATGACCTTTCGTCAGAATTGGGGGATGTTCAAAGGAGCAGATAAAATTAATCATTCACTTTATGACTGTTTGTGCTGCATTCCCCCAGCACTAGATTGGTGTGTCAAACTAGAGATGAAAGTTGCAACACGGGGTTTGATCTCACAGTCTTCCAACTGAGCCAGGCTGAAACCAGGTTAGAATTGGCAGAAAATAGGTAAAAATAATGAAAAGGAAATTAAATTAGTAAAAAGAGATTATAATAATAAAAAAAACTTGCATTTGATATAGCGCCTTATCATATCTTCTTGACGTCTCAAAGCGCTTCACAGAATATACTGTAAAGTGATTCGACTGTATATTTGTGGGGTAAACGTGGCAGCCAATTGTGCACAGCAGTGTCCCACAAACAGTCGTGGATTGAGTGACCAAATTATTATTATTATTTTTTTGAGGGAATATTATCCCAGCAAAAGCGATCTGCCAATCAACTAACAACTGGGTTCCTACTTACTGCTAGGTAAACAGAGACATGTTTATAAGCGGAAACAGAACAAAGATTGCAGGTGTATTTAAACTGATTCTTTTTAACTATATCACAAACTTGCCCATATGTGTTTTTGTATATACTATAGTGTATTATGGTATGGTTAACAGCGCAGTATCAAAAGCTACTCAAAGTTTGACTTGATGTTCAAGTAACTTTGCTATGCAACATTTCCTTTATTCAATCTCTAAAAATGTGCAACAATAGTTGGCACCTGGAGATAGAAGACTTGTGATGATTAATATGCTCTCCTCAAAATTCCTGTCCGATAATTGAAAGTGATATATTAAAATTATTTGGTTTATATCTGGAACTTGTGGGCTGAAAGCATACCCAACTCTGAAAGCTGGACACTTTAGAGATGACCTGATTATAGCTTTCTTTCATCATTATTACGGGCATGAGACACTTCATTACTATTGGGAGTGATTGTCCTTCTGTAATCCAATTCAATGTGGAACAGTGAATAATGTATACTTTGTCCATGTCTATGTGGCTAATTCAGTGGAACCCTCTTAGAAAGAAATCCTGATGCAAAGATATTTTCCCATATCGGGAGTTTCACTAAATCAGTATACAGGAACATTAGACCATTGATTCACAGTGAAAATAAAGTGCGCCATAAGGTGGTGGAATGTTTTCACTCTGTATGGAGATTCTTTGTAATAGAGTTCAAGCAGATTCCATAATGTAAGTTTAACTTCCTGTCTCTAGTCCTGTAGTTTAGTGGTTAGAGGACTTGCCTCGCAAGTGAGAGGATCTGGGTTCAATTCCCAGGTAGGGCGAAACGTTGGGCAAGTTTCTTTACTCCACATGCCTTCTGCTTATCTAATAGTAAATCGGAAGACGGTTGTTAGTCAATTGGCGGATCGCTTTTCCGGGACTAATAATTCCTTCAAAAACTTTTTAAGAATAATAATTTGGTCACTCAATCTATGACTGTTTGTGGGACACTGCTGTGTGGATTGGCTGCCGAGTTTCGCTGACAAAATTTACAGTCAGTTAACTTTACAGTATATTCTGTGAAGTGCTTTGAGAAGTCTCGATAGATGCTTTATAAGTGCAAGGATTATTATTATTTCCAGTCTGGCCATTTCACTGCCTGATTTTCCTGAGATTAGATTTACAAGGAACTGAGTTCCATCAGCTTTTTCAATAATTAGGTTCAAGCAAGATCCAGGTCTCAGATATAGCTTGGTAGTCTGGTCCAGATCCATTGTTTGTTCTAGTCCCTAATCAAAATAAGTGGTATATTGGGATTAAAAATGCAATAGTGAACAAATAAATATTTGATATGACTTTAAGTACATCACATACAGAAGTAGAACACTCTAATGAAATAGGTAATAGCTTCCCAATTTTTGATTTTCTCTCTTTCTCTTAGGCAGTGGTGGCCAAACCAATTTTTAATGAGCCATATGTCAATACAACTCTGTCTGATTGTTAGTAAGTGCTAGAAAATCCTGGAGTAAACTCACCCAGTGTATTCCCCTGCAGGGTCACTGCTGAGATGTAAGAATTTGTCATGTGGGGAGTCCAAGCACCTACTTGAAGTACTGCTATGCTGTGTATGGTTGATTATATTGAATTTAGATACTACTATTCTATGTTAGGTTAATGTAGTTCTCTTCATCTTTCAGGCTCGAAGTCGAACATTTTAATGGTTATATTTTCTGTTAAGTCCTGTTTAGAATTATTTTTGATGCATATTAACTTCACACAAATTTTGTGAATTTATTGGGGTTGTGGCTGTGCATAAACTGGGCAATGTGAGTGTTTACAGCTCAACAACAGGGCATAAGGAGGAGTCTTGAATTGGTGAAAATTCTCCAATAAAGCATATTACATTTCTCTATTCTGCTTGTTTCACCCACAAAATATACGGTCAATTCACTTTACAGTATATTCTGTGAAGTGCTTTGAGACGTCTCAAAGACCTGATAAGGCACTACATCAAATGCAAGGATTATTATTATAAGTTTAACTGCAACTTGGACTTCGCATAAGTCATATTATGGTTCTAATTGATACAACTTATGTAAGTTTTATTGTACTGGTAATCAAGTGGTTATTCATTCCTTTTCTTTCACCACACTGTGTCCAAGCAGCGCTCCATTGGGAATCTTTGTAAACTGAAGTTACCTGGGCCTCTGGTAACCCCACTAGCAAGCATTCAACCTTTCTGTATTATGTGTTTGAGGTGGCAGTTCAGTTCTTTGTACTCTGAATTACTATTTTATTATGCATTTAATAATTCTGTGGTGCATACATTTGTGGCTTATTCAACAAGCCTTTGTACGGTTCATGTTATTGACGTTGAAGAAAATGTTGACATTTCTTTTTGTTTATTGAAAATATTTACTGTACTTGCTAAGCCACACACATGATTGCATTGATTCGTGATACAAATTAAGTAAGTACAACAACAAAGAGGCAATATGCTGCTATACATTGGGGATCACAACCTATTGGTAAGAAAAGCACATCACAGGATATGTATGTAAAGCAAAAGCAGTCACCAAAGCAATAGGGAATATTTAGAGATGAGGAAAAGACGTTTTCTACACATGACTAAACCAATTAATTACATCTGAGCTGCCGACATATTGGTCCTTTGCAGCACCAATTCAAGTCTGTTCACAATGAAGAAAAAAAATGTATAGATTTTGCTCGAAAATGCTTGTTGACACCATATCAAACACTGGGCAAAAATAGTGAGTAAATAACACCCTTCTAATAAGGAGAAAACTACAAATTGCAATTATTTTATAAGTACAGGATCTGCAGAATTATAGGGCAAGATCTTTTTATCAGCATGGCACTTTCTGATTTCAGCACAGTGCTTGTACAGCGTGTCTTCAACCTGTGGTTGTTGGACATTTCATAAGATCCACTATAAAATCATAGTATGCAATTTAATAATGGATTGTAAATTGTCATCTTTCTTCTCTCTTTGGTAGTGGAGTTCCATTATTGCCCATTGTTTGGATCTATAAAATATTAGCCCACATTTTAGCAAGGTGCTGTAGCAGGTTTGACTATGAATGCGCACAGCCTCACAAACTCACTTCCAGCACGCTGACCGGCTTAAAAGGACTGATTTTTAGGTTATCGGGTCACTATTAATGTCACTCCTTGCTTACTGTGCATGGCAAAATGGTGATGACCTAAATAGCCAGAAGTCAGCCTTTTTTTTAAAGCATGGCAAGCGAAAATAGCTGATTTCTAAGCTTTGTGAACGTGCAGCAAAACAGGAAGTGATGTGGTCGACAATCAAGTGACCTCAAAGTTGTCATTTTAGCTGAAGCAAGTCGACTGGCTATGTGCACGTACAGTGAATAGACATCACAGTGCATTTGTATTATGAATGAATTTGCGCTACAGTTACATGCACAATATTTTAAGCAGGAATCAAGGGAGGAAGATTGAACTTAATTGAAAATAATAAACTGTTGTGTAAGTGAAAGTTTGGATTGCCTAAAGAAAGTTGAACAATATGTAAAGTGAATTGACTGTATATTTTGTAGGTGAAACACGGCAGCCAATTGTCCCACAAACAGCCATGGATTGATTGACCAATTTATTATCATTATTATTTTTTTGAAGGAATTATTACCCCGGAAAAGTGATCCGCCAATCGACTAACAACTGGGTTCCTACTTACCGCTGGATAAACAGAGGCGTGTGGAGTAAGGAAACTTGCCCAACGTTTCGCCGTGCTGGGAATTGAACTCAGGTCTCTCACTTGCGAGGCGAGTGCTCTAACCACTGAGCTACCAGACTCCAGGATTAAATAAATATTGGGTACACAAATAGTCTGGGCAATTAAAATATATAGGTGTTATTGGTTGGAAAGAGACTTTTGAATTGTGGCTTGCTATGTTATCAGGGGTCAGGGAGTTTGAAGATGAACAAGATGTTTGGTTGAAGGACTTTGAAGATGATGAGATTATTTTGGCAACTCACAATTATTGTAATGCCTGGCTATTTATTTTAATCACTCAAGGTCCAAAACACTGTAGAGCAAAGGTTCAATTGCACATAAAGCATAGAAAAAATGCAAATTGGAAATGCGTGTGAGATGGAAAGAAAAAAGGCATGTTTAGTGGCAGTGCAATGGGCTATTAAGACTCTTCAAATAAGGTAGAAGAGGTAAAGAAATGACATATAATTTAATCAGGATAAATGGGAAAGGAAGTTGAGAAATGGACAATAAAATAAAGAGGAAATCAAGAAATGCAATAAAGCAAATACAAAAATATTTATGCTAATGTTTAAATCATCCATTATTTACCATCACGCAATATTTTGTTGTACTGTTCCATTATTTGCCATGATGTACTCCTTATCTTCATTGGGAGGAAGTAAAATCATTGATGTAAAACAAGACTACCTCATAACAGAACATTCATGTTGTATGAAGATATCAAATATTGTATTTGTATATATCTCAGGATTAATAGTGATTCATGAACAGTCCAGATATCACCAGAAAAGGTTATTCTTAGTCTAACTCTTGTTATTCTTGCCATAGTTAGAACGAAATGTCAAAGGATTAAACATACAAATCTGAATAGACTACTTTTTATTACCATGTGCTATAAAATGAAAAATAACTTTTAATTACATGGAAAATATCAGTAGAAAAATTGTTATAAGGAAAATGTAATTATATTAATAACTAAATGGATAAATCACAGTTAAAGGTTAACTGGGCAATATTTTGAGCAGGAATCAAGGCAGAAAGAGTGAACTTAATTGAAAATAATAAACTGTTACTCAAATGAAAATTTGGAATGCCTAAAGGAAGTTGAACAACGTCAATAAAAGATCAAAAAGAATGTGTATTCCCTTAGTTCCTATTCTTCTGTTTCTATATTCCTAGCTATATTTGCTGTGGGAATACTATCAAAGAACACAAAATGTCATTGTATTATTTCTAAAACGTTGTCTTGTGATGGAAGAATATGACATACATTTAAACAGGTTTTTTTCATTAATTTTGAGATAAAGGAATATTCCTAATCTCGTACCTAAATAGTCTGAGCATTCTGAATTGTTCAGTGCAAAATAAAAATCATAGTATGTTTCATTAAGAATTAAGAACAGAACAGTAGGCATAGTTCCACACATGAAGAGAATACACTAGCGGACATTAAAGAATAATGATAATGTTTGCATTTAATATAGGACCTTATCAAGTCTTTGAGACTTCTAAAAGCGCTTCACAGAATATACTGTAAAGTGAATTGACTGTATATTTTGTGGGTGAAACGCAGCAGCCAATTCCCAAAGCAGTGTTCCACAAAACGTCATGAATTGAGTGACCAAATTAATTCTTTCTTTCTTTCTTTCTTTCTTTCTTTCTTTCTTTCTTTCTTTCTTTCTTTCTTTCTTTCTTTCTTTCTCTTTCTTTCTCTTTCTTTCTTTCTTTCTTTCTTTCTTTCTCTTACTGACTTATTTACTTATTTATTATGAAGGGATTATTATCTCGGAAAAGCCAGTCGACCAACAACTGGGTTTCTACTCACTGCTAGGTAAACAGAGGTATGTCGAGTAAGGAAACTTGCATAATGTTTCGCCCTGCCCAGGAATCGAACCTAGGTCCTCTTGCTTGCAAAGCAAGCGTTGGAATCGTATTGAATCTTGGGAAATGAAGTTCTTCTGTGCATGCGTCAATGGATCAAGACTATATTTCTTGCGATTCAATGCAGCTGGTCGTTAACTACACATGCGTCAATGGGTAAGGACGTCATTTCCCACAACTCAATGCTGGTGGTAAGTGTGAGAGTAATGGAGGGTAAGAGAGGGGTGTTCTGAGTAAGGAGGTAATAAATACGACTAGTGCAAAGAAATCCAAGTGATAGGAAACTGTATGGGACATGGGTGGTTGTAAGACTATGGCAATTATAAGATAATTATAAGATAAGACTTATGTGAGTTTTACTGTAATAAGCATTTTTACCTGATATCAATTCAGCATGGCACTTGACTGTACAGTCTTAGATGCAGTTTAGACTGCTCACCACAAGATTTCCCAGCACTGTCAGAAATGAAGGTTGCTCTGCTCTGTTTTCTACATGTAACCCCAGAAAAACGTCAAAGTTTGTTGGCACATTCTAGTCAGTTTTCTAATTTTAGTCATTTTTTATGTAATGCCATATGTAATGGCAATGAAATTGTGTACTTACAATTGAATTTTATTTTTACAATTTCAGTTAAAATTTTAAATGGCATTGCAGCAGGTATTTATGAGTACATGGTGACAAATTTGCAAAACATAGCGAACAGGGCAAATAGCCTCATGCGCATCAATAAACTCACTACATTTAGTGATCAGAACAGAATAACCCCTAAAGATTTTGAACATGACAACATAAAAAAGCAACGAACTATGAAAGAATCTTTAGCTCAAGTAGCTGGTTGCTTCCACAGACCATATAGGATACTCTATCATGGACTCGATTCAACTCACTTAATCTCCCGAGGAAAGGGTCTGAAAATGTTCTCCCTGCTTCCCCAAAGTAATTCAAGTAAATGTTCAGAATATGTCAAATCTTAAAGCCAATTTAATTCATCCTTCAGCAGTTGCCTTCCTTTGAATGACATTTCCATGTTTGCCGCAGCTCAGAAACCATCATGATCTACCCTGCATTTGATCATCTGTATCTGGACTAATTCTTAGAATACTCTATTCCAAACTAGATTCTCATCCAACTCTTTTGAATAGATATGTGGAAAAGAACCTTTGATAAAGCTATCAATGCTTTAACTAGAAATCTGTTCCACTTATCTAGGGCTCTACAAGAAAATAACTCCATATCACTGTTACTAATTTCTTTGATTACAGCCCAATTAATACCCTGTCAGTGTCCAGAACATCTATTCTCAGAACCTCAGCTCTCCATCTAGTTTGTTTCTGAACAGGAAAATAACTTAATGTTCTGATCACCCTCTGATAACACATTACCCAAGGGAAATAGCTCAAATGATGATTTATCAGAATTGACAACATATCCAAAAAGGTATCATTGCTATTAGCCATACTTGGGCCATCCAATCATTAAGTGTAGTCCTGGGCACTTTATGCTTCATTGTAACTGTTGATTTGCTTTGTTCATTTATCACTTCACGTATTGCTTCAGCCTTTGTGGAAATTGAATGAGAATTGCAAGTTTTTTTTAAGGACTTGCAATTCATTTTCAATAAACAGAGTTACAGCACAGCAAAGAGTCAGTGATTACTTGGGGATCATGTAAACGATGGCAAGCCTGCTTGATAACTGATCAGAAGCATGAAGCTGAAACATAACCCAAACGAGGTCAGAGGAAAGGGAACATTTTACCTGTGCGCCACAACACGTAGATGTCAGATGTTAGTTGGAAGGCAGAGAGGTACAGTATGTAACAACAACAAAACAACAATAAATTACATTTATATAGTGCCTTTCACGTAGGAAGGACATCCCAAAGTGCCGCTCTTGAGACAAATGCCATTTTCACATTTTTTAAACATTCCTGAATTGATTAACGATTTGAAGACCCAGTAGAATAACAAGTTATCAGCAGTATTTTACACAGAAACACCATCTTAAACGTGCAAAACCCAATGATTTATTGGAACATATCCAGGAACTAGCCAGATATTGAGTGAGTGACACATTACGTGGGGTTGGTGACTTATCCAGGGTCGAGTTATCAAAGGTTCACTGTATATTCTGTAGGTTTTCCAATATTCAAACCTAAACACAATTTTTCAAATGTAACAATATCTGTGGCCAATTACAAGAGAGAAAAAACATGTTTAACTCACAACATTAGGACAAGGCTCCCTAGACATATCCTGAATAGCTACACATCCTAGTTAAATACAAACAAATGCATTTTTATGCTTGTGGTCTAATGAAGGTCGCATTGTGGCCGTCATTCACACACCAGGATAATTGGCAAGCGCACTGCCACTGGCCCAGAAAACAATCTGTGTTTTCAAGAAGAATTTTCTTTTTAAAATTTGAAAAACTGATGTAAACACCAAAACATATTTTCACTATGATGGTACATTACACTAGCATGGTCTGAGCTGACAGTGGAGAAATGGTTTGACACACATGAAGGGCATACTTTTCAAGGCTAGGGTTGCGATCAGTTTTGCTTTAAACCAGACAATCTGTTATTTAGCAGGCTGAGTGGAATTTCCAGAATGAAAAACAGGACACCAAAGTAAATAAAATAGCAGTACATTTTTTCCATTGACTGATGTGACTTATGATGTGAAATGATTTATAATTGAAATTTTCAATGAATTTAATTATCAGGAAAACAAACCTGAGACCATGAGCCACAATCATACTTTCTTTCTACCTCTGGGCATTTCTGACTTAGCAAAAGGTTTAATGGCCTTTTTTTGTGCTCTTATAAATCTTTGGCAACGTTCCTCTCTCCATTCTGGTCTGGCACAATTCTCTTTAGCCACACCTACATCAGGTTCACCTTTTTGTTCTTTAAAACTTGCTTATGTTCAGTCTGTCACAAGTAATGGTGATCTTCCTTGCTCTTCATACTACTACCCTATTATAACCTTATATCTGTACTTTATAAAGCTATTGAAGCTGCCTTCAGTTTATATAACATTTTGGTTTAATTCACAATTGTCAGAATAACGAGCTTGTGGACTTCCACTCAAATTCCTCTATCTGTACTGTAGTTGATGATTATTCCTCTGACTCTTTTTTTTACCAACTTAGGGGTGCCTGGGGCTTTGTTCTCTCCCCCACCTTGTTCCTGTTTTCACCTCAATGATTTCCTTCACTCAGCATCTAAGCTTTTGCTGGCGATTCCATTCCACATTCATCAACCTCCTTCAGATTGTATTTCCTTAGTGCATATGACCTTGCTTTTTTGATATATAGCGCCTTATCACATCGTCGAGACATCTTAAAGCACTTTACAAGATATATTATAAAGTGGTTTTACTGTATATTTTGGGGCAACCGTCGCTCTTTTCAAAATGCAAATGGTTGAAACGTACAGCTAGGATATTCTTTCAACATGGCAAAGAAACTCTTCTTTCAATTCTTCAAAATCCGCTTCCTGTAATGCTTTGCCACTCTAACCAACAGCGACATTCTGAACTTCAATGGGTTTCATCTTAATCTTTCTTCTATTAACTCACACGATTTATTAGATTGCATTTATATTTCACCCTTGAGGTAGAGTAATATCTCTGAGCATTTTACAGCGACACTATTTACCGGACACTAACAGCTGGAGGGGGAACGAGAAGGGTGACTGCAGGGATTGCTGAAGAGGACGGTTTTTAGGCAACTTTTGAAGACACACAGGGGGAGGGGACAAGACCGAAAGTACAAGGGTGTGTGGACGTGAAGGTATCTATAGATGAGTGTCAGGGTCTTGAAGTCAATCCACTGGGAAACGGTAATAAAATAGCCTCATATTCTCCTGTAAAATAGAATCAAACTCACATCTCATCAATTGCTAAAGTAGCCTTCAAGAACCTACGATCTCTCTCCCATGCTAATCCTATTTTCCCCTCAGTTCAACTTTTATCAAGCTCAAGTTTAACCAAGACTTGAATACTGTTCCCATTTCTGGGAAGGCACTTCTGGAACCTGACCTGCACTTGTGAGACTGATTGTCTTCCTGCATCTTTGTCCACTTTGTTTCCATCTTTGTCTGTCTTCATTCCAACTTTATCAAAATTTATTTGGTTGATACTCATATAATCATATTACACACTCTTCCTTCTCAATGCATCTCACTGTGTTAAAGTCAAAAGATATAATTTCAGTAATTCTTCTGAGACTGAAATGTCTTACACTCTTACTTACAATCTTTTGTTCCTCTTACAATGTACAAGGATAAAAACATTACCTTGATGAACAATATGTATGCCAACCTTACATCCACAGAGTTCATTTTACAAAGTAATAGATTAGTATAATGTAATGTGTTCAGGTATTAAATTAATCAACCTGGTTGCTTTGTAGCATGCTGGATCAGACAGTTGTGGGTTCTCGTGCTGCAACAGGGACTTTGAGCTCATTGGTCTTGGCTGACATTCATGTGTAGTGTTCCAGGGGTTGTGCTGAATTGTTGGAAGTGTCATTCTTTAAATTAGATATTAATCCGAGGAAATTAGAAAATGTATGATTATATTTTATATTAAAATGTATTATTATACTATTATGTTATAAGCAATTCAAGTTGCTACCTGCATGAAAGGCACTGTATAAATGCAATAGAAATATAAAGTTGTTGTTATCCTGACTCCTGCTGTTTTCCTCCTGGGAGATGGACTGCTTTGTTTTCATGCAGTGCTTCATCTAGGAACATGGCAATGATTGGACACAATTCACCCCAACTCAAATATGTGCATTTTAAGGATGGGAAGCTCCCAAACACATATTGTTTGCACCTTTGGGCTGACTCCAAAAGGGGCATAAGTTTTAAGTTTTACTAAATGTATCGAAGAAATGGACTCTCGCATTTTCAAAGAATGAAGGTAGAAATCCACTGCAGTTTCTTTTCAATATTACTCTACATTTTCTGAACATTATTATTATGTACAAGGTTGTTTTATGTTGGCTATACATTTAAGATTCAAAGCCTAAAGAGCTTTTAGCTTTCCATTGACTCAAATGTTAAGACAAACTAACGCAGAAATGCATAGCACCAGAAATCTGTTAGTATAATTTTTTTTTAAAATGTCCTACACTATCATCATCTAATGTGGGGTGATTTCTAATGAGAATCCTCTGCAATACAACTAAGAAATACAACTGAGATTTCCTTTCTGCAATCGGCAAGTGCAGCACATCATAAGCCCCGTCAAACTCAAGCCCACAGGAGCTCCACGCTGAATGTAGCTCACGTTGGTGAGAGTCAGCAGGATAATAATTTAAGTTCTCCAAGATGCTACCTGGTGAAGGCCTCAATATAAATATATTAAAGTTGCTGTTGTTGTGATATACCAATCGACATCAACATGTCTGCACCACAGATGCTGCTGCTGTTGCACCTGAATCTACCTCCACCAAATGGTATGAGCTTTGAGGCTTCAGAGTGATTTGCAGTATCTACAGCCTGATTTATGACATGCAGAAATTTGCTACTGAAAGCAACATGAATGCATTAGTGCATGAGTTAAATTATAAAGTATATACGCTGTCTATTGGGCATAATGTGTATTTTAGGCAACTTATTTGAATTTGTGTCAATTATTTATGCTACATGCATTTTCAATTTAAGGTCTTATAATTTTTTTAATATTAATGTTTGTATACATTTTTTAAAATGTAATGGCTTTTTATTTCACCTTCACCATTGTATATTAACTTACTGAAAAAAAAGAAAAGAAATAAGAGGAACAAACAATTATATGGCTACTTGTCTGATGGAAAAAATGTATTGGCTTCTGCTGTGTTTATAGTGCCAGGAGTAAAGATCAATGTAAATTAAATTGTATTTACACAGATAATACCATTTTACAGGTTGATACAATACTCTGAGTCATGAATGCCAGTTTTGTTTTTAATGCTACTCTAATAGTAGTCAGTGGAATAATATAACGATGCAGTGGAAATCAGATTCATGCTTTCTGCTCTACAACACAAAAAGACTCATGAGCAGAACTCTGCATTAGATTTTTTGCCTTATTTCACTCCCCCCGGTCCTTTGTGCAACTGGTTGTATAGTAACATTAAAAATAGTCCATTCATTGTGCCCGACTTGAACAAACCTTGAAAGGACCACAGGGGAAACAAGCCCATTCAATTCACATTCACCGTGTTTATATTCAATGAATGGACTATTTTTAATGTTGCTATACAGTTAGTTGCACAAACAACTAAAAAGGTGAAATAAGGCTAAGAATATAAACACAAAGTTCTGCCCATGAGTCTTTTTGTGAAGTAGAGCAGAAAGTACAAATTTAAATGTGACAAGGATGTAACAAGTAATATACCAGATGTTTGTCAGCAAATTGCTGCTAAACATGCTGGAGAGGGAGGTTATCAAAATAACAGAAAGACCAAACAGGCGGAGAGAAGACAGAGAAAGAAAACACAGGAAAGAATTTTCTCTCATGGAAAGATGTGTGAACAAGAATCTCAGATTCCTGGGAATCCAATGGAGCCCTAAATGGTGATGGAGATACATCTATAAATGTGCATATGGAAGCTAACATTGCCAGCATTTTCAGATATTATCTCTGCACAGAAAACTATTTAAAACGCATATATGTTCAATGCCATTCTGCTTCTTTCTCAAAAAATTGGCATTTTTACTGGGCCACAGTATATGTGAATAAGGTTCATAATCAATATTTTAAAATGTTCTATCAAAGTGAGTTAGGTATTGCTCAGATCATAAAACACAGGGTCCATTTTAAGATCTTTGAAAGTTATCAACTGAATGAGTACCTGGCTTTCTTAAATGCTGAGCAGGAGAAATGCAATATCATTAGCTTAATGATAGCAGCATATATCTTACATTGGTTGCCAAAAATAGCAATAATTTCCCTCCATATTTACAATAGGCTTTCTCATGATTAAATGCTGCAAAAATCTTTATATTAGTGAGCACCATAGGGTAGATCCCAACAGCAAAGAATTATGAGGTTGTTCGATGATTAGTTTTTCACTCCATTAAAGTATCTTAACGATTCTCTTAAGACATAAATGTGACAAGGTCAAATCAAGTAATAGAGTCCAGAATTGTGAGACACCATGAAAGAGATCAATGCTGGACATCCTAAAATTTGGATCAAACGCTACTTCTACTTCTGCAGTGAGTAATTAAGGCTGCAGCAGCACTCTTTGGGGGAAGGTGGGGTCAGCAACAAGCTTGGCAGTAGGTGTTCATCTGAGACATTGCAATCTGTCAATATAACAGACATCTAGCATTTCCGATTGATGATGTTATCCATGCAACTTGGTGATGAGAACAGGACAGTAAAATATTGAGGTGAATCTTTGAGAAAAATATCTTTGCTTCTCACTTTCCCTTTTCATCTGAAGTTCCTATTTTCATATAAATTCTGTGGAGAACAATAAATCAGCACTGGAAGTAATATCATTTGTTAGAGTTTTATTTGGTTATGAATTGACTATTTTACTCTGTACATTATTTTCCACTTCAGTGTATATCTGGTCAGAGAGAGTGCAAGAGAATGTTTCCCCCTGTGGTTATCTGGACAGAGATGCACATGCAGGCTGACACTATTTCAGGGCATAAAGGTCAGAGTAAATAACATAAAAATAATCAGACAACAGCCTTCATCGAAACACTTGAAAACACATAGGATTGCCAGCACAATATTGAATGAACAGTTGCTGGCAGCCAGGTCAGCAAGGCTAGCAGACTCTCACAACCTCTTCCAAACCATCAATACACAAAATACAGTGTCCCACTTACAGGAGCATTTTTTATTGGTTCCTTTCCATTTACCAGCTCCTACTGGTTATTTCAAGAATTTCCCAGTGGAGCTGGGTGTTAAAAATCATTAATGGTTATATCTCAAAACCTTTACAACCCCTCTGCATGCATTAATAACCTCATTACCTGCTCATTATAAGGTCATTAAATCCTGGCGGACTGCCTCAATGTGATTGGTGTCTTGAATTTACCGCTCAATGAGCAGCAGAAGACTGTCCAATTCAAAAGTGCATTTTATTGGAGATTCAGACTGACGTAGTCACTGGTTTTATCCAAATGTCCAAAATGCCTGTCTAACAGGTGGAAGGTCCCCATACATATTTTATGTAATATAATGAAGACCTCTTAGTACCAAGGATTAACTGATAGAGGAAACATTCATTTTAAACAGATTTTCTTGACCTTGTTATGATGATGAAAATAGGGCAGAGTTATAACTGTCAAATATTCACAGACAAAGCTGTATGTATTTTGTGGGCAAATGCAGCAGCCAATTTATGCACAACAGTGACCCACGAATGGCCATGGAGTGAATGAACAATTTTATTTGGGCAATTGTTGGCCAAAAGTACAGGAGAAACTCCCTTATCTTTTTGATGAATAGTACCTTGGGATCTTTAACATGCACCTGAACAGGCAGACAAGACCTCAAGTTTAACTTCTTCAAGTTTAACAGTTTAACTTCAAGCTTAACAGGCAGACAAGACCTCAGTGTAACTTCTCATCTGAAGGATAGCAATGCAGCTCACTTCTAGCACAGCAATGAAGTGTCAGCCTTGGGTATGAGTTCAGATTCCAGATGTGTGGCTTGAACCCACAAACTTCTAACCCAGAGGAAAGAAGGCTACCACTGAACCAGGCTGATACGCTACAAGAACGTTAAAGTATTATAAAACAAAGGCAGCAAAATGGGATTGTGCATTTCCATAGACTTAATGGTGGACAAGGCACAAAAGACTGAATGGCTTAGGGCTGTTCATGTATCACTTGGTTAAATTATTAATTACAAGCTTTTAGGTTTTCAGCACTCTAGCAGTTGTGTGTTTTAAGTCTTCTATCATTCAGAGAACATTTTAGAGCTCAATCCTTAACATTTTAGAATGTTATAGTGCTCCTGTTGAACATTTCTGTGGGCTGATGTAAAATAACCACTTCACATGAACAAAAGAGCAGATAGGAAGGCCTCTGAGCAGAGAGATCCGGCAGGTTGGTAGGAGGTTAGGAGGTCACAGAGATAGTGGAGAGCAAGGCCATGGAGAGCTATGAAGGTGAGGACCAGGATCTTGAACTGTATCCTCTGTGTGTGATGGGAAGCCAGTGGAGTTGGGTGAGGACTCAAATGGTGTGAGAAAGTTCTACTGTTATTGGGAATGTGATAGAGAAAATGTTGGCTATGTATAAAGCAAAATATATGTATTTGGAACATCTGCCTCAATTACATAAGAGAAGAAAGTTTTAAAAAATATATGACGTGAAGGCAACAGAGACATGAAAGAAACAAAAATAGGAAACTGGCCAGTAATTCACTTTATTTATTACTTTATTACTGCCAGAATAAGTATCATTCTGAGGATTTATTTTATCTGCAAATGCTATTTCTGTCAGAAGAAACAAACTACTAGAAATAAATAGTGGTTTCATGCCACTATCCAATAAAATATCTAACTGGATATTAGTTTATGTCAACAGTACTAATAATATATGCAACAAATTTCTTGTTTTAGGTGCTTTGTTACTATCCATTAGTATTTAATAATCTAGTATATTAATCAGCAGGTTGAATATTTACCTTCATTGATTTCATCAAGCGGAAAAAAAGATTTATTTTATTTATTTTACATTGCAATGTTGTATGTGTATTAATTGGCCTGCATGGCAGCAGAAACTTTAGAAAAAGCTACTTTGTTAAAAGACCACCGTACAGTGCAACAATGTTTAACCAAAATGGAGGGACAATGTTTTAGTTTAAGATGACACTTCAAGATGAAAAGATACAACAGAAATAATAAAACAACAGTGATTTTCTCCAGAAAAAATATAGAGAAAGTGAGTGTGGCTGTCATGCTCCAACACAATGGAAAATATCGCCTTAATTTTACTTTGACAATTTATGCCAATCCATTAACATTTTTATTGTAAAGTAGTTTTTTTAATTAAAATTCTTATTGTCAATAACTGGCTTTTTTTCCCAGAAGACTGCAGAACTAATATTTTAGCTGCTTATTTTTTCTCTCCATTTTTAGATTCCCATTGCCATGAATGTTTCATCTTTTCTCACTTATGACCACCAACCAACAACAATAAGTTACTGTGGTGCACATCAAGAGCCTCTTGATTACAAGCAATATGAAATGCAAGCTCAAGAAGAAATTAAGGATAGCCACAGAGATGTTGATATGGAGTTGAGCACAATATCAACTGTAACACGCTCTGGAAGCCATGTTCAGTAAACCGATAAAATGACCCAACACAGGAGAGTGGTCTTCAAGTCACTGTACAATGAACAAGTAAATGAGGCCAAATCCATGACAGTTGAAAAACATTAAAGTAGCCTCATGCTCCGACACATAAATCACTGTATTAACATGGAGGAACTATAATCAAGTGTCACACAAAGGGAAATAGACTGGACTGTTGTTTTTTTGAGTTTCTACTGACTTTAACCCTGCAGTATTTTTGAAGAAAGCAAAGAAGTTATACAGATTTTATTCCAAGCCCTAGTCTTTAAAACCTCACCTGTATATACACAAGCTATTTACCATGTTGTAAAAATACAGTATTTTCATAAAGAATATGCCTTGAAAATTAAGAAACTGAAATAGCTATTGTCAGTTGTCACATTGTCATTTTTTCTAGTTTTAAGGTCTTTGGTGTTTAGAAAGCCAGAATGCTAGTTGAAAATGTATTATTGTGTGTTATTTCAAATATGTTGCTAAATAAGAAACTTTTTAAGTTTTGTAAAAAAAAACTTTAATATTGTTTTAATTTTTAACCAACTAGTTTCCTCAATAATTTCATATTGACTTAAAATGCACGGTGTTGGTCACAGTCACTGCAAAGTAGTATTTGTCTTTAAATAAGTGTCAAAATACATTGAACAAAAGATTATTTAATAATTGTTTATTTGTATTTAATAACCTTAAAAGAAAACAATGTAATTGGGTTATTAAGATTTCTAAGCAAATTTAATACAAACGTTTTAACAACAGATAATTAGAATGAATAAAAATACAATTTTCTGCTGTTAACTGGATACATTTTAGGAACAATATGTAACTTCTACATTTTCTATTATTTAAGGTACAGTATCAATCTTGTTTCTGGATAGTCTTGCATTACGAAAACAGTATGCTTGTTCATATATCTATTTATAACACTGTGTGGGGAAAATGTATTTGCAAACAATTGCATGACAAAGCAATATTAGAGCAATTTTGAGCTTTTTGGATGCACATGCTCTAAAAATACATACTTTTTTTTACAATTGGAAACAGAATGCATCATTGCCAGCCATGTTTCAATACATAAATATACTCTCCATTTAATATTAATGCGCTCCTACTGCTTCTAGTACTTTCATGCAGACAAGCTATAAGTCTGAGGCTGACACCGTGGAGCGAAACCTTCCTCTATTGAAAACTACATCCAATGATGTTGTATTATTGTTTCTCTTCACACCATAAGCACCAGCATGAATACAATTCTTGATGTTTATTACTTATGTATGAGATCCTGCCATTCTTACACAAATACACTGCAAAACATCTTGGCTACAAATAATACCTGTAATGGTTAATTATCAGATAACTCAAGCCAATGATAAAATTGTCTGGATGAAAGAAAATTTACAATCAATTGAAACATTATAAAATAATCTTGTTACATTAACCGTGCAGATAAAATGTAGTATTCAAATCGAAAATTTTCCACTCATGCTGTGAGCAAGTTACTGCAAATGGATCTGTACAAGAATAGAAAAACATATCTTTTTGTGCTGAAAAATGGCATTTTCCACTACCAGGTGAGATACGAGAACTAGATATAGTGTAATATTGCGGACAAAGATCACACATTTCTGAATCAACACAAAAAAAATTACATTGTGTGAAACATGAAAAAAATGGCTCTATGAACTTGTTGCTGGTAAAGTGGTGGGAACACTGAGTAGTCATCATTTATATGTAAGGTTTCACGGGTGAAAGGCTCAGTTGGTGACCAAATTAATCTTTTACATTTTCCATTTTCTTTTTTTTTAAGAAGTAAAATTTACATCTTTCAAGGTACTCAATCACTACCGCAAAACAGCATGCCAAATGCATTCAAGAATGAATAACTGATACCAACAGACCATTCATCTGAACACAAAGATGTGCATGGTGAAAAAAATCTTCTTTGTATTAGGTGGCTTGTGAGCTTTTTCATCGTAAAGTGACCTATCAAACATTTATCAAACACTAACCAAAACAAGTGACAAAACTGTCCACAACTGTAACAAGCTGAGCAAAGGTAGATTACTACCAGTATATTCATAAAAAGCTTTTCATTGATACAGTGAATAACTTCTATGAAATTATTTCTATTTCTTTACGTTTATGAACTGTACGCATTTTATTTTATTTTCACCTTATCACTCACTTGTCCTTTTGCAGTCATATGAAATCCCTCAGAGGACAAATGTTGAATTTAGTTCACAGAAGCATTGTGGGTGAAAACATACTTGATTGCAACATGAAGCTGCGTGAGATAATGGGGTACAGTGTGTACTGCTATTGGTAATGAAAATGTTGACACATTAGTGCGCATAAAAAGATTATGGTAGGCCTGGCAATGTATAGGTTAACAATATATTAAAAATATACTGCCATAAAAGATATTAATCAGTAAATGACATAAACATCCATGTTAGGCAATTAATTGATTGTTAATAGATACATTTTGCTGGGTTTCGCTTCAGTGCAGCAGTGCCATAGCCAGGAAGGGAAATTTGGGTGGGCACCAACATATGGTGGATGGGCAATGATCACTGGTCTGCTGTCATATACATGTATCATACTTCCTTCTCATCGTTCTCTGTGTTGGCTCATTATCTGCCACTCTGGCTCTCTTCCCTTCACTCTCTGCATCTCAATGAAGCAACATGAAAGCAACAGGAAGACAGCCAGAATGGGAGATATGAGGCAGCGATGGGTGGCCCTGGTGTTAACTGGGTGGGCCGTGGCTACACCCCTGCAATGCAGCATAATGTGCATTTTTATTTGTTGAGGATCAGCCAGGTACGTGTGTCTCACTACATCTTCAAAGTGACAATGTTGTACAATTATATCTACTTTTCAAGGCAACTACGCTGTTAAAAGGAGAGGAGGCAGTGATATTTTTTCGAGGTCCACAGTGCAATAAAGAGCACCCACAATTTCAATCCACACCTCACGCCAATCTTTTCAAGCATTTTTCAACACAAAGTAATTCCAATCCCTTCAAGTCCATTTATTTGCATCTCTTGATAAAATCAGTCCTGCTCATTGATGCCCAGGACTCTGACTCATTTTCTGTGATGCGAATGTTTGAGCAGAACATTACATGTGTTGAGTGGTCACCGGGAGACCAGGCATTTTGCTTAACTCCTTGGTTGCTGATCCTAATGTAGCAATCTCTCATTAATGCATCTGGGCAAGCATACCTTTGGTTGAGAAAAGTAGCAGCTGCCTAGCTATGTCAGTATCCGTTAAGACTATAAGCCTCTTCTCGTTATACCTTTCATTGCACTTTGGCATGAATCTATCTCTTCTGTGCAAAATCCATAAGCCACAGCTGTATTCTCAAATAAATCCCTTTTGAATGTTCATTCTGCTTATTAAGCACCAGTTAGCAGCTTGTTTTCTTGTTGTTCCAATAAGCTGGAACTCATGCAAAAATGTGAAATCTTTCTTCTCACAGAAATTCCTTTTTTATTTTACAAAGATTTTCACATGCTGCTAAAATCTTTTCCAACATTCCCACAACAATTTTCTCAGGTTTCATATGGAAAAAGAGACAACAACAACAACAACAACAAGGTTACATTTGTATACAAATAGACATGGGGGAAAATAGCCTTATAGGGTTGAATGAGAGAAATCAGAAAATAAATTGACTACTGTAGAGTTTGCTTGAGCAGCAGAACTTTCCCACTAGAAAATTTATATGAATAGTGTGGAATCCATGATGGGTTAAACTGTACATGGTCTGTAGAATGAAAAGGCTTGATGAGTTTTTCCTTTTAGAATTGAATTCTGGCTGCCATACAAAATTAAAACACACATTCCAGCTTCAATTCTAAAAGCAATAGGCAAGCATTTTAATTATATACCATATTGCAATGAATTGCAATTATAAAATAAATATTTCACTTTTGTTGCACTGAATAGCACAAGATTTTCCTAAATGTTTCCACTGAATTCTGCAAGACGTTGGTCAAGACAGCCTATTTATTCTCTACGAAAACACTTTCAAAATACTAACTGTGTCATCTCTAAGGAGCTATAAAAGACTGTCAACAATCTTGTGCACATTATTGAAGCTCCTATGCATTTGAAGGTCCACTTGTAGCCTCATTTTGTTTTTTTAAAGCATACAATTATATATTTATCACATAAGAAACTCTCGGACTAAATGCTGCTAAATACCTACGATATTTGCTCAACAGAATCCAATTTTTGATTTACTTGTTTGTGAAATAAATCTTGTAGGCCACAAATCCCTATTGAAACAGAGACTCCAGTAGTCTTAAACTACTTGCTATGCCATGTCCAAGTGCTCTGTGGCTTGATTTACCATTTGCTATTCTTCTGCCAAGGAGAACTATCTTACTATGTCCAACATTTTCCCAATATAGCAAAGCTCTTTGTACTAAAGAACCAGATGGCTGGAATCACTCTACATGTTATAATGTCAGCTCTATATGTTACAACATTGACAATGTTTGCTTCTAACATGATTATCCCATTATATCTGTGCCTCGTCACAGTCACTACACATAACTCAGACAGGAATTTCAGCCTTCCAGCCATCCAAAATCAGCTCTTCAATAATATTAAAAATGATCCTGCAAACACTTGGGTAGTCCATATGGACTATTTATAAGCACCATCTGTGTTTAAACTGCAGGCATGGGTGTGCATTGGTTTCCAAGTAAAATCGTCGCATCCAGGCAGCCTTGGTATCTGATCTCCCAAGTAAATTGCTTTGCAATTACATCTCACATCTGATTTATGTAAATTCCTTAAGAGGTTTGGTAAAAATTTCCTGCAAATATCCATGGAAAGTGCAGCATAAATTAGCAATTAGAGACTTCATTCCATATTCCTTTCAGTTTCAAATGAATCCCTACATTTTCCAAATAAGCTGTGATCTCTTGAGCAATGTTTATCATTTTAGTGATCCTTTTAATGCAATTATATTCCATGGAATATATAATTCCATGCCAATGCAATCATCTTCCCAAGTATTGACTGAAGTTAAAACGAGAATTGTTAGTACAGTGTAATAGCACTTCAATTGTGCTGTAATAAAACACTTGAAGGTTAAAGATTAGTGAACACAATGGGTTATTCTCGCCCGACTCCACTGGCTTCCCATCACACAGAGGATACAGTTCAAGATCCTGGTCCTCACCCTCAGAGTCCTCCATGATCTTGCCCCCCTACCTCTGCAATCTACTGACCCCCTACCAACTTGCCCGCTCCCTCCGCTCAGCGGCTCCAGCCTGCTTCATCACCCCCACCTCGCTCACTCCACCATTGGCGGGCAGGCCTCATCCACTTTTCCCCCACCCTCTGGAACTCCATCCCACAGTCCCTCCATCTTGTTTCCTTTCTTGCCTCCTTCAAGACCCAAGGAAAATACTTTTGGTACAACAGATAATGAGCTTGGATAAATGTAAACTGATTTTTTTAAAACTGCATTTTATAATTAAATTTTTCATTCAAACCATAGCAAAACATAAATGTTACAAAGCAGTAAAACTTTTTGAATAAAAAATCCACAATCATTTGGGGATTTGCAATCTTTTTACCACATTATAATGGAATTTCAACAACAATAAAATTACACTTATAGAGCGCCTTTCAAGTCGGGAAGACGTCCCAAATCGCTGGACAGTCAGGGGTCAGGAGTCATAATTTCCTATTACGCATTAGCATTGGATGGATTCAATTTACTAAAAATTTCAGTAAGTGTACACAAGCTAATTGAAAAAAAAATTCACTTAAGACAGAACACAGCAGCAATTATCTTATCCTGAAATCAAATTTAAACAAAATTCAATGCAATTTATTTCATCCCTCAAATTACGGCAATATGTCCAGCACTACTAAAACAGGCCAGTCAATCCAATCTGTTTTGAGTCTATGATGCAGGAGCTGGCAGTCTTCTTTGAGCTGTCAAATTGCTAAATGGCATTGAGAGCACATTGGAGCAGCAGTCCTTATTGTATGATGAATATTCATCAGCATTTATAATATAAAGTATTTTTATTTAATCTTAAATAATTTGGAGAGAATGGTTTAGAAAGAAAGAGTGTCAATCTCATTTTTGGTTCAGAATTGCTCCTTTGAAAATGAGAATTTACTTTTCTTAAGAGGGTTTCGAACAACTCGCATTTTCTCTGGCCCTAGAAGTAATAATTGAACTTATAAATGTATTGCTGCAGATTACAGTATCTACTTCTTTTGATGGAGCATGATTTTGCTTTAGGAAAATTATTTTTAATAAATAGAAAGCATGTTTGAAGATCTATGAAAATAGAATAGTATTTAAGGGAAAGTGCCCTTCATGCTGTATGTTTTCTGTATGTTTTGTGATAAAAGTAAAATTTTATTTAATTTCATTCGGTTAAATCCTGAAAAACTTCCAAAATTCAGTTGTGTAATATTGTAATTCTCAGTTTTGTACCATTTATATTTCAGCAACAAGAAAAAAAAGTCAAGA
The DNA here is from genome assembly GCF_018977255.1 of Callorhinchus milii. Taxonomy (NCBI): domain Eukaryota; kingdom Metazoa; phylum Chordata; class Chondrichthyes; order Chimaeriformes; family Callorhinchidae; genus Callorhinchus; species Callorhinchus milii. Next base: position 16,891,267 of record NW_024704748.1, on the reverse strand, counting down.
GGTTTCAGGTATAATAAATATGGGTGATCTCAAAAAACACAGATTTAGATCATTATTATTATTCAATTTTATATTATTTCATTATTTTCTCTTATGAAGATATCAAATTGCTCAAATGTCTGTCATTGTATAATGATGTTGCAGCACAACAGTACTGTAACATTATTGCATCATTTATTTTGCTTTACTTTGGAGCATAAAATTAATCGCTTGTCTGCATTAATTAATTTAGTGGTCGGAAACCTTGGAATGTTTCCTACCTTTCAAATTTATTAGTTCAGACAAGACATGAATCCTCTTACACTCAAGTATAATGATACTGCAATACTTTTATGTTCCACTCATTTTGAATACTCACCTAAGGTTCTTAAATGATTTATCTGCAATAATTTAATTGAAAAGTGAGTTAAACATTTTATCTTTTAACAACATCACTAGTTACAGACATGGATCACTTTAGTACAATAAAACAAGCAAATTGAAATAAAGACAATAACTCACCTTTCCATGTACGCACTGATGTTTCAGTTGAAATAAGCTTCAAATGACCTCAATGAGCAAATTGGATAATTTGTTCTGGGGGCAGTAACATTGAGGATCTTGAACCATGTGTTCTAACTTGGCGGTTCCTTTTTTGGAGAATGGAGATGGATGTAATAGAGCCAAAGGGTGGTGTTATTTTGCACCCTTATTGATGCTTAACTGATTTGATTTATTTAATGGATATCTGATCTCTGTTGCAGGCAAATCAGGGCAATTCCTAAACCCTGAAGAGTATTGTGAACAAACAATGAGGATGGAGTTTACCCCCTCATTAAATTCATCAAAAGGTTATGCAGCCTGGGAAAAGAGAAATGCTTCAAGCTAAAATATTTCAGTGATTATAATCTCTTTATAAACTCAGCACAGCTCTCATAATGAATGCCATAGACTGTGTGAAGACACCAAATACCTGAATTATGGTCATGTGCTACATGAAAGGCATGCCGATTATGCACAGTTTGAAGATACGGATTTGACAATTAATATTTTTCACGAATATATCTCAAACAGTTAAAACTAATGTTGAACCTCACAGGTTAGCATGCGTATTATTAGCCCTTCACCCAAAGAAATGTTCTGACTTGTGGTAATAAAGAAGCCTGACTAGAAATAAGCCATATGTGGTTCTATGTAAACTGCATAATATGCACAGTCACTTGATGGAATACAAAACCAATCCACGAGATTTCCTCCCCTGCTCTCACCCTACATGATGAACTTTAATTTGATAGTTAGTGAATTTCTTTTCTGAAGTTTCCATTTTCTCTTTGATTTTTAAACAAAAGAATCATGGGCGGTTTGCAAGCTAATACTGTAATTACAAGTGAAATGAAAAATAACAAGCAGTTCAAGATTTCAAGCATGTCGTTTGGAATGAAGTCTACAAAAAAAATGTTTTTGCATGCGAGCACGTAAACCACGCAGATTTCTAGCAAGTACAACCTTATTTATTCACAGAACTAATTAGATCTATTGCAGCTACCATCTTGAAGAGTAATATTTAGCTACAGCAACCTTACTAAATGAAAATCAATCAGTAAATAGTGAAGTGTGAACACTATCATTCTCACACAAATAACTTAAAATCCTTGGGATTTTCCATTTTAATTCCACCTTATTGAAAATTAAGTTCCTAACTCAGAAATAAATCATTTGCACTTTTAAAATGTTGAATACACAACAGAACAGGCAACAGTTTCAGCATTACCTGTTCATGTAATCAATAAAGAAAAATCATCATGTACTTGACAAACTTGCTGGTTTCAGCACATCAGCAATCTACAAACTGAAGCCATTTAGAAATCCAGATAAACACAAATATTCACCGAGCAAGAACATCAAGGATTTCCACTAAATCTGCCATTTGAGCAAATCTAGAGAACGAATATTTGAGTATTTGGTGGTGGTATTAAACCGAAAATTGGCAATTAAATCTAGAAACATGCAACAACGAAATTACATTTGTATAGCGCTTTTCACATCGGGAGGACGGCCCAAGGTGCTGGATAATCAGTGTTTTGGACCTGAGCTGGGGGTCTATTGATATCTATATACTTGTGATTATATTAGCTAAGAAACTAGAATTACACTAGTAAATGCCTAATAACTCAACCCTGCCTTGAATTATCAATACCGCTCAAGTCATCATGCTATCAATTTCCTGGTACCATTTATATATTTTTTTACATATGCCTAACTTATCACTGTGCCCTTTTCCTTTGGAGTGATGAGTCATCAGGAGTTTACTGTACATTTTTGGACAGCAAAAACAAGTCGATTGACCAGATTTCTAGCTGGACGTGAGTTAGATCACCTTGATCTTTCTGCCCATACATTTACACTTGAATAAAGATATTTTTTCCCAGGTCTCATTTTACTGAATTTTATTGGGTCGCAATATTTTGCATCATGACATCTGAAATTCTCAAGGAAAACAAAATTTCGATAATTTATATTTTAATGGCCTGATCTTTCAAATGTGTTTGGAGCAAAACCAAATTCAATTTTGAGGTGGATGATTTATTAACTTATTGAGATGACAAATTGGTGTCTATGAATTGGTAACTTATGGAGATGACAAATTTGTGTCTGTCAAATAGACAACCCAATCCATAAATACAGCTCTTCACCCACTTCCAATGACCTGTAAAGATTAAATACAATCAGTTGGATATTGAGTCAATCAATTAATTATATCCTCAGTTCACAAAATGTTTTATGACACTTCAGCTTTTAATTTACTGATTGCTTACTCTGTCATAATTTCAATATAAATTATATGCATTTAGTCAGCACTCAAGCCAGTTTTCTGAAGAAAGCAGAAGGCGCGCTTGGAAATAAAAAATAAATCAACGTCTCTAACCGATGAACAAGCTGGGAATGCAGATAGCACAACTACAGTAAGTACTAGCTAACGGACAGGTATTAGGTTAAATCAAGGTGAAGCAAACATCTGTAAGGTATTGAATCTTTAAAATAAATGCTGATCCTCTACAATAATCCTCAAATACATTTTACACATACCATACATATTGAAATATCATTAGAACACATTTTCAAGCAAAAGTCATGATTTGTTCCCCCATATATTGCTATTTCTTCATCATTAATATAAGATTATATAGAAAGTGTCATTTGGGATTCACAATGTGGTATCAAGTACAGACAGGTTCTGGTCATTGAAGAGTTGAAGTTCATGGCCACATTAGACAATCCACATTTTCAATACTTGCACAGGACAATTGTTTATCCATTAATTAAATATCTTCATATCCTCAGATACAATACAAACACAACAACCATTGTTTCAGATTGAGTTACACCAATTACACTCACTCCAAGGAGGATGGTTCAGACAGTTTGTCAATAATTGCAGTTAAAATAAGCACAGCCAGTAATACAGCTCAATGTAAAATGTTGGTGCATTTTTCCAGTACTAAGTCTGCATTTAAAGAACTTAACAACATTGATTTGGCTAATTGCATCATTTAAAGAACTGGAGGTAAGAACATAAGGATGGATGTAATTTATTAGAAAAGAGTTAAAGAAATTTACGGATATTTCTGTATGTGTTTGTTTGGGGATAACATAAATCGTTCAGTTTACAGATTATAATCTGACTAGTATGAAACAAGACATGAAGCTCTGGTCAATTTCCCCAACCAATTTCAACTGAGTCCCATGTGATACAAAGAGCATGGCTTCCAAGCTTCCAATCATTCTGGGGAGGAGGGATATCCTGTTTAGAGGCATGTGGACAATCCTCACTGCAATGAGGTAAAACATTGCACAGAGGAGGTGGCACAGCTGAAGGAGTTACCTAGCGACTTTCTGACAAACATTTGACAAACTTGGGTGAAGGTTAAAATAAGTGTCTGTCCCTACCTGAAAATAAGTGTCATCTTTGCGGAAGTCAATTTACAGTGTATGAATGTACAGTCAATTCACTTTACAGTGTGTTCTGTGAAGCGCTTTGGGACGTCCTCCTGACGTGAAAAGCGCTATATCAAATGCAAGGATTATTATTATTATTATTATTATTATTATTATAAGTCGTTTCCCCACACTCCGAATGGTTTATCCATAATGTAATGAATAACAACTTGGAAAATATTAGTGTGCAACAGTAAGTTTTTAAAATCACTGCCGCATGAATGCTAATATGGAAACCTTTGTTTTCCTAAAGGCAATTCTGAATCATGGTAAATGTTATTGTTGTGTTTTCATTGTTGTGGACAAATATCTTCTCTAATAAGGTGTTGAGATCCAGCAACTGAGGAGGACTTGGTGCTCACAGAAAAAACTCTGCTCCAATCAAAAAAGATGTAGTAAAACTCTTCAACTGAAAGTCTGTCGAGGGAGTGGAGGAATTCAAATGCCATGTCTAACAATGTCCAAAGGTAAGTGATGCTTGCAGTTCAGAATACAATATTTTATCCATGCATAGTATGTGAATTCTCATGACTATTTATAATTTAAATAATTCTGTTATCTTCTGTTGTTCTTACAGTTTCTTTTGGTAGTTTAGCAACAGATATATATGCATCACAGTTGTTCGAAGGCAATCAGATCACAAAGCCAGTGGAGCAACACAACATTATTTGCCATGTGATCATACAGTTCTTATATTTGAATTGTTTCAACACCGAACAATGGGGCATGAGATACTGAATGACCAATGTAATCATTGCATTATTATGTAGACTTTAGCCCACAAAAAAACATTTTCATAAATCCCCTCTTGGCATTTCTACTCAATTGCAGATATCTGTAAATAGAAGTCTAGCTTTTATAATGTTTAAAATAATAATCCGAATGATCTTTTAACATAGTCCTTAGAGACTGAAAAAGTACACTAAGGCATGGTGTTTAAACAATAAAAGTAGCACTAAGAATCACCTTTATTTGTAAGTTTAGGTGTAGGAGTACCTTAGATCAGAATTCTGAGTCACAAAAAAGCTTAGGGAGAGAGAAATATAAACACAGGCAGACTTGTTAGGCCAAATAGTCTGGTCCCAGCATTATCAATTCTGTGTAATTTGTATTAGCTTTTTCATAATGTACTACATTAGGATGAAACTTGATACATCTTATATTTAATCTACGCAGGCTTAATGTAAATATTATCTGCATCTTTCCTGGGCTCAGAGACTGTAATGGTAAGTATCCTCAATTAATACCAACTGAGTTAAGGATGTTAAGGTTCTGGGTCACTTTTAAGTTATAATTCTAACCTTTAGTAAAGTAGTAGCTGTAAGATCCACACATTTTAAAACCAGCAAGTAGACTTCAAAGTTTGAATGTGAATGGAATATCATGTACTCCCATCAGATGAAGGCAATTGCTAACAGGTACTTCTGACTTCTTTCTACACAAGTGAAGTCTGTGTTTGCTTTCTCCTCCTCCCCCAACCCCAACCACCATAAATGTAAATTGTTGAAATCTGGCAACACTATATTATACAAATGGGCATGTCTCGATGACAAAGTAATGTCATCTGTTGATCTTGTATTCCATTGTGGAAATAACTTACATGTTAATGCAGTCAAGCTGTTGTTGGGAACATTAATTATGCTCATCAATTCAAAATGCAAAAAAGTAGCGTCATTCCACAAATCAAATTCTCATGTACTCCAAGTATCACTGCTCCATATTCCAAGTAAAGAAATCATAAACTGCATGTTCAATTATTGCAAAGAAAAACAAAAGGAGGAAAGTATCATAGATTACTCACATTACTCATGTATTCAGACAGCAGATCCTGAAGAGCTTGGCGCACTGCATTGCACTCGGTTATAATTTGCTCACGATGCAAATCACGTGTGCACGAGGAGTCTGCTAACAAAGCTGCTCCGCTAACAATATTTTCCAACCTCTTTTCCAGCATGGGCCTTAATTTGTTTTCATCATTCGTAAGTGGGTCATTTGTTAATGTATTCTGAAAAAGAAGAAAACACCATTTAGATACTTAATTTTTTGTAAAATAATATTCAGTAATATTTATAAATAAGAAATATAATATTGGTTAATACATCAGGTGACCTGAATTTTAGCAGAGCTGACTATTCCCCTCTCCTACAAATACATGACTTTTCTGAGGATGTGGAACTGAGGATTAAAACAAGTGCTCAAGCACTCTGAGGTGCTGTATCACGTGAAGGACGCTATATAAATGCAAGTTGTTGTTGTAGCACTATCAAGAGAATCTAGCTATACCCTAAATTACAAGATCACCGCAGAGAAAAACTATTGTGATAAACATCATGTCAAATATATTGTGTATAATAACTGAAACAGACCTACCCATTTTGTTCAAAATATTTTTAAGATACAGGTATGCATGCCAGTTTCTTCAAGTCAAAATAGTGCACTTTGATTTTGAACCAGGTTACAAGATTATTTACACATTTGTTACTTTCTTCCTTTTTTTGTTTATCTTTGCAATAATTGAACATACAGTTTATGATTTCTTTACACACGGAGAGTGCAAACGCCTTTCACAGAATCCCCCTTAGGATTGTCTGACCCATCGGCCATGGTGCTGCTATACAACACCAAAACATTCCCACCAAGATAGCTTTATCCCATTTCTGAAAAAAACAACTCTGTACAGTGACATCAGGAAAGGATCAGTGGGTTCATCAGACAATGAAAGAGATCATGTCACAACAACAGGGCTTTATAAAATTCAAAAATATCCTCAAATGTACTTTTCTCCCTATGGATGTGATCAAACCCACTTAGTCTCTATCATCATAGGAACTGCAGAGCGATTACAAAGATGCATTTAGCTGCATCTCACTCGAGTATTCCCTTGCATATGGATACTTGCCAATAACTGCATACGTGAGTCACTGCCCCAAAAAGCAAGTTTAACACATACTGGGACTGTGTATTCTCAGTTTAACATGCTCTAGGACTATGGTGCAAGTGATGAAGGGACAGACTGCAAGAGTGAGTACTCCAGTCAATGTATCTCTTAACTGTTTAAATTTGTGGAGTATAAATCCATCAAACAGATTGCCATTTAGTACCTAACATCACATGCTAAATTTCATTCCCACATGGTCCTAATCACAGCTCTTTGGTTTCAATGCCATTTGCAAGTCACATAAGGCAAGCAAGAATCTACTCCTGAGTGTAATGGATTCCATATTCAACGGTTTACCATTGAGTACCGTTTATATTTTAGCCTGGATTATCATAACACTTAAGGTACTTTAATATCTCCCATGACTCTTGAAGACTTTGATCACCATCATGGAAATCCCATTAGTGGGATCTGGAGTTAAAAATTGTGACGAGTTACAGTTCTAATATCCATATAATTTAACAGCTATAATGAACCTATTTCCTGTTCCCTTTTTTGGATCTCTAAATATTACATAAATAATGCTATCAATGTTTGGCAGCTTATTCACTATCACAGTCCCCACTTCAGCTGCTTGCCAATTTGCCAGTGGCAAGAAGGTTGCAGCAGCAGAAATTTAGAGCAACACTGAAACAAGTTATTAAAATATATTACTTTCACAGCTTTAACTGGCACTGTTCTGCAATGGAAGGAGTAAAAACTAAGTCCCAGTTCCCATTCCTGAATAAATTACACTAATGAAAAAGTATTGAATAGCATGAACATATTTAATGGACCGTAACCCCAAATGAGTACAATAAATTCTATCTTTTGTTCCACACAGGCCAATACCCAGATTTTGATGAGACTTGTGCCCTTGAGCCAGCTTCCAGGCAATAGCTCGAACACAGCTTCAGGTGATTCACATTGAGTTACCGACTCAGATGATTACTTTTGTGTTGATTTGTAAATCACAAAGGTACTTTCCTTTTCTTCATGTTACACTACTTGGATCTATATCAAGAGTAGTGTTTTACCAATAGTATGGTACTCACACATTTTTGTGAGAACATTTGAAATTAGATTTTCTATCATATGAAGGAAAACATTCTTATGTCTCAGGTCAGTGGAAATTGAGATTTAGAACTGACTGCATTAATATTTCTAACTCTAGTTCACAATGAATGAAGGAGTTGAAGAGTTAGCATCTAGAAAGAGTTTATGCAGTGATTGTTGCCCAGAGAAACTCTCATCTAAAAAAGGAAAGTCAACAATCAGACCTTTGACTGCTGTATTTATATTCACAAACACATAATGAGGATGCACTTGATAGAGATTTTTTTTACTGCAGGGCACAAATCTAAATTTAGTACATGTCTAAACTGAAGTATAAAAATATTTCCATACAAAAGCAAACAACGCCACACATTAGTTAACATTTCTTAGGTAGGGTTATTGTGCTTTTCTGTTTTCTAATCACATTCCTTGCTTTTTATGTGTTTTTAACACATTTAGAAAATTTAATGAGTCCATTCAAGCCATGGAGTTAATGTCAATTAACTCTGAACAATTCTACGATACCAATGACACTTGCCATTGACATCTTACATCTACTTCAAATTAGCTGTCAGGGACTTCTTAATATATGGCAATGTTTCAGCCAAAAGCTCCTTAACTATATTCTTTTTTTCAGCTGCGCATGGCATATAATATATTCTGTTTAATTATGGTACTACTGGGATATATGATGATTTGTGATGTGCCATGGCTCACAGTACGCCAGAAACTGCATCTCTCACTGCATGCAAATCACAGATCGGGAGAGAGATCACAAATCTTATACTTGTTGGGTAAGCACTCTGTAGCATCTTAAAGTACATTTAATGAAGTTAAATCCCTATAGTGCATTTACTGTCCATATTTATTTCCAAATACTGTGGATTACAGAAAACCAATGCAAAAGATAATCAGACCCTTTACTGCTAATGCTCTTCAATAAATACTGCAAGATCAACATTTGTTTTCAATTTATTACAAGTTGAAAGTTGCTGTGGATTATTTGTGTCAATGAACATGTGGGTAGAAATTCCCCCTAGGTCTATATTTACTTTATTTAAGCAACATTTTAGAGTGTCCACAATTTAGCAAATTGTTGAATTCAGACTTAACTTGAACTCTTAAAAGTACTTGCAGGAAACCCGCTTCAAAATTAAGGTTCTATCTGAAAATTTACCAAATTCAGATTGCTCTAAATTCATACATAAAGTAAACCTGGATCCATGTGGAATTTTTTCCTAATGATATTTTAATAGGACATTTCTAACATAGGATTGCTAGGAGTGGGTGGCAATTTCTTCTTGCACAAACAATAGTGTGTTATTGTAATATTTTAAATAAAGATGTTATTTGTATCAATGTTTCCTATGTACGGTTGTCTGCACTGCAGTTGCCATGAGGACATGACAGCACCATTGGAAATCTGCAGTGAAATCTGCAGTTACACAGATTATCTGAACAGTAGGACTAGTTCTCATGAATGGTTACAATGCTGGAACATGATCAACTGAGTTTAAAATTCCAAGATGTAGTCATGGATGGTTTCAAATCTTGAAGGTAAAAGCAGCCACGACAGAAGGATTCCAAAACCTTACCAATGCCCACTGTTTTCACGCAGCGAGTTGTTCAAATCTGGAACGCATTGCCTGAAAGGGTGGTGGAGGCCGATTCGATAACTACTTTTAAAAACGCGGTGGATGGGTATTTGAGGAGGACGGATTTGCAGGGTTATGGGGAAAGGGCTGGGGAGTGGGATTGACATTACACTGCTCTTCTCAAAGAGCCAGCACACAATCGATGGGCCGACTGGCCTCTTTTTGTGCTGTACGATTCTATGATTCTGGGCTTGCACAGCTTGTCAGGCAGGAAGATCCTCAGTCACTTAAAAAGGCTGGTGTTGAACACGGGCCTAAAATAATTCCCAGCTATGCGTACAGAGATTGAATCCTTCTTCACCAAATATACTACTTTAAAATGCTATGTAATTATATGTAACTTCATTCTGGAGCTTGGAATAAAGAAAGGCATTTGTGATTTTTGATAGCAAAAAGATGGCACCTTCTGATTCTGAAAGACCTGAGGGAGAAGCAAATCTCCAGACAGTGGGGGTTTGATGCCAAAACTGTCTTTCGAGCAGACTTTGAGGACGCATTTAAATGACATTTCTGTCCTTGTGATAAATAGAACATATTGTACCACATTTCCTCCCCTAAATACCTAAGAGCACAAATTTTATGAACTAGGAGAATTACAAATTACAATTAGTACAAATTAGAATATGTTAGGAAGTGAAAAATTTCAGATTTCCTGATAAAAAGAATAAGATCGAGTTAATTAAAACATGAGTTGCCACATCACCATATAAAAGGTGCCAATTAAAGGAAAAAATCTGTTTTCTGATATTCTAAAAAATCCTTCTTTGATCTTGAGACTCTGTGATATACACTTCAATTGTGTATTGTATTTAGCAATGTTCTGAATCTTCATTAAAATTTGGGATCAGAATTGATACCAACATTCAATTATATTAAAACTGTCCTTTGAACGTTTCATTAAACATGAGGTATGCAGCCTGATACTCAGTTGCTTAGAGTGCTAAACATTGAGACTGCTTATCAGTGGACTTCAGACTATCTCGTTCCAGAAATTGTTTTGATTAACCCTTTGCACCCACAAATACTTCACATTTACAAAAGACATAATTAGCATAATTGTTTTAAAGCTAAGATTCTAGGTCATCCAAAATCATAGATTGATGGGACAGGTACACATTTCTTCAAGATAAGGTTATGATGCCTGGAGCGAAATCGAAGCATGAATGAAAGGTCCGATTAATGTCATTTCTATGGTGCTAAGATAGCAGCTCATGACTTTTTCCAGTACTTCTGTTTGAGATGCTTGAACCCAGAAGTAAATGATGCTTTTTGACCCTGTAATCCACTCTATCCTACATTCATTTACTTTACAATGATAATAGATAAGCCTGAATCTATCTTTAGTATATTGAAGAAAGACAAATATTGATGCAATGAAGAGGTTTTTGAATTGAAAAAAAGCTTAATTTGTTTAACAATATTAACGATTGTCTCAATTTACAACAAATATCAAGAGACAAAATTGATTATTCATTTAATGGCTATTTGTGAGCCATTATTATTGGTAAATAGTCACTAAACTCTATAGAAAAGTTGTGAATCGCTTTGAAACATTCTTGGCATTATAGGCACTAAACTAAATGTAAGGATTAATAAATAAATAAAAATAAGTTTGGGTGCAATAGGTCCACCCCAAGGCAAGATTAATGGTGCTTATGGTGCCATATTTTAAGATTCATGTGTGCCATTTGGAAATATGTTTTTTTCTTTTCCTCAGGTAAAATAAGCATAATGAAATGCACGATACATCAAATGGTCCACATGCCACAACATTGATTCATACGCTTGGCCATTGATAGTCTGAAGGTCTTTATCCCTTCACACTTTCAATATCAAAGCATTTACCATTTATGCTACAGCTATTACCATTCCGCCTTAACAAACTGCTGTAAAACAACATTTTTCTTCTTTAAATTTTAGTACGTCTAATTCTCTCCTCTTTGGCACATGCATCTCTGCTCTTTGTCTCGCCTTTTCTTGTTGGGCCCATGCACACAGGCACTGGCTGTCATCAGCACCCTCGTCCAAGTGACCATTATTACTCATTAGTATTATTATTCATGGGAGAACATTCAACGATCAATAAAAAATGATTTATTCCATTAATTGCTTCTGAATGCTTTCTTTCAATACAATTTTTCCAAATTATGTTATGCAGCAATCAGGGATGCATTATTGCCAATTAAAGTGGAATTTCAAAGAGTTTTCCAGTGAACAGTAGTATGACATCAACTTCACCATTGAAAAGGGGCACTTATCCTAAATTAGAGATGGGCATCAGATGAGAAGATAATAAAGGCACCCAGAATAAACAAAGAAATCAATAGTCTAGCTGTTGCAAATATTCAGCAAAATAAATTTTGTATTGTTAAATTTATTCAGCCTTTTGCAAACTATCATGAAATACTAAAGCATCGAAAAGCATTCTTTGAAAATATTCACCATATCACTGAATCCTGCTTGAAGGGTGCGATATAAATGCAAATTGTTGTTGTTGAATGATTCAGTGCAAAGGTAGGCATGACACAAATATATAGGACTTCTTAGAGAAGATAACTAGATTAATTCATCATGGATATTACACATCTAGACTTTGAACTAGGACTCAACAAGACCCTTTCTCATAGGAAGCATTTTGCAAAGCTATGGGTCATAAAATAAAAACAAAGCCAAGTTCATTACTAATTGGCCAGACATAAGAAAACATAAGATGATTAATTGAAATTCACAATGATCTGCCCTTGGTATTCTGCAATTTATTATCTTTACAAATGATCCAGAGAAGTGACACCTAAAAAGCATTAAACTTGCATTTGATGTAAAGCTAAGGAGGAACACCTACAAAAGGCAAAGACTGCTAATACCAAATGCAAGAATGATTTGTATTCAGAACTATCAATTGATACTGTTTATATCCATTGGTATTGAATATGAACAAATGTAAGAAAAAACATAAGATTTTAAGAAAGAATGGAATGCAAAAAGGCCATTTGAGATTACCAATTTAACTCTGGGAATTTGTTACACAGATCTATCACTTAGTGGGGAAGAGGGGAGGGTGGAAAGAGAGTTTTTTAAAAATCTGTAGTACAGTTTGAGATTTCTTAATTTTTTCCTGCTAGTTCTCTGCTTATGGATTAAATTAAAGAGCTTGTTTAAATCTGCATTATTTATATCACTAATCTTTTGAAACTGATTCATGCTCCCATATTAACTCATCTCAGTGACAACAAAGATGTGAGCCTCTCCTTCCAGCATATAGTCCTAAATTCTGAAATTAGGCAAAACACTCGAATCCCTGATCCCTCCCCGATTTTCTTCTTCCACTATACCCTTTCTTGTAAACCAGTAACCTATAAAAGGTCACTGATTCACAAGAAAGGGTATAAATGAAACCAACAAGGATGATTCTTTCATTCAAATTGAAAATTGGCTGAAATCCATTATTTATTAAATCAATATGGAAAACATGAAAATCAAGCTAAAGCAACAAAATTTTAAAATACAGACATGTCAGTATGTTTAATCAATATTCCTGGCATTTCCTAAGAAAGGTTAAACATTTTTAAAATTAATTGCAAAAACTAGGCTTGTGTGAGCATTCACTCATGTGTGAATATACGTAGGTAAGTGTTTCTTACAGCAGATCTAGCCGGAAAACAGCTTGGATGCATGTGGGAAATCATTTCAGAAATATTTGTTAATTTATACTTGAAAGAATAATATTGTTTAGGTTACTACTGTGCTTTAAAATAACACCAGTGGTTTTCTTTTGACAAGTGCAATGACTACACAGTTAAATTGTATGACAATAAAATTGTATCTTCTTTCTAACAATTGAAAAATTGTTTCATCAAAACTGTCAGATTTGGGGAAATTTAGTGTTCATCAAAGCAAGATTCCAGTTTTGATAAAAGGAACATTTTCTATGCTTTGGCAACACAAGAGCAACAAATATTCTCAGTCTAGGAATAACACAGTATCTCTGTCCTTTGAGCCTATCTGAAAGAAACGTGCTTTCGGTCATGTATTCCATTGCCCCCACATTCCCACGCACCCCCTTCCCCTCCCCACCCAGGCTTGGGTGCCCAAGCAACTATGTAAAACACTTTGTGACACCCTCCCGACATGAAAGGTACTATATAAATGTAAATTGTATGGTAAAAACACTATGTTGCACATTGTAACTTTTCTATTTATCATATCTCTTGCTAAGTGAAATTTTCAATTTAGTATTTGTGCTCAAATCATTTAAATCTGAATTTTTCTATACCGAGTCCTTCCAACCAGTAAAGGTGATACACCAATGGAACATTCTGAACTTAATTCAAATTCAGATCTTAGAAGTAAAAAGGAACTTTAGGACCAGTTGCAACGTAAGATGATGTTCCAGTAACTTTGCTTCAACAAAATACACCTCAAACAATGTTCTTATTTGTCGTTTAGATTCATTAATTTATAGTTTTAATGGATATTTTAGTTCTGCTTTATTTTCATAAATCATTCTCCTTTCTATATATATATACATAAAACTGTTTTAAAATTTGCTTACCTCAAACTCATTGAGAGCTTGAACAATTGATCCTTTAGCTGATAGTAGTTGAGGTTTTGAATGTGCAATTCCCTGCACGGCATCTGAGATAATTGTGAAAGCATTCTGTATCTCATTGCACACAGATTCCCTGCTGGCTCGAAGAGAAGAGATACCAGTGTTTTCCAAGCAAGCCAGGGAAGTAGAATATAACAATGAGGAAGATTGCTTCAAACAAGCACGGGCATTTGCTAGTTCATCACGTTGATCAGGTGCCTTGAGGTCCTGCCAGGAAAGAGAAAGTGTACATGAAATTTTAATAATATTATTATTTAATTCAATAAAAGATGAGGCAATAAACAGTGGCAGTTTTTTTCAGGAGGTGTTTTAATGTTTCATAACAAGCTGTGCAATGTTGTGGTGTACAATGTTAGTTGGTTACACCGTATATTTATTTTATGCTTTGGCCAGGCAGAAAAATAAATCTAGCCACCTTGGATAGACCACAAGATAGTTCACGAGGATGATTTTGCTCAAATAAACTGCACACCATTTGAAATTAACATGGGCAGATGTGATGAAGCTCGCCTTTCCATATCTGCTGTAATGATCTTTATGCCCTGTTTATGCTGTGCTTTGAACCATGAATTTGCAAGGGCAATTCAGACTGGAGCCCTTCTTGAGGAGGTGTTTTGCCCAGGAATCTAAATCCAAATAGTGTGCAGTTTATTTGAATGAAGATGTGTCCAAATCATTTCAAAACTCTTGCTTTCTTAATTGAATGATGTTGTTAATATTTCTTTACAAAAGGTTTCATCTCCCATAGATAATTGTCTTTGTATATTTGAGCAAAATCATCCTCGCTAACTGTCTTGTGGTCAATCCAAGGTGGCTGGATTGGTAATGTAATTAATATGATTATCAAAAGTGTCTTTAATGTTAAAAACTGGACATGAAACGTTTATGGGACATTTTTTGAGACAAAGTTAAATCAATTTGCAGCAGTGCAAATAGATTCCTGGGCAAAACACCTCCTCAAGAAGGGCTCGAGTCTGAATTGCCCTTGCAAATTTGTGGTTCAAAGCACAGCATAAACGGGGCATAAAAATCATTACAGCAGATATGGAAAGGCGAGTTTCATCACATTTGTCCATGTTAATTTCAATGCCAGCATCCAGTGATGAAAAGATTGCTCTTAATGAGCATTCCAGTGTTTCCAGAATACTTTAATTTGACTTTCTTGATAGTCATCAATAAAAAAAGCCATCACATCATCATTTATATCTGGGGTGTATTTTGTATTCAGGTTCTTATAAATCTTCCCTGTAACCTCTGCACTCAAAACATTAATTTTATTTATATCACTAAAAATTGAAAGTGCTCTCAGTTATTTCCGAAATCACTGCCTACTGCTACCAAGAAGTGAAAAAAAGATCTTTGAAGCATGACAGCTCCTGATAATGTCATATTCTACTGTCATAGGTTTGTATTGTGTCACTATCACTAGTTGCATGCTTCCTTGTGTGTGATGTACTTATCATACATTTACTTGAGTCTCATATACTCTCTCTCGTTCTCTCTCCCCCCCACACCAATAGACATGTATTATTTTATTTTTCATTATATTTATTAAAATCACCTCTACCTTCTTTCAACAAGAGGTTCCAATATACTAGCTTCGTTCTGATAAGGCTCTGACCAAAAGCTTTAGAAAAAAGCATGTTCCCAAAGGATTCACACAGTAAATCAGCTTTATTGACTGGTCAGGCTCTCAATGTTAATGCAGATCTAAACGCTGTGTAACCTGTACAACACATTAAGAATGGATGCTCAAGGATCCAAGAAATACCGAAGGCGACGATTGCATGGAACTTTTATGTCACTAATAAGTCAAATGCAGTATCAGCATTTGATGCTTATTACTGTCAATGCAATGAGTCATCACTTCATATGCTAATCTTTAACCCTGGAGCTGTAAATGAGAATACAGAATATCACAGGCTTCTCAGAACCAGTAATGTCTTCTGAATGTTTCCAAGAGATTTCATTTATTTTTGTCCATCTATTTTCATTTTTCTAGAATACTGAGATTACTGTCTTCAACATTGGGTTGTTTCTTAAGTCCAGTGTTCTGACCTCTGCTACCCTTCCCTACAAACTATTCCAGCTGATTCTTAAGGTTTTCCTTTGTTCTTATTTTCAGCAAACCACTTTACAGGTAGCAGAGATTATGGTTATCTGAAACTTTGGATGACTTGGATGCAAAATTCAGATTCCTTACCAAAAGCAAAAATAGCAACAGTGATTGAAAGGTGGGTGGGAGATTGAAATAGCATCATTGTTCTGTGGTCAATGAACTGGGTCAATGAAATTTGGCAAGACAGCTGATAGTCATGACCTAATTTGGAATCACTTTGTGTAAGGAGTAGCACTCTTTCCATTGCACAAGGTTTACCATAGTACAATTTAGACGCGGGGAGAAGGGAATCATTTAGATACAAATGGACCAACTATGGCTGTTTCAGCATTTTCTATTTTTACTTCAGATCTTCAACATCTACAGGTTGTTTTCCTTTTATGTCTACACTGCTGTTCTTCATATTCTTAAAGTTATTGCCCTGCATCCGTATAAGATCATATACTAAAGAACTGCACTAGTAAAAAGGCACCTACTATTCTCACATTCAATCCTTGTCTCTACACGCCTAATAAATAAAAGTCATCAATTATTCTATACTCATACTAACTAATCATATCACATGACATATTGCAGTACAGTTTGCCACAAATGAAATTTGGTGAAAATCCAACATTCATTACCAATAAATTATATAGCAATAAATATGGCTGCTTAAATTTTTCCATTGCACAACTACTAATCAAATTCTTCCCTCTGCTTCATACACTAGGCATTATTACCTAAACAAAATAATTTGGTCACTTCAATCCACGACTGTATGCAGGACACTGCTGTGTGCAATTGGCTGCTGCATTTCACCCACAGATATACATTCAATTCACTTTACAGTATATTCTGTGAAGCACTTTGAGATGTCTAGAGGATGTGAAAAGCACTATATCAAATGCAAGGATTATTATTATTACTCATTACTTGCATGCTATTGAAAAAAACACTAGACATTGAACAGAATTAGCTAAAGGCAGCAACTGTAAACAAAACTTGAATACAAGGTAAATCAAAGCATTAATTATTGCAATGGCTGCATTATGGTGCTGCACGTCATCATGTTTTCAGATCAATACAACACTATTTAATCAATAAAGTGCTCCAAAATGACCTTTCAGTCATGAAGCTTGAGATTAAAAGCTGTGACTTTTAATGTTTAAGAAATCAGTTTTTTTGCTGAGGCACAAGAATAAACCAAAACAATTTCTCTGAATGCACACTACATGACCATTGTACAAGATACCTTCTGCATAGAGGAAGCAAAGGCCTTAGACATACCATAAAACTCATAACCGTTATTAAGAACCCACCATTACCTTCATGGATAGTTTGCTAATATTTGGGAAAATTAAAAATCCACAAGTGTTATTCAGAATCATCTTCAGTACGTATATGCTCAGCCAACATAAAAGCAGTGTAGGGCAAGGCAGTTAAAGGGCAGGAAACACACATTTTTAAAATAGGAACTGTAAGAATTAAGTTGTCATATTCCCAAACCAGATTTGTTGCATTGATTACAAATTCCAATTTGCACAATTTTCAACCCATGAATCGCAAATGCCAAGTTGACAGTTCAGGTATTGAGCCTTGCAATAGGGTATATTGAATTCTCTATAGAAAAGACTTCTGAAGGCAGCAACCAAGCATCAAATGTAATTGCACAAATGATTCAAGTACTGGTATTCCTTTCTGATTCCATGAGCTAATACTGCACTGCCACTTGTTAATCTTTCACCTCTATATTCAGTAAGTTTGGCTAAGTCTTAGTTCAGTTTCTCATCTGTATGACTATAGATGGCAAAACTACCCATGAATCAGAACTAAAAGTGTACTTGATTATGGTTCTCTCACATGGTGGAGAAATTAACTGGAGGACCATTAGATTTTTTTTAAGGACCATTAGATAACACTGCCTTACGCAAAACATGAAAACACGGAAAGTCACATCTTAACATTGTAAAATCTTAACAGGTGGTTATTCATACTTTGGTACCAGTGCGTACCTCCATCCCATTGTGTGTGGAGAGTGCTGAGAATGAAGAATTGTTATTACATTTCTGCTGCTTAAATTATCCCTGGCTTGTTAGCAGAACTTTATTACATTTCTGTTGCTCCAGTCATCACAGTATTCTCTGTAATCATAATTTTCATTATGTTTCTTTGGCTCAAGCAGCTTGGAGTGGTCTGTCAGCAAAATAGTTAGTCAGAAGTTAGTCATGGAAATGTTTATTTTTCTCTGACACTCCCTTCACTTTCATTCTGGGTATAATGTTACAATCAGTAAACTTCAATTCTGAATCTTCACCTGAAATTATATTAATCCCAGTAACAT
The DNA here is from genome assembly GCF_018977255.1 of Callorhinchus milii. NCBI lineage: Eukaryota > Metazoa > Chordata > Chondrichthyes > Chimaeriformes > Callorhinchidae > Callorhinchus > Callorhinchus milii. The sequence continues at coordinate 16,872,613 of NW_024704748.1, read as the reverse complement.
TCTATTGTATATAAAAAATCTGACTTTCTATGTACAAATACTGTACTGCATTATAATTTCTATCAGCAAAACAAAGACTTCAGGGCAATAATCTGTATGGTAGGAGCAATTATATTACCACAAATGTCCCTTGGACACCAGAAATATTTTTTCAGCAAATTCATGTATGTAACTTCCAAAATTCCCAGAATACAGTATTGTTGTTCCTAGTTTTCATTCCAAAATGCCCATTTCATGCAATAACAATTCTGATTGTCCAAGTGACAATCTGAGGCAATTTTTCAGTTTAGTACTTCAGGAATTGTACATCAATGTTCCCGTGATAGGCAAATGAGTAGCATCTTAGAATAAGGAAATTTGGCAGTGCAATACTTCATATGACTACATTTAATTATCTTCTTTCTAGCTAAGTTTGTTACTTCTACACCAATGGAATAGTAATCAAAGATTTTAATGTTTGCTTCTGAATGCTTTGCAATAAGAAGGTTGTAAAATGTTAGACTTGGACTTTGAATTTGTGTGTGTTTTAAATAAAGGTAACATAATTCAATGCATCTTTAAAAGCATACTCCCTAAATGGAGCTCTTTACCTACAGACACAAATCATGTCCAAACCAATAGAGTACCAGATCACCCAAATTGCTCATCTAAATGCTAATTTCTTCTCAGTGTAATAAAAGATCACATGACAGAAAGCATGACAATTGTGACATCTAGTGGCAAAAAACAAGTTAGGAGAATGATTAGAATTGAGTTGCCCTTGCATAAATTTGTATTTGAGAAAAAAACTGTTAGACTAAAATACAAAAACCGAAACAGGCAAATCTAAAAATGTATAAAACTTGATGTATAAAATTCACACTGAAAGGGTAATTTATTAAGTTTTGTAAACACAGATTAAAAATCTTCCCTTTGTCTACTACATCAGATGAGCATATGCAATAGTACCAGTATTGAACTGAAAATAGAAGCCCTTTGGTATTCTTGGGATATCAGCTACTCCATATGATATTTATGAGACAATGCTGATAAGCTTCATTCATAAGACCTTGCATGTGACATCAAATGTTAAGATAGATTTACTGCAGCATATTTATCGCTTGAAATAAATAAATGTATATATAAAGCTTCAAGTTTACAAATTAAGTATTTTTTCACTTATATTATTCCAGAATACTACCATGTAACTCGCACAGGGTTTCATAAAATCATTACTGCCCTATTTAACATTGGTGTCTTTAGACATCCTCCTGATGTGAAAGGTGCTATACAATTGTAATTTGTTGTTGTTAATTGCTGCAAGTGATTAAGAGTAGAGAGCAGCATTTATAGGTCTTCTTCCAAAATTGAATTCACTGAGGACTAAAAGCTTTAAACACGTACATCTAAGTGCATGATTAGAGCTCTGCCAACCAATAGTTAGTTTTCTGATATTTACAGAGCTGATTATGTGACCTGTTCTTTAATATTATTAAAAAGCTTAAGGGCAGCCATTTCTGGAATGGAGACCAAATCAACTCCTCACTCGACATTTATGCTGCAGTGGCACAAATCATTTTTCTGGTGAAACCAACTCTTCAAGGCAGTCTCTAGTGCAATTTGCTTCAAGATCAATTTATATTGTGTTGTTAGCATCAATTCAGCACCATCTTTATACTGAATAAATGAGAAAAGCACAGTATAAATAGGGTATAAGCAAAACAATCAAAATCCTGTCAGTTCTCATATAAACTACACTTACCAAGAATTCTGTTATAGAATAAACAAGTTAATATTTACAGGACATTACATATTCCTGTAATTATCTGTGTCAAACAAGGCCAATTAGACAAGATTGATTCATACTTTCAATGAGTATCATAATCTGCTCTCTAATGTGGGTAACAAAACACTAAATAAGCAGTAATTTTGTCAATGAATTAGCAAGTGTGATATGTGACCAAAATTGCTTGGGAAAACATAATTTGGTTGAGACTAACATACATTATAGACATTATAATATTATAAATTATTTTATAATCCACAGTTTCTCAACCTGATATCCTTTGAGAGATATCCTCCATGTGGTAAAATGGCTACAATTAATAGAAACACGTAATATCTCCATTTCCCCCCATTTTTGGTATTTCTGATTCATAATTAGTTCTTTAGGACATTTCTGTATTCCAAGAGAGATATGATTTAGAGAAATGATTGCTGTATCAGACATACTCAAGTCTAAGTTTAAATTCTTCCCAAATGTTGAAGCACAATGAAGGCAATGTTGTCATATTTTCTGGTATGGCTGTAAAACCACTGACAATTATTAATATCAACTATCCATACCTGTTGTCGTTTGTGAGTCAAAACATCCAGTTTTGCTAAATCGTGTCCAAACATTTTGTATGCCTTGTTTATTTCACCTTTGGTTGATGCATTTTTTAACAATTCAAATGTTTTCTGGACCTATTAATAAAAAAAATATGTAATATAGTATCACTTTAATAATCAATAATAATTACAATAGCATTAATATATCCCCATAATATTTTAATTGAAATAAACCTTTTCATCTTATACAAATGTACTTACAACTGTAAGGTGTTGCAATAGGTATAAAACGTCAATCATGTCAGCCAGAATAAGGAGTCTGGTAACAGCAGCAAGAAGAGCACGGGCAGCTTGAACCACAGCTTCCCTTTTTGGTAAGGCACATGGGTCATCTGTAAATTCTCTTGATGTGACTCTCATGACTTCACCTAGAAGGGGTTAAATACACAATTAAACACACCAGAAACAGCAGCACTTTAAAAATAATCATTGACAGCAGTTAGTAAGACTGCAGTTAATGGAGACGTAAATAACTTCATAAGGAAAATTGTCTCAAGCAACAATAGCTTTGCAACATATTTCAACCAGTTTTCATATGTTCTGCTTCACTGGGACAAACTGATAAAAGGCATTAATCCAATTTGCCAAGATATAAGTTGACAAGCATTACTGCATCACTATAATATAGCAAGCTTTCAATAAAGTGGATGCAAAATATATAACTGCAATCATTAACTATCATTGCGTCAACTCCAGGATAAGGTATTGGGAGTTGAGGAAGCCATAGAGAAATGTGCAGAGTCCAGCATATAGTTCAAAATGTGTCTGGTTCACTTTTGATTTAAACATTTATTTCCGTGTGATCTTTTTGATGTGTCCAAAAGCACAAGATTAAATTGTGGTTCTGCCCAGGAAGATGATTAGAGAATTCACCTGCCATGTGTGCTCTGGAGATACCAGGTGTTCCCTTTCAAAATATACTTTTCCCAATTGAGCATTCAGCTGAGTAAACAAGCTGTAAATCCATATGTAATTATCCCATAAGCATAAGAGCAAAAAAAAACTTTAAATAAATAGGCAGCAGGGCTTTAATCTAGTTCTTACAGGTATAGCATTACTGTCATTTTGAAGTATTAAATTACTGAGTTGATCAAATTATCACACCCCACTTTTATAAATTTTATTCATGGGTTTTCTAAAGCAAATAAGATCTTTGAAAATATATTTCTGGGTGGTCTCACATCACTTGTAGAAGTGGTGCACAAGGCTTGCCAGCTGCATCATAAGTAACCATTTTATAGGTTTACAAATGAGCAGGTCCAGCCCAGGTATGACGAAAGAGCAGGACTATGATTCAGTCTGAGTTACATTTTTTTTACCATATTGGTATTGGGAAAGAGTTAATACAATTTATCAGGATGATAAAGAATATATATATATATATATATATATATATCAAGAATTGATATATATCCATTGCATTGAGAACTTAGCGTAATAACAGGATAATTTCCTCCTCGGGGGCATGTAACAAGCTGTAAATGTACTGTTTACTTCCTTATGCCTCTTGTTTATGTATATTTCTATCTGTTTATATTCAATATTAATAAAAACTTTTACAATATCCAAATGCCCATGAAAGGATTTTTTGATCAATGCATTCATGTGTTGGCACACCCAATTTTCAATAAGCTTTCTACAGTGATTGATTCCAGCTCCTACCTATCATTACCATAGCAACCTGAAACTAAAGGCATCCTGTATTCATTTCGTCTAACCTTTTAAAGAGACAGAATCTGATGTGGGTATCATTCCATTTATTTTCAGTTACAAATTGCTTCTTTTAATTTAACACATATTCATTACTTCTAAGTGTAGGACAGAAAATGCAACAAAATGAAAGCCACCAAGCATATCACATTTGACTAATACTGAATAGTTTGTTTCAGTCTTGAAATGAATTTATACTGAAAGATGCATTTGTTTCAAGCAAAAATTGCCAAAGCCAGAGGGCCACTGAAAGGTCTGAGCAATTAGAGTGAAAAATTTCAATGTTGAAAATGTTTTAAAATGCACAGAACTGGAGAAAATACATCAATGGCTGAGCTGTTAAAAAGATTGAACTGAATGCACCAGTGATGTGACTACGTCAATCTTCAGCTTCAGGCTTTTTCTTTGCAGCTTCATGATGGCTTTGTGGATAAATGCATTCCCCGACTTGATACTCAGCTACTCATAAAAGAAAGGGCACAAGTTTTATCTCTTGTTTGTGCTAAGTATGGTGACCAGTCAGGTGACAGAGGAGATGTAATTGGTTCAGTATATCTGGTCTGGGGAGAGCAAAGAAACAGCCAAGGGCCATGTTCCTGATTGTGGTCCAGTGAATCTTTGTTGTGGAAGGTGGAGGTGAGTTGAAGACATTAGCAGACCTGGTTGACACTTTACGTGGTTCTACATCCTGCCTATATTCATTAACCAGACTGATACATGAAAAATAGACAGACTAGTGAGGTACTGGAAGGCTTCTGATGTCTATGAAGGTGTATCTGTAAGCCGATGCAGCAGCCAGTTTGTGCACAGCATTGTCCCACAAACAGGCAGGAGGTGAATAATCAATTTAACTGGAGGATTGTTGGCTAGATCCCCTGGATGTTCATTTTCTTTTCAAATTGTGACATTGTTTCCACTCCCAACAATGTAGCACTCCCCCAACAATACACAAGAGTGTCAGCCCAGAGCATGAGCTCCAAGTCCTCCTCGACAGGACTTGAATCCACAAACTTCTGACCCACACGTGAGAGTGCTACCAATTGAGCCAGGCTGTCATCAATAACAAGGTTAAACGGTAGACCTCTCTATAATGTGCAACCTGTGATTTACAGCAAAGGTTGAAGTAAGATCAGAATGACAAATTACAATTGGTTTATTTTTTTATATGTAGGAAGACCTGTACAAACCCAACACTTCTTTTTCTCCATGCTATTAATACTATTGATGGTACTGAAATGTGGGTTGACCTTAAAATACAGGAAAAGGATTCTAGAAAGGCTCATTATCAACTCTCTCCAAACTCCACTGATCAGTAATGGGGAAGGTATCAAAAAGGATTATGGATATAGTGTTGAAGGCAGACTTCAAATGCCAAAACCAGAATACATCACTGTGTTTGAGTACTAAACTGATTGAAGTACTGTTTGAACACAAGGCTGTATGACTTTGTCCTAACATCATCCAAGCTGCAAATGTACCTCATGTGTTATCTTATTTATATAAAAAGGCATGTCTAACATTGCCAAGCACCTACTGTAATCTTGGAAATTGAATGTTATCCTTATGTTAAATTTAACCCATTAATGGCTGAGTTACTATAATTCTTAAATTGAGTTATGATACGTTAAATGGGAGCTAGTGATGGTGTAATTCCACAACTCAGCTTATTTTTAACCTTTGCTATGATTATGTTGACAATTATATTATCTTTCAAGGGGTAGAACAAAAACAAGATTACATTTGTATAGCGCCTTTCATGTCGGGAGAACGTCCCAAGGCGCTGGATGGAGTACAGCATTTCAGACCCGATCTGGGGTCAGGGGGGTAAGGGAGGGGAGGGCAAGGAGGGTGGCCGATGGCATGGTCGAAGAGGAGGGTCTTGAGGCGGGACTTGAAGGAGGCTAAGGAGGGGGCGAGGTGGAGTGACTGGGGGATGGAATTCCAGAGATTGGGGGCAGAGTGGCTGAAGGCGTGAGGCCATGGAGGACTTTGTATGTGAGGACCAGGATCTTGAACTGGATCCTCTGAAGGATAGGGAGCCAGTGGAGTCGGGCGAGAGTGGTGAAGATGGGCTCACAGAGTTTGGTGTGGGAGAGGACATGAGCTGCAGAGTTCTGAAAGTAGTGAAATAATGTGGTTATTTGAGGGATACTGTATCAAAATGTGGAGTCCTGTAGCTCAGTGGTTAGAGCACTCGCTTTGCAAGCGAGAGACCTGAGTTCAATTCCAGGCAGGGCGAAACCTTGGGCAAGTTTCCTTACTCCACACGCCTAATAATAATCCCTCCAAAACAAAACAATAATAAATTGGTCATATTCAATCTACGACTGTTTGTGGGACATTGCTGTGCGCAATTGGCTGCTGCGTTCGCCCACAAGTATACAGTCAATTCACTTTACAGTGTGTTCTGTGAAGCGCTTTGCGATGTCCTCCCGACGTGAAAAGCGCTATATCAAATGCAAGGATTATTATTATTATTAATTATCTCTGAGGTGATCTAAGCATGGTCTTTCCAGTGTTGCATTTTATTAACGTGAATTGCCTGGTTGTGAATGAATCACTTTGATGGAAGTCATTTTATCATCTTAGGACAACTCCAAGGTATGTGTATAAATCAAACTTGTTTAATCAAAGGAATAGGCCATAAAATGGTGCTTTAGATATTTTCCTAAAATAAAAAAATTGCTTGGCAAATCCGTTTTCAATATACTTTTAGCTTCCTCGTAAAAAATCACATGACAAATCCCTACATTTGTATTGGGCAATCCTTTTGAGATTGGTGCTAGGGTCAGCCTGGCTCAGTTGGTGTACTCTCACCTCTGAGTAAGAATGCTGTGGGTTTAAGCCCCACATTGCGACTTAGAGTTCACTATCTTGGCTGACACACCAATACAGTGTTGGGGGAGCGTTGCATTTTGGAGGTGCTGTTTTATGGTCGAGACATTAAAGGGAGGTCCTATCTGCCTTTCAAGTGGATGTTAAAGATTCCATATCACTATTCAAAAAGTTCTCTAGACTCCTGGCCAACAAAACCCCCAAATAAAAAAAATTGGTCAATCACATCATGATCGTTTGTGGAATATTGTTGTGTCCTAATTAGCTGCTATGTTAACCTGTGAATATACAGTCACTACATTTTACAGTAAGTCTGTAAATCCTGTGAAGTGCTTTGAGATGATGACAACATGATAAGGCATTATATCAAATGCAAGGAATATTATGGCTTCTTAGAAGTTCATTCCTTTTAAAGTAGACACTAACTTGGTATAATATGACATTCTACACAGAAAGCAATTGCTAAACTAAAAATTACGACAATGAAATATTCTGTGAGCTGTGTAAAGTGGTCCCTTCCCAGCTTTAACCGATAACTTCGAGAAGTACTGGCATGAGGCTCCTTAGAGACTTACCTGAGAACTGCAAGATGCTCTGGAAATGGGGAAAATGTTGACATTGATTTAAATGTCAAGCATCAAATAGCTTCTTCACAATTTAAAGACAACTTTAATCCTCCATCAAATCTCAATATAGATTTATCTCTGTGCTAAACATCTTCTGTTACTGAACTAAAATCTGGAAATTTAAACTAGTTTCCATCAATTTAAAGAGGACGAAAAGCTTTGAGCAAGTACTTTTGATTTAAAATTCTTCTCCAAAATGCACAGTCACTACACTTTACAGTGTAGCTATAGCCTTTGAAGCACTTTGAGATGTCTTGCCAATGTGAAAAGCACCATATCGGATGTAAAGATTATGATTTATTAACATTTTCTGAGATGCTGCTCTGGTGACATCGCCAATGCAGAGGACCCATATGCTTTCTGGAACAAATCCATCGTTAAATGCAGACGGGGAGCAATGAACTGCTTGAAAGCTTATCTGGAACTGGTTGAATGTATAGCATCATCTGTGTATACCTGTTAATTGCCTCTCTTTCGTAGTATCAGATGGTGCTCAGGGCAGTCCAATGCTCCCACTTTGTTAAATTCAACAACGCCACTCTGGGATACCCACATCTCTGCTATTCCATTACAGTCACCAGAATGTAAATTTCTAGGAATATTCAAGGTGCCTCACTTCAGATAATTAGCTTTGCCCTCTATTAAGAATTCCACCTAGGTCTAGATTTACTCTATTAATGTAACATTTCATAGCATCCAGCATATGACAAATTCTTAAAAATACTACTTTAATTTCAAAGTCAGTTTTCTGTAAGTTCTTTTTAAGAATTTCTCCCCATATATCTTTGAACAGAAATTCTCTAACATTTTTTATTCCTTTATAATCCTGCCATTTTTTAATATTTCACAACCTCAAAGTACAAGGCACCATCATTTATACTTGGCCTTGGTTCTGAAGCTGCCAAGATACTTAAATCAATAGGCTTTTTGTATACTAGAATATGCAGTATGAAAATCAATGATAAAACCTTACATTAGGAAGTAACATAGCTGGTGTATATCATTGTCCATCAACAAATTTTGGGAATCAGTTTTGAGTTGCAAAATCCATACTGTGTGAATATACTAAGCAGCATCCTTAGGACCATTTGCAGAAGAATATTTGAGAAACTAGGAGGTGATAGTCTTGGAAGGTGAACAGATAACACGTTTTGATATTCAATCTATGCACAAAATGGGCGTAGAGGAGGAGGGTAAGAAAATATTTGACATGAAAATAACTCTAAACTGTTAAGAATTAAACTGTTTAGTTAAACAATCAGATCACAAATACAGAAAAAAACATTTATTCTTTCAAATATACATGTAAACAATATGGATGACTACATTTTTTAATAGATAAAATACATGAAGATTTTCCTTTTACTTTTTAAGCTTGATGTAGTTTTGTTCACTTAAACAATAAAGTTTAAAGGTTCTCGGGCAGTTGTCACCCTTATTATCTCAATGTTAATAAAATAGATGCTGGCTCAATGCTAATATTTACAAATTGACTACATTCAGATGCGGACTTAGATCAATGAATGCAAGATATAAGGTTAATGGTATAAGTCCAGGCCAATGATAAGAAGCATTTTTTTTAGGGATGGTGCTCAAGTGCAACTGAACTTCGAGCTGCCATCATGTTTAACAGAACAAAATTTGTTTTCTCACTGATTACACACAAACTTCACAGCAAATAAATGATTTGCTTCTGCAAATAACAATGAGAGATTAACACCAACTTTAACATACTGCCTTAATCAGCTGACGGTTGACAGATAGGTTGATAAATTGTTCTATAGACTTTGTTTGCTTAATATAGTAACCCAGGTTTGTGACAAGTGTATCAATTTTACAGGAATAGAAGACTGGGAACTCAATAATAACTGGCAGCCGCTTTAACAAAATTAAAAATATTTTGGTTCTGAGAATCTTTGGCTATATAAGATAGACAGTTGTTAAATCATAAACAGGTGATATTGTCTACCTTTGTTGCATGTGCTGCACAAATGAAAATAAGGGAAGCTACATTATAATAAACATTTGGCTCTCACCATCAACTAATGCAAAAGCTCTTGTTTTATTGGTTTCACCAGAATGGAACTATTCTATTAAATGGAAGTCCTACACTCCCTGATAATATTAGAGTATAAGAGTAGGGAAGTCTTGCTGCAACTGTATAAGGCCCTGGTGAGACCACACCTGGAATACTGTGTCATTTAAGGAAGGATGTACTTGCCTTGGAGGGGGTGCAGCGTAGATTTACTAGGTTAGTGCCAGGGATGAAGGGGATGAGTTACGAGGCTAGGCTGACCAATTTGGTCCTATATTCTCTAGAATATAGAAGAATTAGAGAGGATCTTATAGAAACCTATAAGATCATCAAAGGGAATTATAGAGTAGATAGTGGGAGATTGTTTCCCCTGGTTGGAGAAACTAAAACCAGGGGTCACAACCTTAAAATCAGAGGCCAGCCCTTTCGCACTGAGTTGAGGAAGAACTTCTTCACTCAAAGGGTGGTGAATGTATGGAACTCACTACCCCAAAGGGCTGTTGAGGCTCAGTCCTTGAACCTATTCAAGACTGAGATAGATAGATATCTTATTGCAAAAGGGATTAAGGGATATGGGGATAAGGCAGGGTTAGATTGTTAGCTGTAGTTAGATTAGAAGATCAGCCATGATTGAATGGCGGGGCAGGCTCGAAGGGCGAATGGCCTACTCCTGCTCCTACATGTTATGTTATGTTAATATTCACTTTCTTTACTCTTATTTTAAAAAAAGAGTCATTTCAGGGTTTGATTATTGTTTGTTTAAAAAATTAGTACATCATTATTCTCACAGCACATTTCTCTACAATTGTTAAAGTTGCAGAAAGTACTTCAAACAATTTCAAAACAGAATAAACGATAGTTTAGTGGTATGAAACCCTAAATTACTGCAAAATAGCATCTAAGAATTTTCAGTATGGGTCAAGAAAATGTTTAATATGAAATATGTTTTGCTTGGACCAAGAGATGTAACAAAGACATTAATCCTTTCATTCGAATTCTGCTGAGCACATATATACCATATTTCAATCAATTAATTGAAAAATTAATTGAACTGGAATTCAATTCATTCGTAAAATGACCATATCAAATATGTCCACCTTGCCCATGACATGGCTCCTTCGTTGGTGGAGGAGGACTGTAACCACAGGGCTCCAGAAAATTACCAACTCAAGTTATCAATAAGGACAGTAAACAGCTACTTCCAGTTAGCAATTGAAGGCTTGTGACATCACTGAACATGAGTGTAGAGAGCCAGCTGGTAGCTATATTCTTACAATAATGTGATTTCCATGCTTAATGTGATGTCCATTACTCGCCTTATAAGTGAGACACTGCTATATTAATAATAATAATCCTTGCATTTGATATAGCGCTTTCTACGTCGGGAGGATGTCCCAAAGCGCTTCACAGGACACACTGTAAAGTGAATTGACTGTATACTTGTGGGCGAACGCGGCCGCCAATTGCGCACAGCAATGTCCCACAAACAGTCATAGATTGAAAATGACCAATTTATTATTGTTTTTGTTTTTTGGAGGGACTATTATTAGGCGTGTGGAGTAAGGAAACTTGCCCAAGGTTTCGCCCTGCCTGGAATTGAACTCAGGTCTCTCGCTTGCAAAGCGAGTGCTCTAACCACTGAGCTACAGGACTCCACAAGGGTATTGAAGGGTACTGTAGTGGAATTCACTTTAAAGAGCAACAATGGACAACTTAATCGAAGAAAGCACAGTAGCCGATCTCAATCCTTTCACAGACCTCTTGCACCTCTGGAGATAGATCAGGAATAGAAGTTCTTGCTCATTTTACTCTCCCTGACATGATAAGAACATCAATTTTTGCATCATTATTGCCCACTCTCATTTCACAGTCTCTCCCCTCCCCCCCACCAGTGTAGATCAGGAATCAGACCTTCAAGCTGGTACATTCACGTTTTGTATGGTTTGGCCTTTAAATAGATAAGCTTGTGAAGTATCTTTAATCATTGCATGTCTAAGTAATATAGGAAGTCGTACATAAATTAGAAACATTAATTAACAGCTTGTTTAATTATACAAGTATCCAACATTCGGATTTTCTCTGCATTATTCATCATGTAAGCTAAATGCTTTCAATCTGTGAAAGTTTTAGTTGCAAACCTTTGGTTTTAAATTCAAGCATATTTATTTACTTGGATACCTTAGCACCATTTAGTCTCCTGGATCAACTACAGTATGGTAGAATGCATTTTTGTGCAATAGAAAACGGATAAGAAGAACATTGTTTAGCTGGTCAGAAAAGTTTTTAAGATTTTTCAGAAAGAATAGGTCAAATACAAATACTGTCTGCAGATTTTAAAACATTGTAGGAGCAGTAGCATCATTAATTTAAAGAATATTGCTTAATTGCATAATCTAATCCGTGCTTACATTGTGCAATTAAAGGGAAGCAGCAATAGTATTTAAAATCATTAGAAAGAGGATTTTAGTGAACTCTGGAAGAATAGATTTCTAACTTTATGTAAGTGAAGTTTTGAAGGAGAATAGATTTCAAACCTTAAAAGTGCTCAATACTAGATACTACAGTAATTACAGCAAAGCAATGTATCCATATGACTGCAGGTACAGCAGGATTCCTTTGTGTAATTGAACAAGCTGAATAATGATCATGTACGAAATAACAAATTTGTGTTGTATTATTAGATTTTGCCTTGATTAGAATCAGCTTCACAGTCCGTACAATTATCCCTGCAATACAGGAAATCATTAATGAAATTCCTTCTACTGTATTTTAAAGCAGTGACCTTCAAAGAATAATTATTTGTAGTTGTAATGAGCATGCAGAATCAGGTGCTTAAGTTCAAATTAATTTGACCTTTTTTTATTCCTCCAGACACAAAATTTAAAAATTAAAATGTCAATTAGAATTTGGGTTCAAATTCAGCCTATAATACAAAATGCTAGCGATTTTCGATTTTGAAGCAAAGAATCAGTCAACCTAACAGTATGGCGTGAGAAATTATTTTTGTGTGCATCATACCCCTTTCTCATTTTTTGAACCATTTGAGTATTTAGCAAAGGTCCACTGTGAACATTTAAAATGAATTAATGCAAACATTGAATAATGAAAATGTATAAAGAATAAAATTATTCAAATATCCCCATGCACACTAAATGTCTGGAATTATGCAATTTCATCAGCTGCCATTCAGGTGCTCTAACTTATGTCTTAATTTATTCAAATGCCCTCTTCTAATTATGGTCATTGCCCAGAATCATTAAAATGTGGCAAGCTATAATTCATTTATTGTGGCAAAGCTGAGATATTAGATAGGGATCTACTTCAGTTAAACTTTTATCGTCTGCAACGATTCGCGTTAATCACTACTGAATTTCATTCAAAGTCACTCATCCAACAACAGCCATTTAATGAGCCCTAACAGCAGACAAGACAGAAATCATGCTTATATCAAGGAACCCAATTATTTGAGTATTTCCCTAATAAGCTGTACAATACGGATGAATGAATTGAGTTTGGTTTGATATGCAGTTTGGTTGATCCAAATCAGTCTGAATTGAGATTTGGAGCTGCTTTGTTACATAGAGCAGAAATCTCTGGGAAAAAATCAAATTATATTGTTATTTAACCAAAACAACATACACGGTGCTTGCTCTTTCTATCTTCTATTTCTTTCTGTGTACCATATTTAGTAGTTGTGGCAACCCATTGCCTCAGTTTCTGGTCTTTGGTTCAACCAGTAGATGTGGCCATGCCATCTGCAGTGCCATAAAAAGTTACTTCCACCTGATAAAAAAAATTCAAATTGTATACTGCAAGCAGACAGTTTTTATCCCTTTACCATGTATAGCAGAAAAATAGTTAAATAAATGTATTCATAATTGAATAGAAAATCTATCTATTTTATAACATATACAATTCTGCCCAAATAATCTTAGTACTGTACCAAAATATATTTCTTTCAATGGTAACTGCCGTTGGTTCACTTGTAGCGATCTTCTAGGAGAACAAATGATCATAAAGGTAACTATAGTATATTTGCTTTTAGAAGCTGAAAACAAGATAAGCTAAACAAGATAAACTAAGGAACTGCAGCTGCCAAATAAGAGAAATACTTCAGTTTGTCTTAGTTTGAATTTAAAACTGCTGTAAAGAAAGCCATGTTCACACATTGTAGCACTGATGACCCCAAACAGGAAATACAATATTTCATCACTGTACAAACTAAAATATAATGACTTACTTCATTATGATTTAAAATGTAATAGTGACGAGAAGGGAATATCCTAACACAGTAATTGAAAAACTTCTTGCCTCCATGCAGTTCTGACCAACTCTTCTCATCTATAATTGGTCACCTCTTCCATGTTATTCGAATATCCTAGGGCAGAATTAGAGTTGCACAAACCTCAAGAGAATTCAGAATCCTCTTTTTCCACTCCACCCACCCACACACATACAATCCTTAGGCTGTTTCTAAGCTTACAAGAATAGTGCTAGTGTGATGAGAACTTGACACTTCTTGTTTTATTTAAATATAAACCAGGATATATGCCTTTCATCTGCACTGCTTCTCAGATTGATGCACAGTGTAGATGGACATGGACAACATCTCTTGAAACTATCGAACAGTCATGTCAATTTAGACATGTGGAGATGATATAATCTCTACTCATTCCAAACATGATGGAACATATCTGCTTCAGGGCTTTGTATGTCATTCACCTAAATAGCTGAGAGTATAAAGTCTTCCAAGATAGTAGCCTGAGCATCATAGATTTGAGTGGGAGTTAGAGCAATTTATGGAGCATCATGCTTAGGCCACTTTTTAATTAGACACTTGTTTGTGTCGTTGTGCATGTATATCTTTGCTCTAATGTGTCTATGCCTTTCCCACCCATCTGTGAGAATCTGCATTTCTGTGTCTCTGCTCTATGTATGTTGTTTGTGTAACAGTCTCAGTTTCGCTGCCAGTTAAGTTCTCAGTTGGTTCCCTGCATCTCTGACAGTCCCCAGCTGTGAGATTCAAACATAAATCGGCAGATAACATCCGGGCATCCTTGCCATCCAATCACACGTATAGAAAAATGCACCTGCCAAATTCAATTTCTATTAGTGAAGCACATCATAAACATAGCATGAATGTCTGTGTAGAAACCAACGAGGCTTACACAACTCATGCACATCAGAGCTGATGTAAACTAGATTGAATACATCAAAGAAATGAGTACTGTGTGTTGACAGTGACAGTAATAGAAACACAATTTATTTACGTAACCAACCATCACTAACTCACATAAGATGCTTCTTCAAAGAGTACTATTTGCACTTGCACATATTAATTGTTGTCCTGCTTTGACCTGGTCTCCTGTAATATGAAAAAGCATTTGTCTATTGCAAGAGTCCACATGGATAAATGTTTTATTATTCTACATTCTTGTCTCCACGTTAGGTGATGAATTACTATGGTTTTGCCAACAATTTAGTACAAACTCAATGTTTAAATTGGGGTTGAACCAATGTGCATCATATTGGAGGTCTAACCCAAGAGTATAAATACTGGTGGGCTTCATCCATTTTTAATGGTTTCAACAGGATCTGCCTTAGTATGTGGCATCTCTTTATGGTGTGCAAAAAAAAGGAGAAAAAGAAATTGGAGAGATAAACTATAACAAGTTTTTTTTTCTGTTTTCTTTCCTCCATTTTTAAACACTAAGTGGAAGACCTGTTGAAATCATTTGAAAAAGTCATCAGAACGAATCCGCAGAGCTACATTTCAAAGAAATGTTCAGAATAAAACCTGGGTGTAAAATGTAGCATTTTGGAACCCACCCCAAAATAATTACTAATTAGCTCTCCAGTGATTGTTATTTCTGATTTCCAGCTCATCATATTATCTACGGGGTTAAAAAAAAATCAAGGTCAATAAGGTCATGAACTAACATTGGTTACCAGCTAGCTCAATGACCGAGGTTTTAAAAATGATCCATCTTCATTGCATTTAATTTCTTTCCTGTGCTGTGCATCCCTCCACCCACCCCACCACCACTTCCCCCTTTTGTTTTTATGCAGCATGCTCAGAGTTTTTTTAAGCTTCTTTAAACTTCTTTGTTCTATTTCTATTTTTTGCTTGAACAGTTGTTCTGTTTCTGTACTGCTCCGTTCAGTGGCAAAAATCAGTTACTACAGCAAACAGTTTACCCTGACCTTCATTCCAGCACTGTTCAGTGGGAAGAATCAGTCACCACCAATGTAAAGGTTAAGTATTAGATTTCACAGAGGCATTTTGTGCTTAACCTCTACCACACTGAGGTTTTTGATTACCTCACACTACAAATGACTTTATTAATGTTCCTTCTGGTAAAGAAAGTTAATAAAAACAAAACTAACTCCTTCCACAGCACTGCTAGAGAATTCCGTTTTTTTTTTAAAAAGACTTTGTAAAAATCTGGCTTTAAGAATCATCAAAACGAACATAAATTGGAATTAACATAGGAAACTTGATATAGTCCTAAATTGAAGATTTTTTAAAATCTGTGTCCTGCTAACATGTCAAGATATTTTGTTGTAAATACTTGTATGTTTGGGAGTTGCTTCTCCCGGACATTTCAAGAAAGTGGGAGACATAGATTTCATTCACACCCACCTGATAAGATGATAAAAAGTATTATACCATTTGCATGACAAGCCTTTGGCAACACTACAATAAAGAAAAATAAATTGGTTCAACATCACGTCACCATCTCCAAAAAGAAATTGAATAGCAAGATGATGCTGGCCTCCACAATTTTGACTTGCACGTACGAGTTCTGGTCTCTGCTATCTTTAGGCAATCAGGAATTTAAAATTACAGCAACAGCTTTCCAAACATTCCCGTTTAAATTAAAATGAAGTGGGGGCAATGAGTATGGGTGGGGGGTGGGAGGAGGTTTCAAGAAGGAAAATTAGTTGCAGTTGGAGCTCTACAAAGACGCAATACATTAGTTTGGATACTGTTATAATAAAGATTGCCAGTTAGGAATCTTTGGAAAGCACCACCTTAAAAGCTTGTGTGAGTTTGAATGACGGTATGAGTTACTGTTCAGCATTCCAAACACAGCTGCACTACTACCCACAATCGAATTTTAATCAGCTGACAAGTGAGAATACTAAGGCGACTATATTTAGTAATATGCACCAGCCTTCCATATTTCATTTCATTCTGCAGAACCACATTTGCACCATGGGGCCAAGTTTCTATCCATACAAGTAAGAAGTTTTTTTAAAAAAATGACAAACGCAAGCAAAATTTGAAAGACTTAAAGGCTCAATTCATTTGTTGCACTAAACATACAAATGTCAAAATGATTGTCGTTTTGGTGCTAATAATCACAGCTGTACTGTAATTTTGTGTCACAGAAAGCCTGTACTATGAACAGTCACAGTCTGTACTGTGAATAATCATTCCATTCTATACTCAGTTCCAGCTCAAATGTACTTTCTATATAACTATGTCGATCGTTACAGCACAACAGGTAAATGGGATAAAATTGTATCTGTTAACCAATAGCTTCAGAAATTATATTTCATGTCATGCAACATGATGATTGAGAGGGGACCTAATAATTGTGTTTAAGATTATGAAATGATTTGAGAGGGTGGAAGTTGATAAGCTGTTCCACTTGTTGGGCAGGCACAAATGTAAGGAGACTACTAGTAGATCTAAAAGGGATTTAAGAGACACCTCTTCACGGAGCAGGTGGTAAGAATGTGAAACTTTGGACTTGTAATACCAGATGGCCAGAATACTTGAAATCACTTAAAATGTTTCTTATTTAGGAGTATATTAGCTCTTTAATTTTAAATTAAAAGATCCCACAGAAGACTAGGTTTCCACATGGTATTGTGAAGATACTATGCAACCAAACTTCACAGTAGATCATAACTGAGGTATAGCTTGCGGTTTATTAGATCTCATCCATCTAGAATTCCCGACTGTCTGCCCATTAAAACATTAAGCAGTTCCTTGAATGAATCGAGTAACCTGGTCTCTTCCAGCTGTCAACTGCCCTTTGTGTAAAGAAATACTCTCTGATGTCTGTCCTACAATTGCCCTTCACATTCCTGATTCTGTGCCCTCTTACCCTCGTGTCTTGGTATATCTGAAAGTATTGTTCTGGATTTATTTTCTCTGCACCATTAATGATCTTACTTACCCGATAAGGTCCTGTCTGAAACAACGCTTTTGTTTCAGACATGCTTATCTAGTCATTCTTCATATGTCTTCCCTTGAATATTTGGGGTCAGCCTAATTGCTTTCCTCTGCACTTCCTTGAGAGCCTGGCCGACCAGCATAAAGTACTCCAAATCCAACCTGACCAGAGAACTCTACAGTTTGAGTGTCTGGAGACCTAAATTCAATTGATTTGTTAATGTAACTGAGCATCCCATTTGCCTTATTTACAACTGCTTCACACTGTTCAGACATGGGGAGCAATAAGCCAAATAACTGCCCTAGATCTCTTTCAGTATCCTCTCTGACAACTCCTGTCACATCCAGGCGTCTCCTGTTTTAACTTTCTATACACAGTGCCTTGCATAATTGAAATAAAACTGTCGTTATACATTAACTTCTTTCTTTTGTCACAATATATACCGCTTTGTAAATATTGTACTGCTGAACATGACCTGCTCAACTGTCTTAGTTCTACAGTGCATGTGAGTTGTTTGGTGCTCTTCATTCATGGGTGAAGTACTATAAATAGCAGGTTACTCTCCAATAACTGGTACACAGATGTCCATTAGATTTTATCTCGTAAACGTAGATAGATATGAATGAACCACATGTTAGGCATAGTAATACAATTAATATGTAGTTGGCTTCAATGCAATTCTCCATTTCCCTTTCACCCGGTATACAATATTTCTGCAACTTCATTAAACATATTTTTCTGCCCTTACATTGCTTTTCTTAGTTAATATTAAGTTCAGTTTCTGACAATAAAAACACCATTTTTCTTCTAGATTATGATAATTAGAGGAATCAAATACATTAAAGAAAACAATTACTACCATCTGCATAGATCTCTTCATTCTCTTTAGTAAATAAAGGGTTATGAATGCTAACACAGCATTCTAAATACTTCACTCAAGAATAACTATGTGAAGGGATATTGATCCTATCTGGATCATAAACTCACCTTCTTTACGAACATGCTGAACTGCTGTTGTAAGTTCTTCCTTCAAAAACGTACTTTCTTTTGCAATCTGATCCCCTTTCTCAATTAAGTTGTTGGTAGCTTCTTCCACTGACAGTAAAAGAACACGAGCCCTCTTTGATTGTCCCTTTTTATTCTTTGAAGGGTTTTTTACACAGTTCATTAATGTTGTGACCTAAAATGTGAATGAGAAAAACATTACTACAAATTTTACAGAAGTCTGAACTGATCTCCTACAGCACCTCTAGTGAATTTCATTCTAGTTTCATCCTGATCGGTCTTTTATTAAAATGCTCCTGTATATTTCTATACATTTTTGCAATGGCCTTTCTGTTAGAAGTATATATTGCAATGACTGTATTATATTGTACTATGTATTTTTTGAGTAGGAGGGCTTGCAGCCTCTAACACCAAGCTGACTAAGCCTAGAATAATGCAATTCTCTCTCTCAATGAATTATGTAAAGCTGAAATAAACATCATAATAATAGTAATCTTTGCATTTGATACATTATTACATTGTTGAGATATCTCAAAGCGCTTCACAGGATATCCTATAAAGTGTAAAGTGTCACAGGATATACTGTAAAGTGTGTATTTTGTGGGCAAAACACAGCAGCCATGTCTCACAGCAGTTTCTGCACAGCAATGTCCCCCAAAACAGCCATGGAGTGAGTGACCAATTTTATTTGTGAGAGACAAGAAGGAAATAATACTAGTATTTTTACAAGGTTATTTTTGAAAATTTTATTGGTGTTTATCAAATTATACAAGGGAGAACACAGTCACGTAAGTGTACTGATTTAGGCCTTTGTAGAATTAGAATATCTGCACTCTTTTGTCTTATTGATATAAGATTTAAATCCATTCTCGTTTGATTAGATAAAAAGTAAACTGAACAATCAGTAGCAATCAAATTATTTCAAAGAAAGAAAACATTAATCAATACATTTCTCCATTAAATAAAATGGACCATAATATGGATGTGTAAAGCTGGAATGTAAATAGCTCTGGCAAAAAATGACTACTATCCCACCAAATTATGTTCCGCCTTCCAGCAAAAAATCTTTATCATTCACCTCTTTACCCATCTTTAAGGATTGAAATTATTAATGTTGATTAATAATAATAATTATAATAATACTTGCATTTGATATAGCACCTTATCACATCTTCGAGACATCTCAAAGTGCTTCAAAGAATATCCTGTAAAGTGAATTGACTGTATATTTTGTGGGCAAAACGCGGCAGCCAGTGTCCCACAAATAGTCATGGATAACCCCTTAAAATAACCATGAAAAAATGGCTTGATATCTCTACTGTTGAGAACACAATTGTGGCCATATAAAAAACTAAAATAAAGATGCATAAGGTGATTGCTAGCTATAAATTTTAATGCAGAGGATAATGCAGCCAACATCTTCCCAATTAACATATTCTGCATATTTAAGTGTTACTACATTAATGCTATGCTAGCATGCATGCCAAGTCTCCCTAATACAAAATAGGGTGTGCATGTTTTGGGGGCATTTTTAAGTCTATATTTACAGCATGAAAGGAAGATAAATAGTAAATTAATTTGCTACAAAATAGAATATTTATCAAAATATATCTTCTTCCAGAACATTTGGGTTTTGTTTTCTATTATTAGACCTACCATCACCAGTGCAGAATAGGTCTCCATTACTAATGTACCAGGCATTCAAACAGAGGTATTTGCTGACAGTTACATAAAAGTTGGCACAGTTCATTTCCAATACTAACAGGCAGTTATTTTGTTCAGTGGCTTAAATGTACAAAGACACCATGCAGTGACCTACAAACTGAAAAGATTTGAATGAATAAAGTTTTTCAATCTATTCATTAACAAATCCCAATTTAGTTTTTTGGCATTTTGCAGAATGTCAAATATGTAACAGTAACAAGCTACAGTGAACAGCAGCATATAAACTGTGTGAGAACCTGTCCACAGTAAGGACATCTCTGTATGTCCCATTTTATTCTAACAACCCTGAAACAAAAAAAACACTTATGTAAATTCTACCTCATCTCTCTCTGTTACTTTCTCCTTTCTTTTTCTCTCTGTCTGTCTCATGTATTGATCTTGTACTTAACTTCAGCTGAGAATGTATTAGGCAATATGAACTGCTGAGTCCCATGGGAGGGCATTCTAAATCAGGACTTCTTCTCACAGTGTATGTATGTTTTTAATCAGCAGTACAAAATCAATCTTGTTAAACAGTTAGTCAGCTACCACAAAGCTATTCCAGGTCCACAGAATTTATCACAACTGCTGCTTTTTTTCTTAAAAATCACAAGAAATGTAAAAATATATAACATTTTAATAAAAAAATTTGCAAATGTACAAAAGTGGTGCTTTCTGTGCGTAGGCAAGAAGTGGGGTTTACACAATGTCCTGAAAATGGCTGACACCAATGTAACTTCCTGCACACTGTGCATGCACACTGCCTTCCCTTGTTAAAAAATGGCCAACTTCCAAATCATCAGTTTGTTGCCAATGTCACTTCTTGTGCATGTGAGCTATCAGCAAGTGTTTTCCGCACATATCACATAGCACAGGAAGTAACATCGGTGTAACCTGATGAGCCAGAAGTCAACCATTTTTGCATGCAGGAAGCTGGCTGGTCCACACGCTGAAACGAACCTCAGTTCCACAGGGCTTCTGCCTCGTGGGCAAACCTACCTTTAAAGGAAGGGCGGGCTTTATGATGGGGCTCTGCTGTAATTTGAAACTAACATAGAATGCATTTTTGTGAGTGGGCTTAAAATAGGAATCTAAATGCGATACCATCATCAAACCAAATACCTGTACATCATGACGGCACCAAACAAATAAGGCACTAAAGGAAAAAACGGCTAGTTTTGATTTACAGAAGGTCTATTTAGGCTAATTTAAATCTTTAGCTCTTTGATATATTAGAATTGGTTTAAACAGTAACATAAATGTAGTTACTTCTATAATTCTACATTTGGGAGTCAACTGAATTACAGATTAAAATATTGTAGCTGTTTTCCAAGTTATTAAAATATAAGTGAAGATAAATTCCACCTGGACCTAAATTTGCTCTATTTATACAGCACTTTAGACTGCCTCGAAACTGGCAACTTCTTCAATGTAGCCTAAATGTTAGAGCTGGCTTTCAGGAAGTTCCTTCTGAATCTAGAAAATCAACTTGAATTTAATAAAATAGCTTAAATCTTAAAATCAGGTGGAATTACTTCCAAGGGGTGACATATTCTGCTTGCCATTGAGTGTTGCACTTTTGACCATGTTATAAATGAACATCACAAACCAAACATAATGTTACCTGCCACCCCCCCACCCATATCTCCCTAATATCTCTCAAAAGTAGCATTTGTGCTTAATTTTGGTTTCAGACACTGCTCCTTAGAATTCAATCCAACCGTAATCTCCCACCTGCTGTCTCCAACAAGAGAGGACAAAATTGGCAGGATATATTGATACCATATGGGTAAGGACCATCAGTCATTTTTAACCAATTTTAAATGCAAATTTGCAATTTATCCATATTTCTGCATAGAAGGCTAAGAAGCCATCAGTTTTAGAAATAAACTCAAAAGGATATTTGCACAATATATATGAACACACCTTTGAGTATATTCCTAATGCAAGAGGTTAGCAGATGTTCTAAAATAAATCCCAATTTGCACTTTATTTGTGTTACATTCCTGATTTTTCCCCCCTTTTTGACAAAAAATAGCAACAACAAGATTACATTTGTATAGCGCTTTTCACGTTGAGAGGACGTCCCAAGGCACTGGACAGAGTATAGCATTTTAGAAAATAGGTTTTTATTTTGTGAATAAAACAATAATTGTCCTTACATATGAGAGGCAAACACATTATGCTGCAATATTAAGGAGATACGATTTAGTTTTCTTTGTTTAAATTTATAGAGTTTTGACTGATTTGAGTGTGAAATAATGAAGTCAACAACAACGACAACTACACAGGGTAGCATCTCAGAGTGCTCGATTTTCCAACAGTGATTTTTCACAATTAAACTATTCCATCCATGTCAACCATGTTTTAGATGAAGTACAACAATAAACCTATTTGCATGTGTTGATATATTCCATTTGGATTATCAAAAACTCACTTGTATTATCAAGGGCTCAATTAACTTTTCCACAGTTAAAGTCCTGATCTGAAGATCTTTTGTGTCCATTTTCAGTGGAACATTTGGTTTTGCAGAAGTCATTTCACCTAACAAAATAAATATAAAACTTTATTTAGTACAAGTACTGAAGCACTTTATTTACACCCATCTTTGTTATTTCAATATATAAGTTTGTTCTAAAACTTAAAAGTAGAGCATACTATTCAAACATTACTTCCCTATAAGACTGTAAGACACAGAGAATAAATGATGGCCAGTTATACAAGTTTCCACATTTTGAATCAGAAAACTACTGCTTATCCATTAAAATAATAAAATGACTGGAAATACACAAAATAATCTAGATAATGTTTTAGTGACAAAATGACTTCTGCTTCAATAAAATGAATGCAGAATATTAATCTGATATTTGATAAATGAAATGAATTAAGAAGTTATAATTCTTAAAACTTTAGAAATGTGCACATTGCTATCTGCAGAAAGTTCAATTATAGATCAATACACTAATTAGCTCAGAGAACACAATAGCTCTATTATCTTTCCCCAAATGCTTTTCATAGTTTGGCTTAAGGCCGTGAATGTGCTATTGTCCTAAATAAACTTTCAGACTGGTGGAAGCCACACAACTTGTTACAATAACTTCAGAGGTACCATCAAACACCTAAGCTTCTTTCCACTGTTAATGTATCCATGTCAATGAATTAATAAACATTAATTTTTCAGTCACACTAATATACAGTATCTACAAACACTCATATTCATGAATATGTGATTTACTTGTTGCTCATTTTGTTGCACTATTTGTGCTGTTCTTCATACCAAGAGGGAAGAAGAAAAGTTTGTGAAATTGACTTGTTTGATCGTGTATTGATATAAATAGCAACAAGAAATCTTTCCTCTTGTACTTTTATTCTACTTCTTTTGCATCAGTTGTCACAGAAACAAATTACTCACCACATTCAAAATTCTTATATTGTTCAGAAGTGAGCGATATTATTCAGAAGTTGAAATTGTTCCAGTGGTAAACGTTTAGCAAGTACAAATGCGAGAACTGTAGAAAAGCTGGTGGTGAGAAGAAAAGTCAGAGGAGAGTCAGCTGTGAAGAATGCAGTTGACACAAGATCAGCTCCAAAAGAGGGAGCTGGAGTCAGGAATGGATGATCAGCTATAAATGTAGCAACTGCTGTCACAACAGGGTCAGCTAGAAATAAATAACTGTCAGGAAGGGACAAGTTGTGAAAAAAGAGTTGTCAGGTCTGTCAGAATCAGCTGGGAAAACTCGAGTTATTGCCTGCAGGGTTGATAGGAAACTTGCTTCCTGAGCAGACAGCAAAACCATAAATGTTTTTTATTACTTTCTGTTATTTACCGACTAATTACCAATTCATAAAGTTTCCTTACTCCAAACGCCTGCCTGATAATAATCCCTCAAAAAAAACAATAATAAATTGGTCATTTCAATCCTACCATTTGCAGGACACTGGCTGCTGCATTCCGCCCACAAATATACAGTCAATTCACTTTACAGTTTATTCTGTGAAGCACTTTGAGATGTCTAGAAGACGTGAAAACGCTATATCAAATGCAAGGATTATTATTATTATTATGGAAAACAAAAAAAATTCTGCTCTGTGGAAGCAGAGGAATTACAAAAAGGCCAGAAACTGCATGATTTTGGCCTGGTTTGAGTGAAATGAGCAGTTTAACTGGTTCAATCCAGCAACACATGAATGTGAACTGGGAGAATCTCTCATCCCTTGCTTTTGTCAAACAACGCTTCACACTTTCCAGACACGGGCACATACGGTGTCAGTCTCTCATTTGTTCCCCAACATCTTCCTTTTGGTTTTTCTCTACTTTCTTTGTCTCTCTGAGTGTAATTTGCAGGTTATGCTTGTCTTGTGTAAACACACATGTAGAGGAAATTACAAGCAGATGCCTTTAATTATGAAATTAACAAGCAATGTGTCTATAATCCTTTCATGACTAATTATATAATTGGACCCACCCTCATGCAATAATTCTCTCTGTACACATCTGCGTGGAGAAACATACAGTCAATTCACTTTACAATATATTTAAAACGGCTGGAAGATGTGAAAAGCACTATATCAAATCGAAGGATTANTTTTTATTATTACATGGTTTACACTTGGTTGGCATAACCTGAAACTTGAAACTTAGACCTCATTGTAGACTTCTCAATGACTGCAACTGGAGTAAACACTACGTTCACCTGTGCATCTGACCTAAAAGAGAAGTTGAGTAGTTATTATGATCTCATAGTTAAGAATGACAGTAATATGATTAAAACTATGGTAGATAAAGTCTGATTCATTTTTCTAGGATTTTTCACTGACTCCAGGCAGAAGAAGATTACACCACGTCTAGGAGCTAAGTAATTGAGTTACTAATTTCAGAATACAGCATAAGTGTAATAATATTGAGATCATTACAATTTAAAGTCCAGTAAATTTATATTTCCAATTTCTATATTTATACTATGGAAAAGAGAAATTCAACCTAACACAGGCATTGAGGAAATAAGATGTGGATTATGTAATTTTAGTTGCTATAGTAATAATCTTTCATAATAATTTATTTTACATCTAGTCATTATCATTACTCTTCATGCAGCAGGGAGAAGATGCAAACCTTTGCTTCAAGCAATAAAAATAATATTTTATATGGGATTTCAGTTTTCCTGCTTCTGACTCCTGGCATAACACCAGATCTCTTTTAAAAGTGACAGAAAGCTTGCTGAGTTTCTATTTCTCAAACTTCACTCTCTTCATATCTCTTGTGCATAATTTGTTCCTTTCTGGTTCAGGACTAAGCAACAAATAGTTCAATAAATTGATATCTATGTATATGTAATATACATAGCATAAATATTACAGCAATAGTCCTGTACAATCACTACTACAAATATTTTCACACAGTTCTATTTTTCCGATTTGCTCTGACATTTTCATAATTTCAATGTGTCTTGATGTATTTTACTCACTAATGTGATCAAAATTGCAACAATTTATATTCCACAGACTTGCTAAATTGCGACCAGCTGTTCTTAATAGCAGGTATAATTCAGAAATGAGCCAGAAGAAAACTAGCACAGTATAACTAATTTCTTGGAATATTTTAAATTGTTTTCCAGGACAAGGGTACTCAGAATCCTCAAGAATACTAGTCCTGATTTGGTAAGTAAGCGAAGCAAAGAGTGACAAGTGACTGAAATTAGCATCTGTGAGTGGGCAAGGGGAATTGGCAGTGACAAACTACCCTGTGATATGTTAGCCACAGGAGACATGTGAACAGGCACAACACTTCCATTGATGGATAGATAGCCGTGTGTAGAGAATGGTCTGAAAGTCATTGTATGCTTATTCTGTTTCAAACTGAATTCATAAAAGGTAATTATGTCTTAAGTTACTGTTTGTACATTTTCACAACTTTTATAACTTATGCTGATGACAGCTAAGATCTATTGAGTACTGTACTTATATTTTTGACTGGACTTTGTAACCTGTTGTGGTATTAAACAAAATGAAATGGTTCGACCAATCAGCATTTAATCCCACCACACTCACAATCTTAAATTTTCTGTGTTTCTACATCCTTTATTCTGCATCATAATTTGCTGCTGCATTCGCCTTCAATTACACAGTCATTGGACATAACAGTAACTACACTGAAGTGGTTGGAAACATTTCAGTGTGATGAGGAACTGTATCAAATGTATGGATATTTTGTATTTAAATTTGCCTTAGCACATTTATAATAATAGCTTACAACAAAAAGATGAGAGAAATCGCATTAATTGTATCACTTGATTTTCTAATGGGTTTAACTGGTCACTGTCCAATTTCCAATTCTCCAAAAAGTGAGCAACAATGTGCATGCATTATGTTAATGGTAGGAAGGCAAGAGAAGGAAATGGGTGGGGGAGTGGGGGGGGGGGGGTCATGAATTTAGTTTCCATACTGTTTTTCTCTGCTTGGTACTACGTTATAGTTTAGCATTTTCACAATTACATTTAAGTAGTTGTGGACCAGTTACTGTGAAGTGACCGTGTCAGCTGCACTACTGTGACAAAATCACATCATCACCCTCTGGATCTTCATTTCCTTATAGCTTGTGTGTAGATGCTATACTTGGATCTGCTCTTTATTGGATAGTTTCAGGTATGTTTTATACTTCCACAGTTTTGTATTGTGCCTGTGACCATCTGTGGAAAAGGCCAAAAGAGGATACAAGTGAGTGCTAAATATGTGGTGCCTTCCACACAGACAAGGTGAGTCCACCATACCATATTTTTGGATAGTGTACACCCTGCAAAAGGTCATGTCTTACTATGTCCTGCTACGTAATCCCCATTCTCTACACCTGCAAGCCACTTACCTGGCAGATCTAACGTTGTCCTAGTTTTACTGCAAAAAATAATGGAAATAACAAGGAGAAAAAACAGTGTGCCAAATAAGATTCATTGGACTGAATTTAGCCCACAGGCCATAATACATTTACCTCTGACCTAATTAAATTCTAACAGCCACTGCAGTGAATAATTCAACTACATTTTGTTTATCTTTTAAAATACAATCTTTTTTTAATCACCATCCCCATGATAAACTGTAGTCAATACTGCTCTGTTCATTTCTGTGATTGTGTTTCAAGCAGGCTTTTAAGTTGGATTTTTCCAAATCCTTCCGCGCCCTTTTGTTTGAGATCCAGTGCAGCAATATATTGCAACACATACATTAAACACTCACTTTGCTGCTTTTGAATTTTCCAAGTCAACGAAAGAATCACAGTATTCAGGCAGTACATTTCTCTCCTTACTACAAAAGTCAACATTGGTCTTAAAGAATGTAAAGATCATTCCAGAAATGTTTCAACAATGAGTTGGTTTTATTTAGGGAAATGTTTTTAAAGAAGGAGGGTTAACTTGTTCTGTAAGACTATTTTTGTGGTAACTGTGTAACTCACACATACACTAATACCAGTCGATAAGAATGTTTCTGATATATCTTCACAATCATTTCCTATAAATTGTATATTGTATCTATGTACACTTTAAATAATATTAGTATTCAGTGGGTGGGTGATATTCTGCATACATGTCCATTTATAATTAGAGTGGTCACAAAATCTCTATTCAACAATGAGGCTTTGTTATATTCCACATCTCTGCCATTACCCATTCTGCCTTCCCCATTCTACACAACATTGCTTGCCTCCCCCACTATCTCTGCTGCTGAAACCCTCATCCATGCCATCAGTATGTCCAGGCTTGACTATGCTAACTCCCTGCTCACCGGATCGGATTATTCAGAACTTATGCAGCTCGTGTCCTCTCCCCCACTAAGCTTTGCAAGCTGATCAGCCCATCCTTGTACAGCTTCACTGGCTCCCAATCCCCCAGAGGATTGAGTTGAACAACAACAACAAAATTACATTTGTACAGCATCTTTCATGTCGGGAGGACATTCCAAAGGCACTGGACAGTCAGTGCTTCGGACCCGAGCTAGGGGGTGGGATTGGGGAGGGTGGAGGGCAGGGGGGGAAGCAGGGTGATTGATCCTTGTCCTCACCTTTAAAGCCCCAACCTGTCCACTCCCTCCGCTCTGCAGGCACTGGCTTGCTCCATTTCTCCCCCTCCCCCCCACCCCGTCTGCTTCACTGTCAGCAGTGAGGTCTTCGGCCTTTCTGCCCCACCCTTGGGAACTCCATTCCAGAGCCCCCCTGGCTCACCTTCTCCCTTGCCTCTTTCAAGGCCTATCCCAAGACCTTTCTTTTCGACCGTTGTTCAGTCATCTTCCCTTTGCCACCCACCTTGTCCTTCCCCCTCTCCGCAACTCACAGCTTGGGTAAAAATCTCTCATTGTGCAGCATTTTGGGACTTCCTCCCGACGTGAAAAGAGCAATATAAATGCAATTTCTTCTTGTTATGTAGTCGCAGACAAAATCCAAAATCCATTGAATATTTTAAAGAAAATATCTGCATCCTTCATTATGTATGTCCAAATATGTTTTAATATTTGTGTCAGAAACATTTAGGCAAACAGCATGTGTGTGTACCCTGTTAACAACAACTTTATATTGACTAAGGTATCAAATTATTTTTCATTTGTAAATCGGCAACTCAAGATTTGAAAGGCATTAGCATTTACCCTGCTAAACAGAAAATCCACAGCTGGCACACCAAATACTGCAAAAAAAAATCAGTCAATTATGCAGCATAATTATTCAATAGAAATGTTTTTAACTGATCGAGGGTTTGCAGCTGATTCATTATATCACAGACAGATTATTTCAATATTAATCTGATTTCATGACAATGGAGAAAGCCCAATTTATTTTACATAGATCCTAGTCATAGGCAAGATACTGGCGCAAGACTCAAAGCTAATTTACTTTGGCATGGAGATCAATTTATGGCACAAGCTCCTTTCATCTGCAATATGCCAAATCAATCCACCAATTGTTTTGGTAAAAATCTTTGAGGAACACAAAAAACTAGGACTTTGTCACAATACCCTGTAAATGAAGAACTCAGAGTTGGAATCATCTAAAAATAATGAAGTAGAATCAATTTAGCTTCAATGCAATTTTTTTCCTGAAGTTTATAAATAAAAAGTGCAAAAGACATTGTAAAATGTTAAATCCAATTGTCTCATTTCATTGTGCTTAATCTGAATATGTAGCACCTCTTAGAAGCCTGAAACAGTGAGAGAGGAATTTGCTATCACTTTATGGCTGTTTGTGGAATATTGCTGTGCTCAAATGGGCTGCCACATTTATCTACAAATACTGTCGCTCCACTTTACAGTGAATCCTGTGAAGTTCTTTAAGGTATCCTCCCGATGTGATGAAATGCAAGGATTATCACAATAGGGGACCTAACATCTCACTATCCTGGTAGGAATGAAGTACTTGAGTGATTTAGGATTTCAGAAATAAAACCAAAAGATCAAAGACAACTGGATAGGAATTGTGGAGCTACGCATCAGTAACGATTGGTGGCAAATAAAACTTCCCTCTTCATGGATCTGTCTCCTTAATGCTTACTGTACGGGATGACAACAGACACCAATTGAAGGACACAGGAATCACAGCAATCTTTAAGAGATTTTACACCTAAAGCAACACCTGCTGATAATTAAAGTTATGATGTCCAGCAAATTTTAAAGGTATTGTCCCCTGGGCTCATAGCGCTTATTTCCTTTTATATCTGTCCTTCAGATGAGATGTTAAAACAAGGTCCTGTCTGCATGTTTAGGTGGCGTTTCTCATGGTGTGCTGGCCCTCAATCCTCCAAATAAAATTGGTCACACACTCCTTGGCTATTTGTGGGGCTTTGTTGTGCACAAAGTGTTCACCCACAAAATACACAGTCAATCCACTTTACAGGATATCCTGTTGAAGCGCTTTGAGACATCCTGACAACATGATAAGGCACGATATCAAATGCAAGGATTATTATATACTACCTTCACATAAAATGCTTTTAAGATCATATGCAATATCTGTTCTTTTCTGATGAACACCTGCTAGATTGTGTTACAGTATTTTGCAGATCTGCTAATCACTGCACTAATGCTGAGATGAAACAAATTATCAGCCTAATTGCTGAAACTTAAATTTGTGGAAAAATCATCTCATAAAAGTTGATGATCCTATTTACATGCTGATTATTGGAAACCCTATTAAAATTACAAGACAGATTTAAAAGTGTTCATTTTGAAGTTAAATATATTTTCTGCTTAATGCATGTAATGTGATTTATAATTCTATGTTTTTAATAAATTTGGTGGTTGCAAACTATGAATCTGTCCACTTGTATAATAAGCTCTAGAGTCCAAGCGTGAATGGCGCTATATAAATGCAAGTTGTTGTTATTGTAACATTACAACCAAGCCTGAATCTGCTCTATCTGAGTATTTTGCCTTAATCTATAGTGTTGTTTCTTTTGGTCACCCCATTTATAATTAATTATTTTCATTGTTTTTCTTTCCATGTGTGTTTTATTGCCTTTAAATCTTATGTTTTCTTTGTTTAGCAGTATCAGGAGCAGGTATACCTGAATGAGTTAAAAAGTGAAAGCTGGAGCATTCAGAATTAAACCTGAATCTTTATTAGTATTCTGAAGAGATCTGAAATGCTAAAACTCTCACTGGAATATTTGCTGGGTCAAGGTAGGCCAAAATAATAATTAATTAGAAAAGCTTAGATGGTTCCAATGAAATAGTGCATCCCTCAAGGTGAGAGAGGAAATATGTAACAACTATCTACAGCTATTTTAAAGTGGAAAATAGTATGTATTGAACTTAGCACGTAACTCTAGAGGACCAGCTTTGGGAGGTTGTCCATTAGATAGCTACTGAGAACTCCACATCTGTATAGAATTCTTAACTCCCTATAAAATACAAAAATATCAACAACTTGTCTTTATAGGCGGCCTTCACACAAGGTAACATTTTGGAGCCCTCAAACTAAGTTTTTAAAGATTTATATATGTTCTCCATACCTTGGGTGATAATTTGTGTTTTTCAACTGGTAAAAGTTTTGTTTTAATTGAAATGCACTTTACGTATTGAGTATTTCATGAGGGATGGAGTAGTGTATGCAGATGACTGTGCGGTAATGGAAAATGATTAGAGGGTGTTTATGATAACGAGAGATACTTTTAATTTTAGAATGGCATCTGTGTAAAATGAGGGACTGACTGTACATGATAACAATTTGTAATTTAGTCCTCCTAATTTAGTTCACCTAATTTGTTTCGCTCTGAAATGTTAAAGGCAGAGCCTAGAACCATTACTCTACAGATTAAATATGTTTAGAAATTCTTTTAGTTGTGGGTATAATTCACACATACAATAAATCTGTGGTTTGATCTTGAAATAATGCACTAGAGTCTAACTATTATAATTTATGTTGGTCTTCGGGTTGTGCTCAATAAGCTGTATGCTACTAAATTGAAAATTATTAAAATATCTATGACTATATAGAAAATCCCAGCTGGAGAATAGTTTATATCTCGACCACCACAGAGGAAAAAAGTAAGACAACAATGAAAAACAAAGCTTTGAAATGTGTGAGCAAAAATGCAGTCCTGCTATTCAAATTTTTGTTCTTCAAGGCATTAGCAGTGTCATAACTACTATGAACCCTATCTTTGTAAGCTTACCTTGCCCCCTGCTGCTCATTTCTTGAATACAATTATATATTATAAATATACAGTAATTTGCAACACAGCTAACAATATCAAATGGTCTTCTGAAAAAACACTTATCCATTTTGCGAAAAGAACTGTTTCAAAAAGAACAAGTCTATTTACACAATGAAGTAGAAAGAAAGAAAACCATTATTTTATGATTTAAAGTCATTTTAATTCAACAACCTGCTACATTCCTTAAACTCAATTTCCGTGGATTTCAATTCTATGGACATTGCACTTTGAGTCATTTAGGTCCATTTTTTTTCTCGAGATTGGAAACATACAATATGTTTACAAAACCATTTTGTAATGAATGATAGAAAGGTGAATTGTCCAAGTGGTAGATTGAAAGGTCCTGTGAGCAGATTTTCTTCTGCTTTGAATCAAATGAAAGTCCACCCAGCATTCTCTATTAAATATTCATCATCATAATAGAAAAGTTGTAATTACAAAGATTTAAGAAATTGAATTGTACACAGTCACTCCTAAGGGAGAGGTTTTCAAAGATTATAGATGGCTTGCAGACTGGTTTCAGTTAGCGAGTTGACTTAAGCACCACATGATCAATATACGGGAAATTCAAAGGTAGAATAAAGACACTAATGCCAATAATTTGTTTTTGATTATGTCTAATCTAAGTGTTATAGCCAGTATAAAAATATATTAATCTCATGCTGGCCTTTGCCCAGATGATTCAAGATATGCTTTACTTCGGTGCATAGAATGCACTGCTATAAGCTCCACCATCTACACCCAGCAAATTGAGCATTTATCTGTTGATGCAACTTCTTCTTCAGCTGGTACTTTTATTAATCTGCTGATGTACAATGAATGAAAAATAAGGGTTGCAATGGCAAACAAAGCACTATAATGCAAATATTAGATGTACACAGTTTATAAAGAAAATCATCTACAATATTCATGACTCCTGTTTAAATCACAATCTTCCAGCATGCTTCTACAGGCATGTCTCCAACTCAGATATGTATGAGAAAAGAGTTTTCATTAATTGATTTCAATGACCGTGCTTTGTTTTCTGCCATTGGTTCATTTTATTTGCCTCTCAAAGTTATTCTGCTTATGTACTTCTGAGTTTAACTAACTGCTTGCAAGGGAATAATGAGTTTGTGCTGGAGTGAAGTTGGAAAAATTCAGCTCCAAATCTCAGGTGGTTCTCTGGATCCACTGTGAAGCACTTTGGGACACCTTCTTGATGTGAAAAGTGCTAAACCAAATGTGAGGATCATTATTAATATTTATTATCATTATGATCATTATGAGAGCTAAAGTTACCAAAACATTGCAGAAACAAAATTTTGACCAAGAGTGCCAGATGATCAAGATATTTTAGGAGAAAGGTCCAGGTATAAGGAACAAATAATCCACTTAACATTGTTTTCAGAAATCAATTTGATCTCTTCGGTCACAGCTAAAAATATCTTGTGTAAAGGGTTACAAGATGGCAGAACAAATAGTAAAACTGTGAAATTGTATAGAAATCAACACTTTCCTAGAAAAATAATTTTCTCCCCCAATTGCAATTGGGAAATTAATCATATCTAATATTTGTACCTCCAAAGTTACATTGAATCAAATCTACAACTATGGGGGTACAAATATAACTACTACATGTTACTATGAAATATTAGAGATACAAATAATGTCGATTTTTTTTCTTAAAAAAAACACAGACATACACTCTTCAGCGCTCCACAGGTTAACTTGCAAAAACGTTTGGTTATTCATAGTTGTATTCGCTTCAAATCAATTTACTTCCTTTTTTGTTCTTACAAAAATATAAAGCACAGCATTTGTAGGAGCTTGGTTTTCTTTGTAGTAGCAACACATTTTGCAATTCTAATGTCAATTTGACATTTAAAGAAACTGACATGGTTGTTGCTTATTCAATTCATTTAAGTGGTATGGTCCTTTGGTCTAACAGCTATGACAACATGATGCATGGAAACACTCATTAGAATAGAAGCAGAGATCTTGTAACTTTAGAATTAAACAGCTGCAGAAAAAAAGTAAGGAATCACATTACTTAATGGACTAGATTCTTTTTGCCCTGTGGTTTTTTTTTTGCAAGGCCTGTCAAAACCAATTTTTCATCACAATTTGTATGTGTTATCTATTTGTACAGCCCCATGAAATTCTTTATTTTTTTGCTTTTATTTTGCAGGAATTTCATGTTATTTTGTTTCATTCATTAAAATTTTTGTTTTATTTCTTTTTATTACATTTACACTAATAAAATACCCCAAATAACCACATATAAATAAAAACAAGCAAAAATTCCGGGTTAACTCTAACAAAACATCCAAATAAGCCAATAAAGGGAAGGGTTAAACACTCAGATTGTGACTCAAAGGAAAGTGCTCCCCCCACACACGCACACATAGAGGGACCCCCCCCCCCACACACACAGAGGGACCCACTCTCCCACTGAATAACCTGGGGCATTTCCTTGTATTGTTGGTTCTCTGATACCTGCTGCTCTGCACATTGTTCACAGGCAGCGATGGCCGAGTGGTTAAGGCGTTGGACTTGAAATCCAATGGGGTTTCCCCGCGCAGGTTCGAACCCTGCTCGCTGCGCAAGTTTTTCCTCTCAGTGTCAGCTTTACTAAATAAGAAAAAATAACACAAATATACACAACACACACATATACCAACATATGCACACACACACGTACACCATCATACATATACATACACCAAAACACACCAACCAACCAACCCCGACCTTTTCCCAAAGAACAAGAGTTGTTTTGATCTCGTTTCATTCAGACCGCATTTCACCACAGTTTTGGATTAAAGATTTATTGTTCTACAAATCGCCGCAGAGTGTCAGGTCTCAGGGCACTTTATTTCTGGCAAAAGCTTGTAAACAGTGCAGTCAGTTGTGATGCACTTCCCTAGCAACATGAGCTTTCTCAACTTCACATGTTCTATTAGCCAAGAATGCAGAGATGCGCAGCATTTAAACTAAAGAAAGCTGAAGAGCAATACTGTAATAACTTCTCCTTCCCCCAGTGACTAAAGCTATCATTGCATTGTATTCTATCTGTACCACTGAATAACCATTAAAATTGCTTTAGATTTTACTGTTACATTTCTCCTCTCTCAACATCTTAGGGAACAAAGAAGAAAATAATAATAATATTAATAATAATTCTTGCATTTGATTTGGCACCTTATCACATCTTTGAGACGTCTCAAAGCGCTTCACAGAATATACTGCAAAGTGAATTGGCTGTATATTTTGTGGGCAATGTAACTGAACACTGAATAAAATGCTCTTCGTGCATTTGGAAAAGTGCATTTAAGTGTGTATCTTGCCAAATATTAAACTAGTTATTCATCATCACTCTCATTACTGACTCACAAACCTGTGGAAATAATATATTACTATTTATCCTATCACATGCTTCATAATCCTGAAGACCTCTATCAGTCCCTTGAACCTTCTCAGCTCTATTGCAAAAACATCCTATCTTTTCAAGTCCCTGTATAACTGAAATCCCTAATGCCTTGTAACATCCTAGTCCAACACTACTGCAAGCAAAATACATAAATTATAGGTTGGGATGATAAATTATAGTGACCGTCAGTGCAGAATAGAATAAAATCTTGCACTTAGCCACATTTCCGGAAAGAAGTGGCATTAAAAGATTTCTTTTGGAGAGCAGGACACAAGATTTTAAAGGAAAAGAAAGACAAAATTCGAGCTCCAAATTTGTCAGTAAGAAGATCCTTTATTCATTATAATACGTTTTACTAGTGCCTCAGAAGGTAAGGTTCCTACAGTATTAAATTATCCACTATCCATTATCCAAGTTATCTTTATTAATAATAAGGGATTTCTTTTATTTTTCATAGCACCATCTAGTAACAATAAAAATAAAAATGTACTGCCAATAAAAAAAATATTTTATGGAGACCAATGCAAATACTTTTGAGAGAATATCTTGGGATCCAAAGAGGCAAGCTTTATACCAATTGTTCCTACTTCAAAGCTATAAGACTGTGTGTACTCGTTTAAACCCAAAGCAACACACTCGTGTTGCAAGGTTAGAAAACTGTTTGAAAAATACTAATTGCTGTTCACTTGGAGCCAAAAGTACACAGGCCTTTGTGTGCTTTTGATTCCAAGAGGACAGCAATTAGTATTTTTAATAATTGGTCCATTAGCCACCTTAAAACAAAAATAAATAGGCAAGTTGTGGGGAAATTATATCTTGATTTATCAATATGTCATTGCTGTCAAAATAATATTTTTGATATGGCCACACGTTATAATTTACATGCAACCCAAATATAGTACTGTACTATAATGACAGAGAGAAAAAAATGTTTGGTACCAATAGAATAGATTGAAAAAAAATTGTGATGTTTTATGGTGTAAAACCAAATTAGATTATTTATCAACATTGGTTCATATTACTAATTTAATGAGCAATCAGTTCTAACAAATATTATAGACTGTTATGTGGAGTTCTGTAGTGTTGTGGTTAGCACACTTGCCTCACAAACAAAGGGATCTGGGTTCGATTCTTGGGCGGGGGATACGTTAGACAAGTTTCCTTACTCCACATGTTTACTGAGCACGAAGTAGAAACCTAGTTGTTCGTCGATTGGCAGATTGTGTTTCTGGGGTTAATAATCCTTTTTTAAAAAATTATAATTAATAATTTGATCCCTGAATCCATGACTATTTGGATGATACTGTGAGCAATTGGCTGCCATGTTTCGCCTACAAAATATACATTATTATCGTAAGATTTTATTAGGCTCACCAATTGCTTCATTGCTGCCTTTTTCAATTGACATGTATGTTAGCATCTTGTGGCAGGTGTATGTGATTATGGACATCTAAAGTTGGAAGTAGATCAGGAACGAGGATGAAATATGTAAAATATTTCCAATGGTTTAGTTATAATGAAAAGCAGATTTTTTTCCAAACAGCAGTATCTCCCACATCACTTCTGTCATTACACTTTCTCAGATTTACAATTTTAGTTGCCAATCTCACACTTTGACAAAACATAAACTATTTCTAAACTATGATTTATTGTTTCTTTAGGTAGTTGGACCCATCATTTTATAACAATAGTTTTAATGTTTTTTTTGCTGAACCTTATTCATGCCCTTTATTCTAATAAATGAATGGAGATGACATGGGAAATTATGAACTCAGTGGGGACCTGTGTTCTGTCAAATAAGAAAGAAAATTGAAGATGAAGAATGTCTGAACTGGGGCACTGATGTCACTTTTGTATGACACAGGTTCCAGTGGAAATGCAATCTGTGGGGATGTTAGACTGTTGACCCTTGCTATTTTTAAAAGGTTGATTTGAATGGGAATTGTCAAGGTCAAAGCACAGGAATAGAGATCATTTGCAAAATGAGGAGAGCTTCTTTTTAATGATCATTTTTTCACAAAAAGACAATGATACAGTAATTGCTGGAAATAAGCAAGAACTGATATATCCATTTGCATGAGACAAAATGTAATTCAACTTTCTGGCTGGGAGATCATGGAATAAGACAAAATTAATTCAGACCATCAAACCTGCCCTGAACCAAAGAATTTTCAGTTAATACTCCACTTTTTGGAGGGGGGAGTCTGTCTGTAATTAAGGCCTTTGAGGCAATTAAGTGTTAATAAATGTCTTCACTATCACCAGTATTGCAACATTTTCTGTTAAGCAGCAGTAGAACTTTGAAGCAATTGAAATATAATGGAGTCCTCTAGCTCAGTGGTTAGAGCACTCGCCTTGCAAGTGAGAGGCCTGGGTTCAATTCCCGGCAGGATGAAACTGTGGGCAAGTTTCCTTACTCCACATGCCTGATAATAATCCCTCAACAAAAAAATAATAATTTGGTCACTTCAATCCATGAGTGTTTGTGAGACACAGCTGTGTGCAATTAGCTGCCTCATTTTGCCCACAAAATATACAGTCAATTCACTTTAAAGTATATTCTGTGTCTAGAAGACGTGAAAAGCGCTATATCAAATGCAAGGATTATTATTATTATTATGTCACTCAATCAAAATTTAACCACAATCATCATAGTTATAACCTTAAAAGCAGGAATTGAGTGTATTGGCCCTGATAATTCACTAGGTGGGTGGTAAGGTAAACATGCTGGTTGGAACATTCTAATCTAATGTCACAGAAAACAAGATAAACAGGTTTTAATGAGGTGAGATTGTTATTGTGTAGGATGTAATGTAACAATCTTAACTCCCACTTCAGGAAGCAGGCCTGGGAGAATTTAATGTTAATTTAGAAGGTTTAGCAGGAAGTCCACATAAAGATTATGAGCAAAGAAAGTAAAAGATAAAGAAAGTAAATGATAACATTTAATACAACCAAACAAAGATCACACTAATTAATATTCACTGATTCATGGCTTCCCACCAAGGATTCAGATATGTCTTTCCTTGTACTGTACGTGATTTTATCTATCAAAGTATACCAAATATGAAGCTTAATCTACAAAAATAAATGTTATAAAACATTTATTGTGTAAAATGTAAAACATTTGATCTATGTAATCTGCCTTTCAGTACCAACACGTGGGCACTAGCTTTAAATTTCAGATTCCTTTGAAATAAATTGGTCACTAGCTATAAAACAAATTCTCTCCACGTGTATATCTGGATCATCTGGAGTCCTGAAGATGATCTTTCATGGACTGAATGATTACCTGAAGAATACCACTTGTGGATTGATTGGAGCAAGAATGGTTAATGGTGCATCACATTTGATTCTTTATTCATTTTTACCTGAAAATAATTTGGTTGCAAAGGGATAGCCATATTGTCCTTTGATCAATTCGTTTGGACATCATAAATATTTTTTCTCTCAGGAATATCATAATGAGCATTACTAAACCTTGTATTTTTAGTATTAATTTCTTTTGTGCTCATTTCAAACACTTGTTTGCATTATCTAAATATTGTAGCTTGTTTGAAAGATAACAACTGTGGCTTATCAAAAATGATCGTTTGTTGACTAAACTGCTCTTTCGATTTGATACCACAATTCACTTTCAAGCAGTTGTCTAATTACAGTAAAATTACACACAATTATTGTAATTGTATGTCGAGAACCAGAATGCATATCACTAGCATTAAGTAGACCTATGATTCACTAAAAGAAAACTAGAATGGATCTTATTTTAACTTTCCAGGCAACTGAATATTATATTATAATAGCCAACATAATCGGTGACAATTTCTCTAATCTATTCACATCCAATGAATATACTGTATTTTAAACTTGTCTACATATTTTACTTAAAAAACAAAAATGATTAATACATTTTACAAATATGCAACCTCTAGGTGTTTTGTAAATCAAGATGACTATAGTGTACCAAAAATTCAAAAAGATTTTTTTTAATAAAAGCAAGTGTTTGCAAATCATGCATACCAACTAAGTTTGAGGCACTGACATTATGCAAGTTAATAAATCCTAGTTTTCAAAAATAAATTGACCAATAGTATTTAATTTCTAATGGTTTGTCAGAGGCAGTGGAACCTTAAAGGGAAGTTATACCACTGGCACAGTTCACCTTAATAGGTGTAACAGAGTGATGAGAGCAGCAGGCAATGAATTATACTGGGTGCGAATTGCTCTTGCCATTTTGTCACAAAGGGGATCAAAGAGAAAAATGAAGGTTCTGCCTTTTCTGTACGTAAATGCTGGGCTGGTTTCTCCATGACTCAGACATCCGCATCACCATTGTGCCAGATGACAACTCACTTTTTATGATTCAGAACACAGGAGAAAAACAGAAAGCCCTTCAAACCCATTGATTCTCAAACCTCTGATGCTGACTCAGAGGCCTCTTTATGTAAGATTCAAATGTTGAGAACAATCAATTCCACCTCTAAATTAAGAGAATTTAACAAAACAAGTCCTCATTTTCTGAACATACACCAACTGATAACAAGTCATCTGTATGATTTCTGCAGAGGGGACGTCAGAGCTCAGACAGGAAACATTTTGAACACTGTCTGTCTGAATTTTCCACTCTTATATGGAATTGTTTTTTGCAATCAATTGTCGAACCATTCATTTAGCCAATTATTGACTAGATATATTTTTTGACTCCAATTTTTTTAATAGAAAATCATATTGTGGAAAGCTAATTACAAAACAAACAAAATCCCAATATCCTCAGAAAAGAGTATTTTTTAAAAAAAACTTCCTTTGCTGAATGTGGAGATCCTTCAAATTAAAAGAGCCTTTCTCAGGTAGTCACCCAGCAAATGGCACTCCAGCCATTTGAAACAATTGGCAGAACTTTTATGTTGAGAATTAAGTGTTTATTAGGCGATAGTGCCCCCATGTGGCTAGAATCCTGGTTACACAAAAATAAAATCTATTGCAAGTTTCAGTTTTTCTTTTAACATTCAGCACAGGTCAACACTTTAATTTTACTCTTGCTATTCATTTTTAAATTGAAAGCTTCAATTAAAAGTGATTATTAAAAGTGACATTTCTCTTGTATGATGACTACCAAATATCTTTTATGTTAATAACATATCACTATTATTATATTAGAACAGAATAGTCTGACCAATACTACATCTGTATTCCAATTCAATTGGTCAGAACCAGAATTTAAATTTCAAGTGGCTTAACATTGAAGACATTTTCACTTACTTGGTAAGCTGAAGCCA
This sequence comes from Callorhinchus milii, assembly GCF_018977255.1. Lineage (NCBI taxonomy): Eukaryota > Metazoa > Chordata > Chondrichthyes > Chimaeriformes > Callorhinchidae > Callorhinchus > Callorhinchus milii. The sequence goes on along the minus strand of NW_024704748.1, from coordinate 16,831,761 downwards.
AAACTAGAAACTGGAGCCAAAGGCTGTGCAGCCTTTCCATACACCAGCTTAAGATTTATTGTAGCCACTGACTCAATTAAGTATTCAGGTATAGGTGTATCTCTTGTATTGGGCTTAGATCCCATTCATGTCCTATGGGCTTAAAAGGAAAGTTTTCCAGACACTTATCAGCAACCAGAAAATCCTGGTAGATTCATTAGGAATTGTCTACAGGTGTCATTTACCCACAAGGGTAATAAAAGCTAGGGAAAGCCAATGCATACACCCAGTGCCCTATTGAGATAGGATAAAAAAGTAACGAGTACAAATCTTCAAGAAAGCTCATCTCTGATTATTACTTCAATAAACCACTTAAGTCTTCTATGAAGCCTATAGCCGTTCAATGATAATGGCAGACTGCAGAACATTCACTGATAAGAGTCAAACGACTGAACTGATATGACCAACTCCATGCTAAATACAATGTCAGAGAAATTTAGTTGGGTTCTAAATCCTCTGCAAGATCATTATTAGAGGGGTTTACAAAATTTTCTAGTGTATTAGCTGTGCGTTCAGATATGTACCCTGCTGGCTGCACCTGTACCTCAGAATTATTTTTTAAAAATATTAAACCCATACGGGTCATAAGGGAATACCAATTATCCCGACCATGACGCTTCACACACTATCTCTCCTGTCTATGTTGTTCTCTTTCAGACAGTTCTGCCACAAAATGTTGCCACTTACACGCAGAATATGGGGGTGGGAGCTGCTATTTTTCCCCTCAAGCCCTATGACAAATCTGTATTCAGCATGAATTTGACTTTTAGATTATTTGAAGGTTACTTTCAAGGTGAATTTGAATAGGTTTTTGAGAAATCAGACTCATTACTGAGTGAAGTGATTGACAATAACTGAATGAATATATAGTTGAATGGGTCTGATGTTTATTTTCCCAGATGACTCTTTGCCAGAAGCTTTCCAAACATAATGGCATGTTAGACTACTGACACAGATTGCAAGTTTGCAGAAAGCTTTCCAGCTGTTCCAAACACATCAAACTCTAGACTGGATCTGTAAATTCTATTGATGATTCAGTTAGGTAAGTAAACAGATAGCTGGTATGTGGAAAATTAGTCAGGCACTATATTCCATTAGGTCTTGTACGTGTGTTAAAGCCTAATAATAATCAGAGCCTAATAATAATCCCTCCAAAACAAAACAATAATAAAATTGGTCATTTTCAATCTACGACTGTTTGTGGGACATTGCTGTGCGCAATTGGCTGCCGCGTTCGCCCACAAATATACAGTCAATTCACTTTACAGTGTGTTCTGTGAAGCGCTTTGGGACGTCCTCCTGACGTGAAAAGTGCTATATCAAATGCAAGGATTATTATTAAAGAACAAAAAATAGAGTTCTGCAATGGTTTACTGCAAATACGACAAAATTGTTGAAAATATGCAAATGTTATTTAAATATGGCTGAATAACCAATAAATAAACTTTAGTATTCTCACGACTACTAATACAAAACACTAATAATGCTTAAAGACAGGCTTACAGGAAAAGTCGCAATTTTAAAATTAAAGATCAGGATTAGATTTCGAAGGTTCTTTATCAGCAGCTAAATCTCAATAATACTTGGAAGCACTTTCAGTGTCAATGACAGACATAAAAGTTCTTTATATTCATAAAAGGCAGGAAATTAAAATGTTTTACTTCCAGCCTAGTCATAAAATATAACTGTCACTGCTATATTAATTCTCAAGATTCAACAATGCATCATAATATGACATTTGTATTGAACATTTTAATAACTTTGGGTGCAATCACATTGGTTGCCGTGCCTTCAGCTCCCCTCTCGACTCTCTAACCCCTCCTCGCTCCCTCCTTTCCCTCCCCTCACCCTGACCAGTTCCCCCCTGCTCGGGTCCCGACCCAACTGTCCAGCGCCTTGGGACGTCCTCCCGACGTGAAAGGCACTCTATAAATGCAATCTTATTGTTGTTGCCTTAAGCTAAACGCTGAAGGCCTTTTACAGGTTACAAAATAGGCCATTTATGGTTTATTCCTTCAGACTTCCTCCCCCTTGGAAATTCCTCAATTTAAAATGCTACCTTTATTCTCAACAATAAACACACTCACTGATTTACTCAGCGGGACATGGTTAGCAGGGGTTGCTGGTTGTTAACAGGGGGTGGTTGCTTGAACAGGTTTGTGACTTATTTGACTGTAAAAATGAAGATATTGAACTAATTAATAGCACCTGTTTGATGAACACTCAGTATATAGATATGTAGTCACATAAAAATAATAGGTCACCACCAACCCTAAATATAAGAGGATAACCAGAAGGGAATTTTTTTTTATTGAAACAGCAAACGGCAGTACTTTTACATTCACCTGCATCATAAGGTCACAGAGACAATTTAAAAATTGGGATGATGATTTGGAAACAACAGACTTGTATATAATATAGAATTGCATTATGTGTTGATCAATTACAAAACCACAAGATTGGTTCAGACAAAGAAAATTCTACAGCTCTCATGAATTCATCCTTGCAGAATATCATTTTTATTATCTTTCCATAAGTGTCAAGCAATTTTCTTAAATGAGTCCAGGATCTTAGCTGCGACCACCCTTCTTGGTAACTGGTTCCAGCAGTTGATTGCTATAGTTGAAATGCTTTTGGGGATCTGTCCTAAATCAGCTATGTACAATCCTGAAATTGCGCTCTCTTGTGCTACTTCCCTGTTTCAGATTCACTTTCTCAATTTCATTATACTTTTCTGCAGTACCCCTTGGAGACATATTGTTTCAAGGCTCAAGAGGTCTACCTTATCTAGTTGGGGTTTCTCATAGCTCATCCTGCAAAAGGGAAATCAAACATGTTGCTTTCCTCTACATTACCTTTAGGGCCTGGATGTCTCCCTCCCTTATGTATCAGCAGCTAGAACTGTACATGATACTCCAAGTTTATCTGAGTAAGGCACTGCAAAATTATCACAAAACAGGTTCAAACTGATATTTGCATTTTTTTTAATGCTGTACAATACACAGAAATAATAAAAAGTAAATAACTTAATCAAGGGCAAATAACTGACTGAACAGTTGCAATTTAAGAATTAAATATTTCCCACTATAATATTCCTTCCATTCTAAGTGCGCATTATAGGATTCAATAACCTTAATGATCAGAGTGGAACTCCCAAAAAAGGAACGATAGACACATACATACATCACAAAGTTTAAAAATCAACAATATACAGCTTTGTGAGTACAGCTAGTAATATTTCGTTACAACCACAATTTGCACTTGCAATAGTACCTTTCAAATAGGAAGAACATCTCAAAGCGCTTTAGAAAGACAGACTAGAAGCCCGAGCTAGGAGAGAGATGGAGATGGCTTGTAGTCAAAGAGGTAGGTCTTTAAACAGATTTTCAAAGTAGAGAGGGCAAGGCTGAGATGAAGGAATTTTGAAAGAGCGTTACAGATATTGGATGTGGGGGAAAAGAGGGAAACCAGCATAGACGCACACCCGTTGATTGTGGGGTGGAGTCAGTGTGGGCATGAAGTAGGCAACAATTAACACAGCAGAAGGAGTAATCAGGGGAGTAGGATTGCGGGAGATCAGAGGTAGGATGGGATATGGCCGTTGAAGTATTTGAAGTCTAGGATGAGGATTTTAAAGTTGATACTGCAGCAACAAAAGTACAATATCTTAAGATGTATATATAGTAAAGAGTGTTATTTTCTTTACTCGTAAAATAGTTTTGTCTAACAATTTAGCACTCGGTTTCACGTCAGAATTTTTAGTTCTCTAGAATAGAAAGTTGTACTTTCAAAATGCCCAATTCTATGACAGACACGTAACAAAGAGCAGTCCACGCAACATCCAAGTGCAAAGAGAGATACGTATAGTATTGATAAACATTTTGACAGAACTTTACTCAACTATTTTCAGATTTGATAATTTCTGAATTTTCGTAGCAGTTCTGAAGGTGCATCTGCAGAACAACGGAAATGGTAATGGCAGTAATTTGCATCAGATATGCCTGCAAGAAATAAAGACGACTATTAATAAAAAGTTATTAAAACAACAGTTTTCAACACAACCAGCATGTTTACAATTTTTTCCCCTCAATTGTGAGCATGTGTAAGAAGTCTGTAGCCTGGGAGTCAGGGATAGGAAGTGAGCCCTGTGATTCATCATTCACATAATTTTCTTCCATTCGCATTTAGTTCTACTGTTTACAGATAAGAGCAAACAGAAACAGCTCAAGTTACTGCTGTTGTGATTATCATTTCCAGCACTGCCTTCTAGGAATGATGTAAAAATAACAGAACTGAATGGTACAGTAATTTAGAACTCTGCCATTTCCCATTATAGATGGAATTCGCATTCAGACCATTTAATGGCAATTCTCTTGCCCAGTCTGCTACGAGAATCCTATATGAAATTAATAACAAGGCCTTGTTGGTTCCTAGTGGATTTGTGCAACCCTCACAAAACCACCCACAATTCAACCAAACTGACATTTGATAATGTAGGAATTGGAAAATATGTATTAAAAGCAATACAAATGATCTGGTTGAGATGTTGACACATGGGCCTGAAATTCCACCTGGTCTTGAAAGTTTAAAATCAACCAGAACTATGGAAACTTCTTAAATTCAGTCTTAATTTGGAAGGGAATTCTTTATAAAAACTATAGCCAGAATGATTTACAGCATAGATGAGGCCATTTGACTTATTGTGTCTATACTGGCTCTCTGAAAGCATTATCCATTTAGTTCCACTCTCCAGTCCAAGGTGTCATGAAACAAAGTGAATATCTAGATTTGGGTCAGAGTGAATATTTTGATTGTGGCTTTTCTAAGAACTAATATCAAAGGCTGGATCATGGTGGTAAATAAGGCAGATAATGAGCACTCCATTGTGTTTACTTCCAAAATTCTGTTGTTCTTTACTCACTTGGTGAGGTGAGACTACTTGGAGAATGTGGATCATCGTCTTCCCACCTCTTCTCTTTCGTTCCAGCTCCATCTAAATTAGTGGGTTCCATTTTATGAGTTGAACCTTCACAAATTTCTTCCTCTGGTGGTTGCATTTGTTCCCCTCTCTTTGTGGAGGCTTCAGAGTCTGCAGAAGGTCCCTCCAGCATTGGTTCTTTCTTGCTTCTTACAGCCCAGTGCATGGACTAGGAGACAAAAGATGACAAATGTAATTCTTCCATACAAAATACCAGAAGAGTAGCTTACTAAAGAGCTTCCTTCTTTAGTCAACTCCTCACTTTTCTAATATGCCACTTAGTGTGAAATGCATTTTATTTTGTTTAAACAATAACTATTCAGATCATATACAATTCAGTAAAGCTAAGCTACTTAGTTTGCAAACCTATAGCACAAATGTAATGAGAGTTTTGTTAATCTTGAATTAACATGTAGAAAGGCGTGCACAATTAGCAACAAGCTATCAGTCACCATTCACATACTGTGCATTCATTTGGAAAACCTAGAAAACGAACGTCATCTATATTAGCTCACCTGGTAGCAAATGATCCTTGAAAATACTGCAAACAAATTACTGCAGTCAATTCAGTAAGTGTAAAATATAAATTTTAAAACAAATGGTATTGATCATTTATTGAAAATACATAAAGCTACCTAGGGAGGATTATAAGTTCCCTCCCTCCCCCTACACACACACACACACACACCACACACACCTTTCAGTTCATGATGACAGGTCATTGAAAATTCAAAAGCAGCAATGTAAGAGTTAAAAGCCACTCCAATCTTTTAGGCAGCTATTCTCTGCAACAGAACAGCAACAAACGTTCCTCTGAACGACCAATTTTATTACTTCACCACATCAAAAATACAGTGAACCGAAAATCAGAGCCTGCATTCATAGCCCCAGCCTATAAAATGAAGATCATCTTCAGATGCTGAGAAATGAATTGCCTCAGACCCACTACGTGTTGGGCACAACAATGAACCTTCCTGTTACCATCGCAACCTCCAGTCATTCAGACAGATGAAGCTTTTTAAACTAGAAATACATTCAATAGGATCTGCTTATGGTTGGTCAAGATACTCAGTGGTTAGAGCACTTGCTTTGCAAGCAAGACACCTGGGTTCAATTCCAGGCAGGGCGAAACCTTGGGCAAGTTTCCTTACTCCACATGCCTAATAATAATCCCTCCAAAAACCCCAAAAACAATAATAAATTGTCATTTTCAATCTACGACTGTTTGTGGGACATTGCTGTGCGCAATTGGCTGCCGCGTTCGCCCACAAATATACAGTCAATTCACTTTACAGTGTATTCTGTGAAGCGCTTTGGGACGTCCTCCCGACGTGAAAAGCGCTATATCAAATGCAAGGATTATTATTATTATTATTATTATACTGTACAATACATTCAAGTTGGTGCAAAAAATAATGAGTCAATATAAAGGAAGGCCCAACTGAGCTGTTCTTCCTACTGAAGAGGAAGTATTTATATCTGCGTTCAGCGTTTCAATAGTAATGGCAACATTTCAATAAAATTTGTAAAGTAAAATTAGAAATAAGAATTTTCAACTTTGGGATTAAAGACATATATAAAATCATGCTAAAGAGACTACTGAACAGAAAGGAAAGGCCAAGCACAAATTTCATGTATTTCAGAAATAAGCTTTGTGCATCATCAGTGCTCAAATTCGGAAATTCAATTTTGGAATTTGTAGAATCCCTTTTGTAATAGAACAAGGAGGACATTTAGAGAATATTCAAAGACTAACATCTGTAAATGTTAAGAGTATTTTCTGGCCTACTGAGTCATTCTGGCATCAAGCTAAAGGTGGCCACCCTTTCTCTCGATGACAGAAGTTTCTAACCAAACTGGTGCGAAAGTGTTAGTGATCTGAAAATATCCCTTTTTTCCCCCCTGGTTTCTGATCTAAATGATCTAGGCAGGGAATAGAAAATAAAAGCTATTAGTGTAGTTTTCAAGTACTACCATTCACAAAGAAAGGATCCACCTATAAAGTTGTATTTTTACATTACTGTGTTGTTAAGAAATGAAATGCATACACACACACTGACACAAATTAATTTATAGCAGCAACTGCATAGGGAGATTGTGCAAAATAAACTACAGACGCAGATATCCAGATAAGTACCGACTCCACAAAGTATAATTTATCTTGGTAACCTAAAACATCCTAATGAAGAAATCTCTTTCCCGGTTCGAAAAACAAATTCAGGGCTACAGTTCACCAGTTTTTAGACAACTAAAGTTATTCTCAAAACAACGGTGGTTAGTAAGATAAGTTCCTTTTTGGAACTTTAGTTTGGTGGAGGAGGTCGGTTTAATAAAACTATTGGAAAGTGTTTGAGTTGTAAAATCTACTTACTGTTTTTACAGCATCGCTCAGAGCTTCCCATTGATGAAATGAAATTGCAATCCTACTGCGGTACCAGAAGTCATAGCGAGTTCGCCTCTTTACATCGGTCAGGGTTTCCTTAGCTTCTTGCAACTTTTGAAACTGTTTCACTGAAATGTGAAAATAAAAACAAGTTCGCAACAAATACATTTGACAAACAAAAAAAGAATACAATGAGTTCCAAACAATAATAAACCAAAAAGCAATTTTCCCAAGAACCTCTATGGATGATCTTTGATGGTCAGATATTTGACTCTGAATGAGAAAGTTAGTGTCGATAAAAAGAACATGTGCAACAGTGCTCACAAGGCGCAGAAAGTTGATCAAATCACCACGACAAAGCGAGACATGCTGCTTTTCTCCCTGGAATTATAGGACTTAATACAGATTATACTATTGTGTCTCCTAGTCCTCCTTCACATATTCCATTCCTTCCACTTAAAAATATTTGCATTGAATAAAACCATAGGACAGAGATTGCAACACAAAGGAAAATATTCTGGTTCACTCTTCAGGAAACAAAGCTACCAAACTTGATCCTGATAGCTCTTTTCAAAGAGCCGCACAGACATGGTTGGCCGAATGGCCTCCTTCTGTGCTGTATAATTCTATGATCTATGATTCTATGAAACAGGTCCCTCCAGTGGTGATTGGAGTGTTTTCGCCTTCCTTGAAACAAAATATAAGTGGAAAATGTTGTATCTCTGACAGTTCTGCATCAGTCTGGCTCAGGGTCCAGTACACTGAAGTGAAACAGAAAAGCACAGAGCTGCACTAGCTACCATCAGATCATGTGTGTTTTTTTTAAGCCAGCTTATAATTAATACCCACCATCTATTAATAGAGATGCATTTTCATTTTCAGAAATACATTATTTTGATGGTCCTGATTAGGTTAACTATTATTATTATATATGGCTGAATGGATTTAAAATATAAACATTCACATTTTATCCCTCTTCGTCTCTGACACAATATCTACGCATCTTTTCTGAGGGAAAGTAAAACACGGTCAAAGAGGAAGATTTTTGGGCGGGACTTGAACAAGGAGAGAGGGGGGGGCAAGGCGGAGGGATTGAGGGAGAGTGTTCCAGAGTTTCAGGGCATAGTGGCAGAAAGCGCGACCACTGATGGTGGGGCAGAGGGTGCAAGGGACGAGCAGGAGGCCGGTGCCAGTCGAACGGAGGCTCCGGGTGGTGGATTGCGGAGTGAGGAGGTCAAAGAGGTAGGGAGGTGCCAGAGAGTGAAGGGACTTGAACACACGTGTGAGGATCTTAAAGTTAATCCATTCAGTGATAGGGAGCCAGTGAAGCCTGGCCAGAACTGGTGAGATGTGGGTACGGAGTTTGGTCCAGGTAAGTATGTGGGTGGTAGAGTTCTAAATGAGCTGCATCTTTTGAATAGTGGAGCTGGGGAGACCGGCGAGGAGTGCGTTTGAGTAATCCAAGCGAGAGGTGATAAACATATGCACGAGGGTTTCAGCTACATTTGAGATAGAGAAGGGTCAGAGGTGGGCAATGTGGCTGAGGTGGAAGAAGGTGGTCCTAGTCATGGACCGATGAAGGACAGCTGGGGGTCGAAACGGACATCTAGGTTGCACACTGGTTTGGTGAGTCTGAGGGAGAGCCCAGGGACATCAAAGGGTTTAGATCTGGAGGAGTGAAGATGTTGACGGGAACCAAGGAGTATGGCTTCCATCCTGTCCACATTCAGCTGCAGGGAACTTGCACTAATCTGAGCCATACATTTTGTAGTTGTACAATTCCTTAAAACATGGCAACCATTATTAATCTGATATAACTAGTTAACTTGGTCCTACTTGTGTGAATAAATTTGGGTATTATTCTACTCTTTGGTCATGAAACTACAGCATCATTCTGATTTACATAGCAAATAATAATGTAAATCACCCTCTCATCTGCCACGATATCAGAGTTTAAGGGAATTTAAGATGATTGAATTCACGTTGAATAAAACGCAACCTAGCAACTTCAGTAATAAATTAGAGCAACAGGATATTATGATTCATGTATTTACAGAAGAATGTGATGGCAATTAATGATAAGCCATCAAGGAAGTATTTGTAGTGATTTTACACATATTGTGATAAACAAAAGGAAATGATACTAACTAAATACGTATTTCATGAACGTTAAAGCCTGAAAACAAGCCTTTCGGCCCAATTTGTCCATTTATACTCCACATCGGCTCTTTCTATCGCCTCTCCTATACTCTTCTATTTTCTTCTCCTTCAACAATCCCCTAGACAAAATTGGCCATTTACCTCATGGTTGTTTGTGAAACTTTGATGTATGCATTTTTTTTATTACTACAGTACTCACTCAACACAAAACAGAAATAGTGAAAATCTTCACATCAATCAGCATTTTCGAAAGAAACAGGTTGACATTTCAGTTAGAATCTTTCTAACGTCCCAAAGCGCTTCACAGAACACACTGTAAAGTGAATTGACTGTATATTTGTGGGCGAACTGCAGCTGGTTGCCCCCAGCAATGTCCCACAAACAGTCATGGATTGAAAATGACCAATTTTTTTTTTTGTTTGTTTTTTTTTTGTTTTTTTTTGAGGGATTATTAGGGAGACAATGAATTTTGCCAGGTGAGCAAGTGACAAAAATGACCTTTCCCTACTGCCAGTGTGAAAGGCTGGACACTGAAGAGAGTGAGCAGGAAGTTAGCACAGACTTTGGTTAAATCCTATCCATCGGATAGCAAAATATTGCAACTGGAGGCATTATGAATACAGAGATTCAAGGAAAAGATGGACAATTGTGTCGGTGTACTTTGTTTTTAAAAGCCCAAGAAATATACACTTGCCTGCTTTTGGGTTTTCAGGATGCCTGTCTGGATGACATTCAAGTGCCTTCGTTTTAAACTCAGCGAGGATTTGTTCTGCCTGACAAAAAAACATCATTATACAATTTGGAATAATTAAATAAAATGTAATGAAAATGACAATGAAAAATACGCTCAATGGATTAGTCATTCTTTGAACTAACATTCCTTTTTACATCGTTTATTGCCCCTTTCCCAATGCTTTTGATTTAATTGTTGCGTCTCAGCCGCGATCCTTGCCTTTCAGGAAATTAATGATTTGTTCTGCAGTAATACACTCTCTATGGTAACAATTGCTCATGCCGTCTGTCTGGCAGATGCTTGTGTTTCTGCACGTATTGTAGAGTCCTGGATGGACTTATCATGGAAAAACCTACTGATAAAATCCATTACTGGCTCAATTAATGCATCCGACGAAATGAAGCAGCTGCTCATTTAAGGAAACAAAGATTGGTGAACTTTCAAATATTAAAACTGGAGATCCTTTAATGAATAGAATATGTATTTTAACTATAAGTTCTATAAACTTGAAATACATACATCAGCACATTGCTATCTTTGACAGTACCTCTCTTTGGATCCACTGTATTTGATATTGAGGTCAGGTTAATGAACTATGAATCACACACCACAAGGCAAACTCTTAAGAGTCACTTGGAAAACATCCTGTCCACGGCTTTCAATCCAAAGTCGTGAAATTGTCAATACTGAACATTGCATTCTTCCCAACAAAATCTCAGGTACAGACAGATTGCTCCAATTGCTTGGCTTTGACATGGAAGTCAGCGCTTTGAGACATCTCAACGTTGTGATCAGGCGCTATGTCAAAAGCAAGGATTATTATTATTACTGCTACCAGACACGCGGAAATAATAGCAACAGTGACAATTATTTACAAAAGAATTCTAAAAAGGGGGTGTGGGGGGGGGGGAAATGCACAATACTTGACAGGTCCCAATGAAAATTGGTCTGACGTCCTCCTCGGGGGAGGGGTGTGTGTGGTTGTGTGGGTGGGTGTGGGGGTGTGTGTGGTTGTGTGGGTGTGTGGGGGTGTGTATGTGTGTGTGGGTGGGGGTGTGTGTGTGGGTGTGGGGGTGTGTGTGGTTGTGTGGTTGTGTGGGGGTGTGTGGGGGTGTGTGTGTGGGTGTGTGGGGGGGGGTGGGGGTGTGTGGGTGGGGGTGTGTGGGTGTGTGGGGGGGTATGTGTGTGGGTGTGTGGGTGTGGGGGTGGGTGTATTACTAGCATTTACAGTCATTTAGCAAAACACCAGGATAACCGGACACATCTGCCCCCCAAAAAAAATTAATAAGAATAATAAACAGCGCAGCGGTCAATAGTGCGACACAGCAGCTGTTCGTTCGTGTTCAATGCAAACGCGCAGCTACAAGTGAGTGATAGTGAGTGAGTGATAGTGAGTGGTAGTGAGTGAGTGGTAGTGAGTGAGTGATAGTGAGTGAGTGATAGTGAGTGAGTGGTAGTGAGTGAGTGGTAGTGAGTGGTAGTGAGTGAGTGGTAGTGAGTGAGTGGTAGTGAGTGAGTGATAGTGAGTGGCAGTGAGTGAGTGAGTGAGTGAGTGAGTCTCACCGTGGACAGCTCGTCGCAGCCCAGGATAGTGTAATAATCCTCCAGGTCCTCGGGCTCACTCTTCAACATCTCCTCCATCGGCGATGATGGAACTGAACCCTCAGCCACGGGGGCAGCTTCACTGACCCAACAGCGGGGAGAGAGGGGGAGAGAGGGGGAGAGAGAGAGGGAGGGGAGAGAGAGAGGGAGAGAGAGAGGGGGGGAGAGAGAGGAGAGAGGGGGAGAGAGAGAGAGAGAGAGGGGGGGAGAGAGGGGGGAGAGAGAGAGAGAGGGGGGGAGAGAGAGAGAGAGGGGAGAGAGAGAGAGAGGGGGAGAGAGAGAGAGAGGGGAGAGAGAGAGAGAGGGGGAGAGAGAGAGAGAGGGGAGAGAGAGAGGGGAGAGAGAGAGAGAGAGGGAGAGAGAGAGAGAGGGAGACGGAGTTACCTGACCCGACTCGGCCAATGGCTGCGGATGGCTCTGGAGTCGGCGCTGCCCTTTTTAAAGAGGACCGTCAACCAGAGGAGGTGCCGACCACCCGCTGCGCCCATTGGAGCGAACCCCACCCCCCCCCACCCCGGGCAAACCCGCATGCGCACTCCAGCACTCGATGTGAGGGGATGGGGGTGGGGTGGGGGGGGACTTGTGTTTCTCCCCCCCCCAAAAAAAACAAAATATACAGTAACTTTTTTTTGTAGTTTTATTGCATGATGTTCAAGACAACAAATGTTTTGTAAAATTTCTCCCTCCATATAGATCTATATGGATATCTGTCAATCAAAAAAAAGTCCACCCAGAGCTGCAGGTAAGGCCACCAAAGTGCACGTGTCATCAACGATGCCTTCCTCACGCCCCTCATCCCCTCTGCTCCACCATTGCGCTTTCAGCCTCTGTGCCCACCTGAATACTGGGTGTCTTATGTTTCTCTGTGCATGTGTAGGGGGCTCTCATTCTGTGTGTATGTATCTCAGTATTATTGAGTGGGGCTTTCACTGTGTGGATGTATCTCTGTGTATATGTACAACAACGACTTCCATATATATAGGGACCTTCACGTAGGGTAGCATTCTGGAGTGGCCCTCACTCTGTGTGTGTGTGTATCTCTGTGTATAGGAGACTGTCACTCTGTGTGTGTGTGTGTGTGTGTGTGTATCTCAGTGTCTTAACTTAAGCTTCGCAGACCTGCCCTTGCCTGATTCCATTCTTATCTGTCTCACCGTCTCCACTTTGTTGCCTCTAATGGTTTCTCCTCCAGCCTACGCACTGTCACGTTTGGCGTCCCCCAGTGCTCAAGTCCTGGATGAGAGCAAATTTCCTACAGTTGAATGTGAACAAGACTGAGGCCCTCCTGATTGGCTCACGCCAGCGCCTCAGCACCTCAGGCTCTGGCAGTATCAACCTCCGTGGTTGCACACTTCAACTCACCAAGTCAGGAAACTAGGTGTCTTGTTCGACCCTCAACTGTCCTTTCTTCCCCACATCCAAGCCATGACCCGCTCTTCCTTCCCTCACCTCCCGTAACATCACCTAACTCCACCACTACCTCAGGCCTCTGAAACTCTTGTTCATGCCTTCATTACCTCATGGCTCGACTATGCAAATACCCTGCTTGTCGACCTTCCCAACTCCTCCCTCCACAGGCTGCAGATAATCCAGAACTCTGCAGCCCGTGTCCTCTCCTGCACAAACTCAGTGACCCCATCTCCCCCATTCTCACCCGACTCCACTGGCTCCCTATCCTTCAGAGGATCCAGTTCAAGATCCTGGTCCTCAGCTACGAAGCCCTCCATTGCCTCCCCCCACCCTACCTCTGTGTCCTCCTAACCCCCTACCAACCCGCCCGCTCCCTCCGCTCAGCCGGCTCCGGCCTGCTCCATGTCCCCCGACCCATCCGCCCCACCATTGGCGGGAGAGCCTTCAGCCACTCTGCACCAAACCTCTGGAATTCCATCCCCCAATCATTCCACTCGCCCCCTCCTTAGCCTCCTTCAAGTCCCGTTTCAAAATCCTTCTCTTCGACCATGCCATCGGCCACCCCCCTTCCCCTCCCCTCCCTTCTCCCTCCCTGACCCCAGCTCGGGTCTGAAATGTTGTACACTGTCCAGCGCTTTTGGACGTCCTCTCGATGTGAAAGGCGCTATACAAATGTAATCTTGTTGTGTATCAGGGCTGTCACTGTGTGTGTGTGTGTATAGGGGGCTGTCACTGTATATGTATCTCACTGTACCTGAGGCCATCACTGTGTGTGTATAGGGGGCTGACACTCTGTGTGTATCTCATTGTGTATCTCAGTGTGTATAGGGGGTTCTCACTGTATGTATCTTAGTGTGTATAGGGGCCTGTCACTGTGTGTGTATACAACAACAACAACTTGGATTTATATAGAGCCCTCCATACTGGACGGCGTCTCAGAGAGCTTCACGATAACGGATCCCGGGGCCGAGCCAGGGGGAGGGGGAAGAAGGTGACCAAAGGCGCGGTCAAAGGTGACCAAAGGCGCAGTGTAGGGGGCTGTCACTGTATGTATCTCAATATGTATAGGGGGCTTTCACTGTATATGTATCTCAGCGTGTATAGGAGGCTGACACTGTGTATCTGTGTATAGGGGACTGTCGCTGTGTGTGTGTATAGGGGGCTGTCACTGTGTGTTTGTATAGGGTGCTCTCACTGTTATGTAATCTCAGTGTGTATAAGTGGCTGACACCGTGTATGTGTGTATAGGGGACTTTCACTGTGTGTGTGTGAATAGGGGACTGTCACTGCGTGTGTGTATAGGGGATGTCACTGTGTGTGTGTACAGGGGGCTGTTACTGTGTGTGTATTTTGGGGACTGTCACTGTGTGTGTGTAGAGGGAATGTCTCTGTGTGTGTGTATAGGGGGATGTCACTGTCTGTGTGTGTGTATAAGGGGCTGTCACTGTGTGTGTGTGTATATAGGACGCTGTCACTATGTGTGTATAGGGGCCTGACAACTGTGTGTGTGTGTGTGTGTATAGGGGGCTGTGACTGTATGTAGGGGGCTGACACTGTGTGTGTGTATCTCAGTGTATCTGGGGCTGACACTGTGTGTGTGTGTATCTCAGTGTATCTGGGGCTGACACTGTGTGTGTGTATAGGCGGCTGACACTCTGTGTGTGTGTGCAGGGAGCAGACACTGTGTGTGTCTGTGTGTAGGGGGCTGACACTGTGTGTATAGGGGGCTGACACTGTGTGTGTGTGTGTGTGTGTGTGGAGTGGGCTGACACTGTGTATCTCGGTGTATGTGGGGCTGACACTGTGTATCTCAGTGTGTCTGGGGCTGACACCGTGTGCATCGCAGTGTGTCTGGGGCTGACACCGTGTGTACCTCAGTGTGTCAGGGGCTGACACTGTGTGTATCTTAGTGTATGTGGGCTGACACTGTGTGTATCTCAGTGTATGTGGGGCTGACACTGTATCTCAGTGTATGTGGGGCTGACACTGTGTGTGTCTCAGTGCATGTGGGGCTGACACTGTGTGTGTCTCAGTGCATGTGGGGCTGACACTGTGTGTGTCTCAGTGCCTGTGGGGCTGACACTGTGTGTGTCGCAGTGCATGAGGTGCTGACACTGTGTGTGTCTCAGTGTGTCTGGGGCTGACACTGTGTGTGCCTCAGTGTATGTGGGTTTGACTCTCAGTGGATGTGGGACTGACACTGTGTGTGTCTCAGTGCCTGTGGGGCTGACCCTGTGTGTGGGGCTGACACTGTGTGTGTCTCAGTGGATGTGGGGCTGACACTGTGTGTGGCTCAGTGCCTGTGGGGCTGAAACTGTGTGTGTCTCAGTGCCTGTGGGGCTGACAGTGTGTGTGTCTCAGTGCCTGTGGGGCTGACCCTGTGTGTGGGGCTGACCCTGTGTGTGGGGCTGACACTGTGTGTGGAGCTGGCACTGTGTGTGTCTCAGTGCCTGTGGGGCTGACACTATGTGTGGGGCTGACACTGTGTGTGTCTCAGTGGATGTGGGGCTGACACTGTGTGTGTCTCAGTGCCTGTGGGGCTGACCCTGTGTGTGTCTCAGTGGATGTGGGGCTGACACTGTGTATCTCGGTGTATGTGGGGCTGACACTGTGTATCTCGGTGTATGTGGGGCTGACACTGTATCTCAGTGTATGTGGGGCTGACACTGTGTGTGTCTCAGTGCATGTGGGGCTGACACTGTGTGTGTCTCAGTGCATGTGGGGCTGACACTGTGTGTGTCTCAGTGCCTGTGGGGCTGACACTGTGTGTGTCGCAGTGCATGAGGTGCTGACACTGTGTGTGTCTCAGTGTGTCTGGGGCTGACACTGTGTGTGCCTCAGTGTATGTGGGTTTGACTCTCAGTGGATGTGGGACTGACACTGTGTGTGTCTCAGTGCCTGTGGGGCTGACCCTGTGTGTGGGGCTGACACTGTGTGTGTCTCAGTGGATGTGGGGCTGACACTGTGTGTGTCTCAGTGCCTGTGGGGCTGACAGTGTGTGTGTCTCAGTGCCTGTGGGGCTGACCCTGTGTGTGGGGCTGACCCTGTGTGTGGGGCTGACACTGTGTGTGGAGCTGACAATGTGTGTGTCTCAGTGCCTGTGGGGCTGACACTGTGTGTGGGGCTGACACTGTGTGTGTCTCAGTGCCTGTGGGGCTGACACTGTGTGTGGGGCTGACACTGTGTGTGTCTCAGTGCCTGTGGGGCTGACACTGTGTGTGGGGTTGACACTGTGTGTGTCTCAGTGCCTGTGGGCTGACCCTGTGTGTGGGGTTGACACTGTGTGTGTCTCAGTGCCTGTGGGGCTGACCCTGTGTGTGGGGCTGACCCTGTGTGTGGGGCTGACACTGTGTGTGGGGCTGACACTGTGTGTGTCTCAGTGCCTGTGGGGCTGACACTGTGTGTGTCTCAGTGGATGTGGGGCTGACACTGTGTGTGGGGCTGACACTATGTGTGTCTCAGTGCCTGTGGGGCTGACACTGTGTGTGTCTCAGTGGATGTGGGGCTGACCCTGTGTGTGGGGCTGACACTGTGTGTGTCGCAGTGCATGAGGTGCTGACACTGTGTGTGTCTCAGTGTGTCTGGGGCTGACACTGTGTGTGCCTCAGTGTATGTGGGTTTGACTCTCAGTGGATGTGGGACTGACACTGTGTGTGTCTCAGTGCCTGTGGGGCTGACCCTGTGTGTGGGGCTGACACTGTGTGTGGGGCTGACACTGTGTGAGTTTCAGTGCCTGTGGGGCTGACCCTGTGTGTGGGGCTGACACTGTGTGTGTCTCAGTGGATGTGGGGCTGACACTGTGTGTGGGGCTGACCCTGTGTGTGGGGCTGACACTGTGTGTGTCTCAGTGGATGTGGGGCTGACACTGTGTGTGGGGCTGACCCTGTGTGTGGGGCTGACACTGTGTGTGGGGCTGACCCTGTGTGTGTCTCAGTGCCTGTGGGGCTGACACTGTGTGTGGGGCTGACACTGTGTGTGTCTCAGTGCCTGTGGGGCTGACCCTGTGTGTGGGGCTGACACTGTGTGTGTCTCAGTGGATGTGGGGCTGACACTGTGTGTGGGGCTGACCCTGTGTGTGGGGCTGACACTGTGTGTGTCTCAGTGGATGTGGGGCTGACACTGTGTGTGGGGCTGACCCTGTGTGTGGGGCTGACACTGTGTGTGTCTCAGTGCATGTGGGGCTGACACTGTGTGTGTCTCAGTGCCTGTGGGGCTGACACTGTGTGTGTCGCAGTGCATGAGGTGCTGACACTGTGTGTGTCTCAGTGTGTCTGGGGCTGACACTGTGTGTGCCTCAGTGTATGTGGGTTTGACTCTCAGTGGATGTGGGACTGACACTGTGTGTGTCTCAGTGCCTGTGGGGCTGACCCTGTGTGTGGGGCTGACACTGTGTGTGTCTCAGTGGATGTGGGGCTGACACTGTGTGTGTCTCAGTGCCTGTGGGGCTGACAGTGTGTGTGTCTCAGTGCCTGTGGGGCTGACCCTGTGTGTGGGGCTGACCCTGTGTGTGGGGCTGACACTGTGTGTGGAGCTGACAATGTGTGTGTCTCAGTGCCTGTGGGGCTGACACTGTGTGTGGGGCTGACACTGTGTGTGTCTCAGTGCCTGTGGGGCTGACACTGTGTGTGGGGCTGACACTGTGTGTGTCTCAGTGCCTGTGGGGCTGACACTGTGTGTGGGGTTGACACTGTGTGTGTCTCAGTGCCTGTGGGGCTGACCCTGTGTGTGGGGTTGACACTGTGTGTGTCTCAGTGCCTGTGGGGCTGACCCTGTGTGTGGGGCTGACCCTGTGTGTGGGGCTGACACTGTGTGTGGGGCTGACACTGTGTGTGTCTCAGTGCCTGTGGGCTGACACTGTGTGTGGGGCTGACACTATGTGTGTCTCAGTGCCGGTGGGGCTGACACTGTGTGTGTCTCAGTGGATGTGGGGCTGACCCTGTGTGTGGGGCTGACACTGTGTGTGTCGCAGTGCATGAGGTGCTGACACTGTGTGTGTCTCAGTGTGTCTGGGGCTGACACTGTGTGTGCCTCAGTGTATGTGGGTTTGACTCTCAGTGGATGTGGGACTGACACTGTGTGTGTCTCAGTGCCTGTGGGGCTGACCCTGTGTGTGGGGCTGACACTGTGTGTGGGGCTGACACTGTGTGAGTTTCAGTGCCTGTGGGGCTGACCCTGTGTGTGGGGCTGACACTGTGTGTGTCTCAGTGGATGTGGGGCTGACACTGTGTGTGGGGCTGACCCTGTGTGTGGGGCTGACACTGTGTGTGGGGCTGACCCTGTGTGTGTCTCAGTGCCTGTGGGGCTGACACTGTGTGTGGGGCTGACACTGTGTGTGTCTCAGTGGATGTGGGGCTGACACTGTGTGTGTCTCAGTGGATGTGGGGCTGACACTGTGGCCGCCTCTGACCCGCACTTGTGCGCAGTCGCGGGCCGGTCACGTGACTGTTTAAACCTCTGGGTGACAAGATGGCGGACGCGGAGAAAGGCTCGAGAAGCGGCGAAGGCGACGGTGTAAAAGGAGAGGAGCCGCTCACCAAGAGAGCGCGTCTGGGGGGACAAGAGGTCGCCAGTGTGGCGGAGAGTCGGCCGGAGCAGCAGGAGGAGGAGGAGGAGGAGGGGGGAGAGAGCGGCTGGGAGAGCGCCTCCTGTGCCGAGGGCTCCCCGGAGGCGGGCGCGGTGGGGGCGGAGGGAAGGAGAAGGAGGAGGAGAGCGACGGCCGCGGCAGCAGCGAACGGTGGTCTCGGGCCGCAGCCGCCGCACAACAAAGAGCCGCACAGCGAGGGTCTGGCCGAGTCGGGGCCGGAGAGCAGGCCTTCAGCTGGGGAAGGTAGGGTCACTGAGGGCCGGGGCCGGGGCCGCGGCGCGGCGACCGGTGAGAGCGAAGTTGGCCGACAGATCCGCCCCCAAATAAAACTGGACTCTCATTCCATGGCTGTTGTGGGACGTCGCTGTGCGCAAACTGTCTGCTGAGTGTCGCTCACCAAATGCACAGTCGATTCATTTTCGATGGTGTATCTCGCCAAGCGCTTTGAGACGTTTCGACGACGTGATAAGGCGTTATATATATATATGAAAGGCAAAAGATTATTTGGTTTGGTCTGTGTCCGCAGAGTAACGGGTTTCCGGGGACGAGCAGCCTCACCGGCTGCCGCAGGGGAGCGTTTACAGATGGCCTGAGTGCACTTCGGGTCTTGTGTTTGGATCAGTAAAAACTGGTAGCTTGGATTTGGCAAAAGAAAAGTTTCTGTTTCATAAATCTTGCATTTGATATAGTGCCTTATCACGTCTTCGAGCCGTCTCCAAGTGCTTTGCACAGTATACTGTAAAGTGAATTGACTGTATATTATGTGGGTGAATGCTAATCAATTACGCACAGCAGTGTTCCACCAACGGTCGTGGATTGAAGTGACCAATTTTTTTTGAAGGAATTATTATTCTCGGAAAATCGACTAATGACCGGGTTCCTACTTAAAGCTAGGTAAACGGAGGCGTGTGGAGTAAGGAAACTTGCCCAACATTTTGCCCTGCTGGGAATCGAATCCAGGTCTCTCACTTGCGAGGCGAGTGCTTTTACCACTGAGCTAATGGGGGATGAATAAACTGATAACATAAATGTATCCTTTGTTTTGCATTGATGAATAAGAGTGTGGAGAGCAGTCAATCGAACATGTTGCCTTGTGTATCCGCTCTGAATTTGACCATAAACTACTTTTAATTATTTATGTTGTCAGGTAAGAGCAAATTGGAAGAACAAGCGATTGACTGTAAATCCATATGGCACTTTTTTAAAGTGTTCTGTATTAAATGTCACATTTTCAAATCAAAATATATCAATATTTATTCTTGAATAACTTTCAGCAATGCGATGTTAATACAGAATAAAATGCCCTAGAATTGGTTTGTGCTTTAAAATGTGGAAATGTCATAAAAAATGAGTGTATAATTTCTAATGTATAAAATCTACTTCAAAGAGATTGTAGTATGAAACCTGATTATGACTTTAAAAACTGTTCTATGTTTGCCAGTGGAGCACTGATATTGAATCTATTTGTATCATTACTAACATTTCATTTCTTTATTATCATAACTATTGAAAAGTTGTACTCTGTTTCAAATTTCAGACAATTTCAAATAACAGTAACAAAATTATATTTGTTTAGCAGCTTTCATGTCGGGAGGAAGTCCCAAGATGCTGGATAGTTGCTGTGAATTTTAGATATGAGTCCAAATATTTATTGTAGTGTTTAAACTAAACCATGCTTTTATGTCTTAACTAATAATGCTGTAAATTTATTGGTAATTGGAATTGTGCTAGGACAGTCCCAAGTGAAATTTTTAAAGACTTTGCTGACTTCTCATTAAGAACCTGGTGGTTCACAAAGACTGACATGGAATATGTGAATAGTGCCTGTCTCCCAGTAGATCGACCTCAAATTCTCACTCCCCTACAAATTGCTTCACACTTCTCATCTTCTCCAACTTCACTCTCCTTGCAAACTCGGGGTGGCTGTGCATTCCTCCCCCTCTACTTTTACTCCTTATTCTTACTCTGATATCAGTCTTCAACAACCACCTAAAATCTTGACTCTTTGACTGTGCCTACAGTCACCTTTCCCACCATCCCTGGTTGGTATCCGGCACCATCTCAATAAAGGCTCCACTCCGATACTGCTCTGCATGGAGGACACTTATATAAATGCAAGTTAGCAATCTTCCTGATGGGTGTGGATTGGGTTAAATACAGTTAAGTTCCCTCTCTTGTCCAGATCAGACCTAACTCCAAACTTGGGGCATCTTCTCTAATTGCAAAAGTATGATCACTTTATCCTTAGTTAACCTTATGGCCTCTGAATTAGATTGCCAATTAGGTTCCATTGATCTATTTTTAAACATTAGATGTTAATTAGACAATTAATTAATTTAATTAATTAGATGGTAGCTCAGCCTCTAAATGTTAATTAGAGGCTGAGCTACCATCGCTGAAATTTGCTTCAAGGAGCCTGAGAAATTCTCATCCAGGCCTCAGAAGTGAGTTGAGCAGTGTATTAGGCCCACTGTATCAACACTTTTTTTAAGTATATACAAACTTGAACATTATAAGTTTCCTCATGAGTGAGAATGCTCAAAGCATTTTGCAGGCTTGCTTAAAAAATTAATGGTGACATGTCCAGTGCAAAACAAAACCTTTAAAATGATTTATCCAAATTTTTAGTAATATAGTAACACCAGCTGCTTTCCAGCAACAATCATCATTTTTTTCTGGTTGTTCAAGAAATTAACTTGTCCAAAAATCTTCTGAGAATAAGGTACCTAGTAAAGGCACTTCAATTAATATAGTCATGAAAATGGTTGGTCCTTGATTTTAAAAAAAATTATCTCATGGGATTTCACAGAATTGTTCACCTTTACCTTATAATGAATGCTATTGCCATATTTATGATGTGCATTGTGTTTTTGCTTCAGGAGACAGTTTACTTCTGAGTAATACAGTAAGCAGTGCTACTGATGAAGAAATCGTTCCAAATGGGATTCACTCATGGGAAAGTGATGAGGAAGACAAAGCTTCTCATGCAAGCTCCAGTGACTGGGCTCCAGGATGTCCCAAGATAGGTACAGGTTAATACAAATTGATATCATGATTATTTCAGTTGGGATATGAAAATTCTTTTTTTTTTTTTGGCTTCCACATACATCCTAATTGGAAGGCAACCTAATTCTAGTTTGTGGCATTCATGCTGTGAAATCACAAGAGTGGGTAGGGTTATTGTTCTGTTTATTTTCCCACCTTCCCTCTCAGTGAAGTTGCTACCGTTGCTCAGCAATTCACTGAAGTGCCCGCCTGAATTTTATGCACATAATCCATGCAAGCTGAACTTTACCTTTTTGCCTTTGCAATTCAGGATTTTTTAATCCACCTATTGTAGATTTAGATGCCATTTATTGTTTCTATACAATAAAGTAAATTATTTGAGTATGAAAAAATATTCTCTAATTATTTGTGTTTAGATCTATATTACTAATATGACTGAACTTTCTTATATTAACTCCTAGTATTTAAAGTCCTGAATCTGTATTCTGTTCTGTTCAAAAATATTGTCCAAACTTCATTCAGTGTTCATTTTAACCAGCACTTTTTTTAATTAACTTGATTTTTTTCACCTTTCTTCCCTAATCATCTCTAGGTCCTTACAGTTTTGTTCAGCAGCATCTTATGCTGGGCACAGACCCACGGTCTATCTTGAAGGATCTGTTACGAGGGAACAGTGCTCCACCTGACCTTGATGATATGACACTATGGCAGATTGTCCTTAACATTTTGTCGGAGCCACCAAAACGGAAGAAACGGAAAGATATCAATACAATAGAAGATGTTGTGAAAATGTTGAGAGAGAGCAAGAAAATCATGGTCCTGACTGGAGCTGGGGTTTGTAAAAATAAAACAACCTTTGTCCAAATCCCTGACTGTCCAGCGCCTTGGGACATCCTCCCGACATGAAAGGCGCTATACAAATGTAATTTTGCATTGTATTATTAAAATTAATGGGTTTAATAATCATGTGAATAAGTCAATACAATAAGCATTCTTAAATGTTCAGAATAGTAACTCAGGAACAGGAGCGTGTTCTTATTTATTAATATAAAAAGGTTGCAATTTAAAAAATATATAATTATCCTTTGGAAACTAAATGAGCAATATGGCCAGCTTTTATTTTTTCCATATGACTAATATATTTCATTTTTAATTTGATTTGGTTTAATTTGATTTGAAGGTTTCTGTTTCATGTGGAATACCAGACTTCAGATCAAGAGATGGGATTTATGCACGGCTTGCAGTAGATTTTCCAGACCTTCCAGACCCTCATGCCATGTTTGACATTGAATATTTCAGAAAAGATCCTAGGCCATTTTTTAAGTTTGCAAAGGTATGTATTATTTTGATGCAGGAATTAATTTAGTGCATATGGGGTCCCCTTGGAGCTGAATGTCTCCAGGATGGCATGTTTGACAACGGAATGTCTGACTGAGCCCACCTTCTGTGGCAGTCTCAGTTGTCCAGTTCCTGAGCTAGGCGACACTGCTGATGACAGTACAACTAGTCTGGCTCATCTGCAGGACTTGGTGAGACTCTACGTATTCAGCTGCCAGCAAGCCCCACCAAATCCTAACAGGTAGGATAGTCCTAGCTAGACAAACCGTGGGAATGCTTGCTCAGCAGTGCTTTCAATGGTAAGCTATGCAGTTTTAGCTGGCTCGACTCCCATACAGTACACAAACTCACACTCTAAGGTCTTCAAGCCTTGATTCTTGCTAATCTGGTATAATACTTACGGAATTAAGTTAGCAGAATACGACCCTCCAGAAAGAATGTGCATCCCATTCCAATAAACATCTCCGCAATTTCCATCTATAGATGGGATGCATGAAACACTGTATTTGAGTTCTCTTAAGCATGATGGGTTTCTGCATGTGTCAGATGCCCTGCTGACCAAAAAAACGTTTTGAGCAAGATTATAGTAGCTTCCTTACAGCCTTGCAAAGGCTTGAACAGGTTTGCACACTTAATGTAAACTGAATTAACTTGCTTTCTTTGAGGTATATTATGGAAAAACGGTCTAATTCTAATAAAATTGTGTTAAAAAACAAGTAATTTTAAAAGGGGCAATTTGTATTGGATATACAAACTTAAACCCTCAAATTGTTCACCAAATGTCAGTTTGTTTCTACAAGTAACAGATTGTGCTTGTAATGGACTTCTTTCTTGATATTTAACTTTCTATATGTTTTCATTATTTAGGAAATTTACCCTGGCCAGTTCCAGCCATCTCTATGCCACAGGTTCATAGCTTTGCTGGATAAACAACAGAGGCTGCTTCGGAATTACACTCAAAACATTGATACCCTAGAACAAGTGACTGGTATTCACAGGATTGTTGAGTGTCATGGTTAGTCAAGCATAGATTTCTGCATAAATATTAAAAAAGCTGAATGATTGTCCCCTACTTCTGAAACAAGTCACGTTGTTGTAGACTAAAACAGATAAACGTGTGCTTGGAAAGAGTTACTCTATTTGTAGAAAGAATAAATTGTCACATAAAAACATTACTGAATTCCCTTAAATTTTTAAGAGCATATGTTCAATTCTAGCTGATCATGCTGTGTCATGGAATCACTGACAGGTGGCCATTTTTATAACATGAGCCATTCTACCGTGAAGCCTGATTTAATGGACTGAAACCACTTTGTTGTAATAAAGACTGACTGGATGTGCTTGTATCTATAGTCAATTCACTTTAGAATGTGCCAGGACTACACCGTTTTGCCCACAAATATACGGTCAATTCACTTTACAGTCTATTCTGTGAAGCGCTTTGAGACGTTGAGAAGACGTGAAAAGCGCTATATCAAGTGCAAGGATTATTATTATTGTTCCTACATTAGCAGAATTTATTCAAGGCAGCTGGTCATACATAACGATTATTATCACTTTTTTTATGTAAAATGTTTCATAAGTGAAATATAAACTTTTGCATACACCACTTTTGACTTTTTCTAGGCTCGTTTGCAATGGCTTCTTGTCTGGCCTGCAAATATAAGGTTGATTGTGAAGCAATAAGAAAAGATGTCTTCAATCAGGTAAGAATTGATAGTGCTTTTTTTCTCCAACATAATGGAATCATGGAACAAGAAAACGGCATCTTATCGACCTCATTACAGACCATGTCTAATCAACTCTTATTCTAGACTCCACCCTGCCCATTTAATATCTTGAGGGAATTTTTTGCATGAATGCACTCTGATCCCCAAAGGTAATCAAGAAAAACTCAAAAAAATGCAACCATCACTACATTGATACAATTCAGCCTGGTCTGTTCGCCATTGCCAGTTTTGTAATTAGGCTTAACTGCCTTTTCAGTGATATACTGGTGAACTGTCATTTTCTCTATGAATGAGGGATAATACAGGCTACCTGCTTTCAGGTTTTGTGCTGTTCTTGAACAAGCCCCACACATTTAGATTTTGATAGAAATCTATTTTTTTTAAAAATGTCTATTAAGGATGATGTAATTTAAGATCAAGCTGGTTTGTAACTAGAGCTTCACACAAAGCCCTGGGATAGGGATCATATTTATTTCCCTTAATTAGCCCACACATCATGTTCTGTGTCTTGCTGCCTGTTTGAGATTGGAAATTATTATGTGAGCTGTTAGTCATGAGCTTATGTCCCACTTCCTTTGGATGTTATATATCGATGTACCATTGGGTTGTCCAAGATAAGATTTTACAATTTGTAAAAACTAAATGTATTAAGTTCTAAAGTGTTGTATAGACAGATTAACAGGAAATTGATTTGAACAACTTAGCATTTCTCTACCCTAGGTGGTTCCTCAGTGCCCTAGGTGTCCTCCTGATGTTCCCCTTGCTATTATGAAACCAGATATCGTGTTTTTTGGAGAAAATTTGCCAGAGCTGTTCCACAGGAGTATGAAGTATGATAAAGATGAGGTGGATCTGCTGATTGTGATTGGATCCTCATTAAAAGTTCGGCCAGTGGCGCTTATACCAAGTAAGAAATGCAGAAGCTCATGCGAACTCGAAGATTCAGTTGTCTTAAGTTTTAATTGTAGTGCTGTATGGCTACATCGATCCATGGAACCAGTTTTATCAATAAATGTGGAATGTTGCCAAAGTGAACTTTCTTAAAAATGATGAGAGCTAAGATTGATCTTCAGTTATCTCAAAAGTTCCTTTTAGCAGTAGAAACTGAAATGAAGATGTAGAAGTTTATTTGCCTATTAATACTTCAAGAAACCTGGTTTGTATCAATTTTTAGTGTGTATGGAATTGAAAACAGAATTCTGTACTTAGTTTCTTAAATTGTCCTAGTTTCAACAGTTGTAATTTATGGTATGAAACTACAGTATAAAAGTATCAATAAATTTTGTTTAGTTTCAGCTAGAGAAATTATATATCATTAAATAATTTGATTCTTTCATGTAGGTTCCATACCCCATGATGTGCCTCAGGTGCTGATCAATAGGGAGCCGTTAAGTCACCTTAACTTTGATGTGGAACTCCTTGGAGATTGTGACGTTATTATTAATGAGTTATGTCATCGATTGAGTGGAGAGTTTGAAGAACTTTGTTGCAACCCAATCAAACTTACAGAAATTACAGTAAAACCTGTACGATGCCAAAAAGAACTGAAATGTCAGTCATTTGGAATGTGTCCCACACCAACTATTTTAACCGAGGATTCCAGTTCATATGAGAAAGAAATCCAGTCTTCAAAATCTGCAATCTCAACAGCTAAAAGTTATGAACACATGACAGAATCTGCTGAAAGCTGTACGAAGGAAAATAAAGAGGAATCTGGGGTAGAAACACTTTCTAGCGAGAAAGAAATGGAAAGCACTGTTTCTTTTCCAGAGAGCTCTGGAAATTGTAACAATGAGTTGCAGATCACCAAACCTACTGAAGAAAGTTCCTCAAACCTTGCCCCAGTAGATACCAAACCTGTTAATAAGGAAATCCTAAATAAAGGTTGCATCAGCAAAAATGCAAAAGAGCAAATCAGCAAACGATTGGGTGGTAAGTCCTACTCTTATCTCCTATCTTGTAAATTATGTTCCGATCTGAATCTTTAAACATTCTCCTTTGAATCTTCTCCAGATCTACGCTAAAATTGTTTCATATTTCCTCCTCCAATATAGAGTAACTTTAAACATTTCTGCGTTAAAATCCATTTGCTTATCTAACTAATTGTTAGATAAATCCCTTCTCAATGCCATCAATTTAATTTCCACTGCTCACTACCCTCGTAACTTAGTGTCATCAGATAAGTTATGAATTCATCCATTATGATTTATGAATAATTTGAACAGGTGATGCAGAATCGGTGCTGATAAAACTCCACTGGTTACTGCTTATTTCTTAACTAGAGAAGTTCTATTTTTGACTGACTGGATAAAATAGATCTACAAAATTGAATTCTTGCGCCTAATTAATGCCTGGTTCTCAACTATTATAAATGTGGCTGGAAGTATTAAACTATTTGTGTAATGTGTATTTCATACTTAATACAGAATAATCTTGTGTGATTCTCAATTTTTAGATTCGCAGTACTTGTTCTTGGCACCAAACCGCTACATTTTTCATGGTGCTGAAGTCTACTCTGACTCCGAGGGAGATGAGGGATCGTCATCTGGTAACAGTGTTAGTAATAGTGATAATGAGTCCAGCAGCAGCAAGAGTGTCTGTGATGTGGTGGAAGAGGAGAGTGATATTGAAGAATTTTATAATCGAATAGAGGACGAAATTGAAACTCCTTATTCAGCAGATGGAGTATACTTTGGGGATGAAAGTGAACATTTTGAAAATGCAGACGAGCTGAATGAGTCGGTTGAAAACCACGTGCAAAGTGAATTGGAAGATGCAAATATATTGGAGTAAAAGGGCACAAATGCATGAGATTACAGTATTTATGTTAAGATGTTCACCAGCATTAGCCTGCTTTAGGACACTTTACAGCCAGAAAGCTCTCCTGGATGGAACAGTGGCTTGAGATCATGTAGAATGTCAGTCTGAAACTTCTCCCATTGTATATTGGATAAAGTTCGGTACTAGGGGTTGTAATCCTGATCCCGCATGCTCATGGTGCTCCTAGGATTTTCCTTTATAAATTCCGGGAAGCTGCCCGAGCCCAGATGGAAGGAAAGGGCCGGTCTCCCTGCTCCCCGGAAACGAGTTGTACACTGCTGCCATGCTGGACCCCTGCCCCCACAAGGATAAGCTCATGAGCAGATGGGCAAGTCTTAAATCCTCCCTGATGTCCTTGGAGAACTGCAGGTGTCCTGGATGAGGCAAGATTTAGCATCCTGGGATTTGAGGCATTAAAATCCTGAAATCCCAGGATTCAGAAAGAGCACCGGGATTGCAACCCCTATTTGGTACATATGCACTGAAAACACTATGCCATCTACATTAACTTTTTTTTCTTGTGCTAAATATATTTTCTGCTTATTTCAATAATTTAAAAAAAAGTTAATCTGCATTGCCTGTATTGGACCCTCTTGGGGATGAGCAGAAGAATTTCTTTTGCCAAAATATCTGTTCATTCATTTTACTTTTTTTCACTTAACGTTTGAGTTGTACAGCTATTTAAGTGTTTCAGTTATTCAAAAGCTAAAGAATGTGTTGTATATAATTTTTTGTATATGCTTTTGGAAAAGCCATTTAATTGCAGAAAGGGATAAAGGGAACAGGTAAAAAGACCAAAGAACATTGGGATGTCTCAATGGTTACAGCAACTATAGAAGTACGGAAGGTTCTGTTGTGGATTCTTTAGGAGCTGGGAGTGATTTGGTGAGCATATTACACATTTTCCTCACGATTTATATATTCTCACAAACACTGGCTATAATGTTTTCTATGAGACATTTCTGGCAGCTAATTTAAACATTCAGATTATTATTTTTTTCATTCAGCTTGGGCTAGCTATTAAAAATCAACTCATTGGGGTAGATTAAGGACATTTTTACAACATGTAGCATTTGTAGTTACTTGCTGCCTTATAGAAACTTGTAGATTTTGCTACTAGTGCCAGTTCTGCTCAGACCTGATTCTGCGTTTGGTACAAAGCAGATTCATTTTTTTCTCTAACCTTTTCTTCCTGTGGAAATGAGCTGTAAAGTGTGTAATAAAGAGACATTTGGTCAACATGGTAGAATTAAAGCTAGAGCACACCGAATAAATAATTTTGAGCTGTGAGTGTTCTTGCTAATGTGCCTATGTTATAATTTCCTGTTGTATTGAAATGGAAAACAAAACTTTTTTTTAACAAAATCTATCTACTGCTATATTGTAACTTACAACGAATAAGCAAATGTTTTACAAAATCTTAACTTAATATGCCAAATGTAAATTATGCAATTTTTCATTACATAAGAGCCCTTTATAAAATACTACTCTTGCATTAGTAAGAATAGCAGTTTATTCCACAGTGCATATGTTTTCCTAAGATCTTACAAAAAATCTGCTTGGACATTAAGAGTACTTTACATTTGATATAAGAATTTGTAAGAATAAAAGTGACTCACTGGTGTACGTTAGAGGTTTGCAAAGGATTTTGCTGTTTTGTAATCTTTTTACAATTGAATGAAAGACCTAAGGCTTTCAGTTTATTATTGTGGTAAATGTCTTACACAACATCTCAAATTAAAGATTGTGACCATTCACAAATGGATGTTTGGAATTTGAATAGGATTGTTGTGTTCCCTCACTCCCACATAATGACACACTTCAATTATCATCATTTTTCTCAAAACATTTTTAACTAAAATGCTTTTTTCTGGCCATATTGTAAAACCATTTTTACTACTTGCATCCACTATCTTTTGGAATGTGCAAGATATTCCCTCTTAATTATGGGGCAGGTGAGAGTAGTTTGGGATAATGTAATTGTATAAAAATTATTTACCAAGATACTGTGCCTGATATTAACATGTAATATGAGAACATTTCTGCATGTAGCAGTAATTTGAAACCAGCACAAATATCTTGACAATTTTACTTTTTGTAAAGATTGAGTGGGGGAGTGAAAATGGACTGCGTAATAACAAAGACCTAGACTGTCGAAGAAAAATCCACTTTACACCAAAGTAGTTATATTTGTGTGTATACTGTGTTTATGCATATGTGCACTACCCTTGTGCACTATGCTCAAAGTTACATTACATAATATATCCAGATCAAGAATTGCGTGTGTCCAAATTAGCTTTTTGAGGCATTTAGTGTGTGTGTGTATTTAAAAAAAACAAAAAAAATCCTCAAATTTTGAATGTTGCCTTTAATTGCAATTCATAGTTAGGTGTTTGGAAACAAATGTTGTCTGATGTTCGTTCACCTTTCCAAAATGTTAGCTATCTTTGATGTTTTGTGTTGGCATGATCTAATTTGTGGTGAACAAAACTTATGATGTATTGAACATAGGCTACATTTTTTGAAAAACTGTTCTTTTCCAGTATAGTGTTAAAATTCTTTGTACATACAGAATCATCTTTCATGTATTTCATCTACTTTTCTAGAAAACAGTTTATTAAAAAGCAGTGTTTTTTCTGTAAACTGTTTTGAGATACAGCAACATTTTTTTTTAATACTTGCAGCCTATACTAAACTGTTTTTAATGTCATTTAGTCTGTTTTTTTAAAAAAGATGTATACATTTGACACTTGTCTATTAATTGAATTTCAAACTTATTTTTTAGAAAGTACTTTTTTTAAAAAAATAAGAAGTACACTGTTAGAATATCGACTGTGATTCATAGGAATGTTTTTGTTTTAAATTCAAACTTGGTTATTTTTAAAGCTTGTTTCTTATATTTCCATGTACCACAATCTTTGTTACCTGTACTCTTTAAGTAAAATGTATTTGAATAGATAATATATTGCAATAAATTGCCATGGCAAATTATTTATGTTTTAGGTTTATTGATATGGTATTTCACGTGAAATGTCTCGCGTCCACTTAAAGTGAGAAGACTTTTTATAATTTGATACTGCCCGATCCTGACTCCAGTTCTCCCACACGCAGTGCTGAGATTCAGCACTGGACTGGTTGATGTTTTCGAGGAGGAAAAGTAACGCTTGCGCTACGAAATGCGCAATATTTGAAGCTGTATTTAGCGCAGAATTTGTAAACAATTCTGCACTCAATGCAGCTGAGCAGCAGCAGCGGTAAAGGGGAAGAGTGGGCAATCATCTGTGTCGATTTTACTCTTAGTCTGATGATGATGATGGTGGTGGTGATGGGGATGGGGGGTGTAAGGCTTCCCGGGTTTGGTTGGTCTCAGCCCAGGACACCGGTTTGAAAAGCCCGCGCTCTCCCAGTATAGCAGGAGATCGGAGCCCATGTCAGGCGCGGTCGGACCGTCCCCCCCCTCTCTCCGCAGCTGTTCTCACGCGGTTGTTATTGGTTGGAGCCGCGTCGCTCCGCCGTCGGCTCTCTTTAAATCGGGAGCCGGACGGGGGCTCTGGTGACTGCGGCGGCGGGTGGTCACAGAGGAAGGGTCGGGGACATGGCTGCGAGACTGCTGCTCCGCGCCGCGCGTCACGGCCTGAGCCGCCTCGCAGGACGCGGTGCTTCCCGGAGCAGCGTCAGGACCGTGGTGTCCGGAGGTAAAGCCTCTTAACGCGGGCTCTGCACCGACGGGCATTTCGAGCCCCAGGAGAGGGAGTGCGGGAGGGAGGGAGGGAGGGAGTGCGGGGCGATGTGACCTGTGCACCCACCGGTCACTGGCACAGTCTCCCGTCGCCGGCACCACGCGAAGCCCACGTATTTAACGCAACGCGCGGTTGCAGGTCGGCGTCGGTAATTAAACGCCCCAGTCTTGCCATCGTGCCGACGGTCCTTTTCGACCGACTCGTCCCTGAGGTCACGGGCCTCCCTCCCCACAAGGCCGAAAGTCAAATGTGTTTACTCCGCCTCTTTGGGCAGCGTCGCCCCCCGTGTGTGTGTGTGTGTGTGTGTATGTGTGATGTGTGCCGAGGCTGGAGGCGCATTGCGCACCCACGGGGAGGAATGCACTGCTGTGCTGTGCTGTCCCGTCACTCCTGTCTGATTGATTCCCCATCTGACAGCTCCGTTGGTAGTGATCAGGTTTCTGAGATTTCTTTGCTAAGAATCTGTCCGGAGCAATCGCTGGTAGAAGGGACTTTGCGTTACGTGCGCATTGCACCAGACAGCGGTAACCCCGAGTTCATCTCGATTTACAAACTGCCCAATATCAGACTCCGCGCGTAATGATGTTATGCAGAATTTCATCAGATGTACTTTTTTTCATGCACTTCCCATAGGAGTCACCAGAGCAAACGGGAACAGTAGCCCGATTCGGTTTCACCTCGAGAATGGCTCAGTTGGCAGCACTCTTGCTCTCCAGTCAGAAGGATGTGGGTTCAAGCCTCACATCTAGACTTTGAACACACTGATACTCCAATCCAGTGCTGGGGGAGCACCACGTTGTTGCAAGTGTCATCCTTCGAATTAGACTTTGTCTTTGCTAGAAATAGAGGAGTGGTACAAGGTCACTCTTCCCCCTATAGTAAAACTATTGCTTTTAAAAATAATTATTTGTAAGTGATTTTTACTATATGTGGTATAATTCTGTACCCAAGTGTGTGTGGGTGTGTGTGTGTGCAGGTCAATTATAGATCTGTTCAGGTAGTAGCTATGAAGATGTGCTGCAACAGTGCTGTATTGTTAATAACTCTCCGTCTTCACATTAGGTGTTCCAACGGATGAAGAACAGGCTACAGGACTAGAGCGTAGAACGCTACAAGCTTTGAAGAAAGGACAGGTATCTATAATCTGCAATTTGAAATTTGTGTTCCTGTTTCCGAATGTTTAGTAATGTTTCAATTAGATTTATTATTGCGTGACCACATACTTTTTAATTTCAATTTGAAAATTGATTTTGTAAAACCAAACTCCTTTGATTTACATATTTATTCATTCATTTTAAAGATCTGTGCTTTGTTCCACGTTATTTCTTTGATGTTGTAGATTTGATTTCCATGCAATTTTCCATCTTGCAAATCCAAATTTATTTTCATAGGATCCATACAGTATCTTGAAGCCTAAAGAATATGCAGGCACCGAGGAGGATCCTCACATTGTGCCTTCAACAATCGATAAGAGGCTGGTTGGTTGTCTTTGTAAGTAATGCACTTTATTACTTTTATATGGTCGGTCTGTTTTCAATTGTCTAGATTACACTCATCACTGCGATAAATGGCTAAAAATGTACATTTAAAATGTAATTGGAATTTAACAAACAATATTTCTCCTTGCAGGTGAGGAAGATAACACTGCAATTGTCTGGTTCTGGCTACATTCTGGAACACCTCACCGCTGCCCATCCTGTGGATCGCATTACAAACTTCAACATCATGAGCTGCCTCATTAGCGTATAACAGGACAGATCATTTTAGCAATCAACAAGATCTTTCAGCCATAATTGCCTTAATAGTTTAAATATGAGGTTCATCATATGTTCTTGCTGAAAGCCAAATGGAAAAAATTGTGCACTTCATTAAATAAAAGCCTTTAGATATTTGCATATCCTTCATTATAAAGCAATTATTCCTAATTATAGGTTGGTGGAGGGGAACTTTTATCAGTCTATAAAATGATAAATGGCTTAAAATGTAACTTTAAACTAAGCCAAACAAGACCTGGGAACATACATAAGTTGGTGAAAGCTTTTTATTGAAATGGAAAATACTGGTGGATTTTTTTTCTTCTAAACCAGAGACCAAGGCAAATTTTGACATCCCAACTACTATTATCCTGTCTGAATTCAAGTCTAGAAATCAAACCTGGGATCTTCCAGGGCTATATACTTCTGTTGTACACTATGTTATGTATTTAACTGCATCACCAAGGGAGGTACACGATTTCAATAATTAAATTTGCAACATACAAGTGTGATTCTAAGTAATCTTTAACAAACAGAGAGAGCTGGGAAAACTCAGCAGGTCAGGCAGCATCTATGGAGAAAGTGAGTCAACGTTGCGGGTCCACGACCCTTCGTCAGAACTGGGGCATGTTGGGAGGGAGAGGTTTTTAAAGACAAAGGAATGTGTTAGTTGACAGGTTAAAAAGGTAATTGTGGCGTAAAACAAAAGGGGTGGGTTGAAACAAAAGAAGAGGTGTTAATAGAGCAGAACAGGCAATACACCAGAGAGACAACAGAAGATAACTCTTCTGGTAACAGAAAGAGGGGGGAAGGTGAGCTGTTAATAGTGTGAAGTGGCTGAAATCGATATTGAGGCCAGACGGTTGTAGGGTCCCTAGCAGATAGATAAGATGCTGCTCCCTAAGGTTTTGCTGTAGATCATTGGAACAGCGTAGACCATGGATGGAGAAGTCAGACTGAACGGGAGTTTACCTTGCATACAGAACGGAGGTGTTCTACAAATTGGTCACCCAATCTGTGCTTAATCTCCCCAATATAGAGACCACACAGTGAGCAGTGGATACACTATACTACATTGGTGGTAGTACATGTAAACTGCTCTTACATGGAAGACACGTAATTGTGTTTTGTCTAAGTAATCTTTCACCTATGCAAAATGGTGTAGGCACTTGTTAACTGCTGCTGAACATTGGCTTCTGATACAGATGGCAAATATACAACCGAAGATATGGTAGTGAATTTCACAAGGTTTCCCATAGTTGAATAATCACATAAAATTGATATGTGCTGTGAGAAGGAACACTGAAAATGTGAACGTAAGTCAACACAGTGGCTGAGTGTAGTGTGGTCCATTTATTGCCTATGCTCTTGATCATTCACTGGTGTGTATATTGGACAAGACACAAATGATGGCATAGGAATTGATCATCTGGAGAAGACGGGACAGAAATGCATTATGACAACCTGCTGTCTGATTCAATTAAAAGTTTTTTTTTTCTTGGACACAATGTCCAACTTTTCATATCCAATTCAAAAACTCGCCACTTTGGACACAAAAACATCACATCTCCTTTATTCAGATTGACTTTACAAAGTTATCTGCTAAAGTAACAGATGACACCACATATCAAATCTATTAAACTGGGATTGAGAATTCAAGTGTAAACACACAATTTTGTAGTTACTGCAGTATACAATATACCACTAGGCACTTTAAAGAAATCAGCATTCATGTGATATTGTAGTGGTTGTGGTTCAAGTTATTAGAAATTAAGACCCTGTGTCCCTGTTGATTAAAATCAGTTTGAAGCCCAGTTACTTGATACATCTCATGCTTTTGACTGAAGAGGCATAATTTACTCCTGTGTTAAGTTTAGCAGGAAGCTCACTTCATTAATTTATATAAAAGTGAAACTCTAATAAGGCTATGTATACCACAACTGTACACACCCGTTTTATTGGATTTTGTACACAATCTGCTTAGTTTTCATCTAAATTTAAATGGAAATATTTTCATGCTTCTAAATGCACAATTCTTTCAAATTTAGCAATATATTTTCATATCTATATCAGAAGAAGCTGTAGTATGTAAAGGCTCATTACTTTTTTTGCCACATTTCTACTAAAATATCACACCACAAAAACAGCATACAAGATTTGACACAGAATTAATGAATTAAATCTTAAAGGGATATTAAACTATCATTCCTGAAATGAAATCTTCAATACAAGATTGTGATATACTAGAGATTTCATTTTAGCCTATTTAATAACTTTCTAAATTTACAGAAAAAAATAGGTTAATTTCAGATCAGCATACATCCTATTAGCAAAGCGATAAATTCATTTGGTAATCATTTTATTTTCAAGATCTACAAGGCATTGAAAGAATGAGCAGCATAATTAGTATATGCCAGAAAAGGTCTGATCCATGCCAGCAACATAGTCATTCAAAAGAAAAACTTAAGACACTGGAATTCTGACTTAAATACTTGAATCCCCCATCTTCTATCAGATCAATGTAATAGCAAATAACCACCCTAAAATACTTTAATACTGTAGTGTTATCACTTTTCTCATTGATTGCAACCAACAAACACATTTTGGGCCAAATTACTGTGGAAAATTTAACACTGCTTCCTTCAGTCACTTAAAATGAAAAAAGGGTATTTTAAAATCCAAATTCACAATAAGAAGAATAGAAGCAGAATGGAAACAACTTTAGGGTTTCTATAACCGAACTATCTGTTGCTGTTGATTCCACTGTCTAAGACTTATGTAATACTAATCTTGGCATTTATGTCCGAAATTCAATTACAGAATTCTTTACAACAAAATCAATGCAACTGGTTTATTTGTCCCCCAAATATTTTTGAAGGATAGAAGTGAGAAACAGAAATGGATTGTATACTTGTAATTCTCCTTGTTTGTTTTGCAGAATTTTTTTAAGAATGAACTAGGAATTCAGAAATAAAACTGGAAATACCAGCTGGTTTTGCATATATTGTGATGTGCAGTTTAACTGCTGTCACATGAATATCATCTCAATGAGATTTTTCTAAATAGCAAAACTTCAGTTTATTACAAAAATCATGAAACACTATTTACAGAAAATCTCATGTAATTATACAAGTACAGTATCATTTTACATAAAACGTCTAGATTATCCTCAGCCAATTAATGAAAATGTGAAGCATTTACCATGCAGCTGTTCACTTGTCCTTTTTGCAACATAAACATTTCCACTTTGCATCTGCAAGAAAATGTATTAGTGCTTCCTCTGAATTTCTTTCTATAAGATCTGGGTCCTCACCATTTCAAATGTTATTTTAATATAGCACTAATAGTATACATGATCCTATACAAATAGCTAAACTTAATATTTTGTTGGTCTTACTGTATTTTGTTGTTTAAGTATAGTAAGATATGTCATTTTCAAGGAATGTTGTCTTACATCAAACCCAATAAGTAGGATTTGGGGGATTTCAGAGTTGTTTTTACACCAAACTAAAGCCTTCATAATGGTCTATGGCTTGAATCAGTTTGTTTTGAAGGAGTTCTTGATCTGTGTATTTTGGTAGATCTAGAAGATTAAAGCAGGTGTGAGCTACTGGAAGATAATCATTTCCACCTCCAGTTGGCTGAATGACAATTTTTAGGCTCTTCATTCCAAGAATTGGGATACGATCACTGCCAGTCAGAAACACTGTAAAAATAATTTTTGAAAAATCATCCTGATTCCTGTTTGTATTCTGTGAAAAGGAAGTAATTTATGCAAAATGTATGACAACTAAGTGCTCCTTTAAGTTACCTACACCCTTTAGAAATGCTACTTACACAGAAATTGTTTCTTCTTTTCCAAGCTCAATTCATGGAACACTGCCCAAAAGAATTTAATAGTAGGATGATCTGCCCCATACTCTCCTTTGTATTCTGTGTTCTGTATGAAAACAAAATATTTTGCTTGAAAAATTAAGTCTGTAATGTATTAAATCTAACATATTTGTAAGATTATCAAAGATGAGTACACAAAGACTGGAAAAACAACAACTTGCATTTATATAGCACCCTTGACAACGGGTGGAGTCTTGACAACGAGCCAAGGGGAGAGGGTGACTGTAAGCATGATCAAAAAGGAAGGTTTTTAGGCAGGATTTTAAGGTGGGGAGGGAGGGGACAAGTCAGAGGGATCGGGGACAGAGTTTCAGGGCATAGTGGGCTGAAGGCTCTACCGATGGTGGAATAGAGGGCATAAGGTACTAAGCTGGATCTTGCAGAACAGCTCCAAACAAAAGGCTGAATCAATATAAGGAAGAATATCAGCAGTATTGATATACTTCTCAAATGCAGATTAAGGCACACTATTGGCACAGCATTCAGACAGCATTATTTTGCATGTGGCTCATGCTGTGTGCTACTCTGATACTATAATAATAATCCTTGCATTTAATATAGCGTTTTCACGTCTTCTAGACGTCCCAAAGCGCTTGACAGAATATACTGTAAAGTGAATTGACTGTATATTTGTGGGCGAACACGGCAGCCAATTGCGCACAGCAGTGTCCCATAAACAGTCATGGATTGAAAATGACCAATTTATTATTGTTTTTGTTTATACTATACTAGGTATAAATAGCTTAAAAAGTTACATTCTTCAGTAGTGACATCAGTCGCAGGAATCACATTTATTAGAAAATACAAAAACAATTCTTGAAAGTACCACTAACCTTTTCTAATTCTTTCCAGTCATAATTTGCATTTCCAATCACCATTGCTTGCAATTCATTGGGCTGGAAGAGCTGGAGTACCTTCCCTCCACAAACCTTGTGAAAGCCTTCAAAGAAAGCATCAAATAATGGTGCAACTGACTTGTTGAACACATAGTCTACATATGCTTCCACAAATTCATGCCTGTGGAGAAAAATATATCACAAAGTAATAACTTATTAAGATACTGCAGTTGTAAGAGACTGAATGTGAACATACAGAAACAGAAAAGCTGTTCATTTTGGAATTAAAAATGTTTTAAAGAACTTGCTTGGAGAGCTTTTAT
This sequence comes from Callorhinchus milii, assembly GCF_018977255.1. Taxonomy (NCBI): domain Eukaryota; kingdom Metazoa; phylum Chordata; class Chondrichthyes; order Chimaeriformes; family Callorhinchidae; genus Callorhinchus; species Callorhinchus milii. The sequence continues at coordinate 16,793,431 of NW_024704748.1, read as the reverse complement.
ACAATGAAACTCACATCAATCGGGACCATAACATTCAGTATGACTTAGCAAAGTCCAAGTTGCAGGCAAACTGTATAAGTCGTATAAAATCCAAGGTGATTAATACAAGCAATGTAAAGAAATCTAAGTGTTTTTGATAAGAAACTGAATGGGACTCGGGTGAATGTACGATTTAGGCGATTATAAAGATAACACTTATGTGAGTTTTACTGTAGTATGAACTTTAGGGATAAAATGGCTTAGTCTAAATCCATTTATGTAATACTATAATAAACAAGCATTTTGATTAGTGTACAAATTTTATATTTTGAATATTTATCTATAATATAGCCATCAATATGCCACATGACACCCGAATAAATACTTTTTACAAGATATCAAAACCATTTCTTACTATGATACATCACTGCAGTTTAATTTAAGTCTAGCATCTCCTCACCTGTTTTCATTAGTAACAGAAGTATTTGTGCCATTAGGAATCAGCTCTTTAATTTGTGTTACACCATACTTCTCCTCAGTAATCTGTTCAAATACAATGTTAACTAATTAAAAAAAACTTTCCAAAATGTGGATGTCAGTTTGTATTCCTTTTACTAATCTCACTCTGATAATTTACCGTGAAGTTCAGAAAGAAGATATCTTTCACATTGTCTTCTGGATAATCCAGCAGTTGCTGCAAACTCCTGCATTAAAGTAAATACAAAGCAAAAATGTAAAGCTAACCGGAAAATAACAGAATTTGTTAGTAAAACTGAACACATCATTGTTATACATGAAACTGCTACACCAGGTGGCCGACTAGCAAGCACTGCTTTCACAAATCCTAGCTTGCATCTTATTTTAAATTCAAGGCCTGCCTTACATAACATTAATTCAATAATCCTTGCATTTGATTTTGCATCATATCACATTGTAGAGACAATGCAAAGCATTTCACAGAATTTTAATTTGAAATGTAGTTGTAGGAAAAAGCAGCAGCAAATTTGCACAAACAATGACTCACAAACAGCCACAAAATGACAAATTTTATCTGGGGATTATTGGCCCACTTTCTCATTTTGAGTAGTGACATGGGATCTTCAACATCCACCTGAACAGGTAGAAAGAACTTCGCTTTAACATCTCATCTGAAGGTGACACCTGCAACAATGCTGCACTTCCCTAGCACTGCAATATGCAAGTTCCAAATCTCGGGCTTGAACCCACAACCAACTGAGTCAGAATAACAACAACAACTTACACTTGTTCTGTGGAATATAAAGCATTAACATGTAGAATACAGAATATCTTCACATAGAAGAAACATGTTAAAATGCTTGAAACTAGATTGAGCTATCTATCTTTTTGCAATTGTATACATTTTGCTCCAAATGCCTATAAGACACTATACAATGCCTGAGGAATATATTTCTGGAAGACTAGATTGTTTATGTGAGGTAAAACTACTTAAACATTACTTCAGTGATGTGCTAATACAATTATTAACCAGAAAATCATTAATATTTAATAAGTCCAAAGTGTGACTACAAATTTACAGCTAAATGATTTACTCTGAACCAACTGATTTGATAAACTGGTTTTGGAGTTGTCTTCTTTGGAGACCACCATCTATTTAGTGAAGAATGTTGCCTTTGCAATTCCAACATTTTACAATATGCCAAGGAAGATCTGGTGATGTACTTGTGGGGCCAATGTTAGAAGGACCTTGAGTTCAAAGTTGTCACATTAACTAACCTCCCAACATCTGGTATCAACTCCTTCAGATCATCCAAGGTTGTCTTATATTTTAATAGTTTTTTGTACAAAGCTAATGGAAAAGGCAAATCAACAATTGTAAAATTGTAGATTGCAAGACCGCAGACGATTCCAATCAAATGAAACAAGTCATTGTCTTCAAAGGTCTACACAAGACAAAAACAAAATAATATTCATTATAAAGCTCATTTTTCTCTGCAAATGTTTTACAGAATGCATACAAAGACATTCCAGAGTTCAGTGATGGATTCATACAACTTCACAATGCAAATGAATACTTTGTAGTCTCTGCTAACAATGCTGCTAGCAGCCTGACCTCAAAGATTGAAAATAATTAAGATTATATTTTCAGGCTTTATTTATAAAGTTTGATATTTACAGAATGACAATATTATTACAAGAGGTTAGTCAAAGAGAAAATTAACATCTTAAAGAGAGTTGAAAATGAAGATAAATGGGAGATGTACATATGAAATAAGTAATTTGGAGATTATTATTTGAAAAACAGGTAGGACACTGAGTACTTCATTTATTATGTTCATAGAAAGGCAGAATAAACAGATTAAGTAAACATTGGTGGTTTTGCCATCAAGTCAGTGACATTACAATTGCAACAGGGGAAATAAACTGCTTAGAGATACTTACCAACATTTACTTGAGGCATTTACATGAAGCACATTATACCATGATTTCAATTATCAAAAATATAATTTTAAGTAATAACAGTGTAGTGTTAAAAGTCACAACATTCAAGGTCCACTGAACTAATTCAACAGTTAAATACAAATACCAGATATGAACAGAGATTGCAGGTGAAATTCATTTAAAAATATAGCTGAGTGGATGAATAGTAATGTCATACCTGAAATGAAAACCAGATGAGTCTTGATTCCTCATAGTACTGAAACATGCCATATTTAGGATCTAATAATTCCCTCATAATCAAGAGAAAAAACTCTTTCCGGACACCCCCAGCATCTATGGCTTCTTCACCAACAAAAATTACCTAAAAACATGAAGAAATATCATTGATTATAAGGTTGATACAATATTAATGAAAATACTGTAACCCTTAAATTGCCAGGGTCAACAAAACTCACTACTAAACCCAGAGGATCAGGTTAAAATCAGGAAGCCCTGGATTTGCAGTGTCAGTCAACACTATCGTACATAGCTAAAACTACCTTCAATGGCTTCTTATAGTCCACATTCTTCGACTTCCTCAATGCTTCCACAGCATCTTCAACAATATGCTCTCTACGTACAATTAGTACAAGGCAAGGATTGACTGCATCAACCACAGGCAAGAAAAAGGATGAGAAATTTTGCCTGTTAGCCTGATCAACTGCAATCTGGAAAGAAAAAAATAACGGCACACATATGTAGATTATTGCTCATTTTGGTAAATGAGAACTATCAGATGTTGGCTTCATAACATTCAGTTTGAGAACTTTTCCTCCCTCCCCTTTGTTGGTGATTCTATACGGTAGTTGCGAAATTGAACAAAAAAGTTTAAAAATTAAGAATCTTTTTCATGATTGAACACATAATACGTTTCACAAGTGGCATAATTTACAAAGAGTATGGGGAAACAGCAGAGAAATAGGAAAGAGGTATACAACTCATAAAGAGAAGATAACCCCAGCAAATACTCCATAGACCGAACGCCTTCTTCTGTGCTGTAATTGCTGATTCTATTTTAGACAAATAACTTGAAATCTATAGTTTGTAGCATCACATTTTTCATGATATTAAAGTCTGTTTGCAGCAGAATACATTGTTCTTATAATTGTTTCTACAAATCTTCATTATTCCTGGACGAGAGACAACTTTCTTCAGCTCAACGTGCGTAAAACTGAGGCCATCCTGATTGGCTCGCGTCAGTGCTTCCACACCTCAGGCCTCCGCACCTCAGGCGCTGACAGCATCAGCATCCAAGGCTGCACTCTCCACCTCTCAAAGCCAGTCAGGAACCTTGGTGTTCTCTTCGACCCTGAGCTGTCCTTTCTCCCTCATATCCGCGCCACAACTGGTACCGCCTTCCATCACCTCCGGAATGTCGCCAGACTACGGCACTACCTCACCCCTCACGCTGCTGAAACTCTGGTCCACGCCTTTATCACCTCAAGGCTGGACTATGGGAACTCTCTCCTCGCCGGCCTTCCCGGCACCTCCCTCCACAACCTGCAGGTCATTCAGAACTCTGCAGCTCGTGTACTGTCCCGCACCAGGCTTCGCGACCACATCACTCCCTCCCTCGCTCGCCTCCACTGGCTCCCCATCCCCCACAGGATCGATTTCAAGATCCTCATCCTCACCTACAAGGCCATTCACGGCCTTGCTCCCTCCTACCTCTCTGACCTACTATCCCCCTACCTACCTGCCCGTACCTTCCGTTCCTCTGGCTCCGGTCTGCTCCACATCCCCCGCCCCAACCGCCCTACCATCGGTGGCCGGGCCTTCAGCCTCTCAGCCCCTCGGCTCTGGAACTCTATCCCCCAGTGCCTTCGCCTTGCCTCCTCCCTTTCCTCCTTCAAGGCCGGTCTCAAGACCTTTCTCTTTGACCGTGCCTTCAGCTCCCCTCTCGACTCTTTACCCCCTCCTCGCTCCCTCCCTTCCCTCCCCTCACCCTGACCATTTCCCCCCTGCTCGGGTCCTGACCCAACTGTACAGCGCCTTGGGACGTCCTCCCGATGTGAAAGGCGCTCTATAAATGGAATCTTGTTGTTGTTGTTGTTGTATTATGATCATTTTATTTAGAGAAAACAGACCAGTCTGTCAGTTTTTCCTCCGTCTCCCTTTTTAAGGGTACATAAGACTGTTGGTAATAATAAACAGGAAATCAACTAAGGCATGGTCTCTTTTATTTCTGAATTTTAATTTTTTTTAGATAAATTATGCCAGATAGCATCAACAAAAATGAATTTTCTCACCTGCATTTGCAACATGGCGTCTGTCTGCAGTAATGCAGTCTTTGCTTGTGCATTAAAGACAAATGGATATGTGCAAATTGTAATTGGTATATCCTGCACATGAAAAATAGATGAAGCTTACCATCACAATCTGTTGAGACAGTTCCTTGCTTAAATTTTAAATTAATTCTTACCTTAATTCTTAACATAGAACAGAATCAATTTGATTAGGTTCCAAAAATAAATTTTACCAAAACTTAAAACATTAAACACAAACGTATAATATAATAGAAACTAGAAAGACTAAATACCAAGCTCACCTCTTGTGTTCCACTGCTGAAGTCCTAAATAATTAGATAAAAAAAGCCGGAAAGTCACAGTCAAAAAGGGGGAAGAATAAATAGTGTTGTTCTTGTACTTTAAAGTCCACTTACAGAAAGAGCTTTGCTGTCAACATTATGTTTGAAGCTAATTTGTGATCATTCTTATTAAATTGTACTAAACAATGAAGTGCAAAAGATACATTTCCAATAATACAATCTTTAATAGCATTGGGCTTATGTTAGCAAATGGAAAGAGTAAGGAGTGGATGACCTGGCTGTAGATTTCTATTTAAATGATCTATTTGACTCAACATTTACCTGAAATGGTCTATTTGACTCAACATTTGCCTGGATATGGTCTATTTGACTCAACATTTACCTACGACGTTTACCTAGTTTCAAGTGATACATAGATCTTATTAAATACCTCAAAGTTTGGAAGGACTTAAACATACAGCAGAAATGTATTGAAAATGTAACTTGGCTGGAAGGCCCACATATTCCGCAAGTTCTGCAACATTTTGCAATCTTGGGAAATTGTAAGTAACACATTCCATATCGGCAATTTAACAATTTATTTAACTCAAAAGGTTTACTCACACAACTCTGCTGGGAAATCTAACATGAGATGCAGCAAAAAGTCTTCCCAAACATTAAATGTATCTCAATACATGTCTGAGGGGCTTAAAAATTGGACGTATCTTATTTTCAGCAGGAAAATACAGGATTTGAAAATGAGCTTGCAATGTCTGTTGTTTGAAGTACAGAGAAAATTAAGAAAGAGAAAAACTACCATATCTTGGAAGTGAACTGAAAAGACTCAGAAATAAGGATGGGAAGTAGCAGACTTCATTTGAGTGTAACAGGTATGAGTCATCTTTAGCATTTTTCTAGCACTTCTCCTTGCTTCAAGGTCTATTTGAAAATTGAGCATGGCATTATATGAATGCTATTGCGGAAGAGTTTGTTAAAATCCATGCGCAATGTTCTTCAAATTCCAAATTGAACAAAAAGATCATTGAGTCCTGACTAAATTTGTCCATTTAAAAATAAAAAAAATCACCTAAAGGCAGCCAATTCATACAGTGGCTAGAGGTTGAATCATGCTTCGAAATGATGTTTAGCTTTTCATATCAATAGAAATTGCCATCAATGCATGGGGGAAAATTCAACCTCTCCTCCTTCTCCCCCACCCCTCCCCCCACCAAACTTTGAAGCAATTCAGCCTGGAAGTTGCTGACAAGTCCTGTAGCTCAGTGGTTAGAGCACTCGCTTTGCAAGTGAGAGACCTGAGTTCAATTCCAGGCAGGGCGAAACCTTGGGCAAGTTTCCTTACTCCACACGCCTAATAATAATCCCTCCAAAACCAAAAACAATAATAAATTGGTCATTTTCAATCTACGACTGTTTGTGGGACATTGCTGTGCGCAATTGGCTGCCGCGTTCGCCCACAAATATACAGTCAATTCACTTTACAGTGTGTTCTGTGAAGCGCTTTGGGACGTCCTCCCGACGTGAAAAGCGCTATATCAAATGCAAGGATTATTATTATTATTATTAATACTGTCTTTGTCATGAAGTAAGAATTACCATTTGTACAGCTCAAAATTGCCTTCAGAATTCTGGACTTAGTTGCTCTAATTGTACTTAAAGAATTACAGTGATGTTTAACTATATTCCTTTTTGTTATGAGCCTATGTCTCAAGATGGGCAGATTTACAAAGAATCTTGGATTTTCAGCAGCCGGCCTCTTAGCCAGACCTACGTTCCATCGATTTTAATGGAATAATGAAATATTTTCAAAATCTTTTATTTCAGTTTTAAAAGGAGATTCCAGATTACTGTAAATTCATTACTGCAAATCTACAAATTTATACTTGAATGGAGTGTAGGCCATTTAAGAATATGGTGCATAATAGAAATTCAACAGCTGTAGAACAAACCATTTAGTAAATAGCTTAGTTTTCAGAATTTAGAAGGCATTTACTTACCATCCTAAATGCATGATGCTGAATCCATGTAATATAATCGTTCCTGATATCAATCAAGTCTTGTAATTCATGAATGTAGAATTTGGCATAATGAATTATTTGTCCAGCTGTCTCATTTACCTGTGTAATGAAATTCCATAATTAGTTTTTGTTTTAATTCTAATTTCTGATAGCTATGATTTGAGATGAGTAAGTATGCAATAATAAACTAACATAACATGTAGGAGCAGGAATAGGCCATTCGCCCTTCGAGCCTGCCCCGCCATTCAATCATGACTGATCTTCTAATCTAACTCCAGCTAATAACCTAACCCTGCCTTATCCCCATATCTCTTAATCCTTTTTGCAATAAGAAATCTATCAATCTCAGTCTTGAATATGTTCCAAAGACTGAATGTCAACAGCCCTTTGGGGTAGCGAGTTCCATACATTCACCACCCTTTGAGAGAAGACGTTCTTCCTCAACTCAGTGCGAAAGGGTTGGCCCCTGATTTTAAGGTTGTGACCCCCGGTTTTAGTTTCTTCAACCAGGGGAAACAATCTCCCACTATCTACTCTATTACAATTAAACTAGAATTGAGAGCAAGAAATAAAAATGACAAAATTTACACAACAACAAGATTATATTTGTATAGCGCCTTTCACATCGGGGGGACGTCCCAAGGCACTGGACAGCGTACAGCATTTCAGACCTGAGCTGGAGTCGGGGTGGGGGGGAAGGGGATGGCATGGTTGAAGAGGAGGGTCTTGAGGTGGGACTTGAAGGAGGCTAAGGAGGGGGCAAGGGGGAATGATTGGGGGTTGGAATTCCAGAGGTTGGGGGCAGAGTGGCTGAAGGCTCTCCCGCCAATGGCTGAGTGGAGGGAGTTGGCGGGTTGGTAGGGGGTTAGGAGGTCGCAGAGGTAGGGTGGGGCGAGGCCATGGAGGGCTTTGTAGGTGAGGACCAGGATCTTGAACTGGATCCTCTGAAGGATAGGGAGCCAGTGGAGTCGGGTGAGAATGGGGGAGATGGGGTCACTGAGTTTGGTGCAGGAGAGGACACGGGCTGCAGAGTTCTGGATTATCTGCAGCCTGTGGAGGGAGGAGTTGGGAAGGTCGACAAGCAGGGTATTTGCATAGTCGAGCCATGAGGTAATGAAGGCATGAACAAGAGTTTCAGCGGCCTGAGGGGTGAGGTAGTGGCAGAGTTGGGCGATGTTAGAGGTGATTGAAGGCAGAGCGTGTCATGGCTTGGATGTGGGGAAGAAAACACAGTTGAGGGTCAAACAAGACACCTAGGTTCCTGACTGGCTGGTGAGTTGAAGTGTGCAACCATGGAGGTTGATGCTGCCAGAGCCTGAGGTGCAGAGGCGCTGGCGTGAGCCAATCAGGAGGGCCTAAGTCTTGTTCAATTTCAACTGTAGAAAATTTGTCCTCATCCAGGACTTAATGTCCGACAGGCAATCTGTCAGGACAGCAGTGGTCCTGGAGTTGAGGGTGGAGGCAGAAAGATAGAGTTGGGTGTCATCCGCATACATATGGAAGTTGACCGCAGACGTGACACTGTGGGGGCTGGAGGCGAAACCGTTGGAAGCAACAAAGTGGAGATGGTGAGAGAGATAGGAATCGAACTCGGCAAGGGCGGGTCCGCGAAGATAAAGAGGAGACGCAGTGTATGAGGATGGAGTGGTCGACAGTGTCGAAGGCGGCAGAGAGGTCGAGGATCAGGAGGCAGAGGGAGTCCTGATCACAGATGTTCAGAATGTCATTAGTGACTTTCACCAGGGCAGTTTCCGTCCTATGGGCAGCGCGAAAGCCGGATTGGAGGGATTCAGAGGGAATGGCGAGAAAGAAAGGAGCGGAGCTGGGACGCACATAAAGTTCCTATACCACTTTTGCTGTAGACTCACTCTGTGCAGAATCTCCAGAATTTTCAGTGCCGTTTGTAGATAGATGAAGTAGTCCCTCCTTTCAGAAATAGTCATCATAGACATTGCACGTTGCAGAAGAGATACTACTATTTCCTTGTACAGTTGTACAACCTTCTGAAAGAACGCAGGTTCAAGTGTGGACCACCAGTTTTCTAAGGTGAATGATTGGAATGCATAAACAAGTTTGTGATAGTATCAGCTTACTTTCGATTAATATTTTGCGAATCAATAATAGTTTAAGTTCAAGTCCAAGTATATCCTGTGAAGCGCTTTGAGACATCGCAAAGTTGTAATAAAACGCTATATCAAATGCAAGGATTATTATTATCATCACAGTTTAGATTTGAAAGCTTTTTGGGAGATATGTAACAGTGGAAAAAAGAACCAAATTCACACAACATGAGCTTCAGAATGAAATTGTCTCAACTTTTGCTTTGAGTGATTAGAATAATGACTAGCACCGTTGATATTTAGCATATTTGAAATGAATTATTTCTGTACAAATGCAGCACAATTAATATTTTGACATATTTTGGTATCCAGACAAGTGCCTGTAACTAATAGAAAGTCATCTAAGCAAGAAGTTGATCTATATTTTCCCACAATTGTTGAAAATCGGTGTCGGATACCTAGACTTTTAAATAAAGATCAACTACATTTCTACATCAAATATCCAAATTATTTTCAATCAATCCAGTCATATTAGTAACATTTGTCATCTAAAAAAAAATTTACCAAGTACTTTCAGTGGTGTTTTTTCAAGCCTCAAAATCGATGCTGCAAATGGAATTGCTAATGTTACATAGTTGTTGGGATCGCTCAGCAGAGGACATTCTGTAAGAGTAATATAGACCCTCATGGCCTCTATATCAGGAGGGGATTTGGGAAACCTTGGGATCAAATTTTTTTCCATACTGGCTGCCACCTGGAAGAAAAAAACAGTTAAGTTATTAGATGATAAAGTGATATTTATTAGACTTACAGTTAAAAGACAGGTTAGATCAGCCTACGTGCTCTAATCTACTGTTGCAGTTTTCCAACATACACACTCATATTTTTGTAATACCTGTTGAGAAATCTGAGGATGGTCAGATTGTATGAGTTTGTGGAATAATAGTCTACTTGTATTCATATTAATCCCAGAGTACTTGTGACTGGTTTTATAATGATCATCATTGCTGAAACAAAAATGCAATGCATTAGTTCCCAAATTTGATTTGTATAAAAACAACTTGCGTGTACATAATTCAATTCATGCAGGGTAGCATCTTGGAACGCTTAACAATGGTGGAGCTGAACGCTGAGCCGGGGGAAGTGACTGTAGGCAGGGTCAAAGAGGAGGGTCTTCATGCGTGATCTGAAGACAAGCAAGGAGGAATTGAGGCAGTTAGTTCAATAGTTTCAGGGCACAGTGGCTGAAAATATGATCGGCGAAGGCAGTGGGTAGTGGAGTGAGGTGTAAGCAGGTCAGAGAGGAAAGGAGGTGCCAGGCCATGAAGTGATTTGTACACGAGTTTGTACATGAGGATCTTGAAATCGAAATCCCCATTCAACATAAGGTTCTGCCCACAAAATATACAGTCAATTCACGTTATGTACTGTGAAGCACTTTGAGACTTTTCAATAACATGGTAAGGTGCAATATCAAATGCAAGGGACCGAAGACCAATATTACATAATCCTTTGAGAAAAATATAAGTACATAATAATTATTTCAAGGACTGAAAATGTGGTCATTTTCAACGTACACACTCTTTAACAACCGTTTGGGACTGAACACCTCTTAAGCCTCTGACCTAACCATTCTGAAGAATGGTTCTTCTTCCACGCTGATGAAATTTAAACGTGTCAGCAATGTCAGTAGTGACCTACAGTTGTACACAAGAAAAACATACTGTACCTCCTGGCAAGGAAGCTTCCATTCAAGCAGCCTGCTGATGAGAACACTGTATCAATTTCACTAGGAAAAACAATAGACATTTCATTAAATAGAGATCTTTACACCTCAGGCACTGATAGCATCACCATTCAAGGATGCACACTCCACCGAGCCAGTCCTGAACCTTGGCGTCTTGTTTGACCCTCAGCTGTCATTTCTACCCCACATTCGTGCCATGACCTGCAATGCCTTCCACCTCCGCAACATCGCCCAGCTCTGCCACTGTCTCTCACCGCAGGCCACCATTGCAGGCAGGTCTTCAGTTACTCTGCCCCCATCCTCTGCCCCGCAGTCCTTCCGCCTCGCCCCCTCCCTTGCCTCCTTGAAGATCAGTCTCAAGAGCCTCCTCTACAACCGTGCCTTTGGTCACCCTCCTTCTCTCCCCTGTCGTCCATCCTACCCAATCCCAAACCTCAGCTCGGATCCGAAACACTGACTGTTCAGTGCCTTAGGATGTCCTCCCAACGTGCAAAGCGCTATACAAATTTTGTTGTTGTTATTTACATGTATTCTCATTGTACCAAAGGCAAGAAATTGCACTTCCTTATTCTTCAATTTCCAGAGGAACATTTTCTTCAAAATCTTCCTTTCAATTTCCAAATTCTTCAAAGTCTGAAGATCTACTTCTTTGACTGCTCTTTCAGTTATCTACCCACCGCCACCCAAACTCCATCCCCAGCTCAGGTGTCAAGCCAGGATCGTTATGCACCTTGGGACATCCTCCCATCATGCAAGACAGCAAGGTAAAATTACAGCTTCATTCTTGAAACTGAACACTAAACTTCAGTTTTTCTTCTGAAGGAAGCAGCATAAAACCTGAAATTTTGGGACAGAATCTGTTGGGAAATTCATATACCTGACATCAGTTTTCAAGTGGTAAAGAGAAGGGTAATTTGACAAAAAAGGAGGTACCAAAATCTTTTCAGTAGTCATGAGAAGTTCAGAAAAAGATTCTTTAGCTAATGTTTAGCAGATCCCTCCAGCACTCACATTCCTATTTTGCATGGGGTTTATGGGTATAGGGCAAGCCATGGGCAGCCATTCAGGCCACAAGCAGCAGAGGTGGTGACTATTGTGCATGCTGTGTATCAAGCTGGAAAGAGCAAGTGTAGATCAACCACAAAATACTGACCAGGACCTGGCAATCATGCTAGGCTGCAGTCTGCAGTCTCTGGAGCCACCAAGGTCGTGTGGCAGGGGCGGGGATGTGGAGGGAGGCCAGATGGCAGACCACCCTCTGCTGGCTGAGAGGAGCATTGAGCATTCCTCTACCACAGAACAGTCCAATTAATTAATAAGCTTGGTCCCTTGGCTACTGACCATTCATACTTCCCTGACACCCCATGACCTCTACAACAACAACTTGAATTTATATAGCGCTATCCACGCCGGGTGGTGTCCCAGAGCGCTTAAGAATGACAGAGCTCGATGTCGAGCTAGGGGGAGGGGGAATGTGACCATAGGAAGGTCTTCAGGTGCAACCTGAAAATGGGGAATGAGAGGGCAAGGCGAAGGAATTGAGGGAGTTCCATAGCTTTGGGGTGTAGTGGATGAAGGCACGGCCGCCAATGGTGGAGCGGAGGATTCGAGGGACAAGGAGGAGGCCGAAACCAGTAGAGCGGAGGCAGCAGGTAGTGCTATGAGGAGAGGTTGGAAAGGTAAGGGAGCCTGCCCATTGCTTACTCAATTATCTCTGAAGAAGGCCTTCCCGAAGCATTATTCATCCATCTGCAGACAATTTTATTATTTAGTGTAAAAATCCGTTTTGATGGAACAGAATTTCGGAAATCATCTGCTGGCAATGAATTCTGAAAGGGAAATTTTGTGTGAAGATAAAACACTTAAAACAAAAGCACAAAGTGAATGGACAAGTATTTACAGGTACTCCCATTGACCCACTAGATGAACCCTGTTTTACCACATTCCAGTCTGTATATAAGTGAGCACCCATGAATCTGCGAAAGAGTACAAGGCCTCCCAGTGTCACCAGCATCCAGCAACCACTGTAAAAGGGGGAAGCATTGCCTTGTCAGAGATGCCATCTTTCAAAGGAGTTCCTTAAGATCCCTCACTACTGAAAAAAGGAAGTTTTTCCTGATACCTTGGCCATCAATCCTCTGGATAAACTGTACATCTGCTGTCTGTGGGTCTCTGCTGATTGCAAATTGCCACATTTGCTTTGCAGCAAAATTCTGGGTAGTGCTTTCAAATGTTTCAACATTATAGGTACTATATCAAATGCGAGCATAATTGCTTTCAGTCTCCATACACAGAATTGATAGGAAAATATTTATGTCACCATTTAAAAAAAAAACTTAAAAGCAAAAATACCAGTGACAAGTATGTACTGGTACTTCATTGGCTCAGTACAGACAAACCCTGTTTTACCACACTCCAGTCTGTCTATAACGTATAGATATAATGTATAGATATAACCCAATGTGTAGATACTAAAAATCCCTTTTGAGAGCTCTTGTGATAAACTGCTTAACTTTACCTGCAGAGAGGTGTAATGTGCAAAACTTTGGTCACCACCAGAGTAAATGGCCTTAACACAAAAATAGTCATCATCAACATCTGTAATAAATTAAAAACATGTTGTCTGAATATATCTTCCATAAAATGTGGTTTATACTTCACACCATGACAGGTTTTAATGCCCTTAAATGGAAGATGTTAGAAACAAAATAATTCATAATCCATAATGTTACAAACAAAATTGGTTGCAATTCTATATCATTCTTAAGAAGATACAAAGATTAGGTACTTAAATATTCTGATTGAATTATAATTTTCAATAACATGCATCACTCAAGTTCCAGTCTGTTTGTTTGACAATAGAATGTATCGATTTACATTTTTAATCTTATTTGCTTAATTGAGGATTAATCAAAGGGATTCAAAGACTATTCATCAAAAAAAACCTCACTTATGCCTACAAACAAGATAAAATTCAAAATTGCCAAAAAATGCACCTACCATGAGAGGTAGATTGACACTTACCAGGAGGGGAAGAAACATTATGAACAGCCCATGCTGCTTTTACAATGGAGGGGCTTTTCCTGTTACTTGTAAACCCTGTTCCTAATTGACCATTTCCTCCGAGACCAAATGAATGCAACTTTCCAGATGATGGGACAAATGCCAATGTGTGTTGCCTAAAGAATAAGCACACATTTGCTTTTAATATCCTTGAAAATTGAAAAAATACTTATGGTTATGAACATTTCTAAATCATGTCTGAAAAAGCACAAATATTGAAAGTTATAAGGCAGAGCTCAAGAAGATGGTTATGCATAATAATGAAGTAAACAAAAAACTAAAGCATTATTTATTTTGATTAGCCAATAGGCATAAGATACAAACCTTCCACAAGCAATTTGTGTGACGACATTTCCCATCAATTCAAAGACTTTTCTTGGATTTATTTCATGGTTTGTGCTGTTATGTCCCAATTGGCCATATCCTCCAGCACCAAATGTAAACACTCCACCTTCCTTAAAATAAATTCAAATTCGAATTACAGCTACATTTATTCACCAAATGTGCTAAATGTTTAAATGCTTAATCAAAATGCAGCATTTATATCAAGACATTTTGTACTGGGACACCATACTAACATTTCATCAATCTTCCATTCAAGTTACTTTATAATAAATGGATTATACAGAATTGGATTTTTAATCATACTGACTAAAATGAGGATTAATTCAATATAATTGTGTGGATTTGATATAGGAAATGCTTGGAGTTTTATTTCATTCAAATATGAATCTCCTGTTTTGACTCACTTTCATATTCCAGGCTATTTTTAAAATGCCACCAACAAAATCCACCCAACCCCCACAAAAAAAAATGTGTCAGCCTTAGTAAGCACCAAAATTATTTTGAATAGATAAATCCTGATCAATACATTAATTTAGAACAAACTGAAGACTGAAACAAGATTCCTACACTAACCCTGCCTTTTATTAGTTCATTCAAAAAATGCTGTGAATGGTGTGGTGTGGTTTTCTTTATTGATATATTTTTCATATTTAACATTAGAAAAACTAATTTGACAATTAAAAGGCTGAGTATTTCGATTTGCCACTTGGAAAACTTCAAGCCATTGTTCAGTTGTTTGGATAAACTACAAAGAGAACATGAGTAGACCTTTAATGAGGTTGAAGATGACTTAAAGGTAACAACCTTACAGGGAGCTAATATTGTTTCCCCAGCGCAACCCAGTTGAAAAGCTGGAATCATACAGGTCAAATAGGAAAGACCATTTGCTATATTGTGTAATTTACTGAAGTAAACCCAAATCCCTTCCAACTATAAACAAATATGTAAACCTACCTTTGTAAGGGTTGCGGTGTGATCTTCACCACAGCATATATAAACAACTTTTTGAGTCCGCAAGGACTTCAGCAGGGTAGGAACATGTCTGTCTGGGATTAAAATTTAAGTGACTTTCAGAGAAAAAGAAATCATGATGAGAATAAAATATTAATCAAAATGAATTTTATGAATTTAGCAAAACTTCAAACCATAAAAATAAATTCTAATCAGATTTTCATAAAACACATATCGTACTTGGACTCCTGTTGAAGTTTTATTGCTTTGTGCTTTACAAAATATTCGGGCAAACAGTTTAACTTGTTGCCCCATTTAGTAAATTGCCATTTTTTTTAAAAAAAGTTATTTTCTTCTTCTCTTAAAACGAGTCACAATGCTTTGGACTACTAACCTTTTTCATCATTTAGGCCTAATTGCCCAAATTTGTTGCGTCCCCACCCAAAGACTGCTCCCGATAAAGTGAGTGCAAAGGTGTGTGCTCCACCTGCTGCAATCTGAATAAAAGGAACACCATTTAAAGATTGGATTTGTTGTGCCGCTGATTTGCTCGTAGTATCTGGACCTAATCCTAATTGTCCATATTTATTCTGTCCCCACGAAAAAATTTGGCTCCCTGTAAGATAAATGTATTAGTTATAATTATACTGTTATAAAAAAATATTGCAAATAGTGAACAAATAAATCCGTTTATATATTTGAGCAAAAAATTGTTTCAATAAGTTTTACTCTTCAGAACACGCTTCTTAGGTTGCACCTCACAGTCAAGAATTAAACATTTTTGCTTCTTACCATTAGATAAAGCTAGAGAATGATAGTATCCACATGCCACCTGTATTATTCGTATTTCTGACAGACTCTTTATATTCCTACAAGGATATAAATGAAAATATTTGTAAAAGACATTTAAGAAAGATAAAAAGAGATGTTGTGTAACATGCGCTGATGATTTCACCAAATTAGGGAAGTTATACCTTAATTTATTAAACTACTGTAATGAAAGAGACAGCATTTTTGTAATATGAAAATTGATCACAACATAAATTTGATCAAGGGCAACTTGAAGGAATGTTTACTAAATTCACCATATTGGTATAGGGAGGTTCAGATCACTGGAAGAAATTGAAGACTAACGAGGAATTATTGTAAAATACTAACATTAAGAATCCAAATGAATTTTAGAAGAGGTTATTTATAAGAGTTCTGCTCTGAACAAAAATAGTGAAAGAATAGGTTTATTGACAATTCTCTTAGGTTCCGTACTAACTACAATTTTCTTAAGCAGCATACAATTGTTTTGTTGTATTAACTTGGCCACAATATCTTTCAGAGATAACACATCAGACATACCAAAAAGTTGCAAATGATAAAAGAGACAAAATTGAATGATGATAATTCAAGATCCAATGGTGACGATGATCCAACTCAAAATTACCTTCAGGTTCTACAACTTTTTTGGTTAGCAAATAGTATATTGTCAATTCTTAAAACAATACTGTAGCTGCACATGTTAGAGGAACAAACCCATTCTTCCAAGAGAAATTCAAGAGCCATATAAAGATGAAGGCTGAAGTTAAAGTAGTCCTTCAGCCTCACCCCCTCCCTTGCCTCCTTCAAGACCCATAAATATACAGTCAATTCACTTTACGGTCTATTCTGTGAAGCGCTTTAAGACATCTAGAAGATGTGAAAAGCGCTATATCAAATGCAAGGATTATTATTATCTCAAGACCCTCCTCTTCGACCGTGCCTTCGGTCACCCTCCTTCCTTCTCCACCCTCCACGATCCCGACCCTCAGCTTGGGTCCGAAACCCTGATTGTCCAGTGCCTTGGGACATCCTTCCGATGTGAAAGACGCTATACAAATGTAATTTTGTTATTGTCACCCAAACCATTTTTCATTTAAGAGCATAAAAATGTAATCACACAATTTTCTGTGTTCCTATATTTCTGTTGGTCAAACCATATTCCCAACTTGTCTCTGATTTATGGTGCTTTTTATTAACTTTTAATCGCTAGCCAGTTTAAGCTATGAAAAAGATTTAAACCAAAATAGCACCACAGAAGTAAAATTGTATCAACAATTTTCTATTTACTGTTTCTAACTCACCCCCCCCCAAATACTATTTTGTTCCTCTTAAGAAAAACGTAGTTGGTACAAAAACTAAGAAAATCATCAATACAAACTGTTCTTTCACTAGGTACCATAAATATTTTTCATTTTTGCAAATCATTTAGCAGCATTTCAACAGACCAATTACCTGGGAACTCTGACACATTCTTCTGTGCTAGAAAATCCCATTTGACCATCAGTGGCAAGACCCCAAGCAAACACTTGACCTTCATCGTTTAGGGAAAGTGTATGCATCTCTCCACATGAAACAGCGATGATATTCTGAGCATCCAAAGCACTAACCTGCTCTATACAACAAAACAAAGCTATGTTAGTTAACCCCTTCCTAATACATTTTGCTACCAGACAAATTATTTCACTTCCACAGAAATTTAGTTTGGGTCAGTATGAACAGAGGTGGAGTAGTTGTGATGAACCAAACTGCCTTTTCTTGTTTTATGCTTTATGTTTAGTATATTACTTTTTTTCAATCATGCCTATCATTTATACTTTGACCCAGTGAAAACCATTCACAAGCAAGATGATTTATTGGCCAAATAATGTCATTTATTGGCCAAATAATGTCATTTATTGGCCAAATAATGTCATTTATTAGCCAAATAATGTCATTTATTGGCCAAATAATGTCGAGTGTTCAGTCTATTGGAAAGCACTTTTCACACACTGTGTCTCAATTATGTCAAATGGATAAGTTACATGAGAGGCATCTGAAAGACTCACCTGGTCTCTTTCTCCCTTTTTCATGTCCCAGTTGACCAAGATCATTACACCCACAGGTATAAACTGTCCCATCGTGAATAACAAAAACAGTATGTCTGCGACCACATCCCACATCGAGAATCCTTTTCTTTTTGAAAAACGAACAACTTCTTGGCTCCAGAACAACTTCTTCATCTATACCACCCAGTCCGAGTTGTCCGAAGGAGGCATTCCCCCAACATAACATGGCTTAATCTTGGGAGGAATCCACGTTCAGCAGCTGCCTCTGGCGGCAGATGTTCTCTATTAAGATGACAGTTTAGAAAGACACGACATTAGAACAAATCCAACTTCTGCCTGGAGCCCACTGCCCTCCTCAAAGGGGGTGGGGGTTCTCCGTCCCTCACCCACCACCCGGTCCTAACGTGACCCCTCCTCCCAAATCCGCTCCCATCCCTCCTACACATATCCCAATCCTCGAACGAGCACCATGTTTAGCGGAGGCGCATCCTCGTGTAAACAGATCATCAGGGAACGGGGAAAGGGGTCACCCCCCCCCCTTCCTCCTCCCTCTCACCCAGCCTCAAGTGTCAGAAGACAGACGTTGCAGGGAACGAAACGGAAAAGCACACCCCTTTCAGCTGCTCTCCTCACACCAGACAAAGCGTCGTGTGGTCTGACTGCTGACTCGGCAGCTGCGATTTTTGATGGCGGACGACAGACGAGCGGCTTCCAAAGGTTTCCAGAAAAGCCTCGAGCCGACAGCTAACGGCCGGAAGTGACGCCACAATTCCATCGAGCGCTTGAATCCTCGGGGGGGGGGTCAAACGCGAGCAGGAAACGGTCACCGGGCGTCGCGCGCTGGGTGCTGGGAGCTGTAGTTCCGCAAGGGGTTAAAAGCGGGTTAACACCCATTGAGGCGAGTTCCTCGACAGAGGAGAGGTAACGGGCATTGATTTGTGACAGACACACAGACAAGTGGGTGGGCGGTTGAGGCTTTGTAGTTGCGACGAGGTTAAGAGTTGCAGGGAACTGGCAACGTAGAGATGACTTTTTTTATTAAAAAAAATGATGCCCAGTTCCAGCTGCATTTTGTACAAAGGAGATCATTAAAGTCATACACAGCAAAACCTAAGAGCGTTATGTGGCTAATCCACAATTGCACATCGCAGGGCCCCGAATGCAACCAAGTACGCGAGCCGGGCCGCGCGCCGGGCCGCGCGCCGGGGGGGAAACCGCTGAATATCTGTCTTTGGAAGGGTTTGGGTTGAAGTCCCAAAGTTGGGACACGAGTTTTTTGGGGTTGGCCGGGTGTGGTGTCTGACACGTGCAGAAACCCATCACCACGCTTAAGAGTATCCAAACCAAACAGACTTTTATGCATCCCATCTGTATGTGGAAATTCCAGAGACATGATTTAGAGTCCTGTGGAGTCCTGTAGCTCAGTGGTTAGAGCACTCGCTTTGCAAGCGAGAGACCTGAGTTCAATCCCAGACAGGGCGAAACCTTGGGCAAGTTTCCTTACTCCACACAGAGCCTAATAATAATCCCTCCAAAACCAAAAACAATAATAAATTGGTCATTTTCATTTACGACTGTTTGTGGGACATTGCTGTGCGCAATTGGCTGCCGCGTTCGCCCACAAATATACAGTCAATTCACTTTACAGTGTGTTCTGTGAAGCGCTTTGGGACGTCCTCCCGACGTGAAAAGCGCTATATCAAATGCAAGGATTATTATTATTATTATTATTAGGTGAAACAGTGTCACCAAACCAAGGTTTGGCTTCGTGTGGTGACAATATTTGGCTTAATCAAATCCTTTATATCCATGGAATATAATTTGAATTATGTAACAATAATAATAATAATGCCTTTGAATGTATGTTGTGATATGCACTTGTAACTATAATTTAGCATGTTCTAATGTTTGTTCCTTTCTCGTCTACATTTTGTGATTTACACCAGATACGAACACGCAGTTTCCATTGACTACTGTTTCAGAATGGAAAGTGGTTGGGTTTGAGAGGATTTTCCCCTTTGCCACCTTTCCCTGCTTCTCTTCTAAAGGCCTTTGACTCATTTTTCCATCTGTGGTATAGTTCTCCAAGGGTTCTTATTAACCTCTAGTGCATCAACCAAAATATTTTGGAAGATGTTTCATAAAGTAACTTGTACCACATTATTGTTTTGTGAAGCAATACCTTTCCATATCTTCTGTATTGTCTTTTAAAATGAATGTTTTCCTAGATTACTGTAACACTTTTATTGTTGTTAAATTCTTATAATGTATTTAGTGCTCAAAGTTGATGTGAAATAGTAACTGGCATTCCCAATTTCTTGCTTTTTTATTTACATTGTTCACACTTCTCTCTGGTGAATAACTGTGAAGATTTTTCAGCTGTTTGTTATTTCTCAGGTTCAACCACCCTGCATTCACACCATACTCTGGATACCAGGGTTACCACTACATCTGCTGAGAATTATAGATGAATGATATACTGATACACGGATTTGTAAAGCTGTGACTGTTTACCACAGGGTTACAAGGAAATGGACAGTTTAGCAACACAACATGCTTTGACCTTTATCTAAATAGGCAGCGTAGAGCTGTTTGTTTCATTACTGCAATTTCAAATGTCAAGTAAAAACTTGGTCGACGACAACATAAATTGTGATGACTCTTAAGTCTACCTGAAGGAGTTGTTTTTTGAAACAATATGATTTGCCTCTGTGCAGTATAAACATTGCAGTTTCAAATTTCAGTGGAAATGTTCCATTCAGTGCTCATTTGGACAATCTAGGAACTAAACACATTATTTTTTTCACTGCTGATAAAAGTGCATGAACTGCATCTCTGGTGTACAGTGAAAACTGAGATCACTAACTTGCATCAATACTGGAATGTACACCCCATGCCAGCTGAATATACTATACATGGTGGTAGTTATGGAATCCAATCAGAAAATGTCACTTGACTAGATGAAAGAGGTTGTGTAGTGGCAAGTAAAATCTTTGAGGAAGTGGGGCAGGAGGGATTTTCACATTGCTGGATCCTGGAAACACAAAATCAAAAATGATGATTAGTTAGTTTCCAGCAGCAACATGCACGATTAAAAGGTTAGCTATTGGTACTGTTTCCTACTAGTTCCAAGTGATTTTTCATGGAATAATTTTAAGGACACCTCTGTGACAATGTTTAATTAATTTGTATATTTATCTGTGATTTATTAGTGAATGGATGTATGACTAATGACTGTTTTATTAATTCACATTCAACAGAACACAGTAACACAGTAAACTTTACTTTGAAATTGATTGATAACATTCTGTTTTTAAGAATACAATCAATATACTGTCTCCCAAATCAATGTTTTAATGTCTACAATCCTCATATTTAGAATAGTTTAACCTTTGTAATGCTAATGTGTAATGTATCAGAATTATTCAAATATTATTCTAGCTCAAGAATTAAGTACTATTTCAAGATGACCATTACAGAAATCTACAAGATCAAATGAACAGTTTAGAAGAATAATGAACTTTGGACATACTGTACAGTTAAATGGGAAGCATGGAACTCAAAATCTATTTCAGCAGGAAAGTTAATGTCCTACGAGTGACCTTGGACTGCAAATAAATCCCTGTCGTCAGTGATCATAGCTGCCTTCACTGTTAGATAGCTCAGTGATCACAGCATGAACAAGTTGAGATTATTAAATAATAAAATATGAACTAATAAAGAAAAAAATATCTTTTGATGTCCAGCAAAAAGAGACACTCTGTTCAGTGAGGAATTCTATGTAATCATTATAATTCTATGTAATAATTATAATGTATAATGTATGGTTAGAGATAAAGATATGCTTGTTATAATTAGCAACAGTTACACAGTCCAACAATGTGTCAGTACTGAGCTGATAAAGAAAATAAATTAATTAATTTAAATTGAATTTGGACTGGTCTATGATTTGACACAAGAATAGAACAATGCAACAGCAGAATGATGTTGGGAATAAATCCTCTGCTTCTTCATTTTATCTAATCTTTGTATTGATAGGACTAAGAGCAAAGCAAACTGATAACCTTATACTTGCTAAATTTACTAGATTATCTTTTATTCTACGTGGACAAGTTGTGATTAAATCTTCCTCCATATATTTGTCCTCTCAATTATTCTAACATTGAATCTATCCATATTTCTTTTGATTGATGTATTTTTATGTTTTATAAATATGGTAGCTTAAACAGCACTCAAGGTCTTTCCAGTGAATTAACTGATTAGTATTGTCCAATGACACATTAATAATAATAATCCTTCAATTTGATATAACACCTTTCACATCAACGAGATGTCTCAAAGTGCTTCACAGGATATACTTTGTGTGTTTAGTTGGATTGGTTGTGTGTCTTGTGAACCAAACACAGTAGCCAATTGGCTTCATAAGCTCATGCTGTTCCTCAAAATCGTAGTTTGGATCAAATCAATGCTTTAATATCAGTAATTTGTTACTGACAATTTAAATAATGTTGCATTCATATTAAAAAAATAGTATTTGACAAACTTTTTTTGTGTTTGTCAAGGAAAAAGAGTTATTTCATTATTGCAGTATGCCAAAGCAACAGAATAATAATTTTGGATGCAGGATGCTTGTAAACAGATGAAGTAAAGCTTTAGCAAATACCATTCCTTGACCCTGCTGTTACATAGAGAACAAAATTATAAGATAAATATAATTGTCTGCTTCATCTAATCTGTGGCAGGCTAGAAGTGACTAAAACAATTAGGAGACTTGCAAAAACTTCTGAATGCTGAAAACAGTCACCCTGACATCTATACTGGTTCAAATGAACAGTTCCTTGTTTTTAAATAATAATCTGACGCATTTTCACATCCTCACAATGATTTTTGGACCTGTTTTATGCTACAGACTTCATTGGTCATTTCAGTTGTGGCCCATTTGTGTGGATAAGCAACAGTTGGTCAGGACACTCCAGTCAGCTCTAAGTGGAGCTCTATTACAAGGTCTGGCATTAGCCTTGTAGTGACTGATGATGAAGCTACCTAAAATTAGATTTCTTGTTGATTTGCAATTATGGCAATAAAAGACCTAACCTGAATGGCATGCCATCAGTAAAAGACTCAAGACTGAATGCAGTGGGTTTCTTTAACCAACATGGTAAGCAGTTACTCGATTCACTACCTTTTACGTTTTGAAGGGTCAGTTTACTCAGAACTTCAAGAGAGACAAAGGTATTTAGAAGATTGTTTATTTAAATTCAGCAGCAATTTATTTTGTTTTATTGCAGTGTTTCTGCTTTAAATTGATAGGTAACGGTTTACATTTGTAACTTTTTGGTCAAATTAAAAATATGTTCTGTTTGTTGTATCCCAGTTGCAGCTGTGATACAATATTATGTTGCCAATAAAGAATTTGGAGAACAGAAAGGCCAAATTACTAAATTCTGTCAGGATTCTTAAGGGATATCTATCTTTCAGCAGCTCTTTGTGCCTTAATCTATTAACCCTTAAAAATCAACAAAAACATGGCATTTCATTAATGTTTTAGTAAATAAACTGGGGAAAGAGCAAATGCTTTAACAATGTTTCTATTTTTGTATAAATAGAATTTTGTTGTATTTATCTTTTTCTTCAAGCATTGCTCTTTCCATAGTATTCAATTAAAAAAACACAGAGTATGAAACAGCTTTCGAGCCGTTGGATTTTTTTAAGGGTTTTAATATTTCTTGTGTATTGTTGTGTATAGTTGCTGCCATTCAGTGTGTCAACTTGAAATTATTTGTTTCAGTGACAAACGTCCTGCACGTTTCTGTATTGAGGTTTGTGTATATCTTGGTATTGTTAATTACAGACATGGGCTATGAGGGGAGCACAGCTGATACTGTCCTTCACAACATAACACTGTGTGTTTCAGAAATGTGTGATGCACATCCATGCAAATTCTGAGTCCTTAAATGAATAGGAACTGAAGGATAAGTAGGTGTCACTAAAGAACCAGGATGCTTCTCGGTGTGACAGGCGAGTGACTTTTCAGCTTGACTTTGCTTCCTGTAACAATTGTAGGTCTATGGAAAATAAGACATACCATATTAGAATATATTTCTATCATATATTTACATTGTAAAATTCAAATCTAAGGTGTTGTAAAGCATTAATAAGGCAATGATCATTTCCTTTGCTGGGTTGGTTGCAAAAGTCTGGAGAATTTAAACAGAAAAACTTGGTCTGTGTGTAGTATATCTCATATTGCAGTGAAACCAATTTGCTCATGTTGTCAGAGCACCATTACAGTCTTTTGTTTAAGCAATGGCCTTTAAACACCAAATTCAGTTCTTGCAGTCAGTATTTATAGGTATTAGCATGTTGCTACAGAGTTCTGACATTTTATCAGAATACAAGTAGGGCTCATGGTTCTCAAGTGCAGTATTTATAAGTCTTAGTATCTCTAAAAGTGCTGATAATTATTCATGCAGCTGGTTAGTTGGTTGAGTTGGAAAAACTGCAATTCATTTTAAAATGTGTACTTAGTTTTGCTTCAGTTCATTGTAGAAGAGTAGGTCCAGATGATCTCAAGATGGTTTAGGTTTCTAATTAGCTGACAGTTAAGATGGTTATTGGAAACATGAATGTTTAGATATTACAGGAACTATTTAACATGGCACTGATACTGCTCAATGGGCCTATCTTATGCCAAACACTGAAATGCTATTGTACTTCTTGATCTTAATTGTTGAGCATTTGTTTGTCTCAAGTGTATTGTAAAACACTGATCAATTATATACTGACATTCTGCATACCCATTAAAATGCTTTGTGCCTTCCTGGAACTGCTACAAAAATGCTAAAAGAAAATTGGGCTGTTTTTTGCTGCCCTAAAAGTCTTAGAAAATAATAGGAAGTTTAAAGTGAATAAGGAACCTACAGGCCCACCTTATCTGTGTTGCTGCTAGCTTCCTCTAGAACTATTCACTCCAATCCCAATATTTTAACAAGATCAGGAGAGAGGTTCAGATGAAGAAAGCCCTTCAGTCCATTTGATCTCATCCTTCCAGCTGTGGTTATAGTTTAGTTTTGATTTATCACAAAACTTCCAGTAGATGTTAGGTCTCATTGACCCAACCTAAGTCTCCCTGGAGCCCATCAGTAGGCTTTGGCAGTTCATGTCTGTTGCAGGATAAAACAGAGAGTGTGAATTAACCTGGATCTGCTTCTTGTAGTGCATTAAATGCTAATAAGGGTCAATTGTGTGACATTAAAAAGACCTGCTATATAACTTTAAACATGATATTAAATGAAAAATGTGATACCTGATTTCATAGTTTTGCACAACTCCAAAATAGGTGTTAGATTTTGAATAGATTGATGCAACATAATATAGAGTGGGAAGTATAAATCGGACTTTTCACACCACATGGCATGGGGGCTGAAAGTGCTATCACTTCATTGCCATCAATATAAATGGAGCATTAAATTATAGAAAATGAGGCTGAGGCTATATTTTACCTCCTGACATTCTTTAATCCAGCTGATCATGTTTTTGTTTCCCTGCGGATGTGAACACATTTCTGTTTCACTAAAGCAGCAGCAGAACTAACTTGAAATGTACATCACTGTAAGTGATAAGAGATTTGTTATTTGAAAATATTTCCAGTGCACCTCAAAACCTGAGAACCGAAAACAGTTTTCCAAATGTAGGATCTCAATAGGTGGCTGTGTAAAATGCTTCATTTTTTGAACCCAAGATTAAACATTAGATGTTTGTTTGTGAAATGTTGCATTCACGGTAGATTTTGTTGTGAATTTTTAAATTTATTTTGTTTGTACAGGCTGGTTTCTTTGGATGTTAAATTAACATACGTTTCTTTGCAGCAATGCAGCTGATGCATAGCTGCTATTTTTATCAGCAGCACACCTGTTAAACAGAACCTGGGGAATATACAGGAAAATGTATTGCTTTATTTTATCAATATTTTCACTCCTAGAAGTAAATATTTAATTCTAATTTTAGAATTTGGGGAAAGTAACATTTATGGCAAAAATTAATTTAACTAAATGTCTGGAACAACTAGTAGAAATGCAGTGTCCTGTCAATAATCAAACCATTCAAGAATAAGTAGGAATGAATGCTGGCATTCGCCCAGAAAGATGTCTAGTGTATACATTAGAGAAAATATCATGGATTTAGCTTTATGTCAGTGTCCTAGGTGTTGCTGTAGAAGTTAGTATCCCTTTACTTAAACCCTTCCTATCCAATGAGGTGGATTGTTTCCAAGGCACATGGTTTGTACTGCCTAAAATAACTTGGGAGCCAGTATGCTGACAAACGTTACTGGTACAGTGGTGACAGGTTGCTTATTGCTTCTTACTACTACCTTATCAACGGCAAAGTTAACTCTCAACCAAACCCCTGGGCTTTTAGTTCTTGTCCCAAGGGGTCGGCAGGATTGCAGTGTTGTCCCATCTTTCATCTCAAACTTCTACTGCGTAAACTGCCACTGCTAGATTTTCACATCACACCATCCACTGGGCCAGTCAGAAGGTATTGTTCTGTTACTTTAATGCAGTGTAAATGTCTTGACTGGTTTGTAGAGATGAACATAGAATTGGAAATAGCATGCTATTTCAACTTATTGAACACTCACCCAGAGAATTAAAATGTCAGCTAGTAAATTTCTATTCAACAGAGCCATGTGCTGGATTCTGGTAGTGAGAGTCATGTTTAAAAACTGTGGTAGCTTTTGTTGGAGCTTGAGTCCAGGCTTGTTATGCGGTGTATTTTTATCTTGGTATAAGAGTTGCAGCTCAGGCTGTGCTGTTTTCTAACACGCATGCCTCGGATTTTCAGGTGACATCATTACCTCTTGTTAAATTGTTTTAACTTCCAGTCCAGTCTGAAATCCACTTCTAAAATTCAGTCCTCAGCTTTACTGTTACCAAACAGGACAGTTTTGTAACTTTGTATATTTAAACAGACTGATCTGAGATGACTTGGTAGCTCAGGACTTGATTTTAGTTTTCATCTAGTAAAATGATATCACAGACTAAAATTAGGTTTGTGCTTATGAGATTTGCTCTCAGGATTAATGAACAGAACAGCTGCAGAAACAACTCTGCTAGAAGGGCAATGTACCTCTGCTGTGCTCTGTGGTTTGAGTGTCAGCAACATGTGGTCAGCTCATTCTAATTCTGCTTTAAGCAATTCCCATGGACCAATAACATTGACTGGTAGACTACCAGATTTCAATATCCCCAACCTACAGTCTTGCCTGTCCCCTTCCCAGTTTTAATATATTGATTAGAAGGAAACCGTTCTTCCATATTGTCCTTCAAAGCACTGAATGCACATTGACAGGAGCTTCTACACACAGTTAAATAAACTGAAATCATGTGAAAAAGTCAATGTGTGACAATGTTACTTGATTCATATAACAAGTCAGTCCCACGTGCACTGTGGATGCAATATTTTTCAAGATATTGCTTATGATTGAACTATATGTCGTAAGTTTCAATGCAACAAAATTTGAACATAATAAAAGCAAAAATAACTTATGAAATTTAAGTTAAAGTGAGTAAGATATATGTTACAGTTACAATACTTAAGATGATAATTCTAAGGTTTAGAAAATCAAACTTTTAGTTAGTAAGGTGACAGGAAATTGAATCGATGGGTTTGGTGTTAAATTAATGACAGGCAGCCATCACACAAACAAAACAGTATTTTTTATTTGCAACAGAATGCAAGAGGAGAACTTTGAAGCTTCTACATCCATTTCTCAACTTCTGAGGGATAGCTATTTATCTGATGTCAGAATACATCAGGGTCACGGCGAAAAAAGCAGATCAGAAGCTGCCTCAAAAAATTTCTATCGTGGTACCAAACCTGGGGTTTCTCAGGATTTGGAAAGCCAGGGTGAATCCTCGGACCTGTCTGCATTTTTGAGTCAAGAAGAATTGGATGAAAGTGTTAACCTAGCTCAACAAGCAATTGCCCAGTGTTCCCATGAAAGTAAGAAAGACAACACTGGTATACCTGGAAACAGACAAGTAGATTCCTCAGGCTTGTTGGAGAAGCCACATCATCAACCTTTTCACAATGAGAATGTCAATGAAACTACTAGCAGTTTAGAAACAGGTTACAAGAAGCTAAAAGAAGAGCCAAAGAGCCCTTTGGTTCACGAATCTGAGGCTAAAAAGGATTATTTAAGTAAAGCTGCAGACTTTATTGAGGAGTTGTCGTCACTTTTCAAAACACAAAGTTCAAAACGGATTAGACCTAGAGCTTGCAAAAGCCCTCGAAGCAGGTCTCAGTCAAAGACTAACTCACAAAGCCAAAAGTCATCTTGGCCTGTTGATGAGAGGGAAAGATCACATGATTCAATTCCCGTAGAAAAGTATGATGAAACCATATCAAATGTAGAGTCTGAAGAAATAACACAAACATCAATCCTAGCATCAGACACTGAAACATTAACACCAGAACCTATCACAACTGAAACTCAGTCAACGCCTGTTTACATTGAAGAAACCAAAGGGAATCGACCTCGATTCATCCAGAAATTGAAGAGTAGGGAAGCACCAGAAGGAAGCAGAGTGCAGCTTGATTGCACTGTGACAGGAATCCCAACCCCAGAAGTCAGGTAAGTGCCTTGCATTTTTGCTTGCCTTTGAAACCCAGTATGATGATTTACAGATCAATTATAAATAGCAAATTATGTATGACCTAATTATCTAATGCTAGTCTGGCTTAATTAATCATTGTACCCAACAGGAGACTGATTTGGAATGGGAAACAGGATTTATATTTCCTGCTTCAAAATCATGCTTGTTGATATCTGAGAATAACTCTCACGTGTACAACTTAAATGGACGTTTAGAACTCTGCTAACCAGCCAAATGATAGTAAGAGCAGTCCCAAGTTTTTTTCAAATGAATTTATTAATGTTTACTTGTAGTCCCTAAAAAAAAATGATTTCATCCTGGATCAAGTATAATCTTGACAAAGAAAGTTGATCTGCACTAACTATGCAGTGTAAGTAGAGAAAAGAATTATTCAGAAGTATTATGTTGTCAAAGTTAGTTTTAAATAAGAAATAGAACTGGTTATACACACCTTTCTGTTCAAATTCTTTGTTTATTCATTTTAGTCAAAATGTAATTGTGATTTTTAAAAAAAAATATGGTGGCACAATAATGGAAGAGTTGACATATGGATCCATCATCCATGAAGTTTATTTGCATAATCTTAGCATTTTAAACAAAAATGGTCCTACAAGTGCAGAATTGTGGAAAACTGGTGGCTGCATGGCTGCAATATTGAAAGAATAATACCTTTCAGACTAATACTGTAGTTTACAGCTAGTATTCACTTGGTAGTGAATACTAGCTATAAACCATTGTTTAAATATTGGCTGATACTGATCACTGCTGTCTGGGATACTTTTACCTAATCTTAAAAAATGAATTGTTTTAATTCATTTTATTCGATTCACAGTTCCCAGAATTGAATGTGGACTAAAATAGTTCTGCCTGAAACCTTCCTTTCATGGGTGCTGAGGGAATAATTAATATCATATTTGAAATATTAAGGTAGTGATTCCACTGCACTCATGCTGTGGAGGTGCATTTGAGAGTAGGACATTAATTTGTTTTTCTTAATAGCTTTTATAACTTAATAGCTTATAAGTCTTGTAAGGTAATGCTAACTGCTTGCTTGTCGGTCTTCCCAACTCTTCCCTCCACAAGCTAATTATTCAGAATTCTGCAGCTTGCATCCTCCGTGAATCTATCAACCTCACTGTCGGCCAGCTCCACTGGCTTACCATCCTCCAGAGGATAGAGTTCAAAATCCTCATCCTCACTTTCAAAGCCCTCCAAGACCTTGTCCCTTCCTACTTCTTTGACCTGCTAACTCCATACCGACCTGTCCGCTCCCTCCGCTTAGCGGACTCTGGCCTGCTCCACGTCCCCTACCCTGCTCGTCCCCCATTGGCGGCCAGGCCTTCAGCCTTTCTGCCCTACCCTTTAAAACGTCATCCTACTGTCCCTTCACCTCGCCTCCTCCCTTGCCTCCTTCAAGGTCCGTCTTAAGACATTTCTCTTTGACCACGCCTCCTGTCACCCTCTAAACCCCAACCTCCATGCCCTTCACCCCTCCTGATCCCAATCCCGAGCTCGGGTGCAAATTCTTGACTATCCAGCGCCTTGGGACGTCTTCCCGACATGAAAGGCGCAATACAAATGTAATTTGTGGTTGTTATTGTTTTGGGTTGTTCATGAAGTACTATACTTTTACTGTAAGTACCAACCAGTGCAATTTATAACAATTTGTGGTCACTCCATAGATTGAAAAAAATATTAATTGCTAGTGCTAATGGCCATAAAAAAAGAGAAATACACAGACAATAAACCTTCCTAAAAGACGATATGTTCTCAATATTCACAATTTCTTGATCATGTTTAGTTGTCTCAAAACAAGTTTTCAATGATTAAAGAAATACAAATGTGGAGTCCTGTAGCTCAGTGGTTAGAGCACTCGCTTTGCAAGTGAGAGACCTGAGTTCAATTCCAGGCAGGGCGAAACCCTGGGCAAGTTTCCTTACTCCACACGCCTAATAATAATCCCTCCAAAACCAAAAAAAACAATAATAAATTGGTCATTTTCAATCTACGACTGTTTGTGGGACATTGCTGTGCGCAATTGGCTGCCGCGTTCGCCCACAAATATACAGTCAATTCACTTTACAGTGTGTTCTGTGAAGCGCTTTGGGACATCCTCCCGACGTGAAAAGTGCTATATCAAATGCAAGGATAATTATTATTATTATTAAATAACTTTTTTGTGATTAATATTACATGTAAGTTTTAGGGGATTGGGAGTCCATATAAAAGCAATAACAACATCTCCAAAGTATGTAGAGAATAGCTCCAGGTATTTCTGCTTCCCTTTATGAAGGTTACATTTTATAGAGCTAGCAAATTAGCTAAAATAGAGTCCCAATATATGGTGAACAGGGTCCCCAAATTCAAACTAAATTCCACCAATTCTTTCAAGAGATTGAATTTTTGCACTGTCTATATTTGTACTGCAGCAGTTAGAATTGATTTTTTGATTAAACTATTTCTTCAAAGTGACAGTTACCACAGGAATTGGCTTCAAGATCATGAAGCTCCCAAATGTTCCAGTAAGGAGCATTTTCTTATTGCAGGAAAGGATTCAAAGTCTCGTCCAACTGGCACCTGCTCAATCTTAGAATAGTTGAAGTACGAGGCTACCACAACATTCCAAGCTTCTCCAGTGATCGGAGGGGGCATAAGGCCAACTGGAACAGATCCAAAGTCACCAATCCAAAAGAAAGAAGCTATGTTAACATTAGGAGGTACACATTCAGTGGAACTAATTCCTATCCCTTGTAGTCAAATATTATATCAGACAATTGAAGTTATTAACGTAAATTGATCTTACTAAATGGAAATGACACTTATTGTATTAAGAGTTAAAGGAGTCAGGAAAATGCATGCTGTACAACAGGTACCATATCAGTATATCTTGTAGAAGCCTGATAGTATACATGCAAATTTAAAGACAGTTGATGTGCCCCATCTGGGAGGCCCCAAACTTATATTGTGCTCTTAATATAGTAGCAATTGAAATTGAAATATCCAGTCATTGTGGCAAAACTATTTGATTTGTGAAACTTTGTTGTATTGCAGTGTGTGTTACTGGTGTGAGAAAATATTTGCTAAGTGTTACAACATTGTTGCAGTCAAAAGGACCACTAGCAAAAGATGATTAGCTGGACACATCACGATTAACAGGCTTTCATTGTGTACTGATGTGTGGATTTATGTGTGCTTGGACCAGTCATACTACAGCTTGCTTTAGTGTTTTTATTGGAGAGCATAGCTTGTGCTGAAAACTTGCAGAGCATAGGAATCTGTCAGTGCTTGTGGAAAGAAAGCAATGTGGTGTCTCTTCTTGGCCTCTGTGGTACTGCCAATGTCTTCACAAATCTCAAAATCGTCTTCAGCAGTGCTTGCAGCAGGTTGTTTTCATAAATGTATGGAATGTCCTGTCAGGTGTCTTTCAAATTGCTTTGATGGAACATAATTTATCCGCAATCAACTGTCCCAAATTGATAGTATTCAGGTTACTCTTATCAGTTTCATAGACATACAATGTTTCATGTTTCATTTTGATGTACGTTTAGTGTTTAAAGAATAAGATCCCTTTTTTCCCCTTAAATCAGTTTTCAGTCTCACACTCTGGCTTGTTTCCTTCTCTTCAATATTGCCTTGAGCTTCTACAATGAAATCCTTTGTGCCTTTCACCAGTCCTATGGCAAATGTATAATGTGTAGTTAATACCCCTCTCCATTAGGTGTCTCTAGAATGTCTATGCACCGCGCTATATTTTCAGATTATTGAGAACATTTAAACAAAAGATGGTTTGAAAATTGAATTGTCTGCAATTCTCTTAATTGATAAATTATTATATAGTTATTATACTGCTATTGCATTTCTGTGATGTCTAAACTGAAAGGTAGCTAAGCTTTCTTCTGAACTTTTTGTGATTGTGTCTCTCCACACTCTGGTGATTACTGATCCTATTCTGTTCTCTGCTGTTCTCTGTGGTAAATAGAACACAAGTGTTTCTTTGCTTGTATGGGGGAGGGTGGTTGGTGCATCTTGGAAAGAAGCAGAGAAAGTTAGATAGAGAAACTAAATGAACCTTCTCGAGGATAGATTTTACTTGTTTCTGGATGAAGTGAAATGGTCTTTGGTTGTTCTTTATTTGCTTTCTTTAGTTCCTAAATGAAACTGGATTAAAGCTTCAGAAGCAGATTCAAGTGCTTGTCTTTAATACAGAAAGG
Organism: Callorhinchus milii; assembly: GCF_018977255.1. Lineage (NCBI taxonomy): Eukaryota > Metazoa > Chordata > Chondrichthyes > Chimaeriformes > Callorhinchidae > Callorhinchus > Callorhinchus milii. Next base: position 16,760,539 of record NW_024704748.1, on the reverse strand, counting down.
CTTGGAAGAAATATTTTGTCATGTAGCAGCTTGTTTTCAACTTTTTATGTTGTAATTCCTACTGTAACATTTAGTAACGTGAATATTAACATTTCCCACACAGTAAAATTGAAGAGTATTTCCATTGCTCTTCAGTTCCTTTCCTTAGTAGCACTTGTCAGACAACACTGGTTGAAATTAGTTTTGGGTGTTTTTGGTGAATGGATCTCAACAAATTCCAGGTTAGATGTGGTGGAGCATGGAAAGACGACATGCACTAGTGAAATATCTACAGAGTAGCCAAGAAATCTGACCTTCGGAATGAGCTCATTTCCAGACTGAGTACAGGTCTCAGGAGAGATGGCAACAACAGCATCAGTTGGATGAGTGGTGTATGTGCAGCAAGTTCTTAAATGTCAAGTTGTTCTTTACAAGTGATCAAAAGTTACTTCAGAAACGTTCCAAAAAAAAGAATGCACACATTTAAGATTTAAATTCTGGTTGCTTGGACAACATTTTCTTTAGCATTAATTATGAGCATTGAAGAAACATGTTGATTACTGAGAGAGTTTTGATGGGTTGAACAGCTGCAACTCTTCTTTAATTTGGTAAGTATGAAGCATGACTGAAAGACTGTACAGACAGGAGAGTCAGAAATATCATCTGAAATTGTTGTGTATTGCAGAAGATTGTATGTCATGCAGAGAAAAAAAATCTTTTTCTGGGGTTTTTAAATTTTGATTATTTTCTTGGTAATCTTTAACTTTAAGGTGTAACTTTGTAGTTGCTTCATAGATCTTTCCGCAGTGTAAAGAACAATTCTACCTTGTGTTTTTTTTTAATCCTGCCATAGATCTGCTGACCCGTTGGATCACTTTGTAGACAGGGGTCCAGGATGGCACAACAACCAAACACACAGCTAATTTAAAAGTTCTGCTGAGCAATGGCATTTTGAGTGCAGTTGTTTTTGTGACATCACTTTGAGCCTCTCTTGATCGAGATATACATTTGTGAAACTTTTTCCTTCTCAAGCAAAACAAAAGCTCAATGGGTCAGTAGCCATTTCTGAACAGATTGTTACATTGTTGTTAAACAGAACTTACCCTTATCAGAGTTGGTTTCAAATGAAGTAGCGGCACCTGCTATGGTGAAACCTAAGATTCCATGATATAAAAACGTATTCCCAAAGTTCAAACTTTGAATCCTCAGACTGAAAAGCTGGATCCTACGATTTTGGGAAATTTGCTCATTTTACCAGCTTTTAATTCTCATGAACTGATCAATCAGTTTAAATGATGTAATATGAGCTCTAAATCAGTTCAATTATTATTTACCAATTTCAAATATCTAATTTTTTAAATCAGTTTTGTGGTCTGAAAATAGTTTGGTGTTGGTGGTTGAACAGTTTCATCTGCTATTTTTTGTTTTATGTTTCCCAGTTTCCATCTTGATTTATCTCCAATTTCAACCACTGCATACTTAATACTTCTAGTTTAGCTTGAATCTGGCTGAACTAACAGACTGCAAAGGCCGTATATTTCCTTGGCCAATAGATGTTATTGTTGATGGGTGAGATGATAGAGAAAATGAGTGTTTTTCTCAATATAGAGCTATCGTTCAGATTTACTGACATCAGATAAGTGAGTTTCATTCGTTTCCACTGGAGGTAGCATCATCTGATAGTGAGATATTCAATTTCAAGGATAGGAAAAAACAATCTCAGTCCTGCTTAAATTATTCCTCTGCTGGTCACAATTTATTCTGCCTTAGCCGCTTATTGCATCGTATGTTTTGGATAATTCCTGTCAAGTACAAGTCCAAATATGTTAACCAAAGCTTCAACTATTTTCTTTCTTATATTCCTGAGGATCCAGTTAAATTGTTGACATTTAACTTTTGGCACCAGTTAAATATTAACAAAGCAGTCTGGCTGATTACTTTGTTAACATTTCACTGATTCCAAACCACAGCATTTTCAAAACTGGAATGCTATTCAATTAAAAATGCTGCAGATGGCACTACAGACTACACAATACATTTGTTTATGCCTTGTGCAACATGCAGTGCCCTCTGCAGAGTTGTGTCACTGGATTTTGAAGAATAGTCAATTTAGGGAGAATGAAAAAGAAAATTTGTGTTTTTTGATGTGGAGGGTATCAATAGAGGAAGGGAAATGCAACACTTTTGTTTTTCACGCTGGACTTAATTCCAATCACAGTAAAAATCCCTTTATTCTGCTTTGTGCCTTTAGCCCAAGGTCAGAAAAATATTCCATACTGCACCAATGTGTATTATAATAATAATCCCTGCATTTGATCTAGTGCCTTATCATGTGTTCGAGATGCCTCAAAGAACTTCAAGGAATATACTGTAAAGTGAATTTACTGTAAATTTTCTGGGAAAAATGCGGCAGCCAATTGCGCACAGCAGTGTCCCACAAACAGTCATGGATTGAAGTGACAAATGTAACATTTAAAAAAAAAATTTTTTTTGAAGGAATTATTACCCATGGAAAAGGCTTTGCTTGAGGCCAATCGACTAATAAACAGATTCCTACTTACTGCTAGGTAAAAAGAGACGTGTGGAGTAAGGAAACGTGTCCAACATTTCGCCCAGTCGGGAATCAAACCCAAGTTTCTCGCTTGCAAGGCGAGTGCTCTATTAGTCCAAAGTAATTACTCTATTACTGAATAGTATTGTATAATAGTATCCTGACCCAACTGTGCAGCGCCTTAGGACGTCCTCCTGACGTGAAAGGCGCTTTATAAATGGAATCTTGTTGTTGTTGTTGTTGTTGTTACTCATTTTCATACCAGCTGCTCTATAATCTGAGTGAATTTGCATTGTATCTTTGTATGGGTTTGTAGCATGAGTTGTGCCTTCAGTTGGTGTTATGTGTTGGTGCCTTGGGTTTGATCAGATGAGAAACTGGATTGAAACTACTTGACCCCCTAGATCACGTTGAACAAATAGGCACCATAATTGTACTATTATCATCTGAAAACACTCAAAATATCAGCTAGAGAGGAAATTGAACAGTTGATGAAGAAATTATGTGTCTAGTGCTGAGAAAATTAAGTGAATATCTTGTGCACATTGGTGAATGAGAATGGAGGGAGCTTTAAGTTGCAACTGGCTTTGCTGTAATAGACCAGGTATTGCTTGATGATTGAAAGTGTTTGAATGGCATGTATTGTTAAATAGAGGAAGTGAAAAGCAGTACAAAGTGATTCACTAAGATGATTCAGAAGACATCTGACGTCTCGCTGAAAATCTATTCAGACCTACTGATTTGTGGATATGTTTTTGGATTCAGAAATAGCAACTTTATTTCTGCCAAGGAAGGTGTGCAATGGCTTTAATGAGGCAAGAATTATTTATGAAACCTTGAGCTCTATATTGAAATCTCTCTGAGTTATGAGGTTGAAAATAAAAGACAGTGATGCTGTCCTTTAGAGATTACACTTCTGGGAAATTCAGTAGAATAAGAAAAAATCCCTATTACATTTGGTGTATGAATAGTACTGTATATAATTAGTACTTAACCACAAATGGGTTGTAAAAATAGACAATGAGCACTCAGTGAAGAGTCATGAATGAATTGTATCTCTGATGTCATGGCTTGCTGCTGGCACATATATCACTGTTCCTTTGAACTTCAAATTCATCGTGAAGGTGAGACAAGGACATTATTTACAGACGTATGTGTCCCTTTGCACAATTACACAAGCACCAGGATATCATTTTGTGATCATTGATGTTTGACTCTGTATTGACCACAGAATATTCCAAAATATATATTGTTTTGGTCAAGTATCAATGCTCTTCTCTTTAACCTATATAACTTTTGTTTATTATTTCACTCAGAACAATATGCATCCTACAAATTGCTAACTCTAAGTGTGAAAGATGTGTTAATCATGTATTGATGTAATCTGGTGCTGCATAACAAAATATATTGCTTCTCGTTCTAGTGATAGATCTCTAATATAATCATTACGATTGACATAACAGAAATATCTTCACACAACAAATAAAATAACATCGATTAATTATCCATTTATCTGCAATTTAAATTGAAATGTTTAAAATAATGAAGGAAATTGACAAACTTGGTAGTGCATGATTCTTCCCTCTGGTAGAGGAATTCATAACAACCAGACATAATCAGAAAACGTTGTTTTATTCAGGGGGTTGTGAAAAGATTGAATGCCCTGCCTCATACAGGTCATACAGACAGAATCAATTAGGATATTTAAAAGGGAGATAAATAGTTAGGAAATAATGGAAAAAATGATATGGACAAAAGATAAGAACATTAGATTAAGATAATTTGTCACGGTTCAATAAACTGGCAGAATAGTGTTGATGGACTGAAGTACCTCTTCCTGTTCGTATATACATTGCAGAGTCTATAGACATTCATGGTGAATTGCACTATTCAGTCAACAAATGCTTCTGTGGACTGTGTCACACAATATATCATCTTTCATTATTTTATTTTCCTGTAGTATAAATACCAGAATGCTGCTGAATCTGAACTGTAGATGGATGATATACTTAAATGGACATGAATTACAGAATGAAATAACTTTTACAAATATAGTTCACATTCACATTCCAGAAACACCATGGACAACAAAGCACTTTAAGCATTCAGAGAAGTTAGGAGTCTGCATTGCTGTTTTTGAATCCGTAATAGTATTGACAATTGCAGTATTCATTGGTGGAATGAGTTGCAGCAAAGCATAAGTCAATACCTTTGAAAGCTTCACCGAGGATGTGACTCAATTTTTCCGATTACAAATCACAGACTCTTTTTATATTCCCTTGCAGCTGTCCATGTAGGCACATTTCACTGTTCATGTTAGTGAAGTTCATTCTGAATTGGCAGTAACGTACAAACATCAAAAAAATTCTAAGCAGTCCAGACTTTTGAATAATAAATGGTAAAACCATAACATAAATTTACTGCAGTGATCTTCGAATACAAAGCATCACTATTAAATGCATTGTATATTTTATTATAACGCTAATGTATTATATTGCTTAGTGTTCAATGCTGTAAGGTACCAATCTGAAAAATTAACTTATTTCCAGTGCACTACATACTGTAAATACAAATAGATCTTGTTTTTCTATTAGATCTTTAACCTTTCTATTGTTTCAAGTAAGGAGGATTAATTTTGAGCAAACATAAGCTACCTTTTACTGAGAGAACTCAATAGAGTTATTGATATAGAAGTGAAGCATCCGAATTCTAGAAATGTAAACCAAGAGTAAAATTATTTTTTCTAACCATCAATACCATGGTCTGTCACTGTGAGGTAACTGCAACAACAATTTACACCGACATTCATGGAGGGGAAATGGCTGAAAGCACTTTAAAAAGTCTGAGTTTTAGTCCAACCTAGGGATAGGTCATCGAAAGTAGAGTCAAAGAGTCTTTGGATTGCTTTTGAAGCATAGAGGAGGGCGGAGAAGGATTTCAGAAGAAAGTAACAGAGAGCTTTCTTCTGAAAGGCAAAGGATCTGAAAGCTTGTCTGCTGGTTGAGGGAATAGTGATGCAGGGATCGCCATCGGAGAAGCACTTATAGATCAAAGAGATAGATACAGAGTCTTTCCCTTTCATATTTATGAGTTTCAATTGTTTTTATTTAGAGGAAATGTTGAGAGGATGCTTGAAATTTGGCTGATAATAAAGATAATGGACTTCCCAGGCATTTTAGTTTATAGTCGAAAGAAACTTGATGGGTTGATCAAATAATCTGATCTGCAATTATCTATGAATATGATATGGTTTTCTTATTTTGTCAAAATACTCATATAAGTAAAAAAACAAAAATGTTCCATACACCATGCTTTAAGTTATTCAGTAAAATGTACACATTGTATACATGCATTTAGTGCAACTTCTGAATGAAAATATGATGTTGATGATTGCAGTGAGGTTTCAGCACACATTTCAGAGCACATTAGAATTAGTGTCAGACAGAGCAGGACAGCTGTAATTTGATTTTTTTCTGTCGTTAATATCAGGTTGCACATCATAATTACAGTAAACTATTTTGCAAGGAGTAACAATTATAATTTCTCATTTGCTTGAACTGCCTACTGTGGGTCTTCGGAAATGTAACCATCTGATTTGTTTTGTTAACTTATTTGTAGATGTCATTTTCATCAGTGGAATATTTCCTTGCAGGTGGTACTGTGAAGGGAAGGAGCTCCAGAATTCGCCAGATCTTCATATTGTTCGCGACAGTGATCGGTACTCACTGATCATTTCTGAGGCCTTTGAGGAGGATACAGGGCGCTATACTTGCTTGGCTTCAAATATATATGGATCAGACGCGACGTCTGCAGAAATTTACATTGAAGGTGATATTAAAAGAATTGTGCTTTAACTGGAGTAGTACTGTACATGTTTCGTTTGGGTGACGCTGTATAATAAAGGCTTTAGCAATAACTATATCAAATGCTATGTACAATCCTAAACTTAAAATTTAAAACATACTGGGTGGCCTGGTAAGTTTAACTGTAACCCAGTGTAACAAAATATTCCTGATTAGAGACTTGACATAAGTTCAAATCAATTAACATTCACAATTGTCCTCTCAGAAGATAAGTTTCAGACAGGGCGATGTGCAATGGGACGAAGGGGTGGGGCAAGAGTTGGGAAAAGCAGGAAAAGGAGAAGAAATTCCTTCCTAAACCATCCAAGTGGAACTCATGATAGACTGAATAAGAAGTGACACAATTGTTGGAAATGTTGGTAATTTTCCAGCTCTGTTGGTAACTGTCCACCTCTGCTGACTCAAAGTTACATAAATGCTGGCCTCAGTGTTCCCTCATGGATTAGCAGTCCTTTCCAATACCATCACCAAGTATCCTGACCTGTTGGTACAAGTGTTGCTGCTATTTAAGGAAAACTGGCATTTCACTTTTCTTTTTAAAACAGGTGTCTCTTCATCTGAATCTGAGCTAGATTCTTCAAAAGACGATGTGACTCAGTAAGTGCGTATGAATGGACCACTTTCAGCAGCATTTAAAGATTAATATAAGTTAAAAATTAATATAAATTTATTTTTTAAACTTGTATCATTTCATTGATAAATATTATGTTGGCTACCTTAGTGTTTAATGTCTTTATGGGACATGTCAAATTTCAATAATATGAAACTACTGCTTGCAGTCAACCGTTGCATTTGATCTTTAAAGTACTCTTGCTTCAGAAATGAAAAGGGAATTAACTGAACGAGAACCCAAAAAAATTCTAAATTGCAAATCAATTTTTGTAATGTATACATAAAAATTTGAGCATGACATTTAAATTATTACATTGTAGTTTTGATGTACAAGTACAGAGGCAGTCAAGTAGGATATTATTTTTAGTAATATTTTACTAATATTCAAAAACAAAATGTAACAGATGGAACCCTTGTACTTTATTTTTCTCTTTAAATGGTTATCAGTTTGTGTTAACTTAAAAGTAACTTAATGCTGGAACGCAGTCTATCCATCTAGAAAATAGCAGGGTATAGGAGAGGAAAATTGGAGGCATAGGGGATCGTGTGGAGTATGAACACTAGCACAGACTAGTTGGAGTGACCTGTTTCTATGCTGCATCATTCTATATATAGTAATTCTATGCAGTCAGGAACCTAGATCAATTTTGCTGGAAATTTTCTTTTTTGGGCAGAGCTGAGAACAACATATCAGTTCCTTTTGAAGAATCAACTAATGCTTCCAATACTGAAGCTGTTCATTCAGAAGTAGAACAGATACATCCAACAGCCGCCCAGCCTTTGTCGCAACCACTTCCTCTGTCACAACCCATTCAGCAGGTAAAGTGGATCTTCAGGGCACTTAAACACAAGTTCTGTCTTCTTGTTACTACTAATTTCAGAAATATGTCATAAGAAATTCAAATATTAAGTGCAACTAATGTGTATCCTTCTATGATTAGTAATTTATCATTATAAACATATTTTAAAATGTATACAGTTATACTAAACTTACCAAACATGTCCACATTGGCTTTCTTTCAACTACTAAAAAAAATATAGAAATGTTTTCTCTTTATAAGTTTAATAATATATATTATCCTTATACTAGATACAAAGCCCCACTAATTTCCTCCAAGGCTTGGATGGGCTACCTCTCATGGCTGCTCCAGTTTTTACGAAGGTATTGTGAATGATAGTGAATATTCATGACAGTTTGCAGATGTGTGATCCATGAGTTGATTTGTACCCACTTGGTATGGGATGGCTCACTTATGCAGCAGCTGGTTGAACTTGTGTCTTTTCACCACTGGGATTTAACTGCAAAATTCACTCCAGGTGAATCAAGCATCCTCTCTTTCATGGCTATTAATAGTCTCAGTTTGTTCAGAGGAAACTAGTTTGTAGCACAGTTCATTCCTGAAATACAGTTCAATGAGGACATTTCAGTAACTGTTCAAAAGAGTCAAGGACTCTAGTGCAATGGGGATGATCAAATGCATATAGATTCAAAACAATACATAATTTAAAAAATTTTAGGTACAATTAAAACCACTCATATTTTAGATAGAATAGATACGGAAATGTTCAGAGGAGCATTTTATAATGTGCCTCTCTGCATGTGGAGATGGCATCTCAGAGTAAATGCCTCTCTTGTTTGGTTGGCACTGTTGGCAATAGGGATATGAATAATAAATTAATTGCTAAAATTAATTCACTTAATTAAATATTCACTTAGTTCAAATAAAAATGACTTGTTTCAATTATATTATTTCACCCATGATTCATTTCTTTGAATGTGTCTGAGGTTTGTAGTTGATAGGAATCCAAGATAGTTGATTGAAGTGTTCAGAAGCTGAAGAACGGAAATACTCAAAGGACTCCTATTTAAAATATTGTAAATATTGTAACTCCTGTATGGTATATCTGTTTGTCATCTGTTTCTATTCACAGAAAGTATTTATTTGGAACAGGTATTAGATTGCATTGTTTCTGTACTCCAATATTCCTTTCATTTGTGTCCTGTAGCTCAGTGGTTAGAGCACTCGCTTTGCAAGTGAGAGACTTGAGTTCAATTCCAGGCAGGGCGAAACCCTGGGCAAGTTTCCTTACTCCACACGCCTAATAATAATCCCTCCAAAACCCAAAAAAACAATAATAAATTGGTCATTTTCAATCCATGACTGTTTGTGGGACATTGCTGTGCGCAATTGGCTGCCGCGTTCGCCCACAAATATACAGTCAATTCACTTTACAGTATATTCTGTGAAGCGCTTTGGGACGTCCTCCCGATGTGAAAAGCGCGATATCAAATGCAAGGATTATTATTATTATTTGTGGAGTCCTGTAGCTCAGTGGTTAGAGCATTCGCTTTGCAAGCGAGAGACCTGAGTTCAATTCCAGGAAGGGTTAAACCTTGGGCAAGTTTCCTTACTCCACACGCCTAATAATAATCCCTCCAAAACCCACAACAATAATAAATTGGTCATTTTCAATCTACGACTGTTTGTGGGACATAGCTGTGCGCAATTGGCTGCCGCGTTCGCCCACAAATATACAGTCAATTCACTTTACAGTGTGTTCTGTGAAGCGCTTTGGGACGTCCTCCCGACGTCAAAAGCGCGATATCAAATGCAAGGATTATTATTATTATTATTATTTATCCATCTTGTGTAAAAAAAATCAGTGCAATGTATACTGATCAGAGCTCTGACTGTTATTTTATTCAAATATGCTTCTGTATCCTAACGTGAGTAGGGCATTGACAGGAGAAGAGATAAATAAAATTGTGCAGAAAGAATATCATTGTTTGGTGAGAACAATCTGAGCCTCTAGAAATATGTACATGTTTTGCAGCCCCTGCAAGATGTAACAGCCACAGAAGGACAACTGGTTGTGTTGGAATGCAGAGTGAAAGGTGTACCATTCCCTAAAATGGAATGGTACAGAGAGGAAACCTTAATAGAAGATTCTCCTGATTTCCGAATCCTACAGAAAAGTATGTGTTTCTTACCATAGCTGTAATTAATTACTGCACAAATCCAAATACACTGTACTGTACAAACAATTAAATCCTACTCAAAATACTTTTTTCCTTTTTTTCTTTCATGGCTTCCTTTCATGCTGCTTGATTTTTAGAACCACGCTCTATTGCTGAATCAGGTACGTGTGTGTAACATTGATTTTAGTTGTTTATATGGAGCCACAACTAACAATAAAGTAGAAGATTTTAAGAAGGTTTTTTTTGAGGGGGAAGGGGTTGATATTTGCCTGTGTTTTTGCATAGCAACAGGGTACCCCTGGAAATAACTGTAACAAGAACGTATTTGAGGAGATGTCGATGTTGAGCAGGTTGACTGTACCTTACTGTCTTTATGCTAAAGTTGTTAATGAATAGGATAATGCCTTATTTGAGGTCACCTGTCACTTCCCGGCTGGATTATTCCAATGCCCTCCTTGCTGATCTGACAAGCTCCACGTACACACAATTTTATTATTATTAAATTATTAGAAAAACATAGCTTAAAAAGCTAACATAATAAAACATTATACCAAGTAACATCCTAGTTTTCTGAACAAAATTTACTAATCTTACATATTTATCCACCTGCTTTTCAATTGTGTCTGTATTAATCTGCAGTGGTTCAGTTATCATTTACCAAATATGCTGTTAATTGCTATAAATGGAGCTGTCAGCAGCAAAGAAAACAATACCATTTTGTCAGGGCATTGATAAGGAGAACAAATAGAGTTGGTTTAAACCTTCTTCACCTAGTGAGCCCTTCCCAGGTGTTTGTGAGAGATGAATGGTCATGTGTCCCCTCTTGAAGGAGGAAATTGCAAATCCTGTTCAGCTGTTCAGTTGAAACAGCTCAAATATCTTCTGGAATAAGTAGCTAATAATAATAATTCTTGCATTTGATATAGCGCCTTATCATGTCTTCAAGATGTCTCAAAGTGCTTCACAGAATATACTAAGTATTTAGTTTAGATCTCAAAGAAACAGTTACTTTATAATTAAATAGTTTGATTTCTCTTCGAGGTCTACGGGTGCTTCAGAAACATAATTTATTAATGTAGAATTACACAACACTACTGATTCTTAAATGGGAAATTATTAGAAAAACATAGCTGAAAAGCTAAAGTAACGAAACAATACGACAACATTTTAAATAAGTTACTACGTAGAATTCATTGAATTACATAGACTGTTTCAGTATTTATACTCAACAGGAGCCTCCACCCTTCCTAATCCTCGCTTACACCTCTGGTTCTGTCTCCTTTGTGTATGTAAACTTTATATGTATATGTAATATCTTCAAGTTTTCAAAATTCTTCAGTTAACATAACCATCTTGATAGATTTTAATTATAACCTGAGTTAATGAAATATTTTGAAATACAGTTAATGCTAACTCCAGCATCCAATTTATTAAAGACACTTTAGAGTTTCCAGTCTGGTGGAATTCAGAAAGACTATGTTCCTACTAAAACAATCATCCTACAGTTCATATATACTCCTATTAGGGCTGTATTGAGCAAAATTAATTACAGACGTTGAAACACTGCCAGGTATTTCTTCTAATGGTATTTGTTTAAGATCTACATACCAAAAGTTACCACATCTGGGTCTAGTAATGTGTGGCCATATGAATATTTTTTCCCCTGTTTGATTTAAGATTACACATAAAAGTTCACAGAGAAGCATGTGGAAAAACTTGTCCATTAGATCAAAAGATTTTGCTTTCCTGTGAAACTAGTAACAAACAATATATTCACTGGCTGAGAGATTGTATCTTTCACACAGGTGAGCTTATTTGAAATAAATATTCATATAAAGAATACACAGCAGCGCTTACCTTTTAAGATTTCTATTTTCCGCTGACATTTCTCCTCCAATTTTTTGCCCCCCTTCCTTCTCAATATCTGCACCCATTTTGTATTGTGAGATTCAATTTCTACTGTATAAGTTGTGACTGTTCTTAAATAATGTTCAAGCGTATTGAGTTGGCATATTATGCTGCTAAACATTTACAAGTACATGTGGCATTTACTGGGACTGTTTCATTTTGGGATCGGTCATAAAACAGCTAAAAGTTCTTTTTGAAATAGGTTTTTGTTACATATTGCTCCCTCCGTTCAGCGGGCTCCGGCCTGTTCCATGTCTCCCGCCCAACCCGCCCAACCATCGGTGGCCGGGCTTTCAGCCTCTCTGCCCCCACACTCTGGAACGCCATCCCACGGTCCCTTCGCCTTCCTTGCCTCTTTCAAGTCCGGTCTCAAGACTCTTCTTTTCGACTGTGCCTTTGGTCTCCTTCCACTTCTCCGCCTTCCCTCACCCTTACACCCCTCCTCCCCCATGCTCGGGCCCCGACACCTGACTGTTCAGCGCTTTGGGACATCCTCCCGATGTGAAAGGCGCTCCATAAATGTAATTTTGTTGTTGTTGTTGTATTGGTAATATTTATTCATTATCTGCAGAGGAAATTTGTACACTGGTCATTGCTGAGGCTTTCCCTGAAGATTCTGGGACATTTACTTGTACAGCAAGCAACAAATATGGCACTGTATCCAGCACTGCCCATCTCACAGTCACAGGTCCAGTTTTTTTTTAAATTATGCGTGTATTTGAACTTAAATTGGTAAACATACTTCTACGATACTGACTTTTTAAAGCATTTTTTATTATAATTTATGCGGTTGTGGATTTTATCTGTTTTGAACAACAATGCAATATAAAGTTAAAAAATACATTTTATTAATAAGAATTTTATTGGATTTGATATGGTGCATTTTATGTTTGTAGAACGTCTCAAAGTGCACCACATAGTTTAGTGTAAAGTTTAATGACTGTGCATTTTGTAGGCAAATGGCATCAGTAAAAAGGAGTTATTTCAGGCAAACAGTGAAGCATGCAAATATACTTTTTTTTTATCCCAGCATATTTTAAATTAGGTAACTGCTGTTCCAGTCTGTGATCTTACTGCATTGGATTAAGGAACTCCTGTATGGAATACATCATAATTCTGGTTAAATCCTACATAAGATTAGTATGCAAGATCATGGTATTATGAAGCTGCTTCATTTTATTCTGTTGTAATTCGGTTAATATTGCTCCACAAATTCTTATCACAAACTTTATATTGCTCAATTTGAAACCTACAGCAGCAACATTGTAATCTATATTTATTGTGCAGAAAAATAGCACAATATCCAATGCCTTACTTCCTATATAATATTTCCTAACGATTTACAGGAATTGATGATGGTAATGCTATTAATTTGAATGCTGTGAGCACTGTGACTGTTGAAGCCATTGAGCATTCTGTGCCAGCCCAGCAAGAAGTGAGCATGTCAAAACCTACTGTCCTCCTGAAGCCCAAACTGGAAGGAGTTCTTGTGAACCACCACGACCATAAGCCTAAAGCTCATCTGCGTGTGCACTTCAAATTGCCTGAAGATGATAGAGGAAGCGAGCCTTCATTCGAGGATATGTTTGCTACTGGGCTTCATGCAGCAAATGGACAGAATATATGGACATCAGCACAAGGGCTAAATTCACCAACAAAAGAACCCCCACCAGTATTTGCCAAACCAAAACTGTGAGTACCTTATGACTAGCCTGCAGTACTAGTGTCAGCCATAGGTTGGATCCAGGACCACCTGTTCTGCAATTTTGAGGTCCAACAGCAGTGCTCTGATTAATGCATACACATCTCAAAACTGTGTTTTGAATGGAAATTGAAAGTGACTTTTAACCACCTGCAGTGTTAATCTTCAGTGTTTGGCTTTTCTATTCTGAACAGAAGTTTTCTTCAGCCTGAATTCTTTGAGTCATAGTCAGGAAACCTTTGATCCGTGCTCCAAAACAAGGTGGTGAGAAATGTTAACATTTCAGAGAATCCGAAAAGGCATCTTAAACACTGAATATGTGATAATATTTCTGCGTGTAAGCAATACATTTTGAGGAGGTGGATCTCCCCACAACCCATCATGCCCTATTAAAACAGGCAACACCAATCCCTCCCATCCAGTTATACAGTGCCCTTCATCATAGACCACAAACAGAATGACATCATTGCATTTTGATTCACCTCTTGTTTTCCTCTACTTTGTTACGTCATTGCATCTTGTTTCATTTTTCTTCATATTCAATTTCCCATCTTTACCCTCATCCTTTAATGTCTTGTTCCAACTCCATGTTTCATTGTTTTTTTCCTGTTCTTCATTTGCTTTCAGCTTCAGTTTAACATGTGTCCATTATTTAGTTAATGTTTCTTTTTGTTAAATTTAGGAAGATTTGTTGATAACATATTAGTTTGTATACAAGGGATAGGGAAATATCTAAGTTGTTATCAACAGCACTATTGTGGCAAAAGGTTGCTAAATACAGCTTGAATAATAATTTGTAATAACTCAATCACTGCAAAGCTAAGAAGTATAATATGGTTTATAATGAAATATATTTAACGGGTCACACATATGTCACATGTAGCGACTCCAGCTGCTAACCAGGAATGTGTCGTTGACAAAAGAGAACTATGTTTCAATGCATTCCATTTCACTTCATCTCTAGATATGTAGTATAAGCTCCATTAACCACTATTTTCTTTCATTTAAAACTTAGGTTTCATTGAAAATTATCAATCTCCAATTTTCACTCACTATAATGCTGGATTTTGTACTACATGTTTTGCAGTGGTCTATTGATTTACCACAAAGCAGGCAATGTAGATCAGGGTTGAGGAGGTGGTTTCAGGAGAGGGAGCCCTGCCATTTTAGAAAATAAAATCAGCCATAATCCGTTTGTAACCAGATATCAGACTGTTTTATTATTATTCGTTTGTTATTCCCCAATATCCCGATGGGTCAGACCAAAGGCCGGTACAATCAACAGATCTATAAAAAATACCACCGTAGATATCTCGAGTTCAACACTGTTTCTTTACAGCACACAAGCTTGATTCTTCATGCTTTCAGCCTTCTTGCTTACAGCTTTCAATAATCTTCCATCTCCCGTACCCTTGTCTCCGCGACCCGGGATAGCCCCATCTCCCGTACCCTTGTCTCCGCGACCCGGGATAGCCCCATCTCCCATACCCTTGTCTCCGCGACCCGGGATAGCCCCATCTCCCATACCCTTGTCTCCGCGACCCGGGATAGCCCCATCTCCCGTACCCTTGTCTCTGCAGCCCGGGATGGCCCCGTTCACAAAGTTATCAGAACTCTTATACCGATGTTCGTCCAATCATGGTGTGGACATTAGATCACCTGGCCGAAATCATGCTGGGTTCACGTGAACACCTCATGGGGTGTACGTGCCTCAGCACACATACACATTGTCCTTAATTGTCTAAGATAGAGGATTGATCAGTTTAGGGCTGTATCTGGTGCTTATTATTTTGTGGTGTGGGATCATTAGTACATTCCTTTTAAGTGACTGGTTATTTCTTATCAGTATCCCAGGATGGTACCAAGGTCCTCTAGTTTAAGCAACTTGCTCAAAAGTTAACCCATTCACAACATCTATTATGATTCTAGCAGTGTACAAAAAGTGTATATTCTAACACCATTGAAGTATAATTACAGTGAGCATAATTCAAATGGGCCAGGCTGCTCTTGATCTCCTGAAAAACTAACAAACAGCCCATTGAAAGGCCAAAGAACTTGCAGGCCAAAAGACCTGTTTTGGATGTTATTAAATTCAGTTATGTAAGTGGCTATTTAATAATATATTTTTTAAAGTTTCAGAATTCTCAGCATGCATAGCTGCAAAAATGGGTGTTAGCTCTTTAACGTCATCACCCCTCCCCCGCCACCTAACCCCCAGTATTATCATGAGTATAAATCGGGGCTTGCTGCTACACAGTGTTCTGATGCTGGAAGCAAAGCTGTGTGTGCCTGTGGAACTGTAGAGTGAGGCACTGCCCTCAGGAGACGCGAGGAGAGGAGAAAAGGGAAGAGATTCGAACAAAACAGTCATTCACAAGGGTCAGGCTAGACTGAAATAACATTAAAAAACAAACACACTCTTTAGGTATTCTGGCCTAAATGAAAGGAACGCAGATAGAGCAGTACACCACTCCATCATTGCACCCCAGGAAGCAAAGCTTTACTCCCAGCAGAATAAATCAGCACAGGAGTCAAATTGAAAACAGTTGTGTCACTACTATGCTTTGAATATTTCTTAATCAGTTACATCTATGATCTACTGAAATATAAATTGCACATAAAATTGATAAATGTAGAGTTTGGGACTCATGTTAACATTTTAAAAGAAGCTTCACTTTAATACAATGACTGCTAGCACCCCCCAACCCTCCCGGAATGCAACTAAACTGGTGACACTGACTTTTGAAGATGCCTTCAATTGGAATGGTTTCTAACGTAGAACGCTTTTCAGATTAAAGCAAGCTTCTTTGAACAATACCCATGTTAAATTTGTTAATATAAACCCGAGTATCAAGTAATACTTATGATTAAGATTCTTGCAGTTAAAACATTCTGTACAAATGTACAACCAGATATTCATCCTTCCACTGCTAAATACAGAAGTCAAATAGGGAACAGCATGTTAACCTCTCCAGTAGTCAGGTTTGTGTTGATTTATTACTGAATTTAAAGATCCTATAGTTGAATCGGTTACTCAAAAGAGATTGTTCGAATGAAATGTATGTCACATGTATCTGCTGTTGAGATGAGAAGAGATTGTTTTGTTAGTTTTACTTTCTACTTGGACACAGGGGAGAACTAACATTGTACAGCTTACGCATTGCAGGTGTGTTGTGCTCAGGCATATTCTCACCCATTCAGCAACACAACTCCAGTTGTTTGCTGAAGCACTGAGCTATCACTCATGGACAGGTTTGATTTATTTTACAGTGGTTCTGTTTTATTAACTCGAAATATGTATTAATGAGGAACTGTAGATTGATATAAACAAACATGTATAAATGTTCTCCATCATTAATATTTTGCATCAATTTAAATTCTGTGATATTTCTTATTTTCTTCACTTCACAAAATATCTTAAGCAAAGTGTGTTTTTTGTATATAGTTTACTTCAGAAGGCAACAAAGAATACAAGAGATAGACCAGCCTTAGGCTTGTTGATTGCTGTAGCTTCAAGCAATGAATAGACGCCAATTTAATCGCTAGGTTAGGGATCTCCAGATCTGGTGTAGACCGAGCCACTAATGTGACAATTGATAGGCTCAGTAGGCTGAATGGCCTTCTCCGGTTCCTGTTTTCCTATGTTCCTTCATTATCTTGAGCTGTATTGTGAATCATGTTGGAATTTTTTACTAGTGGGGTATGTTCCAAGATAGGAGTTTCTTTTGGAACTTTTGAAGAGAGCAGTGCTTATGTTCTTATAAAATGGCCACTTGTTACTTCTGGTTTTCTTTTCGTTGCTTTCTAACTTTCAAACAAAACGGAAGAGTTTGGCAATCTCATTGGCTGACAAACTGGATGTTCTGGCTCCAAATTCTAATCTAAGACCTATTGCCTTCCTCTCTTTCTCCATATATTGTATAATCATATAATTTTTTTCCTCCGCCTTCAGTACCACAGCCTTTCAATTTGCTACTTGGCCCACCCACTCCACATACCCAAGTGTTAAAAGCAGAACGCTGTCTGTGTGTCTCGCCAGCAAAATAATTTTGGAAACAAGTATGGTTAATTAAGAGTATGGTATTCAGGGGAGGGGTAAATAATAAGCAGATTATCAGTGTCCTTGCAGAGAGCTGACTATTCCTGTAGAGGAATTCGTGTATTTTTTTTCTTTGCTTCAAACCGACTTAAACATATGAAAGTAATCATCTGGACTGAAATTACCTTGAGGTTGAATGAAACCATTTTGTGGATCAGAAAAAGTAACTGGACCAGTTGTTTTAAATCGTAAAACATTGCCATATGTTTGTATAATTATGTGTATACTGGGAATGATTTTCCACCAAGTATGATAGCGGAATCCAAATGCTTTGCCTAATGTAGTCAAGGGGAGAGGGGAGGGAGGAGGGGAATGTTCACATTATGAAGCAACACATTTGTCCTTTGTAAGTCTTTATAGGCAGGTGGTGTAAATAAGCGAGTCAGGAGTAGGTGCCAAGGTGATTTTATACGTAGAACATTTTTCTGCATATAACAGTACCCCATTGAAAAGCATACAGAAACATTTGTGTTTGGAATACTCTTCTGTCAGGGCATAAAAGGATCTGAAAGCCTAAGTAACCTCAAGGATGGTAGTCTTGGACTCCCAATTCTTGAACTCTCCAAAAATTGAGGGAGTGAGAATGCACAATCCTGTAACAGGCATTCAAACTGTGACATTTTGTTTGATTAAAAAACAGAAAACTAGCCAAATTCCACATATTTGTGGAAAGCAGACTACTCTTTGTATTGCCCTTACTTATTACGATTTACTGAAGAACAATACTGATGTCAGAACCGGCTTTATATTTTTGATTAATTGTGCAATAAAACTTTAAAAATTGTCATATCTACAATTAACAATCGTACAAAAAGCATGCCTTTTGCTATTGTAATTTTTACAAGAAAGTTGCTCTTTTGATATTTTAGGCTTCCTCTGTGCAAATATTTCCCTTGGCAGTCTGCGCAGTTAAGATCACAGGGTTTGTACAAGAAGTATTTGAACCACCCGACAATGTACACAACAGATGTAGACGGGAATGGTTTTTATTATATTACTGGTTAGGTGGTAAGAGTTCTCTACATATTCTCCCACCTCATTAGGCTTATCCCCTCATGTCATAACCAATCTCTGGCCATAGAGTGGGCAGTTAGCCAAAGCATCAATTGATCAGGCTGCTAAATGGCATTTGAGAAAGGCCCTGAGATGTTTCTCTTGCTGAGGACTCATCTCTGGTAAGACCCCATAAGATCAAGGCACCAGTAAGGACCTCTTGCTGATGATGTGTGCAAAATTAAAAATTCCAAACAGATCCCAACATAAGGAGTTAATGTTCTTTCAATTAACACCTTCAAAAATAAACCCTGTCAATATCTGCCAAGTAACAGTATTGGAAGGTATAAGATTCTGGATAAAGCCATGGAAACAAACTGTATACGTGAAAATATATTTTGAAACAATTTCAGACACATTATTAAAATGCATTTCTTCCAGGAGACCTTCTTTATTTTGATAGATCTGGAAAAAAAGCTTCTCTAGCCTCCCTTTTGAAATCCCTACATTTTGAGATCCCTTTGTTAAGCTGTTCAACCTCAGCACCCAGTTATTTTCATGATCAACTTTATGCTTCATTATGAAGCTTTAATTATAGCAAGTACCTCATTAAAATACTGAATGGCTAGTTAGCCAGGACCTTATTTGCAGCTGAACTGTTGCGCACTGCCATACTTCATTATCGATCAATGTTGCAATCCCATTACACTACAACTTGTCATTTTTGTTTGTGTTGTTAGCTGACAGTGTAAAATTGGTTCTGTACTTTTCCATCGATTAATCGATTGACTTGCATAGTCGGATAAAATGGACCTACTTTCACTTTTGAGAATTTATTATTTGACATATATGCAATGGTTAAAGGAGAATTTTCATGTTTTTAAACAAACATTTCTGAAAATATAATACAGTATTCAGTCATTGCCAGTTAATAATAATCCTTGCATTTGATATAGCACTTTTCACGTCTTTCAGACATCTCAAAGAGCTTCAATTGTTATTTTTCAAAATCATTCAACCAAGTCCTACATAATCTCCTCATTAGAGCATTCCAGTCTACTCTGGAACACTCATGTAAGATTTATTACCTAATTTCTCTGATAAGTATGTAGGTTAACAACACATTTGTGAGCAAAGATTATGATCAGGTACTTCTAAAAGAAAAGAGTTCAAGACCCCAATAATTTAAAAATAGACTTTTTACTGCCTTTCAAGTCAATAGAATTACTCACATATCCTTATTTTCTTACCTTGAAATCTGAACTAGAAAAGTTAACTTTATTTTCATTAACTATCATGAAGTATTTAGTGAAGGGGAGATGGAGAGAGCAAATTCTAAGACAATCTGATTTACTTAAAAAAAATCCCTTTTAGCAACTTTTTTGTCAAGTTAATCAATCAACCTAATCATTTCATATAATTTACTTTGAATCAACTGGAAATATCTTAAAAGTGAGGGAATGGTAACACTGAACAATATGTAATTTTGACATGGAATAGTTGGTAACCCAGAAGACCATACACTCTTTAGACGATCTACTAAAGTAATAACTGTCTTATAGGCCAAAAAAATTGAAGCCAAAATCTTCATTTTAGCATGTTAAAACAAGTAAAAGGATTATGTTCAACAGTAATTATATTCAGGAATTACAGATAATATATTTCATAATCCTTTCCACAGATGCACGTTGGTAATTCAGTGAAATCCCCTCAAGCTGTCCTTTCCATTCATTCATCTTTAATAGAGAAGTTTGGCATGAATGTAGCTTTATTTTACTGAGTTTCTCTCTAACAATGAAAGCGGTCCTTATGGGAAATGTGCAGCTGCTAATGCAGCTCTGAGAAATTACAACATTTCAAAATGAATTGTACCTCTAAAGTTTATATAAAACTGAAAGTACATTGGCCGAGAGTGCTTTTAGTAAAATGAGTAACAAGATATAGATCATGCAGTAAAAACAACTTTGTTGTCGATTCAGCACAAACGCAAACTGTATGATTGTTGAGAAAGGAATTAGAATCAAGCATTTGTTTTTTTTAATTAAACATGGAAAAAAATCCTCATCTCATCATCAACTAATTTAATTAGAGTATCTTACTCGTAAACTTTAATGATTGAATCGGAACAATTAGAGACAAGTGGGGAGAAATTTCAACTCAACAACAACAACAAGATTACATTTGTATAGTGCCTTTCACGTCGGGAGGACATCCCAAGGCGCTGGACAGAGCACAGCATTTCAGACCCGAGCTGGGGTTGGGGGGGGAAGGGAGGGGAGGGGAAGGGGCGTGGCCGATGGCCTGGTCGAAAATGAGGGTCTTGAGGCGGGACTTGAAGAAGGCTAAGGAGTGGGCAAGGCGGAGTGACTGGGGGATGGAATTCCAGAGGTTGGGGGCACAATGGCTGAGGGCTCTCCCGTCAATGGTGGGACAGGTGGGTCGGGGGATGTGGAGCAGGCCAGAGCCGGCTGAGCGGAGGGAGTGGGCGGGTTGGTAAGGGGTTAGGAGGACACAGAGGTAGGGTGGGGTGGGGCCATGGAGGGCTTTGTAGGTGAAGACCAGGATCTTGAACTGAATCCTCTGAAGGATAGGGAGCCAGTGGAGTAGGGCAAGAGTGGGGGAGATGGGGTCACGGAGTTTGATGCGGGAGAGGACACGGGCTGCAGAGTTCTGGATTATCTGCAGCCTGTGGAGGGAGGAGTTGGGAAGGCCGACAAGCAGGGCATTTGCATAGTCAAGCCTGGAGGTGATGAAGGCATGAATAAGAGTTTCAGAGGTCTGAGGGGTGAGGTAGTGGCGGAGTCGGGCGATGTTACGGAAGTGAGGGAAGGCAGAGCGGGTCATGGCTCGAATGTGGGAGAGAAAAGACAGTTGAGGGTCGAACAAGACACCCAGGTTCCTGACTGGCTGGTGAGTTGAAGTGTGCAACCATGGAGGTTGATGTTGCCAGAATCTGAGTTGCAGAGACGCTGGCGCGAGCCAATCTGGAGGGCCTCAGTCTTGTTCACATTCAGCTGTAGGAAATTTGCCCTCATCCAGGACTTGATGTCCGACAGGCAGTCTGTCAGGACAGCAGTGGTCTTGGAGTTGAGGGTGGAGGCAGAAAGATAGAGGTAGGTGTCATCCGCATACATGTGGAAGTTGACCCCATGTCTGTGATGATGTCACCAAGGGGGAGCATGTAGATATTAAAGAGGAGAGGGCCAAGGACAGAGCCCTGGGGGATGCCAGATGTGACAGTGCGGGGGCTGGAGGAGAAACCGTTAGAGGCAATGAAGTGGAGATGGTGAGAGAGATAGGAATCGAACCAGGCAAGGGCAGATCCGTGAAGATTGAGTAAAGCAGAGAGGCGGTGTATGAGGATGGAGTGGTCGACAGTGTTGAAGGCGGCAGAAAGGTCGAGGAGGACAAGGAGACAGAGGGAGCCCTGATCACAGATGTTCAGAACGTCATTGGTGACTTTGACCAGGGCTGTTTCCGTGCTGTGGGCAGTGCAGAAGCCGGATTGAAGGGGTTCAAAGAGGGAATGGCGAGAAAGAAAGAAGCAGAGCTGGGACGCGACGACTCGTTCCAGGACCTTGGAGAGGAATGGGAAGTTAGAGATGGGGCGGTAGTTGGAGAGGAAGGATGGATCCAGGGAAGGTTTTTTCAGGATCTGGGTGATGACGGCTGTTTTTAGGGGGGTGGGAACTGAACTGGTGGACAGGGAGAGGTTGATGACATCGGACAGGAGGGGTGCCAGAAGGTGGAGCTGGGAGACGAGGAGAGAGGTGGATTAGCTTTTGTTAAAAAAATCTGTAGCACTGTACTTGACAACTATTATTTGTAAAGAGTTTTGGGACATCTCAAAGTTTTAGCCACTGAAAAAAAATCAAGTATATTTCTTCTTATGAGTGTATGACAACCTGCATTTTTAGATGGGTGATTTTGAATTGCCAATACCAACCTTAAATTGACATCATGATTCTTAGGAAATGATGCTGCAGTGTCTGTCATCATCAGAACAATTATGTACAATCATTGTTGCTATAATTCATACACTAGGGCATTTGCTATTTTGGATAAACAAAGGTAAATTAAAATATTGTAATAAATAAAAAGTATGGAATTACCATATCAATCACAACTATGAATAAAAGTTATAATGCAGATTATTCTGTCATCACTTCAAAATAACAACTGGTAAAAGAAGATAATGATAAATGACACATGAACACAAAATTTGATGGATTTCTTTGAAAAGTTAAGTTTTCTCTTTGAATTTTTATCAAACGTCCAAATACAGCTTTTGTGCAATTATGTTTTTTCTATTGTATTAGATTAATTTCCTTAGTCTTTTCCCTTTGCCACTGTTCATTCTCCTGTTGCTGTAACAGTTTGGGGAGGTGACATCTTTGGTGCTTTGATAAGATAACACATGTACAATTCAAACAGTACCTGTCAAATAACAATTTCCTCCATTGGATGAAAAATCTTTCTGTGCAGTGTTCTTTCTAAGAGCCTGGCTAAGAACTCACAAAAGTCAGAAAGATCCAGTGATAAGCAGCTCTGAGGGAAGGGAGGAGCTCAACTCAAGTCTAAACATGCATTCTCTTCAACTTCAAATTGTAGAGTGAAGAGATTCAAAAACATCAAGGCAAAGTAGGTTTGATTTTTATTGTTCTAGGAATAAAAAGTCGCACACTTGCATATGGGTAACTTTACAGCCACTATTGTAAAAAATGTTTGGGAAAATTCTAATGCAGCTTCATTCATTTGGACATATTGTTGAGCAGTTTTGAAGCATTTTTAGACTTAATCATGTTGTAAATATAAGAAACATGTGGCCCAATTGGTCATTGTTTTGCTTTCACCTTCCAAAGTGGGATTTTAATTTGCAATATTCCAGAGCCATTCACTCAACCATTTGGATCATCATTTAGTAAAAATGTGAACACCTTATGCATTAAAAAAAGCACACAAATTTTTAGCACTTTTGTATTCTTTTTTAACTATTTGATGGCAAAATAGATGGATTCTCTCATAATCAACTGCTCTTGGTTGGTGAGTGCTGTATGATGTCAGACAGACCAAGTTCGGGGGGCAAAATGTGTATAATCATGTATTGTATGTGTGTGTGTATATCTGTGTATAGACATATTATACATGTAATAGTTGTCTGGAGGGAAATGCTGTCTTTCTGTAGCTATCTGATGTGGTTTGTAAGAAAAATAGTTTCTCCTGTCTGAGTTGGGAAGTGGATTATGCTAATGCAGACTATTTCCTGTCATGATTTTACAAGTGCATCTTTGTGCATGAGTTGAATACATAAACAGTTGTGGTTAATGTCAGCAAATTATGAATGTTCTGCCCTGCAATCTATGTTATTTATGCCTTCTAACAACACTGGAAATGGATACCCAAGGGAACACTGATTTAACAAGTCAACTATTGCATGGTTTCAGTGTATTGAAGGATTTTCCAAACTGTTTTCTCTAAGGTCACATAAACCAAGTGACCTCACATTCTTTTTAAATAGACCCTTGATGGTTCACACAAAGTGTAGCTGTTTAAGAAAGTTGTGAAGCTGAGAAAATGGAAGCTTTGTGATGTAGCCTACACCTCAGGTCATCATACTTACTGGAATGATTACCTCACAATAAATCATACAAGATGCATCATGTTCCCTCTCTCGAGATTTAACAATACTTATTTGTATAATTGCAATTTGATGCCCACAGTAACTAAGGAATTCTTTGTACAGTATTATTGAGACAGATGGATTTAATTTTTTAAAAATCTGTATTAAAGGTGATATTGGACAATGTAGCAATAATTATCAAATAGCAAAGTTCAGAAAACAGGAATATTGATGATTAGTCCAAAAAATGAAAAGTAAATGGATCATAATGTGCTTTTTACTCAGCATTGTATGTGTGCAACTATGAGTTTCAGGAGAAGCTGATGGGTCATGCTACCGAAGATGCTTTCAAATAAATGTCACTTATGAATGTTGATAAATCTTCGAAACAACCTTCAACTGGAATACTGCGTATTAATACCTTTTTACAGCTACTCCAATGTACAGACTATTAAAACTTACCCAGCAATAATTAACTGCTGTACAGATTTCAAAAATTTGCTGAGAAAACAACATTCCTCACTTTGACTTGAAGTGATTTGTCTTCATCATCTTATGCGTATTTTAAAGAGTGGTCTATGTGTGATGGAGGTTTTTGGCTGGGCGGATTGCCAAGACCAGGAATGTCTTGGCTCCATTTTGCTGCCTTTTTTGTTTCTTACCGTTCCACAGTCTGATAAAAGATTTTCTGGATATTTTCATTTATTGAACCACTATGATTTAAGATATATTTCACACTCTATGTAAAGCTACATTCTAGTTAACTAATTTTTCTATCGATTTCTGTTAAGTTGTTTTCAATTCAATTCTTATCGCAAATTTCAAAGGCAAAAAAAAAGCTATTTCAGTAAATATGATTAACATTTCAGCCTGCTAACACTGTCTGGTGTTGATGCAATCAGTGCCACGTAGCTTAGTTCCCAGTTCATTTTGATGAACTTATTGAATTTTCTATATACCAAAGAATTTCAACACAATCCGGGGGTATAGGATTTTATTCATGTTTATTGGGAAATGGAATCAGAGTATCTGACAAATCTGTTGGAAAAAAAACAATTATTTGTGCTAATTATCTATTTCTAGTGTGTAAATGATTTCTTTTAATAAAGTAACATAATGGACAACACATCTGTACAATGTATTAATTGCAGATATCCCAAATATTGTGTAAGATCTGTTTAGAATAAGACTGAGATACTCTTTAGTTGTGTATTGAATACTGGCTTGATTTAATTCTTATCAGAAGGAGAGGTTACAGGTAAAGGGTGCAAAAAATGAGCTTTTCTCATCATCATTTAAAATCCATGAGATATTAATGGTTTTCTTAGGAGTGAGATAAATATGGTTCATCACTGTCTATTTATACAAATACATGGCGTGAGAGTATTGACTAACTTTCACAGCACAACATTATGGATGTTTTATTTTTTTCTTGTCTTTGTATAGCAGAAATATGAGTTCAGTAGAGTGAGTAGTAATTATGGACTTTTGCTGGGGTGCAGTCCTGTGTTGATAGCTCCTTAATTTCACCAAATTTAGCCTTTTTTCAGACATGAATGGAGACAGAGAGTGTTGTTTTACTGGGGTGGTGGGGGGGTGGTTGGTTGGAAAGGAGAGGAAGGAGCATTACAGCTAGTTCATTCTATTTTGGGGATTTTAATTTACACTTAATATTTTTCAAAATGAAAAGTTTAAAAATAATGAGTGCTTTGAGCTCTGAAGCAAGCAGTGTTGACAGAAGGCTAGACATCTGTTGAAATATTATGTTTACTTTATTTCAAATAAATGGAAACAGAAATGCATGGTAGGGGATGCAGCTTTTTAGAAAACATGCACAGATGTGGAATCCGTTAGTTTAGCAGATTGCTCTGTTTTGGACACGCAAGTACTAATCAAAACATTTAAGGCCCAGCATGATTCTTGCAATAAATCTGTTTGTGTGTGTTGTGGGGGGTGGGTATGAAAGATCTTCCAGATGTAATGTTCTTGATGAGTTATTCAAATAAATGTCTTGTGCCTCCTGCTGAGGTTTAGAGAAATCAATCAGATACATTTCATTATATTTTATGGCTTTAATTTTAATAGATACTTGGAACCTATGAATACAACCTATGTGTGTTTAAATATTGTAGTTTGATTAAAGAAAGGTATTATTACTTCTACTATTATTGTGTATATGATATAAGAAGTTTAAAATTTTGCTTGCTGAAATGTTAATCCTTTCATTTTCAGTATTGTAATTTTATTTCCTTTAATTTTTCACGGATGGTTTCAGGCAGAATACATTTTTGGATAACTATGGATTTGGTATTATTGGAGTGTTTGGCTACTGCAGGAGTTAAACAGCTCAATACGCTGAATTTTAATTATGGTTTCCCTGCAGTTTTAGAAAATCTGCCACAGCTGCTTGGGCAAAACTGTTATTCTTTGTTTAATCCTTAAATTGCCAATAGATATAAAGAAATGCTCATTACCCTAGGCTGACCTTTTTTTAAACTTTGTATCTCATGCATTGTCATTGAAAAGATTGATTGATAGTGAACATCATTTTTTTTTATTACTGTAATAAACCAAAATAATATTAAAATAATAATACATAATAATCCTTGCATTTGATATAGCACTTTTCACGTCTTTTAGACCAATCAAAATGCTTTGCAGAAAATACTGTAAAGTGAATTGACTGCATATTTGTGGGCGAAACGTGGCAGCCAATTGCGCACAGTGGTGTCCCACAAACAGTCGTGGATTGAGTGTCCAAAGTATTATTGTGTTTTTTTGAAGGTTTATTATCCCCAGAAAAGTGATTCGCCAATTGACTAACAACCTGAGTTCCTACTTACTGTTAGGTAAACGGAGGAGTATGGAGTAAGGAAACTTGCCCAACATTTCGCCCTACCGGGAATCGAACCCAGGTCTCTCGCTTGCGAGGTGAGCTCTCTAACCACTGAGCTGCAGGACTCCACAACATTAGTTTTACCTGTGCATGCCCTGTTTATTTGTTTATCCCTTATTCTGTCCAATCATTTTTTGATTTTAATGTTGCTACTTAATTCTGCAAAATTTATTCTATTTTCTTTTTGCGCTGAAAATATTTTCTAAATATTTTCTAAATCGTCTACCTAACCTTTGAAGATGGAGGCATTTTTTTTACTAGCTGAAAAAGTAGTTTTTAAGGTTGGTTTTCAAGTCAATCATGAAGCCAGATGTCAAAGATTAATTTGGCCACAACATGGGTTAACCAGATCAATCTCCGATACACAAGCCATGTCAACACCTGGAAGCTGACTGCTTAAAAATGACCCTGAACCTAAAAGCACTGAACATGTAAACCCATTTGTTGCACTCAGACTAAATAAACTCATAATGAAAACTATTTAACTCTTCATTTAGATGTTTGGACAACTTGAGAATTTCTAGCCTAATACTGTAGTTANTTTTTTGCTTATTGTTTGATGTAGGCGCTTGTTGTATATAGTGAAGTTTTTAGCCTTTAAATGGTTGCTGTAGATTGCATGTGCTGTGGCATAAACATATTGTTCTAAATATGCTTAATTTCCAAATACCACACACAAAAAAAACAAGAGGTTCTTTGAAATAACCTACAATATATACAATATCAAATGTATTATTGTAATACATTAGACGTAAAAGAAAAGCAAATCTGTGTGAAGGGTGCTATATAAATGCAAGTTGTTGTTGTTTTGACCATTAGCTTATACTGTACGTAGTGCAGTTGCTGCATAACTACAGCAAAGTGAACATGATACTGGGAGGTAGATGTACTATGAGTTTTATGCAGAATTCGAATGAGAACTCCTTTTTAAAACTCTTACAGCAGGATGCCCTGGCTTTTATTTTGAAGTGACTCAATTGATTTGAACAGTAGCACAGAGCAGCTAGGAAAACACTGGTGGAGCAGAACACATTTTGCAGCCTTCCAGATCAGCAGCT
The DNA here is from genome assembly GCF_018977255.1 of Callorhinchus milii. Classification (NCBI taxonomy): domain Eukaryota; kingdom Metazoa; phylum Chordata; class Chondrichthyes; order Chimaeriformes; family Callorhinchidae; genus Callorhinchus; species Callorhinchus milii. The sequence goes on along the minus strand of NW_024704748.1, from coordinate 16,732,278 downwards.
TTTCCAGGGCTTCAGTGGATTTTTGTGTCTTTAATCCTTTATTGAGCATAAGATCATAAACGTCTTATGTGGCACAATGTTTTCATGAAGTAGCTCATAAGCTCAACAAGGAAAATGTAAGTAGTTAAGTCTGCTTTTAAACAAACTTGCTTAATTTTATTGCCATATGTCAAATTATTCATTATTTTGTTGCCATCCCTTTGGTACAGCATGAGAGTTTGTCAGCTTAAAATCTCCTTCAGGGATATAAATGGTTTGTCTTTCACAAACCGTTTTTACTTGTGTTTCTGCAAGATTCTGGGCTGCCTTGTATAAGGGATGGGGAGGAATCAGCAGAAGATTTTTAAAAATGTTTATTTGGAAATGAATAATATTCAACACACAGAGTATATACAACAACAGCAACATGCACTTATATAATGCCTCCATGTAGGGTAGTGTCTCAGAGCGCCTAACAGTGGTGGAGCCTGATACAGTATAACTAAATCCTGAAAAGGAAAAATGCCATTTTTATAGCTTGTAACTATAAGAAGTTGAATATAACCTGTGTTTAGTGTGTTCTTGCTATCTCAGATGTATAGTGAAGCAAGAGAACATTTATGTGTTCAAATGGTAACAACTAGCCTAGGGTTTGACTGTTGAACCAAGCTGGCCCTCATGTCTCCTTAGAATAGTTTAGCTCACGAATGATTTAATGCTTTGCAGAACCTCACTTATTCCCTTTCTTTGGAAATGTTATTTTATGTGGTTATATTGCATGTTCATATTACTCAATTCTCCCACAAGAGGATGTTTTGTACTTCAACATAAAAAATACGCCAAAGTGCTTTAGTCTTTTCTTAGAGTTTATACTAGAGTACCAAATACAATCACTGAATTGTTTACTTTGTTGTGAAGAAGCTGGAGCCTTTGAGAATAATCAGGCATATTTGATAAAGATGTAAGGTTGGAAGCTTGGTTTAAAAGTCAGGTTTTTGTTACAACAACAAAATTACATTTGTATAGCTCCTTTCACGTCAGGAGGAGTTACCTACTCCATGAACTTTCAATTCTCTATGCCTGCTGTGAAGCTCAGTGAAAAATAGCTGAGGAGAGGAACTTATTGGTGCTTTTCAAAGTCCTGGACTGACTTTTCACTTCACACCTTCTATTTAAAGAAGATTGTAAAAAGATTGTAGAACGGGAAAGTGAAGAAACTAATCTCTCCATTGTTTCCAATGCTTGACAGTCCTCCTGATAAGTGCCTAACATCCTGTTAGTCTTGAGGTTTTTCTTCAACCTAAATACATTGCTGCATCCAATTGAATGTCGACAAGACTGAGGCCCTCCTGCTTGGCTCCTGTCAGCCCCTCCTCACCTCAAGCTCTGACACCATCACTATTCTATCTATCTGTCTATCTCACTGAGCCAGTATAGAAACTTGGTGTCTTGTTCGACCCTCAACTGTCTTTTAAACCCCATATCCGTGCCATGACCCGTTCTGCCTTCCCGCACCTTCCCAACATTGCCTGTCTCTGCCAAGATCTCTCCCCTCAAGGTGTTCAGACCCTCATCCAAGCCTTCATAACTTCCAGGCTTGACTATGCTAACTCCCTGCTTGCCAGACTTCCCAACAGATTATTCAGAACTCTGCAGCTCGTGTCCTCTCCTGTACTAAGCTCCGTGACCTGATCAGCCCCATCCTCACCCAGTTTCACTGGCTCCCCATCCCCCAGAGGATTGAGTTCAAGATCCTTGTCCTTACCTTTAAAACCTTCCACATTCTTGCTCCTTCCTACCTCTGTGACCTACTATACCTTTACCAACCTGTCTGCTCCCTCCACTCGGCGGCACTCACCTGCTCCATGCTCCCGCGCTGCCTGCTCCACCATCAGTGGTCGGGCCTTCAGCCTTTCTGCTCCCATCCTTGGGAACTCCATCCCGGTGATCCTTCTCCTCACCCCTTCCCTTGCTTACTTCAAGGCCAGTCTCAAGACCTTCCTCTTGGATGGATATCAAGTAACTTACCTGGTTATAATTTAATAAATGGCAGTACTTTGCAAAGTGATTTTGCTGTACTCCTTGGTTTAAAGATTTTTTTTGTTTTCATATGAAAAATTGCTTGTAATTGTCCGAGCCTTTTAAAAATAAACTAATTAGTCTGAGCCAAGATTTTTCAAAAAATATCTCAAAAGAAGACCATATGGGAAGACTTTCAGTTATACATAGGTTTGAAGCATATAATTTGGAACAATTATACTGTAACATTCACAAAGAGTCACAATTCAGAAAAAAAACTTAACTGAAATTAAATTTTACACAAAACAGATCATTTTTCAAAAAAAGAATACATACTGGTTTGTGTTACAGACTAAAAGGTCTTGTGAGAAGCATTAATTTACAACATAGATTCTGCTCATTTAAAAAATCCTTTTTTGTTTATTTACTGATTTCAGCTGCTTCCTCAGTCCAGGAGATGTTATGAGACTGGACATTAAGATCATTTTATAGGAATATCAATCAAAATGCTTATTAACAATGTGTTTAATCAGATTGTAGATTCCTCAACCATTTAATTTATACTAAACTGGTTGTTTAAATAAATCCTGCCAAATAAAATATATTCTACCTCAGGTAATAAAGAGTATTTGTTAGTGCCCAATCTCATTGTATATAAAAACATTACTCCCTCTGACTATTATCTGTATACTACTCTGATGTATTTATATGCTTCACAGAATTGGTTAAACATGAATAGTCTGTCATATTGGTGACTGCAGCAGTGTATCTGGTTGCAATTACTGCAACATATTCAAATGTTTGCATTTATATGAACCTAGAGTATGAATCCATTATGCTGATACTATAAATTATATTTGAAGGAAATAATAATTTAATATTAATATTCTAAATTATTTATGCCTGCCTACAGCCAGGAAACCAAGGTCACTTTGGTTTGCCTACAAAATACAGTCAGAACAGTTCACGGTAAAAGCCTGTGGAGATGTCCTCCCGATAAATAAAGGCGTTGTATTAAATGCAAGGATTGTTGTTATTACAATTTAAATCACTCTGTAGAGGTAGTTTCTAAGTGGTTTTCAGTGATAGATCATCATGACCAATAACACTGCAACATTACATATGAATGGATGTTTACTTTTCTTTGTATGTTTGAACTTCCTAAAACAGTTATTTTTGCAGGAGGTTGATATTTTGTTATTATACAACTGCATCTTTTTAGCATTTGTTTGCTTAACAAGTCAAGGGATAAGTGATTCATTAAAATAAATTCAATTGTTATCTACTAGTAATTTTTAGCATTTGTTTTCATTTACCTCAAGGAAACACATAATCAGATGTATTATTTTTGCAGGCAATGCAAAAGACAGATGTTACTTTATTCACCCATGGATAATGGCTGGCTCTTTGAGCTCATGGACTACTCAATTATTTAATACATAGGGTGTTGGTGTTTGAGACTAGGGAACATGAGCAGACAAGGAGGCTGATTCTTTTATCCAACCTCAAATGTTAATGGGTTAATGCTAAGAGTTAGACTATTTACAGACCAAGTTTTAAAATATTTTGATATGTTTAAAATGTTACAAACAACTGTCATTACTGTTTTACATTTCATTGTCCAGTCGTAATGACGTGCTGTCACTCTCAAAAAGCCATTTTTCCATTTCACTGGGAAAGATCAAATCATGCAATGAAAAAACCTGAGCAAGATGGGAATACTTAAAATGTGTTTGATAAGGACTTCTCTACTTTACCCTGAGCATGGGGAACACAGGAAGCTTAAATTCTTAAATGTTTGATATTTAGCTTATTACGCATCAAAATCTTTTGAAGTGATTGACCTAGGAATTGATATGTCAGTATAAGTACTCTAGTAGAAGAGGGGAAATCTGTTTACCGTCATTTTTCCCCTGTGCTTTATGGGTCTGCTTGAGGCTGTTGTGAACTAGCTGCACAAAGTCAACTCCTACACTTGAGTAAACACTCGAGTGGCTTTCCTGTGGCTTAACACATAAAAATATATCTGCAAGTAATCAGCCTGGTTTCAAAGTGTAATTGTGCATACACTGAAGCAGGTCAGAGCCAATAAAAAAACACAGTGTTAAAAGCCAAATATTTCAGTTATCATACAGTCTAGCCAAGCTTCTCCTAGAATTGTCCAAATATGAGCAAAAGCATTATGTGTAGCCTGCAGTTTGCAGCTTGTTATTCAGTCTTGTAATACTCCATTTATCATTCTGTTGTCATTAACTTGTTAAACTTTCCATGATTTGTGTATACTCTTCTAATGTGTTGGGAACCTAAAATAACAACATGAAAGTTGCAACTTAAGGCTTTTGTAAATTGCTTTATGATCCGTTTGAGGCTTTGGAAGAAGCAAGGAATTTGCCCTGGTTACACTATGCCTTCTGAGGCAGTTTTCTAGCAGTGGTGTGAGCAAAGATCACAAGCTTAGTTTTGATGAAGAAGTCCGTTTGACCTATTTGATCGCATCCTTCCAGAATATCCATCTTTCCATCACAGCATCAAGCTGTTTTTTACATGAGTCCATTGTCCTAGCTTCAACCATCCTTCCTGACAACTTGTTCCCGCCATTAATTACCCTCTGGGGTAACATCTAGTCATCTGTCCTTAAATTGCACTTTGCAACTCTAAACCTATGTCCTCTCTTTTACTGTCTTGATGAATCCTAAAGAATTTTTACAATCGTATTTAAAATGTTATGTGCCTCTATAACATCTCCTCTGAGAAGCCTCATTTCAACACTGAAGAGCCCTGGCTTGTCTAATTGTTGCTCATAGTTCAATCCTCCAACCCTGGGGATTATTTGGAGTCCTGTAGCTCAGTGGTTAGAGCACTCACTTTGCAAGTGAGAGACCTGAGTTCAATTCCAGGCAGAGCGAAACCTTGGGCAGTTTCCTTACTCCACACGCCTAATAATAATCCCTCCAAAACCAAAAAAAACAATAATAAATTGGTCATTTTCAATCTACGACTGTTTGTGGGACATTGCTGTGCGCAATTGGCTGCCGCGTTCGCCCACAATTATACAGTCAATTCACTTTGCAGTGTGTTCTGTGAAGCGCTTTGGGACGTCCTCCCGACGTGAAAAGCGCTATATCAAATGCAAGGATTATTATTATTATTATTATTATCTTCATTGTTCTCATCTTCCCTAGATCTCTTTCAGGTTTCCCCTTGGCAATTTCTATCTGATTCATTGAGTAATTTTTAATGTGTTTCCTATTCTTACTTCCTATATGCATTTACTTTGCAATTATTTGTATCAACCTCCATTTGCCATTTATCAGCCCACAGAGTGCATATTCTATGAAGCTCTCTTTGCAAGATGTTTGCTAGCTCCTCTGATTCCACAGTATCCCCTGTGGTTATATAGCTTTCATGTCACTGTAAAATTCTGTACCCTATATATTTATATTCCTGCACAAGGTGCTGGTTTACAGTCTCTGACTTCTGGTGATATTTCTAATGACAGAATCAATCTGACAGAATAGTCCACTTTATTTTAATCATATTGAAACAACTCAGAAGGTTTGTGTGAGTTTTGAAAACATTAGAAGTGAAATATGAAAATCGTGCTGCACCACTAACAGTATATTGCAGCCGAAAGGCAGTGTTACTGAGGTGTAAGAGCAGAGCACCTTTGCAGGTAGTTTTGCTACTGGTGGCAAACTTGTAGTTTCAGTGAAATCAGCAGCATTATACTACATGTTTGTCTTTGTTACAAAACAAAAGATTGTTCCATACCAGTGCTAAAAAGGCAGTGTACATAGCACTAAATGCTACTGAATTATTTACATCTGTTTCAGGTAACTGAATACAACATATACTGGTACGTAACATGCAACTATTTTTAGTTTATTGTAATAAGCCCTGGATAGTGGAGGACCATATTTCTGGGAGACTATAGATTAAACAAGTAAACCTATGCTTATAAAATCTAAGATTGATGGGTACATAAACATGCTGTTTATACACTTGTTATTTGATATATAGAAGTATAATTACCTCCAAAAAGACACTCACTAAATGTAACAGTCAATTTGTGAAGTGCTTAGAGATGTTTTGACACTACAGGTACCAGATAAAATCAAAATTTTATTTATTTATAGGTAACTACAATGTAGTTTTATAAGAGGGTTATGTCAGTGCAATTCTATGGTGGCAGAAGCAGCTTTGCAGATGTTTTTTGTTTTAATTCCCATTCTCGACTGACTGCCTCTCGATCTTTGCAAAGTGCTCTGAGATGTTCTCCCTATGTGCTTGGGATTATATAAGTGTAAATTGTTGTTTGTACATGCAGAAAATGAGGTTGAGAGTGTCACTATGGAACAATTGAGGCATCTGATGAAACAGTGCTAATAAGCAATGGTGTTCAATTGCACTCAAACTATATTGAATATCATGAGTGCCATTTGATGCACTTTATCATATTATGCTACATGGAGGATCAGCAGAGCAAGCCCCAAGAACAAGAGTACTTCACTGTCTTGAATTTGATTAAATTGCAGGGAAAGTTTTAGTTGATTCAAATTCCATTGACTAAATTGCAGCACACTTTATTATTGCTTTGTGATCACATGCATCTCTTTTTATTGCTTGAAAACTTGATCTCCTCATCTTATTATAAAACTCACTATTTCTTTGCAAGTTCTTTATTTTTGTATTACGAGCCAGCAAAAGTATTTAGCTGGAAATATAAACCTCTACTTGAAATTATTTGGACAGAAAATGCTGAGAGGCACGGTGATTATGATGAAACAAAAATTTATGTAATTCATCGCTTTTCTACAGTTAGTAACTGGTCTGTATCCGTCCAGATATTTCATTGATTTGACAGGTTGTGTGGAACAAAAGGTTGTATTTGTGGCCATATTAACTTTCAGAGCTGTAAACCGTATGTTATGAAACTAGTTTTTTACAAAGATTTAGGAAATGCAGAAAAATAATACTAAAGATGACAGGTTAATATCAAACTTCAATACTTTATCTGAAGAAGGCCCAATTCTTTGTAGCGTATGCATTTGTCATGGTTAATTAATATCTAGTAAGGCAATTTACACAAATATTTAAATCAACTATTGTAATTAACTATTCATCATCATCCATTACTCCGCTTGTACTTGTTATTAATTCATCATCATGTTTCTTCTGTTCTGTGTGCAGTGATCTCGTCCAGTTACAACAACTACACAACCAGGTCCTGCTTGAACAACAGCAAGAAGCTTCACTGCCGCAGCCATCACCGCAGTCTCCATCCCAGTCCACCTCATTTCCACCTGATTTTCCATCAACTATGAGTGTTGTCAATTCTGCTTCAAATCTGTCAGGGCAGCAATCCACATCTACAAAATTACAGACATCAAAGTCCACCCTTTCTCAGACTTTTAATTATGCCAGGCCAAAGCAGTTCATTGCTGCTCAAAATATCACGCCAGCCATTGTCAGCAATTATTCAACATCACAGCCAAAGCAGCCAAATGAAGAAAATTACTTTGGAGCTGCGTTAATGCCAGCAAATCAGTTTACATATACCAGTGCATCATCTCCACTGCCACACAGTTCTCCTACCACTAGTTTAGCTGGAGGATCTATTTCTCCCCCCTTTCCTCCAAGACCACAATATCATCCTCGGGTAATATCTCCAACTTCCCCCAGTAGCTCTTCTCCCAGTCCAGTTCAGGACCCAGTGGCTTTCCTCAGCTCTATTCTTCCATCACTACCTTCTCTACCAACTACCAATGCCATGGGTCTTCCCAGGAGTGCCCCTGCAGCGTAAGTGTCTGTTCAAAATAAACTCATGGTCACTGTCACGGTCAAATAAAAGGGGCACTTGAGAAGGAGAGGGTCAAAGCTCTCTACTTGTAAAATACTATTAATGTATACCATACACGCATAATGTTGTCTACATTGAATACAGCCACATACTGTACACAATTATTGCATATAGATTGGACTCTTACAATAAATTTATCTGGTGAATAATCATAAGATACTCTTTGGTGTCCATACTTTAATTTTACTTTCTTTTCTGAATATGATACTTAGCTGCCAATAGAATAATTTCATTGCAGTTTACCATGGATATAACTTTATACCTGAAATAATCCAATCAAGTATTAAAAATTCAGCAATCACTAACATCAGACATACATATGATTTTCTACGTAAAGTAACAGATAAGCTAGACTTGTTGTTGGTGATTGTTTGTCTTCATTGAGTTAAGGGTTGAGATGCGGAATAAAACATTTCTATTTATTGAGTTTCGCTTCTAACTGTATCAGTGTGAAATTTTCTCATTCAACATCAGAATTTGTTATGATTTCTCTGAGTAGAGAGGCTGCTAATTAGTAGCAAAAGTTTTGAGCTGTGGACCCACATGCAGTAACAACAAGCTGAAACCAAATTGATTTTATATGTTTCAGAGAGAGACCAAGATGTGAGTGGATTAAATTGAGTCTTGTCACTGTGAGTTGGATTAAATTTAGGTTCCATAATTGCAATGGGAATGTACTCTCCCAGAGAACTTTCTAAGTACCCAACTATAGTCAATGTAATTCAGTTATCTGTAATGTAAATTTATAAACTATGTATGTATATTGTGCATAGAATATTATGAACCAAATATTCTTCAATGTTGCATAATTAGAAATGCTACTTTGTTTATATATGCAGTTCTGCACAAGGTATTTTGAAGAAGGCTGTCATATCTCCTCGAACATCTACTGACCACGATATACGTGACAGCAAAGATGCCGTTATGTTTGACCTAGAGAGAAAGCTACGTTTGAAAGATGATGTTTTCCAAAATGGACAGCAGGTAAGGTATTTTATATAAGACAGGTGCCCTGCAAAAGATTTTTACTTTTTTTAAAAAAAGTTTCATTCGCGTTTCCAAATAATTCTATATACACCAAGATGATATTTTCACTTTCTGACTTAAACAGCATTTAAAACCATTTCTGTGGATATTTAAACAAAAGTTCCTGTATATCCTATTAAACCTGTAAAGCACTAAGAAGATAAAATAACACCTTATCAAGTCCTCAAAGTGCTTCACAGAACAAACTGTGAAATGAATTGACTGTATATTTTGTGGGCAAAACTTTTATAAAACATCAGATGTCAAAACATTCTTATGATGTTAAGATCATTGTTTTAAAATGTAAAATTAGGCCGAATTCTGGAAAATTCTTTAATTCAGTCTTAATTTGGACTGTTTATTTCAGAAGTTAATTTAAGTTTTTTTCAGAAACCATGGCTAAGATTATGAGCTCAATATTTTCTAAAAATAAAAAAGGAAACATTGAAAATAATGCAACAGAACTACTCGAGCCATCTGATATGGAATTATAGTTATGTGCTTAGTATTTGTATGACATTTCTGAGAATCTTCATGATGCATCAATAAGTCAAGAAATTACCAGCTTTATATTTATTGGATGTGATACTTATTCTGATTCTGTTTATTGCTAGTATTCTAATCATCTGCTTCTCTTCAATAGAGATTGACTTATGAGGATAAATTGGCCCGTAGATTCCTTGGACCAAACAGTTCTCCATCAGTTGTTAATTTTGGTGAAGTTGAGGATCATACAAAATCACAGGTACAGCACATCTTTTCAGTTATGTTTATTAGAGAAATTTGTTGTTGCTTGCCTGTGAATAACATTTCACTAGATTCCAGCTCGAAATAGCCAATTATAACAAGCAACAATTCAAAGGCATTGTAAAGTCCTGTAGCTCAGTGGTTAGACCACTTGTCTTAGAAGTAAGCGGACCTGGGTTTGATTCCTGGGCAGGGTGAAATGTTGGGCAAGTTTCCTTACTCCACATGCCTCTGTTTCTCTAGCAGTAAGTAGTGGCAATTGGCAGAACACTTTTCCGATGGTAATAATCCCTCCAAAAAATAGTAATGATTTGGTCGCTCAATCTCTGATATCTGTGGAACACTCCTGTGTGCAATTGGCTATCTCGTTTCACCCACGAAATGTGCTGTCGTTACACTTTACAGTCTATTCCTCGAAGTGCTTTGAGATGTCTCAAAGATGTGATGAGGCACTATATCAAATGCAAGGAATATTATTATGAACAAATTACTGTAATAAATCAAAGATATTTACTGTAATAAAACATTTAGCAATTGCTCATTCCATTACACAGCCAATCTGCACAGTATGAAATACAATTCTGTAATTATTGCTAAATTAACATGCTTGTGTAAAGTGATGCGGAGAGTGCAGGAAAGGTGGTGGGTGGAGGGGGGCTTTCTTCACCAGTGTTCTCCCTCCTCTCCTGAAACATTTGACTCATTTTTTTCCTTTTATTAGGCGTTTGGTTCCACAAGCATGGAGCTCTCTTCAGCACCTTACCAAGTGGCTATTGTTCATGTATGAGCTTTCTCAGTGAGTGTCAGCAAACTATTTGACCACAGGGACTTGGCAGCTGAGTTCAATCCTGTCCTGACCTGACATTCACTCACTTGAGTAGATCAGTGCAAAGTGTGTTCAACCACTAGACTTTGGTTAGTAGTGTTGGATGTGAAAGAGCAACAGTTGCTTATTATTCCATAATAATTCCCTGTTAGAGAGTGACATTAGTCCGTTTGTCCATCATCCAAAAAACGTTTATTATTTGCAGCTAAAGGTTGCATCCATGGCTTAAGCAGGATTACATATCTCAATGGTAACTATTAACAAAGTTACAATCAACCATTTATTAAACTCTTTTTACCCCTACAGGACTTTAAGTATCTGATAGAATCAACTCGCAACAGTCTTGGTCAACAGCAGGTTAAGTCCAAAGTCATGTTTTATTCTTCTTTTACAGAGTCTTTCTCATTGTTCTTTCTTTTAACTTTACTATATGTAGTACTGGGGCATATTGCAGCCAACTGCATGAAGAATCAATGTGCAAACTCTGTCAGACTATATGTTATGAAGCTTCAGTTCACACTTGTGAAAATTGTATCTGTCTTTTGGAGATGAAGTCTTTGGGGAGCATTCATTCCTGGAATTGCAATAGTGCTTGCCTGATTCCCAAGGCAGTCATCAGCCAAATCTAGCATGCAGTCTTGCTGTTGGATTTATAAGGTGATTTGTGTTTCTCTGGCTTTCACTTGGACTATCTTTGTTTTTAAATACAGAACTTTTGTTTCTACATTGGTTCAAAATGCATCTTAAATGTATCATTCTGCCAATAAATGTTAGGAGTCTCCAATTTAACGATTCTACTACTAACATGTAGTTATTTTTCTTTTTCCAAAAGTGAAAAAGAAAGTTTTTTCTTCTACTTTTGTTGGGATAGGGTTGGAAAGGGACGAGGAGAATGAACTTTACATTTTGCTTGTAATTTTCCAATAATCTCCGCAGGTTACAGCAATTTGCAATTAAATACCACCTTATATTTGAAAGAATGTCTCAAAACAGTTGACAAATATAGCCAAGTAGGAATATCAAGATTTAAAGATTTGGCTTTCAGATTTAATATTATTCAAGGAGATGTGCGCAATAGAGGTCAGATTATATCAGTTTTATGTTAAGACACTATTGGAATCCTATCTGGGATTATATTCCCTCCATCACCATTGATTTTACAGTTCCAATTGTTTTCATAGTTTTAGAGATTTTTAGGAAAAATAACCTGAGGATATTTTATTTATTAACCAAAAATCAGATGATTTACATTAATTTGCTCTTGTAAATGTGCTTAATTTGATTATATAATAACTTATTTTTCATATCAATTTGAGAGACAAACAGATTTTCAGAACACAAAGTGCATTATTTAATGTTAAAGAGCCTTTCCTATCAGGGTTAGATGAAGAATATCTTCAATAGCTGCTGATTGCTAATAACAAAAAACAACTTGCGCATATATATGTCTATATATATATCTATATATATTTATGAATATATATATATGAGAATAGGATTAGTGGTTATATGGACGAGTTAGAATTTATGAAAGGTTAGGTTGTCCCAAGGCGCTGTACAGTTGGGTCAGGACCCGAGCAAGGGGGAAATGGTCAGGGTGAGGGAGGGAAGGGAGGGAGCGAGGAGGGGGTAGAGAGTCAAGAGGGGAGCTGAAGGCACGGTGAAAGGGAAAGGTCTTGAGACCGGGCCTTGAAGGAGGAAAGGGAGGAGGCAAGGCGAAGGCACTGGGGGATAGAGTTCCAGAGCCTAGGGGCTGAGAGGCTGAAGGCCCGGCCACCGATGGTAGGGCGGTTGGGGCGGGGGATGTGGAGCAGACCGGAGCCAGAGGAACGGAAGGTACGGGCAGATAGGTAGGGGGATAGTAGATCGGAGAGGTAGGAGGGAGCAAGGCCGTGAATGGCCTTGTAGGTGAGGATGAGGATCTTGAAATCGATCTTGTGGGGGATGGGTGCCAGTGGAGGCGAGCGAGGGTGGGAGTGATGTGGTCCCGAAGCCTGGTGCGGGACCCTACACGAGCTGCAGAGTTCTGAATGACCTGCAGCTTGTGGAGGGAGGTGCCGGGAAGGCCGGCGAGGAGAGAGTTCCCATAGTCCAGTCTTGAGGTGATAAATGCGTGGACCAGAGTTTCAGCAGCGTGAGGGGTGAGGTAGTGCCATAGTCTGGTGACATTCCGGAGGTGATGGAAGGCGGTGCCAGTTGTGGCGCGGATATGAGGGAGAAAGGACAGCTCAGGGTCGAACAGAACATCGAGGTTACTAACTGACTTTGAGAGGTGGAGAGTGCAGCCTTGGATGCTGATGCTGTCAGCGCCTGAATAAATATGGAACAAATTGTATTTACCTCCACTATATAAGCTGGCCTCTCATCTAATACAAGCCTTTTTTTAAAATTGAAAGCTCTAATCAAGTGTCTAAATAACGCATTCTAAACATATTATCATTATACCTTTCATTCTCGTGAACAGAGAAAAAATGCAATTATATTTTCTTTAAAAATGGGCCATTTTTTAATTGCTTGTGCTTTGTTCCTAGCTCAAAGTTTGACAACTTTGAAAAGTACAATGTGCAAGCTTTTTTTCCCAACTAGATGAGCGGCAACTTCAAATCAAAATGTTTCTTGGTTTTGGCAACAAAGAACAATTCTAGCCCAGGGTATGTGATTCTTTGCAAAGATCTGGCCAGCGATAACGCATATGCCTGTCAGATGTTAAAAAACTTTGTTGCCTTAGGTTTATGTTAAAAACTTTTAACATCTGTAACATATTCATAGCTAGACATTTCGTTGTCAATGGGTCATCTGCTTCAGCATTCGAATAATTTTAGATGTACACACACAAACACCACACACATGATAGATACACCAGGAGCCGTAAATCTATGGCAGACCTAAAATTAATACCATCCAAAAATATTTCATTTGTTGCCAACATTTTAGATTCTACTTGATTCATATCCAACAAATATATCTAATGTTGAGTTCTCTTAAAAATGTCAAAAGTTTATAGTAACTAAAAATATTTGATCATGTTCATTATTCAGATGAACTTCAGATGCATTGTTAGCCAATATATATATATATCCTGAGTTGTCATGTCTGAAAGAATCATGTTCTGTATAAGTTGCTAATTCTGCTCTTCAGCTTTCCTATGTTCTTTGTCATTGAAGGTCTACATTTTACCTTTTATCAGCTTCTTACTAATCAGCCTCTTTGTACTCAGCATGTTATCTTTCTTACAATATTGCCTCAGTTACAGGTAGTGGTGCTATTTCTTCCAACAGCCTATGAACTGGATTGTACTACAATTTTTCTTCTCAAATTCTGATGCAAAAAAAACAATTTACAGCATTCATGTATTTATTAATCAAGGTATTCATAATGTTTATGGGAAAATTTCTGTCTCTAGGAATATAAGGTGTCTAACTTTGAACAGAGGCTGATGAATGAAATTGAATTTCGCTTGGAAAGAACCCCTGTGGAGGAATCTGATGATGAAATACAACATGAAGACATCCCTACAGGAAAGTGCATTGCACCAATCTTTGACAAGAAACTCAAACATTTCCGAGTGGTTGAAGGATCACCAGTGACATTCAGCTCCAAAGTTGTGGGAATACCAGTGCCAAAAGTAGGCGTTTGATATCTATGATGTTTAAACACTCAGCAAATATTACCGCATATTTTTGTTAAGCTTTTCTCTGTTTACTACAGATTGGTGATTGTGCTCATTAATCATTCTCTAAATAACTATAAAGTGCATATATGCTTCCTGCAAAGAAACAAATCTCTTACAGTTACAATAATCATTTCTGGGATTTTGTTGCCTTAGGTTTATTGGTTTAAAGATGGAAAGCAGATCTCCAAGAAAGATAAACTTATCAAGATGAAGCGAGAAGGGGATGGTGTGTGCTCACTCTATATTAAATCAGCCACTAATGATGATGATGGAAACTATACTATTATGGCTGCAAATCCTCAGGTAAGAACTGAACTTTTAAAACCATGTTCTTTCTCTCCTTAGCTTTGGAATGCTTAATTCTTTTAGATTTCTTGTTTGGGAAAACTACTTTTGAATTATGTGATGTGAAAGGTACCATTGAAAGGTATGATGTGATGATGATCACTATAAACTACATGTTCTCCCTGGGATAAATTAGCCTTTTATACTTCATAGTGTGGGAAGTGCATACTTTAGTTTCATTAACAGTGTAATCAGCTGAGCTCAGAGCAGAATGTACTCTGAATGTGTTGCCTTGTTCTCTGTCATATAGGGAAGGATTAGCTGTTCTGGTCACCTCATGGTACAGAGTACTCCAAGGCGTGGACGTTCAGTACCACCTATCCAGAACCAAAGGTAGGTTTCATTTAAAATCGTATATTACACAATTCATTATTTACTATATGAGTTTTATATTTCCTTACACAAAAATGGGACAAATTGGTGGATGTCAATAATTTTGCTGACAGCTTCCATTTAGAAGAGGTAGTCTTGGGACAGGGGTTTAGTGAGAAGTTAATCACCAAAACATCAGGAATTGCCAATGAGAGACCAGCACTGGTCCATTAACTGTGGCTAGGGAAGTGCAGTCAATATGCCCACATCGGTTGGCTGCCCTCATGAGAATTAACTCTGATTCGCAAGTCTAACATAAAGCACTTTATTAAAAAAAAGCACCTTAAAGCTGTTCAAATAATACTGATTGTCTAGCACATTTGTGGGTATATGCCTAGCAAATGACAAAGAAATTAAGTGAAATGTTGACATTTTCCCAGTAATGCAGCTTGTTGTGTATTGGGTGACAGGACAAGGTCCCGCGTATTAGAAGGAGAAGAACCTGTTCAGGAGCGTTTTTTCCGCCCCCATTTTCTTCAGGCAACGGGTGACATGGTGGCTCATGAAGGACGATTTTGCAGGTTGGATTGCAAGGTACAGGCTGCAAATAATAGCTGTGATTATGGGAAGGTTGTGTAGAAACTGGTTAACATCTTTCGAAGCCCTCTTTTTCAATCCTGTTTCTCCTGTATTTAGTCTTAATTTGAACTGTAGCATTCAAATGTGAATATCCCAAATCTCTGATCACTGTAAAATCAGTAATTGCTTTAAAGTAAACAGCAAATTCTTTCTTCTTCATAGAAGATTTTAATTTTATCAACAAAATAGGCTGCTGAGTTTCACCCACAAAATATACAATCGATCCACTTTACAATATATACCGTGAAGTGTTTTGAAATGTCTCATTGATGCTAAATCAAATGCAAGGATTATTATTATTATTAAAATGGTCCCCTATTATGTGCAGATACAGGATGTGTAGTTTTTACACACACTGCTGAATACATTCTCTTTTTCTCTGCTAGGTGAGTGGGTTGCCAAATCCTGACCTTATATGGCTACTGAACGGAAAACTGGTCTTGCCAGATGCTTGCCACAGGATGCTGGTGCGTGAAAATGGTATACACTCCATCTTAATTGATCCACTTTCAGCAAGAGATGGAGGGACTTATACATGTATCGCAACTAATAAAGCAGGACAGAGTTCATTTAGTCTGGAGCTGTCTGTTGTAGGTAAGATACTTATCTTAAAGCTTTCTATAATCTCAGAAAACTTCACAAATTATTCAGCTATAGGGTAATCACTAACCGCCCACCAGGACTTGAGCTCATAATTTAGGCTGACACTCCATTGCAGTAATCAGGGACTGAGTTGTGGTATCCTTCAGAACAGATACTCAACCAAGGTTGGCAAAAATTTCAGGTGAGACAACTGATATCTAAAGACTGTGAAGTCTCCTATTTTTAATCTTTAAAACTATTTATATTTCATACTTAACAAACTGCACTTAATGTTGCTCATTTTAAATTTACTTAGTTGCCCTCAATAACCCACCCACCAGTTGATTGTCATATCCCAGCAACTTTTCATTATATTTTGCTGTTAAAATTTACCATAAATTTAACTGAAAGAAGTAACATTGGAGGAACCAGGAGGCAACACTTGGCACTGAAAGAGGGAGAATTGGGAGAGTGGAGGGGGGAGGTGGTACAATTAGGGTAGGAATGCAAATTTTAAAAAAAAGTTGAGCTACTTTTCTATTGTTCTAGTGTTTTATTAGCAAACTATTCTGATTTCATTTATTTGACTTTGCAGCTAAAGAAATTACCAAAGCACCAGTGTTTATTGAGAAGCTGCAGAATGTAGGAGTGGCAGAAGGCTGCCCCATCAGATTAGAGTGCAGAGTGCTGGGCATGCCACCCCCCACTATCTTCTGGAAGAAAGACAATGAAACGATCTCCCCCACCAAGGAAAGAATAAAGTATGTACAAACTACATAATATGCAATATGGTCATAGCTACTTCTGAGATAACTATGGAAAATACATCTTTTTTTCTCTCTGGGAAAACTGCTCTCCCCCTCCTTCACCCCGACCGTCCGCTTGGGTCCGTAACTCTGTCTGTCCAGCGCCTTGGTACGTCCTCCCGACGTGAAAGGCGCTATACAAATGTAATGTATTTTTGTTGTTGTTCACAGATAAAAAACAGAAGTCGCTGATAGAAGTAGCAACTTCTGTTTTGTTTCAGATTTCCAGCATCTGCAGTATTTTTCATTTTGTCTGTTTTTTATCTGTTTAGCCCATTAACTTTCCAGTCCTATACACAGGGACGTGATATCATTACAATGTCTAATAAGTCTTAAAGAAATTATGTTTTTTATTAGAAAATAAGGTAGCTTCACGAATTTTTGGTCAACCTGTATTGGTGCATGTATATTAAGACTCAAGATCATAACCTGGCACGACACTCCAGTGAAAGACTGGGGAATTGCTGCATTCTCAGAGGTTTCAACCTTCAAATGAGACTACAGTCTGAGGTCTGGTCTGCAAGGGGCTTTCAAGATCTTATGACACAATTGAAAAAGCAATCTTCTCCCAATGCCCTGGCTGGCAATCTTCCAGAATAATTAGCTATTTACCTCATGGTTATTTGTGGGACCTTGGTGTTGCGAATAGCTGTCACCTGGCCTAAAAAAGTCACTGTGTTTGATAGTTAATGATGAACCAATTTGAGGTCTTTCAAACATGACATGAGAAGCAATTTTCATTTTTGTAAATTATTTAAGTATTAACCCAATGATTTCTGTGTTACCTAGCATGCACCAAGATACCACAGGCTATGTCTGTCTCCTAATTCAACCAACCAAGAAGGAGGATGCCGGTTGGTACACAGTGTCTGCCAAAAATGAGGCAGGAATAGTGTCGTGCACAGCTCGATTGGATTTATATGGTAAGGTTGTATTTTTGAAAGCATTCACTTCATAGAATTATTGATTCTAACTAATTATGTCGTATAGTCTCTCACTTTTTAAACACGGCTAATTTTGCATCAAAATGTGCCATTAAAATAAGATGTATAAAAGTTACATTAAAAGTTTCATGTTTTAAGGAATTCATTAAGTTGCCTGGTATCTTAGCCTGTTGAAGTAGATAGATAATCTTTCTGAATCTGTTCCATTTTAAGTGTCTTTCCTTTCTAAACACTGGTATAAATGTGTTGAGTGGCAGAGGGGAGTAGTGGATTTCTCCCAAGGTTCAAATTCCTGCATACATGTATTTGCATTTTTATTTGGCTTCAGTAGCCTAGCAACTTAGGTATTCACAAAGCAAAAACCTTTCAGATATTCTCCCAATCTGAAAGGAACCATATAACTGTAAATTGTGGTTGAATACTTAATAACAATAAACAGTAGGTTGTGTGTGAACTTCACTGGACTGCCAGGGATCAAGAACATATTTTCTTCTCCCTCTACTCTAACCAGCAGACACACATATACTTTACCAATATACTGGGAATCAAACAACTAGAAACTGGACCCCTTTCTCCTTAGTGGATCTTCAGAGTTAGAAAAGACATTTGGAAGCTACAAACTGCTTATGCAGCTGAATGTTAACTATAATGAAGCTTTAAGCAACATAAGGAAAAAATTATATTCTGTGTAATACAAGACAAACTCAGAATCAAAATTAATTTAATTCGTCAGAAAATTATTCTATCAAACCACATTCCACGTTTTTGCAATTGGTTCTGAGACATTATTAAATCTGGTTGCTCTTTGTAAATAAAGAATAATGCAAATTAAAAAAAATCCATATATATTACAGATAACCCAGTGCTTAAAATTACTGTGCAAAGTAAATGTGTGCATTGTTGTGTTAAGACTTTGCTCCCTTATAGGCCAGTTTCACTTAAATTGTCACTGAAATGTTCCACAATCCAATGAATGTCCTTGTTGATTCAGAGCACTGGATATTTACTTTCTTTCTTACAACAGCTCAGTGGCACCAGCAGATCCAGCAGCCGATAAAGAAAGTGCGGCCTTCGGGCAGCAGATATGCAGCTCTTACCGATCAAGGACTGGATGTTAAATCTGCCTTCCCAACAGTGGACAGTGCACAATTCTCAAGTAAACACAGACTGATGGAAAGCGATGAGTTGTAAACTTATGATTTAAATCATTTTGTTAAGTTTGCTTCTGCAGGACTAACAACTGTGAAGAGTGGCCAAGTGACTCAAGGTTTACATGAAGTCGAGTTTCTATGAGCTTGTTGCTTTTGTGAGTGTTAAAAGCAGGACAGTATGAGATAGAAATTTGAATTAGAATGCACATTTACAGTGCTACATAGGAGCAGTATAATAATTGTTTAAAATCCTGTTTATTTAGTGAAAAGACATGGCTTTAAAATGCTAAATGCTAGAAATATCTCAGCTAATATAAACTGACAACTAATTAGATGAGTCATCTTTAAAAAAAACATTAGTTACCATTCATAAGGTTTTGCTGAGATTTTCATTTAAATGTTTGTGACAAGAACAATCAGAGAATGAAGAAAAATCTCCAAATGCTACCTTGCCACTTTTGATATGCCGCTATGGGAACTGTGTAAACTTGGTCCACATGGTATGTTTTAACTCAACTATGGTGTGCTACAGTTCACAACATGCTCACCATAATCAGAGGTTTTCAGTCATGCTTAATAAAGCTAAAAGTGCCTTGTTTCATCACAATGCTGCATACTGTAGTAGTACTTAATGCTGCTTGTGATCATTCAATCTGTAGACTACAGTAGACAGAGTTGTTTGCAACTAAAGCGCTTTTGTGCTCATTTATAATAATTCAAACTACTTCTGTTTTAGCTTTGGAAAACACCTTAAGAACGGCTTTTAAGCAAATTACCCTTTTAAGCTTAAAGCAGTTATTTACAAATAGACCTACCAATTGTGAGGTTCCAGTAATTCCAAATCAACTTCAATTTTTACATCAACTTCATCTGTTTGGTATCAAGTCAGTCTTGTGCCTTATACATAACAGGTCTGGAATTTCCAATGCCCTCCATTTATAGTAAATGGGGGGAAGTTCTAGCCCAAATCATAGACTTGTTTTTGGAGCCACGCAGACACATGTTTTTATTAAAGGCTAAAGCCAATAAGTGCATGCTCACCTTTAAAAGATTTTTACATTATCAAACCATTTAAAGAGTTATTCTTACTACAAGTTACTCAATAAAAGTGTTGTGTGCAGCTAACTATACACCCACTGAAGTAAATAGCAGCTGTTTCAAAATAATTAGCAGTTTATTTTCATTTTGAAGATTGTTTTCAGATAGCGGGGTTAACAGCAGGAAAGGGGTTTTCAGGTAGAGGGCTTGACAGCAGGAAAGAGGAGTTTCAGGTTGGGGGGTTGACATGTGAGATAGGCTGATAGGATGTTTGAGAAATGCTTCAGACTTTTTGCAGCTTAAAACTACCTTGAACTTCTTATTCCCTAGTTCAGTTTATATGACAATAGAACATAGTCACAATGAATGGTTAAGTTGAAGCAAGTGTCTTTTTGGTGTAAAATTGCACTTGTGACAAAATAATGGATTGTTTATCTTCTTGTGAATAAAGATTTATTTATTGCAACAAGTCTTCACGTTGTGAATAATGTATGAATAATGCATGAATAATATTTAAAGCATGATAATTAAACATTTCTGAACAATGGAGAACGACTAACTATAGCATCTGATGCCCATTGTTTTCTACAGATTACAACATACACAAAAAAAAGTGTTCAACTCACCAATGCTTATCTTTTGCACCGACTCTCAGCACTGTATAACTTGTATGAATTAAATTCATAAATGGACTTACAATTGAAATGACTATTAACACACACTTCCTAACAAAATTGTGTGAATATAATATGTTCAAGGTTATTTCTAGGACTTGTGTTTGCCCAAGGTTAAGTGTCAAACAATATATGTAGAAAAATATCAAGAAAGCCCTTCTGGAAACTATTGTATAACTATTGTACCTTTAATATCTTCATAAGATATGCATTTTGTAAAATAATAATGCTATCTAAAACCTCTGTTAAAGAGGTTATAAACATACATTCACTGCACTTGACAACAAAATACTATGAAGGTCTTTGAGACATTTTGACAATGTGATAAGGTATTACAAACACAAAAATTATTAGTATTTGTTATTAACATGCAATATGTAAGATGTTTGACCATTTCAGGAAATGATATTTGAATCATAGCAACTTAAATATTTTTATTACATTTCTTAAGTACAACACCGTAATGTACCTTGAATGTCAATACATTAACTGAGCTTTGTAGTGGGAACTAACATGTCTGAAACTTTCTCTTTTTAATGAAAATGATTGTAAAAAATATGAGAGAAAGTTTTAGATTATGTTCTTTTCTACAGGAATTTCATTACTTCTGCAAAGTAAATAGTGTGTTTCAGATTCGGAGAAAAATTACACATCGATTTCTACTTTCTCTTCAATGTTCAATACACTCTTCAATACAGTGGAGTCCTGTAGCTCAGTGGTTAGAGCACTCGCTTTGCAAGTGAGAGACCTGAGTTCAATTCCAGGCAGGGCGAAACCTTGGGCAAGTTTCCTTACTCCACACGCCTAATAATAATCCCTCCAAAAAAACAAAAACAATAATAAATTGGTCATTTTCAATCTACGACTGTTTGTGGGACATTGCTGTGCGCAATTGGCTGCCCCGTTCGCCCAATATACAGTCAATTCACTTTACAGTCTATTCTGTGAAGCGCTTTGGGACGTCCTCCCGACGTGAAAAGCGCTATATCAAATGCAAGGATTATTATTATTATTATTATAATGTTAATTCCCACCAACCCATTTGTTGCACCACATGTATGATGAATATGCTGGTCTGCTTGTTATCTCAGGAATCATGTCAAAGCTTGGAATTGTGAATTGTAGCCAGAGCTGAAAAACGAGTAGAAGAAATGGCAAAGAAAAGAGGGAACAACAAAGTCGTGAAAGAGAAACACTGTAAAACAAAGAAAATTGGCCAAAATCAACACAGAAAATAAAGCGAATGAGAACAGTGGCAAAGAGAAAAGCCTCACCCACCCTGAAGGCGAGTTGAATTGTTGATCAGGAAACTGAGGCTTGGGAAATCAGCTGCTGCAAAGTATTGTTACCTGGAGTCTGGGTTTGTAAACATGTAGCCAGTAACATGTATATCCAAAGCTTGATATTCACCTTGCAGAGAGGTAAGTACCTGCTTCTCAAACTCCGCCATCATTCAATGTGTAGGGATGTGTGTCTGAGCTGTGGGTAGGAGAAAGTTGGCAGTGTCCTCTCACATTTCATGCTGAAATGGGCTACTCACCAGGAGGCTCACAGGGTGTTCCTGCCACCTGCCCTGGCACCTGCTATCCACCAAAGGAAGGCTCAAAGCTGCGCTTATCAGATGTCGAAAAACCACCTGGTAAGCAGGAATACCCTCCTTGGTAAGCAGGGATCCCCTTGGTGCTGAGCTGGGTCCAAGATGATGTTTTTGGCAACGGAATGTTGGACTCTAGTCAACCCTTTAAGGCTATCTCAGTAGCCCTGTTCCTGAACCAGGTGGGTCTGCAGTACTCCAAAGTACTGACCAGTCAACCCGGCTCATCAGCAGAATTTGGAGGGGCAGACCACAGGGAACAAGGATTCTTCCAAGTGACCTCCTGTTAGCCCTGAAAGCCAAAGTCCTAATGTGAGTCGACCGATCCTAACTGGACAAGCAGTGGGAAGATTGCCAGACAGTGCTTTCATTGCAAGCTTTGTGGTTTTAGCTGGTTAAACTCCAGCAGCACCACAACATATTGTGGGCCCCCAGGCCTTGGGTCTTACTAACATGCACCGAATAAACTATAGAATTAGATAAGCAGGACAGGTGCATATTTGGGAGAGAGTGCATATTATATTCCGGGCATAAGGACATTTCTATGTGTAAGGGTCATACTTACATGGAACTCTGCCTGGTTTGGATACTCTGAAGCGTGGCAATAGGTTTCTGAATGTGGCAGACACTGAACTGTTTGGCCTTGACTCACATTCCTCACTGCAAGTACTTGAGTGTGGACTTAAAAAGCATAGGATTGGTTTTATTGTTTCCATATTTTTCCTTTGTTAACAATTGAATATTAAGATTGAAAAAAATGTTCATGAAATTCAAGGATAATTCAGGCAGGGAAAATAGGGTATCAGAGAAATATCCGTTATTGGCAATACTGTGTCTACAAACAAGCTAATATAATGGAGATTGTTACAATTCAATGAATCAACCAGAGATTGATTTAAAATGGCTGATGGCTCCCCCAACTGGTTATTCCGTATAAACACTTCACTATTACCCTTTCCAAAATAATTATTTAAATATACAGTATTTTTCACATTTAGTGTATGGGGGAATTATCTAAGTCATTTGTATTAGTTCCTTTTGCAATTTTGCATGGAATTATAATAAAGTTCTAAATACTACACACAAATGCAACATCTTCTCCTGGGCATGTCTATAATTTGCTTTTTATGCTTCTACACTTGAAACTGAAACAGAAAAAAAATTAGCAGCCCCCCCCCCCCCCGAAGTTCTCATCATTAATAAATGATTCGGAGAATAGGACACATTTTACAATTTATGATCCAGTGCATTTGTGGGCCGCCCCCACTGCTAGGGCCGCTTTGTAGCAATTGTTTGAGCAGTCAGTATACCAGCATAAACTCAGCACTGAAAATCAGGTGAATCGTTGGGATTTGGGCTAAATAATGGATTTCACAGGAGGCCCAGAGGATGTTTCAGGAAAGATGCTATTTGCACCCACACAATAAAAACATGGGGGGTTAGGTACAAATAGCACTGAAGCCCCTTAAAGTCTGTTCAAAATGCACACCATCAAAATCCAGTGTTGAGGTGGGGAGGGAGCTTTGATTGAGAATGATGTGGAGAAGATAGTGTACTAACAAACTGGCTTCCCACTCATATGATTACACTGCTTTAGCTCCCAGGACTATAACAGGATAAATGTTCTTGAGAGCCCAGAAGCTTTTATTTTTCTTTAAAAAATACTATTAAAAAGCCATGTTGAGTGATAAACAAACCAAAAGGAAATTCCTGACTGTTCTGAGTTGTGAGCCTTACAACCAATGCAATGAGGATAAATATAAATTAGGTTTCCTCATTGTTTGCTCTTGTGTGGAAGCAATATTGCTCAACTCCACAGGTGTTACTGGACTGTATTTACCTGTATTGTCTTGAGGTAATAAATTATTCAAATATATAAGATCACCGTAAGCATTAGATTAGTAACATTTCTCTAGCTGTTTAGTACAGAGAATTGAATGTGGTTGTCATATTGACAGCTAACGGAATAGCAGGTATCAGTAGGACATCAATACAAACCAGGTTCTGAGTTGTAGGGAGTTGGAAACAACAACAACAACAAGATTCCATTTATAGAGCACCTTTCACGTCAGGAGGACGTCCCAAGGCGCTGTACAGTTGGGTCAGGACCCGAGCAGGGGGGAAGTGGTCAGGGTGAGGGGAGGGAAGGGAGGGAGCGAGGAGGAAGTAGAGAGTTGAGAGGGGAGCTGAAGGCACGGTCAAAGAGAAAGGTCTTGAGACCGGCCTTGAAGGAGGAAAGGGAGGAGGCAAGGTGAAGGCACTGGGGGATAGAGTTCCTGAGCCTAGGGGCTGAGAGGCTGAAGGCCCGGTCACCGATGGTAGGGCGGTTGGGGCGAGGGATGTGGAGCAGACCGGAGCCAGAGGAACGGAGGGTACGGGCAGGTAGATAGGGGGATAGTAGATCGGAGAGGTAGGAGGGAGCAAGGCCGTGAATGGCCTTGTAGGTGAGGATGAGGATCTTGAATTCGAAGTAGACCATAAGAACGAAACTCTGAAGATACTTTAAGTTTAAAGGATACGACTTAAAACATCACCCCATGATTATATAATCTAAATAAATTGTGCTATACTATATTTGATAAAAAAAATTAAAACCTATACAGTCAAATTTTATATAGAGTTCAACTGTAAGCTTTTATAAAATTGTTTTCCCGTTTATATTTGGAATAACTGGCATTTGGCTGAGTTACAGGCATGCAATAACTACTGTAGATCATAGCTGGAATATGAGACTTTCTGGGAGGTTTTTGTAGTGATGGACGAGCTTGCTGAGCTGTTCTTTGTCGCTCTATATTTCACAAAGCGAGTTGCACAACCCTAACCAATCTCACCTGTGAGTAATCGTGTTCTATTTATAAGTAATTAATCTCTGTAAAAGTTATAGAGGATGTTGTATAACCCTTAGTTAGTGGCCTCCTTAGGGGAAAGAGATATGTATTATGTTCCAAAAAAGTATCACAGTTCATTTATTTTGTACCAGCTATTTATATTTATAAGCCCCAATGAACCTGCAGTACATGGGGAGAGATTTGTTAAGCATAGAAATTGCTCTGTGTTCAGTATTCACTGTGATTCAACGCAGGGATTTATTTTCTAAAGCATAAATAAAATGACAGCCATTCCCCTCCACGAAGTCTCGAAATCAAATCCATTATCAAAATGATCACAATGAAAAGTATCCCTTTATGTTTTCTACTGTAACCATTTTACTGCAGCTTTCAATTGTCCCGAACATTTATCGATGCTATGATTTACGCTATGATTTGCATAGTCGCACCATTATATTTCTTCTCTGTGACACCAGTAATATCGTTCCCTCTAATAGTTAAATTAATCACTGCAAAATAAATCGGCTGCTTAGTTCGAGTTGAAGGCAAAAGGAGTGTCAATGTGCATCATCCTGGCACAGTCACTTCATTGATTAAAGTTCAAGAAGAGGTTTAGCACATGTCTGCATGTGGGTTGTTTGCTTCGAAAGAATGTGCGTACAGAAATTGTACTTGTGCTATAGTATGAATGATCCCCTGAAACAAATCTTAAAGATAGATGGCTACATTTTAATGCAATCTAAGAAAAACAGTAACACTGTTTACAGCGCAGTTCTGACCAAGGCAGTGGTCAGCGAATGATCATACATCATCTTCGTGACTTTCTTCTTTTTTTTAAAACCTGTGCAACAAAAATAACATTCCAGGATGTATCCAAAAAATAAAAGTAATCAATCTTACCTTAAAAAACCATATAATACATTTAACATGGCACCCGAAATGTGCTTTAACTCTATGCAAATTAAAAGAAAAGCTTTGTTCTAACTTTGCAAGAATGATTTCAGTACCAACAGATGACATTATATACAGATTAGAGGTCGGTGCTCGAGAGATGCTATATAATAACTATCATTTAGAATGACTAACTTCGCTGGTTGTCAATAAGTCGACCGTACAATGGATTCTGCGACCAATGTCAACGTCCACGGTACGTGTTACATTTGAGCCATTTAACTTGGGAGCATTGGTTGGAAAACTTTTTTTTTTCGGTTTGGGAAAAGCTGCATCGACGCTTTCCTTCAATGCAATTCACGGTGAGCGTTTCTTTCTTCCTTTTCTTTCTTTCTCTCTCTCTCTCACTCTCTCTCTCTCTCTCTCTCACTCTCTGTCTCTCACTCTCACTCTCTCCCTTTCCTGGCGCTCTCATCCATTGACGATTTGGAAGCTGTTGTCGCGGTTGAACGGGAAGATGCTTCCAGTGTAAGAGTCTTTCCTCTCTGGGGCGGTCTGTCCGAGGTAAGTCTGGAAGTTCTCTGCTTCCTGCACATGTTCATATTGGATGTGGATCCAGCGCCTGTCGGTGCTGTAGCGCTCGGCCTCGGCCAGGATGCGGGTCAAGGCCATGATGTAGCTCAGGGCCATTTGCAAGGTCTCGTATTTGGAGAGTTTCTTGTCCTGTCCCCACTGAGGTACCACTTTGCGCAGACGGTCGAAGGCGGTGTTGAGTCCCTGCATTCGCCGCCTCTCCCGGGCATTGGCTGCCAACCTCCTGCGGGCACCGCTCTCCACCCTCTCCCCCCCACACGGGGACTCCGAGCCCGAAGCGGATCCGACTCCAGAAACCAACTCTGCTCCTGAAGCGGAGTCACATTTACTCGCTTTCATGACTTGGGGGCGCAATCGGAGCAGGAGCCCGGGCTGAGGAGGGGATCAATCAGCCTCACTCACTCACTCTCTCACTCACTCACTCACTCACTCACTCACTCTCTCTCTCTCTCACTCTCTCTCACACTCTCTCTCACACTCACTCTCACACTCACTCTCTCTCACACTCACACTCTCTCACACTCACACTCTCTCTCACTCACACTCTCTCACACTCTCTCTCTCTCACACTCTCTCTCTCACACTCACTCACTCACTCACTCACTCACTCACTCACTCACTCACTCACTCACTCGCACACCTTATTGCCTCTGGGATGTTGTTGATGTTGAACAGATGTTTAGATGCCTTCTGTCTGAGCTGCGACAGCTGAAATCTTTTCCTTTTCATTCGTTTGAATCTATAAAAAAAAGTCCAAATGCTATATATATATATATTTACCTATATCTCTATTATTGCATTTTACTTTTCTGGGGGAAAAAAAGTAATTGCAAGAAGAGGACGATGCCTTTCAAAGTTCCCAAAGGAGGGCGAAGTTGAGGTGATGGCGAGAGTGGCACTGCTCCGCTTTAGTAGAGAGCCTGAAGCTGAATTGAAGGACGAGCAGATTATGACTGTATTCTCCCCTTCTCCCCTTCTCCCCTTTCGCCTGAAATATCGAACCTGTTTTTTTTGTTGTTTGTGTTTGTGTTTGTTTGGCTTACGAAAGGCGATCCTTGAGGGCGCTGTGGTCTTTGATCCCCGTTGAGGCTGTGAAGCTGAGT
The DNA here is from genome assembly GCF_018977255.1 of Callorhinchus milii. Taxonomy (NCBI): domain Eukaryota; kingdom Metazoa; phylum Chordata; class Chondrichthyes; order Chimaeriformes; family Callorhinchidae; genus Callorhinchus; species Callorhinchus milii. The sequence continues at coordinate 16,704,647 of NW_024704748.1, read as the reverse complement.
TGCTAAGAGGGAGAGAGGAGCAGGTCCATTCCTGGCTGATGCCGGTGGGATGTGAGGAGTGTCTGTGTGTCTGTCTGTGTGTCTGTCTGTCTGTCTGCTCCCTCGGCTGGTTTTATAGATCTGCCTTGTGCTTTAACAGGTGGTAGCAGGTGCAATGGCGTCCCCAGCCCGAGTCCCAGCGCCGTTCCTCCCTGGGAAAATCTGATCGGACAAGAAAGAGCCTCGTCCCCCTTTGCCTTCTCTTCCAAACACTCCTTCCAGCACTTGGCCATTACCATATGGTCAAACCTTCCCTCTGTGTGGAGACGTGGACAGTGATTAATACCTAAACGTGGCGATTAGCCCAAATTCTGAACGTGGATCTTTTTTTCCCCCCTTTCCCAGGACGAGATTAAAGACTTAAATAGGAAGGCGAAATCTGCAAAGAATTGCACTTTTACCGACTGTGCGCGTACAGTGTGAAGACCCTGGGAATCTGCAATGGGAATAACAATTGCTCATCCACAGCACAGCTCAGTCATTCCCTTCTGCACTTTTCCCATGAAAGACAAGCCAATGGTACACATACAAAAAGATTTCAGAGCTTGGCAAGTTTAAATAAGACATGATTTGTTCAAAACATTTGACATCAACCAGCTTTAACTTTTTACTTGCGAATTAAAATTCTATTGCAATTGTAAAATAAATATTTTAAGGCTTAGAGACAACGGATCCTGAGTCTGGTGATCTCTAGCAGCGGTTACTTGCCACAGAGCAGCTTTGCTTACAGCAGTATTTTCATTCTCTCTTTCTTTAAGGAATTCTGCTCGATACTTCACGTCATTCGACCTTAATATATTTCCATCTGTTGGTATGTTTTATGACATTTCCATGAATTAAATCTTTGCAGTTGTATTCTGGGAGAGTTGTGACGGTTTACCTCCTCCAACTGTTTAAGATGAGGGAATAAAGAGCCTATCATATCTAGACATGATATAGATTTTTCTTATGTTTTATTGTACTTTGAAAGACCTTTCAGGGCATGATTTGGATTATATTGGCCAAGGGGTTTATACAATATTAACATACAGCCAATAAAATGAATCACCAATTTTATCTGGGGGATTATTGACCAGCACCTTGGTTGAAACTCAATTCTCTGTTTGAACTGCGCATGGGATCATTAATGTCCACCTGAACAGGAAGACAGGTCCTCAGTTTAACATCTGAGCTGAAGAATGGCACCTCTGACAATGCAGCACGCCCCCAGCACTGCACTGGAGTGGCATCTTAGATTATATGAGTTCAAAATCTTCTAACTTACAACCTTCTCACTCAAAGATGAGAGTACTACTAATTAAGCCAGGCTAACATCTTATTGCCTCAGCTCCACTAGCGAGTCTATTACCAGCAGTTGTTCCAAATGCTTAGAACTTTGAAAACAGATACAGTCACATCATTGAAGCAACCAGGTCTAATATATAATGATGTTTTTGCAGCAGTAAAATGTGCTCAATGAAAGAACTTGTCAGTCACCCAGTGCGTTGTGTGCTGCTATGATAACACTCCAGGGGTAAAGGGGAAATAAAATCAAAGCAATGCATAGTTGCTATTTGGTGGATACAACAACAAAATTACATTTATAGAGAGTCTTTCACGTCGGGAGGACGTCCAATAAAACAAAAGGTATGAATAAAGTTCAAAGAGAGGACAGGAAAAGGACATGGGGAAATCAATTAGGAGCAAGAATGAACAGGGATATGAACTCTGAATATCCAGAACTATTAGTGCAAAGGTATTCTAGTATAATGGGTCCCATTTAGCCATATATACAAGCTCCCCGCATGAAAGGTGCTATATAAATGCAAGTTGTTGTTGCTGTATATTGACCAATACCAGTTTAACATAGATAATTATTTGCGGGCAACATTTTCTAGGGAGCTTTTGGCATTTAATTTCTTGCAACAAAAACACGATGAAAGCATGTTTGAATGATTCTTTAAACAACTGTTTGTGTTTGTAATAATTGCATGGTTCTATCCACCTCAGCTAAGCAGAAGGCGCTTTGTGAATAGCATTCCAGAGAGTGGTCAGCTGTCAACCATAGGATTGTTAAATTCTGGCTGCTATACTTCCATACTGATAAGCAAAAGCATTCTGCTGCTGTAACAGCTTTCTTACTTCTGGGAAATTGTACACATGTTCACAATAGCTTTCCATCTATCCACCAAACTGTTGCTCTCAGATGAACAGCCGGTATGTTAAATTGATTCCAAGCCACGTCTAACAGCCCTAGTTCGCCAAATACTTCCCTCTCAAGCTGCATTGTCAACTGTGTTGATGTCAATCATTGCCTAAACAGTTTTACTATTTTGTCTGCAATTCATCTAAACAAAATGACATTAAATTGTGTCATGATACTCTGTGCTATTGTGTGCACTTTGATAATACCAGTCTAAGAATCTTGTTAATAAAGTTTAAAGAGTTATAATTATAAACTGGGGAGTCTTTGGAAAAAAAATGTCATTGCTTAAAATTATTTTCCATTCATTACATTTTTACTATACCGTTAAGTCAATAAGATGCGAACGCAGATGATAACAAATATATTTCCATATTAAACTGCTTCATATATTTTAAACATTTATTTCAATCTTATTTTTTGCAAAGAAATAGAACAGATAATTTCTGACTCAGTTTGGCATACTAAAGCAAGTTTATTGATGTCATCTCACTGACATCAGTTTATAGTAGTTACTCTAATGAGCGTCCTTTGAATGAGCTCTGAGACGCTACCTCGTGTGAAGGGCTCCATATAAATGCAAGTTGTTGTTTGTTTAGAATATCTAATAATAACCTTTGTATTTGATACAGCACCTTATTATGTCATAGAGATGTCTCAAGGTGCTTCACAGGATATACTGTAAAGTGTAATGACTGTGTGTTTTGTACATAATGATTTTTGAAAAAAAGCCTTAAAAGCCATCTCCATTTTATTTTGTATCTTCACATGCTGAGTAATCTATTGATAAAGCAGCTATTAATAAAGATAAATTTATTTTGACTGTGTCTACAATGTCTTTTGCGATCCTACAAAAATTCAGAATACTGCCAGTGTATTTATTACCTGCAACTGCTCTTTTTGAAACTGTTCCAAGTACCAGCTGGAATACACTTAAGGCATCTCATTTACAGAGGAGGTGATGGCAAAGCAAATTGCACCTGTGCTGAACACAAACATCTCGGAAAATTGAGGTTGTGCCAAGGGGTGCACTTTGAAGCATTTGCCCATTATACCAATGTCTGTGTTAGATTAGGATTGTCAGGCTGCATTCTTATCATAAATTGAATCTGAAAATTCCAGACAGACCTGTTGATTTCAATCCACTCTCACTTTTCTGGTATATCAATTCACACCTAACCAAGATGACAGAGGAGTTGTGTAACCTGAGGAGTTCGCGTCTAGTGGCCCTGGGCTCAACCATCTTCCTGGTCTGTGTGGCTTAGCTTTATAATAAGTGATGATGCCTTTACTTAGTGGGATCGGGTTAGTTATTAACAGTCAAGACTATAAGGGGGAAATATATATATTTATACTGATATATATATATCAGTATAAAACCAGGAGGGAAATCAGAGACTAGATAGGTGAGTATTTATACTGGCTTTGAACCAGTTAACGCAGAAAATGATGCCGGATTTACAGCATTACAAGGGCTCCAATACAAGCTGAACTGTTGTGAGAACTTTATTACAAACCTGTGTTTGTAATAGTGAAGCAGTCATGTTATGTGATAACACTGAGGGACTAATGCATACATAATCATAGCAAAGAAAACTCTACACAGCTTCAGTTTGCTGAGACTTTATGTTGCTCCAGTTTTCTGTTGTGCATATTATTTTAATATACATCCTCATCATTCAATTTAGAATTTTTTTGCATCGCACATGACTTCCTCCAAGGGTGTCAATGGGGGAGCCTTCAACCCCCAATCTCTGCCAATGATGTCCATTAGTGCTAAGAGGAAGGTGATTCAGATCCAATGATTAGCTCTTCCATTTAACTCCCACCTTTTCTGGAATGCCTAGCCTACACTAATAACCCCGACACCCCCCCAAACTGCCCACACACACCTTCTGCATTGAATCACCTCCTCTTCCTCACAGTTGAGATCAGATACTCACTGACTAGGGAATTATGCACTAACCCAGTAACAGTCTATTTTTTCATCAAAAAAATAACACAGATGTGATTTCTAATTCTAATAATGCTGCTTTTAGTTTAACATGGCAACTAAACATTTCCCAGAATATTTAACATTATCTCACAAATTCCCTGTATGTTGTTAACAAATTAAGGAGCAATAAATTAGTGCTCTAGCATCAAACTGGGTCATACATGCTGAGCTGCACTTGCATACATGGCTGTTTGTGTAAAAAATAAATAATTCACATGGCAAGTAATTACTAAAGGGAATCCCATGGAGACAGACTGGAAACAATTTAAGCTGCTTAACCAGAACAGCTGTTATTGAGTGGTAAGGGGCCATGTTTTCTATGAACAATATGGCTTGTTTTTTGCTACACTAGGTTGTAATGCATTTTCCAAACATAGCTGTTTTAAAAAAACATTAAATGTATTCTAGTTTGCCATTCCTTTACTAATCCTTATATTTATTGTGAGGGTAAACTATCAAATGGCTTTAATCTGCAAATACAACCATGTTAATTCAAAGATACACTTCACCTGGCAACAAATAGCATTCAGTGCCAAGTTGAAAACCAGGTGACCTGGCATTATTTATGAACATGTTTGAATTTAGGTCAGCTTTCGGTATGAATTTGTCTGTTCTCATAATACAGAATGTTAACTTGCTTAAGAGTAGCCAATTATCACTCTGGTCTTGTATCACACCATTAGTTTCCCATTTTTATCAGTAATTGGTAGGCAGCCAGTTGGCATCTTTACCAGCAGTCCCAAAGGAGATCTTTTAATAATTACAACTTGTATAAGGCTGGTTTAGTGGATGGGAGGGATCAGACCTCTGGTGGTGCTTGTGTCTAATCCATGGTGATTCTACAATTCTATATCCATATTTTCTTACAGAATTTCAAATACTTGTGAACAACTGAAGAAAACTGCCAATCACAGCTTCCTGGGGGTAATTCTCTTCCCAGGCACCAACCAACATTATCTTTGCCATCAAACCTGCCAAGACCGAAGAATCCTCATCCAGTGTGCATTGGGTCAGATCCTTAGAGTTATACTGGAACCTGTGTGTGATTTCTTAGTCAGTTAACATGCATTGTATCAATCTAATCCCTGCAAGTTTAGTGCTACAGGATGAGTCTAATAATATGTTTTCCAGTGGTGGCATGTACATTAGATTTAGTAAGGTGGGGGAGGGAGGGCGATATTAACTCAGGGATATACCATGGAAGTCCCAGAAGTAAGATGTATTTATGCATTATGGAAGAGAAACTAGCTTTGTCACACGTGTGAATGTGACACTGCATTTCGCCCAGCATTGCCGGGGTATTTCCCCATTCCACCAGAAGGAGGATTGGCAAACAGTCTCACATTGTTTGCCTGGAGTGCCTCATTCAGAATGAGGATTCTCTAACCTTGGTTGATTTCATAGGACAAATAAAGGTAGTTTAGAAGTGTAAACTTCTGTAAATAAGTGTAAATAAAGTGTAGAACATAGGCAGTCATGATTGTAACCTTCTTTCAGCTGACCACAAAAAGGGTTCATGTTTCAATTACATTTTGATTAAAAGAAAGAAAAATATGACATTTTTATTTGCCCCACATCCATTTTACTACTCATTGCTGGGCTATAATAAATCTGTCAGGTTGTGGTCTAATTTGTATGAAGTTTATTTACTTGGCATATACCAATTCCTTTTGCATTATTATATATTATATACATGATAATTGGATTCAGAAATGGACCATGATCTTTTGGTAGCAATGTTGAAGACAGTGGCATGTTTAGGTTTGGATGTTGGCAAAGAAGTTTTGTTATGTGTTGCCTATGCCTCACATAGAATGGAAGTCAGGAAAAAACGGTAAAAAACACGATAAACCAAAAAGAGTTGTAACATACTTCTTACTATGTTGTCCTCTCTCTCCCCCCGTCTCTCCCTTTCTTTCCCTCTCTCATTCCTTTCTCTCTCCTCCTCCTTCTCTCTCTTTTCCCCCTATCTCTATCTATCACCCTGTCTCTCTATCCCTCTCTTATCTTGTGAAGACCTGTAGTGTATTGATTAGAGCACTCATTATTGGTTAAGCGAGAGAACCCATGTTTGATTGCCAGGCGGTTGGTTGTTAGTCAATTGGCAGATCACTTTTCCGGGATTAATAATACCTTCAAAAAAGGAAAATAATAATAATAGTTTGGTCACTCAATCCACGACTGTTTGTGGGACACTGCTGTGCGCAATTGGCTGCCACTTTTCGCCCACAAAATACAGTCATTACGCTTTACAGGATATCCTGTGAAGCGCTTTGAGACGTCTTGAAGAAGTGATAAGGCACTACATCAAATGCAAGGATTATTATTACATTATTAGAATGTTAAAATGAAAATAAGCATCTGATGTGTGAAAAACTATCATATACAAAAAAGCATATTTTTTGAGCCTGAGCCTCAGGCTGAATTGATTTCAGGTTCGGCCCCTGGCACTCTCAAACTGATAATTCGAGGCAGAGGATAGTGAAGTGGCTCATTTGTCCTCTGATGACCTTAGCTGGTACCTGTTATAGATTTTCTGGCTGAGACTGTAAATGAACTGAAAGGGAAATTACAGGGGACATCCTGTGTACCACTTCAGGGTGAATGTCATATTTTACGATGGTTCTGCACAAGAAAGCTGTCAATACAGAGGCTTTATTTTGAATAAATATACCACCTTCACTGGTATGGGGAAAAATCACTGTTGTAACATTCTGTGGTACATAGGAAAAAGAATATATATGTTGCTCAACAGTATTAAACCATCCTTCATATATGACTTACCAATGATATACATAGTATTTATTATTGCAAGCAACTTTTAGCTTTCTAAATAGTATTTTATACTATAATTAATTCTATTTTATTTAACATATAGTACAAAGTGAGATTAAAATTGAATTTACTAATGAGGAACTGACTGATCCATCTCAGGATTGTATAGATTATACTTCTGGTACATTTGTAGAGTTATAGATAAAAATATTCAGATACAGTTTAAATAAATTAAAAGAGAAAATATTCAAAAACAAGTGATTTTCATGTTCATGTAAACCTTTTTAGGTTTGGGAAGGATAAAGTGGGGATGGTGGTGAGCAAGGCGGTGGAGGTTAAAATACCTTCTTTCTTTAGCTTGAGAAGTTATTGTCTAGTGCAAGGAAGCATAAAATTATATCCACCAGCAGAGTTTCATTGATTTCAAATTGGTGCAGTTTGCCAGATGCTACTTGGTCTGAGTGCTTGTATGACCTTGTGTGATGAAGCTGTCAATCACGTAACCTCTCAGTCAGAGTTTATTCTAGTTACTACTCACATGATCATTATGTCTCCTTGATTACAGAGTTTATTAGTCACTACCATTCACTTGCTGCATTTTTGCATGAGATTTCTAAATGATCCATATGGACAGTAGAGAGGGGACCAGGCTGTGTTGCAGGGTGAGTGGCGTCAAGCATCAGAACTGAAGCTTGCTCAACAGACATTAGTACCAGTGCATTTGACTTGGGACTAATTAAATACGTTTGAGTCCTGATGACAGACAAAATCAAACGAGCGGTGATGAAATGCTTGATTTGCCTGAGCATTTTAAGTGACTCCACAGAAGCAGTCAAGCGGTCCTTGAGGCTTTCTATTAACCCTTATTTAAGGTGCCTGTGATATAACTGGCAGGGGTTAAAAAGTAATGATAGAAGTACAAACTCGTTGTTCCTCCCCTTCCATATGTGACAGCTTTTAATTGTGTATCTAGAAGAAGCTTCACCACATGACTTAATTGTTTTCAGAGTGAATGATGGATACTTATGTTGACAATGCTTGTTATTAATTATGTGGCAGGTTTTTCTCAAAAATAAATTATCTTAGACGTATAAAGAACAATTTATATTTCTATGGTATTGGGTGAAATCCTGCACAATGATGAACAAATTCCCCCCAAAATCACAAAGTATCACTAAATTGGATAGTTTAATACAGTTTAAAAACAGCCATTTTATATTGCTACATTATTGACAATCCGAAGAATGGGTAATGTATCACATTTTCCAACAAGCTTTTGATATTGTTCCAAATGCTTAAATGTAATTTTAAAAAAATCCCTTTTAAAAACGATTGTAGAGCATCTCAGTTTGTCAATATAGTTAAAAGATAACTATGAGATTTCATTGTATAATCTATACCTTTAATCACTCAGAGGAGATATTCTGCTCAAGTCTTTAAGTGGAGTGTGCCTTCCAATCCTCACATATATTGGGATATCCCATTATGAACATACATAAAAAGATTCACTGCGTTTTGCAATCAGAACAAGATAACCCCAATTTTAATGCATTTCCCTGTATTTTCAATGTAGCTCTTCTTTTTTTATGAAAATTACACTGTATTTGAATAAAATGGAAATGGTCAAATGTTTCTTGTAATATTTCTTATATTTCTTACTTTTCTTATAATAATCATTCCATTAGTAGATAAGATGAATAAAAAGATGACGTAAAATAATGTTTGCATTTATAAATTTCAACCATAAGGTAAAGAATATTATATTTTTCACTTTTATTTGTATTTTTGCGCTCTGAGCTATTTACCACACGTGAAGCTACTAAATCATTTGAGAATCTCTTAATCATTACGTTTAAATTTACTTAAAATTGTATAGGGCCAGGGCTTCTAACTCAGAAACTGTTGTAACAAAAATGTGTATGGAGTGGTCAATATGTGTGTACAGTGCTTGCATAATATGTTTTGAGATTGTGTTCCCTCCTAGTGCATTTGTGCTGAGCTGGCATGATTTAACTCTATTCTGCAATTAGCTCTAAATAAAACTCAAGTCTCAAAAAGTCTCAAAAGCCCCATGAGTCAATTTGCTTTAAACTCTATGATCTGATTTTTTGTGAATAGTACTTCATGCTTGATTACTTCTTAATATACAATTGCATTCAAATACTTAATTGACTTATAAAGTACAGTAGATAAAGGCTAGTAATTTAAGGAAAATAAATGGGCACACTAATTCCAGGATTCTCAGAAACAAGGGTAGAAAGAAGACAGGCAGACATACAAACATAAAGTTATACAAGGCAAACAGTAAAAACGGGTAACAGCATAAAGATGGATCTGTTTTAATGTTGTATAGATTTCTCTCCTTTGATGAGTAACACATTATAGGTGAGTAACACATTGGTTTGTAGTTTTACATCCTCCTTTTGTGTTGCTACATGCTGAATATGTTGTATACTAAACAGGAGATAATGATTTAGTCTTTCACAAATGTGCTGCAGCTGCTAGATTATTATGATGGTATTTTGTACCAATGTTAGTTAGGTGTAATCATGTAACCAGTACCGTGTGGCTCCTGATAAAACCTTAAGATGTTCTGCAAGTTAATTCTGAAATATATAGTGATTGTGATGGTTATTGATTTTCCCACATGATGGACCAAAGCTACAAGCACTGAAATTGCCAATCACACACACACAAAATGAACATTGATTATATGTCCAAGCTTTGTAATTGTGTATATAGAACCTGCTGTTTTTTCATTTCATTCCATAACCACTAAAAATGTAACATATGGTTAGATGCCTTACTGGGACAGAAACAAAGGAACAGTGCTGGCAACTCAAATTATCAAATTAATTTACTGTACATAACTCATATGTGAGTGCAGCTCTGACACCTATTGCAAGGTATATTTAATTTATAAATTGCCATTAGAGCATTTGGAATATAATATAAAATGATAAATAGTGATTGGCTATTAATTGTACAAGTTGACTCACTGATGAAAATAACTTTAAATCCTCCTCAATGATAGTTGTTCAAATTTAGCTTCCCTCTTGGAAGGAAGGAAGTCTGAAGTAAGTACATCCTTTATAAATTCTAAGGTTAATATTTATGAAGAAGAGGTTCTAAAGTCATGATAGATGAGGATTAAAATATATATATTTTTATTTATCTAGTTTGTTGGGTAATGTGAAATCGGAACAAAAGAAATAAAGAGGAAAATATATCTACTTTCAAAAGCCTGTTGTATTTATGACTGAAGATTTTTTTTAACAGACCAAAGAGGGACAGATGTGAAGTGTGTGCATGATGCATGTCAGTCTCTACATTTAGTCAACTGCCTGGCTGAAGCATTAAAACAATCGATTCATTTGAACAATGAAGTCATCAGCATTTACAAAGGGTAAAAGAATAAGTTTTGTGTATGGACTGCAGAATTATTCACTTAAAATGCAAGTGCAATATTATTTGACATTTAGAATAGATGGATTATTGCTATTAAAAGTCTACATATAAAGTGAATTGCATATTTGTCCAGGAATATTCAAAATTATGCCGATAGAAAAGTTAACATTAACATTTTTATGTAAGGATGAAAGTAAATGCACTGATGCAGTGAGTGACTAAACAGTAACAAAACTTTTAACACTGTCCAGATTAGGTCAAAAGAATCAATAGTTTTTATTGCATTTTCTTATGTAGCTCAGATGATTAAGTGTGTTTACCACACAACAAATATTGCTTCTATTCTGTACCTCCGCTTTTCAAATCTCATTAAATGGGCATAAATAAACAGAATAACTGCTAAAAAAAAGTATGATTAACGATGAAGAGGCCACTGACAACATAAAATAAGGTAACTCCATCTCAGCATGTAAGATTGAATATTAAATAATTCTATTGGGTTCAAATATAATTTATTGACACAGTTAGTACAACATGTAAACTAATATGGTCATGCACGAATAATATGGGAAACTAGTTTTCTATGGTTTAGCAAGTCTTTGAAAGGAGCTCTGAAATTCTGCTTGTGTAGGTTTGAATGTAGTTGAGAGCTCTACAGAGAATCAATCAGTGGAAGATTGATGAAGTGCTTGCAGCGTCGTCTTCCGAAACACAGAGCCATCTGGAAAATCTCCTGAGTTCCTACCTACATGTTGCAGAACAGGTGTTAATTTTGGGGAGGGTTTTAATTTTCCTACAAAAATTATCATTTTATTCATCAAGATTTCTGGAAATAAAATACACGATGAGTGGTCCATTTGGAATAGTTCTTTCTATTTAGAAATACTATAACAATACATGTCTTGTAACTTAATAAATAAGCTGGAACGCTTGCGGAATGTTGCAGCTATAAATAAACAGATAGAAAGATAGATAGATAGATAGATAGATAGATAGATAGATAGATAGATAGATAGATAGATAGATAGATAGATAGATAGATAGATAGATAGATAGATAGATAGAGAATCTTCCCAATAGTTTGATAAAACTGGAAGTATTTCTAAAACAAAATACCCCATGAATTGAATAACACTGTTGTCATTACACACCTGCTACATATAACAACAACAAGAACTTGCATTTATATAGCACCCTGCACATGGGTTAGCGTCCTGGAGCACTTAGTTATAGTTATAAATATTAATTTATGACTCTCAGATAATTATACAGTTAGCAATTTATATAATAGTCTCTGTTTACTTGATGATTAAATTTTTCTATTATAATTATTCAGAAAAGACTCAAACTTCATCTAGGGCGGTGTGACTTACAGCCGGATAAATCCATTTTTCAGCAGAACGGAGGCTTTTTTATGTGCTTGCATATCTAAACAGTGAACCTTCTGTAAGTGTCTGCAATTAGTGCAGCGATGATTAATAAAATAACCTCTTTTAAAGCCCCATTTAGCTACCAAAACTGCACAATCAGGTAGAATTAATTCATCAATAATAAATCATATCTGATAACTAAGCATTGGATTTAGAATACATTAATGGATTTCCCACCTGAACACTGCTAATTTTTCTACTGATAATAAAAACAGTTGAGTTGAAAAAACAGTTACACTTTGCATCTTACAGCAAATAGAAAGTACCTTCAGAAAGAGATTGTAATTGCTCGTTTAAATATCACAGATCAACAGTACACTTTGATTTATAAGGTGATAACCTATCTCTTATTTTTGCAAATTATGGAAGCAACATGTGATGCCGGTCAGACTTTTGGTTATTTTGTGTTTTTTAAAACAATCTTAAAAGGGCTAAGTTTGAGCTTGAAATGATGCTGAATTTGGAAACCGTTTAACGAATGTTCTCTTTACATCTGAGCATCTAAAAAAGGAGTATTTCTAAGTGAAGTTTCTTTATGTATAAAACCATTTGATTCACTCAAAATGCCCATTGAGGATCACTGGTGCTGCCGAAAACATGCTGTTTCCTGAGGCACAGTGTTTTCAGTAGAGCAGTGGAGGATGAGGGAGCAAGGCAAAATGGTTGGAGATTTATCACATATCAGTGCCGAGTGTCGCCTCATAAAAAGCATAAAGCTAATGCCTCTGGTCATTGAGAGATAAATGTTTATAACATTTTGTAATTCATGTATTTGTTTTTTAAAAACATTATTTGAGGATTTATTTGGGAGCCTTATTTCAGAGTATTCCTTTCACATCTATTTTCAACGAGAGGCTAAAGTCATCAGGCCAGGTTTAGATTAATTCAAGGTGACCATGTTCCCTCAGCATCTGCATTCACCTCTGCCGTCATCCAGTTCTTCTTTATGGTTTTATTTAACCTCACCATTGACCCCTTTTCTCTTTGCACAGAAATTATTTTTCATAATATGTCAGCAATTAAAAATTACTCAATTGAACCTATTTGTCTTGAAGATAATCATATCTCCTCAGCTACTTACTGCCAACATGACCAGTAATTGAGATAACCAGCATTTTGTATGTGGCCCTATTATTTGAAAGCACTGTGTAAATACAGCAATGTAATGGATGGCTTAGAGATAACCATACAGCTTTTCTCCCTCTGAAACTTGTCCCCAGATGTTTTCCATAGATAACCATTTCCCCTTGTGTTTCTAACAAGTCCTTGAATTTGAATTAGCAGCAGATTGAGTTACAGCCACCTGCACATAAATGCACCAATTTTCTAAATTCTGATTTTTTAGAAATGCAATTCATTTCATCAATCTTCGTACTAACACCGATGATGCAATCGTTAATTGTAAGATTTGAGCCCAAAGCGCTTAAATATTTTTCTTGTATCAATGTTATTTTCACTCTTTCTTAGATGCCCCGACTGATTTCACATTGTTCTTCATGCCGAATTCTGAGTGCTTCCAGGATAATATATGCCATGGAAATATCCTAGTATGGTGTATTTTTCGCCCATAAAATATACAGTCAATTCACTTTACAGTATATTCTGTGAAGTGCTTTCAGATGTCCTGAAGACGTGATAAGGCGCTATATCAAATGCAAGGATTATTATTATGTTGAAATGTTTAAACCTTTCCATACAAATAAATGCAATGACTTGAAAACATTGATTTTGATCACCTACCTTTACCTGCTGCCTTGGAAAAGGACTAGTGCCTGCTTAACCTTCTCAATGAAAAGTTACATCTATACTGGGAGAAAATAGGATTTTATATTTATATTTATATTTCATCCTGTACCCTGGTCCCACCCCTGCAGCCCACCTTTCCATAGTGGAGTTGTATGACAGAAGGAGAGGCATGGAGGCAGCAAGAAAATAATTTTCAGAATGGCATGCAGCTCCCGCAGTGGGATACAAAAGCCGCTACCCACTGGGTTTGTTCTGTGCTGAGTTATCTGATTTCAAGCGTTGCAAAACAATACCCCATGTCAAGGGTGATATATAAATGCAAGTTGTTGTTGATTTCAGCTGAGGCAGCAGTGGTGAAGTTACAGTAGGTTCCAGGGCCCTGGGCAAGGGAGTGAAAATAATCCCCATCCTGGTTGGCTTTCAGTGTTAGCAGTATTCACTGCTAGAAAGTGTACATATATGAGTTTCAAGTCAGGACAGGATCAGCCTCAGCTGTGATGCAATCTGTAGTCAAACAGTTTGCTGACATTCACTGTTCAAGCTAACACAGGAAGAATGGCCTCTTGGGAGGCATAGCAGAGAGCACCCGGTTCCTGTGCAAACGTGCCCCAGCACAAGGAGAGATGGATCTGTCACCTCGTGGGGCTGAACACACTGTCTGGTGGCAAGAGTGATATCTGCCAGAAACTGGACACAGATGAAGCAGATTGATGCCTAGCTGAAGATGTAGTCGTCACTTTGCCATCGAGCTGTTAGGTATCACGCACATATATTCTGAAACCTCGTCAGTTACTCCGATTTTCACAGATGTTATTAATATTTTAAATCCATTTGACTTAATTTAGATGTAATATGTATTTTCCTAGTAACTAATTATCGTATTGAAATTTTATTTTAGTTTCCCACTCCGCTGCCCACAAATTACCTGCATGTAAAAATAAACACAGAAAACATGGATGATAGAAGAGTCAGTAAAATCTCAGATGGCAAGTTGAGATCACCCAGGTTTATTTTAATTTAAAAATGCTTGCCCTGTGTCTGTCACTGGGCCTGGAGTACTCAAGGTCACAAAACATTGACATAATGACGCGTAGCATTATAACCATGTTACCACAGTGACCTGCAGGGTTTGCTTGGGTCACATCTCTCTTGAACCATGATCTAATTATTAAATGTTTGCAGCAATCTATTAGTCAAAATGAGCACATCCCTATTGTTAAACTATTTTTTTTCTTTGCAACCATTGTAGCGGACTGCAGAGAAGGGGAAACTACCATGGCAACCCGAAACTTTACCTTAAAACTCAAATGGATTAGAGGAGCCTGATTGATTGTTTATAATTTAGCTTGCGCCATATGCTGGAGGAAAGTTTTAAAGCCAAACTGTTCTGAATGTGGCTGTACAATTAAAATTAGCACAACCAACAGCAGGCCCTTGTTTTACTAATTATTTAACAGGCTGTATAGTTATTGTCCTTAACAAAGCCAGTTTCGGAACAAGGAAAGCACTTAATACTGAGGAGAGACTGCACAGCTGCTACTACCGCAGTGTACATTCAACTTGTTTAGGCAACAGAACCCTCTCACTGTAACACAATGAAGAGTCATGAACGACATTACTCTTTAATTGCTTATTTTTATTTTTACTTGAGGAAGTAGAATTAAAATGCATTAGTTTAACATAGCAGTGCTTGTTATACTGGGTGATATTTGGGTTGGTCACAAGCCAAATTCTGTCATTTGCAGCCTCTGAGTTGACTCATCTGCCTTAACATAATTTATTCTCCAACATTCATCTGTTGGGTTTCAGTTTGATTGAAATCAAGATCACATCATTGATCGATAATTATATTAGCAAATGAGCAAAAGTTATGAACACAGAGAACTGTGCATAACGTTCACACATTCTCACTCCTTAATTATTAGGTTGAACTTACTGACATTGTTTCCCAAATCTCAGTTAAGTCTAAAATATTGCTATTAATTTAAATTTGAAAATTACCAATTCTATTTATTGTGGTCTGTTAGCAGGAAATTACTACAACTGAGTGTGGACTCCTTCTGGCAATGAAAACTATTTGACACAAGTCATTCTGCCTCATGTAAACTGCCTTCTAAAATTCAGTCACCACAAAATCGGTTTGGATGAAGAAGGCCCTTCTGCCCATCTAATCTCATCCCTCCAGAACACCCACCCTACTGTCCCCATCATTGCTTCAACCTGCTTTTTAAATGAGTCCAATTTCCTGCCTCTGTCAACTTTACTGGCAACCTGTTCCATTGTTGATTACCCTCTGCATAAAGAAAAACTTCCTGGTATCTGTCCTGAAATTGCCCTTTAGAAACCTGAACCTATGTCTTTTTGTTCTACTGTCACAATATATCCTAAATTAAAGATCTGGGTTTATTTTTTCAATTCCATTTAAAATTTTACACAACTTTATGAGTCCTCTGAGTCCTCTTTATCAAGACCGAAGTGCCTAACTTGCCTAGTCGTTGCTCATGGTTTATTCCTCTGACAAGGGATTATCCTAATTGTTCTCCTCTGTATTGCCTCTCGGGTCCTTAAATCGCAGTGACCGGAACTGTTTGCAGTAATCAACATGTGGTCTGACCAGAGCAATATACAGCCTGAGAATGATGTCTGGGCATCTAAACTCAACTGATTTAGTAATATAGTCCAGCATCCTGTTTGCCTTGTTTATTGGTTATGTTAGAGAATTTCCATGCGTTGGCAGAACTTACTTTCTCAGCTTCTCTAGTAATAAATCAATGTCTATAAACCCCCCAAATGACTTTTTAACCCAACACTGACACAGCTTGGAATATACCAACTCCCATTTTTATTGAACCTTTCCCTTCTGTTCAGAACTGTTCCCAATTCACTGCAGTAAGTTCTAATAAGATTTGTATACAATTCTTGCATGCTCAAAGGTTTTCAGAATCTTGATGTAAAAACAGTTAATTTAGTTTGAAAGCAAGGCAAACTTTCCTCAGTTCTATTTACCTTGTTTTTTTAATAGTGGACGATTTTCTAAGAGACAGTCACCATAATATACTAACTTGGAGTCCTGGAGTGAGCATTAGGCAGTGCAAATCTCTGGCTACTCAATTGATGTTATTGTACAACTGAATCTTTCTGTAGTCAAACAGCTGCCAGAGTTAAATCTGAAGGACATCCATCCTTCTAACAGTGTCTAACTGAACCTTGTTATCGTGTCAACAATTACACAAAAATAAACAATATTTCTTTTTGATTCAACTAGGTTTTATGTTTTATATGTATTGTTTACACTTGGTTTTGTTATTTTCCAATAATAATAATAATACACCCTGCAATTCATATAGTGCCCTTTTATTTCAGGAGGTTGTTTTAAAGTACACTGTACTGTAAAGTGCAGTGACTGTATTTCTGTAGACAAATAATTCATTCAAACAGCAATTGAATCAAGGTTGACTATTTCTGATGAAGACTTGAATCAAAAGCTATCAAAACTCTATTCTTTCTGAGATTTGAACAATTGGAATGGAAGAAAATTTAATTTGTTTTTTTTGGTGATATATTGCCTGGATTGAAGTTTGTCGCAATAGCAGATAAGGAACACAAGGTGGAGACCTTCTCTGGGGAATATCTTCAATTCAGCTTCAACAAACCAAACACTAAATGCCATTTATTAAACAGACATAAACAGTAAGATTGTATTTTTGCAATATCTGTGCTAAAACAGCATAAAAGTCAAATGTGGAAAGATATGTTGGCTACAATCTCGCCTCTGATACCCAACAAAATCCTCTCACTCATTTTCAAACCCCTTCAAGCCCTCGCACCTCCTTACCTATCTGACCTGCTTACCCCCATTCCACCACCCACTGCTTCCGCTAGGTTGGCTCCGGCCTCCTGTTTGACCCTCGTCCCCTCTGCTCCTCGATCCGTAACTGTGCCTTCAGCCACTACGCCCAAAACTCTGGAACTCTCTCCCTCTGTCCTGCCCCCTCCCTCCACACTTTCAAATCCCGCCTAAAGACCTTCCTTTTTGATCGTGCTTACAGTCACCTCCCCCACCCTCTCCCTCTGGCATGGGGACAGACTCTGGCACTGTCAAGCACTCCAGGATGCTACCCTGTTGTTGTTGTTGTAGCTATTGTTCTGCTGTTTTATTTTTAATACTAAAGCTTCCAAAATAATAATCAATTACAGATGAAACAACCGGTTGTTAATATTTCGCTCCATTATTACGAAGGACCTATTTAATCCAATGGTGCGAATAAAAAGAGAAAACTTTATCTGAAATAAAATAAAATTTGCTTCCAGTCGCTGGTTGGCTGGTTGTGGATTTTCAACATTTCTGGTTTTAATCCAAAACTGCTGTTTTACAACGTGCTCTTGAGGTAAATTGACGTATTTTGTGACTTAACTTGAATTTGGAGTAGGGAGGGTGTCAAAATAACCCGACTTGTTAAAGACAAACATTTAGAGAAGCTATTTTCACCCGAGAGGGTTAATGCATTATCCTTGTCACTTGTTCCCATGGCTTTTCAAAACATTTCAATTCTCCATGTCACTGGAAACTGCAATTCTTTCAGAACCCAGCCCCCTCCCTTTACTATGGCGTCATCTACTAACAAAAGCTGGAGAGGCACTGAGCTAAGTTAGCATGAGTTGCACTCATACAGTACCCTGGCAAACACTGCAGATTGCTTAAACTAGAATTGCCCCAGGACAAGAGCCCTGGAGAATCTGAATCGCCAAAGGCTGCAGTTGATTAAAATGAGCTCGTTTCAGGACAACGGCTTCAAGTTTACAGCTAAAGAAGTGCACGAAATGGAAAGTTTAACCAATAAGACAGCTTGGGATAATGCGGGGTTCGAGGGATCTCCTCCCAACTCTCCCTTCAAGGTGCAGACTATCTACAATCCTGGCTCCTTCCCAGCCAACCCCTACAGCTGCGACGAACCCCCATTTTACCCAAGTAAAGAAAAGCCGGGAAAGAATGGGACACCTTCCTCTGGTTGCTGCTCCGCTGTCTTTAAAGGAATCCGCAGTAAGTGAAAGATACTCTCAATATTCAGCTCAGACTTTAAAATCTTCTTCAACTGTTGCTGCTTTAACATTGTCGTGTAGAAACAAATAAAATCAGATCCAATCCTCTAAGATAGTAAAAATGTTGATTTTCCCAAAAATGTGTTTATAGAAGAGTTACAACTGGGTGCCTCAGAGATTGACATTTTTAAACAAATAAATCTAATAATGTGTTATTCTTGAATGATCTGCTGTAGATTTCAGCAATTTTATTTCAATTTAGATTTACAGCATCTGTAGCCTTTCTTAAACAAAATAAAGGAAGCTTCTAGTTTGCAAATACCCTTAAGTATTTCAGATTCCATCGAGAGAACAGTTTGTAATTATTGTATTTTCGATATTCTGTCTCATGAAAGAATTTGTACTGAACGACTGGAAAGAAATAATATTTCTTGAAGCTAACAACAGTGAAAGGAACTTGTAACTAGGTTTCCCTTTTAAGCAGACATTCTCTGCCCGTTAATAGGAAACTAAAGTTCCCATTATCCCAAAGAGCATTGCCAGGGTTAGTATACCCTTTTCAGTTTGTTATGACCAGCAATGATGTTCAACCTGTTTGTCTCTGAAAAGTACCAGCCTGACTGTTGGTTGCAATATTAGTTATCTAGTGGCATGCTGTAGTTCAGTGGTTAGAGCATTTATTTTTGAAATCGACTGTTCCAACATTATGGTGCTCAATGCCTACTCTCCTCTCTCCCCAAGTCGAAGTCAAGCTTCACCAATATTAAGTGTTCTAAGACATTACCCTGTGCGATGGGCACTATTTATGTTGTTCTAGTTGTTGTTGCTTGCTTTTCATTTCATGCAACAATGGTGCTTTATTTCCTTTCTACAGGCCTGTGGAGCACGAAACTAACTGAAAATACGTCCAACAATCCAGAGCTTTATATCAAGACAACCTTGCGAGAGCTGTTGGTTTACATTGTTTTCCTGGTGGACATCTGTTTATGTAAGTAATGTATCTCTTTCTAATATCAAAGTCAGCAGCAAATACAGGCTCAATAACAGCACGTTTGCTCACATTCAAAATGACTGATACAAATGTATCTGTTCATCAGATGATGATGATAATAATCCTTGCCGTTGGGATAGTGCCTTTCACATCAGAAGGATGTCATAAAGAGCTTCCACGAGATTTATCGTGAAGTGACTTTATTTGTGGGCAATCGCGACAGCCATTCTACACACTGCAGTGTCCCACAGACAGATGGGATCTCAGTTAACATCAGGATGGTACCTCAGGCACTGCATTGGAGGGTCAGCTTCGACTATGCAAATTCAAGTCCTGACCTGGAGCTTGAACCTACATCTTCTGACTCAGAAGCGAGGGCTACGATGTTTACTCCCTTTGAGAATGAATTAATAAAACACTACAATACTTGAATTCGACATTGCATCTTATTTGACCTCAAATATACAGCCACTACCCTTTACTTAAATCGTATCATATTGTTTGAGATATTTCAATGATGTCATCTATAGAATGGAAAGTTTGACGATGTTTTTCATGTTTTTCATATTTTCAAGGTAATTTACTCGATTATACTTTGAAATGTTGTGACTATCTAAATATATCAGATCCAACATTTCTTACATTTTTGCCATTGCATGATGTGCAAAGTGGTAAAATAATAAAGCATACAAGGTAAAATTACTTGAAGGTTATTTCACCACAGGTAAAACTTGAACCTACTGCACTCTCTATCTTTGGAGGGCAATGCTGTATTAGGTCTCTCAGGTGTTTCAGGAATCCCTGTTAAAATGCCATGTTCCCAAGTATGGAACAATTGATTTATTTAGTTTTCATTACTTGATAAAAATCAAAAAGGGAGAATCAGCATGAAACCCTGAAAGTTACACAAGAGATAGATCATTACTTGTATTTTATTGCATGGTATCTTCTATTACATAATATTTCTGTATTATTACCATATGATTTTTGAGCTTGAGTCTCTCTCTTCCTGAATCCTCTTTCTGAAGAGTGTGACTTTCTGATAATCCTTTTTATTTATTGTTTTTTGTATTTGTATTCACTAAGGTTTCATCAGCTGGTCAAAGATTAGTTTATTGTGCCTCATGTTTACTTGGCCTCTGATGGTATAGAACACCTGTTCACTTACTTTGCTTTTTCTATATGATGAATTAAACTTATTCAATTCATCCTGGCTTCAGGTTACACTATTGAATTAAACATTTGAACTGGCATTGAAGTCATCAATTTCTATGAACTTAATATAGATACAACGGAATTGTGTTTTCTTTTGCAGCAATGTTTAAATGCCTGTCTATTATGTGTTGCTGTTGAATTAATTAGAATCTGCAAGAAGGTGATATGAGCACAGGCATTGTGCTAATGTTTGTGCTTCAAAACCTCTTTTATTTCTGAGCAAAGCTAATTGTGATGATACTTTCTGTTAGGTCATAAAATGAAATGAATGAAATGAATCTGGACCTGTCAACAATAGCATTATATTGCTATCTCTGACAGACACCTGTGGAAATATAACATTTACTGCAAAGTATTTCTATTCTGATGAAAGGAGCCAAGCATGTAATTCATAAATCAAGATTTACAAATGTTTGCCAAGTCGCACTAAGGTGATTTAATAGGTTTGAACAGAAGCAAAGGTTATTAATCTGTGATATATCAGGGCAAAAGGTGTGCCTGATAATAAATGCCTCTTTCTCTTTGAATGGGACGGACATTGTTTTCAGGTTTACATTATTTATGCAGGTGAATGAGAACATGCAGAAAGCTTGCAGGCTGACGTGTTGGTAATGTTGATTAGTGGACAGTTCTGACGGTTCCATTTTAGTTGCTAATTGATTTTCCTCAAAGTTTTCCAGCATCTTTATTAGGAGCGTTTTCTTCAATCCTATTAATTTCTCATTACAGGGGCTCAATCATCGATTACAAGAATCACAAATTTATATTCTAAGGGATATTCTTGAGTCTGCTCAGATTAACAACATTTATGATTAGATATTGGAAGCAGAAACAAAAGGAGGGGTTTGTTTAGGCAAATAATAATACACATAATAATAATAATAATAATAATAATAATAATAATCCTTGCTTTCTATGTAGCTTCTTTTACGTCAGGAAAATATTTCAAAGTGCTTCACAGGACTTACTGTTAAGGGTAGTGACTGCGTGGTTTTTAGATAAAGTACTGAATGGAGGCTTCCACACTAATGCCAAATACAAAACTTCTGTAAACATAGATTGAGAGGTTATCATTAGTGGCTCTGTTAGAATGTTTGTCTCGTTCTTTCCCCCACCAATACTACTTCAGTGTAACAAGCTCCAAGGGCTAAGTTTCAGTGACCTCAACTCTTGATCAGGTTTCTTTGTTTCTCTCATTCAAATTGAGATGTAAAAACTGTACAGATATCAACACATATGTAGTCTAAATTTAAAACATCTTTTGCAGCTCAAAGTCATAATGGCGATTATAGTATTATTTTACAGAGATCAAAAACCTGGAACGCAAATTCCAAACAGCAGAGGATTTGCTCTGAACTAATGACCAGGTATTACATTTAATGATAGTATAACCATAACATCTTCTGTCTTATTTCTGTTTTTCTAGTGACCTATGGAATGACCAGTTCAAATACTTTCTATTACACAAAGGTCATGTCAAACCTTTTCCTCTCAGCTGCATCGGACACAGGTGTGTCCTTTCAGACAATTGGCAGCATGGCTGACTTCTGGAGTGTGAGTAAAGCTCTGTGAATCTGTTTCATGACATGGCTGGTCCAAGTTATTTCTGTTACAATACTTACATATCCCGTGTTCATTGCATTCTAAAAGTGGTCATTAAGTTTTGGCAAATCAAAAACAGAAGTCACTGGGAACACTCAGCAGGTCAGGCAGCATCTATGGAGAAAGGAAAGTGAGTCAATATTTTGGGTCCATGACCCTTGGGTTTTGATTAAGTTTTGGCATTCTGCTATGGAATACAGACGACCCGTCAAACAACTAAAAATACAGCATGTGGTGTCATTTTGGAATGAACATAAAGTAAACCTTTTTATTATCGCCTAACTTTCAGGCAGAAAATAGGGATCATTTCTACCCTAAATTATTCTTGGGCAATTGTGGTTCTATTGAAGCACAAATGATTGGAGTATTACTCCTAAAATAAGATGTTTCATAAACATTTCTATTGCATTCTTTACTGGATCCATTATCATCATCAAAAAAAACTAGATTTTTTTAAATGACCTTATAAGTATTTTTTGAGCAATAAACATAATAGGGAAACATATTAGAATATGATAATTATCATTGACCAAAACAAGCAGTCAAAGGCTGGCAGTAGTTCTCATTTGGCTTCAGGTGTGAGTGCTTCCCTCTTGCCAAGGTAAAGTGATAGCTATTGATTGTGTTTGGTCACATTTTGATTTATGTAGTAATTATCATGGGTGATATTATT
Source organism: Callorhinchus milii (assembly GCF_018977255.1). Classification (NCBI taxonomy): domain Eukaryota; kingdom Metazoa; phylum Chordata; class Chondrichthyes; order Chimaeriformes; family Callorhinchidae; genus Callorhinchus; species Callorhinchus milii. The sequence goes on along the minus strand of NW_024704748.1, from coordinate 16,681,550 downwards.
ATGCGCCAATATTTCCTCCTCCAAGAATTATATTCAGTGTTAATTATGAAAAGTATTCACTGGTCTTGCTTTAATAACTTGTTTTTCTCCTGAAAAGACAGTTGTTTTAGTTCTTATTTTGTAACTACAGATTGAAGGTTCCAGAAATTGACTATAATAACTAGGTGTTTCCTGGACTGAATCCAACTTGTTCAATGTGATCATTCATTCTGGGCATAGCTCCACCTGTCTTTTCAGAGAAGATGAATAATATCCTCAGTTTCATTGTATGTTTTTTGTTGGTGTCATCTATCATAACAGGCTTCAGATAATTATATATTTGATTATATACAGAGATTAAGGCACGTGTGTGAGATGAGATAAGTGTACAATGCCAGTGAGTTACAAGGGAATAATGAGTCTTTTGATCTCTCATTGTAAGGAGAGTCCTGAGATCATGTGCAACTAAGTTCAGGACATTTTTACTCTATCCAGTATACATTTTAGGATTTATTCTACATCTACAGTAGTTTATTAAGCTTGGTAGAGATAACTGATTATAGTTGAAAGGATAACAAAAATCACAGTGATGCAATAACTAAAACACAAGGCATCACAAGACTTCTGCTAATGTAACAAGAACACTTTCTTTCCAGCAAGCTACAGGAAAACACACAATATGTTATAAACAAGAATTTGCTGTAACTGTGAATATAAATATTTCTTATGGTACTTTCTATTTATTGATATCTCAGTTAATATTATGTTATAATGTCAAAAGAAAAACACTTGAAATGACTTTTTAAAATCAGCAGTAATAATTTCTTTTAATTTTCATATTAATATAGTTGATTAATATTTCACATTAAAATGTGGCAAATTTGCTAATGTATAAAGCACTCAAAAAGGCTGTGAGTTAAAACTTCACTGAAAATAGGTTTTGTGGTTTCAAAGCCTGAGATTCTCTCAATCTAAATCTGTGTCTTAATTATTAAACAATGCATTCTTAGCTTGTAACTCCAGTCTCGACCGGTGAGAAAATGGTGCAACAAAATATTTAGACTGCCAACCAGACTACAACAAGTCAACAATAGGTGGCAGTATTATCAAAAGAAATGTTGATCATCTGATGAAAACACTGGCAAGTTTTGGGGAGCGGAACTAGCTAGAGTAATCCTTATAACTATTCTGGTAACCTCACTGGAGACTAGACATCTGGTAGCAGGATTGGGCTAGGTTATGTCTTCATAGTCTAATAGGCTGACAATATTTATTGAGATGTATCAACCAGCAATAACAGAAAGTAGCTGTTTTGTCATTCCATCTATATCATGGGATTCATGATCTTTTTAATCCATTTTTCAGCTGAACAACTTCTGGGAGATCCTGGAAGAATGTTTAAATTCTGAACATTTGTAATTGTGTTTTTCAATTACAAGTTACAAATGACATTGATGTGGAGAGTGAGACATTGAACACATTAGACTTCCCTAGTAATTTCCTGTTCAAGTTCAGTTATGGATGTAATTCCCATCACTACACTTGCCAAATAAAATGTTTTACTCATTCTAGTTGGTCTCTAGGATGTGGTTGCATAGAATCCTTTTGCTGTTATAACAAACTTCTTTTAATGATGCTACGGTTTCCATAGTAATTAAAATGGCAGCTACAAACCTCCCTATGGAAACTATGTGTGTTTGTTTTCACTTTTCCAAAGGAAATAACAAGTCAAGCTAAATTCTTCAAAAAATATTTTATAGTCTTCTTGAGGGAAACAGATAACTCTATTTCACTGCTTAATCAAATGGCCAAGGGCCTGAATGGTATTAAGTACACATAGTGGAACACAAATGATGACCATTAGGTCTAGAGACCGATTCTATTTGGTTTACATTCTGATGCTTTGAGACATCCTCCCAACATGAAAGGTGCTATATAAATGTAAAACATATTGTAGGTTGCTGACTTGCTAATCAGTAATAAAGCCTTATTGGGAAATGCTCCTATTTTTCAAATATAATCAGGATGATGATAACATAACTGAGGTGACTGGATGGAGAAATTAAGTATTCCTCAGGGTTCATCATTCTAACCCTGGGGTTCATCCTGTTTGGTCTCTATCTACCTACCCACTCTTAGGTGATGATCTACCTTGAATGCATTTATTTTCACTCTTCCAATGGAGAATATGATTATTATTGTAGTGCATAAACACAGCTTAAAAAGTCCACTGCTGTACATTCTTAATAATAATCCTTGCATTTGGTACAGTGCCCTTCACGTTAGAAAATGTTGAAGTATACGTTATAAATATTTTGAAAGCTTGTACATCTTACTTTTATGTGCATTTATCTTCATGAATTGCATAAAACCTGTTTGTTTTGTGTTGATTCAGTACACACAGGGTCCATTGCTGAATGGATTGTACTGGACCAAGTGGTACAATAACGATTCCTTCTCACGTGGCCCTCATTCATTCATTTACTACGAGAATATGGTGCTGGGTGTACCGCGAATCCGACAGATAAAAGTAATGAACAACTCGTGTGTGGTTCACAAGGACTTTCGAGAAGACATCACTGGATGCTATAATGTTTATTCATTAGACAATGAAAACAAAGCTCCATTTGGACTTCAAAATGGAACAGCGTGAGTGTATCCTTTTTTTATTAATAATGGAATAAACAAATATCACATTGGACAATAATTGTTCCACTTATTGCCTGTTCAATGTTGTGCTGTGACTACATATTAATGGAAGAAAGCAAAATCATGTAGTAGCATATTAATGTCTCCAAAAAATGGGTTGAATGTTCCTGATACCACACAATGTAGTTATGATTACACATGAGCTGCTCTAGAAGTTTTTCACTCTTAGTTTCTTCCTTAATATTATCAGTAAAATAAAACCACAGTTTACAGAATTCACAGTATTGAATTCCTAAATAGTTCTATTTATTAACATTTAGCACATGGTTTTATAAACTACATCTTCTAAATAGCTTTGAGATCTGTCTAAGATTTCTGACTGAAATTAATAAATTACACCATTTTAATATCAATTTGTTGGGATTTTAAGCAGATTTAATTATTGATAGATCCTAAATAATGTTACAGGAAAGCACAAATATCTGCCACTGTAACCATGTTTTATGCACAGGTAAATGTGATACATTTATTTTGTTAATTGAATGTGGTCTTTACACAGATGGACCTACTCTTCCGAGGAACAACTTGGAGGCTCCTCACACTGGGGTAAGCTAACTGTGTACAGTGGTGGTGGTTATTACCAGGACCTCAAGTCAAATATGGTCGAAAGTTCTGCAATTCTACAGGACCTAAAGGACAACCTGTGGCTGGACAGAGGGACTCGGGCAGTTTTCGTTGATCTTTCAGTGTATAATGCCAACATTAATCTGTTCTGCATTATAAGGTGGGTCATAAAAATGTTTACTTTCGTAGAGACATCAATCATATCCTAAACATTAAATTTAGGTTGTTCAAGAATTTTTAATTTGTTGCAAAGTCTGGAGATGTATCATTATTTAGTTAAGTTATAGTTCAGATATGGAATGATGCCAGGCGTTTTTGTCTCTCAAGCCAATAATAACTACTGTATACAATTACATATCGTATTGCAATTTCAACATTGTTAATGGAAAGGTTGGTTAATCTGCAGAAGTTTGACTTCTAATCATTAAGTAACACGTCCAACAAATGAATAGCAACATTATACTGAATGTATTTGATTTGGTTTTAAGCACTACAGGTTGTGGTTTTGACATGTGACATGACTATCTTGTACCAGATAATTAACAAAAATAAACTGTTAAAACCAAGCTGTACTTTGGATCATTGCGATGTAGTGAACAAGGCAAATATCGGAATTCATCCAGGTTCCTTCCCCCCACCCCTTTCACCCCAACCCCACCGTGATAGAACAGATAACTGGAAGTAGCTTTCCACTTTTTCGCCAGAGGATGCATTCAGACAAATAATACATTGGGAAGGAAACTTTTGTAATGATTCTTACATCAAGTATCAAAATAATATCAAATAATAAATAGCAAATAATAAATAATAAATAACAGACAATCTTAATGATGATAGCACACATAACTTGTAACAATTTCATGATATTTGCACAAGCTGTGCCTTTGTGTTTGTATTCATTCTAACACTGCCCCTTTCTTAAAGGTTGGTAGTAGAATTCCCTGCAACTGGTGGTGCAGTAACCTCTTGGCAATTTCGCACAGTGAAACTCATTCGATATGTCAACAACTGGGATTACTTTATCATAGGCTGTGAAATAGTCTTCTGTGTCTTCATCTTTTACTACATTGTGGAAGAGATACTGGAAATAAGAATACATAAACTGCAATACATAAAATGTATTTGGAACTGCTTGGACCTGATGGTAATATTGGTAAGTTTATACTTTTTCTAAACCATTTTGTCCTTTTTTTGGAGGTGGATACAACCATCCTCTATCAGGGATTTATGATAAGCTAACAGGAGGTGTGTTTGAAGCAGAGCTTGACGGGTTGTGAGAGCTCCCCTACTTCAAACAAAAATGCCTTGTAACTGTGTAACAGTGTCTAATGTCAGATTAGTGCAAGTAAGAACCAATACAACATGAACAAACTTAAATAAAATGTAAAACAGGGACTGAAGCTTGTGAGCTTCTGATTGGGAATTGAACAGCAAATTGCTAGAGATATTGAGTTGACAAAGCTTTTTGTTATTTATTCTAAAATATAGAATTTCATAATTCGTGGCTATAACACGGATATCAATAGAATTAGAGAAGTTGCTTTTTATAGCAGGCATAAATGTAATTTGTGGTAATAATAACAGTTGTGTTTCTACAACTTCTATGGTAATAACAGGAGCCAATTGTCTTTTCCAGCTTTCTCTAGTTTCAATAGGTTTCCACATCTTCCGCACGATTAAAGTGAACATAATATTGGGAGCATTGTTGAAGTATCCTGAAGCCTATGCTGACTTTGAATTCTTGGCTTTTTGGCAGACACAGTACAACAACATGAATGCAGTCAATTTGTTTTTTGCTTGGATCAAAGTAAGTAGTTATGCCTAGAAAAACACCAACTATAGAATTATATTCTATGTCACTGTCTCCCAGGGCTGGAAGGTTTTGTTTGCTTTTCAACTACCAAACATAATGCTTAAATAGTAGCAACTTTATATTAGCCCAATACAGCTGAAACAAACAATTTAAATAGTTTCCATTAAAAAAATGTTTTATTCTCAATCGTTTTTTTAATGAGTTACACTTTTTTTTAACCTTTTCTAGATTTTGCACTGGGAGTACAGGTCTCACTGTGATCTTTTGATTTCTGTTGTAGTCAGCCTAAAGAAGGTTGTGTTGTTTTATTTGCAGTCATACAGTTGACAATTGGCTGAGAGTGACAGATGACCTTAGCCTAAATCCAGCAAACAGCAAACCTCTGCTTAGAAAAATATAAATAAAATACTCTAAACACACAACTTTCTCAATGTCCATTCCTAACATCTCAGAGCGTTCCAGTAAATTATTTACCATTTCATTACAAATGTAAAGTAAAATTACCGCAATAGAAAACAAAACTAAACCTGGTTGCCTGAATACACTGACAGCTTTTATGTCTACAAATTTGCTCTATGACTGTTAATTGTCCTCCCATGCATACACGTTTTACAACAAAGTACTCAACGTTAAATACATCAATTAACAGTCATTTGTCCCCACAATGTAAGAGAAATGTCAAGATGGGCATTATGGACTTCTCTCAACTTTAACTTAGTTAAAACATTTACAGGATTTGAAGATGGTGCTCCAGATGTCCCATTGCCACTCTATATGTGTCTTTTAAAAGTAATCAAATTTCTTAGTAAGGAGTTATTTTTAATGTATGCTTTCCTTTATTCAGATTTTCAAGTATATTAGTTTTAATAAGACTATGACCCAGCTGTCCTCGACACTAGCACGGTGTGCTAAGGACATTCTTGGTTTTGCGATTATGTTCTTCATCGTTTTCTTCGCCTACGCTCAGCTGGGCTACCTTCTATTTGGAACCCAGGTAGAGAACTTCAGCACCTTCCTCAAATGCATGTAAGTTCACTTCTCCTTCAGTCAAATATTGCCTTGTATGTTAATTTTTTTCTTTAAAAAACTCTTTTTTTTGCTCAAACCAGCATTCTCTCAATTGGTTCGACCAATTTATTCCCTAAAGTGATAACTAAAGTTTAAACTGGGTGAACTTGATGAAACAGGTACAGAAGTCAGTTAATCTAAGAGTTCCAAACTGATGAGTCAACATTATGGGATAAAGTGATAGAATTGAATATATGTTATCAACAGGACTATAGTTAAGGGAGAGAACAATTATTTCAAACCATTTTTGCAGACATTTATGATAAAATTGAAACAAGAATCCAGTTGCCAGGTTTAATTGGCTCAAGGACAAACACATAAAGATTCTGTGTATACAACCCAGTGATGTATTTTACTTATAGTAGGCAGTGAAACAACACAGAGGTAACTCTAGTTTCCTACTGTAGTATAAACATTGCAAATAAAAAATAAACGGGCCTTCAAAACGTGGTCACCTGGCTTTCCCAGCTCTATATATTGAAACAGTAAAGTAATAAATACTGAATTACCTTTCAACTCCATTAAAGAAATTACTTCAGTAATATCTCATTCTAAAGTGCTGTTTGCTCCTATTTCATTTTATACATGTAACTCTTTAATCTTTTCCCAGCTTCACGCAGTTTCGAATTATCCTGGGTGACTTCAATTATGATGAAATAGACAACGCCAACAGAATCTTAGGTCCAATTTACTTTGTCACATATGTATTCTTTGTTTTCTTTGTCCTTCTTGTAAGTTACATCTAATATCTAATACGAATCAAACAATTTCACAATCTTTCAATTAAGTAGCTATTTTACCCAATGATTTTTCAAACATTGTTCTCTTTCAGAATATGTTCTTGGCTATTATAAATGATACATATTCTGAGGTGAAGGCAGATCTCTCAGATCAGAAAGATGAGCTCCAGATTACCAACTTTATCAAGCAGGTTTGTTTGACCATTTTTGTTTAGTGCAAAAATACCGACATTTTATGCAATAACGTAATAAAAAAAACTAAAGGTTCTTATTTAATTTCCTTTTGAAATTACGATATGTAATAATCAACGATGTCCATCAAAAACATTGTTCAGCAGCATTCTTTGCAGTTTCGGTTTGAGTAAGCTTGTATGCTTGCCTTCGTATTTTTCCATCAGCCTGAACGTTTTCTAAAATATATCTGTATTGTTTCAATTGAAAGGGATACAATAAAGCTCTAACGAAGATGAAACGGAAGAAAGAGAGGATTGCTGATGTTCAAAAAGCACTGCAGATTGGATCCAAGGAACTAGGTTTTGAGGATTTCAAAAACAACCTTAAAGGGTATGAATTTACAAAATACAATTGACATTTATATCGTGCCTTTCAAGTTGAGAGGATTTTTTGCTAGTAAAAAAAAATCAGATTTCTACCTGCACAATTCTTGATTGCATTTTTCTGAATTACAAAACTTACGCAGAAAAGTGCTGTTGAAATGTTTTGAAATGTACTCGATATTTTTCAGGTTGGGTCATTCGGACCAAGAGATCGCAGATGCATTCTCGAAATATGACTATGATGGCAATAAGATTCTGGATGAGGAGGAACAGACAAGAATGAAAGAAGAGTTAGAAGAAAAGAAGGTAAGCAGTGTTAGCCATCCAGACAGAAATTGATGAAAAGCATGATGTAGATCTTCGGTTCAAAACAAAGAAAAACAACAACAACTGGTGCACAGTCCAAAGACTAGAGTAACACTTATCTACTGGTCCCATCAGTACTTTATAGTTCCAGTGCAAAAAAAAAGCTAAATTGGGTCTATCTTTAAGCTGCAAATAATCACTATCTTTTCAGTTGTGATGGTTGTCTATTTTTGTTCTGCAGAGTTACTGATTTCTTCCATGTCATGCTATTGCGACTGCAGACTTTAGTCCCGATCCTAAATAACATTTGGGTAACATTTTTTTGAGTAAAATGAGTGATAGTAGGTAGTCTTTTCAGTCTTTATTCAAACAAACTGCTAGCATAATTTCAAAGGCATTTTTTCCTTAGTAACCTAATTATTATATGAAATGAAGCAGAAGTATAATGTCTATTTTTGTTATGCAGGTTGCTTTGAGTGTGGAGATAGAGAACATGGGAAGGAATTTTATGTGTCCAAATAGCACACACGCCTTTACTCAGTCAAAAGACTTTGATGATGATACAAAAAGCAATAAGATCGCCAACAAAGCAAACACTGGCATATCAGATGAAGAGTTCCAAAGGTACGTATCGTGAATAGGAGTAATAAAGCACCGACAGAATTTTGAAATAAAACATAACCACCCAAGTAGCTTTGGAGGTTTAATAAAAAGAACGTTATTACTTTAAATGAAAGCAAACTCGTCATATTTTTAATTGGTAAATCTCTTGTTAAAATTCATATTTTATCAATTGGCGCAGTTCTGTAATGAAATCTTCCCATTCTAGTTTGGCACATCGTGTGATTCAGCTGGAACATTTAATTGGCAACACTGTGTCCAAAATTGATGCCATCACTATCAAACTTGAGATTATGGAAAGAAACAAAGTGAAACGGAAAGACATGATGGGAAAACTTCTTGACAGTATTCATGAGGTAAACATCAGAAATCTATTACTTTAAGTTCCTTTAAAACAATATTATCACAGAAACCACAATCATTGTATAAAATATAATTGCGCATGTGAATCTCCCTGCCTACAAATAGCTTTATTTCAGAGAATAATTTGCTTTCACCTGCTTTAGAATATTTTGCATTGTTTTGACATGCTGCAGAATGATTATAAATCCATTGACTAGGAATGATTATAATAATAATAATAATAATAATAATAATCCTGCTTTGTGAAATGCTCTGTGAAATTTGTTTTTCAAGGATGCGAGATGTGGACACAATGGCCAAGTAGGAAATACAGAAAAGGAATAGCAGGAAAATTGGGATTCTGCCTCAGCACGAATATCAATGTCAAATCACTGAGAGGATGTTTCCTGTGGACATCACCCTGAATCATGTAAATCAGGTTCATCAGCAATTTGCTCCTCAAAGAATAATCAGCAGAATCCATTTTAACTCGTACTTTTAGGGCAAACTTTTTGCATGGTTTGTTATTTATTTTGCACAATCTCTGATTAATTTACATCTAATTTCTTCATTGTTATCAGTCACGTCGCAAAATAGACCCTAAAACTTCAAGTATGATTTTATAATGAGCATATTTATGTTAGTCTGCTAGACTTTGGTGTTGTCTGTGACTGGTCCTATCTGCTCCCATCTGTGCAGCTTTGCAACAGCAAAGCAGTGCAGTAAAAACGTGGAGATATTGTATATAGGATTGGAATTCATTAAGAGAAACATAATTCATCATCAAACAATATATTACAAAAATAAACTAGAAAAGTGTCAGGCAGGTGAATTAATTTAAATGTATTACTAAATGAGAGTTAGTTCACCTATATATAAAACAATTCTTCACCTTGCATGCAAGTATTTCAGTAGATTTAACTATCTGTAAAATATTCAACAGTTCAAAGGCTGATGTTGCTTCTGACATGTTATAAGTAGGAATCCATTCTAAAATGCTACAACGTGCTTTATATTTGTTTGAGTTAAAAACATTTTTCATTAAAGTGGTGCCCCTGCGTGCAAGTGATAATAATAATAATAATAATAATAATAATAATAATAATAATCCTTGCATTTAATATAGCGCTTTTCACGTCGGGAGGACGTCCCAAAGCGCTTTATTTTGAAGATTTGTGATTTGAAATGGAAACATTCAAACAGTTTCTTTGTAATTGTAATATGAAAAGGGTCTAAAAATGGAAGTCCTTGCCACATTTACCTAACAATTCCCTGTTCATTCAGAAAGAGTAGCAGTAGACTTTGTAAGCAAGCCATGAGAAAATAGAATGGAGTATGTTTCATGTGCCCGTCTGTTTAAATCCATGTTCACAGCAGAATCAAAGTTATTAAATTGCAGCCTTCACCTTTGCAAGTCATAGTTGCTCCTTTGCCCTTTGACAATCTTTGGCAGCAAATCCTATCACTTCACGATCATCACAAAGGGAACTGTATATAAACATGTTTACAGGCATCAAAATACATAGTACAGTAACAAACCTTTAACCATTTGTTTGCCATGATGTTGCGATCTCAAGTCCCAGTGTTTGAGTCAAAAGACCAGACAATAAAGTTTTGTGGCTAACTCAGTTTATTTAAATTTAAGCACAGCAGGAATCCATAAAACATAAACTACCCGGTTCTGGAGCAGTCAGTGTGCTTGGCTCTTCGTCTCCCATGTGCCTGGTTCCCTATTAAGTCTGCTGCTTTATGTCAACAAGCTTTCAACTTTATACCTTTCCTATCTTATTCGTGACATGCTTTACACCTCTTTGTTCATCCAATCAATGGTCAGGCACATAGGTCTTTCGCAACTGGGAAAAGAGTCAACCGTGCTATTACTTTTGTGTTTCCCAAGAACTGGGCGTTTTGACTACAAAACAGCTTGTATCCTCCTAAGGCCAGTGGTTGTCTTACTTCAACATTTCATGTTGACCATTTCTTCTTAAAAAACAACTTGTGCTATTAACAGATGTTGAGTGATGGTTCAGATACAAAATGGATTAATACAAACAAGATTAACAATTTAATGTTTACAATTTTATTTAGCCCTGCCTTAAATCATTTCCTTATATATGTCATATTCTAACAATGAGCACACACTTAATAATTATTTTACTTCTATTACAAATAATCCTTAAACTACATTATTGTCTTTCACTGTGGAGAAGCCCTTTTTGTTCCACAATGCATCTTATACAGCCATCTGGTATTTATTATTAACTCAAACTTTGTTAATCAGAGATGCAATTCAGGAATATAATATGTTTTGCGTCCGAAGCATTTGCAAAAAAATGCATACACACGATATGATTCTGGATTATGTGCATAAATATAGGAGTGCTTAAAATTCAAATTAAACTCTCCGTAGAAATTAAGTGAGTAAACTGTTTCTTTTAAAGCAATCCCAAATCTCTTGAAAAGTTTTACAGCTCAGCTAGAGAGTTCCCGTTGGCCATAGTCATGACACCCTTAAATGAAATAGACAATGGAATTCTCTTGTCTATAAATTCTAATGTTACAAAGTAGATTCCTTTGTGCAATAGGATGAGTTGGAATTTCGCCCCAAAATAATACTGTCAAACTTATTTTTCTGACTAACACAAATTTGAGGATTAAATTAAAAAAGAGAAAGTTGTTGCTTGCAAAATGATATTCAGAAAAGCTTATAGTATGTTTGAAATGTCCTTTAAACTTTTCTCACTAAATATTCATCATATGCTGATTTCTAAAATTAATGCTCCTTTCATTGTGCATTTATAATGGGAAATGACAAAATAAATATGCATGGAAAAGATTGTCAATTTTGCCAATAGATCTACATATATTGTAGATGAGTTTGCTTATTATTCAAATGTCCAATCAAATTCTAATTCCTGACAAAAGGTTGGTTTGGGGAACATATTATCCAGGATAGCTTCTTAAAATGTTCTCTGTATGATGTTTTATTCAGCAGTAATATTTAATGATAGTGAAACTTGCAGATGTATAATAGGAACAGTAGAAGATTGCTTTAAAATAGTGTAGTGGGGTATATTTACATTTAGGTACTGCCATTGTGACAAACTTTGCATTGAGGTTGTTATAACCTGCAGCATAAATCCCTTTATTTTTATTGCATTTGTGCATGTATGATCTGACAGTGTTTTTATGTGATCGAGGTTTGTGAGTAAAGCAGTAATTCCACTAAAATATTTTGAAATCAATTTGACTTGAAGAATGTAGATTTCCCCTCCAGGTTCACCTTGTATGAAATCCCACCTGTTTAATAGAATGTTGATAAAGGAGTACAATACACTGGAAAAATATTTTTAATAGAAAAAAGTGTCCTGCAAAACGAGAAAGGCCTATTTTGGCTGACGTATGCAAAGGATCCCACCTCAGATGGCTTTCATTATGTTGAGTAGACTGGAGTTCACACTTATGGTAAGCAAACCCAGAATATGCAACATGACAATTCTGCAGGAGTAAAAAATGAGCAATTTGGGACAATGAGAATGATTCTAAAAAGTTTCTAAGGGAAAAGCACTTCAAATTGAAAGCACTTTTCTAGCGTGTTGTTCTTCTTTAAAGCCGTGTTTGTAACCCATTGGTGTAACTGCAATGTCCTAATTAACTGGCAGCGTAATGTCTCCAACAAAGTGTAAATTGTGATGTAGTTGCTAGTGTAGACTCAAAAGCACTTTATCCCTATACCTGCAGAAAAAATATATCCTTAGTCATTTTTGTGACAAATATATTTATTGTATTGAGTGAAGTGAATAAAGCATAACATTTAATAAATGCAATGTCAAGCAATATCTTGTGTGTTTACTTACAGTTTGATTAATCAAAGGTGTAGAAAGCTGCACAATCCTTATGCTTTAAACATATCATTAGTACAATGAATAGCAGTCATTTTAGTTCGGTTTATTATTTAAGACTTTTGTATTCCCCAAATCAGTGCTATTTTTAGACATAAATATTCACTTTTTGCCTTGATTTGAAATGCCTAATAAAAGCAGAACCTTTATTTTCTTTCTGATAGAGGTAGTTGCCTCATAATAGTGATATATACTAGTTCAGCTGGGGAGAAAGGAAGGGGATAACTTGTAATAGAGAAGGTTGTGACTATGTGAACCCTCAATGATATATCCTTCTAATCCCCAATATTCCAGTGGAGAGATTGGGTTACTCAACCTTATGGAAGGGTGACTCCAGTCAAACTATATTCAACATTATGGAGTTGTTTCATCTGTGCTATTATAAATGAAATGTAACAAGTAATAATATAATGAACCTTCCATTTGATATAGTGCCTTATCATTTCATTGAGACATCTCAATGCACTTCACAAAATATATTGTAAAGTGCATTGACTGTGTATTTTATAGACGATACACAGCAGCCAATTGAGCATGGTAAGTAAAGCATTTAGACTTGTATCCCATGGTCTTGACATTGTGACTTTAAATCCAATGAGTTTGACCAACAAGCATTTCATTATTTCTGCATCATTTATCAATTTTCTTGGTACTAAAGCAGCTCAGAGCTAAAATATCCCTTTGATCAACGTGATTAAAGCAGCTGAAATAAACTGAGTTATTTCCGAAGCAGAGTTAGCCCTCTTCTCACGGAGATGCAAAGCTGTCTTCTACATTTCTTATAGTATTATAATGGTTCAATCAGCCTGAAACAAATACTTCAGATGCCAGGCAATCGTTGAGGCCTGAGTGAAGCATTGATCCTTCATCTAGGTATAAGCACTTTTCCATGGTGTGAGCCTTAACATTTTTAAAGCATGGGATACAGGGCTGGTGGAAATCACCACCAGTCAACCTGAGCTCCTAGGAATGATCAGGAGGTTAAGGAAAGTATTGCACAATCACTGTATCTATTTTCGTCTTGCATTCCAATTTGCCTTCAAGTTAGCTCATGTGTATTGCTCAGGTATAGTGTATTTGCAAAGAAAAGGAATTTTTTCCTGGTTTCCTCACCAACAATCTTCCAGATAAATTGATCAGTCACTTCTTAGATGTTTGTGCGACATGACTGCATAAATTGGTTGTTGTGGTCACCTACAAATGCACAGGCACAGAACCTTACAGAAATTCTATTTAAATGCACAGCAGATGTGTGTGAGTAATAACTCTTTGGCTAATATTCCAATACAATGTTGGAGAGGAAAATATTACCAAAATCACTGTATCTATTTTGTTCTTGCATTGCAATTTGCTTTCAAGTTAGCCCATGTGTATTGCTCGTGTATCACGTGTGTAAAATTTTAGCGGAAGAGTATTTTGCAGGATGGCACATACTCAGATTTTATAAACGTTACACAACCTATTGAGAATCAAATGCCACTCAGAAAACAAATCTTATTTCCTTTTTGAAATGTACAGCAGATTTTCACATTTTTATTTTCAATTGTATTAGTAACCGAATGTGTGGTATACAAAGATAGTGTGATTGATGTATAATAATCGTGGGATAATAAATAGACAGATATGATATTTTACATTCTATCTCCTTGTGGAGAGACTTTTTAGAACATGACATTTTCTTCCATATTTGCAAAATAAGGTTTCATGAGTAATGCCAGAGTACTCCTTTGTAAATGATTTCTACCATGTGTGGTGTAAAATTAAACAATTTCAGTGTATTGGGTGTCTTGAAGTCAGTATAGCCAAACGATGTCCTTACACAATGGTACTACCTCTGGGTGGCAATTGTTCTTGCCTTGTGATCTATGCTGAAAACAATGATATGAGATGCAATAGAAAATAACTTAAAATTCATATTTTGAAATCTTTGCCTCGTGCTGATGGTGGGTAACAATTTGGGAACACACTTCATTCTCCAGTGAGGACATCTTTAATACTAATGAGAAAAATATCTAATGAAAAAATAGAGTTCAAATGTTAAGTGAACTTAGAATGTTTGAAGTTTCCTGAAAAAAGTAAATAAACAATTCTGTTAATCTACAGAGGAAAATGAATTCAATTCATGCAAATTGTAGAGGACAAATAATGAACAACTAGCAGCGCACATTCACACTTCGAAAAAATTACCTGAGGCGAGGCCTCAGTGAACTTGTTTGGGTAACCTGCAAGTTTTAGAAACAGTAGGCCATGAAGTAGAGATCTCCTAGCAAGAGGTACAGAATGCAGAAACCTCAGTACTCATTCCCCTAGTAGGTCAATAAATACATCATTGGGAACAATAACAACAAATTTACTTTTGTATAGGACCTTTCATGTCAGGTGGATGCCCCAAAGCACTGAGAGGTAGACAAAAGCAAGATGACAAAGAAGTATGGTTAGAGGAGGGAGTAGTGCAATGGATTGGTATGTTATATTATGGATGTACAAAACATATTTGCACAAATAGCTCCTATATAAGTGAACCCTACCTGTCTGACATCCAGTCCTGGACGAGAGACAACTTTCTTCAGCTCAATGTGTGCAAAACTGAGGCCCTCCTGATTGGCTCGCGTCAGTGCCTCTGCACCTCAGGCGCTGACAGCATCAGCATCCAAGGCTGCACTCTCCACCTCTCAAAGCCAGTCAGGAACCTCGGTGTTCTGTTCGACCCTGAGCTGTCCTTTCTTCCCCACATCCGTGCCACAACTGGCACTGCCTTCCACCACCTCCGGAACATCGGCAGACTACGACACTACCTCACCTCTCACGCTGCTGAAACACTGGTCCACGCCTTTATCACCTCAAGGCTGGACTACGGGAACTCTCTCTTCGCCGGCCTTCCCGGCACCTCCCTCCACAAGTTGCAGGTCATTCAGAACTCTGCAGCTCGTGTACTGTCCCGCACCGGGTTTCGCGACCACATCACTCCCACCCTCTCTCACCTCCACTGGCTTCCCATCCCCCAGAGGATTGAATTCAAGATCCTCATCCTCACCTACAAGGCCATTCACGGCCTTGCTCCCTCCTACCTCTCTGACCTACTATCCCCCTACTTACCTGCCTGTACCCTCCGTTCCTCTGGCTCCGGTCTGCTCCACATCTCCCGCCCCAACCGCCCTACCATCGGTGGTCGGGCTTTCAGCCTCTCAGCCCCTAGGCTCTGGAACTCCATCCCCCATTGCCTTCGCCTTGCCTCCTCCCTTTTCTCCTTCAAGACCTTTCTCTTCAACAGTGCCTTCAGCTCCCCTCTCGACTCTCTACCCCCTCCTCGCTCCCTCCCTTCCCTTCCCATGTGATAATGGAGTGATGCTCTTGCAATATGACATTGAAATGTAACACCCTAGTGGGTATGGCAGCATTTCGACACAATCACATTTTAATGGGTGGATGCTATTCAACCTGCTGAAAGCCTGAAAATCTATTTAAACAGCAGATGTGCGTGAATAATAACCCTTTGGCTAATATACCAATGCAATGTTGAAGAAGTACTGCCTTATCATTTATTCTTCAGATGAGATTCTAAACCAAAGCCCATTTACTTGCTCAGGTTATGAATCCTATGACACTATTTGCAAAGAAAAGGAATTTTTTCCTGGTTTCCTCAGCAAGAATCTACCAGCTAAATTGACCATTCAATTCTTAGATGTTTGTGCGACATGACTCAGCATAAATTGGTTGCTGTGGTCACCTACAAATACACAGTCACTGTACTTTACAGAAATTCCCCGTAAAGCCCTTTCATTATAGGCACTACATAAAATGTAAGGATTCTTAATTTTATTTTCAAGTTTATTTTCATATGATGATATAATGCAGTGTTGTAACCCATTGGTTCTGCTGTTTAATTGAAAATAGTGTTCTGAAAATGGATTAATAACTCAAATAAAAGCTCACAATGATGGAATTAATTGTAGTGATCTATTTTCCACATAAATTTATTTTTACTTTCTAGGCAAATTCATTTGACGTACATTGCTCAGAATAAGCTAACCTTTGTACTAGTCCTGTCATGCTGATTATGCAATGCTAGGTTGTGTAAAGTGTATATTCTCCATGCGCCTGAGAGCATCTTGTGTCAAGATGATTGTGATTAAATGTTTCTCAGATTGTTATATATAATTTTATAAACATAGAAAATGTGACCAAACCAGTTTACAGATAACTCTTTTGATTCAAGGCCTTAAAGAATGAGACAGAGCAAGACGTAACTATGTTGTGTTATGGATATACAAAACATATTTTCACAAATAGCTCTTGCATAAGTGAACCGTAGGTCATGTAATAATGGAATGATGCCCTTGCAGTATGACAAGGAGAGGTGTGACTGAAGTTGATCTGCAACAATGCGTTCCAGGATTTTGGCAAGGAAGAGTAGGTTGGAGATGGGATGGTAGTGTGCAAGATTAGGGGGTTCGAGGGTGGGTTTTTTGATGAGGGGTGTGATGACAGCAGTTTTCAGGGGGAGTGGAACAGAGCCTGAGGAGAGAGACTGGTTGACCGTGTCGGTTGGCAGGGGGAAGAGCAGGAGGAGTTGAGTGACCAGCAGCTGGGTGGGGAAGGGATCAAGCATCTTTGGATTGTTGTTTGTCTCCAGGCTGGCTTTGGAGTAAAAGTCAGTTTGGGCCTGTGAAAGGGAGAGGCGGTAGGTGTGGAGATGCTCAAGCCACAGCTGGCGGTGAATCCTGAGGCTGGATTTTTGCCATCTGTGCTCGAGCATCTGGGTTTGTGTTTTGACTGAGCAGTTCAAATTCAGGACCTTTAACTTTGCATCACTGGAAAGAAACAGTGAGATGGAACAGTCTCATTTTAATGTTATTGTATGACTCGCTCTTTAACAATATTAAATTTGGTTGCTTTAAGATTCCTGAGCTGTTCAATGTTTTAGGGACCATTTTGCAATAGAAGCTGAATTGATTTATTATTTTTTTCATTTGCACATTTTCTGAAGAGACAAGTTCTTCTTTGAAACTATTTCCTCACAAAAGGTATTCCTCAGGCATTTTTCCTTGCAACCACATGAAGTTGCGACATGTGGGTGTTTGTTTTTGTTGTCTTTAGTCACAGACACTCTTTACGTCTTCACACCTCTTCACACGTGAAACCAAACACAGATAGGTAGAGGATTTAGATAAAATGAGTGATAGAGCAGGTTCATATTCTTCGACCCAACCTTTCATAATGATTTGTGACTTCTTTCAAGCAATTGTTAATTAAACAATTAGTTCTCTCTTTATGAAGTAACTCATCAAATAAACGTTTTTGACTTCTTTCTAATGCCTTTTTTCTTTGATCTAGATCCATTTGCTGTCCTCATTCTTAAAATGGACTACTCCAGCACAATCACACCTGAAAAGTGAATCTATTTTACTTTTTATGTCACTGTAGCTTAGTGGTTAGAACGCTCGTCTTACACGCAAGAGGACTTGGATTTGATTCCTGGTCAGGGAGAAACGTTGGGCAAGTTTCCTTACTCCACAGGCCTCTGTTTACCTACCAGTAAAGTAGGAATCCGGTTGTTAGTCGATTGGCGAATCGCTTTTCTGGGGGTAATAATCCCTTCAAATTTTTTTTAAAAAGTTTGGTCACTCAATCCACGACTGTTTGTGAGACCCTGCTGTTGCCAATTGGCTGCCGTGTTTCACCCATAAAATATACGGTCAATTCACTTTACAGCATATTTTGTAAAGCACTTTGAGATGTCTCAAAGAATTGATAAGGCACGATATCAAATGCAAGGATTATTATTACTACTGATCGACATGCTCTGCACATCCATCAAAGTCTGTTTCCATGAAGTTATTTAATGTTACAGCTTTTCTTTTCAAAATCACCAATTTTAAACCCTTTCGATGGACCCCACAAAACATCTTTGCAGTTTTATAGCCATTACTTGTACTTTAACATGGGTGCTGAGTTCTTAATCGCTCAGGCAAATAAGTATATTGCACTGTTAATAATCTGAATCTTTTAAAGTATAATACTACATGCTATTTGTGCATTTGGTACAGGCTCTCCAGGTTATTTTACAAAGAACAGCACATAATGGATTTTATACTAACAGCATTAGATCTTTTCAATATAATCCCAAATTAGCCCAACATAATACTGTAAATGAGCGATGCACTTCAAACAGCTTAGGGTAAATTAGCTTGTCCGCATCTACGGATTTTGTTATGCTACAATGACCATGAGAAGTACAGTTCTTAACAAAAGAGTCAATACTCTTTTGTTTCCAGTTTTTAGTGTTTTAAAAACATTTTTGTTGAAAG
The DNA here is from genome assembly GCF_018977255.1 of Callorhinchus milii. Classification (NCBI taxonomy): domain Eukaryota; kingdom Metazoa; phylum Chordata; class Chondrichthyes; order Chimaeriformes; family Callorhinchidae; genus Callorhinchus; species Callorhinchus milii. The sequence goes on along the minus strand of NW_024704748.1, from coordinate 16,662,641 downwards.
TTTAAATTCTGTAGTGAAGTCACAACAATTGTAAAGGTAGGGAGTACCTGAAGTAAAGGTGCCGTCATCTTTCAGAGCATCTTATGGACCCAGACTCTGAGAATCATCTCTGGTAATGAACTCCAATGGAATTATTATATTACCAAGCTTAAGATTTTGTCCATCCTGGGATAATGTAGATTTGTGAAACACCTCCCATGACAAATCTATAGCCCATATAGTCATCACTTTGTGAACTTTGGCTAAGAGGATCATAAATGCTTCGAACAAAGTATAACCATAAGGTATGCGACCAGCAATTAAATCCGATTTATTTCAGATCGTTCGGCTTCTTTCAAACAATGCAAAATGTAACTATATCCAATTTGCCAAAATTTATGGATTTTTAACCCACTAAAAATGCCATGGAATAATTTCAAGTCTCTTCTTTTCGACCATGCCTTCAGCTACCCTCCTACCTCTCTGCCCTCCCTCATTCCAACCTTGTCCTCCCACACTTGGTTTCTGATCCCCGACTGTTCAGCGCCTTGGGATGTCCTCCTGACATGAAAGGCGCTTTACAAATGTAATTTTGTTGTTGTTGTTCTGATTGCCAGTCTTTTCAAGGTTTAAATTCAAGCATTCTTAAGCCTGGTGATGGGTTTCTGCATGTGTCAGACACCTGGCTTACCAAAAATATTTATTTTTTTACCAATTTATCATTCATTAGTTTTACTATTGAATGTTGCCTTCCACGTTTGTATTTGCTGACATTTTTGAGTAGTACACCACTCCACTGATTCACTCGCTGCTTTTGAATCGACAGCTCATTACTGCTGGGTCACCACGAGCTGCTCTGTTTCTCGCATTATGAATAAAATCAAATTTCTTATGAACTCGAATGCTAATCATTACACTAATTTTGCTAACCTGCTTTACTCCTGCTTTACTCTAGAAAGGTCCATTGGATTGGATTTTCAGCATTCATATTGTGCAGATAGATATATTGCTTTGTTCTATTAGACTGTTTGAAAACAGACAGTTGATAAGCTTTATTTCTGCGTACAGGTTGAGCATAAAAATGCCAGTAGCATGTCTAGAAGTGTTTAAACTTTGATCTATGCATTTCTCATCTCACATCATTAGCTAGCAATGCCAATGCCTATCTTATGAAAGTTCAAGACAACTACAGCAGATGTAAAGTCACCGTTTACAAAACACATGATGACACACCATGCATGTTAAGCGATCCATAAAGTACAAAGTGATCCATAAAGTACAACGTGACACATTATGTTGCATCTTTGTTGGGTGCAATATAACTGCAGCATGTGCAAAGGCCATCTTTGAATTATATATATTTTTCAAAATAAACAATGTCAATCTGGCACCCACTGTTATATTTTCTATTTATTAAAAGGCTGTGACTGTTCTGCAGATCATGTATTTTCAGACTATAAAGCTGCCGAAACAGGAACAAGTGTCAGTTTAACTCAATTATTAACTCTCTTGCCTCTGGGTCAACAGACAGTGAGTTGAAAACTACCTCACAGGGAACTGAATTTATAATGTTTGCTGATACTCTCGTGCTCCTTTGACCCTTTTTTTTCTTAAGCCTAACAAAATCAAATGTCAATTGATTATGACTCTGTGGCCTTCTGAGACAGTTTATTTCACATTCTCACACTCCTCTGTGGGGGAAAAAAATCTTCTGATCATTACACTAGGCCCTATGAGGCAGGTTATCAATAGCTTCTGAAAATCCATAAACACCACATCTGCAGATTTGTAGTATTATCTGTTTTAGTGCTTTCTCTGGTAGGAAAAGAATAGATTTATTAAAGTTTGGCAAGATTGTGACTTCCACTACTGGTTATCCTGTGAATCTCTGTGCTCCTAGAGGTCCCTCAGTGTATGTAATTCCCTTTATGTAAATTTAAGCATACATGAGGGTTTAAAAGGGCTATTACCTGAAGAAATGGAGAATCTGATTTTCTCACTCATTCTCCATAAATGCCACCTGTTCATAATCCATGTCAAAATCAGTTACTTTATCAACCAGTGGGACATCTCATCTATTTGCAGAATTGTATGTTCAAGTCTATGCCAAGATAGCAACACTAGATATCACATTTTTGAGGTTGGGAAATATGAGGTTTAGGAAATACTTCTTTACATAGAGTGTAAATCAACAGCTGGAACAAGTTATCGCAAGAGGTGGTAGAGTTGAGGGCAATAGACTCATTTAAAACAAAGCTTCATGCTATAACAGGAACAAAGTAGGGGTTTTATTCTGAAAAAAATGAGATCAACAAGATCTGAAAAGCTGTCTTCACCCTTAGCTCTGTGTCATCCGCAAGAAGAGAATTGTTATGATAGGATGATAAAACTCATTACATGAGTCATAGCCCATATTACAAGCTTTTGTTATTGTTAATCGGTTTAAACCCTGTTTTTACACAATACTTTAGCAGTTTCCTTGACTGAACACTAATTTGAACTTCATGCTGCCTCCGTATCTTAACCAAATATGTTGCGTGCACATTTTGATTGTAAAAGTAAATCGAAAGATCTTGAATTCAAACATCTCGGTAAATATTAATTCCCAAGATAACAGCTGCAAAAAGTAAAGAAGCGGGTCTGAAGTTCAAATACAGAACTCTGACCTGAATCAATCAATGGGATCTGCAAAACACCATTTGTGTACCAGAGGGAAAAAAAAGTGTTAATAAAATTCAGAATCTGATGTGAATTTTTTTAATATCATTTAAATTAAATTAAGTTTAAAAAAAAGTTTCACATTTGTACAGTGCAAGGGTTTTTTAAAAAAAAATTGGGGGGGGAGGTGGGGATTTTTGGGGCAAATTAAAAAAAATGAACACGATTGTCAGCAGAGATGAATAGTGTAAATGTCCTTCAATCATCAGTCAGGGCTAAGGCCAGGGGTAAAAAAAATCCAGCTTGCCTTGCCCTTAGCCTTACCCTTAGCCTTGCCCTTACCCTTACCCATACCCTTACCCATACCCTTACCCTTACCCATACCCATACCCTTACCCATACCCTTACCCATACCCTTACCCATACCCTTACCCTTACCCATACCCTTACCCTTACCCTTACCCTTACCCATACCCTTACCCTTACCCTTACCCATACCCTTACCCACACCCTTACCCATACCTTTACCCATACCCATACCCTTACCCACACCCTTACCCACACCCATACCCACACCCATACCCACACCCACACCCACACCCATACCCTTACCCATACCCTTACCCATACCCATACCCACACCCTTACCCACACCCTTACCCATACCTTTACCCATACCATACCCTTACCCACACCCTTACCCACACCCTTACCCACAACCTTACCCACAACCTTACCCATACCCTTACCCACACCCATACCCTAACCCGTGCCCTGCAGTCACCAGTCAGCGTCAACGCGCTTATGTAACCGCTGACAATGTGGGCGTCGGGTTTGGAGCAGAAGGAAGTCAGTCGAACGCTTTAAATTGCCTTTATCCGCTAAAGACGCGCCGCGGGTGAGATGAGATGAGGGTGAGACCGGGACACGGGGTTCCTTCACAGTGGAAGCGAGTCCCAGTGGTCGATCCGGTCAACCGATACCTTTAATTCCCCACCGGTTGCAGTTCGGAGTTGGCAGCGGCTGAGTTTGTCTGTTACTTTGTCAAACATCGGGGACCTCAGTCCCGGGAACTGTTACCCCAGTGGCTGACGTGACGTTTTCCCGAGTGGGCGGTCTGTTCACCACGAAAGATAAAAGCCCTCGAGACCGCAGGTTCGCGCATTAGGGGATCGGACTGTGTTTGGAGGGGGTGAGAGGGAGAGGGTGAGAGGGAGAGGGTGAGAGGGAGAGTGTGAGAGGGAGAGAGAGAGGGTGAGAGGGAGAGAGGGAGAGTGAGGGGGTGAGAGTGAGGGAGTGAGAGGGAGGGAGTGAGAGGGAGGGAGAGAGAGGGAGAGTGAGGGGGTGAGAGGGAGGGAGTGAGAGGGAGGGAGTGAGAGGGAGGGGGTGAGAGGGAGGGGGAGAGAGTGAGGGGGAGAGAGGGAGGGGGTGAGAGGGAGGGAGTGAGAGGGAGGGAGTGAGAGGGAGAGAGGGAGAGGGAGGGGGTGAGAGGGAGGGAGTGAGAGGGAGGGGGAGAGAGGGAGGGAGGGGTGTGTTGTTGTTGTTGTTGAGCGGTGTTGGGGCTGAAGGAGTAAAACCCCCAGTGCCGATCTTTCCGACGAGGACCCGTTCGCCAAAGAGGGAGGTAAGCGACCCCCCGGGGTTCAGGGGCTGTGAGGAGGAAACTCACATCGTTACGTTGTGACGCGGAATTGGCCGCGAGGTCTCTCATTCACATCCGATTCTGTGCCGACGGGGACTGCCATCAATCAGCCCCCGGTGGGTGTGTGGCTTCCCCGCAGCCTGTGCTGTGCTGTGCTCTACTCTACTGTGCTGTGCTCTACTGTGCTCTACTGTGCTGTGCTGTGCTCTGCTCTCCTGTGCTCTCCTGTGCTGTGCTCTATACTGTGCTGTGCTCTACTGTGTTGTGCTCTCCTGTGCTCTGCTGTGCTGTGCTCTGCTGTGCTCTGCTCTCCTGTGCTCTGCTCTGCTGTGCTCTTCTGTGCTGTGCTCTGCTCTCCTGTGCTCTGCTGTGCTCTGCTCTGCTGTGCTCTTCTGTGCTGTGCTCTGCTCTGCTGTGCTCTCCTGTGCTGTGCTCTGCTCTGCTGTGCTCTCCTGTGCTGTGCTCTGCTCTCCTGTGCTCTGCTGTGCTCTCCTGTGCTGTGCTCTCCTGTGCTGTGCTCTGCTCTGCTGTGCTCTGCTCTGCTCTCCTGTGCTGTGCTGTGCTCTGCTCAAACAGCCTCTGTCAAGTTTGAGATTGCCGCAGGATGAGTCGAAGCGATATTTCGAAACGCATTAAATTATTTCAAAATTGAACGTTTAACTCTTTTTGTATTTATTTTTCAGCATATATACATATATACACACACATGTATATATGGGAACTCGTCTGTAACTAACGCCTCGTTCCTCTAAACCGAGTCGATTTGCGGGCAAATAAATGAACTCTGTCCTGGACGCTGTTATTTTTAACACGATGGGAACTGAAAACAGCAAGAAGGATCTGGCCGAGATTCCCAACCACCAGTTTCCCCATTCCAGCAGCCTGTCCCCGGGTCACAGCTCGCTCTCTGTGGAGCTGGGCGACGAGGACGCTTCGTTCCAGCGCTCAGTCCCCACCAGGGAATCGCTCCGATGCCCCCAAGGCTCTGTGGTCAGTTTCCACAACATCGAGTACTTCATCACCAGCTCCAGCCGCCTGCCCTGCAAGCGCAAAGTCATCAAGAAACAGATCCTCTTTGGTGTCAAGTAAGTGAACGCCGAGCTGCCCTGGTCAGGGATTGCCTTGCAGTCTGGTCAGTCTGGTTAGTTCTTTCTCTCTCTTTCTCTTTCTCTTTCTCTCCTCTCTCTCTCTCCCCAGTTTGACTCGTGAAAAACCGACATATTTAAAAAAAAAGTGATATTAGAACTAGTGAAACAAGCTTCAGGTCCCGCAACCAACTCTTGATTCGGTTGCCGTCTCCATCCTTTTCTAATGTACTGGTACCTACTGACCAGGTTCCCATCATCAGCTAATCACATCCAAATGATCCAAATATTTCAAGCAGTTTCGAGGAGATATGTATATTTTTATCAGGGTATTTTTCCTTTGCTTGGTTTATCTAATCGAGCCACGTAGATCAGGCATGATGCCAACATTCGGCTTCTTTGATTAACTTAATATAAACTAAAATTGTTACGTAATCAAAGATGCTAATATAGTGCTGTACTGCACTATTTCCAATTCAGCATAACATGGAAATTGTATCTGTTTTTAATAATTCTATGCTGCAAAATCTTGTAAATACTGATGAAAAGGATTCTTCGAGAGAAGAATATCTGCAGTAACTTTAACCCTCTGCCGAAATGTTCCCTGTTGAATATACCCACCTATTTATACACTAACATGTACTGATTGCCTACAAATACTCGGGGAGTTTTTTTTTGTGGACTTAGTTTTGATGACTAATATGTTTTAAAAAGATACAGAAAGGTACAGATACCATCTTTTTGAAAAACAAAAAAATGTGCAAGACCTGAAAAAGTCTTCACTGCAACTCGTCTGGCGGGTTCTAAAGTGAAAATAACTTTTAAAAAATTAGAAACCCGAAAAGGTTGACCTCCTATGTACTTCTGCATTTTCTGTCTTTATCTCAGGTTTCCAGCATTTGTAATTTTGTAATTTGTGTTAGTTGAAGACTATATTTAAATATCATATAAATACATTAATTTATTAGCATTTTTTCAGACAAGCCACAAATCAGTAGAATTAAATAGAATTAAACTTCGAAGGTTTAAAGCCCCACCAAAAACAGCAACATCATTAGACACATCATACCCTCTCACACAGGTGCTGCAGAGAGTTTAAAAACACTTTTCTCTAATCCTGAAGATGCACTGGGCTTATTATAACAGCTCAGCAAAAGATTGCCTAAACTATTTGAAACACAAAAACTATGTAGCTTACTGTTGCTCCCTACTGCATGAAGAATGACACTCAAGTGGAAAGGTTGATGCTCTCATGGTGTTATTTGTGCAATTGGCACTTTTAACTTAAGAGTTTTGAGTCACACAAATGGGGATTCCTTATAGAAACCAATGTTCATCAAACTGGATCCACAGGAACTCTGCCTTGGCACCATCAACGTCCACAGTAGAAGCCCTGTGGGCCAGCAGGAAAGCAAACATAGAGAATGCTTCATCTATCATCATAGTTTACTTTGATGATAGAGTGCTGTAGCTCAGTGGTTAGAGCACTCACCTCGCAAACGAGAGACTCGAGTTTGATTCCTGGCAGAGCGAAACCTTGGGCATGTTTCCTTACTCCAGATGCCTGATAATAATTACCTCAAGAAAAATATCAAATAATAATTTTTAAATTAATAATAATTTAGGCAGTCCACAACTGTTTGTGGGACACTGCTGTGCGCAATTGGCTGCTGCGTTTCGCCCACAAATATACAGTCAATTCACTTTACAGTGCATTCTGTGAAGCACTTTGAGACATCTAGAAGACGTGAAAAGCTCTATATCAAATACAAGGATTATTATTATTATTGTCTGTAAGTATGTGGCTTCCAGAGCCCTAATTATAAAACCTGCTAAATACAAGGTGTGCATTTGGTGACATGTGTTTTCATACAGGGAAAACTGAAGTTGGGTCACTACAGTGATAATATTATGACACCTAAATAATATTAAAAATAATAATAATCCTTGCATTTCATACAGTGCCTTTCATGCAGCCTTTCTGAATTGTGCAAAACAATGTCTCCCCAACAAATGACTAATTTTAATTGGGTGTTATTGACCAGGAGCAAGGGAGAAATTCCCTTCACTGTTCAAATAATGCTACAGGATCTTTAATGTTCACCTCAACAGGCAGAGGAGACTTCAGTTTAGCATCTCATCGGAAAGACAGCAGCTCCAACGAAGCAGCGCTCCATTAGTGCTTGATTTGAGTGTCCGCCTGGACTCTTGAGTTTAAATCCCTGACAAGAGGTTTGATCCCACAACCTTCTCTTTGACGGTCACCTCTCTCCCCAGCTCGCTATCAGGCTCCGCCACTTTTAAACAATCCAAAATGTCACCTTGTGTGAATGGCACTATATAAATGTAAGTTGTTAGTTGTTGTTCTGATCCAGTGGGGAGACCAACTGAACCAGGCTGACATCTAAATAAATAAAGGCGCATCTCATGCAGATGTTTGGTGACATTTTCTACCAATTTCATCAATGACTACAGACCTGTTGTCACCTACTCAATTCACCAGCTAAATCCAGCATTATCTATTCTTACACTGTGTTTCAGTGCTTAATGCTGCACAAAGAGCAATGCTCAGGGGATTCTTTGACTCTCAAGTGTTGTTTTTGTAGTCACTAACCTTCATTTTAAAAATCGTTGAATGTCATTAAATGCTTTGCTGTAAATGAAATAGAATTATAATAGAATATTCATTTTTGAGAATTCCCAATGTCTCAGTGTCATAAAATAAACTTTCCATCAGTTTACAGTATTTATATTGACATCTATTATGTTAATGAATAAGAATCCTTGCATTTGATATAAGAAACAGAAAATACAGTTGTGCACAACAGATCAATCAATGGAAGGACCAGTGAGGTCAATTTAATTTTTGGTGAATTTTTATGAATACAATCAATAGAGGATTTTATCAGGGGGATAAAGCTACTGCAAATAATTTCCTTTGCTGGCATTCCTTTTATCTAGGAGCTATTTGTCAATCAGTAATTGTAAACTTATGCAAGATGACTAAACCTAGAATCTCTTTCCAATCTGTAATTAGTATAAAGCATTTAGGAATATGAACTGTTGTAATTTATTGAACAACTAAAAGTTCACTTTGTCAAAGAAGAACAGATAAAAAGTTAACACAACATTGTTATGGTTTCACCATGGGGTCATGATCATTTTGCGTTGGTACTAGGTCCTCGCCAGGTTTCCTACAATCAAAGGGCTATTTTTTCTTTCAATGGAAAAAGATTTCAGCAATTCCACCTCCAAATTAATATGTGGACCACTAAAACCTATTAAAATGAATTTGGCTTTGCTTGATGTGCCATGTTAGAATGGATTTGACTGTTCCTGGCACCCTTTATAATGACACATCACAGAAATCATGTGCCTTTACTAATAGGAAGACAGATTAATTAGGAAGAGAGAGTGTTACTATTTGTTGTGCATGCTGAAAGCATTTTTGCTCCATGTCATTGTGCTAACTTTATTCAGCACCCTGCAAGGTAAACACAATCGTAAATTATTATTTGACACTTTTCATTCTCTTTGTGCCCATCCATACTCTCCCATGCCAGGAGCCAGCCTTTGATCCACTTACCAATCTTTTGTGTTTTAAGATTAGATTAGAGGGCTGTTGAATGAGTGAAGTTTCTGAAATCAAATCTTTTCATTGCAGCTTCCTGAAAATGTTGTATGCAAATGACAAGAGCAATTTTTGCATTTGGAATTGGCCTTTCCACATTTTTGGTAGTGACCCACGTAGTTGATATGATTATGTATTGCATTCTTAAATTGTTATGTCCAAAAAATCCAAAATGTGGGCGATCAACAACAACAAAATGACATTTATAGAGCGCCTTTCACGTTGGGAGGCGTCCCAAGGCGCTGAGATAGGAGAAGAAAAATTGGGGAGAAAGAAAAAGGAGGGCATAAAGTTCTGGTTACTTCAACATAAGAGGGCTGTTCAGACCACAGAAACCGAGCAGAGTAGAGCAATAAGGATGATCCGATGATCCTCAATGAGGGATGAGCTTTGAGCAGTGATTGGATAAACTAGGGCTCTTTATCTTGAGAAAAGACCATAAATGTTAAATCGGATCAAAAAAAATAAACCCAGAACAACACTTTAGTTTGCACCAAGACAATAATAATAATAATCCTTGCATTTGATATAGCGCTTTTCATGTCGGGAGGACGTCCCAAATCGCTTCACAGAACACACTGTAAAGTGAATTGACTGTATATTTGTGGGCGAACGCAGCAGCCAATTGCGCACAGCAATGTCCCACAACCAATCGTAGATTGAAAATGACCAATTTAATTATTGTTTTTGGTTTTTGAAGGGATTATTATTAGGCGTGTGGAGTAAGGAAACTTGCCCAAGGTTTCGCCCTGCCTGGAATTGAACTCAGGTCTCTCGCTTGCAAAGCGAGTGCTCTAACCACTGAGCTACAGGACTCCACAGAATAGAATAGAACAAGAGGACATAACTGGCATAGCAAAGGGCATTTCGGAATGGATACAGGAAGGTTTTCTTTACCCAAGGGCAATTAATGACTGGAACAGGTTGCCAAGAAGGGTGGTTGAGGCCACAACACTGGTTAATTTAAAAAACAGCTTGATACTGTAATGGGAGGATGGTGAGTTGGGTACACTGGAGGGCTGAGATCACATCAGATCATAACCAAAGGACCCTCTTCATCTAAACAAATCTTGAAAATCTTGTTCTGTGGAACAGCAAGGAAAAAGAGGGAGAGAAGGAAAAAGAGAGTAGAAAAAGAGAGAGAAAGAGAGAAGAGGAGGAAAAAGCGTGAAGGTGGTAAAAGAGGTTTGGCAATGGTATTTTGTTTTGGAAATGGACTTTGCTGATTTATGTTCATGTTGTGTGAACATAACTGTGCCTTAATTTCAACCTTGTGATGCAAATAGGTCTTTTTTGGAACCAATGGAACCATACTCTTACAATCCTTCATAATTTTCAGTACAAGATATGATCTTACATTTTGATAGGAGTTTTTAAAAGCATTCCACAACCTTGACGGTACATTTCTAAATGGATTAGAGACAAAAGCAAAACTAAATAGGGCTGGGACAAATGTCCTGGCTACGCGAATAAATAGGGAGGTAGAAAGGGCTTTAAACTACTAAGGGGGGAGGTGAAAACATAGTAAAGTATAGTCCACCACAGTTAAACTTGAGATCAACAAAAGCAAGAGAGCAGATTAACAAGGGAGAAGAGCAAAGTGTGACAAGCAGGGAAAGGAAGTACAGTGATAGAGTGCTGGTGAATAGGGTTAATAGAATTAAGGGCGCTATATCTGAATGCACGAAGCATTCGTAACAAGATAGATGAATTAGTTGCACAAATAGAGACAAACCGGTATGATCTAGTAGCCATCACCGAGACATGGTTACAGGGTGATCAGGGATGGGAACTGAATATTCCCGGCTACGTGGTATATAGGAAAGATAGGCGATGTGGTAAACGAGGAGGGGGAGTGGCCCTGCTAATAAAGGATGGGATAAAAACAGTAGAGAGGAAAGATTTTAAATCTGAAAAGCAAGATGTAGAGTCAGTATGGGTAGAGATACGTAACTTCAAGGGGCAGAAAACTATAGTGGGAGTAGTTTATAGACCCCCAAACAGTGGTCAAAGTATCGCTCAAGGTATAAATCAAGAGATTAGTGGAGCATGTAGCAAAGGAAAGACACTAATTGTGGGTGATTTTAACCTGCACATAGACTGGGACAACCAAATTGGGAAAGGTAACATAGAATTAGAATGTATTAGAATGTATTAGAGATAATTTTCTAGATCAATATGCTGAGAAGTCGACCAGGGAACAAGCCATATTAGACCTTGTTTTGTGTAATGAAACAGGGCTGATCAGCAAACTGGAACTTAAGGCTCCTCTAGGGCAAAGCGATCATAATATGATGGAATTTAGCGTTAAGTTAGAGAGGGAAGTAGTTAAGTCTGAAGCAAAAGTCTTCAATTTAAATCGAGCCAACTTTGCTGGTATGAGAGAGGATTTAGCCAGAATAAACTGGGAGACTAAACTTAAAGATTTGACGGTAGACCAGCAATGGCAGACATTCAAGGAGATAGTGCAAAATTCCCAACGAGCACATATTCCTTTGAGGAATAAGAATGCCATGGGAAAGGTGGTGCAGCCATGGCTAACTAGAGCAGTTAGGGAAAGTATCAAATCAAAAGAAAAAGCCTATAAAACAGCGAAGATGAGTAGTAAACCCGAGGATTGGGAGAACTTTAGGGAACAACAGAGGAGGACCAAAAAATTGATCAAGAGGGAGAAAATAGATTACGAGGGCAAACTAGCAAAGAACATAAAAACAGACTCCAAGAGTTTTTACAAATATATAAAGAGGAAAAGGCTAGCGAGGGTGAATGTGGGTCCATTACAGGCAGAGACCGGAGGAATTATAATAGGGGACAAAGACATGGCAGAGTCATTAAACAAGTATTTTTCTACAGTCTTCACCGTAGAAGACACTGGAAACATACCAAAAATAGAGGACCAAGAAGACAATGTTAGCGAGCAACTTAGGGAGATTAACATTAGTAAAGAGATGGTTCTAGGTAAATTGTCGGGTCTTAAAACCGATAAATCCCCTGGACCGGATGGCCTGCATCCGAGAGTTTTAAAGGAGGTGGCTACTGAGATAGTGGATGGCATGTCTATAATCTTCCAAAAGTCTGTGGATACTGGAAAAGTTCCCATTGATTGGAAGATTGCAAACGTAACTCCACTATTTAAGAAGGGTGGGAGAGAAAATAGGGAAAACTATAGACCAGTTAGTTTGACGTCAGTTGTAGGGAAAATTCTTGAGTCCTTAATAAAAGACGTAGTTATGGGATACCTGGAAGACCATAAAAAGATTAGGCAGAGTCAACATGGCTTTACAAAAGGGAAGTCATGCTTGACTAACCTTTTAGAATTTTTTGAGGATGTATCCAGCAGGTTGGATAAGGGGGAACCAGTAGATGTGGTATATTTGGATTTTAGGAAGGCATTTGACAAGGTGCCACACAAAAGGCTGTTACTCAAGATCAAGGCCCACGGGATTAATGGGAAAATATTAACATGGATAGAAGAGTGGCTATCGGGTAGAAAGCAGAGAGTAGTGATAAACGGATCATTCTCGAATTGGCAGGATGTAACTAGTGGAGTGCCACAAGGATCAGTGCTTGGGCCTCAGCTATTTACCATTTACATCAATGATCTGGACGAGGACATTGAATGTAATGTGTCTAAATTCGCGGATGATACTAAACTAGGTGGGAGAGTAAGCTCTCAGGATGATGCAAAAAGATTGCAACAAGATATAGATAGGCTAGGGGAGTGGGCAAGTAGGTGGCAGATGGAATTCAATGTTAGCAAGTGTGAAATTATTCACCTAGGTAGCAAGAATAAAAGAACAGATTATTTTCTGGAAGGGGAGAAGTTAGATAGAGTTAGTATTCAAAGGGATTTGGGTGTCCTTGTACACCAGTCCCAAAAAGTTAGTTTGCAGGTGCAGCAAGCAACTAAGAAGGCGAACGGCATGTTAGCGTTCATTTCGAAAGGTTTAGAATATAAGAGTAGGGAAGTCTTGCTGCAACTGTATAGGGCTTTGGTGAGACCGCACCTAGAGTATTGTGTGCAGTTTTGGTCTCCTTATTTAAAAAAGGACATACTTGCCCTAGAGGGGGTGCAGCGTAGATTCACTCGGTTAGTTCCTGGGATGAGGGGACTGACCTATGAGGATAGGCTGAATAAACTAGGGCTATATTCTCTAGAGTACAGAAGAATTAGGGGGGATCTTATTGAAACTTATTGAAAGATTCTTAAAGGGCTGGATAAAGTAGACCCAGAGGGACTGTTTCCCCTGGTAGGAGAATCTATAACCAGGGGTCACAGTCTTAAAATTAAGGGTCAGCCTCTTAGAACAGAGTTGAGGAAACATTTCTTCACTCAGAGGGTAGTGAACTTATGGAATTCACTACCCCAGAAGGCTGTAGATGCTCAGTCCTTGAACATTTTCAAGGCTGAGACTGATAGATTCTTGAAAAATAGAGGGATTAGGGGATATGGGGATAGGGCAGGTAATCAGAGTTAGGTGAGAAGATCAGCCATGATCTTATTGAATGACGGAGCAGGCACGAAGGGCCGAATGGCCTACTCCTGCTCCTAATTCTTATGTTCTTATGTTCTTATGTTTGTACTTATACTGCACATATTTGAGTGAGATAGCCGGAAGTATGGGATGTGTTGAAATCTCTTTCCTATATCTAACAGCAGAATAATGTGTAGCAGGAACAAGGTTTAAAAATAAAAACATGCATTTGATATACATCTTGTGTCAAAATATCTTTTTCACAAAATGAGCGTCAAAACGAGTAACCAGTAACAAGTTAGCTCCCAATGAATTAATTTCAAATAGAATATTGGTTGTTATAACCTAACAATTGATCTGCACCAGTAATTAGATGAATTGACTGAATTAGCAATTAATTTAGATACAATTGGAATATCCGCCAAGACACTTCAAAGTATTGGAGTGTCATTTGATCTTTTAACATCCACCAGTGCAGAATGAGCAGTTACATAAAGGAGAAAAGTACATGATGGGTAGAACAGATGCACGGGATTAGAAAACACAAGGAGTGCGTGTGTGTGTTTGGGTGTGGGGTGGGGGGGGCTGGGTGTTGGTGTGGGAAGAGATTAGATTGTTTTGTTGACCTGGGCGGATATTTATATGACTGATGGGAAAAAAAATCACCGGTAATGACTTTTGATTGTGGAGGACACATTTGTTAATATTTCACCAATAAATTCCTATTAATGGTTAATAGGTTAGTGGTTAACACTGTCCGCACCACAGGCCACCGAAATCCTCATACATGTCTTCATTACATCGAGGCTCGACTATGTAAATTCACTGCTTGTCGACCTCCCCAACTCCTCCCTCCACAGGCTGCAGATCATCCAGAACTCCTTAACCCGTGTCCTCTCCCGCACAAGGCTCCGCGACCCTATCACCCCATCCTTGCCCAACTCTACTGGCTTCCCATCACACAGAGGATACAGTTCAAGATCCTGGTCCTCACCTTCAAAGCCCTCCACCGTCTTGCTCCCCACTACCTCTCCGACCTCCAAAGCCCCTACCACCCTGTTCGCTCCCTCCACTCAGCGGGCTCCGGCTGCTTCACGTCCCCCGCCTTGCTCGCCCCACTATTGGCGGACGGGCCTTCCACCACTCTGCACCCACCCTCTGGAACTCCATGCCGCGGTCCCTCTCTCTCACCCTCACCCTCGCCACCTTCAAGACCCACCTCAAGACCCTCCTCTTCGACTGTACTTTCGATCTCCCTGTTTCCCCCCCATGTCTTCCACCCTCCCCCACCCCGACCCCCAGATCGGATCTGTAACTCTGTCTGTCCAGTGCCTTGAGACGTCCTCCCGACGTGAAAGGCGTTATGCAAATGTAATTTTGTTGTTGTTGTTGTTATTACTATGAATATCACCAGTACATTCCAGGGACTAAACCTAACATTCTCCCAGCATGATCTTCATATTATATATTGCCAGAGGGAGTTTGGTATAATTGTGCTGAATCATGACTACATTAGTTGGGAAGGAGGAAGAGGAAATAAAGAGAAAATTAATGCTCGATTCTATAAATGAGATTGAAAAGGAATTTACTGACGTTGTTCATTTAACTTCTGCAGGATATTTCAAAATATTTTGCCCTTGTTACACTGATGGACAACAAAAAGTATTACTTTTGTGACAGGTGGTAATCAGTCCACTTGTTGCAAGCCCACCACTGTTTGCATATGTGCACGGTTGTGATAAGAATATTGTGCCAATGCACCGTCATCCTGTTTTTTTGTAAAAATTATCAGACAACTTAAATTTGTTTCTAATCTACAGCTGCAGGAAACTGATATAACAAAGACTACTGCAAATGTTGCAGATCTGGCCTACTGCACTTCCCTTGCATTGGTGTGTACTTCATCAGTCAAGTTTTCCCTGCTCCTTCCCTAAATCTCACCTCCTTACACCATCTTCTGCTTTCAATTGCCTTCTAAAAATCCTGGCTCATTGACTGTGCCTTTTTTGCTCTTCTCACCCACCCCCCACCCACCGTCTCTCACCTTGCTCGAGCTTCACCTTGTCTTCTTCCCGACTAATGTAGACAGTAGTTGAGCACGTTATCACAAACTCTCTCTGGCACAATGTTAGGTTTACTCCCTGGAATGTACTGATGATATTCCTAATAGTAACCAAAGGAATCTATTGGTGAAAAAAATACCGAATGTGTCCTCCACAGTTCAAAGCCATGTTAAGTGTTTTGAGATATTTAACTATGTGAAAGACACCACGTAAGTCCAAACTGTTGTTATTGAAAGGAAATACTTTACTTGCTCTCAGGGAAGCTCTCTTGGAAACAGGATGGTATATTTATTTGCAAATCCCATTGTTTACTTTATCATATTGTTTCAGCATTTATGTTTGTACTATTACATATTATGTTATATTTCCATAATTTTCCATTGATCTGGGGAATTCTATTCTGGAAGCACATTATGTCAGAATAGATTTCCAATGGATGAGTCCAGTTACTGGAAGGAGTCCCCTTTTGCATGATTTGGATTCCTTATTTAAGAATCCCATTCAGAATGATTGTAACTAGACCCATTGTATTTTATCCAAGGCTGATCGAGAACAGTTAGCTGATATAAATGAATACCATCACTTTCATTGAAACAAGTGTTTTCTTTTTCAGTGGGATTTTAAAGCCAGGCTTGAATGCTATTCTTGGACCCACAGGCAGTGGGAAATCTTCGTAAGTTAATGTTGAATATGTTTATCACAACCAATGACTAACAAACACATGTGCTAATGTTAAAGCCACATTTTGTTGAATGCATTGCAGTTGTAACAGTAAGAGAGCATTAACAAATAATAACTGTCTTGAATTGTAGTGTGTTCCAACTATGTCTCTGACTAGTTTGAGCGTGTTTTCCAACTAACAGCATGTAGCTGCCCCGGGCTGAATATTGGAATGAAAGTGTTCCCAGCTGAGTGTACCCAGCAACTTCTGTTTTTGTTTTCAGAATGAAAAGTGTGTTATGTTGCATAGGACATATTTATGCAGGTTACATAGAATTAGAACTAGCAGCTGTGGATAATAAATGTAATTTTTAGAAAATCTGTTTTCATCTTACAGCTGAAAGTGAAAATGTTTTAAAAATCTGACATTCATGCACTTTCCAGCAGGGGTCACTAGATACTGTTCAAGAGCAAGGGTTTTGGTTTCTTTTCCACTAAGGAGCCCAGGAACACTGTGACCAATTGTAATATACTCCTGCTGCCAAGGCTTAGTCCATCTTACTTTTGGCCCTCTAGTTCTGATTCTTTCAGTTTCACACTGGGGACATTATCAAATGAACGATCAGAAAATCTCCATCACTTGTATTACTAATTATACTAAGCACTGAATCCATATATTGTTATAAATAATTGGTCAAACTATGTGCTGCAAAAATATATTCATGATAAATCTAGACCCATTTTATCCACAATTACTAAAAGTGTTTTGATAGAAAATGTGACTACTGCTGTTTGATAAAAAGACATGTAATCCTTTGACCCACCAGGCTACTGGATATTTTGGCTGCAAGAAAAGATCCCGCTGGGTTGTCTGGGGAAGTCCTAATAGATGGAAGAGATCAGCCATCAAATTTCAAGTGCATTTCTGGCTATGTTGTCCAAGTCAGTGTTTTTAGTCNTTTTTTTACTTAAAACTATATTTGCAATAGAGTACACTGGTACTGCAATAGTGAATCAGATTTTGTTTTTTCTCGGTAGGCTAACTTATTGTATAGATTTCTTGGGAAATTGTGTCAATTGTGTTCTTTAAGTGGATTCTTCACTTTGTGTCCCTCACAGGATGATGTTGTCATGGGAACATTGACTGTAAAAGAGAATCTGTTGTTCTCTGCAGCATTGCGACTGCCAAATTCGATCAGCTTCAAGGAGAAAGAAGAAAGAGTGGATCAGGTTATCTCTGAGCTTGGACTGACCAAAGTGGCCAATTCCAAGGTACAACTGGATAAGTGATTAGTGTCATCCTTAGGTACCTTCAGAGACAGTAAAGAATGTTGAGGCATTATCAAGCCAATTGTCTGTGAAAATAAAGTTGAACAAGTAAAGCACTTTGAGATATCCTCCTGATGTAAAACATGCTACATAAATGTAAACTATATAAATTGTATAATGAGGTGTAAAAAGTTTGGATTTCATGCAGATTTTTGGTTTGAAGAACAATATGGTAACAATTTCAGACTAAAACATTTATCCAAAATTTATCTAGACCTATTCATGTTTTTTTAATGAACAATAACATCAATTTATAGTATTTTAATAATCTTCAATATTTACCTGAGGGGAAAATGCTGTATTTAACTTCTTTAGGAATTACCTAGCAAGGTATAGTTAAGTTTTCGCCTCTTTTGATAGCTTGTTCTCTCCCTTAAAGGGGTGGCGCTCCGCTGCTTTATTATGACAGGCATGCAGAATAGGTGCAAAATGTAGGTTTAAGTCTGGCATTGGCACTGCCTGGCTTGGACCAGAAGGTTTGATTTTTGAAAGGGGTGGCAGAATGGCATAAGTTTTTAATTGTAACTCCCCCACCCCACCACACCCCCCATAAACTATGTTACATTAACTAGAAGCCAGTTATTTTTATTTAGTATTAGTTGAAGTCCTTTTTTCTCACCCTGTGTGTTATGATATGAAGATGTGAGATATCAGTGATTCTTTTTTGCTTGAATAAAGCAAACATTAGCATTAAAGACTGCCATACTCTTATCCTGCCCCTGTCTAATTTTGAGCTCAACAAATGCCAACCTTATTGAAGACAAACGTTTAAAATTTTAGACCGTAAAATAAGGAGATACGTAATGGTATTTAAATCCCATGTAGAATGGTATTTAACCATGCCTTGTACTTTCAGGTTGGTACAGAAATGGTGCGAGGTGTATCTGGTGGGGAGAGGAAACGGACAAACATAGGCATGGAACTCATTACAGAACCTCCAGTGTTGTTTCTAGATGAACCCACAACAGGCTTGGATTCTAGTACTGCAAACGCTGTTCTAATCCTACTGAAAAGGTATGAGTCTTCTTACAATAAAACTATAGCGCATTCATTCTACATCAATCAAGAACAAATTATATGTATTTCTTGTAGTTGACATACAGTATTTCTTGAACTGTATTAATTTCTGAAGCCTATTTTGTCTGATTTTCTGAATCCTGATGTTTCTAATCACAGACTTTCAAGACGTGGAAGAACGATTATATTTTCTATCCACCAGCCTCGATACTCCATATTTAAGCTGTTTGACAGCTTGAGTCTCCTGGCTAGTGGAAGAATGGTTTATCATGGACCAGCCAAACTAGCACTCCAATACTTTTCATCTATTGGTAAGAAACAAGTTACACATGGTTACTCTTAATGGACTTAATAGAATATAAAGTGATCAACTTTCTCAAGAATTTTTTAATTCCTTATATTTTGAGCAAACACATATTTTGGCTGTGTTGATCGGTTAAAACTTTCATACAATAATATTACAAACACTTTAAGGTGAAATTTGAAAGAGTGTTAAATGTATCACTCTTGCTGTAAATAATAACAAATCTAGTTTTGACACCTCTATGTAAGAGTAAAGAAGTACCAATACCTAGACTAACTGTGCTGGAGTTAAATACTTGAACAAGAATTCATTTTGTAAGAGAATTATGAAAACTTTTAACACAGTTATTTGTGTAGTGTACGGACCAATCAATATTTAACCATTCAATTCATATAAATTTGCTATTAGAATCTAGACTGTAAAATGTAAGCAATGCTACTTTTGTTTTAGGATACGAATGTGAGGCTTTCAACAACCCAGCTGATTTTTTCTTGGACATTATTAATAAAGATTCTACTGCAGTTACAACCAATGAAAAATGTGCAAGTGATTTGAACCATGAAAGTTCAGGTATGTATGGCAGAATAAATCCAACATTCATAAATGGTCAATTTTTTTGGTCTTCCTAAATGTTACATGGAGAAACATTACAATATAATATTAACACTTTGGAAAAGTGTCCCGTCTTACTGCTTGATTAAAGCTAAATTTGCACCATTATCAAAGTTTAAGCATTTTGAATGATTAAATATCAGCATTGTTTTACTTTATAAATTATGTTTCCCACCAATTTCTCTCCTCCAATTTCTGACATCCTCTGCTGAACACATTTGACTAATTTTCCCTTCTACTGTACACCAGGTGTCCTCTGTTCCTCACCCAATTGGCCATTAGTCATTTGTGAGCCTTACCAGTGAGTTTTGGTGTTATTGCATTCACATCAGGCTTGTGGGAACATAATCATATATAAGGTATCACTCATCTGCTGCATTCCCATTACTTCGTGAAATTTACAAGGAATTTTGCTTGTAACAAAATGAGAGTTAGCCAAATGAGAGTTAATTGCAATATAGCCTGAGAATTAAATTGCTTTGGCATTCAGGAGCTGCTTTTGGCCTTTGCTAAGCCTTTTTTCTCTAGACCCTGTTAGTTGTGGCCTCTAGAATGTATGATGATGTTGCCATGCACATACATCATTGCAGATGGAATGAGTCAACTCTATGCACATATGCTGACAGAACAAATGTTTAAATAAGTAAAGAGGACAAAGGTGTAAAGAACAATGCTGTGCTGATGGAACCTTCACTTGGTGGCATTCTTGTTACCCTCAAATTCTCAGCCTAAGACATTAGTAAACGATTGAATCAAGGAAAACCAATTAGATTGGCGAGTTGTTATGACAGTTAATTGCATTTAGTAAAAACTAAAAGAGTCACATTTTATTCTTTTAGTTGTAGAAAGAAAATATTCAGCTGATGATGATGTGGAGCAGGTAACTCCAATGGCCGAACAACTGTCCGAACTGTATCTAAAATCAAACCATTGGCAAGATGTAGGGGAGACCCTTAAGAAGATAGAAGCAAGCAGAGATGATAAAAAATCGAACAAGAAAAAAGGACAATCAATTACATATGTAACATCATTCTTCCATCAACTCCTCTGGGTTAGCAGACGATCATTTAAGAATCTTGTCCGAAGCCCCGAAGCATCTTTTGCTCAGGTGAGAGGAATGTCTTGTAACTTGCTGAAGTACTGATTAAATAGATTTGGATTCTTATTAATCTTGTTACTGAGGCAATTTGCATTAATCCTGCACTTTCTATGTAGGTGGCTGTATCTTCTCACCTAATTAATACAAATACAAAATTAAATTTGGATAGTGCCTTTCACGTCGGGAGGACGTCCCAAGGTGCTGGACGGTCAGGGGTTTGGACCTAAGCTGGGGGTCAAGACCGGGGAGGGTGGAGGGCAGGGAGGATAGGAGGGTGGCCTTGACACATGCCTTGAAGAAGGAAAGGGAGGAAGCGAAGGGAATGTGCGATGGAGTTCCAAAGGGTGGGGGCAGAAAGGCTGAAGGCCCGACCACCGATGGTGGGGCAGGACGGGTGGGGGACGTGGAGCAGGCCACAGCCTGCTGAGCGGAGGGAGCAGACAGATTGATATAAGGTAATCCTTGCATTTGGTATTGCACCTTATCACATTGTTGAGATGTTTCAAAGCACTTTGTTTAAGTGATATGTTAATATTATCTCTCTGCAGCTAGCTGTAATTGCTGTCTTGGGTCTGATTGTTGGTGCAATCTTTTTTGGAGTAACCCTTGATCCCAGTGGAATTCAAAACCGGTACAAGCTCTAGAAATTATTATTATTTGAAGGAAATACAAAATGAGGTCTTTGTGTCATTATTTTTTGACATTTATCCGTAGGTGATGCTGGCTCATTGCTGTGCTTCTTGTATCTTAGGATAGGAGCTCTCTTTTTTCTAACCACCAACCAGTGCTTTACCAGTGTGTCTGCCGTTGAACTGTTCATCAGAAACAAAAAACTATTTGTGTAAGTATGCCACTACAATTTATCGAACTGCAAATTAGAGTATGTATTATTTGCCTGTTAAATGGTCTGAGAGTAGATGTTCTTCAGCACAATCTAATTTAGTTTGCTCCTTGCATATTGCATTTTTATTATATGCTTCTATGCTTCTATTATATATAATACTGAACTGTTAATAATGTTTCAATGTTGCATATATCATAGGTAAAGCAGAATGATTTGGAAGTGACTCCACACAATCAGCACCAACCTTAAAATACTAGGCTAAAATTGTCATGTTAAGACGGTGCAGCTTTTGGTCTTATTTTTCAATAAATACTTCAACTGCAAAAAACATCAAAAGGTTACTTAGCTGTTTTATTACACAAACAGAATGCTCTGTATTAAAAGTATTTCCTGTTACTAGCCATGAATACACCAGTGGATATTACAGGATATCAGCATACTTCCTTGCACTGTTAATAGGAGATCTGTTGCCAATGAGAACACTGCCTGGCATTTTATTTTCCTGTATAACCTATTGGTTGATCGGTAAGTATTAATGATGTTTTTTGTTCTTTTAAAATAAATATTTATAATAAATGCCACATATTTGTAGGTACCCCTGTTGTGCATAGAGCACTTCTTACCCACTGAGCAAAGAGTCTGCTGCAGGTCAGAAATTTTGGACTGTAGGTGTTAGCATGAAAAATGAATATTTCTTCTGTTAAAGACATTTTTCTAATTCATCTACGGAAGTAGAAAAATTACTAATGGGCAGAGACAGGTAAAATTACACCATAGGTATTTTGTATATAATCTAAAGAAATTAAAATTTGTAATCTATAATACGCCAACTGATATAAATGAAATATGAAAGAAGTGAAAATAATTGCGTTGCCACCTTAAGAGTAATATGGAAACACATTTCTTGTTTTCAGGTTACAAGCCGGTTGTCGGAAATTTCTTCTTTTTCATGCTTTGCCTAATAACGGTGTCGTATGCAGCCACTTCTATGTCTTTAGCTATCAGTGCTGGGATGGATTTGGTTTCTATTGCAAACCTAATATGCACCATATGTTTTGTTTTTATGATTGTAAGTACTGGTTACGAGGTTTCTGGTAGGAATCTTTTTTATTTGCTTTAATACTAATCCCTCCAAAAAAAAATCCCCCCCACCCCCAAATAATAATCATTTAGTCACTGAATCCACGACTGTTTGTGAGACACTGCTGTGTGCATTTGGTTGCCATGTTTCACCCACAAAATAAACAGTCAATCCACTTTACAGTATATTGTGTGAAGCGCTTTGAGACATCTCAAAGACGTGATAAGATGCTAATCAAATGCAATTATTATTAACACAAGTCAATCTGTGCTCAACACTCTCTGGAAGTAAATTAACCAGCGAGCATCCCTCCAGGGAGAGAGTGTTCATTCCATTACAGACACAGGGAAATTTCCATATGTAGATAGCGTACACATGTGGAATGCTCGTTCTGATTAGGATACTCTTAAGCACGGGTTTTCACTGGATGGATTTCCACTAAAAAAACACAAAGAAGCGCTCCTGACCCTCTTTTGTCATAAGGTTCAGAAAACTTTCTTCAGGATGAATGTTAATAATCATATACAATTGTTTCATTTACAGATATTTTCTGGCCTCCTTGTGAACCTGCCAAGTGTTGTGGGCTGGCTGAGCTGGCTCAAGTACTTCAGTATCTCCAGATATGGTTTTACAGTAAATATTCATCATTGTATTGTTAAAATAACAATATCAGAATAGTTTTTTTAAATCTACAATGTTGGTTAAAACAATTGTTAAATATTATAGGTCTGCAACTTTAAATCTTATATCAGAAGATTAAGTAAGTGGACTGAAATATAGAAAATGGAACTGAACACTGCAAAGTGTGAGGTAGTGCATTTCAGAAGGAAGAAGAGTGGCGTGTGTTCTAAATGGGGAAATACTAGGAGGGGTGGACAAGCAGAGAGATGTGGGGGTCCATTACAATGGGCATAGCTTTATATTGAGAACCAAGACAGTTAGTGTTTCTTCACACCCAGGTTGTGAACATATATGCCCAAGAAAGATATAGAGATGGAATCAATAGGGAAGTTTTTTTTAAAAAAAGACAGTTATCTGGATATTAGAAGTATTTAAAGTATTAAATATGGTGAGAGGATGGAGCATTGGGATTAAAAGAACTGATGTAATAATTAGGTGGAACATGCTCAATGCGATGAATATTCTCCTCCCCATCCAATGTTTTCCTATGTTACTAAGCATACAGTTAAGTCGGGAGGGTTTAATGGGATGTAATTTGTGCATCCAGTAATTGGAGCTCCAGTTGCTGATCTGAGCTGAATATTATCTTTCAACAGCAATTTAAATATATTTAATAAACATTAACCTTGGGTTTTTAGTAATAAGAAGTTATGCATAAAAGGAGTAAAATTTAAATAGAATTTAATCTTTTTAAAAAGGCTCTGCAGGTGAATGAGTTCAGGGGACTGTACTTCTGCGATGGACAAAATATTTCTACCTCGTTACCAGATGCGCTGGCTAATTGTTCAAGCTCATCAAAGTTTGGAGGAGTGTAAGTTTCAAACAGTTGTGTGCCTCAAAATTTAAATTTTAGAGTAATCTTAATTCTGCTACAGAAGACCCTTTAACAACATAAGGTACAGATACCACATAACTGTCTCAGGTTTATTTTGTTGTTCACATTCCTCGATTGTCCTGACTTGTGGTAGCTACATCTAATATAACCAAGGCCAATAGAACAAAGCACAGCCATGATATTCCCTAGCCTACTAATTATGTTAGTTTATCTCTTCAGACTCTGTCTAATCTAAATCTTTAAAAATAAAGTCAAAAAGATAAGATTTGGCATTTTTTAAATCTACTTAATTGTAGCTCATAAATCAAAATAGCTTCTACACTTTGAAAATTTGCTTCAGCCCCACACATGCTATTCTACAAAGTTCACACGAAATGGTGTTCTAATCCGTAAATCCAAAATTAATGCAAAAATCTGATGCACATATGCTAACTGTCTCAACTGAATTAGACAAGATGGTTCATACGGAGGAAAGCATCTACAAAGATGTGAAGGTCTGAATGGTCAGTTTATGCACTGTAACAATTTATTTTGGCATACAATGAAATTAGATTATTACCAACTAGTACTGAAACTGCTATGGATATAGCTTTATATTGCCTCTCAGGCAAAAGATGTAATGAAAAGAAGGTTGATCAATTTAACGACTTCTACAGGATGCAACTGGCTGTTTCAAGTATTGATTTTATTTAGATCATATTGAGCTAATGTACATTACAGTTGTTCATCATTTGAATGGAATAATTTTGTCTGCTTTTAGAGTGCTTCTGCAAGGTAGTTTCTAATTTACTATATCTTTTGTTTCAGATGTTATGGTGAAGAATACTTGTGCAGTCAAGGAATTGGAATTGATGACTGGGCCATGTGGGAGAACATAGTTGCCCTTTTATGCATGACCATAATCTTTCTCACCATTACGTACATGAAACTTAGATTTATGAGAAAGTACACATAAAAATTCTACAAATAGGTAGCCTTGCATCCAGGAAATATTTCCCTCTTTCACAGATCCAGTGGATATTGAAACATTTACCTTGATACACATTCACCAAATATAAACAGATTTGAAAAATGTAAGAGTCCGGCAGTTTACGTGCACTGAATTGTTTATAAGTGGTGGAAGTTATATTGGAAAGTCACCACTTAAAAATACAACAAAAAAGAAAGCGTAGATTTTTAAAGTTCAGTCTCCAATAGCTATTTTATGCTCTATTTGGCATGAGTATTTTAACTTTACTATATATTCATTCTGATTGTGGATTAGGTTGTTGATTAAAACTGCTGAATGGATCATTTTTAGAAATGTTTGAATGTTTTATTTTCTTCTCAGACATGGTGTTCAGTCAATACACCACTGAGGAGGAAAAGTGTTTATAGAGAAGGAAAAGTTTATCTTGTGTTCTTTTATATATCAAAATAGTGTGGATGAAGCACATGTTGGAAAATTCATGTTGCAATATTTCTAGGCCTAGTATGTTTTGTAAAATAGTTTACAACTCTTCTAAGTGGATTGTTTCATAATTCTGAACAGTAAAGTGTAGCTGCATTAATAAATTAGAAGAGAAGGGGTCTAGCCCAGGAACTGATACACTGGTAGAGATCTATCCTCTAGTAGAGATAGTCATCTGTCAGAATAGTACAACTATCTGTCTGGAAATAAATGATTCCAAATTGCAATCTGGAAATTAAAGCAACCTGGAGTACTTCACTTGTACTTCCAGAAAATGGAAATGTCAATCATTTGTGCATCAGTGAAAAAAGTAGTTGGAAAACATGGGACTGCCTAATTATCATGCAATTCAATAATGAGGGGACATCTACTAATGGAAGATTTATTTAACAGTCAAGCAGCTGTGGCCGGAATTATCATTGTACTACATTTTGCGGGACGTTGTAGAGCCTCAATCTAAATTTCTATCAATATTAGGCTGACAAATCGCTATTTCATCAATGCTACAAATGTTCAAAATAGAATACAGATTGCAGGATGTGGATATATTTTTGGGCCTCTTCAGACAAAATTAAGAGAATACAAAAGCTACTTGACAAATGTGTCAAATTATTGTAATATTATAGGTTTCATAAGGATTAAAAGAACAGTAAGATTAAAATCTGGCAACCGCAGTCAAGGTTGTATAAATGGGGGAACTGAGACAGTTCATATTGCACTGCAGGCTTGTTCCAGTTACTATTTGGAAGATGTGATTTCAAAAGCAGTGGTATTTACACCAACTCAGTATAATGGTTGCAAATTGTACTAGACTCATTCTCTCATGACTTTATAGGTCTTAGACTGTTATTTCTGACTTCCAAGTTGCAGCTATCAATTGTGAAAACCATATAACTGTGCATTCCAAATCCCAAGTCAACAAAGCCCAAAACAAAGATTGTGAGCAACACTATTGTTTTGGACTTTCCTGGCTTGTGGTTTACTGTTTTACAAATCTCATTGCAGGTTTCACAATCAATCTTTGAAACCTGGAAGTTGCAATTTGCAACTCAACTCCAGATTTTGAATACATTTGTTAAATTTTCTAAACCATTGTTTTTATTGATGAACTAGAGGTACCCATTGCAGCTACGCTTGCAACCAAAGGATCTAATAGGGAATCTAGATTTCAGCGATACCACTCACAAACCATTTAACCTGTCATAAACACTGTGCAATGAGCTTGTTTGGGTCACAGCTCATCAATGACAGAAGATCATATCAAAGCTATGCCAACCGAAGGGGTGTACGGTGTGATCGGGCAGGTCCTCGAGTTATTGCAAGGCTGCCATGCTCGTTTTTAGAGCTGGCATTTTCAGGGATACCACTCAAAAACCATTTTACATGCCATAAACCTGATGTGCACACCTTAAGCAAGACTGCTATACAGGCGTCATGCGCTTGTTTAGGTCATAGGCCATCGATGATAGGAGAAAGAATATGCCCCTGACACTTCTCCATTCAAGACCTTTCCGATGAGGTATAAATCATTTTTCTATGTCAATCAGTTATTGCGTATTTGGCGGACAGATACATAGATATTTCATCTTTATTAGTATAGATGATGCAGCTTCAGAAATTGCTGTGAATCCATTGTGCAACAATAAACATTAATCAGCACAGAACTGAAAAAAACCCAAGATGTTTTGTTTGAATTTGTTTGAATGTTTTGAAACTTCTGTAAATTAGAAGTGTGTGGATTGGGATATTAAATATCTTGTAGCAATATGAAAGGCGTATCATGTTGTATAACCTAATATAGTTTATGGTTGATAAACAAATGGTTAAAATATTTTTATCAGTCAGTCCTGCTTCTACTTCCTATCACTCTATCAATTATTCCTTATTTTACATTTATCTGAAAAGCTGACCAAAGGAATGAAAGACTTGAAGCCCTTTATGAGTGAATTAATTCTTTTGTTAACATTAAAGGATGAAGGCTTTAATATTGTTATTAAAGTGCACTGGAGGTCAGTGAATTTCATAAAATTATGAATTACGAAGCCAAAGATGAAAAGTTGAGGGACAAAGACTCAAAACAAATCCTCTTATAACCCAACCAGAAAGAAATCTTTACTCAAAGGTTAACTCCTCAAGTACTGATTGTCTAGCCCTATGTAAATATTGCTCTCTGTAGCACTTTGTCTACAATTATGTTTCTCGGGGTACTTGTAAATCAAATTAGTAGTTACTTTAATCTAAAAGCTGTGAGGCTGTGTCGCAATATGCACTTTATCAAGAGACTATTAAAGTGTGCAAGACAAGGAGATCCAATAGAAAATTACTGCAGGCATAGTTGTTAAAACTTGGGCAATGGGTTCCTCAAGAGCAAACCAACATAACAACGTTTCATAGAGGACATAAGTAACAAAACGCAAAATACTGCAGATGCTGGAAATCTGAAACAAAAACAGAAGTTGTTGGGAACACTCAGCAGGTCAGGCAGCATCTATGGAGAAAGGCAAGCGAGTCAACCTTTTGGGACCACGACCCAAAAAGGCAAAAAGGAGCTAAGTATAGAATGCGTTTTTTCTTCTAGTTCACCATTGCTGTACTATTAGTCATCTCCGAGGCCATTCACCACCTGCAGGGAGAAAGTGAGATTGACATGCTTTCAATCCTCCAGCAATACTGGTGAGAAGCAGCAGGAGGGGTGAGAGACAGCAGGAACAGTACAATTTGCGCCTAATTTGGCACCTTTCCACAGCTTATTTCAGAAGTCCAACAGCCTGAGGAATACACTATCACACTGCAGTTAAACACTGACATGCTATTACATTGCACTGTAAATTGTTTTACTTTAAAAATGTAATAGCGATCTGCACAATTAAAAAGCAACAGATATGTAAGTTGATCAGATTTTAGAGATTTACATTAACAATAATAATAATAATAATATTGTGATTGATTTATTCATAGCATTTACTCCCAGGATAGGCAAACAACCTAAGTTTTAGTAACAGACACATTTCGGGAATATTGAAGTGTTAAAACCCACCCTGACACAAACTGTAAACAATCTGCATGAAATTGTCATCCATTTGCAGAAAAGATTTCAACAAAACACTTTCTATTTATTTTCTTCTTTAAGGTCAGGTGAACGTTAAATCCTCAAAGTGGAAAGTACTTTATTTATTTATTAGCTTCAAATAATAACATAATTATCTTTGCCTCTGATCATTTACTAAGGCTACAAAAAAATTGTTACAAATAAATTCTCAGAAATCAGAATCATTGCATCATTCATGCAATTATCCAGTCTGCATGGAAACCACGTATCTATAGCCACACATCGTAATATTTATTTCATTGTTTACTTTTGCACATGTGTTTTGAAGTTAAAATCAAATGTGTAAAAAAGCAATATGATATGCTTTTCAGATCAAACCTATTGGGAACCAATAATTTCCATATTGGCTGCTTTGAAGTACTCTCTCAATAAATTATGTCATATTTAACTCATCCAAGTTACCTTACACTTAATATTTTTTGCAGGCTGTAATGAGTGTTAATGGTCCTTTAGTGAGATTAATGTTGATAGATTTAATTTATTGTTTTGAAGGTGACAGTAGCTACTTTGATTAATATAGAAAATTGTATTTATCGGTGTCTGGCAATCCCGCTAAAATAAAAATTACTTTAGCATTTTAGAAGTTAATTCAATGCGTCATTAAGCTTCTTATGCAGTTGTTTTGACTCATAGAGAGATTGCTGATGCTATATGGAGGCTAAATCAGCTGTTCAACAGGTTCAAAAGTATTGGTTAATTTAAACCAAACATAAAGATATGATAGGGTCAATTTAGTGATTCATTCAATATTTATCATGTCAAATTTATGACCCCCCCACAATACAATTTGTATTCCAGAATTGAAAGTATTATTAATAATTTGGTCCAAATATTTTTAAAAATTATTTAAATTATTAAAATCCATTCACAAGTGTCTGGAGTCGGGCTGTCAATCAGTGAGGAGGTGGAGGAACAGGAATGGAAGGAGTGAAATCATGATTGATTGACAGCTGAAGGCACTTGGGGTATGTGGGGTGGCTATCGATTCATAAGGGGCTGCAGACTGACAATGACCACTAAGCTGCCAGTAATCGGTCCTGTTCCCTTCCAATGGGAATGGCAATGTGAGGGAGGAAGCCCTGCTGTGGCCTCTGCTGGGTGGGAAAAACTTCAGGTAACCTCTAACCAAGCAATAGCAATTTGTCCGGCTTAACTGGCTTCCACTGTATTGTTATTGTGATGAATGAATGCAACCCGCTTCTTTGATGGTGCCTTCAGTCACTCTCTTACCCCTGCCCTCCACACCTCCTGATCCCAACCATCAGCTTGGGTGCGGATCCCTGACTGTTCGGCGCCTTGGGACGTCCTCCTGATGTGGAAGGTGCTATATAAATGTAATTTGTTGGTGTTGCAAGAAATCAACCAAAGCAATTTCTCTGTTAAAAATTGCTTCTTCATACCTGTTTTTTGCTGTACCATTGAATATTCCACCCCTTTTTAAAATTTGGATTTTGCTATTCTTCTAAGAATACTGCCCTTTTAGTTGTTGTTCTCTGTTACCACACATAACATAGAAACTATTGCCACATTAGGACACGTACTCTATTATTCTATATTGTATAAGCATACTTAATAATAAATTGCAAAGCTAAAAATGGAAACTTTAACTGTTCCTTCGGGAATATAATGGAGATAATGCATCTGCAAAATCTCACATGAACTTTTGTGACCAGAATACAAATTAGCCAATTGAGAAAAACCAATTAAGCGCTGCAACCTGTAATGTCTTCCAGTGAATAAAAGCATGATTTTCTCTTGTATCTTGCAAATGATAGAGTATTCTTGTTGATATAGAGACTTGAATACTTGCAGGGAATAGTATTCTTGTAATATTTATTTATGCTTCAAGTGAAAATTCTACTAAGTATATAAATATCAAAATGAATTTTAAAATTTGCACTTTTGTTATTTTGTATTTAGGCACATTGCAGCTCTCGGCATTTACTCTGATTTGTTATTTGTCACTATCTGTGACTTTTAGCTATTTCAAACAACAACAACAAAATTACATTTATAGAGCGCCTTTCACGCTGGGAGGACATCCCAAAGCGCTGAACAGTCAGGTGTCGGGGCCCGAGCATGGGAGGGGTGGTGTAGGGGTGAGGGAAGGCAGAGAGGTGGGAGGGAGACCAAAGACATGGTTGAAGAGAAGGGTCTTGAGACAGGCCTTGAAGGAGGCAAGGGAGGAAGTGATGCGAAGGGACAGTGGGATGGAGTTCCAGAGCGTGGGGGCAGAGAGGCTGAAAGCCCGGCCACCGATGGTAGGGCGGGTGGAGCGGGAGACATGGAGCAGCCCGGAGCCCGATGAACGGGTAGGTTGGTAGGGAGTCAGCAGGTCAGAGAGGTAGGAGGGGGCAAGGCCATGGAGTGAGGACGAGGATCTTGAATTCGATCCTCTGGGGGATGGGGAGCCAGTGGAGTCGGGCAAGGGCGGGGGTGATGGGGTCACAGAGCCTGGTGCGTGAAAGTACATAAGCTGCAGAGTTTTGGATGATCTGCAGCTTGTGAAGGGAAGAGTTGGGAAGGCCGATGAGGAGGGAGTTCCCATAATCAAGCCTTGAGGTGACGAATGCATGGGTGAGGGTTTCGGCAGTTTGAGGGGTGAGGCAGTGGCAGAGTCTGGAAATATTGCGGAGGTAGTAGTAGGCAGTGCCGGTTATGGTGTGGATGTGGGGGAGAAAGGACAGTTCAGGGTCAAACAAGATACCCAGGTTCCTGACTGGCTTAGTGAGGTTAAGCGTGCAGCTGTGGAGGCTGATGCTGCCAGGGCCCAAAGTGCGGAGGTGCTGGCACGAGCCAATCAGGAGGGCCTCGGTCTTGCTGACGTTGAGTTGGGGAAAGTTGTCCCTTGTCCAGAACTTGATGTCGGACAGGCAGTTGGTCAGGACACCAGTAGTCCTGGAGTTCAAGGTGGAAGCACAGAGGTAGAGTTGGGTGTCATCCACATACATGTGGAAATTTACCCTATGTCTGCAGATGACGTCACCAAGGGGGAGCATGTAGAGGGTGAAGAGGAGGGGCCCGAGCACAGAGTCCTGAGGAACACCGCACGAGATAGTGCGGGGGCTGGAGGAGAAGCCGTTTGCTGCGACAAAGTGGAGGCGGTGTGAAAGGTAGGACCTGAACCAGTCAAGGACAGAACCTTGAAGGTTAAGGTGGGAGGAGAGGCGGTGGAGGAGGATTGAGTGGTGCACGCTATCAAAAGTGACAGAGAGGACGAAGAGGCAGAGGGAGGCCTGGTCACACACAATCAGGATGTCGTTTGTGACCTTGACGAGAGCAGTTGCCGTGCTGTGGGCAGCACGGAAACCCGATTGGAGGGGATCATGGAGGGAGTGAGACGAGAGGAAAGAGCAAAGCTGGGAGGCAACAGTTCTCTCAAGGACCTTGGATAGGAAGGGGAGATTTGCGATGGGTCAGTAGCTAGATAACTATGATGGGTCAAGGGAAGGTTTCTTCAAGGTGGGGGTGATAGTGGCAGTTTTGAGGAGGGAAGGAATAGTGCCAGATGACAGTGAGAGGTTAATGATGTCGGCGAACAGTGGGCAAGGAGGTGGAGCTGGGATTTAAGGAGAGGGGTAGAGATGGGGTCGAGGGAGCAGGTGGTGGATTTCATGGAGGTTACCATGTTGAAGACAATGAAGGGGGTGACAGGTTCAAAGGTGTGGAAGGAGGGATAGGTAATTATTGGATGGGTAATTGTGTGGGGTGGGGGTAGGGAGGGGTTGGAAGTTGGGAGGGCAGTGGCAGCTGAGTGGATTCCCTCGATTTTGGACTCGAGGAAGTCCAGCATTTTCTTGCAGTGAGAGTCAGAGGAAAGTACCTGCGAGGCTTATCGGGGAGGGTGGAGGAGATGGTTAGTGGTGGAGAACAGGAGCCTGGGATTGCCTTTCACCTCCAGGATTAACCTGGAATAGAAGGATGATTTGGCTGAGGCGAGAGCCAGATGTGGCGGTGGACCGGATTTGAACCAAGTGCATTCGGCAGACCGCACCTGGCCCTTAAGCAAGCAGAGGTGGCTGGTGAACCAGGGTGAGGATCGGAAATAGGAGGCAGTTCGGGAGGTAAAGAAGTTGAGTGTGGTAGAGAGGGTGTTGTGGAAAAGAGTGAGTGCAGCGAGTGGGTTGTTGCGAGAGGTGGGCCAGAGTGGGAGGAGATTAGAGGACTCCAAGGCAGCGGAGAGGGATTGCGGGGAGATCTTCTTCCATGGGCGGTTGAAGATGGTGCTAAGTTTGGAATCAGTCAGTAAAACATAGAAACAATAGGGTATTAGTTTAAGATTTTTGGTCTATACAACATTATCCAAATGGAAAGAAATCTCTTAGTGCTTAAAGGCGGAGTTTATACCTTTACAAGCATGTTTACCACATTTTCCTTCAATTCTCTCAGGGTATTAGATTCTTTCCTCTGTTGCTAAGAAACCAGTAGTTATTGAAAATTTCAGACACCCGAGTTCTGCTCAAGCTCAGCATCCAAAACCAGCATCATTTCATTAAATATCAGGAGTAGAGTAAATCTGCTGTGCTTACTAAATGACTTTCAGCACATTTCCACATGCTTCACGTTGTGGCTTCACATAAAAAAAATTAAAGCTGGATTCCAGAAAGTTTATTTCTCAACCAGTTCTCCCAGCAGAATTGTTTTACTAGTAAGCAACTGAAAAATGATTAATCTGCTGCTATACCGACTGGTAACCAATCATTAGGTTGGTTACCAAAGTACAAAAAGTATGGAAGCTGCATACAGTGTATTTCTAAGTCCTTGGGAGCCATATCACTGCCAGGACAACCGCAGTATTGAATGTGGAGCCTGAGTGTTAGTCTTTTAGGAGCATAGGAACACAAGAAGAGGAGGCCATTCATCTTATCAGGCCTGTTCCAATCTTGACAGAATTTTTAATCTCAATTTCCACCCATCCCACCATTAATACCTCTAATAAGAAACAATCTGCCTTTTAGACATCCCTATGGATTATTTTCTAAGGTAAACCATTCCACATCTTCAGAACATTCTGTGGTAAGAAATACTGGTTTTAATTCTGTCTTTAATTTAGCTCTGTACCTTGAAATAGATAACTCTACCAGAGGCCAGATCTAACCTATCAATTCCTTTCATTATTTTAAATATCCCAATCAATTCACCCCTTTAACCTTCTCTGCTCTAAGGAATATAAGCCTAGTGATCCCAACATCTCATGAGAACTAAGTCTCTTCAGTGCAGGTATTAATCTAGTGAACTGTCACTCGTTTGGATCTTTAATAACATTTAAAAAGGTCCATTATGGCCTAACGCTGTTTCTTGTTCTCTTCAGCCTATTTCTCCAATAAATGCTAAAAATGTGGAAAACGGTTTTATTCTCTCAACACATGTTTGCTGTTGGATGTAATTGATAATAATTTCAATCTTTGAACATATTAAACAACATAATTTAGTTGTTAGGGGGAACTTCAATTATCAAATATAGATGGTATCCAGCCTTTCTCTTTGGTTTATTTAAAATATGGATTAAAAAATGTCAATTGCTCCAAGGCTGTTATGACTCATTATTAAATCTCGGTCTGTAATAGTCACATATCTTTAGCCTCAAGTCATCTCCACAAACATACCTAAGATCAAAATATGAATTCATTAACATTTTGTAGGCATACTACTGTTCAGTACCTGTCAATAATAATAAAAATATGAATACGACAACAGAAAAGGGCACATATCTTGTAGTGGGGTTAGTAAACTGCCCTCTCCCCTCTAGAGTTTGGATTCGAATCTAGTCAGACACATTGAATGAAGGTCTATTTTCTCTCCTGCCTATAGGAGCCCCTACATCCAGTAATTTAAAAGTTGAAGCTAGCTCAGAGCCAGATTCCCACCAAGTTGACAGTTTGATTGAGAGGCTAAAAGTAAGGCTGACATGAGGAGGGTGGGGTGGGGGAAGGGCAGGAGGGGAAGGAGGAGAATACACATTAATATGCTAGTGGGTGGTCTGCTGAGGCTATAGTTGGAGCACTGTGGAAATGGTTCTCTAAACATTTGTAAATTGATTGAATTTGGTGGGAAACAACAACAAGATTACATTTGTATAGCGCCTTTCACATTGGGAGGATATCCCGAGCACAAATGATTCTCCTTGAGTTGGTAAATTTAGTAACCAGGCATTATAAAATGATGAGGGGATTTATTTTCACTGATGATATAAGAATTGGTGAAGTCTTGAGCTTCAGGAGTACTGTAGCTCAGAGATTAGAGCACTCGCCTCGCAAGTGAGAGATCTGGGAAGGCAAAATCTTGTGCAAGTTTCCTTACTCCACACGCCTGATAATAATCCCTTAAGAAAAAAAACAATAATAATTTGGTCACTCAATCCATGACTGTTTGTGGGACACTGCTGTGTGCAATTGGCTGCCGCATTTCACCCACAAAATTTACAGTCAATTCACTTTACAGTATATTCTGTGAAGCGTTTTGAGGTGTCTAGAAGATGTGAAAAGCACTATATCAAATGCAAGGATTATTATTATTATAATCATCCCTGTAGTTGGTACAATTAGACATAGCCCTTACACACCAGCTGGCGATGCCATACTGAACCTGGGAGAGTTTAATGGAAACATTAATGCAGTGTTCATACTGCCAATACTTCACCTTCAGAGTGTGCTAACTGAGGGCTGTTGAGTGGGAAGATCAATTTTATTCTTGACAACTGCACTGTTTCAAATTGGGTTCCCCAATGCTGACAGCTGCACAAATAACATACAAAAATGATAATTGAACATTGTATATTGAGTAAAACATTTGCATGTAGCCATATGCTTGTGAGAACTACATCAAATGGCTTCTAGTACACAGTCACTACATTTTACAGTAAAATTCTGTGATGTGCTTTAAGACGTTCTTTCAACATGAGCAGTTATTCCCTTAAAGTGTATTAACTACTACACATCATTTCACCAAGAAGGATAATCAGAACACTGGCTATGATAATTCACTTGGCCAAGTATTAGCAGAATACATTTTAATTGTTTTTTTCTCTCACCAAATTTCTCCTTTTCTTCTCATCTGTTCTGAATGCGAATGAGTTCTCTTCCCCTTCTAATGCTAAATCCTGTAGTTTTAGTTCTCACAAAAGAATAATTCCTCTCCCCGCCACCACTGGCCTAACTGCCTAAACTGCTGCTTCTTTGATTTAACATGCACATATTACTTAAGACCAATATGGGTATCCAGATAGGAAGTGCAGGTGAATGAAAAATTGTAACATTCATTTTTTATATTAAAAAAAATACATGTACTGCAAACTTTCAGTAAATGGATATTCATTAGAAATCATTTTTTCCCTCTGCATTTTTGCTAATAAACATTCCTTCATCATTCATACAGTTCCAATAGCATTTATCTACATTAAAATCCATCTGATACTCATTAGTCCACCCTCTTAATTGGTTCAGACCATCCTGTATGATATTATCTTCCTTATGTTAACTGCCTGCCCACAATTTATCATCAGTAAATTGTCTATTAGAAGACATGCTCTGTTCCAAATCATTTATAAATAATGTGAACAGCAGGAGAATCTGAACAGATCCATTAAGACCAAACTAAGCTTTTCACATTGACCACTTGTTTCATATTGCTAAGCTTATTAGTAAGCTTAAATTTTATTAAAACTGCTTTAACAGTATGTGCCAAATATTATATCATTTTTCCCACAAAATACAGTCAATTCACTTTACAGTACATTCAGTGAAGCGCTTTGAGACATCTCGAAGATGTGATGAAGCACTATGTCAAATGCAAGGATTATTATTATTATTTCCCTTTTAATAGAGCAGTTTAATCATTCATGATGAGAGTTGAAGAGACCATTTTCAGGAAAAAGATTATTTCCTTAAAGAATAAATATAAATTCTATATACAGTTGCCAGATTTTCGTAGTCTAAACATCAAACAGTGGGCATAAAACAAGCAAAATATCATATTGATTATTGGCAGGAGATGTTTTCAGAATTCCACCATAATGAGTTTGCTTATTTTAGCTTCCATGGCGGGCTTTTGAGTAAAGATGTCAAATGAAATAACGATGAGAGTGATGCAGTAAATCCATGTTGAAAATTGTTAAGGCCTTACTTGCACCAGGCATTTCCTGTTAATTGGTGTGAATGATTATTTGATCTTAACTGTAGTGAAAATATTTGAGGAGAGCCAAGGGTAACATAAAATATGACTCCTGCAACCTTTTTGTGTAAACAGAATGCCATTCTGGTACATGTACAGTAAACCATTGAAATTACAAGAGGACAGACTAACGTTTTTGAATCAGTTCCATTTTTAAACAATGTTTTCTAACTGCGGAACAAGGTACTATGGTAACCTACATTGCAGAGATAGATTGTATTAAGAATTCATATGAAGCACACACTACATGTTCCTATTTTTAATTCGTCATGCTCTCTTTATAGTTCAAAATTACATATACTTGTAATGTGAGCAATCCTTCTTCAAAGAACATTTCTACTAAAAAAAAGTAAATGTATTTTCTTATTAATATTTTTGAGGTACTGAAGCCTGGGAAGAAACATTTAATGCTTATTGTAAACTGTTGACTTGTAAAGATAAAATCAGGTTGATAAATGTGATTGCCATGTTTATTCATTTATTTTTTTTCTATAAGCCTGGAGATTTCATTTTAAATTATTACTTTAGTTTCTGCAGAATTTTTCCCTAGGAGATCAAGGATCTAAAATTGGGAAGGCACAGCAGAGAGTTAAAAATTAAATTTTCAGCATAAAAACAATGTGGTAGTGCTGTCAAAACCGACAGAACCCGTACATTTATTTTTCTCTTTGACTATTTGGTTGGCAGAATCTGTCCCCTAGGTTTTTCTAATGCCACTCAGTTTGCATTTTACTTACCTTGGTTGATGGCATTCAATCAATATTGAGTGGATTGTCAATTTATCCTTACAAAATATGAATTGCAACCAAGAAAGTCTCACTAGATTGTAAACAACAATATATAGAGTAGAAATGGTTGGAAATACTGAGTTTCATGACTTAGAGAGCTTTCTGAATCTGTATGGTGGTATGATGCTGATTCCCATTGAAATGTAATGGGTCCAGGCAACAATGTTTGAAACTATCAATGGGTACTTGTGACACATTTTTCATTAATAGGGTTGTTTCATTCTCCTTTGCACTATGCAAGGAAAGCCATTTGTTTGTGCTAAATCATTATTGATGTCAAATGTTTTCGCTGTTAGAACAAAGGACATATACATCTGTATTATTACATGCTTTCTGCAACAAAACTATTCAAAAAGCATAAGGAACTACATATTGTAGCCAGTTTAGCTGGAAGAATTATTCCAATAAAAACTGTTTATTTGAAAATTCTAGTTTGATAATATGTAATAAAAAATATTTTTTAAGTGGGGTGGTTAAACAATATAGTGTTGATCAAAAACGAGGAAAAATAAAGGAAGCAAAGTAAATAAAAATTGAAAAAAGTAGTATTGCAATATTGTCAAAGGTCTGGAGATAAATATATTTTGATATGGTTATTAATTCATAGTGTACTTCCAACTCAAACTGCACAGAATAACTCAGTAATATCCTATGGTTT
Source organism: Callorhinchus milii (assembly GCF_018977255.1). Classification (NCBI taxonomy): domain Eukaryota; kingdom Metazoa; phylum Chordata; class Chondrichthyes; order Chimaeriformes; family Callorhinchidae; genus Callorhinchus; species Callorhinchus milii. Next base: position 16,624,472 of record NW_024704748.1, on the reverse strand, counting down.
CTACAGTATTTATAACATTCATCAAACTGCATTTTAAATTAAACTAACGCCCTAAACAAATTAGTATTCATTTTAAGTGAAGGTTTCCATTTGTTCAAAGTGCATGAAGTAATAAACAGATACAGTAGGTAATCTCTTCTCATTTTACATGATTTTTAATGGGGAAAACAGGAGTAAAATGTGCTGAAATTCGATCGAATATCTAAAGTAAAATGACGAATTGGTTCCAGGTCAACAAAGTTGCTATAAGAGAAAGACTTGTGCAAATTCAGAGGCATGTGCATTCCGATGCTATATTCCTAGCCCCTGCAAACAGTGATAGCCCATGTCTCAAAATCTTTGCCTTTTCGTAATGTGCTGAACTTCCTAATAGTTTTCTTTTCCCACATTATTTGCCTCGTCACTGTTTCCATTTTTTCAAATAAACAGTTTTGAAAAGTTTCAAAATAAAGATGTACATGTGCCGGTCTTTTGTACTTTGAATATAAACTTACTGAGCCAGGAGCAAGGCAGGTACCTGGGTAAACAATTGCAACCTGGGAGAGTGAGAGCAATTAGGTCAATCAATCTAACATGCTGACATATCGAATACAAAGCTTATTTTAGGTGTTGTAGGTTTTGAATGTCCTCTAAGAAATTCATTGGTTTGCATGAGTAAAAACTTTTGTTTAAAACATCGCCCGACTCCGCCATTACCTCACCCCTCAGGCTGCTGAAACTCTTGTTCATGCCTTCATCACCTCCAGGCTTGACTATGCAAACTCCCTGCTTGTCGGCCTTCCCAACTCCTCCCTCCACAGGCTGCAGATAATCCAGAACTCTGCAGCCCGTGCCCTCTCCCGCACCAAACTCCGTGACCCCATCTCCCCCATTCTCGCCCGACTCCACTGGCTCCCTATCCTTCAGAGGATCCAGTTCAAAATCCTGGTCCTCACCTACAAAGCCCTCAATGGTCTCGCCCCACCCTACCTCTGTGACCTCCTAACCCCCTACCAACCCGCCTGCTCCCTCCACTCAGCCGGCTACAGCCTGCTCCCATCCCCCGACCCACCCGCCCCACCATTGGCGGGAGAGCCTTCAGCCACTCTGCTCCCAATCTCTGGTACTCCATCCCCCAATCACTCTGCCTCGTGCCTCCCTAGCCTCCTTCAAGTCCCGCCTCAAGACCCTCCTCTTTGACCATGCTATTGATCACCCCCCTTCCCACCTGACCCCAGTCGGGTCTGAAATGCTGTACACTGTCCAGCGCCTTGGGACGTCCTCCCGACTTGAAAGGCGCTGTACAAATGTAATCTTGTTGTTGTATTTTCTCAAGACTCCTGAAGCCTTTAAATATCTCAGCAAGCAAGTATGGGTTGTAATGAGGGTTCAATAATGTATCTTGAATGCTTTACAGATTTAGGGAGCAATTTCACATTGCTTTATCTTCTTGGGAACTTTGTCTGTTGCCTTTCTCTAGAGGCTAACTTAGTTGAGCAGAGTTCATTGTACATTTTATGCAGCCTCAGGAGAGGCTAGCAGGACTTGATGGCCTTTTCTTGTTTAATAATTAGTTTTCCACATTTGCGAGTTTTCTCTCAAATTGACAGATGGTTTATTCAGAGTAACCATTCTACCTTCCTATGTTCCTGTTCATTTCTAGATTCATACCATCTAGAACTTCTTTGTTTCCTGTTTACATAAAGTTGTGCCCTCTTTCAGTTTTTAACAAAACGTTTGCACCTGTTCAGGTTTGGACAATTTCTTTCAAAATGGTGGCATACAAACAAATATCTCTATCCATATCCAAGTGTTAGTCCACTAAACCTAGTGATAATAAACTTTTTTTTCTGTAACTCCACTGAAATTATTTAGTATTGTGCAAATGCACCAACATATTCAGTGCTGTTATGAAATAGGTAAAATCTTACAATACAATTTACATTTACGTAGCATCTTTCATGTCGGGAAGACATCTGAAAGTGCCTGACACTGATGGCTAGGCAACCAAACTGGTAGTCTGTGCTGAATGGGATAGTCTGGGGTGAGAGCTGAAGTTCATTACCCTGCATAACAGCTCATGATTCATCCCACTCTCTCATACTTATTCATTTTGTCCTTTTTTTTAATCTATTTATCTTCTAGTTAAAATCTTTGCCAAAATAATTTGGAGATGTCTGGGTCTGCTGGCATAGTTACTGAACTGATAACCTGAAAATTCAACATCATGCCCTATATTAGGAAGTGCTGTTCTTTCCTGGAAAAATAAGTTTGATTGCTGGCTTTCTCAGTGCTAGAAATATGTCTAGATCTTATCAATAATTCAAGGACATTTGTCATTGATTTTCAGTTTCTCAAAGACATTTGAGATCAAGACCTGGCAGATGCTCAGTCAGAATATACTTCAGTAAGACTCATCAACGCCTTCATAGATAGCTTTTCCCCACATAGACACCATTGCCTGTGGCATTCACAGTGTTTGGTGTCAAATTATTGAAACACATCCATCCTAGAAGAGTTCAAAGTAAACTTAAATTTGTAGCTAGTCTAAAAAGGTGCCATTTGGAGGTGTCACAAGCTAATAATCATCCTTTTTTAGGACCATATTTCCTAGCATACTGATGATCTGAAAAAGAACAAACTTCAAATGCTGGAGAGGTGCAAAAGTGCACCATCAAACAAAATTTTAAAACGTTACATCAAAATGTCATAATCTCAAAGAGGAGTGCTGGTATTCTAACCCTGTACATTTTGAAGTGAAAGAATCACTAGGCTATAAAAGGATTATGTTTTGCTTCATTAAAGTTCTTGAATGATAAGTACTCTGTATTGTAATAAAACTCAGGGGAGAAATGAGAAAATTGATGGTGGTGAAATAAAGAAACAGATTATGAGCCAAGAATATTGAATACAGGAATACATTGCATTATTGTAAGTCACCCAATATTGCTTAATATAAGGATTATTATTATTTCTTATAGCGATGTCTAGTTTCTGAAGGAAAGTTGGATTTATACTGGAATAATAACAACAAATTCCATTTATTTCAGATTGGCAGGATGTCCCAAAGTGCTGGAAAGATAATTGAACACAACTTCAGTTCTGACCTTGGGTCATGCCTGCAAATATTAATGCATCTTTCTCTATCAGTTATTCATTGAACTGCTGTGGATTTCCAGCATGTCCTTTCTTATTTCAAATTTCAGCCATCTGCAGATTTCATTTCTACTAAGCATAATATTTGTTGTACAATAAAATATGAATCATGGTGAAATATTGTCCTGGCAACCTATCTTTTTTGGCTATAGATTTGATTTGCTGTAGATTTCCAGCACTTTCTGTTTGCTAAATGAGAATGCAGTTTTTGAGAGAAATCAGATAGATGTTTTTTGCTCCACTTGGACCCAATAATCTGAAGTTATACTCATCTGCCCCCAATAAAATGAGATTATGCTCATCTGTGCCCAATCAATTGAGACTATGTATAACTTTTAAGTCATAATAAAGCAATTAATAAAGTAATTTAAGCAAGTAATAAAGAATTAAACTCCCCTTCGCTCATTATTATTAATAATAATAATAATCCTTGTATTTGGCGCTTTGAGGACCTCTCAAACTTCTTCCAGAGTTTACTGTCAAGTGCAGTGACTATTTTTAGGTGAATGAGGTGAAAGGCGCTATCCAAATGTAATTTTGTATTGACACTCCCATCACTTTTTGACAAGCTGATGGGATCTTGGTTTAACATCTTATCCGATAAATGGGCCTCCAACAATGTAGCACTCTCCCAGCAACTTTGAAGTGTCAGACTAGACTGAATTAAAACAGCATCAAAACAACAAGAAATGGCCAATTAGAGGGATTTAATGATCTTCTGTAGCTCAGTGGTCAGAGCACTCGCCTTGCAAGCGAGAGACCTGGGTTTGTTTCCCAGCAGGGCGAAACCTTGGACAAGTTTCCTTACTCCATACTCCTAATAATAATCCCTCAAGAAGAAAAAAACAATAAAATTAGTCACTTCAATCCACAACTGTTTGTGGGACACTACTGTGTGCAATTGGCTGCCACCTTTTGCCCACAAATATACAGTCAATTAACTTTACAGTACATTCTGTGAAGTGCTTTGAGACTTCTAGAAGACATGAAAAGAGCTATATCAAATGCTAGGTTTATTATTATTATCTTTGATCCCCAAAGTAATATTACTGAACATTTACAAGCTCAGACCACTTTGGTTTGGTTGGATTCCGACTTTTAAAAGTTAAACACAAGAATCAGTGTTCAATGTTTAATGCTATGAAACAGCTAATCATGTAATCAGCTCTTAATAACATTTTTAAAAAATGGTCATTTTATAAACGACCTCTGCCAGAAAAAGTTGAGCCCAGTCTGGAGGAAGTGAGCTGAATGTGATTTGCATTTGTTTTTACTGCAGCAGCTGCCCCTGACACCACCTCCTTCAGATGATTCCAGCATTATGTATGCTGCCCAAACAGTTGATCAGAGTGCATGTTTGCTGGTGACTCATCACTCAAATCATCGCAATTTGCCACCAAACAGATAGTATAAACACAGCACTGATTTTGCATTAGCCATTATAGCACTACACCAGATGCAGTTTGCTAAATAGATTTGAGTGCAATAAATGCTTTGTAAAGATTTCGAATAAGGATATCAAACTCCTTCGTAAATCATACAAATGAACCCAACGCCATTTTCAAAAGCAGTTGTACTGTTTCAGGCGCACAATTCAATTAGTTTTATTTTGATAAGTTTTGTATATTATGTTATATAATATTGCATATTATAAGAAAAACTCCTGGAAGCGGTTTATGCTGCAATGTTTTAACTAGTAAAGCCTGAATGTATTACTAACTTGACAATGAAGCTTCCAATAAGAAAAGCAGTAACTGGGTTGAATGACGCAGAAGTGCCTCTTGCTGTGACAATTCTCAGGACCTTGTTTATATCAGGGATGGGTGGAGTTATTTCACTGTAAGGTCTTTAGTTTCTCACAGAACAACATTTTGATCTAATTTTAAAATGATACTCTGGTGCCTTTCCTTTTTACACAGAAAAAAATATTAATGATGGCTCATTTTTTTAAAAAAAAACTCTTACCTCTATTTTAAGTGCATATCTTGTATTTTCTTATGTAGGGTCGCTGATTCCTTGAAGTTTGATATTTAGCAGAAATATTCCAGACGCCATTCTGTAAATGTAATATAGCCGGGAATAACGTAAAATGCTTTTATCCTACAAAACAGCCATTATGTTCAGTGTATACTCTCTTAACCCATTGCTCTCATGAGACGAACCAAACATTTCCATTGAATATATAGGTTTTATGGGGAAAAGCTCTAACTGAGATTAAGAGGTTAAAGATATCATATTTGCATTGAAAAAATGTGTAGTTTATCATTCGCTGTAATCTCTTTTTTGACAGTAAATATAAACTGTAATAGATGTGTATATTTAGTAAAGGTGAACAATTTCAGAATGTTGACACGGCGTTTCTGGTTACTGTTTAATTTTGATTTACGTTCATTCAGTTTATTGTAGTTGGCTGAAATCACTCAACATATCTTGTTCAGCCTAACATTCAGGCGGAATACAGGCGAGTGGTGACCATGTTTAGGAAATCTCAAAGTAAAGTGAGAAACTGGTTATGTTGTTCGGGTGTTTGGAATACCTGAACAACATAAAACATTTCCAAACTAAATATGTTTGGAAATCAAATTTAGCTAGCATCACCTGTCGAAATCCAAAAGATTAATGACAGAAGTGCTATTTTATACCACATTTATAGTGCTTTGCTTAACGATAAGTATTCGTTTAGCCTGGAAAGGAAATACAAACTATCCATGGGTAGTTTGAGTCACTGGAACATTGTAAACGTGGAAATTAAATTGTACTTAAATGATTTATACTCCCCACATGAGTGTCATGTAAACAGTTTTGTTCTTTATTTAGTGATAATGTGATCAGTGTGTATCAAGATTTATTAGTGAAAGGAGTAAACAAATCTGAATTTGATTCATGCTGTTAGGTCTCAAGATGTTGCTATCTAATTGGTTCAAACAACATGGTGGTGATGGATGGCATGGGATCAGATACGATAGTGCAGAGAAACCTGGCTTAATCTTCTATTTCTTGAATACTTATCACCACAGATATTATTTTGCATAGTAATTATCTCAGTATATGTTTTACAAAGTACATAAATACTAAATGTTTGAATATAAACTATAAACTGTAGTTTGAATATAATTGTATGCGCACAGTACAGTAGTTCTGTTTTGTAGACAACTGTTTGATTTTATTATTTTCTTTTAAATTCATAAAAATGTAATAAAATCATAGAATTATGCAGCACAGAAGGAGGCCATTCAGCTCATAGAGTTTGTGCTGGCTCTTTGAAAAGAGCTATCCAATTCAATCCCACTCACCCGCTCTACCTGTAGCCCTACAAATTGTCCTCCACAAATAATTATCTAATTATCTAAAAAATGCTTTCCATTTATTTCACATGTTTAGTTGAAGCATATTCATGCTGCATTACACAATAATATTGCCCTAGATCATCTAAATATAAAGCCTTAAACAAAATGTTGCTTACACTGAATGGGGTGGAATAAGAATGCCTTAAGAGAGGATTGACTTCAAGATCCTCACTCTTGCTTTCAAATCCCTCCACTCCTCTGCACTCCACTACCTCTCTGACCTCCTCTCTCCTCACAACAGTGCCCGTTGCCTTCGGTGCACCGGGTCTGACCTCCTTGTCCCTCGAATCCTCCACTCCACCATCGGCGGCCTTGCCTTCAGCCACGATACCCCGAGGCTCCAGAACTCACTTCCTCACTCCCTTTGCCTTGTCCCCTCTCTTCCTATTTTCAGGTCTCGGCTAAAGACCTTTCTTTTTGACTGCACCTTTGGTCACCTTCTTCCCCCTGGCTTGGCCCCGGGATCCGTTACTGTGAAGTGCTCTGAGACACCGCCCGACATGGAGGGTGCTATATAAATCCAAGTTGTTGTTAAGGATTAAATACATTATTGGAATAAATCATACAGTTCAATTCTACCAGTTAATGCAATACATTATTACAACAAGATTACATTTGTATAGCGCCTTTCACATCGGGAGGATGTCCCAAAGTAATGTACAGTGTACAGCATTTCAGACCCGAGCTGGGGTCGGGGGGAGAAGGGAGGGGAAGGGGGATGACCAATGGCATGGTTGAAGAGGAGGGTCTTGAGGCAGGACTTGAAGGAGGCTAAGGAGGGGGCAAGACGGAGTGATTGGGGTATGGAATTCCAGAGGTTGGGGGCAGTGTGGCTGAAGGCTCTCCTGCCAATGGTGGGGCAGGTGGGTCGGGGGACATGGAGCAGGCCGGAGCCGGCTGAGCGGAGGGAGCGGGCGGGTTGGTAGGGGGTTAGGAGGTCATAGAGGTAGGGTGGAATTGCAATTGTCAAATGAAGAGCATGAGGTGGAAGATATGTTTTTTATGTTGGTGGTTGGCTCGCAGCCATCAATGTGAGCTCTGTTATGTACTTTTTTCATGTTTTGCCTTATCTTTAGATGCTGACTATACAAGTTTATTGTGCCTTTTATGTAAGTTATTTTACAGATCAGTGTCTAGGAGCATTGAGCTTTTACTTCATACTGCTGAAGAGCCAAATACTTAGGGACAGTAATAATGAGAAGGTTGCCATGGTTATAGTAAGCACTTACTGATGGTGAGATTTGTTTGGCTGTTTTGTTTCTTTTTTATCTTTGAGCTGCAGTGACTTCCAAGACAGAGGTTCTGTTTAGAATCTCTAATATGGGTGATATAAGTTCCAAATTCCATATATAAGCAAACAAATATGCTATTTGCTGTTCTGTACCATATATTGTATAAAAACAAAGGTTCACGCATAAGAAAATAAGATCCATCTTTCAACTAGTATCCTTAGGCCCCTGTGTAATGCCCCTTAGCCTGTAAATCCATTTGTCATTCACATTCTGTGTTTTACATACCTCAACCTATATACTGTTAACCTCGGATATGCACAATACACATAATAAATCAAATATCTGAAATGGATCACGAGTAGCAACCCAATTTCTGGTGACTAATAAACTACTTGAATCTCATTTTAGCTATTTACAATATAATCTGAACCTTGGAACAGGATCATTGCCTTTGATTTTCTCAGCCAACCAAAGACATCCAAATGTACCATTTCACATTTCCATTAAGTATCTTACAAATTCGTTTCAGTATTTTCATGCAGCAATGCCCACAAATGTGCTTAGAATTTCCAAAATAGTGGAGACTGCTTATTACAGAGGCAACAGTAGGAGATATATGAAGGTCTTGTGCTACCTGGTGAAATAAGGTCATGTAGGGAAATAACCTTTATACTATATTGTACTGAGTATTCAACCAAAACGTCAAATTTCAGCATTGTTAAATGCTTAATTACGGAATTGATTAATGTCGAGACATGAATCATGCACCTGACATCCATTTAATAATAGTCTGTTTCAGTTGTTTGAATATCAATCTATTGTTATAATAAATCTGATGGTTTAAAATAACACTTTTACATGAATATGAATGTTTTGCAGCACAATGACTTTTCAAGTAAAAGGGTTGAGTTATTTTAGATGTTATGAACTCAGTTAACAAGTAAACATTGACGTATACTACACAAAAATTAGTTCTTACTAATTTTTACTAATTTGAAATACCTAAGAATATATCTTTTCAAGGCTGTTACTGGTGAAATTGTAAGAAATATTGAGAGAGTTTTGTTTGTTTCATAACCCTTGGCTGTTAGTCAGTGTGCGGTATTAAATAATGGTATCGACTTACTGAGACCTACTTGGTAAAAATGTTCTTTAATGAACACAGGTATTAATATCAGCAGTTGTAAGACGCACAATTCAGTGTATTATCCAACCCATTGAATGTTTAGCAGCCTTGTTACTGCACATCAGAGTGATTGAAAGGCAGTAATGTCAGTAAGGGGGAGGGTCAAATGAAGTCACAAACTATCATCTTAATTTCAAAATGGGATGTCATGCAGTGTGCTGTGTTTAATGTTGATGATTTCCATATGGAATGACTGTAGATTATGAAGTAATCAGAGAAAGTTTATCAAGTGATAATTCATGGTTAGTTATCAAAAAGTAACAATGGATACATGTTGATCTCTTGCTGAATGTAGTTTCTATCTTAAACTGAAACTTGATAGAAGTACATATGTTCTGTGTTGAACATATGTATTCTTAGCTCTTTCAATCTAAATCTTTTCAACTCCACTTCAGAAAGAAAATCTCCAGATGCTTCAGCTGGATATAAGAACTTCCTCTGTTACTTCTAAGTGTGTTCATGATTATGCAAGCGTCAGCCTCTCAACCAGCAGTAAACATTTATACTGTGTTGGATTTTGTAAAAAAAAAGTTATTTATATCAAAACTGTTTATTCCAACTTGTATTATATATAAGAATTCAACTATTGGTTGAATTTTGGTTCTATGTCACACAAATTATACTTTGTCTTGTCAGATACTAATGACATTGGTTAAAATGGAAAAAGGACAGATTGCTTATTGTAATTGACTGGCATTTCTCCAGGGCATAGCAATTGCTTTATTTACTTTCTTCTCAGTGATTTTCTGCAGGTTGCTGGTGCTAGGCTGCATTCATGAATTATTCAGTTGTTATTTGTTGCTCCAGGGTTTCTTGCTGTCAAAATTTAGTAATTACTGAAAGTGATTCTCGCATGAAATTGCTGTGTAATCTGATGAGACTACTGCCGTGCATAGAAATTAGGATTTCTAGTTTCATTTCATGTCTTTCCCATCTGTTAATCTTACCTTTCAGTTTCCACATCAGAAAATCAGTGGCTAATATTTACTCCTCTAGATATATCCAAAAACAATTGATTGATCAAAATATCAAAGATTAAAAAAAAGGCCTATTGTCTATTAAAATATTAAATACTAAAATATGTTCAAAATTACATTTTGTAGGTAAATAAGAATTTACAAGTTATTTTTAAGTTTGCTATAAAATGAAACTACTTTTTCCTTCTTCATTAAATGAATATTAAATTAAAGAAATAACTAGATTCTGGAGAGGACCTGGTATTTTATACATTAAGTTTGCATCTTAATCATGGTTTCACTTGATTCTTGCCAATTTTACAAAATGCAAAGAGCATCAAATCCTGCTGTGGATAACCATGTTATAATAATTGATTCACCATGTCTATTATCTCACACCCTAAAACAATTAGAACAAATTCTATTTTCTATATTAACCTAATTAGATATAATTCAAAGTTGCAATTACAGATCATTAACAACAGGAGGGACACCTCTATGCACAATTGGCTACTGCATTTCGCCCATCAAGATAGTCACTACACTGTACAGCATATTCTGTGAAGCGCTTTGAGATGTCTCAAAGAAGTGATAAGGCATTATATCAAATGCAAGGATTATTATCATTTTCATAGCTCTAAGGGACCATGGATAGTTGTTTTCTATTTCATAGAGCCACCATTATTATATGGTTGGTGACAGCCTCAACAGATAACCCATTGGAGCAACACCAGAGAGTTGATTCACTCTAGTGTACATTAAAATCACTTTCTGCAATAAAACTTGGTTGAGATATGTCAGTTGAATGTATCTAAAACTTGAGATACATTCAACTGACATATAGAACTAGCATTTGATATCCTGCAGACCTGCTAACCAAAACATCAACCCATGCTAATTTGTTGAAATATCCTTTAAAGATTTCTCATTGTCACTAGCCCATACAAAACTATCCAGGTATGACCAGAGATATCATGCAAAACAGTACATGCTGGTTGACTAAAAGTAGATGGAGATTAGATGATACAGTGAATTAGAATGATCATTTTTCAATTTGAGGCTTAATGTTTAATTCTAACCCAAAGAGAAGTGATGAAAGTCTCCATCTAGCTTCTAATGTAAAGAATGCTAACATAAAATAATCTATAATTTGACTTCAAAAATGTCTGGTGGGAAACATGACAAGTGTAGTTTTGATTTCTGTTCTGATATTTCTGATATAGAGCGCATTAATATAATACTTTAAGTTGATTGGTAGTGTTTGATACTACCACTGGATCAGAAAGTGGATGAGGGCAGATGTGAAACTGAATTTCAATGTATTTTAAGCGAACATGTCTCATTGTAGGCACATGTGTCTATAATCCTATTTCAGATTAGTCTATTTTCTCAACCAATGCATAGTAATTGAAGGAGGCAAGGAAGGTGCTGAGGTAGGCGGACTGCGGGATGGAGTTCCAGAGAGTGGGCGCAGAGTGGCAGAAGGCCTGTCCGCCAATGGTGGGGTAGGCGAGGCGGGGGGACCTGAAGCAGGCCGGAGGGAGTGGGCAGGTAATACATTTGCTGCAGAGAAGTTGAGAGTGGCATGAGAAATTACTTTAGAGATAAATGATTGATTCAATATGATCATTTTCAACAGAGATCGGAAAAGATGTACTTAGTATGGACTGAACATTGCAGTCACTTCTACAGGCATTAGAAGTGTACAGTTCATAATGAAAACCCAAATGTTCCTTTATAATCTCAAACAAATCTAAAACTATTTGCTTGTTGAATGTCAATCTCCATAAACTCTGAATGTCAAATCTGTCTTGATGAAACAAATCTGATCTGTCTTTCCTAAGGGCTCTCTTCCTTTCCACAAACTATGGCATTGGACCAGTAAATATTAAACTGAAATAATGGTCAATTCTACTGATCAACTCTTAGCATAAGATCTTGGCACAATACAATTGAAAATGTGTATAAATGTTTTGGTGGTTCAGTTAAGTATTATGGATTGTTGGATGGTATTTATACCCAGCTTAATTGAATATTATTGTGTTTATACCCCAGCACTGTCTGCATGTTGTGTGACAGCATTAAGGAGGAAAAACACATATGTTTTCAATGATTCCATGGGTTAAAGGGCCATCTTTTTTCCCTCTTCCCAATCCCCAAATTGCACAATAGCAGAAGAAAAAAGTAAACACAAATGTCTCTTAAGGTCATTCTGGGATCAGGAATTTTGACAGCATGCTCAAGTCAACAAATGTACTATTAAAACTTGAAGTGCATTAAGATATGAGAAAAACAGTATTTTTTCCTTATTCATTAAAATGCCATGCCATCTGAAGAACATTTTCTGCCAAGTTTTAGCCTGTAAGACAATGTTGTCTTTAAGATCACCCAGAATTGTGGAAAGTTTTAAATGCATTTTTAGTGTGGAAGTTAGCTTATTTTAAGAACTGTGTAGAACTGTCTTCCAAATTAAGATTGAATTGAAGATTTTTCCACAATTTTTTTTACGTGGTTTTACATGCTAACAATTTTAGATGACTTATTCTGAATTCTGGTTTGGCCCATCTAGCTGAAAAATGTCATGCAAATTTGAGATGGTAATTTAGGGCGTGGTTGGGCCAGGTTGGAGGAAATCTGGGTGGGATGGGACAAGAGGAGGGATTGGCAGGACAGACAGGACAGGGGAGTGGATGGCAGTGCGATGCTGGAAGAAACAAATATTATTAAATGTAAAGTACATTCGCAAAGCATTCATTCCTATTGAACTTTACTAGGCCGAACAGGAACAGTTACGCCTTCAACAAGTAGCAACTCCACGACTAGTGGTGGCAAGATCCCCCCAACCCCAAACTACTCCTCATTCTTGCAAGTGGGGAAAAGAGGTATCCTGATAGCCTCTGCTGTGCTCTACGAGGGTAAAAGTATGGCCCTGCTTATGGCCTCCCTACACCTCCTTTTCTCTAGAATCTTCATCTGAGAAGCAAACATATACATTCATACATTTCTGGAAAGGCAATCAATGATAGGTTCTATTTCAAAGGGGATACCACCCACATGATCATGTTGTATTGATCTTAACTTTACACACTCACCTTAATCTGTTCAAAGATCCCCTTCACTTGCACTATGGACATTTTGCAGGGACTGTCGCATTGATCTGTTTTGTCACCTGGTTGCAACAGGTCATGAAGCTCAAAAACATTGTCCCCCAAAGGCCATCCTGCATTATCAATACTCTTGGCCTTAGGCCCCTCAATCTCCCTTATCATGTCACTGACAACACACAGTGAATCCACTTTACAGTATATCCTGTGAGGTGCTTTGAGATGCCTCATGACGTGATATATGTAGACAGACCTGCAAGCTAGTGATTATCACCTCAATATCTGCTAAACAGGCAACAGAGCCTTGATATGAAAACAGCTTGTGATTGACTGTTGTGCCTTTAGTTTTGGAAAATTAGTCTCCAGAAACTAACACTCACAAACCACAATTTTGCTGTGTTTAGGTTCTCACACACACAAAAATCTGTAGACGATGTCCAAACCCTTTTACTCCAGTAACATTTGGCAAACAGAATTTTGACCCCATTATTTTATTTTATTTTTTTCTGTAACATTCAGCGATTTCCTGAGAGTAACTCAAAATCCATACTGCATAATGTGTAGTAAATCTTATTGTATACAGTACTACATTAATATTCTGTAGCAATACAAAAAAATTATTCTCATGTTAATATTGGCCAACACACAAGTCAAACACTATCCACAGTATTCCTAATTTTAGTGGAATGTAGCTTCACAACATATTTTACTGCCGAACAAAATAGCCTTTGAGTAAGATCTTATTTATATCTAAGGATGACAGCGACCATTAAAATAACAGTAACTATAGACCCCTGAAGTGGAAAAAGACAAATTGCTTTGCATGCAAGCCAGTGCTTTGACATCTTTAGTGATGGCATATGGCTTAATTATAAAGTTCCCAAGTCCACAAGTAAATGGATCAAGGCAAGGAAACATGAACTGTCCAGTTCAGAATGACGGAAGTTGAAAGAAATGGCTTTTATATTGTGCCAGTCATGGCTTAGAATCCTTCCAAATTGCATGTTAAATGCTGTACTATTTTGGGACAGAGAAATAAAAAATCTGACAGATGTTATGTGTTACTGAATAAGATTGAGATAGTGGAAGTCTAAATAATTTCCACATAGATATGGAATGAATATTTGGCACAGGATTTTTAAAAATACAAGAAATCACACATCACTACCAAATAATGAAGGTTAATAAAAATGCATAAATCTGAAGCATACTTAGTGTATTAGAAAAACAAACAGATACAAATCTTGCTTTTATATTTAGGTAGTAAATGCATATAAAACAATTTTTCATCAATGCTTGTTTGAACCTTGGACTGCACCACACTGGAAGAACATTTGTTGGGGCTGGTCCAGAGATAGTCAAAAATCTTTGGTTGCTGTAAAACAAATTGCAACCTTAATCCCTAATTATAAAAGCATTAAAATCATATAAAACTGGTAAGGAATTCAGCTTCATTTGATGGATTTTATGATTCTGTTCACCAAAGATCAACATAATGTGTCATGCCTGATAGAACTTGCCAAAGGGAAGCTGAATGTGATCTAAGGGTGTTAGATGTTTTCCATGTCAAAATGGTGTAAGGCAGCAATAAACAAGACTGTGTGGAATTGAGAAGTCAGTTAAGTTGAGATTCCACCAGATATACTCAAACTATACAGCACTCCCTGGTCAGGCAACACCTAGTGTACTGTGTACAGCTCTGGGGAAGGTGGGAGGGAGTGCATGCCAGTCAATGCAGAGGAGAGGATCATCACCAATGTTCTGGTTTACTTTTTCAATCCCACTTAAAAAAAATGTATACCCCCTATGAGGTCCTCTCTGAGTTGTCTTCTCTCAAGATTGAAGAACCCCTAGCTTGCCTATTTGTTGCACATAGTTCAAAATTGTTGTTAGACACTGGATTAATATGTGAAGCCTCTTGTGCAAAATAACTCATAGGAAAGTACTATCTGTCTGAAAACTGATTTAGCATTGATCACAGAACTTTCGTTGAGATTCTCTGGGCTTGTCCCACAGAATCAACAGCATTATTATTTTATATATTACAGATGATAACAACAATTTAATTGTTTTTTGTCAGTGATGATCTGATTTATTGCTCAAGCATTTGCTACAAATTAGTTCTTAGTTTACTGCTGACGATAAGTTAAGGTATCAAATCTGATCCTATTTGCCATTATTCAAATCTAAGGCCCCACTGAGTGCATTTTATGTATAATAAGGCATGTTAATACAAATGAATGTGACGTCGCACTTTACTGGCAAGTAACTGAGAAAAATTGAAACCAGAAGGAGTTGAAAGCAGCCACATTTTTCCGAGCCGGAATGATTCATTCTCATCAAGCAGCTTGCCAAGCATTGGGACAGTTTTTTTTGATACAACTCCAACACTAACAACACTCAAAGGATTGCCCTACTCATGGCGACAATAACTACAGAAGGTTGACTTGGCCTAGCTTTTTTATTACCACCAAAATAAAAATCAATGTTTCAAAAAACATTTACAAAATATCTGAATTTCAGTGTTCCAAGAATATCATTAAGCTGCCAGGGGTCATCACAGGAGTTCATCCTGGCCAAAGGAAATGATCACAAAGATGTTAGGAATTATTACTGTGAACAAATCATCCAATCTGAATCCCCAAATCTCTGGTCACTTTACAATCTATCCTTTTGAATTTACAAAAGAGTAAATTTACTGTAGTTGGAAAGACAATTTGGCCTAAATGTAGGTTGAGCACTATTGAAATAAAACTCTTCAATTTACATGTAGTCTTCTGTACAAATGTTTATACTTACACTTCACCTGGAGATGTCTACTTTGTAATACTTTGTAATGCTGAGGTCTGTCTCTAGTTCTCATGGTTTATATCTCTAGTTTTTATTTTTCAGCTCTTTGACAATCTTTCACACCAAGGTTATTTCTAAAGGCTTTCTCTCCCCACTGGTTGCACATTTTCGTTTTGTGCAACATTCAATCCAAATAACATTCTTATCCTGGGGAAACTGACAGCTCCACTGTAGAAGGATTCTAACAGATTCCATTTGTAAAGATTACAGTTAATTTCTCCATTTAATATTTGCACCTGTATCTACAAATGCAATGCACATTAAGTCTGTTACACTGAAAACATGTCAAATTAAATACCTTTGTGAGTCCTCATGATGTCACCAGATGAGTCAGTGAATTAAGCAGTTTCCAAGCTCTATTGGACATGAGAATGAACAAAAAATTATTTCATTCCAATTACTTTCTAATATTATAATAACCTTGTCTAAATGTGACTAAAAACAAATCAAAGTGCATCCACAGGATATTCAACAATTGCTTCCTGGTAAAAGATCAATCAATTTGGAGTCCTGTAGCTCAGTGGTTAGAGCACTCGCTTTGCAAGTGAGAGACCTGAGTTCAATTCCAGGCAGGGCGAAACCTTGGGCAAGTTTCCTTACTCCACACAGAGCCTAATAATAATCCCTCCAAAACCAAAAACAATAATAAATTGGTCATTTTCAATCTACGACTGTTTGTGGGACATTGCTGTGCGCAATTGGCTGCCGCGTTCGCCCACAAATATAGTCAATTCACTTTACAGTGTGTTCTGTGAAGCGCTTTGGGACGTCCTCCTGACGTGAAAAGCGCTATATCAAATGCAAGGATTATTATTATTATTATTATTAATTATATTTACATTCTTTACAATTATCTGTTAAATTTGATATGAAATTTGATAGCAGGTGTGCTATAAGTGCCTTGAGGGCCAGTTATACTATACTGTTTGTACAACTCTGATTTCCATCTTTATTCGATTGTAAACTCTGAAGTTCAACTGCAGTTTGGTAATCCCCATTATCAATTCACAGATGTGGTAACAGCCTAAGTCAAGGTTCTCGCCCAACATTTTGTCTTTGTACCTGATATAGAAGACCTGCAACCTGAACAAAGGAAAGATTTAACAAATAACCCAAACAGCCAATGGCACCATTCTTAATGGATTTAATGACTATATTAATGTTACTTGCATTGAGATGTGAATCCATGTTTCAATCCATATGAACAAGCTGCGCTTACACATGGTGTCAGCAAAGCAACTTGCATTTATATTATACCTTCAAACAGGGTAGTGTCCTGAAGTGCTTGTTAGTGGCAGAGCCTGATACTGGGGTACAGATGGATCATTATCTTATGTACATTGTAACAATGTTCGATTTCCATTTAATATTTTTCCTTTTAGGTAGGTAGTTTGATGTTTGATGCAAAGTATGCTTGCAATTACAATTTTCAGGAATGTATTGGGAAGTGTAATAGTTATGGCAAAGTTGTTTTGCCAAGTGACAGTGGTCCGGCAATTTGTAATGTGATTCTTAATAGGATTCCTGAATATTTGTATTTGATTTAGTGTTTATAACGTAGAAATGTCTCCAAGCACTTTAGGGTAATTATTATTAAGTGTGGTGACTGTTTTTGTAGGTAAATAAAGCAACTAATTTGCATACAACAGTGTCCCACAAACAGCAAGGTGGTAAAGATCAGTTATTCTGGGGAATTGTTGGCCAGGGCATCAGGAAACATTCCTTATTCTTTTCAAATAGTGTCAAGGGTTCTTTAAAGTTCGTATGAACAAGCAGATGGATTGCTTTTTAACATCCAATCTGAAGCATGGCACCTCTGATAATGCAGCGTTCCCTCAGCACTGCACAAGCATAAATTAGGTTTCTCTTTTAACTAAGTACAGATGGTGCCCTGGATACAGCTTGATCAACTAAGCAAGAAAAGCATTTCTTCCACATTCTTCCACCAAATCTGTAACTCAGTCAACTAAAATCGGGAAGTGGGGGGCAAAAGTAACATTTAATTTAGGTTGGAATTTTTTTTAATTATCACATGTTCTAAATAATAATGGAATACATAGAAGTTAATGCCACTTAACTTTTACCAGCAGGTTAGCTGCCTCACTTTCAATCCTACTTTACTGCTGTGATACTGACTGATATTTTAATCATGAAATCTACTCATCTATTGATTCTATGTCTTATGTGAAATGTAGTTTTATTAGACTTCAACAAATCACTTGATAAGGCAGGCACCAGAGGGTTGAATGTCTCAGTGAAGATCTGTGTTTGAATCCCAGTCTTTGCTGATGTTTGCACTTAGATTCCCCTAGGGATAGTATTCATCAGTCTTGGCTGAGTGGCTGAGTCTTTTAGGGAAGGCAGGGAAAGTGGATGGAGGGGACCTCTTTCTTCTTCACAAACACTTAATAGGTCAAACTACAAGGAGAATTTACAGTGGTTGAGAAGTTAGGAGAAAAATAAAAATATGATGGTTACATATTTTTAAAAGAGATGAAAACAACACACCAAATGTACAAGTGTAACTACAATGAATGTACTGCATGAAAAGCTATCAGCCTTTTCTTATCTTTGACCGAGTTGGCATGGTCTTTGTCTCAGCTGGAAACAAGGAATACAAAAAAAGGCAATGATATATGAAGAAATCCTGTGGAAGGCCTAATACTGAGCCAATATTATGAGAAACTGCTCAGCAGGCCAAAGGTGCACAAATTTTGAAATGTGCCTGTGCTGTATACCAAGAACAGCAACTTAGAATCATTGCTGTTATCATCCCCAGTGGAGAAGCACTCAAGTGTCAAGTTTCTGTCATGAACTCATTTTTGATTTGCTCAACTTGAGCTTTGTAGCTTTCGGCTCACAGAAATGTTAGCTGCTGAGCATGCACAGACCATGATCTTTAAGATTGCCTTATGACTCAGTTGGGGACTTGTAAAATGCTCTACAAACTTTTCCCTCTATATTTGCCTTCAGAGTACCATACATGGGCACTGCCTACACCAATCATTATATACTTACAGCTAATTGTTAGAGTTAGATACCAATCAATCGAAAGAAAACACGACGATGATGAAATCACCGTAAATTAGATAATTATTTGGGGAGGACAAGTTTGCAGGGCTGTGGGGAGAGCGCGGGCAGTGGGATTGAATTGGATAGCTCTTTTCAAAGAGCCGGCACAAACACGATGGGCCGAATGGCCTCCTTCTGTTCTGTATGATTCTATGATAAGTAAATCCATTTACATTATATTAAATACAGAAACAGGATTTTCATTCACATCATACTTTTATTATGTTGAACACCAGCAAACCATTATAATTAAACAAACACATTTCATCACATCTTAATGATTTCACTCAGATTCCCAAATAAATCATGTATATTGCTAGCATAAAGCAAGTTAATGTTGTTTAAGTAATATGCAAACATCCCATAAAATCCAGACTCAATATTTTAGGCAAAATGATCACAATTCAATGTTTGATAAATCTACTATATTCATAAATTCTTGTATGCAATACTTGACAGACAGATGTACCATCAATATGAATCAGCATTTTTTGGTTCATATATATTGCACAGCGTTCTCAGAGGCAGTAAAATACACTATTAAAGCTGTGGTTCAAGCCATCATTATTAAGATCATAAGATAAAGTTTGAATGAAGTGAAGCTCAACCCTCCAGAATGTTTAATCATTCATACTTCCCTTTGCCACATCAATCTGTTTCTTAAATTAATCAATTTTCCTGCCTTCTAGCTCATGTTTACATGTTGTGTAAAAACATACTTCCTGGTGCCTTTTAGAAACTTGGCCTTTACAACCATGAGTTCATATATTATTCTGTTAAACTGGAATATTTAAAAATATTGTTTTGGGAATAAGCAAGTTTAAAAAAAACACAGCAACACAATTTTAGATTCCAAATGGAAGTTATAGTAAAGCAGTATGTAATGCTATTTTTATATTAGTAAAATGTTATTGCATGTACAGGTAGATGCAAATTTCGAGTTTTGTAAATAGTATTCCTTATGCAAATGATTATCATTAAATCATAATACAGGCAATAACCTGTGAAAGTGCTGTCCTGACATTATTATTTTGTTCACCATATCATCTACTGCCCTCACAGCACCTATGGATTCTCTTTTGCATATCAACAATCTTCTTGTAAAAATCATATTTTGCAAAATATAATGTTATAATATTGTAAATGTACACATGTAAAGAAAGGACTGGGGTACAAATATTGCAAATAGATTTTTTTCAGCAAACTAAAAAATTCTGATCTAAATATGACAACTTTGCAAAAATGTATTTTGTCAGGGCTCATTTATACTAATGGGTGCACTACATGAAATCTTTAATTAAACAACCTTGTAAAATGTTTTTATTTGCTGCTCTGTGTTAGACCAATTGCACTTTTTTTCCCTTGGAATGATGAAATCAATGATAGTTATTCTAGCACTAATTAGGTTAATGTGAGTTTTGCATAATCCAATCTAATATTCATACCTGCATCAAAGACCGATTTGTTTCACTTTTTCTGGGCTTTTAATAAGATTTTCTAAAAAAAACGTAATCATCTTCAAATACCTTTTTATTATGAATTTTATGGTGGAAGTCCAGTCCATTGTTATCCAGTAATTCACCTTTTATGGACTGGAATTAAATACGTATTCTCTTGGCACATAAAATCACTTAACCATAAGAATAAATAAGATAAACGCTTGGTTTATACACAGTATAAAATGTACCCAGCACTATATAAGTAATGCATATCAATCATAATCACCAACAAGTTATGTTTTTCCATTGGACTCAGTCATACAAATTGACGTCTGGGATTTAATCCAGATCACCTCCCACCTCCACATAAAAGTACACGCTGGAAGAGTGTGGTTGTAATGTAATAGACTACATAACTATATAAACTCAGGCTTCTGCTTACATTGAGAATTGATTTACCATATGATGCTCATCTACTAAATTCAAAGTTGAAAACGTTAACATTCTAATAGGTAGTTAAGCCTCCTCAAACCCCTCAAACTTGTACTGGTGTGCTCTGTGGTTGTATCAGAATGCTGCTGGTACAGAGTGTAACTTTGTGCTTTCACCTTCAAGATAATACTCGTACCACTACCAAACTAATTCAATTTTCTTAACATAGACTGTTATAGACATTGGAGTCAGTAATCGATTGGGTCATGTCAGTCATCATTGGGTCATCATTCCACAGAACATTATAAAATACATTTAGACATCTAATGATCACAGAGAGCAGTCTACTTGATTAAGTCTCCCCCCACCCCCACCCCCCTTAGATTAAAGTGATAGGCCAATGATATAATTGTAATAAATTGCAATTGCAATAGGTATAGTGCAAGTATTAATGATGCAACTTGTTACACATTAGTTGTTATTTAGTTATTTAATTTTCATTTAGTCATGTACTGTAATAAAAAATGAGTTTTAATTAAAAGTGATGAAGTATAATTTCATGCATGCTGTTGATAAATATTACATCAGTTAAATCCAACATTGCTATAAAGCGCTATTCAAAAATGAAAACATTAAAATTATGATGTATAATTTGTATCACTATATAGTATAAATATTTTGTAGAACAAGCAAAAAACATTGGCATTGAAAAACTATAATATACTGTTACAATTCCAATATCTAATATATATGGCTCGTGGTTATGCATCCTATTTATCCCAAGGGATAAAATTAAATGGTTAAAGTTAGATAAAATGATTACATGATAATCAAATAGATGCTTCTGGTGATATCACTGTCAAACATTTTTTTCATTCTTATCTATTTTTAATTGTGAGATTATCTCCATACATTATTAAAATATTGCAAGGAGACTGTGATATGAAAAGTATTTATAATGGAAAAAGATCAATACTAAAAATTCTGGCTCAAAGAATAAACATTTAATTGTCATCCTCATCCTCACCTGGCTCCATTGACTCCTGAACTGTATCACTCAGAGGATACAGTTCAAGATCCTGATGCTCACCTTCAAAGCCTTCATGGCCTTGCTCCTCCCTACCTTTGTGACCTCTTAACCCTCTACCAACCTATCTGCTTCCTCCGCTCAGTGAGCTCCGGTCTGCTTCACATCCGTGTCTTGCCCTCCCTGCCATTGGAGGGCAGGCCTCAGCCTCTCTGCCCCCACCTTCTGAAACTCCATCCCGCAGTTGCTCCAATTAGCCCCCTCCCTTGCCTCCTTCAAGACCCATCTCAAGACCCTCCTCTTCGACTGTGCCTTCGTTCACTCTCCTCCCCACCCTCCTGATCCCTGCCACCAACTCGGATACGGATTCCTGACTATCTAGTGTCTTAGGACCTCTTCATGATGTGAAAAGCGCTATACAAATGTAATTTGTTCTTGTGTCAACACATTCTAAACATGTAGACAAGAACCATATAACCAATACAGTTTTGGGGGGCTTTCAAAGCTCTCGTATCGTTTTGGTTAGCTTGTGGATGGTTTATATAAGAATTATCAAATTTAACTTGAAAGCTACCAACATATCACTGTTGTCAATAGTTACAGATCAATTATTGATCTCTGTTTCATTTTACAGTCCCCCCCCCCCCCCACACACACACAAATTATTTGTTAATGCTCTTTCGTTATCAAAATCAGAGTTGATATTCTCATTCTTGCCAACTCTCAGTAAAGGAGATAGATATTTATTGTTCTAAATAGAAAACAATAATGTAAAAGCCAGCAAAGAGACCCTGCTGGTCTTTCGGTTGTTTGAATTGTGTTTCAACGAACTTTCCATGTGGATTTTCAGCTCCTCATTCTGTGATAACTTGTCACACTAAATTGTTCCTACAATTCAGTCGTAAAGACGCCTTAGAAACATCAGTAGTCACGGTGGACAATGGGAAATGGTCGTAATCCTCGTCAGCACTTCTACATTTGCATCGCAGGATGATTGATTTCACTTCATTTTTGAAGTTGTTATTCAGGAAACCGTAGATAATGGGATTCACGCAAGTAGACGACATGGCTGCTAAATGGCACAAAGAAAAGATGAGATTATGTTGGTTGTGTAGCACTACTTCGAGATCCCAGTCCACAATGGTATTAAATACATTCAATGGCAGCCAGCAAAGGCCAAATGCAACAACCAGAGAGACGAGCATCATATTTATTCTTCTGCTGTTTGTCAACCTACGATTGTCCTCACTTCTTCTGTCCATCATGTCCCTCCTTTTCCTTAACCTCATGTATATTCTAATGTAGCACACTGCAATGAAAGCCAGTGGTGCCCCATACTGAACAACCAGCAGCCAAGTGGTGTAGACCAGTTTTTCTTTACGTGATGGCCACGACTCTGCGCAGATTGCTTTGTCGGCCAGAGATGTGTTGAAAATGAAAAGGTTCTTGTAAAGTTCATCTGTTAAAATGTGGAAAGCCACAAAAGGCAGGGAAACCAAGCAACCCAGCATCCAGATGATCACCACCGCCAGGTAAGCTTGGGACACACTGGGTTTCCAGCCGGTAGGGTTTATAATGAGCTGATGCCTTTCCAGGGCGATCATGACCAAGGAAAGAATGGATACTGTCACTGACATACACTGTATAAAAGGAGTCATCTTGCAGAAGACTTCACCGAAGATCCAGTGGTCCATCAACGTGTAGACCACCGTAAAAGGGAGGCAGAAGGTACACACCATGATGTCTGAGAAAGACAGGTTGGCAATGAGGATGTTGGTGACATTGGCTTTCTCTTTCTGTCTTGCTATCACGTAAATCAGACAGATGTTTCCCAGTAAGCCCATTGCCATCACGGTGCAGTAAGACACCACTAAGAAGAAGGTGAGTGCGGTTGACGTTCGCCAGGGATTCTCGAAGAAGTTCTGCAAATCTGAAGCATTGAAGGGAACGGAGTAGTTAGTGTACCGGAGAACGGGACCACCTTCCATGTCAGCACATTAACACCTTCTGTCCAGAGGTACTTACGCGAGTTCGAAATAGTGTACAAGCAAAAGGTTGGGAAAAGCAGAGAGTTGGGACAGGCGAACACTGGTGTCAGTCTGAAACCATCACTGAACGGGCACAGCTGTACCTACAACCCCGGACACCATCTCAGGGTTGACAGCAAAACTGACTGTACAATCACCTGGAAAATAAATCACAGTACCTTCTGGGTTATTGGCGAGAAGCGAAGATTTCAATCACTGACCCATACATGAACAGACTTTAATGCCTGCAATTGAAAATACAGTATACATTAGTTTGTACATACGGCACAATAATACGATTCGGAATTCAGACTTCATTTCCAGAATATCAGATATCCTAAAATCTGTAAGTCCCGAGTGCCCAATAGTTCCGACTATTCATCACAGTCACTTGTACTTGATTTTTTTGCTGAAGTGAGTGCCTCGTCCCGTCCTGAGCAGCAGATTAATGCAGAGTCGGTGCTGTTCACTGGGTCCTTGTTAAATATTAACCGAAACACTTGGTTTGGAGCTCTTAATCGATCAATTAAACAGCGCAAACAGCTCTGTATCATCCTCTTCGTGGCATTGCAAGGACTCAATCGCTGCTTCGGTGTTTACTTGGAAAACGAAGAGGTTGTTCCATGTCCTGGTGGAGTGTTGTATGTGAAGCGAATGGTCCAGCTGCCCCGTCATCTCTTCTGGGGAACACAGGAGCAATTGCAGGCAATCAGGGCAATTGGGTTTAGCTGTGATCGGTGACACCCAATCTTTCTCCAGATCCATGTGCTGTTGAAACCGTGTTGGACGAACAGAACACACTGCATACGTATGTAAATGTCTGTATGTCTGTCTCTCTCTCTCTGTGTGTGTGTGTCTGCTCAGCCTCCATACAAGAGTGCCCTCTCTCGAAATGCAAAGTTATTAGAATTATTTCGGGTTTATTAAAAGATCAGTGAAGACACGAGGCATCTATATTGCTTTACACGCCAAAAATCTTAAACAGGCAAAGCTTCAAGGCATTCAGCACGCTTTCATTCTTCAGTAAATTCTAAAATATGCATCTGCTGAAACTTCTCTCTCTCTCTCTCTCTCTCTCGTTATCTGTGTTTGCATTACAGCGTGCATTGCGTGCAGATAAACAGCCAAATTAATCCAAACGCTTCCCAATAGCATTGATATCATTGCTTCATCTGCATGCAGCTACGGGGACATTAGCTTTGGTACTAAATATTACGGATGATTGACTTGTAAAGATACCGGAAAGCATTCAGAAAATATTTCTCTCTCTCTGTTGGTCACTATGACCATAGATACAAAAAATCCAGCGCTAAATGTGCTCGATTAACAAATGCAGGATGAGTACAATTTGCCATTGAACCTGTCTTACTTATGAGGGTCATAGGAGATTTAAGTATCTAATCGGTAAAATGTAGTGTGATGTGAAACATTAAATATCTCCATAATAAGCAGTTAACAGGGTCATTACTGCATATAATGCAGGAAATGCGTCTGGGCTGCGGAGTGGCTTGTTATAAGGCATGTTCCATTTGGGCTGCTTTAACTTCATTTTAAAAATCTATTTGTATTTAATATTTGTTGATTTATTTTTGATCAAGCTTTTTTTAAAAAAAAAAGACTACAGCTTTGTGTGTGGGAATCATTAGACTGTATATGGTACTGTACTTACATTGGAAATAGATTTGGAACCAATAGAGTCAATCAGAGTTATTGCATTAACCATTGAACAAACATGAACTTAATCTTAATTGAAGACTTACCAGCGAGATCCAATGATGTTTCTCAATTGATAATGACTTACTGTGCAGCCGAGTGGTATGACAGAACCTTTTTCTTATGATTACATACATGACCACTTCCAAATAACAACTGTTGGAGATGCATTGAGCAGAGGCTGTAATACTATTTATTCTCTGCAGTACTAGATACAGTGGAAAATCAAACAAATGCAAACAATAACAATTCTAAGATATACATGTCTTATATTATGAAAACCTTTACATAATGAGAGCCTTTTAATATTTTATAGTTATCAGTTGTCGGTGTACTTGCACCATTGTTGCCCATCAGCAGTATAATTATACTTAATCTGATTCTGTATTTGTTATTAGCATTTATCTTAATAAGTTTATAAGAAATCTTGCATACTACAATTTGAAGACAATAACACCAAATGAAATTATATAAGAATAATCATTGCATTTAATATAGTACCTCATCACATCTTTGAGACATCGCAAAGCACTTTACAGAATGTATCGTACAGAGAATTGACTGTGGAGTCCTGTAGCTCAGTGGTTAGAGCACTCGCTTTGCAAGCGAGAGACCTGAGTTCAATTCCAGGCAGGGCGAAACCTTGGGCAAGCTTCCTTACTCCACACAGAGCTTAATAATAATCCCTCCAAAACCAAAAACAATAATAAATTGGTCATTTTCAATCTACGACTGTCTGTGGGGCATTGCTGTGCGCAATTGGCTGCCGCGTTCGCCCACAAATATACAGTCAATTCACTTTACAGTGTGTTCTGTGAAGCGCTTTGGGACGTCCTCCCGACGTGAAAAGCGCTATATCAAATGCAAGGATTATTATTATTATTATAGTTTGCGTCAGCCAATTACACATAGGAATGTCCCACAAACAGTCGTGGATTGAGTGACCAAATAATTTTTTTTGAAGTGATTATTACCCGCGAGAAAGCGAGCCACCAATCAACTAACAACTGGGTTCCTATTTACTGCTAGATGAATAAAGGAGTGTGGAGTAAGGAAACTTGCCCAACGTTTCGCTTTACCTGGGAATCAAACCTTGCAATCAAATCAAAAGCTTGCGAGACGAGGCTTCTAACCGTTAAGCTACAGGACACTATATGAATGAATGTGTGAACCATCAGCCTTATGTTATTTGGCATTCTTTCAAGCTGTTGTATGCTTCTTTTTGCTGCTTTTTGATACTCATTGAGTTCAGTGGAGAAAGTAGTGAATGGCCTACTTTACACTTACTTTATTCACATGGTAGACCTGGTAGATTTTCAGACTTCTTGAAATACTTTGCTATGAAGCCAAGAATCAGTAGCTCATCAAAATATCAGGTAAGTATGAAGTTCTGGCAAGTCCTTGAGCTAAAAATTATTGCATGAGCCAGAAATGTTTTTACAACAAACTCATGAATTAATATAGATTCATGGTCTTTGTAAATTCCATTACTTCAGATAAAAAATGTAAAATGTTCCAGTTACTGAAATGTTGCCACCATTCAACAGGTTACATATTTTTGAAAGTTCTTGATAATAAATTAGGGTTCCTGGACATATTTATATTTTTATCTTTTAAATAATTGCAACAATTACTAATTTATGTACAAGGGGGGAAAATCGTCACCTTTGACATCTATAGATTCCCTCACACTCTATTTCCTAAAAGTCTATTTTGCTAAAAAAAAATCTATTTTGCTTTTCTTCTATAATTTTGATTCAAATTCCCAATGCAAACAAANATTTTATTTCTGAGAAGATTGGCTTGTGATCATTATCACAATATCTTTTTTATTATAGAACAAACAAGTGTAGAAATGAAAGACATGTCTCTGTTTATATGGATTGCTTTTATATTTAGCTCCTTTGCTAGGCAACTAACTAATTCGTTTTTAAAATTTCAGGCAGTAATGAATCTTCTTGTTTATTGCAGATTCTGTTGCAGCTACGTTACTTATCCCAGCAGTAGTCCATTGCTGCAGCTAGTGTGAACCATTTTAAAGCTGCAGGAGTTTAATTGCTTAATACCAGTGTTCTGGGGAAATGGGATTTTCTTTCACATTCTGTCCCCTATTGGAAATAAATGGATGAAGAAAAATTTCATTAGGTCTAATTCCTTCACATTTCAGAGCATCCAGAAATTGGAAAATTGTTGAATTCAGTCTTAACTTTGATGCTGGTTTGGTGTAGTTGTTAAAAAACTTACAAAAAACTGACTTGAAAATTAAGATTGCATTTAAAAAGTTCCCAAATTCTAGATACAGAGAGTACATATAGACCCAATGGGAATTCTATCCTAAAATGTTTTAGAAGAAGATTTGTATGAATAACTTTATCCTGATGCACTGAAATTCTGACCCCCACCTCCTGGAAAAAGATTCTGCCTAGCTATTCTGTAAACCCCATAGATAATTCAGCAAAACTTCCAAAGTGAATAGAATTGAATTGAATCCATTTAATAATTAGCATGAAAATTAGAATTCCAAATGTTCTAAAAAGCACATAAAAGTACATTATCTTTAGACTGCCAGTAAAATAAGATTGGATTTAAAACACAGATGTATTACTTATTTTACAAATTTCTGAAGCAATGTTAGACATATTCTGCCATCTTCAGTACAGTATTTACACTGCAACCTAAAATAATTGCAAATTCATTGTTTTTTTAACTTCTCTTTGGAATCCTATAGCTTAGTGGTTAGAGCACTCACCTTGCAAGCAAGAAGACCTAGGTTTGATTCCTGGGCAGGGCGAAACATTGGGGAAGTTTCCTTACTCCACACGCCTCTGTTCACCTAGCATTAAGTAGGAACCCAGTTGTCAGTCTATTGGTAGGTTGCTTTTCCGGGGGTAATAATCGCTTTAAAAAAAATAGTTTTGGTCACTCAATCCATGACTGTTCATGGGATACTGCTTTGTGCAATTGGCTGCCACATTTTGCCCACAAAATATACAGTCAATTCACTTTACAGTATATACTGTGAAGTGCTTTGAGATGTCTCAAAGACGTGATAAGGCACTATATCAAACGCAAGGATTATTATTATTATGTATTTATTTCTTACAACAACTTACACTTATATGACAGCCTCCACACAGGGTAGTGTCTCAGAGCCTGACTCCCGAGTGGGTGGAGGTGGCCGTAACCATGGTCGAAGAGGAAGTTCTTCAGGCGGGTCTTGAAAAAGGGGGGAGGGAGCAAGGCAGAGGGATTGAAGGAGAATGTTCCAGAGTTTCGGGGCATAGTGGCTGAAAGCGGGACCTGTGTTAGTGGGGGTGGAGGGTGCGAGGGATGAGCAGCAAATGGATTTGAACACAAATTCTTCAAATCTTGGTAAGTAAACATTAAGGGGTGTTGTGTTTCAGACATTATTTGATTTTCTCAAAATAACTGCTCTCTTTCTAATGCCACTCTTGTTATAAACTAGTAACATTTATTTTAGATTAGAAAGAACTACAAATTGATCTTTCTTTGAAATTTGTCAGAATCCTGAACCATTAAAACACATAATGTTGACAAATATTACTTTAGGCTGTATTAGAAACACTATGCTAGTTGATGTGCAATCTACAAAAAAAAGGTAATTGAGATATTGGACAATTTTCTGATGCAGGTTTTAATTTGGGAATTGCATGTTCTGTATAAGTGAATGCCTTTATTGCCAGCTAAATATGTGATTATGTTTGCATTTTTACTAAACGTTACAGTTATTTTTCTGGAGCTGTGTTCTGTTGAGTGAAGTGTGAACAGGTGATTTCTGTTAAAAGGAGAATTTTGCTGTTGAACAATGCACTTTCTTTTCACAGGTTATGCTTGTTAGCTAACTTCAACCTAACAATGGTAAATCTTTCCCTGAAATTTCAGGTAGACCATACTATATTATCACCTAATGCCAGCCACAGATATCCTCAACAAGGTTCCTGATCATTTCAATGTCGGCACTATGGTATAGCAACTAACATTGACATGGATACTGTACAATAAGAGGATCAAAGACGCACAATTCAAGATGCCAAGACACATGTTTTTATTCCTTATTATAAATTATTTCTCTCACCAGTCACAGTATAACTTGTTCATAAATGAGGTCACAGCAAGACATGCTGAAAGGATTGTTATAAACGAAGACTTTACAGTGGATAGAATATTCCAGCAGGTAAACTAAAAGCTCATTATTTTTGTCTGCAAACTTGATATCTATATATTTGCAAAAAGGAAAACATCAATGCTTATCATATTGAAAAATCTGGCACATAATGAGTGAAGTGCTAAATAGCAGAGTTACTTTGCAGAAATCAGCAACATTTTATAAATAATAATAATAATCCTTGCATTTGATATAGCGCTTTTCAGGGCAGGAGGACGTCCCAAAGCGCTTCACAGAACATACTGTAAAGTGAATTGACTGTATATTTGTGGGCGAACGCGGCAGCCAATTGCGCACAGCAATGTCCCACAGACAGTTGTAGATTGAAAGTGACCAATTTATTATTGTTTTGTTTTGGAGGGATTATTATTAGACGTGTGGAGTAAGGAAACTTGCCCAAGGTTTCGCCCTGCCTGGAATTGAACTCAGGTCTCTCACTTGCAAAGCGAGTGCTCTAACCACTGAGCTACAGGACTCCACACATTTATAATAGCGATATAGACCTGAGAATAACAGGAACTGGGAATGAGACGCAATGCAATAATTTAATCTAACTAAAGGGTAATTCTCTAATCACTGGTAAATTTACCGATTTCAGTGGGTTGATGTATCTCTATACCAGAAGGGGAAATTTACCAATTGTGGCATCATGAATTTATATTAAGAAAATCCCACCAATGTCAGTATCCATTTAGAGAATGTTTTTGGATATTAGGCAAACACCAGGATTGAATTACTTCCACAAATTCATAAAGAAGAGTTTTGCTATTCTTTTAATTATGCTGTTTATTCTTATTTTAAAAGAGGGTTGAAACGCTTACCATGACAGGAAAGTCAGAACCTCACATTCTAACCTGCGGCCATTCAAGAGATGCTCACATTGTACCAATTCTGCTTTTTACTTGTAGAAAGAGAGAATTGATCTGGTTTATTGATTCAGTGCCTTGGGACGTCCTCCCGTGAAAGGCGCTCTATAAATGTAATTCTGTTGTTGTTATTGTTGTTCA
The DNA here is from genome assembly GCF_018977255.1 of Callorhinchus milii. Classification (NCBI taxonomy): domain Eukaryota; kingdom Metazoa; phylum Chordata; class Chondrichthyes; order Chimaeriformes; family Callorhinchidae; genus Callorhinchus; species Callorhinchus milii. The sequence continues at coordinate 16,593,759 of NW_024704748.1, read as the reverse complement.
CTGATCGTTAATTTGCATACTTCAGCAGTACACGGAGTAATGGCTAAAAGTCTGCCAATCAAGTCAAGTAACTCTGGTTATCAAGAAGCTCTGATTCAAGCACTGTTAAAGATTAGTTAAGATGATTAAAATATTTTATATGGAAGATTTAGAGTCAGAAGAAGTTAATTATAAGTGCTCAGATCTAACAGCAGTTGTAACCTCAGGCACTTAAGAGAATGGACCAAAGATTTTCTAAGTTGCATTTGTTGATTATTTACACACAGTGCTGCATCACAACAAAATAAACTGTGACCTCTCCTTTCAGTTTTTTTAAAGAAGCAGAACTACAACTGAACCAGCTTGAACAATGTAAGTTATGTTGAAAGATATTTTACTATTCCCTAAAAATGGGGGGGAATGAGAGCTTGTAATCATATCTGAACTGACTCTGCACTCTCAACAGAATAGATAGCTCTCAATGTTTCATTGTAATATCAGTTCAAAGAAGGTTGCAATTCAAACTTGCTGAAAGTGCCACAATATTTATTTTAATCGTGAGCAAGTGATGGAAGATGTAATTCTTTTTCTCTGTAATTGTTTCGCTGTGGCATCCAGTTCATAAGTGAATCTCATCGGCATTAACCCTTGAGGTCTGTATTCACTTTGTAGTTTCCAAAATGGTGTGTAATGTTGTATTTATTTTTAAACCCTGCAATTATAAAGGGGAATGATTTAATCACCAGTTAAGTTTACAGCCACTTGGATTCATCCAACATGTTTCATTTTTTTAAAAAGTAAATTTTACCTTTGTATATTTAAAAAAAACACTTAATTTATTGTATTTCTGTGTTTAGGATTGTTCTAGCATATTTCTATCTTATCTGTTATCATTTTTAAATCTTACAGCATCACAGAGGATAGTAATCCTTGCAAGATGAGACGCAACAAGTATTTCCTTCAAATTTCGAATCATGTATATTATAAAGTAGAATTAAAGATAGAGAAGCAAGAGCCAGCAAGGATACCCAGCATTCTCTCACCATTCTCCCACGAAATTGAAAAATTCTGGTCTGCTTTAGTGAACAATCCCACAATATTTTAAGATTCACAGGTGGAAATTCTCCACTTGGTAGAATGGTAACAACAGACTTTGGTGAGGTGTATAATTAATGAGCAGAAGTGTCCAATGTATTGAAAAAAGAAAGGTCAAGTTACAGCTTGGACAGTGGGTAAGCGATGACATCAATTCATTGAAGGAAGAGGAGCCCCAAATTATTACACGTAGGTCCCAAATTTAAAACTTTATCAATTATAATGACAGATCTATTACTTATCAAATTTGCTTTAGTTTTCACTTTGAAGCATGATGTTGCCAGGTGGCTGATTGAGTATGAATGTAGAGATAGCATTAATGTCACACTGCCAATACTGATAGTTGGTTCGCTGAACTATAAGGATAGCCTATTCTTACAGCTCTCCCAGAACTGCATTATCTGCATGAGGACACTGGTGTAAGAATAGGCTGTCCTTGTAGTTGGTTTATTGTTTCAATGGCAATTCTAGCAACTGTGCTGTTACTGGTTTGACAGGAAGGGTTGAGTTGTCTGTAGCTATTCTTTTCCTGAATGTAGACAGTAGGGTACGTGGGGCTGGAGCTGAGTTCAGAAGGCTGGCTGCTCCTGCGGCTGTGGCTGCAAGTGATTACAATGCTGGGAATCAAAGCTGCCTTTGCCAATGTGGAATCTCCCTTCTTTGATCCAGCATCAGCTAGGCTTTCCACTGCCTGAACATGCAACAAGTTAAACATGAAATAAACATAGTGCTTCATTGCAAATCAATGAGTGATTCAAAATAAATCTTAAAGCATTGTCTACACTGAAATCTATAACTACACTTTACATCATTCATCAAGTTATCTCCCCATTGTAAAACCACATTGGCAGATTACTACAACAACTTTAAAGAGATAGTATTAAATGCCTTGGAACACATTATATTGTACCAAGGCATTTTAGCTTTAGCTGTAGAAGGATATGGAACAATATCCAATTATTTACTTGGATAGAGTATTTATTTCATTCACTATGTTGCCACTGTGTCGTCAAATGTTTGTATCATAAGGTAAATTTCAACTAAAAAATAGTCAATAATATGAAATATTCCAACATAACAGGAATGAAATCTTGCTCTGGCAGCTAATAATGACATGGTTGATTAGAATTTTGAATCAGACTACAAGAATCTACCCCAAATCCTCCCCTCCCATTATAGCAACAATGTCCCTTTAATACACTAGCACCAATTATCCATCACATGCAAAACATAAAGGTTCAGATGTTGGATTTGTTCTAGAATTGCCAGAAAGAAACATTGCAAATCAAATACTCTCAAAAAGGAGCCGCTTGAGACTGCAATCTTTATACTGTATAAGAATTGCATTGATATATACAAAATAAATTAGGGTGACATAAAGAATTTTACATGGAATTAGATAATCAGCAACAATGTAAAAGAATGATAAGTGGATAATCGAATGTCAAATGCTTCAAATGTTTCCTGCCACAAAATTACAGCAACTTTGATCTAAGATTATGATGGGAACATGTCATTTATTTTTAAAGAGTCAAGGAATTTCTCACCTAATTGACTTTTATTATTCAGTTCATCAGGTTAATGTTTGCATTTCTACTTATTATACTTTTGAAATAGTTTTACTTACGCTGGGAGGAGTTCCCTCACGATCTCCAGAGCTCATTTCCACCATTGACATTTCATCCACATCAGCATATGTCTACAGATAAACCAATTGAGATTATTCCAATTAGCAGATAGTACAGCATTCAAATTGTGACTGCTTCATACAGCTGGGATGGATATAATGTCATTGAAAGTGGAAATATTTGTCATTGGAGTACAAATAATAATAATAATTGGTAATACCAGCTCCAAGTCATTCCATTGGAAAGGTGTTAGACAGAAGAGCCTTCAGCCACTCTACCCCCAACCTCTGGAATTCCATCCCCCAATCACTCCTCCTCGCCCCCTCCTTAGCTTCCTTCAAGTCCCGCCTCAAGACCCTCCTCTTCAACCATGCCATCGGCCACCCTCCTTCCCCTCCGCTCCCTTCTCCCCCACTGACCCCTGCTCGGGTCTGAAATGCTGTACACTGTCCAGCGCCTTGGGACGTCCTCCTCCCAATGTGAAAGGTGCAATACAAATGTAATCTTGTCGTTGTGTTGCTAAGTCTGTGTGCACCACAAAAGTTACTTTAATAATCTCACCCTCGTTGACCACTAGAGGAAACATAGTGTACCTTTTCAAAGATACCGGAGTCATAACTTTTTAGTTTCAACTTGGCCTTTGTGTCTGTTGCCTCAGTTGAATCTTTGTTGATTTCATTGGAGACTTGTCTGCTGGCAGACCTGGAGTTCACACTAGGGACATCAGCTTCAGTGTCAGTCCAACCCTAGGACAAAGACCATTCACTATCAGTAAGCATTGGAGGTACACTAGATGCTGAAAGGTAAGTGATAATAAGAACCAAGCAATACAACAAAACAAGTATCTGGTAAAGCTTATTTAGAAAGAGTAATTGTGTGTTGGCATTAAAACTGAGCTATGGTCAATAGCTAAGATAGATGATAGTCAAGGCAAGTGAAGGTAGAAATAGGAATCAGAAAGTGATGAGAACTGAACGAGCTCTGTTTATGACAGTAACCAGTGAAGTTTTGCAAGGGTTTGTTCTGGTTACACTTTGTTTACATTCATTATTAATGAGATGAATACGATTATTTCTCGTAATATTTGCTAATGATACCAAACTGTGTGGACAGGTGATGAATATAAGGATAAATAACAAGATTTTAACCAATTAAGCAGGAAAGAACAGCAGGTAAATTTTATTGTAGCTAAATGTGATATAATGCATGTTATAATAAAATAATTATGCAAGTGAAAGTATTCATTAATAAGATGGAGAAGTTGAAGGATTTGTGTACAATTCTCAATTATTACCGAAAATGAAATTATTTTCACCAAGTTTAATCAAATAACAGCACACATCTCTTGTTGGGATGGCATTGATGCTAATCCCTCCGTTTTAGAGAGTGAACTATGAGAAACAATTATTTAAGATAGGATTCTTCAGTCTTGAAAAGAGGAAACTCTGGAAATATTCATGATGCTAAATGGGATTGAGAAAATAAACCGAGAACAATAATTCATGTTATAACAAGCCTGTAGCACAAAAGATCATTGTTTTAAGATTTGTGAAGGACAATTTTTGCTTGGATACCAAGAAGCTTCCTTATAAAGTTTAATCAACAGCAGAGATGGATTACCAGGAAGCATTATCAATGACTGGAGACTGAACTTGATAACGGGAAGATTGCAAGGTTGGTATTCCGGAAGTATTAGGAGATTAATGTACAAAGACCCTTACACCAAACCAGTCTTGTATTCTTGTGTCATGCGCTCCTGAGAAGATACTGAATGAGGGATTGGTTTAGAATCTAACACTATGACTATTGTTACCACCAACTTGCTATTTTAATTGAAAAGGTTCAGCTGTCAACGTTTGATTAAGCAGTATAAGATGCTCTCTTACCGACTCACTATCTGAAGCAGAAGAGAGGCGACCCTTGCCCCGTGGATATCCGCTTAAGTCAGATGTTTGGCTCGTCAAAGTAGAACGTCGAGTAGAATAATACTGGCCTGATGTCCTGGAGTCCCTACGAGAAACTCGCAACAAAAGTCCAAGGAGAGGAACGTATTTAGCAATCGCCATTCTGTAAATGAAGAACAACAAAGAAAATGAATATCTCTCTCTCAAACTATTCGTATAGAATAAGACGTGAACAAACAAATCCTAGAGCGTTGCAAGGAATTAATTATCTTACCTATATTTAGGGTGAGTGATGGCATAAATGATTGGGTTGTGGATGGCGGAGGCCTTGGCAATCACAGCTGGAATAGAATTCATGTAGGGAGTAAGGATACTAGCGTACCTAAAAATAGGCAGAAAAATACAGATTATAAGTGAAATTCACTCCAAGCTTTAGGACACGGGATTATCAGGGGTATTTCAACTTAAGTTAAATATTGATCATCTCAATCTACTAAATCTGAAGTTATCCAATATATGTACCCAATCTATGATAGTTGTGGCTTCATTCCTCATTTCAGATTTTGAATTAATATCTTAATCAATATGACTTTAATTTGTTGCTATTAAACATTGATTTAAGGATATTTAAATATTTTTAAGTTTCTGTGCACTATGATTGTAAAATAAAGAAAGGCAGGATTCCTGATTTCCCTATTTTATGCATACTGTCTTTTAGCTGTTATAATAGCATGGGAAGGAAGTCATCTGCACAGCATACTGAATTGGTTTGACTGTCAAATTTGCTTTGTTGTATGTGCCAATTTCAGACATTATAAAAGTATATGATAAACTTATATCCAGTTTTGGGGACCCAATCTTAGAAATCGGTTCCACATTAGGAAACAGCATATGCTCAGTGGTTAGAGCACTCGCCTCGCAAGTGAGAGACCTGGGTTTGATTCCCGGCAAGGTGAAATGTTGGGCAAGTTTCCTTACTCCACACATCTCTGTTTACCTGGCAGTAAGTAGGAACCCAGTTGTTAGTCTATTGGTGTATCACTTTTCTGGGGATAATAACCCTTCAAAAAAACAACAACAATAATTTGGTAACTCAATCCACGACTGTTTGTGGGACACTGCTGTGCGCAATTGTCTGCCGCGTTTTGTCCACAATATACAGCCAATTCACTTTACAGTATATCCTGTGAATCACTTTGAGACATCTAAAAGATGTGAAAAGCGCTGTATCAAATTCAAGGATTAGTATTATTATTATGTTGAGTGATCTTACCCAGAAAAGGCAGTGAGAGCCACTACGCAATATGGGGACCATGAGAAAACATAAAGAAGGATCACTAAAAGAGCAATTTTGGCCATTTTCCACTCATTTTTCATCTTCTGGTGTTCTTTGTTGCTCTCTCCTCCAATTTTCTGTACAGCACTGTGCAAAGAAATAATATGTATTTAAAGAGCAGAATGACCGGGTCAAATTGAATGGATTTCTGAGAACAGAACATGATTGTTTCCACAGCAGTTATAGATACAATTTACAAAGATAAGAGCAACATGTAACTCTGCATAGTTTCTAAGGCATTTTGCTCATCACTTAAGCATTGCAGATATAACAGCAGAAACCATCAGACCATTGCAGGCACCCTTCATACAACTCATATTTTTGAAAAATCTAGATAACATAATATGAATTCAGTTCTTAAATGACCTCAGGAACCTTGGCTGACCTTCTCCCTGTCAGCGAACTAAATGTAGAATGCCGACTGAACCCAAGACTTCCTTAATTCAGGTTCATTCTGGGAAGTGTCTTTGTCAACAGAACCTTCAGAGTAGCTAAATAAAACATTAATTCATGCAAAGTTCAGCAAGAGAGTTATTGATGACGCATTGAAGGGGACATCTCATATTTCAAACCCCCCCACCCAATAAGTGCAAGGGAGAAATCATTTTAATAGAAATTGAATCCTGCCCATTTTGGGTTCAAATGGATTCTGAACAGACTTGTTGGTAGATTTGATGGCCCGGAAGATGAAGATGTAGCAGTAGATAATGACTCCTAATGGAATGAAGAAGACAAAGCAGAAGAGAAGCATCGTGTAGGCTCGGACAGATGGTGTGAACGTCATGTAGTCCCAAGTGCAGGAGGTTAACAATCCTTCAGGTACATAGGCACCTGAATAGGAAGAAAAATAGAAATATAATTATTTGAACAGCCCCATACTGACCATCTATTAGCAACAGAAGTATTTCTATGCATCCAGAATCAGCACTGCAACAACATTCTGTAAAATCTATACCTCATCAGCTTTAGCTATCAAAATCAATACTCATAATCTGTAGAGATTTTGAAAACAAGCATGCAAAAATAATACAACATTTTTGTTTTGAAGGCTGCATCTGATTCTTAAATGGTAGCCTTGGTTTTCAAAATGATTGTATTTCAAGTAAAGCTGAGATACCAACATGTTTAGCAATATGATATAGGTCTTCATTTATTATTAATCATCTTATTTCTTTCCAATCTAGTAATCCTACAAATTAGCTATTTGCATATCTTTTAAAACGTACAAATAGTGTGGGGAACAGGGAACAGTGGCAGAGATCAGAAGCCTGCTATGTGTGTGTGTGTGGGGGGTGGGTGGGGGAGTAGGTGGTGCGGGCTGCAATTATAGTACACAAAATGTGAGATTCTCCCACCCATTGTCAGTAAATTTATGGTCCTAAGTAGGAATCATTTTCATTTATTTTGTAAAGATGAAACCAAGAGAGCTTCATTAAATTTGAAGGTGATTTTTTTTCCTGGAATATAATTCTGAATTTCTGTATTCATTTCCTGATCATAATACTTTGTTCTGTCATACTTACTCCATCCAAAGAAAGGAGGTAAACTCCAGCCCATTGAGTACAACCAAACTCCTAAAAGGATTACCATGGCTCTTTTCTTCGATATCACTCCGATGGAGGCCAGAGGTTTTGTGATAACAAAATACCTATCTAGAGCAATTGTCATCAAAGTGATCATGGAGGTGATTCCAAAGAGAGCACCACAGAATGCATACAGTTCACAGGCTGCAGAGCAAAAAAAGAGCACGGCATCACAAATTTGGGAAGAACAAAGCAAAAGTAGTAAAATCATTCAGGAGCTAGCACAATTACCTTCTCGTAACCATAGCTCCAACATGTAAATAGATTAAAAATTCATCATATTTGGTCACTAATGAATTGTAAAACATATCCAAGATTTTCATTACCCATTAGTAAAATCGCCTTATCTGTTTGGGAGTAATTGCTTCATAGAGAAGATTTATTTGGTGGAGAGGGTAGAATCTATGAGGTTTGATTTACGGTCTGTTCCAGTTGCAGGCTTGACTAGGTGAATGGGGTTCCTAGTTCCTTCATTTGCAAGTCCTAAATGCTTAGCCAACAATATATTTGTTCATACGATTGTTTGAATGCGCCTAATATATACAGTATTTGATTAACTAAGCCTGAAAGACTGTTATGATGCAGCAGAAGATACAAGTACTAGAATGCAAGTCACATGGACAGAAAATTGATATTCACCTTTTTCACCAAAGATCCAACGTTTGTGCAAACTTGTAACGAAGAATACTGGAGGTTGGGTGGCAGACATGAAGAAATCGCTGATGGCAAGGTTTATGATGAACATGTTCGCTGGAGTTCGCAGGCTCTTGCTTCTAAACAATACAAATTTACATATATATAGCATCTTTCTCGCCCTGATGACAGACACAACAATGTTCCATTGGAACACTCTTGCTGAGTTACATCAGAAATTCTCTCCACTTCTTTACTGGGTATAATGGTGAATTATATCAGAATAAATGTACAAATATGTTTAAAACATACATGATCATATGCAAGTAATTGATACTCTTCAGGAAGTTACGGACAAAAAAAAATCAACAAGTTGCAGAAAACAGTACAGAGTACGAGAGCGGGTTAATTTGACCGAGTTTTCCTCAGAAAAAACACATGTCGTATATTGTATTTCTTTTGTGAAAGGGTTTCTTTTGTGTTCACCTAAATTAAAGAGGCCAGCCCTCAGGATTGGAACAATGACCATAGTTTATATTCAGCATCCCATCGAGTATTTGTGATCAGCCGTAACATCACATGTCAGAAGCAAAGTGAATCTCGCTTTGTTTTTAACTGAATAACATGCATTAACGTCAAACTCGGAAAGGTGCCATGTACTGACTTAATGTGATATTTTTTTTTCTACAGAAACCATCCTTGTGTTTGCTGTGAGTAGGAAGGTCACATTGGTATGAGTGTTACGTTATCAATAATTAGTGCTTCTGGACTCGCATCGATTGAGAATTGGGTTGCGTCTATCCAAAATCTAAAATCATAGACAAAGCTAACAATGAAGAGGCTTTATTCCAGTCCAAGATTTATTTGCTCAATAATGAAGGTGTAACAACTGACTATCCTGCCTAATCTCTTTGGTATTCTAACAATTATCAAGAGCCATAACATACAATAATCACAAAAAGTATATCTAGATTGGGGGAATAAAGCATGTTATTTTACTCCACTTTGCATTTTTTTCGAAACAGCAATATATTTTAAACACTGACCTCAGTAAATGATGCCTGAAGAATGCAATGGGGGCATACTAAGAAGTTTTTCGTACAGACAACAACACATTACATTTATAGCGAACCTTTTATTTTAAGAAGATATTCAAAGGTGCCGGACAATGGGGGTCGAGTTCTAGAGGGTTGGGGCAGAAAGGCTGAAGGCCCGGTTTCCCATAGTGGAGCAGGTAGGGCAGGAGATGTGGAGCAAGCTTGGTGCCTGCAGAGAGCTTAGGGGCAGACAGGTTGGTGAAGTTTTAGTAGATGGCAGAGGAAGAGTGGAGAAACACTGTGGAGGGCTTTAAAGGTGAGGACTAGGATCTTGAACTGGAAAGACAGAATAGCAACCTTGTATCTAATGGAAACATGCTCTGCATTGAATAATAGGGAGTTTGTTGCATATACAGTACCTGCAGAAGGCATAGACAACCAGTAAGTTGCCCACCATACCCGTGATTCCCACTGCTAGAATGACTGCCCCTATGGTATAATGGGCATGATCTGGTACATCCACTGTGGGGAAAGCATGATGGTAATGATGACCATCTGTCACTGGAACCGCCTGTAAACCAGAGAGAGAAAAAAAAATTATCCACAAAGTAGGTCATGTTCCAGAGGAATGAATATTGCTTAAGCTCTGCCATGGGTGCCATGAAGCTTTAAAGCTTAGTTCTTGCTAGGAAGCTTGTTTTAGAAGAGCAGTCGTATTGAACTGACACTAATGTCCATGGAAAGAGCAGCATAAATCCATTAGACATTGTGCAGTTCATAAAAATCGTGAGGATTCATTTATTATGAAAAATAGGTACATCCGACCAAAATGAATCGATTGCTGCTTTCCACTGTTTGGACCAATCAATTAATTCATGTTGTAAAAGGCAATAGGGGGAGGATAGAGAGAGGGGGGGGAGGGGGGGGGGGGGGGGTTCAGAAGGATACAGATAAAAAACAGATTAAACATTCATACAAGATAAGTAAGGAAATATACAGACACCAATAATACCGAGACCAAGGGCTATTTTTTTTTAAAAAATCAGGCAGACACGAATCTCGTATTAAGAAAAGTGAAAAGATGGATAGGAAGAAACAGTCAGATAAATATCCTGTCACAGAAGTCGATAGATAGACATCTAATCGGATTAAAAATGGAACTAGATTTGAAATTACTGAGTGTTTGAAATGAATGAATGGATGTGACCCTGGGAACATATGGAACATTAGACACAGAAAGCACACAGACAATGAGTGGACAGATACAGGAATAGTGTGTAGATATATCAGTTTCAATTTACTTCGTCAGATAACTGAGATTGCGTGAAAAAGTAGGCAGAACATTGAATTAGAGAGTTGTAGTTTTAATGGGTGACATCGAAAAGATTATATCACATGAATACACAGACAACTGTTTTGTTTTGAACCCAAGACAAACTCAAGAGAAAGCAACGAAATCAAGTGCAATGAGCACATCACCAGCAAGAGGACTCGCTCATTCCTGAATTTAAAGACACTGAATATTAGTGGCGTTTTTTTTTAAAAAGCTGAGCAGATAATTCCTACCGTGGGTCTGAATGGAGACAGATCTACCAACTTGTATGCACTTCCAGAATCATTCCACGCGACCATCGACTCAACGATCCTACTGCAGTTGGGATCCTGAGGGGGGCACGAAATCCCTTTCCTGATGGGATGAACGTTCATGTTTAACACAGCAGTTGTGGGTCTTCCCACTCTCAACCCACCCACTCCCTGATCCTCGCCAAAGTAACGTAGAGTTTAGCAGCAGATCGGTCTTCCACAGATAAGGGATTAGTTCCGCTGCTGACAGATGTTTGGCTGAAAGTGCTATCTGATAAAATGGAAGCTACTGATTGACCGACTACTTTTGGCCAACGTCAGACACTCTTGGTGATGGTGGTGGGGGGGGGAGAGGGGGAGATGGGGGGAGGGGGAGGGATGCCCTATAGGGCGTTCAATCCATGTTATGTCTATTGGACAATTCCAGGCTGGAGACGTACTGCAAATCTGTAGCTGAACCCATTTTATTTTACATTTGACACACTACTGGAGTTTGGAGTTTGGTGTTACTTAACTGGTCCTTTTGTTGCTCGGTGCCATAAATCATTTTGATCATTAAGTTTTGTGCAGAAATGTGTGCTTTCAATTTTAACTAATTCCTCCCAAAAAAAATCTGCGTTCCAATAAATGCCCCCCCACCCCCAACAGATAAATGCACATTGATAATAAACAGGAAGATGTCTAAAACGTAAGAAGTGCGTGACATGAAGAATGCAAACTTAGGAGCAAAGAGAACAACGTGGGAAGTACCGTAGAACTATAAAGAAGGGATTCTGTTTAAGGTTTGCTTAATAGGTGCGTGTGACTAATCATCAAGAAAGTCTGTATTCAAAACAATGTGGACCAGTCAAGCAGAAGCATCAAGGAGGACCAGATGGATTTCCTTGCAGGTAGAAAGCCAAATAATTAGTAAATAATTAAACAGTTGTAAACTGCGAGTTTATGCATTCTAAACTGATTAAAATTACTTTTTTATGTGTAATTATCAACAATAAGCGCTGCTTAAGTGTAAGGTAAAGCTTTGCCCATTCTCCAATATGCTTTAACCTCAATCTCACAGTTCTCCTCGCTACATCAATCAATGTAACATTTCGACAGCAGCTTGTGCTGTCCTCACATTAACCAGGAACTTTATACTGATTGTCCTCAAATTAATTTCACTTAGCACCCTCATAGCTATCAAAGAGATGGATTTGATGGATGAATTTTGTCTGGGCTGAATTCAAACTGAGGACATAAAGATGAAAAGATAGCGTCCTAACCAACTGAAGCATTCAACCGCTTAGCTTTATAGAGATAGGCTTCCAGAATTTATGCTGGTGAGAGCATTACACCAGAATTTCACAGTTATTACCAGGAGCCTTAGACAACTGAACTAAACGTCTGCATTGAGCATTGTAAAACTAATGGAAAACTAATTGCTAGCGTGTTACAAGCTGGTGGAACTACTGCTAACTGAAGGTCATATCTAATACCCTCAGGATAATATTTTCCACTTTCACACTCAGCTACTGGCAGTGTTGCGACTCGATAATGTTCCAATCGATATTTGGTTTCATTAATTCATTTGTAAAAGAAAAATAAATGTTTTCATCTTGAATGAATTCCTTTAGGGACACTGACATTTTTTTTCACAAAGCAACACCAGCAATGATAGAAATTGATTGCAATTTTCTGATATACAACAACTGCAACATTTCCAGTAACTACAGAATTCCTAGGAAATTGAATCAGTTAACGGAATGGAGATCATCGACAGCTAATGGAAGTAGCTGAGAGGCTGGTGGCTCATTTGAAACATCAAGGTCTAAATTCCTTTCCTTTTAGGGTTAATTCGCCATTCTTTAGAAGCCACATCATTTCAAAAGCTTTTGAAACCTGTTAGAAACGCAGCTCAGATATAATCGTTAGGCAGTGTGAATCATTTTTGCAGTTATTTAAGGATCTTTATTAAGGATACTTCTTTACAAACAAATGACCATTACATTGTGATATACAAGTTATTCAGGATTCATTCTCTTTGCCCTTTCTCCGCATAATTACAAAAAAAATGCAATTGTACTGTATGATTCTATGATTCTACAATGAAGATGTCCTTTGGCATATCATCAAAAACCCTATTCAACCCATAGATATTGAAATTCTTCCATTGAAATGCAACAAAGAATGAAAATTAGGTTTCCATGTTAATAATAATAATAAACCTTGCATTTAATAATGCACGTTAGCTTAATTATTAAGAATAAGTTTAAAGAATATTAAAATAGGTTTACAACAAGTATTTTATGTTGGTTTAGAAATATTGACACATGTTCTTTGTTAAGTTTATACCTACCTGTGGTTTGTTGGAATGCCAGAAGCAGAATCACTGACAGTACATTGATTCCATCTTGCTATTTCCCTCTATGGGAAGACTGCCTAGCCTTTACCAAATGCCTTTGTAGAAGCAACTGAAATGGAATACCACAGATAAAAATATGCATCCTACCACTCTATGCTATATAGGTGTAAAAAAACAAGGAGATCAAAATACTGTTCAGTGGAGATCAAAATTTCATCAAACAACAAATCCAGAAATTCTAACAATAACATAGATTTTAACCACCATGAAGGAAAAAAAGAGCAACTGACATATTTGTCTATCTCAGCTGGTTTACAACCCAAATTATAGTCATCTGATGTATTGCATCTCACAGTCTCTCATCAGGGAAATTATGTTCACTCTTCTGTTTGTAATATGTTGACGCACAAGTCAAAGAAATGAAAAAGGACACATTGTATACCATCCATTTTCCGAATCATAGATAAAACTACAAATCTATCAGTTTGTTCTACATTTGTACTCATGACAAGTTTTAAACTCAATCCAACACCAAATCAGATTAAAGATTTAGGAAATCTGCATTTAAGAGGAATACGTTGTTGTATTAAATGATTGGGATGTTTTGTAATTGTTTAAGTGTTATGGACGGCAGCAACACAGGATTATTGGCATTTTCTGAGATGTTCTCCGGCAGAGTAGCTTCTATTTGATTAATCCTACATGTGGTTAATTATCCTTCATAATTCTTGCTGATAATTAGTTTTCGAATTTCAATAACAACACTTCAAAGTCAATTGGTTTATGGGACATCAGGAGGTTAAAGGGACTGATAATCTAATTAAAGTGCTTTGCCTCCAAAGGAAATAATTAAGCACCTAAAAAGTATGTGGAATATATAGATTCTTCACACACATTTTAGGTGTACCCTAATTTGCGATCTTTGAAATTCAAGGTTATGATTCAGATTTTTGTCTACCCTCCTGTTAATTATTCTAGATTTTACTGTTGATCTTTTCTATTTAGAGTGCCATGCACATTTGAATATATTCATATCAGATGCACTGATTAAAATGTCTCAAAGGGGATAATAAAGCATTGTCCCAGTCATTATTTGAACCCCTCAGTGGGATTACCTTGCATCTCTGAACGCCAATGACTGGAACCTCAGTTTACTCAGCCTCTATTCACAGTTAAATCCTTTCATTCCACGTTTCAACTGATGAACTTCCTTCAAGGCCAATATATCCTTCTGCCAAATTTGGTATAGCGCCTTATCATGTCGGAAGGACGTCTCAAAGTGCTGCACAGGATTAACTGTGAAATGGAGTAACAATGTATTTCTAGGCAAATGCGGCAGCACACTGCCCCACAAACAGCCCAGAAATCCTTGTCCAAGAATATAATTCTTCACAGTTGACTGGGATACAAATGAATGAACTGTAAACTCTGGAAACATTTTAAATGGAGGTTAAGGGAAGAGTATAAAACAAAGGGGTATTTAAGAAAATCTCAATTATAAGAGTCTCATAGAAATTACATATGTGGTCAGCCGCATAATTGCAAACCATCCTATGATTCATTGTTTAAATACCATATAATTTATTAACAAAGAAAGAGATAAATTGCTTTAGTTAAAACAAAACAAAATTGGTTTGCCAATGCTCAGTGTGCTAAGTACTAAACACAGAAACAATTGAGGAAATGCGGCTGAATAAAAAAATGTTCAACCCTTTCTGTAGCTATAACCTAAATATAATGGATCTCTTTATACTGTTACCGCCCTTCAAATGTTTTTAAAAGTGTTGGCTGAGAGAAACTTCCTTCTCTTTTGAAATAGAGTCAAGGGATCATTAACATCCAACTGAACAGGCAGATGGGACCTCAGTTTACTGTCTCATCTGAAGGGCAGGACCTCCAGAAATGCAGCATTAATCCCCAGGACTGCAATTGAAACATTAGAATATCACTGCACCAGGAGCTCAAGTCCCAACATGGAATTTGAATCCAAACCTTCTGACTCAGAGGCGAGAGTGCTATCAACTAAGCCAGGCTGACACATTTAGCTTACTGTGCTGTTCCTGGTGACACCTTACTTAAAAGGTTGTGCATAAGAAATGACAACAGCATGTTTGAAGGCAGAGGAGCAGAAGACAAGTTAAACAGGTACAGCTGTGGTCTGCTCAAAAAAGGCGGCTCTTTATTGTTGTGGTTGCATGGTGGTGGTGAACTGTAATCATCGGTTGATCCTCAGCCAAATCCAGCAAAATATTTGCAAAAGCTGCACTGAAAAACATCAAATCATTTTAAACCTCCAATGTATTTTTAACTTTCTCATTGGATGTCAGAACCAAAACAAACATCCTGAGCTGCAGGTTCTGTGGGTTTTTCCCTGCTTATACAATGAGGCAGCTTCCTCACTTAGCTTTTCCTTGTTAATAACTGGAAGATTCTGGATCCCATGTCATACAGAAAAGCGGAGGTTCTTCACAACAAGTGAACTAATGGTTTTGTTTGCAGCTTGAATAGAAGTACTCAATCTGGATTTTCCCTAATACAAAATATCAGCTTTATTTTACAACAGCCACTATAGGAAGGATGTTAAGGCATTGGAGAGGTGCAGAGGAGATTTACGAGGATGGTACCAGGAATGAGGGACCTTAATTATGAGGAAAGTCTAGAGAGGCTGGGATTATTCTCATTGGAGCAGAGGTTATGAGGAGCTCTAATAGAGGTCTTCAAAATCATGAGGGGATTTGATATGTCAGAAAAGGAAAAACTGTATCCATTGGTGGGTGTGTCGGTGACTCGAGGTCACAGATTCAAAATAGTATCTAAAAGAAGCAGAGGGGAGGTGAGAAGAAATTTTTTCACGCAGAGAGTTGTTCAAATCTGAAACACATTGCCTGAAAGGGTGGTTGAGGTCGATTCGATAACTACTTTTAAAAACGAGGGGACGGGTATTTGAGGAGGATGGGTTTGCAGGGTTATGGGGAAAGGGCTGGGGAGTGGGATTGACATTAATTGCTCTATTCAAAGAGCCGGCACAAACTCGATGGGCCGAATGGCCTCTTTTTGTGCTGTACGATTCTATGATTCTATGAAGAAATTGTGAAACTGACGTGAATGAGTTAGCTGAGGATAAAATGTTTATTCTATTAGGTGATAATTTATTATCACTGAATTGCCATCTAGATGCAACGTTTTACAGATCACTGCTTGAACCTAATGGAAATCACATTTCAAAACATCAAGCTATGTATAACACCCTCCAAAATGCACATTCAGGTCAAACAATAGCTCAAGGCCAAACTTTGAATAGAACATCACATTAGTCAGATTTTTTATGCCTAGATTATTGCTTAATGTTTAAGTTGTTGTGCCACATTGATTTCAGATTTAAAGGGGAACTTTATATTTTTGGATTAAATATATTAATTTGCTACCTACTTCTATGCATTTCTATATTTCTCTTCTGGGATTGAAGTCAATTTCAATTTCTGATTTATACTGTATTCAGCTATTTTGGTTCATTCACATTTTGGGGTACTGCCCCAATGCAATTATTTTGTACATTTTGTAGTGAAGGTTTGCAATTTATCTTATGTTGTACTAACTTAATATTTTGTATGTTTTTATGTTGTGCACTAGATTAAGAGGTATTGGTTGTTTTTTTCCATTTACCTCTGGTGGCAGGGCAAGTTAATACATAGGTCCTCATTACAATATCACCTCAGATTTACTGAGCTCCAAAGATTATATTTTTGATGCCTCTATACAACACATGGGAGGGAAACATTGTTTAGTTTTATCTTAATACAAAGGATCTAAATTACCCAGTCAAGAAATATAAATTGTTATTTATCCTTGAAAAGCACTACAGCATTAGTGATGCGATGGTGCAGTCTTGCAAGAGGATCATCTTGACACACAAGCACAGGAGAAATGCTTAAAAAATGGTTGGGCCATTTATTTTTTGGCAAATATTTCCACACTTTTCTATTGGCCCGGCTCATGGGTAAGCAGCTGTAGGCACAGCACAAAAAAGTGTTTTGTTTATATTTTTGGCACTGCAAGTCTAGCTTGGATAATCCACCATGAGGATTATTTTATTTTAGAACCAATGCTCTATGTGCACTGTAAAGTACTCACTAAAATAAAATATTTTAACAGTAGCTGGGGAAAGGAGTAACAAGCTTTCTGTTATCATTTGTGCTTTAGAGAAAGACAAGCCATGTTGTGTTAAACAAATTAATAGTTGCACACAGTTGATACTATTCCTGGTGAGCAAATAACAGGAGGTTCAAGTTTGTCATTTGATTTTCTTGCATGTCTAGATCAGGGGTTCCCAATTATACTAAGATAGGGATCACTTATCTCATTCCTTGAACCAAGGTTTGAAGCCTGGATGGAAATGTTTCTCATTCTTATTTTTGTGGGGCTATTAGAGGCTACTGATGCTTTTTTCCTCAGTTAAAATAGTTTTCAGGTCTGCTCATTGTGAAGCTCTTGTCAGAAATCTCAGGTATATACAGGTAATAGTTTTGGTGCTTTTAATGTGTAGAACTAGTTGCAGTTTGTTTATTGAATTAAACTGTTGTAGAATTGAAGCCATACATCCAATTGTGTATTCATTTTTCTTCCAATAATATTTGTTACAAAGAAAATGAAAGAAAAACATTCTATCCCAGCATCATGCTTTCTCAAAACTTCAACTCATCTGTAAACAAAACACAAAATACTGCAGATGCTGGAAATCTGAAAACAAAAACAGAAGTCACTGGGAACATTCAGCAGGTCCGGCAGCATCTATGGAGAAAGGAAAGTGAGTCAATGTTTCGGGTCCACAAAGGGAGGAACGGTCGTGGAATATTTTTAGGGTAAAAGGAAAATTTCTACACTGGAAATAATCACCGAGGCACTCGATGCATATGTGACTATCACTGTTATATATTTTGATTGTTAAAGCAATTTTAAGTAATTTATTTATACTAGTATTTTATTATTGAAAATTCACTCCATAATAGCCTTTCACTAAAGAGTCCTATAGCTCACTGTGGAGTTCTGTAGCTCAGTGGTTAGAGCACTCACCTTGCAAGTGAGACACCTAGGTTCAATTCCAGACAGGGCGAAACCTTGGGCAAGTTTCCTTACTCCACATCTCTGATAATAATCCCTCCAAAACAAAACAATAATAAATTGGTCATTTCAATCCACGACTGTTTGTGAGACACTGCGCCCACAAATATACAGTCAATTCACTTCACAGTATATTCTGTGAAGCGCTTTGAGACACCTGGAAGACATGAAAAGCACTATATCAAATGTAAGGATTATTATTATTATAAAGAACACAACTTCTAAAATTGAGGAAAATGGAAATTGAGGCTGTGATTCAACAGATAATCACTAGATGGCACTGCAGGCCTTCTTAAAATAAATTTATGCAACATAAATTGCAGGCCATGTAATTAGGTATAAAAATTATATTTTTTCCACCTTGACAAGAAAGGCAAGTGGTCAACTGCTAAGCTTGCTGCCAATGTGACAAACTATTGCTAGAAAATGAATTCCATCAGCCCATTCTAGTTTTTGTCTTGTGTTTCTTCTCTCTACTCCCCAACTTTGTAAGCAAATAATAATCCTTGCATTTAATATAGCGCTTTTCATGTATTCTAGGCGTCTCAAAGCCGTAAAGTAAATTCACTGTATATTTGTGGGCGAAATATGGCAGCCAATAGCGCACAGCAATATCCCACAAACAGTCGTGGATTGAAGTGACCAATTTTTTTTTATCTTGAGGGATTATTATCAGGCTTGTGGAGTAAGGAAACTTGCCCAAGGTTTTGCCCTGCCGGAATCAAACCCAGGTCCCTCGCTTGCACGGGTGCTCTAACCACTGAGCACAGGTTACAGTCAAAGTCTTGACAAGTTAGCAAAAATCAGATTATGAATCAGTCTCTATGACTACATTAATGACTCACTGATGAGCTTGATTACCATGTTATTAAACCCATACTTCAAGGCTTGTTTTGGCTATTAATAGATTATTCTGCTTCCTGGTTGTGAAAGACCATAATTGCTTTAATTCTGACACTGCAGAACCCCCAGTACTCTGGAAGGAAACTTTGCTTCTTCTTATGCATATGTATGATTTATGGGACCTTTGGGAATGCCAGCTCGAACTCCAAAGAAAAATTCCATCTGGGTCTAGATTTACTCTATTTATGTAACAATTTAGAGCATCTAGAGTTTGTCAAATGTTCAAATTGTCTTAATTTTCAAACATAATTGTTTTCAAAGTTAAAACAGAATCAAACAATTCGCCAAATGCTAAAATGCTAAATATAAAAGATTCAATCTAGACCCAGGTGAAATTTGACCGATTCCTCTACTTCAAGATATAGCTAAGCTTCTGGAACGTAACAAGTACCTACTGCCTAAGTGGCCCTTTGTTGGTAAGACAAAGGAGTTGGAATTGAGGTATCGATAGCCATGATCTAATAGAGTGGTGGAACAGGCTCAAAGAGCTATGTTCCTAAGATAGTAATTTAAGACATGAAAATACCATAGCCTATGAAGGGTCTCTATATTGGAACGGCATTTCCTAGATATCCTGGAAAATAATTACATCCTGGCCAACAACCCTCCAGATTAATTGATCGTTAATTTCATGGTGTTAGAAGACTTCTCTGTTCAAAATGGTTGCCACGTTTGGCTAAATGTCACCGTGCCCATCTCTGTATAACACTCTTGAGATATAAGGCTCTATAAAAAAGTTCCCTTTCTTTGATGAAAGAACAACTATAGTGCTCTGTGATTAATACCCTGCAACCTTAACTTGAACCTGAGATATACAAGTGCAGTTTGTTGTTGTTGTTGAGATTCTGAAGACAGAATCATGGCAATGTAAAAAGTAGGTATATCATTGAAAACCATGTAAAAAGTAGGTATATCCACTAATTAGAAACAATGTCACAATCTTAAGGTTTCTTAAGTTCCTTAAGTGATGTCTAAAATCTCACTTCAGTTTCTGTTTGAATGCTGAAAAATATATTTTATTTCAGCAGTTGGTGAGTAATAGAAAATGATGTGATAGATTCTGCCTTCCAATACCAAAAGTAATGCACAGAGCTTTATTTTGATAAAATATGGAATGTGGAAAAAGGATTCACTTCTCAAAAGTATGTCCTGAAACTCCTGACTACATTTCCCAGCCAACTTTTTTAATTTTAGATCATACAGAACTACATGTACCAGAGTACTTTGTAAATCATAGGTAGATAATATTGTTTGGAGCAGAACTACATTTTCCAGCATGCAATTGGAGACATAATGTGATTATCCAGAGGTGGACTACATGTCCCAAGGCACTTTCGCATTCACATCCAGGCATTGGACACATCTTTATTCAGCCCTGGGTCAGCACTGGACCTACAATTTCCGTAGGCAGGCAGCTTGCTTGTGACTTGCCCCCAGCTCAGCCGCTGATCTGAAAATGTTTACCAATAAAAGTTTCAAGGAGGGGATCTGCCACCGGAAAGCAACCTTCTCCGAAGCACAGGCCTGCTGCGCAACACCTAACCCCTCCACACCATCATTGGTAGCCAAGCCTCAGCCATGATGCCCCTAATCTCTGGAACTCCATGACCCTTTAAGACGCTAGTCCAAATGAAGGCCGTGATATAAGTACAAATTGTTGTTTTGTTGATCCAATTTCACTGCTTTGGACGTCCCAAAGTTCTGGACAATCAGTGTTTCGGACCCGAGCTGAGGGTCGGTATCGGGGAGGGTGGAGGGCATGGGTGTTAGGAAGGTGATCAAAGGCATAGTCGAAGAGGAAGGTCTTGATATGGGTCTTGAGAAGGGGCGAGTTGGAGGGACTGCAGATTGGAGTTCCAGAGGATGAGGGCAGAGTGGCTGAAGGCCCGCCTGCCAATGGTGGGGGTTGGCAGGAAACGGGAAACAGGCTGGAGCCCGCTGCGCTTTGGGAGCATGCAGGTTGGTAGGTGGTTAGGAGGTCGCAGAGGTAGAAGGGAGCAAGGCCATGGAGAGCTTTGAAGGTGAGGACCAGGATGTTGAACTGTATCCTCTGTGTGATGGGAAGCCAGTGGAGTTGGACGAGGATGGGGGTGATAGGGTCACGGAGTCTGGTGTGAAACAGGACACGGGCTGCAGAGTTCTGGATGATCTGAAGCCTATGGAAGGAGGAGTTGGGGAGGCTGATAAGCAGGGAGTTTGCGTAGTCAAGCGTAGATGTTATGAATGGTTTTGGCAGGAGGCGGAGTAAGATGGTGGGAGAGCAGGGAGATGTTGAGGAGGTGGGGGAAAGCAGAGCGGGTCATGGCACAGATATGGAGTAGAAAGGATAGTTGATGGTCAAACAACAAGATTACATTTGTATTGCGCCTTAGACACCAAGGTTCCAGACTGGCTCAGTGAGGTGGATTGTGCTTCCTTGGATGGTGATGCTGTCAACGCCTGAGGCGTGGAGGCGCTGACGGGAGCCAATCAGGAGGGTCTTGGTCTTGTTGACTTTCAACTGAAGAAAGTCAGCTCTCATTCAGGACTTGGAAGTCTGACAGACATTCTGTCAGGACAGCTCTCTGTACCTCACCTCACGTCATCACCCCTCCCCCCACCCAACCGCTCAGCATCCAATTACACCACTGTGTCAGCGCTCCTGTGATAATATCCTGTTTGGAAATTAGTAACTGTTTTCAAACCGAAGAGCACCAGTGAAGGCGTTATTTCACACCACGCTGCAGCATGGTAATCGTGTGTATTTGAGCAACAACAACTTGCAATTATATAGCGTCCCTCATGCAGAGGAGGGTTCCAGGATGCTTGACAGTGGCGGAGTATGACACCAAGACTGGGGGAGGGAGGAGGTGAACAAGAGCAGGAAACAAGTGAGACTCTCGTCCCCAGAACAGGGCTCCAGCCCCCTCCCCAGCCACCAACAATCACCGCCCAGACCCAACACCCTCCTCCCTCAACATCCCCCCCTCTCCCCAACACCCTCCTCCCTCAACATCCCCTCCCCCAACACCCTCCTCCCTCAACATCCCCTCCCCCAACACCCTCCTCCCTCAACATCCCCTCCCCCAACACCCTCCTCCCTCAACATCCCCCCTCTCCCCAACACCCTCCTCCCTCAACATCCCCTCCCCCAACACCCTCCTCCCTCAACATCCCCTCCCCCAACACCCTCCTCCCTCAACATCCCCTCCCCCAACACCCTCCTCCCTCAACATCCCCTCCCCCAACACCCTCCTCCCTCAACATCCCCCCTCTCCCCAACACCCTCCTCCCTCAACATCCCCCCTCTCCCCAACACCCTCCTCCCTCAACATCCCCTCCCCCAACACCCTCCTCCCTCAACATCCCCCCCTCTCCCCAACACCCCTTCCCCCCAACATCCCCTCCAACACCCTCCTCCCTCAACATCCCCCCCATCTCACCCACACCCTCCTCCCCTTCCCCCCAACACGCTCTTCCCCCCAACATCCCCCCCTCCCCCCAACATCCCCCCTTCCCCCCAACACCCCCCCCTCCCCCCTCCTCCCCTTTCCCCCAACATCGCCTTCCCCCCAACACACCCCCCTCCCCCCAACACCCCCCCTGCCCCCGAGACGCTCAGGCGGGGGTGGGGTAGGAGGGGGGGGGGGGGTTGGCTGTGGGAGCGGTTGTGATTGGTGCGGCCGAGCGGCAGTTGGCGACCAATCGGCGCTGGCCTCAGGAGCAGGTGCCGGGGTGTCAGTGAGCCCGGCGGGGATTGGCGCCGGGGCTGTCAGGTGACCGCGCGCGGTTCATGGCGGTGAGGTGTTTTTTTTGGCTTAGGCCCGTGGCGAGTTCTGAGGCGAGTTTTTGAAAAAAAATTACTTTTTTTTAAATAAATAGGAAAAAAAAACCCCAAGAAGCGGTGAAGATTTCGCGGGTAACAACAACCACAGGAACTCGGTGCCCGGGCATTTGGAGGCTGCGTTAATATCCCGCCTGGCGAAGGCAGAGCAGAACAGAGCAGAGCGCGCCGTCAGCCCCCACCCCCACCCCAACTCGACTCGAAGGGAAGGGAGTCGAACGAGAGCCGGGAGGAGGAGGAGGAGGAGGAGGAGGCGGTCGAGGGAATTCACAGAGGGTCGGGAAAGGTGGTGAGTAACAGGGGCCGAGCACTGTCTGAGGAGGAGGAGGAGGAGGAAGGGGGGATTGAGAGCGACACCGACATCGAGGCCTGGGCCCAGTTCCTGCTTCAGGGGGATTTCCCTTAACTGGTAATGGGGATAGACACGAGGGATCAAATGCGATAAGAGGCTGTCAATCCTGCGGCGGTGTCTTCCCGTGGCGGGCGGACCCCAACTATACCTTCTCCGTGGACCGATGTAACCGAGAATCTGCCCCCCTCCCCTCCCTCCCTCTCTGCCTCCCTCCCTCAAGGAGAGGGTTTGGGATGTTGGAAGTTAAAGATTACGGAACTTGCGGCCTGACAAAGTTGTTTTAAGGTGTTGCCCTAACAGCTGGCCGAGTTGGGCTGAACTCATGGCTTCGAGTTGTGATACGAACCGTTATTGTGATGGTCGGGGGAGGGGGGACGGGCAGAGACAGCAGGAGAGAGTGGACGTGACCTGAGTCAGCGAGGACACGGCGCACACAGCGATTCATCCTCTTGCATAACAGGAAAACTTTCTCCCAAGTGTTAATGTGTGTTAATAATGCCCCTTTTGCTGACCTGTGCCACAGCTGTTGACATCCCACACGCAATAGAAATGAGAAATGTGATCAAAATAGCGATGTGTCAGTCCCAGATAGGGTCCCAGATGTTTCTAACCTGCTGTAGGAAGCAATTTTTAAACCGAAAATGAATGAGGTTTTGGAGTTCCAAACTCTTGGGAGTTTTGTTATTAACAAATAATAAGTGCAGTGTGTTTTCATGACTGATCCCATGGTGTCGTGGCCTGCTCTAAAAAGGCAGATAAAGCAGAGACTGAGAGAAGAACATATGCCATTGCCTTTGTAGAAACCTTTCCCTACAAGAGCAATTAAAATAAACTTGTCAAATGATCAGATCAGAAATTATATTATGACTATATCAAAAATGGATTGTGTATATTTTCAAATTGGAGTTTCCGTTTATCTCTTATTGTATTGATTAGAAATCTGCAAACTTGTGAGAAATCTAATCGTCTTTATATCGCTTCAATTAAACCTTTTCATTAGGCTTTTAAAAAAATTACATTTGAGGAAAGACAATCTAATGAAGCATGACAAATCTGCAGTACGGTCTATTATTGATTCAGTGTTATAGAACCATAGAAAAAGAACTGAAAAGATTGTTGAAGTATAAAAGTTTAATTTAAGAGCAATGACATGATCAGAAAAGCACCAATTCTATTGTGTGGAATTAGCTGATGGATCCAAAGGTATTTTCTGATCGTAAGATTGTTTAACCTCCTTTGAGCAACAATTCAATTTATTTATTACCCAAGGACATGGGCTGAAAATCTTTTGCAAGTTGAGGTTTAGCTGCTTGTAGTCATGATTTCAGTAAAATATTAAATTCTCTGTCAATGTTATTTGAAAATGTATTGATCATCTTTCCTCCTCTCAACTTTAAATATTTTTTGAATATTATAATTTGATAACAGAATACTGTATTGAAGATTACTCTACTCTTTTGGAAGATGTTTTATTATTTTGTTTTTATATAATAGGAATATTATTTTTGTATAATAGGAAGGCTTTTTGCAAATTCCAACCAACTATTGATACACTTTATACTTGATACCTTTAGTTATGTGCTTATGCCACAGAAATCAATAACCAATACAAAGACCCATTCAGTAATGCTTGTGGCATTGCATTTGAACAGGATACTGAGAAGTATTGGTTTAATAAGATCCGTTCTTGGAGAAACTTTAATAGTAGCTAAGTTGTGATTTGCTGTTCAGTAATTTATCAGAGATATCGTAAGTGTGTTTTTACTGTAGCAAAGAAATAATGATACTTCATATTACACATGGTATGTTTACAATAAATACTTTAAAAAATCAGTTGATCATTGCATTTATTTTCTACCATCTATACATCAGTGTTAAGTTATTGCTTTGCCAAATGATTTAGCGGTTCAATGGTTTATTTTACTGCTACTGCAGGACCTATTCATTCCGTACTTTGAAATGTATTGAGAAATTTTTAACAACTGCACTAAAATTATATGAATATTTTTATTATTGGGTAAATCAAAACATTTGTATTAAGTAAGCTTTTATGTTTATAGAGTTTGAACTTCAGTGAACTGTACAGTGTAGGCATTTTTGATTTTGTAGATGAAGGTCTGGAGTTCATTTCACACAGGCAAACTAAGTCTACCCTTTTTTCCCAAAAAATGACCAACAATCAAAAATATTCCAAATTGGAAAATTAATCCTCATTGCATCTTGGCTTGCTATAATACTGTAGCTTAGGTATTTTTTCCTGTTTTATTACATAGCGTTTCCTGTAGCTGTGAAACATAACATTGGTACAGGCTATTTTTACAATCCTGAATCATCACTCATTTGAAGAGTTGAAGGGTATGTAGTGTTCTATGAAAGGCTCTACTTTGCTAAATATATTACAACTTTCCTATGTATCGCCTATTGTCCTGGTCAGCCTGTTTTGAGTGGTTGAAGCACTTGCTAATCTAGAAACATATATTAAATACACTGACACTAAAGTTTGCGCATACAAATTATGCAAGATTCAGGACAAAGGGAAATGCTAGTTATAATTTCATCCATCCATATAAATGAACTACATAGCTGCAATTATGCAGGTAAGACTCGTAACAGATTATATAGAGGGCCAATATTTTAAATGCTGGTTTACTACACAAAGAAGGGAACAGTTTCAGTGAAATGAATACTAATTGGATAGATAGATATTCTTTTGTTGGTGGTGTAGATAAAGGTCCTTTGAAGTATACCCTCATCTATAAGACAAAAAGCACACCTCCATTTACCAAAAACATCTATGCAGGATCACCCATTGATTTGTCCTGGTCCAAATTTTTGCGTTTTGTGTTGGAGTTTTCATTGCTTTATCTGAAGTTTTATGTTACTGTTGCTGGGATAGCTTCTAAGTATTCTGTATTACGATATATAATGCGGGTTAGACGAGATGTATAATGGTGTTATCTTATATAGGTAGAAGTATATATTGATCTGGAATATGTTCAATATATACTTTTTTGAAATACAGAACTTTTTATTTTTAAAAAGCCATTGTTTACCTGGTTACCTGACGAAAGGATTTATTACACTTGATCTCATATTCCCAGTTTTTGCATGTAATTTCAATTTAAATGAAACTGAATGTCACTCTTATTTATTTATTTATCCTTTTTATAATTACAGAGAATATGAAAGAGGTGTCAACATGACGTCAAGATATGGGAAAACCTACAGCAGGAAGGGAGGCAATAGCAACTCAAAGTTTGATGAGGTGTTCTCTGGTAAACGAGCTAAAATAAGCACAAAATGGGGAGAAACCACCTTTAAGGCTCAGGTGGGCCAGAAGAGACCCAATTTGAAACCAGAACCAGTGGAGCCACCAAAGCGGCAGAAAGTTGAGGAAGAATTGTCAGAGGACCCTTTTGGGTTTGACAGTGATGATGAATCACTCCCTGTCTCATCGCGGAATATCACCCCATCAAAGGGCCAGCAATCTGTGGAGACTTTGAAATCAACAGATGCGGATAATGTAACCGCTCCGCTAGAGGCCAACAGTCAAATTAACCGGCCAAACAGTGGTGATGCTATTGTGTCTAGCAAGCTTGCATCCTTGGATGCTGCAGTCCAGCAGAGGAGTACAAACAGAAATTTGAATGTGTTTTCTGATGATGGAGGAATAAAAGTCCCTGGCACGAAATTGAACACTATAGGTAAGTCTGTGTACAGTATTTTTCTTTTATAAGCAGTTAATTCCTCTTAAATTAAGTGGAATTTTCCAACAAAGAACTTGCTCTAATATCCAGAAATATTATATTTTAAAGGGAAACTAAATAGTCGGATAAAATGATTTTAAGGAAAAAGAAATGTATATTCATTAGTAGATACTACTTATGACTAAATTTCTGTAGTTTAAAATATTTCATTGTATTAATAACTGGTTACTAATATGAAGAGTTATAGAACAAACAAGGAATAATTTGAGTCAATTTCCATTGGAACAGAGAAGGTTTAGAGGGTACCTCAAAATTCTGAAGAGTTAAGAGGCTCGTCAAAGATTTAAATTTTTGTTACTTGTGTGTGTTGCATTGGTTAGCGTTTCAAAATATGATCGCTTATGAGACCACTGCTTGGTAAATTGGTAACATGTGGCCATAAATTCAGAACTGGAAGAGTTGAGAAGAAACGTTTTCACTCAGAAGATTATAGGACTGTTGAATGGTGTTCCACAAGTGGTTATTGAGACTGACACCATAACAATTTTTGTGTGTTATAGTGTGCTATAGTGATTAGTGTTTCAAAATATGATGGCATATGAGACAGACGGACTAGTGTGAATACATTGGTTTGAGGCTGACCTGAGGGCAATCTACTATTTAAATGGATCTCTCCTGCGGATTATCATTATTATCATTATCTAGTGTTCATCACATCTAGGCTTGACTACTCAACTTGCTACTTGTTGGCCTTCCCAACTCTTCCCTTCTCAAGATGCAGATCATACAGAACTCTGCAGGTCGTGTCCTCTCCCGGCACCAGGATCTGTGACCCTTGTGCAGATATTTTAAAATAAATATTTTACTAAGTAGTATTTTGGACTTTTGTGAGAGAGCACCAAAATTTAGTCATATGGCACCTCCAGGAATGTAACAAAAGTAGAAATGCTGACCCCCCCCCCGCCCCCCCTTGTTCCCTTTCTAACGTGAGACAGTTGAAGGGTTAAGGTTATTTTCAGGGCCTAAGTGCCATCCTTGCTAATATTCTCTGAATTAGACCAGGAATTTTCCAGTCCTGAATGGTTGCTTCAGTTCTAAGTTTCAGCAATTAAACCATCAGTGGAGCTTTGGGGTGAAAGCAAATAAATATGACCTCTCGAGATTTGAAATATATTTCTTTTGTACCACAGGAATTAAAGTTCTACTAAATATTAAATTTAATTACCCCTTATTTGTTATTTTGGAGTAAAAGGTGGTAATGATCTTGGGTTACTTTTACCAAATGATTCCACGTTATTCTGGTGTATATGTTTGATATATGCTTTGGTAATGAAGTATAATGGTAGTTTATGTGAAAGTTTGGTTAAAGTTGGATAAAATATAAAAGAGGGAATTTGTTCCTTTGTGTTACCATTGTTTACATGGCACCTACATTACGGGCAGAGGCAATTCTGACTAGTAGAACTGTCCCACTAGCACTCAGCAAGATCCAAAGAATCAAAAGGGGTAGCGCAGAGGGTTTTAGGCTTTAGATATTTGTGAAGTCCCATAACGTAGTGGTTAGTGTGCTTGCCTTGCAAGCTAGAGGACCTGGGTTCGATTTCTAGGCGGGGCAAATTCTTAGTCAAGTTTCCTTACTCCACACACCTCGCAGTAAGTAGGAATCCGGTTGTTAGTTGGCTGACGGATCGCTTTCTAGATGTATTAATTCCTCTTCCTCTCTCCCCCCACTCCCCACCCCCCTCCACCCATAAATAATTGGTTACTCAATCCACAACTGTTTGTGAGACACTACTGTGTCCAATTGGCTGCTGCGTTTCACCCACAAAATACAGTCAATCCACTTTACAATATATTCTGTGAAACGCTTTGAGACGTCTCAATGACATGGTAAGGTGCTATATCAAATACAAGGATTATTGTTTGATATGCCAAAATCTTGGCTGTCTTGAAAGCCATTTATATGTCTTTTAGTTGTCCATTTATTTTTCTAGCTTGTCTGTAACCCATATAAGGGAAGATCTGACAGCAACAAAATCAAACAACCGAACTTACACAACTTTGTGAACATGTAACTTTGTGTGGACTTCTGTTATGGGATCCACCCTGTGGTGTGAATGGCAAATTCCAGAGCACCAAGACTGCAGACCCTTGTAGACATGTTTATACTTGACACAGTTTTGTAATATCATTGCATTAATTTGCAGTGAATTCTATCTGCCTTCTTCAAGTTTACCAATGGGTTTTCTTCAGTAGTATATTTAGTGAGCCTTTTGAAGTACTATGTGTTCAGTTGAGTGTTCATTGTGATGAAAGTATTACAGCTTGGTGGATGCTATTTCACTTTGGAATTACAATTAGGAGTTGAATTTAACAGGATGGTCCTAATGCTTTAGACCAACTGGCTTTTGTTTTTTGGATGATCCTGCTGTGAACATTACTGAATGGGGTAGAAGTAACTAAACATCCCAGTGCTAATTAAATAAAAAGTGGAGTGCATGATAGACAAAACATCCTGGTGCTAATTAAATAAGTGGTGGAATACATCATGGGCAAATGTGAAAATCTTGTGTCTTTTCTAAATGCCAGCAGATGTCAAAATTAATATACAGGTAAACTTGCATAAGTCTGAT
The DNA here is from genome assembly GCF_018977255.1 of Callorhinchus milii. Classification (NCBI taxonomy): domain Eukaryota; kingdom Metazoa; phylum Chordata; class Chondrichthyes; order Chimaeriformes; family Callorhinchidae; genus Callorhinchus; species Callorhinchus milii. The sequence continues at coordinate 16,564,103 of NW_024704748.1, read as the reverse complement.
CTATATAATCACCTCAGTTGTATATTTACCCTAGTCTGTTCAATTTCTTAATTAAATCCATTTAAATTCTCAATCAGCTGTACAGCTTACTAGCTGGCAGTCTTTCCTGTTGCCAGATAGTGAGCCATGCCGCTGAATGAGAAAGAGGAAGAGGGAGAGTAATATGAGGGAGAGGGGAGAGTGATTGTGCAAGAAAGAGAGCATGAGGGGGAGAGAGAAACAGTAAAAGAGAGGGGGAAGTGAGGGCATTGCTTTGTGTTTCTCAAACAGGGCAACTGGCCCTCAGCAGCAAAAGGTTGATGAATCTCCCAGCTCCATGTGAAACAATTTTTGTAAGAGTTTATATTTTAATAAAACAGTTCTGTTTTGAAACCTTTTTGATTATACAATTCATTGTACAGTACTGTGCAGTACTGTATATGGAAAGAATGGGCTACCATAGTTTTAATATGCATGGGTTAATAAACATGGTACCGAACCATTGCTTTAAAGTCATCAGCCGGTACAGTAATTGTGTATTTCTTATGTGTTAGTCATATAAAATCCAACTTCTATATAATATTAGATAAGTTATATATGATATGACTTGTACAAGTTTGCCATAATTCATACTTGCATAAGTCATATTAAACGTTATCGTTCCAACTGATATGACTTATGTGAGTTTACCTGTATAATGTGAATCTGGATTGATGTAGACAAACACAATATTCAGCAACAGTTTTGCCATTAAAACAAGATACCCAATATTTTGAGGTTATAGGATTGAACCAAATAGTAGTTAAAAAATGTACCATTTTGGGGAGGCAGGGATGCAAATCACAATTTTAATCTAGTAGCATATTCATATTGTTGGTGCTGCAGAGGAACTTGAAACCATCCATGTGCAGCAGTTGGCCACAGAACTTCCTCCTTGTAAGATTGCCCCAGTGTTGAGCCAAGTGATCCATTGACTTGCATGAGTAACCTAAGGGATTATCCTGTTTCCAAATAAAAATAAATGGTCAGTTCCCCTGAATGCATTACCCCCGCTTCATTTACAATCATACTGCCAGTGACGGGGCTGACATTAAAGAGAAATATTAACCAAAATGTCCCTTCCACTATCTGGCAACAGTAGCAGACATTTTGTTTCTTGGCATAGGCGGGCAACATTTGGATCAGTGATAGTTATTTTTGACACTACTTGCCTATACTGACCTTGCAAATAATTGAGGGAAGATGTATATCAAGAAAACTGAAGTCATTTGCTATCTTTTGTAAAAAAATTGTTTTGCACGTGAATTCCCAGGGGCTGTTCGCAGAGCCATGGGTTGTAGATCCTCGTTCTGAGTTACGCCTTTAATTATTTTTATCTTCCGGAGATTGACAGCTGTGTTTTCTCCTGCTCCTACATGAGAAAAGGGTTTTTCTCTGTTAATCAATTAGTTCCATTTTATTTTGGGCTATTATCTGACTCCCATTTTTTCTCCCCTCTGTTTTGAAAGCATGAAGAGATACTGTGTAGTTTCACTAGAGTGATGATCACCAATAACATCTGTAGGGTGTGACACAGCAATCATCCTATTACATTTCTAAACATCTTTTAGACATTTGTAAGTATTACACATAAACTGCCCAAATAATAGATAAAATAATTTCTTACTATCTCCGTTTATACCTGACCTCCCAAGAAAAATGCAAAGTTGCATCGCTAATCTGATTAGTGATGGATATACCGTTTCTTTCACCTTTATTCTGAAGGTTTTATGTAGCAGCTGTCCCTGCTTGCCACCTGCCCTTGGCCCAAGAAGCCCTGTTGAGAAATGATGTGCAGATTCTTGAAGGGTGCCTGGAAGGTCAAACCTTTATTCACCACTTAGCTTTGGCTTTGAGTATGAATCTGATTCTGAGCAAGCTGCTGCCAGAACCATTTGCACCTGTGGGTTTGTGAGATTAAGTTTCTTGCACTTGAATCTGTTGTTTTGCTAGCTCATTTCAACACAAAGATTAAGAAATGTATCTCATTGGTCGATCCATCGCATCCAATATTTACATTTGCCCCTAAAATACAATAACTCCACTTTACAGTACATCCTGTAAAGCACTTTGAAACTTCTTCCCAATGTGAAAGGTGCTAAATCTAATGCAAAGATTATTATTATTATTTTCTGAGCATTGCATTGTGTCCAGGAAAATTGTCTTCAAGCTTCACTTAGGAAATTGAGATAATACTTTTTATCTGCCATGATAGTTTTATTGAAAGGAAATGCTTCTTGATAAAAGAAAAAATAGTCCTTGCATTTTATATAGATCTTTTGATGTCTTCTAGACTTTTCAAAGCACTTCACAGAATATACTGTAAAGTGAATTGACTGTATATTTGTGGGCGAAACGTGGCAGCCAGTTGCTCAGAGCATTGTCCCACAACCAGTCATGGATTGAAGTGACCAATTACCAATGATTGTGCTCAGAGCTTAAGCTTTCTAAATAGAACTAAAATAATTTATCCAACTATGAATTTTCCAACTTCAGAAGATCGCAGCAATGCAAATAGTGCCAGTTAGTTGTTGCTGCCATCACTTGTGTGGGCACTTCACGCCACCACAATGAACCCACTATCAGCTAGAAATGAAACCATTGTAAATTTAACTGAATTTCAGATCTACTTCAGCATTCCTAACTTTTTTTAAAATCTTTATTTGATTCCCATTTTGAAGGAAAATGTATACAGAAGGTATACAATGAAATATAACGTATTTCTTTGTATTCATTTATTTTCGACAAGTGGGAACAGATTTAAAAATTGTTTCTTGTTTACTATGTTGGCAAGATATCTGTGGAATTGTCGCCTGATGATACTGTTTGCTAATTTTTTTAATGCTGGATGTTATATGAAACACATATTGATGGTTGAGAATGCACAGGGTGCAGGATCAATGTACGACTTTTATTCTTAGCTGTTAACTGTGACATTTAGTTGCAATGACTAACTTCAAAGCTGGTTGTTGGGGATTTGCCTGTGTCATCTGCTGTGCAACTTGTGTGGTAGCATAGATATAGTGCACAAGATGACTGTACTGCATCATTCAGTAAACCATTAGCAGTATAGTGGGCCATGAGATTTATTTAATGTATTTAAATGTTAGTAGAAAAATTACATTATAGTCAACTTTTTTTGTGCTATTACTGATTATTTTAGTTATTTCCACCACCACTAGCAGATTTGTGAACAACTCTTATGTTAATGGTCTTACCAAACATTAGTTTGACAGAATCTATAATTGCATTGCTGGTCTAACGAATATATGCAAAGAAACTCATGTGAGCAGCAGTTTAGAAAATGTTTGGACCTGATTATTGAACTCCAGTTTGAATTACAAACATATTGGACACAGTGGGTAAAGTTTAAACAATTATGGTGAAGTTAATGAAATGTGGATCAATAGAACAAAAGTCAATGAGTCTTGGGCATTATGGATAAAAGTCCATTCTGCACTGATTAATGGAACAAATTGTATTGAAATATTTCTCTTAAGTATAATATGATTTTAGATTTATGGCATTTGTTTTTAAAAAAATTGTGTTACACGTGTATGTTTTGCAATCTTACCATTATAGATTTGTGAAATCATAGTATCTGTTGCCTTGATTATGCAATTTGTATATTACAGGCCATAAGGGTTTAACTATTCAATTTATATGCATACATGTTGTTTCATCTAAATTTGATTAAACATTTTTATTTTACAGAAGTGAAGCACCAAGATCCAATAAGAGAAGAGATTACGAAGAACAGTTTTTCTAAGAACAAGAATACAACTAATAATGAAAAGAAATCAAGTGTACCCATTGCTGTACTGTCTGAGTTTAAAACTGATATCAAGAATACGTGTGACAGTTGGGATGAGATCATGAAGAGCTCAGGGTCACTCTCTGATTCCCCTCAGGTGGAATTCAAGCCATGGGTTGGTGGATTGGGCCGTAAAACCTGTATTAAAGATGAGAGCTTGGATAGCGGAGAGGGCAAGATGGGAGTGGCTGCCCGGAATCTTGAAGAGAAAGAACCAAACAAAGAAGAGATTTATGGGAAGGGCAATGATCTCAGCTTAAAGGATGAGGATATAGAGAATGACTCTCAGCCCATTAGGTCGAACTGCAGGACATATTGTAGGTCTAATAAAGGAAAACAGTCACCAGGAAGTGCTGGAATGTCATCTGTAGATAAACTAGTTGATGGTCCTGCAAAATCCTCACAAACTGACCTCGTATTGGGTAAAGAAAGTCTGAAATCAGACACCAAATTCTCATCAGGTACACCAGGGAAGACTTCCACATCTCGGACTGCAAGAGACACCATCACATTACCCTCATCATACTTATCACCTTGCAACGTCACACTTCAGGACACCACAGACCGGAGCATGGACGAGTTCACCACAAGCCCAGCAGATCTGGGAGAGGCAGGCCGGCTGAGAAAAAAAACAGAAACTGCATCAGGCAAAACTACTGTTAGGTTCCGACCAACCATGTCCAAATCCAAGAAAGATGCAAAGCTGGAGTTTTTTGGTTTTGATGAACAGGATGAGCAGGAGGGGATTGAAGGTTCATTCGGAGCCAACTATAAAATCAAGTATTTTGGCTTTGATGATCTAAGTGAAAGCTCCGATGAGGATGAGGATTCTCATTCGGAGGGTAAACCCAAGAAAAAAGCTGGAAACCGAACGGGTGAAACTCAGTCAGTCTTCTCAAGTTCTGAATCAACTGAAGAGTCCCAAGGAAGCCAGACACTCTCTCAAAGCAGCTCTGCTTCAGGTAAGTGTTGAGTCAGGATCAATACCACAGGCTGGAACAGTTTGTTAAATATAGAAATCATCAATATACTTTCTACTTGCATGATTGGACCAACCTTGGGAAAGCTCAGTTGGAAACTTTCAACTTTTCAACCTAAACTAGGTTGCAGACAAGCAAATTGTGATTTTCTATTCACTTAAATCCAACCTCAGCCTGAATGCTTAACAAATTTAAAAACAGGACTGCTGGATAAGTCATACAGTTGTAGGTGAGCAGTTGCGGTTTTGGAAAGATTTGAAATGTGCCACGTGATGGAAAAGTCCAATAATGAAAGGTACATGACATAATTCTTGTTAGTACAGAATTTGGTTATTTAAAAATAGTGAGTTGAACAGTGTGAATGCTTACTTAGGTTGGCTCTTGAACCTTTCATCATGTTTTTCACAAATTCAAAAAAAAAAGTCCTCTCCGGAAATGTTAATGTTGTGAAATGAGTGTGTTCTGCATAATGCTGCTCTATCTGCTAGATTGCCTTTACTCTTGAGTACTTGATTGGGACAGCATGGCTGAATTAGCATTAGATTTGTTTTCATCTGAAAATATACAGAAATGGTGAAATTTATTATGAATACCAAAGTATCATAGAGCCATACATTAGAGTGCAGCATTATTGGAGGGGAGAGTCGATACTCTCTTCAGTAGCAGGGTGATGAGCTTTCACGTTCGAAATTCCCTTTTCTCTACATTCCTTCCTTATCGCTTAGTTCTAGTTTGTTGTCAAAGAGGGAAAATATAATTTTTCTTGTATTTAATTCAGACTTTTTTTGCTTTTTTGTTTATAGCATTGTAACAATAATATTTGTTTTGAATATACATAACAAGTTTGATTTTAATATGGTGAGGATACAAGGAGAAGGAAACGTACTGAGTTGGTAATTTACTTCATGGCTGTTTGTGGGACTTTGCTGTGTGCAAATTGGCTGCTACTGTCTGCAAATGCACAGTCACCACATTTTACAGAAAAAATCTATGAAGGGCTTTGAGAGATTTTGATGTAATAAGAAGCTATGTTGAGTATAATTTTTTTTCTAGCTTTGAGAGAATGTTAGCAGTGACCATTATATTTAAAAGTTAAAGCAGGATCCATAATGGCTTTTCAAAGGTAGTTAGGCAAATATCAGCAAAGGAAAAATAAGAAAGAATATGGTGAAAAAACAGGGAGTGGGGTGAAACAGATGGCTATTGCAGAGAACAGACACAATAGATTGAATATCTGCCTTCTGTTTTGAAAAATTATATGATTCTAAGGAAATGCTAAATGTAACATCTTGTATTGTCAGTGTTGGGCATTTGTAACTGATATTTGGGCAGGTTATTTATTTTATAATACTGAGGTTAGCTAATTACTGGGCTTTTTAACTTTTGCAAATGTTGTGCTCGTCTTGGTGAGGAATGTTTGTTCCAGGAAGTGGAACACTGCTCCATTTCAGGTATTCATTGTTATCATTGAGCTTGCCCAAGTTAAATAAAACACAGATGCAAGGTAAAACTTCCTCCTGTTTCTCTGATGGTGTACCTTATCAGTGGGATATTTTTCTATTTCTAGCACCATCCAACCTGTGGTCTCACTGCTGCTTAATTAAGGAAGATTTGTTGCTGAGAGCCCATACCCACAAGATTAGGTGCCTTGACTGAATTCATACACGATCTTTGCAAATTATAGATATTCATTCCATTCGTCTGGATTGGATTTTAATCTAGGCTCCACAGGTGAAAGACTAATTGGATGTTTTAAACGAAAACACTTCTATTTTAAGATTCCAGATCATTTCTGAGGATGCTATAAAATGGGAGAGAATTTTTTTTTGTTTCAAATGTGTATGATTTATTTTAGGCACGCCCTGCCTACTGAATGTGGCCCAATATTAGAAGTGCTATGTAGACAAGTTACATTAATGCTACAAAAGTGTTAAAGGAAACCATTAACCGGGCTACTGTGGAACAATTTTATTTTGAATGCTTTTAAAAATATCTTTGTGGTAAACGATTCTTCCTCTTGGTTTGTCATATTATAGGAGATTAAAAGTCTGGAGAAGCAATGTCGATTTGCATTGATTGAAACACACTTGTCTTTGGTTTTGGTTGCTTTGCCATAAAAGGACCAAAAAGGCCCCATGCAGTTTCTTTATTTTACTTGTGTTGTAATCTTGGGATCTGAGAGATTGGACCAAGGTGGCTGGGTTATAAGGGCATTGCCCTAAATATGTGTGTTTAGGGGGATTAGTTCACTACACTAGTGCATATTTATTCAGGCTATCAAGGCTGTGAAATAGATGTATGCATGCATTTAGGATGAAAATATGATGATAATGCGATGCCTAAAGTGTCTCACTTGAAGACCCGTGGGGGGTAACTGTGGGACCTTCTAGGCCTGTGCAGCTCAGTTTGACACTGGATAATGAGTTTTCAACTGAGTCATTGGGGGAATCAGTATCTCCTTAAACATTTTATACTCATTGCAATGCAAGGGTGAGCAGTTAAAACTCATTCTTGTTAGGATTTCCAACATTAGATTGTATTTGAAAAATTGTAAAAATGGTAAATAGAATTCTATGTGATCTTGATTATGTATTGATAGTTGTGGCACTCACTATGTGTACTTTTCAGATGTGCTGGAGTTTAGCGAAGAGTCTTATCCTACGCTTCCCGATGTTGGTAGGAAACAAGTAAACAAACAGGAAAAAGCCAAGGAGAATACCAGAAAAATCTTTCATGGACCTAAACGGGTAAGAATTACAGACTGCTCCAGTATGTAGATAATCCTTGTTGTGAAGTTGTGGCTTGAGATAATTCACTTTGCCATGTTGAATTACCGAGATTGGATTTCTGAATAGACCTCTATCTGTAAACAATAACAACAAGATTACATTTGTTTAGCGCCTTTCACGTCGGGAGGACGTCCCAAGGCGCTGGACAGAGTACAACGTTTAAACTGGTGTGTTGTCACATCAAGGTACTACCAAAATTGTAAATTTAGATTTTTAGTACAAATTCAAACTGTTGCCTTCAATCTTGGAGTTCTCCTCACACAGCAAGAAGAACTGTCACATGCCATCAGTAGGAAAATAGTTTGAGAATGATCGTTTGGAGAATACCTCAATATGAACAGTAATGGCATTTAAATTAATTGGACCGGTTTTGCACTTTGAAACTTCAATCTTATTTTCATTGAGGCTTAGAAGGAACTTGAAATAGCAGATTATTAAGAAAATTAGACGACATCCATTTGGGGTAGGAACACAGAGATGGCTGAGGGGAGACTTGAGAGAGGACTTTAACATTGTCTGCTTTTGGTAGAGTAGATAGGGGGAAATTGTTTCCACTTTAACTTTGATGAGTCAGAAGGCATTGATTTAAGATAATTACCAAAAGAGCAAAAGGAGAACATTAAGAGGAATTTGTTGGGATGCTTTTCTAGAAGCAGTGATTGAGATGGCACCCATATTGTTTTTCAAGAGGTGAACAAAATAGATGCCAAAAAGGAGAAATTTGCAGGGTATTTGTGGAGTCCTATAGCCCAGTGGCTGGAGCCCTTGCCTCGCAAGCAAGAGACCTGGGCAGGCCGAAATGTTGGCCAAGTTTCCTTACTCCACATGCCTTTGTTTACCTAGCAGTGAGTTGGAATCTGGTTGTCAGTCAATTGGCGGATCGCTTTGTCCTTCAAAAAAAATAATAAATTGGTCACTTCAGTATACAACTGTTTGTGGGACACAGCTGTGCGCAATTGGCTGCCACGTTTTGCCCACAAAATATAGTCAATTCACTTTATATTATATTCTGTGAAGTGATTTGAGACATCTCAAAGACATGATAAGGCGCTATATCAAATGCAAGTATTATAATAAAAAGCAAGTAAATGGGACTAAATGATTGATTTTTCAAAGTGCTAGTACATGATCAGCTGAATAGCTGCCTTCTGTACTGTGAGGTGTGTGGGCTGCAGCTATACACCTGAAAAAAAATAACTTAAAAGAATTGGCAAACTTTTGAAACTCTTATTTATAATCTTGTATGTGCATTGGTGAAATGAAAGGGACCAGTGGAACATGAAGAAAACAATCCAGGAGACGTGTTGTTCCATGTTCACCAAATCTTAAATTTAGGTTTTCCACATCACTGATTTCTTCACAGTATATTACTAGCGAAAATTGCTTATCTGCTCCTGCCAAGTCAAAAATCTTTTATTGTGTACATTTATACACGACCTTTATCGACGGGTAAGATTATTAAAAAGTCAAGGAGTTATGGAGACTTTAGCTTGAAGTTGGCAAAGGGCCATTCAGTTAATGACTGGGTCTGGTTTGCAGTAATTGGCTCCATTTAGTTGGGAGTGAACAGTGTCCTTTTTGGTCTGAGATGCTAGTAAAGTTCATAACCAACTTATGTGCACTTTCCATTATGCATTTTTTTAAAAAACAAATCTGATGTCATTTGAATTTCTCTTTGCCAACTTCAAATGTAAGTGTCCATTGGTTGCACGTGAACTGAAAAGGAATTCTGCCTTATTTGCTGATTGAAATGTCTTATTACGTTTGGAAGAGAACTCTCAACGCATGAGTATTATGGCTAAAAGCTCCATCATGCATAGTAAGAGGTGAAGAGTGAGAATCAGGATCTTGAGAATCAGAAGGGCAGAGGGTGTGTGCAGGAGAATTGAGGTGGAAGAGATTGCATAGATATGGAGGAGGTGAAATAATTAAAATGCTAGAACAAAGATGTTAATGTTGATCTGACCAGTACAGAGAACCATTGGAGTGAAATTATTTTAGTGAAAATATTGTGCTGAGTCTGTGACAAAAGAGAAAAATATGACAGTTTACATTTGTGAGATCTTACGGAGGCTGGAGAGAAGAGTACAAAATAAAATTGGAAAATCTTTGACGTGCAATAAGCAGGAATTGGGAGTTTAGGTGAGGTAAAGGCATAACAAGCAATATTCTAGACATGAAAGAATGGAACAATGGAGTTTGAAGTACAAGTGAGTGTGAAATGGAATCCCAAGGTTGTGCATGGACTGAGTGGGCTTCCATGATAATGATAATAATAATCCTTGCATTTGATATAGTGCTTTTCACGTCTTCTGGACGTCCCAAAGCGCTTCACAGAATATACTATAAAGTGAATTGACTGTATATCTGTGGGCGAATACGACAGCCAATTGCGCATAGCAATGTCCCACAAACAGTCATAGATTGAAAATGACCAATTTATTATTTTTTTCTTGGAGGGATTATTATTAGGCGTGTGGAGTAAGGAAACTTGTCCAAGGTTTCGCCCTGTTTGGAATTGAACTCCGGCCTCTCGCTTGCAAAGACCTGAAACCACATTATCAAATGCATATATATTATTTTGTTATAAGTTAAATATTTGCTATGGTTGTATTTCAGATAATACTAAAACAGAGCTGAACTGTGTAGACCAGGAAAGTTCCAGGTTTAGACCCCATTCTGTACTGAGGTTGCAATGGATGTGCTTTTTTTGGCTTATTGTCCTTGGACTGATGAAGTAAAAATCTCCAGGCCCACGCACAGTAATCAGTGAACTTTCATGTTAAATATGCATGTATGAATATCCAGTGAGAACAGGATTCGTCTTTAGTGTGACAGCTTCTGAGATCTCAAACGTCTACCTTGACCCACAAGTAAAAAATGGCCTCTTGGGTTATGTTCCTTCTATAACAGTTAATTTTAGCAGTTTGGAAAAATCCAATGTTTTGAAGTTTATTGTGCTAATTTTGCACATTTTACTCCTCCAATAAAACATTTCTTTGTTTCCCTTGTATGTTTCACTTGACCTGCTACTCCCATAAATTCCATTGTATAATTATGAAATACCTATGGTGATTTAATACAAATTTGCTGTGCTATAAGGAATTTCATCATTGGATTAATACTATATAAACAGTCACTTTACATGTAAGTTTGTTTTGCCCTTCCTGTACAAATGTCAGTCTAGCTTTATTTTTCTCTTTGATACCAGAACACATAATAGTCAAATTATTTGGCTGCAAACCATAATTTGTACTAAAGGTGGGAGAACATAATTATTATTATTTGTGACTAAAATGGACCTATGTATTTGATCTTATGTGGATTGGCCTAGGGTGTCACTGTGTCTTTAAAACTGTTATCAACTCCTGTTTTGTGTTGAGGTTCAGCTTAAATGCATCATTCTGTCCCACCAGCAGGCCCTGACAGCATGACAAATGGACATGTCAGTACTGAACCTTGGTTCCATGCGACAGGGTAAAACGTGTTGCATTTTCTGTCAATTACCATTGGTGCCTTGAGAAAATATCTGGCCTTGTCACAACTGATAGTGTCAGCTGAAGTTTGGAAGCAAAACACAAAAGCTAGCATGCTATTGATCTCAGCAAGATAGCAGGACAATGATCTAATTTCTGAAAGGCACATTCATTTTACAGCAGTGGGGCTATGCAAAGGTGCCATTTCACCTTTAGGATATTGGGGCATTTTATTTGTCTGATGGTGTACCACAATAGATCCACCACAGGCATGGTACAGTAGTATGATGCCATACTACTGAGGTGACCAAACAAGCTGGATATTTAAATTATATTTTATTCCGAAAATTGACCAAAAAAACCCAAAAAGTGATGGAGACCTAAGGTAAACTATACACCCTCTCAACAACAAAATTACACTTGTTAGTGCCTTTCACATCGGGAGGATGTCCCAAGGCGCTGGACATTCAGGGATTTGGACCTAAGCTGGGGGTCAGGATAGGGGAGGCTAGAGGACGGTGGTCGAAGAGGATGGTTTTGAGATGCGCCTTGAAGGAGGCAAGGGAGGGAGTGAGGCGAAGGGAATGTGGGATGGAGTTCCAGAGGGTGGAGACAGAAAGGCTGAAGGCCCGGCCACCGATAGTGGGGCGGGCCGGCCGGAGGACATGGAGCAGGCCAGAGCTTTCTGAGTGGAGGTAGCAGATAGGTTGGTGTGGGGTCAGCAGGTCGCAGAGATGGGGCCATGGAGGCCCTTAAAGGTGAGGATGAGATTTTGAACTCTATCCTCTGGGGGTTAGGGAGCCAGTGGAGCCGGGTGAGGGTGGGGGTGATGGAGTCATGGAGCTTGGTGTGGGAGAGGACACGAGCTGCAGAGTTCAGGATGATCTGCAGCTTGTGGAGGGAAGAGTTGGGAAGGCTGATAAGCAGGGAGTTGCCGTAGTCGAGTCTAGGTATGATGTATGCGTGGATGAGGGTTTGGGCGGCCTGAGGAGTGAGGCAGTGGCGCAACCGGGCGATGTTGCGGAGGTGGGGGAAGGCGAAGCAGGTCATAGCGTGGATGTGGGGCAGAAATGACAGTTGAGGATCAAACAAGATGCCAGGGTTCCAGACTGGCTCAGTGAGGTGAAGTTTGCATCCTTGAATGGCGATACTGTCAGTGCCTGAGGTGTGGAGGCACTGACAGGAACCAATCAGGAGGGCCTTGGTTTTGTTAACGTTCCACTGTAGAAAGTCAGCTCTCATCTAGGATTTGATGTCTGATAGACATTCTGTCAGGATAGCAGTGGTTCTGGAGTCGAGGGTGGAGACAGAGAGAGGGAGAGTTGGTGTCATCCGCATGCATACGTGTTGAAGTTGACCCCATGTCTACAGATGATGCCACCAAGAGGGAGCGTGTAGATACTGAAGAGGAGAGGACAAGGACAGAGCCCTGAGGAACGCTTCACAAGACAGTGTGGGGGCTAGAGGAAAAGCCGTTTGTGGAGATGAAGTGGAGATGGTGTGAGAGCTCTGAATAACTGGTCCTGAGATTCCTTGAAGGAAAGTCGTAGACTGGATGGCAGAGTAGATTAATCGTATCTTGTACTTGAATCCATTCAGATTGGAGATATTAATAAAGTGTCCTCTCTTTGTCCTATGTTACACTTTTTATGTGAAATGAGTTTAGGCAGTTTCAATCTAGTTTCTGTGAAGATGAGGAAATTGGCTCTAAATTGACAATCTCACTTAGGCCCTTTGGGGGATAGAAACATTCATATTGGTGCTTTCCTGCGATTGGGAATAAGATCTATTAAATAGAATAAAGGGAATTTATGGAATCTGCCCTGGGTTGTTACAGACTTGGCACTGTCTCTTCAAAAGTAGAGCACAGGTGTTCTCAATATTGACATAGCTCACCTTAATAAATGCAAATCAAAAAGAGAAAATAAATGGATTTTTTTAAACCTGCATTCAGTGTCTCTTCCAGCTCTTTCTGCACCCAGCCTTTTTATCCCAATGTGTTGTACAGTGGTACAGTTGGCATCACAGCATGATAGTATGCAAATACAAAGCAGATACAAGTTTCTTAGTAGTTTTGTTGTTAAGTGTCTTATGAAAGGAAAGCAGGAGATCACCAGCTTGTGTGTGCATGCTACAATAGTTGACATGCATCTGTTCAGAAGAGTCTGTCTTTAGGAGAAACTGTTGTAATATGTAGTGCATGATGTTTGTATTATTGCTCCTCAGTTGTACAGACCTCTGATATTCTACTGTTGAGTAGTCTGCTGACCTATTACAATTGGGAGTTTTCTACAATATTGTCTTCTACAGATGTGCTAGTGCAAAATTGCGTGGTGCAAACTCAAAAAACAATCCTTCAAATTACATTGCTAATGCAAGGAAAACAATATTGTTTAGGTAGAATAAATGGCTTACTTAGCATGCTTGAAATTTTGAAATCCTGACCATCAGCTGTTCATATAGAGGAAGGTCTTCTAACATCTGATATTGCGTAGCTGAATCATCCAGGTATTTAAATTATGAGCTGTTCTGAAACTGGAAAACTGAATTAGGAGACGGTTGTTCTAAACTAGATACTACCTTGAATTCTTGTTGAATTAGACAAATGGTATGATGAAAATAAGTGCATAATGTTCATTCTGATTGTAGATGGATGTTTCAGCATCTCTCTTCTGAGCACGTATTGTAAAAGAATTCTTACGATTATCCTTACAATTTGTAGTCTTAATGTATCCTACCTTCATATGAAATTATTTGAATATAATTGCCCCAACTCTGTCGAAACCTGTTATTTTGACTCAACTTCTCACAATCAAGCAGTTTAGCTGACTCAGCTTTTAAGCTTCATCAGTGATCAGCTTCAGATCACTTGGGGGAAACAATTGTTTTCGGTCAAAACTAATGACTTAATTCAACATTCTCCACAGGTATGCCAGGTATTATGGCAGGGCAGAGGGAAATTGCATAGTGATGACCTTTTCATTGCACTTGCCATTGTTTTAAAGTTTTCATACTTTTTAATGTCAGCAGTTCCTATTCTTCTGGAAAATACTACTGCATAAATATTGAACCCTTATTTTGGCTTGCTCTGTTTCTTGAGATTCATATTTTTACAATGAATTCTGTGAAATGTACCTCAGGTTGCATAAATCATCTCTACAACTTTTCTTCTGCAAAGTTTTTCCGAGTCAATTCTATCAAGTTGCATTCTTTATAGCATATAGCAGATGTTTGATTCTGCGCTTAGGAGATGGAAGTTTCTTTTCATCACTGCCGTTTCAAATATTGCATGGAGTGCTGTAGAGCCTTCATAATTTCTGATGGGCATGACTGTTATTTAAGTTGCGTTTTTCTGAATCATGAAACAATCAGCAGTGTGCGCATACCTATCTCTACGTAGATAGTTCTTTCTTGAAACTGTCCACGAGACCTAAAGCATCATTGGGATGGGAAGCTACATGAAAATCTACTCGCCTTCACTGGACAAAAGCCAACTTGTGTTACTCGTGTAGGGCTGTGGACAAATTGTCTTGGAGAGTAAATTATCTTGACTTTCTCATGGAAATGGATATTGTTCATGTTTTACTTGATCTCCAGTACAGTTGCTCAAAGCAGAGACACAAATGTGATTCCATTATCCTACCTTGTTCTCACAAACCACAATTTTCAGAAATCCCCGCGAATAGCGTGGTAATTCACTGATTTTGCGATCTTTTATAAACCATCTTCTGCCCCAGATTTTGGGGTAAGTTCTTCAATTCTTCTCTTTAACAACTTGGTGTTTATCAGTACTGTTGCCCCAAGAAGAGGGATCAACTAATAGGCCTTAAAACCCAAAATGAGAGATGGTCACTTCAAATTTCTCTTCCAAATCTAGTTATTGCTTTAATTCCAAGTAACACAAGTTCACACTCCTTTTTTCCTTGTTTGGTTCTTGCCTTTAAAACCAATCTCTTAGACCATGCTTTCGTTCAACATCCTTAAATCTCTTTTTTCCTGCTTGCTACTTCTTATTAATTAATTTAGCTTTGGTTAAGGTCTTTGAGATGTACATCCTACGTGGAACATGCCATACAGTTGCAAATTTGTGTTACAATTGCAGCCTTCTTTGGGGTTTTCCCTGATATTCTTATCATCTGAGTGTACTGAAGGAGCATCCATTAATATCCCACTTTGAAAAAGGGATCTGACAACTGAACTCATTTTCTTTCCTCCCCCTGCCCCCATAAACAAAAACTGCACTCATCTATAGTTGAGATTTTCACTTGGTTCTACATAAAATTTGAACTTGTATGGCACTCTGCCTTTAGGTTTCAAGAGATCTCAGCCCTATCACACGTGACGTGCTGACTGGGTGATTTCCATCTGAAGTTGTTCTTCAGACTAGCTTCTTGGCTATGTTTAAAGGAGGCATTGCATCTTTTATCGTTCTCCTCACTAGAATAGCAAAACTGTTGCATTGGTTCTAGGAGGGGCGTAGCATATTAAACTGAACATGTCATATCTTTTAATACAGTCTTATTTATTCGATGTCAACTGTCCCAAAGAAAACTTGA
This sequence comes from Callorhinchus milii, assembly GCF_018977255.1. NCBI lineage: Eukaryota > Metazoa > Chordata > Chondrichthyes > Chimaeriformes > Callorhinchidae > Callorhinchus > Callorhinchus milii. The sequence goes on along the minus strand of NW_024704748.1, from coordinate 16,548,470 downwards.
GACTAAACAGCCTCATATAGTTGGATAGTAGAATGCATTTTAAACGACAGATTAACCGTTGAAACATTTTCTTTGAAAGTTTAAGCTAATTCATGCTCTGCATTTTGAACTACCTTGGTCAACCTTCTTTGAAAATATTTGTTAAAGTTGCAATGTGAAGTAAGCTGCTAATTTTCATCAAACATTATTGTTTAGATCTGGCAAAGATGTCAGTTGTTATGTTTGGCACAACTAAGATCTCCACTCTGTTGCTGCAACCCCCGATCTTCTCTTGTTATTTGGTGTTGGTACTTAGTTGATCTCCAGCAGTGTGAATAGTTGCTGAACTAGTGACGAGAGAAATTGATCTATTAGATTTTTTGCTCCATGAGGGGCAGCACCTTCCCACGTTATGCTCCCATTCTCTGTCTGCATTGAGTTCATATGATTTTTCTACTTTGGGGCTGTTGGAGTGAGAATTAATTACTGATCCTTAAATAGGGTAATTCCTAAATACATGGAGCAGGAAAAATCACGTCGTGATGTCCTGGCATCACAAGATATTAAGAGGGCATCACTATGTGATTTTTGTTTTTCCCCGGCAGAATATCTACCGGTGCAGGATAATCAACGATGTGGGAAGGATTCCGACACAGAAAGAACAAAGAAGATCCTACAAGGTAGTTAATCTCTCTTTTTCAGGCTTGGGTGCCTCACAATCAGCATCCAAAGCTCCAAAGGGTCCTGATCTGCATTGCTTCCTGATACTTATCTGCATTGCTTCCCAAGATTGATCTGCATTGCTTCCCAAGATTGATCTGCATTGCTTCCCAATACTGATCTGCATTGCTTCCCAATACTGATCTGCATTGCTTCCCAAGACTGATCGCATTGCTTCTGTTGCTCACTGATGGTGTCTGAGCAGCTCTGGTGATTTTTGAAATCTGAAATGGCAGGCTTGCTTAAAGGAGTATTTGGCTTAAGCTTCAAGGTGGGAATCTTCCAGTTTGTGTGAAGCTTATTTACATTTGATAAGGGCCAAAGAGAGAGAGAAGAAATGTGGGACTTAATGTTGAAAAGTTTTTTTTCCCCCAATCCAACTTTTAAAATTGGATTCAGTGTCTTGTGTGTATATTGAATGATTATTCTGTTGCATTGGAATTTGGTTTTGTACTGTTCATATACTTAACTCGCTAAAATCACAAGTATAACTACCAGCTTCTCTGTGACTTCAGTTTAGCTGGAGACTAAAAGCAAAAAATGTGCTATGACATGGCTTTGACAGTCTTTATTTTAACAAAACTTGCATACAATAGTCAGACTTTAGATGTTAATTATCAGCTATGTTTCTGATGCAAGCAGAAACTTGCCACCGTCCTTAAGAGTATCCAAGCCAGATTGAGAGTTCCACAAACCTATGGATGGAAATTTCCCTTGTCTGGAATGGTGTGAGCACTTTGTCCCTGGAAAGACATACCTGTATAATTAATTCCAGAAAGTTTTAGGCATAGACTGGCAAGACTTGAGGCTTGGGGACCTCAGAGTGTGTGTTGGGATACTTCCCATTGGGAACATTATCTGGCAAGCTTCTCGCTGCTTGTTCACCTAGGACCACTCTATCCATTAGGGCTTTGGCTTGCAGGACTAAAAGGAACTAATTGGGAAGAATCCATGCTACCAGTGACTGATCTATTCCTCCAAGTCTTCAACAACAGGGGTAGGCGGGTCTGTTATCAACTGTGCCTCGGAGTACTTTAGATCCACCGGACTACTGAGACCACCTCAAAGATCGACTCTATTCTGATATTCCATTGCTAGACATATTACCTTGGAGCTAAATCAGTCCTAAGGAAACTCTGCTTCCTTCCAGCTCAAGGAATATCGTCACTGGTTAGTCGTTAGACAATTGAAAAACTTAGGTTTAGCCCTGACGAGGTGGATACATGTTTCAGAACTTTCGTATGAGCAGCCTAACTCAGCAGAAATGTGTGTGAGTACTACCACCAGTGTCCTGCCCAAAGCTTGGACACATAATCCTACCTGATTAACCAATGGTTCCAATAGTTTGAAGTGTGGATTTTAGCATCAACTGCTTATCTCTCTGCACACCAATCAAGGTAAATATACCAAGCCCTTGATATATGAGCATGCATTCAAAAACTATGTTGAATTTTCTAAAAGATACTGGATGGGAAAGGATGTTTCGAGTTGAGTATCTTCATTTGAATGATCTGATCATTAGTTTATTCAACTACAAAGATATTTACAACTTTGTCACCTGATGCAAATGGTTTGCGGTGACAGATTTATGGATGGGAATTTTCATTTTAATTTCCCCAACAGAATAATTACCAATCAGTGTTTTTGTCAAATGATCAAGTACTATAATGACTCAATCTTTGAAGCATTTAGTTTTAAAATCTAGATTCCAAAATATTCCTGGAAATTTTGTGTAGCAAAGCTTTGAAAATTGCTTGCATTCTGCTATTTACCATTAAATTGGAGCTCTACAGCCAGATATGTTGCTTAATGTTACTATTTGACACAGCACTAGCATCAGTAATCCTTCCTGACTAAGTAGCTGCCAGGGACATTAACAATGCAGTATCCTTATGCGCCACATTCTCTGATGAGGTACCTGCAATACCAGCTTTGACACTGAGATGAGATTCTCTGATTCTCCCAAATCTATTACCCTTTGAAGTATGTTTGATACCATTACAGAAATGTTTATAGGCAGCAGTTCAAGTGGAGAATCTTGAAATAGTAGCTGTTTAAAGGATTCAAAAATTTTATTACTGTACAGTATATTATTGCAGGTACCATTGTTAATCAGCAAAAATGATTGAGAATTTGATTTTCTTCCAACAAAAATGTCCAGCCAATTAGAAGACAGTACTAAGTAACAAAATTGGAAAATTGTCTAAGCATACTCCCTGGGGGTGGCAGGAGGGGAAATTGAAGGTGTTTTGAAACTGTACTAGATAGTATTGTCTATTATCAACCTGAGTCAATGAGTTAGTTTGGAGGTAGTTTCTTTAAGGTGCACATTGATTTGAATTTCCATTATAATAAAAACAATTATTGTTTTCCTTTGATCATGATGCCTCGTGTCTTAGACCTTTTCTGGTTATGAATTTGGAATTCAGTGCAATGCAAAGTCTCATTTGATTGAGTAACAGGGGAGGGCATAAGGTACAAATGGTGGCTTCTATCCAATGCCAAATCTATAAATGCAAATCAAAGAATAAGGAAAAATATGCGTAAATTGTGCTTTTTAAACTATCTCGCAATACTGTCTAGGTGAGTGTGTCTGGTCTTCTTTACCATATACAAAACAAATCTGCTTTGAATTTACATATCTTCATATCTTGACAGTATTAAGTAAACAACCTTTAGATAGATCTTCTAGTGTAATTATTCCTGTAATGCTTGTTTTTAGTGTTAACATGAATATATATTACAACTTTTGATATTGATTCTCATTGAGAACAATTATGTGATGCATTTGTTTTTCTCAAGGGGAATTTGTAAAATACTGGAGTGAAATGAATTTCATATATAGTAAAACTCGCATAAGTCTTATCTTTATAAATTGTATAATCACCTAAGTCGGTTAGGGACCGAACATGGAGTAGGTCGGTCAGCTGAGTATCGAACCTGATGCCTAGGTGGCGGACAGGTTCAGTATATCTGAGGGATAGGCTAGGGAGGATAAGGAGGGTGAGAAGACATTGAAGGGAGCAAGCAGTATGACTTCTGTCTTGTTGACATTCAGCTGCTGAAATTTGGTGCTCATTGAGGCTTTATGTCTGACAAGCAAGCAAGCAGAACTTCAGTAGACCTGGGTACCAACTGGAGGAGGAAAAGTAAAATTGTGTGTGGAAGTTGACCCCATGTCTTAGGATATACCACATGTGCGGAAGAACCATTTGCAGAGACAAATTGCTGGCGGTGGTGGTTGAGGATGGCATGCAAACGTGGACTCGTGCATAAAAGCTTGTGTGATTGACCTAAAAAAGTATTTGTTTTAAATTTTTTGTGCAGTCTCCTACTAAAGCTGTATATAATGCCAGACACTGGAATCAGCCTGAACCAGAAGAGCTTCCACCAGCACCACCATTGTCACACACTGCACCAGGGAGTGCAATAAGTAAACAGCCACTGTCACAGTCTCGGACAGCACAGGTGAGTACCTTAACTAATACTTATTCTCAGGCAATGTCATTCAGTCAATAAATGAAATTGTCACTTATAAAACTGCACAAATGATTGAATAATCTGAACAATAATTGTCACAGTGAATGCCAGAACTGAATTGCTGCTATCACTATTTTGTAGTACTAATGAGCTTCAGAATTCAACGGTGTTGTTATTGCCTCTCATTGTTCTGGTGAATGTTATTGCATACTGTAAGTTTTCACAAGTATAATGTTCAGATTTAAGTGCACTAAATTTGTGTTGCTAGGTCCACCTTTTATCATGATACTTTCTACTTTAATCTTTTAAACAATAAATTATTGACAGTTAATATGGCACTAATGATGGATGTAATGGCTGAATTTTGTCATAACCGTATCTTAAATTTGTACATGTAATCAAAACTTGTAGAAAATTGTAAGTGCTCTCTTAAAAAAAATTCCATTTGACTTGCATATTCTGCGGTCCTTGATTGTCTTTTCCATTGTATTAAAAGGCCAATGTTGCCTTAAAGGAGACGGATCAGAAAGATGAAGGTGTCTTCAAAGCTCCTCCACCTCCACCACGTGTAATCAAGACAGTGACAATACCAACCCAACCATACCAGGACATCGTAACTGCACTGAAATGTAGGAAGGAGGACAAAGAGGTATCAAACTTAAAACACNTTTTTTTACGCATTTAATACTAAAAGCAGCATTCCGTGTTCACTTCGTGTAGATGAAAGATACTTCCATTTGAGGAATGAACATCCTCAAAAGGTTGATACATTTGATGCATCTGCTGAAATTGTTTGGAAGAATGAAATTCCAAGTTGCAACCAGTTAAGCTGCAAATTTTACAAGTGACATATGTGACAAATGTAATTCTTCCTGAATAATTCTGCCCACTTATTATAGAGAAGTAATTTTTAACAGTGATACTATTTTTATACTCTGCAGTTTAATGTATAAATTTACCTCACCGGGTTCTGCACTTTGGCATCTCTGGAATAGAACTATTGTTTTGCAATTTTAGCTCCTATATATTGCTACAATAATTTATTTTTTGTTTCCTCAGTTATACACTGTGGTTCAGCATGTGAAGCACTTCAATGATGTTGTGGAATTTGGAGAAAACCAAGAGTTTACAGATGATATTGAGTATTTACTCAGTGGACTGAAGAGCACTCAGCCTCTCAACACGCGCTGCCTTAGGTACATTTCGATTTGGATGTACATTTTATGCAATATTTTGATATACTGTGATTGTATACATAACCAATTTATATCTTGATTGGGCATTGTGTTCTTTCATTTCCTTACACAAGTGGTTTCTTCTTTCTCCACACATTTGGGAACACTTTGTGATGATGTGCTGAAGGACGGAAGAGACTGTTGACTTAACATGTGAAAGAAAATTGCTAAGAATGGCAGAATGGCAGTTTTATTTACATAAAACATTTTATTGTAAAAAACAAATGAAATTTAAAATTCACCATCTATATTCTGCAAGAGAATTCATCATCGATTATTTACATTTATATAGTGTGTTTCACATTGGGAGGACATGTAACAGGGCTTTTGACAAATTTGTTGACCCTCCTGAGCCATTTGCTAAACAATGCATTGTTAGAATTGCTTTAATGGGATCACATAATGGTTTGTAAATGTTCAGAAGTGTTTAGTCCATGAGAACAATACAGCAAGTATGCAAAGCTTCCTTGAAAAACCCCATCAAACTTGACTTATTTGTTTTACAAATGGTTGAGAATTTGCTGTGCAAAACACAAGATCTAAATATTCAAGACTGTGGCTAAATTATGCTCAGAACAGTTTCAGCTGATGTACTCTACAGAACAATGCAGCTGAATCCAGCAAGCACATACGTTTTAGTACCCTGCCCTTCAGAGAAGTGAGTAAGTTTAAGTGCAATGCTATAAAAACAGTTTGTGTTTTTGCTATGTCCCACAGCCTACTGTTGCATTATTCACAAAGCTGTTTAACTTGGTATCTACTGACAGTGGATTGAGAGCCTGGGAAGCATGTATAGATGGAGAATTATTCCAACAGAAATATTTCAGCACTATAAACTGTATGATTGTGGCCCCTTTAAATACATAAAAATGTCCTTGCAGACCCATTGCTTGCCATTTTATTTTCGGTACCAGCTGCGCACCTTACTTGCCATAAAATACAATTGTGTTCCTGCTGATAGTCAATGTGTCAACTGCTCCCATCAGAAACATATGGGTTGGGAAATAGAACAATGCAATTGAAATGCCCTAGTCATCACATTTCGTTGCAAGATTGCAAGCTGTGCATGTGAATAATCTAGTTTGTTTGATTAATTTGCTTACTTCCCCTATGAGCACTTCTGTTGTTTTCAAACTGTGATGTTGTTTGATTAGTGAACATATAGAGTATGTAATAAAATCTGTATATTCCAAGCTTTCAGTTCATCTTCCAGCAACAATTTGAATGTTCATAGGATAATGTTTCATAATGCTAAAAGGACATTGGGGATCTCCAAGCAAGGACAGTTTGATGCTTCAAAGAAACTACCATTTTAAGAGAGTTTTGAAGAAAGTTGTAGTGACTGTGGTCGCTTTGGGGACAGGAATGTCCCACAAACAGCCCTGAATTGAATGATTTCAATTCATGCTGTATTGTAGGCCAGACCACTAGGAAATTTCCCAACTCTTTTCGAATAGGACCATGAAACTTTTAACATTCACCTGAACAGGCAGATGGAACCTCGGTTTAATATCTTGACTTAAGGCTGCAAACGTGCTACCAGGCTGCAATGCTTATTAAACAAAAACCTGATATCCATTGCAGGCCATCTTAAGACTAGGGATATATTTCAGCAGTGTTGCAACAATGATCATCCTTAAACATAATTTGTACTTTGTCCATTATTTACAGTTGTTTTCCAAGGTAGGAGTTGTCTTTAAACAGTTTAACTTAGGGGTTCTTTTTTGGAAGGGAGATGAAAAACCATATTGACTTTCAAATGATAAATTAGCATACCTAGTTGGTTTGTACAGTTGCTTACTGAATTGTCGACTATCTACTAAGTCAGGGTGGTCCAAACTTTTGGCTGCTGAGGGCTAGATGCCGGATTTCAGAAATATCCAGGGGCCTCAAAAGCAATATTCTGATTAGACAGTCATGTTGCCAGGCAAAGATTGATCCCTGGTGACAGTCTTCTGCTTGGCTCAGGACCTGCCTGTAGCCGGTATTTGATCGTCGGACAATGAATTTGGAATTGGTTGGCGGGCTAGATGCAGACTGCGGGCCGCCAGTTGGAACATCCTGCACTAAGCTATATGCAACTTGCTGAACTGATGGAAGGCATTGCAATTTGTTGAACTGATATGTTTGCTAGTGGTGGTGATGTTTTTGCTGATTCAAATTCATGCTATTTTCATTACAATCTTCCAGTATTATCAGCCTGGCCACCAAGTGTGCCATGCCCAGTTTCCGAATGCACCTGAGAGCTCATGGAATGGTAGCCATGGTCTTCAAGACACTGGATGATGCACAAAGGATTCAGGTACATCTTTCATTCCAAAGATGAGTATGTAGTGTATCAGCATTGAAAACCCACAAGAGTTTAGACCGCTCACATTTGGAATAAAGAAACTCACAACTGCATCTTACTGAGTATCTACTACTCTCAACATGTGTTATTGCCCCACTGGGTATTCCATTTATGGGTAGAGAGGAAGAAAATACTATATGCAACCTGATAGGAGCTTCTTTGCCGTGACTGTACATATATGAGATTGTTGAATACTGTAAACACTTCAGCATTACTGGATCACAATTGTGCTGCATAGATAAATCATAATCTCTCATTCATGCCCGCAACTACATTAGGGGACGGGGCGATGGGGCGGTATCAAACGCTGCCCCAAGTTCACTTTTGCATCCGTGTTCAATGCAGATAGTAGACGTGCAAGTTCATGGCATTCCGCTCTATTAAACTTAGCTTTCAAATGATCACTCCTAATGCATACCCTGCCATGCTTCTTCCAAGATCTTGGCTGCCTCCTCTGAATCAGTAGTTGTTTTTTATTAAAGCCTCATGTGGATTCAGCTGAAACAGCTATTTGTAAAAATAGGCATTACATATTCTTACAACTTTCTTGAATTTATTTTTCATATCTTTTTTCTTGTGATGAGAATCATTAAATTAAGCCCTCATTCTCATTAAACATATTTAACAAGTATCTTATAACATGGCCATTTGTGTGATAATAACTACCATAAATGACCAAGTATCCTTTATATAAGTCCATTCTTTGATTGATTTTCTGAATATATTTAAGTTGCGCTTGCTTCTGTCATCCTGCACTATTGTTTGCTTTGATTTATATGAAATTGATTATTTGGTGGAGTGGACAAACCTGTCGCTAATAACCAAGTGTATGTCGTGCAATTGACTTCAACCAATCTGTCAGCAGTAAATTGTGATCTTAAAAATATCTTGTATCATATTATGACTATTGAGATTTGAGCGGACATTTAATTGAAGTATGTACAATTATATATTTAATTCTCTTTACAATGTGCACGTTATGAATCCATTCTTTGATTTCTGCCATATATATTTATTGTATTATCAGAATCTAGCGCTTTGCACAGCAGCACTAATGTATATCTTGAGCCGGGATCGACTGAACATGGATCTGGATAGAGCCAGTCTCGACTTGATGATTCGACTGCTGGAGATGGAGCAGGATCCCTGCTCACGTCAGCTGAATGAGAAAGAAATGAACAAGATCAAGGAGAAAATCCGCAAACTCTGTGAAACTGTTCACAACCGTCACCTAGACTTGGAGAACATTACAGTAAGAGCTTGGCTCTACAATGTCTATAAAATAGCCTGCTTAAAATAGCAGACAGCCAAGTATTTATAATAATTAGAGATGCTTGCTTTATAGTCCCAAGCCTAATTCTCCAATAAAAACATAATGTTTAGTGATAGACGTGAAGGGCGCAGTACAAATGTAGTTTGTTGTTATTTAATTTTTGTTATCACTTCTTAAATGAGACACAGAATTTTGCATTTGATCTTTATAGCTTAGGTGTGGGGAAAAACTGCTGTTCCTAATTTCTCCCCCTCCCCATTCTTGTAACACAGCTTGATGTTTGAAAAAATGTAAGGTTTTTCCTGTTGATAAATTTGCCAGCTTTTGCAGTGTGTGCCTTTAATGTTTTTTTGCTTAGATTTTTCCATTATAATTGCATAGTGCCAAGCTTGGTAAATTTATCAAATCCACCTCCTTCCCACCACCCCCATGTTCATATGATGGGAGGCATAACCAAGTAAACAGTGCTGACTGAAGAAACTTATATGACACCAAGGGAACATGTGCTAGATTGTAAGCTTATACCTGTCACTATTTCACTTTTACACTAATGAGGTTATTCCTTAATGCTACACTGATTACGTAAGGTAAAAGGTTTACTTTTCTGTAACTTAATTATTTGAAGGAGATGTTTAGTATTTTTATAGAACATTTCCCAACCTTTCTCCTTAATTTATTTTATGTAATACTTGGGATTTCAGCCATGTATATGCAATGTTTGGCAGTTATAAATTATGGAAGATTGAGATCAATTGTTACAGGTTTGGGATGTTTTGATATGAGTTTTGGATTGTTAATCGATTTATGATTAGTGAATTGTGTAAAAAGCCACAGTGATAGTAAAATTGTTTGATTTTCATTGGGCAAGATTCTGTAAGGGAGAGGATGTAGGTAATATATTTTGAGTTTGAATCTGTAATGCTTCTTTTTTAAAAAAATGTGCGTCTTAACCAAGTTAGAGAGGAATGGGACTTCTGTTGAGTTCAGTGGGGTTACAATTGAGAATAAGATATTGGCTGCCAAGATGTCCTGGGGTAAAAAATGATGTAATGTTAGATGTGACTCACGTGGTTATGATAATGGTCATTTGCTAAAGAAATCAATTGTTTGCTCGGAGACTCTTTACTTTTGAACCAGCCAGTTCGACTGCATTGGTCTTTTCTGGTCCTGTCATTCCTATGTTCCAAACTGTTGTCTGCCATGTTATTTGCTGTTAGCAAGTAAAGGACAAAACGTTTAATTAAGTTAGCTGTAAACCTTAAAAATAGTATGTGGGAGGATTTTCAAATATTTATTCTCATGATGGACTAATGCACCAGAGCTGTAATTAGCGTTTAGTATACGTCATGGGAGTATGGCCCAGTACTTTGCAATGTGCCACAAATTAAACATTAGAATAACAGAAAACATGTTGTTCTGTTCTGATTTGGCCATCAGAAGGCACTTGAGAAAAGCGCCTTGCATTCTCCTTATCTCAGCACACTCCCACAGTTTGGGTCACTACAGTATGAGACTTAATATGTATTCCAGAATTCAATGACACAGCAGTGATTTGGTTCATATGCAACTATTTTATATTTTTAGAAAGTTTTCCTTTTCTCACTAGTCAGTGACTCTGTAAATACACGATGATGCTACTTAACTGTACAAACTAGATTCATTCATGAGTCTTTGTAGAACTAGCTGATATTAGCCAGAGCCACAGTAAGTGATTAAATATTTCGCTTCAGTAGCCCTGGCCAGTGCAAAATGTTGAAGGGAGTAGGTTTATCATTTGGGAAATGGGCAGTTTAACTATTTACAGCAACAACTTGCATTTATATAACGTCTTTATATAAAAGGCAGGGTATTGTGATACTGCATAATGGTGGGGCTGGGTGCTGAGCAATGGGGAGAGGGAGATGACCATAGGCGCAGTCTGAGAAGTAGATCTTTAGGTGGGATTTAAAAATCCATAAGGGGGTGGATGAGGCAGGAATTTTGAAGAATTGGGGCCGGTCCAAATATTTAGTGGTGACAGTCTTAGATTTTGTTGTGGTTGTTTTTGTGTCATAATTTTAAGAACTGTATTTGTTTTGACAGATTGGGCACTTGGCTATGGAGACTCTACTTTCCCTCACGTCCAAGCGATCGGGGGACTGGTTTAAGGAGGAGCTGAGGCTCTTAGGAGGACTAGATCACGTTGTGGATAAAGGTACATGTTGCTTCCCTACTCAGTAAATTAGTTAGGGCACCTTCTAACCTATTATTAGGTTTTCTGCATTTCAACATTCTTTTCATTCTCCTCCTCTTTCCCTTCCCTCAACAATTGGATAATTTTGTCCAGTGGAATATGTTATGGGTCATGCCTACTCTGTGATCATCAACACTGCTCTGCAGTTAGCTAGGAGGAGAGAAGAGTAGCTCCTAATCTTTAACTGTTAGGAAAACACTTCATAATAAAAAAAGGGAGTTGCATGTGCCTTACTATATTTAGATAGTAAAATAGCCTGAACACAGACAGTGGTTTATTTATTTATAATAATAATAATGCCTTATCACATTAGGCATTAGTGCCTTATCACGTCTTCAAGACGTCTCAAAGCACTTCACAGAATAATAATAATAAATCCTTGCATTTGATATAGCGCTTTTCACCTCTTCTAGAAGTCTCAAAGCGCTTCACAGAATATGCTGTAAAGTGAATTGACCATATATTTGTGGGTGAAACGCGGCAGCCAATTGCGCACAGCAGTGTCCCATAAACAGTCATGGATTGAAAATAACCAAATTTTTTTGTTTTTGGAGGGATTATTATTAGGCATGTGGAGTAAGGAAACTTACCCAAGGTTTCGCCCTGATTGGAATTGAACCCAGGTGTCTCGCTTGCAAGGAGAGTGCTCTAACCACTGAGCTACAGGATTATATTGTAAAGATAATTGACTGTTTATTTTGTGGACAAATTTTATTTTTATTTTGCAGCAAATATAACTTTTTACACTTACTAGTGTACTAGGCAAAATTAACAATCTCTTGTTTGAAAGTCTTGCAAAATTTAAAAGCTTATTTTGGTCAAAAGTGGGCAAAATCTCAAATGGTAGCAAGAGCACTCAGAACTTAAAACTATTTTGATCTTGATGCTGTGTATTTAATGCCTCATCTTTGTTGCTTTTGACCTGAGAAAGGTAAAGTAAGATTCACTTTCCTCAGCAATGTATACCTTGATAATACAAGTATACCTTGATAATACAAGTATACTAAATAATCTGTTTCCTTTGGTAATAACAGTGAAAGAATGTGTGGAACAATTGGATCGGCATGAAGAAGATGATAAATTGGTTGCATCATTGTGGGGTGCAGAGCGCTGTTTACGGGTGTTGGAGAGTGTAAGTATTACCAGAGGTATATGTAGGAATATAGAGGGGAGGGAGCAGAATCCTGAATTTCCAACCTTATCTTATTATTGGAGAGGCACATTGTAGGGCCAAGCATATTCCTGAAGAGGAGGAGGAGAGACCACAGAGCAATGCATGTCTCTTCTGGGCAGTCAGAAAGTAACATTGCGAAAAGACTAGGAGCTGGCGCACTGTGTGCAGGGTCTCAATTGTTAAGTATAGTGGGGGTCCACAACACAAGATGACAAAAACATGCTTCGAAAATCACTTGGCAGGTTTCTCCCACCTTCTTTGTGCCTTTCAGCTCCTTTGTTGTCGCTTGAGCTTTCAAGATTCTTAGAGAGCAATTTCTACCATTCATGAAGACCTATTTGGGACAGTTATAGTGAATGCTTAGACTATTGAGTATAGAATCTCAAGAATAGTCCATCTACAAATGTATTGGATTGATTTTCCTTTTTTTTCTTCAGGTAACTGTTCACAATCCAGAAAACCAGGGTTATCTTATAGCATACAAAGATTCACAACTCATTATCTCTTCTGCAAGGTAAGTCTGTAGCATGGTGCAAGAAAGAGGATTTATATTTTTTAAGAAAAATTGAGGAAAAGTGACACCCACTGAAAGATTGTAAAAGTGCCAAAAAATGTTTCATTGATAATGCTGCTTTACGGAATGTGACCCAGCTTGATTGTTGTGAGCTTTTGTAGATCAAATGGATAGTATCATTGCAAGAGTTATTACAACATATAAACAAAAATGTCACTGCCTATAAAAATAACACTTGTGGAGATTATTCTGCGAGTTACTAAACTATCATTGGGTTTGGGGTTTTGGGGGAAGGGTTAAGCAGAGTCCCTTTGAAACCAACCATGCGGCTGCATGGTTTAAGCTGATTTAAATTACTGTGAAATTCTTAGATTGATAACATTTTGTTTTACTCATCGTTGATCATGTAGTTTTCTGCATCTTTACTGCCTGTCTTCTCACTTTAAGCTTCCTTTCGAAGTGCTTCCTTTCTTTGTCAATTTCCTTCTTATCAATGGGAACACTCAGCAGGTCAGGCAGCATCTATGGAGAAAGGAAATTGAGTCAACATTGATGTGTACTAGGAAAAACCCAGATGATGTGGTAATGGTCACAGAAGAGGGGGAGGGGGAAGGTGAGCTGTTATGGTCTGAAATTATTGAACAATTCAGACCATAACAGCGCATCTTCCCCCTGAAATTGTTGAATCAATTCTGACCACATCATCTGGGTCCCAGACACACCTTTTCTCTCTGGTCTGCCTGTTTTGTTGCAATTTCCGCCCCCCCCCCCACCACCGGTTTGCATTATTAGCACCTCCATTCCCCCGATTTGTTGCAACTCCCCCCTTTGTTTTGCATCATTAACACCCCTTTAATCCATCATCCTCTGTCTTCTACCCCATTTTCTCCTTTGCCTTCCTTGCCCTGCCTCTCCTCTCTCTGATAGCCCTTAAAAGCCTCTCCCTCCCAACATCCCCCAGTTCTGACAAAGTGGCGTGGACCCGAAATGTTGATTCATTTTCCTTTCTCCATAGAGGCTGCCTGAGTTGCTGAGTGTTCCCAGCGACTTCCGTTTTTGTTTCAGAATTCCAGCATCTACAGTATTTTGTGTTTTGTTCCTTCTTATCAATGTGTCCTTAAGCGTTGTGGGAAACACTAGCCAGAACTCAATCCTCAGAATCAAAATTAGGAGAGTCACTGGAGTTTCTACTGCTTGCTCGAAAATTGTAACTTTCTATTGCAACCAATACTGGGTTTAGGTACTTGATTGTCCAAGAAGCCGTAGCACAAGTGTTTTCTTTATTTCAAACAACTGTTCTGAAATGCTGTACACGGTCCAGTGCCTTGGGATGTCCTCCCGACATGAAAGGCGCTATGCAAATGTAATCTTGTTGCTGTTAAAGAAGCTAACCAAGTATTTTAGTGCCCTGCGTGAAGATTGCTATGATAAATGCAAGTTGTTGTTATTAAATAAGTTGGCAAGTTCAATATACTTCCAAGCTTCTGGTGAAGTGCCACTGAGATGAAAAATCTTAGTTTCTTGGAGTTTGGGGAGAACAGAACGGAAACCTCAGAACAACAATTACCATAGTAATTTAAATTGGAAGATTGCACCAGAGTGAGGGGGAGAGAGTTGAGAGTTTAGTTTTTATTCTGTTTAGGAATGCAAGACTGGTGCTTAAAGTGTCACGCAGTTACCCAGCCAAGACTGAAGATAGCAATATTCGAGTAGGTATATGTGTGCTTCAATAAAGAGGTGATTGTTAGGAAGAGAAGCGGTTGTTAAGAAACTATAGCAACCATAGATACAAGCTCATAAATCAAAAAACAGATGTGTGAAAACTCCCAATTTTCTTGAAAAACACTCCCAAGACAATGGAGTAGATGTGAAGATTACATTTGAAATTAGAGGAGATAGAAGTGAAAAATAATGTATGGTTATCCACCATGGTAAGAGATTGTGGTAGTTGGTTAGACTTCTGAGACATATAGTAAAAACTCTTTAAAGAAGTGAAAGAAATTAGATTTTTATTACTCTACTCTATCGAAAGAGGAGGTTGATCATTGTTCAATGGTTTCACTGTGGGGAGAAAAAAAAGGTGATTTGCACTGAAGGCTTGCAATCTAAAGAAAATTAATATATGTTAAATGGACTTAGCAAGGGAAGAGTGGGAGAGCAGTTATGTGCATTCCATCCTGATAGCACTTTTTGATTAGCTTTCTGCAGTAGCAAAATACTATGGTGAACATTTTTTTAATGTGGCAGGAAACATAACCTCAGTGTGTCAGGTACCAAAGTAAGAGCCTTCGAACACAGAATGATATAATTGAGAGCACAACAATAGTAAGTCTTAATTTATGTCAATAGGCAGGATTGCAACCTGGGAGCCTTCCAGTCATAGAAAAAAATATATAAGACAGTATTTGAATTGCAAACTAGTTAATCTGTTCAAATTCACGATTTTGCACTAAAGTATTATTATCTAGTTGATCTCTTGGTGTTCTTGTTCAGGTTTTACTTCAGTAAGCTGTAGGCTTTAAGCAATAGTATGGATTTAAGCAGTTCAAGCCTGAAAAAAAACGCAAATAATTCAGGCTGGGCTATTTGCATTTGTTTTAGGAAAATGTGTTTCTATTTGACAACTAAAGAATGGAAGCTTTTTTTCTTTGGCCCAAAGGCTTCTATCAAGAAATAATCACTGGCATTTTGTATCCATTTTAAATCTTACACACCTGGCTGGAAATGTTGCTACTGATATTTGCGGCCTACAAAGCATTGGGGAACATAATTTATTTTTTATTGTATTTCACTGGGCTCTAGAGATTGGCCCATGTCAGTTAAACAATTACATAGCTAAGACTGAAGATTAGATATTTTTCTGTTCATTTAGTTTGGAAGAAATATGGGTTAATGATTGGGGTAATCCATTTTTTGCTGCTGTGTATATGAATGTTTACTTCTGTAAATCGGTTATCTTTCCCCCCCCTCCATTCAACACATGTTTTTCCCCCCCTTCTGTTCTCAACAGCGTTCTATATCTTGCTGTGGCCAACAGGTGGTGCACTTTAAGCAAACTGGGTTGACTTCTGTTCACTCAAAGCCACTGAGTGGCGCTCCTCGCAATTGCAAAATAAAAAAATAAAGCAAGCCAAAAATATACTGCAGGTTTCTTTGTGCACCATTTTGTGAAAACAAACCTCAGAAAATTCAGATTTTTAGAAAAATTAGAAATATATGCATGGCATGTATACCATAAGTATCTACATTCACAGAGACAATAGGATCTGGTCATTTCAAAAAACGACTAGCCACATTCAATTGCTCCAGAATTCTAGCTTTTTAAGCTATTTCAAATGTATTTTTTTTAATACTATTTATGAAGACTACTTTTTTGTAAATCTGTAATTTAGTCTGATTCTAAAATTAGAGGTAAAACATTTCTTGGACGACCCTGTTTATAATCTCTTGGAAGTATTGTTAATCCAGTTAATGGATACATTTCACAGGAATTTTAATTTTGAGACCTTCCCCACTTTGCAGAAACTCTTGTTGGCTGTTGAGCAAAGGGAAGGGGAGGTGACCATAGACATAGTCAAATTAATAGTTCTTAGTCGGAATTTAAAGATGGATAGGGGAGGTTAGAGTGAAGGAGTTCCAGAAATTAAGTTGAGGGTATAGCTGCTGAAGCCTCAGCCACCAATGGTGGGTCAGGGTATACACAGCAGGCCCTAGTTTGCTGAGTGGAAGGTGGAGAGCAAAAGAGTGGGGTTGGAGAAGATCACAGAGATGAGAAGGTCCTAGGGCATGACGGGTTTTAAAGATGATGCAGATGAGAATCCTGAATTCGATACATTGAGGGATGGGGATCTCATGAAGCAGATAGAGAACTGGGCTAGTGGCCGTGTAAAGTTTTGTATGGACTGGAGCTTGTGAATGATGGAGCAAGGAATGAGAGTGTCATCGCATATTAACTTTACATGCTAATTAAAATACTAACTGTTTATGTAATAATAATACGTGTACTTCTAGACTGTCAGGCTTGCAATAATATGGTTCATAAAATGGTCATTGTGCTATATGTTGCAGAACATTTTCTATTTATGAACCTAAGCAGTAAAGTCTGTATTTACCACTTCAAATTGCCTGTAAAGTTTTTTTTTTAATTTGCTGGTCTTTTGTTAGTGTTATGATTGCCAGAGTAGGGAACAGTTTGCTGTCTAATAAGGCAATCTAAGGAGCAATGTGCTCGGAATTTTACGTGTTGCTGCACAAGTCACTTGCCCATTACATAATCACCTTCAGGTTCCATCTAACTGTGTTCCAGCCTTTTTAATCCTTCCCCTTGTGTCATTTCTACGAAATTCAGCCTGATTAATCCACATGTGGGAATGCATGTCAAATATTACATAGATAGTGTTTTAATAAACATGTAAAAATTATAATATGCAGCGTCAAAGCTCCCTTTGCATGCAAGTTGTGATTGGCTGCAACCCATCCCACTTGCTGGATGGTCTTATTGGTTCTGTGTGCATCCCAAGGAATTCATGTCACGATAAACCCTTGAAAAGAAAAAGATTTTGCTTCCTGAATTTTCGAGCCTTAATTGAGATAGTGTAGGGTAACAGGTTAGCAGAATAAGAGGTTTAGGGGTCCAATTTCCTCAGGTCATTAAAAGCTTGTTTGTATCTGAAAAGGGGCAATCAAAAAGGATAATGGAATTCTGTGATTCATTACACAAAATTAAGAATGTAAAAGCAAGGAAGGACTACTGTAATTATAACTGTAACAATTGTACCAAACATTAATCAGACCTCATTTAGGTGTTGTGTTCTGTTCAGGTAGTATTTACTGGTCTTCGAAGATCAGTGACATAAAAATAATCGGTGGATGGGCTTAATTTCACTGAGAGGAGTTTTATAAATTTGAGTTACATTCCTGGCATTGAGGAATTTAGGGGCATCTAATTAAGGCGATGGTAGACAAATCGAGAGCAAGAGGACATAACCTTAAAATTAAAGCTATTGTTTCATAATTAAACCTTAAAATATTTCTTCACAAGAAGGATTTAATGTTTAATGCATTCCATGAGGTTTGAAATACAGAATCAATTGAGGTGCTTAAAAAACAGCAAAGATAGTTGGGAAATAAAGAAATAACATGAAGACCAGAGTGGCAAATGGAATTAAAACTAATGTAATGCTAAATGGCAGAGCAGCTCGACAGGCCAAATTACCTATCTGCTTATCTCACAAATTAAGATTTGCCTTTGAAATTAGTACTTTTTTTAAGTATTCCTGTCATTTGTACAGGCTGAAAAGGTACAAGTTGTTGCAGATTTCTCTGAATATGGAGGTGGAAAAGAGAAAATTAATTCGGTTGTTAAACACTGACGTTGACTTGTGGAGAAGGTTAACATGGACTAACGAAAAATAGTTTAAGAAGGAAGCTCTGCAGGAAAGCGGAAATATTATAAGGGAGAGAGAATCATAAAGACTTGATACAGTCTCATTATCTGCTTTTTAATAGGCCCCAAGGGATTGAGCAAGATCCTGGTTTGTTTTGTGTGACACACAATATGTTTTACTGTTTGTAACTGTGCTTCTGCCCTTAATTTGATTAGGTACAGAGCAGAGCTAATACAGATGCTGAACCAGATCTGACACCATGAACCCTTCCTGCACTTGGCAGTCATTATGGGTAATGCTGGTGTCCATTTGCATTCACAAAAGGAGGGAAGTGACAGGTCAGGGAGGTAGCCAAGCCCCAGTAAATTGGTTAATTGTATTACTTTTTAAATTTGCCTTGAGAAGGGAATAGTTTCCAAGACTACATTGTTATATCATCCATCTTTTTAGTGAGTATTCATATGCTCTAATGATCTGGAAAGAAGTAATTTAATTATTAATTCTAGGTTATAATTGTGATCTGCAATGGGGAGAAAAAAAGGCCCAAAGAAGGCTGAAACATTTTGCAATTTCTTTCCTTGGTTGCAAAAACTTTAATTTGTTGACAAAAAGCAAGTAACATACACAGTATGTTGCCCATCGTCATAGCCTTGAATTTTTACTTCTTGTTCAGCATGAAAGCTTAAGCATCTAAAGTTCACTTCTCTAGAGTTGGATACAAATCTCTAAACAAGGTCATTTAATCTGAAATCCTAGTCATGGGTATGCGTAGTTTTAACTACACACATAAGATTTTTTACAAAATGAGTGGCAATTAAATATTTTGGGGCTCAACCAGGCCAGGAGTTGGGACGCTACAACTGGCTTCATAACCTCTGGGTTAAAGTGAGGAGGAAGATGGTCAGAGTTCCTTATCTTGATAGCTATCAAGCAATCTCTGCACTGTGTAACAGTCAGATAGACATTATTAAGCTAGGTTGTGATGTTGCTCAAGGTTGAATTGCTGCCTTGTGTTGCTTACTGTCAATGCTCACAGAATAGTGGCTAATTGGGCCCAGTACCAGTAGGTATATGGAACATGTAGAACCAAGTCATGTACACCATGTTCTCACTTTGTTTGTCTCTTTCCAGGTCAGGTTTTCTTGACATATATTTGTGTGTGGTGGTTGGGGAGAGAGGTGGATGGAGAGGGAAAGCCTCATTTTAATAAGAAGCAATTCACTCTTAAAATGCAGAACACCAGCTCATACCAGAGTTCATTATGCAGCCTGCTTCCAGACATCTGTTAGCATTCTACAACCAACAGCTGGGAATCCTGAGTTTTACTTGTTTTCTTTCTCCCTCTTTGTGGGGGACATGAGGGTACCACTCTGTAACAATCTGTGTATCAGATCATCTGTGTTGGAATCAACTCAAGAATTCAAAAATTAGGAAATAAACCATTTTGTAGCAGTAGGTGATAGATTGAAGGTTTTTAATAACTTTTGTTCCAGTCAATGTTCAGGGGGTTCATTGGAGTTCAAGCAGTTTAAATTAAATTCTCTTGAATAACAGTATCTGGAGGTGCATGTGTAACTGCTAATTTTGTACTAACATTTCAACAAGGTCATTTTGATTGGCGTCCTGTTTGATCCTAAACTGCCCGTGATATCCCACATCCGTGCCATGACCTGTTCCACCTTTCCCCACTTTCACAACATCGCCCAGTTCTACCACTGTCTCACACCGTAGGTCGCCAAGACCCTCATACACACATTTATACATTCATGCTCGACTACGCAAACTCCCTGCTTGTCGGTCTCCCCAACTCCTCCCTCCATAGGCTGCAGATAATCCAGAACTCTGCAGCCCATGTCCCCTCCCGCACTAGGCTCCGTGAACCTATCACCCACATCCTTGCCCAACTGGCTTCCCATTACACAAAGGATACAGTTCAAGATCCTGGTCCTCACTTTAAAAGCCTTCCATGGCCTTGCTCCCCCCAACCTCTGCGACTTCCTAATCCCCTGTCAACCTGCCCATTCCCTCCACTCAGCAGGCTGCAGTCTGCTTCACGTCCCCGGCCGGGCAGGCTTTCAGCCACTCTGCACCCACACTCTGGAACTCCATCCTGCAGTCCCACCACATCACCCCCTCCTTTACCTCCTTCAAGACCCGTCTCAAAACCCTTCTCTTCGACCGTGCCTTTGATCACCCGCCCCCGCCTCCCCCCCTCCACCCACATTGACGTTCTGAGTAAGGGTTGTGGACCCAAAACGTTGACTCACTTTCCTTTCTTCATAGATGCTGCCTGATCTGCTGAGTGTCCCAGCAACTTCTGTTTTTGTTTCAAAAATATATATGGGGTTTGGCTTCATTGTCTACACTTTGCTTTTATGTGATTGACTTAATGTCATATTAATTTCATACTTGTTTTGTAATTTCATGCATCATTCTTGTCATGAACATTGAACAATCATTTAAGGGTATTGTTTGGCATCATGTGCCCAAGGCTCTGTTGTTAAAAATGTTTCCCTTGGATAATCTAAACGTTTCAGGAAGTGTATTCTTGATTTAAAACATGTAAAGGAAGATATTGTTGCCATCTGCTCTCCAGCCAGCTATCACGAAGAGTTAGGCAAACATTCAGCAGATGTAGTAGTTGGGTTACTAGTTTCCCCTGGAGTTTTTCAGTTTTTTACAGTTCATTACAGAACTCATTTGAATACAATGAATGCTACTGATTGGCTTTAATACAGAAACCAGTTCAGTTGAAGATACTGTATCTCAATTGCATTGATTTCATTGAAGGCCAGTAGTGTGAGGCAGCCTCAAACATTTTATGAAGAACTGCCATACAATTTTATGAAGTGTTCTACTAATTTAGGCTTCTCCCTAAATTTCTTTACTTTGCACTTTCCTTCTTTCTATTCAGAAACCTTTTGTAAACCTGTCTCTGACCGTTGCACCATCAGGTACTTCCTTCCCCTCACCCCCATCAGTCTTCCACCCTGTTCAGGCTTGCATTTTGTCACTGAAAAATTTGAGACATTTTCCTTTGTGAAATGCAATATGTAAGTTGCAATTTAGTATGATTTGCTTTGCAGCATTTGAAAAATGCATGAACAAAACTTCTAGAATTCCTCCTGCAGCTCCTTTCTTGATGTTCATTTTATCTGTTTTCTATACAGAGCATTGCGGCATTGTGAACAGTTGATCACAAGATATAACCGAGCAGACACCTTTTGCAAAACAAATAGCAATTGTCTCCCAAAGATCACTGCCTCCAACCATATAGGTAAAGCAGTAGAGGACTGCATGAGAGCAATCTTTGGGGTCTTGCTCAACTTGACTAATGACAACGGTAAGTTAATGCTAAACGTTGGTGCCTACCCTCTTGATTGAAGTAACTTAGAACAGTTAAACAGAAATGGCCCTTCGGAGTATGTAGATTGTAGTTTGCAGCCCGCATCCTGCTGCACTGTATTACAAGCTTATGAAATATTAATGAACACGTAAACAAGTGTGTGTAACAGTAAAGTGCAATAACCTGAAGAAAAATAGTTGCATGCTCCAGTTTGGATTTAGGATTTTTTTTTCTAAAGCATTCTTACGAGGGAGAGAAATCGTACCCTGCTTCAGAATTGTTAATATGCTGATGAGAAAATCTGAAACATAATGCCACAGTGCTGCTGTTTTTCCAGTGGTAGGTCTTCAATTATTAATGTAATTTTTAATGAAAAATCCAAGAAATGCATACTCTACTTCAGCAGGTCAACCATTCTGAAGAAAACCTTGTATTGAAATAATATCGAATTCATCTGGTTTGGTGTTTGCAGTTCATGATCAATAGACTCAGCTTGTCTCACTCAGCATTTCTGATAAAAAAATATATGCCAGAATTTATTTTAGCTCTATGGGTAGTGTGGAGGAGGTGGAAGGATAGAGTTGCAAGGTTTATTTTGTGGCTGTAAAAAATTGTCTTGCATTTGCTCGTGTCACACTGACAATTTTTACAATTCAACTATTGCAATTATTAATAAAATGAGTTAAGTTGTCTTTAGTCTCCAAAATATTCTGGCCTGCACCAGTAATCTCTTTGAATTGGCATTGGTATTTTAATATTTCTGACAGTTGTTGCTTATTCTCGCATATCAATGTTACATGTCTGATGTTGAATGTATGGTGGTATCAGCATGTAACTGTCAAATCACTTTGGGTTCTTAAAAGCTCATTGTTCTTACCTTTATATTCCTAAGCACAGCAGAAATTGCATTACCTTATCTGTCTTACCATCCAAGGAAAATAAAGTATCTTTATCCTTGACATAACTACACTTGGAATGAAAGAACAAGCCTATGGAGCTTATGTCAAGGAGAATGTAAATACTATAATTGTGATATTTTCTTTGTTTTCTGCAACTGTATCTCTTAGTGGACAGAGACACACTCCTGTCTTTAATATCTGCTTTAACCAGTGAGGACTGAATACTAATAAGAGCAGTACACGGGGTTGGTGACAATGGGGCTGCACCATTCTTACTTAACTGTTTGGCACAAGCTAACAATAAAACTCCAGCTCTCCATTCAGTGATCTCCAACAAGAAGCAATATTACATTGCTTCTAGTGATATAATTTTGGGTTTTGTGAATGATGGGGCTTGCNTTTTTCATGTCAGATAATAGTTTGTTCCTTTTCTATGCTTCAGTTTGGCAGTGTGTTTGCATATAGTGGCATTTATGCAGATGTATTTTCCAGATTTGCAAGAATTATAGAAATTTAGAAGTCCTTGTGTAAACCTGGTATTTACAGTGTCCAGGAAGGACTGAAAGGTATTAACCAATATCAACCGATAAAGATATTTTTCAAAACTTTGGATAAGTGTTGATAATTGGTTATATGAGATTAATCAAGGAATACATTCTATTTTTTAGTGGACGTTAAGGTAGGTATGCTATTATAACTAATTATGTTGCTGTTTGTTTTGTTACCTATTTTCTTCAGAATGGGGCAGTACAAAGACTGGTGAACAGGATTCTCTAATCAGTACAACAATGAACTGTGTGCTTCAAGTGCCACAATACATACCTCAGGAACAAAGATTTGATATTCGAGTGCTGGTAAGAAATACCAAACTGTACAGGCAATGCTGAACACGTTTTTCAAATAATGTACTTTACTATCAATTTTACTTTCCTCCTGACATGAAAGCCACTATGTAAATATAAATTTGTTGTTGTACTGTAGCCCATTTGTCTTTTTTTTACTGATATAACACAATGAGGGCATTTTTGAAGTTGATCATTCTCCATTTGATAAGTTTTTTTTCCAATTCATCCCTAATATGCCTAATTATCTCTTTAAAACTGCATTAGAACTGTTCATAAATGCAAAAGGATCAATTCACAAAGCTTAGACAAAGTTCTATTTTCCTTTAGTCACTAACACCCATCAACACAACATGGAGTACACAAAGCAGAAACATACATTGTTCACTACCAATCTATGAATCTGGTTTACCTCACAGCATTGGGAAAGGAATTTCCAACATCAGTGGTGTCTTGACAAAAGTCTTGTGTGTGTCAGCAAGGCTCAGTTGGTAGCACTGCCACCTCTGATAGAGGGTTATGAGTTCAAGCTCCACATTAGTACTTGACTTTGTAGTCCAAGCTAATTACTGAGGCAGCACTGTGTTGTCAGAGGTGCTGAAGTTTAGATGAAACATTAAAGCTAAGACCACAGTTGCCTGTTAATGTAAACATTAAACATTAAAGATTTTCCTGATATCCTGGAAAACAATCCAGATTTTCCTGGATTAATCCACTATATTAATTTAGATGAACATGGCTGTTTGTGGGACCCAAGTGGTTGAAATTGCTGTAATCATGCTAGCACAGAAGCAGTGGGAATTGAGTTCTTTCTCCCCCATCTTGACCCAGAGCTATACATTTGCTGTCAAATTGGAAAGCATGAGCAATGGTGTATTTTGTATAGAGACTAAAATTCTCTGAAGGGTTTCTTAAGACTGATCTTATTTCCCATGGTTTTGTAGGGTCTGGGCCTGCTGATTAATCTGGTGGAACACAGTGCCCGCAATAGGCATTGCTTAGTTGACATGGAAACCCCTGGCTCCTTCGACTCATTTTGTGCTGCGGACGGAGATGATAGTTTGCAGGTGGAAGGGCAAGTTGGTGCCATCCAAGCTTTAGTCCAGGTGAGTGTCAATTATTCTTTTAAAGCTTCAATTTGAATAGATAAGAATATACTTTGTGTAAAAAGGTTAAGATTAATCGAAAACCCATTACCAGGATCCAAAGGAACCTCCAGTACGAATGTGATTAACTTATGACATTATTTCTATCAAAATTACAATAATTGGACTTAATTCTTATTATTAGAGCTCTGGGTACAAGCAGACTAGAAGTAATGTCCAAAAAGGTGATATATGAAACACAGGGATTATTATTATATTATGAAAACTTGTTATCTCTCCCAACATGCTTCAGGGATTCTGAAATTGCAATTGTGCAATGATCAGAGGCACGAAAGGTCTGGTACAAAGTTTTGAATTGAGACAATTAGAGAATGTGTAATTATAAGTGGAAAACATACAGACTTCCAATCCTCCTGTAAAATCTCCCAAGCCAAGTAAACCATTCCTATTCTTCTGTCAAATTTCAGTCTCCCCAGGTAGAATAAAGGTACTTCCAGGGGCAGCATGTGTCAGTATTTCAGCATCTGAGGAAAAGTGACTTATCTGGAGGTAACAAGATATTCCTTCACACAAGGAGATGAACATTCTGGCATAAGTCCATCTCACCTTAATAAAATGTCTGTATTGAGCACACTTGTGTAACTTATGTATGGTTTTCAAATGCTGTGGGTAAAAAATTGGATTCTGTTTTGTTTTCTTCAGCTGTTCCTTCAGCGGGAACGAGCAGCCCGGTTAGCGGAGACAGAGACTGATGATTTTATTAAAGACACACCAGTGCCACCTCAGGACCAGAGTGGTCAATGGCAGGAGACCGCTGGATCTCTGGAATGGGTGCAGTCAGAAAACATCACCAAGACTGAGGGTGAAAATGAAAAGAAGGAGGAGGAGGATGAAGAAATTGATCTAAATAAAGGTATTGAAAGAGCACTTTGAGTGAGTAAAGTCATGTCTTCAGCACGGTCTCTTTAACCGTGCCTTCAGCTCCCCTCTCCACCCCCTCCTTGCTCCCTCCCTTCCCTCCCCCTGACCATTTCCCCCCTGCTCGGGTCCTGACCCAACTGTACAGTGTCTTGGGACGTCCTCCCGACGTGAAAGGCGCTCTACAAATGGAATCTTGTTGTTGTTGTTAATCTGTCAACTGATCTAAGTAAACGTTTATCTCCATAGGTTAATAATTTGTTTGCATTAACAACTACCTTAGTCTTCTGGTGCCTAAGGGAATTTCACTTAGAGCCCAAGACCCTTATGGGCCATGTCAAGGACCCCCTCCATTCACTATTTTAAAAAATATATATCAGGGATTCTGAAATTGTTATGTGTAGACAGCTATGTATGGATTGTAGCTTACTATTTGAAAATTGTGCAATGTGACCATCAGAAATTCTCCGTTTTAGAGATTATTCACGTTTCTAAGGACAAGGAGAAAACAATCCTTTTTGTTTTTGTGTTTTTCATTCTTTAACTTTCACATCAGGTCTAATTTTGGAAAGAGTTTTTCTCCTAATTTGTAACTTCTTAACAGCCCTGCAGCACGCTGGGAAGCACATGGAGGACTGCATCGTGGCCTCATACACTGCACTGCTTTTGGGCTGCCTCTGCCAAGAGAGTCCAGTGAGTATCTGTATGGTTGTTAGAGAGTCTGCCCTGTGATTAATAAACTGTAGAAGTAAACTCTTATTTCTCAGAACTGGAGTTTGAATCAAAGAAAATACAGTAGAGCCCTGTTCTAATGCGCTAGTTTTACATAGTTAACATCCCAACCAGCCTTGTAACAGGACAAGATTGCCTGACAGTGATGTTATTGCACATCTGCAAAGAAAGCAGCAGGCCAGTTTCCTGCATTAAAACATGGCTGATTTTCAAGTTATCTGGTGTCCACTGCCTTTGTTTCCTGCATGCTGTACGTGTGTAGCGTGCTGTGCTGATTACCTATCTCAGCTGTATATTTTTTTTACACGCAGAAGCCAGCCCTGGGTCCACAGTATAGCGAACCCATGTTGTAACTAAATGCTTTATCATTTGATTTGAATTTGAACTGTTTTGAATGATGTTCCTAGATTATTTTACCTCCCTGCTGATCGAATTCAAGCCTCTGGTTCTCTTTCAAATCCCTCCATTTCCTTGCTCCACTCTACCTCTGCGATCCAACTCCCCAAGTCACTGCCTCCACGCAGAAGCAGCAGCATGTTTCATGGTCCCCATCCAATCTCTCCCACCATTGATGGGCAAACTTTCAGCCATTCTGCCTGTACACTCTGGAACTCAATTTCAGAATCCCTCTCCTTGCACTTCCCTCCCTGCTTTC
Source organism: Callorhinchus milii (assembly GCF_018977255.1). Lineage (NCBI taxonomy): Eukaryota > Metazoa > Chordata > Chondrichthyes > Chimaeriformes > Callorhinchidae > Callorhinchus > Callorhinchus milii. The sequence goes on along the minus strand of NW_024704748.1, from coordinate 16,521,627 downwards.
AAAACCTGCATTAAGTCCGATCTTTTCGACTGTGCTTTAAAGCTCCCAGTTGGCTGTGTGCAAGATTTGAGATGTCCTCCCAATGTGAAATTCACTGTATAAATGTAATTTGTTTTCTGTTTTTTACTCTTAGTGCAGAGTAATTTTTCTAAACCTGTTTTACTCCATACTACTTTTGCTTTGTAAAGTCATCTGCAGTTTATATCAATCTGGATGGAGGAGCATGGCATGAAAATCAATGGAAATATTTTCTGTAATGCTTCACTCCTTTCTTGAGTTGGATTATTACTGCCACTTTTATCCATGATACTAGCAATTTTAATAATTTTAACTTTTCTCATTTAGTTGAATGTCACTACTGTGAGGGAACATTTACCTGAAGGAGACTTTTCCATTATGACTGAGATGTTGAAGAAGTTTTTGAGTTTCATGAATCTTACAGTAAGTGAAACGTTTAAAATAATTGATCAGTGTAAGATGCCCTTTGGAGTGTTTGTTGGAAGTCAGGACCCTGTTTTGATGTTGGCCTAAAGCTTTTCTATTTCAATTCTAAATGTATCTTGAAGATTAGGCAGTTTTATTTGTTGAGATATTTTACATCAAGGTTATCCACTAAATTGAATCAACCCCTTGCTGCTGTAATTCTCGGTGGTCTATTGTTGCTGGGCCAAATGATTCTTGTTGCACACTGAAAGCCAGGAAAATTTGTAGTCAATTTATTTTGGTTTTTTTAATGCGTTTTAACTTTTCTACTAAATTAATTGTCTTTTAATTTCATTTCTTACAATCTGGTTCATGTTATTGATTGGTTAAATAAATGTTCCTTGACTTTATCTACAATAGTCACAAAGTTGATTGTGCAAAATGTTCTTTCCATGATACTATTCCAGGTTACATTATGTGTGGTTCCCAACTAAATGAGTGGATTGCATCAGCTTTCAACCCACCTGCTAAGCAGCATGCCAACTAAGCCTAAGGGTTAGTTAGTTTTGGGGGAAAATGAAAGTTTACATCTGTTGATTCGCACCTTCAATTAGCCATGATTGATATTGCCAAAGAAAAAAATCAAGTCTCAAGCGTAACTAAATTTCCAAGTGAATATCTATTTTCACAGTTGACTTTTATCCTGTACCAACTCAGTCATGCCAATGGAAATTCCTTTGCATATGTAAACAAAACATTCCTTGTGTGGTGTATTTCTGTTAGCCTTCAGCCACAGGGCTCTTGCTCTGTGGAATGCTCCCCAAATCCATTTGATTCGCACCCCTCCTAAAAAAAACTATTTCTTCAAACATTCTTCTCACCACAACTTGTGTCTTCAAATAATTTTAAGAACTGCAGAATAGCACAGAACTTTAAAAGTTAGTATTTTACAAATGCATATCTTTTACATTGGTCCTTGGGTGTCTGATTTTACTTTTTTTCCCTTCTACAGTGTGCTGTGGGAACGACAGGACAGAAATCCATCTCTCGAGTGATTGAATACTTAGATCATTGCTAGAGGATACTGAGCTTCTGCTGCAAACCGGCTGTGTTTCGTGCTCTGTACCTGAGAGTAACCGATTTTCACCAATGTACCTGAGCAAGACTTACCCCACCCCATATTGAAAGGAATGCATCATGGGCAATTCCCCTCTCTGCTTTATCAATTAGTGACTTTGCTACTGATGATGACCATAGCTCCTGTGCAATCTGAGTAGGAAGTTACAACTGGGATTCTTTTATCTAAATGAGGAGAGCGAATCTGGCTGGGTAGAATGGGCCGAGCCATATCTGAGGATAAATGTGTGCTTTAGTTTTTAAGATTAGTATAAACTAAGTGTATAGACCTAATTATTCCATACCCATGCAAGATAAATTTGTGAATTGCCCCAGCATCAGTCTGTTTATATTTGGAGTTTTATTCTACATGGGTCAAAGATCACAGCATTGAATTAAATGTTCACATGCTGCCTGACTATATCTGCAATATTTTTTTTACTGATGGTAATCATCATTAAGGAAAATATATTTAACAAACATATATTTTGAAATAGCTGTAACTGGGTATGGAATAGGCGATCATTGCACCAAACTCTTTCTGGATATGATGACCTCAAATTAATGTAGACACTTTGTGTACGATAATCATTGGTCACATAAATGAGCAGTTGTGGTGCCTTCGCAACCGATTTTACCAGGTTTTGAACAAGTCACGCAGTCTAATTTCCTTCAGATAGCAGTTAATTTCATAGCTGATAATCATTCATTTTAATACAGACTAACTGGGATATGGGTTTCAAGCCAGTGTTCCATATATACAAGTTACATAATGGGAATAATTATTACAAAAACTTTGAATTGTTTTGTTTTAATTCTCCTAGTCTATTTACCTTGTATTAACCTGAATGAATGAGCTATGCCTCACAATGAATAGATTTGGGACTGTTGCATCATCACCTGCAAATAGATGAAATCTTGATACCTAAAAAAGCGATCTACATCATAATTGAATTAAGTTGTCTACTTCGAAACAAAAAGGAAGGTTTTGCACTGGCTAGATTAACTATATCAGGGTGAACAACGATTTTACAGACAACAAAGATATCCATAGTATGTACTTTAATCCTCCAAAACTGAATTCATTATGCCTCTTATTTTGACTTTGTTTCTTTGTGAAGGAAGTAAATTGCAAATTCAAGAATCTTAATGAGTTGAGGTGCATCTGCATTTTAGTTGCAAACTGTTTGATCTAACCAGTAGGAGGCTTGTATGTTAGAGGACTCGTCATGATTAATCTGCATTTAAAAAATTGCATCTTTCAGTTTAATGAATAGGGACCGATAAATAGCCATAAATGTAATTTAAAATGTCTTAAAAGTTCTGACATAGTGGACAGTGCTTCAGTAGAATTTATTCTGTAGCAGTCAGCGAAAACAACATTGTCACATAAGTCCCACAAAGGACAGAGCTGGTTTTCAAGGTTTCGCACAAATGAACGATGTTGGTACTTAATTTCTGCAGTCCCAAACAAGCACAGTTTTTTTTTAACAGGTGAATCGCTCCCACTATTGTCATTCTTCATTTGGGACAGCTGGAACTGGCATTTATCTCTGCTCTGTCAATCGCTTTTGATGGACTTTTTGCACGGCAGTCTATCGCTGAGAAACATGATAAGTTTCTAAGTGGTCTTTCCAGTTGAGAATTGGCAGGTTAGCTGCATGAGCAATGAAGATGCAAATCTTAATTTCAGTCCTCTACTGTTTCTATTGTAGTTTGGACTTTTGAAGGAGTAAGTAAGTAGACAGCTTGATAAAAAAGGAAATAAGACTGCAACCAAGATGGATATTTTTGTCATCAAGGGGCTTTCCACAGGAAAGAGCAGATTACATTTTAAACTTACTTGGGTACTTTGCACTGAAATTGCTTGCCTATTTTAACTCCATACTACAGTAAGTGTAATGCCATCTTCCATTTTCATTGAAACTACATTGGGAACTGCACAAGTTTACCTGTTGACTACTGAAGGAATCCACTGACCAGGTTTTTCAGGTTGGAATTCTGAACTAGCTCCTGGTAAACATGCTTGTGGATTACTTGCTTTCATTAGGCCTCATTCCAACCATTGTTCTGTATTTTCTGACGTTCGTAATTAGATACTTCATAAATTTACTACAGTAAATATTTTGTTTCAGCACCTTTGTCCTGATCATCTGTGTGGTTTCAGTTCTGATTGCATTTTTAATAGTAAACCCAAACATTCTTCGTGACTGTTAGAGCCATTATTAAAAATGTTGCACATTAAGCACCTTTTATTAAAAATAACCTGCTGTGGATCATTGAGTGAAGAACAGTGAAAATAATTTTAACCATAGGATAAGTATAGTTTGTGAGTAAATGAATGATTTCAAGTTATTAGAAAAGGAGTGAGATTGTGAGTGATTTATCCTGGTGTTTCATCAGTTTTCAGTCACCCATGTAAAAAAAATCTTTTGCCTTTTTGAAAAAGGCAAAGTAGGAGAATAGAGATTTTATTGGAGAATTTAATGTTTTTTTAAATCCGTTATGCAGAAAATTATTGATGCAGCGTCTCACACGCTTTTTTTCCAACAATGATAAAATAATTGTATCCAAGACAACAACTAATCCAAATCACTCAGTCACCCTGAAGCTCTCCCAACAGTAAGTTTATAATTTATTTTAATAGATTGGGAGAAATGGTGGGGTAGGTGAATTGGTGGGATAAATAGATATCTTACATGCTTGTCAGCTTGCTTCTCTCTATTAGGGTCCTATGTGAAATTACTTTGGCCAGCCTTGATGAAATTTCAAGTCAGCTTTGATCCACAATTCCATACTGCCCACAATCTAGTACTAAATTTGAAATAACATGTTCAGTAATGCCATTTTTGTGGGAAGAATAAATATCCAATGGTGCATCTCTGGCTGGAATTAAATGAAACCATTGTTGTACAGTAGAGGGAATTTATTCTGCATCTAATGGTGTTATATCTTACCTGGGATTCCTCTGTGGTAACTAATTGGCAAAGATAGAGAAATCTTCTGTTCTGTTGCCACCCCTCACCTTGAACAGAAAATATATTTTAAAAAAGTGACAGAAGGTTCACACAATAATCCAGCCATGTGATTTTGATACATTAGTAAACCTCTGAACTCTTTGTTTACCACTCCCCTGCATGCATGTCCTGTATGTAGTCTGATTGGTTGCCATGTCAAACAAGCCTGGTTTGTATTCTACAAGTCTTAACCTCTGCTTTGGGTGGCTTTATTGAGGGATTTTGTTATGTACTTCACTACTAGCTACAAAGTTAATTCAGTTAAAGACAATAAGAACTATTGAGACTAGATTAATTTCACGAACATATTTCTGTCCTCTTTCATCAACTTGCAATGTCTAGCTTCATTTCCAGGCCTCTTCCCAATGCTGTCCATTGGCTGTTTGGAGTTGTGCAAAAGTAATCCGCGATTGCTTTTTTTAATTCACCAAAGCTACTGTAGGCTAGAGCCCTTTTTCTGATGTCACAAGCTGATCAAGATCTTGGCAAATGACAGTCTTAGCTTTCCTTAAACTATGATCTCACTTGATGGCAAAGTACTTTCATTGTAAAGGAACTTGTAAAAAGCCTGAATAATTCCCTTTCATTTTTGCTCCAAAATAATGTGGTGGAGACTTGGCATGTCACCTTTCTTAGTTGCAATATACCAGTCCCAAGCTGAATTGTACTTAAATTTTGAATGAAGGGGTTCTAGGATTGATACCTGGGTATGGGAAAGATGCNTTTTTTGCCCACCTCACAAGCAACTAACGACAGATGCACCATACATTTGGGTATTTTACAGGCTACTTCAGTTTGGGGGCACATCAAAGTCTCTTCCCAGGAAGGAGCCATGTAAAGCTTGTTTGCATTCTCTTGGAGTTTAGTTTTAAGTTATATTTACATCCCACCCTTGCCATAAAATTGATATTTTCTTTAAAATGCAAAAAATGCATTTAGTAATGACTGGTCTTCACATGTATTCATTCCTGCCTGAATTCCACCAATGAATCGCTGCCAAACAAATAGACAATATGTTTTTATTTGTATAAATTCCAAGATGACTGAATAGCCTTGATTAATTCTTAACAATTGAATAATACCAACTGAAATATAATTCAGTACCGTTTTATTGAGTCATAGGTGCTTTTAAAATCTAGCTTGGAATGTGGATTGAAATCTGTAAATCAGAAAGCAAATGAACAGTTTATTGCAACTGAAACAATTTTTTGAGGGAAGAGTATTTGTCTGCCACCCTTTTCTTCCTCAATAGGCTTCATTTTCTGATCTAGGGTAAATGAAAGATAGTGTAAATGAAAATATATTTTCCTGATCCGAGGTTAACTCAACCAAGTTGCATTGTACAAATTATCCAAATCTCAGTTAGGTGCATTAACAAAAGTCAAGTCCTAATGTGTTGCACCTTATGTGTTGAACACAGATTCTGTGCAAGTTGTGTGTAGACAATCTCAACCAAAGAAAAAATTGGTTGCCTACAAAATGATTTAGGTAATTCTCCAAATGAAAAGCCTTTCTACACAATGCCTCAAATTTACAAGAGTTTACCTGCTGGTTCATGGCAGTACTAAACCGTCAGTTGGTAAGGTTTTGATAACATGAGCTTGCACATTATTTAAAATTGGTTATAAAAAGCTGTATAGTGCACGTACAGTATTCCCATTATATGTCTTGATATCCCAGTCAAACCTGCTATTTTTACAGAAGTACATTAAAGTGAATTACAATTCATTTTAATCAAAAAATTGTCCACATCATGAATGTCTACGATTCACACGACTTGTTCAGGAATTTTTAAATCGTGTACCTATCTCAAGTCTTTTGTTAAAATTTTTCATAACTATTACAAGTACTTTTAATGTTTATGATAATGCATTTCATTTTTATTCGGAAATGCAGGCTATATGGAAACTACTAGTTCTGGTAATTGGTGTTTTACATTTCTTTATTTGCTATAATAACTTTGCGTTTAAGACGATTGGCCCTGACAACGAGTAACAAAGCATATCCTGCTACAATCCAAGGATTTCCTACATCCCAGTGCATCTTGGAAATGGAATTAGCCTGCTCAATTCAGTCATCACAGTCTTTTCATTTTGTCAGCTGAGAATGTTTTGCTGAGTGTCTATAGAGACCATAACAATAGTTCTCTTTGAAATTGGGAAAGGTCTTTCCTATCACCACAGATGAATGAAAAGCAAGATCACTTGATGTGCAGAAACCTTTTACTGCAAAAATATTTTCATAGTAGCCAATTTTGCATTGTTTTTATCTATAACGAAACAAGTTATTTCATACCTTCGAGTTGGCTATCCATTAGAATTCCTGAATGTTTCCTCATCTCCAGAAGAGGGAATAATAATTTAGTCTATCCTTCCGAACAGATAAGTGTCCTTGGTATATGGGTAAAACCTGCCCATGCTCTGTACAGGATAGGAAATGCATCTCCCCTCACTTATATCCCAGTAATGCAAACAAAATATATTTGTTCGTGTGGATGAATAGTAGCTAAAGAATAACTTTGTACATTGGACATGAAATGTTTCCACTGTTCGTTTACACAAGCAATAAATAGAGCAGGGAACCAAATTTATATCAATGCAGGTGGCCAATAGTTAATATAAAAGTTGAAACCCAGTTCCACCATCAAGGTAGAATTTATACATGGTTAAATCCTTTAAAGCTGGTGAAGTTTAGGTGTCTTAATTCAGGCACCTTTGTTTCCTTGTGTTCTGCTAAATGGATGAACTGATATTTTGGAGGAAAATTCACCAGTTCATCCTAATATCACTATCCTTGGCCTTTAGTCTAAATGTACATTTGTGCTATGCTCCAGTTTCAGCAACCTGGCAAGTATGATGAGTGTGATTAATCAATTGTCAGAAGTGTAAGGCTTATGGTAACACCCATAAGTTTTGTCTTTCACTTTCCATTGTTCTCATCTCAAGTGGATGGCGTAACAGCTCAGTAGTTCAATCAGCAAAGAGCTTGCAAACCAGAAGGCTGCAAGTATTATCTTGAACTGCAAGCAAGGTGCCTTGTCATTTTGAATTGTGTACAGGTAGTAAATGCTTCATTTCTGGTGCATGGGTCAATCTGGTGAGACTGGTCCTTTCCCTGCAACATTGTTTCTGCAGTATAGTCAAGGTTTCTGCAGGATCCTATCACCCAGTGGCATATTGATAACCATTCAGTTGTTTATCTTGTAACCACTGACGTAGCAACATTGATGACTGTCTTGGTAGAATTTTCATGGCCCACATTTTGTTGTACCGTCAGCTAATAGGTGGAGTGGCAGAGTCTTAGGTTTTTAGGCAGCTCATCAAGCTCAAAATAAAATAAAAGTAACATGAAGAGTGTGGGAAAGGGGAATGGGAAAAGCAAATGTAAGATCTCTATATGCAATATTGTCCCAATTTTAATCTGCAGTCCTATATTCGGGTTGTAAACCTGCCCTTCCAGAGAATAATTTACGGTATTATCCTGGATTAATTTAAGTAAAGTCAGTTTTTGGTGTGTTAATAACAGACCTTATCTTGCAAATTTTAATTTCTGGAGTGTATAGTGTGTCGGTAAATGGTTTCAGAGATTTACCAGTCCCAAGTGTTTAAGCTATTGCATTAATGTTTCAGAAAAGGTTTTATTTTTGGTGGTGATTCTGGAATTAAGTAGTTTCTCTCAAAGAACCAAAATACAATGGTCTGGATCTAGGTGCTGATTACAGGATTCCACACTATGCACTCAGGAGAAAAATGTTTTAATTTGATGACTATTTTCTTTGCTGCTGTAAGAATTGAAAAAAAAAGTTGAATGATTTAGAAATGGTTTCATTTTGGTTAAGCTTTCATATTTTTTGTTTTGTACTTTTACCTTCCAGCTTTTTTTTCCTTCCCAGTTGATTCTGATCAATTTAATCAAGAAAGCTTGAAGAGAAATTGTATTTCTGCAGTTTACTTAATTGTTGAAAAGTTAAAAGTTCTGGTAATTGCATTTCGTACAGTTTATTCACAAGTGACATTTTGCTTTGCATAACTGAGTTTTATTTCAATGGACTTCACTGTGGCCCTCCCTGTACATTGCTTTGTTCTTTTGATTCCATTTTGAGACTAGTAGGATATATAATACAGTAATTGTCATATCCATCAATCTTGTCTGAGATTCAAAAAGATGGAAGCAAAGTAACTCAACAGCTTATAGACAGTTTAGTTTTTAAAAGGGGTTTCAAGTATTAAACTATCCTTGACCATATGAAAATAATGTATTGTGGAATGTTGGTCTTTCACTATTGACATACATTTATAAATAAAATGGGGAGGGGTGCTTTGTTATGGCTATACTGGAGGGGATGGGAATTTATGGACGTAAATGCCTTAACAGATGGGCTTTTGGATTATTTATGTAAGCTACAAATATATTTTTAAATATTTTGAAATGAACCAAAGTTAAAAGGTGTTCAGTGGGTTTTTAAATCATTCCAAATGGGAAGGATTAACTGAAATATTCTGAATGGACAGCCTTGCACTTCTACTGATGAACTGCTAAATAAAAATTGGTGAAAATCCAGTTGAAATGGAAGATTTTCAGTACGGAATGGAAAGATGTTGGGAGTCTAATAATGTGATGTGGTCACCCAAAATTGGAAAAAGAAAGCAGATTCCCATACTTTCCATAGAAATGATAAGGAACAGATGGAGAAGACACCTGGTGATCTGTGTTACCAGTTCTGCCTTGTTGGAATATCTGAACAGACACATTTCAGTCAAAATAAATTTCAGACCAGTTGAGAAAAACTGCTGAATAAAAATGTACATCCAATGCAATGAATATTAAGTTTACAATAAAATTGTAAAATTCAAATCACCCATTTGCCCTCATAATTCCAATCTGTAGTCCATACTTAGCATTATCAAGTTTTCATGGCAAGAAAAAAATACATTAACAGTTTTGGCTACCAAACTATTACAATCAGTATAGGAGCTTGAAAATTATATAGTATAGTAAAGTATAGTCCTTGAAAATTAGCAGAATTTTTATACACTGTAAATTGTACCTAGGGCATTGCTCAATAGTAGAAAGAACCATTTAAGATTTTTTTTAGCATCCTGCTACAACTACTACACCGTAAATTGATCAGGCACATCAGGCATCAGTATAAAATCCATTGGTCTTGCTTAGCCACCTATTTAACTTTCAGAAGAACTGAATTGAAAATGCAGATGAAACCAGTTAATTGGGAAATCTAAATAGGACATCAACATTCCCGTTGATGAAAAAAATTGTGTCGGTTAAAATACATTTGCAGTCAATTGGTAACTGAGAAAATATCTCCACAAGTCTCTGAATAAGTTCTAAATTAATACCTCCATTAACTGGCATCAGTTGTATTTATTAAAAATTATCAGCAGTTCTGTGCACTAAAACTTTAATGCACATAAATGCGCAGTGGTTCATGGAAAATGTATTGCGCTGTAGAGCTCATGCTCCAGTGGGCTACAATTCTTGGAGATGTACAATTGTCTCCAGATAAATGCATCCTGGAAAAGTGTAAAATTATAGTATTCCAAATTACTTCCATTCCCATTATACAACATTTCTAATATACATAAGATAGTTGGGACTTAAGAGTCGGGTGTGCTGTCTTATTTTTCTTAAGCATATAGAAAGCTCTGCATTGATTTTAATATCCTCACACAGTTGCAATCTAATCCTGTCCTAATCAATCCTTTCTGAATCAATCCCTTTTGGACAACATTGTTAATGTGTTTAGATAATATTGTCTATCAGCTCTGAACGCTGATCCAAGCATGCAATTTCTTCTGGGTTTAAGGTGATTAGAATCCTATGCTTTAGTAATTCAATATTGCACTCCCACTGTGGACTGACCTACAGGATTGTCACATTGACATTCAGTTTTATTCAGCCGAAATGTCATCTCTCCAGCAGTTGGGTATTGTATAGTTTTTTAAAAAATCTCTTCATAGCGAGACTGCTCAAACGTAAAACTAGAAGTACAAAGCCTTACAACTCTGGTGGGATGGAGGGGAGAATGTGTGACATGACAAGTGAGATCCAATAGAGTATATTCTTATTCAGAAGATGACTTGACAAAGTACAATTCCAGAATACTATGTGCTTCAGTCCTACCTAAAGGAAGTCTGCATGAGAGATAGAGGATATTATGCAATTTTTTCTGTGATAGTGTAGACTTCCAAAATATTTTTTCACATGTAGGCAACAAATACTCGATTCCGAATTTTTCTCTCTAAAGATGCATTTATCAGGATTTGGCCATCTGCTGGTGTATTTACTTTTTCAGGCCAATGAAATGCCAATTTGGTTGTCATTTGTGTGAAGAGTTCCTGTTGCACAGCCTCTCATCTTCAAAGCGGATACTTCTTCTGTTGCAGTTTCACAGATTCTACACACGTCCTCTAAATTCCGCTAATGCCTACATTATTTTCTTATTTACTCATGTAACCATGGTTTAATTGGGATATTTTGCTTGAGGAAAAAAAGGTCATAAATTTGCATTTTTCATTCCATTCAGCTGTACTAGTAATAGATCGCATGACTCAAAGGGTACATGAGGCCTAATCAGAATCAGTTTAAAGAAAGTACATAAAAATGACTTTTTCTTGTAAATAGTTGTGTAAATATTGGCAATTGGAAATTAGAATGGTAGAAATAATTTTCAGAATCCGATCCTATTTTTATTTTATACAGTATTTCTCAGTTGTGATCTTTCAAATTTAAAGCCAAATGGCAGGAAATCGAGTTTGTACCAGTTTCATGAAGTATGTCTTTGGTTACTTGTAAATAATTTTAACTCAAATAAAAATTGCTACTTTCAGTACAGTCAGTGCTGTAAATTGTTTTGTGTTTATGCAAGGTTTAATCTTGTATAATCTTTTCAGGTAAAATATTATCCTTGAATTTGATGCTTCCTTTATCACGTTGCCAAAATATCTCAAAGTGTTTACTTACAGGATTTGTAAGTGATTGTGGCAGCAATGTCCCATTAACAGCCATGAGGTGAATAACCGATTTTATCTGGGGATTGCTGTCCAGGATACCAGTGAGAAACCGCCTTCTTTTTCTCACCTAGTGCCATGGGATCTTTAACGTCCATCTGAACGGGCGGTCAGGACTTCAAATTAACATTTCATCTGAAGGACAGCACTTCCCAGTGTTGCACTTGACGGTAGGCAAGGCTATGAGCACAAGATCCTGATGTGGGGCTTAAACACAGCCTCTGACTGCGAGGCCAGAGTGTTGATTCATGGCAAGTGATGAATAAATTGAAGGAATTAACATTTTTCAAACGCAAACTCCCATCTCCATAAATATGATAAAGTTTCATACTCATAAAAACAAAATAAAATACGCAATTAGAATGTAACTATCATTTTTATTCCACAAAATTAGTAAATTATGTATATATTAGAATGCAATTCAACCTCCTGTTACAGTATGAGACAGATAAATATAGAATAATAATAATAATCCTTGCATTTGATATAGCGCTTTTCACGTCGGGAGGACGTCCCAAAGTGCTTCACAGAACACACTAAAGTGAATTGACTATATTTGTGGGCGAACACGGCAGCCAATTGCGTACAGCAATGTCCCACAAACAATCGTAGATTAAAAATGACCAATTTATTATTGTTTTTGGTTTTGGAGGGATTATTATTAGGCGTGTGGAGTAAGGAAACTTGCCCAAGGTTTCGCCCTGCCTGGAATTAAACTCAGGTCTCTCACTTGCAAAGCAAGTGCTCTAACCACTGAGCTACAGGACTCCACAATCTACTTTAGAGCAGTGTTTAAGAGCCTGCATGTCTTCTAGAATCTAGAACAATCTTACGGCTTATCTAGATTCTGTGGAACAATAGAAATCCTACATAAATCTTTAACTGCAGCTCTGTAGAATTCATGAGGAAATCCCAAATCCAATTGTCTACAATAATGCAGTGCATCATTGGGAGTAAAGATGTGCATTGTGGAATCATGTTTGTGCCAATATCTATTGCTAACTTCCCATTCATATTCCTCAAGTCTTTTGATTTGGTCACATAAGACATTTCAATAGATCCTGACCCATTTCAATTGGGTTTGACACAAAGCAATCACTAACCTATTTGTTAAGTTTTGATTGTTTCAACCTCTGGAAATGGAGAGAAAGGACAGCTCTTCAGCTGGGTGTCAATGCCTCCACAAAGCATCAGCACCATCTCATTTATATTATTGCACTACAAAGTCAGTGCTGGTATTGGTAGCAACGCTCCAGTAGAGGCTGTGTAAAATTTATGTTCATTCTGCTATGTAAAAGAAGACATGCAGAACATTATCTCCGAGGTTCCTCCACATGGGAATCTAGAAACCATGTCAACATAAACAATCCCTTAATACCCATATAACAATAGATGTATGCAATACTGACTTGCTCCACAACTAGCAGCATAACTAATCATGATGCATAACTATATTTTTCCCCTGACTTGGCATAAATGTTGGTCCACTTATTTGTTTTTAGTGATGTATACGAATTTTGCACAATTTAAGAGTTAGTCAACAACTTACTTTATTTGGCACCCTTTAGGTAGTCAACAACTTATTTTATTCAGCACCCTTTAGGTAGGATAATGCCTTGGAGCATCAGATGCCAAGTGGTTGAGGGGAAAGGTGGGAGGTGCTGATAAGTGAGATTGAAAAGGTAGGTTTTAAGATGGGTTCTAGATGGATAGAGAAGAGAGTTCCAGAGGGAGGAAGTTCCAGTGGTTTGGGAATTTGAATGTTGGTGGCAAGAGGGGGTCCAGGGATGCTCAGGTAATCCCAATTACCCAAGCAGAATGTGTGTGTGTGTGTGGGGGGGGGAGATCAGAGAGATGGGAAGGTGACATCGGGCTACAGTTAGAATGCAAGTGGGTTCTAGTTTGATGATGTATTTAATTATTAATTTGGCATAATGCATCTTATTTGCACATTTATATGATCAGGTTCATCATTTAAATGTAATCTCACGGTGCCTGACATACATAGTTGCTTCAATTATTCCTTCATCAATTTATACAGCTGCTTTCATGAACAAAGTTCAGGCACTTCGATAAATCTTCCTTTAGGAAGACACAAGACNTTTTTTTAACATGCAGAAAACTGATTGTGCTCCATCTGCTCAAAATGTAGTCAGTATTTTCACCACATACTTAAAACTGTAGATTTACTGAGGAGACTCTTAGTGCAGTTGTCTTTTTTTCAATTAATTTGGTGACAAGAGTTTCCTCTTCCATAAATCATATCAATAATTTCATTTTCCCCGAAGGGCTGTTTCCTCCAAATAATTTTTTCTCTTTCTTTGCAGTACACTTGTAGCCTGTATCCTGATGCAGTCTCTGAACAAAAATAAATGCCCTTGCATTCCAATATAACCCAACCGAAACCCTCGTCCATGCCTTCGTCACTTCCCGACTGGACTATTCCAATACCCTCTGCGTTGGTTTCCCAAGCTCCACCATGCACAAAATACAATTAATTCAAAACTCTGCCAACCAGATACTCACCTGCACAAAACTCCATATCACTCACAGCAGTCCTTGCCCAATTACTGAATGGGTCGATTTCAAGATCCTCTCGCTTGTTTTTAAATTCCCTTCATGCCCTCACACCTCTCTACCTATCTAACCTGCTTACCCTCCACTCCACCACCCTTTGCTTCTGCTCGGCTGGCTCTGGATTCCTGTTTTTCCCTTTGTCCTCTCCACTCCCACATCGGTGGCTGTGCCTTCAGCCACAACGCCCCAAAAGTCTCAATCCTTCGCCTTGCCATCTCCCTCCCGCCTCCAATCGCTTCTAAAGACTTTCCTTTTTCATCTTGCTTACAATCTCCCTCTCCCCCTGGCTTGTTGTCAAGAGCTCTGAGATGCTATCCCTCATGCAGGACCCTATATAAATGCAAGTTGTTGTAAAGTAATTGGGATATTGACAGTTGTAACCAGTTTTGATTTAGAAACCTTAAAGTAAATGGTCCTACTTGAAGACCTGCACCTTCCTGCAACAAGATGAGTTACTGGAATCCCCTTTTTGCAAGGAGCCATCAACATGATTATAAGACAATCTTTGTCTTGTTTTTCCTTTCTATCTAGAATACTTTGAACAGAAAATAGCTCCTCCCCTGACATTCCTTTAAATTAATTTATTTTAAGTAAGTCAGTCTTACTTCTTGACCTTTTACCTTCTTACTTTTGTTGTTGACATAACATTGAAGACCACATTGAAATTGATCCCAACATAGTTTGCGATCCTCATTTATTATGCGGAAATGATGGCAATATAATTGTACCTTCCACATGCTGTGTTCTTTAGGGAGCATCAGTTTTGATTATATTGCCCAAGCTGAAGCACAGTATTATAATAATAATACTTTGGTCTAATACTTGTTTTAGTACATTATTGCTGCATGGTGCAGATGTGTTAACATTGGATGTGGGATTGGTTGTGTTGCATATCTAATTAATAATAATCATTTGGATAAGAAATAGTCAAATTCCTTCAGGAGAGGAAGGGAGAGAATTAAGAGTAACAAAAATTGTGGGGAAAAAATCCCATAAATGTAGTTATACTTTGAACAGTCTTTATGTAACTGTGAGATCTAGAAATTTCAAGTCTTGAGGGGATTTTGGTTGTCCAATTCCTGAGCCTGGCAGGTTGGCAATACTCTAAGGCAGTGTTAATGATAGACCAACAGCTTGGTTAATTCGCAGGACTTATTCACAGTCTAGATCACTGAGAAAGCAAAGTAAATATTTATTGACTGTTCTTGGCACCTAGATGTTTCATGGTATTTATGCAAATTATAAATCACAAAACAAATTTTGAATGGTACATGAGCAGCGTTCAAGTATTTCGTGTGCATCAAATAATTATAATAATGGTGCCTTACACATTAATGCAGCCTCGAGTACAGCAAAGCCTGAACAACTACATACTGTTTCAGACTCGTTAACTGAAAGAGCAGATCACCTTGGGAGCTTGGGCTCCTATTCCAGGCTGCCATTCCAGTGCAGTGTTGGGTGAGCACGACTTTGCGGGAGGTGCTGTCCTACAGATGACATGTTAAAAGGGGGACCCGGTCGACTGAGTGGGTGGATGGTAATAATTCCACGGCGCTACACAAAGAGAATTGAGTTTCTCCCAGTATCCTGGCCAAGAATCGTCCAGATCAAATCGGTAATCCAGTTCATGGATTGCTTTGGGGAACATTGCAACGTACAAATTAGTAACCACAATTTTTACAACAAAAAAAAGTCCTGCGAAGCGCTGTGGATTGTGATGAGACACCGCATCAAATTATTCCGATGCAGCTCTGGCAATAAAGCGCCTTCACTTAAATGAGCCTCTAATTCCACTCTCGTTCCAAATTAACTTTGGCACATCTACAACCTGCGGATAAACGACGGCAATACGTTTTCACTGCTGTTCTCCAAGGGTAGAGGTGAAATGCAAGGATTATTATAAATGCTCATTTTATTTTGCAAACTTCTAGACCGTGTGTGTGTGTGGTTTTTTTTTGTGTGTGTGTTGTGGAAAAAAAAGTAGTGTTAAAAGTTGTGAATGGAAACCCAGCGCCTGACATTGAAAGTGGAAAAAATGGGTACGAGTTACTTGAAAGTCAACGCCAGCGATGAGCGACTTTTTTTTCTCTTCGTTTTGTTTTGTTTTCTTAATAAAATAATAATAATAATAATNAAAAAAAAGAGGAAAAAGTTCAGATCGTCCATCGCTGTTGCTCAAACATCAATTGACAGACAGTCCATCGGACCTCTCGTCCCAATCGCTGCAGTCGGAGACCGCCGAGACCTCCCCTTCGCTCGTGCAATAGTGTCCCAAACCCTCCAAATCTAAGAAAACGTCGTGTTTCTTTCTCGCCCTCTGCGGACCACCTCCTCCTCCTCCTCCTCCTCCGACGCTTTGGGCGATGGTGGAGTTGATGGGCGCAGTGAGCGGCCTCGGGTGGGCTGCGCTGCTCTGGTGCTCGGAGTCTCCTCTCTGCAGCAGTTCGCTCAGAGCCCCGATGTAGATTTGCGCCATCTGCAGCGTCTCGTACTTGGACAGTTTTTTCTGGCTGTTGATCTCCGGGACGACGCTCCGCAGCAGATCGAACCCGGCGTTCAAGCCGCGCATCCGCCTCCTCTCCCGGGCGTTGGCCGCCAAACGCCGGCGCTTCTGGATCCCACCCGGAGCGCACTGATCGCGGGCGGGGAACCGGGGACGCGGCGGCGCGTCGCCGCTCAGGGCACCCGGGTCAGGGCGGGAGGACCTCCACCCGGACTCCCCGGCGCCCATCTCGGAGCTCCTCTCCACCCAGTCCGGGTGGGTGGGACGGCAAAGCCCCGCGCACTCCCCGCCGCAGCTTCTCTGCTCCCCTCCGCCTCGATCCGCTTGTAACCCGCAGCTCCAGCGCCTCCATCGTCCGCCGTCTCCTGTTGGCGCGGGGGGGTCGGGGGTTGGTGACAGGTGGTCCTTGCGTTCGGAGTGCATCCCGAGGCGGTGATGGTGATGGTTCCCCCCCACACACACACACACACCCCCCGATGTTCCGAGGAAGCTTTCAGGTGCGCTTCTCTGGGGCTGCGGGTCCCCCTGGAGACGCCGCGCTCCGGTTTGGGACGTGGTGGCCTCAAAGCTCGTGGGCTTCGAGTTATTGTAGAAGGGAGAGAGGGGGGGGGGGTGGGGGGAAAGTTTGGGGAAAAGTTTTTTTTTTTGCAAAAGTTTTCTGGATTTTAAAGGCAGTCGCGTGCGAACAGCCAATGGTCGGACGCATCGCATCTCTGTCGCGTGTGTGGAGCCAATGGATTGAAACAATATCGTGGTCGCGTGTGAGCACCCAATCGAGACAACACCCCCCCCCCCCACCCACACACCCCCACCCCCACCACCATCCTTCACCCCCCCCCCACCCCACACCCTGGAAATCAATCACCAAACCACTGAAGAGGTTGCACTTGATTTAATTCAGATTATCTCTCGCTTCAGCGGGGACATGACTGCAATTGCTCGGCTGCACCAAAGATTTAAATCACAGGAGGGAACGACTGACTGGTCCTGAGCGAATGTGTAGTTACCTCCTGTTCACTGACTAACCACGCGCTGCAAATTTATCCACGGGGACATCGCTGCCCTTAGAAAGACTTTTGTACTGAAGTGCTTTCGTTCCTTTGCAAATGTTACCCCCGCTATTCCTGTTGCAATAACTGCTGCTGTGGGAGTGGTTCTTAAAGGGTAGTGTTGTTGACTCATGACACGTTTTTATCAGTGTAGGAGTTTCCAGGAATTAAAAGCGTAAAGAGTTTCCAGAAATACAGTCAAACGCGTGTTTCTCAAACGTTTTCTTCTACTAATTCTCCCGAATAACTGATGGTTTTTGCAAGTCTGTGCAACTTAATGCACAGGGTGTCGGGGAACTACTGAAGGTATAGCATTTGCTAAACGTATTGCATTTATAATGTATCCAGGAATTGATTCTGGAAACTATTACGCATCATACTATCAATAATCGTTTAATGTAGTGATGTCTTAGTCAAAGGTAAATGCAGGGCAACAATTAAACTTTTGCTGATCACACTGCAATAAGTGCACTTCAATGAACATCGAGGTGTCAGCCTGACTTAGTTAGAAGGTTATTCAGTTGCAGGGCAAGTGGGTCAGCAATATTCTAAGGCACTAGTGGTGGCAGACCAACCACTCACAAGGGAGCAGGGATTATTCTCGTTCAGCTCCTGATCATGATACCAGCTCAAAGCTTTAATGGGTAGGGTGCTCCCAGCTGGACAAGCAGTGGGAAGCTTTCCAGGTGGTTCTCACAACGGCAAGTTTTGCAACTGTAACTGGTTTGCCTCTTTGCAATATCCCATTGCATCATTTGGAAATGCCAAGTCTTGACTTTCAACAACCTGCACCTAATACTCTGAGAAATTTAAAAAAAAGCAGACTGTGTCCCATCAAGGTATTCTATTTCAGACAGGAAAAGTTCCATGTGTAGTTGCAACATATGTGAAACTGTTTGGTTGGGATACCAAAAAAAAAAGCATTGTGATGGGTTTCTCCATGTGCCAGATACCTGAATTACGAAACCACAGCTTGCTTCAGCGTATATGATCAAGATCCATTTCCTTTGCACTCCTAACAGATATAATTTGCCTTTTTAAGAGAAGTAAGATTGTGGATAAACCTAATATTATTCATAGGTTGGACTATCAGAGAATTATGCGGTTTGATATGTATCAGAGGCTTGCAAGTTTGTGAGTCAATGTGAATTTTATTTTGCTGCTTTAATTTAGCATATAAATTAATAACAGATGAAGCTTTTTTTATCCTTTTAGTTGTCAGATCATCTCTCTTTGCCAAAGCATTTCTACTTTTTGGCCAATGCACACCTTTTTTGAAATCATGGCTGTGAGCCAATGCCCAATGTAACTGTTTGGACGGGTTTCCTTTCAACAATCTAATGAAAAGCTTGGATACATTCCAAGTAGTAGACAGATATGCCAGCTAGCTGGTGCACAGTTAAGTCCTTTTAGATGACCAGAGTACATAAGAACATAAGAAATGCTAGATGAAAAAAGACCAAGATCCATCTAGTTTGCCTTCCACCTTCCTGGCGGTTGCATGCACATATGTCCGAAACTGCCTATGTACTATATCCATCAATGCTATTTCCTAAAAGAAACTATCTGTGTTTGAATGAATCAACACTTCCTGCTTCAACTCTTTCCCCTTTAGGGAGCCTGTTCTACAGGTTCACTATTCGCTCACTGAAATAGTGTTTGCATAGATTCGTTCTGAATTTACCCCCTTTCAATCGCAAGCCTATTACGACTGTTTGTGGGACATTGCTGTGCGCAATTGGCTGCTGCGTTCGCCCACAAATATACAGTCAATTCACTTTACAGTGTGTTCTGTGAAGCGCTTTGGAACGTCCTCCCAACGTGAAAAGCGCTATATCAAATACAAGGATTATTATTTTTATTATTATGTCCTCTGGTTTTACTATTCTGGACAAGTTGAAGCAGCCTGTCATGATCTATATTGTCTTGTCCCTTTAGAATCTTAGACAGCAATTATGTTGCCTCTCAATCTTCTCTTTTCAAACGTGAACATGCTCAATTTACTTAGTCGCTCCTCATAGTCCAGTTCTTCCATTCCCTCAATCATTTTGTTTGCCCTCTTCAGTATCTTCTTGATTTCTCTAATATCCTTTTTGCACTGGCGACGAGAACTGTACACAGTACTCTTAAGTATGGTCTCACCAAGTAGTTTGATTAGTTTGGTAGTTTGAGTAGTTTGGTCAATCTTCACCAATGACTAAGGAAAGAAGAGCATGGATGTGGGATTTTGTTTTATATTTTCCTGTCAGTCTTTGGTAGAAAGTGAAATAACTAATCAGGAAAATGGTACACCAAAGGGCAAGCGATAGATAATGAAAATAATATGCTTTGAAGGTGATGATTTCAAGTCTTACCTATAGAAGGTTGTAAGGATTAATTTACCAAATTGAAGCACCATACCCTATCTACACTCTGGTTAGAGCACTCGCTTTGCAAGTGAGAGACCTGAGTTCAATTCCAGGCAGGGCGAAACCTTGGGCAAGTTTCCTTACTCCACACACCTAATAATAATCCCTCCAAAACAAAACAATAATAAATTGGTCATTTTCAATCTACGATTGTTTGTGGGACATTGCTGTGCGCAATTGGCTGCCGTGTTCGCCCACAAATATACAGTCAATTCACTTTCCAGTATATTCTGTGAAGCGCTTTGGGACGTCTAGAAGACGTGAAAAGCGCTACATCAAATGCAAGGATTATTATTATTATTACACTCTGGTTCAAAAGTAATGTGTATTTCTAGTGATAGCTATGGTCTTATTAACTTTCTTAGTACATTAAAGATAATTAAGGGCATGTCAGGACTATATCAACAGCAAAAGGCAATAGGTTGACCAGAAGGTCACATGTGACCATATAGTAATATACATTTACCATATATGTGCGGAATCAGTTGTCATTTAACAACATAACTGCTGATATCTGAGGTTAGATTTGAGATTCAATAATGCAGGGAATTTGGAATTCTTCCCTTCAATTCAATTTGATGTTAGAATCTGGAGTAAAGTTCAATTGATATCGTGTTTTTTTTAGGTCACTCAAATACATCCATCAATTTCTACAGAGCTGTGATAACAAAGATGTAACAATGTTGATTACTTGCCCCCTTGACCAAGCATTGTGTAAAGTACAGAAAAAGAGAAATATACTGAAAAAAACATTTAATTAAAAAATGCAATCAATAAAAACAGGTAATAGTTCTACAATATGAAAGTAAATTCAACACTTGAGTTAAAGGAAATAAATGAAGCTGAGTTCCTTACTCAGAAACATCTGAAGTACTTTAAAGTGTGTTATCTCACAAACATACAGTCACTACACTTTACAATATATCCTGTGAAGCGCTTTGGGACATCCAATGTGGAAGGAGCTATACCAAATGTAAGGATTGTTATTGTTGTTTGAGATGCCATTCCAATGTAAAAGACTATAAAAATGTAAATTACATTGTATAAATTCTTAATATCACAAAGTGATCCAGCAGCTAAAAGGTAACATTTGGTCCTTGACTTAAATATGCTCCTGCAGGCTTTAGCCGGATGTCTGTTTGACTGGAAATAGGGAGGTATTATCAGCAGTGGACCCTGAATCATTTCCTAGCTACAAAGTGGAATAATGGTACAAAATTAGAAGATTATTTCCAAATAACTACTTAATATTCTGTAGACCATTCTGGGACGTGCTGTCATTTGTGGCATAAGATGTCTCCAGATTGGGCTCCGGGACACACTGCGATAGTCCATAGAGTTTCTGTTTGTGAGATAGAAGCAGATATGAATTTATTTGAGAAACTGAGGAAAGAAAATAACATAAAAGAAAGGACACAGGGTTAGCAGGAGAAAATTTAAAAAATGTAAAGAAACTGAACATAAACCAAAACAAACTACCCTTTGTACTATGGAATACATAATGTAAATTAAAAGATATCAAAATTATTAGTGAAACATTATCACATCCAGGGAAGGTTTACAGTTTGTCATTTGGATTCTCTGAAAAAGTTTGGGGTAAAAAGGCATTTGACTTTTGAGGCTGCTTTAATTCGCAGATCTTCACTCTTACAAAACAAGATGAGAATGACTGACTGTCACAATGAATCATCCCAGACCCCAGGGTGTTGGCTTTTAAGCTGTACCTGATTCAAGGATTTCATGTGGACTAAGGATCCCACCCGTAGCTGGCATACAGCGGTGGTGTTTGATCTGAAACCAGCAACAGTCTCATATCATAGCCCATTAAGAAGCTTCAGTAATTTTTTACTGAATTGTGCCTTGCTACAAAAGCCAGACTTGTCAAGACCACCTACCTCCCTCCCTCTTTCTCCCTATCAAAATCTCTGGCCAATTTCCACATGTGCTGTTGGTCTGTTGGATCATTTCTTCTTCTTTGTCTGTAATGAACTTAAATAAAAGAGCATGCTCACTCCTCCTGAAAGAAGGCTAATAGGATTAAACTGACTGCTGCGGATATGAGTTGCCAATTATACCCTTAACATTTTGCAGAGACTAGCCAGGGACAGACAGCCGTGTGTCACTGGAGTGAGGGGAGAGAATAGGAGGCAGCAGGGAGCTGTCCACATCACTTCAGCAGCTCACTCTCAGGGAAGTGCATTGACTGCTGTCTGGCACGGCGTGAACATTGTTTGTTTCTGTTACTAGTTAAACATTTTCTCTTCTGAATTGTTTTCAAAGTCCAGCAATAGTGTATAGCTGCGAGGATCTTGCGTTTGAAGTTTTCTGCTTCTTTATTGATCCCTTTCTAATTCATTTAAAAACTACAAGAAGCTTGATCACCAAATTAATTTGCATCCTGAGATTTGATGCTCTGAGATTTGGATATTCTTCAGAATGTGGCACAAATGCTATTACATTAAATGTTTTTATTATTATCCTTGTAATTGGTGTAGTGCCTTATCACGTCGTTGAGATGTCTCAAAGCTCTCTCAGAATATGCTGTAAAGTGAATTGAATGTGTATTTTGTTGGCAAAAATAGTGCAATTACTAACAATTTTATATTTGTTATTAGTATTTTATTTTGTATTTAATTTCCCTCACTTTAATGTACCACACAATGCTTCATACTTGGTCTCTATTTAGAGTCTGCCGCAATCCTATGTTTTCTGGGTAGGTTTTGGACAGCCCATTATGAAAATACTACTGCTGGTCCATTTAATGTTGGAAGTGCAGGGCATGTCTGCTGTAGCAGATGCTGTCTGCTGCATTGATCATTTTTTTCAATGTCGTTCTTTGCATTTTAATCTTATTTTCAAATTACAATTAGATTTAAACTAATGATTTTGTAGTTTTGTAGAAGTAAATGGATCAGCAATGTGATATCCTAAACTCATCCATTATCTTCCTCTCTGTATTAATTTTAACCAACACAATAACACAGAAACGGTTTGAGGTTTATATTTTACATAATTTTTTTTCTTCAATTTTATCTCCTTTTGCTTCCTGCTTCTGTCAACTTCTTTTCTACATAGCTACTGTCCACTGGGCATAAATGATCTTTCAATCTCTAGTCATGTTTGACGCTTTACCATTGTCAACAAAAGCCTTATATCTTTGTTCTCATAGTTTGTGTCAAATTGTTTGCTTGTTTGCTACCTCATCTGTGGCTCTCATTAGTTTGAAACCACAGTCATATCCTGTTTATTTCCTCTGTTACTGCTTCTAGTTGTCTTCACTTGCCTTTTATATGACTCCAGTCCTCACTAAGTATATTTAAAATATTTTTGTTTGACTTCTTTATTAAATTATTTGGATTTTGTTCTTGCTATGTATCTCTCTTCTCACCTTCTTTCCACCTCCTTTAAAATGGTCTTTAAAAATATTTTTTCCCCCATTTTATGTTATTTTTATTTCTGTTTCCACTGAATGCTTCCTAGAACTTTTCTTGTTGCTCTAGTGTTTGCATTTCCAAATGATGTGTCTCAGTGTCTTACTATATTTTTGCTTATTTTGTGAGTGTCTGTATTTTCCTCATCTTGGAAGAGGCACTGAAATCAAATAGACTGCAGTGAAGTTATTAGTGATAGATTAACAAGCATTAGCACTAGCAAAAGATGTTCCCTTGGTTCCAACATCTTTGAAGTCTGACTACAATATTTCAATCTCCATCTAGTGGTTGAAATGAAAAATGTCTTTTGGAAAAACTGAAGATGTTCAAAAATTATTTTAAATTGATGATTTCCAACAATTAAATTCGATAAACACATATGATAAAACATGATGAGATAAATCAACACATTAGCAAAAATGGAATGATAAAACTTGCATTTGCAAAGTGCAGCAATTGGTGTAATGTCGGTGAATTTTGGTGAATTCGAATGACGGAAATTCAGCCAATATACTGGGAGTTTACAATTTTGTGTCGCACAGTATACAGTGTTTCTACCACAAAACGGCGTGTAATCTCTCCCCGGATGGCAAGAGGTGAATCCCTTACTTCTTCTGGACTTGAAACCCCATGATCTCTAATATATGAATATCACTGCATGGCTGATTGTGGAACATTGTTGTGTGCAACTGGCTGCCGCATTTCGCCCACAAAATACACAGTCAATCCACTTTACAGTATATCCTGTGAAGCATTTTGGGACATCTCAACAACGGGATAAGGTGCTATATGAAATGCAAGGATTATATTATTAATATTATGTACTGTAGAAACATTCAACATGGGGTGTCATAACTGGAGAAAGCACAAGGATATATTTGATTTCCTTGAGGACAAACATTTATTAAAAATACAGTGATTTCATATCTCCCAAAGAGCATGAAACTGGTGTCAGCCTGGATCAGTGATAGTATTCTCACTTCTGAGTCAGAAGGCTGTGGGTTCAATCCCTACATCAGGACATGGAATCACATAATTTAAGATGACATTTCAATGCAATGCATTTTCGGAGGTGCCGTGCTTCGGATGAGACATTAAACCGAGGTCCCGTTTGCCTGTTCAGGTGGACATTAAAGATCTCATGGCACTATTCGAAAAGAGAAGGGTGTTTTTCCTGGTGTTCTGGCCAACAAATCCCCCAAATAAAATTGATCACTCATACCATGACTATTGTGGAACATTGCTGTGCACAAATTCGCTGCCGCATTCACCCACTAAATACACAGTCAATCCAATTTACAGTATATAGTGTTTCTCCAGTACCTGCTCCAGCCCCTGTTGCTGTAGACTCCTGTTTATACTGTAGGGCAGATGTAACAACAGCTATATCCAGTTTAATTGTACATTTTCAGTATTTCCCAGGGAACTGCCAATTTTCCCCTCTGGCTGTAGAAGACGCTCCACAACAGAGCTGCTTCCCTGGCCTGAATAAGGTTGTCATGTGTATCTTAGTACTCATTGATGCTCAGAAATCATTACTACCCTTTTATCTCTGATGCTGGTAAAATGCTTTGTTTTTGTTGTTTCTGGAGGCAGCACTGCAATTGTTAGCACAGGTCAATACAACTCGTATGTGTCCCACCTCGTTAACCTCACCGTTTACCTTTGACCCTAGAGCTGCCATCAGTGTGACAAATTGTGTAGATTGATAAGTCTGCCTGCAGTACATGTGGAGGTGAGTCAACCAAACCAAACCGTGGGAACCAAAGAACATTTGAAGTTTGCCAGTTACTACAACTGATGTTAGCTCAGTAATGTGCCAAGAATGATACCGCAGGTTGAAGTACAGATTTAGCAATGTTTTATAAAGCCTTTTAAACCCCGAATACAAAACAATAGTACATTATTAGGTGACTTGAGAGGAATTTTGCAAACACACACTTCACAAATGATTTCTTACTGTTTCAGTACATTTGAAACTTACTTTGCAGATTCCTACTTATCTTGTGTTTGTTTAGTTTTACTGTAGGCTGAAGTGTTATCTGAGTCTGCTTCTGCCAGTGTACTTCATGCTCTTATTTTGCTGATCGAGCTTTGCTGACATTACTGATGTCTTTTTGTCTTGGAGGATGAGGAGAATTCTTACAGCTCCTGAATCAGGTTTGTTTCATTTAAACCCTGCTGGGGATCTTTGTTTGTATTGTGCAGCAGGTTCCTTTAAGACAGTGTCCATTTATGTAAATAAGTTTAAAACTGTCCATTAGGAGAAGGAAGGTCATGACTTTGCTTCAGAAAGAAAAGAATTCCAGGGATATTCCTGCATTGGGGTGAATAGATGAGCTTTGTCTGGTCGACTACTTTTCCTGCCTCCAAACTTTACCTAATAGTGACTATCCTTATTCATTTAGAACTCCTGTTTGAAGGTGAAAATAATTCTTCAGGTGCTCAGGGCTGTGACAATCTGTTCACTGCCCATTTGAAGGAACAGGATTCTTCCATCCCAGGTACCTTGCAGCATAAGAGCGAGGATGTGCCCCTTGTGGATGCTTGCTGTATGTTTGACATCCCTCTTTACTGTAACTCCCATGGGTCATGAAGATTGACAATTTCTTTGCTTCTTAATTCTCTGAGGTCAGAGTTTGTAAAATAGATTCTATTTTTCTTCCAGTCCATGCATCAGACCTTAGAGGCCTAGTCTGTATTCTAGAGGGCTGTCCTCAGGTTAGTACATTTGCTGGCCTGTCTGTGTTTTGTTCCAAGGCCTCGAGGCTTGCTGACACCTCTGCATTCTATGGAAATCTCATGAACAGCTGTACTCTGGTTAGTTTCCCACCTTATTCATATTGTGATACTTATACTTTATGATCTCTACAATCCATTGATTTTTTTAGTGCGTGAGGACTTCTACTGTTGTACTCAATTTATTGTATGATCCATTTGTAGTTCTCACCTCCAAAATATTTTTTTAAAAATAACTGATTCATATTGTATTTCACGACATATGTGCCGACATGTGTGTTTCGCCCACAAAATGTTCAACCAATTCACTTTACAGTATATTCTGTGGTGCGCTTTCAGACATCTCGAAGATGTGATAAGGCGCTATATCAAATGCAAGGATTATTATGTGTCAAAAAACGCATATGTGAATGCACACTTTTTCTCTCTCTCTCTCTCTCTCTCACACGCACACATACATACATACACACAAACAATTCTGAATCTCACGGACCTGTAGCTCCAGCTACCTGTACTGAGTGATAGCTGGAATCTTTATTAGCAGCATGGCTACTGAAAGACAGAGGAGTAGCAGAAGTAAAGAAAAGGAACAATCATATAGCAGTAATCCTATAACAAGTGACATTCAAACACCAACATTTAACATAGATTAATGTAATGTGGCTTTAAATTACTCTCTGTGGCTTCACTTTCATGTATTCGAATTAGAATTTCTATATTCTTTCAAGGAAGATTAATTGTCTGGAAACCAGTAGGGAATGAAGCTGTGAGTCAGCCCTGTAACACTGCTAAGATGGTGCCCAGAAATTATATTGAGGTTCCATCACAGTGAGTATTGTGTAGGTGAATTTTAAATCTGGATAGCAGTTGGAGCATTTCTTTTGGTAATGATTAATTCAATCTTAGCTTTTCCCTGATATGAACATTTTAATATACAAAACATTAAGACTATTTTAAATGGGGCTTGCAGATTGCCGTACCAATATATTTTGCCATGAGGTGGCAGGGCATAGTTTTGTGGTTGTAATTTCTACACCCCACCCCCCCCCCCCCAGTTATGATCAGTTGTGTGATAAGGAAGCAATTGATATTTTTACCAAGTGAAAATTATCAACCCAAAATCATTATGGTCTCTCCCAATGTAATGATGATGGCAACACATAAATTATACATGTAGATCTGTGTGTCCAAAATACTTCTTAA
Source organism: Callorhinchus milii (assembly GCF_018977255.1). NCBI lineage: Eukaryota > Metazoa > Chordata > Chondrichthyes > Chimaeriformes > Callorhinchidae > Callorhinchus > Callorhinchus milii. Next base: position 16,494,133 of record NW_024704748.1, on the reverse strand, counting down.
AGTCTTAAAGTACTTCTTTAAAATGCCTGAAATGGCCTGTGTGTTCCATTCACATGGCAGATACTTTCAGAACATACACATCATTGTCAGTTTGAATTCTCATTACCAGAATCATTTGAATGGGGTTGAAAATAACAATGTTTAACAACAGATTTGATTGAATCTATTAAGAAGCACAGCAATTTTCACCGAAGAGTAAAGGAAGGCAAAACATTTTACAGTGAATGGTAGGAGTGGAGTGAAGAATTACAACTGTTAGCCAAACATCACAGAAACAGACAGAAGTCAAACTAACAATAGATCAGCATCTCTTCCAAAATGAAAAAAGTAGTGTTAATAATGGATTTTTCATACCCTGTGGTTCTTTGCAGGGATATTTCTGCATCTAAGTGTTTAGGTGTGAGGGTGATTGTGCTCTTGTTTATCTTGTTAATGCTGAAAAGGAGAGTGAAAGCAGCAGTGAAATGCAGTCACATGGTGCAACCTCCAGCTGTTGAAAGTACTTCAGGGAAAGTACTTGAGATCAAAGTCACTTTATAAAAACACACTTTATATATCTAGTACTGTCCACAATATTGTACAAAATATGTATCACAAAGTTATTGGATTGGAACTATATCCAAGACATTCAATGTATATATATATGTTTTCAAATTAGGTTGTGACATTGCTAGTTTGTGGTGATGCATTACAGTTTTCGAACAGCTGTTAATGTAAACAAGGGCTTGAGACAAGTCAGCCATTGTTCCACTCTTTGGGGAAGGGGCGGAAGGTCAGTGTGCTGTTGAGATGACGAGCGGTTAATTGTATGGGGTCTGTAATGGAGGCTGCTTCCTCTGAATACCTACTCTGTGAAAAACACAGCAAAATAAATGAGATATTTGTACCAGTCCTCTTTTCTTTACATCGGTACTTATTGTGCTGCTCTGATCTTTAAATGAACTCTCAATGTGGCCCTCATTACTTTGATCATGTTCAAGACACTCTGCAGGAGGTTGAGGCTGTCCATGTCTTGCTTCTCACTTGTTGAACTGTATTGTAAAGTCACTGTTGTTTAGCTATTGTTAATAGTCACCATGGTTTCCTGGTTTGAGATTAAATTTGGTCATGAATGAAATTGCCTCAATGTGAACTTTGCAACTGAATGCTTGCTCCGTTTATACAGTTTTAAACTTATTTACATAAATGGACACTGTCTTAAAGGAACCTTCTGCACAATACAAACAAAAATCCCCAGCAGAGTTTAGATGAAACAATCCTCATCAGAATATAGGGCATGGTATTATTCTTTAATGTTCAATAAATGAAGTGCACAACACTGCAATATTGAGTAAGTAATTGGAGGCAAGGCAATATGAAACGTGGAACAAGAAGCATGTTACAGGCAAGAGTGAGGATAACCACTCAAATGGAATATCCTAACATGGGAAGATTGTTTCTGCATATATGTTCTATAGTTTATAGAAAGTATTTCAAGGCAGAAACATGTGGCTTAGATAATATTTGTTGTATGTGAACCACTTTCTACTTTGTAATATAAATTAAGAATGCTAATCTCTTGTAACAACCATGAAATAAACAACAATATATTTTTAGATTTTGATGCATTTTCAAGCTACCTGCCATGACACTCATTGCCACCAAATAACTCACCAAAAGTGAAATGAAACAGCCTTTTTGTCCATGAATCGTATACAATCACAGAGGCTGGAGTTTGTTTCAAAGATCGAATGCATCTCAAAGTTCTGATGATATTAACAAACTGCTGTCGCTCCTCTTTCACAGTTCAGCATTTCATTTAAATCCTTTGTAACATATTGTAGCATAGAGAAAGTAAGGTAATTCAAAAAGTAGTGGTTAGATGATGAAATGAGAAACTGGGAATAGTGGACAACTGAAATAAAGTCACACATTTCTGGAAATGTAAAGCAGATCGGAAAACGTTTGAAAGAAAAAGATGAGTTTTATTTTGAGTGGAGCCATTTCTCCTCAAGGTTATGTAATTTCCTGAAACCAAGGTGCACATTTCTATTGGTTGATTAAGTGCTCTGGGACGCTCTCCGTGTGAAGGGTGCTATATAAATGCAAGTTGTTGTTGTAAAGCTATGCACTTGCAATGCGATTTTCTTGTATGAGTCCATGCTGTGGATATGGTTGCAGACAAACTTTAATGACTTATGGCATTTCACACACTGGAGCCCACTCCATTCCTGGTCTATACTTTACTTTTGGCGATGAACCGCCACACAAAGTCCAGTATAAATCAGGGTGAGGTGGGCCAAAAGTGCAAACCTTATCTGCTTCAGCCAATGCAATTAGAAATGGGAAGAATACATTAGATTTCTCTCTGCTTACCGTTTTACTGCTGCAAGTAATATCATTTTGCTTTCAGCAATATAAACTGGGCCTCCGTTGTGGTAATAGGATGAATATAGACAGTCCTTTTCAGAATACCTTAATCTGATGCCATTTGGGAGATGTGCAGCAGTTTAATAGGAAATCAATGTTCTAGCTTTTATCCATGGCTTGGAATTCATCAAGATAATGGGATTCTGTTCAATACAAGTACCGACTCACCACTCCTCCAACACATGAATTGGACATTCCCCAATGAGTCGTGTTATTGAGAGGAAAAATCTTAAAGAACATGTTTGCCTGTATGTGGCACATTCATTTTTTTCTTCACAGGACAGATGGTAAATTAAATGTGGAGCTCTCCTCAGGGTTCTATAATTCATATTTTAGATTCTAGATTTAGGCTAGATTTGCAATCTGTTGGAAAGTGCCAGACGTGCAAAAAGGTCTCTGGGGACACTCTCATAAGCTAAATAATAGTTTTATTTTGGGAAAAGGTGGAGGTTGTATTCAATACAACAGCAATATCTGTGTGTGTTTGTCTCCATTTCCCATCCTAGTTGTCTTGTCTCACCCACACCTCCACCCCCAAACATTTTTTCTGGTTCTAATGCAACTTCCAGGAGCGCTATACCCCTGTAAATGTAGTGGAAGCTGATTCAATAACAACTTTTAAGAGAAAAGCAGATGGGTATTTGGGGAGAACAGGATTGCAGGGCTATGGAGAGAAAGTGGGCCAGTGGGATTGAGTTGGATTGCTCTTTTAGGAGCTGGCGCAGACGCGATGGGCGGAATGGCTTCATTCTGTGCTGTATGATTCTATGATATTGGCCTTTACAATAACCCTCTCCGCCACAAAAGTTTTCTGAATAATGGAATATCATCCAGGGGAGGGGAGAGTGGGGATGTTAAAATAGAAAGTGATCAAATATATTATTACGATTTTCAGGTGCCATCAAGGTTTATTTTTTTTGAGGGCTGATGTTCACTACCTTTGATGCTGCTCGAGTGCAGGATACTGGTTTCTTTATAGTGCATTGCACTTCTGGCTAAGCAGTGTTTGGACCACATCAACTGCTCCAAGTAATTTTTGAGAGGACAGTGGGTTCAGAGGGAAAAATTCTCTTTGAAAGATTCCCAGTGACTAAAGGAAATCTGGATCTCAAACAATCTTACTATTCAAATGGAATTTCCTTGTCCAACGAGCAGCCAAGCTACTGGTGAGCATTCTCATTGGGAAAGCCAGAGATGTTTTCCATTTAACCATTATTGAAGCTTTCTGCCTCAGTGATTAAGAAGCTTCCTGTACATCTAAGGCTGTGGTTCACCATCCAAGAGAGTTTTAATACTTAGATCTTCTGCAGTTACATGACAAGTGAGTTTTGACATTTAGATTTAGTGCAAAATTAATGAAAGATGAACCTTTTCTGCTTTCTGCCGCATGATAATGTACGTTTGCTGACATGCAGCCTATTCTCATAACAAACCTCTTCACTACTATAAAGGCTCTTTTTTAAAAAAAATCTGTTTTTATGTGATGTGTTTATGAGTTGATATTTTATATTTGTGCATTTATGAATTTATAGTTTATTTGTACACACATTTCAACTGTATTTGTGCCACTGAGCAGTTAGCATTCTACTCTGAATATAGCACTAATTGGTAATGATTTGTGTTTGCATATATCTTTGTTGTACTGTTTCCCACTCTGACACTCTGATCAGTTGAAGTTGATGTCCAGCAACAGGACATCCAGCTCACCGGATCTCTCCTTCAGCACACAACACCCAATGATGCAGATACACCCCTCCACAGACAGGTGCAATGGCTGGGAAGGAGGGTTACAGAATGTGGAACAGCTGGTAAGTAGGATGATACCAGAGTGATATAGTGGGCAGGAGCATGAGATGGCAGGTGGAGAAATGGAATGAATGGACAAGAGGAAGGATGCAAGTATGTGGTGAGAGCCCACTGGCATTTTGCACAATCCTTACTATCATCTACCACTAACTTGGTTCAATCTTAGAACCACAGTATGGCATGCCATGATACTACAATATAATTTGGTGTTAGTTCATGTTATCGTCTCTGCAACATTGTGAGAGCTGACACCATTATTGTGTACCCAGCACCTTGGGACGTGCTCCCTACATGAAAGGCACTATGCAATGTAATTTTGTTGTTGTTGTTGTACTCTCACGAGCATTCAATGCTCATCCATCATATTTTTTCCTGGTAAAGGTTTGGATCTCTAAAAGCTTATTCAAATTCTTCACCATAGCTCTGGCAGATTCTACTAACACGGTACTGACAAGCTTAATCAGTGCTTTTTCTTCAAGGTTTAAAAAAAAATCTGCTCACAAGAGTAGACAGAGGGCCTTTGTGAATCTTAAGCAAGCAGATGAACAATGTCTTGTATAAATGCAAGATTATTGTTGAGCATTCTTAACCATTTTGTCACACTAAAAACGAAGGGTATACCTTTAAATGGTATAAAAAACGTGACTTAAGACCAACTGATTGATTCAATGTATTGCCTTCTTAGTTGCCAGTAATGTGCCTCAGTATTTCCTGGAACAGGCATTCTCCATGATGGTTGATACAGTTTTTCTAACTGACCCAGTGTTTGTGACTATCAAAGAACTGTGCCGATTTTAAGCTGCATCTACTCAGATACGCACAGCCAAGATGTACCATTCAATTGATATGCAATGATACCCTTACTGAATGATCACATTTACCATATCATTTATCATTGCTGCAGGATTACCAGAAATGTATCTGTAGCAGGTTATTTTAATGGGTTATTTTTTTCTTTTAGAGGTTGCTTCTCACCACGCATTCTTTTGCTGAGTGGAGAATAACTGTAAGTACCTGCAATGCTGCTCATTCATCAGCCAACAGGAAGCACAATTCAATTAGTGTGAGCTGCACGGTGTTAATTTCATATCAGAGCAATGCTGTAACACATGGCACTGCCTGCCTGTTAAGAACAAGAAAGGAATGTTACATTCAAGCAAATGCTTGCAGTGGTCAGGATTATTATGCACCGTACATTGATCAATAGATCTGGGGAACACTATTAGGTATACATGTTTGAAATTAAAGAAATTCAACATTTCAGGAATCCAGTATTAGGTATAAGGACTGAGAAGGAATCGAATATTATTGCACTTGTTCCCAATCTGTTGTTAGATGTCCTTAATATACTTCATAAATATGAGATTATACAGTTTTAAGTGAATATGCAAATGAAAACCAATGGCAGAACATGAACACTCTACCTGCATTTCATAGTTTTATAATAGTCATCTACAGGAGGGGTATGGAGGAAAGGGCAGGTAAATGGGACTGAATGGATTGCTTTTGAGGAAGCTGGCACAATGGCTGGCGTGATGGTTGAATGGCCTTCTACTGTGTCGTAAATTTCTATGAACCTACAATAATGACAGACTGACAGATTTCAAATACTCTGGTTTATCTTCTGCTGTTTTCCTGGACACTAACCAACCAACTAACATCATTAACATTCATAGAAATGTGTCTAATTCTCCAAATAGGCAATCAGGATTGGGAAAATGTGTGAAAGTCACAGGCATAAACTCTTGTTCTGTTTTGCTTTCAAATGTCGAAGGAAATACACACATACACACTTATGTGAAGAAGAGAGATGTTCATGGATGGAAATAGGCTACAGTAGCCAAAATGGAAAGCAAAATGCCCACCTTGACAGTCTTCTGTGAGGGAGCCAAAGCAGAAAATCTTAAAATGTTAAACATATAAGAGGGCAATTAGAAAATAACCTAGCACAAGTGAGAAGGCAAGAGGACAGAATTCATGTTATAATTTCTGAACATTTTATTTCCAGTATTTCATGTACCTCATTTGTTTGGAATATTGGAAAAGCAAATAGTCATAACAGGTGGACTTGGATATTAATAAAGTCTGATTTTTATGAAGCAACAAAATTATATTCAAGACATTCACCACCTCTGCACATAACATGTTATAGAACTGAGAAGAGAAGAAGAAATGTCTTTAGATAAAGGAGCTCCCTGAATTCAACCTTCCAAGGACATCAGAAACGCTTGCAAAGACATTTTTAGAATTACTACCAAAATTAATTAAAAACATCCACGTTTTTGAGTCACTGAATTTTTCTTTTATTGGATTATGTTCTAGACTGATGTTATGTATCCCAATTATACTTAAAGGCAAATCAAACTGGTTCATCTCGTTTTTAATTCACAAATTTGTCTGAATTAGAACCAGAGGTGAAGACACGTAAGAACACTCTGCAACAACCAAATCCCCATTCTTTAACTTTTGTCAGCCGGGAACACTTGCAGAAACCCATTACTATGCTTAAGAGTATCCAAACCAAACTAAGAGTTCCATGCATCCCACCTACATGTAGAAATTGAATATAAAAAATAATTTGCGGTTATAAAACATAATGTTTATGCAGATTTATACCTCCCCTCCCTTTTTGGCAAATTCCTTCCCAATCTCAGGATTTGCTTAGATGATATGATATTTGAATTAGTTTCTCACATTCTCCAATGTGCTTATTCTGCCAATAGATGACAATCCAGTTACTGATATTATCCTTTAGCTGAATGAAGTAGAGCTGCACTGGTTTCATTTATATTTTTATTAAATTGGAAAATCAAAGATGTGTTTTGCCTGACTTTTATCTTTGTGATTCATAAAATGAATCGGAGTGAGGCTATTTTGATATGACAGAGTTGAATTGAAATGCTCAGATACTGTAGGAATGTAAATAAATAACTTAAGTCTGGAAGGAAGAACAATGGGCTAAGATAATCAACTAATCACCTTAGTGCAGACATGATTGGGGATCAAAGCACTAATGCAGAACGTTTAGACATTTTTGGTCTGATGGCCTTCCTTACTGTGATAAAGGGAGACCAGAGGTGCCTGGAGACATTGTTTGTACTAACACTCCTAACCAGGATGATTGCATTAAGAAAACAACATCTCTGACCAGCTCCCAGAACAGACATGCATGTTTTGTTCTGCACTATTAGCTTAAAACAGCATAAGCATTTGTATTGTTTCTCCTGTGTAAAAGTCACATCAGGTCTAAAATAATGGATGGGACATAGTCTGGTCTTGTAAATATTATTACAGAAAACCCAACATTACCTATAATTTTACGAAGAAGAACTCGATGCCTCTGGTTCCACTTTCTTAAATAATCTTATTTTGATATGTTATTCAAGAAATTAAATAAATCAGATCATAATAAAAAGCAGAATTGTAATACCCAGCAAAGATAATTAGATCTTCCTTTCATGTTTTGTGTATTAATTGTTTTTTCAATATTTTCATTGCATTTAGTTCTTATCCATACAGCATGGGTTTCACTTATACTTAAGAGCACAGATAACAAATGTCACCTCTGAAACTTCTGTCCAGTGATGCCTGGTTATTGAAGCTGTCTGGTATAATACTCTGTTTATACTACTGGAAGCAATATAACATTGCATGCAGGTCTGTATTGATTGGAACGGTGTGAATACATTTATATTGCCCACTGGTATTGCAATCCTTTGAATCAATTCAATGGTTCTTGTTCATGCGCAGACCTTTTCTTCAGTGCGGTGATGGCGTTGCAACACTGTCTTCAAGATGTGGATTTTAACTCTTTCCCTTATTCCTGTCATTCCAATTCCACTATTTTTAGTGGCATAAAATATCCCTTATTCCTGTCATTCCAATTCCACTGTTTTTAGTGTCATAAAATACCCCTTTCAATCATTTTCCTTTGCAAACTGACCAATTTCTTCTGCTCCCATAATAAAGTTCATTTATCCTATTTCAGTGATCAACCAGCTATCTTAATACTTAATCTATGGAATCTCAGTGTCACATTGCAAAGATTATGAATTAAAGGTTGTGACAAATATTGTCCAGAAGTTAGAAAATCTGGAACTGATATTTTGCGCTAATTGCATTTCTACAGCAGTCTGTGTGCATCCGTTTGTGTCAGAAACCATCTAGTCTCTGCTGTAGCAGGTAATATATGAGTGTGAGGAATGTCTCATTTTAGTAGCTCATACATAAGCATAGAGATGGTTTCATGGGCAAATCACTAAATTGAAAATGCCTTTAATTGTAAGCTTAGCATTGATTTTAATGCAAAACAATGCACCAAATTGACACTAAAAGTGCAATGTAGTGACAATTAATATAAAATATATAAAAAATAATCCACTGCTCCTATGAAATAGTTGATTTGTTTTAATACATATCTACATATTAGCAAACCTTCACATCATTTTAACCAAATTGTCAGACTTTATAATCTTTCCCTTTCCTGTCCTTAATTTTCCTTGCCACTCAGGAATAATGTTATCTTAGGAGAGTGAAAGGCAATGAGATATTATATCAAGAAGAAAACAAGAGCAGAACAAGGTCACATCTCTTCATCCTGTCTCCACTCCACAAACCACAATTACTGTACATGATGAAAGTACTTAATGGAGGATTGTAAAGGGAGATTTCCTTCACTGTGTTGCATGGGTATACTTGATGCTGATATGCAAAGCCAAAAGGAAAATGATCCTGTTCGGTAGTGTTAGCATCCCTCACCCTCAACTCATTTTCACACCCCTTCCAAACTAAAATCAAACATTTATTGAGATAGCTCAAGAGAAAAGTGCTGCTGGCTTTATGGCAAATTTCCAAACTACTGTTTACCACGAGTGTCTTAAACTTGAATACGACTGACTAACCAACAAGACAACACACCAAGTAAATACTTCATGCAAAGCTTGTCACTTCCTGGCAACCCAGGGCCATAGATATAATTGTGGCTAGCTTTGGAAAGAGTGGGCATGGTTTCTCAACAAAAACAGTCTAACAAATAAGTCTCTTTCACTGTTTGGATGGTGGGAAGCAGATGGGATGCTTGAGGTCTTGCTTTGAACAGCTTGATTGATGAGGAAGCTATGTCATGCTACTTCCTTGTCTGTTGAATCTTTCCACAGTCTGGTACTGCATAAAACCAGCAATGCCACTGATATGTAAAGGGGGGTGAATACTTTTTATGTGACAGTTGAGAATATTTTGCCAGCAATATGTGTAACTTGTCATTAAGAACTGCAAAATAATTGTTTGCTTTTATTTACGTAGCTGATTTTGTGACCAAAAAGGCCAACTTTGTTTTGGAAGTGGCTGATATATTCTGTTTTATTGTATGACTTTAATAATAATAATAATAATAATAATAATAATCCTTGCATTTGATATAGCGCTTTTCACGTCGTCTCGATGTCTCAAAGCGCTTCACAGAATAGACTGTAAAGTGAATTGACCGTATATTTGTGGGTGAAACGCAGCAGCCAGTTGCGCACTGCAGTGTCCCACAAACAGTCGTGGATTGAAAATGACCAATTTATTATTGTTTTGTTGTGGAGGGATTATTTATTAGGCGTGTGGAGTCAGGAAACTTGACCAAGGTTTCGCCCTGCCTGGAATTGAACCCAGGTGTCTCGCTTGCAAAGCAAGGACTCTAACCACTGAGTTACAAGACTCCACAAATCTGATGCATAGTTTGAAATAAATTTATGTCACATTCTTGCTCGTGTTATCATTGACTAACAATAGGAGTACAGAATATTGGCGAAATCCATCATGCTCTCTGGTTATAATGACATTTGCAGGTGAACTTGTGTTCTTTCTGTGTTTAACAGGAGCTTGTGAGCTGTCTCAACAATAAAAAAACACTTGCTTTCAGCTCACTTTATCTAAAAATCAGCTAATCAAATATCTTGGGAAGTGTTGTATATATATCAAGGAAGTTTGAATCTAGAAAAGATTGTGCAGGAACTTTGCTGCACATTGTCCTTCTAACAGTGTGTCGTCACTTAAAAATACATTGTTGTCAATTTTATTGTTCCTATATGTGACTAAGCTTACCTATGTAAATTGCATATCTTCAATTTGGCATCACAGGTTGGTCCATATTGCTTTTCTACTGCTCCATCGAGGAGAACCTTCTTTTATAGTGCTTTAAGGTACCACACAACAGTGAATGAGAAATGTATTCCTTTCTCTTTAAAGTCGTACCATCCTTATTCATTATCTAAAGGAAAAAACAAATGCTTTTCTCAACACAAAAAACTTTTTTAATTTTTTTGTTTGAACAGTGAATCTTGATGAGGTCGCTGGAAATGGCCAGAAATACTTAACTGATCCCAAGAATGGAGGGAGATGACTTTAATAGTAGTCGTTAACTTAGGATGCATCAACAAACTTGTCTTTTTAACTCTGTATATTAATTATTAGATTCAAGAACAGGCGGTTGCAGGGTTCAGTGACCCATCTGCACTTTACTCCCTTTGCTGCCTGTGGTTGAATCCAGTAATTAATATGCACTGTTGAAATGACATGTTTGCCGAAGCACCTCAGGTTAATGCTAATATTATTTAAGCTCCTACTAATTATTGGGCTCGGTGACTCCTTGGTAGTACAATGTTTCTCCTCTGATAAATATGGAAAATGTTTAATTAAGTTGTGATTGGATGACAATAGCAGCCTCACCAAAACTAAGGCTGCGAGAACGACAGATTTTCGTCTTTTCTTTCATTCTAACATTGTTCAATTCCCTATCTTCAGTTTAGTAGCATATAATAATAATAATAATCCTTGCATTTGATATAGCGCTTTTCACGTCTTCTTGGTAGTGTATTGTACACTATTGTGCACTATTGTATAGAGTACAATAATGACAACTTGCACTTATATAGAACCCTGCCACGCACGGTAGTGTCTCAGAGAGCTTACATTCTGATAAGCAGCGATTCATTGAAAATATTATCATAGTGTGAATTAAATGATATCAAAATGTGCAAATAGTACTAAATTAAAGGCATGGGAAACTGAAGAACAATGTCAGAGATTACAGTAAAAATATAGGCAAGTTTGGCATGTGGATGGACGAAGCATATGTGTCAAATTAAGGTCAATGTAGATAAATGTGTAGCTGTACTTTTGGGGGGAAGAGGTTACACCTTTCCGAGAACAAACAGAAGCATCTAGGAGACCTGTACACTTCAACTGCACCTATCCGGCCACCTGGAGAAGTTTATTTTTGCAATGTAGGGACTAAAAGGGAAGAGGAAGGTGATTTTGATAAATTGAATGTGATCCAGGAGTCAGTGCCACACATCCATTACTCTATACAGTTCTTACATAAAATGTGAAGACAAATATTTTAAAGGGTTCGAGATATTATGTTTAGAAAGAAACTTAATGTGGGTACCCTTTCCAAATCAGAATGTCTTGTTTTCCATCGGATGATTTACGGCCAATCTTTTTCCACCTGGCCTATGAGATTACAAATCTCTTTGTGGTAGATTGCCATCAAACCATCATGATTGCCATCATTCAATTGTATGATTTTCCCATTGTTACTTAGGTACTAATGTAATAGATTTGATTTGCAGTAAATTACTGTACTGACATTTTCTCCTCTGTTTCTTCTCTTGTGTTCATTTGGCTCTTCAAAATCTCCATGGTGGACAAATAAAGCCATTCCATTTCCTCTTCAAAGCCCTGCATATTTCATAGTTAATGATATACATTAGGAAGGGCTTCCTCCTGTGGAGGCAGACACAGCAGATGTGATCTGGAAGCACAGCATTGCATTTACAAACCTGAGCCTTCCATGATAATGCACTATTTGTTTTTCAAGGCTACCATTAGAACAGTGCAGATAATTGTTTGATTATGGGCTGTAATGAGGACAAAGATTCTGCCCCCAGATTCATCAACTTCACAGGCAGAATGTGACATGCATACACACATATGTGTACATCTTCAGTCAACGCCCTGCTTGTAATAACATTTTATTCATCCATCAAACAAAAACATTAAATGAAGCAGAATCTGGGCCAGGCATGAATTTGTTTGGCAAACAGAAGCAGAGGAGGTTAATCACAAATGTCAGCACTTGACATCTCTTTGTCATGCCTTTGGCCATTTGCTGCCTGATAAACAGTGTTGCAGCTATGAGTTAAAGTTTGGTAGGACATGAATTCACAGGCATAATTCAGGCAATGTGATGGAGAATAACAATAGACGTGAATGTGATTTTACTTGAGTCTGTGCATATCCTGCATCACATTGTCTCTGTTATTGTAATCTTGTTTTTTTACATTAAAAAAAGCTTCTATATCCATGTTTGTCTGACTCTGTTGATGTGATTGGAGGATTCATTCTAATGCCCAATATGCTCCACCATATCTGGAGTTTGAACTAGATTGTCCCAGATAATATTTTGGGATTTAGAAATTCATAGATATAGAAATATGATTGATGTAAATGACTTTGTAACAACAACTTGCATTTATATAAGCAGCTTTCATGCAGATAGCGTCTTGGAGCACTTTGTACTCTGTATCATTAGAGTACAGACATTGTTTAGTAGGATTTGGCATGGTGGAAAGCGAAAGATAGTGTCCGGCTATTATGGAGATAAATAGCAAAAACCTTAAGTATGAAGCAAATAGAACACACAGGAAAATGAGTCTCGCAAGGGACTGCAGTCACCTTGCTGCTCCTAACCAAACATTGCTTATATTTGAAGTGGTGAAACTGTGCCTTATATTAATCAAACAGTTTTCAGGCTGTAGAATCCACAGTCTTGAAGAATTACTGGAGGGTGAAGACTCCAGCTACTAATTATCTTTGTGACTTGAGTCTCGGTTTTCCCCTCACTCTCAGTGGGTCCTTATGACGACAGAACCATGATTGAATGGCAGGGCAGGTTCGAATTGCTGAATGGCCTACTCCTGCTCCTATATGTTATGTTAGAACCTGCTCTTAGAGCTCCTTCGCTGGCTCGCACCACAGGACCTCTGTAATCTGGCCTTCAGTGATTCGCCTGAGCATCAGGTAAGGGTGGGGTCATCATTCCTTTGACTCAAGTAGTCTTCCTGTGGCCTTGTGCAGCCTCTGCCCATCTGCTATGGATACTATGATATCAATGGATATGGTATTTTGTCATCTATAAACTACTAGTCTAAACTTCAGATCAGTTTACTCAGTGAAAATGGTATAACGTAAAAATGTAACTGCTGGAAGTCCTCTCCTCGTCACTTTTCTTTTCACTAAGTAATTGGTTTTATTTGCACAGATCCCAAATCGCCTTGCTCTGCAGATTGTGGACCACCTTTAACAACCTTTTGAGATCATTAAGCTATTTTGTTTTCAATCCTCAGAATGTCTCTTCCTTTTAATGTATATTTTTTCACGAAGCTGTGCTGTCTTTCCTGAAATATGATGCATGTATAAATTAAGTTGCCAAGTCGTCCTTCTACTCCAGGATAATCCTGGAGGCGAAGAACAACCCCAGGCTACTGTTTTCTACCACATCCCGACTCCTCCATCCCCCCCGCCACCCCGCGCAGGTCATCTCCTCCAACCTTCACTGCGAGGAGATGCTGGATTTCCTTGAATCCAAAATCAAGGGAATGCGCTCCGCAGTCACTTCCCCTCCAACATCCACCCACCCCTTCTCTCCCACACTCCGACTCCTACCCATCCTCCCCTACACACTTTCGTACCCGTTTCCCCACCCTCTGTCACCAAACTCATCCTATCCCTGAAACCCACCACCTGCTCCCTTGACCCCATCCCCACTCCACTCCTTATCTCCCAGCTCCACCTCCTTGCCCCACATATCACAGACATCGTCAACCTGCCCCTCTCCTCTGGCTCTGTTCCCATTCCCTTAAAAACTGCCACCATCACTCCCACCTTGAAAAAACCCTCCCTTGATGCGTCACAGCTATCAAGCTGCCGGCCCATCTCCAACCTTCCCTTCCTGTCCAAGGTCCTGGAATGAGTTGTCGCCTCCCAGCTGCGCTCTTTCCTCTCCACACATTCTTTATTCGAAACCCTTCAGTTGGGTTTCCGTGCTGCCCATAGCACAGAAACTGCCCTGGTCAAGGTCACCAATGACATCCTGACCATCTGTGACCAGGGCTCCCTCTGCCTCCTCGTCCTCCTCGACCTATCAGCAGCATTCGATACGGTCGACCATGCTATCCTCCTCCACGCTTGTCCTCCCACCTCAACCTTCAAGGCCCTGTCCTTGAATGGTTTAGGTCATACCTCTCACACCGTCTTCACTTTGTTCCCACGAATGGCTTTTCCTCCAGCCCCCGCACTGTCTCGTGCGGTGTCCCTCAGGGCTCTGTCCTCGGTCCCCTCCTCTTCACCCTCTACATGCTCCCCCTTGGTGACATCATCCGCAGACATGGGGTTAATTTCCACATGTATGCGGATGACACCCAACTCTACCTTTCTTCCTCTACCCTCAACTCCACGACCACCGATGTCCTAACAGCCTGCCTGTCCGACATCGCGTCCTGGACGAGAGCCAACTTTCTTCAGCTCAACGTGCGCAAAACTGAGGCCCTCCTGATTGGCTCGTGTCAGCGCCTCCACACCTCAGGCGCTGACAGCATCAGCATCCAAGGCTGCACTCTCCACCTCTCAAAGCCAGTCAGGAACCTCGGTGTTCTGTTTGACCCTGAGCTGTCCTTTCTCCCTCATATCCGCGCTACAACTGGCACTGCCTTCCATCACCTCCGGAATATCGCCAGACTACGGCACTAACTCACCCCTCACGCTGCTGAAACTCTGGTCCACGCCTTTATCACCTCAAGGCTGGACTATGGGAACTCTCTCCTCGCCGGCCTTCCCGGCACTCCCTCCACAACCGGCAGGTCATTCAGAACTCTGCAGCTCGTGTACTGTCCCGCACCAGGCTTCGGGACCCCATCACTCCCACCCTCGCTCGCCTCCACTGGCTCCCCATCCCCCAGAGGATCGATTTCAAGATCTTCATTCTCACCTACAAGGCCATTTACGGCCTTGCTCCCTCCTACCTCTCTGACCTACTATCCCCCTACCTACCCGCCCGTACCCTCGTTCCTCTGGCTCCGGTCTGCTCCACATCCCCCGCCCCAACCGCCCAACCATCGGTGGCCGGGCCTTCAGCCTCTCAGCCCCTAGGCTCTGGAACTCTATCCCCCAGTGCCTTCGCCACCTCCTCCCTTTCCTCCTTCAAAGCCGGTCTCGAGACCTTTCTCTTTGACCATGCCTTCAGCTCCCCTCTCGACTCTCTACCCCCTCCTCGCTCCCTCCCTTCCTTCCCCTTACCATTTCCGCCCTGCTTGGGTCCTGACCCAACTGTACAGCGCCTTGGGACGTCCTCCAGACGTGAAAGGCGCTCTATAAATGGAATGTTGTTGTTGTTGTTCATTGTGCATTTCCTGCCAGCACAAAATAAATCAGACTTGTTAAACAGTGCGGTTTTGTTTCAACAGTAGCAGTAAATCAGTGTACAAAATATATCAAAATCATGTTTTATTGCTTGGTAGGAAATATAGTAGTTACTCCCCTTCCCATATTCATGAATCAAAATTAGCACATTGGATAATTCCACTGTGTAACTTTAAAGGAAAACATTATTCTATTCATATTTTTAAACGCATGTGACAATTTAGCATCGGTTTGAGTATTCAGTATTTGAGTTATTACTTATGATTGTTGAGCAAATACCATTTCACCAATGATTCACCCTGGAAGTCTTCCTGTGCCTTTAAAAGAATTTGGGACAGATGATGCTCAAAAAGTGCACGCAACAGGTGTGGAACCAGGATATAAAAAAAATTAAAAAGAAATGCTAATTAATGTGCCACTAATTGCCAGATGTGCCACATATTACATTTGTTATAAAATGCATGGCTGCCATGTTTAATGCTATTCAGACATAAATGGGAATGATGACCACTGTCACATTTCTGTTTATATATGACTGGATGTATGGTCTCCATACTTATTAAATTTATGTTCTCACGCCTTCTGTTGTCATTCGGAATAATGCCTCTTCCACCTTAGTTGAGACTTTTAAGTCCACCAGTATCCATTTTGGTTGGGATACTTGTGAGATGATTTTACCTTTGAAAGAAAAGGATAGTTCATTCTTAATTAGGCTTTATACAACAAAAAGCCTGAAATGAATTGAAACAAGTGAAGACCTATGAACTTTTAACCTTTAAAGTACTGTAATTCTCTTTACACAGTAAAAACAAAATACCCATAGCAGTCGGTTTCAGCATAGAAATGTGACTGCTTTGTTACAACACAGGCACACCAGTATACATATAACAGACAGATAATGCAAATGGCACACAGCAGCAGACATTGCTTAAGCAGAAGGTTCATAAAATGTAAAAGTAGCTGAATTGTGGAATCACATTCAAACATTAAGATCCTTCAGCTGCTGCATGCTGAAGACATTTATGCATAATTTGTATGGTAAAAAAAATTCTAAGCTGTTAAAGTTAATGATAATGAAATATAAAATGTCATTGAAAAATCAATATTAAAAATAAGTTCGGTGACAAGATGCTGGAAGTATTTGTTAAGCCAGTTTGCAAAGGGGGCTAAACTAAAACATTTTCAGAGTTAATGTATTGTAAGAAAGACCTGTGCACATAGACATAGTGCATAACAAATTGTAGAATGGCATGTATTCTAACACCTTTTTCCTTTACATTTACTTCCTCTACCTTCCCATCGCTCCTAGCGTTGTGTAATGAGGTTCAAAGGAATGCAACAAATTCCTGCAATGTTTTTCATATAATTGCCTGCAGTGTAGGTTTGAACACCGTTTTTAACAACGATTGTCATACTGCAATAACAATGTAAACATTAATCGCCATCGGAGGGACAATTTATAAACAACGTACTTTCTAGACGTGATTTAGTTTTCAAAACTGCAATCAGTGCCATTGTCAAAGGATTTGTTCAATCTATATGTATAACATGGGTACTAGGTCTCTTGTGTACATGGTAGTGAGGAGAAAGGAATACTAATTTAAAGGTACTGAACTGTAAGGATTGAGGAAATATGCAATCTTAAAGGTTTGCAGAAGTCGTGCTTCTTTCTTGGAATAATGAAGAACTAATGCATCTGTAGATTCATTCATACTCCCCAAACAGTCACCAAGCTGCACTTTCATGGCTCAAGTGATCCAAAAAATTAGCAAATTTCTCAGTAATTATAACATTCACTGTGCACTTAACTTCTATGACACTGGGAGTTTCCAGGCACCAACAGAAGATCTTCCTGAAGCAACGTTAATGCCTCACACATGATCACTGATGTGTTGTGTCATGCGTTGTCCCAGTTCTGTTTGATAATGATCAAAATGAACAAATAGCTAGATAGCAGGCTTTTGGCCATGTGACTGGCTTCAGGGAAGTTGAGGGAGTAATTAATGGCACCCATGTGGCAAAAAAAGTTTTGTCCTCCAATGCAATATCGTTCTACAACAAAGAAGGCTACTTAATCAATGTTCAAGTATTCACAAACTGTGACAGGAGGATCCTCTATATCAATGTACAGTGCTTGGTCTCAGTTTGTATTAAGTGCTCCTGGCATATAGGCTTTGTTTACTGATGAAAGAGAGATGGATGGTTGGTTGGTTGACGTGGGACCTGGCCTATATCCAATATGCAATTCTATTTACACAAATAATGAATGCCTAGTCAATATCTGTTTCAGTCCATTGTGGCTCGTGCATCAACAGAGTCATCACTGAAGCCACTTTAGAGATTTTAGGCCAATAATTTTGTTGTTTGGATTACTCCCCTAGTTCTTTGTTGTATATACTAACAAAACTTGCTAAAATTGGTGGAATTTTGCTGGTAGTTGACTGGTTCAGATCCTACCTTTCACACCGTCTCCACTTTATCTCCACGAAGAGCTTCTCCTCCAGCCCCCGCACCATCTCGTACACCATTCCTCAGGGCTCTGTCCTTGGTCCTGTACGGCTCCCTCTTGGTGACATCATCCACAGACATGGGGTCAACTTCCACATGTATGCAGATGATACCCAACTCTATCTCTCTGCCTCCACCCTTGACTCCAGGACCACTGCTGTCTTGACAGAATGTCTTTCAAACATCAAATCCTGGATGAGAGCTAATTTTCTCCAGTTGAAAGTCAACAAGACCGAGCACCTCCTGATTGGCCCATCAGTGCCTCCACACGTCACAGGAGCTGACAGCATCCTCATCCAACAACAACAACAAAATTATGTTTGTATAGTACCTTTCATGTTGGGAGGACGTCCCAAGGCACTGGGCCAAAGATGCACACTCCACCTCACTGAGCCAGTCTGGAACCTTGGCGTCTTGTTTGACCCTCAAGTGTTCTTTCAACCCCACATCTGTACCGTGACCAGCTTTGCCTTCCCCCACCTCCACAACATCCCTTGACTCCACCACTGCCTCACCCCTCAGGGCGTCGAAACCCTCATCCAGAGATTTATTTCACCTAGGCTCAACTATGCCAATTCCCTGCTTGTCAGTGTTCCCAACTCTTGCCCCACAAGCTGCAGATCTTCCGAACTCTGCAGTTTGTGTTCTCTCCTGCACCAGGCACTGTGATCCTATCACCCCCACCTGGTTCCACCGGCTCCCCATTCCCCAGAGGATAGAGTTCAAAATCCTCATCCTTGCCTTCAAAGCAACTCCACAGCCTTGCTCCTTCCTACATCTGTTACCTAATAATGGCATATCAACCTGTCCACTCCTGATGTGAAAGGCGCTACACAAATGTAATTTGTTGTTGTTATAGTTTTCAAACATCTCCTTGAGCAAATATATCTGTGCTTCAATCATAGACCTACAGTTGAGCTATGAATTGAAATTACAGTTTGGGCTTTCCAATCTGTAATGCCTGCACCATTACTACAGTGAATATCTGAATAGGGTCCAAATGCAGCCGCTTAAACTGTACAGGTTTTAGTGTGTTATGTAGAGAATATCATGTAGACTGGAATGTGCAGTAGCACAATAAGAAGCTGAGGTGGCGTAATCTTTGAGAAAGGAGTTCATACAATCCATCAAAAAGATTTGAAGCAAAGTGAATTCTGTGGCGTGATTTTAATCATGTTGATATATTTTTTCCCACAGGGGAACAGCAGACCCTAAATATATTATATGGGAAAGCATATCCTGTGCAAAAATTGCACTGAAAAAAACATGTCCTTTGCTACAAATAAAAGTAGAATTGCATGAAATACAACGGTTACACTGCCCAGAGACACCTGCTTCACAATGACTGATAGTTTTGTTCTTTTGAGACACGGAAACTTCAGGAGTAGCGCACATCCTAAAAGATTTATAGACAGTTGATTTGTCTCATCGGTCTTGAATACATCCTGGATTTAGATTCTGTAGCTCAGATGTGCAATCATTTAAATGAGGATTTAGTGTGTGAGGCACTCAGAGCCTTTCATAACCTGTGCCAAGTTTACTTTATTTGGCATTGGTGCAGCAGAATCTTCCACATCACACAAATGACAAATGGGCAGTAAACTAACTGGTAGTTTACCACTAGGTGTGGGAATGAGGTAATATTGGGCCAATGACCTTGCACATCCTCCAGCTGGAGTGGGGCTGATTTTTCTGTATTAAGAGTTTTAGCTGAGCGCAGGTAAGCTATTCTTCACAACCATTAGAGCTTTTGTTGGCTGGTGAGAGGAGCTGTGTGTGTATGCTTCAGTAAACAGGCATGGAGCTGTGCTGTCTCAGATGGGAGTGGGGCAGGCAGCCAATACAGCTGCAGCTCATTTGCACTGCTCTCAGAAATGCTCTGCTACTGCGCTGCTTGATACTGTATAGCTGGCGTTCCAATGCCCATGAGAAGGTTACAGAGTTCTTGTACAATCACTGATGGGCAATAACCCACAGAGTTTGAGTAACACAAGGGCTTGCATGTTTTACAGACATCAAGGGGTGGCAATGATATCATAAATCACAAAAGGGAATTAGAGCAGTTTATCAACATCATTTCATCTCCAAGTAAATTCTTAATTCGGTTCGCTGTGTTGTTCTTTATAATAGCAAGTACCAATTGTGTGGATGGCTTGATTTCATTTGCAGCAGAATTTTATTACCAATACGTTTGATAAACTCATACTGATCATTTGATTTTAAAGCCAAATTGCTTGTGAACAACATCATTTGAACTCTGATTATGGATCTCATATTATTGCATTTGTACAAGAGAAACACATAGCCTGTGCACATTGACATAGTATGCACGTGCATACGTGGATAGCTAGGTTGCCTTCAGCTCTACTTGATGCTGAAGTCAGCCTCAAACAGAGAGAAATGACAACAATCCTCCTATGACACTGACAGTTTGGAGTAATTATACTGAACAACAACAATAACAACTTGGATTTACATAGCGTCCTCCACACCAGACGGCATCTCAGAACGCTTCACAGTAAGGAATCCTGGGGCCGAGAGAGGGGGAGGAAGGTGACCAAAGGCACGGTCGAAAAGAAAGGTCTTCAGAAGGGACCTGAAAGTAGGAAGAGAGGAGGCGAGGCAAAGGGAGTGAGGAAGGGAATTCCAGAGCCTCGGAGCATAGTGGCTGAAGGCACGGCCACCAAGGATGAAGCGGAGGACTTGGGAGACGAGGAGGAGGTCAGACCCGGAGGATCGAAGGCAACGGGTGCTGTTTTGAGGAGAGAGGAGGTCAGAGAGGGGGGGGGGGGGGGTGGCAGAGGAGTGGAGGGATTTGAATACAGGGGTGAGGATCTTGAAATCTTGAAGAACAACAGCAACAAGATTACATTTGCATAACGCCTTTCACATCGGGAGGATATCCCAAGGCCAGTAATTATACTGAAGTAGAAATGCTTCCACTGAATCATTGTCTGAAAATGTTGGTGGAGCATTAACTAATGCAAAACTCAGATAGTAGTGGGTCCTCAAAGTTAAGAGAAATGCTACACTTCCATATAGGCAGGAAAGTGTATCTCAGCACTGTGGTAGGGTGAGAAAAAGAGAGAAAGAAGAGAGAGAAATAATGCACAGCCAGAGAGAGAGAACTGTAACTCAACAACAATGATTTACATTTATATAGTAATAATAATTAATCTTGCATTTGATATAGCACTTTTCACGTCTTCTAGACATCTCAAAGCGCTTCACAGATTATACTGTAAAGTGAATTGACTGTATACCTGTGCACGAAACACCATATATATATATATATGGTGGCCTTTATGTCAAGAGGACATCTTAAAGCACTTCACACAGCTTCACTCTGCCACGTGCACAAGACGAGAAGAGAGAACTGTACTTCAGTGTCATGCATATCAAAGAGCATAGAATTCCACATTAATGAAGCTTGAATATGAATATGAGTTTGATGTGTGCTGCACGGAACAGTGATTATGATTTTGCCTGCGGAAAATCAGAGTCAGAGCTGATTAGTGCCACAGTAGTTACGATGAAGATGCTGTGTGTTTATCTTTAAAGAAACACAAATACTGTTGAGATGTATGTTACAGTGTTACAATCTCAGATGTAATGCAGCAATAATATGTTGCTTTGTGTCTGTAAACCCCACAAGTGAGTTTTAAATCAAGGAACCACTGTCAAAAAGAGCCATAAAGAAGTTTCCCCACCCAATTGAATGTAATATCAGATGATGAATAATGTTGATCAACATTTTACTCTTGTATAACTCCTTGGAATTGAAAATATTGCATTACATTGGCAGAATATTGGAGACAATAGTCTCCACAAGTGAAGTAAAGTGAGTCGTTGTTATTCATTGTCCTGTTTTTCTTCTTGGATTATGGTTCACCAGTAATAAAAGCAACAGCAACTGTGCTTTTACCACAAAGCTGAAATTCTAGGAATAGTTTCATTTGGAAGAAAAAAATAACATATCAATGAAGAGACAGTTGGCAGAGGAGTGACATTATTAGAATCAAAATGTAATAGCTGTTGGGAGAAAGAAATATCCACAGTTAAAACTGTTGAGGTAACCTGCGTAGACAATATTAATAAAATGAGCAATAAAAAAAATTATAATCCTTGCATTCGATATAGTATCACTCATGTCAGGAAAATATTTCAAATTGCTTTTCAAGATTTTACTGTAAAGTGAAATGACTATGTATTTGTCTGCAGCCTCTGCTATAAACTTTTATGAGTCAACGAGGAGGTATTGGCCTCCAATAGATAATCCCTTCTCAATAGCCTGAATAACTACTTACTCAATGGGCCAGGATAGCCTGCTGGTGGATTTTGGTTGCTGGTTGCTGTCACACCCGAGAGGCTGAAAATCTTAGCTAATCAGATTGCCTTGTTTAGAACATTGTGCTCAATAAAGCATTTGATATCATTGTACCAGATGACTAGGAACAAATGGTGCAGAGATAGCTGTGTGTTTTGGTTTATGCTGATGGTTGACTTGGAGATGTATCCATTGTCAGCAGTGTCTGTTTTAGCAATAAGAGGTGCAGGGAGTGCTGTGTGTGAGGGGTGGGGAAAAGTGTGGGTGGGGTGCTGATGCCAGGTGCATCTTGTTCTACTTGGATACTGCCAGGTCTAGGTGACTGGTGGTGTCTCACAGCTTGTGGAGCGAAGATGGAAACAGTCAAGAAAGAGAAAAGGAATGAACCAGTGTTTTGTTGTACCAGGGGAAACCAAAGTAAGTCAGCAATGGTGTTGGTAGTAGAAGAAGAAAATGTCCTTCACTCAGAAGAGAGTTGATGGAAGTGGCTAAGTATCAGGCAAGTAATCACTTCATCCAAATTCAGTTGACTTCATGAGAAAACGTATCGAGACGTATCACTGCTTTAAAGACTAACTTGATTCATTTCCTTAGGAAGTTTACAGACAGTAGATTGAGGAGAATGTTATCATTAATCTATGTTGCATTAAAACCCAGTCTTAGGAAGTAAAGTGCAGTAAATTAAAAATAATAATCCTTGTATTCAATATGTGGGGAGAATGTCTCAGAGTGCTTCACAGGATTTACTGTGAAATGTAGTTACTATCTATTTTCTAGGCTAACATGGCAGTCAATTTGCATACAATAATGTCTCTGGAACAGCTGTGAAGTGAATGACCAATTTTATCGAGGGAATTGGTAGCCAGGACATGGCAAATTTCCGTTTTTTGAATAGTGCAATGAGACTTTTAACATCCACCTGCCCAGGTAGATTATACCCCAGTTTTAATATTTCATCCAAACGATGGTTCCTCAGTTTAAAGTCTCATCTGAAAGATGCCACCTATACAGTAATGTAGGCTTCTCAGCACAATATTGAACAGTCATTTTTGACTCTGAATTTGAAGTCCCTACATGAGGCTTGAACCACAACCTTTTGACTTGAAAGCAGGAGTTTTACGAACTAAATTAGGCTCACACCCTACTATACCAGCATGTCCAATCTCCTGCTTAATGTGAAGACTTTGATGTTTTTTCATGGAGCAGAAGGTGGTCTAACAAATGCATTGCACAGATTAACCTCCATTCTACAGTCCTATTTTTTTCTCTTCCAATTGTTTTGTTATGTTGTCCTGATATTGAAGCAATGAGTTTGCCACTCCCTGGGCAATTTTCGAGATCTTCACCTGCTGATTTAAACCCTAATTGCTTATATATATATATATATATATGTACACTTATGCTACAATTTTAAGCAATGTTTAGTACTTTATACTTGTTAACGACTAAAATTAATTTGCTCTTTGTCAGCCTGAAATCATAAATGTCAGTTATAACCACTGGAGTGACATTTGTTTCCCAGCCTGTCACTTCATTTTAAAATCATGCCAAATAATCTATTTATGGAAACTAAAAATGTGATTTTTGGAAGCATCCTTTAGAACTGTGTAACGAATAGTCACTGGAGAATAATAATCCTTCTGCTTGTATAAAATTTATAAAAGTTTCCATACTACATAAGTCATCATCTTCTTGTACAATTTCAGACCATTTACTATTCCATCAACACAAGTATCTTTAATAATATACTTATCACAGTGTTTTAGACTTGTCAACAACACTTTGGTAGCTATTTGGGGGAGAAAGAGAGCTGTTTGAGAAAGAGAGCGTAATTCATATTCAGTTTTCGGGGCTGAGATAGTAGACTGCAAAATGTTTTTTCAATCCTATATATTCCTATGGGGAAGGTCCAAATCCCTGATGGTGCAGCATCTTGGGATATCCTCCCTACATGAAAGGTGCTTTAAAAATGTAATATGTTGCTGTCATCTTAATTCTGTGGAGCTGCCTGCACTGACAATTGTTAGATACCTCCCAAATGAGTTGTTGATGGGTGTTTTGTAGGTCAAAAATCTTGAGACGAAGGCTGAAGGTCATAGAGATTCAGGAGGCATCTGGTGATAAGTAATATCTATGATCCCATATCAGTGAGTCAAACAAATCCCAAGTCATTCAGGGATAACATTTTAGACCTCACACGATTCACAAAACCAGGCAGTGTGTCCATGGGAGACGTTTCTTTTAAATTGAGGGTTTTGGTAGCTCTAATTGCAATAATCCGCATGAGGCGAACTGCAACAGTGAAATGCAGAGAACAGACAGACAGACATCGCACAAACCCCGAGTGCCTCCAGAAAGTGAGTGAGATACTGCCCACATCACAGGCGAGGGCGCTGCGTCCCAACAGATGCAGTTCCATTTATCTCTTAGTCTAATGAGTTGACACATTTCAATCACACAGAGAAATCGATAATAAAGTGTCTGAGCGCAAACCCGCTGTTCCCGAGAGGCCAGTCGTGTGGAATTAACCCTCTCCTGAATTAGACGAAATCTAAAGGCAAAAATACCCTTTTTTTTAAAAAAAAGTGGGTAGGGGTTGGGAACAGTGTTATTTTTGATTGTAGAAGCACATTTAAGTGTCCAGGAACCAAGGGGAGTGAATTAATACAACATGAAATGGAAATCACTGCAGTAATAATAGTTTTTATCGTTTTCAAGGTGCTGATAGAAAAGCTACTACAACGTGTGTAAGTCTAGCAGGAGGATTAATCCTGCCCAGAGGCTTCCAGCTGAGTGATTAATTCAGCAATGTCTCAGTAAAGATGTATTAAGATTTGGTGCTTTCTTTACAGCCCTTTCTTGCAAAGACATCATTTCCATACCATTCTGATTTTTTGGGGGGGCGCGGATGGGGAATCTAGGAATGCGGGGTCTCCTTGGAGCTGATCTGTGTTTCAGGTGATGTACCTGGAAACAGAATGTCAGAGTCAAGTCAATCCTCTGTGGCCTCGGTTCCTTCACCTGGCAGGTACATGGGACTCCGGGCAATACTGATGACAGATCAGCCAACTTGGCTCATTGGCAGTACATGGAGGAGCAGATCAGTTACTGAGAGCAGGGATTCTTCCCATTCAGCTCCTGTTTATACTGCAAGCCAAAGCCCTAATGGGTAGGGTGGGTCTATCAGGATAAGCAGTAGGAAGCTTGCGAGATGGTGCTCTCAATGGCAGTAAGCAATGCGGATTTAGCTGGTTGAACTCCAGTCAGTATCCCAACACACAATCTGGAATCCCCAGCCTTGGCTCTTACCAACTTGCACCTAATATTCTCCGAAATTAAGTAAAGAAGTGGAGAGGTTGCATTCCATTCCTGATGTATGCAAATTTTCATGTGTACATAGGTGGAGTTGTCTGGTTTAGATACTCTTAAGCATGGTGATGGGTTTCGACATGTGTCACACACCCAGCTGACCAAATATTAACCATAATTTGATCACTTGTATGAGCCATTTTATTATTTGCTTCCCCCTGAATGATGACAAATTGCCTCTTAAAAAGAGATTTGTTGCCACTCAGAGATGTTTCTAAGGTACAGTGAAAATTATTTCAAAATCACATCAAGCATAATAAAGGGAATTGAATAAATTGTTATGTTGACCACCTATTTGAAATATGCTACAAACTAGACCCTAAAAATATCAAATTGCAGCTTTTCACTTGCTGAGAGTACCTGGAAAGATGATTTAAAATAGTTTGGTCTTGTGTTATGTTTTAATGAGCACTGACATCTATTCTAACATAGATCGTACAACTTCCAACAGTGCAGCTTTAACGAGAAATAATTAGATAAATAAATTGCTCAGAGGTTGTATTTTATTCTTTCTAGTAATAAGTGGCCTCTCTATTACTGTAAATCCATATAATGTGTTTTTGGCATTATAATAGACTACAGGATTATAGATTTAAATTGTGCTACAATAAGTAGACTCTAGCTTTGAGATTCACATTTGCCTGGACAATAAACGATGGTAAGAAAAGAATGTTGTTATTCTGATAGCTCAGTGGGGAAATGCACCACTTTGGGATGTTGGTGAGTCATGCAAACCAAAAAGTTCCAGGTAGAATCTCTGCTCCGCGAATTAGCTGCAGTGACGATGGGGAGTATCATGGTTAACCTCTGTAGCCCTGCTGAGGGGGAGAATAAGAAACAGAGTTCCTGATTACTAACCAGTGATTAACACACTGAAAATGATTTAATTTGAACATTGGATGAAGCAGGATTCACATGGCTGTGATACTTTCCTTAGTTAAATAACTTGCGAGCAGTCACTGTCGAGACTTATAGATGAATAATTGCCACTTTTAGCCAAAATATAAAAAGGCTTCTGGTGCCTACAGAGCAATGCCTCAGGGTGAATACTGCCTTTAGAAAAAACATTTTTCAAAGAAGGGGAAGGGCTGAGGAAAAAAGTGAATAATTGGATGTGATTATAGATTTGTTGATGTGTCAAAAGATACGAGAAGTGTTTAATTGTTGACCAATGAGTTAGACAATACATCTGCAGTAATGTACATGTTGCCTGGCATTTTATTGAAATTAAGGTAATACTTTGAGATGACAGACGAGAACAACTAAGTAAAGATGCTAAGGAGTGTTCTAATTTGCTACTCATGTCGAACAACCTTGGCAATTTGGTGGCACTCTCTTAATACTATAGTAATTCAATCAGATCAATGTTTTAAAAAATATTTTCATCTCTCCTCGTAAATATAAATACACTGAAGTGCTTTTAATTTGCAGTGAGTCTGATCTCTTAGACTCTTCATCCACTTTCAATAGTCTTCCCTGATAACTAATTCCATACATCAGTTACTCCTTATGTAAAATAATTCCTCTTCTCACAAGTTGATTATTTTCACATTGATTTAAATTTATTATCTTTAGTCATGCACTTGTCACATACAACAATCATAATTTGTTACGATTTTTTGCAACTACTGTCAGAATTTTGCTTGCATTTGGTGCCTGTTCTGCTCCACAGTCTTTTGATAAATATTTTATTTGAAACCGTGAAGGTTTCCCTCATCAATATTCATAAGTAACAAACTTACAGTTTTTCAATGACCATTTCCCACCGTATGGGTTGCACTTGAGTAACCTAACATGGCTCCAAGTCAGCATGAAATTAACTCTCAACTCTACAAGAGCAGACATCTGACTGACCAGCTAGAAAATTTGCAGTTGTGAAGGTTAAAACCAAATGGAATACTCCAAATAACCCTTCAGATCAGTTGTTAAATGTTTAAGTAACTGCACTAGGTATATGGTAATTGGGCTTCACCTGAGAAGAATGATAATAACTGAAATTAGAAGGAAATGTGTATATAAACTACTGTAACTGACACTGTAAGTGTGTCAAGAATGAAGAAAATAGCAGTACCAAATGTTGAATTACACTTCTAATATTTGTTATTAAAAGGCCTTAATTGCCAATTATCCCAGAACCCAAATGTACAGAAAAAATGTAACTTATGAGGAAACAATCTCTTTGGAAAAAGAAGACTTTAAGGTGATGATCATCATTCACTATGGAAAGGTTCCAAACTGGGGACACTGGTTAAAAATTAAGAAGTTACAAATAAGATGAGATGTCATGAGTAATTATTTTACATAAGGAGTAATTATTGTGTGGAAGTAGTCATCAAGAAAGATTATTGTCAGTTTAAGAGGCAACTAGACATATATGTCAAGAAAAAAGGATAAAATAAGAAAATGATCAAACAGAGATCAAACATATGGGCTACTTCAATCTTTTCAAGTGAACAAAAAAATGTTATGTCCTTAATAGAGTTTGGCATTGCATATCTGGAATTGGGGCAGATAATTGGAGTGGACAACTACATACAGTATCATGGCTGAATCTCCCCTAGCATCTTTGTCTCTATGATTCAGCCTGGATTGCTATTTGCACACTTTTCTCCCTGTTATTCCATAAGTACAAGAACTGGAATTACCATGTTTCTTGTATTTGATCATCCTTAAATATATTTTACTTTCTCCAGCACACTGCACTTGAGGCTTAACTTCTAATCTGGATGTATTGTGCATTTGTAGCTTGAAGAATTTATTTTGCATGACCTACATTCTTTCTTTTAAGTCCTAAAGGATACTACACCATTACTTACACATAATCGGCAGCTTCTTGTGTTTGTATCAATCACATACACATCCAGACCGCATTAACATTCCACACATCTTGGTTCCTTTACTAGATCACAATTAGCGCAAGCAAGTTCAGTTCTATTAGTGTTGCCTTCCATCAATATATTTAACCTATTCATTCCTTCTCTGAGATTCAGACCAGTAAATTCTTTAAGACATTTCTCAGTGGGAGTAATTGCAATTTCTGTCTTTAAACTTTGTTTATTTCCTGTGTTATTCTGTATTATGTTTCTATAGATTTTGTGTATGTAACCAACTGGAATTAAACCTTTTTACTGCAGGGTATCCACAGGTTTCATAAGCATAAACTTCTTTATAGACCCTAAATTCAAAATTAATTGTCGATGCAGATTAATCAGAACTCTGCAGCTTGTGTCCTCTCCCATAGCAAGTTCTGTGAACCAATCACCTATATCCTCGCTTGGCTCCACTGCCTCCCCATCCTTCAGAGGATTGAGTTTAAAATCCTCATCCTCATATTTAATGTCCTCCACGGTTTTGCTCCTCCCTCCCTCTGAGGTCTATTAACAACATACTGACCTCTCTGCTTGGCTGGCACTGGCCTACCTTCGACAGTCGGGCCTTCAACTTTCCCAGAAATAATCTGAAGCAAAGCAGGTTTATTATTTACTATATTAGGTGAAAAGGCAGATGGGTGGAGTGCAATGTTCAATGTACAATATTGTTCTTTCTCCTTTCAGAGCCAACTTTATGCAGCCCCAAAACCCATAGATATGGGAGGTTGCTCCAAAACCCATATATATGTAGAAGGTCTGAACTTTTAACAGACAATGTAAGTAATTTCTCAGAATCGCCATAGATTTCTGGAATTTATCTTTGGCATGGTTGCCTATCAAACAGGGCAGAATGGTAATCATGTGGAGACTACTAGAGGATGTGCCATGAATTAAACAAGAGACTTAGTGACATGGGGGAAAAATACAAAGATTAGTGATTTAATTTTTATGTGCATTATTGTGAAGCATTTCTGTAAAACTAATGTGGAAAAAAATTGCAATGGTCTCCAAAGAATGGAGTTCTGTGGCACATCTTGACATCACAAAACAATGCACAAATTAAAGTATGTTTCTTCGGAACATAGGAATTAGAAGCAAGAGTAGGCCATTCGGTCCATCAAGCCTGCACCACCATTCAATAAGATCATGGCTGATCTTCTCACCTAACTCCATCTGCCCGCCTTATCCCCATATCCCTTAATCCCTCTATCCTTTAGAAATCTATCAATCTCAGTCTTGAATATGTTCAAGGGCTGAGCATCTACAGCCTTCTGGGGTAGAGAATTCCATAAATTCACTACCCTCTGATTGAAGAAGTGTTTCCTCAACTCTGTTCGAAAAGGCAGACCCTCAATCACTATAGATTCTCCTACCAGGGGAAACAGTCTCACACTGTCTACTCTGTCAAGCCCCTTAAGAATCTTATGTTGCCATAAAATTACCCCTAATTCTTCTATATTCTAGAGAATATAAGCCTAGTTTACTCAACAGATCCTCATAGGTCAACCCCCTCATCCCAGGAAAGCAAAGCAATCCCATCACAATGTCTGGCAGTTGGGGGCCCATCTTGAAGTAATTTTCACCCTATGAGGAAAGTGTGGTGGAAATCTGCTTGAAGCAGTAATACATTCATATTTTACTTGCATTTGACACTAGTTTCTCTGTTTTTGATGAAGCTTCTCTACTTATACTGTTGGTTGATGTAACTGTTAAGGAACAAAAACCTAGGCAATAACTGCTTTCCTGCTTAACTATCTTAACTGTTGCAGGTTTTACTCAGGTACTTGTCACAAGTCAAGTCCTACGACCAAAAAAATTGAAACAAATTAGATAGTGCATGCACCAATGTGCTGTCATAGTTTGATGGATGTGCAATTTTTAAAAATGTTAACTTTTGAAGCTCTTATTTAAAACCATGCTTAAAAGAATCACATCCAAGCTAGATGCCTTGAGCAGTGCCCCTGGCTCTACATTACTTTCATGCTAGCATCGTCCTAATGCTTGTAGTGAGAAAGCAATCCGGTTGTTTCCATGGAGATATTGATTGCCTGAGGTTCTTTCTCCTCCTTAAGAGTCCAACATACCCAATCTTATCAAACTGCTCCATTGCCTTGATTGGCCCTGGCCTCATGAAATCAGCCTCTACAAGGAGGGGAAAGGAACAGTGGGTAAACTAATTCAATTTGGTACTTTTCTCTTTTTATTGTATAATATTGCCCACTGAAAGATACCTGATCTACAACTTTAAGTGCTGAAAGACGCATATAATGTGGATTTGTGCAGGTCATTGTGCCTTAAACTGATGTGGAACAAGAGGAAATTAAGACAAAATGAATGAGCTTCAAATTAAGATGGGATACAAGTATTTTTACTTTCCGGATGGACACGTAAATAATAATAATAATCGTTAGAAGAGTCCAGCCAAAAGTAATTAACCCAATGTTGATTATCACCTTTAGAAAACATATTTGGATGCATGTCTATTTATGATACAGTTGGAAGGTTACAAGAACACGCGAGTGGACAGGCAGCCATTGTATGAAACATTATGACTTTTTTTCCTATTGGGAATGTCATTTGTGTGATCCAACCAGTTAGGGTTGACTAATACTGCAATATTCATTTTGAATGCTTGTGGATGTGAAAGAGAAATTTCAGATGTTTCTTTTCAAGGAGTTAAGAGTGATTACTTGCTTCTCTTAAGAGATGAAAAAAAATAGGAAGAATACCTGACAGTGCAAATGGAATGAGACAGCTCAATAAGCCAAATAGCCTTTTCTTATTGCATACTTTTTATTGTCCTAACCTATGTCAATGTGCTGAGCAATATACTGTACTGAATACATTTTAATAAAAGCCAATGTTATGAAAGAAAGAGGGGAATTCTTCTCTGGATCAGATTTATTTCAAAACATCTGGCTCTGATCAGCTTTGTTCTCAAGTGAAGTAGCTTGTAGTGGGAACCAGAGAATTTTCATAACGTTTGCAGTAATTAGTGCATTAAAGTGAATCTGTTGTAATTTGGGCTGCCACCTGGCCGGTTTTGGTACTGTGTTGCTGGTGAACAGATTGAATGTGTCCTTCCTGGTTGCATGTGTGGCCTATGGTTGTAAATTCTGGTCAGACATATTCCAGGAGAAATTGTTGCTAGGGTAATGTGCGACAGCATTGGCTTTATTGTAGTATCGTAAACCTCTGTAAAGTGAGACAGGACAGACTTTACAGTAGCTTTGTAAAGCATCGTAAATGCGACAGCACTGAATTTATGATACCGTCATTAATAATAGTAATTCTGTTATATTATAAATAGATATAGCGCCTTATCAAGTCATCAAGACTACTCAAAGCGCTTCACAGGATATACTGTAAAGTGGTTTTGGGGCAACCCTAGTTTTAATGTACCTGCGCTAGTGAATTGATTGGCTACTGGGGTGAATGACAACTGTCAATCTTTAGCTTCTCTGATACTATATCCTTTTATTGAATGCTGCAAACTTTTCTTCATTTAATTTCAGACAACAGGAAGGCTGCTCTCATTTATGAGGAAAGACTGATCATTATGCAACTGACCTTTCAGCTGATGCAGTGTTATAATTTAGTTGTATAGCCACAACAGTAACCTTTGCAATCTGAACATAAATTACAGTAAACATTATAACTGAAACCTGATGCAGCCAATTTTATTGCGTATCTGAGGACTAACTTCATACTGGTGTTAAGGAGTATGGCAAATTCTGGAGTTTGACTAAGAAGCTTCTCAAACAGAGGCAAGAATGCTTCCAGCTGAGCAAAACTGATACCTAAAATACACCAAATTACTGTACTTTAATAATATTAACACTTGTCAACAAACACCAACGTGAATGAAAATAGAGTGGCACTATATAACAAACTCTGTGTGTGTGTGCGTGTGTGTATAAAAGAATAACAGAAATTGAAGTGTGATTTCATCATTAGCACATTTTCAGTATTCAGATGACATTTGCAAATCAAATGGCTTCAAACTTGTCATTCAAGTGTCCAAGGAGATATTTTGTCCAGGATAGTATCAGTCAGTGGGAGAGCCTCTAAGTATGCACCCTATCAAGAGTAACACCAGTCAATGTTAGAGATATTTGTGAATTGTTGTTGTAGAGATTCCTGAGTAATATTCCCTCTTGGTTAGTCAGTCCATTTTTTGTGTCTATCACACACTTGTGGATAAACTAATCTATTAGTTATCCTTCTAATCCTTGCAGATAAGTCAGTTTATGAGTAAGCTTTCTCAATTTTCACTCAATAATATTCATGTACCTGGAAGAAAAGAACAAATATCTGAATTGGGATTAATCAGTCTTTCTCTTACCTAAATCTTCTATTCGCTGTGGTTCTTCTAAACATTGCCTGCTTTCAGTAAATGTCTCTGCAGGTCTTCAGACATACATTGGTTCTACTTCGCAATGGGTTTACTACAATTTTAAAATTAAAATAATTTTATGCTTAAATAAGAGTGTCTTAAAAATAAGGAGAGTCCAAATTTACACTAGACTTTGTTAGTAAAGCTTAGAAAAACTGTGACCATTTGTTTCAATTTTAGTACAGTAGCAACGGTCAACCAGCACATAATGGATCACAAACTTTAACTGAAGTGCCACAAATTGTTAGATAATTGTATACTGCAAAGTGTAACCTACATTTTGTTTACGATATGGGAAAAGGGTGGTGAGGTATTGGAATTAAAGATATACCAAAATCTACTACATTTCTAGAGCAGACCTGAGACCTGAGTGGCATCCTGTCCTCCTATGTTCCTGTTTGGGCCATGCTTGAGAATGTTAAATTCACCTGTTAGTCAGTACAAATGTGTTCATCTCACAGTGAAGTTTCGTTACTCCACACACCTGATAATAATCCCTCAAGAAAAAAACAATAATAAATTTGTCATTTCAATCCACGACCGTTTGTGGGACATTGCTGTGCGCAATTGGCTGCTGCATTTCACTGACAAATGTAGTCAATTCACTTTGCAGTCTATTCTGTGAAGCGCTTCAAAACGTCTAGAAGACGTGAAAAGCGCTACATCAAATGCAAGGATTATAAAGCTTTTCAGGGCTTTATTCTTGTGAACAAATCTTTCACCCTCCCCCTCCGTGACATTGACAGGTTTGAAATTCCATCTTGTTTGAAATTCTTAGAATATCTTAATCCTTAGTGTGGTGGTGTTTTACATCTGAGAAAAGAATTACATCTACGTAGAGTTCTTAAATCTTTTTGCCTCTGTTTTGAACATGTATTATCATATCAGGGATAAAAGTGATTTTTGAGCTCTTCAAAACTTCCACAAACAAAACTGCACTGATCTACTTTGAATTCAAATATTAATCTATCCAATTACTTTTTAGAATCTAGTTCACATAAGAGTTTTACTTCATTGATGTAAACACATGAACAAATTAAAATCTTTTAAATCCATATTTATTTACAATTTCTCACTGCACTCTGTACCTAATAACCTGTGGCTCTAATGCTGTTGTCCTATTTTAAGTCTCAACACTGTACTTCAGTAAACATTTGCAATTTTGTTATTTGATTATTTTCACAAATAAGGCACAATGGTAGATTTGTATTCTGCTACAAGTGTGAATGACTTCTCTCAGAGTGATTCACTGGTGAAGGAGGAGGTGAATTCATTGAGAAATTAATACGTTCTGAATGTGAATTGCCATTTTTAGGTGTTCCAATTGTGTTCCAATTATTGTTTATAGTCATAAGCAGCACAGTATGTTGGAACCCATTAAACCATTCTGAGAAGCCTGCTCCCTCGCCTTTATGTGTGTAAGAGCCATAATAGTACCTACACAGAGCAAAATTAAATTTAAAAAAAGACTCATTCTAATATACAGGAGCTAGTGAAATTTCCATCAACATGTTCTGAAAAACAAATTTGACAAAACCCACTGCTAGATAACATGCTTGTGAAATTTACCAACAAAGACTTCTTGATAAAAATGGATTTGAAAGCCAAAACAAGGAAACTTTTGGAGCAGAATTCAAGACTTAACGGTGTGCTTCATTTAGATCTGGTGTAGAGCTCCTCTTTACTTCTTATCCTCTGATACTTCTTGGTTCAGTGATGTTTAGTATGAATGGTACGATTCCACTGGTAAATTTTGTATGCTCTGCAGGATCTTTCTCCTTTCAAAATCTTCCAAGCAAAGGTTATAAAGTGGCTTTTTGACCAAATACTTTCAGCAGTGTATATTCATTGTACACTAATAAAAAGGCTTTGAGTTTTCTGTCCCTGGGTACATTCATTATGCCCTGGTCTAAAGCAGAGGAGTTTCTCTGGGGACGTTCATTCACTTTCGCTGACAGGACTGGGAGAGACTTGTGTCAACTTACCCCCAGTAGCTTTCAGCCAGATCTTTTCCCAAGATGAATATAAAGACTCTTAAACCAGGTGCCTTTTACAAACGTTTACTGAAGATCAGAAATGTTGTTGTTTGACTATTCACAAATAATGAATAGAACTCACATCTTTGCTTTATTACTGCTTTTTTTTATTTGTCCTTTTTACTACTGGATTTTTACAACACAAATATTCCAACGAAGAATGCTAATAATGACTAGATGTAAAAGATGCCAGGACATATGCTAAAATATCTGGCCATTTTCTGAACAAAATGGCTTGAGTTTCATATTTTCATTGATCTATTGCAGTAAGCTATGCTGCCTGGTCTGTTTAATGACAAGTTAATAAAGAAATGTTAGATACCATTCATAAAATGAGGTAATTACCTTTAGCAATTCCTTTACTATAAAAATACTTGAATTTGCATTTGATTCAACGCCTTATCACTTTGTTGAGACATCTCAAAGCACTTCACAGCATACCCTGTAAAAAGTGGAGTGACTGTGTAGATTTGTGGGCAAAAACACTTTTGGTTTTCTAACGCTACCCAAACTGCTTGTTATGATATTGCATCTTGTCATCTTGCTAAACCTTTTAGGAAGGATGCACAGAATACGTGTAAGGTGAGAGCTCCAGCCTTAGTCAGGCTGTCTGTTGGAAAGAAGTAAATTACAAGAGGAAAATGACAGAAGATCTAGCTTCTTGGTTCTCTAAAGCAAAGACCTCACTACCTATCATCACTTTCAATAAGAGATAACTAAGTACCCTCCAGTAAAGATGTAAAGTGCCTGTTTCATCTAGATTTATCTGTGGCATAGAAACATTGCAACAATAGTGTACCAATCATTTCACTTGATGCACAACTTTATCAGATCAAAATATCTGTAAATTGCTTCATACATTGAAATATAGTGACTTCTATAGCTAACCAAATGATTGTTCAATTAATCTGCTTTTTGTTGAATTGGATGGGGGAGGAATATTGGATAGGACATCAGGACAAAATTCTCTTCTCTTTGAAAGGAGGTTCCTTAGGATGTTTTAATGTCTCTCTGACTCACCAACATATGACTTTTATCCAAAGAATGTAGCAGTTCCTCAATATTGCAATTGGAACTGAGGCCAAGATTCTGAGCTCAAATTCTGCTCTAGAGTTTGACTCAGAACCTTCTTACCCAGAGGCAAGTATGCTACCAGCTAAGCAAAGCTGATACCTAAAATACACCAAATTATTGTACTTTAATAATTCTAACACTTGTCAACACTAGTTTGAAAATAGAATGGCACTCTAAAACAACTCTGTGTATATAAAAGAATAACAAATATTGAAGTGTGGTTTCATCAAAGACCTACAACATTTTCAGTATTCAGATGACATTTACAAATCAAATTGCTTCAAAGTTGTCATGCAAGGGTCCAGGGAGATATTCTGTCCAGGATAGTGCCAATCAGTGGGAGAGCCTCTAAATAAGCACCCTATTGAGACTAACACCAGTCAATGTCAGAGATATTAGCAAATTATTGTTGTAGAGATTCCTGAGTAACATTCCCTCTCAGTCAGTCCATTTTTTTTGTGTCAAACACACACTTGTGGATAAGCCAATCTATTAGCTATCCTTCTATACCCTGTAGATGAGTCAGTTTATGAGTGAGCTTTCTTGATTTGAAAATAAAATTTTATGCTTAAGAGTATTAAAAATAGAGAGTTCAAATTTATACCAAACCCTGCTAGTAAAGGTTAGAAAAATTGTGACCATTTGTTTAAATTTTAATACAATGGTCAACCAGTGCACAATGAATCATAAACTTTAATTGAAGTACCACCAATGGTAAGAAAATTGTACACTACAATTTTCTACGAAACACAATACAAAGCCTAACTTACATTACGTTTACAATACGGGAACGCAGAAGGGTTCAAAGCAAAGTTCACTTGTCCAGAAAGCATCGCTCAGGAGTTTCATTAATTGTTTGGTTCTAGTCCAGCAGCACATTCAGAGCCTTGCTCAGGAAGTATATCAATGAAGTAGCACTATCTCAGAAGGGTATAAATTGGTGCTGGTTCAGAGGGAGCTTCATTCAGGGATTGTATTATCAAGCAAGAGTAGTGGCTATGAAACATCATCAATAAATTAACATAACCAAGTAATCATTCAGCCGAAAAATAATGGTTTAATAGTAACACAGAAGAATCAGAAGGCTTATCAATAGAGAAATAAGCTTCAGATATTCAATAATCAATTGGGTTAGAGTTTATTCTTTTGCACCAGTACCCGATATTTGCTGTTGGTGCCCTTATTATTGACTTAAAGCCACCGTATCATTGGAATATATGTAGGTTGGCCTAAACATGTTCAAACACAGAAAAGTGCTGTTGATTGTGAAATTACCAATGAAAAGAATTACAGTATCTCCTGTAATCTTTTTCTTTGTGGTTCAAGTTATAATCTATATTAACCTTGATTAATTGAACCAGAAACCTTGCCTTAAAAAGTGAGTGCCTTTATTCCTTACATTTATAATTAGACAGCTTCTAAAAACAAGCAGTTCAGGCACAATTCCCCTCTGACTTTACATGCTGTACATTGAAAATTAAACATTCAATCAAACGTAATTGTTGAAGAGACTATAACCACCTTTTAATTATTCCAGTCAGTAATCTGTGGATGAAATGCCTTGTGTCTCCCTCTCACCGGAAGCAGACTTTAAAATACAGGTGAAAGTAAAAACCTGTGTCACAATGCAACACAACTGATCAATTAAAATCCATGGACCTTACTAATTTTACTCTTCTTGTTATAACATTCTTTTTGGCCATCTCCCATGAAGTGGGGTTTCCAATGAGGATACTCTATATTAACAAAGTTGTCTTGGGTTCCTTTACTCTATTGATGGAAAGTGATATCTAATTGAGGTGATCCGATTGTACAGGTGGAGAGAAAGAATGAGCATGTAATTTTGGCCATCCAGCAAATCTCTCAAAAGATAAGAAAATATTTTGAATGTACTGACATAAGAAGATGCTGACAAGGGTATCATTCTTCAGGCCGATCAAACTTGTATATATTTTGTACAGAATGATGGACAGCAGTGAGCAATTACACAGAGAAAACTGGATATCTGAATGAACTGTAGGCTGCAGTCTCAGTCTCTCAGGTAGCATACAAACTAAAATAAATGAATTTAAGAGTGTCAGTTTAACTCAATTAGTAGCACTCCATTGCCTGCTTCTATGTCAGAAGGCTATAATTCAAGTTCAACTTCAGGACTCAGACTCACATTCCAGTGTGTTACTGGGGAGACCTTCATTGTCACTGTTAATATGCTATAATTCAGATGTGACACTCAACTGAGGTCTTATCTATCCTGTTCAGGTGGATGTTAAAGATCCCATGGGTCTATTTGAAATGAGAAGGGAGTTTCTCCCAGTGTTCTGGCCCACGGGTCTTCAGATTAATTCACTTCATAATTGTTTGTGGGATCTTAACTGTGAAGAGCTTTGAAACATTTTGATGTAATAGGCACTCTAAATGCAAGGATAATTATTATCCAGTTAGTTCCTGATGTTTTTCCCTGTAGAACCATACAAATTTATGACAGAAGAAGGCCTTTTGGACCATTGTGTCTGTGCTGACTCCCTTGAGAGCAATCCTTTCAGTCCCACTTACCTGCACTTTCCATATACCCCGTGTACCTAACTCTTTCCAGTTCCCTCTTGAAGACCAATATAGATTTTGCCTCAACTCTCACTCCCAGCAGGTTGTTCCTATCCTAACCACTCTGTGTGCAAAATAAATTCTGCTAACCTCCCCATTTGCTTGTTTACTATTATAAATTGATGACCTAAGTTGATCCTTTTTGATATAAGTGGGAGAAAAATAGTAGATTTATATTAGTGAAAAAAATCAGAAAAATAAACACATGGTGGAACCTTGCCTTTGCCAACAGGAGGGCAAAAAATTGTAGCTGCTCAACCCAGAGATCAGTGAAGTCATCTTAGTTAATGTTTCATAAATATTTCAGCTACTCTACTATTCAGTAATGGAGTTAGACATTTTAGCAGTTTCTGTGACAAAATGTGCAAGTTCATTACATTTGGGGCTTTCATGACTCGCATTATAAATCTGAATTTAATTAAGTAATTTGTGCATGATAATTAATATTTCTGAAAATTAGCCAAAATAACCCTCTCAGAATTTTCTTAAAGTGTTTATAATCATTAATGATGATTAAATTTCATCAATTTAAAAAATATTTTTGTTGCATAAAACGTGTTCATTAATCAATCGTGTTTAGAAAGTATTGCAATTGCAGGAGCATTTCAAACTGAAAAATGTCTTTATTTTCTGACCCCCCCCCCCCCTCCCCCCCGCATACACACCATTAGAATATGTTGCATCAGCTAAAGCTCTACATAAAATAAATGTTCCCCTTGCTACTTGAATTTTATACATCAATCGATAAATGTGTTACTAACAGCAGTAGTAATTGGAGAGAGCAAAATAATTCCACTTGCAGTTTTATCATCATAGAATAATATTGGTTTATCTCACTTAATGTATCAGTAATGATGATGGAATTCATTTAAATTCAGTGATCATCTCCATGTTAAAAAGAATGTGCAAGAAACTGGGTAGACTGGAGTTATATTTCTTAGAGCAGAGGGGGTCAAGCGGTATCTTGATTGATAGGTTAGATAATGAACAACTCGTCCCTTTGGTAGAGGGTGCCATGACAAGGAGGCACAGGTTTAAGAATGTAAGAACATAAGAATTAGGAGCAGGAGTAGGCCATTCGGCCCCTCGAGCCTGCCCCGCCATTTGATAAGATCATGGCTGATCTTCAAACCTAACTCTAATTACCTGCCCTATCCCCATATCCCCTAATCCCTCTATTTTTAAAAAAATCTATCAGTCTCAGCCTTGAAGATGTTCAAGGACTGAGCATCTACAGCCTTGTAGGGTAGTGAATTCCATAAATTCACTACCCTCTGAGTGAAGAAATGTTTTCTCAACTCTGTTCTAAAAGGCTGACCCTTAATTTTAAGATTGTGACCCCTGGTTATAGATTCTCCTACCAGGGGAAACAGACCCTCAGTGTCTACTTTATCCAGCCCTTTAAGAATCTTATATGTTTCAATAAGATCTCCCCTAATTCTTCTGTACTCTAGAGAATGTAGCCCTAGTTTATTCAGCCTATTCTCATAGGTCAGTCCCCTCATCCCAGGAACTAACCTAGTGAATCTACGCTGCACCCCCCCTAGGGCAAGTATGTCCTTTTTTAAATAAGGAGACCAAAACTGCACACAATACTCTAGGTGCGGTCTCACCAAGGCCCTATACAGTTGCAGCAAGACTTCCCTACTCTTGTGCTCTAAACCTTTTGCAATGAACGCCGTTCGCTTTCTTAGTTGCTTGCTGCACCTGCAAACTAACTTTTTGAGACTGGTGTACAAGAACACCCAAATCCCTCTGAACACTAACACTATCTAATCTCTCCCCTTCTAGAAAATAATCTGTTTTTCTATTTTTTCTACCTAGGTGAATAACTTCACACTTCCCTGCATTAAATTCCATCTGCCACCTACTCGCCCACTCCCCTTGCCTATCTATATCCTGTGCAATCTTTTTGCATCGTCCTCAGAGCTTACTCTCCCACCTAGTTTAGTGTCATCTGGAAATTTAGATACATTACATTCAATGTCCTTGTCTAGATCATTGATGTAAATTGTAACTAGCTGAGGCCCAAGCACTGATCCTTGTGGCACTCCACTAGTCACATCCTGCCAATTCGAGAATGACCCGTTTATCCCTACTCTCTGTTTTCTACCCGTTAGCCACTCTTCAATCCATGCTAATATGTTCCCATTAATCCCGTGGGCCTTAACCTTGTGCAATAGCCTTTTGTGTGGCACTTTGTCAAATGCCTTTTTAAAATCTAAATATACTACATCTACTGGTTCCCCCTATCTAACCTGCTAGATACATCTTCAAAAAACTCTAAAAGATTAGTTAAGCATGACTTCCCTTTTGTAAAGCCATGTTGACTCTGCCTAATCTTGTTATGGTCTTCCAGGAATCCCATAACGACATCTTTAATTAAGGACTCAAGAATTTTCCCTACCACTGATGTCAGACTAACTGGTCTACAGTTCCCCATCTTTTCTTTCCCACCCTTCTTAAATAGTGGTGTTACGTTTGCAATCTTCCAATGGGAACCGTTCCGGAATCCAGAGAATTTTGGAAGATCAAAGACAAGCCATCCACTATCTCAGTAGCCACCTCTTTTAAAACCCTAGGATGTAGGCCATCAGGTCCAGGAGATTTATCAGTTTTAAGACCTGATAATTTACCTAAAACCATTCCTTTACTAATATTAATTCCCCCAAGTTGCTCGCTAACATTGTCTTCTTATTTCCCCTCTATTTTCAGGTTTTCGGTGTCTTCTAAGGTGAAGACAGTAGCAAAGTACTTGTTTAATGACTCTGCCATGTCTTTGTCCCTACTATAATTCCCCCCGTCTCTGCTTGTAGCAGACCCACATTTACCTTTGACAGCCTCTTCCTCTTTATATATATATAAAAACTCTTGCAGTCTGTCTTTATGTTCTTCGCTAGTTTGCCCTCATATTCCATTTTCTATCTCTTAATCACTCTTTTGTTGATCTCTAAAGTTCTCCCAATCCTCGGGTTTACTACTGATCTTAGCTGTTTTATAGGCTTCTTCCTTTAACTTTATACTTTGCCTAACTGCTCTAGTTAGCCACAGTTGGGCCACCTTTCCCGTGGCATTCTTATTCCTCAAAGGAATACATGCTTGCTGGGAATTTTGCATGATCTACTTAAAATCAGAATCAAGATGGTTAGATCTGAGGTCAGGAAACATTTCTTCACACAGATAGTTGTGAAAATGTGAAGTACTCTAATTCAGAAAACTGTAGTGGCAGAATCATAGGTAATTTAGAAGTGAGAGAGTTGGGCTCCTCCTTTTTCTGTTTCCAATGCTCCTAAAGGCAAAGTTGTAATCTGGATGAAATGGCTGGAGTATATCATACAATTCAAAATCACAAACTATTTGCAGTCATGAAGTATTTGATATTATCTTTAGCATTGTGAGGGGACATATGGCCAATGTTTCAATCCCAAAAGCTTTGTAGCCAATTTACATTCTGTAGACATGCATAACACTGCAAAATCACTATACTATCTTTTTGAGCAATCTAATTTTCTGAAACATTATTCCTCATAATCCCTTCTCCCCATCAAATTCACGTTTAATACTGTCAGCACTATTTACCTACATTGTCTTCCTGGGCAATCTGTATCATACATTCTCCACACTCCATGTGTGTAGTTAAATCATCTTATCACCTTCCCCTTCTAAGATTGGGAACTCAGTCCATTGTTGTGAACTTCTTAAATATTATGTCGGATTCTATCTTGTAATCTTTCGGATCTTCAGTAAAAAAAACTTCAGTAAGATCCCCTTATTCTTTCACTTGATTGGCTTCCTTAGCTGGCACTGAGAGCTGATATATAGCCACTGCTTTCTGCCACTTATTGAATTAGTTGTTTAGCTACACAGATTCTTTGGGTACACTATCACTATCACTAAGTATTTGGGTACTATCATTAAGTAATCACTAAGTACCACATTGCTGCAAGCCTTATGTAGCTGAATCAGTTGGCATCTACCATGCAGAACAGAAAGCATTGTGCTGCTGACTTCAACACTTCCACCCATGGTAATGTAATAATGCAATAGCATAATGTAAATGTGGTATTATAGGAATGTTAGATTACATTATGATATTTTGTAAGCAAAGTAAAACACCACCCTTTAAATTGAGGCAATGAAGCATGTGGGGCTTTTTTTGCTGAGTACATATTGAATAGAAACAGTATCACTGCTGCATTAGTACCATCTTGCACTTCCACTTCATTTGGGTAGACATTGGAGTATAATGGTGAAGAGTTTAATAAATGAGTTTTTCATAGGTTGGTCCCTACCCTCAATCCATTACAGCATTAAGCTGTTATTTTTTAAATGAGTCCAGAGTCCTGCCTTCAACCACCCTGCCTGGTAACCTTTTAAAAGGGTGATAGATGGATACTTGGGAAGTAAGTGTGTTAAGGTATATGGAGAAAAGAAAGGGAAACTTGATATAAAATATGGCACAATTTGATAAAAAAAAGCATCATAAGTTGAGTGATCTTCCAATGTCCTCTATTTCTGAAGGAAATAATGATATTTTTCAAACCTCCAGAAAATGAAACTTCTCTAGAATCTCTGTGTCAGCAGAGCAGCAACATTGAGCCAATGATGAAGGCTCAATCATCTGTTACGACTGGATGTGATTTTAGTTCCAGCTCTGCTTTTTCTACATGCTGATCCCCTGTCCTACACTGACAGTTAAATACAGCAGGATTCATCCAGCACCTTATACAGACGGTTTAGTCCCTTTAATGAACAGATTGCAAAGTGAAGGTTTTCTTCCTTTTTTGATGGATGAACTCTTGGCATTCAGAAGATCTTCCACTTTAAAAGGTATATAATGGTAAGAAGAAGAAATGTATTTTATAGTGGCAAGACAGGCACTTTACAGCATCAATTGTGGTGTTCTGACAGTTTTGCATTATTTTCAACAACTGTTCAATAAGTGCCTTACAGATATCTCTTTTAGCATTCATTCAAAGAGTTTGTAGATACAAGATTAGATTCTTTGTGTGTCCCACAATGGCATTGCATTCTCTATAACCGTATTGTTTTGGTATGTATACAATTTCCTGGATTGTGGTGGTTTCTGGTCCATAGCAATCCTGATTCCATCGTCACACCATAAAACACGCTACAATCATTTGGCCAACCTTCTGGGATACATTTCACTATGATAAATCAATGTCACCTCAAGTTCTTCCAGTAAATC
The DNA here is from genome assembly GCF_018977255.1 of Callorhinchus milii. Classification (NCBI taxonomy): domain Eukaryota; kingdom Metazoa; phylum Chordata; class Chondrichthyes; order Chimaeriformes; family Callorhinchidae; genus Callorhinchus; species Callorhinchus milii. The sequence goes on along the minus strand of NW_024704748.1, from coordinate 16,450,065 downwards.
AATGTCGGAGTCTGTTACACTTAGGCTGAAAAGTACAAAGCTGTCCAGCAAAGCACGTCTTGTGTTCCCTGTTATGAAGTAAAACAAAGGACTTTGTTTCAGCTGCAGAAGTGTTTATTGTATTGTTTTTGAATATGTGGACGATTGGTAGAATGTATGGCACAATGTGTCTGTCTGCCGTGAACTGTTTGTTAGTTTCTGGTTTCTGTGCCTGATTCACAACTACAGTATTCCACTAAATGACGGTTGTGTGTGGGACCTTACAGTTTGCCAAACGGCTGCCACATTTATCTACATTTAACATTGACTACTGCAAAGCTTCAAATTCTGAAAACCATAGTGACTGTGGATGTCCTGCCATCAGTGAGTAAGGTAATGTGATAATGTTAATGTGCATTATACATTATGACTGACACTGTTATCTGACTAACTCCTGCCTTCACGATTAGCCCCCAAATCAATGGTTATATGAATCTCTACCTAAGGGAAATATGTCATTTTTTTCCAAACCTTTTTTCTATATGTTTATCAAATCTCGCTGCTGCCCAGGACCTATTGTTGGACTAAGAAGTTATTAAAACGTCCTTGAAAAAAAACGATGAGGGTTCCATAGCTGGGGTGATATGATTTGTTCAGTATTTGTAATTAAATCAGTCATGTCAACATAGTTGAGGAGATAATTCAACCAGTATGCCATTCCAATGGTAAATAAGCAACACAAAGCGATTTCAACTGATTTATTGGCCATATACCTATAATAATGCAGCACCTAATTTACTTTCTGGGTTAAAAGAAAGAATCAGTTCTATAAAATGCAATGTACCCCGGCTAGAAAGGTGTTATGATGAGTATCTCTTGTATCATGTTATCTGCTGGAGCTACAATGAGCATACATTTGCAAAGATAATTTTTCATTGACAAGAATGTTTAAACGCTTTAATCTATACACGCACAACTGGAACTGGTGGGTGAGAATAACCATGTAGGCAGAATTGTTTACACGAGAGTAAAAAAAATGTTAACAGTTCAGCAATTGAAGCAACTGGCTTAAAGGACACACCTTTTCCTTTTATTTTTATTTTCGACCTTTGGGGTACACTATTAATTGCGCATAACATAAAAGGGCATTGGATCAATTTGACGTAAATAAATAAATAGAGTATAACCAAGAGGAGAAAACGAAAGAAACAGACACGTTTAAAGCAGGAGGAAAAAAATCACAAAATAGCTGTTCTACATACAGATCGTTTTTAGGGTTCGTGAGAACGCCATCCCCAAACTACGTCGTTTGTTTCTCTTCTAAGTTTTTTGTTGTTCACTTCTAAAATATGTTGTTTCAAGGCAGTTTCCATCTGAGCTTCAAACCTCCATCATCGCCCTCACTCCTTCCATCAATCAGTTAAACAACGTGGGCGCAGCCCTGCGTCGCACAAATCAAGCAACAGATGTTGTCAGTTCCTTCTACTCGTGCAATATTTTGCTTTACAGAACCGCTTTCCTAAATATGTAGACCAGATGAGGGGTTGGTTGGAGGTGCACCCACTCTGGGTTTGCCACTTATCCACAAACACGTACCGATTATCCGCAATTGTCGGGCGTTTAAGTACTTAGGACGTGTGACATTCGTTCCCAACGATCGTGCTTCGACGTCGCTACAGTCAACAGTGTTGTCCATAGATCCGCTATTTTGGGACTACAGTATATTGCTCTTCAGCTGTAGAATTCCTACAGCTTCCGCAGTGCAGCGGGATCCTCCCTCATCAAAGTGAAACGTCTTCATCTGACAAAGTATGCACTTGAAGGCTGACTGACATGTGCACTGAGGCAGCCTTCAACCTGGATGGTTGGTGTCAGAAATATACATTCTGGCCTCAACCTGTTTCTCTTTCAGCACACTCCCAGCCCAGTCAACAGATTTCACTCCATTTCTTTCTTGGGCATCTTCTCGTTGTCCTCTCTCCAGCTCCAACTCTTCAACTACCAAATGCCGACTGCCTTAAACCGGCTCCACGGCTGATCTGGACATTTGAGCGATTTTGATGTCTCTCCTCTGCTTTGGGTTGACTTTTTTCGGTTTAGTAAGATCTGTGCACTGAAGCCAGTCACTGAAAATGTCTGTATTTTTAGGCTCTTTCATTTGTTTCCGCTTCTCTCTTGGTTGGTCGAATGGCGATTTCCAATGTGAGCTCCCAAATCTCTCGAGGAAAATATTCTTCCCACTGATATCCTCCAACTCTTCCGAGACAGAGACGTGCAATCCAATTTCTTCTTCCAATTTATGTCCATCTAACTCTCCCCTTTAGTTCTAACCACGAGAAATCAATCCCACTTTCTCCAAAAAAAAGCTTCAATGATTAAATCTCCCGACATTCTCCTTGAAATGTTATAGTAGATATTACTCAGATAGTCAACAGATAGCCTGGAGTTATATACATCACAGAATGCCTCTCCCAAGCATTTTGTTTGATGAAGAGATTTGGGTGTGTAACCAACTCGGTTCCATGTCTAGAGGTCCAGGTGTACAAAGTACTTTCCCATTGCTTGTGACCTTAACTCTCCTCCGAATAAGGATGGGTTATTTTCCACTCTTCATACCCAATACTACATCGCCCACAAAAAACTCTGCTTTTAAACCTGTATTTGAATACAGAATTTCTATATCCTTTCAGATGCAAATATTTCCTTCGACTCAATTATTTTGCCAGGTTCTGAAGACTGAAAGGTTTTCAATCCAATCTCTGCACCTCACACCTAACCCTCCAACCCTATTTTTTGGAGTCTGCAAAAGCGAATCCACCTGAGATCTTATAGAGTGCTCTAAAGTATATCCACCGCACAGTTTATTCACACAGAGTTAGTTTTCAGCCCGGGGGACGCATCTAATTCATTTCAGCAAAGATGTGGCAAGTCATGAGAAACGCAGACCCTTTGCTCTCCATCTTTCCATTGCACTTTCCTCAGAATAATATCCTTCTCTGAAATCGAGCTTCAAATAAACATCGCTCGCGTCTCAATCCTTGGCCACAACTTAAAAAAAAAAGAGAAAGAGCTGAGGAGTTTTGTTTAGCTTCTGTCTTGTCTATCTCCCTCAACAGTCGTTCTCCATCGATCGTCTTCGTTTTAACTCTCGACATAACCTTCAGGAATGAACCCCAAACCCGAGTCAGTCCTTCTGAGTATTCTTAATCGGGAAAGAGCGAAAATAAAATGAAGAGGTTATATTGCAACCTCTCCAGCCCTGGATAACACTGAAATAGCTTGAGCTCCCCCCCCTCTCTCTCTCTCTCTCCCCCCCATCCCCTCCCCAATTTCCCGGACAATGTTTCCATGGCTCCTAAAATACTGCTCAATTCCCAACCAAATCTCTCGCATTCAGCAATGATTCGAGTGAGTGAGTGAGAGCGAGAGAGAGAGAGAACAGAGTCCTCGCTCTCTTTGCTCCTCTCTTTTTTTTCTATTCCAATCTGTCTCCATCTCTCTGTCTCTCCCGATGAATAAAGACACACACACACACACACTGCAATCACGTGGCGCGGGACACCTCCGCAATTTGGACTTGTTATGTCTGTGAGTGTGACAGGAAGCGCCGGAGCGCTGCGTCCGCGCTATTTGGGCTTTCTTTTTCCTCCCTTTCCTCTTCCCCTGACCCCCGGGTTGTGAGATTGCTATTAATTATCACAGTTGCATTTGTGCGTGTGTGTGTGCGGGGGTGTGTGCGGGGGTGTGTGTGGGGGTGGGTGCGTGTTCCTGGGGAGTCCGGGAGTTGTCAGAAGCCGCTGTCCAGCAAAGCCGGAGCTGCTGATGTGCAAAGGAAAAAGATGGAAGTTCTACCACTCTGCTACTTAGCCTTTTTGTCTTGGATTTTTGGGAGCGATTTAGTGCGGGCAGACTCCATCATCCACATCGGTAAGAGACTACCCCACACACGATAATGTTTTTTTTTAAAAAATGATTTGCACGAGGAAGAAATCCGATGCATGTATTCTATCGAAGAGAGAGTGTGTGCGTGTGTGTAGATGTGATACAGACAGACTGACACTGACGCGGCTGCTCCTTCGGTCATATAATGGTTGTGACAAGGCATCGCTTTTTTTAACGGGAGATATTTAAAATACCAAACCAGAACAGCTGAATTAAAAGCTTTAGAAAACGACTGAGAACGAGATAGCGAGCCAAGGCACACAGCACTGCAGTTGGAAGCAAAGTGGAGGAATTTTAATTCCATCGCCGCTATTCTTTCTCTCCTTTTTTTTTTGGCAGTGAAACGCGGTTTCCTTTCCTCGCTTCTAGAACTCCAGTTGCACACAGAGAGAGAGAGAGAGAGAGAGACAGACAGACAGAGAGAGAGAGAAAAAACTTTCCTTTTCCCCACTGCCTCTTTAGGATGAGACCTGCATTGAATTGGACTGCGGTCGGGATGAGGAGAAGGATGCAAGGATGAGATAGGGCAATGGCAGAGATTGATCTGAGCGGAACTGCAATATAAAGTTTGAATTGATCCCCTTCTGCCATTACCCCAATCCTCCCTCCACTTAGTTATGGGAGCACGTCTTTAACCGGTTGAATTACCCAGCCCCATGTAGCAAAGTTCCGCAGCCCATTTTTTTTTCTGAAAGGGAAGAAAGGAACGAGGCACTCTGGCGACCCCAGCCAGAGCTTCATAAACAGATATGCTCTAGACGGGGATAGGAAAAAAATGTGTGATTTACAGTGCGCTGGTGCTGATCTGTGAAGCCTCAGATCAAACAGCCCCTGTTAGAAGCAGAGAAGCTGTTGCAGATAATCCAACCTTCAGCAGCAAACAAATCCCCCCCCCCCCCCCCCCACACACACACCAACCTCTTGCAACCCCGAGCTACTACCCGGGCCTTTAAAGCTCACAGGGTGAACGGCTGAATAATTCATTTTAGGACACGCCAAAGATTAGTTTTGTTTTAAATTAGTAATAGAAATGCCAACAGCAATGACAGCTGGACCTCTGTTTGGCAATGCTACCGAGGCGAGGACCTCCAGAATGGTCAATAATGTCTGATGCTTGATCTTTTTGATCCATTCTGTGGAGCTCGACATCGGGGTTTGCAAATGATTTACTTTGGAACCATTGACAACTCTCTCAGTCGAGCGCCGAGACCACCTGTGTCATTGTGTGCAGATGCCGGAGTTAACTGAACAGAGAGAGCTGTACATGTTGAGAGGATCTATTTAGAGACACGAATCCAGAGATAACGGAATGAAAAGGCGATTGTGGTGTGTGTTATTCTTCGCAGATCATCCGCGCAGTGAATGTATTTACTTCAAACGGTGCCTCGAATAGAGGCTGCATCTGCAAACCAAACGATTTCCCCCCCCCCCCCCCCCCCCCCCCCCCCATCACCCCCATCACCCCCCACCCCTTCTTCATTATGCGGGTGGCGAGATTAAAGAGGTTTATTTTTTCCGCGAGTTTTTTGCACTAAAACAAAAGAAGCATCTGGAATATTAATGGTGACAGCTCCTTCGCGAGCGATCAAAGGCAACCAGAATGAAATGCTGCCCCAAATGGGCGCTGAGAATATAGTGATGTTTTACTTGCAACTGAAGCTTGGCTGCTTCAATGAAAATACTGCTCACAAACATCTATAAATACCACCGCTCGCCCCCCCCCCCCCCCCCCCCTTAAATCAAGTGTACACACACTGTCTCCTCTATGCCGATTTCAATTGATACGTTCTGCCAAGCAGGTGGCAATGAAAGGGACCATGACTCACATTCGTCGGGTAAGTTAAATACACGAACAGTGGGCACACACAAAGAGGGTTGAAGTCGGTGTGCGTGGGCTGTGTGTGTGCTATTCCTTGAGGTGACAACAAACCGTGCCATTTCGACAGCTGAAAGTTAGGACCATTTGCATCGCTCACTGCACCAACCAGGGCTTTCTAAAATAAAACCAGCTCTTGTTTTTTTTTTTTTCTCCCCCCCCCCCCCCACCACCCCATCAAATAACTCGGGAGATTTAAGCATTGCAAGAGTCACGACGCTTGCAGTCGTTTTGGTTTCATTTGCACTGATCACCAGTGTCTTGTCTCTCCCACGCTGTGGCTTGACTGGCGCTGGGGAATCGATGTGATAATAAAATGGTGCCGCAAACCTCAGCAAAGTCTCTCCTTTAATGTGACGTTGTACCCGGGGCTCGGTCTCCACCCCCCCCCCCCCCCACACACGCACTTTTTTAAAAATGCTTTTATAAAAAAACCAAAATAATGGTTTCTCTAAAATAATGACGAGGAGGCGTTCACCCCACAGGCGGAAAATGACCCTTTGTCGCGTGCGATGTGAGCAGTAGTTTGGGAATGAATGATTCCTGCCTCTGGTCTGGTGTCATTCTCCTCCCGATCCTAATGTGTTGCTTTACTGTGCGCATGAAAACCAATGCAAACCAGAGGATCAGAACAGGGTAGTTGGTTGGGATCGACCCCCCCCCCCCCCCCACCTCCTTGTTGTGGCTGCTCACTGAACAGCACATCGGTGCTGAAATAATGGGCAAATACGGTTCAAAGGATCAGACGCTTAGACTTTCACTCAAGTCTTGTATTTTCGGCTCATCTTTGTGTGTGAGGCTGAGTAGATGAATCCTGAATGTAGTATTGTGTGCGTGTGTGTGTTTTTTTTCCCCCCATTCCCAGAACAACACAAACAATAGGAAAGGCGGCCGTGATCAGACTCTCTATATTGCCTTTCTCTCTCTCTTTCTTTCCTCTCTTTCTTTCTCTCTTCTCTGTCTGTCTCAGGTGCGATTTTTGAAGAGAGCGCAGCCAAGGACGATGAGGTTTTCCAGTTGGCTGTCTCTGATCTTAGCCTTAACGACGACATTTTGCAAAGCGAAAGAATAACCTACTCCATCAAATTTGTTGAAGCCAATAACCCCTTTCAGACGGTGCAGGAAGGTAAGTGCATTGAGAGGAGAAGGAAATAACATAACGTACACCCAACTGCCAACTTCGCCTTATGTGGCACAGCTAAGTCCCAAACTCCAGCCTTCCCCCCTCCTCCTCTTCTCCCCCCTTCTCTCTCTCTCTCTCTCTGTCCTCTCTCTGTCTCCCGTAATTCATTGAAACAGATCTAAAAATAATCCAAAAATAAACATTTCCTTGACTGACAGCAGAGCTTGATTTTTTTTTGTCGCAGTTCTGGGGGTTGGCGATGTCCATCAATCCTCGATGGTGCACATCACTTGCCCGAAGGTTGGCGCTGTTTGATAAGGAATGAAAGATCGGCCTGGGTAGAGGTTGACAAGCGAGTTTTATTTTCGAGGAGGGTTGCAAATGCGCAGCAAACACACACACGCACACACACACACACACTGCATTAGTGCCCCATTTAAATATCCCAACAGTGTGTGTGTGGGCAATACTCCTTCCTCCACTTCGCTCCCCACCAAAACCTTCCCCAGGGACTGAGTACAGGCATTGAAGAGCCAGCCGCGTGTTAAGGTTTTAAAGGGTTAAAAAAAAAAGTAGTGAGCGATTTTTTCAATGAATCTGTTCAAACCCAAACAAAACAGCACACATTTCCTGCTGGGGGCTGTTGTTGAGTTTGCTGCATTCTTTCCACCTTGAAATTATGCTCAGATTCCGGCCTCACCGTAGTTTGAAAGAGGAGCTGATACCCATTTGTTTTGGAGCTTTCTCGGTGAAACATGTTTCACGTTGTTATATTACAATACATGACTATAATGTTATATTACAATACATGACTATAATATAACTGCAAAGCAGTGCTGTGTTTCTGCCCACTTCTGACCTATCCCTCACTGATAATTTTACCGAGATCCTGTTTTGTAATGTACAGATTGAGAAAACATTACAAAACGTATTATTTGAAGACAGATGTGTTCACAAGAGTATTCAGTATTTTTTAAAGTCAATTACAGAATATAGTGCACTATGAACATAGTCCTCTTTTGAGCACCCAGTACAGAGAAATTTACTGGGATTATACCAGAAATGAGAGTTGATGGAAAGTCTTCAAACACTGGAACTCTTTCTTTGGAGCAGAGCAGGTTTAGGGGAAACTGATAGAGGTTTTCAACGCTATGACTAGGGGTGAATTGAGGACTATTTCATCTAATTTATGTCCTTAACCAGTCATAAATTAAGGATTTCCACAAGAAGGAGAGAGAGATTAGAAGAGTTTAATTAACAGAGGAATTATTGGAATGCTAGTTGCTTTACCACAGTGGTAGTTGAAGCCACATCTATAACAGCACTCAAGTGGAATTGAATACTTGATTAAAAATAATATTGTGATGTGGGGAAACAAGATAAATCTAGCACAGACACTCTGCACAGACATTTTCCGTTTGTACTGTATGCCATTGGTTTTAAGTTGTATCGATATTCTAGTGTACATGTGTCAATGCATTGGCACCCCAAAGTCTTTTCCTGCAAGGGATTCTTTGAATTCTATTTAAATGGACAGGTGATATTTTAACTCCTGTCGGTTCTTTCCTTCAGGAATTGGGTCTCCATGAAATTATTATATTTTCCCCATTTACTTCCTTTGATTTTCCCAGGCCTTTCAAAGTGATTTGTTTCCAAGACTGACAATCTTACTTCGAACTTGCAAATAGTGAAAGCTGCAATGAAGTTTCCTTCAATTTTTCTCTCCCTCCTGCCTGCAGGAAAATATTATGCTTTTACTCAGTACCTCTCCAGACTATGACTGAAAAGTTTGCAGAGAGTACTCAAGCCTGTTGCCCACAACGTGACAGGGACAGTTTGTTTTCTGTGACCCACCAGTTTCCGGTCTGTGTTAGTGCAACATATCCTACATATCTATCTGATATCGTGGAAATTTATTAATTTTTAAATGATTTCAATATTGTGTCAATTTAAGATCATCTAACTGCAGAGTGACATTTTCTGACTAGTGTGAGTGGTCTTACATATCATTTTAATTGTTGTAGCTATTTTGCTGGTACACTTGACATAATCACATACAAAACCCCATACATAGTATTAGTGCTACCCATCATTAGTATGTGACACATAAAATGAAAAGCTTCTAGTGGTATCTCCAGTGTTAGCATATGCAATTGAGTGATGATATCAACATCCATGTATTAAATTCATAATATGTAGATCCAATTGTGGTTACAGTAGTGATTGCTCCAATTGTATAAGAGTAGGAACAGTGTAAGAGACTAGAACTTTAAGTAACTATCACCACGAGTATGATTTATTGCACATGATAGGTATACAAATTTGTAAATAATATTCTGCCTTAAAATGGTTGTCCAATAATTTCACTATTTTTAGCATTGAAGTCTGGTGTTCGTTTTTTTAAAAAGCTTGATACAGGTGCTGATTATTTCAGAAGCAACAACAATCGTCTGTGAAAATTGGATGCTGTGAACTCAGAGGATCCTTGAACCATGGGCAAATGTGGTCTGTTCTGGCACAGCAAGAGATGCAATAAAGTGTGGCCATTGTATAATGATTAAAATGCACATTTCATGATGAGTTCGTACCTGATCAATTTGTGCACTGCATTGCAGATCTGTTGTTGTGTGAAGGATTGACCAGTAGTATTTGTATCTGGAGAAATGTAATCGTTCTGCTTACTTATCCCATATATTTGCCTTGAAAAGATTATTTCTGTTTTATAATTATTGTTTCCAAGAGATAAAAGGCATAAACAAATTTTGCCTTAAGTGCACTTTGTCATTGAAGCAAACAATAACAACTGGACTTTCCTGCTCACTTTACCCACTCTCTTCAGTTCTAAACAAATTCTCATTTTGTTTTGCTTAGCTTTATGAGAACAATTGACACAAGAATAACTCTTGCATGTCACTCAATATCAGTAGAGGTAGGCAATATATGCTTTGCAAACATTATTGTTTAATAAGGTGTAATATTGTTTAATAAAAACAAATTGAATGAGTACCAAACCCGAGGGTCATGAATGAGGAAGTTGTTACAATTAGATAGATCAAGATGAAAATGTTATGGTCAAAGCTTGACCACACACAGTATGTGTTTTATTCAGTACTGACTTTCTATACAAGAACAACTTGCACTTATATAGTGCCCCCCTTGCTGGGTAGTGTTTCGGAGTGCTTGGGTTCTATGGGTTACTACTTCACTAATTTGTATCTTCAATCTTTCTTCAATCGAGCACTTGCGGAAATGACTGGTTAATTGGAAGGGTTGGCATGATACCCCATTATTTTCCAGTGTTAGATGATCAGAAATGAAAGGGCTCTTTCCACCATCCATTAACCGTCCCATGCTCCCTCCGTTATCAACTCAAAACTCTAAATGAAAGAGGGTGATGCACTTCCTCAGGTTTTAAAATCACATGATTCTCTCAGTTTCAGTTGTTCTGCCTCATTGTCTGGAACTCCATCCTGGAGCCGCTCTGCCTTGCCTCTTCCCCTCTTACCTTCAAAGCCCACTTTAAGACCTATCTTTTCAATTGCACTTTCAATCAAATTCTTCCCCTGACCCCCCTCTACAAGGCTACATTTCCAGTTAGTTGTGTAAAGTGCGAAGTGTTTTGAGGTGCCAGCTCGATGTGATAAATGCTGTATAAGTGTGAATTATAACTCCAAAGCTTTATATTGCAGTTCTCCTCATCATGATGATGATGTAAGTGTTCCTCACTTCTGATTAGACATCTTCCTTATCCACTTCTGTTTTTATCTAGTTATGCACTGTGGGGAAAATCAGTTGTGTGGACAATATAATTCAAATGACAGGTATCCAAATAACATGGATGACAAATAAATGATGAATCTCTTCCTCACTTTTCCATGTTGGATGATAGATCAAACGATCAATTGGGAGAATTAACATTTTAAAATTCCTTCAACAATTTCATTTTATTGATTTATTTTTCAGGGTTCAATTGTTGGAAGGAATTTTAATTCTCCCAATTGTCATTTGATCTATCATGAACATTTCTACAGACATAACTGGCCATGCTCAGTGGGATGAAGTCTTGCAATCCCTAGGTCATTTGAACCTCAACAGCTGCTTTGTTCATGAGTGAATCAGAACCCTGTGTGAATATTTAGCCTGATAACTATTGAAACGGAAAGTACAGTTATGCTGCCAAATTTGCCATTAGCTCCAGTATGGAAAACTAGCACTCTTTCAACTTCAATTTGAAACAGTCAGCTCTAAGTGTGGTATATTTGCTGTATATTACTTGGGTACAACTGAGTTTATAGCATTAAATGGAAAATAAGCAGTTTGAATTGAGTGACAATCACAAACTGTGCTAACCATCAAGGATGTCTCTTATTCTAGGTTGTTTGTTCAGAACATTATTGTTATTCAAAATATTATGCTCCATTCTAATTAAGTGTGTTCCATCTCATACTATAATCCTACAGTACTACATGATTTATCTACTCCTAGGTAGGGGTTCCAATCCTGGTGTTCTTTCTGAATTCCAGAATTTCAGGATTTTAATGCACCAAATCCCAAGGTCTCAGGAATCTGAGATGATAAATCTTGCCTTGTTTACTGTAATGGAGCTGATAGGAAAACGTGGCCACATACTATGTGAGGGGGAACTGTTAGCTTCATCGTTCCCCCCTACACCCCTTGGTAAGTATCTCTGTTGGGGTTTCCACAACACGTCAGAGGAATATGTCCTACCTATCCATTGTAATGTACATGAGTGTTGTAAGATGCTCACAGATATTTCAACATGATAAGCTCTATATCAAATACTTGGATTATTATTAATTTAACTATATGAGCACATATCAAGATCACAGACACAAAGATGAGATAATCCAGATCCAGAAGAGGGACAGTATATAATTTGAATGTAGGTGAGGTTTGGGAGTGTACTGCTATTCAAGGCATGAAGGAGATGAGGGAAATTTAGTTGCAGGTGAAAGAATACTCTGATATTTCAGGCAGATAGTGGGAGATAATTCAGAAAAGTTATGACAGTATTGAGTATTCAGAATAAATTCTGAACATGTCATCTGCAAAGTTAAAACACTACAACCTTTTTGGGGAGCAGGGTGATACAGTGGGTAATGATTATGACACTGTCATTGCACCTCTTAAACATGGATATGAATCCAATCCTGAGTAGTTGGATGAAAGTCTTCTAGCTGCAAGAATCCCCATTGAAATTCAATTTGGGATGGTCTCCATCCATTTAGTAGTAATGAATCCACAGTCCTTGTATTCAATCACAATTGACACTGAATTGAAAAGGCCACATGGGCAGCTGGTGTAAGAAATAGAAATTCTGGTGCCTTGGAAGTGTTCTTTTAAAGTTGGAATTGAAATTCATTACTGGAGCAGAAAATAAATTTACTTCTGACTGGTTGGCAAAAGTGGAAATTGTATAATTTCTACCACAGTAGCCTTTCACCCAGTGAGCATACACTCAAATATTATAAATATAATCTATTCCTTAATTGTAGATATCTTTAATTGTGAAACAATATACAGTATTTCTATTAAATTCTTTGTGTTTCATTACCGCTGCCCAGTGGTTTTACGAAATAGTGACTATTTTTACTGTGTAATATTGTTTTGTCGTAATGAAATCAGTTAAAATTATGATGGTTTTGCTGCATAAACCTTTGTTTCATTGTGGGTTACATTGTTTAATTTAACATAAAATGACCGAGTGGAGCTTCTTTTGAAAATCTTTTGTGTTTGGCGTTTTTGTTTGTGCAAGGCAGTCTGGCTCAGTTGATAGCACTTTCACTACTTGGTCAGAATGTTCACAGTTCATGCCCCAAAGACGCTTGAGCTCATAGTCTCGACTGGCATTCCAGTGCAGTGCTGGGGAATGTTGCACTATCAGAGAAACCATTCTTTAGATGGAATGTTAAACCCAGGACCTTTAGCTTCTTGTCCTACTGATGTACCTGAAAGTATTGATTTGGGTTCACTTTATCATTCTCATTTAGAACCTTATTTAAAGATGCAACATCTCCTCTGAATCATCTCTTTCTTTGGCTACAGAAACCAAACTTATCCAATTCTTCCTAGTTGCTCTCCTCTGCAATTCCTTTGTCAAATGACTGCCAGCATGGTGGAAGGTGAACTAGATGGACTTCGGTATTCTTTCACCCAGCAAATTCTTATGTTCTTTAAGCTGTATGATGGAGAGGTGAAAATAATTACAGTGGACTACAGGAATAATCATTACAACGAAATGCCACTGATTGAATCTATATCAAAACTATATGATCAGATGCATATGGGTCATGGGTTTGCCATAGATGCCTTAATTATCATCAGCAGTGATAAGTAAAACAACAGTCGACCATAACTACCATGAGTCTGGTTCTTACTCTGAAAAAACAGAAACTGATTAATGTAAAAAAAAAGAGTGGTTGCATGAATTTCAAAGTAAATTAGATTGAAAAATACATGAAGTATTAAATATAAATGAGTTAGAAGGCACAAGTGTATATTGGGAATTGAGGTTTGATTCAACAGCAGTTGTGGATCAGCAGGGTTGCTGTTCTTCTCTTACTGGGAATTTTCTGAGTAATCCAATTCTGAGGGCTGACTTTGTGGAACTAACGCCAGCTTGACCGGGTCTGCATGGCATTGTACAACCAATCTATTTACAAGACTGTGAAAAAGCAAAGTGAGGAGAATTATAATCTCTAAGTGTATCTGAAGTTTTTTTGAAACTGGTAAACATTGCGTAGCTTTAGAAAGGGGAAATTAAATGTGTAAAGACAGTTTATGGAGCTTTGGAATACACTGAATCTGTTAGTGTAAACGAGGACCAGTGATAGTGAAAAACAATCTATAGTTATGATAAGATCAAAAAATTGGGTCTGTTTTGCACAGTTAAGAGGATATGTAATGGAGGTCTTCAAAATACTGAAAAGATTTGAATGGATAAATCGTGAAAGAGTTTTCCTGTTGCTTTGTAAACCGTTAATGCAGGGACATAAGATCAAGATTGTGATTGAAAGAGTTAAAAAGAGTCTAGAAGATACTTTTCACAGAGAAGGTTTGAAAATATGCAATGCTGTGAAATAAGTGACTATTCAGGCTGAACCGATAACAACATTACAACGGAATTAGATAAGCATTTGAAGAGGAAGAATATAAATGGGTACAGAGAAAGAGCAGGGAATTGGGATTCGAGTAGTTCATGTCCATAGATGAGCTGAATGGCAACTTATGGTGTAATGAAACTCTGAAACTGAACAATGAAGCAACTTGTCATGTGAGCAGATAACATTGGCACTTTCTTCATTGAGCTCTGATGTTTCGTGGTTTCTTTCTCTGTTCCCTTGTCTCTCTGACTCCTTGTGATCTATTGTAGTACTTACCCTCTCTGATAGTTCCTTTTCTGTACCAAATGCATATTTTAACATTTGCAATAACACAATTTCTCAAAATAAAGTTAAATTAATTTTTGATAGGAATATTCTTGATGTTATCCTGCATTGTGGCCCTCAACTAAAGTTTCTCAACTATAATAAATATGAATCATATTTGTCTTTCTCTGTTTTCCTTTGGGAAATACATTGACTCTGTTTTGTACTGACATAGCACATCTTAACTGAATATGAAGCACTGTTAGAACTTGAGCACCATAGTTCCTTCAGTTCTTAATTTTTAAAAAATATGTAGACATTTATGATCAAGTTAAAAAGATGCTTTCAACACTTAATTTTAAATGTCAGTCTGATATTTAGTTTTGACAAAGCTGCACTATTAGAACTAACAAATTACTTTCATCATGTTAGTATGCTCAATTGAAAATAATGCTATATAGCCACTTTATTAAATAATTGCTATTTGAACAAGGACATGGTTACAGAACTATGCTTGAGTTATAAGTATTTGATAACTTTGTATAATGTGAACTATCAATTGATGATGATAATAACAATAATCCTTGCATTTGTTATAGCACCTTTCACGTCTTCAAGAAGTTTCAAAACGCTTCAATAATAATACCACTAATAATAATTGTTGCATTTGATATAGTGCTTTTCGCGTCTTCTTTCGAGTTCAAGATCCTCGTCCTCACCCTTAAGGCCATCCATGGCCTTTCCCCCTCCTACCTCTCTGACTCCACAGATAAACACTAGTTTAAATTACTTTCTATGTATCTATGGAGTCCTGTAGCTCAGTGGTTAGAGCACTCGCTTTGCAAGCGAGAGACGAGTTCAATTCCAGGCAGGGCGAAACCTGGGCAAGTTTCCTTACTCCACACGCCTAATAATAATCCCTCCAAAACCAAAAACAATAATAAATTGGTCATTTTCAATCTACGACTGTTTGTGGGACATTGCTGTGCGCAATTGGCTGCCGCGTTTGCCCACAAATATACAGTCAATTCACTTTACAGTGTGTTCTGTGAAGTGCTTTGGGACGTCCTCCCGACGTGAAAAGCGCTATATCAAATGCAAGTATTATTATTATTATTGCTGTGCGCAATTGGCTGCCGCGTTCGCCCACAAATATACAGTCAATTCACATTACAGTGTGTTCTGTGAAGCGCTTTGGGACGTCCTCCCAACGTGAAAAGCGCTATATCAAATGCAAGGATTATTATTATTATTATTGCTGTGCGCAATTGGCTGCCGCGTTCGCCCACAAATATACAGTCAATTCACTTTACAGTGTGTTCTGTGAAGCGCTTTGGGACGTCCTCCCGACGTGAAAAGCGCTATATCAAATGCAAGGATTATTATTATTATTATTATATCCAGGCAATAAATATCTACAGTGTGTTTGGATTTCAGAGTACTTTAAGTGAAAATGTTCACAGCCACTGCAATGATATCATGTCAGTTCCAATTTACAAATCCAATCTAAATATTATTCGTGAAATGGTTGTATTTTTTTTCCCGATACCACTCGGTCGGTAACACTTTTGTCTCTGAGTCAGAAGGTTGTGGGTTCAGGTCCCATGTTGGGACTTGAGTGCAAAGTCACAACCTCTACCAGTACTGTCAAAGATGCTATTTTTCAGATGAAACATTAGGGAAATAGTTATATCTTAGTGTCTATGTATCAAAGTTGAGAATAAGCGAGAAGCGAAGCAGACACATTTACAAAATATATTATAACTGATCAAAAGCATTGAGTACTGGGAGTTGTACAAAGGTTAGCTGACGGTAACTAAAATAAATGTTCGGGTAAGAGAACTAAAAAAGACTCAATCATGAATAGCAGCGAGATGAATAAAGATAAATGTTTAGTGATACGTAAAATAGGAGAAATGCTAAAGATCGGATTGATCTTTTAAGAGATGCATTGGGTGGAATTGAGATATTCAAATCAGAGTTCATATTTGAAAACCATAGACGTACAATATTTGAAGACTGTGGACAAATTCCGGAAACTGATTTAGTAATCCTTCTATTATGTATGTAGAGCTCAATAAACATGTGTTGTGGAAAAAAGCTTCAAAGCTTTAAATGTCTACAGGTCAACAAGACCAGATGGATACAAAGTAATCCTCAAGGAATTAAGCAAGAAAATAGATTGGGCTTTGGTTAAAATCTGTAGGAGATCCATAATTTAGCATCTGTACCTGAAGGCTAGAGGACAGCTCGTACGTTTCCATGTTCAATAGAAAAGTGAGACATGATTTGGACTTGTAGCCCAATTAGTTCAAAAGTGGCAATAAGGAAAATTCTCATTTTATGAGCTGCTTTTATTATTCAGCCAAAGAGCACACAAATCAGTCAATCTTGTTTGTTTAGAAACAGTGGACTATGCCTTGCAACTCTACTGGAAATCGTTGAGGAGCTAACTAAATTGGGAGATGAAAGCTATCCAATGGATGCAGTGTACTTTGATTCTGCATCTAGTGCTTTTTAAAAAAATAATGGTGCAGAGATGCTGCTGTGAACATAGCCTGCAGAATTGTAAATTGGCTTTGCAATGGAAAAAGAATAAGGTCACAACTGGACAAGGCTCTCTCTAGTGGTAGTGATTTGTGGAGTTCTACAGGAGTCAACTTTGGCTCCTTTGTTGTTTTAATATTCATAATCATATTGGGGAAGATACTTTCAGTAATTTTAAAATTACCGACGCTATGCAATGTAGGGAGAGTGATCGCATTCATAAGCAGTTGAATACATTTAAAGAGTTACCGATGAATTTAATGAGGATAAATGTAACGTTATGGGCACACAAATACGGTTTAAATACACAATGGATGAGTGTTCATTGGCAAACCTGGAAATGAATAAAGTACTGGGTTTAATTATGAATCAGTCACTACGAGTTTGCAATCAATAGACTATTATCAGGACAGCCTATCAAGAACTATAATAAGGCTTAATAAAGTCAGAGCAGGGAACAGTGATAACACATTGGTAAAGATAGTCCTTGACATTCATTTGATCCCATACGTCCAGAATATCTACCATATTGTAGCAGTAGTAGTAATAATAATAATTATTATTTTGGGATTTGATATAGCAATGTTGTCATTGTCTAAAAGTGCTTCACAGGATATACTGTAAAGTGATGTTACTGTAAAGACTTTATGAGTGAAAGTATACCTATTAGAGCATCAAACTGTTTTGGAAATATGTTTAGTGTCAGGAGCTTGACCACTCATCCTGGCAGTTAAAGTTAAAACATTTTTTTTGGTGCTACTGCTTGGAATAAAATGTGTAATCCAATAAGGAAAGTTTCTGAAGAGATTGATGAGGAATATTGGGAGTTGCAGATGAATATATTCTTGCTGCTGAACATGGAACATAAATTGCTGAAATACGTGCGTAACATAAGAAGATTTCCCTAAATATTAGCCCTAAATGTCCAATAAATATTCTTTTGAGTTACTGTCATTTTACTGAAGCCCTGATTCGATTTAAGAGCTGATTCCCAACCCTACTCCTCTCAAGTATTTAACTAATTCCCTTTTACATGTTGTTATGGTCTCCACGTTAGCAACCATGTATTCACAATCTAAAACATGTTTGACTCTTACGGAAGAGAAACTATTTTGCAGCCAGCAGATGTTTGAAAAATTCTTTGCTCCAGGTATTGGAGTTGAATGGCTTGTAGACCAAGTCAGTAATTCCAGTTGTACTAGAAGTTGCCTGTAGCTTTTGTGTGCTCACTTCACTTGTTCCACAAGATCAAAAGTGAAACCTGATTCATTTATGTGAAGAAAGTTCCTAACAAAAAAATCCAGCTGATCATTGTCAATTTTTCAGATTTTAGAAATATCTGTGGAACAAAGAAATACAGATAGTTTGGACAGCTCTGTCTTCCCCAGAGGTAACAGAACTAGAAATTTACATTGGAAGGGTGGCAGTTTGGGCATTCTTCCCCTTTAAAGAATTTAGGAGATTTTTGGAAAATGAATGAACCAAAAGGCTCATGAATACCTTGAGTTTTCTTCTGCTGTTGGTCAGCTATTAGTTTAACTTGTTTAGCTTACTTTCAGAGTGTGATAGTTTGGACCTCATACCACTTTCTCCAGGAAGGCACAGTGATCGATAACAAAGGCCTTTGACTCTCCTGAGGAAAATAAATTGAGTATTTTGGCAACTGTAGGACTCATCCAAATGATGCAATTAAATTGGAATGATGACATCGTCCAGCTTAAAAGGCAGCCAAATTAGTGTGAGTAGAAATTCGGCCCTGTGACTTGAACACCTAATTTTTGCATTGTTTCTCGAATACGTGTAGTGTCTTCAGCTCGTCCACTCTTCCTAGATAGTCAAAGTAAAGTTTTGGCATTACTGCTTGGAATAGAATGTACAATTGGGGCCACCTGTAGCCTTCAACCACTGATATGATTACAGCACATTTTCTCCAACATCGCAAAGGTGATATGCAGCTTCATTGCCTTCCCAGAACCTGGCATCCAAACCAACTCATTTGCTCAACCAGAAAGTCACTCACGCACCTGCAGTACTAAAAGAACTGTGTGCTCTGAGAGACATACAATGGCTTCACAGAACCTCGTATTGCTGCTTCAATCTGGTCATATCTCAAAAAGACCATGCATTCATTTTACTATCATTATTAATCTGCCTAAATTAACATGATTTCCACCCTCCTTTAAGTACTTGATATTCCACTTCCTGCCTTCTTGAAAGGACAAGTAGCAACCTGCTCCCAGGCCTCTACTGGTGCTTTTCTAATCGAATGCCAGATGGTGTTTAAAAATTGCTTGGTAACCGGACTCTCATCCCCATGACATAAAGTGTGACATGTTGGTAGCTATCAGGAATTTAGCTGTGTCTTGTTTTTCTGTGGAAAAGCCATGTGAGATTCTAAGAAATATTCTCCACCCCCAAAAGTTCTCCAAATTGTACTCCCCATGTTTATCTGTATATTTTTGAATGTGACAATTAGACAAATAATTGCATCAGTGAACTACACAGACATGTGAACTGGTAGCAGTGGTTGAAAAAAAAGCCTTTCATTCCAAGACTTTCATCTTATGAAGCAGACAAAGTAAATCATTTTTATTCCTTGCACAGATATTGTGATGATTCACCACAGGCAACTTTTATGACCTCATATTCTATGGGAATTGCATTTTATTAACTTCTATGGTCCTTATAATCTCAAGATGTTTAAGTGGTTTTGAAATTGTCACTGGATTTTGATTCACAAAACCCTCACTACCACTCCTCCAGGTGGGAACAATTGTATGTGTTTGGAAGGCTCAGCAATTAAATTTCTTCTCCCTGGCTGGATGGGTAGAGATGCCATTCAATGGCAATACAGGAATTGGTCTTGGTATAGCCATTGAGCCTGATATTTGGGGAAGCGAGGTTAATCTGTAGTACAGTAGTTATACCCCTCTGTCCATGTTAAGTAACACCCCTTTGCACTGTCTGGAACACGTGCTTCTCTAAACCAGCTTTCCAATGAGCTCAGCAGCGCTGGATTAACAAAAGAGAGCAGAACTGAAGAATTGAGGAAGGACTTTTAACATGGTCAACCTCTCTGGGCATTTTAGGATTGTACTCACTATTTGGATCAGACAGCTCTGTTTTCATGGCACATCATCACCTGGTGGCAACGTTTGCTGTAGAGAAACTGAATAATTGTTGAATTGGAAGCCTGTGTGGTGTTAACCATATTGGTATGTTGTTTTTAAATAGTAGGTGAAAGTAGGAAGTTACTTTTTGAATCTATTTCAGAATGCAGATTACATCATCTTGTATTTTGGCATATTAATAATCCTTGCATTTATTTGATATATTGCCCTATGACTTCGTCGAGATGCTTGAAAACACTTCACAGAATATATTGTAAAGTGAATTGACTATATTTTTTGCGGACAGTCGTGAATTGAGTAACCAAATTATTATTTTTATTTATTTATTTTTGAACAGATTATTACCCCAAGAAAAACGATCTGCCAATCGAATAATAACAGGGTTCCCACTTACTGATAGGTAAACAGAGGCATTTGGAGTAAGGAAACTTGCCTAAGGTTTCGCTCTGTCTTGGAATCGAACCTGGGTCCTCTCGCTTGTGAGGCGAGTGCTCTAAGCAATACACTACAGGACTCCACAATGAAGGAAATGTACACCAAGCAAGTGACACTGTTGTTCAAACCATTTTTGCAGTATTGATCCTTTTCAAATAATGTTTATAAGGCCCTAAGGGTGATGCGCACCTATAAATTAATCTGAAAGTAGGATTTAACCTGATGATAACTACCGATGTAATTTCACATTGAATCAGTTTATAGAGTAATATTAAGTGACTTCTTTAAATAAATGTAATTAGCCAGGAACTTTCCTGATGTGTTTCATCATGTTGGTTCAATTAGCTGGCAATTAACAATGCTCAGTGAAGAATCCAGTGAATACAGAACACATTTACTAAGGCAAACTGAGTGTAATGAGCATAAACCCAGATCATAGGTCCAAACCAGCTGCAGTTTGGGAATCCAGTTTATTTTACCAGTTTCCCTTACTGAATAAAATGTTGTGTCTCAACAATATTGATGAAATAGAAATTGGCAGTTGATTAAAATGTATTTCTTTGCTAAATGTATTTTTTTTCAAGTTCAGAACCCTCACATTGGGTAAAGTTGGTACCTCTCCCACTGAATGCAGTTGGAATAAAAGCACCCAGACAAATGTCTTCCTGGGCAGATAGAGGTTCAGATGCATTTTAGAAAGCCTCTGAAAGTAGATGACATGTTATGTCACCAAATGAACTGTTAGCAGAGAAACATAAAATTGATTTGTTAAATTATCAGAGGGGAGAAGGATGGATTGGAAAGCACCACATTGAAACATTTTCAAGGATGAGTTATAATTTTTTTTATCTCTGGGATAAGCCTACTTATCTCTTCTTGCTTCAAAATGTGTAGGCAACATTAAATGCTAACAGACAGAGTATTCATACATAGCCTTACTCCTTGCTAGACAGTAGATAGATACTTGTTCCAAGAGGGCTAAATTTAGAGACTGGGATACACTTGGGATATTTCTATAGAATGGGAGGAAGCTGAGAGAAAGAGGGTAAACACCTTTACAGTATATAATACCTTGCCCTCTCACTTAAATTATATTCTCTTTAATTACCTTACCTTTTAAACCTATTGTACATCAGATGTTTTAAGTGATTATTTATCTTAGTTCTGAGTAATGAAATCTCCATTAATATACATGGATTAAAGTAGAATCATGAGTTTGTTACCGAATTGCTTATCAAAAAATAAATCATTGAAGGATTGGTTGCTTTTCTCAAACCACAAAGGATGGAAGAAGTTGGGAAATTCTATATCTGTTTTTTATACTGAATAAGTGATTTGCAACTGTCGCTATATGGTCACCATTGATGTGCCACACAACTGTGCTCTCTGTTCTATTGCTTAATAATAATAATATTGCTTTCATTTGATATGGCGCCATTCACATCAGGAGGGTGTGTCATTGCACTTTACTATAGGATTTACTACAAAGTGTTGCAACATGAACTCTGTTGGCAAATGTGGCAACCAGTTTGTACACAGATATGTCCCAAAAACAGCCATGTCCAACTGAGAACGACCAATTTTATATGTGGGATTGCTGATCAGGACATCAGTAGAAACTCCCTTCTTTGTTTTTCAATAGTGCCAAGGGATCTTTGATGACCACCTGAACAGACAGATGGGAACTTAGTTTAATGTCTCATTTGAAGGTTGGTATCTTTACCAATGGTGCACTCATCCACCACTGCATTGTAGTGTCAACCTAGTCTATGAGCTCAATGTTCTGATGTTAGCAAGACTGAGGCCATCTCCTGTTCTCACAAGCATCTTTGTGCCTCTTGCTTTGTTTCCACGCTTGGTCGGGTTGAATCTGTTCATACTTAAATATAGTAATTAACAGTAAAGGTTTCTGAAAATTCAGTAAATATGAATTTTCAGCTTCAATTTACACTACTTTAATCAGTTTTATCTAAAATACAATTGCTGTATTTGTTAAAATCGAGCTTTTGCATTAATTGTAGCTTCCACCTTGCTGGTGAAATAAGCACTCAGCAAGAAATGAGAGAATGTGCATTGTATGAGCCAGAGCTTATAAACTATGAGAAGTAAATATGACCCAGAGAGACAAGGTCATGGCTGAACCAGGAGCTCAAATTGATCATATTAGCAAATGAGTGAGTATTGTCCAAGGAAATGGTGGATGGAAGCTTCAACCTGTGGTCTCATCTTTCAGAACAACTCGTCCATCCTCAATTCCTTGGTTTTGGGCAGTCTATTATTACTTAATTGCATATGTCCACTCCACACACAGTCTGGTGCTTTGCTTTGATGTGATTGAGAGGAGTTAGAACAGAGTTTGATTTCTCACTCAGGCCAGAGTTCTCCAGCTACACTTTGTTGCTGCCACTAGATAGTTACAAGTGATGCGTTGCTTTGGAATGTGAACCGGTTTACAAATCAACCTACAGACTTGTAAATGAGAAAATAAATTTGAACATAGTACGCCAATTCAACCCCTGTCTGAAAGGCTTTCTCCGAGGTTTACCCTTTGTTAGCTTTCAACAACCACAACAAATTGCTTTTATATACTGCAGCGCCTTTCATGTTCGGAGGACGTCCCAGGGTGCTGATGATGTTCTGAAAATGTTTGGGGCATGCCACTGGTGCTTTAAATGTGCTTTTCTTCAATTTAATTGGTACAGTAGCAATGCCATTGTCAGTAGCAGCAAATAACCAACAGAGACCATGATCTCTTTCTTCATTTACAGCTTAAAAAAAAGGTAAAGTAGAAGTAACGATTCCCATTGACTATTGGACAGACCTTGGAGGAATGAACGACTTTAAATAAATATGGATAAAAAAGGAGTAAGATATTCAGTTTTTTTTAAAAAGGATGATTAATGTGATTGGGCAGTGGAGTCTGCTGAGTGTTATGCTGACAGGTTCAAATTAGAGATGGAAAGTAGGCACAAGATAGTGTTAGTATATTTAATGCAGAGTTTCAAATCTGGCAAGAACCATATATATGCCATTCCCTTTCTCCATCATAATTGAACATTCACTAACATCTGGTGTTTGTGTTACATTGTCACAGCAATTTCTAATTCGAATTGATGTGTGAATTAAATCTTGAAAACCTATTATAAAAATATTGGTTTATGAGGGCTGTCCATTTAAGATGTAGAAGGATACGATGTAGTTTATGAAATCCTTGGTAAGTGGTAGGTAGTGTATCTCGATCAGCTTTTTTATTGAGATCTTCAACTTTATGTTTGAATGTTTTTTTGCTGATAGGCATTGTGGGCCTATTTTCAGAAGAACTATCTTCACAAATGCATAATAATAATATAATAATCCTTCCATTTAATATAGTGCCTTATCACATCTTCGAGACATGTCAAAGTGCCTCACAGAATATACTATAAAGTGAACTAATTGTGTATTTTGTTGATGGCAGTCAGTTGCACACAGTGCCCCAAAACAGTCATGATTGAATGACCTAATTATTATTATTTTTTTCTTGAAGGGATTATTACTCCCGGAATAGCGATCTGCCAAGGTTCCTACTTACTGCTAAGTAAACAAAAGCGTATGGAGTAAGGCAACTTGCCCAATGGATGGAAGAATACTTGTTATTTGGCAATAAGCACTGGTTGGGATAGATGAGTGACCACAGCACACATTTGTTTGACTTTATAATGTTTCAAAAGTCTGTTAAAAACTTTTTGACATGGAGGGGGAGACATGCTTGAACAAAAAATGTGCTTTGGCTAGGAAAACTGGGAAAAAAATGAACAAAAAGCAAATTGATCTTTAAAATGGCAGCATGCCTTTAATATATATACCATTCACCCATTCCCAGCATAATTGAATATTACACTAACATCAAGTATTTGTATTAATTTGTTGATAGTAATTTCTATTTTAAATTGGTCTGTGAAATAAATCTTGAAAACCCATTACAAGAACATTGGTTTATCAGGGCTCTTTTGCTGATTTCCCCATAAGTTTGCGTACTCATCAATAAATATAAAACTTGCTCCTATTGCTTCTAATTTCAATTTTATGCCGAGACACCAAGGGGGTAATTAGGGAATAGAAGACATATATACAAATTAATTTAGTTATACCGCACACTGAAATACATATAATCACAACCTAATGAGCAAACACAGGAGATGCTCAAGCCCTCTGGTTAACAGAAAAGGGAAGATGCACAGTCCCAACTATTTCTATGAAATCACAAAGTAATAATAATAATAATAATAATCCTTGCATTTGATATAGCGCTTTTCACATCGGGAGGACGTCCCAAAGCGCTTCACAGAATACACTGTAAAGTGAATTGACTGTATATTTGTGGGCGAACGCGGCAGCCAATTGCGCACAGCAATGTCCCACAAACAGTCGTAGATTGAAAATGACCAATTTATTATTGGTTTTGGTTTTGGAGGGATTATTATTTGGCGTGTGGAGTAAGGAAACTTGCCCAAGGTTTCGCCCTGCCTGGAATTGAACTCAGGTCTCTCACTTGCAAAGCGAGTGCTCTAACCACTGAGCTACAGAACTCCATCTATAATTGCTGCATATTACATTATTATAATCTACTGCATATTACATTAGTACATCACTTCTGCCCACCCCCAGCGAACTGATTTTTAAAACCCAACAAGAAATCAAGAAAAGTCTAAAGTTACCTGAGTGAAAGTGTAATGGAATAGTCATTTTTTTCCCTCCCAAAAAACAATGGTTTTGTCATTGGCAAATTACCCGTCTTGTTCTGTGTTCTCATCCTTTAAACAACCTGGCCAATCCTCAATTACTCAGTACAGTACAAGCAGCAATCATTTATTGCATAATTTGTGTGCTAGCATAAATCTGTTTTTCATTTCTGTGTTCTTCAAGCTGCAGTGTCTCAGACATGAAACAAGATTACAAGCTTGAAACCAGCATTACTATTGCCATCACCTGGCAAAATGTGACCTCAAACAAAATAATCTTTCATTGTCTTGACTTCTTAGAATTTAATTAACTGTAGAAAATAGGTATATACATATATATATATATATATAATTATATATATGTGTATAAAGTGAGAATTTCTGACTTGCTCAATGGCTCATGCCTACAATATTATAATTTAGCTTTTCAGGATAACAAATCATGACAATAAGCTAGTGTAATTTCTCAAACATTCAAATATTAAATTTACAGTAATAAAAGCTGACAATTACAGTTGGTAAAATATACAAAGTACTTTGAAAAGCAGGTTACTGCTACTTACTATCACAATATGTTATATATGTACGTATGCCATTAGGCCATAGGTATCTGTGCATAGACCTGAGGGTTCATACATGGGCTGCAGGTTTGTGTAATGATATCACTATGCAACAACAACAATTTACATTTATATAGCACCTTTACTTTGTGAGACATCTCAAAACACTTCACAGAGCTGAGTGGAGCCCAAGCTTGGGGTGTGGTGGGGAAACCTAGGAAGGTGGGAGGTGCGGGGTTAAGTGGGGGGGTGGGTGGGAAGAGGAAGGATTCTGGATGGTGTTCCAGAGAGCTGAGGCAGGCTGGCTGATGGTGGAGCAGATTAGTCGTCGGACAAGAAACCCTATGCATACCAATCATATAGACTGGTTCACCTATCAGTAAGTATGTAGGTAGTTGGAACAGAAGGCTTATTCTTAATATAGCCTGTATTTACCAAATTGGAATCAACTTTAATTAATTATTGGAATATGTTTGTATGTGATGAGTTCCTAAAATGTGAACATTTTGAACTGAAACAAAGCTAATTTATGGTACTCCCAAATTCATTCCATTCCTTAATTAAGGAACATAATGTGTTTATATATACCCTTTTCCCCCTTCTTTCAGTAGCAGTACCCAACTACTGTCTAGTTTGGCCAATATTCTGTGCATTTATAGAGTGAGGCCTAAAGCTGAATTTAAATGAGAAAATACGTGATAAGTCTTAATTTAAACAATAAGGATGTAGGAATTATGTTGACTCCTAAGGCAGCATATACACTTCCATGCATTTTACATGTATCCAAGAAAATCTATTCTGCATGTAAACATAGTGCTGCATGAATGGGAAGTGAGAGTGCAAACATCAGTGTTATTCATACTAGAAATCATTTCAGTAGCCCACAATTAAATTAGACGTTTGTATATATAATTTAATACTGCTTCTCTCCTCATTAGCTGTGTGGTATTTCCCACATGGAGCTGTCAGGTTTGTTGCTTCACCGAGTTGCAATTTGCAAGGACATGGTTTAGATATCTTTAGCAAAAATAGTTTTCAACAAAATTTTAGCAGCAACCACCTAATAAGGCCTCTTCACAAAGCTGCAGCCAGTGTGATGAAATTATAATGTGAATGTAGAGGTGATATGTCTTGGGAGGGGCAAAGGACCTAAAGATGAGTTAATTAAATCGATAAGTTTTGTAGCACAGAGAGAATGAAGCTCAGCATAATTAATGATCCTTTTATAGAAATGAGCTGCTTGTCACATCACTGATGTTGAGGTGGGGGAGGTGAAAGTTTTTTGTCATTTTTTGTTGTTTGCCTACAAATATGCAGTCACTACACTTCGTAGTGAAATTCTGTGAAGCACTTTGAGATGTCTCAAATGATATAAGGCACATTATCAAATGCAAAGACTATTTATTGTATATTATTATTTCTGAATGTACAATGAATGTCTTTTTTCCTGACCACTTTTTCCTCCACTTTCAATTTACATCTTATTTAGGCACATATGCCACTCCATCAACACTTGATGTCAGTAACTCCACTAAACTCTCTGAAGAAGACATTCCATTACAGGTTTCATAAGGCAGCGTGTGAAATTAGAGGAACAACAACAACAAGAAAACAATAAGATTTCATTTATAGAGCGCCTTTCACGTCGGGAGGACGTCCCAAGTCGCTGGACAGTTGGGTCGGGACCCGAGCAGGGGGGAAATGGTCAGGGTGAGGGGAGGGAAGGGAGGAAGCGAGGAGGGGGTAGAGAGTCGAGAGGGGAGCTGAAGGCACGGTCGAAGAGAAAGGTCTTGAGACCGGCCTTGAAGGAGGAAAGGGAAGAAGCAAGGCGAAGGCACTGGGGGATGGAGTTCCAGAGCCTAGGGGCTGAGAGGCTGAAGGCCCGGCCACCGATGATAGGGTGGTTAGGGTGGGGGGATGTGGAGCAGACCGGAGCCAGAGGAACAGAGGATACGGGCAGGTAAGTAGGGGGATACTAGGTCGGAGAGGTAGGAGGGAGCAAGGCCGTGAATGGCCTTATAGGTGGTGATGAGGATCTTGAATTCGATCTTCTGGGGGATGGGGAGCCAGTGGAGGTGAGCGAGGGTGGGAGTGATGTGGTCGCGAAGCCTGGTGCGGTACAGTGCACGAGCTGCAGAATTCTGAATGACCTGCAGCTTGTGGAGGGAGGTGCCGGGAAGGCCGGCGAGGAAAGAGTTCCCATAGTCCAGCCTTGAGGTGATAAAGGCGTGGACCAGAGTTTCAGCAGCGTGAGGGGTGAGGTAGTGCCATAGTCTGGCGATATTCCGGAGGTGATGGAAGGCGGTGCCAGTTGTGGCGCGGATATGAGGAAGAAAGGACAGCTCAGGGTCGAACAGAACACCAAGGTTCCTGACTGGCTTTGAGAGGTGGAGAGTGCAGCCTTGGATGCTGATGCTGTCAGCGCCTGAGGTGCGGAGGCGCTGACGCGAGCCAATCAGGAGGGCCTCAGTTTTGCGCACGTTGAGCTGAAGAAAATTGTCTCTCATCCAGGACTCGATGTCAGACAGGCAGGCTGTCAGGACATCGGTGGTCGTGGAATTGAAAGTAGAAGAGGAAAGGTAGAGTTGGGTGTCATCCGCATACATGTGGAAATTAACCCCATGTCTGCGGATGATGTCACCAAGGGGGAGCATATAGAGGGTGAAGAGGAGGGGACCGAGGACAGAGCCCTGAGGGACACCGCACGAGACAGTGCGGGGGCTGGAGGAAAAGCCGTTTGTGGAAACAAAATGAAGACGGTGGGAGAGGTCGGACCTAAACCACTCAAGGACAGGGCCTTGAAGGTTGAGGTGGGAGGACAAGTGGTGGAGGAGGATAGCGTGGTCGACTGTATCGAATGCGGCCGCTAGGTCGAGGAGGACGAGGAGGCAGAGGGAGCCCTGGTCGCAGATGGTCAAGATGTCATTAGTGACCTTGACCAGGGCGGTTTCTGTGCTATGGGCAGCACGGAAACCCGACTGAAGGGGTTCAAATAATGAATGGGTGGAGAGGAAAGAGTGCAGCTGGGAGGCGACGACTCTTTCAAGGACATTGGACAGGAAGGGAAGGTTGCAGATGGGCCGGTAGCTTGATAGCTGCGACGCATCAAAGGAAGGTTTTTTCAAAGTGGGAGTGATGGTGGCAGTTTTTAGGGGAATGGGAACAGAGCCAGAGGAGAGGGACAGGTTGATGATGTCTGTGATAAGTGGGGCAAGGAGGTGGAGCTGGGAGATAAGGAGTGGAGTGGGGATGGGGTCAAGGGAGCAGGTGGTGGGTTTCAGGGACAGGATGAGGTTGGTGACAGAAGGTGGGGAAACAGGTTCGAAGGTGTGTAGGGAGGATGGGTAGGAGTCGGAGTGTGGGAGGGAAGGGGTGGGGGGGTGGGGGGAAATTGGAGAGGCAGTGACCGCGGAGCGGATTTCCTTGATTTTGGATTCAAGGAAATCCAGCACCTCCTCGCAGTGAAGGTTGGAGGAGATGACCTGCGCGGGCTGGCAGGGGGGGGACGGAGGAGTCGGGATGTGGTAGAGAACAGAAGCCTGGGGTTGTTCTTCGCCTCCAGGATTATCCTGGAGTAGAAGGAGGCTAGAGTGGAGTGGTAGATTTTGAGGAGGTCCAGCCAGATTTGTCGGTGGACCGTTAGGCCAGATTTGAGGGAGGCGCGTGTGAGTGAGTGCGGGTACTACTGCTGCTGTCTCAGTGTAACTGTACATTAGGAGATTAACGCTACTAGTTTTTGAGAAAGATCAATTTGAGTGGGAAAGTGAACTAAGTCCATTGTAAGGGTCTAATTTCCACTGAGGCAAACATTATTGAGGGCTGCATGAGGGAAAGATCAGTGTATCCATCTGGAGAGCATCAGAGCAGATTTAATTTACTATCACAGTGGGGAGTTGTACGTCGTATGGTATTGAGATGTGGCAGAAAAGCGACGTCTGCATTCAGAAAGAAAGTATCATAGAATATCTGAGCATAGAAAATTGTTAGTCTCTTTAATTAATAGATAATGCATTATGGAATTAAAATGTTCAGAAAATAATGTAGGTAATATACTGAGTGAGAATGCATTTCTTTACACTTTGGAATTTGAGTTTGAATTTACCTAGACAAATGCATGTCTTGTCTTCCAGCCACTTGAAGTGATTCCACACTACATGCTTGGGCAGTCACAAGACAGTTCCAGTTCCTTCAGGACCATAATATAAAAGTGTCCAGAAATCATTAGTAAAATTGGCATTTTCACTGGTGTGGGAAGTGGAAAGGTTTACAATGGCCGTGTCTCCTAATGTTGAAATGGAGTAGTTTGGGAAGAATAGAGGAAACTTTAATGTGTATCTAACCCATAGTATGTCTGGCCTTAGATAGATTTTTGTTGATACTCAATGACAGCATTGGAAAAGTGTTCCAATTTTCACTTTTGTGCCAGCATAGAATACAAGATAATCGGGAGGGATTTATAAGACATTTATTAGACATCTGAAGGTTCAGATGCGATATGAATTAGACTGAGGACAGTGTTGCTGTTTTTCATTCCCTCCTACAGTTCTCTTATCCCATCCTTTATGTATCCAGTCTTTCTGGTGAGGGATGGTAATTACAGTCTTGTATGTGTGGTAAACAGTAATTTTCTGTGGTGCTTTGGAGTATTGGTTGATGGAGGATGTGAATAGCTAAAGATTTAAGAAACTGTTTTGAAATTACTCTTGTGTTCTGACATGAGCTGACATTCAGCAGCAGAGTAGCTACTGAAGTGTTGACTGAGAGATTGGAGGTGATGTACAAATTTATACAATTGTGACAGTGGAGATCCTTTGGTGGAGGGTTGAGTGGTTCCAGATCACAGCACCCAGGTGAATCTAATTTCATGTCCTTTTCCTTGATTTCATATGGTTAAGGAGCCCTTAACTTTTTCTTCCAAGCAGAAGGAGAGTGGGAGATTTTTTGATCGTCTGGAGAGGAGAAAATGATGATTGAATCTGCTGAATGATTCAGTAATTTGGATTATTAACATCATCAAGCATGGAATGAGAACAGAATCTCATTCAATCCTCTATCATGTCTTTCCCTTAACTCCAATAATAGTAAGTAAAATGTACAAAAGATAAATCTTGGTAAAATGTTCCTCATTAAAGGTTGTTCACTAATATGCATTCCTCTTCAGGATTCAGAATCTGTAACCTTTGTGAATTAAAAAAGAAATTGATCTTTATAAAGGTATGGGATCATTGGCTTTATAAATAGAGGCATAGAGAACAAAAGTGAGGAAGTTCTGGGAATAGGTCAATGGTTAGGCCTCATCTGAAGTATTGTGTCCAATTCTGAGAACCACATTTTAGGAAGGATATCAAGGCCTTGAAGAGGGTGCAGAGGAGATTTACCAGAATGGTAACAGGGATGAGGGACTTTAGTTGTCCAGCGCCTTGGGATGTCCTCCCGACGTGAAAGGCACTATACAAATGTAATCTTGTTGTTGTTGTTGGATGTGGAGAGACTAGAGAAGCTGGGATTGTTCTCCTTAGAGCAGAGAAGGTTAAGGAGAGATTTAACAGAGATATTCAAAATTATGAAGGGTTTTGATAGAGTAGATAGGGAAAAACTGTTTCCACTGGCTGGTGGGGTCAGTAACCAGGACGCATAGATTTAAGATAATTAGCAAAAGAACCAGAGGGAAGATGAGGAGAATTTGTTTTTACACAGAGAGTGGTTACAGTCTGGAATGCACTGCCTGAAAGGGTGGAGGAAACAGATTCAATAACAACTTTCAAAAGGGAATTAGATGGGTACTTGAAAAGGAAAAATTAGTAGAGGTATGGGGAAAGAGTGGGATAGTGGGACTGATTGGGTAGCTCTTTCAAAGAGCTGGCTCTTCCAAAGGCTGAATGGCCTCCTTCTGTACTGTAATATTCTATGAAAGATTTATTTTGGTAAAGAAATATTAAAACGAGTTTGTTGCTTCTCGCTTGTTGACACTTTGGAAGAGCTACACTATCAGTCCCCACTCTCCTGCTCTTTCCCCATACCTCTGCAAATATTTCCTTTTCAAGTACTTTTAAAGTAGTTCATTCCAAATCGTAACCATTCTCTGTGTAGTAAAAAAAATTCTCCTAATCTCCCCTCTGATTCTTTTGCTAATTATCTTGGCAAGATGAAGGATCACTGTATCATCCAAAACACAGTTCATCTGTTCCTGAAACATCTAAATCTCTGCATATAACATTTTGCTCAACTATTCCCAAAGTCAGAGCTATCTGTATCTAACTTGACATTTCATTTTTTGTTGATCTAGCTCTTTACCCTCTAGGTGAGACAACGATCAGTGTTTAGCATTATCTGTTGAACATACATGAGCATTTCCATAAATTCAAAGAATACGCATGCTCAAAACTAAATCCCTAATCTAAAAAGTAAACCAGATATTAATCTTCAATTATAGACATTGGGAATGAAAGCTCAACTCACCAATAGCACAGAAATAAATATAATCTTTAAACCTTTCTAGAAATGCACCAATCTCCTTTTCAATTTAAATGCACCAGATGTATTTTTTTTTGATCCGAGCATTTGGTTGCATCAGTACATTGTAGACAGTCTCGTGAAGGGATTTTCAGCCTTATTTCAGTGATAGTGCATTTTTTGGAAGGCACAGCATGTAATAAATTGAAGTATCACGAGATTCAGGTTTGATGCCTGATTATTAGTTGTCACTTCAGCTGTGTTGTTGTGAGGATCCTCAGAGGTGCTGAGCAGAGATCCGGCATGTGCCACAGAATGCTATCAGTGATACAAACTCTACATTTACCCTCTTCCTGCTCATGTACCAGAGCTTAATATGGTGTACTGGGGGGAGGGTGGTTCCTGTATTATACTAGGGACTTATTACGTGGACAAATGGGCGCAATAGCTTAAACAATATTTTTTAAATGAAACTGGAAATTAAAGACACCATGCTGGTTCAAAACAATACACAATTCCAGAGTCTGAGGAATGTTTGCTGGGTAACATATTGGAGCTCAACCATGGATCTTAACTTGAAGTGTTTGACGGTATCAGTAATCTCCTGTTGATTGCTGCAGAGTGCTGGATTTTTAAATATGGTTATTTTGATTAAGATGGCAGGAGGGGGAGAGAGAATAAGAAATTAGTACATTTCCCTCCAAATCCCCTGATTCTATTCGCATGGGGTTTGGTGACTCTTCAAACACAAAATTGCATTTATTACAGATTTGGTCTGTCTGAAGGAATGGAATGAGGTGTCTCGGTGGATTTTCTGTCACTTTATTAATGCCTTTGCAGCTGTCAGAGAAAGCTGTTGTCCTGGTGAGGCACGTTGCTGATTTATTGTAGCTGACAGAAAACATTTATCCTGATCTTTACCTTCTGAGCTGCAGACAACGTTTCGGATCATGCCATACAGAGCAAAGGTGGTGACTCCATGTTTCCTTGTGATTTTTGCATTGAAATTGAAAACAAAATTACCATTTTTCTTTCCTAAAGATCGTATACAAAACAGAAAAGTAAAGATAGCTCAAACCACTTCAGCCCCACTTAAATACCTCCTTCTACGCACTTCTGCACCTGTCAATATTTATTTAGAACTAACACACACACAAATGTATTTTAATCGACAAATTAAAGGCCACAGAGAGTTTGGGGAGGATGAATCACCTCATTTGCTTTCTTCCTGCCGTTCCCTTCCCAGGGTCACTTTCTTTTTCTCCTCAAACAGTGATTATTAGAGTAAGATCGAAGAGATCTTGGATCAGCTCTTCTGCCTACATATGGATAACAAATAGTGTATGACGCAAAAGCAGGGAAAAATTCAGTAGTAAAATAATTACATTTCACAGAGGTGGGGCTAAGAACATTTCACAAGGGTGGGGCTAAGAACAATGTTGCCATTGGATTTGGAATCAGCAAGCTGTGAATTAAATTTTCAATGATACTGACCCCTTAGTTTCCTTAGCTAATACTTATTTTAATGTTTCCTACTCAAATAGCTGAATGAAACACCATGTGTAAGAAGGTAGGATGGAGAGAAAGAGACCAATTAAATAACTACTACGTATGCAGCATGACCATAATAATAATACTTGCATTTGATATAGTGCCTTATCACGTCGTTGGGACGTCTCACCGCGCTTCACAGAATATATTGTAAAGTGGACTGACTGTATATTTTGTGGGTGAAACGCAGCTGCCAATTGCACACAGAAGTGTCCTACAAACAGTCGTGGATTTGTGGCCACAATTTTTTTTAAGGGATTGATACCCCAGAAAGTGATCCACCAATTGACTAACCATCGGGTTCCTACTTTCTGCTAGGTAAACAGAGATGTGTGGAGTAAGGAAACGTGCCTAAAGTTTCGCCCCGTTCGGGTCCTCTCCCTTGCGATACCAGCACATTAACCACTACACTATTGGACTCCACGGATAATGCAGTATTTATAATGGTTAATTGATAATGATAAGAGAATTCCCTATTTCTGCATTGTGAAGCTCTGTAAGGGCAGAAAGCTTTTGGGGGGGGGGGGGGGGGGGGTGGGGGGTGAACAGCAGCAATTGTCTCAGGGATACATGACTTTCCAAAATAGAGGAGCAGAAAGATTTTCATTCGGTGGCTTCAGCCAACATCACAACATTCTTTTCTAATATTTATAAGCTCATTGATATCCTGTATACTCAATCAGAGCAGGTTCCTGTGTAAATTATAAGATAACATTTACTTCTCTGTGTAATTCGATTTTCTTCCCCCATGACTGTCCCATGTGTGGGAAATTGTAACACTGTTCAAGTGTTGTGTTGGTGAATGGTAGCACTGTCGAATGATGTGCTCTTTTGTCACTCTGCTGAATGTTGATTCTCTTTATCCCTGACCCTGATGCTGAGTTATTTCAATCCCTAAAATACCAACTACTCCAAAGAATTCTGCTAAGCTAGGCTGACCACTTTTTGGAGAGTGGTGCAACACTGTAGGTATAATCCTAGTGACTCACTGCTATATTTCAATTCATAATAATAATTATAATCCCTGCATTTGACATAGTGCCTTATCATGTGGCCGAGAAATCTCAAAATGATTCATAGGATCTAAAGTGGTTTGACTGTATTATGTGGGCGAAACACGGCAGCCAGTTTGCACAGCAATGTCTTACAACCAGACATGAAGCGAATGACTGATTTTATTTGAGGAATTGTTAGCCAGGATACTCGGAGAAACTCTCTTCTCTTTTTGAATAATTCATAAAAATATTAATATGCAATTTTTTTAAAAAAACAAAGTAATTGAAGTGTATTTGCACTTTGTCTCTCCCCCATTTCTCAGTTTGGCTTTTTTCCCTCTATTCTGACCTTTTGAATTTACCTATAATGTAATGTTTGTCATATTTCATACACTTGCTTGGTTTGCTGCCTTACTATCTGCCTTGCAAGCTCCACATTGCTACCTGACTGAAGTGTTCCAAAGGCAGTTTTAAAGGCCATAAAGAGTCATTGAGTTCTGATCCATAAAAAAAATGTTTTGGCTGAAGTGGGAAGTTCAAAGCACTTCTGCCTGTGCAAGTAGTTAGCTTGTTGGCAGTAGCCCAAGACCTGACAATATGCTGAGTTTGGAGTAGGCTGCCCAGCATATCTGACTGGAGGCAAGAAATGGTTAACTTAAGATCAGCACTGAATTGGAAAATCCAGACAGAGCATCGTTTCTGCAATGGCCCCTCCAATAATGTATTTATATGAAAACTTAATAAATACTAGTTATTTAAGGAGTACTCTACCCCTACTTTAAAGCTTGCCCTGGCCCCAATACAGAATCATGTTATGAATAAATCTCATTCACAATGGATCCTTTATTGACTGAAAGGAGGGGGTGTTACCATTGCTCTCGAGTGAGTGCCCTGCTTTGCACTTTCAAACTAACTTTTCCCATAGAATTATTGGATCATTTAAGGAATAAACAAGAGGCTGCCCCTTTGGTTTGCAAGGAAAAATTCTCTAGAAGGCATTGTAACCAAGCTACAGAGCACAAGCTGGTGGCAGTGACATCATCCTTCCCATAGATAAAGGTGGTGAAATGAGATACATGTTGGTGGTGAGAAATGAAACAGCACAGGATAACTAAGTTGATGTTTCTTCTTGGTTAGAGCAGAAGGCAGTGTATAGTGGCTCCATTTGTTTGAGAATTAATATCTTCCATTGGCTTCGCTAAGCTATACACACAGACTGTGACTAAGGGTGCAAGTGAATGATCCAAATATCTGCCAGTGCCATGACAGCAGATCAGTGATGGGTACCGTTTCTTTTTTTAAATGAGTGAATTTGCTTTGATTCACGTCAGCAGCAATGTGCATCTGCATTGATGTCACTGTATTTCCCGGTAACCAGGGAAGCCATTTTGGACAGTTGCAGCAGTTTAACTAAAATGATTGCAAGTACAGGGAGTCAAAATAAATTTCTTTCGTACGTAACTGATGTGTAATGTGTTTTTATTAAGGAAATGGTGGGTATTTTTAGATGAGTTAAACTATAAATGTAAATTGAATTTAAATCCTTTTAAAAGATCAATCTCATTATAATTTTGAGAATATTCTTCTGTGACTAATCTTGTTAGAAGAGTCCCATGGCTGATCTCATTAAATGTGTTTCATCAAATACTGTGAATATTTGCCTAAAGATTTCACCATCTTCAGTGAAATGGCTGAATGCAAACAATTTGTTTAGTACGATTATTAGCTCCACTCGCAGACACATTCCTCATTCACTTGTTCTAGACTGGGCAGCTCATTTATTCCACTAACTTATTGAATCTGTAATCCTTTATTGAATTCAATTACTTTAAAGATCATTTCCAGCCTGACTATTTTACTTTTCGGGCGGGGTGGGGGAAGATTGAGGGAAATTGTGGCCTATTTAATGTAGAGTCCTGTAGTGTATTGGTTAGAGAACTCGTTTCACAAGCAAGAGAACCCAAGTTTGATTTCCCGGCGAGGGCGAAACATTATGCAAGTTTACTTACTTGACACTCCTATTTTTACCTAGCAGTAAGTAGGAACCCGGTTATTAGTCGATTGGTGGATCATTTTTCCAGGGGCAATAATCCCTTCAAATAAATAAATAAAAATAATAATAATTGGTCACTCAATTCGACTGTTTGTGGGACACTGCTGTGTGCAATTGGCTGCTGCATTTCGCCCACACAATATACAGTCAATTCACTTTACAGTGTATTCTATTAAGTGCTTTGAGATGTCTCATAGACATGATAAAGCACAATATCAAATGCAAGGATTATTACTCTGATTATAATATATTATAATATATTATAATATAATATGTTTTTTAATCTACAATTGGAAAGCAAGTGAAATTGGATTGTAATTTTTTGGGTGGGGGAAGAGATGGAGATTAAATGAGTGGGGTTAATGGAAGATACCCATTAAACTAAACAGGTATCTTCCACTCCTGCACTTAAAGATTGAATATTTTCAACAATGTGTGTTGAGTTCAAATCCAACCCAGAAGAGTTCAATCAAAGAATCTTCTCCCTACAGAAGGTGAAATGAGTTTGGGTTATTTCTTATTGGACATAAAGTCATATGCTCCTTCAGGATGTTAAAGATCCCATTGGCATTATTTGAAAAGAGAAGAGAGTCTTTCCCAGTTTCCTGGCCAAAAATCCTCCAAATAAAATTGATCATTCACTGTGTGGCTGTATCATGGAGTGTTACTGTGTGCAAATTGGCTGCCACATTCATCCACAAATATGGACAATATCTACACTTTACAGTAAACCCTGTGAAACATTTTGAGATGTTTTGACATTGTGATAAAATAAGGATTATTATTTTATCCACAGGGAGGAGAGTGTACAGTTAAGCCTATGTTTGGACAGGTAATTGAAGTAACCAGCATTCTGTCCTGANTTTTTTCACTGCACAATGAGAGCCATGTATGGGGTCCTCATTAGTGTGGTACCCAATCTTTAAGCAATAGCATTCGCTGCTATGCTTGGTTGTGTGAAGCCACACATGTCCAGATATTTAATCGATCAGTGTATAATAATATTGCCAGATATGCTTGTCCTGTGGTGAGGGCATAGAGAATTGCACTCGGGCTGAGTTTAAGTGATAGTGTCAAGCCTGCACATTATCGTTTGATTAACTCTGTGAGGACTGGAGGTGGGATTCTGCACCTGAGCCAGAAATAAGAGCTTAGATTTAACTACATATCCACAGAATGCTATGAATTACAGCTGGTGTTGCTATTGGTTTGGAGGAATTTTCAGACCGCTCCCTTCCCAGAGTAAGCTGCTCCTCAAAATCTGTGCCTCTTTCTAAGCCCTAACCCCAAAGCTTCCTTTCTTCATTCTTCCTGCAGTGCCTACTAATGCCAGGTTGTTTCTAGATGGTTGCCAATGATTCCTGGCAACTAGATCCTTTGAGGTTTGTTATTTACAGTTTAGTGCAATCCACTTCCTATCACCATTGATTTCTAATTTGTTGGAACAAGCCTGTCTTGCTAAAACTTCCAATCAGACCCAAAAAGGCCAGTTGACATGTGGAACTGTAGTGAGCTGGAATCAATCTGAATTTAAAATAGAAACTCAGAGTGTAACCAGTATTTCTAATGCATCTGTCTCGTGCTTTACTGATTTAAACTACTGTCCATGTTGGGAAGAACATTAAAGTTCTTCATTGTCTGTATAAGCTAAAACAGCATTTGTAACTGGAACTTGTTAGAGTCACTATCTCACATAGTTTAGATCCTCACAATACTAAACAAGTTTTGATTTATAATAGCTATATTTTCTATACCTCCAAGACTTGAAATTGTAAGTTTGGTTTGTAAACACATTTTCTACTGTGATTCACAGATCAGTTTTCACTTCACCTATTGAATATTGAATATTCTCAGCCTGATATGAAATAACTGTTCTGTAAGGGAACAGAGTAGGTAGATTCTGCAGAATCAAGGGGACACAGGAGGAGTTATCATTAACTGTAACATTGTGTATAATAGGATCCACAGAGAGGCATCACAAAAGTTTACCCATTCATATGGCTGACTATAATTGCAGTTCAGACCAACCTTTTCAAATTCCCTGAAGTGCTGCCATAGTAACAAATTGCGGCAGAAATCTTGTTAAATGCATTTTGAAATGAAATATGTGTGTTGATTTACTTAACCCTTTCCCTCCGTGCTTTCCTTTTCGTAGTTAGCCACTGGCTTTTTTAATCCCACCAAAAGGGGTTAAATCATTTTCTTTGTCTCCTATTTACGGTTAGTCACTTGAAATCATGTTTTCAGCATGCCTCTCAAGGGTGAAATATTTCATGCAGGCCTCCATATTTCTGTCTACGATTTCATTTTATTATTACTAGACTTTGCCACAAATGTTCACATTCACTGAGTCAGATTTTTTTTTCTGAAACTGAAACCCACATTATCCACTGCCATCACCAGTGATGCTGGAACTCATCTCTTCCAGGAACCGTTTTCCCCTTTTTCAATCCAAGACTGGCAAAGATAATTAATTGACTTTGTTTGGGAACATACTTTTTTCTTTTGAAAATAATTGTGATCCTATGCTCCATTCATTCTGTCTTGTGGGTCGTTTTCTCCCTGTTCAGACCAGTTTTTTTTAAACAGAAAGGGGTGAGAGAGGGGAGGGAAGGGGTACAGACATTTATTTGGTCTGTGGCTTTGGTCAACAGCTTTTAAACATCCTATTTCTTTGCTCTCTGTCCACCACTATATTTGTCAAGTACTTTCAGACTTTTATATCCAAGATGATAAACAATTCCAAGGTGCTAGAGTTGACCTATGCCTGTTTTACCCAATTTAATGCTGATTTTAAATTTTATTTATTAAAAAAATCCCTCTAATTTTAATGAAAATAGAAATGGCAAAATAAAAAGGATGAAGTTTTTATTAAAGAAAGACTTCTAGAAACTTTAAGTATAAATAATATGTAATGGGTCAGAGCTCTGAAAGTTTAACTATCACCTTGGGATATCACCTGGGTTCAATGATCATTTTTCACAGAAGGCTGTAAAGATCCTACATGCAATGTATTTGGGAAATTTGAACACTGTGCCTAGTTGTCACAGCTCCATGGCACAACTGTACACATATTTAGCAATAAATTGGCAGTATTACTCTGGCCCCAAGGATAGCTAGTGTGGCAACTTAAACTGTCAGCTATTTTTAATGTCCTGGGCTGATGCTGGTCCTTGAGAGACCTTATAAGTACAATGCCTCAGTGCAGTAATTGTGGAGTATTTCCAATATGTTCATGTTTTTGACCTAACTTAGGGAATGGTAGGAGCTGAGAGTTTATCTTCATTTGGAGNTTTTTTCCTCCAGGAAAGGGGAAGATGAGAGTGTTCCTGTCCAAGTAAATTTTAGTTTGGCACCTGAAGCTAGTTGCCGAGCAGGAATTGTTGGGACAAATGTACATTTTTTTAAATGGAAATGAAATTCTACAGCAAGGAGACGTTTTGTATTTCAGAAATTGTAATTCTTTTTACTACTTTAGCGTATTTTATTGGCCGTGAACTAGTCATACTTCAGCGTTATCAGTATCCGCAGCTGAGAGGGAATTACATTGGAGGAAACATTTGGACAGTTATAGCTAAAATATTAACTGAAACAGAGTAAAAAGAAAATTGATATACAAGTCCAACAGATAACAGAATACCTTTGGGACTTGGTGGATGAGTATGGATATCTCTATGGGGAACACTGAAACCAGCTATTAAATCACTGAGCTAACCGCACAATGAATACAAATCATTTGAAAAACAAGCACTTCCTGGTCATAGTCCAGGAAAATGACTGGTACAGGGAGCTGTCTGAGTAAAATCATGAGTGAATTCTGAGTTACTTTCCAAAGTAATGTGTGTGTTTAAGATTTCTATGGCCCACCACATATACTTTCATAACTGTTACAACATTTCACCACTCTTGATTCCAACCCCCAGCTCGGGTGCAAACCCTTAACTGTCCAGTGTCTTGGGACATCCTTCCGGCATGAAAAGTACTATATAAATGTAATTTTATTGTTCAGTTTTAACGTAATTTTTAATTTAAATTCAACTGCAAATTAAATGCCAATTGGTCAAGGACTTACTGATTGCAAATCTTCTTTCACCCATTTAGTCATTTTGTTACTGATACTGGACTTGATTGAAACATTTTATACTTCATCTGACAAATAGTTTCTGAGGACACATCACTGAGAATTAATAGTTTTAATAGAACACATTGACAGATCTTTTAATCCCAATGTTGGTGTTTTACCATATTTCTCAAAACCGCTAATACTAAATTGTTTTTTTTCTCTCTCTCATAAACTTCCCTGCTGATGCTGCCTTAACAGCGTTCTGATGTGGATCATTCCACATCTTCACAACCCTCTGTGTGTAAATGCGTCCTGACCTCAATTCTAATTGTTAGAGGACACATTTTGCCTTTTTTTAAAGCATTGTCAAGGAGAAGTTCAAAGTTGGATTTCTAAACAGGAACAATTCCACCAGCCCTTTCCCTCCCTCTTTCAGGGAAAGCACCTGCACTCTACTTATCTTGCTGTCTTGTGGTGCAGTGAGGTGAATTGCTATGCCAGAGCAACAGCTGGCAGAACTGTAGTCTTCTGCACAGTATCATCTGGTATCTGGGCTGAGTAATTACTTACATATATTAGCACCTTGGAATCTGCATAGCAATGAGTTGCCTGAGTATCTAGCTATTTTGTAGACGTCTTCCTCTTTAGAGATTCAACTTTTAACTTATGGACAATGCTTAAAAAAAGAAATAAAGGTAAAATGTGAGGCATGATTGCAGTCTGGGACGCTACCCTGCATGAGAGGTGCTACATAAATGCGAGTTGTTGTTGAGGTGGGAGATTCACATATGATAGAGCATGTTGAAGCAGCAATGAATTGTTTTGATATGACATTCCTCACGCAAGGACTGTTTGTTACTACACATGAAGGTTAATCAAAATCTCTTAAATTTTAGAAAAATGCTTGTAGTTGCACCATTCAACATTTAGATTAGACAGTAACAATTTACACTCAAGGCTATATTCATTTGCTTGATAACCCTCGGTTTGTATTGGAGGGTTTGAAAATTACGAGAGAGAAAGAGAAAAATTACCTTTTACTTGTGTTGTTGGAGAGTTAGAAGTTTTTTTTTAGAGTACTTTGCCGATAGAAAAATTGGTTTAAGAAGTTTGGATTCTGATAAGATCTTGTTACAAATAAAGTTGGCACTTCTATGTTGTTGGTTTTACAGTCAGTTAGTGTGTAGTTCCCTAGCGTTGGCTCCTTGCCTGGCACCTGTGAATGAGTTGGCTGACTCAACACGCACTGTACAGCTGTTGTATTCTAAATATCATTGTGAAAAATTCCAACAGGATCAACCTTCCCTCCTCTAAATTCAAGCTGCCACTCTCCTTGGTATTTAGCATCTCATGAGCTAATGTGTTAATAGCAACATGTATCTGTTGGCTATTCATCTAAAACTCTTGTTACCTATAGAAATGGATAAACTGATTATTGAGAAGCAATAGATAAATCTATAGAATAGAATCCTATTGTTTTGAGTGGGCAGAACAATAGCTTCTCTTCTACACAAGTGTGAAGTGAGAAGAATGGATCTTCCCACTTCATATGCCAATGCCATTTTCTTCCAGGTGACAAATTATTTTGCAATTGAATGAGTAATTCTATTTTTGTAGTGGCCGCAACAGTAACTTGCAGTGATTTGGATTTGATTGTTCAATAAAATTAGGTGAAAATTTAAATGGCACGCATTTCACTATTTCATATTTTAATCCAAGTATTCAGTTGCATGACAAGATGAATTAAATGTCTGTCTAAATAAAAGATGCATTTTTCTATGTACAGTAAACCCAGAAAAATGAAATGCCTTGTGCGTGTGTGCGCGCACTTCCCCCATCTGGTACAACAGACAAGGAGGTTTTATTTGATGTAGCCCAATAAATGTATATCATATTCCAGGCAGACCATTAGGAAGAAATTAGATTTCCTCTTAGTTATTTAGTTCTGCATAAAATGTGAATGAGATTACTAGCACTTCTGTAGTGGTTAGCATTGTGTACAGTACTCGCTTTGCAAGTGAGAGACCTGAGTTCAATTCCAGGCAGGGCGAAACCTTGGGCAAGTTTCCTTACTCCACACGTCTAATAATAATCCCTCCAAAAAACCAAAAACAATAATTAAATTGGTCATTTTCAATCTACGACTGTTTGTGGGACATTGCTGTGCGCAATTGGCTGCTGCGTTCGCCCACAAATATACAGTCAATTCACTTACAGTGTGTTCTGTGAAGCGCTTTGGGACGTCCTCCTGACGTGAAAAGCGCTATATCAAATGCAAGGATTATTATTATTATTATTATTATTACTCTTGAAATAGAAATGGGGTTG
Source organism: Callorhinchus milii (assembly GCF_018977255.1). Taxonomy (NCBI): domain Eukaryota; kingdom Metazoa; phylum Chordata; class Chondrichthyes; order Chimaeriformes; family Callorhinchidae; genus Callorhinchus; species Callorhinchus milii. The sequence goes on along the minus strand of NW_024704748.1, from coordinate 16,406,920 downwards.
GGGATAATAATAAATGTACATTTGATCCTTAGTGAATTGATATGGAGAGAGATTCAGAACCTGGAGGCTTTTTGTGCACCTGTGCCATATTGTCAACGTTCATGTGGTAAGTAATGTCATGATGTGAAAGTGTTGCTCTTGATCACTCATTATTGTAAGACAGGTCAGAATGTTAGGGAGTCCAACTATTGCCATCATAACCAATTTGTAAGGCAAAGTTTTGCATTATCAGTTAGGAATGTGTCTTCAGAGTACTTGCTGTAAACTTGCTGTAAACCTGACTGGTTAAGTTGATAGACAGTCGAATATCACAGAATATTTTTCCTTTCAACATTTTGGTTGAGATAACAAAAGGCACAACAACTATAACGAGAACAGAGCTGCTGTTATTTCGGTAGTGCATGGACAAAGTCTCAGGAATCAATTGGAACTATAATAGAGGGGGAGGCATGAGAAACAGACAGATATGATCAAAAACCTTCTCAATCAATGATGAGAAAAAAGAATCTTTCAGAAACTCCAGTGCAAAAAGTGGAGTCACCACAAAAGTTGATTCATTCTACCATTGTTGTAAAATAAATCTTCCATGAGTATTGTATTAAACAAAGGCAAATTGCTGTATAGCTTCTGTGATTAGATTTCATCTAGGAGTAGCACTTTATTCTTTCTATAGCATTGTCTATTATGTCTTATTAACTAAGCTATAACTTACGTTGAAGATCGAAGTGAATCAGGGACATTTCTAAAAAGAAATTTCTAAAGAAATGTCAGTAATCATAAATTCTATAACTATCTGCACTCACTTGAACTCCCGCCAGTATACTTATCAGCGAAAATCACAATTGCAAAAGAGCATCCTGTGTGTAAAGGGTCAATTTAACAATGCAGTGACTAAAAGGGTAACCTTTCGGTTTTTGTACTGTGTACACACACAATGGGTTCTAAAAGTTTTCAATGCCTTGAAAATGTCAAACTCTTTAGAGCTTTTTTTTCTTGGTAAGAGGTCTTTGCGGAATAATGTTCATCAAAGGATACTTCAATACAAACTCTTTGCAGGTAAATATATGATTGTTTTCCATTTATTTAACATGGTGAGCATCGTCTTGCTCAGATGATTTAAAAGTAAACTAGTTTTGTAGATATGCCATATTGATTACAGTTCTAGTTAAAATTGTATCCCTTTGCAAGCTGGTCTTTTGCAAATACATATTGTTTGGTATAGCCACCTTAACCTATATTGGATTTCAGTTAAATATGGACAGTGCGATATAAAGGGTTGTGCAATAACCGTTCTTGATTTCTACACACAGTAACTCCTGAGATATTCTGGGATAGCTTGAACTAATTTCATTCTTTAACACAGCAGCAGAATTCAATGTTGTATTTCATGGTCCCTGTCTCTGCATCTCCTGTAGCAAAGAACACTTGTTAAATGTGAATCGGCTAGAATTCCTCAGAGTCCCAATACTTATTCAGTTTTGCTTAGATTCTCTGTTTGGGAACAACTGAATTATTGTTTTTGCAAGACAATCTATTTGTATGGAACAACACAAAAGTTATTGATCTTACTTCAACTTTTTTAATGGATTCCAAGGGAAAGTCCATCACAAAGCGAACATATGGTATAGCCATTTGTGACAATGGCTCTGGGTTCTATGATCAGGCAGAGAAGTTGCACAGGTGATGTCCCAGTGATGCAGTGGCTGTGAAATATTATGCCTGTTACTTACAGCTCCTTTTAACAATGAATGACTCTTTCAATATACTATATTCATTGCTTAAATGCCTGCCAAAATGGGGCATTTATGGATTTCTCAGATCGTTGTGTTGTTTTAGAAGACATCAATGGGCCCAGGTTGCAGTAAAAGCATTGTCCTAAATAATTTGTTGATCACACTGTGGATAAGAATATTAGTGAACATGTTTTGATCTAAAGCTAACTTACAGAATGTTTTCACATATGTTATGGTTATTAGGCATGTTCTCAACATAATAGAAATGTAAAGACGTACATGGAAATAGTGACACAAAACTAATTTTTGCAAAAAAAACTTCCTGACTGACATACTAGTATTGTCTATGATTATTATTTGTAGCAACACTTACTTTCTCAGAGAAGGTTATAAAGACCCTTTTCCTGCTCTCCCACACAACTTCTCTCTTTGAATTTGATATGTGATCACTCTAACACCTCGCCAACCAGTTTTGTCTGTATGTTTACAGCAGGACTCTGATAAAGGCTGCAACAGTTCATCAATATATGGATTAGTCTACCTGCCTATGCCATAGCTAAGACTGATGACCTCCATAATGTGACTCATATATTTGAATCTTACAGCTGTAACTTATAAATAACTAATAGTTCAGCAATACTCTTTCAAATGTTGCCCTCAACAGAGATAACAATAGATTGAAATAATCTAATACTCTACGGTAGTTCCTGATCTGCTGGAACAATGGCAGGTGGAGGGAAGGGATATGTGTGGTGGCTTCAACAGAAGAGTGAAGAGGTTGAGATGAATGTTTTTCAGTGGTGGTTGATTGCTGCACTCTAATCTCTAGCAGTATTTACACAGATTATCACTTCTAGAGATGAAATAAGTGGAGCAGAGATGATGATAGAGAAGATTGCACGAAGTCTGTTGAGACCATCCATTATATTAGACAGATTCCTGATGTAAGAAAATTCCTGCAGTATCTTGACAAGTGTAAATTGTTATCCGGTTGTTTTATTTGTTTTCTCTATGGATATTTTTATGGTCATTAAACTAGGATATTTCAATTCTTAAATTGAACATTTTTCACTGTTGCACCCGGTGGCAAATATGACATGGGTCAAATGGACACTTTCTCTACTCCTGTCCCTAATTGTATACCACAAATAAGCATTCCCTATAGCATAAGTATAAGGTACTTCTATTTTGTACTTCAACAATCCTTGTGTACAAGTTTTATGTTCACTTGTAGAGCTAATTCTATCATATACAATTTGATAAACAGACATTTGTGGTCCATTCTGTATAACGAGACCCCACTGCACAGTATTTTATGTAATAATTTGTGTCTGTCATTGACAGGCATGCAGAAGATTCAGCATAGGTTCACATGGGTGATACTAGGGATGAGGGTTTATAAGTGTAAACATACGTTCACAACTTCTGAGTTTTTCTATTGGAACAGACAGATCAAAAGGGGATCTGACATAAGTCTTCAAAAGTCTACAAGATTTTAAGTCGATAAATACAAAAGAATATTCCCACTAATTGGTAAATAAATAACCAAGGGAATTGGATAAATATTTGAAGAGCAATGAAGGGTATAAAGGGTATCTATAAAGGGTATTAGAAAAGATTGGGAAATTAGGATGACACTAGAAGAGTGGGCATCAGGATAGGTTCAAAGGGCCGAATGCCTCTTTCTATAGTATAATTTCTTTGATTCTAGAATATCTGGGCCACTCCAGTGTTATTGGCATGCTATGAAATCAGCCCGTAGAAATTTGCTAAGCACATTCCTCAATAAGACCTGTTAAACATCCACTGCTTTCATAGAAATGAACATCAACAAAATGATATTTGTATAGCAGCTTTCACGTCGGGAGGACGTCTCAAGGTGCTGGACAGGCAGAGTTTCGGACCTGAGTTGGGGGTCGGGGTCGGGGAGGATGGAGGACAGAGGGAAAGAAGGGAAATCGAAAATACGGTTGATGAGGAGGATCTTGAGACGGGTCTGGAAGGAAGCAAGGGAGGCGGCGAGGCGGAGGGACTGCGGGATGGAGTTCCAAAAGGTGGGGGCAGAGTGGCAGAATTTGTGCCTGCCAATAGTGGGGCAAGCGAGGCGGGGGACGTGAAGCAGACTGAAGCCCACTGAACGGAGGGAGCGAGCAGGATGGCGGAGGTTAGGAGATCGCAGAGGTAGCAAGACCATGAAATTTTAAGCAATTAATTTCTCAAAAAGGGAGTTGTTCACTCAAAATATGAGCGATGTTCCATTCATCCAATATGCTGCAACACATCATTCTATTGGCAAACTGAAATATTTGCCCTGAGGAAGAAATTGTAGTCATAGCAACACAAGAAAAGTACTTACACTGTTCCCTTCATTTGTTTCTGTGTGTCATGAAAGGAATTGCATTCTTTCTGTGCAACAGGAGAAATAAAACAACAAAATTACATTTATAGAGCGCCTTTCACATCGGGAGGATGTCCCAAAGCGCTGAACAGTCGGTGTCGGGGACCGAGCATGGGGGAGGAGGGGTGAAGGAAGGCGGAGAGGTGGGAGGGAGACCAAAGGCACGGTCGAAGAGCAGACTCTTGAGACCGGCCTTGAAGGAGGCAAGGGAGGAAGCGAGGTGAAGGGACCGTGGGATGGAGTTCCAGAGTGTGGGAGCAGAGAGGCTGAAAGCCTGGCCACCGATGGTAGGGTGGGTCGGGCGAGAGACATGGAGCAGGCCGGAGCCCGATGAACAGAGGGAGCGGGCAGGTTGGTAGGGAGTCAGCAGGTCAGAGAGGTAGGAGGGGGCAAGGCCATGGATGTCTTTAAAGGTGAGGATGAGGATCTTGAACTCGATCCTCTGGGGAATGGGGAGCCAGTGGAGTCGGGCGAGGGTGGGAGTGATGGGGTCACGGAGCCTGGTGCGTGAGAGTACACGAGCTGCAGAGTTTTGGATGATCTGCAGCTTGTGAAGGGAAGAGTTGGGAATGCCGATGAGGAGGGAGTTCCCATAATCGAACCTTAATGTGATGAATGCGAGGGTGAGGGTTTCGGCAGCCTGAGGGGTGAGGCAGTGGCGGAGTCTGGCAATGTTGCGGAGGTGGTGGTAGGCAGTGCAGGTCATGACGTGGATGTGGGGGAGAAAGGACAGTTCAGGGTCAAACAAGATACCCAGGTTCCTGATTGGCTTAGTAAGGTTGAGTGTGCAGCCGTGGAGGCTGATGCTGCCAGCGCCTGAAATCTCATAGAAGTGCTTTCTGTCATCTGGACAATGGTCCTGGCTTGCTCCTTCAGTCAATAGAATAGCATTGAGCAATCTATACTGGATACTCTAAAAGGCCCATCTGCAATGAAGTGCTCATATTGTTTATCCGTATTGAAGTCTGCACTGCTAATTATTTTTTTTTGTCTATGTTTTCAATATTCTGCTGGTGTGAATGATCTGTATTATTCACCCATATTGAGATGTTGAAATAATTTTCAAAAAGAGTAGGGAGATTCTCCCAATGTCCTCGCCAGCAATACTCCAGATAAATTGGTCCTTCATTTCACGAATCTCCGTGTTCCCTACTGTGTGTAAATTGCTTGCTGCATTTGGCTACAAAAATTTACAGTCCCCAAACTTGACCGCTATTATCTGTGGAGCACTTTAAGCCGTTTTCTAGTTAGATCCATATCAAATGCAAGGATTATTATTTTATTTTGCATCTTTATAGGAATAGTGCACCCTCCCTGATACTTTATATTTTGGTTGAAACTAATTGGGCGTCTGTCAACCATTGTGAAGTGCAGCTTTTTAAAACTATTTCATCCTCTGGAGAATATCTGACTGTTGTGGCCTTTTTAAGAGAATTCCCCAAATTTCCAAATATATCCAGTTACTCTTAACTATCATTGAAAATATTGGAAAGCAGAGTGGGAATTTATATATAGCCAAGAAAAACAGACACTAGTTTGTGATTCCCTCGAGGGGTCATGTCTGACAGCCTTTTAAATTAGATAAAAACAACTTTAAAAGCTTTGCTTCTCTGTGTGACTGAGTGACTGATGCCAGTAGTGTTGGGTGACCAGAATTAGATGCTGAAACAAAGATTCCAGTTATGGAGGTAACAAGGAGGTGTAGCTGAAACATGTTTTATATACATTTGAAAAAAAATTAAAAGCAGAAAGAAAAGACAAAGTGCCAAGTATACAATTTGAGAAATGTCTCAGTGTTATTACAGATTCTATATTGAAAGTAAATGTGCTGCACCTAGTTCTAGTGAGCTGCACTTTTTGTCCCCATAATACCACTGTGCCTCAAACTTTGAGTGGAAAATTCCTGTCAAGCCTCCTCTTTTCACAGTCCATTTAAGACCTATCAAAGAAAAAGCACCATAGAAATCTATAACACAGTAAGAGGCCATTCAACCTACTGTATTGCATTGGTGTTGGCTCCTCCAATGACCCAATCTTTGCTAATTACTGCACCCCCACCCTCCACATTCACCTCTAATAACCTTTCCTAACAGATGCTTATCTATTTACCCTTCAAAGGCCTCAATAGATTGCTCCATAGCCATCCTGAAAAAATATTTCATATTCTGATAAACCTCTGGGAAAGAAATACATCTTCCTAAACATTCCCTTTCCCATTCCTACCTCCTACCTTATTATGTAAGCCAACCCAATTTCCTGTAGAAAAATGCCATATGGACACTTTCTGTTGACATTCAAGTTTGTGTGCCACTTTTTAACCTATCTGCTAATTTCATCCAGATCTTGTATTTTAGCATTCCTAAATAACTCATTACAAGATTTGCTTTCCAAGTCATTTATAAATAGATACACAGCAGAAGAACATTTTTCAGGCCATTGCCCTCCAGTTGGACATTTTCCATTGAACAACAGCTCTGCTTCTAATTGCTAAATCAGTTTTCAATTCATTCATTTGCTATTTTATGAGGATTAAACTTTTAAAGGTGCAACGTATAGCGCTTTATAAAATGTTTTCTGAAAATCTTAGTTTAGTTACTTCCTCAAAGATTTCCAGTAGATTTGTAAGGCACAACCTTTCTCTTCTAACCTATGAAAAGAGGATTAACGGGCTCTTGTGTTGTACCTAAGAAGTGGATGGGAGAACACTTGCATTTTCTCATTCCTTTAGCTTTAGGTTGTGGAAGTGGAGAGAAAATTGGATTTCAACAGCAACAATTTATATTTCACCCTCACAGCAAATATGTATAAAATGAATATTCATGACTCTTCGATGGCTTTATTTAGAAGTTACTTATTTAGTGTTTGAATTTAATGAAATATCAGAGTTTAAAAGTTTAAATAAAATTTAGCATTGCTATAAGCATACCAGACTCTGACTGGAGTAATCTTGTTACAGTAGAAAGCCTTGGCTGTACACTCCACTAAACTCTGGCAAATTGTCTAATTTACTCATCCGGTTCCATTAAGTACACAACATTAAAAGCATATATTAATCCTGATTGACAGGTTTTGTGAAAGTACTGAATAACTAAACGATCTCATCACAGTCCATTTATATTCATTAATGCTGTAAGAAGCTTTACAACTGTTTTTTTTCTTCAGAATGGAACAGGAAACTAGCAGGAAGTTTGCAAAAGCAATTCTGTCAATCATTGTTAATGTATTTTATTTTTTATTTGAACAATTCTGCTTTCATTTCAAAGGACTGCAGCTAAATACATGAACTTGAAACTCTTAAATATCTATGTAGAGATGCAAATTGTAATCAATGAGATCTAGCACTAGGGTTTGTTGTTGTTTAGCATTGCTCAACACAACAGCCCCAGTCAATTTTGTATTTGTGCATCAACACTCCGGATAATTTTGCTCCAATGAAGCAATGCTCCCTCCCCAAATCGAGCTTTGTATTAAAATATTTGTCTTTTTCATGTTTTGTGACTGTAATCTCTTTTTTACTGGCCTTTTGATATTTATTTTTAACTATAGATCTGATTTACACACATCTGTGCCATTTTAAAAGCAGATCTTTGTCAAAATACTACACAATCTAAAATTACTAATTGTGGTTTCACTGAGCATTCCCTACCTGCATTTCCTAAGCCTTCTATAATAGGATTCTAATTGCTGGTGGGCTGCCAAGTGCATACTTTTGAGTGGTACTTAAATATTTTTACTGCACTTAAAACATTTATTGCTCTTATCAGGCAATTGCTTGGGATTGTTTTTGTATACATAAATACAGGTAACCAGTATATTTTTCAAGGAGTAATTCATTTATACATTGTTTGGAAACCATTATGTTCATGTTTTGATATCAATCATTTCAAAATAATACCTCTACAGCTTCATATAGTAATAATAATCCTTTCATTTGCTATAGAATCATTATCTTGGTGTTGTAATGTCTCAAAGTTTCACAGGATTGATTGTAAAGTGCAGTGTCTGTGTGTTTTGTAAGCGAATGTGGCAGCCAATTTAAACATAGCAATGACCCACAGGCAACCATGAAGTGAATGACTAAATTTATCCAAAGGATGATTGGCTGGGACACTACGATAAACTCCTTTTTTTTTCAAATAGTGCTATGGGATCTTTAACATCCACCCGATTAAGCAGAAGAGACATCAGTTTAACATTTTATCTTATCCAAAGGACGCTTCATCTGAAGCACGGCTCCTGCACTGTATTTGAGTGTCAGCCCAGACAATGAGCTCAGACAATAGTGTACGTATTGCTGAATTTGACACACTGCATTTTATTAGAGAAATTGTCTGCAAGACCTTCTCTTCAACTTCAGCACCAGTGCTTTGGTATTAACTTTGCCTCCAATTTTTTTCCCTTTTAGGGGGGCACATTGCCCCTATCACTGTGCCATTGATTTCCTCTTCTACTGAAGAGGGCACCAGATCTCTAAGGTACCTCCTTATAACATGTGTTTTACATAGATTGGTCTCGTGCTCACTTCACTATAATTGGACAAAGCAAATATCAGGGAGTGAATGAGTCCTTAAATTAAACTCTAGCTTATTCTATGCAAAATTTGTGTGCATTATTTTTCAGAAGAATCCTTTATATTGCGATTTTTTTTTTCAGATTACAAATGAATTCTTCCTGAAAAGACCTGAAAATACTTTGTACTATAATAACTGTCCTCTAAGTGTGTGTAATATCAATTAAACACGAACAGTGCTGCCTTTGTGTAAGCAAATATGGTATCTAATGAGGGTAAAGAAAACTAGTGAGAGGATTTTCCTTTAACGTGCCATGTAGTAAATCATTTCATTCGTGATATTGCAAAAGGAGGATAAAGTGGCATACAAGAAGGGGGAAAGCTCAAGAACAATGGTGGTATTGTTACAGTTTCAAAAATAAGCACAGTTGATTCTTTGTTCATCATACCTTAAATTGACATAATCAGCATTGGACAGATTTTTTCATTGTCAATGAGATGGGTGGAGAGAGAGGGAGTTTATGCCTATTGATCTATCTTCCAGCTGCCAAAGTTGTCTTGTAGCTAATGAATAGAGAAGTGTTAGTAAAATGGAAACATTGTGATTCATTGACAGTGAGCATTTATATCCAATTTACAGCAACTAAAAGACAAAAATGACAGGTAATGTACAGTGCACACTGATTATTGCGTGTGTGTGTGCATTCAAAACTAACTTTGGCAACTCACATTTTATACTGTATATATTCTATCTTTGCGGAAGTAATATTTCTGCTCTTCAATATTTCAATTACATTGGAGTCTTTTTAATTATTGAAAAGCCTCCTTTTGGAGTGTCTTCCACTGAGGACTGCAGCAATTTCATTACTCCACAGTAATTACAATAAAAGCTGTAATAACATCATACTCATAATTGTTTGTTCTTGCTTTTAATTGGACTTGTGTTCTGAAGGGCAGTCTACCTTTAAATCTGTGATCGTAAGGGAAACATGTTGGGCAATGAGCTGTATCTGCTTGTCCCCAAGCAGCCTACTGTGAATAGCTGATAACACCTCAGTGACTCCAAGCTGTGACCCACACTGAGCAGAGGGACAAATGTTTTGTACATGGGCATTGTGTAGACTGTGGAATATTAATAACAATAATATCCATCAAATTAGAAAATCTAGTAACTAACATTTTCCTCTCTGCCTTTCCTCTCTAAAACCCCCCCACCCCCCACACACAAAATTTGTGTTTTCAATCTTGCTTATTGTAGAGAAGATGAAGCCCTTTGTCATGAAGCAGGCACTATACTATGGAACATCAACTGTTACCGTTTGTAAATGGTAGACTTGTGCTTCTTTCTTGAACTGTTCTACACTGGCACAAAGTGACAATCTGCACTGGAAGGGAATCAATGAACCATTAAAGGAGGGTATTCCACTTTGCCATCTGTTTGTATTTCCCAAGAATTGACTTTCAAAGATCGCCGTAGGGAGATGGTCTCTGTCAATTTGATTCCTATTGTCTGTAACAGCCCTGGTTCGATTGCTTTCAATGCAACAGCAGCTCTTGTAATAAAGTTTCTATTTTTGACATTGCTGGAGAACTGGCCAAGCCACCCTCCAGATCTTTAATAATGTTAAAAATAACCATTATTCAAGGCATTTGAAGCTGAGCTGCACTTGTGCTGAGCTTTCCTTTGTTTGGTCCCCACCTTGGACCAGGACAATCTGCAGCTTGACTGCAGCTCCAAGTCAGTCTACGTCAGGCACTATTCAAGTATAGAGTTTGTAATATAACTGTTCCATAAAGGTGCAGTGGCACTTGGTTTTCATTTATAAATGGAATCTTGTTGTTGTTGTTGTGGTTTGCAAATACAAGCGAAGACAGCAATATAACTGCAGTGTAAATGCATTTTTGTTTAGAATTTGCTCCCCTCAAATCTGTTAATAAGCTTAGTGGGGTGGTTCATGAATTTGTGTCCAACAAAGAGCCATAAAGTGAATGACTAATTTTATTTGTGGGAATGTTGGCCAGGACACTGGAAGAAACGCCCTTCTGGTTCCGGTTTGCTCCACATCCCCCACCCCAACCGCCCTACCATCGGTGGCCGGGCCTTCAGCCTCTCAGCCCTTAGGCTCTGGAACTCCATCTCCCAATGCCTTCGCCTTGCCTCCTCCCTTTCCTCCTTCAAGACCTTTCTCTTCGACCGTGCCTTCAGCTCCCCTCTCGACTCTCTACCCCCTCCTCGCTCCCTCCCTTCCCTCCCCTCACCCTGACCATTTCCCCCTTGCTCGGGTCCTGACCCAACTGTCCAGTGCCTTGGGACGTCCTCCCGACGTGAAAGGCGCTCTATAAATGGAATCTTGTTGTTGTTGTTCTCTTTTTGAATAGCGCAATGAGATCTTTAACATCTACCTGAACAGATTTAACCCTGAATCTCCACCCTTCACTTGTACTACATCCACACCTTGCATTCAGCACTGTTGATACATCAGGAACATCAATACCTGACTCCTACTCAAAACTTACAACTTAAATTTCTTCAGTTGTCCTTACTTTGACTCAGCTGAGTGAGTTTGAGTCCTTAGGCTGTCTATCATGTAGATCTGTTTACTGCAGTTGGGTGATTTTAATCCATTAGCAGTCAACCCATTTAAAGGAGTACTTTGTGGTCAGACAGTAGTCAGCTTTTCAATCTGAAGCCAGGAGTGAAGGATTGGGGTACTTGCCATCCAGATTGTACTGTTTGAATTCATCTCTTGCCAGACAATAACGGAGAAATGGTGAGAGATCTGATGGAAAAACTCTTTGGCCTAAACAATTTACTCTCTTTGTTGAAAAGGACTGTTTTGCCCTTCCTTTTGATTGAGGAAAAGGGGGTGGATGACCATCACACCCTCACTAGTGGATATAGAAGAAGATTTGTCTTATCCTCTTATCTTCTGTAGGAGAAGATGGAGAACTGATGGTAGGCTCTGGCCTGAATGGAGAGAGATCAGTTTTTTATAGCGTGAAATATTTTGCATCTCTTGGAAATATGCTTCTTAGATCAGTTTGAAAAAAAATCCTGTATATTGTTTGACCCCCAAATAAAATTTCATCAGGAGCTAACTGCAAAGTCACTGAATTGTAACCGTCAATAAAGACAGGCTCACTCGTGTGGAGTTTCTTCTCAATTTAGAAATGGTCACTCAGCAAGCTTTTGCTGACCTTCTTAACACCTCATCCGCTTCCTTGTAAATTAAACCGGTCAAGACCAACACTTTGATAGATTAGTGTGAATACGCTGTTGTATGGAAGATCATGATGTCAATCAAATCCCTTATTCCTCGCACTCTAATTTAAAGGAGAACCATATTTAGGAAGCCAGTGACTATGATTTGTACCGCATAGTGCAATTGGAGTGGTACGCTTTAAGCATCAATGTAACAGCAGCCATGGATATTTACGGTCCCTCTTTGATAACCGTGCTGCATTGTCATTGTTTCAGATGCAATGGAGCACTCCTTTTGTGGAGAGGTCGACCTGTTCAAATCTAACTATAGAAATCAGCTGAAGCTGCAAGGTTATTCAGTATTTTACTGATTAAATTAACATTTCCACTACGTAGAGGAGGGCACCAAGGGAAGCAAAACAATTTACCTCTTTTTGCTTATTCAGCTGAAATGTCAGCCCTCGCAAATGATTCCAGTCTCACAATGGCAAGAGAAGTCATAAGAATGTCTCTCCTTAGTATATTTAGAACAAAGGTTGTTTTTAAAATGTTGACATTTGGCAAGACCATTTATAGCTTTTGAAAATAATCCATATCAGCCATTTGCTGTTTAAACGCAAGATTACTTTTTTAAAAATACATAGGGTCCTGCACAGAATTCTGGTCGCCATTAATATAAGGGGCCATCCAGATCCTAGAAGCAGTACTGGGGAGAGCAATGTGAATGATCCCCAGTGTTCGAGGAATGAGACATGAACATATCATTAAAGGGTAAAGTGTATTGCTGTATTTTCACAGACTGTAGTCTTAAATATTAAAACAATTGTAGAAAATCAACTGCATCACAACCTTTGAAACAGAGTAAAATGTAATCTTGTAAACAGTGAGATGTGGCATTCCATAATAGTAATTCTTAAACAATGTTACGCAGACTGAGTCCTAAATTCATTTAAAAGAGGATTTATGGACAGTATGAGTGTCATTCAGGTACTGTTCTACAGTGTCTTTCCACAGACACCCCTCAGGCTTCATTGTGGAACAGCTTTTGCTCCAGGCTTAGTTCATCCCCTTTGTAGTTGTGTAGGCTGAATTCAAAACACTCTGTGAAACAGCACTATTTTAACTTACTTCACATAGTTTATTATTGGAGGAAAGAATTTACACCCATCATTGTGAGCTAGAATTAAACAAAGGTCTAAGAGATGAAAGAACACTGAAGGACGGTTAAGGCAAAAGACTGGGGTCATTTAAAAAATGGCATAATGCTAATGTACCACCCACCTTCTTCCTTCATGCAGCATCCAGCACTCTCTCTTGTAAAGTGTTAACCGTACCACCCAGTCCTTTAGAAAGTCGAGGCCTGTGTCTGTCTGATTCGGTCTCGCAGCTGTAAGCACTGCACCATCAGGGAGAAGACCTGCATCACCTCTGTCCAAGATAGTGTGAACCAAGTGATTTGAGCTGACAGAACAGGCCTACTGACTGGATTAGATGTGACCTTAGGTTATACAAAAAAAATTGAATAATAGATGAGAGGGAACTGGAAGGCAGAATCTTGAGTGTGAGATTCAGGTGACAAAGTAGAGCTGAATAGGATACAGTTCTAAATCTTTGCTCTTCCAAAATCAACTCATGGTTGGCTGGTTTACAGATTTTCTAACTCAGCTAACAAAATATTCTAGACAAAAGTTTAAATGCTTATGCTATTTAGAGAATCCAAAATGTCCTTCCCTAGTCTAGCTTGTGCATAATTATCTTTTGGTTATTAACTTTTATGGAATTGTGCACTGTGATTTATATTATCATTTAAATTTCATGGAATCTGAATCCAAATTAGTCTGAACATTCCTTTCTTAAGTTTGGTGCCATTTCAGTGCAATTAACCCTATTTAATTACTATTATTTCAATAATTTCAAAGCTCCTTTTCTCTTGTGATATTCTGAACTGTGTGGATTGGGAAAATTCAGCTTAGAATATCCATCGAGGAGATAGCACTTTTTTTTTACAAAGTTAATTATAAGAACATATAGAGTGAAACGAGAAAAAGTTATTCGACACATCAAACCCACAACATTTAATGTCCACATGAATTCATAGATGTCACCTTAGTTTAGCATCTCATCTGAAAGTTGGCAGCTTGAACAAGGCAGTAATCCCCGAATAATGTATTGGAGTGTCAACTGCCCTAAACCGTGAGTTCAAAGTCCCATTGTGGGTCTTGAACCCACAACCAAATCATAGAGAAAAGGTGCATTAAACCATCGTGTTAAAAATATGGCAGATCAGAAAGTAAAACCAAAGAGATGCAACATGATGAAAGTTATTTGGGAGAGAAACGTAAGTGTCTAAGGGAATGCAATCCAGGAATTGAATCCTAACAGCTGATGTAATTATTCATTTTTTGTACATTTTGAATTTTGCTTATTTTGTCTGCAATTATATAGCCTATCTGAAGTTACATTTATGTTTTATTGATCAAAGTGTAATTTTATGCAAAGTCATGTAGCCCTTGGAGTAAATTCTCTGCAATGGAAATGTCAGGTGTATGGTGTGAACTCAGTTTCTCCACTGCCCAGATTTCTGAAGCTTGCAAAACTTGATATATCCCAGAAATAATGGGATCAGATATTCTGGAAAATAAGTTGATGGTTCATAGGGAAAACTCTACACAGACCAGGCATTCATTGTTCTGGATTCATCTTCATGATGTTATTAGCAAGACAAACTTCCCAGACTCCTGGCGTACTAATTACGTTAATTATGGTTAACGTTTGAATCTTGGAATTGATGATGAAGATGACTTGATGTTTAGCTGAGTGGGAGCCCAGATGGCACAGTTCTATGTGATTTGCTGGAGAAATTGTAATAGGGTGGAATGGCGAGAAATAAGGAACCCACTGAAGAGGTGCTCCCGGGGATTGCAGTGGTTTCTGTTGACAAATGGTGTCAGTTTTAAAAGCTGCAATGAGTTGTGGAAGAGTGCTGATGACCCCAATAGCAATGGGAAAGAAGAAAAGGAAAGAAAAATAAAATTAAAATAAAGTATGTTTGTTTAACAATATTACAAACATGGGAAATAAACATTAAAAAGTGAGTAATTTATAAATATTCAAAGCTAGCTTTTGGCAGTCAAAGTGTTGTCTGCATTAGGCCAAACTGATTGAAAGGAGCCAGTGTTTGCATACAGTACACTGAGGTAAAAGCTGGCTATTCACTTGTTTGAGGGTTCATTCTGTACCCAGTGTAGGAGGGATGTTTGAGAGAATGATGAGCCAGTTGAGGAGTTGGCATTGATTTATCTGGTGTGTCTGAAAGGTGCAGCAACTGTACAAATGGGGCACATCTCTCATTCATATCACTTACTATGCAGATGGTGTTGGACTCCTGTGTATTGCACATACCAATGCCAGCTTTTACACTGTGTATTTTGTCTTTTAAAAGTAGGATCCTCTCCCAGATATCTGATAACTATAATTCCCATGAATCCATACCTGGTTTTGGAGCTCATTTGCTTGTGTGGAATGCTTCCTTTGTGCAAATCAGATATTCATTAAAATCAATGCAGCATTTTGTTTTTTGGTGGGTTAAAAATAAACCTAATCCCTTTTCCTTTCTCACAGATACATGGTCAGTGTTCAAACACTGGTCTCAAGGATTTCTGAAAATGTCAGGAACTGTTGTGAGAATTGTGCTCTAGATCTTTGGATATTTACCATTGGATTTTGTAGCAAAAACACAATTTTAATGTTGAATACTATTTACAAGGTTTTGGTATTTGGTCTATTAACTATATCTAGGGACATGTTTCATTAAGACGATCTGAAGATACTTAGCGTCTCTTCCTCAGTAAGTACAAAATAATATAATGGCGATGGGATGTGTTAGTAATCAACTGCACATTATTTTCTAAACTTCTTAGGTTATGGTCACAATCATTCAGTTTTCAATGTCACTTACAGATAATGCAGAACCAAAACTAAAGTCTTAACTAATTATTCCACATAGACATTGATTAACCCTGAAGTAGTTACAAGGCAAGAATCTAATTGGGGGGTTTTATAAAGAATAATGGATATAATTCAGCCCTAGAAATCCACAATACTCAGGATAAAACAATTCATCCCTGTATATTTCTTCAAAAGATAGCGAGTTCTTCCTGCTTAATTATAAAACATCTTCCCATAAAGTGTGCAATTGAGTGATTGGAAGCTATTCACTTTCTGTTTCTGTGATTACTGATCAAAGCACTTCTACATTCAACCTTGGCTCCCAGCACCTCCTGCTAGTTCACTGAAAACAATGAGTAGCAATAGGGGTTCTCAGAGCCAAGGTTGAGCCGAAAGATGAACCATTTCAATGCAACTTCTTTGTAGCAGGATACCAGGCACTGTGTGATAGGATTTTAAATTCTTTTCAGCTAGATTTTTTAAAGTGTTTGTATGTGTGCAATGCAAAACAACCCCAGCATTGGAGTGTCAGTTTAGATGATGTGAGTTCAAGTCCCGAAGTGGGGCTTGAACCCACAACCTTCTGACTCAAGAGGTAAACATGCTACCATTGAGCCAGGCTGACACTAACATAATGTGGAGAAAAGGCAGAGAAGTGGAACTAAGTACATCTTTTTTGAGGCGCGATGAGCATGATGGGTCGAGTGGCTACCTTCTGTGCTTTAAAAATTTCTGATTTTGTATTTCCAACCCCACCAGATGTCATTTGCTCGCTTGGTAGCACTCTCAACTATGAGTCAGCAGATTATGAGTTCAAGGCCCATATTGGGAATTTGTCAGCTCAGGCTGACCAATTCATATGTCCATTATGAACTCTGACCGTCCAGCTACTGAGCCCAATAGCCAAGATTAATGAAATTGCATTGTCTCCCAGGAATTCACAAGATCACAAAATTAGTTTGGATGATGCAGGGCCATGTGACCTCATCCTTCCAGAAAACCCACTCTTGTCTGATGAGAAACTTTGGTTCACAGATGTGTTCTATGTAACTTTAACTGGGAGATGTGCATTATCATCTGGATAGATGGATTGAGAGCAAGCTACCAGTGGAGTAAGAGGGAAAGATTTTTTTCTGAGCTGGGAAAGAAGAAGCAAGGTGAAAGATCAATGAAGAACAAAGGTCAAAGAAGAAGAAAGATTTTTTGTCCTGAGGGATTTTGTGTAAGCTCTAAAACCTGATTGGACTTGACTTCAGCTAAAGAATCTAGCTATTCCTCAGAACCGTGGAGAATTATACTCTAACCTCTGGTGCTCATTGGTGGAGTCGTTCCTGCATATTCCTCAATTCTACTTTTGTGTTCCGTAACTGAACTGAAGTGTTCCGTGAAACTGTAAATGATTGCTGTTGCTTGAGATAGCAAAATAAAAATAATATTTTTTGCATTTGATATAGCACTTTATCACATCTTAAATCTACTTCACAGATTTTATTTCTGCGAATTGTAGCGATTGTATTTTTAGGCCAATGTGACAGCCAGTTTGCACACCACAAGATCCCATAAACAGTTATGAAAGTGAATGACCAATTTTTTTATATATGGGGGAGTGTTGATCAGGACACCATGAGAAACTGTCTTCTCATTCTCGATCGTGCTATGGGATCTTAACATCCCCTGAACAGACAGGATGTCAGTTTATCATCTCATCCAAAAGATCGCATCTTCAACAATGCAGTGCTCCCCCAGCGCTTGAAGTGTCAGCCTAGACTATGAACTTGAGCTCCGAAGAGAACGTTATTGTTACAAGACATTGTTTGTGACTGGGTGAAGAAGCTATGTTAAATTTATTCCGTGTTACATCCATCTCTGTATCAGATGCCCACATAGTTTAATACAAATTAATCTGGCATCTAAAGGAAGTTATCTTGATTCACACAGAAAAATAATCTTGAACTGTCTCGGACCTTCTCACATGAAAAATATTACCAGACATCACAAAACAAATGTATTGCGTGCTCCCAGTCTAGCCTTTTCAATGATGTATCTAACCATGGAAATCGTGGGTGGAAAATTACACAGTATTTCAAAGCTGAGGCGATAAAAGGAGTCTGGAAAAGTAATATGGAGTTTACACCAACCTCTGACTTCTGTACGACACTGTAATGATAACAGAGTTAGTACTGAGTTTGTTCCTACTCTGTGACTTGACAGTTGATGATAAGTTGAGAATAGATGGGACACAGTTTTGTTTATGATCCATTGAAGAATTCTAAACAGATTATGCAAAGTAAATTTCCACGGTAATTTGAAACAATCACAAGTGTATAGAAAGGGAAAAGAGAGCCATATGATTCCAATAACTGAGCCTTTTCAGACAGGTGATCACACAAAGTAGTTTGTGCTGTAATTTTTTTTAAAATGACAGATTATCACAATCCACATCATTGCAAATCGACTCACCATGATCTAAACTTGCCAGTTTTACCAATGCTGAATGTGACTTTTTTGTGCTATTGCTGCCTCTGGAACTATTCGCGCATTCAAGGGTTTGTGTCTGTACAATACTTTGAGTACCTTGTGTACTGTGGAGGCACAGCTGGAACTCATCATAACCACTAGGAGGGGAAGTTTCACAATTGATCGCAGAAGTTTTTATCCCCCAAACACTAACACTAATGAAAGAAAAAAAAACTTAAAATACATATAGTATAAGGGATGTTATACCATTAAAGCCATTAAAAGTAAAATGCTATTTCACATTTACGATAATGTGGTTCAAGACAGCTAAAAGTTTTGAAGAAGATTTTGTTCTGCTAACACTCTTGCAGACTCTTTACAGTTTAATAAGTTAAATGTAGCAATGCATGATGCATCACCGATTACAAGTTTTTTTTTAGAAAATGCTGACTTAGGATCCATGTCGAAACAAATGTAATGCGATCCACTGCAGGGTAAACCTTCTGACTCTTCAGCCAGTGTAACTCTTCATACAGAAGTTCTCCTTGATGGATTCGAGCTCCTGGGGATACAGCAGTGAAGCATGGTGATGGGTTTCTGCTTGTGTCAGACACCCGGCTAACCCCCCCCCAAAAAAAAGAGTGCTCAGAAGGCTATGCTGACAGAAAAAAAAGGAGAGTTTCTGTGAAAATATGGATAATATCACCGGAGTCATTTTCCATGTAATTCACTGTTTTAAGAAATTGTGACTGATTCGGCAGGCTGTATATCACTGGTACGATGTAGGTGAAATCTCTCTTGATGCTAAATGTAGCAACTGATGATGTGCATTTGTAATGGGAAAATCCGATATTCCTTCAGGTCCTATGTCAGGAAATTGATGATGCTCTTGCTTTTCATCATTGCTTTCCTTTCACCTTCAAATGGAGAATGTAAGATCAAGGGAGGGAATTAAATTTTCAAAGAAAATGCACATCTACCTAACTGATCATGGTTACTCTTCAGAAATACCAAAAAGGTATTGAATCTGCAGTTTTAGATATTTATAAATTGTTGAATCTTTTGTTCTCAATGGCTGTGATATCAGAGCTGCTTTGCTGAATTATTGCCTTTATTGGAGCTTTAACAATATTTCACCTGTATGTAATGTAAATCTGCATTTACATTATATATAATATACAAGAAACACACTGTAAAATTCCATATGTGTGTTACCTTTATTCAGATTCTTGTAACCTGCACATCGGTAGATTCTTGTAACCTATACATGTTTGTTTCTTGGCACAATATACCTCAATCTTCCCTTCCTCTGATAATCCAATGGTATTATTTTTAAAAAAGCTGTTCATACAAATCTTTTCCTTTTTGATTTATTTGGTCTGGATGAAGAAGGCACTGTTAATATGTAAACTGTTAACTACAGCACATTTCAATAATCCCTGAGGAAAATTATATGGAAAAGTAATTTGAAACAATGCAATGGATTTTAGATAAATATCTGAACGGAGAAGTCCAAGTGATAGTCTCCAAAAAGTCATATAGGAAAAGTTAGCATGTGGTTAAATTCACTTATCAAGCAAACTACCCATCTATTTTTGGGATCCCAGTACTGGCCGAGAGGAACTGTATAACACCAAATGCAATTTGACATTGCTTCTTCGCAGACTGTTCTTTTTTATATATTAAAATTAAATTTCTCCAACTTCCACAATTCCTCCAGTGGTGTTACTTTTGACAAGCCGAGCTATTCCTCCGATCCCAGTAGACCATTTTGGAGGTCAACCATGAAATTGCAACTTCTGCTGCTAGTAACACTGTATACTTCGCTACTGCACCATTTACAGGGAGGTCTGAGGAAAGGTCAGCCTGATCATTTAATGTGTCCGTGTGATAGTGATGTAAACTGATTGGATACCTAACTTTATGTCTGGTCTGAAAGGTTTTTCTCTCAATTTTACTTCTTTCAATCCTGAACATAGTGACTTATCCAGAATATGATTGTATGAATGCCAGCAGTCCTCCAGCATTGAGTCCACATGGTTATTCTTTATGAACAGAGACAGTAAGCATCAGCAGGTGATTTGATGGAATCAAAGTTCAGATCATTCCTGCAGTTCTTGCTTGACTTCCATATGTGTTTGCTTTCTACGTGAGATCAGTGGTTAGTGTTGGAGCTTAGGAACTGTGGATAATTTTGATCCCCAGCTCATAGATATTGAGGTTTATGCTAGAAGGGTTTTGGCAATCTTTGTGCTAACTCCTTTTGACGCACTGTAGTGATGTTTGGGTAAACATCCATTTTTATACCCCCAAATCTAGGCACATGAACATTACATGCAGAGATGGAGTTTGAAGTTGGTTTGCCCAAACCAATATTGTCCTATAGTTCAGGACAATCACAGCTCAGAGCTGTTTTGTCCAATCATCACTCTACACAAAGTAGGGCGCGCGTCCCTAGCATAAGGTATTTTCCTAATGAGCGGAGTAAAAAGGTAAAATCAACAATCCATCGCCATAATAATCAAGTACCAATACAAGTACCAGTACTTCATCCCCAAGATCAAGTACCAGTCTCCAACATTCTCTCAAGAGATATCTATCTCTTGATTGCTTGAGAAGCAACTCTCTGAAGCTTTCATAGAGTGATATAAATCATCTATTAATGCCTTCTTTACTCCTCATTAATACTTTCCAAATAAGGAAAGGTTAACATCCATCCGTCAAATCTACATCGAGAGATGTCAAAGGAAGCAAGGACACAGCTCCAAATGCATCTGGTCAACTCCAGAGATTAATAAAGGTGCCTCTCTGCACTTAGTTCTTTCACATACCCAGCCCCAAATCAAATGATGATTTTAACTCTTTCCTTGCACTCTCCTTGTGTGAATGTCGGTCTGACTTCGCTGGTTCCATTCACCCTGAAAGAGATTGTGGAGTTGGCTTGGATTAGGGTTAGGGTGCCTAGTAGAGCTAGATCTTTAGAGGTGCTACTGTTCTTATTTGTAAAAGTGACACAAATTGCATAAATGTTTTCTTTGAAGACACTCTGGACTTAGATCGATGTACCTGAAGCATGTTTTGTGAATCGCAATTGTGTTTTTTACTCAGAAATATATATTTGAACAGTTCCTTGTCATTCTCATTAGTAAATGCTTGTACGTATTAGTGTAATTAAGATGAAGTTGACATCTCCCTGTTTGCAAGGTTACATGAATTCATTGCTAATTACTGCTGACTTTAAAATGCAATATTATGGAATTGATGCAGGAAGCTAAATAACTGGCAAAAGCTAGTTGCCGTGTCTCTTGCTTATGGAAACCCTCCTTTGCATGTGTACTGTTGCACAACCATTCTTATTTAGCTTTTGTATACTGTTGCATCGTGGAAGTATTGAATCCAACAAAATCACTTAAAACGATAATGGATCTAAAGATAACGAGGAAAAAATTATTGTAAAACTTTATAAAAAATGTAAAGGTAAAATGTTGGTAGGTGTTGTTTTGTTGGGGGTGGAAAGAGGAGGTGCTAACATCATTGTGGTGTTAATATCAGGATCTTTTATGTGCAATGGCTCACCTTTAGCCCACTTTTTCTGAAAGGATGAGTAACTGTACAATTCCAGAAGAATACTGTAAAGGAGCTGGCAGTCATCCAGCTCACACATTCATCCCTAATCCTATCTTCCCCAATATTACAGTAGTCAATGGTTAAGAAACTAAAAAATTCCTTGACATCAAAAATGCATTTGAGCATGCTGATAAATGAATGAAGTGTTAAGCAATTTTTATTTTTTTATTTCAAAGGGCACAGGATTATACTGTGATTAATGTGACTCCAAATCTTTAATAGGGGTCAGAAACATGGCTCTTTCAATTATAAGCCTGTTAGCTTGACAGGTAGAGAGGGATAATACTGGAGTCAAATATAAAGAAAACAATTTAAAGAGTAGTTAGTATAATACATCTGAGTCAGCATGCTCTATCAGAGTAGGTCATGCCCAAAACATTGTTGGAATTCTTAATTGGAAAACTCTTTCACTTGGATGAAGATAATATATATTGTATTTTCTGGATTTTCAGAATGCATTTGATAATGTTCCTTGCCTGAAAGTGGACCTAAAGTGAAAGCTGATATGATATATTTTAAAACCGTACATTTGAATACTACTTAGCAGTACTATTTACTTTTATCTAGGCGATAATCAAACATAATAATTAAAGTCAGAGCTATGAAATTCCCTTCTTGGGCAGATCAGGTTCATGATTGTGAGAGTGGTATTATGAGTGTGGATGTTTTTGTGGATAACGGAATATTCGGAGAAGGGAGATGTTATTCAGAAATCTTATGTTAGATGTTAGCAATTTAGCAGATAAGTAGCTAATGGGTTTTAATATTGAGCAATGAGGATAATCCATAGCAGTATTAAAATAGCAAACATGAATGAAAAGTTCCTCATTTCCTAACTTTCTCACCTCCTGAAGGCGTCTACAACCTCCCCACGAGACCACCAGGGTTATTTCTTTTCATGATTTTAAAGATGTCAATAAGGCGTATACAAGTGGTCAATTATAGTGTGTGAGCCTAGATAGCAAATATTGGTAAACTGTATTGACCGTGAAGGGCATTACAGATGAGAATGATCCTATAATTGTCCAGCATTCACACATGCTCACTTTCTAGTAGGGGGTTACAGAATAATTATCAGCAAATTTCTTCTTATTCTAAAGACTCTAAGACCAGTAAAAGTACCTCAACTCCATTTCATGGGGATAAGATCAACAGTTCAGATTAGAACAGTCTGGTCTTCATACCTTGTGTACCAGATTTGACCACTCAGCCAAACAGTGTAGTTAGCCTCAATGTGAAGTATCACACAACAGAAAAAAATATTCCCAGTGTTATTTTCATATTTCATCAAAAGTCTCCAAGAAATTAAAAGTTTAAAAACTGGAAAACAAGATGGATACTGGTTCTTGAATCTACAAAGCAAGCCTAAAGGGAGTTCAATTTGCTCTCCTTGAAAATAAGACTGATACGATATAATCTCAATGTCTAAAATCACGATGACAAAGTGAATAACCTCATTAGCCAGTGTAGCACTATGACTCCCCTCAAAAAATGTTTTACATTAAAAAATATAATCTCTGGGTTTATTGTGTTCCATGTACTCAGTGGGAAGAATTCATCAATTTAGGCTCAGCACTATTCTGCTCAGTCAGCAAACTTATCGGCATCTGCTTCATTTAACCTTTCATTGATAGTATAATGTATTCATAACTTTAAAAACCCAATACTGTTACTTTTAAGAGGACCGGGACAAATTCACAAAACCGGATGAATGGAACAGAATATTGCTTAACCCTCTTCAACAAACTGACCTCCCAAAGCTCAAACTGAAGTGATTTGAATGTCCTTTTTTCATTGTAGTCAATTTTCAGGTAGAATCTTTAATTACTTGTAAGAGAGACCATTTATCAGAGCTTAACAGGAGATGAAAGAAGACAGTGCACTGACTTCTGTGGCATATAAAACTCTGACACACGCCCACATGGGATGCCCTGCAGAATGCTAAGCGGCACAGGCTGTACATTGGTACAGTGGCCTTGTTCAGGGCTTGACCGGGATTAGGAAAGGCTGCCAAAAGAGGTAGGTAAACTGTCAGAAGTGCTCTGTCAATGAAAAATTCCTCTCGTCTTTTCCATAGAAGTACTTCAGTTTCTGACAAAGCTACATGACTCCTTGCCTTGCAACCAGTCAAACTGGGAGCTGGCATCATTTGCAGACAAAGCTAAATGACAATGAATGAACTAACCAAATTGTTTCAGAACCGCACAAGAAAAACATGCCCCCTTTTTAACAACAGGACTGTAATAAATTATTTTCAATCAAATCTGGCTCAGGGTTAGACAATCTTACTGCTCACTGAGCCAGGTTCACTGGTGAGGCTGAAAGATTGAACTATTTGCAGCAAATGTCACTGGGTTCTAATGATTGTTTTTTTCCCGATTCTACTTTCCTTAAATGTCATGTGCTCATACATGTATCCATTTTGCGTTGTGGATGTGCAACTCGTGTGTAAAAATTCTCTCTTTCCCCTTGGGCAGGGCTATAGTGAGAGCGCGGGGAGTGGGATTGATTTGGATAGCACTCTTCAAAGCGTTGGCACAGACACAATAGGCTGAATCGCCTCCTTCTTTGCTGTATTTAACTATGCTATATATGCTTTATATATATATATGCTTTATATATATACTATACTTTATATTGATATATTTATATTTGCTGCATATAACTATGATTCTATGATAAGGGGCCTCACAGTGCCACCTCCAGGGACACAATTTTACTGTTTTGAACTGTATCAGGTTATCACTCAGGTAGTGTTCATGCTTCTCATTATTTTGAACACCTTGCAATAGAACAGCTGTAGATAATTCTGGAATGGACAGCTATGACTTCACCCAGTATGTTTTGATATAATAATCATGATCCTTGCATTTGGTATAGCTCCTTATCAGGACTTCAAGACTTCTCAAAGCGCTTCACAGGATAAACTGTAAAGTGAATTGACTGTATCTTTTGATGTTATGTAACACCACATTTATTGTAGCGTTGATATTTACCAGTCTGTTGCAACCAACCCTCCTGCCTAGTGACAGCACTGTGATATAAATGAAGTGATATAAGAATAATGATATAGTTACCATCACACCCTGAGTTAGATCTTTGCCTTGCCTACAGATGCAATGGAACTCCACAAAGCCAACTTCAAATTAAACATGAATTTAAGAATTTTCTGATATTCTTCACAATCTTAAATGTTCTAATAGATTTGAGGCTAAGACCATGAGAAAGCATAGCATTTAGCAAAAGCCAGCTATGTGCTGAGTGCAGCACGCAATACTTCCAGCGCTGCTAGGTCTCCTCTATTCAATGCTGCTGCATGTTCTTTTGTCACACACTGAGAGCGTGTCTTAGAAAAATCAAAGAAACTAGGGCAAAAGAGGTTAATTACCTTCCAGATTGATGTGGAGAATTATTGTCTCATTATTTTCTTTGGTACCGAAGAGAGATGGAGTAATTAATCATTTTTTCTCTCTCTTGCCTTCATGCTTTTCACCTGTTGCCCCATCGGGAGAAGACAGCTAAATCTTGCTGTAAGAAGGTGTGAACAAAAAACTGCTATCCATTTTACACTGTGGGAGTACACAAACAGATAGAGCACAAAGACAACAGTTTTCTTTGATAATATACCTTTGATGTCCTGGTATTGAGCAGGAATGTTACATTCTAATTAAGATTGTTCATTAATATGAATTATCCCTCTCTTGGAAAATTGATAGCATCTTTTGTTAACAGATGCAGCATATGTGTCAAATGAAATACAACTACAAGGGCTTTTGAATACATTTTAAACAGGAATTATAAATCATTATGGCAGATGTAAAATTGTCTCCCAAAATTTTGAATCCTATCAAGATTGTACTTTCAAAAACATAGTGGTGACAAAATGGAATTCAGATTTCAGGGCAACTGAAGTCTACCCAATCGAGTATCAATTCTAACCTGGTGCTATTTAAATTGAGTCTTATACAGGGTAATTGGTATTAAATGAAAATATATTGTCAAATTACCCTAACGGTGGCTTTGCAACGCAAAAATTCTCCCAACAACTGGCGCACGTCCCTTCACCTGGGCAGCAAGAGTGACAGTCAGATTAGAGTTCCCTTGTGTTCTCCTCGGCTAAAGAGTGACCATAATAATAATCCTTGCATTTGATATAGTGCCTTATCACGTCTTCGAGACGTCTCAAAGCGCTTCGCAGAATATACTCTAAAGTGAATTGACTATATTTTGTGGGCGAAACTCGGCAGCCAATTGCGCATAGCAGTGTCTCACAAATAGTCGTGGATTGAAGTGACACAATTTATTATTATTTATTTAAGGAATTAATACCCATGGAAAAGTGATCCGTCATTCGATTAACAACCGGGTTCCTACTTACTGCTAGGTAAACAGAGGCATGTAGAGTAAGGAAACTTGCCCAGTCTTTCGTCCTGCTGAGAATTGAACCCAGGTCTCTCGCTTATGAGGCAAGTGCTCTAATCACTGAGCTACAGAACTCACCATAGTGAAGGGCTGAGATGTAGTTTGCTGTCTGCAAGCTCACAGATAGAGAAGTGTATGTGCCACAGGGAGACCGGATTAAGAAATGTTTTTATTTCTCAACACTTTCAACTTGACAGGGAAATTTGTGGGATAGCTTGGCATGTATCAACAAGTAGCTTCCAAGATTCTGAGTCAAACATTCAGCTAGTGGGTAATTCAGAAAATGGAGTCACTCTAATGCTGTCATTTTCTGTATGTTTGTTTCTTGTTGCTTTTTCTACAATGCCAAAACCAAATATTAGTGCAAGGAAAGATCAATTCTATGTGCACTGCTTACAATCCGCAGCAACTGGAATTTAACCAGCTAATGGGAGGCGCTTATCCTGGCCCAGAGTGCACCATGCAGCATTAGCTCAACATTTATTGAATAGAAGCTACATTGTGTGCTGCACTGATTATTTATATTGCAGAACTGCATCATTTAGAAATGATTCTGCGATATCCCTCCTGCTTTTCCTGTGGAATTTTTGCTTACATTGTGGGGTGGATTCCACAACACCGGGTGAAGCAGAGGAACAGAGTTTGCACTCATAGTTTGAAAGTTGCAAGTGGCAAGTAGTTTCTTACCACTGAATTTCCCTTTTGTATTGGTGCACCAAGCCCTCCCTCATGTTACATTCAGAACAACACTCAGAAAGTAAGGCTGATGTGGGCAGTAGTGCTGCTACAGATCAAGCTAACTTTAGCTGCTGTACTGCAAAGCAAATGCAGCATAAGACTATATACAACTATAGAAGAAACAAATGGTTGAATCACAAGTTTGTTGCATGCCGACATTCATTGTATGAATAAACAAAATATTTGTGTGTTTGTTGTGAGTTACAATGTGACTCTAAACTATAAAAAGGATGAGGCTGACACTTTCTTTAAACCAAGACCATTCCAAAATTAGTGAAGCATATTTGTGCTTGTTTTAAGGGGAAAAATCAGAATGAAAAACTAAAAGAAAACAATAACGTATTGAGGTGAAATATAGAGAGACTGTGGAACTTGTTGTGCAGAAGATGGGAAGGTAACAGAAGATAAACTCGAAAGGCTAGAACTATTCATATGTTAATAGGTTCATTGAGATTCCCTTGGGTGCTTATCACTAGATCATTTACAGTAGGCTGGGTGTGTTTGCATATTAAATGTGACTAGCTGTGGCTGGGTCAGGTCCTTTCACTATTATGCTGAGTTCTGCAGCTGTGAACTGAGTTCACCGTTTGAAGCTGGTGCTTCCTGTCTGCAGCAGCTCTGCGGCTGACCTGGTCTTTATGCTTTGGATCAGTGCCATTGAAACCAGTAACATGACAGACTATCAGCACCCACCCTCTGGTTACTGTCTGCTTTGTTCAATGCACTGTTAGTTTAAAGCCAGTCACTATAATCTGCATCTTTCCTGCAATGCACTGTTCTTTTAGTACCAGATTATGTTAATGCTTGATATTCTCAATAGCTTCATTTGTTCCTTTGAAAGATCCTAGACCTTGGTGATAGCTAGTTCGCTGTGAAATGTTTTCTACAGTGTAACATGCTGTTCCCTCGAGTCTTAGTGCAGCTTGGGAGCTTCCCAAAAAGGGCTGTATCAACACTACTATCTATGAAATGGGTTTCAATCTCAAAGGAGCCATCATTGCTGGCTTTGAAACCCTTAGTCATAGATTGCGATGAGCCATGAGGAAGTGCTTCAGGGATGAGGGAGTGCTTCAGGGATTTCACAAATGCACAATGTTTGGTCTTTAGGTCTCAGTGCTTGAGACATCCTCCCGGCGTGAAAGGCGCTCTATAAATGTAATTTTGTTGTTGTAGGCATTTTGCTGCCACCTATAAGCATTCAACAGTGGTACACCCAGGGTCCCAGAGATACATGATGTGAGCATTTAAAACAGCAGTTTGCCTTCCAGGATACAGGTACTTGACCGTATAGCCTTCTAGTTAGGGACAACACTCAGAGGAGTACAAGTAACACTGAGACATACACATGGGTGAAGTGGAACAAGAAGTACACGGAGGAACAGTACCAAACCTATACCTACACACAGAATAATCAATGTTTCCTTCCTTTTGCCCGCATATTATTTATTATTTGGCATCTGTGCACATTTATTGATGTTTTCACAGAGTGGATGAGTGTGTTAGTTTTTAATTAACTGCTATGAATGTTCAGATTCAATAGATGGGTAAATAGTGGACAAATAATTTTCAGATTAAGATCCCTAATTACGATATGTTGGTTATGTTCTGTAGTTCTTAGAGATCCATACAATATCCTACTCTGGGGATCAAATGAGCTTGGTTTCAGGTGGTAGGAAACGTGTAATTTAATTAAGCAACAACCTTCGTGATGTGAGTTTGTTCTACCTCTGTTGCCTTGGGATGATGAGAGCAAAATATCAGTGGTGCGTTTCACTATGATCCTAGCTGAAAATAAAAATCAAACAATTTATTACTGGACTGAAGCTGGTGTCTCGTCTCATTCAATACAAGGTTTAAGACTAATCTGTTGGAGTGGTCACATGTGGAGTCTTCTGTCTGCGGTCTACTTTTTTTTCATTGTCCTTCTCGGGTAAAGAATGATATCTACGATTGGAACAAATGCCATTTCCTAATAGTCTTCTCAGTACACTTTGTAGCTAGTTCTGTAACTCATTAAATACTCCTACATTGCTAAGCCTCAAAAGCATAGGCAAATCTTAGAATTCCTAGTTTAATCGCTTTTATCTTCACCTAAGTGCAATACCTGTTATTTTAACCATGCTTTTCTAAATGCATTAAACCCATATGTAGTACTAGGAAGAAATGTGTCACTCTTTTTAGCTATAATGTTCACGTATAGCTAAAATTCCCAATTTCTAAGATCACTAAAGTTATCTTATGTTGAGCTAATTTTTCTGGGAGGAAAATTCCCAATGCCATCATTGATCAAGAGAGTCTGAGAATCTCATAAATATTTGATGAGATCTTTATTTGTAAGGATTTGATTATTGTATTATAAACTCAAAGTTTAAGGTTCATAATACAATAAAGTATCACAAACTTGCCTTTGGAAATGACTCCAAGTGAAATGCGTTGAGTCCGATCCTATTTTTTTAAACAAATAAGCTCATATTATTGCACTTTTTAATTTTATTATTTATATATTTTTAACTTTGGGACTGAGCAGATGGACCACATTGGTCTATCCAATATTATACATTGCTATGTTCCTTTTTGGGTGTAAAAGCATTAAACAGTAATTTATCATCGTCATGTCACCCATTCGTTGTTTTATAATATTCAAAAAGAGGAGTTTCTTCCATTTTTCTGGTCATTAATCTTGCAGATTAGTTGATTATTTACTTCCTGGTGTTCGCAGTGGCAAATAACTGCCAAGCCTGACTTCACAAATGGTCACCACATTTAGCAGTAATTACTTGTAAAGAGCCTTCAGACAAAATACTTCCATTGAAGCAATTTTTACATGGGGAGGGAGGAGGGAAGTGAGTTAATAAGATACAAGCTATAACTGAAAGGAAAATCTTTTTTAAAACGAGAGCAAATTTTTCCTTTCATGTTTTTGTGATAAGGAACATTCCAGGAGTCATACAATTGTGCCTGGGAAGTGCAGATTGCAAACTAAATCTTTGTGATGGGCTCAGCGGGATGACGTTATGGAGCATTGAATTTGCCTCAAAAATGTAAAGTACTCAGTTTCCCAACAGAAGATATTTTACAAAAGAACCACAGTGGGCTAAAATGCTATTGTGATTCTTAGGCAAGAAAGAATTTAAATGCTTTTGACCAACTCTTTGTCAAGGTATGCTTCATTATGATTCAGATATTTTTAAATCGAGTTTGTATTTGGATTGAAGCTATTAACACATTTTATGATTTCTTGAAGATGTTGTCGCTCCTCTCTTTTCACCTATTTTCTATGCATCATTCCTTTTTCCTCACTGAGTCTCTCCTGTAGAACATTTATTTCCTATTCGGCATCAAGAGATGCAGCTTAGGCACGAAGAACTAGACAATGCTATTTATTTCCTCTTTTTTTTTCACCCCCCCCCACCAAGGAACACGGAGTTAGGGGTTCTTGACCCTCTGCAGAGTAATCCAGACTGTGATCACAGGAGCCGAGCCAATTTAGTCTTTGTCACAGGATTGATCTATAGCTTTCTAATCACTGGCTAGCCCATTCTGTGCAGAGGAAAATAGGAGGAAATATTTTTAAATAAGTATCCCCCTAATTTACCTTTTCCATATTAGCAATGCAATCAGATGTTTCAGGTCAAGCAAAAGCCCTGAATGAAACTCAAATGATATCAGTAAGTAAATGCACTGTGAGTATGTTATCACAAACAGTTTAATTTCTAGATACCAATCTGGTGCTTATATTGTATTTTCTTCCTAGCCTTGCCATCATCGAAGTACGCTTGTGTCTCTACAGGTCTGGTCAATTTGAATTTGCAATCTGTATCATAAGGATATATTCATGTCTCCAATCCCACCGTTCCTCACATACAAACAGGAAAGAGGTGATATGATCAGTTCCATTAAGGCAAATGTTGTCCAGTGCAAGATGAACAATTAATGATCAAATTCTTAATGGTTAGTCTCATACAGCTTGTTAGCTGGTGCAAGAGCAATAATGGGAGGGATTTGATGCTTTTCGGTGGGGTGGGCGGGAGAAGATGGCTCATTGGTATAATTTGTTTCTTACCAATTTAAACTGAATAGATTGAGTTATATCAGCACAATATAATCATGATGCAATGTTTGATCTGTTACTTATTCACAAAATTGATTTAATTAGAATCAGATTCTAGAAGCTTTTGATGCTTCACTGCAGACTGGATGTAAATTGGATATAATTGCAATGTTCTATTTTTCAATTGGGATTTTTAAGTACAAGAGGACTTCTTGTATCTTCTAAACTGTCCAGTCTCTCATCCAAATTGCTGGATTTAATTCCAGAGATGACGGATTGGCATTGGCATTGACTTGTCATCCCAATCAGTGAGGATGGATCTGAACAAACTGCACCAAAGATATGAGACGTGCACATGCATGCAACTTCCTTTATGGCCTGAACAGAAGTCTCAGAGAAGAAAGTATAATATCTTACCCATCCTTTGGTAACACCGTACACTGCTATTACCTGTTAATTCTGCAATGCTACCACTTTCACCTTTGACTTGTTTTGTTTGACCTTTGCTCTTGCAGTTATGTTCAACTTGGACAGATGTGCTTTCTAAATCTTTTTTCATGCACAGGAGCTCAGAGATGTTATCACCCTTCTTACCTTTTATAATATTTTGCTTATAATTTTTATAATTATAATTATTTTTATAATATTTTATATATATTTATATGAACATTCAGTATTGTTTCCTTAAGATATTTTCTGGACAGCTCAAACGTTGTGCATCAAATGAACGGGTAGGAACTCCCTTAAGCTAATATTGTCCATCTGTTACCAGAGCTCCCTCTGCCTCATCATAATAATAATAATAATCCTTGCATTTGATATAGCACTTTTCACATCTTCTAGACATCTCAAAGCGCTTCACAGAATATACTGTAATGTGAATTGGCTGGATATTTGTGGGCAAAACGCGGCAGCCAATTGTGCACAGCCGTGTGCCACAAACAGTCGTGAATTGAGTGACCAAATTATTATTTTTTTCTTTATTTCTTGAGGGATTCTTATCAGGCATGTGGAGTAAGGAAACTTGCCCAAGGTTTCACCCTGACAGGAATTGAATCCAGGTCTCTCACTTGCAAGGCGAGCACTCTAACCACTGAGCTACAGGACTCCAACTTGACCTCTCCGCTGCCTTCAATACCATTGACTACTCTATCCTCCTCCACTGCCTTCTATCACCACAACCTTCATGGTTCTGTCCTTGAATGGTTCTGATCCTACCTCTCCCACCATCTCCACTTCATCTCCACAAACAGTATCTCCACAAACGGTTTCTCCTCTAGCCCCCACACCGGCTTGTGTGCGTTCCTCAGGGCTCTGTCCTTTGTTCCCTCCTCTTCAATATCTATATGCTCCCTCTTGGTGACATCATCTGCAGACACAGGGTCAACTTCCACATGTATGTGGATGACACCCAACTGTACCTCTCTGCCTCCATCCTTGACTCCAGGACCACTGCTGTCCTGCCAGAATGTCTGTCAGACATCAAGTCCTGGATGAGAGCTGACTTTCTTCAGTTGAATGTCAACAAGACCGAGACCCTCCTGATTGGCTCCCGTCAGCGCCTCCACACCTCAGGGGCTAACAGCATCACCATCCAAGGATGCAAACTCCACCTCACTGAGCCAGTCTGGAACCTTGGCTTCATATTTGACCCTCAACTATACTCTCTACCGCACATCCATGCCATGACCCACTCTGCCTTCCCCCACCTCCGCAACATCGGCTGGCTCTGCCACTGTCTCACCCTGCAGGCCGCCGAAATCCTCACACACGTATTCATTGCATCCAGGCTGTACTATGCAAACTCCCTGCTTGTCGGCCTCCCCAACTCCTCCCTCCATAGGCTGCAGATCACCCAGAACTCTGCAGCCCATGTCCTCTCCCGCACCAGGCTCCGTGACCCTATCACCCCCAACTTCGCCCGACTCCACTGGCTCATCATCATAACATCACACAGAGGATAAAGTTCACGATCCTGATAAGGCGCTATATCAAAATGCAAGGATTATTATTATTATTATTCTCCCTCAGGCAACAGAAGGAGAAAATCAATCGACTCTGAAAGCTTTGTATTTTGAAAGCTTTGTATTTCCTGACCTCAGTGAACTGAATATAATAATTACACTTTATACTGAAGAAACTAGAAACCACCCATCAATTTTGTTTCAGTGACCTGAAGTAGCCTCAGATAATGAGATCATCTGTGCTACAGTACTGCTTGAATTTACTGGGACCATTCAATTATACATTATCTCATGGAATAGGCTGAAAGATACTTGCACAAATTCTAAACATTTAAACTCTTGACCTACTTGGGTAGGGATGGCTTTGCAACACAAGCAATCATTTATTTCTTTTGTTAGAATTTTAAATTGAAATTTAACTTAATTGTGGAAGGATGGAACACTTGTACATTACAGTCTTCTCTGTCTATCCTGCCGATTATTGCTTTGTGGGAGATGAAAGTTTTCTTTGAGCCAAGGTCATATCAAGCTCCTGAAGGTGAAATTATTTTGTTGTAACTCACTGTACATCCCAGGGCCCCTTCACAAAGTACACTTTGAGTGAATTTAACTCTGAGAAAAGGCAAGAACTTAGTATTATAGTTTGATAGGTGGTAAATACGTGCATCTGTCAGTCTAATACATGATAGTGAGTGACTATCATTGAGAGTTTCTGTGTGGGCACAAACAGTGAATGAACCATTTTACTTGGGGGATTGTTGGCCAGCATACCAGGAGAACCTCCTCTTTTTGAATAGTACCACAGGATCTTTAACATTCACCTGACAGGCAGACGGGACCTTAGTTTAATGTCTCATCTGAAGGACAACACCTCCAACAATGCAGCACTGCATTGGAGCATCAGCCTAGATTATGAGTTCAAAGCCCTGGTGTGGGGTTTGAACCCACAACCTTCTGACTTAGAGACTAGAGTGCAAACAACTGAGACAGGCTGACAGAGTTGCCAGCATCAATTGGTTTTGTTGCGAGTTGGTTCCAAACATCCACTATGATGTGCATGTAGTGTGGTGGTGCATGTTGCACATTACTTGTTTATTATGCCTTTTGTTGTTGATAAAGAGTCAATAATATGAACCTCCGAGTGGGATGCATTCAATTACAATAATGAAGTTCCTTCTTTAACTACAGCATGCAGTAGGAGTTTATGTATTATCTGTACACCAGCACAAAGCCTCTGGCTTTCTTCATTAAGATTTTTAATGAAGAAATCTAACTTTTACAGTCAAAGCAACTATTCACTGATGGGTACTAATAAGTAAATCAAAGATGAGATGTGAAAGTAATTAAGCTTCTCTGCAAAGACTTTTATGTTGATTGATGTCTGGATTTAATGCCTGAGAAAATGCTCAGAAAGCAGGATGTGCACAGTCCAGTGTGTGCTATGTGTGCAGCAAGGCTAATGAGGCAGAGTAGCAGGGTACTGGCTTCAGCCTCTTTATATTATCTGTAACGGAGTCTTTTTGTTTGTTTTTAAATATATGAATGCCTGCTTTATATTTGAGCAGCGGACTGTGAGGAAGCCTGATTTTTTTTGCATACAGTGCTCAAGAGGACAGTCGATTCTACTTTAGTGAATCTCAAAGCAAACAAGGATAGGAAACAAAACGCCAGCTAACTGGAAATTTTTGTGAAGTGAACAGAAAATAATGATTCATTCCATGCATGAAGTTGTCGGTCATGGCTTTGTTGCCCTCCTGATTCCCCTCACAATGTGTTGCTGATGTGTGGGGGAAGGAGGGTCACAGAGAGAAGGAAAATCAGTGGAAATGTTGGCTAGCGCATTTTCTTGCATGACCTCATGGCTAATTTCAAGAGGCAAGGAGAAATCTTGTGCCTGCACCTCAGGTGCAGAGAGAGGAAGAGGTAATCTTGGCAGAAAAACTATTGTTGCACATAATGCCATGTGAATTAGATCAATAAGATGCTCTCTTCCCATGCGTTTAATGTAGGTTGCTATTGCACTTGTTCTTATATTTTCTAAAGCAGGCATTGGAAGGGGGAGAGAGTTATTCACAGTCTGATGCAACTTATAGCCTTGTTTACGGTATAACAAGCATTACAGTAATTGGTTTCTTACCCAGCTGATTAGCGTGTGCTGGTTTTGTGCTGCCTAGGATGGCAGCAGACAGACTGAGCCCACAGCAATTGTAACATTAAATCTAGCGTGGGGCAAATAAGGACATGAGCAACCTGTAATGACTTCATCAGGTTACAAACTGAAGTCAGGAATTTGCCATAGGTGCGAATCTACAATCATGCATTGCACCATTTTTATGGCATGTTGTTCTGCCTGAAATCAATCGACTGTGTATGTGTATGCATAGCTATTGTCTTCTCACTTTCTCGCACCTCTGCTTGGCTGAACACTCAGATAAGGTGCAGCCAGTGAACAAGCACCAGCTGTAAGGCTGATCAGCTCCATTTTAAACTTAATACACCTCAGTGTATCACATAAACAAACAAATACTTGGAAAGGAATTAAAGATAAACATCATTCTGATTCTGTCTGGAAAATGTAATCTTAGGTTGATCATTGGGGTTTGGGAGTGTTTAAAAAAAGTGGTGTGCACAGTGGAATTGCATGTGGTGCAAAAAACAGGGAAGAATGGCAAAGAGAGAAAAACTAAATAGAAGTCACACATCAATTTTTAAAAAAAAATCTATATTGAACAGTTTGGCTGCTCTTCCACTGAGCATTATGTTCTCTAACCTTTTGTAGATTGTCAAGTGGGGTTTACTACAATTCAAAATGACAGAACCATTTCCTAAAGATTTCACCTGCTTATTGCTTAGTGTCACTTTTCTTTCGCTACTGATATGACGAGGCCTCGGGTGAAATTGTCCCATTTTCTGTGGATTATTTCCTTACATATAATAACTGTAATTCTAGACTTCTCTGAGGCCTTCCTGCACTAATAGTCACTAAGCAGTTTGTGCAGTTTCATTAACCTTGCAGAAGATTTGTTTTACAGCAACGGGGCTGGATTTTTCAGGAGATCAGATGCAACATTGCATGGGATTATACATAATCTGAAACGACTATTCAGGGTCCAACTGGTCCCAAAATTTAAAACAAAGGCCTGTGCTGCGTCATCTCTCATGCCCTTCCAATAGATTTATTTACTGAATGCCGTATCTATCTAAACACCTTTACAATTTGCTGACATAATGTGACTCCATTGTGGAGTGTCTCCATTGCCTTCCCTTTAAGCATGCTACATATTTACTTCTCTCTGTAAAGTAATTAAATCCAACTGTTGGATTATTGCACAGACATACTAAAACATTAATTATCTGAAATATTAATAGGGTTAAAGTTCTGTGAGTCCATGAGTTAATGATGTCCAGCCTTTGAGATTGGTATGCCACCAGAAATTACTTTTTAGTGCTATCCAAATTGTCAATGACGAGGCATTTTCAGTAATAATTTGTTTGAGATTTTAATTATTTGAATAATAATAATCCTTGCATTGCATTTGACATAGCCCCTTATCATGTCATCAAGATGCCTCAAAGCACTTTACAAGATATATTATAAGGTGGATTGACTCTTTCTTTCATGGGTCAAATGCAGCAGCCAGTTGCGCACTGCAATGACCCACAAACAGCCATGGAGTGAGCAACCAATTTTATTTGTTGGATTTGTTGGCGAGGCCACCGGAATCCACATTGGGTTAGAAGCATGGTATGTGGGAAGTGGAAATGTCACAATGGTGTGAGGCTGCATTATCAAGGCAGAGTGCTTTCCACTTGCTCTATAAACCAACATCTAAATAACGAGGACTATTACAAGCATGGTGACTGATTTTATACTCAACAGATCATGTTAGCTTACTTTCACGTCTCTTCAAAAGTGATTGGCCACGAGCCAGAAAATTGCTTTGGCAGGATAAAGAATTAAACTCATTCAACTGTTTCATTCATGTTGCATTGAGGCACAAGACTTGAATGGGATTTTACCCCCATGACTAGATGCAAG
This sequence comes from Callorhinchus milii, assembly GCF_018977255.1. Lineage (NCBI taxonomy): Eukaryota > Metazoa > Chordata > Chondrichthyes > Chimaeriformes > Callorhinchidae > Callorhinchus > Callorhinchus milii. The sequence goes on along the minus strand of NW_024704748.1, from coordinate 16,369,831 downwards.
GTACAAGAAAAAACTGTCAAACAACAAGATTACATTTGTATAGCGTCTTTCACGTCGGGAGGACGTCCCAAGGCGCTGGACAGTGTACAGCATTTCAGAAAAACACAAATACAAAAAGATTGTGAAATACATCCATAACAGCAATTCTAGAAAACAGGCACAATAGTGGATCAAAACTGAATAAGAAAACTATTCCAAAGAAGGTGCCATTTATTGTTTGTAGATGTTTTTTTAAACTAGTTCAACTAATGATCTGTTGAAGTTGCCTGCTGAAGCTCAGTTATTTATTCCCTAAAACAAAGGATAGGACCTTTGATTCTGTGCAGATTCATTCTGTAAGAGCAAGAGCATCTTAATGCTGATTTGCCCCACCCTCATCCTCCCTCCTTAAACATGTTAACCTCTTGGAGATCTGTATGTTATCTGGTTTCTCTGGATGTTTATAATACTGGATAATAAGAGGTAGTTCAATTTGTGTTGGTAGTTGTAAATATGTTCGGATTTTATAACCTCCCAAGTATAGCAGACTTGACTTAATGTTTCCAAGAATCGGATCCAATGGACCAAAGTACTTCCCATTCACTCCCATTGCATTGTTTAATGTACTTTTTAATGTATAATTTGGAAGTCAGGGCACCTGTGGCAACATGAATATTGGAAATGGGCTTCTTTGCATTTTTATCTTTTTTTAAAATAAGATTACTGTATTTTTGTGGATGTGATTGACACAATGATGTAATCAACAATTCTAACACTGCACGTTCCTCAGCATACAAACTTGGTAAAATGCCTTTCAAAGTACATTTCCATGGCAACTCCACTCTATTATTATGCTACATATGAAAGGTAGTGTATAAAGTATTGTTCATAATAAAGCCCGAAGACTTAACAGCTGCACTTATTCTGCTCCCTTGCTGTGTTTGAAGTTTCTAGGCTACACTGTGCAATGTATTGGCAAAGAATCTGTCAGATTTTTAAAATCCATTTTCTGTGCATCCTTTGTTGGGCTTTTGAGGGTCCTCAGTTTGTGAGTGGAAAATAATTAGAGAAAGCATGAAAAATCCTGGTTATTTTGAATTGAGTTATGCAGTGATGAAGTACAGGTACCAGTTAATGCATCCAGGTGATGATGTTGATGATGGCGGAAGAGGAGAGCTGCTCTTGGAACTATAGTATTATCATACAGATTTCTTATACCAAGTATACTATAGATAACTATAGATAGAGCTTGAACCACCAACTATGGAGAGTCTGGTGACTCCATGAATCTCTCCTGCTTTGAAAGAAGCTGTATCATTTTTTTTCTTAGGCTTTTTGATTCTTACATGCTTTTGTTTATTTTGACTTTTCTATTTCTATTTCCTGGTAAATATCACATGCTGAGCTTCCTCTTGATTGAATACACAAGTCTGTTGTGAATTCCAGAAGGTTTTGGAACGCTATAGGACGCTAACCTGAATGAGGGGCACTATATAAATACAAGTTGTTGTTGTTTCTCACTGAGTCCTGTTGGTGCTGTTTTGCTGAGTGTAAATCATTTCAATTCACATTATTACACAATACAGTGGTCACCAATTTGCTCTTAGGTTATGCTTTCTTGGACATATACAACTTACTTTCTCCAGGTAGTTTTTGCTCATGGTCAAGTTTTTCATGAACATTCTTGAATATGTTACATAGAATTTGGGAAAAAAATACATGTAGAGTCATTTTTCAAATCTGTAACACTTCTTACATATCGACAGTATTCTAATTTATTAAATGAGGTGGGTGAAAATTTTCACTTGTTTTTAAACTGTTTGAATCTCTACTCTTCATTTGTCACCTCTCCCCTGTTTCTTACAACCTTGGAATAATCCATGGTGCTTGCCTTTATGGATGAATATTTCATTGTAAATGAGTAAATGTACATGTCTACCAATGGTTGCCTGCAGCTGTTGCAACTCCTATCTTCCAATTAATATTAGTGATTTTTGTGTCTACTCCCATGTGTTTGAAAAAAAAACATGAGAAAGATTACTACAAGTCATTGCACTGATTAATATTATACAGCACCCCATCATACCAGTCTATGTTTCTATGCTAATACAAATCCATAGATCCTGAATGGTTACTGCCTCTTCCATCACTGGTTCAATATAACTGAAAAAAACTCTAATTAAAATTGCAGGTGAGAAGGGGCAATTGGCCTCTCACTGGCAGCTCCTTACAAATTGATTAAATCAGAGCTAAAGGCAGTCATAAAGGCATGCTCCAATTTGAGCTGATCAGTTTATATTGCCTTCAGTTTATATTGTACCTTCTATAATGAAACGAGAATAAATTGGAATGAGGGGGTGGTGGAGAATGTTTTTGTGGGGGAATAAACAAATTTAAGGAAAAAAGTGAAAGAAATTTACCTTCATGCAAACAAGTAAAGTGAAATCTAGTGAAAACCTACATTGTCTATTTGTATTTGTCTATTTGTCCACAGTCAAATTGCCTACTCATTGTCATTTGCTAACTTTGTGGAAGGAAGGCTGGTTCTTGTGGCATTCAACTTCAGCAAGAGTTTGTGCCTTCAGAAGATGAAAAGAGGAGAAGAGAGCAAATTAATAAAAAGAATGGCACAAAGTTGTGGTAATGAGAGGTTTCAATGTACTTTGCCACCGATGCTTGCAAAAGAGTATGCTTATATGTGCTGAGTTGTCTATCTCAGCCATATATACCTATTCAGATGTAATGAGCAGAGGCAAGACCCTTTCCATAATAACAGAAAGTAAATCTGTGCAGAGTTAGGTCATGCTCACCCACTTCCTCAGGTTGATTTCCGAGTGGAAAAGGAAACGTAGAAGCACGTCTCCTGTCCTTCCTGAGATCCATAAATGGTTCATGACAAATAGAGATTAAGAATACACAGGAAAAAATATTAAAATGAGTAAGTGTTGTTCGCATCATTAAAAGTGAATTATGCTCACAAATTTTAGATCAACAGATTTGATTGGAAAAAAGCTTAAAGGCATTTAAAACCTTAGCAAAATCCATGTATGTTTTTATAAAAGAAGTTTTCTATGAAGTATTAACGTGTAATTTTGTACAATTATCTTAATGAGCACTGAGACCTTTACATCGGTGTGTTTAATGTCAGTGTTCTCTGTACAGTGTGAAGAGAATTAATCATAGGTCTGGAATTCCATTTCTTATCCATTTTCTGATGTTTCATTTCTGTTGCAAAGAATTAACCCCTTCATGAACATCATCCTTTGAGCGAGTCTAATCCAAAGGATTGTGAGGCAGAAATGCCTGCATTATAAAAGCTGCCTTGAAACTGAATAATTACCAGTGTAACAGGTTCTCTGTCCTATTCCCCACTAACTAACTTATTTTATATTCCCAAATTTACATCTCAGCTGTCTATTAAATATCAGAATTGCAATAGCTATCCTTCAATTCTTCAGTTCAGCCTTTTTAATACATAGCTCTTAAAAATATTTGCTGTTGATCATTTCCTTGCTTGAACATTCTAGCCTAATGTCATATTGACCTCCAAATATTGTAGATTCTATTTATAGTTCATTTCATTGCATCTAAAATCTAGAAAGTAATCAAAAAGACAAACGGAATGATGGCCTTTATCTCAAGTGGCCTGGAATACAAAGGGGAAGAATTGATGCTTCAGCTTATAGAGCGTTAGTCAGACCTCATCTGGAGGACTGCATTCAGTTGTGGGCACACCTCAGGAAAGATATATTGGCCTGGAATGGGGCCACACAGGTTCACCAGAATGTGACCAGGCCTAAAAGGGTTAGGTTATGAGGAAAGGCTATTGTAAACTTGGATTGTATTACTTTGAGTTTAGAAAGTTGAGGGGTGATTTGATTGAGATATTTAAGATGATAAAGGGATTTGACAGGGTAGATACAGAGAAGCTATTTCCTCTGGTGGGGAATCCAAAACAAAGGAGCATTGTCTTAAAATTAAAACTAGGCCATTTAAGAGTGAAATCAGGAAGCATTTTTTCACTCAGAGGGTGGTAGAAATCTGGAATTCTCTCAAGAGTGAGGTGATAGATTTTTGGTAGGTCAGGGTATTAAGGGTTATGGGGAGAACGCAGGAAATTGGAATTGAAAGGATTATTTGACGTACAGATCACCCATGATCTAATTATGGCGGAACAGGCTCGAAGGGCTGAATGGCCTCTTCCTGTTCCTATGTTCCAATGAACCTGTGAAGACTGATCTGAACATTTTATTTAACATGGATACCATTTCCCTTTACACAGTTAGAAAAGCTGTATGTGAAACAATCTTATCATCTAAAGTTATTACTGCCTTGTTGTTTACCAATTTTAGAAACAACCTGATAAATATCTAGTTGAGAATACTATTGAAGGACAACACTCTTTGTATACGCACAGCTGATCAAATGAACGTATTAGCATTGTAGTTTCAGTCTTTATGTGGCTAGGAGAAACGCACCTATGCAGTAAAATTGGTCATGAAACATGACTCCTGTTTGATTGTATGCTCTTAATATTTTAATATGAATTGTGATATTTGATGCCGACTGGGACATCACAATGGAGCGACAAGTCATCTCCCACGCTATTGCACCCACTCTTGCTCTTCCATTTAGTTCCTGCTTATTGTCAATTTCCTCCTCCAGATATACTGCTGCTGAGACTTAGATATACTGCAATTTGAGATTAAACACTTTGGATTGCATTTTGTGGTGCTGTATTTTATGCACTTCAATGTAGATATCAGAGCACAATGTACTGTAAGCTGACATTCTTATTTCATTGGAGAATTTGTCATGAAGACCCTTGTGTATTCTAGCCTTATTTCCTGTCCAGTATCTATAATAATTGAGAACACAAAAGCAAATAAATGGCAACAGTAGTAATCTATTACTGCAAAAGCCTCAGGTTCATACAGTAGCAGTAATACAAAGCCATTTACCTCATATCTTGTACTGTCTTTATTATCTTTTGACTATATCACACTGCTTCCCTTAAATGATGCTAAGATTTTTTAAAAAATAAAGTGGCAATGAGTTTAAAGCTGTACATCAGCATGATATTTTATTGACATCATGATTTCAGTTAAAATCACTTGAACATTAATGTTGAGGTTTCTGTTGCCAGCAGAACCCATTCAAATGATTTTGCTTCTCATAGCTGAGAGCCCAAATATTTTCTTGAAAAGTGACACCAGTTTACTTGGAGTTATAGTGCACATTAATTCATCACTATGAATTATTTTTAAGAGTCATACCTCACTCTGCACTTTGCCATAATAAATAATATTCCATGTTGTTCATTGATATCTTATAACGCGTCTAATACATATTGTTCCTTACGATGTCATAATGCACTTTAAAAATAGTAATCCTTACATTTGATAAGTGCCTTATCGTGTCACTGAAACATTTCAGACCACTTCACAAGATTTACTGAAACAAAAACAGACGTCGCTGGGAGCACTCATGTTGGGAGGGAGAGGCTTTTAAGGCCTAACAGATGGAGGCAGGGGAAGGAAGACAAAGGATATACTGCAATTTGAGATTAAACACTTCAGGTTGTATTCGGTGGTGCTGTATTTTATCCACTTAAGTGTAGATATCAGAGCACAATGTCTTCCTTGCTCTGCCTCTCCCCTCTCTGTTAGCCCTTAAAAGCCTCTCCCTCCCAACATGCCCCAGTTCTGACGAAGGGTCATGGACCCAAAACATTGACTCACTCTCCTTCCTTCATAGATGCTGTCTGACCTGCTGAGTTTTCCCAGCGACATCTGTTTTTGTTTTAGATTTCCAACATCTGCAGTATTTTGCGTTTTGTTCACAAGATTTACTGTTAAGTGTAAGATTGTGTGTTTGTCAGCAAATGGTCAATTTAGCACAGCAATGTCCAACAAACAGCCATGAAGGGATTGTTGCCCCAAACATCAACTAGTGCGAAGGGACTTTGACATCCACCTCAATAAGCAGAGGATAACTCAGAGTAATGCCTCATCCAAAGGACGGCATCTCTGACAATGCAGCACTCCCTCTACCGCTGCACTGGAAGTCAACCTAGACTATGAACTCAAAATCTCAACTTGGGGCTACAACCCACAGTTTTCTGAATTGAGAGGCCAGGTTGATGCCAATATTAAATCCCTATATAACAGTATTCTACGGTGCTTCTGTGTACTGTAACAGCAAATTTTACAATGTTAATGTATCTTGGCACATTGAATTTTAAATAACTGAGAGTTGATTGATAACTTGACACAAGCCTGAACTTTGAGAGCCTGTGAATTTTCAGATTCTAGTCACTTTGCCGAAACATAAAATATCAGACATACACTTAAGTAAATTTGTATGTTATTACTTGAATTGGCTAGGTAAATGCATCTTCTGTGTCCCACTAATGGTTTTATTTCACAGCTGTATCCCATATATTCTTCCTAACTTTTACAGGCTACAGAGTGCACAACTGTTGTGCAGCTGAATTATAGTGCAAGGAAATTATGTTTCCTTTTAATTCTGACAAAACTTTTGAAGTGAGAAAATGGTGGTGACTATTTTTCTTCAGAAGTGTTGCTTGGCATTGTGTCAACTATGGTGTCTGTGTTTTTATATATAACATTCTCAGCCATCATTAGTATTCGGATGCACTACATGAGCTGGACTGAACTGCCTAAATATTTATGGCATACTGTCGGGGTCAGAGTAGAGAGGGCGGTAAATGAAATTAAAGATTTACACCATGAAGCTGAGGCACTCAGCATGCAGCCCACGCAACACGCTGCACTCAGCCGGGAGAACGAGGATGAGATAACCCTGCCTGGGTGTTCGTGCACTCTCTTTCTCCCTCTCCATTTGCTTGTGTGCTTTGTCTGTAGAGATGTGGTCTCTAAACAGGATTCAGCACTTCGTTATTTTAACGTTGCTTCCTCCTCCTCCTCTTGCAGATTCTCAGGCTGGCTGCCAGCTATGCTTTTCAAAGCGATTGTCTTCTCCTTGTTGCTGTACAGCTCCTGTTATTGAGTTTAGTGCCAGAGATGGCCTGAGTTTCTGCGTCTGGGCTGACAGGCCCACTGTTTCTTCGCCTCCGGCTGTGCTGTAGCTTTTCCAAAAGCAGCAAACTTGAACTGTGTGTGTTCTGTATCGTGTTTGGTAATTACCCAGAACATTTTTTTTTGACAAAATATCAGCCCTAACTTCTTTTTTCTTTTCCATCTTCATCCTTTAGGTGTGGAATAAATGAGTAACAATATTTTAGAGGTATTGTGAGACGGTTTGTGTAAGGATTTGTTTGCGGGTATTGGAGTCAGTTTCCCAGCACTCCTTGTGCCCCATCTGAAATCCCATGTGTGGCTTGCTTTTCTACCCAGTTGTATCTGTGTACAGTGGAGAGAAAATAGGCACAGTATTCCTGGTAGACACTGATAGAGAGACTCAGAAGAAGGGGGGAAGAGAGAGAGAGAAGTAAAATAGTGAGAGCTGTTGAATGAGACATTAACTTGAATCCCATTTGCTTTTCCTGATGGATAGCAAATAATCCATGCCACAAATCAGAGAGATTATTTGCTGATTTCTGCACCCCAGCCCCTCCCCCTAACCCCCTCTCCGTATAATTAGGTTGATTGTGCGGTCTCTTGGGGTTCGCTTACAAATGGGAAGCCCGGGAAAGCTGTACAGTCAACCTTGGGGTTACTATTGTTAAATGCCTTCTGATCCTTTGGTATTGGAGAGGGCAGTAAAGGTAGTAAGTTAAAATGCTGTCTCTTCACCTTTGCAAACAGAGTTTCAATGAGCCTATATTTTTGAGTATGATTGTAAGTCTCTTCTGTCAGCTGTAAATATTATAAGAAGTGAGATTGGACAGACTTGATTCTATCCCTACTGCCATTGGATGGCAAGGCCAGGCTTCCACTTTTAAAAGAACTTAGTAGAAAAGTTAAATGACTCAGAGGGAAAGTTTCCTTCTTTTCCAAGCAACATAAGAGCTGTTTGATATTCAGGTCAGGGCTTTGCTTTTTTTTCCCTGTTGAAATCTTTGCAGGAGATTAGTGGCCTGGTAATAAATGATCATTAACATAGTCTGAAATTGTTAATAAAATACATTAGAAATGTAATGTGAATGCTCATCCATAATCCAGAGATGTTGAGCCAAGATAGCAAGAGAACTCGTTTTTAATTGAGTGGATCTAACCTGTTGGTCTTCACTTCCAATCACTGGACTGCATCTGGGCGAACAGACTAAAACCTAATTATGCTTCACCAGTCTGTTTCATTTGAAGTCTGCCACAAATGCTAATTCATGAGAAAAATTGACGATTGAATTTTATTTAACCCTATGTATCCTTTGATTCCACACATGTCCATTTTGGGAGAATACAATACATACCATCTTGTACATTGCTGGAGATGCCCATGCAGATCCAACTTCATAACATCCTGGAGAAGTCTGATCATTTAGAATCAATAGACTAGTATGTGTGTATTACACAAACACACTACTCGGTCTCCCCAGCTCCACTATTCAAAAAATCCTGCTCATTCAGTACTCTGCTGCCCACATTCTTACCTGGACCAAACTCTGTACCTCCATCTCACCAGTTCTGGCCAGGCTCCACTGGCTCTCCATCACCGAATGGATCGACTTCAAGATCCTCATGCTCGTGTTCAAATCTCTTCACTTCAAATCCCCCCCCCATTGGCTCGGAATCAGGCTCCGTCACTGTTAAGCTCTCTGAGACGCTACCCTGCGTGGAGAGCATGATATAAGGGCAACTTGTTGTTGTTGTTGCTTATGGGAGCTTGTGTCACCTGCTGCACAAGAGAGAAAGGTTCATAGTGATCTTAACAAAAAACTATCACTCTGTTGTACATTCTTATTCTAGTACAGCACACTATCATCTCCATTGTCCAGGGATAGAAGTTTCACTTGGTCAAATGGACATGTCTCTGTTGTATGAGAGTCCCACCATTGGCGGGAGAGCCTTCAGCCGCTCTGCCCCCAACCTCTGGAATTCCATCCCCCAATCACTCCGCCTCGCCCCCTCCTTAGCCTCCTTCAAGTCCCGCTTCAAGACCCTCCTCTTCAACCATACCATCGACCACCACCCCTCCCCTCCCTTCTTCCCCCCTGATCCCAGCTCAGGTCTGAAATGCTGTATACTGACCAGCCCCTTGGGACGTCCTCCCGACATGAAAGGCGCTATACAAATGTAATCTTCTTGTTGTTGAGTCACAAAAATAATCTGTGTGTGTGAAACAACAGGCATTGTTTTGTTTTGCCATTCCAAATCTGAATGGTTAAAATTTTCTCACAATGAAACAATTGTCCCAATGTATCTTGGAAAGCATTCCCACTGAATTGTACAATTGAATGATATTAAAGGATGCATGAGAGCAGCTTGTAATCAAGGTGCGTCCACTTGACTGAAGAATGAGACTGTGGGTAAGGGTTCCTTTGGGATTGTCATGCAGTGATGCTGGTCTTGGAGTATGCCATTAACCTGGTCCATAAAATGGTCCCAAATCACTAGCCAGAGTTTTCTAACTTGGCCTGCAAACAGATTCTAAACAACATTCCCTGGAGTCCCTAAATACTTTAATTAGAGCACTGCCAAACTGACCCTGAAAATGATCCCAACTTGAATGGAGCATAGCTAACATCAAAAAGGCAACCCAATATACAGTAGTTGCTGCTTTTTGACCACCACTTAAAAGTATTTCCCTGCTACGCACTTTACCATATTGTTAATAATGACTGTATGTGTTGGTACAATGTTCTCATTAATTTCTGCTTTTGATCTCAGCTTGTACATGTGCTGCTATTCAGCCTCTGATTAATCCTACTTATTCTCTGCTGTGATTACTATTCCTCTGACAGACCCTCTTATTCCAGATCAATGGTACTTTTGCTCATGTCTTCATTTTATGAGAGATAGACATGTACTTAGCTATTATAATAAAAAGAAGCCTGTAGTTGAGACTGTTGTAGTTATGAGCAGCATGTACCTGCAAGCAATGTACAGTAGAGAGGAACATGTAACTGAACTGGGAGCACTGATCTTAATCCCCCAATGTTAATTGCTAATAGAAACTACTGGCTGTTTGCATTAATATTGCAAATTGGAACAAGTCCTAAAAAGATAGCCACAAGAAAAGAAAATCTGTAGGATAATTTTCAAATAGAATACTTGTAAGTTTATACTTTGGGTATATACTTGACTCTCAATAATGCTGACACAGAGGGATACATTTGAAGCATTGCAGGAGGGGATAAGAAAAAAGAGACAAAAGTGAGAGCTAAAGGCATATCAGATAAAAATAAGATAGAGGGGATTAAGGAATGAAAGAACACGGTTAAGATCTTAAAAGGAGATTCTTACCGAGTAGCCACTTAGCCAATCAACTTAAATTTAATTAATGTTGAAGAAATGCAAAGCACTACAAGTAGAAACAGAATCTTACATAAATGTTTAATAAGGGAGACCTGATCCTGATCAGGCCTTTTTTTTTAAAAAAAAAGGCTTTTCAGTAAAGATCTTGTGTTTTTTAATCCTTGCTTGACAGTTTTCTTCATCTTCCTACATCTTCTGTTATTTTAATGGTTGTAATAACAAACAACATGCCTTGTTGTTTCAAGACTGATCTTGCAGCAAAGCTGAGGGGGATGGAAAGCCCCCACAGATGGAACACATTGCTCTTCTCTAAATTCACAAATCATCTGCCTATGGCTCTGTTGGCAAATTGAACAAAGTAGCCAAATGGAATGATAGATGCTCACGGCTCTGTTCCACGAAAGGAGTTGGAAAGCCTATTGCTACATTGTAGAACAAAAATCATTACAAAGAGTTGCATGAAGTCACTTTCTCAATCGGCTGCAAATGAAAAGATGTCAGAATAATGAGAATGAACGGATGAGATCTGTGGCTTGGGAAACTTGTAGTTTTCTCTAATATCCTTCTGATTTTCTTTGGATGGGTAGGCAAAGTGGGGAAAGCAATGATTAGATTCAGTGTGTGAAATTGGCAATGTCACTGACTAAGATCAATATTGAACAATTGGCACCATGTGAAATAATATTTGTGGCAAGAGCAGTCCAACATTTGAAACGATCTGTTCAAGGAGAAAGCTCAAGTGACTCCTGTATGCTAGTTATTCTCATGCTCATGAGCTGGAATTCAGGTCTCAACATTTGCAAACTACTATATAGAATGTAAAACAAGCTCACTTACAATTACATAACCCAGGAATGCAGAGTGATGGCAGCAGTGTCATCCCCTCCCCTCCCCCCAAAATGACCACTGACATTCTCTTTGTGTCCTGACTGGCAACCAGCAGAACCTGGTCAAAGTTATTCCCGAACACACACTGGATATGTTGCTTCTGGTTTTGTCATGATGATCAAATGTAAGTAGACAAATATTAACATGCAGACAACATTTTGAGGGCCAATGCTTGGCAGCTGGAATATGCTGCTCTGTGCACTCCATCGCCATTAATGTTATATATCCAGGCAAGTTCTTGTGCAACTGAAGCAACATTTGCTGCTGTGAGAAACATTGTGTCTGCATCGTGTTTTCAGTTTGTGGATTTCAGACAGGATCAGTGATATGTCACTGTTCACCTGATATGTAAGTCATTTTACAAGGGCACCAGAGCTCATGTAAGCACTCCATGGTGAAGCAGTTTTAATATTAAACCTTAAATTGTACATGTTGGATGAAAATAATTTTACATTATAAAGAATAAAATTGACGGGCCTTGAGGAGCAGCAGTTAAGATAATCGTTTGGGCTCATTAATGATCACACATTGTAAGCCACTTGCCATCGAGGCATTCTGTGTCTAACTCCTGCTAAGTGCATAGTAGCTCCATTAAGCAGTTTTACATAGAATTACATAGAATATGCAGCACAGAAACAGGCCATTCGGCCCAACTGGTCTATGCCGGCATTTATGCTCCACATGAGCCTCCTCCTGCGATTCCTCAACTAAGCCTATCAGCATAACCTTCTATTCCTTTCTCTCTCATGTACTTATCTAGCTTTTCAAGCCAATTGAGTTGGACTACAACAATAAGATTACATTTGTATAGCGCCTTTCACGTCGGGAGGACGTCCCAAGGCGCTGGACAGTGTACAGCATATCAGACCCGAGCTGGGGTCAGGGAAGGAGAAGGGAGGGGAGGGGAAGGGGGGTGGCCGATGGCATGGTCGAAAAGGAGGGTCTTGAGGCGGGACTTGAAGGAGACTAAGGAGGGGGCAAGGCGGAGTGACTGGGGGATGGAATTCCAGAGATTGGAGGTAGAGTGGCTGAAGGCTCTCCCACCAATGGTGGGGAGGGTGGGTCGGGGGACGTGGAGCAGACCAGAGCCGGCTGAACGGAGGGAACAGGCGGGTTGGTTGGGTATTAGGAGGTCACAGAGGTAGGATGGGGCGAGGCCATGGAGGGCTTTGTAGGTGACGACCAGGATCTTGAACTGGATCCTCTGAAGGATAGGGAGCCAGTGGAGTCGGGCGAGAGTGGGGGAGATGAGGTCACGGAGTTTGGTGCGGGAGAGGACACGGGCTGCAGCCTGTGGAGGGAGAAGTTGGGAAGGCCGACAAGCAGGGCGTTTTCATAGTCGAGCCTGGAGGTGATGAAGGCATCATGAACAAAAGTTTCAACGGCTTGAGGGGTGAGGTAGTGGCGAAGTCAGGCGATGTTACAGAGGTGAGGGAAGGCAGAGCGGGTCATGGTTTGGATTTGGGGAAGAAAAGACAGTTGAGGGCTAAACAAGACACCTAGGACTATCCTATTGGGTAAGGGTAGTACTTTATATTGGTAAGCAATAGCTCTTTAATTCCAACATCCCTCGAACATGCACTGTGAGATCGCTAATAAAGTTGAGTTCTGCTAACCTAGCATGTTTTTGATATTGGGAAAGTAAGGTGTGTCTGCCCAGGAAGGCAATCATAGAATTATACACCACAGAAGGAGGCCATTCAGCCCATGGTGTCTGTGCTGGATCTTTGAAAATAGCTTTCCAATCCAATCCCACTCCCCCCCCACTCTCCCCATAGTCCTGCAAATTTGTCCTCCCCAAATAATTGTCTACTTCTCTTCTAAAAGTTGTTATCGAATCGGCTTCCACCAGCCTTTCAGGCAATGCGTTCTAATACAATATCCACTTTAGAATTGGCAAACAGAAACTCTGCCTCTTTGAAATGGAATTTGAGACGTTTAACATAGCAAGGCATTTCTCAGTGTGTCAGACTTCTTGCTGACTAGAAAAAAATGCTTCCATACAATCTGTAGATACTTGAAGTCAAAGCTCAGGTCACCTAACTTCTGTACCTTTTGACTTAGCTTGTCTTTTTCTGTTATTCTTTCAGCTGTGATGATAAAAGACATAATAACCCTTGGCCCTTCACTTAAGGTTCTCGATAAGAAAATATTTTCAATGGATCTCCAACAAAGATTAATGCTGGCTGCCAAAGTTGCAGACATTTCCAAACTGATTGCTGCTTGATAAAGTATGTAAAGGATACTGTTGTATATATTGATGATATTTTTTGGAGGCTCCAATAAGGAGAAAGTGTCTGCTGCCAGTGGTCATCTTTGATGCTAGACAGGAATCTGCAGAAGCACACAAACAGTGTAAGGCTTAAATGTCTGTGTTCAGTCTCTTGAATGAGCTCATGCTATTAGCACACAAAGTCCAACACAAAATAATAATAGAGCTGCCAAGTGAATAGTGATGGTTTGCCGTTTCACTGAATGCTTGTTCTTGAAGATGTTCTTGGTTTCAAAGCAAATTGTCCTCATTTTTCCAGGGAACAGTTGAATGGTGCATTAAAGTATAATTCAGCCTTGGTTTAATATATATGTTGAGAATGGAGAAAGAAGACCCTTATTTAAGTGAACCATTTTTACCAATTCAGTTACTTAAGTCACTATGTGTAATGCACAATAACAACTTACGGTATGAAAGTGGACATTTATGACTTGAGTTTTTTTTTAGTTGTTATCAAAAAATAAACTCACAATGAAATTGGATCTTGGGCTTCAGGGTATAGCAGTAGTCACCTTGTCACCTACTAAGTCTTCAATCTTTACTTCCATTTTGACTCCATCTTTTCCTATGCTAAGCAGTTGTGAGACAGCACCTTTTCCAATAACGCAGAGCAATATGTTTTATTTGTGGAGAATTTTCTCTGCCACTTAGCATATTGGGAATACATTTCTTTGGTCATGATTGACTGGCTGGTTCCCTAGAGCATTGAACTCCGAGAATTGTCATGCATGTCTACCCTTGACAATTCTACCTTCAAGTGCTTCGAGACACCATCGAGATAAGGGTGCTATATAAATGCAAGTTGTTGTTGTTTTTGTTCTCCTTCGTAGAACTTGATTCTTTCTTGAACCCGTGAGTGGAATTCTCCAACTCTGGTTTCACCTGAAGATATTTATGGAGTTAAATTTCACTTCAACTGGAGCCTGAAACCCTTCGCAATAATAATAATCCTTGTATTTGATATAGCGCCTTATCACGTCTTCGAGACGTTTCAAAGCTCTTCACAAAATATACTGTAAAGTGAATCAATGCTTGGTTCCTACTTACTGTTAGGTAAACAAAGGTGTGTGGAATAAGGAAACTTGCCGGGAATTGAACCATGGTCCTCTCGCATGCGAGGCAAGTGCTCTAACCACTAAGCCACTTATAACAATTATAGCGATTGTAATTATTCTGCAGTTTTAATTGCATTTCTGACACCATGTCCCATTAGTATGAGAATGTGAGCTGTTTTTGATTGTAGTGAATGGGAAAACAGCAATCTGATAGCACGAGGTGACAGCTTTATCTGATGGAAAATTCACCAGTCACAGGATCCATAGAACTCAATGGGCCGAATGGCTTCCTTTTATGCTGTATAATTCTATGAACTCAGTGAAGGAAGGACCAACATTGCTTCAGCAATGTGGAGTGAACTAAGCAGGTGTCAAGATATATTGCAAAAGAGTTCTTTAAAGCAAACAATTGAGAATTAGTCACATATCATGAATGTGGCATATGTATGAATTGGTGATATCTAGCAGGTGAACATTATATTTTTTCCATTATTCATTGCGTTTTCTTACATCGCTTTGTTGAGGTGTCTGTCTTTTTCTTTCGTTCTTCCTCTGCTATCCTTTTAGATCCCTCTGATTTTCCTAGGCACATATTCCTGCAGGCATTTGGAGGTTAGTAGACCTTTCATCTGGCTCCAATCAGCAGTGCAGATGAGATGAGGAGCTCCAGATATTTGATGTTGTAACTACACTTATTTTTTATTGGCTAGTTTGTTGCTTTAGCCTGCAGTAATCTATGGATAGTGAAGCATGTGATGGATAGTGAAGAAGTATATCTGGACTTTACAAAAGAAAAATCAGTACGAGGGAGTGCAAGATGATAGGTGTAAAGAGAATAAATAATACTCACTGTGTTTAAGAGGAAAGTTATCATACGTGACGGAGAGGGGATTAGGAGGGGACTTATATGGAGCATATGAGCTGTTTGACTGTTGTAACAGTCTATGTAATTTTATATGTAAAAAAATATTTTTGTGGGAACGACAACATATGACAAGTTTCTAATCTCCTCATATTTTAAGTGATGGATTTAGTCCGTAGAAAAATAATTCAAGAAATACTTTGGTATTCCCAATTTCCCTGGAGGATTGGAGGTCTTGAGTGAGAAACATTACCGAGAAAACTTTATTTTCCTAAGTCTCAGCCCTCACCGCTGCCTTGTTCCAGGATTTTGTTTACATTTCTATTTCACGTAAACCTCATGAGTTTGCATTGAAGTAGAGATGAATGATGTGTCATCTCGCTTCAGGACATTGAGTTACGCAATATCAAACATGTTTTATAGCAGCCCCTCTTCGCAGCACAAGACCATGCATATTTATAAACCCATTGAACTACCCCTTTGAAAAGCGCATGAGAAATCTTTTCAAATGTTTATAAAAGGTTGTATAAGTGCTCTCATGTCATGTTGATATTGCAAAGCTGCCTCTGCATTATCCTGGGCTGCTAAATGGTGCAGGATACCAACTGTGTGCACAAGATTGTACATGTGCCGTTCCTGAAACTCATGATTTCCTAGTTATAGCCAATGGACCATCTCGGATCTCAGAGGAACATCTGTACATGTCATTGATGCCATTAAACTTACTGCTGGTCAGAATGCCCAAGCTGAGGGCTCAATCTGCTAGTGGATAGCAACACAAATTTATATTGCGTCCTCCAGCGGTGCTTTCAACAATTGTTTTGAGAATTAGATTTCAACATTTCTGGAGACAGCAGTGCCACCTGATTTACCTTTTGGTTCTGCTACTAAAGCCTGGGATGCCATTAGTAACAGAATTCCAAAAAAATACCATTCAACGGCTGGGGTTCGGTTCCTTGGCTTGAATGTAAATTGGTTTTGAGTCCCAAGAATGAAGCTGATCAGCATTATGTCCCCTGGGTTTTGTATCTTCAAAGATGGAGAGACTCTAGAACAAGAATGGTTTACGTCTAAAGGGGAAATGAAAGGAAATTAAAATCTGTCCTAACATTTTATTTCCAAAATCTATTGTGTAAATTAATATATGGTACCTAAACTTTATTTTCAAACTACTGTACATTACCTGGAATTTGCTCTGAACTTCATGGATCATCAGCTAGAGAATGATTTCACTGTTTAGATTTGTAGATTTGCAAGAAAGTATTCCATCAATATTCAGGTGTCCAATTGATATCCTTAAAAAAGCAGCCCCATGGTTGCAGTTACTGTGATGCTTCAAAGCAGTTTTATAGGATTATGTGGTTACATTTCTTTAGATAGATCGAATAACTTTGTGCTTCAAGGAATTTCTAAAGATGTCTCACTTTTTTTTAAAAAACACAGGGAATCAGCCAATAGAGACAGAAGTCCAAAAGGCCAGAGATCCCCCCCCACCTCGGATATTGGGATACAAGTCTATCCTTTGTTTCTGAAGCTTCCCAATAAGATCTGAAGGATAACTTTCTAATTAGTCTGACCTTTACTCAAAAAAATTCTGCTAAGTCTTATTCTGAAGCCTGAAGATGTTGCCTTCATGTCAAAGTTGATAGATGTTAAAAATCCCTCTGTTACTATTTCTATAGGGAGGGGTGGATTGGTAGAAACATATTGCCTTATTAAATGGGTAACTGTTTCAAGCAGCTTTAGATCCTGGAACAGGCCAAAATGAAAAAATATCACACATCTCACTGCTTGTAAATATTGTTGCATGTCTTGTATGGAAGCAGCCTTGTTGTTGTAATTCTTCCTTGTTATTAGGGAGATAGTGGGCTATCCTGATACTTGCTGTACCAGCATGTGGGACATCTGCAGCTATGTCTCTAAGGAGGCCAGTAGTTCAAAAACTAGCTAAATGCTGTGTACATTTCAAGCTTTATCTGCTTTCGATGCATTAGTACATTGTTGAGTGCAAATAGACCATTTGGCTTCTTATCTCCTATAGGGTCCCTACACACAGCACACACACAGTCACTGAGTACTGCTGGTTGCTAGGACACTGCATGAGCATATCAGCTCAAGGGGTATATCAATGGAGCCTGCTGCTTAGATTCAGAAGAATTCCTCCTGAACCTTAAATAGATTGTTTCATTGGAGTTTCTGATACTAACCAACTCAAATGGAGGGTGTAAAAGCTACAACAAACAACTTTTGTATATTGCATTTATACATTACCTTTCACACCGGGAGGATGTCATTCAGAACTCTGCAGTTCGTGTACTGTCCCGCACCAGGCTTCGGGACCACATCACTCCCACCCTCGCTCGCCTCCACTGACTCCCCATCCCCCCGAGGATTGATTTCAAGATCCTCATCCTCACCTACAAGGCCATTCACGGCCTTGCTCCCTCCTATCTCTCCAACCTACTATCCCCCTACCTACCTGCCCGTACCCTCCGTTCCTCCGGCTCCGGTCTGCTCCACATCCCCCGCCCCAATCGCCCTACCATCGGTGGCCGGGCCTTCAGCCTCTCAGCCCCTAGGCTCTGGAACTCTATCCCCCAGGGCCTTCACCTTGCTTCCTCCCTCTCCTCCTTCAAGGCCGGTCTCAAAACCTTTCTCTTTGACCGAGCCTTCAGCTCCCCTCTCAACTCTCTTCTCCCTCCTCGCTCCCTCCCTTCCCTCCCCTCACCCTGACCATTTCCCCCCTCCTCGCTCCCTCCCTTCCCTCCCCTCACCCTGACCATTTCCGCCCTGCTCGGGTCATGACCCAAACTGTGCAGCGCCTTGGGACGTCCTCCTGACGTGAAAGGCGCTTTATAAATGGAATCTTGTTGTTGTTGTTGATGTCCCAAGCTGCTGAACAGTCGAGGGTTTGCACCCGAGATGGGAGTTGGGTTCGAGAAGGGTGGGAGCCAAGGGGGTGGGAAGATGACCAAACCTCCTGTAAAAGAGGAAGCTTTTGAGACGGATCTTGAAGGAAGCGAGGAAAGGGATGGAGTGCCAGAGAGTGGGGGCAGAAAGGCTGAAGACCTGACCACTGATGGCGGGGTGGGGGACATGAAGCAGGGCAATGCCTGCTGAGTGGAAAGAGCCGGCAGGTTAATAAGATTTTAGAAGGTCACAGAGGTAGGTGGACTAAGACATGGTGGACTTTAAAATGAGGATAGTATAGAATCTTTAAACCCTCACTGTGACTAGCAAAGGATCACAAAAAACATCAGCATTGAAGGAAGCCAATATTCAATGAGAGTCAATACTAAACTCAGTCAAGGTACCTCAGCTATTGTACATGAAAAAGCGAGCATGACCTTGTGCGTATTAGAGACGGCAAAACAGTGGATGTACTTGTGCATGAGGCATAATAGGGTGCGTGTACACATAAAAGTCTACATTGTTAGCCCACTTATTATGTCAAACACAATTCATCTGGTCCTTGATCATCAGTGAGTCTGGATTAGTGATGTCTGGAACCTGATCCTCAGTGAGTCTGGGTTAGCAGTGACTGAATGCAATACAAATTAGCAATCACACTCTATGTGATATGGACATATTCTATAAACCCTTGTGAAATTGACACTAGAAGTGTGCTCTCCTGGGGAGGATGGGGCATATTGTTCGAGCAGAGTAAATGAAGCATTATTCTGCATCCCTTATATTTATATTCTGATTCTGATCAGTGAGAGAGACTGGAGGGAAATACAGGGAAGAAAATCTGTTCGACTGCAATGAAATTGCTTACCTTGAGTAAGGAGGCAGTATGGTTGGGTGCTGCAGTCTCTAATCTTCACGTGGTAATGGGAGTTATGAGAGCAGCTGGCTCCAGACCGTGTTGAGGAGAAAACGGTGGAATTATATTTTGAAATGGCATATTGCACAGAAAGTAGGACTGTAACTGGGCCAAGGAGATTGTTGTTAGTTGGCAGATCCCCAAAATTGAACTGTAAGAGCTAGTTACACTTCTGGCTCTGATTAATTTGGTCTGTGACCTGGAGTTAGGATCATCCACCATCTCAAATCAAAGGAAAATGCACGACAGAAAGAGCAGCAGCTCATCACTCGAAAAATAAAAAGCCCTTTGACCCTCTTACGATTAATATCATCAGGAGTCGCTATTGAGTTGCCATATGATTAAATGTTTTTTTAAATGATTAACTGTTTTTTTAAATGATACATTTAATAGAAGTTTCTTTCCTTCCATATTTTATTCACAATTTCTGATGCATCATTGCACGTAGCCAGGGTAACTGGATATGGTTTCAAAACCATTTTTTTTCAAAACACTAACTTTGCTGTAAAATGTGCATGTTACACTAAATACCTAAGGGAGAGTTTAGACAAGTAGAAGAAATTAGAGGAAATTAGGATAATCATGAGGATTTCAATCTCTCTGAAATAAAGTAGTCAGACTCGAGGCTAGCTGAAGGGTGGGGAGAATGTACAAGAAATGTTCTAATGGTCATCAATGGCTGCTTCTAGGCACAACATGTGAAATACTGGAATTGATGCAAAATAAGATTGAATGTTTAACTGTCCATCAAAACAGATTACTGCAGTCAGCTGAAAAAGCCTCCATTGATCATTTTACAATTAGATTTACTCCTGTATTCAAGATTAAGGAGAACAGTAGTTATAATGTAAACTTTGAAACTATGAAAAAGAGTTCTGGAGAATATTAAATAGGACCTAAAACTTAAACTAAAATGCTGAAGGCCATTTTAAAGAGATAGAAATAAAAATGAAGACAGAGAATCCTAGATCAAGATCCGAGATCAAGAAACCAAAATCAAGATAACTGATGGAGAAAGTCAAAAGTTAAAATATTTTAAAAGATGCAACGTAATTAATACAGAAATAGTCAGAATAGAGTAATTTCAAAGGCAATACTGGTCAACTTAATAGTTAACTTCAATAGTCAAATTAAAGGAACCAGCAATAAGTGGGATCCAGTTTATTTTTAGCTGCATCAGCAATAGATGGTGCATTATAGTCCATATAAGTCCTTTAAGGGATATGCTAAATAGATTGCTGAATTTTTAAATACATTTTTGACAGTGTTATTTTACAAGAAGATCATGGTCTACCTCCAGTTATTTTGTCTCCCGAATCTTTAACACAAATAGATATCATTAGTGCATGAGCTATTGAAGAAACACAAAATATTAAATATCTACAAGGCAACCCTGACCAGAAGTGATGCACCATAGGATCCTAAAGGAAATGTGAAAGGAAATTGATGCACTCCGGTTGCTGTTTTCCAAATTTCTATAAAACATTGGGGTCACATTAAGCATTACAGAATAGAAGGTTGCAGGTTCCCTGTTTGTGCTAGGTGAATCTCCCGGGCAGCAGATGTATTTCTACAATCAGCCTCAGCATCCCTGGGCTAAAGAAGAGGATTGCCATCTTGTGACATGTGCAGACATCAGGTGAAATTGGCATTATGCACAGCTGTGATGATCCTCTGTGGCCCAATAGCCTCGCCAGTTATGACTTTCTGAGTTTACATATTAAGAATGGTCATTTGTACAAAGTATTAGGTTTCTTTCTATATAGCAAAGTTGCAGAACCATACCACAGCATGATCAAAGCTGTCAGAGGTCCAGACTGGAGAAAACTGCTTAAGGGAAATACTTGGTCTGGTTTTATACTGATATCTTAATTTGTGCAGTGTAAGAAGAATCTGCCACTCCAGATAATGTTAATAATTTGTTGGTGAAATGGTTGGTCTTCCAAACATTGGAAAATCACAGTCACAGCAGTGTGTGAATGGTGCTTGGAGGCAGCCAAGCAGAGGGTCGTGCAAAGACGTGACATCATCATTTTAAATCCATCAAAATGAATTGGCAATGCAAGCTTAAGCATGGGTTAATACTATGTGGAGTACTATTTGTTGGAAGCTGTGCGGCTGATTGGGTTAAAGGCTTGAAATTTCAGAACATGATCCAAGAAGGCACACTAGATTCTCACTATTAAGTACTTGTTTCCTAATGCAGAAGAATATTCAGTGAATGATTTCTAAAATCCTTATCTTTACCCTCGCACATGGAAGATCACTGGGATTTAAACCCATTATAGAGTGAAGGAGAGATTTGAACACTCACTTGACTCTGCATCTTCAGTTCCCTGATTCTCTTCAGCTGCACAAATTTAAAATATTTTGAAACAAACTATACATTACTACATTTTCTGTAGGTCAGTACATTTGCTCACTTTGATTTGTATTTTCGCCTTTTCTTTATTTAAAAAAATTACTAACATTCATCAACTATATTACTCCATAAATGCAGTTCAAATTGTGGAGTAAAACTCTCTGACTTTTCAGAAACCCAGTCAGAGAGGATGCATTTCAGAATACGTGAGAAAATGCAAAAGTGAAACGAATGCGACTATTAGTAATATTGTTATGAATGTACAGTCTAATCAAAAGGATAGCCAAAATGGATTTAGAAGGAACAGACCATGTCTCAAATAGTTGAATTCTTTGAAGACTCTACAGTGAACATAATGGAGTCAAACAAATCAGGGATGTCTAAGATTTCATCCCCAGTTTCTGTTAAATTAACTGATCTCAACCAGAGCAACAGTCAAGATGGTACAATTGACCTCAGCATCATGAGATGGAAAGGATGAGAAGCAGCCAGGTTCCTAATCACTATCCAGTAACATTTCCCTCCTCCACACCCTTGTTGGAAAGTGAACAAGTGAGGTCATCATGTGAGGGCATATTAACCTCAACACTATTGCTCCACTCCCACTACTACATGATCAAATAGTCTACCCACACTCACTGTCTGTCCCACAGATTACAATGGCCACGTGGGGAGGAATCAGGCATGGATAGACAGCAGCTTTGGGAGATAAGGGGGGAAAAAAACAATATAAAATGCACATCTCAATAATGCGATTCTCTGTTTTAAATGGGGCTTACAGCTGCAAGATCTGACTAGTTTACATTAAATATGGGCAATTGTACTTAATGGTGTGAAGTAGTCTCTGTAAACTAGAATTTCTGTATGTTCTACTAGTGAATGACATGTCTAATTAAAATATAAAAAATAACCCTGCATCTCACATGCTTTTCTTCCTGTCCAGTCAAACTCTGTGGGCAGATGGAGAATTTATCCTTTCCGGCATCATTGCAGGGCACAGCAGGAAGTCAGATCTACCTTTCAATCGAAAGCACTTAACATCCATCTGCTTTCAGTTCCCTGGAGCATGGAAGGCTATTAAACGGCTGCATTAACAACCTGTCGCTTTCTTTTAAATGCCACTGTGACCTGCAACTTCTCTTTATCTTGGTGCAGTGCTACCACCAAAATACTAGTTATATAAACTACAATTTGCTGAAATACTCATTTAAAGATACTATTTCGTTAAATGGGGTAATCAAGTTGACTTTTAATGGGAGTGATTCTGTGACCTTCGCAGTGCTTACCTAGTTTGGCTGCCTTTCTACTTCACCACTGGGCCAATTTCAGCCCCAAATTTAGCAATAGACCGACAAAGTCAATGAAGCAATGCTGTTGCTTCCTGCACATTTGTTTGGACAGCAACTTCTGGAGTGTGGTTCCTATGCTAGGAGTCAGTCTTGCGATGCTGCTGATTTTTTAATAGCTTGGACAAAATCTCTAAATTCTACTAAATTACACTAAAGGTAATAAGGAATGAGGTAGAGCAAGAAATGAGAAGCAAAGCCACCGGATTTGGAAGGATTTAGAGAATTTCGACAACTGGGCATGGAGGTGGCAGGGTGAGGTTCCATGTGGGTTAGTTAGTGTGTTAACAATTTCTGTGAAAGAAAAAACAAAATAGGGATTATGTGTTAAATGTAGCAGATGTATAGCCTGATTAGTAAAGAGATCTAGGATTATTGTCGATGTATCTATAAAACTGTCAGCTCAGTGTTTGGCGGCAAAAAAATTGACACAAAGTACTGAATTGCATGAGAGAATGGATTACAAATCAGGATGGTTTTACTCTCAGTCAATTATTCCCTCCTCTCTACTCCCCTCATCCATCCTCTTCCTCTCCTTTTTTCTGTTTTGTTCCACTGATATTTGGTTCCACGGACATTGAACACCTCGCAATGAGGCTGTTATTTATGTTTGAGCCTTAATAGTGAAGTCAATCAAAGGGGCATCAAAGTCCAGCAGATCCCACTCTCACATGATGTCCACATTCAGGCACATCCAACGTTTTCTAGCTGGGATCTTTGGCTCGCAGTTTACTTATGGGGATCCAGGCTGACTTTGCTCATCTAATTCTGGTGTGTTAAGGACCATTGTAATACCAAACTAGCTGCCCCAATGAATTCAGCACAGTCTAAGAATTAAATCTATAACCTTCTGTTCTGAATGACCTAGTCACAAAAGCTTATTACGGCATATTTTTCTCTTTCTTTCCCCTTCCCCGATGCTCTTTTTAACTAATTCTGTTTCTCTGCACACTGCCACAGTTAATTTGTTAACTTTACAAGCAGATTGCCAGCTGTTTCTCACGTGCAATATATAGGAATTCTAAACGCCTTGCTTTTAGGCCCCTTTCCTTGTGTAACAAAAGGAAAATGGATTTAACTAACTTCTTCAGTGCAGGGTTAGTGTAAACCAATGAAACACAAGACATTTTCTGAGTAAAAACATAATTGCTCTCTAATAATAATAATACTTGCATTTGATATAGCGCCTTATCACGCTATCGTCGACATCTCAAAGTGCTTCACAGAGCACAGTATCAAGTTGATTGACTGTGTATTTTGTGGACTTATTTAGATCATAAGTGAAGTTAATAACGTGTTTCAGTCTAATCTCCATTAATTCAGTCCATCAAGCCCAGCTGACCCATTTCAAATAGCTATACAAAATCATTAAGAGCACTTCAGACTCTTAAAGATTCCTTTCAAATTTTATTTGTCACATTTTAAATAGCTTTGTTTTGAATTTCTAAAGCATATTCATGGTGGACTGGAAGTTTTCTATTTTGTTGATTCTTATTGTAATTTGGTTGCGGTAATTGCTGCTTTCAATGCACTTTTCTCCTTGTTCAAGAGGTTGAACTGATATTGTAAAATAAAGCAATTACATTGCACTCATAAAGCCTGAATGTTGTACTCAGTCCCCTCAACAACCACTCAACTGAAAGTGAAGTTGAAGAATAAAATACAAACACAATGTCTGACTAGTGTCCTAAGGTGACCTCTACCTCAAATATATAAAACAGGTACTTTTTCCGTTAGAATAGGCCATGATTGAAATCTTCATGCGCAAGGGATTTAAAGCAGTTTTTATTTGGCGAGACTCAAGGTAACTGGTTCCTGAAACTGAATTGCAATTGATGCTTTTATAAACAGAAATTTATTTCTCCGTTTCCAACTTGCAACAAAAGGTAATTGACAATTAGTGTTCAAATCTCTTTATAATAATAATAATCCTTGCATTTGATATAGCACCTTATCGCGTCTTTGAGACATCTCACAGCGCTACACAGAATATACTGGAAAGTGAATTGACTATATTTTGTGGGCGAGTCGCAGGAGCCAATTGCGCACAGCAGTGTCCCTCAAGCAGTCGTGGATTGAGTGACCAATTTATTATTGTTATAATAAAGTGAATTTGTTTTTTTTGTAAATTAAGTGAAGGATGGCAGAACAAGAGATTGGAACAGTTTTCCATTTGTATCTTCATGTCATTTCTGGACAAATTTGGCATGAATTAGATGTGGAGTCGAACATCATTAACACTGCCTGAACAATATGGCTTGACTCACCTGTCAGACTTCTGTTTCCCAAGAGCTATCCATACACTCGCTTTGAGCGAGTTTACCAATTATAGCAGAATGCCCTCTATCCATACATCAGTATTCAATGGCAACACACAGGATGTTTTAATTGTTCTCACTTTGGAGATAGACATTATTTAAATACAGTAGATTTAACTCAAAACATATTTTATGCTTCAGGAATTTGGCATGGTGTTGGACCTTTTTAAATCCATACCCTAATACAAATGAAGGACTATGTTCAATGGTGCAGTACAAAATCAAGATTGAATAGGAAAAAAGCTCAGAATTGCATTTTGGGAAATTATGTGATATTTACTTTTGTATTTCTCAGTTGGAAAGGAACCAATTCCCTATTAGTAGATATTTGCTTCCTTCTGCGTTGGAGCTGTTTTGTGCTCTGATCCTTAAACCTATTTTCAGAGCTGAATAAGCTGTTGAATATTTTCCAGAAAATGTTGGCCACTGCTTCAAATCTCCACTTTCACAATGAGGAAAAGGTAGGAAAGGTAGGTAGTGAATCAAAATATTCTGGAAGAATTGGTAGGCGGTACCCTCCACTCTAGGGAGGAATATGGTCGAAACATAATTTTATCATGTATAGTGCTCAATGCACCAACAATCTTTCTTGATATCATATAAATGAGCAGGACCAGGTGGTGCAGTGCATTGGATCATATAGAGTGATGCAGGTCTGATTTCCCTTGTGCTCCCTTCCCAATTTCAACCACACCAGAGCACAGAGATCCTAAATGGAGGCCAGACTCACAAGTCGAGTTTCTCTTGTGAGCTTTATACATTCTACAATTGGTGTGTGACTTGGGTTGAATATGAGAGAAAAGAGTTTATCTTCAGATTAAAGGTTGGGAGCTTCTGAGCTTTCTGCGAAATAAATCATTTTGACTAATTTGGACAGGAATAGAGTTAAATGATGAATTCCTGCCAATGTCAGTGAAAATGATGTGGTATTTCTTGTGTTGCAGTGAGGGAATCTGTGGTATTGGGAGCTTTAGTATTTTTAGCTGTACTCGAGATTTACTGCAGTTAAGTATTGTGTTTTTATATCAAAGAGGGTATTATTCTAACAGACACACAGCTGACATGACATTTAACTTGACATGGCCTTTCCCACATCATTGAAGTTGTGCAGAGAATCTGAATGGAGAGGGCATTAACAGATAGATGGGATGTGAGCTTGTGTCTCCAGTCTCCCACACTCTGAGCTGTGGTGAAGTGAAAGCTAACTGATTCCCCTCAAGAATAAAAAAAAGTCTGCCTCAGGCTGGTGTTGCACATCTATTAACAGCTGCTTACAAAATAACATTGTATGGCCTTTCCAGTAAGTTTCCCTATCAACTCTGGTCCACAGTACATTTTTAACTCCAAGACTTCAGTATTATTGGCCATAGTTAGTGAATGGTTGTGATTCTCTATTCATTTGATAGGCTGCAACTGGCAAGGAATGAAACAATGTTGATATCTGCAGTGTTAGGAAGCACAATCAATATCTTGTGAGTCTTGGGTATATGCATCATCCAGCCCAAAAGACAGAGTTCAGATAAGGAGCTGAAACTTCACTGGTAAAGATTGAGGGTGATGTGTAAATTTTAAACTCATTGCACTGTTGATGCACAAATGCTCTTCAGTCAGGCTGTGTGCTTATCTGCAAATGGCCACAAAGACCTTTCAGGTTTTCCCCACATGTGAGTTATTTAAATCTGCTGACCAGCTGATGACCAACAATTTAGTGCTGCTTCTGTGGGTGAGAGGAAAACCTCATTAGGAGAATCATTTTGTTTCATTCTCTTTATTCTCATTGGATGGCTGACACCACATTATGGCAAGTTGTGCATGGTCTACAGAGGATATAGGCTTGATGGGCTGAATATTACTTTTCTTACCCCCTTTTGTGATGGTACAAAAGGTACTGCAACATTCGCAGAGATTCTTTAAAACATACGACCTTTCTGTCCTAGTCAGGGTGTGGTGCAATAAAATCATGAGAGCAACAATATCTTTAGCATAGAAGAAAGATGTAATCCTTAAACTGCTGGCAGGTCTACGGAGATTTTTGTTTGGTTGTTCTCTGCTTTTACGTGTTATCAGCGCACATTTGAGATAGTGAAAAAATACTAATATGGCAGTAATAAAAGAACGGAGATATCAGGGGCAGCTTTATTGTTGACCTAATCTAGGAAAATAAATGCAAAGATACCCAATTTGATATATAGATGATATGCTTAGTATAAATACATTTTCTTGAAGGGCTAGCAGAAATTCTTGTTGCCTCTTTTACAGTGTAAAATAATTGAGAATCTTTGTTTAATATTTTACCACGTTATTCTGGAGATGCACTGACTGGATTCATAGGAGACCAAGGGCGTTTCAAAGAGGCTTGAGAGCCAATCCCGTGTCTGAGATGACCATTTTATCGGCCGGGGAGGCAGATTTCTCAAGACGTTTCACCTTTTTCCAGTGGCTCCAAATCCTTGTTTCCTATGGCGCTACTCATAGAAACAAAGTGATGTTTCCAATCAGTGGTGTCAGCAGAACAGCCTAAAGAAGTTGGAAACCCCATTGAAAGGCCTTGGTGTCGCTTTCACAAAAAGCAAAGAAACTTCCGGAGGTTTCTATTCTTCCTCAATATAACGAGGGAAAGTCTTTGAACAAAAAATGCTTCTACCTCAACTTTCCTTTCTCGTTGAAGTGCCACTGCACTTGTACTCTATATGTCACAACCCCTTCTTACAAAGATAGATGTATTCATAACAATCGGGATTCAGACAAAAACATCCCGGATTAAATAAACTTTAAAATAATAATAATTAAGGTAGCTCATTAATTACTTTAACTGATGGATTCCAGGGTAAATTACCTGAGTGCAGATGAGGAGATTATTCTGCTTTTGTGTTCATTTATCATCTAAATATGTCTGCACTAGCAGATTTTAATAATCATTCTGCCATGTCTGGTTATAATTGACATCTCATATGCAGATTTACATTCAAGAATATCATTAATATTAGTCATGATAGCGTCTTTATTTTCTGCATTGGCGCTACTATTCCCTTAATGTCCTCTACAGTTTCAAGTGAAGGTTACCGATCATTACTACAAACTCAACAAAGTTCTTGCCAACAGACAAATCAGTCCGTATCTTAAATCTAATGAAATAAAGCATATTCCTTATGGATATCTTTCCATTAGGAGTTGGATCTTCTCTGACTTTTGTATTAGAACTGTTAGAACCATAGAAATGTATGGCACAGAAGGCCAATCGACCCATCATAACTGCATGGCTCCCTTAAGAGCAATCTGTAAGCCCTACTTACCTTATCTTTCCCCATACCTCTGGAGCTGACTATTTTTAAGGTATCTGTCTAGTTTCTTCTTGAATGCCAATGTGGATTTTGCCTTCACCCTCGGAAAAGTGATCCGCCAATCGACTAACACCTAAGTTCCTACTTATTACTAGGCAAGCAGAGGTGTGTGGAGTAAAGAAACTTGCCCAATGTTTTGCCCTGCCTAGGAACTGAACCCAGGTTCTCTCGCTTGCGAGGTGAGTGCTCTTACCGCTAAGTTACAGATCTCCACCTGTAGCTCCACTTGTACAATAATCAGATCCAAATCATTAACCACACAACTAAATTCCTTACCACTTAAACTGCCTTCAGTTCAAGGCATTTAGCAAATGCTTCATTGAAAAGGTTCAGGTTGCCCAGGAACACTACTGGTGCAGTGTGTAAAAAAACAGGAGCAGAAGAGAAAAATGTATGCTGGATTGATGAGGGTGTTCCTGAAAAACTCACAAGATCCTGAGGTTTCACCATTCTCGTGCTTCAGCACAGGAACTTGCTCCCCAATTACAGGTAGAAAACATTGACCTGTAGGTAAAAAGTGGATATATAGAATTCAGAGCATTTTGGGAAGATAAGAGGTGCAGTAAATAAGCTTTCAATCTTTACTAGACTATTCGGTATAAAGCACTTCAAATAAAAAAGTATGTTTTTACATCAACAATAAAAATGCTCAAAGTAATTATTTTTAGCGGAGAGCCTATAATTTGTTGATACTGGCTTTTATCTGTTAAATGATGACTTAGAGAGGAGGAAACATAATTGAGATATATTTATCATAATAATCCTTGCATTTGATATAGCGCTTTTCATGTCTTCTAGACGTCTCAAAGAGTTTCACAGAATATACTGTATATTTGTGGGCAAAACGCCCACCAAACACCCTTATTTGAGACGAGTAAATGGATGCTCGACTGGGGATCATTTTCAGTCTGATTGTTTCCGAATTTATTAAATGAGTGCCATTTTGAGTTTTGTTTAATAAGGTGTTGATATAAATGAGACAATTTCATTCTCATGGAGACATTTCACTTAACAGCTTTTCTGTGGTAATGAGAAACAATCGAGAGCAAGATGTTTATTGTGTGTACTTGGGCAGATTTTTATCGTTATTGCCAGCTCTTCTCTCAATTTACAGGCCAACATTCAGCCTGTGAGGGTTTACTTGGGACCTTGATGCTGTGGTTATAATTTTTTGTGCAGTATCACAAAGAACAGAACTGTCCACTGAATGTTGTAACGCTGCTTCCTGACTTCTGCACAACCTCTCCTTGACTGACAAGCCTTATATTCTTATTGTTCTCAAGTTTCGCAATATTTTGGCGTTTGAGTCTGTTTTGATCATTGGGTACAGGATGGCTGGAAATCCATCTTGTTCTGAAGTGGGCAATTAACAGGCATATTCAAAAGTTTGTCACTTTATCTCTTGTTATCCTGTGAAGCACTTTGAGAGTGAGTTTGTCTCCCTGAGTGAAAGGCACTATACCAAATTTAAGGATGATTCTTATTGTTATAATAATAGTGGAGTCCTGTATCTTAGTGGTTAGAGCACTTGCCTCACCACCGAGAGAACCTGGGTTTGATTCTCGGGCAGGACGAAACGCTGGGCAAATTTCCTTACTTCACACACCTGTTTACCTAGGAGTAAGTAGCAACCTGACTGTTAGTCAATTGGAGGATCGCTTTCCTGGGAGTAATAATCCCTTCAAAAAAATAAATAGCAGTTTGGTCACTCAATCCACGATTGTTTGTGAGATACTGCTGTGCGCAATTTTCAATGTATTCAATTCACTTTACAGTATATTCTGTGAAGCGCTTTGAGAGGTCTCGACGTGATAAGGCGCTATAACAGATGCAAGGATTATTATTATTATGGTTTTCACAATCCTCTCCCCCACCCTCAGAGATACAACCACAATTAATAAAAGCACAACCACAATTAATATATTAATAAAATCCTGCCAAGCAAAAAATTTTTACACATTATTAATTTGGTTTACATTCTGTCTATTATCTATTTTATTATACTGCATAAGTAAGTTGTAGGTTGATCTCCACCACAAGATGGAGCTAACTCTCATCCTTTGTATGGAATGGAATAAATTGCAATTTTCCACGATTGGCTATAAAAGGTCACTACGCCCAACATCCCAGAAAGCAGAACCATTCACTGTGATGTTGTAAAGTGTTTGTCAGCTTTTTACTTAATGTTAATGTTTAGTATCTTTGTACAATACTTGAGTATTGATGTATTCGATTCACCTTTTGGTAAAATGCAAACTACTCTTTGAAGTGAAGGTTATTAAAATTGTGACAGATTGCTTATTTGTGTAGGTGGGTGTTGGTGGAGAGCCAAAAGTATGTTAGCTCTAATCAACCTGGTGATGAATGGCTGAATTTAAAAAACAAATCGAGAAATGGACCTGGTGAAGTAGATTTCTCCAATTCTTAAAAGTCCAGGTTGTAGGATAACTCGCATATGATGTAGATGAAGGTTAACGCTGTTAGGTTTCTTTTGATCAAAGGTATGATTACACTGTTGCCTCTTTTCTCAGTTTAGAATGGAATTCTGCTTTTATTTTCCAGGAAGCATGTCATTTGTAGTTTAAGTAAAGCTAAAGCATTTGGCTCTGTGCTGCTTTTTGACTTTCATCTTTTGATTAGGGAGCTGGATTGGCAATAAGTGTGACTGAATTGCTTGATCAAGGTTTGAAAACTTTTTATGTAAAAAAAATTCCGAGCCTAGTTTCTGGCTATTAAGTTCAAAGGCTTAAAAAATAAAGAATTTAGAGAAGATACTGTAGAAGTGAAATGTTATACTACTGATAAAGGTAATGAAACATCAAAAAATAGTAGCAGAGAGATGAGAAAGAGAGTACAGTGAATAAGTTGGATGTTGTCAATTCTTCTTGGAGGCACTAGAATTGCTGATGAACACTTTGAACTTTGACAACTTGGGAGGAGCACAGTGTTTGACTACAGAACAGCTGAAGGTTTTCTTAAGATTGGTAATTTTTTCAAAAAATAAACATTGGGTTGACTAGCCATGTGATTGAGTAGCACAAAATGGTAAGAGTGAGAGTGAAACCATGATCCAATTTTAAAACAGATGACGTAGATTTGAGATGGCTATTTGACATAGTGAAGAGTCGAATTGAGAGAACAAATAATTCACAAGAACAGTTTTTGTACTTCTGGGGATGGGAAAGTCATCGTGAAGGAAGATGAGGTTTGAATTGTGGACAATATGAGGATGGATGACTATTGTGAAATTTTAGCGCCTTTGAGCATCAGGGAATAGCTAGGTAGAGTTATTTCCCTCCAGAGATATTTTCGATCAGTCCATGATATAGACTAGGTCTAAATGGTACGATGACCAAATACCCTTTCTGTTTCAAGCTTTTGTTTGTTCTGATTGGTAGATGAGTAATAGCAGAGTATCTGGCTATCCTCTTAGCAAGAGGTTGGCCAATGCTCTTGGGATTTAGGATATGAAGAAATAAGAAAAAAGTATTTAATTCACAATTGTGTCATAAAAGAAAGCCTGACACTTTTTCATTGTAAAACGTGTTCTGATATCATAAATGGAATACGCCATATTGCATTTGATATAGTGCCTTATCACGTTGTTGAGATGTCTCGAAGTGCTTAATAGAATATACTATAAAGCTAATTGACTATATTTTGTGGATGAAACACGGCAGCAAATTGAGCACAGCAATGTCCCACAAACAAGTCAGATTGAGTGACCAATTTTTTCTATGTATGTTCCCCATCACCAATAAACAGAACATCTCACCATCAGGATTCATAGGTCATACCAGTATGAAGTATAACAATAAACCTTCATATCCTTTTTGATATAGTGTATCATGTTTTATATTTCTAAACAGAGAAAAACAGATTTAATCCCACTAAAAGGCTTAGAGCCAAGGATTTGTGTTCTGCAGTCAGACAGATTGAAATTCCAGTGAATGGGAAAAGAAAAGTGCAAAATACAGCCAGCCTCTTGAATACAAAATTTGCAAGTCTTGCTTAAGAGGGATTTATATCAGGAAGTTATCCTGATATAAGTTATCCTGATATAAGTTATCCTGATATAAGTTTCTTAATGAAAGGGAATCACTGGTTGCCATGACCTCCTCAGATGTATTTCAGAAAAGGACTTGCTTATGTAATCATTCTTGCTCTCGACTCTGGAAAGCCATCAGCTGAGTGCTATTTTGTTTCTGAAGACTGCATTGCATTAAAATGTGTTTGATGCAGTTTAATGGTGCATCACTTCAGTTTTATGGTCCTTCTCTTAAACAGCCCAGGCCTTTTGCAGTAATTTACTGTTGCATTATATTACGTGATATTTCATTTCCAGCTGCAGCATTGCAGGCTTTCTCAGTCACCTCTTGCATTTGTAAAATCTTGCCTTAAGGGCAGAACAATGACTTCATGTGCAACTTGAATGTGTAACTAGAAAGATAATATGAAGAGGGACATGCACCAGAGTAAAGTGAGCATTACTGAAAGACTTTGTGGAATTTTCCTGTCGCCCAAGGCGACTTCAACCAAATTGTGCTCTTTGCTGAAATTTGTACTCTGTGTTAATTACAGTGTGCATCCTTCTGTCACTAAAAATGATTGATGGGTGGAAAAACATTACATCCTTGCGAACAAATTCACTAAAAACAATAGGTTTTTATTGAGACTATATCTGATGGAGAGCCCAATAAATGGATTCCACTTCAAATTACTGCTAAGTGCATTGGTCCTCTAGCTGTAGGATCAGCTGTTGGTCAACCTTACTTGGTTGCTTTTAATTATGTCATGGAGAGTTCATGAGTTGTAGCTCATTGTACGTATGGAGTTCTACAAGAACCAGCAAAGGTAAACATTTGCAACTTTTGGTAGATCAGAAACTGAAAAAGCCAAATATTTAACACTTGCATTGTATCTTTTATAGAGGTAATATTCCTAACTGAAGATATTTTTTTATTGCTAGCTATAAACGTTTTGTTGTAGAAGCTTGTGAGCAGAAGACATGCCTGTAGTCTGAGCTGTGATGTTTGATGAAGGAAGGAGCAAAAATATTAAATACCTTGGGAAAGAGGGTACCTTAGGTAAAGCGGTGGAAGGTTAAATATTACTACTTTTTAAAAAACAATCTGTATCCCTAAGGTATATGAGAGGTGGTCAAGCGTTGATTTCAAATCCTTCTGTTTAATGTTGTGTTTATAGATCAAATCTGGTTCTATTTATTACAATCATTGCTTCTTGTTGGGGAGGAATGTCAGCCCTGGGGATAAAAATATTTTCTATGCATTGCACCCAGTGTCAGCATCAAGGACTCAGAGGTCGGATGGAAAACGAATTAGATGCAAAGTAAAATACTTCTGCTGAACAGCATCAGTGTGTCTTAACCCCATCCGTAGAAGTCCTTGCTCTATCAGCGTTATACCTTCACGTCACAGATCATTCTTCGTTTATAGCTACTTTGAGTGAGTTGCCAAAATATTGTTAATTCGTGTTGATGCCAAATTATGGGCAGTTTGTGGACTCTTGACAGCATCTCCTTTCTTCACATTTTCCTGAAGTACTGTATTGTTCTTGAGGTAATTTTAATTTGGGAAGTGATGACAGCTCTTGATAAGTCGGCAACATCCTACAAGTTCATGTGCACATTGAAAGTTGAAGACCAATACAGATTCTTTATCTATGTACCAAGATTACAATCTGCAATTTCACAGCTGTGTGGACGAATTTACGATGAAATAAATCATGCCAGGCTATTAAATTCCCCTCTTCGAAATATGTGCCTGCTCTGTATGTGAGCCCTTAAAAATCATATAACATATTGAACAATGATATAACTTGAGCAGGAAAAGCAAAATATGCAATTTCAAATCGCACAATTAAGAAATAGCAGATAATCCTTTCTTACAGGACATCTGTTCCACAGTACAACTTACTTCAGAATCAAGCTGTTCACACTTCCAGTATGCTTTCAATTCCAGATCTGGTCTCGACTGAGCACTCTATCTTTAGATTTAGGTTCTCAGAAGGGATCCGGGTCCAAGGATATAGTACCCTAACAGTAGATATTATACTTAGAACAGTACTTCCAGATATGTCCATGTTCTGGGATAACAGGTACAGATTTAAGGTGGTGAAGGGTAGTTTTAAAACCCAACAGAAAGTATTGCTTTGGAAAGGATTTAGAGGCCAGAACACTGGGCTCATTTAAGAAACTGCTTGATGTTGTAAATGGGTAAGTGGTAAGTTAGGTATTCTGAAGATTCACAAGATCATAATATTGGTCTGGATGAAGAAGGCTCTTCGGTCAATCCAATCTCATTCCTCCAGAACAGCCACTCTAGCATTCCCCACAAATGCATCAAGTTGGTTTTTAAATGAATCCAGTGTCCTGGCCTCTACCATTTTCCCTGGCAACCTGTTTCAGTTCTTGATTACCCTCTACATAGAGAAAAACTTTTTGGTATCTGTCCTGAAATTGCCCTTTATAACTCTAAACCTATGTTGCCTTTTTCTACTGTCATGATACATTCTAAAGTATTGTTCTGTGATTAAAAGTTGTGATCAAATGAGCCAAAAGGCTGCCTATCATACTTCTTGTGATCCACAGTGAATTTCCTGAAGTATGATATGTTAGTTGTGTCTTACTGTACCTTTTTGTCTATTTCTAATGCATGAGACAGTGATTATGGTTTTAGAACAGTTAAGATGTAAAACCTGTGAGTTATCCTATGAGGTTCCATTTGCAGAAGTTTTGAACTGAATTTGATTTGCAGTGGAATAAAAATGAATGGAGTAACAATGAACTGCATTTGGATGTCTCCAGTATGTTTTTGTAGAAGTGAGAGAATTGCCATCTACTATATCTGCTAGTATAGCCATTGATAAATTTACCCTATTTGTGTAATTGCAACAAACACTTTTCTATTTTGCCCATTTTAGAAACGATTTATTTTGCTCCATGCATATGACTCTTGCGTTGTAGTTCAACTGAAAGCTCTGACTGGAAGAACCCACGCACTAGTTATGAAATGAGTTATTTTTCAGCTTTTAAAAGGTTGAAGACTGAACAATGTAACAGCTTACAGCTGTTTCTCCATTCATCTCCACATATGTCTTCCTCTGCTTATAATTCATCACGTTTCCTTGATTTTCAGTCGGTTCATTTTCCCTATATTAAAAAGTGTATTTTTTTAAAAAAAATTACTTTAATTAATGTACATGTGAAAGTCCTTAATGGGTGCAGTGTCAATTTGGTAGAACTACACTGGTTTTCAGTGCTGAATAATGGTTGTAATTCTTACTTATGGTGTTTTAATCCACTGCCTACAATACCATTTCCCTACTTATATTGATATAAAACATGAAAACTGTTCCTCATAGGATATGTTGGTTCCCGGTTTTTGAGTACCAAATGCTGAGGTAGTTTTCAGTCGTGACTGCATTGCTGCTTGAAGGTGTTGAGTAGAGAGCAGGCACCTCTCAGTCAGGAGAAAGGAGAGTCAATCCAAGGCTTCCCTCACATTCCCCCCTTTTGGCATTGGTAGAAGCTAGCGAGTAGCTTGCTTGCCTTTAATCCTCCCAGCTGCAGAGTTTGTGGACTTTTCCGCTTCGAAAAAAACTGTTTTATTACAGAATGTCTTTTAACCTTCAATAAGTGCTTTGGTCAAGTGGCAACAGATTGTTTCTTATTGTAGTACTTCTCTCTTTTGTGACAGCATGTGATCTAATGACTCAAGGGATCCTCGCCCTGGTGTCGTCCACTGGTTGCACTTCAGCTACTGCCCTCCAGTCTCTGACGGATACCATGCACATCCCACACCTGTTTGTCCAGCGCAACAATGGAGGATCCCCTCGCACTGCCTGTCATCTAATGCGCAACAATGATTGGGAGGAGTACACGCTGGCTGCTAGGCCTCCAGTCCGCATCGGGGATGTCATGATGAGACTAGTAAATGAACTCCGATGGCAGAAGTTCATTGTCTTCTATGACAGTGACTATGGTAAGTGACTCAAGAAAGAGAGCGTTATAGTTCATTGTAGATAAATGTACATCTGATCCAATCTTATTAGCCACTTCCAATATCACTGAATTCACAGATTAGGGACAAAATTCCATTGAATAATTTGCTTCCTGTGGGATATAATTCCCGATTCAAAATCTTTCCTAATTATTTACTTTTCCCAGCTCAGTTTACCCTGTTAATATTAGACTGCATGAAGATTGCAATACAATTTAGACATATTTAAATGACTTCTGTGTAAATTACCTTTTGTTGTTTAAAAGTTTAATCTTTTGGTTCATACTGAACTGTTTACGAATCAATTAAAACAGATACCATACAAGGTTATGGAATGAAATATTTAGCTGACATTCATGTAAATCCAAGCTGGTCACAACATACACTGGCAAATTAATTATATGTTTATGAGGATTCTGTTGTGTTAACACAGAATATCCAGATTTGTCCTGCAGCTCTATTTTGGATTGTTAATGTTTTACATTTTCATTCCTTGTATTCCACGGCAATAACTTCCAAACTGCTAACCGACTGTTGTACAAACATCTAATGTGCTAAAGAAAATTTATATTTTTGTTTACTCCCCTTTTGCTGATGTATTGTAAAGAAATGCACCTTTCAACCATGGTAGAACGCAATCGAACTGCATGCCATTTACCCTCATGTCGATTTATCTGCATTGATCTCTGAGGTGAAGGTTGGACATGGGGAACTGCGAGATACAAAAAAAATCTACTGTCATGTGCACCTGCTAAGTTGAGGTCAGGGTTTCCAAGGATTCTCAAAGCTTGGTAACAGAATACTAAAATCCTTTCACAAATTTGCACATACAAAACAGGTTTTTTTTGTTGGTAACAAAGGTAAGTTTTTTATAATATATTTTTACATTATACTGTTTAGAGATATTGTAGAGATTAAGAAAAATAGACAGAAAGCTAGAGCCTCAGACAAGGGAGAGACAGTCAAAGAGAAAATAAAGTCAGAGGGAGAGAGAGAAGAGCTGGCAGTGTAATACTTTATAATTCTTAATTAAGCTTTTTTTAGCCGGTGCTGTAGCCAAGTTGTATTTTGCATTACGTCCCATTATCCACACTGTTTGCTTATCCACAAAGGGGTCAGTTTTGAATAAGATGGCTAATCAGCTTTCTACTGTATTGAACATTTATCATCATTCGTCCTGCTCCAGTGTTCTCTGCAGTGCTTCCATTAAGATTTGGCTCATTTGAAAAAGGACAATTTCAATCATCTAATCCATAATTCACTTAAATCTTTTTTTAATTGTAAATTGATGCGTTTGATTTCTGTGCTTGTGGTATAAATCAAATATTCTGCTCAAATCCACATTATTTGTAGCATTCATCATGAAAACCTGGATCATGTACCCCCTGATTTTTTTTTGCAATTGAGACAAAGTTTAGCTCAGTGAACCTTGTCTCATAACTCTTAAGCCTCAGAATCATCTGTGTTATTTTCAAAACACTTTTAACATCCTTTTAAAAATAGGATGCACATAACTGCAAATTGTGTTTTTAATGTGGTCTCACCAGTATATTAGAAATGCATAGAATAGATTATATTTCTGTTGTGCATGCATTACCGCAGTATATGCTGCACTATACAGGAACCTATGAAGACCACAGGTCAGCTATGAAGGCCATAATGCAATACAAAGAACATGACTATTCCTATTCAATCTGGAAATCCAGTAGGATCCATGCATATTGATTTCACAACCTCAAAAAACAAAACTGCCTTCAAATGTCAATGAAGAACCATTTGTATCCAAAGGATTGCCTGAGTAGGTGCAATGTCTAGTTTTTTTGCTTTTAATTGTGCTGCCGCTACAAAATGTAAGGTGCAGATTCTGCTGTCTGTTATGGAGCAGCAGTTAAATGGTGAGAGAGCTGCTCAGCCCCTGTGCTTCTGTATCTGAATGCAGGGAATGTAGAGGATTATCAGCAGTCATGACTGTGACAGCTGCAGCAGTTTGATTAAAGAGCTCTTGATGAGGAGTTTTCTCTGTAATGCCACGTGTGGAAGTCCCTGAGGATCAGCCTCTGATCTCTGGCTGTGTTTGAATAACTGCCAGAACTGACAAATCTGTGCTGGGTTAGGTGGATAATTTAAGCTTAGTGCTGCAATGGCACACATTGGAGTCAGGATACTGACTAGGGGATGATGAGGGAGGCTGGGCCTGCACATCTGGGAGCTCAGTTTGTGTTTGGGAATACGTGGGTCCCCTGTTTGAAAACATGAAACCCCTTAAAAAAGTACATGTCAAGATATCCTTGCATTCTGTTAACTTATTGTCTAGGGTTTAGAACCAGTTTTTCATCTAAAAGAAAACTTTAGATATAAATTCAGGACAAGAGTACAATGTGCTAGTACCTCTCAGTGAGTCACAGAGAGCAAGAAGATTGAGGTCTAATCCAAGATCTGTGTTTAGGGGATATTAAACAGCCCACGGGTTAGAGGGGGGAAAACTGATCCATTACTTTTCATTGATCTCTCATGTCTGTGCAAATGTGGATTTCAGGTAAGGGCAGGATGAGGTTTGACTGTAGTTTTCTTCTCTTCTCAGCCCCAGCATCCAGATTGCCAGAATCTAAAGCTACTGATAGTGCACCCACTTTTTATTCACCAAGGAAACATTTAGTGACTTCAGTGGTTTATATCTTTGATTCATTGAAGCCTGAATTGGCTCAAGATAGTTGCTGTTCACAGAGGCAACATCTAATATTATTTGTGCAGTTTAGTTTGGAACATAACACTTTCAGCAAATTAGCATACAGATCTGATGCCCTTTTGGGAATACTAAACTGGGAATCTGTTATACTAAACAACAATATAAATTTGAATATTTGAATCAGGATTTACCAAATCGGAAAAAATATCCAGTAAAGATTTAACAACTAAGGAAATCAGACATATGTACTGCATTTAATAATTGGGAAGTTGCGTGATTCATGTTTGATATATCTGTGCTTTAAATACGACTGAGATTATGAATCGAGACACTTGATTTAATTAATTAATATGTGGAACTGATTGAAGGCTCTACGTTCAAATCAGCAGGTGTTAAGCACTTTTGGCAGTAACTCCATGGCAGTTATTAGAAAACTGGGGGAAAAACAATTTTCTGATTCACTGCTTCTCAACTTACTGTTCCACATCCTGTCATTTGTTTCTTAGTAATGACGGTGAATAACTTAATGAGTTGGCAATTAAGTCACTCCATCCGAAATAACAAGCAAACACTTTGGAAAACAACAAGTGAAGGTAATTGTTTTTAAATGGAGGTAAAGCAAAAGGTGGGCCTAGTAAGGAGACTTTTTGTTTAACCAGCAACAGCTAAGTTTTACAAATTGTATCAAAATATCTGCTTCCCACCAGAATCCACAACGCACAGGGTGCAGTAAATAGCCCCAACAAAATATATAATATCATTTTCAGAGATCTTGGCTTGTTCAGAGTATGCATTTCGACCAATCTAGAAAAGTAAACTAACTGAATAAAGTAGTTTTATCTCTTAAGTGCCATGGACCGCAGCCAGATAAACAGAAACAAGTGAGATATGTGAATACCTTCAAAACGAGATTATTGGTGCATTCTATTAGTATGTAAAAATTAGATGCCACTTTCACCTACAAAATACAGTCACAAAATCCTGTGAATTGCTTTGAGCATACTCCCAACATGAAAGGCATTGTATCAAATGCAGGGATTATTAATAACAGGATATACAACTTTCATTCAGGGAATGCAGCTTTCTGTGGATTGCTGGATGGAGAATAGTGAAGGCTCCACTGAAATGATGCATGGTATTGTGGACTCCAGGTTGGTTGCAATCTAGTTGCCTATGAATGTGTTATTGACTAATGTTGTGCCTGGATAATAATCCTCTGCAGCAGGCAAATTTATCAATTTCTCTGAACAGTGCTTTATCTGACAGGAGATCAAGATTCCAAGTATCTCTGAGGTTGGAACTGCAACCAGTGATAAGGTTTGTCAGACATTGGGGTTACCCTTCAAACGGTTTTCAATCAGGCAGAAGGCTGCCTCCTAATTCTGTTTATCTTAGGATATCATAGTCCAGTTGATGGATCACAGGTCAATAATTTGTCTCAAGTGATGGATAGTGTGAGCAACATATCATTGCAATTACCTGTAGAAGGTATTGATTCCTCAAAGAAAATGGTTCCAAGCATTTCTTGCCCTGGTGTACAACCGTCAGTGGCTGCTACTGACCATTTTATATATTCCCCACAACCAAAGCCTCACTGGTGTACAAACCCTCTTCCACTGGTACTACTTTCGCAGTGGTTTCAAAACCATTATAATCAGAATACAATCACATATTATTTTTATATATTTTATGGTAAACTACATATTAAAATTAAAGATTCTTCCACAACCTGTGCAATGAAAGTAAATATCATTATGGCCCATTTTAATTGAAACATAAAGAGCTACACATTAGGACCTTAGAAGCCCTATCTATAGCTCCCTAAAAGCCAGCTTTGCAAATGGTTTCCTGCTCAGATTAATGAGCAACTAAAATTATCTAATCCTGAGGGTTGTATGATACAGAGTATTTAGTTATAACTGGAAGAACATGTTTCAGGTTTTGCATTCCACTTGTATGTTGAGGTAATGGAATCTCTTCCAATTAATGCATATTATTAGATTCGCTTGTGGTGTTTGTTTCTGGGGACTCTGGTAAAAGGTTATCAGTGTTTGCTGTGTGGTCAACTGTACTCTGCACCTTTCGTGAAATGAAAGAACTGGCCAGCTGTTAAGAGTAGTGTGTTGATCACCTGAATACTGACACACATGGCGCATTGTTTGATACAGTGTCAATCCTATTCTGGTGCTTTGAAAGAAATTCCATCAAAACCAAATTATAGTTTACGTGACCGTTACTATCCTAATAGTGGGAGATATTGAGATCTTGGAAGCATTTGGCTAATCTGTTATCACCTCCCCAGTTTAAATCTTGCTGCACCATTCTTCCCTGTCCTAAACAAACTTTAATCTAGATGTATTCTCTTCCTGGTGCTTGCATCTCCAGTTTGTTTGGCTCTTTTGACAGAGAAGGCCCTACTGTTGAAATAAAATGCACCGTGCAGTTATAACAGTGCCTGCATTTCTCTTCTCATACTAATACTACCTACCTGGTGGGAATGTCACTTATAGCTTCGAGAGTTTAAAACATCAGAAAATTACACACCAGTTAACATTAATGTCACCTGTCCCTAATAATTTGCCAAATTAGAGCTTTTTAGTTCATAAAACGTAATCGGTTGTCATGGTGCTTAAACCCTTTTTAGAGACTGTTATACTGATAAATATACCTTTAGCACCAAAATTGTTGATTTTTGATGGGTGTCAAAGTGGGTGGTAAAATTGCCAACAGTTCAAAAATAGTGCCTCATTGTAGTGTAATTTAAAGTTACAGACTTAAAGGTCTATAAATAACTCCAAAAAGGAAAGGATTTGTTAAAATTGAATCATCACAACATCTGACTGAAAAAATGTAAGTTATCCCCAATGGCTGTGTGGTTAAAAGCACAGCTTGCTATTGCACTAGACCAGAAGGTTGCAGATTTGATTCCCAGTTCAGTTAGCTAAGCTTTGCCAGGACAGCAATTGTGATGTTACAG
Organism: Callorhinchus milii; assembly: GCF_018977255.1. Classification (NCBI taxonomy): domain Eukaryota; kingdom Metazoa; phylum Chordata; class Chondrichthyes; order Chimaeriformes; family Callorhinchidae; genus Callorhinchus; species Callorhinchus milii. Next base: position 16,327,498 of record NW_024704748.1, on the reverse strand, counting down.
TTGTTCCTCTTTGGCTAACTGGAGGAAATTGCAGCCAGTTATTTCCTGATTGCACTTAGTGAATTCCACTAGAAAGTGCACATGTGGGTACATCCCATGAGAAGAGGTGGTGGTGCCCCATGCATTCAAGTAAATCACCAACATTCACCAACTACGTTTACGCACAAAGAATGGCTAGTCAGGGAAGATAGCGAAGGGCTGTCAATACTCAGCCCACCATTTGTCAGCAATATAGGGGGAGAGTACGAAAATAATTAGAAGAAAATATTATGAAAATAATCCAAATGGTTTGCTTATATCTAAGTCACCTGTCGTCATTTTAAAAACGTACATCATGTCATCAGTTGTATTTTCTAACAAGAACACTTTCAACTCTATAAATTCTTTTTATTATGTAGCACGAATTAATGCATCATCATTCAAATCATCCTGACTGCTCTTCTCTGCCCCCTCTCCAATGCATTAATGCCTTTTGAAAGTAGATTCTCCCCAAACTACATACAAAATTCCAAATGTGGCCATATCCTATCAAAGATCTTGTAATATCACACCATTTTATCCATCAAATTTTTAATCCAGGCTGTGTAAGAAAACAATATGCTTCTTCAATGAAAGAAGAGAAGATTGGGAAAGTGATCAAGCTTTAATTCGTTCCTGCTCACAGCTGAGAAATGAGGCATTGCATAAGGAACTAACAAAATGATTCAAGCAGAGAAATATAACTTAAATTACAAATGCCAGATGAGGCCAAGATGTCAAGAGGTTGTATGAATTCTTCCTTTGNTTTTTTCCTCCTCAATATTACACTTGTGCTCACACACAGCTATACTTCCTGTCAACTTACCAGATGCTTTTATAAAATAGAAAATCACTCTTGTGTAAAGGAATGAAAATGTTTGAGAATCCTGTGGATTCCAATTCTCCTGAAGTAAAGGAGGAGAAATTGAGTGATTCAATATTTGGTCAAGGATTGTTCTTAACGATCTCCAGAATGGTATCTAGAAGAGACTTTTCTCACCATATGGGGGAATTTTAGGAAATGGATAAAATATCATACAAAATAGAGAGGAAGGTGAAATATTTTGATACTACAGGATACTGGGATAGAATGTGAATTCTCACACAAAATTCCATGCGTGATCAACTCCAGAAACTCAGCTTTGGCATCTGAGTGGCAATGATACGTGAAGTTTCCCTCTCTGTCAAGATGGAGAATAAGGTTACCCAGCTCCAGTCTAGTGCTAGTGAACAATATGTGTTATTATAATTTAGTCAATAATGTGAAACATTTCGGTTTTTAGGGCTTTGGTTTTTACAAATACAGAAGGTGCCCTGAGACATGGCTTTCCCATAGACCAAATGAAGAGCAGAAACTGGCACCTTTTTGGAATTGCCAAATTACATGTTTTACCACTATAAACAAGTATTACATGAACAATTCAGAAAGCACTTTATAATAGAAATTGATGCTTAGATTTAAATGTACATAGATTTCTATAATTATGATTAAAATTAATATTTAATTATTTGGGACTATTCAACTGCATATCCCACATCCTAAGTAGCAACTAAGTTTATAAATAGTGGGGTCATTTTTAGGTACCTTAAAACTCTTATTTCAATCAGCTTATTTATATTCATAAGGAGGAACACAATTAATTGCAGAAGCTATAACTAAAGCATACAACTTTAAATCGGCATTGACATAAAGGCATTGAATACGAAAAACAATTAAGCTGCATACACCATCAGTCTAATCATTATTCAAGTGAATAATGCTCAATAACTAAATTGCAATGCTGAATAACTAAATAACATTGAAACTTACAATTCAGTTAAGGCTAACATATCTTTGAATATCGTGTAATTTGCATTCGGCTTTCCATATTCTGAGACATTTGGAATGAGATTCACTAATTCTGAATTACTACTCGATTGCATTGATCCACAGCAAAATGCCTTGCAAGACTTGTTACCATAGCAACAATTGCACGCCCACACACCCCACTGGCATCTTATATACACATTTCAGTTGACCTGGAAAGATACCGACCTTGGCAGTGTGATCTTTTTAAATAGAATTTCACAATTCTAAATATATGCTGGAAAGGTTATTAGCTTAGGATCTGTTATTAATAATAATAATAATAATAATCCTTGCATTTGATATAGCGCTTTTCACGTCAGGAGGACGTCCCAAAGCGCTTCACAGAACACACTGTAAAGTGAATTGACTGTACATTTGTGGGCGAACGCGGCAGCCAATTGCGCACAGCAATGTCCCACAAACAGTCGTAGATTGAAAATGACCAATTTATTATTGTTTTTTTTGTTTTTTTGGAGGGATTATTATTAGGCTCTGTGTGGAGTAAGGAAACTTGCCCAAGGTTTCGCCCTGCCTGGAATTGAACTCAGGTCTCTCACTTGCAAAGCGAGTGCTCTAACCACTGAGCCACAGGACTCCAACACAGATTTGTGTACCAGTGGGCTGATAAGTGCTCTTGAAACTGATCGCAAAAGAAGACCACATGCTCTCTCACCTTCATCATCATTTTCTTCTACTTGCATTCAGATTCCCTTATACACCTCCATCACATAGTCATTTCTATTTCCATTGTCACCCCCCAGAGGTATCTTCGCTCTCTTTTCTTAGTCAGTTCCAGATCTATTTTCTTTCCCTACTAACATCTCCCTTATCTCCCACTTTGCCCCTTTTGACTCAGATCACATTAGGCTTTATTCCTGACATGTCTCTGGCTCTTCTTTCTTCTTAGTTTTTGAAGCTTGGGTCCTGGGAGGAGAAGGAGAATGTTTTTATTTATGGGACCTTAATTACCACTAATTTCAATTACTCAACTTCAATTATGTGACATATCTGCATGTCTCCAGGATAGTACTGATTCATTGTGAATGCTGAAGCTGAAGAGTTCATTTGTGAATGTGAATTTCTGTCTGAGTCTGTGCTAATGCAAGTCCACGATGAATCCTGTCTCTACAGTGACTCAACATACATCTCTCTTGTTGGTACTCATAACAAGTTTAGTCTTTTCAGAGCCTGCTGCAGGCTTATGTGATCTAGGGCTTTAAAATGCAGAAACGGCAAATAATACAGATAAGAGCAAGGTGTTTAACAGGTGATTGCATATCTGGAGGACGCAATCATAAAATTAACATGCTGCAAGAGGGACTGGCGACTTGAAGTTGTTTTTCACATCAAACAGTAGAAGAGTCCCGTTAAAAGCATTTAATGCAATATTGATTAAATCACATTTTAAGTTTGGATGAATATGTGGTCAAGAATTGGATTGAATGTTGTAAGGATAGGCGCAGAAGGAGATGATGGAATGCTTAGTATGATATGATGGAGCTTGGGCTCCTGCAAACATGGAAATGTCATCAATGGAATGCAGTCATTCAGACTAGAATAACACAGGTTTTCATATTAAATTGAGATCTTGTGGTTTCACTGGGTTACCTTTGGGAAACTGGATACATTTGATAGAGCTTCCTTGAACATATTGCCTTTGGTTAGTCACCTCTCTGAGGAGATTAAATTGAGTAAAGTTCATGACAAAGTGCATTTTAGATGGTCTTTTAGAAGGAATGGTTCAATAGGTTGAATTCTTTTTTTGTTCATATATTTTTATGTTCCATTTATTTCTCTTTGCTTCTCCCAATGCCTTCAAAGGTGTTGCTCTTAAAGCACATGCTGAGCAATGCAAAAATATGTCCCAACCTAGGGTGAATGGGTTCAGACTTCAGACTTTTCCGAACTTATTGTGGTGAAGTGACCTGTACCTTTTGTTAAGCGCTTTGGGACGTCCTCCCGATGTGAAAAGCGCTATATCAAATGCAAGGATTATTATTATGTACCCTATGTGAATCAACTTATCACTCTAGAGACTTAAAGGATGCACCAGTGTATACATATCCATACTCCTTGTCTCAATGATTCTTTAGGACAGCATTTACTGTTCAGTTCCTTTTTGGACACACTTTTAATCAAACCATGAAGTGCTTTCTTACTGTACATCAAAGCAAACACTCCCTGATCATTGGTATACATGTGCACGGTACTAAAATTGATGGAGGGACTTAGCAACAAGCAATGGACTTCAACAAGAATCAGAGGAGGGGAGGGGAGCTACGAATAGGAAGAGACTGCTATATACAGTATTTGATACATCAATAAATTAGAGTGATTAAGGCACAGTTCAGTAGTAAATCTTTTCTGAAACAACATATTTGTTGATTCTTTACAGAAACCTTCCCATCCAACCCCAAGTTTATGAATCTATCAGACTGTTGAGTGAACTGCAATAATTGTTATAATTCCTGCAGGTGGCTTTCAAAATCATCTTCATAACCATTGGCATCAGCTCTAAATAATAATGAATGTGCCTGTAAAGACCAGAGGGAACATGGTAACCTGTCAGTCCAATAACAGATGGCTTGTTACTACAAAATTCAGAGGGATTTTGCAAATCACAAACCTGACCAGAATGGCTTCAGTGCAATAAATCAGATATAAGACCCCGCTTTATTTTAGCATTGGATTTCAAGCAACAGAGATCATTTGTTATGACAGTCAGAGGGGACCTTTAACCCACAGAATTTCTTGAAATACCAATCAGTGGGGAGACCTAAATACTGTCATCTGTGTCCGCTCCATAATCATTCAGAGCTGTTGCTTTTGTAAAGATCTCAGGGACAACACTAAGACAAGGTGCAGAATTTAACCAGAGCCAATTCAATAAACAAGTAACTTTATTATAGTGGTAAGTAGGCACCTCTGAGGGACATTTGTTATTGCTTCTATTTTATCAGCTAAGTAATAGCAGGGATATATTAGGGGAAGACACCAACAAGCCTCTTCAATCATTAAATAATGGGTTACATACATAAGGGAAGGCAGTACTTATACAACGAGACAATGCTCTTGGGTGACGTCAGAGAAGGAGATTTCTTTGGAATACATCTGCTTCTGAGGATTCATATCGTGGTGAACAGTCTGCGATGGCCAATTTAAAAACAAAGCATTTCAGTCCTTGTGGAGCATTTGCTTTCTTAATGTCAGAAACTAAAGTGAAAAAAAGTGAAGTAAAGTAAATAGTCTTGGTCTGAGGCCATCTATGTGTTTTATATACGTATTGAGCTACTGCCACTGTTTAGATGCTGAAAGGGCACCTGTGATAGAGCCGAAATTTGGCATTCTTCCCATGAGGAATTGTGTGCTTCACATCCTGCCACATAATAGAGTAGAGCACTGACCTGCCACACTCTGTGTCTAAAACAATATGGACACTGATAAAGGAATACATGTTTGTTTTTATAACATTTCAAATTATATTGATAATATAATTTGCATCTCCTAACATGAAATGTGCTATACCAAATGCAAGGATTATTATTATAATAATAATAAATCGGGTAGGTGGCTGTTGTGCCCTTTAAATGAATGGGTGGTTCATGTTAAACCTTTCAGGGTGGATAGGAGAGTTATGGGGAATAGACTTGTTGACAGGTCAGTATAAGCCGGAGTCCTTCTTCTCTGCAGCTGCTTCTCGTGTCAGCCACAAATCCACCTCACTGCTTGATGTCCATTAGAGACCTGATGAGAAAACTCTGAGGCTTGGGCCAACAGCTGCTGGAAGGCATTACCTGGAGTCGTGAGTTTGTGAATATGAGTTCATACATCCAGGGCTTGGGATACACCTTGATTGGTTTGCAAAGAAGAAAGCAGTTGCTGCTCAAACTTTGCAACTCAAACTGGCTCAATGGGAAGGGATGTGTCTCCAAGCTGTGGGCAAAAAGATGGTGGCAATGCTCTCATGTGTTTTATGCTGAGCTGTATTGCCCATCAGGAAATTCAGAAGGAGTTCCTGGTACCTGAAATCCACCTAGTGAGTGATCAATCCTGTGCTTGTCAAATGACCAACAAGTGACTATGCTCCTTGGGGTGGGAAGTAAGCAGGGTCTCCTTTGAGCTGAACTGGCTCCAAATGACATGTTTGGCAACGGAATGTCAGAATCGAGCCAACCTTCTGTGATGGTCGTGCCAGCCTTGGCAATACAGTTCCAGAGCCAGGTGAGTCCACAGTACTCCAGGCCACTGCTACTGACAGCCAGTAAAGCTCATCGACAGTACCTGAAAGGACAGACCAGTCACTGAGGACAGGGACTCTTCCCACTCAGCTCCTTTTAATCCTGCAAGCCAAAGCCCTAAAGAATAAAGTAGTCCCAACTGGACAAGCATCAGGAAAGCTTGCCAGATAGTGCTCTCAATGGCAAGCTATTTAGTTGGCTAGACTCCAGAAGTACCTCAACCAGGTCACTGGAGTGCCCAGCTTTGACTCTTACCAACCTGTGTCTAATACTCTCTGGAATTAGGTCAGCAAGATGTCTCCCTCTAAGGAGTGAGTATGCATTTTATTCCAATCAGTATCTCTGGAATTCCCATGTATAAGTGGGATACATGGACCTCTGTTTGGTTTGGATATCATTTAACCATGGTGATAAGTTTCAAAATGTGTCAGTCACTCAGCTGACAAAAAAAATAGTGCTGACAGAAAATCTGGATTATATTATGGGAGTAATTTTCCATGTAATTCACTGTTTTAAGAAACTGAACTGATTCTACAGACTTTATATCACTGGTACGATGTAGGTGAAGTCTCTCTTGTCACTCTCTTGTAGCAACTGATGATGTGCATTTCTCCTTTGTTTTGGTAATCCGCTCTCAACAGAAAACGTCTCAAATTAGCATGAAACGTTTTTTCTTAACCTGATGTCAGGACTCTCATTCAATTCTCATAACTTTACAGTCTCTCTCAAGTATATTTAATCACCTGGAATAAAATATGAATATTATTGAATTTAGATGGTGGGGGGAATAACTTGCTATGGCATGTTGCACTGGAAAGTATGTTTCATTTAATTATTGGTGAGGAATTATGCAATGAATGCTTGACTGCTTCCTGTAAAAATGCCTTAATGTAGGGTCTTAATCCTGGCATTGCTCCTCGGATATCTCTGTTTTGCACAGTCTGCCTGTTATTCCGTCTGTCAATCATATTTCATCTGCCTTGAGTATATATGCAGCTGCAAGTAGACACTTCTTATGCCCAAACAAACCATAATCTACTAATCACTCTCCAGAGAGGTCAAGACATTGTTATGACAATCTGTCAGTGGGAATTGCAGTTTGAAAAGAGACCTCTGCCAGTGAGTATTTCCGTTCTAAACATTGTTTTAATAAAGACAGCCTACACTCAGCTTCCTTTTGTTAGCCATTATCATGCACTTTTATTCTATGATCTGTTCTGTGGTCTTTTGTTTTCCTCTTCTTTCCTTTTCTTCTTTTGCTTTTTTTCTGTCTGAACCTTTTGCATTCTTTCCCTTTTCAGTTTTATTCATATTTGTCTTTTCTTTCTATTCTGAAACCTAAAGGAAATGCTGTTAATTTTAAAAACCTCAATGTGCTTGGAAGATGAGTGTCTTGCTATTGATCTACTTGCAGAGGTTAGTTGCAGCAATAGTGTGTGGGCAGATTGAACACGACTGGAGCCTGCATCTTGGATCATTCTTCAGAAACAAACACTGGAGCATGTAGCTCAGAGTTTAGAGCACTCAATTTGCAAGCGAGAGAGCTAGGTTCAGTTCCTGGCAGGGTGAAACCTTGGGCAAGTTTCCTTACTCCACGCGCCTGATAATAATCCCTCAAGAATAAAAAACAATAATAAATTGGTCACTTCAATCCACGACTGTTTGTGGAACACTGATGTGCGCAATTGGCTGCTGTGTTTTGCCCACAAATATATAGTCAATTCACATTACAATCTATTCTGTGAGACGTCTAGAAGATGTGAAAAGCGCTATATATATATATGCAAGGATTATTATTATTATTACCTGTTCTGCCAATTCCCAAATTAAAAGCTAATACAATATCCCTGAAAACTTTTCCCCATATCTAGATTCTTCTAAAACACATTAAGATTTGCTTCATGAAGCAGCCTTAGGGAGTCAGAAAAGTACATGTTAATCAGACAATTTGGGTAATGCAATAATTTACTGAAATAATTTTAGTCTGTGGATAGTTTCATCCTGATGACTGATCTGTCCTGCTTCAGCTCAGTAATAATAATTCTTATCATGTGGTCAAAATATCTCAAAACGCTTCACAGGGTATACTTTAAAGTCGATTGACTGTATATTTTGTGGACAAACGCAACAGCCAGTTTGCGCATAGCAAACAAACAGCCATAGAGTGAGTGACCAATATTATTGGATGATTGTTGGGCAGAAACTCCCTTCTCTTTTTGAATAGTACCGTGGGATTTTTAATATCCATATTTAATGGCTCAATCAAAGAACTGCATCTCCGATACTGCATTGGAGTGTCATGTGAGATGATGTGATTCGAAATCCCGACGTGGGCTTGAACCCGCAACCATCTGACACAGAGGGAGAGTGCTACCATTGCGCCAAACTGACACACTTTTACATATTTGCATGACTGTCTTTTCTATTAATTGTAATAAATAGTCTAGCATTCTTGATGCTTGACTAGTGGGACCCCAGACTTTTTTCGCTAGCTGATTTCTATCCTCAGCCAATTTTCAGACATCCTCTCAAGAATGTATTGGTCCTTGCTGTGGGTATTTTTCCACAATCTCTGGTCATTCATCGTTCATGCGACAGAAATTAGGGATGAGAGCCCAAGGTTACTGAGGCTAATTGTATCATGTGTATTGTCATCATGCTTTTATCAGTGAGAATCACTAGGTGACAACAATGGAAGTTCTGAAGCAATAAACCAACTCTCAATTTCCATTTGCTTCCCAGCTCCATTATTCAAAAGATCCAGCTCATTCAGAATTCTGCTGCACGCGTACTTACCCGGACCAAACTCCGTACCCATATCTCACCAGTTCTGGCCAGGTTCCACTGGCTCCCCATCACCGAATGGATTGACTTCAAGATCCTCACGCTTGTGTTCAAATTCCTTCATTCTCTGGCACCTCCCTACCTCTCCAAACTCCTCACTCCCCAAACCACCACCTCCACTCGACTAGCACTCCTGCTCGTCCCTCACACTCTCCCCCCAGAAACTCTGGAACACTCTCCCTCAATCCCTCCAGCTTGCCCCCTCTTGCTCATCTTTCAAGTCTTGCCTGAAAACCTTCCTCTTTGACCGTGCTTACAGTCACCAGCCCCCACCCCCACTCTTGTCGTTCACCTCCTTGTATGTTAAAAATGGGCTATGAGTGAGAGATAAACTCAACCACAAACTCTGGATTCCACATTTGAATCAGCAACTGAAGCTTTACAGTTTATATCATCAGAATATTTGTGGGTACGTTAGAGTCTTAATCCTCACTACCATCTGATATTTCTAACCAGATTAATCTGATTGCTCATCCTGCACAAGGAAAAAATGATTCTGACATTGATATTTTTATACCCTCATGTATAATCAATCCATAGGCCAAAGACCTTCATTGATAAGCTTTTATAAATAACTGATACTCCTTTGATCCAGTCACTCAGCAGACAGAGTGCTATAAGCAAGCTTCACTGAGAGATGGAAATAAGATCCCACCATATGCCACCAATGCCTTTTACATCTGGTAACTGCTCCAGATCTAATGCCTTTCAATAGGATGACACCGCTGATTGCGTGTATTGTAAAGAGGAAACCAAGTTGCACGAATGTTATAGAAAATTTTACAATTAAAATGTCTGCGTTTCTGAGATTGTCCCAGTTTTAAACAAGTGTCACTCTCAGTACATTCTGCAAATTCAGATCATTAGAAAGAATTATAATTAATGTCTTGGCTCTCTATTTTTGTTGAATATCTCCTATGGAATTTAACTGATAACTTTATTCAGGGCGCTAGATTGGATCAGTTAGGGAGCATGTATACAGAAGAGGCTGGTTTCCTGCCCAAATGGTAAAACCGTAATCTATGCCAGCATCAATAAATCTTCTCAGACACTTCCTTAGTAAATTTAAACACAAGCTTTTTAGGGTTAGGAATGCCATCTTCCTGCTATCATCAAAAGATTTATTTCCCTTACCCCAAGGCGATTTAATTAAGGATTCTAATCTGCTGCAGGAGAGTTCACTGTTTATTTGTGCCCTGAATGCAACAGCACAACACGCCTCCAAAATCTCTGGAATTGTAGGATGAATGTTCAAGGGTGAAAGAAGCTCAGATAAATTATCTTGCACCTTATTTAGAAGCTGTGTGGAAGTGGATGATCTTGTATGTTTTTATCTTGCAGTCACAAAACATTAATTAAATTGTCTTCATTAAGATAAAATGGTATACATGGAATTGGTGTGAGGCCAGATTGAGCTTATGTCCTACTGTCCAACGTAGAAAGACAAAAAGGTTTCAGAATTAGCCAGAAAGTCAATGAAATGAAAATAAAACTTGGTGCTGTATTGATGTGCTGCCAGTACACAGCACTAACTCATTCAGTAGATATTTGGTGGTATCAGATGTAAAATTTGTTCATGGGCAGACACAATCACTACATTAATTTGTTCTCCACTTGTTTCCTTTAATTCAACATCAGACTTTTAAAGATTCAATAATATGGTCAGTATGGAATACAGTGCAATTAATTTAAAGGAATATTCCTTAAGATAAAGGCGTTTTACCCACAATTCACTTTACAGTATATTCTGTGAAGCTCTTTGAGACGTCTTGAAGACATGATAAGGTGCTATATCAAGTACAAGGATTATTATTATAAATTCTTACATCAGTCTTGTCTTTGTGTAATCATATGAGAAAAATTGTGTGACTATTGTTGTCACCAGACTACATAGTGTAAAACATTCTACCACCTATTCTGATGCAATCCTCTAATATATAATAAAGGTTGTGCTCCATATATTGGTCTGGCTTGGTACCATTTTACAGTAATTTTTTAGGCCACTTTCAAGAATCGGGAACTTTGTGAAAAAGGGAATGCTCTTCAGTGTGTCTGAACTAAACTATAATTCTAGCTGTAAGAAACTATACTTGGGTATGAAAATATTCTGAGCATGGTATTTACAAAAATAATTCCAAAGTACTAAAATCTTTTGAAAATTGAAAAGATAAAAATGATAATGTGAACTTTCAGTTTGTCAAAAATTTTAATAATATCATCTGTTCGTAAGAAACACATTCATTATGAGGAGGTTCATCTCATTCCTAATGAGAAAGTTCATCTGTTTCCACAGTGGTTCCCTTAACCAAGAGACACCTAATTAAACGGAAAATAAGCGCAAGCGCAGGGAGCAGCACTGAGGGAAAATGATTTGTTTAGTCTGGAGCAGGGTAATTTGCTAGAGTTAATTGGGCAATTAAAGGATTGGAAAATGAAACTTGGTAGTGTTAACCTTCCAAAGTACGCTTGCCAGATTAACTGTAAAGAGACAGATGGGATCGTCTGAGTTCCCTACAGTGACTCTGCTCAAGCGCTGGGAATGTAACACATAACAGAGCTTTTATCAGATAGCGATGGTAGGGGAGAGCAAGTTCTATTGGATGTATCTCTTACAAATGGAGGACGGAGTATTTCTTCATGCCAGATGTTGGGTTACCAGCAGGTGATTTTACATTTATACTTTAGTGACTTACTAGCTTTCCATGCTGCAACTTGTTCACAACACTACTCTGCATGTATCAATCCCCTCACAATAAATGTATGAACTAACAGTTATCCTTTTAATCACCAGGGGCAGGCCCTTTACTCTGCCTTCTCAGCTTGTTCTGCTACTTGTATTGACTTCCCAGGTCTGTTCAGCACTCTTTCTCATGCCCCTTTATGCCCCATGTCCTACTAGCTTTATAATTAGCATGTCTGGGTCCTGCAACAACAGCTTGAGCTTCCCAGAAGCACTGACCTCTGATAGAGTTCAGCACTAATGATATCAGTCTCCAGCCATCCCTGTACAATATAGAATCACACAAAGCATTCAAAAACAATGACTTAAAACAGCTTATACTACCTTTCACTAAAATTATGACTCTAATGTTCTTCATATTTTTAAAATAGATAACTCCCTGGAGTAGAATAAAGATGAAAAATGGTTATTCGGTTTGTCGAAGCAAGAAAAGTGATGGTGATCCTTTTGTTCATCACAGCCCCTACTCAAACCAACACTAACTTTATCTGTTTGCTTGGTAGAGAGATCTGATCCACTCCTTCGCTTTCTCTGGTGTATGTGTAGAACCTAAAACAAGAGTTAAATCTAGGTAGCCACTCATTTAAACCCCTAGAGCAAATGGGCCAAACAGGAAGTAACTTCTGTCAGTAGTTTAAGTGATCCAGCAATGAATATGATTGCACCACCCATTAGTTGTTCCTAATCAATCTATATATATTTCAGTCTAATGGAATGGAAATTTCTTCCCTCTTGAGAGCTGTAAGGGATATGAGTCAAGCCAGTGTTACCTAGCTCCTAGTGAGTATGACAGTACAATACAAAACTACCTGCAATTTAGCACCAATTGATACTAAAATCCCATGCTAACTGGAGTTTTTGGACATCTCGAAGATGTGAATGCGCTATATCAAATGCAAGGATTATTTTTAATATTATTAACTGGCTAAAGAGAAAGCATGATTGATAGTTGTTATAAAACTTGTTTGAATTGTTAAGAGATATTAAATGATATGACCCAAGGGTCTGTTACTGAGCCTCCTCCTGCTTCTTTTATACATAAATTACTTTCATTCGCAAATGCAGGGCAAAGTACAACAGCAAATTTACATTTATATAGTGCTTTTTACACTGGGAGAGCAACCTAAGGTACCGAGGAAAGAGAACGTAATTACATTTGGAGATAAGACCAAGCTTCGGGGTGGGGGGTAGTATGGAAGGATGAGATCAAATGGGTTGCAAGGCTCTCTACCCTACTTGTGATCTTGTAAATAGCCACATTCTCCCTGCTGTTAGTCATTTGTTCTATCTTCTTCGCCATATTCTGCCCCTGCTCCAAGGCATGAGCAATAGCACAGCCCACAACTTTATGCTGCTAAGCTGTCACTGTCCAACAGCATTGCCAAAAGCATGTGAGCAGTATGCCTGCCCTCTGGTCACGCAAAGTGCAGTAACAACAAGACTAAGGAGGTGTGGGAAAGGAAAATGCCCTCAAAGGATGAAGTGTCATGCTGAACAAACAAATGTATAAGATAACATGGCTAAGAAAGCTCTCTGTCCTGTTTATTTTAAATGCCTCTTGGAGAGCCAGGTTATTTTGCACAGAGCATAAGATAAAGATACCTGAATGTTTTGTTGGCAGGAGGATAAGATTCCTGTGGAGAATTGCTTCAGCAGGACATCAGTTTCAGGTGAAATTTAAGAGAACTTTGTGCCGGCCATTCTGTTAACCCCATAGTGTGGCACCATCTGTCCACCTCCATACTTACTATTGCTGCACTAATGGTTTTGATAAAATGTTATTTGTTCAATAAGTGGTCTTGGATGTTCTACTTTTTTACTTAGATTTCTACTCACATTTCACTTTCAGATTTTTCACATCGCTTCCTTATGGAGCACAGTTGGCTCTTGTACTGAAAGAAGCTGTGAAACTGCCCAAATGTTAGAAATAGATGCATTTATGGTAATACGTCCTCTCTCTATGTGACCAGGGCTCCCTCTGGCTTCTCGTTCTCCTGGATCTCTCTGTTGCATTCGACACAGTCTATCACGCCATCCTCCTCCACCGCCTCTCCTACCTCATCCACCTTAGTGGAACTGCACTTGCATGGTTCCAATCCTACTTAACAAACCACCAACAATACATCTTGGCAAATATTTTTTCCTCCAACTCCCACCTGGTCACCTGCGGAGTACCCCAAGGCTCCATCCTTGGCCCCCTTCTTTTCCTTATCTACATGCTCCCTCTTGGCAATGTCATTCGCAGACCTGAGGTCAACTGGCACATGTATGCAGATGACACCCAAATGTACATCTCCTCCTCCAGCTGCGACTCACAGTCTGCTGATGTCCTGTCAGCTTGTTTGACAGACATCAATGCTTGGATGAGCGTAAACTTCTTGCAGCTGAATGTCAGCAAGATGGAAGCCATGCTCCTATCAACGTCTTCTCTCCTGCAGGTCCTGAACTCCTCAATCTCCTGGGTTCACTCTCAGATTTACTGAACCTGTGCGCAACTTAAGCATCAGGTTCGATCCCCAGCTTTCTTTTCTACCCCAGATCCATTCCCTGACCAGGACCGCTTTTTTCCACCTCCATCATATTGCCCACCTCCGTCCATACCTCACAACCAAAGCAGTCGTAACCCTTGTCCATGCCTTCGTCACTTTCCGGCTGGACTATTCCAATGCCCTCCTCGCTGGTATACTCAGCTCCACCATACTCAAAATACAATTAATTCAAAACTCTGCTGCCTGGATACTTAGCAGCATAAACCTCCATACCCCCATCACAACAGTCCTTACCAGGCTCAGCTCCCAATTATCGAACAGATTAATTTCAAGTGCTCCGCAACACTACCCCTGCATGAAGGGCTCTATATAAATGTAAGTTGTCGTTGTTGTACCCCAAATTCATGGCAATAAATACAAAAAACTGCACAATTTAAAATAAAAATGCAAGAAAAATTTATCATTTAACAACTTACACCTGTTGTATTTAATTATTTTCTACATAATGCACCTTTTCTAAGACCAATTTGAACCTTCTTAACTTTTTCTTCCAATAATCTATCTAAATCAGTAATTATGAACTGAATAATATTTTATCCAGAGGGAAGGAATCCAATCAGATCCCTGGGTACCTCTCTCAATGTCTTTCCAGCCGGAACATTTCATATCTGACAAATTCTTAGTGTATTTCTTGTTTTCAGCTAAATCTCTCTCCATTGCCGTTAATCACTGATGTGGAGCTTTCTAAAAATCCAGCGAAACAATGTAAATTTAATTTCCCTGTCTATCTTGTAAATAAGATCTGTGTAGACTTGTAAGAGATATCCTCATTTACAGTTAATAATCCTTTCTCCTTTCTCCCACCTTGTAGATCTGTAGATTTCTTGAGAGTAGTGCACTAATATAGCTGGCAGGAGCATTGAAGCAGCTTCATGGAGAAACCTGGAGTTAGCATCTGGGAGTAACTTGGACACCAATCCAAGGAACCCAAGCTGAGGGAAGAAAAATCAGTTGTGCTGTAGCCCAACCAATGCTAGCATTAGTTTGGATTAGTTTCTCTGTGGTATTGGTTTCCACATTTCTCTTTAGATCTGCTGTGTGATGTGCTCGCAACTGATTTCATTGAAAGTGCTCCCTGTTAAGAAGATATCTAAAAGAGTGGGCCTTCTTTGGGAAGGGGAAATTGATATTCTTGGTGGGAAAAAAGTCACTATTTTTGTATTACCAGAAAGTACTCCCTCTACATCCTTCTCAAGGAAATAAATAAAATAACAATTTGGTGTGCGCAATTGGCTGCCGCGTTTCACCCACAAATGTACATTCAATTCACTTTACAGTATAACCTTTAAAGCGCTTTCAGATGTCTAGAAGACGTGAAAAGCGCTATATCAAATGCAAGAATTATGATTATTATATTCTCCTTTAAGAGTTTTACAAGCGAAAAAAAATGCTTTGTATTTTTCAGTTAATAAAGTGTATTATAAAATGCACAGAGACCTATCCAAAATGGCAGCTCTAGCAATGCTTGGGCGACAGCAAGTCAATAAAATCAAGTTCTTTTTGAAACTTGCAAAATAAAGACAGGTTGGTTTAGAGTTTTAGAGTTCAGAACACTGATCTTTCTTTATGGAGAATGGAATTTTGATATGAATGAATGTTACAACCCTCCGACCAAATGGAAACTGGTGAGCATGTGGGGAGCATGTTGGCAATCGCAGATTTTTGGCTGCATTGCTGTTCCACATTTTCCAATCTGGATTTAGCACAATGGTACATTGATTATTGCTCATAAATTAAACACAGCAATTAAAGCACTTACTTGGAGTAGGATCTCATTTGATTTAACCTAACTGCCATTTTCTGATTTTTATCTTAAAGACATTTAATCAATGTGCACCATTATTTTAATTTTTTTAACTACGTTTATGATTGCTATAAGACTAATTGATACAGTACAGCACAGGCAGTGGTTTCCACCCTGTTGCACATCAAGCTGCTGTGGCAACAGAAAAAGGGGAGGTTGAATGTGACAAGAGCAAGGAGATAGAAAGGTTACTGGACGAGATGGAAACAAATTCTGTTGAGGCCAAAGATGAATGTATTGGCATCACCTGTGGATTACTTGGTTTGAAAGTATAGGGTCACAGGAAAGTAATCAATGAGATCTGCCACATGCAGGCTGTAGATTTACTAGGTGTCTCACTGTCACCCAGGGCTGTGCCCTTGGCAGTAAATGTCATTGTGGTGATCAGTTTCTACACTGATTGCAGCACCTGGTGAAGACTAGAGTAATAATATTCCAAGTACCCATTCCAACTGTATTCAAGAGATGACACATGCACTCTTCCAGAGAGCTTGCAGGTTTATCCATTTTTCTAAACCTCATTTGTCATTGCTGGGATCCCCAGAGTACTTGGCAGTGTTGACTCTACTCACACAAAAGTATCAGCGGGCAATCCAATGAAGTACAAACCACCCAAAATCTTTAATTTCTCTGCACTCCCTCTGCAGGCTCCGTGACCCCATCACTCCCACCCAAGTTCAAGATAATAATAATAATCCTTGCATTTGATATAGCGCTTTTCACGTCGGGAGGACGTCCCAAAGCGCTTCACAGAACACACTGTAAAGTGCATATTTGTAGGCGAACGCGGTAGCCAATTGCGCACAGCAATGTCCCACAAACAATCGTGATTGAAAATGACCAATTTATTATTGTTTTGGGTTTTGGAGGGATTATTATTAGGCGTTTGGAGTAAGGAAACTTGCCCAATGTTTCGCCCTGCCTGGAATTGAATTCAGGTCTCTCGCTTGCAAAGCGAGTGCTCTAACCACTGAGTTACAGGACTCCACGACTCAAGATCCTCGTCCTCACCTTTAAGGACATCCATGGCCTTGCCCCTTCCTACCTCTCTGACCTGCTGACTCCCTACCAACCTGCCTGCTCCCTCCGTTCATCGGACTCCAACCTGCTCCATGTCTCCCACCCGACCTTCCCTACCAACGGTGGCCGGGCTTTCAGCCTCTCTGACCCCCACTCTGGAACTCCATCGCATGGTCCCTTCGCCTTGCTTTCTCCCTTGTCTCCTTCAAGGCCAGTTTCAAGACCCTTCTCTTCGACTGTGCCTTTGATCTCCCTCCCACCTCTCTGCCTTCTCTCACCCCTACACCACTACTCCCCCATGCTCGGGCCCCGACACCTGACTGTTCAGCGCTTTGAGACGTCCTCCCGATGTGAAAGGCGCTCTATAAATGTAATTTTGTTGTTGTTGTTGATGTTGGTGCTATGCAGTGCCTAGAGTATGTTATTTCAGGTGATTGTAAAATTCTTGCTTCACCCTTTGTTAGACTTGTGGGCCAATTTATTTGGACAATATCACCATCCATAAAACTAGCTTTTGGCGGCATCTAGTTATTGTCTGAGGGCTTCTAAGTTTGTTGTATCATTGTCGAGTACCAACTAAGAATCACCATAACAAGGCAAACAAATGCACAATGTGTTATTAATGCTGCATTTATACTGCTGGAAACAAAGCTACTTTATTTCCAGTGGTAGATCAAAGAACGGGAATCTTGCTCCACGCACTGAGAGGAAGAGTTGTTTACAAGAGTTTAGTTACGTAGGTGCAGACCACGAAAATTGTTTTAGTTTTTAATGTTATTTTAAAGAACTAGAAAAAACAACACAGGAGTTTAATAACATTAATAATGACTCTTGACATTGTATTTGCTATCCCATGACTTGCCTAAGAACACTTTGAAGGAACATCAGGGAGAAGAAACAGTATTGATCAGTACTAGCTGTATTTGTCATTCAGTATTAAAATAATTTTTCATCACTAAATTTCCATTATATGGTCAATGGTAAAAATGATTTTCATTTGATTTTTATTTTAATAAAAAAATGTCAGCAGCATCATGAACCCCCTTCCCCCTCACTTGAAAGCCGGATGCAAGAGTGTGGAATATGGAATTACAGAGGTAAGCCACTTCTGGGAATGTGCGCACAGCATATTGCAAGCGCTTTTAAGCAGATGCTCCAAAAAAATCCTGATTTTCACCAAATTAACCAGGTTGTTTGGTGCAATATTTCCGCAAGTTTTTTTCTTGGTATTTTGACAATAACAATAGAATCACCCTGCCAATTAAAGAAAACCCAAAATACCTGGGTTTTTATTTTGTGAATAAAAACTGACTTTAAAGGCTCTTATTTATATTGCAGCAAATGCAAATGGCACAGCTACCGAAGTCTTCGCACTGCTGGCAGTGGTGCAGTATAAACACAGCGTGAAAGAACACTTAGGATGCTCAAGCAGCAATTTCAATGCAATGATTGAACTGGTAATGCTTTGTAGTAAGCACCTTCTAAAGTGTGGAAGTGTGTGTCGAGTGATGCTTCTGCAGATCCAGGGCTCTGTATCGATGATCCACCCTGACAGCTGAATATGCCTGATTATGAATGAGGCAGAACTATAGCGGTTTGCACCTGAAGGTGAGGTGCTGGCAAGTGTAAGAGAGATTCATGACAACCTCCTTGAAGCACACTTCCATTAAAGAAATATATCAACTATGTGAAATGGTATAGATCATATTAATATTTCTGCAAGACAAGTGTTTGTATACAAATGGTCACATCACAGACTATATAGTCGCATCAAAATAGTTATGGAAAGCAAAAAAAATAAAGAGTATGTTAAACAGCCATGTTGATTTGGGGATATTTTTAATCAACTTCAGATATGCAGATATTTAAATAAAAAATTGCAGCATAGATGGACTTATTCCCTTCGTGTTCAGTAGAAAAATATAAAATACATGCAGAGTTTAAAAAGATCCAATGAATATATCTGTGATTTATATATCTATTATATTGTGATGTTTCCTATTCAATGTAGAGTATTTGGTATGTTTTATTCTGGTACTTTTCCTGTATTCATGTGAGTGAATGTTGTTTGCTGTGAATCTTGTGGTTCAGAACCATGTACAGCCTGCAGTGAGTCTTTCTAATGGTACTCCCTCCACTCCAGTGGCTCAGGCTAATCCCAGTACGTGCTAAGCCGATGCTTGTATTTCTCTTTCTCTACTAGCATTGATGTTTGGAGTTCTGCCTGTGATTAGGATGAGGTAATGCAGCAATTGCCTCTGGGGCATTTAGAAATCTTTCTCCCAAAATATTCTTGCCTCATTTGCAGAGGAAACAAATATATTTTGTAATTTATTTATAAGGCATAAATATGCTTTATATATAATATATAATAATAATCCTTGCATTTGATATAGTGACTTAACACGTCTTCGAGATGTCTAAAAGCGCTTCACAGAATTTACTGTAAAGTGAATTGACTATATGTATATATACCTATATACTATATAGTGTGTACTTTATATTGCTCTAGATGATCTTCAGTTATTGCAAACTTATAATAATATTTCTTAATTTGCATTGCATCAAAATCCATTTTTTTTTCTTTTCTAACACTTCCTGTAAAATTCTATTGTTCTATCATATTAACTTTCAAGAAGGAACTAGATACATATCTTAAAAATAATAATTTGAAGGGATATGGGGGAAAAGGCAGGAAAATGGGATTGGGTGAAATGCGCTTTCAATGAGCCAGCCCCAAAAAAGAATGAGACAAATAATAATAATAATCCTTGCATTTGATATAGCGCCTTATCGCGTCTTCAAGACCTCTCAAAATGCTTCACACAATATCCTGTAAAGTGAATTGACTGCATATTTTGTGGGTGAAATTGCCATCTTCTGCTCTGTGAACATTTGTGGACATTGGTCTCATATTAAGAGACTCTCCAAGCTTCTTGTCTTCTCTGCTTCGGTTTCCTCTTCTGTGATCACATGATGCTTTACTTTTTTAAGCAGTTTCTGTTTGTATAATATTACCACTGATAGTATTACTCAGATGACTTATTAGGATCAAGAGTTTTGTTGCCAGCTCATTTAATGTGGTTAAAATAGATTAGAAATGTGATTTGATGGCTTGTTTTGCTACTGGCAGTAAACCAATATTCAGTGGATCAAAAAATTATAATGTTTCTGGAGAAGGGGTAAATGAGTGTAAATATTGTTCATTTACCGCCAAGAGTGGATTAGCGGTTAGGCTAAAATTTGGGCCCCTTAGTGATTTTAGCTATGATACATGGCTCTTTTAAAGCCCTGATTGCATGGGCCTGTTTTTTTGTTCTTTTACAGACTTACTGAATTTGATTATGAATGTTGAGTACATGATGCATATGCTGCCATGTGTTGTACATAAGCTACATGTTGGAGTGGGGTGGGGGGCTGGGCCATGGGTGGACGAGTACATGTGTATGTTATAAAGCATACTTTGAGAGGTTCACATGATTTTTAAATTAAAAGCTTCAACATTTTCTGATAAATGTCATCAATATTTTTAATGGGGGGAATTTTTTTTGCTTACAGCAGTTTTGTTTTGCTTCACCTTTTGGTGAGGTGGATAGAGATGGAGAGCTGTTGCCCACCGCCAACTCATATATCTTGTGCAATGACCATGTGACTTGTAATGCAGTGGCAACTGATTTTATTTAATACAAGTTACAATAATTCACTGTTCCCACTGTTCTTTTTTCTGAATTTGGTACATTTACAATAAGCTTGAGTTGAGTCAAGGGGGCACAAATGACAGTGTGCTCACAAGGTCCTTTAGTGGTTGCATTGAACACTGTGAGTACGCTTCTCAGAATCAGCACGTCAGCTTCTCAATAATAATATTAATTTCCTGCTGAACATGGACAGTGACCATATTGAATTTCATTTGCAATTTGTGAATTAACCTTCATGAAATTTTGATTAAAATGTATAACTTGTTATGATCAGTTCATCAGTATCCTTTCCAATTTCAGTGTTTTCTGAAGATATTTATCTTGTTCCCATAGTAACTGGTTGAATGTTCATCTGGTGATGTGCTATTTATTTGGTTAGAGAGTGCTGCATCTAGGAGATATCTGCTGGTTCATTAATTCAAGTGGTTCTTTGTGATAAACTGTGAGATTTAATTACTGGAATTTGAAGCAACTGTTATTTAAGTCTAGGCTACACTTCAAACCAATACTGGGGAGTCCTGCATTATCATAGGTGCCACCCATCAGGGGAATGATAATCGGTAGTACTGTTTGCCTTTTCTTCAGATGGACTTTAAAGATCTCATGGCACTTTTCAAAAGGGAAAAGGAATAACCCCCTAATATTTTGACCTCCTGAAAAATGGTGAATCCTATCATGACTGTTAGTGCAACTTTACTATGTAAAATGCCTGCTGTATTTGGATTCAAAAAACAATTATTCAGCTTGATGATAATTACTGCCAAGTGCTATAACATTTTAGATGTAAGTTCTTACTTTTAGATACCTAACATAATATAACTAAGAACAGTGTAACTTCTTATTTCTTTACATTGAGCTGACTGAGAGTTTTATCATGAGAGCATATAGCACATATAGTATATAGCATGATAGTGTTGAAAAGGGGAGTCTTGTAACATGGGTGGGTGTGTAACATAGTGTTGTGATAGTGAGAATCATAATAATGATGGTGGTATAACTGACAGTTACTGAAATAATACTGAACCAATATCCCTGCAGCAAAGTTGGGGTATGCCCAACAAAGCTATTTTTACAACTAAGATTCATAGACCAATGCAGGTAGGTTGCAGTTTGGCATGCAGAGCTGCTGTATCTCTCTACACTAGCAAGATGTTGCAGTCTCGTTGATACTCAGGATGTAGGCAGCTCCCACCGTATTATGCAAAATGATATCAACAAAGAATAGGTTTGTGAGAATTTTCATTTTAATAAGGACTTTGTAATCGCTTAAGTTTCTGGGTTTGAACTATTATTTAATTAACTGCTGGGATCTTATAGTGAAGCATATTGTAGAGCAAGTCCTCTGGGTTGCCAAATTGCCCTGTGCAAAAATACCTTTAGATAAATTAATTAATTAAAATTGCAAGATGATCTTGTCAAAGTCAAACTTAATTAGCTGCTGAGATTTCAAAGCTGTAATTATTCTGAAAGGATGAGTTAGTCAAACTAATTCTAGGAAATCACCACAATAAAAGCTTTATATACTCCTGAAATGGGAATACTCCTGAAAAGGGTCATTTTACCTTTAAAGGATTTGTAAAATCTCCCAAAGTGATGATGAGTGAGAGTGAGCAGAAGAGCAGCCCTCATTGTGGCAAAGTCCTGGCTCCATTCTGTGCTGCCTCAAAATGCTACAGCTGAGTTTAGCATCTTGTAGTGGAGGATTGGTCGTAGCAGCTCACTACTGTGTGGTGGAACTCATTGGTACTTTGTGTTGTGGCACTGTGCTACCTACTTCCTGATGATCATGCAAAAATGAAGATGAGCCTTTTCTTTTCATGTTGTTCAATTGACGAGGCACTCTTCCTGATTGGGTTTGTATCGCCAGTCAAATTAGATTCCGGATAAGTGATCTAAATAACTAATTGCAGTTAAGCACATAGTGTTATGCCTAATGTAGGATTTATGTTGTGTATGTACAATAGTAGGAACTTTCAAATGCTTTTCTTTCCAATATCTAACCAAGCAGGAGATTGTTCCATTCTGAGAGCATTACACCAGGGTAATAACTGTTGTAATCAAAAAGCCGCATATCGCTCAAAGGGATCAGAGAATTTTAACCTTCACACCTTCTGATCCATCTGAAGTCCAGTCTTCACAAGATCACAAGATCGGTTTAGATGAAGAAGTTCATTTGGCCCATCCAATCTTATCCCTCCAGAGCTTCCATCCTACTGTTCCCCTATCAACAACAACAACAAATTTATTTGTATAGCGCCTTTCAGGTCTAGAGGACATACCAAAGCACTGGACAGTCAAGGTCGTGCACCCAAGCTGGGTTATGGGATCAGGAGGGGTGGAGGGCAGGGAGGGTAGGGTTAGGAGGGTGACTGAAGATGAGGTTGAAGAGGAAGCTCTTGAGACAAGCCTTGAAGAAAAAAGTGCAGAGTATCTCTTCAAGACTTCGTCTAACCAGAAGTGTCCCATAAATGTTTGAAAACCCTTCCCCCTCTCCTATCGCTGCTATTTTCCCTGATTAGCATGTATCCTTGTTGTAAGTTATGTTCACTTTCATCTGTCTAAAGCGAGTTCCTTTTTAATCCATGGACAGAAGTTAAAATTCCATTTTAGGTATTTAAAAAAGAATAAGTATTACCCTACAAACCTTTAAAACTTATAAGTTTAGAAAAAAAAAGGAATTACAAACAATACTTATTAACACCTTCATATGTTTCCCTAGGTATCTATTTTCTTTTTTCATGTAAAATAGTTTTGTCTAAACAGTGACTGATTACTAATCATTTTGGGGAAACAAGCTTGAAGAGGCTACTGAGTCTGACTGTGAAAAGATGATCTAACCTGTATGACTGGGACTTAGAAACTGCTCCCATGCCATCTCCCTCCAGGTTCCAACATTCACTGATTTAAATAAAGGTATTTTTAAGGCAACAGGGAAAGAGAGAAAACGTGTTTATCTTAATAGAATCGATTTGTGAATGCTTGGATTTTGGGTGGGCTCTTTAAAACAACTTGCTTGAATAGAAATGAAGCAATTGACTGAATTGAATTGCCTTTAGATAATATAGAAAGAGAATGGATACAGGAGTGATTACCAGGCAATGAAGGAATCGTGTAATTTTCTATAAACATTGCTGGATACCTGGAAATGATTCGCAATAATGTTCATTGGAAAAAACAGTTAATGGTCCACGTGTGATGCAATGCAGTTAAATTAATTGTGTGTTATATCAGTGATCATATGTGTACTGCAGCATTATAAGTACGATTTTAGAGTTTTCTACTGTTTTACTATTTGAGCAGTAACAATAACTTCTCTCAATTTAACTAGACATTAATGATCCCATTGAATTATTTGAAAAGAGAAGGATATTTCTTTCTGTGTCCCAGTCAACAATCATCCAAATGTCTCAGTCACTCATTTCTTGACTGTTTGTGTGACTTAGCTGTGTGCAGTTTGGCTGCCATATTTTGCTTCCTGATAACAGACATTTACACTTGATAGCAATTACCTGTGAAACACTTTTAGATGCTTTTATGACTGTAGGCGCTATAAAATTATTATAGATTTCCTCTGCAACCCTAAAATTTCCAGGGGCTTAATTCAGCCTTTAAACCACCAATCAATTTGGTAATACTTCACGTCTTTGGCATTCAGGTGAAATTTCACTGTCACAAAATGTGATTGTGTGGTAACTCTGTATCAGTGGTGTAGCGGGGAATATTTTATACAGTTTCACCATTAATAAGGACACTGCAAATCATATGATTTACAATTGGTTCCATTTGGTCATGGATTGCTGGTTAGTTCATTCTGAAATCACCATGAAGTACAGTAATAATAGACATCAGTATGAGGAACAATAGGCAGAAACCTTTGGCCTTCAGAAGGTGTTTCATTCTAATCCAGTAAATGTATTTGGGATGGCGCCAATCAGAACAGTCGGTGTGAAACAGGTCAGTAATTTTAAACCCAGCACAGCTGCTCAGGTCACTGCGTTTCTCTAACAGCCACTGTCAAAGCCTCAACTGGGTTGGAGAGTTATCACATACAGCTTCTATTGAGAAAATTAGATTCTATAAATAAATTTGATTTTAAGGATTGCTGATGATGCAAACTCTGACAGCTAGTTGCTGGTGGGATTAATTTATTTACAAAGTAAATTAAAATAGCATTTTAATTGCAGTAGATTCAGAGGCACTAATTTTTATTTTATGAAATGACAGATACAATGTTAAGTGGTATGCAGTGTACACTGGTTTGACATCTGCTATCCTGCAAACTGCACTTCGTTTTGATTCATTTTCATCTAAATATATAGAAAATATATATTTAATAGAGACTGCAATAAAATAATTCACAAAGATTTATAATTGACTTTCACTTCAATGTGGGGAGAACTGAAGGGGATGGGGGAAAGTAGGGATTGCCTTTTTCTTAGTTTTCGAATTTGCTACCTGGATGAAGTACTAACAGAGGAGGAAGGGTACTTATATTTGTTATTCAGGTTGTAAGACCGATCCAGTCAATGCAATATTTGAGGAAACATGCAGTGCTGAAAAAAATAATTCCACAACATTAAGAAAATGTTTAAGTCTCCTAAATCAAGGGTGTTTCTTTTCTCAGAACTGAATTAAAGCAAAAAGTATCATTCCCATCACCAGTTGTTTTCTCCACTCTGTTATCTTACTGTCCAACAAATGACCTTTACCAGTTGCACTTTATGAATGGCCAATTGAAGATGAGTGCTACCCAGACATTGATAGATTTTTAAAAAAACAGAGGGATTAGGGGATATGGGAATAGAGCAGGTAATTAGAGTTAGGTCTGAAGATCAGCCATGATCTTATCGAATGGCGGGGCAGGCTCGAGGGGCCGAATGGCCTACTCCTGCTCCTAATTCTTATGTTCTTATGTTCTTATTCCTAAAGTGAAATTTTGCCTCAAAACTGTTCTTTAACCAGCTATGTTTTTTTTTAGGGCAATGGCCCTGACTCTTGGTTTGCAACTCTGAATCTTCACCCAACAGTTGTGGATTGTGCGTCCATTTAATTATAGTGAACGTAACATTTTATTTATAGCATCCCATTTAATTTTGCACAAAAAAACAGAGTGAATATAGTGAAAATATTGCGGCCATGAAAAATACCAGTTATACAGTACTGTATATTTTAACTGTTTTTGCTCGCCTAGAACAAGTTTTTTTAAATTTTGTTGCAGCCACATCGTGGACCAATAGACAAAGGCCTTTCACAATATTTCCTTGAAGCCAGAATATATACCATTTACATGGTTTCATGAAGGGTTAATCCTTGAATCAAGCCTTCCATCGAAGGTTAACAAAAGCCCATTGGATGTTAACAGACTTGCTCTTAACATTGCTCCTGAATGTAACTGCACTACTAATGTACATCTTGTACCTTCAGGGATCACAATTACTTGCAGATGGTGAATAGAAAAAATGTTCTGTTACCTGCTACAACAATGGGCTTTCTTATTCTATACATGTAGTTCAACCTCCAAACACAGATGGATAAGTGTCAGCCAGAGATCATGCTGTGTTTATTAATGAGTTCCTTAAACACAGCACATTGCACAATGCAGAAATAAATTAATTTTTAGGAACAGTATTTGACATTTGCTAATGCCTGAGGCTATTGAAGTAAATAGAATGTGAGAAAGTATAAGCAAACAGGAAATATGAAATGAAATCCAACACCTTTGTGAGACAACTCCCTTCTGCTTTCTCAAAGTAATAATAATCCTTGGATTTGATATAGTGCCTTAGCACATCATCGAGACGTTGCAAAACACTTCACAGGATATAACTGTAAAATGGATTGATTGTGTATTTTGTGGGCCAATTTGTGCACATCAATCTTCCTTAAACAGCCATTGAGTGAGTGACCAATTTTATTTGATGGATTTGTTGACCAGGACACCAGGAGAAACTCCCTTCTCTTTCGAAGTGCCATGGGATCTTTAAAGTCCACCTGAACAGGCAGACAGGGCTTCGGTTTAACATCTCATCTGAAAGACTGCGCTTCCGTCAATGCAACACGTTGCCAACACCCCATTCGAGCGTCACCACATTGGAGTGTCAGATTATGTGATTCCAAGTCCCAACATGGAGCTTGAACCCACAGCCTTCTGTCTCAAATGTGAGAGTGTTACCACATAATCAGTTAAACCAGAATGACTGATAAAGGTGACATATTAAAGTCTTTGGGGATTGAGATGGAATTACGGTGCTGGTTCTTAGTTGCAGAGTGTGGCTGAAACTTAAATTAGCCATATTTTAGAACCGACCATACATACAGTGATCCATCACATAGCCAGTGGATAAGGACAAAGAATCAAAAAGTCAAAAATAGTGTCAAAGTACTAAAAACTAAAGAATATAACAGTATTTATATTTTGCAACAGTATATGGATGTACCAGATCCTCTTCTATTTAAGAACTATGTCACAAGAGATAAAAGGAAGACCATCATTAAGGCAGCAAAACCAAGATGCTTCTTGACTATTGTCCTAAAGTCTAAATGCAGGAAACAGAATGGACCTTTAGTTGATCAATTCTAAATCTGATGTGGCTGGGATTCACCCAATTGAAGCTGAATGAATTTGTGCAATGGGCAGTTTCAGGATTCAAGCACAAAATCAGAACCTCCCTGTTTAGCTTGTAGTTAAGGAGTGAGCCAGTTGAACGACTGAGTCAACATTTCATCTGTTGGAATGCGAATTAATCATGAACTGTAAAATGAAATTTACCCAACCGAAAGAGCGAGTTACAAAAATCTGGTTTCAGTCATACTGTTTAAATTAGACGAGTGCAAGGATTATTGCTTCCAAATGGTATCTTATCCTTCGATACTATACCCAGTGTAACAAGAAACAGCACATAAGGAAGGTCATTAAGGATCACGTATTGCTTGGAAAAAGAAGTTAAAGTAACTAGCTCTTATATGAAATAATGTAACAGCCGACTGCAACCAAAGGGGCGTAATGCTCAAACAATAGATGACAGATGTCTCAAACAACTGACTCTCGTAGTTTAAAAAAATGCTAAGCATTACTTTATGATCTCTTACCTTGATATTTGTGATGCCCCAAAAGGCAAAACAATTGAGCAGAAAATTAACACCATAACAAATGACAAATTAACATCATAGCTGCTGAACTGAACATGGCAATTGTTCTGATGGTTCCAGGTTGAATACCAGTTCTACTGAATAATAAGCATTATATTTATCTACATAGACTGAGCCATTCAAAGGAAGGGTGAGGGCAAGTGCACTTCTTTGAGTGGACACCCATCTTAAACAAAAATGAATTGTTTGTTGCCGGAAAAAATTATGCAATCCCAAACGTCTCTTTGCAATCTGCTGAAAATAAGCTTGATGTAGGATGCAGAAATAAGACCTGCCATATTCACAATAAAATACTTGAATTATCTGATTTTTTATCTGATTTCTTTTAACATGGCATACGATTACATCCTAGCACTGACTACGAGAGCTAGTGTTTTGTGATTAAAAAAAAGTAATAATTTTTAATCACAGCTCAAGAGACCGATTCAGACACGCCTACACATAATAAGGTTAAGTGACATTGAATTGTTTTTCATCCCACTCCATTGATTTAGCTCATTGTTACAGCAGTCGATCTTTAGCTCGACTGTGAAATATCCTCACAGAAACAAACTGAGAGCTGCTTACATTCTAACTCACTATTTATAGTAAATCTCAAACCACAGAACCTTAAATAATCCCTTTCGTATTCCAAATTGGAGGTTAGTGTATTGTAACACTATTTTAAGATTAAACAAATGACAGCCAAACCATACTCTTAATACTAATGGCTTTACTGACTCATGGAACTAAGCAGCAAGACACGTGTCTATTGAAGTCTTATAAGAACTAGGGTTTATTCACTCAATATAGCATGGAAACCTAGTTCTGCTCTTATTCAAATTTTAGACTAATGTACTGTAACATTAGTTAAACCATGGAATCCTAACTAGCCTGCAGTGACTCTCCCTCTTCATTTTTTCCATTGTTGCGGAATATACTGTTCATTATTACCATGTTTTCCATCTGTCAATATTCTTAACGACTTATATAATTCTTCCCTCACATTTTTATATCTTTCATTGTTCTCTTTTCAGTCCTTCTATTGTTTGTTCTAATGTGAACTATACTACGGAAATTAGGTCATATAACTTACTGCAGTGCCTCCACCTCTCTCCTGTTGATGGATTATTCAGAATTATGTCTCCCGAGTTCTGATACAATGCTTGTAAATGCAGGTGTAATTAAAGCCCTCAACCCAGAACAGGGAATTGTCTTGCTCCCTAGAGCAAAGCATTTGTGTTGATCAGCGACAATGTACTGCAATTTTAAATTAAATTAAAAAGCGAGGCTGCCTACCATGTAAAAGGGAAGGGTAAGAGGGCAAGAATTATAGGTCAAAATTGGGTTAAATGGTTTATTTTTACTTAAGCAACACAAGCTGTTATTTCACAACCCAATAGGACTGTCTGAGCAGATCTGACAATCAAGTGTTCAGGGCGGCCTTGAAAAAAGCAAAAAATGCAGTGACTAAAAGGTAACCTTTTGAAGCCCAGGTTAGGACACACAACCGATTCTAGAACAGAAATGTCAAACTCTGCTGGTCTTTAAGGACAGCACTATCAAAGAGCTTTAAATAAATCTATTGACTGATTTTTTTAAACAAATATATGCTCATAGTCCTCAAACATTTCCACTGCAACAGGTATTTTTTGGATGTTATCAAGACTAGTATGTGACTGTTAGAAAATGATTTTCATTTTTTGCATCCAGTATTAGACTAATATAGTTTAATCACTTTTATTTCTTCATAAACATTTTAAAAAGTCGTATTTGCCCAATGGCTGGATTATACTTTATTAACTACTGATGAATACTGCAGTGGATACTTTTAACTGTCAATTGCAGAGAGGTACTGAAGTAACTAGAAGGTTTTATTCTGGTAATTATGCCATGCATTACAGAGGAACAATCCAGCAATATTAGACAATGTACTAAATAGCCTGGAGGTGTAGGCTGAGATTGTGTTGCACTCAATGAGAGAAGATAATGGAAGTAAACAAACAATTTCCTTATAATAAGTCAAGGGAAAAATAAAGGGACCATGAGAGTAAGTTAACAATAAAGATAGATCTCACTCAATTAAAAGGAAACTAGATCAAAGAAGTTGCATTCAATTCAACGAATAGATAATGGTCCTATTGAATGTCAGAAAAAAGATCCAGGTAGCTAAACTAGTATGTCAACAGAATAAAATAAACACTGAATGTTATCGTCTATCTACTAGATGAATCTAATAAATACAAGATGATGTTTACAAAGTCATGCTACAATCTTAAGGGATTCCTTGCATTCACCTTGATTCATTGAATCTATTATGCTGAAAATTAGACTTGGGAAAGGTACAGACTCCTGCATTTAGAATATTTAGTGTAATTATAAATAAGCAATAATTGCTTTTGATATAACGCCTTTCCGGTTGGCAGGACATCTCAAGGCGATTCACAGGATTTACTGTGAATGTTGTGAGTGTATTTTATAAGGTAATTTATTGATTTATTGTGTTGCCAATTGAACAAAGCGTCAATCTACAAAAGACAATATAAATACAATATGATGTGTCCAACTTAGCAATGGACAATGAGTCTGGTTCTGACAAAAAAAGGACTTACTGTAAAGCAGCAGGCAACTAGAAGAAATCCAGCAAGAAAGATAGTATTGAGTGTAAAATCTTTATATTTCCTCCAGTTATTTATTGTCCTGCTGTTTTATGATTATTTTATATAACTTGCTTTTTCTTAAAAGCTTTGTCTCAGCTGTAATTTGGTCTCCCATACATTAGGGAAGAGAGCTAGTGATGCCCAGGGGCTGCTTTCATGCTGGTGTTATTGGAAACCATCTTACGAGGAATGAAGTATAATATGGAGAGAATGCCAAGAGTAACAAAATTAAGTTCAATTTATATTCACTTTATGTTGTACACAAGTCGACACCTGATCTCAGTCTGTGACACAATGGCAGAGCAGAAATGTGGCATTGCTCCACAGAACAGGAAACATTAGAGTCAACCCAGGCTAGTCACTGTCCTCATACCAGCTGTTTCAGAAGTACAGGTGCAGGCCAGCTGCTCACGCTCTTGCTGTGTGTACAGGGGGAGCCTAAAGACACAGCAAAGTAATGAAAAATTGTGCATGGAGGGAGACAAATGAAGGATTAATTCTGGCCAGTGGGGAGGTATGATAAATATCTTCACACAAAGAAGGTTGACCAGATAATTCTCAAAGTCATGGGTGAAGATGTTTATCGTATCATGTTGCTGGTTTCTGCTTCCAATATTTATAATGTGCTGTTCAACCAGAACCAGAGCTCGAGGAACATCCTTGAATTAAAACTTTTTATCTTGTGATCCTTTCACCAGATATTCGAGGATTGCAGAGTTTCCTAGATCAAGCCTCTCGCCAGGGGCTAGACGTGTCTCTGCAGAGAATTGATAGGAATATCAGTCGAATCTTTGCCAGCCTCTTCACGACGATGAAAACTGAGGAGCTGAACCGCTACAGGGACACACTGCGCCGAGCCATTCTCCTGCTGAGCCCGCGAGGGGCCCAGGTTTTTATCAACGAGGTCAGTGCTGAACATGATTGACAACTGTCTTGTGCCGTATGCCTCTCTGATCTAATTTGATATTGTAGAACTGTGTGTTTGTGTCACATGCACATGGGTGTGTGCGTAACTGTTCCTGTTTGTTTGGGAAGGGGTGTGTGTGGGTGAGGGGTGGGGGACTGGAGTAACAATTGGGTGGGAACTGGAATAACACTGAAGGGGGAGCTGGAGTTGTGATTGGGGAGAGCTGGAATGATAATGGGGGGCTCGGGGTGGGGAGTTGCATGACTTGTTATCCTTTAGCTCTTAATAAAATGCAGGGAATCCTTTATGATATCATTATGGTTAGCAACATGACCGGCAATCACAGTGCCAGAGCTCCAGAGAGTGAGATGTAGCTTCCTTTGATCAGCATTGCAGGCAGTGTCTCTGCTTGTTTCAATTAGCTCTATTACTTTTCTGTTAAGTTTACAAAACCCGTGTGTCTCATCGTTCCATAAAGCCTATAGTTTATATTTGTTCTCAAAGAAAACAACAACGTCTTTATGCAGTTAGTAAATCAAATGTTTCTCCCCAATCCTCTGTTTGTAATTCTCTACTATCACTTGTCAGGGATGAGTTAGATGCTGTAGCTCTGTACGTGACTTCTCCCTCACTAGTGACTTGCTGGTGTTCTGAAGAAGTGTTAATATTCTAACCAGGCATCTAATTCTTAATGATGACAAATATCAGAGAAGAAGAAATCGAGCTGTTGAATTACAGCTGCAAAACAACACTTACTCCCTTCATTAGGAAATGAAAAGGGGAGGAAGGGGGAAGTGAAGTGAGTGGCAGTTTTCTCATTAGATGTCCAGGACTTTTAGACTCTAATTCCATCTGTATGTGGAAGCAACATCTTGTAGAAAGGCTCAGAAGAGCTGTGACAGGTCACTGATTGTCAGAGCCACTTATTAGTTGTGAAAGTTGTGAGCTGAAGGAGAATATAAATGTGACCTGGATTAAGATGTGCAGAGAATGCTGGATATTCACATCCATTACAGAATGATTTCTTTAAATGCATTTTATCAGAACTGCCGAACCAGCCTTGAGATCTATTTCTGAAATGTTTAGTTTGAAGCATTATTTTACTCCCCATTTTGATTTTCCTGATCTTTCAATTTGCTTCAGTGGGTAGGAAAAGCCACATATTAGCCCAAGGGCATCTTGCAATGAGATAATAGTAGCTGCAAGTGTGGAACAGCACACAGACAGATAGACATACAGGCCTTAGGTACTTCCAATTAACGTAAATGTTTCCTGTATCGAAGTTGCACGTTGTAAGGTGAGTAGATGTTCAGTACTGATGTAACATAACACAAGTCATTCTTGGCAGCATGGCTAGATAGAGTTTTATCTTAGACCCCAAGCAGACAACCCTTATCGGTAAGTCATGGGACATGTCTCTTTTAATATTTGCGAAGGATGATACACCAGGTACTGTGCAATGCAGGAATCTTATTCACTCAGGTCTCCTTAGTAAATTACTTTTACAGCAGCATTTTCCAAGATTGATTGTGGTCAGTTCCAATGCTTAAAAATCGGTGTGTCATAATAGAAATAAAATACCATCTATTCCACAAATGTAGGTCAATTAAGAACGAACTTGTATTTTTATTGTCCCTTGTCACATCAAAACATCTCAAAGCACTTCACAGCTAATTACTGTTAAATTTTAATAATAATGAAATCCTTGCATTTGATATAGAGCCTGTAATATGAAAATATCACAAAGTTTTGGTATTTGTAGGCAAACACAGCAGCCAATTTGGGTATAACTGCCCCACCAATCATCATAAAGCAAATACCCAATTTTTCATCCTGAAGATTGTTGATTAGAATACCAGGGGACACTCCCTTTCCTTTTCAAGAGTGCAATGAGATATGTAACCTGAACAGGCAGATGGGACTTTGGTTTAACATCTCATTCGAAAGAGGGATGTACCTCAAACAATGCTTCCCCAACATTGCCTGGGAGTAGAGTCGGCCTAAATTAAGACATTAAAGTCCACATCAGCATTTGAGTCAGAAGTAAGAGAGCAACTAACTGAGCCAGGTTTAAGGTCTGTGTTTATAGGCCACCCATTTGAGGCCGACCATGCTCCCACTAACAGACAAACACATGACTAATTAATCTGGAGGAATTTTGGTCAGGTCAAAACAATTTTGAGTGGTGCGTTGCAATCTTTCACATGAACAGGCAGATGAGGACCTGGTTTAAACTTTCATCTGAAAGACAGCATATCTGGTTAGGGTTCCACCAGTACTACACTGGGGGATGTCCCAGACTATGCCCGATGTAGGTTTGAATAAACAAACTTCTGACCCATAGACAAGAGTTGTGTCAATGAGGAGTTGTATCAAGTTGACGATGTATCACTTAACATTGTCTCCCGATTGTTTTCAAACAAGGCTTTCATGTTGACAAATTATTAGCTTTTTAGTTTTCCTATTTTTCCGCATAAACAGAAGATCAGTTTGTTTGCCATTTAGTAATTCTTTAAAATGTCTGAATCCCAGAATAACCAGTGAGTTTAATCCCATTGCTGCTGATTGATTTCCCAGGGAAATTTTGCAGCTGTATATTTCATTGTCAATATTAGATACTGCAACCTTTTTGGGGGAGGGTGAAAGTCTGTTGTGTACTATTATTTTTAATTATCTTGTGACTTTTGCTGTGCCTGTATGATGTATTGCATCAATTTAAATTCTGTACATTCTTATTCTCTGAGATGGACTTGGGAGTCTTTTATTCAGCAATTATTGATCTTTGGCAGTCATTACTCAGTTTTCCCATGAAGATTCTGCAAATGTTTGGCTGATTGGCTTGCGTCAGCGCCTCTGCACCACAGGCTCTGGCAGCGTCGACCTCCATGGTTGTACACTTCAACTCACCAAGCCAGTCAGAAATCTGGGTGTCTTATTCGACCCTCAACTGTCTTTTCTTCCCCACATCCAAGCCATGACCCGCTCTGCCTTCCCTCACCTCCGTAACATTGCCCGCTCCACCACTACCTCACCCCTCAGGCCACTGAAACTCTTGTTCATGCCTTCATCATTTCTAGGCTCGACTATGCAAATGCCCTGCTTGTCAGCCTTTTAACTTACTTTATATTTTCATATTTTCCATCTGTACCATTTTTCTACATATTGTAATTATTTTATCCAAGTTTTCTTAAAAAAATCATTTGGATATCATTCCGTTTCTTCTTTTAGAATATATCATCCATTTCGAAAAGTGAGAGAAGCTTTTTGGAAGTGTTTTCCCATGACCTGAACAAACTGGTTTGGCAACCAATTAAAATGTAAACTACAGTACTGTATTGCTCTTGTGTACCTCCTAGTGGCTGGTTTCAGCTTTGCACAGGAGCTGAGGACTCTGGGCTGCAGGATACTCATACTATTGGGGGGAAATAAATAAAATTATAAATTCTTTGGGGAATGGAACTATTTTATGTTGTGGGTCATTGGTAACTTTACGAATCTTGATGGGTGAGAACATGAAATTCCTGCTTGTCTGTACTTTCACTGAACTTGTGAGTGTGTCAGCCTCTAATGGAAAATAGATAATAGATTTCCCATTATAAACTTACGCAGCCAAGATCCATAGATTTTACAATTAATTGGAGAATTGGCTCCATTATGTATCAAAAAGAAAATACTGTACATTGAATTCGAATCTATATCAAAAATAGCTGATTGTGTGCTGTTTTGTGCTATTGTTCTCCTGTCAACCTGTCTGCCTCAGTTCTTTTAGTATTTTACAATAATGCTAATCTGAGTCTGAACGGAGCTGGCTCAAGGTAACGTAGCACGTTACGTGAACAAAACCAGTAGCGTAAAAGAAGTAGAGTCGCAATACGTAATGTTAATGTACAATAAAGCTCCATCATAATCAATTGAAATCACCCCCCACCCCCCCCCATACACACAGATAATAAGGCTAAATGTTCAATTGTCCGAATGAACAATACAGCTGAATACCATAAAAAGGCTTCAGCTATCTGCACTTAGAAGCCTATTAACAGAATAAAAATAAAGGTCAATGTAATATTGCTCTGTTGTTACAAGATATCATAATGAAATAAGATTATATTTACAAAGCCACACTATTGACGTGAGGACATCCTTTTACTCTTTCAATATAATGCTATGCTGAAAATGAGATGTGCCAATGGGCAGACTTTTGTCTTCAGAATCCTACATCTAATTAATCTTGTGAGGCTGATATAGTGAAGTGAATTAGGAACAAAGTGTCAATACATCAATTTCATGAACATGGACAAAACCACTTGTTCCACTTTGATGATTGACAGTAAAAGTCTAGTTCTGACACAAAGACTTGTTGTACAAGGAGTAGATAATTAGCACAAATCCAGCAGAAAGGCCTTTATTGAGTGTAAAATCTTTAATGGTTTCCATGCTTCATTTATTTATTGTCTTGCTGTTTTGTGTTTACTCTGTTTTGCACAAATTGTAATTTATTTAGTTTTCTTCTGCATTCTAAATGAAAATAAATACATGCTGTATTGGTTTATTGTGGGATTTAGCTCACCAGGTCCCCAAGCATGCAATTTCTAATTCCACACAGCCAGCGAACTGGGAGAAGGGCCAACATAGAAGTGAGTATTTATTCATTAAGGCAAGTTCCATAAAAGCCAACATCTGCCAGGTTAACCTAGGATAGATACCCAGTACTCATAATAACCAGCTCAAGAATAACATTATCAGAATCTTGCAGTGGGTTAAGTCAGAAAGTGTAGCCCAATGGGGTTAGCTTTAGAAGATGACAATGGATTAAAATTAAGTGAATCTAGAGACTGCACGATGACCACCTGTGGAACATGACTTCGGGCCACAGGTTTGAATTATATCCCTGGGATCATTGTGACATATTGCAATTAAATTATATTTTAGGCGAGCAATTAACGATGAAAGAATTTTGTTGGAAATATACATATTAAAGGAAAAAGAAAGTTGTGGAGTGGAAGAATATGTTTTGCTTAAAATATTCTCCCTGTCCATAGTCAAAAAAATACATTTATAAATATATCTTGTACTTCTGGCAAGGAATATTCACATTCAACACTTTCCTCAACCTGCTTTTCTCATCATCGAGGCAGCTCTGGTGCAGAATGTTCGGGGAGGAGCTGGGTCTGTCCTAGAGAGGTTCCATTTGCTATACTGGGAGCAGATGCTTTAATCTGGCATTGTAACTCAGCTGGAGCTACTAGATTCCAGGAATACATGGATCTGGTTTGGTGTGTTCTTATCAAGGTTTATGCAGGATTAACCTATCTTCTTTTTTCAGACAGGAATTTTAATGATATACATAATAAAAGTTATGATGAAAGGCAGAGGATATTCAATTACAAATGTAAAGTATTATTGTTCCCTTTAAAAATATGCAAATTAAATGATTTACAAGCAACAACACTAGGGCTTTGTGACAGCATTTCAACAATAAATCCTTCTGTTCAATCAGGAGAAGGTCATTAGTTATGGTTTAGTCCTTGAGAATTTGAGCAGATTATTTCTTCTTATGCAGGTGATTGTTGCAATGAATTTGGGATTATGATTATCCTTGATTTCCCAGTATTATTCCTAATAATAATCCTTGCAATCGAAATAGTGGCTTTCATTGGTAGGACATTTCAAAGCACTTTATATTTAAAAGTGGATTTTAAATTTTAGGATTTTAAATTTTGGTGACTGAATTTGTAAGTGAACATGGCAACCAATATGCACCAAGCCCATTCTCTTTTATACGTCATTATGGACCATTGAGAAGGTGACAGGGATATCAAATTATATCTCTCCCAAGGTATGTTGCTGCTTAGCTGTCAGCTATTACTTACAATGGAAAAAGAAAACACCAACATGTCTGCATCCACAATTGAATTATCCAAACTAATAAGAACCATGACCCAAAGCACCTTTAGAATTTTCAACGCAATTATATAATCTCTTGCCTCACACACCAAGATTATTTTTTTTGCTGGATCAAGGAAGGGGCTTTCTACACTCAGCTGTTATGTGTGCAGTCTACCTGTAGTTTTCAGACACTTGCTAATGTTTAACTGTTAAAAGGTCTATTGTTAAAAGCAGCGGTCAACAATTCAGGCTCCCAGATCAATATCCTACATTGTAATGCTGTCTCCTTTCTGAGTAAATGTCCCTTTGGATGATGTCATGGGCCATGCAGATAATTCCAGCTTAATATCTGTGATATAAGATACATATCGTGAATACCTTGTCAGCTGGAGTAGTCCATTGAACCAGGGAGATCCTGTATCCAATTGAAGGGATGAAGTGTGAATTTTTATCTTCTGAACATTAAACTTTGAATGAAGTTTTCACTGCTTGCTGAACAGCTTTTTGATATGTAATTCACAATGGGATTTGCTTTGATATTAAAATGAAATGATTAAATTTCTTAATTATTTTAAAAACAATACATATAACCCCAAGTAATTAAAGTTCAATCTTTCATTAAATTTAAACACTTGTGACATTTATAAATGTTGAAGCCACATTGAGATACCGTAGCCCAAGTCGTTTATATCTTACAGCTGTCTTGCTGTTGTTAATTGCTTAGGTATTGTTCAAAATATGATGTGGAAAACTCCTCTCCTGAAATGGTTCTGTCAGGTTCCTATCTAGCAATAGTTTGTAAAATCTCTAAAACACATGTGAATTAAATATAATTTGATATGTTAGTTTATTTGCCACAGCACTGCTATTTCTTCACCAGCAAAGTGCAATTAAGAAGCTCTTGTCTCATCTGTTTTATGCATTATTCAATTGAGTTTGGTCACTTATAGCAAGTGCACTTATAAATCAATGAGCAAGGAGGCTGTTATCACCATTAAGGATACCTTCAGATTCCATACAAAAAGTCGCTTATATTGATTTCAAGATTTCAAGCTTGTTTGTTTACTGGAGCCAAATCATTAGTCCAGCAATGTGACTCGGCCCAGCTTCACTCCATGCCCACGGACTTTATTATTTATTGCTCTTATTTGCCCATAGTGGAAGCTTCAAGAATTGAAACAGACCAACCATAATTAACACTTTGTTTTCAATCGCAATCTCTCAGGCAATGTCAAGATTCCTCCTAGAATTTATTTTCTTATTGCCAGAGCATTGTTGCACACTCAAGAATTATATAAGCAGAAGTCTAGGAGTAGGTGGCTCCCTGCAATTACAGTCAGGGAGTTACATAGTGGTCGAGTAAAAAAAATAAATTGGTTACTCAGTCTATGACTGTATGTGGGCTACTGCTGTGTACAATTGGCTGCCGCGTTTCGCCCACAGTCACAAAATATACAGTCAATTCACTTTACAGTATATTCTATGAAGCACTTTGAGACGTCTTGAAGACATGATAAAGCCCTAAATCAAATGCAAGGATTATTATTATTATTGTAAATCTAAAGCTGGGGAGGAAATACAATTTAAAATAACAGGTGAAACTTAACTTAACACACTGTTTTAAAAGAAATCTTTTTGATCCCAAATGAGTCCAAACTGAATTAACTTGGACCTTGGTGGAAACGGCAAAATAATCAGTTTCTGAAGTTAATGATGCGAAAATGCATTATTTCAATTCTAAGATTCCAGGACACAATAAAAAGGATTCAAATACTTCAGACAAACACAATACAGTGTGAAGAATTCTATCATGATTCTAAAGATGACTATCTAACCCGTTGCCTCAATTTGTTGATCCTTCAATGTACAACACAACATGATAATAATCATGATGGAATATAGTTTAGTTCCAGCAATAATGTTTCTGAGCTCAAATAAATACAGTCATTGCAAGAGTTCACTGAGCAAAGACTGGGGGGAGGGGATTGGTGGGGAGAGAACTCCTAAGGGAATGATATCTATAAAACAGCTTTCCAAAAGTCTCTCTGAAGTCAACATATAATTTTGTGATATACAGTAGTTTGTCTCTA
This sequence comes from Callorhinchus milii, assembly GCF_018977255.1. Lineage (NCBI taxonomy): Eukaryota > Metazoa > Chordata > Chondrichthyes > Chimaeriformes > Callorhinchidae > Callorhinchus > Callorhinchus milii. Next base: position 16,288,067 of record NW_024704748.1, on the reverse strand, counting down.
CTTATTTTCTAGTTGCAAACTCTAGCAATTCTAATTCCTTCAATAAAAGAGTTGTGTGAGTCATTCCGCCCACAGGAATTGGTGTGCCCAAGCGATTATTGTGAGAATTAAAAACTTTACTTAGAAAACGGAAGAAAGATTAGAAGTTTGCGTGGGAGGTGTGAACGTGAACACAGGCATCGGCAGATCTCACTCAAGGTAGAAGTGTTAGCATATGTGGCAAAATGAATATTTATTGAATTTGAGGATACAAGTTTAACATGTGATATGTAAATATTAAGCCCTGTGAAATAAGCTCCACTGTTCATACTGACCAATGCTTGGCCGGCTTTACCAGATAATGTTGGCATGTGCTGCCAAACTATTAACTCAATAATGGTCCCTAATTAATAATGACTTACTTTACATAATAATAATAAAATAATAATAATAATCCTTGCATTTGATATAGCGCATTTCACGTCTTCGAGGCGTCTCAATAATAATAACAGTCTGCAAGTACAGAAATGGGAAAGCATGTATGAGGGATTCAATCTACTTTGATTGAAATAATACAGTTTATAAAGCTTAACTGCAGAGAACAACCCCTGATATTATGAAATTTTATCTTTGGAAAGGATAATACTACTTGTTAATATTTTATTGTTTTTTGATGGCAAACACACTTATGGTGAGGTGTTTTTACTAAGATGAAACGTGAATACATCTGAAGCTGTTTTGTGCTACTTATGTTGTCTCCAGAGTGTTGGCCTCTCATCCAACTATTGATAGCTGCAGAGGTGTGTTTCAGAGAGGTAGAGGTACAGGCACAAGGTGGCAAACATATTGGGCCATTATATCATTCTGCTGCAAGTTGCATAGTGACTGAGTGGGGGTTGCATTGGGAGAACTTCTAATTTATAAGATGGTAAATTCAGTTTACAAAAAAACTTAATGTGCATTAATGTTTCTGATGTGTATATAACATAACCTCTTTGATTCTGATGCTCTATGAGTTCCTGTCCTCCAGGCAATAATTTCGTAAAATTGCTTTTTGAGCATCCTTAATTTCTGCAGCAGCCTCCATGATGTGATGAGATCTTGATAATTCTATGCGGATGATGTTTCCATAGTAACCACTGCAATGAAACGGCCCAGCAAGGTTGTTTTGCTAGTATAAGGTATACATTGAATTGCAAGGAACATTTGTTCTGCAAGATGAGCTTAACTAGATTTCTATCAGTTACACATTTTACCTAAAGTCATTATGTAAAATATAATAAACGTAATGAATTTGCCATGCAAGCCTTGATGTCATGACAACAGTAATCTCTGTATACCTTCCTGGTGTATTACTGCCCAGTAGAAAAAACAGTAAGTAAATGTGAATTTAAAAAGTCATTGCTTAAAAGGACAATATTCTAGCTTTTAAGAAAGTTCAGATCATGGAACCATTTCAGAATTGACTGAATAATAATTCTTACATTTGATATAGAATCTTTTACATCAGAAAACCGCCTCAAAGCACTTCACAGGATTTACTGTAAAGTTTAGTGAATGTGTATTTTGAAAGCAAATGCAGCAGCCAATTTTCACACTTCAATGCTCCATAAACAACCATACCCAGAAACAGCTGAAAAGTGAATGATCTTATTCAATTTTATCTGGGGATAATGAAGGCAAAGATACCAGGGCAAACTCTTCTCTTTTCAAATCGTGCCGTGGAATCTTTCACATCCATCTGAACTGGCAACTAAAAGCCAGGACCACCTCACACCCAACACTGCACTGGCATGTCAGCTTTGATCATGTGAGTTCAAATACCGAACGTGGGTCTTGAACCAACAACCTTCTGACTCCAAGAGAGAATGCTACCAATTGAGTCAGGCTGACACACATACAGGCTGACATTATTAGCCACCAGGAAGGTTTATGCTGCAACAAATTTAATAATTCTTACAATGCAGATTTCTTCATTGGGAGATGTAAGTGACATGTTATTGTCATTGGGATTTATCATACGTCAGTGTTAAAAATGATGATCTTTTCACAATGTCTTCATAATATAATACAATAAAAAGCCAACTGTAGTATTATTAGCAAATAGCTTATATGGACCCATTGTGTCACCACTTTGGACAATGTCCTCTCATTGCAAACCTGGTAAAGTGGCATGTGAGTATTGTTACAAATGCCTGTTTAAATTTGTGACCAATCGTGATAAGGTCAGGGCAATGTGTTATGTTAGGCTTAAGTAAGGGATGCTATCCAAGTGCAGCAAGTGCCAGTGACCAATGTTCTGAGCTTTACAAAATGCAGGATTAATCTGAATATAACAGCACTTTCTACTGTCTGGTGGCAGATAGAAATTAATTACTTACAAAGATTTATTGTACTCTCCCAACCTTCTCCCTCCACCCAAAAAAAACTGTTGTTTACCTCCTCCTAAACTGTACTCACCACACCACTGAGCAAACATTGGATTCAAAAGAACCCCAAACAAACTGCTACGGTTTTATTGTAAAGAGAGTGTTTAATGTAATTCAAAAGGACTAAACTATATTCATAAGTTATGACTATGATCATGTGTAGTTATTGTGAAGATTTAGCAATTAGCCACAATCGTGACTGTTTACAGTTTAACATAAGAACATAAGAAATGCAAGATGAAAAAAGACCAAGGTCCATCTAGTTCGCCTTCAACCTTCCTGGCGATCGCATGCACATATGTCCCAAACTACCTATGTACTATATCCCATAATGTTATTTCCTAAAAGAAAACTAATCAGTGTTTGAAAGAATCAACATTTTTCTGCTTCAACCATCTCCCTCGGGAGCCTGTTCCACAAGTTCACTATTCGCTCACTGAAACAGTGTTTGCGTACATTTGTTAATTCCTTTCAATCACAGGCTGTGTCCTCTAGTTTTACTACTCTGGACAAGTTGAAGCAGCCTGTCATGATCTATATTGTTTTGCCCCTTTAGAATCTTAAAGACAGCAATCATGTCACCTCTCAATCTTCTCTTTTCCAGGGTGAACATGCTCAATTTACTTAGTCGCTCCTCATAGTCCAGTCCTTCCATACTCTCAATAATTTTATTTGCCCTCCTCTGTATCTTCTCAATTTCTCCAATATCCTTTTTGTACTGCGGCGACCAGAACTGTATACAATACTCACCAATGATTTGTACAGTAGCAAGATTACCCCACTTTTTCGGCTTACTATTGATCTTTTGATACATCCCAACATCTGCTTTGCTTTACTCACTGCCACAGAGCATTGTTGGGAGAGTTTCAATTCATTGTCAGTCAACACCCCCAAATCTTTTTCATTTTGAATTCATATTATTTTCCTTCTGTTCAAATAATAGTCCCTTCCTGGATTTTTCTTCTCCTTGTGAAGTACTTTACATTTCTCCATATCAAATTTCATCTGCCACCGATCTGGAATGTGTAATCGGAGTCTGCTCACACTAGTAGACCTCCGATTAGACAACTACTCTCTGAAGTGCTTACTTTTTTTCTTGTTTTAGAATACTACAGAGACTCGAGGATACATTCGGAAGAAACAACAGCTCTTTATTAAAACCTAGCAACCCTAGACTCCCTTGCATATAAGGAACACAAAAATGGAAGATACACAACAAGAGGATCAAACATAACTATCACACATAACTATAACAACAGCCAGCACAATACTAGATTAGTAAAGGAACATGGGACTAACTTTGACTGTACAGTACTCCTGCACACTTCAGTACATACCGGATGATGACTCTTAGGTAGTTGTTTTTCTCATGCTATTTTACTCTGTTAGCTGACTGTCAATCAAACAGCCCTGTACTCTGCAACAGAACACATGTAAGGGGTAGACCTCCCCATTCCCTTAAATATATGTAGTTATACATACATATTATTATATTATACATAACCTTCAGTCGGGTTTCCGTGATGCCCATAGCACAGAAACCGCCCTGGTCAAGGTCACCAATGACATCTTGACCATCTGCGACCAGGGTTCCCTCTGCCTCCTCGTCCTCCTCGACCTATCGGCAGCATTCGATATGGTCGACCACGCTATCCTCCTCCACCACTTGTCCTCCCACCTCAACCTTCAAGGCCCTGTCCTTGAGTGGTTTAGGTCGTACCTCTCCCACCGTCTTCATTTTGTTTCCACAAATGGCTTTTCCTCCACCCCCCGCACTGTCTCGTGTGGTGTCCCTCAGGGCTCTGTCCTCGGTCCCCTCCTCTTCACCCTCTATCTGCTCCCCATTGGTGATATCATCCGCAGACATGAGGTTAACTTCCACATATATGCGGATGACACCCAACTCTACCTTTCCTCCTCTACCCTCAACTCCACGACCACCGATGTCCTGACAGCCTGCCTGTCTGACATCGAGTCCTGGACGAGAGACAACTTTATTCAGCTCAACGTGCGCAAAACTGAGGCCCTCCTGATTGGCTCGCGTCAGCGCTTCCGCACCTTAGGCGCTGACAGCATCAGCATCCAAGGCTCCACTCTCCACCTCTCAAAGCCAGTCAGGAACCTCGGTGGTCTGTTCGACTCTGAGCTGTCCTTTCTTCCTCATATCCGCGCCACAACTGGCACCGCCTTCCATCACCTCCAAAACATCGCCAGACTACGGCACTACCTCACCCCTCACGCTGCTGAAACTCTGGTCCACGCCTTTATCACCTCAAGGCTGGACTATAGGAACTCTTCCCGGCACCTCCCTCCACAAGCTGCAGGTCATTCAGAACTCTGCAGCTCGTGTACGGTCCCGCACCGGGCTTCGCGACTACATCACTTACACCCTCGCTCACCTCCACTGGCTCCCCATCCTCCAGAGGATCGAATTCAAGATCCTCATCCTCACCTACAAGGCCATTCACGGCCTTGCTCCCTCCTACCTCTACGATCTACTATCCCCCTACTTATTCGCCCATACCCTCCGTTCCTCTGGCTCCGGTCTGCTCCACATCCCCCGCCCCAACCGCCCTACCATCGGTGGCCGGGCCTTCAGCCTCTCAGCCCCTAGGCTCTGGAACTCTATCCCCCAGTGCCTTCGCCTTGCTTCCTCCCTTTCCTCCTTCAAGGCCGGTCTCAAGACCTTTCTCTTTGACCGTGCCTTCAGCTCCCCTCTCGACTCTCTACCCCCTCCTCGCTCCTTCCCCTCACCCTGACCATTTCCCCCGCTCGGATCCCGACCCAACTGTCCAGCGCCTTGGGACGGCCTCCCGAAGTGAAAGGCGCTCCATAAATTAAATCTTGTTATTGTATTGACACATTACAAAAGACTGCAAGAATAGGCAAACCGTGACATAAACATGCTGGAGAACCATTAATTCTATGCTTATCAAATGAGATTTGGGACGGCCTCCCGATGTGAAAGGCGCTCTATAAATGTAATTTTGTTGTTCTTGTTGTTGATTTCCCATTAATAAATGCAGGAACCAAAAGTTCACTAGGATGAGCAAACAATGCGTTATAACCCATTCTATCAAATCCTATACAGACCGATGCTTGGTATGAAATATGCTTTAAACGCTGATAAAATCTTTACCAGTGCTGCAATCTAAAGCCTCAAGCTTGCAATAATGTTTTACATCAAACAGTTCTGGAAGATAAATTGGAGATGAACATTAATGCTTCTTTTTGTGCCTTAAGGCAACAGAAAATAATTTACTAGTTCCAACTGTAATGGTGTATTTTCATTGTATAGGGTTTCAAGCTTCTCATGCGGAACTTGTAATATGTTACAGTACTTTTTAGCATCTAAAAATAATTCAGAAATGCTAATTTAAAATGTTGTTTGATCATACTGTAGAGTGACAGTGCAAGATGTGTGCTATGTACCAGAACTCTGACTGCAAATCAGAAGGCAAAAATACTAATAATACTATAATGATAATCCTTGCATTTGAGATAGTGTCATTCACTCAAGAGGACATCCTGCTTCACAGGATAGAATCATAGAAATTTGCAGCGCAAAAGAAGGCCATTCAGCTCATTGAGCCTGCAGTGGCTCTGAGCAAGCTGCTCTTTCAATCCCACATCAATGTCCTATCCCCACACCTCTTCAAACCATCTATTTCCCTCTTGAAAACCAAAATGAACTCTCTCTCTACCACCTTATTTTGGCTTCACAGCCCAACTGGCTGACTGAGCAAATTTATGGTGAAGTGTAGTAACTGTATGAAGTGTACTAACTGTATTTTATAGGTGAAGGTGTCTAATGGGTGGAGAACCCTAATGGGTAAACACTTCCGTGCAGAAGAACATTTTCAAATATAAAGTCAGACGGCAGGAGTCACAGTGCTGCAGGATTTCCTGGCTTTTGTTTGTTGTACAATGCAGACTCTGGGGGATACGAGTTTTATGGAAAAAAGTGTATAATAGAATTTTCTGTGCCATTTGGTTTTGCAAATGCTTACGACTCACTTGCTGCAAAGGATATTTTGTAAAGAAAGCAACAACTGTCTTGACCTTGTCAAGAAGTTTCAGGAAAGCTTAATGTTTCAGGGATATGAATAAAACCATTTTAATATCAATCTTAGCTTATAGGGAAGGCTAAAATTAAATGAACAAAAAAAGCATTAATAATTGTCAAAGAACTATTGTAAAAGCTTCCAGTAAATGTCACCAATTTACTCAGCTCAGAATCTGTCATTACAGCACTTGATGTCAAAGCTGCTGTCAGTTGAGAATTGTAGGCAATAACCAGGGGATTCATTTTTAGACTATCTCTGAATTCATTTTATTGCAGAAAAATTCAAAATACATCAGAAAAATACTCCCACTTGTTAGTAGGAAGCAATGAAAATTCTAGGAAATATCTTGAAGTTTGCAAGTAGATATCGAGAATATACCAGTAAACACATCTGAATATTGTACCATGTTTATTGTCTTTTGTCTATCTTTTTAGTTTAGTAGAAGAGATGTACAGAGGTTAGATGTATAATGTAGTATAATGTAGCAATTTCAGACGAGTCAGTTAACTCCTTCAAGTTCTATCTTATTCTCCAGTGATCAAATCTGCATGAAATAGAAGGAAATAGGGAAACTATGGTGTTCAATGGGTTAGATATACTGATGTTTTTTTCTGCACCTTGGATGATGGTGTGAAAGTCTTCCCCCAGTTGAGTTGTGTTTTGGAGTGGTAGAACATTATTTATGCTTAGAATTGCCCACACAGTAAGTTCACAATCACAGCCATGGCACTATGAAGAAGTATCAAGGAAAGACCAAGCTGCTCACAGGAGGTAGGAAAATTGTAGGACTAGTTATTCTGAGCTCCTCAGCTATTGGAGTCCTGTAGCTCAGTGGTTAGAGCACTCGCTTTGCAAGTGAGCGACCTGAGTTCAATTCCAGGCAGAGGGCGAAACCTTGGGCAAGTTTCCTTACTCCACACGCCTAATAATAATCCCTCCAAAACCAAAAACAATAGTAAATTGGTCATTTTCAATCTACGACTGTTTGTGGGACATTGCTGTGCGCAATTGGCTGCCGCGTTCGCCCACAAATATACAGTCAATTCACTTTACAGTGTGTTCTGTGAAGCGCTTTGGGACGTCCTCCCGACGTGAAAAGCGCTATATCAAATGCAAGGATTATTATTATTATTATTATAGTGAGGCATTGACAACCTTAATGCAACAAGTGACTTACAGGGGAAGGGAAAAAAATACTTTTTCTGCAGCTGTTAGTATCCTACTTAAAATGAATACTGGATTTGAAGCTGTTCTTAGGGGAAGAGCACAGTTTTATAGTGCAAACCTGCTTTTAATACTGTGCTAATTAGCATGTTGAACTTTACTCAGATATGTGTAAGAGTGGGAAATCAAAGTCCCACAGTAATGCAATCAGATGTTCACCTGATATCAGGTCATGATTTTTTGCACTGAACTATTGATTTTTCTCATCCTGGCTCCTGTGTTCTGGAGTTGGTAACATTGCATTTTTTTCATCACTGGCCCTTCATGATTTGTTTCAACACCAACAATAAATTCACAGAATCTATAATTCCCATGACAGAAATAGAGCCTGACACATGCTGACAGAGGCTGGCCGGAAATAATGATGTTCAGCATCTCTTGAGGTCAGTTAAAGATACGTTCGTGCTATAATGTCATTCTCATTGTAGAAGACATCATGGGGATAGCTGTGTAAACTGCAGTGAATATTTGCTGAAATATAAATACAACTAATAGTCTAAAAAACACAAATATGTGGTTGAAATGTTAAAACCTTTTATTATATAACTGATATAGCTAAGTAATTTGTGATTCAACAGTAAGTGTTTTTCAGTCAGCTGGATATCAGACATACAGAAAACTTTAACCTTGCTTCAGAGTCACCAAACCAAATTACTGAGAGTTATATACATGTATGGCTTCAGTTTGTTCATTGTGGAGTATGTACTCGTACTCTCTTCCCAGAGGGATGCACCTTGCTTACCTAATCTGGGGTGTTTATTATGTGTAAAGTTTGGTGCTTTAAGTAACACAAAAACTGCACTGATTAATATAATAGCCACTGAGATAAATTTCATACAGCAGGAAGATTGTGAGTTAAATTCCCTACATGTCATTCACTTGCGTCGACTAGTTTGTTTATTCAGTCACTGCCAGGCTCAAACTGTGTGCTGCATACCCTCCAAGGCCAGTATATCTTTCCCAAGATAGAAGTACATTTGGGAGTATCCAAGATAAATAGATTCTCCAGGCCAAACATAGGCCATGTGATCACAAATTTCTGAAGTAAATCACTGTGTCTAAGGGAGACTGGTGGGGATCAAGCCAGACTGAGCTCCTACTTCAAGTAGGAAACTAATGTATAGTGGGGTGTGCTCCGATGTATAGATGGCAGTGCCCCAACCTGGCTCATTCCCTGGGCAGAACATGGACTCTTAGTCTGGGTTCTTCCACAAGGATTGATGACTCAAGTTTAAAACCGTCTCCGTCAAAAATATCACTATTATAAAATTTGATTGGCTCATATTTTCTGTTGTCGCCATTCTTAGGTCCACCCCCGAGTAGTAGTGTCAGCAGTGAGATGATGACATTTACGCCTATTTAAATCATTTCTATAGAAACTGTAGTTTCTGGCTTGCAAAGTCAAAAAACTTATGGTGCGAATTGAGAGCCTGCCTTATATGTCTTCATGGAACCTTTTTAAAATGAGATTTACATAATTCTTTTACACAAAGATTTATTAGGATTCAGAATATGTTACCCAAGTGGCCATTGAAGCCAAGCCAATTATGACATTTAAAGGGGAATTTGATGAAAACATAAAGATTAAAGATTTAAAAGGGCATAGGGAAGGAGTAGGAAAATTAGAGCAGATTGCACAGAGTTAGCACAGCGCTGGCGCAATAATAATAATAATAATAATAATAATCCTTGCATTTGATATAGCGCTTTTCACGTCAGGAGGATGTCCCAAAGCGCTTCACAGAACACATTGTAAAGTGAATTGACTGTATATTTGTGGGCGTAAAGTCTATTTTTGTACTGATATTTCTGTTTCTATAATTGACTGTCATAGTGAAAGTGAAACCTGGTTGAAAACCTATTTATTTTAACATTTCTGTTGCAATCTTTGATATTTACCTAAAATCTGGCAAGCTGAGGCCTACTATCACAATTGCATATTATAACGTTACCATTGGTTAATTCCTGAATTAGGTAAATCAAGAAGTAAGTGGTCTGCAATGTGTTGGAAATAGTCCATACAATCTGGAACTGATGACAAGAATTAGAGTTGCAATCTAAAGAGAGAGACATAGCTCCTCTCTATTTCTAGCAAATTTAATTCTTGTTTCAAAATTTTCTGCTACTATTCTAAAAATATATATTTTACAAAGGGGTCCCAAACATAAACAAAGGACTGGTTTGGATTCAAATAATTTAATAATTTAATAATTCAAATTGCAACCTGGTTTTAGAATAAGGAAATTCAGAAGAGGTGAATGAAGAATGTTAATAGCAGCACAGCAGTGCCTCACACTGGAAATACCATTGTTAAGAGAATGGAAATTTATAGTTCTAATGCTGAGTTCCTGACCTGATGTGTACTATTGTGTTCCAGTTGTGAGTGAAAGTCATACAATGCTTCACTGTGAGCTCATTCCTTGGACCATGCCTGCCCTGGTGACAGGATAAACTAAGAGAGAGCAGGGAGAAAATATCTCTAATGCCTTGTTCCAAGGCACTACCCATTGGAGTGAAAGGCATGGGCTATATAAATGCAAGTAGGTGTTGTTGCAGTTGTTCAAAATGTGATTCTCAGCCTCAACTGATTGAACATGAATACATTTGCTTCTTATACATATTGGTTGAAGAGACCGATCATATCTAAACAGATCTCTGCTTCCAAGGAAGAATATTAATAACAATAATGCTTCTCATAGTTCTTTGTGTCCTTTGTCTTTGATTCTAACTCTTTGTTTTCTTGCACTGCTATATCGCTAAAATGCAGTGTTTGATAATGTCATACATGTCCTTACCCAGCACACAAATTATCAAAGTGCCATGGCTGGCTTTTTTTTAGTTGTGTGTTTTTAAGATGAGCACAGTTCCTTTAAATAACCATGAAGATGCAGCCTCTGTCAGATGTAAAGGCTGGGTGTTGTCACTAGTTTTGCTTAAATTTCCTGCTCTCCTTGAAAAGAATCCACGAAACAGTTACTACACTTGACAATAATTACCTGTGAAGCCCTTTGAAATGTTTTGATGTGATAAGGCGCTACAAAAATGGAAACTCAAAGAAAATCTAAAATAGTTTAAAATCATGAAACGGATAAAAGTGTACAATTGGAACATTACGTTGAAAATATTTTTATAAAGGTTGTCGATAGAAACTTTTAAAATGATTTAACTGATGCTCTTGATGAGGAATTGCTGACTCTCACTGCTGTCAGATCACTTACTGCAAATCACTGTGAGAAAGAAGAGTAACATTGATTGAAATGGGCTTGTGCTTGGTGACCTTGAAAGAGCCATCATCACAACAGTTCACTGAGTTAAATTAAGAGTACCAATTCTTCAAAGAGTTTTACTTTTTTTCTCCACTCAAAAACACCTCTGTGTGTTTGGGGGGGAGGTGGAGGGAAACAAAAACAAGGAACCTGGAGTAAAATGGCCGAAGGTTCTTCTTGAAAGGTTGTGTATATCACTGAGTCACCGTGGTGTGTTGTTTATTTGCAATCATCCATTACCTGGTAATCCAAGAATCACCTCTTGTAGTCATAATATCTCATATCACGTTAGTATATTTTGACATCCTATCCTTTTGTTACTATGTAACTGCACTAGTTACATTGGCTGTATTCATCTCTACCCAACATAATAATCATTAAACAAGGTAAAATAATAAATCTATGACAGTGAGTTTATAACATTAATCTAACCTCTGCACTCTACTACACTCTCACAAAGCTTTAATGTAATTGACACGCTACTTCATAACTCACTGACAGCCATCTGTTACTCATACTTTGTAATTTATATTGAATGGGTTATTTACTTGGAATGCACTCACCAGAAAAAGTAACCCTGATACAGAATTGTGTCACACAATCTAATATACCTTCAGGCCAGACATTACCACTATTGCCTTTTCAGCTCAATCACACTGGCTATGCTACATTACAGAAAGAAAAGTTCACAAAACAATTACACTGAATATTGCAGAGAATAGCAGATAACTATTTATTCTTCTTTGCTTTCATTTTAGTGCTATGCCACCAAACCCAATCATGTGATTCCTGATGTAACTTTTGTCTACGGTGTTTCCCGTGCTCCTCAGTGCAGTTTGCTGAACAATTTTCTAAAAATCATTAAACAATTTTGATGGACTCATTTATCATTCATTATCAGCCATCAAACCTTTATTGACAAAGGAAAATTACCCAATAAGCACCAAAAAGTTTTTGGAGAAGATTTGAAAAAGGGATTGGGAGAGCACAATATGAGCCAAGTCTACAATGAGTAATTACCAGGGAAATAAAAGGTTGGATGTATTTCAGACCATTGCCCCAGGCCTGTAAAATCCTAATGAGTCAATGAAGACCTGTAATTTATACATTGTGCACTCTATTGGGGATTTTTGACTTTCTGAATTCTGTGAATTTTACAGATAATGCAATTCCTACAGATGACAAATGAGAGCTGGGAGAGGGCTTTTACAGCTCGGAGTCCAATTAGTTTCCTCTTGGATGGCTACTGATGCTATACTTGGGAAAAGATGTAGAGCCATCTTGGGTATGCAAACAAAAGCACAATAAATTAGATCATATCACTCAATTTATCCATATGTTAAAATGAGGGGGAAGAGTGAAGAAACCAAGTGTTCAAGTGGTTTAATATACTCTGAGACTTGAGTTGAATTCTGACTAAGAGTGATGGTCTTGCTCTCGTGTGGTTTCTACATGAATGAGTTTGAGAAAGCCTGATCTGGTTCCAAGTCAACTTGGGTCAATAACAGAAGACCAACTTTAATTTAGTATTCTTAGTACAAAATTCATGACCTCTTTCTGCTGCAGGAAATAGAAATGTAAGAATGGGGCATTAGCAGTGTTCATCTGAAGTTGGAGCTCAGAAGCTTTTTTTTCCAGTTGATTGTGGCATAACTGATGTTTGATGCCAATACTGGGTGATCAAATAAAAAAAATTCATGTTCTAGGACGAAGGGCTGAAGATTCCTCAGCTCAAAGAACACAATAAAATAATTAACTACATTAATTCAAGAATAAAGAAGTTTTTCCATCACAGCTTTCTTTAAAGGAAACCTTATAACTGAAGAATGGGAGGAAATAAGGGAGAACATTGTATAGGTCAGGGCTTTCTGGTTTTCCTTCTGTTATGAATGAGGACAATTTGGATGCTCATCAGTGTCGGAAGAATGAGCTATGATGAGTGAGCTATATGTACAAGCTAGGAGTCTTCAGTCTTCAAATGAGCCATTTTGGAGGGGAACTTATAAATATATAAGATTTTAAATGGGATTAACAAAGTAAATCCAGAACATTACTTTCTGATATGCCAGAACAGCAAAATAAGAGGACGTATGGTTTAGGAAATGCAAAGGGCAATTTTAGAACAGATACCAACAAGTATGTTCCATTGACAGGGGCTATAGATTGAGTTGACATGGGTCATATATGGTGATAGAAAAATCTCAAGGAGCATAAACCATGAATACTTTTACATGTCATGCAGTGAATTTGGCGGACTATCATGATTTGCCTAAGTCAATTTGCAGTATGCTGTGTGCCATTCCATAGCAATCTAACTCATTTCTTCCATGAGTTTTAACAAGCTCAGTTAACTGGCTCAGAAAAGGTCAATGCAGGTTAAAAATGATATACCAAGTTGTGAAGTGTTTGGTGCAAATCATTTAATTATAAAGAAATGAATTCTATTACACAGACTACTGGGCTTCTGAATGGTTAGTAAATGGCCAGTAACAGCTGGTTAAGCAAACTGATAGGTGCAACAAGTGTCAAAAATGCAATGGCAATACTGTATTGTGGTGGTTGATCCCCATCAAGTGATTGCACTGCATCTCTGAGGCAGTTAGATAGATGGGAGTTTGGATGTCACATTGCTCCTTAAATGGCCAGTGTATCAGAATAAGCATAAGGGTGAAGTAACTAACAAAGTAGACTGATAGGGATGGGAATAATTGCCATTCCGAGCCTTCAAATAGTGAATAATATAGTCCACAGATAGAGAGTGAATGGCTACAGGTTGTAAATATTGAATTGGTGATTGGTTTAGGCTAGTGCAGTATGGGTTTTGACAATAGCCAGACAATGCATCCTTGTCAAACAAATACCAGAAACAGATGCACAAGTTCAAAAAGAGCTTCTGCTTTTAATGTAAGGTTAAAGAATCGGTTTAAGGAACAATAAAGTGAACTATGATTAAAACATTAGCCTGAAATCATTTGTTCCAGGAAGAAGATTAATGGGAGCAGTCTCTTTCTAAGGCGCAGTGGGCAGTCTGACAAATGATGCAATTACCCCTTTTGAATACAGGAGTGAGCAGCTGATTAGTAATGACCAGTACATTATTTTATTTTTGCTTATTGAGGCATTTTCCATCCTCAAGGGAGTTTGTGCTGTGAAACTAGCTGTTTACTGTCTCAGCCCTAAAGGTAATTAAAGTCACCAGGCATCTTTAAAAAAACGTCAGTTATAATCTGTTGCCCTGCAGGGAAGGTGGGGAGATAGCAAGATATTGACAGCATCCTATGTCGACCTTGTAAAAAGAAGATGAAGTTTGGTGAAAATGCTAACCCATTGCTATTTTTATATCAAATAGTCAGTGTGGTTATGTAGCATAAACATGTCTGGAAAAAGAAAATGGGATTTAGTCCATTGAATCCCTCTTTCCAGTAGGTCACATACCAGATGTAACATTCATCAAATTTTCCCTAATTCATTTATAATCACTTGAGGTTAGCCAATAAGTGTAGATGTTATTTTCAGACAGCAAGAAAGAATTGTAATTCTTCTTTAGCCCTGAAGACAATCAAATTACTCTGAATCCTAATCTAACATTTTCCAACTCTAACTTGTTTTTGTTCTGTTCCACAAATGCTACAAGACCATCACAAACTAAGTTAGAGACAATTGAATGTTGTGTGCAGTATGGTGGTTTCCAAGCTGCTTGCGATGGAGGTCTCAAATCAAGGAAGGCAAACGGTCAAACAATACATAATATCAGATGTAAGAATAGATTTCGTCGAGATCAGCTTGATTTGGCTGATGGAAGCAGGGAAGAGCTTGCCTTCTCCCATTCTAGGTAAACTGTATTATATTAATCCCTAATAATATATTATTAGTATGGGTTATATTAATCATGCCTAATAATAATCCCTCCCAAAAACAAAACAATAATACATTGGTTATTTTCAATCCACAACTGTTTGTGGGACACTGCTGTGCACAATTGGCTGCCGCATTTCGCCCACAAATATACAGTAAATTCACTTTACAGCATATTCTGTGAAGCACTTTGAGACATCTAAAAGATGTGGAAAGCACTATATCAAATACAAGGATTATTATTATTATTATTAAATTCCCTAGAGCTGTGGAGGTTAAGGTGTTTGAAATCATGAGGGGAATTGACAATCTAGATAGGAGCAACTCTTCCCTCTGATAGAGAGATCAAGAGCAAGAATTTATCATTTTAAATTCAGAACAACGCCATTTAGTGTTGAGGTCAGAAATCAGATAAAAGCATGGCAAGTTTTCGAATTAAGGGATAATGAGAAAAATGGAAAGATCTGCCATGATTTAATAAAAGGCTGGAACAGACCTGACAGGCTGAATGGCCTCCTCATGTACCTATATTTCTTTGGAGTAGACTAGTGTGCACATGATTGCGGAAAAAGCAGTTTGGTGAGTCAAATGGCCGTATCTTACTCCTACACATTTCTATTAAGGGATTTTAATGGTTTATACTGTGGTTAATACCTGAGAGTAATTCCAAGTCTGTGATCTAATGGAGAGGTTCAAATCCTACTGCAGACTACAAGACCAAATCTCAAAGAGTTTTTCAATAATCTAAATCTGAAAACTGGTTTGCAGCACTGAAAACATTTGTTTGTACCAATGTCAAACCACAATTGTTTGTGGGATATTGCTGTGCGCAATTGGCTGCCGCGTTTCGCCCACAAAATATACAGTTAATTCACTTTACACTGTGGAGTCCTGTAGCTCAGTGGTTAGAGCACTCGCTTTGCAAGTGAGAGACCTGAGTTCAATTCCAGGCAGGGTGAAACCTTGGGCAAGTTTCCTTACTCCACATGCCTAATAATAATCCCTCCAAAAAAACAAAACAATAATAAATTGGTAATTTTCAATCCATATGACTGTTTGTGGGACATTGCTGTGCCCCATTGGTTGCCGCGTTCGCCCACAAATATACAGTCAATTCACTTTACAGTGTGTTCTGTGAGGCGCTCCCGACGTGAAAAGCGCTATATCAAATGCAAGGATTATTATTATTATTACAGGTATATTCTGTGAAGCCCTTTGAGATGTCTTGAAGCGACGTCTCAACTTTGCCTCCTCTAGCACCAACTCCAGGTCTGCCGATGTTCTATCAGCTTGGCTGGCAGACATCAGAGCCTGGACGAATGCAAACTTCCTACAGCTGAATGTGGACAAGACGGAAGCCATACACCTTGGCTCCCATCAACACCTTCACTCCTGCTGATCTAAACTCCTCAACCTCCCTGGGCTCTCCCTCAGACTCACCGAGCAAGTGCACAGTCTAGGCGTCCGGTTCGACCCCCAGCGGTGCTTCCTACCCCACATCTCGTTCTTGACCAGGACAGCCTTCTTCCACCTCCGCCACATTGCCCGTCTCTGACTGTACCTTATCCTAAATGCAGCCAAACTCTTGTGCATGCTTTTATCACTCCTCACTGTTCTCCCCAGCTCCACTATTCAAAAGATCCAACTCATTCAGAACTCTGCTGCCTGCATACCTACCCGGAACAAACTCCGTACTCACATCTCATCAGTTCTGTCCAGGCTCCACTGGCTCCCCATCACCAAACGGATTGACTTCAAGATCCTCACATTTGTGCTCAAATCCCTTCACTCTCTGGCACCTCCCTACCTCTCCGACCTCCTCACTCCACAATCCACCACCTGGTGCCTCTGCTCGACTGGCACCAGCCTCCTGCTCATCCCTCGCACTCTCTGCCCCACCATCGAAGGTCGCGCTTTTAGCCACTACGCCCCGAAACTCTGGAACACTCTCCCTCAGTCCCTCCGATTTGCCCCCTCCCCTTTTTCAAGTCTCGCCTGAAAACCTTTCCTTTTCTTATGGCCACCTACACACTCGCCCTGCCTCGGAGTCAGGCTCCGCCACTGTTAAGAACTCTGAGACGCTACCCTGCATGGAGGGTGCTATATAAGTGCAAGTTGTTGTTGTTGTTGTTGTTGTGATACGGCGCTATACCAATTGCAAGGATTATTATTATTATGTCACTTTGTTGTAATTGCCAGGAGAACTGATTCAGATTGCTACATGGGGAATCTATTTTGCAGGATTCATGATTATAATAAATAATCCTTGCATTTGATATAGTGCTTTTCACGTCTTATCGACATCTCAAAGTGCTTCACAG
Source organism: Callorhinchus milii (assembly GCF_018977255.1). Taxonomy (NCBI): domain Eukaryota; kingdom Metazoa; phylum Chordata; class Chondrichthyes; order Chimaeriformes; family Callorhinchidae; genus Callorhinchus; species Callorhinchus milii. The sequence goes on along the minus strand of NW_024704748.1, from coordinate 16,270,926 downwards.
AAGAGACAGTAAAGTGAATTGACCGTATATTTGTGGGCGAAATGCGGCAGCCAATTGCGCACAGCAATGTTCCACAAACAGTCATGGATTGAAAATGACCAATTTATTACTGTTTTTGTTTTTTGGAGGGATTATTATTAGGCGTGTGGAGTAAGGAAACTTGCCCAAGGTTTCGCCCTGCCTGGAATTGAACACATTGTCACATCATTAGTGTAATTTTTTTTCCAAAAATTGTTTAACAAGCTTGTTTAACTACTCTTGTATATTTTACAAAAGGTTAATATACGTCACAAACTCCAAAAGCAGAATTTTTCAGCAGACTAGTTCTGGACAATAGTTCAACAAATGTCATGCAGGCCACTCACTTCATAAACTCCATGGTAATAAACCTTCAGTGTATCTGCCAAAGCTATGAGATCATTCAAACTGAAAGGTTAAAGCTGCTTTTCACTAGAACAAATAATGCCTTAGGCTGCAGATTTTGCTAATGGATATACCAATGCGAAATGGAAAGTAAGTACAAATTAACGATGTCTGTCACTATTTATGGTTTATTCTGTTTTATTACACTCCAGAATGGAATCTTCAATGTGACCATCTGAAATGCAATCCAATTACCTAATTTTACTGCTTTTTCATTGGGAAAGAGTTACATTCTTCAGTGAGCTGAACCAGAATGAATGATGCGGGGCAAGAGTTATTTGGGATAAGGTTGTCCTCGTCAGTTATTTATAATAGAGAAATAAACTACCTGAGCAGCTTTATGTATTGGAAGAGTGTTATATTTAGACAGTTACATTAGGATATTCTGTAGGATAAAGATATTTTAGGCGATTATGTCAAAACATGTATGCGAATGTAAAATGTCACCAAGCCTACTTGTTTCAGATTTCCGACTTCGAGATCTCTGGAATACAGAGGCAACTGGAGATCTGACTCTGAGTGGAGTCTTGTGGCAAAACTGCTTGTCTGACAATATCAGTTGCCTCCAGACATAAACTAGTAAAGTGAAAGCAGTACATGGTTTGAAGTCGTTGGTCGATATTCAGGCATAAAGACTGAAGAGTCCCAAAGGAAAAGATAAGATAATGCTGTGGAAGCCACGTTTAGAATAGTACTTTTGAAGACTGTGAATATAATTTCTTTTGAAAGACATCAGAAGATTGAATTGAAATGACTTCCAGCATAAAATGCTTCAAAACAGGATTTTAAATGAGCATTTAGCATATTTAGAAAAATGATCCTAATTTCAATTTACAGACTAAATAGTTATCCATGTCACTGTCAACAATCAGTTGACAGTGACCCTATGCTCCACAATGGAATGTAAAGTCTGTATGAAAAAAAAACTTGAAACTTTGGATTGCAAGAGAGTAAAAAACTATTCAGTATATTCCCATTGATAATGGTTCTGTTTATAATCTTGGGTGAATCTTTCTTCAACAATCAAATGTAGATTGGGCATTCACTGAGAACACAAATGTTATCAAATGTGACCAATGTCACTAATTTTGTTCAATGGATTGGATCAATTTACACAGTGATATCTAAACTCAGAGAGCTGGCGAAATATATTTTTGGCTGACTGTTAAGAAAAGATACATTAGTTTGAATATCAATTTGTCTACTTTAAACAATAATTTCATCAATTCAATTAATATAAATAGTGTAAAAATCAACATTCATTACTCAGGATTGATCAGTCAATATTGAACTCCACATTTGGTGCATACATAATGGGAAGAAATCAAACACAGGTGGTCTGGCCAGAGCAGTCAGATGCATTTTAATGATGTTATGAAAGTGCTTTCTATTGAGAGAAATAGCAATGAGATCTTTAGATTTGTTTGGAATGGGGGTGTTTATGTCTAGTTAAAGGATCTACTGCAGGCTTTTGTTCTTTGAAGACTGAAAATTTGTGACTGTCTAAATAAACTAAATATAAATGCTCACCTGTCTTTGGCGTATTTAATATAAAATATATTTTAACAATTCAAATAGCAAATTCTACTGTTTAGATTTTCAAATAGGTTTATTTAGAAATAAGTGTGTTGAAGGGTCACCTTGCCATTTTAGTACTGAAGAGTGGTGTTAGTAGATTGGTTATCAGATTCATTGCAGCTGAACTGGCAACAGTACTCATGGATGATGTTGTTTTAACAGCAAAGGGTTCTCTAAGTGACAGTCATGAATTATTACACGGTACGCTTAATATCTTTTTTTTAAATTGAGTGGATATCTTCTTTCAAGGTCATTCAGTGCCTTGAAGTATCACACAGTAACTTTTGTTCATTTTCAGCAGAAACGGGAAGCTATTGATTACTAATGTATACTTCTGCAATAACTCTTTCTGTTTATGTTACTGACATAATTGTTGGATATAAAAATGAGTAACTCTTCCCCTTTCTTCATAAGCATTTGGTAGCTCCAAATATTGAACACTGAAAAGAAGTTAAATGAATGGGACCCTGGAGCATTCCTTTCCCCTGATAGTCTCCGATCAAATGAGATTTAATGAATTAGTGACATGTAAATCTAAGTAATGTACAAACATTCTGTACTGGTAAATTTGACATCTTTGCAGGGAACAAAATGATCATTTTCTCATAAGCTTTTGCGATGGCATAATCCCTCAATAGTTGACAAACAGAATTTGTCAGCTGCAATAGATGTGTGTCATGCAGCAAATGTGAAATATTGTTATGTTTCATTGAATTAATCATTAGGTATCATATTGATTCAGGGTGTAGGTGAAAAGAATGTGTGTCAGCAAATTCAACTAGCCAGAGGATAGCTATATGGCAAATCTACTGAAGGTGGATGATTTGTTTTCACTCTGAGACTCGCCAGATGGACCACAATGGTCTTGTTTGGTCCTATATGTCCTATGTTTAAACTGCTACAAACAGGACATTCTAGATCCATTCATTCCTGATTCGAGGAATTCCATTCCTGGAGCGTCTTTCACAGCTAAGCACTGTCACATGCTGGATACTGCAATGCAGGTACTGGATACTGCAGTGCAGGCTCCACCACTGTTAAGCGCTCTGAGACGCTACCCTGCATGGAGGGCGCTGTATAAGTGTAAGTTGTTGTTGTTGCATTTGCAGTGCAGCAGATGTTACATGTTATAATAATAAATAATAATCCTTGCATTTTGATATAGCGCTTTTCACGTCTTCTAGACATCTCAAAGCACTTCACAGACTACTGTAAAGTGAATTAACTGTACTGTATGTTTGCGGGCAAAACACGGCAGCTAATTGCGCACAGCAGTGTCCCACAACAGTTGTGCAACAGTTATGCTCCATTTGGTGCATCACAAACTTTTTTCATTTGGCTTTTAATGAGTTTGTTTTAATGCTGGTTGAGCTCCAGTATTACTGAAGTGTTGCTGGAACATTGTCCCCTGTTCTTTGGATAAACATGGTAAAGTAACTTGTTTGACAAACATTCAAAGTCTAATGTTTCCCATTTATCTTAATAATTTGGAAATTGTCCTTAGAGCTAATTTTGACCTGATAATACAAAAGATGGGGAACAGCAAACTGTGAAGAAGAATGCAAGAAAGCCACTGCAGGAGACAATAAACTGTTTTTACAATTAGGCAGCTGGATGGCAGATGTGGTTCAANTTTTTATAAAATGAGAACAGATACATTTTAGGTCAAAGAGGAAGAACTCTGTAAACAATGACGTTTTTTGTGATTTGGAAATTATCAGAAAAGAGACCCAAGGTGCAGATAGATAGTTCTTTAAAGGTGGATAGCAAGTAAAAATAAAAAATGAGGTTCTGTTTTTATACAGAAACATTGAGTATAAAAGTATGAAAGCAATATTAAATTTATACAACATGTTAATTAAGCTTCAGTTAGAGTACTTCAGCCATTCTAGATTGATCAACGTTAGGTTCACCACAATGATACCCAGGATGAAGGGTTATAGATATAAGAATAGCTTGAAAAAATGCTACTGTTTTCACTGGAAGAGAGAATGTTAAATGGAAAACTAAAAACAAATTAGAAGATAAATAGTGAAAGATTATCCTGCTGGTTGGTAAATCTGAAATCAGGAGGATGCAGTTGAGTGCTACTCTTCTACTTGCCTCAAGCTCTCCATCAGGGAGAGCAGAATTCTTCATAAGGGGTTTTATATGCATCTGCAGAGCTGTGGCCTTGGAAGGGACAGTATAACAATGCAATTTTAATGTTTTCAAAGTTTTTAGAAACTTGGGCTTACGTCTGTTGCAGTTACACTGCCAATCTTGCATTGATTCACCAGCAAATATATTGTGAATCTTGTCTTTGTGCATAATATGCAGTATAAATGACCTATTCTATAGGATATTTAGAAATTGCTTCCAATGCCTAAGGTGCAGAGATTAAGCTACAAAATCTGACACGCATTTGGTATTTTAACAAAATTGTTCCATTTACAGTCCAATAAACTCACTGGAATCACAACCAGGTCAGGGCTTTTGCTCACCAGATAATCTTACGAGCTATATTGTAAAGGGAAGTTTGAAGCAGTATAATTCTCAGAATTCCAGCTTGGAGGTCAGTCTTAGAACTCCTTTTTGAGACACCAGTCTCCAACAATGTGACTACTAGGGCCAAACCTGCATTAATATTTTAGCCTTAGAGCTACAACATCTGCTTACGGATCTGTGTTTATCTAACTCTATGCCCTGGGGCATAAATGCTTTGCAAACAAGCTTTTAGGTTTAAATAGGTTATATGATGTATATGTCTTGAATAATAAGACAAGCATCTTTACAAATTAGGTGTACTAGAGCAAGAAAATTACTGTTGCTGAAAAATGTAGTGACTTTAAATGTGGGATTTTTTCATTATAATTACACATCCCCAAAGTTGCTGCACTCGATGGCAATAAGAGTTTCACCCCTAAGTGTTTTCAAAAAATGCTATCAAATTCTAAATGTGGCTTCCAACCATCTCTTGCCTGTTGTGCCATTACAATTAAACAGCTATTTGAATGGTTTGCTTCAGTTTGAGACTGCTTGTCGATATCCTTCTACATTTCATCATTGAATGTAAGAAAATCGTTCTATATCCCAAACGAACATCCAGTACATGAACATGACCTGTCTTCTCTTAAACTATTGTGAAACTTCATGGAGCAGAAGGCCAGATATCATTTATCTTCTTTATCAGGTTTGCTCAGGGAAAGTAACACATTCAAGGGGAAAGCAAAATGTAATCTAGATTACTTGGGTTCAAAGTTGGTTTAAATGAATCGTGCCCACTTTCACTGCCTATTTTACATTGGATTAAACCAATGGGTGCAAGCCCAGGTTTTTAAAAACTTAAAAAACATTAATTGCATTATTAATATAAATGAACATGCTTACACATCATTCTTTAACTTAAATCGATCTCTGGTTCTAACTTATTTTTATTGTTACTAATGTCATTTTGCTGCTTTGAGCCTGTTCAGTTCCTAGTGGACATTGCAATAAACTGGTGACTCAGCTCAAAACCTAAATTCAGCAATAGATTATTTAGTATTCTTACCCATATCTTTCCATGTAGAACCTTGAGCTCTCTTGTTGCTATGAGGTTTGTCGAGAGCCATAAAAGTTTGAGACCAGCAGCAGTTGAAGTCCAAATGCAGGTTATCAACTGTAATAATAAGTGCATAGCTTACAAATGCAAGGCACATCATGAGTCCATAAGGAAGAATATAATGAGATATGAGGAAATAACACAAGAGTGGGACTGAAAAGATAATTCTTTCAGAAAGCTGACACAAGCACAGAGAGCCAAATGGTCTTCTTCTAAGCTATAAGATTTTATGATTTATATGTCACACTATTCGTCCAAGTAGGGCCGGGCTGCGTATCCATTAGACTCTTGACACATAAATGACATGCCATTAATGAAACAGACAAGCTAGTCATTTGTTTGCTAAACATCACCTGGCTTTTCTCCTCGGAGCCTGTTTAACTCCAGTCAATATTAATGCTCCTGTAGTTGGAAATAGTTATAAGTGACCTCCTCAATGGATTGAAGTAAAAATGTAACCTAAGAGGTGAATTTTGCATGATTTTAAACCTAATCAGCATTCAGGAGCAACTCAGAGCATTATCCCACAAAACAGTAAAGCATTCATCATTTCTGTTCAGAAAGTTGTTAATTTCTGATAGAACATTGGAGGCGACAAGTTTTGAATTGAGCCTAGACACTTTGCTGCAGCCAGATTCTGGGAAATAGATCTTACCTGAGATGTTCTGCAAGACTCTTCCCAAAGTGCCTATCATTGTTTCTAATGTATTTGACATTGCAGTGATTACGTAAATACAGTAAATTACATTGATAGAAATGCTTAAAAATGTATTATTGCCATGAAACAGCCTCAGGGGAACATGTATGCAAGGCCCTGAGAGAATGCAGTTCCTTGCAAAGTGAAAAGTAACTATGTTCTGTGATAAAAGTTACAGCCATTGTGTGTTAATAGAGATGCATAATAGAACATTGAAGAGAACTTGCAATAATAATAATAATAATCCTTGCATTTGAAATAGCGCTTTTCATATCTTCTAGACGTCCCAAAGCAGTTCACAGAATAGACTGTAAAGTGAATTGACCATATTTTTGTGGGCGAAATGTGGCAGCCAATTGCGCACAGCAATGTCCCACAAACAGTCATGGATTGAAAATGACCAATTTATTATTGTTTTGTTTTGGAGGGATTATTATTTGGCGTGTGGAGTAAGGAAACTTGCCCAAGGTTTCACCCTGCCTGGAATTGAACTCAGGTCTCTCACTTGCAAAGCGAGTGCTCTAACCACTGAGCTACAGGACTCCACAGGAGAAAGTATGGATTTGAATGTAAGAAAACTTATTGTTTCATAATCCCATGAAAGATGATGGTGTAAAGAAGCAAAATGAGTTGACAAAGAGTGTGCTTCTACAGGCCTTCTAGGAAGGTTGTTGAGGTTGTGAGATTTAAGCTTTATTCACAGTCCTAGCTGGGTAGCCTTTGTCAGAGGAAAGAGTGTTAATCACATAAAGACCATGACTTGGGAACTATAAGAGGAGGCCAAATGCCATCTGTGGAACCAATGCTCATACATTAGTCATGGCCTATAGCAGAGGAGGGTTAAGGAGAGTGTAAAAAAATTTATTCGTCATTTTTAAAATGTGAATTCAGCTTCATCAATGCAGATACTTTGTAATTTAAGATATTGAGATTATGATATGTGCAAGATTATCTGAGCATTTTCCAATTTTCAAAAATATTTTGTCTAATAGCTGCTCTACCCATCTACTTTTTTAAAAAAAATGCAGTTAGAAGGAATGTTTACTATGAATAGTAAAATAGTTTGTCATTAACTTACAAGATAACCAATTGAGTAGTTTCTGAATTGTCACAAGTAGATGTCAAAAATGCATAACATCTTATCCAGAAAGCCCTGGGAATGTGTCTACATCAAACACACCTGGAAAGGAAGTAAGTGCCAGTAGGGTACAGTTTTAGAAACATTTGAGAGGATTTAAGTTATATGACAGGAACAAAGGCACAGTTAAAATGAAATAATGATGAAGGGATATGACAGCAACTGCAGGCAAAGCACAGACTGAAATTGCAAGTAGAATGCAGGTGTTACCTCAGACCAAGGGGGAAGTGGTATTGCAAGGATAACAAAACGATTAGAAACTGTTTCAGCTGTAAGGAACAAAAAGAAGTTTGAAACTCCTATTCTGTCCTATACTTCAATTGCCAATTTCTCCAAGTTAACACAATTTATTGTGTATTTAACTGTCCTGGGATTCGCCTATGCCAAATCCTTGTCAATGTGTTTGCTGGCAAGGAATTTGAGGCCTTCTGTTTCAGAAAGATCATCCATTTTTCACATTTTACTTTGTGCCTGAAATAATTAGATGCCATAGTTGACCATGCATGAGCAATTATGTGTGCAAGGTTTAATTGTGATATAGGTTATTTGTCTTTCGTAGGAGAATTTGCATGCACACAAAAGGGAATTGTAAACTGTAATCAGAGAACAAAACATTTCTAATCACCTTTTAGTGAAAGCTTAAATGTATAAGCTATCAAATTATGAAAATGTAACAACCTATTAAGGGAAACAATAACAAATCTTTTTGTGTAACAACAGATGGAAAATAGACTTCAACTCATTCAAAGTAATCACGTGGACTCTTATTTAAAGTAACTAATGTTGTAAATGACTTACTACCTCTTTTTAAAAAACGATTACATTACTTGAATTGTGGCGAAGGTTATAAGAAATGAAATGTAAGGAATGTTTTATGGAAAACAACGTTACAAACTTACACCATGGAAGAGTCATGCGTGTAGAAGTCATTCCATGTATAATACAGGGAAGAATTTTTTGTGATGTACCTTTAGTGACTTTGACCTTATGGCTGGCCGTTATATCCTCCACAACTTGGTAATAAAACTTCCTTGCTTTGATAGTGAGTTCTTGTCCCAGAAATATTTTAATTCATAGCTTTTTACCTCCAGTTGACTGTCAGTTGAGCTCTTTACCTCAGTTGAATGAGGTTAACCTAAAAACATATGATGATTTTAACTTTGCTTATCTCATCAGAGTGAGATATTTCTCCAAAGATACCAGTTGACCGAAATTTCTTGCTGTTGCTGTGTATTCTTGCTTCAAGGCTACCTGCCTCTGAAGCTCTGTTCCGTGAGTCCTTGTCCCTGGGCTGTCTGCCAGTCAGTCTCTTTTTCATCAACTAGGTAATTTGTTGTCCCTGGCCTGCCTGCTATTCAAACTCAGTCAATTTGAACATATTTGGAATTTAGAGTGCAATTGGTGGTTGCAATCATCCAGCCAAATTCAATAAATGTTATACCTAGCCCAGAACTAGCATCATCGTCTATGCTTCTTTTCTCATTGCTCGTATGTTTCTAGGTCTATTAGGAGACTAGGTATTTGAAGAGAAATGTACCTCAGTACTGATTTGAGTTTTAGTCAGATGCAATAAAAGCTTCAAAGCAAAACAAGATACTCCTGATGATTCTGAAAAACAAACCAACAGCATTTCTATCAGTGGATACAACGTGAGAACCCCCTTTTCTTCACAGCATGTCCATTTGACTTACATTTGAATTAAATGGATTTTTCCTCAGCTCCTTTAAGCATTCCTTCTTCAAGTATTCCTTTATAAGGAAACACCATTGATCAATAAAGAAAAACACATATCAGGAGTGTTTACCTATAGGGTTAGTTGATTTCTTCAGATATTCGGAGTATCATAGAGTTAGTTGCTTTTTTCTTTGACAACAGACTGCAGGATTGAGATAGGTCAGCTGTTGCTTTGCCTAACACACTGTTTGCAATCTTTGTACTTTCATCTTAATATATTATCCTTAATTGTATAACTGCTCTAGTGCACTGGCATATATTTATTTTTTTACAGTTTTTGAGTTATAGGTGAAGTTAATTTATTAGCACAATTTGCATATGCTAATGAGGTTTAATTAATGTGCCTCATTTAAATGCCATCCCTAATGGCAACATAAATCACTGGGTTAGTGCCAGCCACTCAGATTACAGGACTGTTGGTCTGGGTACACAGTTTTATACAGAGTCTGTAACAAACTAATTACATTGATGCTTACACATTCAGCCATTCTGTTTATAATAAATTGTTAGTAGCTGAGCTCTCCAAAGAAAAGGAAATGGAATTTGACATTTTGATTAGAAAGATTTTATGAAATGCGTCATGTTGAGAGTTGTTGCTCTTTGCTTAGACGAGTTCCTGGCACTTGTACATGGGATTACACTCTTACTCCGCAAAGCTCCCTAACATATAAAGATTAAACTTTACCAGCTTTGTGAAGGGAGGACTTGTAGCTGTTGTGTTGTAGAGAAAAGTTTATTTTGTAATTGAGCTAATTAGCAGATGTAAATTAGTCTCATTGGCGTAGTCCATTGAGCATTACCTCTAATAGCAAGAAAATACTTTCCAAATGTGCAGATGTTAGATCTTTGTCACCTAGACTTAAGGAATAGCCTGCCTAGTTTTAGCAATAGGTTGTATTTGTGAGTCAGCCTGAGGTAAGATATTTCAGATCAAATGGTTTTATTGGCTGAGTGGAATTTTGGATCTCTGGTTGCATATAAAACGAGTTACATGGTTATCTTTTCTAGACCGTTGATGAAGCTGTTGAAAATGTCAGTTTCTTCCTTACTTGTATTTTATACTCTTAACTCACAAAGCAAAGTAAGTAACAATAATGTCTCCATTGATTTATAGTATCCTAACACTGACAATTGAAATACAATCAGGAACAGCTCATTTTCAGTTGTTTTATCCCTTTCTACCCTCGGAAAGGCACAATGTGGACTCCAGCAACAGTTTTCATAACCCGATTGACAGGCTGTTTGTTATCAGTCCTATCTATGCCAGAAAATAAAACTTCCCAGTGCTGTGGCAAATGCCACTTTGAATTAAGGTGTCAGAAACTATATACTTCACTCCCAACAGATATATTATCCTTTTCAGTTACTTTTTTTGAAAACAACTTGCTCCTGGCTATTCTCAGAAATTTAATTCAGATGAAAATTCTTTTCTGTTTCCCTGTCAACATGGAACAGTACAAGCCAATTTTGTCAGTTCACAAACATTTATTATTGATGCACAGTTTACTATTAGGTACTCTGAGATGCTACACCACATGAAGAGTGCTATAAAAGTGCAAGTTGTTGTTGCATTGTCAAAGCCAGTTTTGTCGTCTCTATCATATGGAAGCAGAGCAAAATTCTGTCAATTAATGTGTAGTCATCTGATTAGGTGATGTTATGGCATCTGAGTAAATGAGAGTAAATTGGGAGGTAGAAGTAATTCAGTAGAGACTGGTTGACACTAGCTGCAGACTGTGAAATGTAAAGGCAGACAGACTGTCATAAGACCTCAGGGAGGAGAAACCTTCTCTAGTCTGCTTCTATTAGCTCAAAAGAGGTTTGGATTTTTTTCTAAGACTTTTTCAGATTCCAGCTGTTCAAAGGCTGGCACCACTATTGGTGAAATGCAGTTTAGAGAGAAAAAAGCATTTGACTGAAAAATATTTTTTTTTGGTAACTTATGTCTCAATTTAATCTAAAAGAGCCTTAATTTACCTATGGAGATTTTCTGACACATCATTCATGGCAATACTTTTGTTTTGAATGGCAAGAAAGGCAGAAGATCGCATGATGAGATTTGTTTTTGTGTTATTGTACGTTATTGCATTCCTGATAGACAGCTACCATTTGAGGTCATTATTGTTTGGTGCTTTTAAATATCAAATGCATAGCAAGTGTTTGTACCTTTAATATATTTAGTCTTCTGTTTCACCTGTAATCCAGACCAATTGCTGGATTTTTTTACACAATGCAAGTTAATTTAGTGATATTATCTTCACAAGTTTGTGCACCAGTTGAGATAATTCACGCACATATGTGTGTCCATTGCTGATAAGGAACCTGCTGTTTGAATTAAGGGATTAATTTAATGCAAGAATACAGCAAATTAAAAATGGTAGAAAAGGCTATGAAAAGAATTGTAAGCTTAATTTAAATTAGAATTTATTTAATACAAGAACAGTATTGTAACAATCTTTTGAAAATGTTACATTACATTTTCTTCAGAGAGCATTCTGCAGAGAAGTCCAGTAAGTGAGATCAATTTTCAGAGGGCATGGTGAGGATTACTCTGAGAAGACTTGTGTTGATCTGCTGAGCTCCATGTTCAGGCAACAACAACAAATTACTGTATATAGCACCTCCAAGCACTTCACATAACAAATCAGGAGCTAAGCAGGGGTGGGGGGCAGGAGGAGAGAAACAATGGCTGAAAGTATAGTCAAAGAGTGAGGTCTGAAGGCAGGAGGGAGGGGGCAGGATAGAGGTAATTTATGTTGTGAATGTAGTACATTGCTAGGCTTCAGCGGGGGAGTTCAGTGCCTCATCTGCTGCAGTGGTCATTAGTTTAAAGCGTTTCGAATTCAGCAGTAGCAAATATGATTAGATTCTGCCTTGTTCTGCTGAGACCTTTAGTGTCATTGCCAAGTGGAGTTGCCTTGCCTCAAAATATAATCATTAACTTCACCACGATTTATGCTTTTGATTCCATCTGTTTTTGTATCAGTTTGTCATCATGGGAAGTTAGTTGGCAGTGGTGAGAATAAAATTGGTCTGATTGTGACCTTAGTACAAACCTGAATGATTGTTGAAGGGGTAAAGTGGGCTCTTTGAAGGGGTGGTTGAACCCATAGGAGGGACAGAATTGGAATTCAGTGAGAATTACCAGTGTCCCTATCCACCTCCTAGGTAGATTGGGACACTTTTTTTAACCAGCATCATTTCAGCGCACATAACTCAGGCAGATATACTATAGTTTCCAGTTCCCATATCCAAACAAACACTAAGTTGACCCAATCCTTCAAGCTCAGAATATCTGTTAAGGTAAAGAGTTAGAAGTGAATTTTAAACCACTTTGCCGACTAGCAAAAGGATATCTTGTATGTTCTGCTTTTATTGTCTGTGATGCAAATTCTCGTTCCAATGGGCAGTGAAATTATTCTTAACTTGCACAAAATAAATCAATGTGTCATGTCCATGTAAACACAATAAATATCTAATTCTGATCTCTATGATGTTACTGGGAAGGAAGGGAATGGGATACACTCTAGTGCCTGTGTGTTTTCCTGCAACAACAACAACAAAATTATATTTGTATAGCGCATTTCACATTGGGAGGATGTCCCAAGGCGCTGGAAAATCCTTGCCCTCACTTTGAAATCCTACACATCCTCATCCCACTCCACACTTGTGACCACCTGTGAATCTGCTGCTCTCTCTGCTCAGCAACACTTGCCTGCTTCACTCAAACAAATTTTTAACTATTCTGCTCCTGCACTCTGGTGCAAAAACTTGGAGTTCCTCCTCCTTCCTCTCCCTCCCCCACCTCCACACCTCAACCCTCACCAGAAAACCTGTCATTTTGACTATATTCCCCATATCAACTTGTCCACTCCCTCTGCTCAGCAGTCTGTAGCCTGCTCCACATACCCCGCCTGGCCTGCCCCACCATTGGTGTCGGGCCTTCAGTTTTTCTGTCCCCACCCCCCTGCCTCGCTCCCTCCCTTGCCTTCAAGGCACATCTCAAAACCCTCCTCCTCGACTGAGCTTTGGCCACCCTCCTATCCGCTCTGCCCTCCACCCTGATCCTGATCCCCAGCTCACGTCCAAAACCCTGACTGTCCAATGCCTTGGGACATCTTCCCGACGAGAAAGGCACTGTACAAATGTAATATTGTAGTGTATATTGTCAGCTACGTTCTACCCAACTCCTCCTCAGCCCTACCTCCAGCTTGGGGTCCCTGGCAGCCTTGTGAAGCTCTTTGAGGTGTACTCCCAATGTGAAAGGTACTATATAAATGTACATTGCTGCTGTTGTTGTTTCTATTTTTCTCTGGCTCTGACCTTATCAAGATTTTTAAATTAATTCCTTGCATTCCATTGTTGCCATTGTGTGGAGCTATAACTGCAAAGATAACTTCTTTGAACGCCTTCCAACACAAACAGCCTGTAGTGATAATTGTTTTTACTCAAATTTCTTTAAAACTGCTCTGGGATGTGTAAATACCAAGAGGATGTCATATTGCGCCAAACACAGGCAGCTGCGACATGAAGAGGCGAGTGCCACCAATTTCTTATGATTGCTTTGGAGTTCTCACACAGTTACTAATGCGTGTCTGTGTAATTTAAATAACGGCCCAAGAGCAGCAAATTAAACTATGCATATGTTAAATGAACTTGTGCCAGACTGTTTCAATAGACGTGATAATATTCCATCTGTGTATTCAGATATTCTGAATCAAGCAGTGGCCAGGTCCCTGAGACACTGATGTGATGCAAAACCATTTGTATGTGTGTCTATAATATATAATACAATAAATCAACTTTTAAAGCATCCCAAGTAGGCCAGATGCTAGGCACATTGTGCCTATTTAGATAATGTCACATTGGATCAAAGTTTCATGTAGTATTTAAAGCTTAGTGAAATATAGATATATTGGTTGAATGCTTTATCTTCTCACTGTTCTATACATGTGCATTCTTGTATGTGACAAGTCAATGATTTCCCTGATGTCAGCAACTCTGAGCACTACTTCAATGAATGGCAGCCCATCTAAGTGATAAAAATCTGTGAAGAATGATGGCATTTTGCAGATTTATAAGCAAGAAGTGCTCTCTGAACCAAATGCCTGCGCATAGAAACATCCAATACATTCTCAGTCAGTAAGATATAAAGATAATAGAAGCTTTGATCCCACAGATTAACATGGTCATGATTCTGTATGTTCATTTCTTTGTCCCTCTACCTCTTCCTCACCCATTCTAGAAGAATGGTGGCTGGCAGTAAAATCTGTTTTTCATAGGAATAAAGGATGAGAAAAATAGGAGTTTGTGACAAAATGCCACATCTCCTCAATCACTTGGAATGTTACTTACGAACAGTAACATTGACAAGATGAATCACTATATTAAAAACTAAATTTAATCTAAGATGCATTCACTTTGCAGCCTTCTTTGAATATTAAGAAGTAGTCCATTAGAGAAATCAATACAAGTTACCAGGGTAACTTGGTCCTGTCTCCCTTTTTGGTCTTTGCTGGATTTTGAGGATGTTTTGAATATCTGTAAGTCAACTCACAGGTTGAAGTGTGTTTCAAGAAAACACGTTAAGTGGTTGAGAATACATTTATGCATCAATATCCTGTCAACTTCTTGAAATACAAGTGCCCATTGGAATAGATGTAATAATGGGGTAGAGAAGGAAAAATAAATAATCCTCCTTGCAGCTTCCTATTGTAAATGAGTAACTGTGTTTGTCTTGGCAACAGATTATTTGATGAGGAGTCAACCAAGGGGTTCAGAAATAATCAAACACATGACAAGTAAACAAAACTTCAAGTAATTTACATGTGGAAGAGTCTGTACCAAAGGTTTGAATGGTGTTTGCAGTTTCCAATTGATTTTGGTTCTGGAGAGAGCAGGCTGTTTGTTATGACCTACTCCTGGCAGTTTGATTCTTTGCTGCTACCAGGATTTATATCTTGAGTAAAACGTGCTTTGATCCCTTGAGTGGTATTTTGTGGAAACTTTTAAGTGGAGAAGCTGTCTGAGCTATTTTGGGCAGGGTGACAAAACTATTGGGTTGGATAACCTGCATTAAGGCTTTGCCCTCCTTATAATTTGGTGAAGGTCTCGAAGAAGCTGAAGCTAAGTGGTGCCAGCAGGGGTAGAGCACTGCAGCAAATAATCCCTTTCTTTCTCTTAGCATTAACAATGAAACGAGATTTCACACAGTGGCCCTATGCAGGCATTGTTGTTCTGGTTGAGAACTGAATGTCATTTTCAAGATAGGCATTGTGGCTGATCATTTAGTCATGCCATTTTTATTCAGCGTCTCACAGTCCTAGTTTCCTGTTCAAAGCTGAAAAATCGGACATCACGGGTCATCAAAAATGTCTCTCCTCTCCTCTCTCCTCAAAACGGTACCCATTGCCTCCGTTCCTCCGGGTCTGGCCTCCTCCTCGTCCCCCAGACCTCCGCTCCACCCTCGGCGGCTGTGCCTTCAGGCACTATGCCCTGAGGCTCTGGAACTCCCTTCCTCACTCCCTTCGTCTCGCTCCCTCTCTTCCTATTTTCAGGTCTCTGCTGAAGACCTTTCTTTTCGACCGAGCCTTTGGTCACCTTCCTCCCCCTGGCTCGGCCCCGGGATCCGTTCTGTGAAGCGCTCTGAGACGCTATCCGGCGTGGAGGGCGCTCTATAAATCCAAGTTGTTGTTGTCCCTTTTGTTCTATCCATCAGTATAGATGGTGGTTCCTGGCCGGGCAGAACACCAGAGTTAACAGAGTTGAAACCATGACCGTGCAGGAAAGTAACTGATGAGTATTAACTTGCAACTGATCCTTAGCCCCAGAGTTGATACTGCAGTGTTCAAACAAATTGCACACCGCTGCACCAACCCTTAGAAAGATATTTCAGTTACAGTGAGTAGGATGAGTACTAAGGAGTACTTCCATTTTGAATTGCGTTCTTCAGTTTTGCCACTAAGAGTTTGATTTCAGTGAAACTGAAATTTAGAGCTCAACGGTTGAGCAGAAATTTGAATTAATCAAAGTTCTTTTCAGAATCTCAGATGACATGAGTTAGTTGGTTAACTCACTCATGAAAATATTTATCGTATCACAGACAGTAATTCATTATGTTGGTAGCTGATTAATAAGATAGTGGGTTGCACAGTGACAGTAATAATGATATTGCATTCCTTCTATTTTACACAAAGCATGCCAAAAATAATGGCCTCATTGAAACCATCTCAGATTTTGTAGTGTTTACTGCAGAATTGTCCAGAAAGCATTATACTCGGAAACAAAAAGTTGGAATCCTGTGAATGTATTATATGGCCTTTCAGGCACCATGGACTAATTAACATTAGATCTATGTTAATCGGTACACATTTTGTTCATAGGTATCCAAAAGCTACTAGTGCAGGAAAGCTCTACGTAGATACACAGACATCGAAACAGGAGTAGGCCATTCAGCCCCTCAAGCCTGTTTTGCCATTTTATAAGATCATGACTGATCTATACCTCAAGTCCAGTTACCTGCCCTTGCCCCATATACCTTAATACCCTGACCTAACAAACAAGTACGATAACGTACTGTCCTTTTTCCCCATTTAATGATTTTCACAATAGATTCCTTCCACAGCGAAATGGATATGAGGAAGTAGCTTGGAACTCACTTTTGCATGGTTTAAGTTCCTTGGTGTGACTTAACCTTATAGGTGCTATGTTTCTGAATAATATTTGAATACTGGGAGTCCACATTTCTTTGGGTTTCAGGATTTGTTACTTGACTTAATCTAATTTACATACATTCATTTTTTTCCTGCATGAACACCTGATCAGGCCCACAATATTATTGGTTGCCATAAGCCAGTTGCGCTGGTAATATCCTTCTAAGAAGGTAATGCAGGAAAAATCAGCGATGGCGTCCTAAGGGTGAAGAAAATCCTAGTGGAACTCTATCACACAGCAGCACAGGGCAGAGGAGTGCCTGTGAGTGCAATATTGAGGCATACTTTCTAGAATTGCCCCTTCTAACTCGAAATCCTTTTATCACAATAATTAGCTGACTTGAAGAACTTTTGAAATATTAATGGTCATTTTGAAGTATAAAATGTTTGAAAATTCATAATTTATTTATGCAGTTTCCACAAGAATTTTCCGTTTGGCTTCTTCATATGGATTCTTTTGACAGAATTTTTCAGCTATTTATTTTTGCAATCTCGGTCCTTTACTGATGTAACTGAAGTTGAAAAAGGTTCTATAATTTATAGTGCAGTTTATAGTGCTTCCAGAACAGATTTGTTTGTTTGTACTCAGTCATAAATTTGATACATTGACTTGGGTTTGCATTTATTTTTACAGAAATTCGGTCGTGAACTTAAGGTAAAGTTCTTGTGACATTTTGAAGTAAGTTATAAAGGAAAGATCCTCAAATAGCAACACATTCATGCAGATCTATGGTATATAAATGATTTGCCACTGAATGGCTGGCCTAGTGACTTGTGAGCAACATTGGTTTCTGTACAGCCTGACTGTGATATAGTTTATCTGCGATACAGCTGTTCTTCTTTGGTGTGAATTCAGAACGTATTTTGACTTTATTCTTCTGACACGAGTTCTAAAAGGTAATCTAGTTCCTACAATTGTAATTACCCTAATTTCTTAGAAATGTGAAAGATATCGAACAGCAGTTTTAAATCATTAATTTTGCAAGTATAATTTTTGAACAAAAAAATCGAATGAGCAAAACATCCCAAATAAATGAACGAGCAAGAAAACAGCATGAAAAGGTAATAACATTGTGGATCTGCTGATGACGTAATTTTCTGCGAGTTCCAGCTGAACATCCTGTTAACTTGCGGAGTGTATTGAGGCTATTAACTCATTAGTGACATTAACACACGTTTATTAACCACTGGCTCACTCATTAGTTTATCATCCACACATTAATTCAATGGTGTGTTATTATCTGCACTTAGCTTATTAGTTGTTTATTAGTACTCATTAAGTCATTAGTAGTTTATTAAGTAGTGATTCATTCATTAATGGCTTGTTAGTGCCAAAGTACAAAGAGTTTAAGTAATTCTACTTTCCTTTGTAAACTCAGACAGATTTACTACATTGCTGTCTTGCTTTTAGCTCTTTGGAAAACATCTTTTTAAAGTAAAATAGATTAAAGAGTTGAGACAAAATTATTGAGCAGTTCATATTTAGATAAAGGAACCTAAGATATTTAGACAGATATCTAAAATTCATGAAAAAAAATTATTTTTGTCATTTCATCTGAAGCTTTCCATCTTTATAATAATTATGTTTTGATGATTGTGCAAGAAATGCCTTCTTACATTAAAACCTGGTAATATACTTTTAAGAAAATGAAAAGCCAGAGCACAGACTAATTTGTCGTAACAATGAAAATGGAGGAAGAAAAGGGATTAGTAAAATATGGCAATGGAAGAGAAAAGCTGAGGAAATGGCACAAAGAACTGATTGTCAGAAGAGAGTAAGGTATAAATACTTTGGCAACATCAGGCTGGTTTTGTTAACAGAATCTCAGATTGCCAAAATACTGAATTTATGCAGACCCAGAATGTATCTACACACAAAGCAAGTGTGGAGTACAGCATCCCCCTAAGAATTGAACACAATATGAAATGCATCAAAACACAACACATGGTACAGCTTGCTTCAGGCATATTGTATTCAGATTCAGCTCACTGTGTGTCACTGTTGTTGTGTTGATTTTGTGTGTGGCATTATAGGAGGCACACATGCTGCATGCAAATGGACTAGGGTGGCACTTTTTGCACCACCTGTTATTTGCATTGGTTAAAGGAAGGATGTACAGTACAAATTGCCTGTGAGATTATTAAGACCATATAATTCATGGTTTAAAATCAGCAGCAGTTTATAGCAAACATCTTTTCTACAGTGAGGTTAGAAATTCTACTTATCAGCTTGTCTTTAGTGAGTTGCATTCCAGTTCTTGTGAGGCTAAAATTGCAACCCAGTTTATAAACTAACATAGATTGTTGTTGCTTCATCTGCAAGTTTGTTATTTCTTTCTGCACTTTTCTGCTGGATATGGTAATGCGTGGCCTCCTGCAGTTCGTCTGGTGTTTCGTTTCACAAAACGCCTAAAACATTGAAAAGCCCTGATATGTTTCAATGCTTTAGTAAATCAAATGCAAGAATTATCTTTTAGTATTTGTGTAGCCTGTGTAAGTATAGTATCTATTCTTCTTGGCTGCTTTATCTTCATATCTAATGAATTGCTTGGTCTGTGTGTCAATCATTCAGAAACTGAAGCATAATTTAACTTCACTGCTGCCACAAGGGAGTTAAATCATTAGTCGTTATCCTGTATGCTACCGAATACTGTAGTTAGCTTTCCTTTTTTCTCAAAGGAAATGGTGCCTCTTGATTTCAGAATCCTATCCCATGGGCACAGCAGATAAACATGTGAAGAAGATCCTAATTAAGCTATTGAAACTTAATAGTTATTTGATGTCTATATCCTAAACTTGAATAACTTTCAAAAATCACCAGAGTTGTTTTCGTTCCTTTACCTTTGAAGGAATTTCCCAGATCTTCAACCTGGGAATTTTTATTTTTAATGTATTTTTATTCATGTTTGATAAAAACAGTCTCTCACTAACACTGAGTGCCATTTCCGAATTAACATCGCACAAACATCTTGGCTAACCCACCATTAATTTCTAAAGTTGTGTTTAACCTGTTTCTTTGTTTTAAAAGGCTGTAATTTAATATTGCAAAAAAGGTACGATCTGGTTGATTGAAACTGCAGAGTTTAAACCTTCCTGGAATTTTTCCAATTAAACTGTCTTTTGAGCCAAGTTTCCAGAAAACACCTTATTTTATCAGTCCGCTTTATTTGGGCATCTTAAGCTTGACTTTGCTTTACACCGATGAGGTGCAATAGCTGTTTAATGCAACCTTCAAACTAAATTTATAATTGCGTACTCTGAATAACTCTCATAGGGGCTGAGAAGAAATTTGTGCCTGCACAATGAATTACACAGTGCTGTGCTGACTGAAGCCAAATACAGTATTGGATAATTTTTTTAATTTTGTTACAGAGCCAGGAGTATGACCGGCTCTAATAATCATTATGATCTTAAATGTATTTTAGGATTTAATATTTTATTGAAATCGTCTGCACTATGACCAGATCTATATTCCAGCTAATGGTTTGGATTTAGGGTCATCTTAATACAATATTAGGAGGATGGATATTCTGGAAGGATGAGATCAAATGAGCTGAAGGGCTTTTTTTCATCCAAATATCTGTTGTGATCTACTACAAAAGCACATGATGCCAAAATGGGAAGATAATAGAGTAGGTGTTCTCAAAGGATAAGATCAAAGGGGCTTTTCACACATATTGCTCTTCTCATCTTCTGGAAGTCGTTAAGCAAACGAGATTCAGCTTTGAATTGATATCCCTAAAACCAGATTTACTGTACTCAAAAACTTAATGCTATTTCCAGGATGACTCCCACATCCTCATACAGTAGCTTCATAGTGGAACAATCCTTATTGGGGGGTAATTTGAAGAGATCACCAGGTTGTGTCCACGCATGTCTCAGTGGGTATTTGCAACACTTGGCAACAGGATATTCAGTGTTTGCAGTGTGGATTGGAAGAAGTCCCAAGAAAGTTGAACGGGAACAAAAATATTTTAAAAGGAGGGGATCTTTTGCTCGGATACTAAGAGATTGGGGTTCCAGTATGTTGTACATTTTGTTACATGGAGTCTGTTAATAAATGCAAATAAATTATCCAAATTACAACTTTCTGACAAAATAAACTCTCAGGCTTTTAGTAGGGATACTTCCCAACAGAACTCTTAACCACTGTGGTCTCCTCTGAATTTCTGGTAAGCCCATTCACTTCCTTTAAGATGAATATTTTTCAATACCAGCAGAGGCTTCCAAATGATTGAAAGAATGATAGGATATTGCTTGTGAAACGAGCCATACAGAGATGTAAGGAATTTCAAGATAGAAGAGGTTAAAATGGATTAAATGTATTTCTGTCCTTAAATCCTGAAATATTGCAGTTCTGTTTGTAACCTTATCCCTGCAAAATGAAATAACAGGACTTGCCATAAAAATCACAAAACCTGTAGTATATCCAGTTGCTCATTTTCTTCTTGTGATATAAAATAGTGCTTATAGACCTTACAGCCCACACAATATAAAGTTGCTTCTTCCACATCCCCAATTTTCTTGTTTTCTTGAACATCTTTGAAGTACAGCCAGCAACCCTTAGCCAACTTGTTCAAGTGACTGTGCTCTTTACGTGAACACACAGCATGGGCACTGTCAGGCCGTTCAACCATAGCGATGGGATGGGGGAAAAGATTGAATCACAGCTGAGTCCATTTCTGTTCTCATCCTGTATCCACATGTGTGGTCATTCTATCAGGGGCCATTGGGAATGGTCAGAAGGGAAAATTCTGGCTTTCTATCACAAAGCCATTGAGACAAATTATGCGGGAACTCTCTCCTGGTCAGCATCCCCAACTCTTCCCTCCACAAGCTGCAGATCATCCAGCTCAGCTGCAGCTCATTTCCTCTCCCACACCAGGATCCGTGACCCTCATCACCCCCACCCTCACCAGGCTCCACTGGCTCCCAATCACTCAGAGGATAGAATTCAAAATCTTGTCCTCACTTTCAAGGCCCTCCATAGCCTTGCCCCCTCCTACCTCTCTAACCTGCTAATCCCCTATCAACCTGTCTGCTCCCTCCGTTCAGCAGTCTCCTGCCTGCTCCATGTGTCCTGCCCAACCCCCACCATCAGCGGTCGAGCTTTCAGCCTCTCTGTCCCCACCTTTTTGAACTCCATCCCACAATCCCTTGGCCTTGCTCCCCCCTTGCCTCCTTCAAAGTATGACTCAAGACCCTCCTTTTCGACCATGCCTTCAGCAGCCCTCCTACCTCTCTGCCCTCACTCATCCCAACCCTGCACCCCTACACTCTTGGGTCTCGATCCCTGACTGTTCAGGTCCTTGGGACGTCTTTCCGACCTGAAAAGCACTTTACAAATGTCACTTTCTTGTTGTTGTTGGTGGTGGTGGTTCAGATGAATACGGAATAATCCTCAGAGAATGGCACTTTGGGATGCATGTGATACAGCAACGAAGAGGAGAGATATGCTATGATAGAGTTTCACTGACTGATCAGAGCAGTTTACTGTCCTAACATAACTATGTACATTATATATATATATAAACACAGTTTGAATTATTTGAAATAAGTGTTTTTTGGGTGGTTTATCAGTTTTCAGGTCTGTTTGGAGTAAGTTGTGGTGAAACTGTAATGTTGTGGTGATATTTGTGTCAATATGTGACAGTAATACGTCCACACACAAAAATCATTGGCTACTGATGAGAAGCACAATCTGTTAAATATAAGGTAGTAATCAAGAGGTAACATGTATAACAAAATGGAGGCAAAAGGGAAATAAATGGCTGTTCAGCTTCAGTTTGCCTGGAAGACTACCCATGGCTTGAACCCGCTGATTGCCTGTGGCTCTAATCCATGAAGAGTATTCGGACTGTTAGTAAAGTCCCATCTAAGTGAATAACTGCTGTGTTTGGTGTTGATCCATCTGGTAATGTTGCTAGCTTAACTACTCTGACATGCTGCATTAAATATGAAGGAAGAAAGATGTTACTGGCTGCCCGCCTGCCAGCACTGAAGAATAGATTTGGAGGTCCCCCTCCACAGCCAGTCCAGTTGGGGCTCTACCGAGAACATATGTGAACCTTTAAATAGTACCTTTTGTGGTCTTAGAGACACAGCAGTGAGGACATAAATAAATCACTTATATTATTTAGTATTTTCACTTGCTGATTGACAGATGTTTGATTTGATGAACTTTACATCTTGCAACGCCATGGGTAAAGAAAACAAGACATATATGCTGTGAGAATTTTATATGTTCAAGTCTCATCCGTTTGCTGATATCTTGGTAGTTTCCTCTACAAGAATAGGTTTAAAAAAAAACTAAGAATGCTGGAAAGGACAGTAATCAAGCACATATCGTCCTCAGGAGGGAGTCTCCATGGAGCTGAACTGGCTCCAAGGCGACATGTTTGGCAACAGAATGATGTAATTGAGTCAGCCCTCTGTGGCACTCTCAGTCTGGCTCCTGAGCCAGGTGGTTGCACAGTACTCTAGGGCACTAATGAGTACAGTGCATCCAGACTGGCTCATCAGAAGGGCTTGAAGAGACAGACTGGTGACTGAGAATCAGTCAGCTTGGCTCATCAACGGGATTTGAAGAGGTAGACCAGTGACTGAGAGCAGGGATCCTTTCCATTTGGCTCTTGTTAACCCTACAGCTCTATCTGGTAGATACTCTCCAGATTATGTTAGCAGGGTGCATCCCACCAGGGAGACAATGTTATTCCATTCAACCAACATGCCAAAAAAATACTTAGCAATACCCAATCACCCATCAGGAAAGGAAGGACAGAAAGAAAGGAATGTACTAATCGGGGCTGGATCTGAACCCTGATATCATAAATTAAAGTGGTGTTCAACCCCTGGGCCCTCTTCTATGGTAGATATCAGATCACTGGAAACAGTGAGATAATTTTTAGGAGAACAATTACATTGATTGTAAACCCATTGGATTTGACTATTAGTTTCAGAAACTGAGAAAAACACTACGTTTTCAGCAAAATGAATTTTTATGGTCCTGAACAAACTGATCAGGACCAAATCCCTAACTCTCCAGCACCTTGGGACGTCCTCCCGACATGAAAGGCGCTTTACAAATGTAACTTTGTATTGTATCATCTCTGATATGGGTACATTGAACCCAAGTAAAAGATATGTGCTCCAGGTCATTTGCACCACCAAGTCACACATCAGAAAAAGGAAGTCTTTACCCTTTATGATTAAATTTATTTTACCTCAAGTCCTAGAGATGATTGGTATTCTATTTTATACCTACGTTGTAGGAAGTGCATCATTACATTGCCACTGGAGACTACTCAAATGGTTCATTAAAAGCAGCTTCACCACTATTTGTGTAGTCACCCTACCATGAAAAGTCTACTTGTTTCTGCCTTGTGGGTAAATTGTTTACGCAAATGAGACATTTCAATGGAAAACTATTGTAATAAATTAATCTGAGTTGATTAGGAGGATGGATCATGGTGTGCTGGAATAATGGCTATCACAGCAATGGGAGCAGATTGAATGGTGGGATGCTGGACACTTGTTAATGAGCAGAAACAGATTGTGTTCAGATACAGTGTTCATAGTTTCAGATATTAATTTTATTTTCTTTAATGGGTAATATTCCTATTCATTAGCCTTTTAAATTGGTACATTGTCATTACAATGTTTAACATAGGGTATATTAACATAGCTGCAGTAACAAATCAAGTCTGCTCTTCTGATTNAAAAAACCTGTTTTAATGTAGAATCTATAATTATGCAGTATCCACTGTTAAAATGTTAAAAGTTGTGTTTGAAGTGGCTCGTGCAGTGTTTTGCAATGATATAATTTGACCAAAGCATTGAAACTTTTCATGAAGGAAAGAAGATCAGTAAAACAAGTGTCTCCTGGTGTTATTCCCCAGACAGCAGTTCATGCTGCCTCTGTAATGTTTGGAAATACAACATTTTTAGTGTGAACCTGGGTGCTATAGCACAGAGGGGTTGAATTATGTCACAGAGGTTATTTCTGAGTGTTATTAGAATGGTATGTTAAAATAGTTTAGCTAAAGGGTGACATACAGAATGACGGTTAGATTAGACAGTGTTGAGGAATAACAGCTGACTAGGAACATATTATATAGAAATTAGCAGTTGATTCTCCTAGTGAATGTAAATTACTTAAATGCAAGGTAGAGACATTTACAGGTGGCATCAAGCGAGGAGGCCTGTGGACTCTGATGAGGCAGCCATTATTACAAAGATATCTCAATAGAGTATGTACCTGAATTGATCACTGACAAATGATATTTATGTGAATAAATGTAAGTGCTGCTTATTGGAAGTAAAAGAGAAAGCACACAAACTCCATAGCGGTGGAATTTGCTAATGGGGAAGCTGCAAGAGACCTAGGGCTTTTGGTTGATAATTTGCTTACCATGTCCAAGCAGCGTGAAGCACCACTAAAAAAAAACATGAGAATCTGGGCGACATTGTGAAAGCAGCTTAGTTCAAATTACCAGAAGTCATGCCTAATCTTTACATCACTCTTGTCAGGCTACACCTATGTACTGCACAAAATTCTGGTCAATGAAAAATAAAGGGTCTTTCTAGTACTTACCCACTCCCTATCTGCTTTCAAAACTATCTCTTCAACTGTGCAATTGGCTCCCTTACCTCAAAACCCACCTCCCTCCCTGCTCAGATTCCCACTCAGACTCTGTAAAGCATTTTGAGATGTTCTTCCATGTGAAACATGTTATACATGTATACATTGTTGTTGCTACTGTATTGCATGTATTAAATGACAAGTATATATCTTCTGTTTATAAGCAATTTATTAAGTGCAAATAACAGAAACTCAAATTGAAGTATACTGTACTTGGAAGTTGTCACCTGCAATTTATTGCTTGTAAAGGAAAAAAAACATGGTTTGTTGTGTCACTGAAAACCTCCAGGGAAAGAGGTAATTGTGACTTAGTAAAGCAACTTGGAAAAAATGAGCCTTTCAACCTATAATCATGTTGACGGTAAAAACTACAATTCTCACCAGTTATTTGAAATATTATTAAGCACAAGGATACGAAGCATGGTGCAGCAGCTTGTTGATATACTAATGTTCTCTCTAACATGATGCTGGGACTTGTTTCTCACACAGACTGCACTGCACTGTATAAATAGTTATTCCCAAAATGCAATTTGCATAATAATAGTCAATTTAAAGAAAGCATAATACTGTATGTTCTCTGAACCTGAACAGTTTTTGAATGAAGTGATAATAACTGTATGATTACTAATGTTATTTGTCTGTTACTGTACTTCCAGACAGACTATTACACTGTGCCTAACCTAAGTGTGTGTATGCTCTGTACTCTCTGATTAACACATTGCCGATGCCTCCAAGAACATTCACCAGAGCTGTTAATCATTGCACCAAGTAACAATTCTTATCGGTTGCTGAATGTAAAACAAAACTCAATTGTTCTTGGTTAAAGAAGCATCACAACCTTACAAAAGCTATTCTGTTGCCATCAATTTTTTGCTACTATTTGTCATTTCTTATTCTGCTCTGCCTGTCACTTCTCTCAAATAAATTCCATCGCTTACTGGACATCTCCACATGATCAACTATGCAGCCAAATTTAAATCCTCAAGAAAATGAGAGAAGAAACTATGGTTGATATTATTAGGAGCTCAATAAACATAGAAGACTGGTGGATAGTTTATAATAATAATAATCCTTGCATTTGATATAGCGCCTTATCATGTCTTCGAGACATCTCAAAGCGCTTCACAGAATATACTGTAAAGTAAATTGACTGTATATTTTGTGGGTGAAGTGCAGCAGCCAATTGCGCACAGCAGTGTCCCACAAACAGTCGTGGATTGAAGTGACCAATTTAATATTTTTTTTGAAGGAATTACTACCCCCAGAAAAGCGATCCTCCAATCGACTAACAACCGGGTTCCTACTTACTGCTAGGTAGAGGCATATGGATAAGGAAACTTGCCTAACATTTTGCCCAGTAGATTCGTGAATCCAATCGTAGATCCGGGAATCCAACCCAGATCTCTCGCTTGTGAGGTGAGTGCTCTGACCACTGTGCTACAGAACTCCACAGTTAAATAATTGTGATAAATTTTCAAAACTATAAATAAACGGTATAGTGAGAAATTATAGAACAGTTAATCAAAATTAATGGTGGGGAAAGTACTCAAATATTTTTATGGTAATCAATATTCAACTAAAGAGCATATGGTGGGGTAATCAATTTGGCTTTTTGAAACATTCGACTTGCCTCACGAATCTACTGGAATTCTAGTAGATATCTATTCAGCCATTGGAAGCCAATGATAATTATGTTCACGATAAAAATTACAATTCTTCCCAGAGAGGAAGTATTCATTCTTGAAATGTTCTTGAAACAGTATTGAAAAGAATAGAAATGTAAAGAAATCATTTGCACCCCCTATCTCTTTAACCACCTGTCTCCCCACAGCAATACCTACTGCCTCCGTTCTACTGGGTCCGGCTTCCTCTGTGTCCCCCGAATCCGCACCACCATCGGCGGCCGTGCCTTCAGCCACTACGCCCCGAAACTTTGGAACTCCTTCCCTTAAGCCCTTCGCCTCACCCCCTCCTTCCCCATCTTCAGGTCGCGCTTATCTCTCTCACCTGCTGACTCCCTACCAACTTGCCCGCTCCCTCCATTCAGCGGGCTCCGGCCTGCTCATGTCTCCCGCCCGACCTGCCCTACCATCAGTGGCCAGGCTTTCAGCCTCTCTGCCCCCATACTCTGGCACTCCATCCCATGGTCCCTTCGCCTCGCTTCCTCCCTTGCCTCCTTAAAGGCCGGTCTCACGACCCTTCTTTTCGATTGTGCCTTTGGTCTCCCTCCCACCTCTCTGCCTTCCCTCATCCCTACACCACCCCTCCCCCATGCTCGGGCCCCGACACTTGACTCTTCAGAGCTTTGGGACGTCCTCCCGACGTGAAAAGCTATAAATGTAATTTTGTTGTTGTTGAAGACCTTCCTTTTCGACCTACGGTCACCTTCGCCCTCCCCCTGGCTTGGCCTTGGGCTCCAGCATTGTTAAGCGCTCTGAGACGCCTCCTAGCGTGGAGAGCACCATATAAGTGCAAGTTGTTGTTGTTGCAAAGAGAAAAATGACTGGTTTTGATGGACTGCAGAGTCCAAGATGTTTGAGCATCAATTGTGCTTTGAAATCTAACTAATGTTTTCTGTCCTATCATTATTGGGAATTATTTTCAGCACTTAGGCATGGCTGTTAGAACACATGCAGGGATGGAAAGATTCCAAAACTCAATTATTGTTAAGTTAAATTAAAAAGGTAATCTTGCTATTTCTATCCAAGTTAACTCTTGCTCTTTCATCTCTTCCTTTCCACAAATCCAGATTATTCTCAGTTGGTGATAGATAGTGTAGCCTCTGGATATTGAGACTTAAGCTTTTGAATGCCATTACACACAAAAAAACTGAGGGTGAAAGGGAATTGAAAATAAGGTGATGGATCATTTTCTAGCAGCTGTACTTTCTAATGTAGAAGATCAGACAATTCCACACTGCGCAATATTGTCTCATTTTGTGGTGGTGGGATGAGAGGAGCATTGCAATCATAAAGGAGAGGAGAGTAATTGCAGGCAGATGGGAGCAGGTGGAGATATGATTCTGCACTGCAGGAGCAAAACAGCAAATATTTGAAATATGGCCAAAGAAGCTAAGGCAAAACTGTAGCTTGCTGGAGGAAAATCAGATCCCCAGCATGAATTGCAAATGTACTGAAGTTTGGAAACTGGATCACCGATGCAGAAAAATTTCAGTCAAAAAAGCAGATATTTTTCACGCATGTAGGATCCCTTCAAGATATATATTTTTTAATCCAATGGCCGATCACATGGAATAAATGACAATTCAAGCATCTAGATAAGTGTTAAAATGATCCCTTTGAACTTCATAGTAAATCTCTGAGCTTTAAGCTAAAGCTCTCAGCTTTCAGATAACACGTGCATTACTGCTAAAGTGGTGCTGATGGACACTATGCAGCCACCAGAGGGAGCAATACAAAGGTGCAGTTCATCTGCATTGGAACAGCAAAAGATGCATTCAGCTTTGAATTTTGGAAAAGGAATTTTTTTTTTAGATTTTGATGCATCAAAATAGATTGCTTTTTTAAACAAGACTGACAAAGTCTCATGTCAAGTGAATGAAGCCTGGGACGGTTGCCGGAGCCATCAGAAGAGCACCATTTAATGAACTGGAAAACCTGTTTACATTACTTAATAATGCTACAGCACCAATGTCGCAATGTGTGTTCTGATTCTGAGAATATAGTGGAAGCAACTTTTGATCACTTATCCCTTATAATGAACCTCATCTGTAGAAAAGTAAATCCTTCCAAGCTCTTAACCTAGAAGAAAAATTCACTCAACACCACTCTCACTACCCTCCCAATATGTTTTTGCTATTTTTCTTTTTAAAATGCGGCACACAGCTCTCTCTGCATGGGTGAGTGGGGTGGGGCGGGTAGTGTTTGGGGCTTTATGCTGTTACTGACCATCAGTAGGATTTTCAGTGTGTAAAGCATGGTGTCATTACCGACTATCAGCTGGGCTTTCAGTGTGTAGGATTTTGTGCTGTCAATGACCACTCAGCTAGACTTTATTATGTAGGATACTGTGCTGTCACTTACTATTGATACCACCTATTATTAAGAACAGAGAAACTGCTTTTTACAGCTGTCCCTCAGTGGATTATCCTGATCATAGAATGACCAGATTACTTTGCTCTGTGGAATAACCTTGATAAATAAACAAATTGAGTTGCCGAATGGGATTATTCATTTAAGCAGGCTACCACTGTATTCTGGAGTAGACAGAGCTAAGGTTCTGCAGCGCACAGACACACAAGCAGCAATATGTCACGTGCAGTTTTATTGGCTACACATGCTGGGCATCCTTAGTTCTTCTGAAATTCCAAGCACGATGGCTTGACACGGCTTGTACGTGCCAGTACATGTACACTGACTCTTTGAGTGTCAGAGTAAGACTGAGCACCCTGTGCATGTGGCCTGTGTAAGTTAGTAAGTACAATTTATTTAATATGCTTCACTTGTATCAACCTCGTCAGTTTCTCTTTTGCTGTTCAAGTGCATTCTCCCTGCTGCTGTGTCTGGACTGAAATGGTGCAGTTAGTAGCATTCTCACCTCTGATTCAGAAAGTTGTGGGTATAAGCCCCATGTTGGAATTTTGAGCATACATAGTATAGGCTGATACTCCCATTCAGTGCTGCCAGAGTGCTGTTCTGTAATTTCTCCCAATGTGTATTATTGTGCCCAACAATCCTGAAATCAAATTGGTCATTCACTTCACTGTTGTTTGTGGGGCATTGCTGTGTGCAAAATTGTCTGCCGCATTTGCCTACAAATAAACAGTCACTATATTCTACAATACATCCTGTGAAGAAGTTTGAGACATCCAGCCTTCCAACTTGATAGGCACTGTATCAAATGCAAAGATGACTTATTTATATAAATATCTTCTTTCTGTGAGATTGTTTTTGTACATCTCCTTATTTTTGAGGCAGTGTTTCCCTTCTCTTTCTGTCCCTCTCTCTATCTCTTTATCTCTATGTTGAGCTGTTTGATTTGAATGGAACGTTATTCTGGGGACCATTGGTGCATGTTTTCTGGTACTTTTTTCTGGATCTTTCCAATATAATATGTACACTACTGAATCTGTTTTTTGCTGAGCATTTCCTTGTTTCATCATGAAAACATTCGCTGCCCCAGTTTCCTTTATTTTGGTTTGCCCCTACTTGTGATACTGTGTTCGATGTGTAACATGTTGGAAGAGATTTTTATCTCCTAATTTACCAAAAAGCCCAGTAATCTGTTCTATTTCACTGCCAATGTGACAATAGTTTTGAAAGGAGGGCTGTTAAAGATTTTATTTTAAAAGAACTGAAGTGCATTAAAAGCTAACATCCAGAAAAGACTTGTAAATCCGTCAGATTTCAATGAGGTTCAATATCTGTAAAGGTTAGTATCTTTCAATGTGATTTGAAGAGGATGAATGGTATTAGTGGATTATTTATATTGTACAGTTCAGATATCTGTCAGACACTTTGAGCTCAGCTAATGTCTGCTTCAGAGCTCTTATTATTGTGTTTTACTGCATTGTGGTGCAAGGGAGGTATGCCAATATAGCTGCTGAGAAGTTGTGGGCACTCTATTATTTTAAAAATCCTGATGTATTATTTTATGTAAAAAAGTGGTTGAATTGCTATCTATCAGTCAATTAGTAAGTCTGAGGAAATGTATGAATTTAAAGGGGGTCCTGCCCTATGTGTTGTTTTTCGTTTTTCTGTAGCCTGAAGGAAAGCTGCTTTTGATTAAACAATGTTCCTGTTCATTGATTTAGTATCTAATTCAGATCTCCCACCCCCCCACCAATTTCTTTCCCTGACTGTAAACTCTTTTAATGCCAAGACACAATAAAATGCCAGCTACTTGCCACCTTTAACAAAACATAAATAGTTATTTTCTTAAAATGAATAAGATCTCAGGGCCAAACAAAATCCTGAATTGAAACCCATCACAAGGTAACAGACTGCCATTAACTCGCTAGTGGTGATCTGTTGTAATAAAATAAATGTGTCTTTGGGGTCGGTGGGAGAATTTGTTTGATTTAATTGAGGAATGTCAGTTTTGTAGTGAGGCAATTTTCCACATTTTGAACCTAGTGATGGCATCAACTCTGCCAGAGCAGAGAGTAAAATCTTTTTCCTATAACGTGTCTCGTCTCCAAACTCACAACAGTACAACACACCATTTTACCATCCTCACAATAGTTATCATACTCTTATGAGTCAGATTGACTAGGTAATGCTAATTTATGTTAAATTGTGGACAGTTTTATGCTGTGGACTCATTAGGAACTGGCTTGAGACTGTCCACTGTACCTTTATAGCAGCAGGAAAGGAGACACTCATCCAAGATTTACAAGATTTATTTGGTTTGGATGAAGAAAGCCCTTCAACCCATTTTCCAGAATACCCACCTGTCTTCTCATCACAACAACAACAAGATTCCATTTATAGAGCGCCTTTCACGTCGGGAGAACGTCCCAAGGCGCTGTACAGTTGGGTCAGTACCCGAGCAGGGGGGAAATGGTCAGGGTGAGGGGAGGGGAGGGAGCGAGGAGGGGGTAGAGAGTCGAGAGGGGAGCTGAAGGCACGGTCAAAGAGAAGGGTCTTGAGACCGTCCTTGAAGGAGGAAAGGGAGGAAGCAAGGCGAAGGCACTGGGGGATAGAGTTCCAGAGCCTAGGGGCTGAGAGGCTGAAGGCCCGGCCACTGATGGTAGGGCGTTTGGGGGGGGGATGTGGAGCAGACCGGAGCCAGAGGAACGGAGGGAGCAAGGCCGTGAATGGCCTTGTAGGTGAGGATGAAGATCTTGAATTCGATCCTCTGGGGGATGGGGAGCCAGTGGAGGCGAGCGAGGGTGGGAGTGATGTGGTCACGAAGCCGGGTGCGGGACAGCACATGAGCTGCAGAGTTCTGAATGACCTGCAGCTTGTGGAGGGAGGTGTCGGGAAGGCCGGCGAGGAGAGAGTTCCCATAGTCCAGCCTTGAGGTGATAAAGGCGTGGACCAGAGTTTCAGCAGCGTGAGGGGTGAGGTAGTGCCGTAGTCTGGCGATGTTCCAGAGGTGATGGAAGGCGGTGCCAGTTGTGTCGCGGATATGAGGAAGAAAGGACAACTCAGGGTCGAACAGAACACCGAGGTTCCTGACTGGCTTTGAGAGGTGGAGAGTGCAGCCTTGGATGCTGATGCTGTCAGTGCCTGAGGTGCGGAGGCGCTGACGTGAGCCAATCAGGAGGGCCTCAGTTTTGCGCACGTTGAGCTGAAGAAAGTTGTCTCTCGTCCAGGACTCGATGTCAGACAGGCAGACTGTCAGGACATTGGTGGTCGTGGAGTTGGGGTAGAGGAGGAAAGGTAGAGTTGGGTGTCATCCGCATACATGTGGAAGTTAACCCCATGTCTGTGAATGATGTCACCAAGGGGGAACATATAGAAGGTGAAGAGGAGGGGATCGAGGACAGAGCCCTGAGGGACACCACACGAGACAGTGCGGGGGCTGGAGGAAAAGCCGTTCGTGGAAACAAAGTGAAGACGGTGGGAGAGGTACGACCTGAACCATTCAAGGACAGGGCCTTGAAGGTTGAGGTGGGAGGACAAGCGGGAGGAGGATAGCGTGGTCGACCGTATCGAATGCTGCCGATAGGTCGAGGAGGACGAGGAGGCAGAGGGAGCCCTGGTCACAAATGGTCAGGATGTCATTGGTGACCTTGACCAGGGCAGTTTCTGTGCTATGGGCAGCACAGAAACCCGAATGAATGGGTGGAGAGGAAAGAGCGCAGCTGGGAGGCGACAACTCTTTCAAGGACCTTGGACAGGAAGGGAGGTTGGAGATGGGTCGGTAGCTTGATAGCATCAAGCTGTGTTTTTAAATAGTCCAGTGTCCTCGCCTCAACCTGTTCTAGTTGTTAACTACCCTGTGGGTAAAGGAATAGCCCAGCAATTTGTGTTGGATCTAAATCTGTTCAAAAGATGATGAATTGATCTTCAAGCCTATATAGTGTTATCAATATCCAAACAGTGATACTGCCTGGAAGAATGTTCAGCTGCCCATCATGGGTACCCATCCAGCCACTGACGAGGACTGAAGGAATATCTCATGGCAAGTGATCCATTCTCTGGTCGATTCCATATCAGATGACTGAATACTCAGGGAGTCATGGCAACACAAAGAAAATCACTGAAATCTTTCTTAATATTCAATGTCCTTTGTATGAAAGATCGATTGTGTATGAAAAAAAGCTAGGTACAAACTTTTAGAATATTTTTTTAAAAAAACATAAACTGCACTGCAGAGAACAGCAGGCAGCTTGCTTCATAATCACCTGTTAGAAACATTTCTGTAACTACCAAAAAGTGGCCAGGAGGAGCTTGGGGTCAACTCTTGCTACGATTAACCTTACTCTTCTGAAGGCACTGATTCCTGCTGGGCAATGGTTACTTGGCTCCCTCCAATGCCTTTCAAATTTATTGTTCACAAGTGACTCTAGATATTGAGGCTATTCAAACCTTGGAAGGGGTAAAATAGCTGACCTGATCTCCATATATGTCTGCTTTCCAACAGATAGCACTGGAAAGTGATCGGGAGTGAAAACCCTGGCTGATTTTATTGTTCTCCTGGGCGTGGGTTCTGTGTGCTCGTTGTAATGCCCTTATTGCTGCCCTGGCTGAGATCAGTCTTTTAAAATTCATATTTATGTTCAAACATTTTCGCATTTCCCTGGGTTTCAAATTTTGATAAGACTGTAACTTATCCTTTCACTGAAGGCGATGTTTAAAAGACTGTAAAACGAAATCTCTTGCTAAAAGCACATAAAACCTGTCATCATGAAATCTATTTTGGGTGAATTCTGAGATGTAGAAACGGAATGAAATCAACATCATTTAAAATAGGCAATTAACATGTCATTGGTGAGTAGATTCCTTCCCCGGAACAGTTGCTTCCAAAGAAAAATAAACTCAAATCGCTCCCTGTTGGTTGCTGGAGTTGGATTGTGTGGCAGCACCTGCTAATTGTACTTCAGTGTCATTTTTTTTGTTTCATTTTCCATTATTTTATTTTCCAAAGTTTGTCAATTTTTCAGTTGAGTTGTGATAGGTGACCTGATGATGTAACTGGGTCACCTTTGATGTGATTGCATATTCCTGTCTTTTCAAATCTGATAAGGATGCTTATTGGCTGATCATGGCCCTGCCAGTGCTGGTGATTCATAGCTTAATGGTTCAATCTAATAGCCTAGATGACAGAAAATATATTGGTGCATGGCCAAGAGATAAAATTAATAGCCGCCACAGAAAGGCGATAAATGAGAAAGAGATGGAAGCTGATGGAAACAAGAACTGCAGAGTCAGGACCATAAAGAGAAGTAGTATTGTGAAGTATTAGAGCTGAACTTCCTTAGGAGAACTCGGAACCAGCAGCCATACTGAAGCATTCGTCTGATGATGAAAGATCAGGAAAACCAAACTCAATAGGTCCAGCAGGTTAATACAGAGAACCGGGTAAGAGCAGAGGACCACAAATGTCGGAGTACAAGGGTACAAGGATGTCAAACGCAAGAATCATTATTAATGATACTGTAGTGATTGGTGCAATATATTATTCAATTATAATAATAATCTTACATTTGATATACGGCCTATCATGTTGTCAAGACAGCTCAATTAAAGACTTTGGGGCCAAATTTCCTCTTACAACACACATGATCTTTTTCAGAAACCAATGAAAGAAATGCTAATACGTTTGCTGGAGGACTTGAAATTCCCCAGTCCTACGTGTGAGATGTTTAGTGCTGTTAGAAAAGAAAAAACATTGCAAGAAAAGGGGAGGTACCATCAATGGTGATTATTTCACACTATGAAAGTACCTTCATGATCCATTTTAGAATTAGGAATCTAAAAATAAATGAATCTAGCTGCGAGGGGCAGAATTGCAGTCAAAAGTATCACAGCACAACAGGTTATTCTGAGATTGGACCCTGCAAGAACTTGTGGACATCATTTGGAGTGATGCCAACACAGTCTTGTTGGGAGAGGGCAGTCAATTAGCATGCAAAACAACAGGAGGATGTGATGGTATGTGATGAACAGTATGAAACCTGTCTTAGTCATGCAGAGGACGAGGCTGGAAGAAATTGCCGTATTTTAAGTACACCAAAGTGAAGCATTAATACCTACAGTACTTGCTGCAGTTTATTGATTGCTCCTAGACCTTCCCATTCACCCTACACCTTCTGATTAATATTAACCAGCAGAGGAATTTAGGGTCCTGAATTATTCAAACTTAGAGAATCAATTTGTCATTTTTAAATTAACCCTTATATTGCCTGCAGCTCAAAGGAATTCTGTTTCATGTGGTGGCTGCTTTATGAATAACGTAACACAGGCAACAATGGGTAGAAAAATCCCTTAATATTGCTGTGATGGTGCTATTCCAATATCAAAAGTAGATATATTACACAATGCAACATTAATAAAATGCAGGTTTCTAAAAGTTTTAAGTAAAACCAATTTTAATTTAGAACAATTTCTTTATCTAGAACCATGCATCACACTCCCAGCACGGCATCGGAATGTCAGCCTGGACTGTATGAAAGTCCTGACATGGGGCTTGTTCCCACAACTTTCTGTCTCAGAGACGAGATTGCTACCAGATGAGTCAGGCTTTGTCTTTCTTTGACGATGCACATAGTTGTGAAATTCCATGTCTAAACCGTCACATACAATGTCAATCTGAACGGCATACCAGAGAGGTACATACTTTGTAAAGAAGTCGTAAACTAATGGTATAGGAGATGTGTATTGATACAGCTGCTGTGTCTACTCGTGACAATAAACCAGCCAATAATTGTCCTGAACTTAAGATCAACGCGGCTGCTACGAGAACATACAACATTCTCAGTCTAAGCCATATGTGTACAGGAATTAGCATTAGGATTAATACAGGTCGCTTGATACTAGATGTGAGTGAATCATCAGCTTTTACCTGGTGTTCACTACCATGAAAGTGATCCATAATGTGAATCGTTACTCTCTGATTGAGCAATGTGCTAGCAATCTACTCACCACATCTTGTTTATGAGCTGTAAGGAGCAATGATTTCTGCACCATTATGTACTCTGTCTGCCCTGTCTGCCGCAAAGAAAATCACTTGCTAATGATACTGCAGAATTTGGGTTCCATAGCTGTAGAACTATTGTTAAATGAAGGCAGCAGCAGTCTCCAGCAGCCCTTATCTGCTCTGACTGTGACGGGTATGAGATGGTCAGTTATCAGAATTGTTAGTGAAAGGTAAATGGGAAAAACTCTGAGACAGAATCATCATAAGGTAGCAGGAGGTATGTTTTGGTAGAGTAAGCGAGCATTTTTTGGCAGGTTCCATGTTGTGAGAAAAAGATTGAATTAGATTCTACTTGCAAACCATTTTAAAATCTAAATTTCAGAAGAGAACAGTATCAGTATTA
Organism: Callorhinchus milii; assembly: GCF_018977255.1. NCBI lineage: Eukaryota > Metazoa > Chordata > Chondrichthyes > Chimaeriformes > Callorhinchidae > Callorhinchus > Callorhinchus milii. The sequence continues at coordinate 16,233,968 of NW_024704748.1, read as the reverse complement.
TATTGAGTTTTGATAGCCCTGAATGGCAAACCATCCATTGAAGGTGAAATGCTTCAGCCACACCTCATTTGTTGGCATAAGTGTAAAGGTACGAGAAATGTTAAACAGGGGGGGTGGTTTGAGAACAATTCTTGCACATCTCCAATGATCTTAACCAGGCCTCTGTTGTTGTAGAGAAGAGGCATTCAAGGGGACTGCCACCCGGCACTCTACAATCTCACCATCCTCACATAACCCTGTGGAGTCCTGTAGCTCAGTGGTTAGAGCACTCGCTTTGCAAGCGAGAGACCTGAGTTCAATTCCAGGCAGAGTGAAACCTTGGGCAAGTTTCCTTACTCCACATGCCTAATAATAATCCCTCCAAAAAAACAAAACAATAATAAATTGGTCATTTTCAATCCATGACTGTTTGTGGGACATTGCTATGCGCAATTGGCTGCCGCGTTCGCCCACAAATATACAGTCAAATCCACTTTACAGTATATTCAGTGAAGCGCTTTGGGACGTCTAGAAGACGTGAAAAGCGTTATATCAATTGCAAGGATTATTATTATTTTTATTATAACCCAGGATTTACAAAATCATAGTTTGGTTAAACTCGGAGCAGATTAAAAAATTTGGTAACAAGAGAGTATGATACTGTTTTTTAACTGAGGTTGGGAATCTCTAGATGCTGAATTCTGGGATAGCAGGTTCTGACTTTTATCAGTATTGCTAATTTTCACTGTGGTGTTCATAAGCTCCAAGACCCGTCAATACAATATTTTAATCAGCTTTGCCCATCTACATTGATACAAGGTGATAGCCTGGTTCAACTAGTAACCCTCTTGCCACTGAATCAGAAGGTTATGGGCTCCAGCTGCACATCAGCCCTTTGAACCCATGGTTTAGGCTGATACAACACTACAGAAGTCCCATCTACTTATTCAGGTGGACATTAAAATATCCTGTGGCATAATATTGGTCAGTCACCTCACAGCTGTTGTGGGACAGAACAACAAGCTGCCCTGCAAAAATGGCTGTCAGTATTCNTTTTTTTCTAATAAAATCCTGTGAAACACTTTGAGACATTTTCCGGATGTGAAAGGTCGATGTCAAAAGCAAATCTGCAAACAGCTTTACAATATTTGTCTTGCTTATGTCAAAACACTTCATATAAATTCAACCTGCATCCACCATGATTATAAATTATATAATAATAATAATCCTTGTATTTGATATAGCGCCTATCACATTGGAAGGATTACTCGAGCTGCTTCACAGAATTTGCTGTGAAAGGGAATGACTGTGCATTTGTAGGCTAACAAGGCAGCACATTTACGCACAGCAATTGCCCACAAATAGCTATGAAACAAATGACCAAATCCTAGAGGATTTATTTGGGAGATTGTTTTCCAGGATACCAGGAGAAACGCCTTCCCTTTTTTCGAATAGTACCATGGTATTTTTAACGTCCACCTGAACAGGCAGATGGGAATTCAGTGTAACATCTCATCCAAAGGATGCACTGCCAACAATGAAACACACTCCCAGCACTGTATTGGAGTGTCAGCTTAGACTATGTAAACTCAAGTCCCAAAGTGGGGCACAACACAGAGGCAAGGGTGCTACCACTGAGCCAAGCTGACACTTAATAATCAGTATAAAGAGATACTTTCCTAAAGTGGGCAAGCTGTGATAATTGAATAGACTTTAAAAAGATCCATTTGATAAGGCACCGCATATTGGATCCAAACCACTGTGAAAGGTTTCCTGTCCACAATTCCCCACACAACAAGCTCCAAATCATAACTGTGCCAATGGGGGAGGCACCAAGCTGGGAGCTGGCAATCTCCCACAGGGAGGAAGTAAAATGGGAAGGGGAGTTGTCATAAGCTCTAATATGTGTCTGGGCAGATGGAGAGCATTATCGGTAGATACCTGGCAGCAGGTTGTCTTTCTACCCTACAGCTGAGACGTGATGCATGGTTTGAGTTGATTTCAAGAGAAAAGGGGGAGGAATTACAAGATAACACTGATCGTTGTACTGTATACATTCTGTAAAAATGAATCATCGCGAGTCGTTTCAAAGCAGTTACATTCTTATAATAACATCAACAGCTCCTGCTTCACTCATGTGGTTTGACATTATCTAAGCCCATTATGTCGTAGTTGCCTTGTAGCTTGCGTGAATCCGTCCGTTTCTGTTTCTACTGACTGACCCTTTGTGTTTTTGCAGGCGGTGGAGACAAACCTGGCCTCGAAGGACAGCCACTGGGTCTTTGTAAATGAGGTAAGTGTGTGCCCTTTGTTACAAATACATCCAACACAGCTCATTCAGGTTAAATGGTCATCATCTCACTCACTGCTGAATTTACAATCTCAGTTGGGTTGCTCTGCTCAATTACTAAGGATATGCTAAGTGTTTCTCCACACAGAGGAAGAAGAAATCTAAGTAGTTCATCCAGGATTTGTTATGACCCTTATGGAAACCTGCCTGCTTTAAAAACTTCATCTCAACTGCATATGCAGAACCAAATATTTTTAATGTGTATAAAAGAAAAAGTTATGTTGTCAAATGTATACAAAATGTGATCTTTGCAGACATAATTGATGATTTTATTTCATCTAGGATCAGATTTATATACATTTATCTATTTCTAAATGTTAAAACGTGCAAGATATTACTTTTACACAACCCTGCCCTTTAGTACAGTCCTTAAACCATTTAATACCTAGATTTTATTTTAATATTCAAAATGTTTTACTCCTTCTCTCCACTGTTGGTGTGAGGATTCTGAAATTGGGAGTCACTTAGAACTCCAGGTCTAATTTCACAATCCAATATTGGGTTTAGGAAAGATTCAATGATAAATTTACAGACCTTGAGGGTGAAAATATCATATTATCTCCTGGTCAGTAAATTTACAGACCTTGGTATGAGTTTATAATGGGATTTCCAGAAATCAACAAATGTACAGAAAGCTAACCTGCATTAATGAGTCAGGCTATGCCTAACTCCATGTGAAATGTTCACTCTGACTGACTCTCATTAATTCCTCCAATGTAACATACAGCAAACAGCTCCACAGGAAACCACAACACCCGGGAGGATATGGCAAAAATATTTTGAAAAATCGATGACTAATTCATAATAAGGAGCTTCTTATTTCTATTTTTTTTCTTTTCATGTTTATCTGTGCTTCACATATAACTGGGCAATCATTATTGATTTATTGCAGGGGGAGACGGTACCTTAATTTTTCAGCTGTGCAAACATGTTTGTAAATTGTTTATGTTTACTTCAGTCTAAATTTTTTTTCCCACAAAAAGGTGTCTGGAATTTCACAGAATAGTAAGCATATTACTTTATAGAGAGAAAACTTTTGATGCTTTAACAGTGATGAGAAAGATGCAGATTTTATTCCATTTCCATCATGACAAAATAATTGCTTTGTATTTTGTGGTGCATTTTCCAATGATTATTTTTTAATTAATGAACAGTTAAAACTTGCATTTCTACTATGAATTCAATCACCCCATATTAATTGTGGTATAATTATTTGATAGTTATTATGAATGCGTGTGTGTCTGTGGGTGGGTTTCTTTTTTTGGGGGGGAGGGGGGTAATGACCCAATTAAAATGAAGAGGCAGCCAGGTTTTTCCTTTATCAACTCTCTATTCCCTAATCTGCCAATAAACACAAAGGAATATTCATTATGCTCGTAGGAGATCCACAAAATCTATATTAATTCCCTTTACCCTTGCATTGTATCTTATTTTCCTAATACTTCTATGTGGCGATTGGCGATTTGTGTTATCTTTTCATAAATGTTACACCCAGGAACACTTGCATCTAACCAATCTTAATAAAATAAATTTTACAGTGGGATTCTGTCACACAGCTTTTATGTAGGGAATTTCTGCAAACAATCATTCGTATCTATAATTATGGTTTGTGAACAAAGCAACATTTAGACAGTGATTCAGATATTGAGGATGCACTTAATATTATACATTATATGGAGTAACGTGAAGTTTGACTTATCACTGTTATATATCAAGGTTTTTTTTTACCATGCTTTTAGTCATCTTTCCCTGTCCATTCTTTATAGCTCCTACCCCCAGCTTGTGTGCCCAGGTAGCAGTGTCAAGCGCTTTGAGATGTCCTCCCATTGTGAAAGGCTCTATATCAATATGAATTGTATTGTAGTGTAATGCATTTCATCAGCTCCACTCATCCACTTCGGAACTCGCAAAATCCTCCGTTTTATCAGAGAGTTAAACGTTGTTATGGCAAATGCTTGTTTTATTGTATTCCTTGGTCCAAACATCAGTCATTTTTTGGCAGTTGAGCATAAAACTAGAACTAGCATTCATGTTAATTTCATGTTCATTTCCACGGCAGCTTCTTTAATCATTGTAAAGCAGTTGAACTACCCAAACCAAATTATCAGGACTGAATCACCAAACCACGATTTTGTCAAACTAATGTAAAAAAAACCTGCCAACTTTCCTTACATCCCACTGAAATTATTTCATTATCACATACAAAACTTTTAAATAAATTTCCCATTCATATGGGAAATTTATGTATTCTTGATATATACTTTACCTCATTATAAATTTATTTCTATCTGCTGCCTGTGTTGCTGAATTGAGTTTGAACAACCTCATTCTAGTGGTAGTGAGCATGTACTCTTAGCAATACATGTTCATATTTCACAATTAATTGACATTAAATGGCAATCTTATTTAGAAATGTCACAAAGATGACTGGTGTGGGAAAAGGCTAATGAGATGCTGGACTTTTTCACATGAAGTGTAGAATACAAAGAAAATACTACTGCAATTTAAAACAACACTTCATAGACCTCATTTTCTATTTGTGTGTGATGTTTTGGGAACCATAAATTGGGAATGGTGCACTGGCATCGAAGATCTGAATTGAATGCACTAATTTTTGATTAATCCTGTTATTTTCCTTTGAGCTGAGGAAGTTGAGAAGTGACCTCAATAAGGTGTTTAAAACAATAAAACAACAACTTGCGTGCATGTGGTGCTCTTCACACGGATAGAGTCTAGGAGTGCTTAATGGTGGTGGAACTTGACGCCAAGCAGGGGAGAGTGACTAGACACAGTTTTATCTTTTATACTAATAAAGACAAAATGTCTGTGTGTGTGTCTGTCCGTCAAGAGCGCAATAACTGATTGACATAAAGACACAATTTATACCTCATCGGAAAGATCTTGCATTGGGGAGTGTCATGGGATTATTTTGTCCCTGGGGATCACCTATCGTTGATGAGCATTTAAAAAATGCTCTAATTAAGCCCCAAAATATGAGATGTACATGATGTACATGTAGATGTACTTTTCAACAAAATAGCGACAGAGGAAATCACACAACCTTCTAGAGAGATACATCTATACTAATATATTCTGTAACAAAGTAGCGAGAGAGAAAAGCTATGACCTACAAGCTCATCAAACGTATGCATACCAACAAGGAGGCCTCCCAACAAGTCCTCCCACAGGAGTCCTCCCAATAGGAGTCCTTCCAATAGGAGTCCTCCCACCTCCCAGTTAAGTATAGATAAAGATGAAAGGTCTGTCTACGTGTTAATCTACATTTCATATTGGATCCTTTAGTTGCAAGCGAAGATGCAATGGGTACAGCTAGAAAAGAATAAACTGGTAATGGCAAGCTAGGAAGAGTATAGGTCCTCCCATTGGTATAAAAATCCAGAGCAAGAAGATATATTGTTACATTAGCAGCAAATCAGGGCAATGGTGAATCAAGCAACCCTTAAAGAATGCAGTTGTGAGAATATGGATTCCACTGCCCAAACAATTTTATAGGAAAAACTGCCAACAATTTCATAGGAAATATTTCATGAATTACTTGTAATGATAATAATAATGCTTATGTTTGTTTTATCACCTTTGACATTGAAAGGACATCTCAAAATGCTTCATAGAATTTACTATAAAGTTTAGTGATTGTATATTTTGTAGGTGAACAAGATATATCCATTATTAATGGAGCTGGACAGGATGGAGATAGTTTGGTATTTCGGATTTAATGGGTTCTGGGAATTTGGAGAAATGGTAAAAATGGGATTAAAAAGATGGCACTTCAATAGGCTTTATCACATGAAGCAAATGCATCTCTTCCAGTTTGGGCTTTTAGCCCAAAAAGCCCATATGCTTTCTGCTTTTGAGCGTAAGGTCTATTTTAGAATTATTGCCAAATAAGTTTCTTCAGAGAAGTTTGTGAATAATTAGTTAGGAGGAAAATAAGGAAAATAACATGCTTACCAATTAATAGAGGTCACTTGATCTGTGTAAATTATGCCACTGAAGCAGTACAAGTCTAGATCAGAACTCATACAAAAGGATTATGTTTCAATGAAGTGTATCTCCATGCATCAGCATTGAATTTAGAAAGAGAGAAGATTGACTCTCTGCTTTTAAAATTCACATCACAGTTTTAAACTATGGGCTAGCATTGTGAGCCCAAATTGTTGCTCTACAGTCTGCAGAAATCTGTTTGGCTATTGGAAGAGAATCAGCAAAGTTAAACATTCTGCAAGATATACATTGGAATACTATGGAAAGATGACCATTCACCAACTGTAGAAAGATCAATCAAGAATAATCACTGACCAAACCAAGGAAAATCAATGTAGAGATATGCCATATTCAGGGTGATGTTGAGAGTGTTGTGGAACCTGGTAAGTAATAATAATTTTTATTTTGTTTGCAAATATATATCATGTATACATTCTCTTTCTAAAATTAATATTACCACTGTTCCATTCTCTTTCTAAAATTAATATTACCACTGTTCTATACAAGCCAACAATATTTGATAAAGACTTAAATCAACATTCATGATGCTCCTTTGCATTTTGTATTCCAAGTAAGTAATTCAAGTTGCTTCCTGCCTTCAATCTTACTGTAAAAAAAGAAATCTTCAAGATTTCAGAATGTAAGCTGACTCTTATATCTCCATAGTTTTATCTATCACTGAGTTGATGCAAGAGACTGTCACAATTTCAGGAGATGGTGAAGACGCCACAGTCAGTGTCTCTCACCAGGAGGAAGATTCAGTCTAAACTCCTTTTGGGTGTTGACAGATGACTCCGCTGTAGACAAATCACCTGTGTGTGGAACCTGCCCAGGAAATTTTCTGGCTTTTACACTTCAATTCTGAGGGTTGCTTTTAAAATGCTGCGGGACACATTGACCTGGATGAATAGATACTATTCCTCTTACATGCTCAGAAAGAGTACTTTGGTGGAGGACATTCATCTACTGCTGCGTGCGATGGTGCACAGCTTACATGTCACCGTGTGATCTGGGAACCTCCGGGTAGACTGTGATGTGCCACGATTGCACACCATCATGCACTCAAGCTAAACCAAGTTGACTGGGTAACATCAGTCTCAAATCATTGTGCTGGTCCATAAGAGTGAGAACTGCCTTGATTCCAATCTGTAAGGGTGTGCTTGAAACAGTCCCTAGACATCTTTGTATAAAGAAGACATATATATAGAGTACATTGAGTGTATAATTGCTTATACATTAAAACTCGCATACGTCTTATCTTTATGAGTCGTATAATCACCTAAGTCGTACAATCACCTGAGTCCCATTGAGTTTCTTATCAAAATAACTTAGATTTCTTTGCACTACTCATATTACTCACCTCATAACTCATAACACCACTGTCCCACACTCTATTGCTCCCGAAATTGGATTTTTTACCACTTATACAGTTTGTCTGCAACTCAAAGTTCGCTTAAATCATACTAAATATTATGGTCCCTTCTGGTACGAGTTATGTGAGTTTTACTGTAATATATAAAGTGTAAGTCAACATGTTCTGATATTGTGGGGCTTTAGGATTTTGTTCTAAAGCAAGGAAATAAGATGATCTTATTTCAAAACTACACAGAACAATTCCTGTTTTATGTGCCTTTATAACATTTAAGAAAATTATATTAAATTAAGTCAAATGCATGTAATAATAATAAATAATAATCCTTACATTTAATATAGTATCTTTCACTTTGGGAGGGCATCTCAAAGCATTTCAGGTTATACTGTAAAGTGGAGTGATTGTGTGTTTATGTTCCACAAACAGCCATGAAATAAATGATCAATCTTTTTGGGGGGAGACTGTTGGCCAATCTTTTTCAACAGCACAGTGGAACGTTTAATAGTGACCTGAACAGACAGACATGACCTTGATTTTAACATCTCATCTGAAATATGCAACTCCAACAATGCAGTGCATCCCTAGCACTGCATCTACAATAGTTTCTTTGTGTAAATATTTTTAAAAATAGCTTCTATGTCCAGCATCTTTTCACTTCTCCATTTGCTTCCATATACATGTAGATGACTCATCTGGTTCAAAATAAATTGATCAATTGTGAATAAATTGTTGCGGACATGTCATATGTCGCTGGTCTCCTGAGTACTACTTTCAGAAATACATTCACGCAGATGATGTATTTGTGCCATGTCAGTTTCACATTGATCATTACGATATGCTGCAGATGCCACTCATTTGTTTAGTGAAGCATCATCATGCATCAGTGCTATATAAATGCTTATTGTGTATTGGGAATTCTGAATATTGCACCAAATCATTTTTTTATAGTCTTCTGTCTTTCTGACACTACTTGAGTACCAGTGTAAATGTTTAGTGTTATTGGATTACCACATCGCTTAGCTTGACTGAGCTTGTGCATTAATGATTGGCTAAGTTGGTGGTAGCCCACTTGCAGTGTTACCGCTGAGTTAATTCTACAGTGGAAAATGCATCTTGATGTTAACAATGTTTCAATCAACCAAGTCTGTTATTTTCTAATTGCAACAAAGTCAACACAACAACAAATTACATTTGTATAACGCCTTTCACATCGGGAGGACACAACATTACTGGTCTGGGGGATAGTAGGCCTGAGTTGATGCAGCTGCTTTCTTGCTTTATTTTTTTTGTATTTCTAATTGATTCAAATTGACTTAGTGATTCGAGTAAATTAATTAGACTGCAGCAAGAAGTAGATCTGAGTCTTTTCATTTTGTTTTTGGTCAGCCAAGTGTCTACCACATGTGGAAACTCATCACCATGTTTAAGAGTATCAAAAAAAAAACTGAGTTCCATGTATTCCACCTACTTCGGAATTCCACTGTCTCCCTACAACGTGCTTACTTAACTTTGGAGTATTAGGCACAGGTTAGAAAAAGAGGTAAGCCTTGAGGACCCCAGAATGTGTGAAAACATGATGGCCCGTTAATGGACATTTTTAAATGTTTAGGATCTCCCCTCCAAAAAAAGTGTGATTGTCTGAATGCAGTGGTAAATAAATTAGAACAATTTAGCCAGTCACCCTGAAATGAATTCTACAGAAGAGAAGTTGTGTAAATTGAAGAGTATGACATGTGATTGGGTCGGCTGCTGTTGTAATCTGCTACTGTATTAAAAACACAGGCTGAGCTGTTTTTTTTTAACAATGTTTTGAGGATTCATTTTCATTCCCTGCACCACCCAGTGTCCCATTCTTCCAATGGGACACTGGGTGGTGCAGTCGGTTTGTACATAATCGTGACTAGCTCGATTCAAATCCAGTTTAGACTAAGGAGCTTAAGGACCTCTATATTTATTGCAAAATTGTCCTTTTACCTCAGGGACCTTGGTTAAAATCCTGCCTTGATAAATAGGAGTTACAATCTTTTCTCTGGATGCCGTGACTTGTTATCCTGTCATTTCACATCAAGGACTAGACCAGTGTCTGACTGGTCAGAGACACAATCTCTGACACAATTCCAGAGCAGGCTGTATCACATAAAAATGATTTTGTATAATAATTCCTCTAATTTCAGAATATGCTACTTCTTAGACTCTATAAACAAATGTTTACCATGTAAACCTACTCAACTATTATGTGGAGTCCTATAGCTCAGTGGTTAGAGCACTTGCCTTGCAAGCAAGACACCTGGGTTCAATTCCAGGCAGGTCAGGGCGAAACCTTGGGCAAGTTTCCTTACTCCACACACCTAATAATAATCCCTCTAAAAACCAAAAACAATAATAAATTGGTCATTTTCAATCTACGACTGTTTGTGGGAAATTGCTGTGCGCAATTGGCTGCCGCGTTCGCCCACAAATATACAGTCAATTCACTTTACAGTTTGTTCTGTGAAGCGCTTTGGGAGGTCCTCCCGACGTGAAAAGCGCTATATCAAATGCAAGGAATATTATTATTTGAAGTAGGTTACCAGTCATGAGAGAAAGCTGTCTGGAAAGGGGAGAGATGACCTGCATTGCTTTGGTATCGACTTAGATACGTTGAATAAGGAACAAGTTTTGTGGTGATACCTGTGGAGTGTTTTATTTCGCCCTCCTCAGAGGGCAAAATAGTTTGAGAGAGAGGATACAATGTAGGGATACATTTGAAATATGTTTGAAACAAAAATACATTGACATGAAGATCTTGTTTTTGGAACAGTTATTAAAAAAATCACAATGAGTTTAGTCTTAAGCAGCCAGGTTATTAAATTTTGAATGTTACCTTAAATTGGCTACTCTATAACCCAGACACCATGTTATGATATAAATACTGTTATGTTACAGTTAGCGACCTTCTGTTTCTGCTACTCACTGCCATATGTTTGAGTCTCTTTCATCTGTGGATGGTCAGGTCATATTCAAATGAAATCTATTTCATTAATATTTAATATTTATGTTAATTAGTCATGTTGATTGCAGCACAACATTATTATGGCACAAAATGAGAGATGTGATTAGTTTGCACAAATTCTAAAAATGTCGGGAGCAGGGTAGCAATATGTTTAATCTTCTAGATTTACCTTGTCAAGTGCCACTTGCCCAAGATTACTTCAAAGGATCAGTTAATGATGTCTCAGACCACTGAGCAGCATGTAAACTGCACAGGTTTATGGTTTTCGTAATGTGGCTGAAGAGGTAGGAACAAATGTATGGCTCTCAGCTCACACATTCATTCTCATTAAAGTTCCCCGCCAAATATAAATACAAATGAACATATTTTTTGTTTCAGAACTGCAAGCAATACCTTATAAAGATCCAATTAGTTAGCTCAGCGCAATATCAATTCCTATAAAACTGTTAGCAGTCAGTTATTCAGTCTGTGGAGCTGTACCACAGTAATTGGTACTTGTGTAAATGCAGTATGGAACATCTTGGCATCAGAGGCCATACCTCCTGCATTGAGCCAACCGGCCGATGTGAAGGACAGTGAGCACCAGACTGTGGGGCTTATTTTAAAAATAACGCAAAATAGAGTGAAAAGTTTCTCTGGTCTAACTATACATTTCTGATTTAACAGGAAATCAGCGACTCTGAGATTTTGGAGCTCGTTCACAGCGCTCTGGGACGCATGACAGTGGTCCGACAAGTCTTTCCTGCCTCCAAGGATTCGAATCGTAGATGCATGAGAAACAACCATCGCATTTCCTCATTGTTGTGTGATCCACAGGAAGGCTACCTGCAAACATTACAGGTCTGTATATGGTCAAAACAAATAAATTGTAACCATCACACAAGTATGCATTTTCCCTACACTCTGTTTTTAAAGGGCTCTTCTGTCCAATATATTGGAAAGTTTAATCCATCAATGTTCCTGAGTGATCCATTGCTTAGTTTATGTGTTTTGTTACCACATTGTTGGTGGTCCTCTGAGTAATGTACTGTTTAATATATAGAGCTCCCATTGTGCAATGCACTGTTCATTAAGTAGAGCTAATCCTGTACAATGTTATGTTTAATACATAGAGCTAGTGCTGTGAAACATAGTGTTCACTCTATGTAGATTTAATTTATGTAAAGTACATTGCTGAGCTCTTCCCATGTTGTACACTATATAACTTATTGTTTAATGTATTATTCGGTATATGTATTGTGTAATACACTGTTCAGTATATGGGTACCTCCATCATGTAATATCCATTATCTGCTCTAATGGAGAGCCAGGTGATAGTGCTTGGAATTCATTATGTAACATTAGAATTACTGGCCTGCAGGAGTCTGGCATTGGAGTTAACTGAACTAATATAGATAGGATACGAGATAATTGTTTTCTTCCAAAAGCAGGTGTCAATGTAGTGTCCTCACACTATCGGATTCAATAGAGCCTCCAGATAAATTGATGAGATGGTATAATTTACATTCCTTGCTCAAAGTGGCACTTACTTTTTAAAAAGTGCTTTATTTAAGCCTTTGTTTTGGTTGTGTGAGGAAGATGAACCAGAAGAGCTGTGCATCACGTTGTGATGTAGTCGGCTGCATTAAGTTTGTTATTTAGAAAAAAACACAGAATGCAAGCCCCCTTCATAAAGTGACACTGGAATTAATCATAATTAATTTAATTTGCTCACATTTTAGCAAGGGGCTTTTTTAATATATATTTTTTAAAAAAGGTAAAAAAAAGACTTCTCCTAAAACGGTTTAAGGTTTCTGTCCTGGTGTTGAAATTCTTTCTTCAAAAGGAACTATAACACAGTCACTCCAATTCACATTTTAAAATCCTATGAATCAGTTTTAGCCATCTCGACAATGTGTTAAGGCGCTATCTCAAATGCAAGGATTATTTCATTGATAATAAACCTCACTATAAAAGACATTCTATAGTAAGACTCTCTAAAGATGGGCTAATCTGCAACTCTTATAGTAGAAATCTGAATGTAGATAGTCCTTGTCATTGGAGTAGGAATTGATCCCCATTTATTGAAAGAATAGACATATCTGCCTTTAGATAAGATATAGCACACTTATAATAATACCTTTCAATAAAGCCAGTTGGGCTGATGTGAATCACTTTTGTTAATCTATAACCATCATAGAAACTGGGCTCTTTATGAATGTTAGAAAATAGATATTGAGTGGGTGACTTTAATGAAAGATAAGAATCTTATCTGAGAAGATTTTTCATTTTATTTGCAGGTTTGGAGTCACTGCATTGATATTTTAAAGATTACTTAAAATACTTAATCCTCCAGAGTAGCTTTTCTGAAGGAAAATGTTCAAAAGTGAACTGTTTGGATTTCAGTCTACTCATAGAATTACTTGCTTTGGCTTTCCTGAGCTTTTTTCCTTTGCCTAAAGTAGAACTAATGATAATGATAATAATCCTTGCATTTAGGATAGTGTCTTATCATGTGGGAAGGACAATCTCAACACACTTCACAGGATTTACTGTGAAATAAGCTGTGTATTTGTAAGGTCATCCCTCCCAATGAGCACAATTAATGCAATAAATTAGAAACAGGATAGATATTGTGGGTGTTTTGCCTACAAAATATACAGTCAATTTACTGTACAGTATATTCTGTGAAGCACTTTAAGACGTCTCGAAGATGTGATAAGGCGCTATATTAAATACAAGGATCATTATTATTTAGAATCAAAGTTGAGAATTTATTTTTGCTTCTAAATCATGGTTAGTTAATCATGTTCAATTCCTTTGTTCTCTAGACATCCAACCTGTACCTGTATGACAGTGTCCTGTTACTAGCCAGTGCTTTTCATAGAAAGCTTGAGGACCGGAAATGGCACAGCATGGCAAGCTTGAACTGCATGAGAAAGTCTACTAAACCATGGAATGGGGGCAGGTCCATGCTGGAAACTATTCAAAAGGTAGGTAACTGTAAACGTGAATCTATTAATGCGAATAAAGGAAATGGAATGCTTTTGTGCGATCAAATTGATTTGGTGCACAGGTTTTGTAACATAGATTTTGATCCAAGTGAATTGATCTATTCAAACTCATCTTTATGGGATGATTTAACCCATTCAAATTCTGAATAATAAGTAGAAAGTGACTTCATCCATTGGATTATATACAGTGGAACTAAACAAGAAGTAGATTGCTTCATTGGAAATCTATATAATGGGAGTAATTTACAAATGGTTTGATAATTAGAATTTACTAAAGTCCAAGTGAAAGTAAAGTGATTCATCTATTGCATTTCTAATCGGGTATAAGTAATGTGCTTATCTAGAGCGAAGTGCACTCGTGGAGTAAAACATGGTTGGTACCACTTTCATCTCTGAGTCAGAAGTTTGTGGGTTCAAGTACCACACTGGGTTTTTGAACTCACACTTGAGGCTGACACGACACACCAGCACTGTGCTGGGGCAATGCTGCATCATAGGTGCTGTCAGCCTTAGAATGCGGTGTTAAATCTGAGATTCTACCCTGCGTGAAGGGCACCAAATTATGCCCTCAGAGTCATGGAGCTCAGTGGCTGGAGCACTCGCCTCGCTAGCAAGAGGCCTGGGTTTGATTCCCAGCAGAGCGAAACCTTGGGCAAGTTTCCTTACTCCACACGTCTGATAATAATCCCTCAAGAAAAAAAAACAATAATAATTTTGTCACTCAATCCATGACTGATTGTGGGACACTGCTGTGCGCAATTAGCTGCCGCGTTTCACCAACAAAATATACAGTCAAGTCATTTTGCGGTATATCCTGTGAAGTGCTTTGAGACATCTAGAAGATGTGAAAAGCACTATATCAAATGCAAGGATTATTATTATTAAGTCAATCAAATTATTATTATATTATTATTTATACTAAGGTCAGTGTTTATAAATAAAAAGCCCAGCCTTCCTGGGGACATGATCCAACAGGATTTGATATTTCAGTGAAGTTGTTTTTTGATCTAGCACCTTGAGTGCTTTTGTGTAGCAGATCCAGGCAACAGCCATTGTAACCAGGATGATCACTGATCTTTTGCGGATGATCACTGTAATGCTTACTGATTGAACTGTGTTCTGACCTGTTTCTCTTAGGGTCGGATTCATGGACTTACAGGAGCTATGGAATTCAGAGATGATGGATCAAACAATAATGTTCATTTTGAGATCCTTGGCACCAGTTTTAGTGAAACCTTTGGAAAAGATGTTCGAAGGGTAAATGCTTAATATCTCTTCTTACTGTACTATTGCTGCTTGCATTGTGCATGGAATGAATGCAGCAGGGAAATAGTCCAACCACAAAGAGCAAATGAAGAATCTGAAAGGTAAACGACTGTCTCAGTACTGGGCAGATAGTGATACAACAGTTTATTCATAATGAGTTAGTGTATTTTTTTACCCGTGGTACTCATCAAAAGGGGAAATATAATGAGGACTTTTAGATTTACAAAAACACATGACATTGAATGCATTACCTCTGAGCTTGATGCCATGAATCACTTGGCAATTGCACTAAATTATGGAATGCCATTTTGTCTTTTTTCATACTGTATATTCAGTGAGCAATTTATTTAAATGAATTTGAATAAGGTGCAACACAGTTGCTTCATTATATTATTATATTAGAAAGTAATACTCTGTGCTTTCTGAGATAGTTACTGTACTATAATTTTCGCATATTCCCTTTGATGACTTCAAGGTGTACACACCAGCCTGACTGGTGCATGCATCGTGAAGTGGTAGAAAATGACAGAACATTTAGATTCCATGCAGTAAGTTGCACCAAGGGGAGGAAGTGTCTGAATGACAAAGCATTACTGAGAGGAGCCATTTATGTGTTGGGTAGAAAGCTTATAAAAAGGTAGAAGGCAACGCAATTTAGAAACAATATTTTATTACAAGTCTTGTGCACATGTCATAACAAATTAGCTGATCGTTAGCATAAACTGATGATTCATGTATATTCTATATTGGCAATGCAATGAATGTCTGAAAATGAAGGGGGACTTTTGAAATGCTGTAGTTAACCATTAGTGGTGGGGAGTAAGATATCACAACGCATCTGAAAGGATCACCTGTAGCTTTATTTCTAATTGTGTATTGGCTCTTTTACGGATATTCAATATGAGGATATTGCATTGGACACCTATTAATGGAATATCCTTTGTGTGACAAGAAAAGTGTCTCAATTATCCAGCTGTTCCCTAATGAATAAAGTCTATTAAATATCAGTGATCTTTCAGAAAATCAGGAACTGCTGAAGCAAAGTAAATGATTTCATGAAAGGTAAGGATGACCCAGCAGTCACATTCACATTCGAGGTGAAATTGAATACTGACATTTATTTAGCGATGCCATGTTCTGATGAAGTCATCAAGCACATTAAATGCATCATTAAATGCATTAAACTGTTATGAAGCAGCCAATTGTTTTTGAAATTCCTTGTGACAAGATTTTTAAAAAAAGTTTAAAATGCCAATCCACATAAAAGGTAATAAAATGAATGTTAATTACAGTATTTGGTTACAAAATATTGTCCCCCAAATAAAATCCCTAATGTACACTTCCTATAATAAAATCAATTGTTTTCCACTATAATTCACTAGAACTGAATAGCTTCCTGGGCCTATAGCTGAACTATTCATTTGTCTCACGAGTATCAGGACCTGCTACATGCCCCAGCACCCAATGAATGTCGACAGTCCAATTAAATGGGTCCAGAGTATTGCAATTGATGTTGTGAGCAAATACTGTAAATGGTTTGCAACGTATTCAATTTGAGAAACAAAATATCTGGGATCCAGAGGCATTAAATTCTACACCTTCTTGCATTGTCTTCTTTAGTGTCCTTGATCTATAGGCTACAAACCCAATAATACTCTTTACTTATTTATTCTCCCTGTGCTGTGCCCTTCTTCATGTATTTCTTGGCAGAATTACTGTTGCTGCTGTGTGTGGCAAGTAGTCAGTATGACTAGCAGTGACATAGACATTTCTCCTTCCGACATTCTAGGATACCATCTTGCTGAGTAGTTGGCAGAATGTATTTGCTTCCAGCAGCTAACCATGTCCATAATATATTTGATTTGCTTCTTAATACTATACTAGTAATAAAGTGAATTGTACAATACTAGGAATCATCCGAAAAATAAAGGAATGAAGCACAGGGTCACTTTCCTTTCACCTCTAAGTACTTTTGCCTCCTATATAAATGGAAAATAAATTGGCAACCTGAGTGAGACTGGGAGAAAGATGATTGGTGGTAAAAATGGAATTGGTACGTTAATACAGTTCTGTCCCGGGTGCTCTATATCTAGTTTGAAGCTAATGGGATAGTGCAGAGGGAACATGTTTTGTACCTAGCATGTTTTTTATCTGACCTGAAAATCCTTGATGCTGACCCTGATTTTAGATAATCAGAACACTCATGGTCAAATTTTATATGTTGCCCTGTATGCACACAGAACTTTGTTGAGCGCTTACCTTGCCTTTTAGCATTAGAGAGAGAATTTTTCAGTCCTGTTGGGGCAGGTTCAAACTCAAATCCTAGTTTTAGTCAAAGCATGTAATGTATATCAATCTTTCCCCTTAAAGTAAACTTTTCTTGTATGCGAAAGACATTGAGAGAAAGATATCAGTGACTTACTGGACTTTCTATAGGCATTTTTTGTCTTCTAAATAACAAGACAAGTGGATCCAAACTTATTTCCTTCTGTATAGGAGTACAATAATTCTGTCTTTCCAAAATTTGGGTTTAAAGATTTAGAATTATATTTAGTATGGCCCTTTATTGTGGTCCCCTTCATTGCTTTCTTGTCTTTGCACATGACAGAAACTTTTTTATTTTGATCTTGTCAAAAAAATAACTGTATGAAAACAGTCTATTGAATTGCACTCATTTAATCCCTAGTTAATAACTGCTCAATGTGCCTGATCCATGATGCATCCTGACCATCATCAAAATGATTTAAAGTTAGATTAATGTGGTTATTTAGCAATATCCCCTATGAGTGGCATAGTCCTCCATCAATATTTGGTTCCACCACAAAAAAATTCCAAACTTTAATATTTCAATTCACAATGCTTATCCCCAGTTTCTAGCTGAAGTGCTAGATTTTGCCTCTAAAAGATTACCGTTAAAGGATTGATGATGTATTCATGGCTCTCCTTTACCTAATGAAGAACTGAAACTAAAGAGTACAAGAAAGTTGCTTGACTTAAATATAACGTAGGAGGAATGTATTTTAGTGGATTTCTGAGATCAGTTAATACCAGTGAGAAGGTGCATTCCTAATAGAAGCAATTCAGAATACTTTGTCATCTAAATTTCAATCTGTCTCATTTGACATTGCTCTCGCCTCTGAGTCATAATTTTGAGCTCAATTTTGAGCTCAGAGTCGAGGCTGATTTTGCTTCGGGAGTCCTGCATTGTTGGAGATGCTGTCCTTCAGGTGAGATCTTAATCCCAGGCTCTTGCGTCTGCTCGGAAGGACAATAAAGAACCTATAGCACTACATGCCAACAATCTGCCAGATAAAACAACTGGTCATTCATTTTGTGGCTGTTGGCAGGACATTAGTGTGTGTAAATTGGCTGCTGTGTTTGCTTACAAATACAGTTACTATACATTCTCTGAAATGTTTAAGATATGTCTACGTGATAAGGTGCCATATCAAATGCAAGGACTATGTATTTACTTATTTTATATGCAACCTATGTCCCTCTGGTGCGAAGGAACTGTGAACTGTAATCTGTGTTATATAATGAGTGAGGAAATGAAAAGTAATGGGGCCAACATTCCTGGTATTTTAAAAGTGGAAGAAAACATGTTTTTTTGACAATTTGAATGAAATCGCAGCAGCTCATGGCATTCATAAGTGCCCAGTGTGAGAAATGTGATTTCATTAGTGTCACTGAAACAGCCGCAGACATTCGTAATGCATCTCTAATAAAAAGCATCTCCTGCTTTGAAACAGCTAACGAGGCACTTACCCATGAATGCAGTATAGGTGTGGAATTGTGAGTGACAATATCTCAACGCCAAAAACAAAAAGAATTATTTAAAGAACATATCTGTGAGCCCTGAACATTGTCATAGAGTGATGTTAGCACATGTTTTGGTGTGCCTCCCCAACTTCTCCTACATATCGTGCAAAAACATAGGAAGCGTGGCAAAATATGACAGACTGCATCAATGCTATTTAGCCATTCTAAGCTTCTGGCAGGAGATTCAGAAGCAAGTGCTCTGATTTCAAACTATATAAATCATTGGTCAAAAGGGATTAATCAAGTGAAGAGAACTGTGAAAATTGGTGTCTTACACATAATCATCCAAAATTCTTAGAATCTCCTACAAAGTCATAAAAGTGTGGTTAAATCTAAGATACAATTCATCAGTATTTGGAGACACAATGACTATGAGCTGCATTTGCTAAGGAGTCTTAGCATCTGCTGCATTGCCTGAAGAAACTTGAATTGGACCTTATGCATTTTTCATCTCAGCCAGAACCTTACATTGCAGTCAGTTGTGACTAGTATCTCGCACACTTATATTGGGTCAGATTTTGCATTGGAGCTAGTTTTAGGCATATTTTGAGTTGCGGCAACGACACACACACTTTTGTAAAAACTTTGTAATATTTACAAAGAACTCCAAAGCTACTTAAAGAACACTATGGCTACAATAAATAACTCTCCGTTTTGGCTCTTTTCATTTAATTTAGAAATAAAAATGATCTCCTCAGGTGCAACTAAATGTAACTATTCTGAGGATAGGTGCACTGGGTAAATTACAATGTTACTACATTCACCAGGTTGAGAAATTTCTCACCTCTGGTTTCTTTACATAGCAAGAATCTAAAACCTTTTTAAAGGTTTGTGTACCACCATGTACTAAAACTATATATCCTGTGAGCTAATCACTTACTGGCATTGATTGGCAATAGTTATACAGAATGTAATGATCTGTTTGCTTTCCTGCTTTGAGAAGAATGTATGGTCACAATCATTCTTCTTGGATAGAGAAATAAGAGAAATTTGGAAAAGAGCTGTAAGAAAAATTAATGCAAACTGACTCACAAAACAATTAATACAAGATAGAAGATACCAGGTCTTTTCTGAATATAAGTTTCTTGTGATATGTCCAAGTACTTAATTTAGAGACACAACAAAATCTTCCAATTTAAAATAATTATTAATTCAAAATAATTTAAAATGACCTCTTGCAATGCTGCAATGGAATGATGCAAAGAAAAATGGCAGGCAACTTGTGCCAATGGAATTTACACAGGAACAATTGGCAGAGAAATTGGCTATTTCAAACAGAAGTGCATTTGTGATATCCCAGTGGACATGGACTAATAATCAAATTCCTTTGTTGGCATGAGAACAGTAAATCTCTAATGTATGAAGTATTCCAGAAGAAGCTGAAGAGGCAATTCACTCAAAAGAGGGGCCACTTTAATTGTTTTTAAGTAGAATTTCAAAAAAATTTACATGTTGTAAAATTCAAAAATTTACTTTTTGGTGTAATTAAATGTGCTAGCAATTAGGCCACTTTTATATTATGCAATAGGGGTTAGGTTGGGATTTTTATAATGAATAAAATGTTATGGCAAGAATTTCAACTGCAAAAATAAACATTCAGACTCAAATAGAGATTAAAATTGGAGAAATGACAATCAGATGTCATGCAGAAATTAACCCCACAGCTGACATTGTCATTTCCCTTTTCCATTAAAAAAAATCTCATTGGTTATTCTGCAGATTTTATTTTTGAAATGAGTTACCATGTAGTAGCTAATAACTTTAAAAAAAAGTCTGACAGAGGAAGGGATTGAATTAATTAATTTAATTCATAAAATCTGAAAACTTCTCAGGACAATCTTTTTTTCGTAATAATGATAATGATGTGCATTTATGCACGTAAAAATAATCTTAACATTTGGTTTGAAATCAATTCAAGTTCAACAACAACCAACCTGACTGGAAGATCTTTGGGCCCCAGTGTAAACAGGTTGGGAATAAATCTGTTTTTTACTGAGAATAGAGCAAGACCATTAAAGGGTAGTATTGTGTTGTGCCCTACAGCATTTGTACACAGAGCAGTATATAATGATGGTAGCTGAGATTCAGTGATGTAACCTTGCCATTAATCCTATGTCCCAATACAACTGCTTACATTAGCTACCACACTGAACATTATATTCCCCTCCACCCCCCTCCCCACAGCCAGCATTGTGTCTGCTGTGGGTAATTTTTTTTGTAAATTCAGCCGTTTCTGTTTACTCAATGTTGGCAGTGATGTGTGGCCACTGAGAACCAAAGCAGACAATCTATTCTAATGCAGTTCTGTTGGTTAAATGTACTAAGGTTGGATCAGAATTTCTTCCAGTCAGGGATAAAAATAGCCAGTTGGCAAATCTTTCGACCACCGGCCTTTAATCATTCGTTAGCAACAATCACAGAACAAAAACAGATTTTTTTTATTACTAAAGAAATTTGATTTCTAATAAATATTGCTGTTTCCCATTTAGATTTGACAATGTGTAGCTAGCCTCTGAGCATTACTATTTAGGGAAATTGAGAAAAATGTGTACTGTACTAAAGAATAATTTGCAGAGCAAAATCCTACATTGTGTACAATTTCATATGATGGGAATGAATGGGAAGTGTGCTAAATTCATTATTATCAATTGATTATTACTTGTATAATCGGAGTGAATGAGAAACGCTTTCTCAACTGAAATTCTTTAAAAATGCAATGAATGGGAAGTGGTTTGATACATTACAATACAACACTGTGTAAGTGAATTGGAAGTATCTTGGTCTATTGCAATGAGAATTCCACAATGAGTAAAAAGTAGTATAATGCACTGGAGGATTAAAACAGTTGCAATTACAAACCTACACAGAAGAGAAATAGTTTGTGGTGAGAAATTCAATCTATCTATGTGGCATTTTAGTTGAACTAGGTTTAACCTTTGAAGTTGTTTTTCTTTAGTTCTTAAAAGTGCCAGCTTCTAGTTGTTCTAAAATACTGCATAGGTCAATCTATATGCAAGTGAAATTTCTCCACATGCTGGGGTAATTAATATTCTATAAGGACCAGAAGCACTAAGGAAATTGTGTTTTGTGTGAAAATGCTGTTAGGTACATTTAATACAGTTTGTTCCTGTTGTCTCCCAAACAGTTTTTTTAAAAATTATTTTATTTTTGTATTTTGTTACTTTACATTCCAGTGGGATATTTTTCAAAGTTATGCAAATTGTATTCTTTGTAATTTGTTCTGACTGTTGGGCTCGAAGACTTAAACCTTTCTATCTCAGGAGTGAGATCAATTGAGCTTCAAGCCTTAACGCTTATTTCTTTGAGATTAAGTCATTTGACCAACTGAACACAAACCCACGCAAAGCAAGGTTCATTTGGCTTCGTTGGTAGCACCTCTCACCTCTGAACCAGTAGATCATGTGTTTGAGCCTCAAACAAACTCACCATCTAAGCTGTTAAATTCTCTATGAAGATTAAATACAGTTCTGCTTTTTTTGTGATGTCATTGGGATACTATTGGGATAAAAGATAAAATTTATTATAAAGATCACACATATTT
Source organism: Callorhinchus milii (assembly GCF_018977255.1). NCBI lineage: Eukaryota > Metazoa > Chordata > Chondrichthyes > Chimaeriformes > Callorhinchidae > Callorhinchus > Callorhinchus milii. The sequence continues at coordinate 16,211,627 of NW_024704748.1, read as the reverse complement.
ATTTAGCAATTGGAAAAGCAATTGGGAAATAGTACATAGAGCCAATATCTTATTTGTCATTAAAGCATTTACCACTTCACTTGCCATCAGGTATATCTGTGGCAGACCTATCAAAGATTATCATTGATATTCTTCGAGGTATCTGCATGTCAGAGTCTCAACCCTCTTGTGAGCAAAGGAAGAAAGAAAAACTAATAAGGTATATTGCCATTCCTTTCAAATTATTAAAAAGCTTTGTTGTGGACTTTCACTACAAATGCTTTGTACATATATATAAGGGAATGACAATTTATTACACTATGTCTGTCAACTACTATATGTTACAAGACGTTGTGAGCAATTAGATAGTTTTCCTAAAATGGTACAGGAAACCACTGCACAAGAATGCATTATTCATGACAATATTGAATTATTTACTCTTGTTGGACATATTAATTCAAAGCTGCCTGGTTATTTGACTCTGAATATTGTGTCACAGCTCAGCAATAAAGGTGACATTGTATAAACACAACTGATGTGCATGCAGACTTCTCACTTCCCAATCACTCACATGGGGAATCAACATAATCAAACCATTTCCATTCTCTCTTATATGGCATAATACTAATCCAAAATAATATTCCCTATATTATCCAGGTTTTAATGCTGAACACCTCATTCCTTGAACTGCTAGTAGGTCTTTGAACACTCCTGTTTCTATTGACCAACCGGTTCTGTGTGGTGATGCTGAAAAAATACCACTATCGTAGTAAAGCTAATCCAACATGTTATGAATTATTATAGTAATATTATGCCTAAACTAAATTGAAAACTAAAACCTCAATTCAATATAAAAATGAAACCTTGTAACTTCTTAGAATAGTATATAGTAAATAGTAGAAAGCAACAGGTACAGGATGGTCCCAAACCACTGTCAATTCGTACGCAGTCACTACTCTCTACAGTAAAATCCTGTTATAAGGTGCTTTACATTAAATGTAAGTCTCTCCACACTTACTTACTGTCTAAGGATTATGAACACATCTTCCTGACAATGTGTTTAAGGTATTTGCTGTGACAAAATAAGGTTACGGTGGTAAATATTTAGTATTGATGTTTAGAAAAAATATTAAGTTGTTTATAATAAAAGTGAAAGCTCATGGGATCGAAGATAAGCTTGTGACTTGGTTGTTAATTGACCAGAAAAGAGGAATCAGAGGGTAGCTCAATGCTAATGGATCTAATTGCTGAGAGTAGTGGAGTTTGCAAGCAGGAGTCCTGTAAGTGCTGCTTTATATAATAATTAGTAATGACCTTGAGGCAGGCATTGAAAGTGGACCGTCCAAGTTTGTACAAGACACCAAATTATATTGCAATGTTGGATATCTTAAAAAAACGCAAAATAGCATTAAATCTGGTGAAATATAAAATGCTATCCATAATTACTTTTTCACAAACTTACAAAGAATGCTGTTTTCCTAAAACAAAAGGACTGATTTTAATGTTTATATATGTAAAACATCTGCCTGGAGATTTAATTCCCTCTCTTCTCTACCTTCATGGAAAAGGTGATGGTTACAGACAGCCTTTGAGACAAACGGGCTAATTTTATTAAATGTAGCTCAGTGCTAATTTTATAAAATTTAATTATGTCATCAGGTTGATGTTGGAGACTAAAATACAATATTTGTAACTGGAATCAGAAGCAGCAACTTCAAACTGCTACTGGTGCCTAGTTACCAATACTAGATTTTCATCCCCATTATATGAAATAGGCATTGCAGGGAAACAAATATGTGTTGACCCCGTACTGAAAGAGTTACCACATTCTACTGCAACTGGAAAGTTGACAATTGTATAGAAATCCAACCTAGAGAAGGATAAAAGTACCCTGGTTGTTGTCACTGTACAAAAAGTAGCAGATGCAACAGAAAGTGATCAAAAAGAGGAAGCTAGGATGCTTTGGATTTTAGATAAGGAACTATCCAGAGAGTCTGAAGGAACTGAGTCTCTATTCATTAGACAATACTAAGATGGCATTTTAAAAAAAATAGAATGAATCGAATCATTGAAGTGGATATAGAGGAGTTCTTTGTGCCCATCCATTAAAAGGAACATTTCAATTTAGTTACAACCCGGGGAACCAAAGAATAAATGCTACTTAAGGAACTGAGTAACTGCCCTACAGACAAAATAGTTAACTTATGGGAAAGACTGATACGCACGAATATTGAAAAAATAAATCAAGAAATCCTTGCAGTACTTTTTTTTAAATAGATGGCCTTTTTTAGGCTTGAAATTTGTTGTTGGTGATTAACAGGACATTTTTGCACTCCATGCACAAAATCAGCACTCTTAAGCTGATCCAGACATTTATGCCTAAACAGTATAAACCTGTGATAACCCACTCTGTTATAAGGACATTTGTACAAAGTGCATCAAAAGGGAAAATACTTTTTAAATTGAGAAACGATTTAATGCCAGTGTGTGAAAGCCCAAATGGTCAATTTCTGAGACATCAGTTCACTGCTGACTGGAAGACACAGTCTTTCTGTGAGCATGTGCAGTGAATGTAAAAGTGTAAAAGTGTTGACAGGCAATAATGTACTTATTTAGCACTCTTTGGGATTTTATTCATCCCAACCAAGCCTTCTAATGGGACTCTACCATAATTCCTTTGGGTACAGTTTTTGTCGGAGTGCAGTGAATTTGTATTTGCGTTTGTGGCCCCCAATCCTAGCTCTCTGCTCTAACCCTGAGGTGAAATTTGCATCTACAATGCAATGCAATCGTCAATCTTTTCCCTTGTATTATTTTAGGAGGGCTTTCCATTTCAGCGTGTAAACTTAAAACATGCAGAGCTAGTTGATAATTAGGAACAGGAGTTGTTGTAACCCTCTGAGGGTTAAGTTCCCCATTCCTAATTCCACATCTTTCTCAACAGTACACTTCATGCCTACAGACACTTGACTCTCTGGTTGATCTCACAAGAGATGCAGTAGGATGAGCTCAATTTCTTCTTTCTCTCAATGGATCAGTTCTAGTCTAAAAAACCTCAAAGCCATCCACCTTGCATTTTAACTGCAGATAATATCCTCATGGAAAAATGTTTTGGTAACTTTTGTTCCATTTGTTGTCACTGTACAAAAATCAGCAGATGCAACAGAAAGTGATCAAAAAGAGGAAGCTAGGATTCTTTGGATAATTCAATGGTGTAAATCTCTTCAAACACAAAATTGTACTAAGTGCATTTCACATTGTTACTAAATAACACACAGCTCTTTTTTGGACTTTCCCTTTAAAAGGCATAGTCTGTAACCATCTTTTGTAACTGTCAGAAGTGAATCTATTTTTTGTTTCAAGGAAAATGCAAAGTAGGCTTACATTTGAAGCAAGATATTTACCAAAATTGCCATCCAATTCTAAATGATGGGAATGGAGCTCACCTTACATTTTCTTATAACTCTTAAGAACTATAGTGCTTATTTAACTCAGTTTTTAAAATGTAACATTATTATCTGAAGACTTGCCATAAAAGAAACTGCTGTGTGTTCTATGAGTTGGTGAATTGTGATATGGTGGTAAGCTGGTAAGTTCAGTATTCATACTATCTGGAATGTTTGTACAAATAGCACTCATATTTTGCAGTAAGTTACACCGAGAAAGAGAGATGAAATTATACTGAATACATTATTCAGAAGAACCTTTTGCTGTGTGAAGTAGGGCACTGTTAATCAATGCAATGGAGGATGGTTTGAAATATCCTCTCCATGGGGTATGCCTTTGCACACATCAAATAATACATCACAAGATTATAGGCAAAGCAAAAGTGCTAGATTCAGAAATAAAAACATTCAAAAATAATAATAGTAATCCTTGCATTTGATATAGTGCCTTCTCAAGTCTTCTAGACGTCTCAAAGCGCTTCACAGAATATACTGTAAAGTGAATTGACCGTATATTTTGTGGGCAAAATGTGGCAAGTTTTTTTTGGAAGGAATTATTACCCCCGGAAAAGTGATCCGCCAATCAACTAACAACCGGGTTCCTAGTTACTGCTAGGTAAACAGAGGAAACTTGCTCAACATTTTGTCCTGCATTGAAGAATTGAATCCAGGTCTCTTGCTTGTGAGGAGAGGGCTCTGACCACTGAGCTACAGGACTCTGAGTGTGTTATGTGTGGTAATGCACCACAATTGAACACTCTTGTTTATATATGTGCTGCAACTGTGTGTATTGATGCCGGGTTAGCCGTGTTTCCCTGCAGTGGCATCTCCTGCAAACACAAACCAGGCATACTTGGAGGTACCAGCAGCTCAATGGGACAAAATGGTCACCAGTGCATTGATTGAACTAAGTCCAGATTTTTAAAAGTAAGAGCAGAGGCTGCACAGAGAGCAATGCACAGTTCTCAGTCCCTCTGCTGAGCAGTCGGGCACAGGCTACACCCAGCAAAAATAATAGCTGTCGGCAAAATGATGGAAGATTCACTGAACTAATTTCACACTCATTTTAAGGGTAACCAGATCATGAATATCTTCTGAAAGCAAACCTTCCACAGCATGAAGAAGCAATGCACTGAAAGCAATGAGAATATCACTTACTGCACAGACACACTATATATACGCACACAAAACATACACAAATATATAGCATACACACTGCGGAAATTGTATCTCCAACACCAATACATTTATCTCTGAAAATGCAAAGCTCAATTCTTTTTTCTCATGTACAGGAAATTGTGCTGGCAAAACTGTTTCATTGTACATTACAGATCCTGAAACTTCAAACTGAATAGTTGTCAATTTTTTTTAAGACTATGCTTTTATCTCTGGGTGGATGCTGGGTTGAAATCCAACTCTAATAGAATGGATGAAAACCTTTTTGCTCTTTACTGAGTGACTGAATAGTATGCACAAAGATTGAGCCTTGTCCTTTCACCTATGGCACCTGTGGAATCAGACTTGTGATAGTATTCATTCACACAAAGACAAAATAATAGAAATTAGTTATGGTTTGAAGCACTGTAGGGCAGGAAACAACTCTCGAAGATTGAATCCCTACTTTGGACAATAATTGTGCTATCATTGTAACTTGTAGTACTGTAACACTCCTAAATATGACTGATTTCTCATGTCTGTGTGATGCACATCTAGATATCTACAAAGTTCAACATTTAAGAATCCCTTTCAAACCCTGTTGTGACAAATGCATCTAAACTCCATTATTGAGTGCTAAAGATTTGATCTCACCAAAATGTGACAGTGTCAATGTATAGAATAGGAGAGAATAACCCAAAGTACTTTTGAGATATTGAAGAGCTTGTTCGGACTAAAAGCCTTGGATTGTAGATCCAGTATATGAAATCCTGGTTTGGCTAATAAAAACAAGTGGTGCGCTGATGTGATACCAGTGTCCTGCATTGCTTGCTGGTGCCTCGGTATTACCTACACATGAACAATGGTGTTGCTTGTGCTTTCATATGCGTCAGGTCTGGCAGTGATGAAATAGCATCTTAAGTACACCAGCCAGCTACCTTGGCTGACATATCAATCTGTCAGAATTGCTGGAGGTAATCATTGAAAGGATTACCTGAATGTAAGAAGTTTAACGCCATGATTGCTTGCTGTAGACCTGCTGATGTTTGAGAATGCTGGTAGATAGCACTGCATTTGGATTGATATAAGGATTTTGTTGTGTCAGGTGAAAATTCTATTATTGGGTATTTATTTGCAAGTGGTCATTCAGTTGCAGTTGATCATTACAAAGAACATTTAGATATTTTCCAGCTCGCCTCCACCATTATTGGTCCACCCTGTTCCCAACCCTCTATCAGGCTGACTGATGGCTTTCCATTCCTCTGCCAAATTATCTCACCTTTGCTCTGGACCTCCCCGGGATTTTGGCAGAGATTAAAAGGACTCAAAGTGCATTCTGCAACCCATTTTACCAGTGCAGAATACCCAACATTAGTGTACAAAGAAAACTGATCACAGCTGGGTTGGGTTGTAGCTGCTGTGATAGAATGTTTTTGGCACAACATTTATTAGAATATTTCTGCTTTGGGATTACAATAATGAATGGAGGTTTATTTTATCACGGAGGTTCAACACATTTAGCAGTGTAGAAAAATACCACCATCCTGGGAGAGAGACATCATTTCAGATCAGCACTAATTGAACACTTGGTCTTGGAGAACCATCTCAAATAGGGCCACTGGGGTAAGAGGGTACCTCTGTCTATAGCCTGAGCTAAGCAATATGTACAGAGAAGGTCGGTTCTTGGAACACACCGTAGGTTAAAAATTTAAAATGTCAGCCTTTAATTGTAATAATAATAACAGTGGTTATCCAGTGGTTCATTCACATTCCTGATGTGAATCTATTTTCACCACTAGAGAGGATGAGCAACTTGTTTTTGTATTCCAGCTCATGTTTTGTCTCCTTATGAGAGTGAAGCCAACCCCTCATTCCACTTGGGTTTAGCATTACCTTGGAAGCTTCTTGGTTACAGGTCTCCATTCAAACAGGTTCTGCAGCTTCTACAATGCCACTGTCTCCCATTGCACAATTCTCTTCTTACATTCATACTAAAGAAGTGTTCTATTGAATTTTTAAAAGTTTCCAATTTTTAGTGGAGTCCTATAGGTCTCTATTAGAAAATCATGTCACCATTGTTTACAAGAGGTACCTTATCCTTCACTTTTTGTGTAGCATTCTTGCATTTGGAAAGAGAAAACGAGAACAATGAGTGCAGGTTGCATTTTAAATTATTTTATTCCCTGCAAATGTGTTTTTGTGTCTTGATTAACTCTGCTGCTGCCATTCAAATGTGGACAAGATGTCCCCAGAGAAACAGTAATGTATGCATTTGAAGTGGGTTTGTTACTGAACCATTTAATTTTGTTGTAAACAATAGAATTGAATAGCAACGCAGTATTAAAGGAATGCTGCCTTTTTATTCCTGAAATCTAGCTCTATGTCTAATCAGAAATGAAGGCGCTTCATGTTTTAACTAGCTAGCTCAGTGTTTTGCAAAACTGTCCTTTGACTTTGTGATCTTCAGTTTGAATCCTAGCTACACAGAGAGATTTGGGAGCTCCTTTCTCTGATGGGAACGTGTTAGAACACAACCTTTCAACTCTGAGTACTAAAGGGATAAAGGTTGCCTCTCTATGATAAACACTGTTTTAAACTATACATCGGAACTCACTTTCTCTTCTGGGAACTGGATCCCACTCTTTGCTAAATGGATTCAGTGGTAGCTTCCTCTTCTATGGAGTGTATATTATGTGTGTTTTTTATGTGTGCGCATATATATATAAATAAACACACATGCTTATATGTATAGACAGATTGAAGGAGCACTTCAGAACCAGCAAACAAACCATAGACTTTGGTAAATATTGTTTCTAGAGATGGTTTTGTGGTTGAGTCCCACGGTGACCTCTATTTACTTAAGAAACTCACAATAAAATGGGATTCGATTAAAATTTCTAGAAATGGAATCTTACTGGTATAATTGTTGCTAGTTATTGTTATTTGACTGACAATTTTCCTATGTTAACCATAGTGAGTACTGAAATACTGTGACTACAAATTTAATTTATACAGATTTTTATATATGAAAACTATCTTTATGCCCTGCTTTTTCTGATGTCGCTTACATACCTTGGGTTCACAGACAATTACTTAATGCATGTGGACAATGACAACATAGTGGAAACCTTTGAAGATCTTGCTTGAGTAGATTTCAGACTAACCTTATTGACCTGATAGAGAACTGCTCCCTGTCCAGTGACATGGAAATCAACCTTAAATAAGACAAGAGTTTATCATTAATTTTGGATGCGGGTGATTGCTTTCCCTAATAGATAAGAGGATACACACAGAGAGACATCCTGTTATGAATCTTTTAGAAGTAATAATACCTAAGGAATTGAAGTGGGAGCTCCAGGTTTTTTTACACTTGTATAACAAAGTAAATGACAGCTTTTAACCATCTGATTGCTCTTGAGAATTGGTCTCTCAAAAGTAAACCTTTGTGTTTATATCAGAACAGTAGTGGAATATGCTTGTCAGTTGTGGTAAAACATTCATAGTATTGAGGGTAAAGCTAAAGTTGAATCCATCTAACAGCAAGTAGTGAATATTATGCATGATTGTAATGCAGTGTTCGATAGCGTTGGAATCACGTAATTCCAGTGGTGCAGTATGGTACACGATGTTTGATGAAATTGAAAGCTGTTTACATTCTTTCTACCATTTGGTTCCTTCTAAAAGCAAAGAAATGCATAATAATAAGATAATTTCAAATTAAAAAAAAAGAATTTCGTCACTCAATCCACGACTGTTTGTGAGACACTGCTGTGCGCAAATGGCTGACGCATTTCACCCACAAAATATACAGTCAATTCACTTTACAGTATATTCTGTGAAGTGCTTTGAGATGTCTCAAAGACATCATAAGGCGCTATATCAAATGCAAAGATTATTATTATTATGATTTTAATGTAATAAAATCTCACAATAATCCATTGTCTGTAATAAAGTCAGAAATCAATTATGTACCTTTCCCAATATCTTTACATAAAAAGGAATCTAATCATCAAGACTTTATGAACCAAAGAGTCAATTAACATTAATTACTTAGTTGCTTTATTTATTTTGGGAGAAGGGTATTTTTATTTCAACAGCCGGTGCTAATGACATCAATGAGTACTATTTTGAACAAACTACTGAGGTTGACAGTGTTAAGGAGACAAATAAACATTGGGTGAGATTGTCATTAACCTAAGGGCACTTCAGGAACTATATATTCATTTAGCGCCTTCACCCTGTCAGATCAGCATCTTTTTTAAGCAATTATCCCTGATGTCATTAGGATGCACTCTTTAAGTATAAATATTCAGAGAGCAGACTCAAGAGGACAAAGCAAACCAACAGCACATCAATGTCGATCATAAGTCTCTGTAATAGTTTGATTCTTAAAAGGGCGCCCCATGGTGAGACTGTTGAAGGTGCTTCAGGGTAACAATAATGGAATTATAGCCCGTGGTATGGAATTGAAGTGGCAAGAATGATGTTCTTGGTGAACAGCAGCCAATGGACATTTTTTTAAAAAAAATCTAAATTTGGTCGTCATCACTCAATGCATGAAATATTCATTCAAGGACCATGGTTGACTAGTGAAAGTAATAGTATTCAAAGCCAAGACAGGCCCGTGCATTCCAAATGTAATCTCTGTCTGGGGATTTTCAAAGTGGCAGTTAGTTATATCTAGAAAGAGGTGTGAGGCAATTTATGTGACAGTGAGATGAATTTTAGACTAACCTACAGGGCCTACACAGTTATAATTTCCAACGACACAATGAATACATATATGCAGAATTCTCAATTTATTCCTGCAAGAAGGAAAAAGATCTTCTCCTTTGCAAGCTATTAGAAATGAATCGCCTATCAAAACAATACATTATTTTAGTATTTCCTCAATATTCAAAAATTCTTTTCAGAATTCTACATTACTCTAGAACAGAAGAAAAGAAACAAAGAACAGTGAAAAATATTGGATAAGCAACAGACAGCAATGGGATAAATACCATAAACAATAGTTTGACAGATGAATTTGAATGACAGATAGAGTTAATACATAACTATGTCAGTTTAGACAGTTAATTGTTGGTGTTTAGTGGTTAGAGCACTCGATTCGTAAGCGAGAGCCCTGGATTCTATTCCCCAAGGCAAAATGTTGGACAAGTTCCTTACTCCATACATATGCCTCTAATTACCTAGCATTAAGTAGGAACCTGATTGTTAGTCAATTGGCAGATCGCTTTCCAGGGATAATAATCCCTCAAAAAATAATAATTTCATTACTCAATTCATGACTGCTTGTGGAACACTGCTGTGCGTTTCGTCCACAAATATACCGTTAATTTACTTTACAGTATATTCTGTGAAGCGCTTTGAGACGTCCAGAAGACGTGAAAAGCACAACATCAAATGCAAGGATTATTATTATTATCAACATTTTTAAAACGTACTAATTCCATCATGTTTCATATGTGAACCTTTTTAGATATCAATCAACGAGCCATGCATAATATCATTTATTTGGTTACACTTTTACTTTTTCTTTCTCTTTTCCTTGCCTTGTAGTTGGCACTGTGGGATCCAGTGAAAGGACTGAATGGGAGTCTGCAGGAAAGACGTCTGGAAAGTGACATGCAAGGAGTCACTCTGAAAGTAGTCACTGTTCTGGTAAGAGAGATCTATATGTTTAAAGAGAGAGAGAACATTTCATTGATTGGATTTTATCAAAGGCCACCTTTTATAACACATGGTTTGTGGGAAATGCTATCTCTGCACTAACTGGCTTCTTAAGTTTTCTGCTCACACACTTGATGCTGAAATTCATTAATAATGCAGTAGCAAAGTTACTCAAACACTAGAATAGCTTTGTTACTGTGATATTAAGCCTAAATGAATAAATACTAAAAACTGAATTTAAAATGAAACATGTGGTGTGCTTTAAATTTTCACACCTCTATTATCTCTTTTGCCTGTTCACTCTTTGTTTAACTTATTTTTTTCAAAATCTATTCTACCTATATAATAAATAAATAGTTGATCTTTTATTAATGTTTAAAAACTTGCTTACCTGTCTCCTTCGAATCAGCTACAAGTTTTTTCAAGAATAATTTTGTTGCCAAATATTTTATACATGTGGAATCCTATCGATCATTCAGTGATTTTATTGTGCTTGGTTCAGCATTAATCTTGGATTGCATTTAGCACTGGGTTTGAATAAAAATGTCTAGTTTTGAATATTTCTGAGCTCATAGTCTAGGATGACCTCCAATACATTGTTGAGCTTGCTCTTAGAGTCACGTGAAAGTCTCTAGAGGAGTTAACATTGCACTCAAAGGATTCAAACTGTGAGAAATTAAGTAGCATATTCTGTAAGAACAGTGTCTTTCCCTGCAGGGTCTAAGGTTACAATCCCAAACAGAGGTATGTAGTTCTTGCCTCTCTTGTTTGAAATGGCATAAAGTGTTATGGAGTGGTATAGATTTAACTGTGTCACCTCTGTGATAAAATGTTCTTTACCTCAGTGGGGAATACTTTGCTCCATCATTCTTGGAAGTGATTTGTTTCATGGCTGTTTGTGGGACATTGCTGTGCACAATTGTCCTGTCGCATTTGCCTACAAATACACAGTCAAACCATTTCACAGTAATCTCTGTAAAGTGGATGCTTTGGGACATCCTTCAGACGTGATAAGGTGCTATACCAAGTGCAAGGATTATTATTATTGGATGAATTACTGAGCTTTGACGGTGTGAGGCAGATGTATTAATGTAATGTATTAGTTGAAGCTGATATACTCTAAGTTAATAACTTTCTACCTATCTTCCCTCACTGTTTGGTGACCAGTTCCCTGATAATGTCAACATCAATCATTTTTCATATAACATAAATAGATGGACAGGGTAGTAATTCTTTCAAATTATTTGTAAAGAGTGATAATAATGCAACCCCACCCCTCATTGAGAGGAGTACTGGTGAATTACTTCTTTAAAGAGGTATAAGTATTGAGGTAATAAAAGGAGACCTAGGTTAGTGTAGGTTTCACTGTTTGAACTTGTGTACAGGTTGTTGTGTTAGATGTTTTTCTCTGCTTCATATTTCATGTTGGTACCTGCAGGAGGAACCGTTCGTGATGGTGGCTGAAAATATCCTGGGTCAGCCGAAACGTTACAAGGGCTTTTCAATTGACGTTCTTGATGCCCTATCGAAGAACCTTGGTTTCAAGTATGAGATTTATCAAGCCACAGACCATAAATATGGGAACCAAATTCCCAATGGCTCCTGGAATGGAATGATTGGTGAATTGATTAATAAAGTAAGCAAACTGGATTAAAACACATCTATAGATTTGATCTGCCTCACTCTCATTCCTCCCAGCATACCCCTCCCCTACTTTCAAAACTCATCTAAAAAAAATACATTATTTCTTTGACTGCAGCCACCTCTCCCAGCTCAAGCTCCCACGCTGTCTTTGTACAACACTTTAAGACATTCTCCTTACATGAACGGCAATATACAAGTGCATATTGTTGTTGGAACATCAGTCTTAATGTTGCTGATTTTCTCACAAGGATAAACCAATCCCCACTATTTATGTAAAATGAAATATAAAAGTAAAATCTAGCACCTGCTTCACTCCATTAGGTCCAGGGCCCAGTACCATCTATTTGGCATTGCTAGTTCATTCACCTGTTGTTCCTCTCTCATATCTTAAAGGACTGCTGACGTTATATTGTTTGCATAATTTGTCAATACAAATTCCAATGACTAGTATTGACAAAATTATTCTCACTTAAAGGGAAAATATATTTCTTTCACAATACTTTTCAAATTTGTGTTGTCTTGTTCCATAATTAATTCAAAACAAATGTATATCCAGCCACAATTTTTAAGCTCCCCCCTTTACTGAAATGGATGTATTTGGCTGCATATTTTTCAGGGGTACTCATTAAATCATTAAAAGGAGGGGTGAAAAACTGCCTAGCTGGCCTACTCAGGGGTTTCTTTTCTATCTGTTGATAAACACCAAATAGTTCATGTAATCAACTCTTCTTACTGGCAAACTAATAGACTTTCCTCCTTTTTCTAAAATTCTTACTTGGGTCGACTCACCATTTCACAAAAATATTCGAACAAATCTGCCAATTTCAAGCCTGATGCAGTGAATTCTTTATAAGAAGGTGTTATTTTCCAGTTGGGTCTCAGTGTTCAAAGTGCAACTTTACTGGATCAAAAGTTTTTGGGGGTGAGGGAGGGGGCTACTTTCAGGTTTTCATTCTTTCATGAACAACGCAAATGATGTCAAGAGATATCAAACCTTTCACATTTATTCCAATCAACCGCTATATGACTAACAATGGCAGAGGCCAGAATCTGATACTGAATTTAAGTTTTTCTTTGGTTTGTTTACAGCCATGTTGCACTTCAGTGCAAAACTACTCAAACACAGAACTCCCTGATTTTCTTATTCATTCAGCTGTCAGTAGCGAGTGTAGTATCAACATCTGCAGCACAAAGCTCCTAATGACCTCACCACGGGAAGCTCTGTAGGTGGAAAGCTTCTACTTTTACAACAAAAACTTGCTTTGACTGTAAAGTGATACATTTGATTTAATACTCACGCTAAGAACTAGGGGATTGAGTTTATCACCTCATTAGCACCAAGTGCTAAGTGATCAGTACTGAGCACCACAGGGATAAACCTTCTGCCGGGGATTCATGTAGATTTTGGCTGGATTAATAGTAATTAGTACAAGCTACCAATTTTCCACATTAATGCTACAGCTGCATTACAACACTGCTGCGGGCAACACTGTTGTAAGATAAACAAAGCGGTGTAAACTTCTCAGCAAGGCCTTGTACCCAAAACATGACTATGCTGCTGAGAAAGTCAGATATTAATATACTGGTTTAGATCAACTGAACACAATCCTATAAAGCCTCAATTGCAGGTTTTGAGTGTAAAGGAATTGTCCGGTGTTGTATATTCTATAGTGGGGTTGGTGGAAATTTGACTACAAGGTTTGATAAAGGTTAACACTTGGCAGGTAGAAAGATGTGGAGTGACAGAGGCTCTATTTAGAAGTCATGCAAATGACAAGAGTAACCATGCCCAGTATTTAAATGCTTTATATTCATGTTTGAGATCAACTAATTAGCAACAGGGCACAATACCTATTACAGAGGGTGACTGGGGAGATGGTTGTCAATAGTGAATACCCAGGAATTTGTTCGTAAAATGTATTAGGTTTTGGAATCACATTTTTCTCTCTCCATCTGTTTTATTCTGTTTGGTATTTTGATTGAGCCAGGTGTCAGTTGGCAGCACTTTTGCCTCTGAGTAAGAAATTTAGGATCCTCGTCGGGACTTTCAACTCACATAGTGTAGACTGATATACCAATATAGTGCTGTGGGAGCTCTACGTTGTTGGAGGTGTCATGCTTCAGATGAGATCCCATCTGGCTGTTCAGGTGGACATTAAACTTCCCATTGCACTATTTGAATAGAAAAGGAAATTTCTCCTGGAATCCTGGTCAACAATCCCCCCCAAAAATTGATCATTCATTTCATGACCATGCACAAACTGGCTGTATTCACCTACTAAATACATAGACACAACAGTAAATCCTATGAAGTGCTTTGTGGTGGCCTCTGGTCATGAAATATGTTATATCAAATCGAAGGATTATTCATGCTTTCTGTTGAATAATGGCATTCTCAAACTCTAGATAATGTCTATTTGTTGCATTTCATGTTACCAACCAGCTATAATCTTTCAATCAAAAATTGAATAATGAGTGTTAACGGAAGTTGAAGATGAAATTATTGCCAATGCGATATAGGACAAACATCATCCTTGAAACACATCTTCAGGACTTGAAAGCTAGTGGCTAACATACTACTTTCCACATTGAGTTTAACAGAATGATGGCTTTAAGTACAGGATTCTTCCACTGGGGACTTGTAAGAGCTTTTTCTGAGTTGATGACTTAGGACCTGAAGGCCAAGAATGGTAGATTGCACAATATATTGGCTTATGTAACAGGACCTATTGTATTACAAATTTATTTTAACAGGAAAGTTCCCTGCTTGCTCTAATTTATATTGAGAATGATTATCTGACCAGGGGCTTCAGATAGTTTATACAGTATAAAGAAATATGATTGTTTTATTTTGTTTTTGGTCAATTCTTACTATATTACTATCAGATTATAAAACAACTGTCAACTTGAGTTTAAAGTTGTTTTTGTAGATTACCATTTTTCAATTCCATGCTGCTTTATCAAATACATTCAGAAGCTGGTTACCTGAAAATTTTAAGTGCAATGTGTATAAAATGAGTAATGTGCTGAAAACTGCTTGTTTTGTGCTTTCCAGCGAGCAGATCTTGCAATATCAGCTATAACTATCACTCCAGAACGAGAAAGTGTTGTAGATTTCAGCAAGCGGTACATGGACTATTCCGTTGGAATCCTCCTAAGAAAACCAGAAGAAAAGATTAACATCTTCTCCGTCTTTGCCCCCTTTGACCTGGCAGTCTGGGCTTGTATAGCAGCAGCGATCCCTGTGGTGGGAGTCCTGATCTTTGTGCTCAACCGGGTGCAGTTGATCCGAGCACAATCCCCCACGAAACCTCAGACTCCTACTTCTAACTCCAACACTCTGCACAGTGCCATCTGGCTTGTCTACGGTGCCTTTGTTCAGCAAGGTGCGTGAGAACCACACTGGTATTTTGGTAACAGGGTTAATGTGAATTGCTATTGAACGTAACCTACCCAGTGCAGATCAATGATGTACAATGGGAAATCTGGTAACCTTGGGAAGGTAAAGTGAATGGCAGACATGAACTAGGAGGAGATACAGGGAAACCATTATAGCACAGACATCGGTTGGCTGGAACCAATGTCTGAGCAACTGTGTTGTAAGCGAGTCAGGAAAAACTGGCCGACTTCCAGGTTATCGAGGCGCAGCTAATTTCACTTGCAGCACATTGCAAATAATGCACAGGAAGTTACATTAATGGAGACTTGATGACCTGGAAATCAACTTTTTTTTTTAACACGGGTAGGTATTTTTGGTTAGTGCGGTTCCGCAGGTGAGCTATACTGACAGATGCTGTAATGGGGTTTCCATTATGTATAATAGTATATGTGGAAACACAGACGACGTTGGGGTTAATCATTCCAAAAACACTAGGAGAGTACTCCAATAGCTTCAAAGACCACGATAGTGAATAATATTTATTGATTATGCTAACAGATAAGTCTCTGTTTTATTGTGGAAAGTTAATATTCAAGCTAAGACAATATTGAAACATTTCAGGTAAGATGTATATTTTAAAAAAACTTTTGTTCTCTTTATGTATGTTGATATTTATGGCAAATGTCTTAAACAAAGGGGTTGGTAGAAAATCAATGGATTGATTGCAATGAAGATCTATCAGGCGTAGTCCATAATATACCAGTTTGTTCCTGGTGGTTAGGAAGATATTCAAAAGAAAACAATTTATGCAGAATATAAGAAAATGATTATTTGAGTTTGATTTCAGGCTAGATGAGTGATTTTAAATCTGTTGGGTGTGACAACAGTCTTGTAAGTTGCCCAGAAAATGGTAAATCACTACCATTTAAAAACAACACAGTAAAGTGTTTTTACTACCTGTATACCTGTGATTTAGTAAGAGTGATTCAAGTCAGGGGAAGATAATTTATGTGTTTGATGTGAGTCTGTAATTACTTGGTTGCTTAATCTGAATACTTTATTGTTCATACTGAATATCTGTGTGATTATTTTTACATATCAGCAAATTTTCCACTTGACTGTTGTCCATTGAAAACTGAGTGCCAGATATCTATTGCTGTGTAAATAACCCCTGCTTACATTACAAGGCCAATTTAACAGCAGCCAGGGTGGAATAGGCCATCATCAAGCAGACTGGCTAAAGTTCTCCAGATCCCCTCTGATAATGAAGTAGTTTCACTGACCACTTGCCTACTTGACCACAACTGGGGAGGTTTTTACAAAAAACAAAAACGTGATGAAACACCTGATCTGCACCAGCAGCACATGTGCAGAAGCATTATTAACAGCACACTGTTTGAATCACTGGTACAGATGAGTGATAATTTAACTGGCTGAACAGGTGGAGCTTTAGCTAGTCAGCTATAAAGCATTTTGTCGGTGGCCCAGGTGTCAGTCCTGCTTTATACACAGCAACGCAGAGGTGCTATTGAAGAGAAGGTTGGAAATCACCAGTTTTGGTGATGCTCACAGCCCCTGACTTCCAATGTTCCAGGGATCTTGTTTACTGTGGTAAATGATAATGTAAGTAGGATACAAAAGCATCAATTCAGCGTATTATTATAAATGTGTCCATTAGATGCACACACGCTTATTTGTTAGTTTGCTGGCTACAGCCAGGTACAGAAATAAGACTCAGTCTGATTCAGACGAGATGTAGTAGTAATACTGTGGATGTAAATATACAAACACTTGATCTGATAAATAGAAATGCTGTATTTACAGCACAGTTACATTCATTCAGCTTTTATATAAAACACATATGCAATATATAGAAGAAATCTTACAGGTGTGAGGAATATTACTACGAATCGCTATGATAACTAAAAACTGAAATATCTGGTTAAACAAGTAATTTGTTGATGCCAGCTGTATTTATAAATTCCTTTATTTACTGATAAAACATAATAACCATGTGAGGGTGGGGGGAAAGAGCAGGTGACATAGATTGTTAGCCTCCAGAGAGTACTGCAGGTTATCCTGGGGCTTGGCTTCACATCCACAGTACACTGTATGATGCACTAACATTCCCCTCAAGAGGCTACATACAGGTCCAAAGCATCATCGTACAGTGGCATATTAAAGTTTGCAGGTTTCAAACAAGAGAAATAAATTCCTGTGAACACTGTGTTCTGCAACATTGTATTATTTTATATATATTCTCACCACACAATGCATGTGATAGAACACCATTGCACAGCTTTCCTGTAAATATGGAACTAAAGACTGTAATTCTCTTGTGACCTCTGGAATTATGCTGAGCCCTGAAATAATAATCCTTACATTTATACAGTGGCTTACAATTTGAAACATTTCAAAGTGCTTAGCAGATTTTCCCACAAATTGTAGTGACTGTAATTGCAGGTGAGCAGTATAATTCCTGTTACAGAATGTGGAAGTATTAAATCTTTTTAAAGCTAATTTTAGGTTGCTCCTCGCCTCTTCCTCCCAGGGCAGGTTACTGATGTGAAGCATAGTTGCTCTTTTGTTCTTTGCAATTATATTTTGCAGTGCAAAAAGCTAATTTAAATGCCCTTAGGAATATGTATCACTTTAGATGCTAAGGTTTTAATTCAATAGTCTATCATCCAATTCGATATCTTATATCTAGAAATTAATGGGATTATTCTGCAATTTTCTTGGTTTGGGTATGAAAATAATTTATTTTATTTTCTAGTATTTAAGACAGAAGATCTGTATTTGACAATATCATAAAAATGTGAATTTACAGTGTACACATTAGTAAGATTTTTACAGTACAAATGAAACTGTAAAGTACTTAACTCATTCATTAACTTTTGATGCACGAGAATGGTGTGGCATTAAGTGGGATAAAATTGTGAGCTGTAGAAGAAAATTAAAATTTATTGAAAAGAACATGTCATGTATTCACAGGTCGAGCTGAAAATGTTTCTTTATTGCTCGCTGCAGGGTAGTAAAGTTTAAGTGGTTTCAAAAGAGAAAAGAACCTGCAGTACATGTGTGGTACCATGTGATATTACTATATGGCACTGTGTCAGCCAATCAGCTTTTAGTCAGATAGTGAAAGTGAACAGGTTGGCACGACTTTGGTCAAGTTGTAATAATACGTCCAGTAAAACCTTTTGCATGAGTGAGGGAAAACAAAAGGAGATAGCTGCTTTGCAATGTTTCTTCTCAAGCTACATATTGAGCAGTCATTCCATCTACTTTAGCTCTAACGGCCAGGTGGTTGGCTTTGGTTGTATAAGGGTGCCATATAAATGCAAGTTGTTGCTGCTGTTATTGTTGGAAGACATGTTTTTGTTCAGAGAGCCACACTGATCGAAAGCAAAAATGTTTTGGTTTGTTACCAGTGCACAATGGCTCAGAAAGGCTGGCAGCTCAACAGAACTGACATTACCCTACACTAAAAGCCAGAGTTTCACATTTTTTTAAGAAAAGGTAAATATTAACTGGAGTGATCAAGAAATCTTCAGCATATTGGATCTGATTGAGTAACTTGACTATGGTTTAATGTACACAGTGCAGTAAGCTCATAAGGAGTGTTTCGGAAGAAATTATTACAAACTGATGGATTGGCATAGAAATTGAAAAGGCACATAGCTTCTGATATTATGGAAACTATCAGAAGATTCAACTTATAGTGGTCTACCATGGAAATCGGTGTGTGATCAAAGAAGGGCAAATGGATCCACTTACCCAGAGACACAGTGTTCCTGCTTAATATTTTATCGTACTCACTTGTTTCCTGAAACATCGTCTGTAAGTGGTTCACACCAAAACCTGGCAAGTAAAAATCACAGAGTATTTGCTCACAACAAACTGTCTTTGACAAGATACGAACCATTCATTTACCCAGGCATCAGTGTTCTTTAACTGCTCTATTCTATGGATTTGTTTTGGAGAATATCTTGCATGGTTTTAAAAACATTATTTTTTTTGCTCAAGAATGGAAAGTAATGTTTCTAACCCTGCAGCCTGGGGGACAAGATATCTTTTACACATTGGAAAAACAAATTCCCAAACCCAAACACATAAATGATGTAGCAATAATCTGATCCTGAGCTCAAACTCAGTTGGTGCTAATTTGTTTTTTTTCGCAAATGACAACTTGTATTTATATAGCAAAAAATAAATTAACCCTAATGTGACAGTAATGTGCTATCAGTTCTGAATTCCCCAATAACAAAACTTCTCGTGGACTCCACCTAATTTATCTAATTTATTGAGGAGTGCTGTGACACAATCTGCTTGATCTCCCACTAACTTCACTTGGCAGAATAATCCCACTTCTAGCTTCATTCATCGTTTCTCTGGGTAACATTATTGGCTCGAGTGGAACTGAGGATACAAATCAGGAAGATCCTAAATCTGATTTATCACTGCTTGACCAGGGTAAAGCAATACAATTGGCATTAGTTGAATAGCAAGCAACATCCACTAACGATTTAGGATCAAGAATGACAAGAACACAGCCATTGTTTATGGAACAATGATTTCAGGAGTGGGTGTGGATGAGGAAGGAATAAGAATACTTGCACTTGATATAGCGCCTTATCATGTCATTGAGACACCACAAAGCACCTAACAGGATATATTGTAAAGTGGAATTACTGTGTGTCACTTCCCCAAGTATATCATTATTCCAGGCTGAGAGTAGTGAAAGGAGGAAATGTAATACTAATGTACACTAATGTATCTAGTAGTAAAATAATTTTGCAAAGATGGTATTGCTTTTTATGAGTTAAAGAAGAAAGTCTTATTATATGTTGTGGAGTCTTGTAGCTCAGTGGTTAGAGCACTCGCTTTGCAAGCGAGAGACCTGAGTTCAATTCCAGGCAGGGCGAAACCTTGGGCAAGTTTCCTTACTCCACACACCTAATAATAATCCCTCCAAAAACAATAATAAATTGGTCATTTTCAATCTACGACTGTTTGTGAGACATTGCTGTGCACAATTGGCTGCCGCGTTCGCCCACAAATATACAGTCAATTCACTTTACAGTGTGTTCTGTGAAGCGCTTTGGGACGTCCTCCCGACATGAAAAGCGCTATATCGAATGCAAGGATTATTATTGTTATTATTATATTAACTGAATTGCTACATGTGAATTAGGTCTAGTTAGCACTTCTTGTGTGATGTTTTCTGACTTACTGTATAGTGATCTACAATTTTCAAAAGAAAAATAATACATATTTTGAGTTATATTGGGACATCTTTAATTTGCATTATTCTTTAATATATTATTTATTAAGCATATGAATTTATCCTCCAGCTTACATAAAAGTAGTTAGTAATTTATTAATGAGGTTTGGCCACTTCTATAGCATTGCTTCCCCTTCTGTAATGCAAAAAAGCAGGAAAAAGTAAATATAAAACCAAAACAAGAACACCATCTTCTGGATACCTCACACCCTATTCTGAAAATCCACAGACCAGTTATTAATATTTCTGGTAAATTAATCTATTAACTGAAGGAAATGGGCGTCTATCTACCTGTGAAGTCCAGTCTTTCTTCTCAAAATGTAAGAAGTACTGAGATTACGCCTTTCTGTGCTCTGCTATTTTCCTTTTTGATGAACGTTTATTCAGTTACTGTATGATAGAAAGAGAAGGTGTAAAATGATGGTGGTGCATCGCTTTCTGCGGGTAATAATCCCTTGAAAAAAAATTGGGTCACTCAATCCACACAATCCACAACTGTTTGTGGGACACTGCTGTGCACAATTGGCTGCCGTGTTCGCCCACAAAATGCAGTCAATTCACTTTACAATATATTCTATGAAGTGCTTTGAGATGTCTCAATGATGTGATAATGCACCATATCAAATGGAAGGATTATTATTATAAGGTATGACAGTACATATTCAGCACTGAAGACAACTGATGAGTGAAAAATATGTAAACACCTTAATTTACACTGCTTCCTTTATAGATGTTACTCCAATTTTTTAAAAAATAACTTTCTATTGAATTTTATTCCGTATTCCAGGTGGGGAATCGGCCATGAACTCTGTTGCCATGCGAATAGTGATGGGTAGCTGGTGGCTTTTTACACTCATTGTGTGTTCGTCGTACACAGCAAACCTGGCTGCATTTCTCACTGTCTCCAGAATGGATAATTCAGTGCGGTGAGTGACCTTCTGTTATCATAAGGAAATTACTCTTGCTTGGTACATCTTGTGTCAAATATGCAATTGTAATTTCATTCTCCACATGTCTAAGCATTTCTTAATCTGTTTTGTAGTACATAATTGTCTCATAGTAATTTTGGGCAGCACGTTTAGGAGTGATTAGATGTGTTTTCACATTTGGGTCTTGGGTTCAAATCCATCTCAGACTAAAGTATTTTCTCTCTCTACTTGTTAGAGTTAAGATGATGTGATTGAGGAAGTTCTGCCTTTTTTTTGTAGAAGCACATCTATAGCACACACCTGTCCACATTTTATCATAAATTACTGTTAGATTGTTCAGAGGATCCATAAGGTGACTGTGTTGGGATGGGAATGTGACTTTGGTGGATGTTGGACTCAGGGCATGATATTGTAATTGAACAGAAAAGAGACCTTTACCTACCTCTATGTGGTACCTGGCCTGCATAGCTAATATGCTACCTACTTCATGTCAACATTATGGCAGAAAGTGGTTCAGTTAGAATTTTAATCTGGAGGTTTTAAATGGAGGTTGAAATATATAATTTGTTCTTTTTTTGGGGGGGTAGATGCTGGCAATACCGTCAAGGTCATGTTATTTGTCAACTACAAAGCCAAATGTCCTCTCTCTTCTACTCCCTCCCACCCCGGGAATAACAAGGCCTCGACTGACAGATTTAGGAGAAAATCTAGTTTTTATGAATCGTTGCCAATGACTGTCTGCAAAAAGAAAACTATGAATTAGTGCCTGTACAATTTTATGTTATGCAGAAATGTTGGAGGAAATTTATGAAAATGGGGGAAGTTCATCTGACCTGGCAAACGTTCTTTAATTCTAGAATTGTGAATGTTCAAGAGGAACTTATAAGGGTGTAATTTACTCATAGGACTCCAATGGCATTGGAAGACTGCTCTTCAGTACCTGAAAGTTCAGAAGTCTATTTAGTGAAACAACTAGTCTTCTGAGATTCACAACATTTTATTGCTTTTGAGAGAATAGCAAAGGTTGCCATGAGAAACATGCTTTAGTTTAATAAAATTTGGAATAACCTTGAGACATGGCCTGTCAGTCACTTAGAATCTCTCCTCCCAGTTACTAGACCTTGGCTGCGTGAACATGAGGGTTGTGAGATAGATATATGGTGTGTTAATTGGAAAGAGACAAAATTGTGTTCTAAGGAAAGACACAATCACAGATAAAAGACTCTGGTTGCTTGTTTTACTGTCGCCTTACCAACCTGAGTGTTAGAAACAATCATTGGTATTTGTTAAATACGTAGGTTAGTTGGAGTGGTCTGCTCTGGAGTATCTGCAAGGATTTCCATTGTATTAAACCATGCAGAACCAGTCACTGGGGGCAGAGAGTCATCCCACTCAGCTCCTGTTAAACCTTCAAGCCAAAACCCTAACAGGTAGGGTGGTCCTAGCTGGACAAGAAGTGGGAAAGCTTGCTGGACAGCAATCCATTCCAATGATCTATCTCTGGGATTGCCATGTGTAGGTGGGATGCATGAAAATCTCAGCTTGGTTTGGATACTCTTAAGCATGGTGCTGGGTTTCCGCATGTGTCAGACACCCGGCTGACCAAATTTAAAAAAAAAAACAGTTTAAACTTTATGGGAATTATTCTGCTCTGTTGGTCCAGTGTAAGAAATCATTTGATTTGCATTTATAATCCAATCTCTCTTTGATATCATGTAATCCCCTTGATTTGATCGCTACCATATAATTACTGCTGTGCATGCATTTTTTTTACTATTCTGCTGCTAATTTAGTTCTGTGACACAAGTGTAGACATTTTCAAAAGTGAATCTCGCCATCAAAGCCATCCTTAAAACCAACCAGTTAAAAAGAGTTAAAATTCATTATTTTATGATTTGATTATTTTGGTAACAAAATGAAGGATATCAGAGAAATAGAAAATTTACAATTTTATAATACCTTATTACTTAAGCATTTTGGATGCAATTACTGTCAAGTGTAGTGACTTTTTTTTATAAACAGACATGGCAGCCATCATCCCAATATCGAAAGACTGATTGATTGAATTGGGTTAGAGCTGGCATTTTCTGGTGAGAGAATACTGAAATCAGCAGCGCAGTACAATTGCAAGCCATTCATGTGGAAGTCTGGAAGCACTTTACAAAATATGATTGATTAGAAATGCAATAAATAGTGTTACATAGGCAAATAAAGCTGGTCTATGCCAGCAACAGCCCATAAACAATGTGCATTTTTTTTACTATTCTGCTTGAGGGAAAATAAGAAATTTGTGTTTTCTTGAAACATTTAACATAACATAACGTATAGGAACAGGAGTAGGCCATTCGGCCCTTCGAGCCTGCCCCACCATTCAATCATGGCTGATCTTCTAATCTAACTCCAGCTAATAACCTAACCCTATTTAATTATCAAATGTTATACAGACTGAAATATTGGCATAATTGAGAACTGAGGTTATTTCCACTTTTCTTCCAGCATCATACAATGATAGAAAAAAGCACACCAATGGAACTAGAACTTTTATGGGGGATTTTCTTGTTTTGTACATTAGTCAACATGACAACAGTGCAGCTGGAGACAGCTGTAACAGGACAGATATTCAACCCTATGGTTGCTGAAAGTACTCTGATTTGAAGAAATTGTACTGTGACTGGTATTCATGTTTGTTTGCTGGATCCTATTGCATTCCCTGCAACCCTAGTTCAGCAAGTGACATTAGCTTTCTATTTAAATTTGAATTCTCTATTTCTCAATTGTCGAGTCGGTACAGATAAGCCTGCCCTGGAGCAATACTAGACCTTAGACATGTCAGTTGGAGAAAACCTTAAACCTTAGATATAACAGTCCTGGTGTCAATCAGTGCAGCACTGGAGCTCAAAGGTCTTACACACCAGGTGTCAGCCAAAGCAGCACTAGAGAACTGTACAAACTGAACCATTTATCAGTGACAAGCAGACCTGAGCTTTCATGCTTTCTACCTTTTTTTCCAATGATTTGTTCATCTCAAGTTAGATCAGATTTGATTACTAGGCTAAGGAGGTTTTGGAGTTGAATTTGTATAAGTGAAGAGAATGAAAAAAACATTAGGAAGACAGAATTTTATATCACCTCATAACAGCAAAATAACTTAAAGCAGTTCCCAGATAATTGATGTCAAGTGCACTTTTTCTTTTTATTGGAAAACACATTGGAGCCATTTCCACTCATAAGGCTCACTTCATGTACTGATCTTGTTCGCTCCGGGATTCTACCCTGTGTGAAAGGTGCTATATAAATGCAAATTATTGTTGTTGATCAAATGATAAAAGTGATCGATGCTTCCTGCAAACTACTAACCCTATATTGTAGTCCACCCATCTCCCAATTTATATCTCAAAATCCATCTCATGTGGAGATTAATATTTAAGGCTTGATTCTTCTGAAAGGAAATCACCTGTGGGACTTTCTGATTTTCAATTCATTGCTTGTTGACATGTGGTCCTTATTTCTCCAACATTGTCTTTTACTGTTGCTTCTCCTATAGCATCTACCAAACAGTTCTGTGAACCTACATGTGGTAATAGAAATATCTAGTTTTACCTTGCAGCCTATAATACTTGCGCTTCACAAAGAATTGCCTCCTGGTTGTTTTGCTGTCAGGAACCAGATTCTCAATCATGTCCCAGGCTCTGTTTCTGTCCAATTTGCCGTAGACTCCTCACTGAATCAATTTTGTGCCTGGAATTTATAACTGCCTGAGGGATTATATTTCCTTTTAGAGTGAAACTTCATGTACTTCCCTCCTCAGCAGGTTGCAGAGAGAGAGAATTGATCTACTCGCAATATGAACAGCTTGAGAGCTGCCAGGCTCAAAGCAGTTCACCGAACAAAGTTAGAACTCTTGAAAACCACCAAACTAGGACACAGGGAAAAAAAAACTATTTTAGGATGTAATTGTTGCAAAGTTTTGTTTTGCTTGTTTCCTCTTCTCATCACCTCCTCTCCTCTATTGTCATGTCCACAAAAGTGGGCCAATCTGGGATAACTTCTCCAAAACCACTATCAGCATCACTGTCTCATGGACGGCTTGCTCAGCAAAACAGGATGGATCTGTGTTCAACAATTTTTACTTTCTATTCCCTAACACAGAATATTCCACTCCATTGAGCAGTTCAGCCATAGGCTGGGGTAGCTTGTGTCCTGTGGATGGGATGAGGAAAGGGCTGATGCATTACTCAAGAGTTTGAGACATTTATTACTTCAAAAGGCCTCACTGTATGCATCATAGAAAATATCTTGATATGTGATATCTTTTCTATGATATAATTTGTTCATATATATGCATCTAAATTACCTTAAAATTTAAACCAATACAGAGTTAGTTGCAATTGAATCTCCAGTCATTAATTGTGTATATTTTCTGTATTTGAGAAGATGCTTCCCATGATCAGATTGTATCTAGGATAGAGAGAGACACGGCACCAGATCACTAAGTTATCGGTTTGCAGTCTTGTATTTATATTGCAGGATGTCAATCTGTGCCCTGCCATAACCATCACCTTAGTCATCTGGCTTTAGTGCAATTCAAATGTATGACTCAACCAAATTCATGTTAATCACAACCCAGAACATTTGAATCAATTCTGCCTCTCCACCTTCCCACAAAGGGTGTTTTTTTTCGAATGCCACAAAAGAGGTTGGACAGTTTTTCAATCTGGGACCCCCACTTTAGCGAAGGTAAAACCTGATAAAGAAATTGCACTAAATTTCCATACATTTGTTTTTGCCTGTATTTTTGTCAATTTTAATAAGTCCCAACGCCTTTACCTTCACACGATGAGGGATGATGTGGGATTTGTTTCACTTTGACCACTGTTGCTTGAGGAAAATTGCAGCGCTTCACTGCAAAAGCATTGTGAAGTGGTCCAAAGTAAGGCAAACAAAATGGTGATGCAAAGATAGGGGGACATTTCCCAAACAGCTGGCAGGACTAAAATTCAGTTCCAATAATATCTTTGCTCAGGACTATTTTGCACCTGTTACTTCCTATAAATTCACAATTCACTTCCCTCACCAGGTACATCATGAGACCTTGAGTTTACAGCAAAAGGATCTTGTAACACTGAATCCTTCTGTTGATAATCTGTGCACGGATTTGGGCATTAGTTATAGATAGGCACCATAACTATAGGAAGACCAGAGTTGTAAATGTCCTTTCTCAGCAGACACCCACTGCCACTGTACAGTAACCCTGAGAATGCTCTGCTCTCATAGCTACACCATACCATTGCGGGGCTACCACAATAGTGTCCACAGAGGATACCTGCCATCTTCTCGGTTTTCTGCATTGAACAAGAGGTGAATGCATAGAGTTTCTTGTCAAGGAGCACTCTGGAGAAGGGAGGCTGCAGGCTGATGTTGTTTGGTTTTCTCTAATTCCTTTTACTTTTATAGATGTGGTCAATATAGTTGAAAAGTAAGTACTTTAAAGAGCAAAATGCAGGGAATTTAACTGCGGAACAGCTGTTTCTCTAGAGAGAGGCAGATCGTAATGAGAGAGAAAATTCAAACTGCACACTTAACGCCACAAGCAGCCCAAGATTAAATAGGACTGATCTGGCTCCTGTGGCCAATTAGAGTGACAGCGTGATTTCTCCAATGACAAATTGGTATTGATGACATCATGTTGGACATAAAGGTGCCTCTGTACTGGCTGCTTTTCCTATTTTTCAGCATGAAGCAAATCAACTGAATTGCTGCATTTTACGTTACCACGTAATAAAGTACGTAATTAGAGAAAAAACTCTAAAAAAATCAAATCCCTCTTGCATATATATTCTAATTCATAAGTGGGGGGAAGATAATAATATTTTAAACAATGAAAGGTTACCTCAAATCTATATGTTGCATCACACAAGATACAAAAATCAATATGCTGGCCCTTGTGACCCAAGAATTGCTCTATATATAACAGAACATTCCACAAGGGAACACTACACACATGCAGATCATTATATTACACAGAGGAGCAGGAAATACTTAGTGCATCACACAGAGGAGGTCTTGCTTGATAAGATATGCACATGGATTCATGACTGGCAAATGAATATAGATAATTGAAACACACTGCATTTAGGAACTAAAATAGGAGGCACGTGTACTGCGTGGATGGAGGAGAACTTGCCAAGGGCAGAGCTGAAAGAGATCTCGGGATAACTCATCGCTCATTATATTAAAACAGTATGAGGCAGCGATATATTTTGTTATACTGAACAATTCTACTGTACATACTGAACAGTGGAGTTGTGCAAGGATGAATTAGTTGCCACATTTTGTTGCCAATGCAGGAAAACAGCAAAGTTTTTGACACTGTTTCACATGAAATGTACAATGTAACAATGAGTTGTGGTTTCCTTTCAAACCAATTGTATAATTTGAGAAAACAACATTGCACTTCACATTAAGTTGGTGCTTTTAATCAGCATCAATGGTTCAATTGAAGTAAACGATTTATTTAGAAGAAAGTGCGGTTTAAATTGCACTAATGAAGCAATTATGAAAATGTTTCTCTGGATATTATACTTGTTGAACATAAGNTTTTTTCTGAAATCCTAAGCTAATATTCCTTGCTGTTTGATTTGGTTTTGGCCCCAATTTGTCTGGCCGTACAAACAGGTAAACAATACATATACTTTATTTAAATCCGTTTGTATTGTGGAGTCCTGTAGCTTAGTGGTTAGAGCACTCGCCTCACAGGCGAAAGACCTGGGTTTGATTCCCGGGCAGGGCGAAACGTTGGGCAAGTTTCTTTACTCCACATACCTCTGTTTACCTAGCAGTAAGTAGGAACCCGGTTGTTAGTCGATTGGTGGCTCGCTTTTCCCAGTAGTAATAATTCCTTCNAAAAAATAATAAAATGGTCTCCAAATCCACGACTGTTGATTGGAAACTTCTGTGCGCAATTGGCTGCCGCATTTCGCCCACAGAATATGCAGTAAATTTACTTGAAGTGCTTTTGGGATGCCTTGAAAACATGATAAGGCGCTATATCAAATGTAAGGATTATTATTGTTGTTGGTATACAAACAACGTCAAGAGCGACAATCATTCTCAAACACATCTATGATAGTTGACGACAGAAGTTGAAAGTATAAAACTTTGGTGAGAGGACAAAGGGTGAGAGTTATTGTGAAATATGTAATGATACACAGGTTTAATAAGGGCAGTATTAAACTCCGTGGTTCTAAAATTGGCTCAAATGGTTATTGGAATCCTTATCACTTTTAAGAGTGGAGTGACAACAAAGTATTTGGCGACACTATATTTGCTAATCAGTCAAGGTCAAAAAAGATCATCCACGTTTGACAATTCATTCGTATGAATTATGATTGAGTAACAGTTAGAAATTATTGTTAATCATCCTTTGAGTGCTATGTCCTCTTTCTTCGGAAAGGAAACAGGTTTGGAGAAGAGCTGCAAGAATGACATTGAGCTTGGAGGAAATGCTAAGTGAGCTAAACCTGTTCACATTGTTAAAAGACCAACAAACTCCAAGCTTTTAAATGCCTCTCTCCATTATAGTCATGTTTTTTCAAAGTGGAGTAGATAAGCAGAGTTCTTTCTTCTGAAAAGGGGACATGATTTTAAGTTGATTTAAATGTAATGCAAGGATGAACTGCTTCAGACTTGGTTAACTAAAGGAAATACCTTGTCACCCACCATGGAGAAAGTGGATTGGGGTGAATTGTTCAAAAGATAAATGAAGACAGACTGTATTCTCAAATCAGCATGAAGCAGAAGTCTGCCCATGGGCTTCAAACAAGGAAAACGAGAGATAAAGGTAGTCTGAGAAGATCTTACAGTTAGGCTGAAATGATTGGACAACCTAGAGTGCTATATGACCTTTTCTTGTTTCCACCTTATTAGATTTTTGTTCATTTAAACTACAAAAGGAGTAACATTTTTGAAGTAACACAATCCTGCCACTATAATGAATTGCAGGCATAGCATAATGCTCATTCTGCATTGCGGCACAGAGGTAGAATTATCAGAAAAACATATTTATTCTGAAACGCTGCACTGGATAGTTTTGCCCGCATCAAATTAATAATATACACTTTAGTAATTCTGGTGAATAACTCTGTATTTTTTAAATGAGCATTTCAAATTCTCTCAGCTTGTTTTTACAGTAATTCTCTCAGGAACTTGACAACATCATTATTAACACTCAAGTATATTTTATAGTTTCTTCAGAATCAGCTGTGAAATGAGTATAATTTGATTCCTTTTACTAGTATTG
This sequence comes from Callorhinchus milii, assembly GCF_018977255.1. Lineage (NCBI taxonomy): Eukaryota > Metazoa > Chordata > Chondrichthyes > Chimaeriformes > Callorhinchidae > Callorhinchus > Callorhinchus milii. The sequence continues at coordinate 16,181,839 of NW_024704748.1, read as the reverse complement.
AACACCTTCATATCTATAGTCGTGTCCAGAGCCTCTCTGCAGCGCCTTCAGCATGCTGCTGCTTCTTCCATGGTTGCAATACTATTAATATTAAGTGTAACATTTAACATCTTACTCTTTGGTTTGAGTTTCTGAATGTGCTATACTGGCAACAATGTGAGCGTCAAAAGCATTCCCGCTGAGCCAAACCCTTTATAATAGCACAAGCTATAGCAATAATCTCCCAGATAGAAGTTGGAAAGAAATCAAGTTCGCAGCAAGGTGCTGACTTGTACAATTTATCCCTTTCATAATTACTTTGCAACTACACATGTAGGAAGTATGTACCAATGCCAAAATGAAAAAAAAATTACCAATTCAAATAGAGCAGATGAAACCCGGGAACAGCGCTTTCCGACAGTTGAATATTCATACACGTCAGCTGGAATAGAGATAATATGCTGGAGTATGATGCTGTGAGCCCAGGGATTTCATTTCTTCTGATGTTGCCCATCAGTCAGTTGTTTGCACTGCTCTTCATTCTCTTAACACTGGCAAATTCAAAAAAGAGAAGAAATATTTCTTTATTATAAGAAAATGAGAGTCAGCATGTGGCAATCTCTGAGCTAGAAACAATGGACTGTAATTAAGAGTAAGCAATTAACAATGCGGATTAATAAAAGTCGTTTTGTGTGTGGAAAAGATTGCTGTTCCAGTCATTCTGCTTTGATTTGTAAATTTATTAAACTCAGGGATGAGGCTATTGAGGCAGTTTGTTAAGCAAGTATGAAGCTGTGAGGTCAGGGGAAGGAAAGAAGGGGTTAATAATGAAACAAATCAAGCATAGAGCTGTGTGCAGCATTACAAGGAGGATCAACAGAAAACATCTGTGGGATACTGAAGCAAAGAGAATGTTGGTTCATCTCATGATTTCATTATATATTCTTATCTATCACCCACTTTCTATATAAGTACTGATCAGAACATTAAATAATTTATACACATATGACATTCCCTTGTCGTATCCATTGAAGTATATCTTAATCCCTCTTCTGGTCAAACTACATGATGGAGTGTAGAAATGTGCTATCTGTCATTGTCTGCAATAACACCCAATGAGAGCGAAAAAAAATAGACAGAAAGCAACTGCTTAAGTTAATGATGTTCAACCACTCAAACTTTGTCTCATCATTTGTCACATTATCCCAACTCTTTGATATACTTGTGCCTTGTATCAGTTACCAGCAGATATGTATTTTGTCCCTAGCAGATAGTGTTGGCACTCTTCCTTGAGACCTACATGACAAATCTCTGTTCATAACCACCATATACTTAAAGCAGCACACAGTAATTCAATATAACAATGATGCACACACTCATTCAAATATCTAAACAAATCGTTAAGTATGTGATAAGCCTCTTTTTCAATGGAAGGTCACTAGAATCCTTTGCCAATCAAGGTATGCTCACAATCACACACAATCATCCTTGAATAATATTTATCAACCATCTCTAAATTCCTTGTAGATCCTTCCAAGATCTGGCAAAACAATCTGAGTTATTGTATGGTACAGTAAAAGACTCATCCGTCTACGAGTACTTTCAAGCCAAGGGAACAAACCCGTTGGAACAGGACAGCACTTATGCTGAACTCTGGAGAACTATCAGCAAAAACAGCGGAATGGAAAACTGTGTATCCAGTGCTTCTGAAGGAATTAAAAAGGTATTCACTTACTTTAAAGAAAAGTCATCCAGGCTTTTAAAAACATTTACAGTGTCCTCAAGAAATCAACCTGGGGCCTTTTTTTTAATTTGCAAGCACAGGGGTAATGGCAAATTATCCTCTGGAAAATAAAGCAGATTAATATCACAACTTGAAACTTCAAATAACATGCATCTTGGTTTCTATGACTAATTGAAACAGGAATGCTAAAATGACAAGTAACCCTGATGATGGCTAATCACAAAAACGTGCCTGTGATACAACATCCAAGTTTGTGTGATTTTGTGATTTAAAGTGTTAAAACAAGTCAACAACAGATGAGTTTGCTTGAGGATACCTCCATTGGAAGATTGGAAGAACTTTGGGGTTTTGCTTTTCAGCAGTTTCAAAGATCACCATGTTAAGCCAATATTTGCTCCGTTGGTGATTAGCTTCACAGGGTTTTTCCAGATCCTACTGTCAAATTTGCTAGAAATGGTTTTGATGTACTTTTACAAACAACAGTGTATAGTGCATGGTACAATGACACCACCCCCAAAATAGTGGGAGCTCACTAGGAAGTGGATTTGTATCTTCCAGTCTACCTTCCACAAACTCCAGTTCATCTTGAACACCCCTTCCCTATATCCTCTCCTACACTAAGTTCCACTCGTCCATTATCATGATTTTTGCCAGGCTGTATGTTTCGCTGTACAACAACAACAACAAGATTTCATTTCCCAAGGCGCTAGACAGTTGGGTCAGGACCCGAGCAGGGGTGAAATGGTCAGGGTGAGGGGAGGGAAGAGAGGGAGCGGGGAGGGGGTAGAGAATCGAGAGGGAAGCTGAAGGCACGATTGTAGATCAACTTCAAGATCCTCATGCCAATCTTCAAGTCTCTCCATGCCCTTTCCCACCCTAAGTCTGCAAACTCGTCCAGCCGTGCTCTCTAATGAATAGAAGTGCAATTTATTCAGCCTTTTATTGTAGTTAAGTTATTTCATTGCACTATCCAATATATCTGGTATATTCTTCCTCAGGTTGGGTGGCCAGAGCTTCAGTTTGAATCCTGAAATTGGGGTATTAATCCTTCGAATTATTTTTTAAAATAAATGCCAGCAATTCAAAATAATCTAATTAAACACTGGAGCTTCAGTGTGAACTTTGTTCATGTTAAAAATAATTGCATTAGTCCCTTTGAACAACATTAATTTAGAAGACACTGCTTGATGAATTTGCAGCCTATTTACAGCCACCAATAGAAAGCAAGAAAGGTAATTTGACAGAATTAGAGAATCTAAATTTTGAAACAATCATTAAGAATTTAAAGTTATTAATTTTTCTGCAATCAAAGATTTTTTAAATCCCCATCTAGTAGATTGTCAGGTACAAATTGGTACAATGTGTTAAAAGCTAATGATACACTTTTTTCTCCACGCTGCCAGAAACTGATTAATTGTTATTAATAATTGTCTTCATATTCTTTCTCATCTATATAGGTAAAGAATGGAAATTATGCTTTCCTGTGGGATATGGCTGTAGTGGAATATGCTGCTTTGACAGATGATGATTGTTCAATGACGATTGTTGGGAATAGTGTAAGCAGTAAAGGATATGGCATTGCCCTGCAACATGGAAGTCCCTATAGGGATCTCTTCTCGCAGAGGTAAGCAATTACCTCTAATTTCTTTATTGATTTTAAAATTATATCCTAAAATAATTTATGTCTTATCAGTTCATATACATGTATATTTAGTGTTGAATGCACTTGGGTAAAGTTTTGTAGAATGTAATAATTTGGAGAGAATAACAGTAAAAGCTCAAGGTTCTTTGATTGTAAAATATGTTTACACCATGCATTCCCTGCCATCTCAGACACTCGCTACAGCAATGAGTGAGGTATGCTCAAACCAATAAAGGTTCAGAGATGTTTACAGGTCAATCTATCTGGATATAGCAAGGGGACAGGATCCCAACCAGTAGACTCTTTTAGGGAAGTACTGATGTGGTTGACACAGCTAGGTGACTCTCCAAATCATTTTGTTTTTCACTTTTTTCTAGCATTATTTTTAATGCACAGCAATGATTTGAGAGAGAGATAATTTAATGGAGGAAAAATAGGGTTTGTTCATGCCCAGTTTAAAAAGATGGAATCATGTCTGAGACTTGCGGCATGAACAATAGGTGAAGTTGAATAACATTGGTTTCTGCATCATTCGATATTACATAGACAATGGGAATACATATACTTCAAGATTAAAAAAAAGTTATGGAGAATATTTCAAAATGTATTATCAATCAGTTGGAACTTTGAAGAAACATTCAGAGCTGAAGATGCCATTTCCATAAAGCTTAAGCTTATTTAAGCAATATATTTATTTTTGAGACAATAGAAGCTGACTGTGCCAGATAAATCATCCAATTCTACAGTAGTATGACCATTTCATTTTAGCTTCACTGTCTGATTATGGAATTTATTGCCTTTAAAATATACACTTTGTAAAATACAGTCCCAGAAAGAAACAACTGGCAAAACGAAAAATACAGCCAAATAAATTAATATTTAGGTTTTAATATGACCTTTACCCATGTCTGTGAGATTCCATGTCACTGTCATACATAGATAAATTTAATTAACCGCAAGCTAATAGGGTAAGAAGAAGCCCCATTAATTTTCAGAGGACAATATTAATTAATATCATATCAAATATTAATATCAAACAAACCAGTAAACAGAGCATTGGAATACTTCCACACAGCAGTGATAAATTCACATCACGGTGTGGAATGGTAGTTCTGAAGAATGGAATATATTCATCCAATGGCAACTTCAAGGACTCTGAGATTACGTAGAATGCGGGCAAATACAGAGTAAATGCTTCTACATTCTATTGCAAAATGTGGGATTGGTTTCAGTGGAACATGCCAAACACCTAGTTTCATTTGATAAGCATCATTCCTGCTGTAAATTGTATCTATAATAATCACTTTCTTTCTGTTGAATTCAGGATCTTGGAGCTGCAAGAAAGTGGAGACCTGGATGTGTTCAAGCAGAAATGGTGGCCGAAGATGGGCAGATGTAATCTGCATAGCCACACTAATGCCCAGCCAGATGGACGGGCTTTGAAACTACAGAGTTTTGCAGGCGTTTTTTGCATCCTGGCAGCAGGCCTTCTCCTCGCCTGCCTTGTGGCAGCCTTAGAAATCTGGTGGAACAGCAATAGATGCCGTCAAGAAACACCAAAGGAGGTACAACTTCTTTCCAATGTTACTAGTGAGGATTGTGTGTGTCTTGCGTTTTGGAGGGGTGTGTGTGTAAGGAAGCGAGGAGGAAATGGTTATAAAACTACTGTTTTTAACCAAGCTTATAACAAAGAGTACAACAATATAATCTGTTTCTTTTACTATCTGATTAATAGTTGAACTGAACTTTTAACCATTGGGTTAAATCTTTTAATAATTTAGATTTATTTGTGTTCTTTAGAATACAAATCCAAACTGAGGGGTAGCAAAGAAAATACTTAGACATGGTTAGATGATCCCAACAATTTTAATGCCTGTAGATTGAGGGTGGAAGAAAAAGACTGATGAAGATGAGGAGTTGCTCGATTTTTAGATATTTGAAAAGAAAAGTTAAAATAAAGAGAGTGCAACAATGCAATACAAAATTATGTTTGTATAGAACTTTTCACATCAGGAGGACATTCCAAGGTGCTGGACAGTCAGGGATTTGGACCCAGGCAGGGTGTTGGGATCAGGCAAGCTAGGAGGCTGGCGAGACGTGCCTTGAAGTAGGTAAGGGAGCGAGCTGAATGGATGGAGTTTCAAAGGGTGGGGGGAGAGAGGCTGAAAGCCTGACTACCAATGGTGGGGATGTGGAGCAAGCTTGAGCGTGCTGAGTGGAGGAAGTGGACAGGTTAATATGGAGTTAGAGGTTCACAGATGTAAAACGATTTCAAACTCTATCCTCTGGGGTATGGGGAGCCAGTGAAGCCAGATAGGGTTACGGAGCCTGGTGCGGTAGAGGACATGAGCTGCAAAGTTCTGGATGATCTGCAGCTTGTGGAGGCCGACAAGCAGGGAGTTTGATTTAAGCAGTGAGATGCAGGGAAATAATAGAAGTGTATAAGACAAAATATTTTAATGTTGAAGGAAGTTACAAAGGAATAATAACATACTTGTATCAATAAGAGAGCAAGAAAAAAAAGGTATCAGAGGCCAGAATTGAAATAATGATCAACATTGGATGCCAAGCTTTTTCTTGTATTCTTTCTAGAATTACATAAGAGCTGTTGAAAAACTCCTCGTATTTTTTGTAAATCTTGCAATTTACATAGAGTTAACAATTTGTGGAAGGGAAAAGAAATGTTTGAAAAAGAGGAAATTGAATTGTTTGGAAGCTGCTTTAGTAAATGGAAAGGATGTGAGGTTTCACTTGAGGTCAGTGAAGATAAAACAAATTGAGCCATCGAAGCTAAAGTGGTAGTTGAAACTTGTGAGAGACAAAAAAAAGTCTCTGTGAAGATTTGAAAGATTCTTTTTTTTACACACAAAATGAATACTACACTAAGGACAATATCGTTGCCCAACATATCCCCAGTAACAACAAACTTACCTGAGCAAGATACAGCTTTCTACAGTAGACTATTCAAAAATAGCTAGGACGTTCTTGGAATTAAACATGCAGAATATCAAGTGATTTATCATTTGCTAAAAGCTATATAATACAAAGAAAGAGCTTGCTACCTTACACACGCATGATCATTAAAGAATTATCCTTACAAGTGAAGCACTTTTTTTTATTATAATGGTATTGTGGTGCAGTGGACTTTCAAGATACAAATGCAAAACACATTAAATGTTATGAGCAAACATCCAATATTCTTATCATAGTGAGAACTTTACAATGAATATGAGACAATAAAAATACTGTTATAACCAAGAGTACACAAATACTGAGATATTCATATTGCCTGGGTTATGACAGAGATAATGCACATTTTTTCTGCATTGTGCAAAAGGTACTGAAACCATTTTAGTACCAGTAAACCACCAGCCCATCTAACTTGTCAATTTCCAACAAGATTTTTACATTGTATTGGTCTCCAGTGATAAATTAATCCATCTTCTAATGATTGAAGGTTACGGTAGAGAATGCTATCCGAGTTCTAAACTGTAATGAGGAATAGACACATCACCAAGATATACTTGAAATATGTATGTCTGTAATTAGTGGGTTAAAATTGACTGCTGCTTCTTTGAACTTGTTTCACCATGCAGCAATGTTCTGAATACTCCATTACTGTGAAATTCCAACTGGGGAGGCCAGTTGGACATTATCCAATATTGGAATACACAATGCACAGTCACGCACTTTATAGTAAATCCTATGAAGCCCTTTGAGATATCCTTGACACAAAAGGCATATCAAATGCAAGGATTATTTGTTTGTCTTGGATAATTTTGAGGATGGCTTCAATTAGATGAAAATCTCATAGCGCCTATTTAAATTACTGCATTCAGCCGAACAGAATTTGTATTTTCAGTACACATGATTGCAGTTGATGTAGTTGTTCCCCTTAATTAATATTGTACATCTCAACATTCTCAGCTCTCTTTTCAGATTTTTCATGCGGGAGTTGCAATTAATAAGTGGAAAGCACAGAATGTATGTTTTCTTACTTATCCTAGTTTGCAACTTGTATTGAATAAGCTGGGAGGAAATCAGTCTCTTGAGTTTGCTGCAATAGCCATGTGGGCAAAAATTTCCCACCCTTGACCATGGATTTACATTCTTAGTTAGCTTGCTCTCTCCTTCAGTAAAGAGTAAGTTACTTACAAAAGCCCCATCTTCCTTCCAAGTGTGAGTGTTGCATCACTTAAGCAATGATTCATAGGTTGATACTGATGATAGGCTGGACAACTACAGGAAGAGATCAAGGGTTCAATTTGTTATTCTTCCTCCCTATGTTGTTGAGAGTAGGAAGGCAGTCCATTTTCACCTCTTTGAATCTCATCTTTAACTTACAATTCTAATTGTAAATTTATAAAACACTTTTTCTAACTTGTTTGACAACCCTGCTTAGGTTGTGCAGTGCTCCTCCACTGTGTAAGGTTGGCACAATATTGGGATGTTAGCACATTCTTATCCTATAATCTGTCTTAAAGAGTTAAAGATTAAGACGGATTTTTCAGACATCCAGCTTTCATTATTCAAATCAATGTTCTGACAGTGAAAATATACACATTGTCATTCATGTGCTTTTTGGAGAAATATTTTGCACTTTTAATATAGTTAATTTTATACATTTTCTTGACTGAGGACCTCAGAATCCCACCCCACAAACTATTTCTTAGAGTGAAAATGTTCAACTACATCATAGTTTGTATTGTAACCACACCCTCCCCTGCCCTTGCCTTGTGTACAAAGTCTGAAAACTAACAAGTCAACGTGATCTTTACCATTGTACTAGGTCAGACTGCACCAGGGCTCACATTATGATTAATAGTTTGGAATTTTGTGCGATCAGTTAAATATCAACGCAGCTGCTGTTTTCATATTCTCAGTTTGCGCTGTAAGACATTTTAACTTCACATTTTGGGAATCAAAATCCAGCTATCTGATTTGGACATATTCACCTCTGCCAAAAGGAGGAAATGGATTATTGTAATTGATCTGTGTTTGTCTACCTGTAAGTGCCATAACTTGAGAAATCTTTGGCAGATTTCAACGAACCTTCGAACCCATGTTCAAGGGGTTGATTCCTCGAACGAGATTGATGTCAGGCCTGAAACAATGATGCCGCCACGTTGCATGATGCCATTTTATTATGGTGGTACCTTAAAGGTATTTATTTCTGCTCTACCTTAAAAACAACTTAAGCTATTACAATCATATTTGGTGTGGAATGCTGCCTGGGTGGAGATCGGGGCAGTTTGACATATCAGAGAACCAGAACCAAAATTTGCCGATTCTAATTGAAAAGATGGACATCAAATCCCATTGCTAAATCTTGACTCCCACAGTGTGAGGTTAATTTGTTTTTATAGTAAACAGGGCTTCAGTTGATGGGGGTACGAGGGCAAAAGGGAATCTAATCCAAAGACATCAGCACAGAAAACCTCAATGTTACTCTTTGGTTTATGCACCAGGTATCGCATTTGATTGGTGCAGGATATGGAAAGTCAGAATCTTCCCCCTAAATTTTTAGGCAAGGTTTCTGCAGTCACAACTAACGGACTCCATACCTTTATTTCAGTTCCATAAAAAAGTTACTTAGAATTAGATTTTTTTTAAGAAATTGAGGTAATGAAAGGTTTCTTCATGGCACACTCAAATCAAGTTATCATCTGAAACTGGAGGACAATAACACCACTTATACTTTCTGTCCATTCCACAATGATCAACAACTATGAGAAGAACAAAGAAAGCTTTTTTTTTAAAAAAAATGCACACATTCACATATTTATGGGATTTCTCTCGTTTATTCTTTTCCTATTCAGGATAAAGAGGTCAACTTAGAGCAGGTTCATCGTCGGATGAACAGTCTAATGGATGAAGATATAGCCCATAAGCAGCTCTCGGCTGCATCAATTGAGATATCAGCACTGGAGATTGGCAGCATGCAAACCAGCCAGAGCCTGGAGCCTGTGCGAGACTACCAGAACACTCAAATCTCGGTCAGCACATTTTTACCTGAACAGACTCACAACACGAGCAGGAACATGCCCTCTTCAGGCAGCACCAACCTCTCTCTGCCTCTCAGCAGTTCTGCTACGCTGCCCTCTATACAGTGCAAACATAGGTCACCAAACGGAGGACTCTTCCGCCAAAGCCCCATCAAAACACCAATCCCCATGTCCTTTCAACCTGGATCTCTCCCGGAAGGTATCGAACCCTCCCACGGGACCTCCATATAACACCCAGCGCCGCATGGCAACATTTTTAATAAAAAAATTTACAAACAAAGTCTAGGATTTTCATGTAAATACTTGTAAATAATTCAAGAATGAAGTGGGGTAAAGTGTATTTTGATTATTCTCAATTTTTGAAGTCAGTAAATCATGTATGAATGGCTTTGTAAATTTTGTTCTATACAAATAAAAAGCAAATTACTTGTGATCGTTCTCAAGTGCCTCCAAGAAAGTATTACTTGAATTGGGAATGGTAGCTTTTACTTAATTATACTTCTTTTTAAATTTGTTTTTCTCATTTGAACTGATTTAGTTGATTTATCCTTAGGCCCGGCATTCATTTGTGCAAGGGCATTTGAATGCATCCAGGCACAGCTTATTTCAAAGCATAGGAAATGTAATGTAAAAGAATTCTCTGCGGTCAATCAATTGATGAAGAAGTTTCAGATACGTTGTCAATTCTTATCTCCACTTTTATAAATTTGGCACAAATTTTACAAGCATTGCCTCCCCTCGTAGAACAGCTTCGGAGTTTTTGTTATATTAAAGAGGCGATGAGGCAAATAATTTACACATTTACCAAAATCTATTCCTATTAGTCTGTGCTACAATCTGACTTATCTATTGTGGGTTTCCCCAGATAGATTTCTCTATATTCTGTGATGGTGGCCTGGAGCTTGTTATATTTGTCATTAGACAGAAAGCCTAGAACTTGGACTTGACCACCATTATAACTATGATCACCTAATAAAAGGCAAGGTTGCAATGTAAGACAGATGGACTTTGTTCAAATACAAGCCTAACCAGTCTAGCAGGATAAAAGTTTCAACTCAATCCTGTTTTCTCTTTAAAAGTTCAATTTCCAGACCTCATCTTTCCTAAAATAAAAAAATGGTACATTTGAGATTTAAGTCATTCTAGCTCATAAATGTAGTGACTGAAGATACATGCCTAGAATGGGATATTGCTATTAACAGAGTACACAACTTTAAAGTCACTCCACTTTATAGCAGAGAAGCTGATAAAAGCTGTACAGGATCTAGAGAAACAAACTTCCTCACACACAAATACACTATAAGAAGTCAGTGGCCTGAAGGTCAGTGGCCAGAAGGAAGTCAATTAATATATTACCCAGTTATACTTCATGTGTAGATTTAAAAATGGTGGGAAAGATTCTTAGCATAAAATAAATAGAATAAATTTTATCACTCTAATTTGAATCATCATTACATCAGCCAATGTGTTCATCCTTGTAAATGTGGTTAAGGCTGTTTGAGACGAAGACTCAATCTGCCCAGTAATAACTTCTACACAAACATAGCCGAAGAGCAGCAGATAACATTACTGTCTGTACCAGCTTCAATCATCCCATTACTTATAATATTCCTTGCATTTGATATAGCACCTCATTGTGTCTTTGAGGCATCTCAGTAATTGGAAATAATACTTCCTCCTCATAATACTTTTCCTTGATAACAAAATATCTTTTGCTTGTGGAAAAATCTTATCCAGAAAGGTAATTTTGCAAGTGCCCTCTAAGTTTACCATACTCTTTTAGCCTACCCTAGCTTAAATGTCTTTCCTTTATTGAAAACAGTCAAATGGTTTAGGCTGTAAAATGACCTGGCGACAGAAGCATTTTTCTGGTGAAGTTGTATTCTGTGCTGGAAGCTAATGGAACTCATTGGAAATTACCAATTGTCCATGGATAGCACAGATACTTAAAACGTACGAGTACACAAAAGCTTATTGTGGCATTTCCTTTTGGGATTTCATGCTGATCAATAGAAATATATCCAGAACAAAGAGTTGTCTTTTTGTTTGGCTGCTTGCAGAAATCAGAATCCATTGAAGTAATAGGTTTCAAAAATAATGGTAATGTCAAATATTTTACACTTATCACCTAAGGACAAAGTGAGCAGAATTTACTTTGAATATGTTTATTTTACAACCTAGCCCAAGATACGTAAACTAAGAGAGAGGTCAAAACAGCTTCCTGTTGTCACAGTCAATCAATCTTCCAACTTGTCTAGTTTGTAAAGTAACACTTAACCTACACCTACCATCTATGCGACATTGATAATACGTAGCATTAAATGTTACATATGTAATGTTTAGGTGCAACTGGTTAGCCAAACAATTTATTAAGAGGGAGTTCCGGTTAACTTCATAGACTACAAGAAAAATACCATCTGTACTACAAGAGGATATGTCTTCCTATCATTGCCTGACAACTATTTTTTTAAGAACAGATCACTGCTTGTAATTTATAGCAAATTATTTTTCAGCAACCACTACTGCAATTTTCCTCCCTCAATATGTAATGTGCAATTAGATTTCCCATTTTTACATCAATCTATATAGTCTCATTTCCCACACACTGAATTAATTGTTTTGTTCACGTACTGAGTGATTGTTTGTTTGAGTAATAGCTTGTTCCTGTGATGTTTACAAAGGCATTAATAGTTTGAACAGCTGAGGTCCCAGCACTAGCTCCTGGGTAGTGTATGGATCACAATTACTCAATTAGAATCTTTCATACTTTATTCATAATGTAGCCAGTTAGTAATTAAATTTATAATTTAATCTTGGATCCTATGACCCTTGATTTAAACTAGAAGTCAGACTGTGAACCAGAGCAAATACTTTCTGAAAATGAAGATGCTTAATATCCACTCCCTTTCTCTTCAGCCAGAAACTATGCAACATCAGTTATATAAGGCAAATAGGATGGTGAAATACATAGCAAAATCAATTGAGTTCAAGTTTCCAGAAGTCATACTCAACTTATATAAATACTCTTATTGGATGTATAGATATTATGTACATGCTGCAGGCAGGGGGCTTCATCCTTGCAGAGGGAATATTAGAGGTGGCCTTATAGACATATATAACATTTTAAATTGGATTAGGAAAGTAAACCCTGAATAATACTTTCAGATGCGCTGAGACAGCGCATCTGAGAACAAAAGGGCACACGTTTTGGGATACAAAGAGCAATTTCAGGATTGACACCAGGATGCAATTCTTTACCCAGAGGGTAAACAACGTGTTATCAAGAAGGATGGTTGAGATCTCCAGACTCATTTAAAACATTGGTACTATAAAACGAGCAAAGTAGGGTAGGGTATTCAACGTTGAGATGAAATGGGCGAAAGGAAGGCCTTCTTCATCCTAACCTCTCCTATGATGCCTTACCTTTAAGAAGTTTTTGCTGACATTAGTAGATTGCTTTTACAATGTTGAACTCTAGTCTTTGAAACAGTATTCCTCCCACTGAAAGAGGTCTGTAATCCCAGGATAATGCACCTGATCTTTGTTAAAAATTAGAATCACCTCTTTTGTCTACCAGTCCTCCAGTACAGTTCCACATTGAAAGAGATTGAAAACGTATTCTTATTGGTGCACCCGGTACTTCTACCCTAATTTCTTTCAGTATTCATGGCTGCATTTGATTAGGCCTATTGCTACATGAACGTTTAAGTGCTCCAGTTCGACACAGTGTTTGAATGACTATTTAATTGCCAACCACTATTTTATTTATAAACCCAGATGCATCTTTCCACTCCAATGACCTGCTATTAAATTATCTTTTTTTCTACAAGCTTTTTTTCTATTTTCCATACTTGATAGATGATTTGAAAGCCCTTCTTAATATCTCAACTTTAAGACTCCCTCTTTTGAAAGTAACACGAGAGGACCTGTTGTTAAAAGGAGCAGCCACATTACTCCCATCTATTTTTTCCACTTCCCTTTTCAGAGCAATTTCACAATAGTATGGCTAATGCACTCACACATTTTTAGGACAACACATGCAGTGTTCTTTCAGCACTTTTCTCTAATACAGTGCTAAAAGAACGCTGCATTTTGGGAGGTGTTGTCCTTCAAGTGAGACAATAAACCATGGTCCCGTTTGCCTGTTCAAGTGGACAGTAAACTTCCTTATTCAAAATAAGAAGGTGGGTTCTTCTGGTTTCCTGGCCAACAATCCCCTAGATATAAATAAAATGGGTCATTCACTTAATGCCATTTGTGGGACATTGCTTTGTGCAAATTGGCTGCTGCGTTCACCTAGAAATACAAAGTCGTTATGCTTTACAGTACCTCTTTATAATAATTTGAGACGTTTTGAAATAAGGTGCTATATTAAATGCGATGATTCTTCAGCGACTTCAAGCCCATTTTACCAAGAGGATGGCACCCTTTAAACTCAGTAATTCAGGGTTTCTGTTGATATGAAACCATTTATTTCATTACATTTGTGATTCTGTAAGGAAGGTGTAAGTATTTGATATGAATGAATACAAGCGATTTTTAAATTTCATGCTCAAAGGAGCCCACATAGCAGGTTCATATCAAGGCCACACACTTCTGTTCATTTCCTGTAAACATCTACCACCTCATTGGGGTTTTAGGGCAGATGCAGTTTTTGATACTTTCCACAAATGACCTGAATTAAAAGCTTTCTGTTCCCTTCTCACCACATTGGGGGAACGTTTTATTGGTCATTTGTCAATAGTCATGTTATTAAAACCACAATAAAAGTAGCAGTAGATGCACTTATCAACATGATGACCTCAAATTCCAGTCACTACACACATACAGTAGAATAAATCTACAGTAAATCTTGGGAGGCACTTTGAGACATTTCAACTACGTGATAGGTGCTGTATCAAATACTAGAATTATCATCTTCTTTCATCTTACAAATGCACCAAGGTATCCTGTAAGCTACTTTGTCTTTAATTCTGCAATATGGTTTTACCATGTTTTCACAATGTTCACCATCATTATCCCTCATACTACACATCTGCTCTTCCTTTTGCTTAGTCTGCTTGAAAGCGCAAGCTCGACAATGACAAGAAATAAAGTTCAAAAACATGAACTAAGATCAAGAGTTTTCTCTTTTAGCTGCTGTGGAACCCCGCAATACAAATAGAGAGATCCCATAGCACCCAAGCCTCAGGCTAGATTATTTAATATAAATGCGGCATTGGAAAAGTCTGCACCTGCCTTAGGTAATATTGCACACAATAGTGATCAGTCTATGAAAACAGCCATTTCTCTCGGAGAGAAATTGTCAACCATGCCAGAAACTTTATTATACTGCTCCAAAAATGTTTTCTACATTCTTAATTCTCAGCTTTAAAGTTAAGGTATTTACAAACACAACTCACTCAAAGCATTTCTCAACATCAATGCTGCAACTGTACCATTTCAATTTTGGTTTTATTTAATAATTTTCATGTTTGGTGTTTCAGGAATTTAAAATAATGCAATTACACATAATTTTTCCTATTTTATCAGTCTACGGAAAGTAAACATTCAAGGGCATTTAAACCAGCACAAGGGCTCATACTGATATGATGCAGACTAATTATTTGTTTCTGTGATTCATATCCAAAATATGCTAGTAATACTGCATAAACTCAGTCTGACATGTCATGTGTTATAACATTTATAATGTGTGAAGCCCAAGGTCATAAAATTCATTGCCTCTGAAGCCTTATGCTGCAGCTTTTCATTCCATGAGAAGCCTGATGTTCATGCGCGACTGGGAAAGAGAAACAATTGACTGCTGTCAATTAATTTTTTTTACACACACACCAAAATGTTGTTCACCAGAATTTCACAATCAGTGTATATGATGAACAATGCCACATATGAATCACATAAAGAATAATAGGTAACTATTAGAAATTGCAATGCAATCTTATTGTTAGTTTATGTACAGAAGAATAATGCATAGTTGAGAGTGATTTAATTGCACTAATCTGATTGATGGATTCAAATGACGGAGCATTAGTCAAACGATTTACAACAGTCACTAAACTCTTGGAATGAGATTCAATCCTGAAAAATCACTCAGGGAAGACAACATTTTTAATAATGTATACCATGATGCTCACGGAATTGGTTTTATTTTGTTTTGGACCTTTCATCTTTAATCACCAATAACTGTCACGGAGGATGCTGATAGCCACATCCATCAGTGTTGCCTTGTGTGAGGATATCCACAACGAAGGATCAATGATCGTGAGATATTTATTTAATTAATTGACTATTTGATTATGTCATACATATGATGGCAATCCGATCTCAGAGTTTGATTTACACTACTTAAGCTTAACGCTCTTATCTGATAGCACCTCTGAAATCTTTGATTGAAGTATGTTCAGTCATTCACTTAGGTTTCTGTAACCTCTATGAAAGCTAATATTTCCATAATTTACCATACATAGGAAAAGAGATAGCTTTTCATGTCGCTATCTTTATTATATCTACTTTTCTGTCAGAGAATAAATAATGTACAAAACTGGAATGAAACATTGGCAAACAGGACCTCTCTAGATATATATTTATCTCATTGATCGAAGAATAAGATACAAGTTCAAACAGAAATGTGCATTTATTGAACGTTCTATGCAGGTGTTATTATTAATACAACAAAGAACCAATCCACCAGCTGGAAATCTGAGGACTTAACCGAGATAAAATGGAATTAGATCCTTTTGATATTAGTTTTAATATTTTGGTGGCATATTCTTTGTTTTGTTGCCAATATGTGATGGTGATGCTCTAGTTTCAAGGCTGAAATGCAGCAATAATGTGGATTAGGAAATAACTATTCCCATTAAAATTATAGTGACAGTCAATATTTGCTTGGTGGCATGAAGTTGTTATTTTTGTTTGCAATTACATTCGAGATAATTACTTATTTCTCTTTGATATTCACCTCTCTTTCCTCTGCCAGTTGTATGGTCACTTTGTAAAGTGAGTTTTTGGCAACCTGTAGCAATTTTTTAGTTGTCAGTAGTGACCAGGATAAATATGTTTGCACCAACACAATTTGTAATTAAACTGAGCATCATTTGAACAGACCAACAGGGTGGCTGGTGTGGAAAGCTTACCGCCGATGCATAAAGGATAAATCTGAGCATTTGTCATGGAGCTGAATAGGATCATCTTAACTGCCTTGGGCTATCTGACCTTGCCATACTTCAAGGTTGGCAAAGTAGACTCTATTTATTTAAAAAGATTAGCTAAAGATAAATGTATGGAATGGAAATATAAATTATCATGTTCAATTAAGAATAGGGAGTAGATTTTTGTCCCAATTCAGAGAAGTTCCCTTAAGAAAAACAACAGTGCTCTTAAAGAAAAATGGTGTCACCTGTGGCCAAAGCAAAAGCTGCGTGACCCACTCTCAGGCCATTTACTTCTGGAAATAACTGCTGGAAGGAATAGAAGAGTGGCCTGGTGATGTCTCGCCTCTCTTGGGGTAGTACAGACGTCTGCTCAGCATCACAGCTGAAGTCTAGAACTCAGTACTATTGGGAATAACTGGAATCCAACTTGTTCCTGTTGCACCATGTGCTCCAACACACTTCACTATTTCAATGCAATGCATCCAAGTCCCAGGTGGTCTGGTAGGTGGAGGGCCATCGCGGGTCAAAAATTACACTTACGTAATATGGAGCAAGCTGCTTTCCAGTTCAGTGAGATGAAAAAGCAACTCAACAGCTGGCAAGTACCAACACCGTGCTGATCAGTCTCGTATTTGTTGAATGATTAATGAGTAAAACCATCTCCGGTTCTTTCTCTGCTTTGGTATGGTATTTGAACCTGGTATGTGGCCTCTTGCAACCATTTCCTGCCTCACTTCAAACTCCTAATCACTTCCTCTGGTTAAAGTTTACATCATTTACGGGTCAATGGAAAGTAAGCTGAACAATAAAGAAACAGGAGAAGACAACCATTAAGCCAGCTCCAACATTTTACTTGATAATAGCTTTTCTGCAACGTAATATCATTTACTTGTCCTTTCACCATATTCCTAGATCCCATACTCATTAAATATTCGTCCACTTCCCTTTTAAATATTTTAATTGATCCGATATCAACAAACTTTCAAGGTAACAACACTTTGTGGAATACCAAAGTTTCACTTGTGAAGGCATAATCACCAAACTTTCCAGCACTGAGATATGTAAACCTTAGCTTGAGGCATCTCTCCAATATCCTGAAAAACTATATACATTCTGAGTCTTTGGTGCTTATTGGTGATGTACATACAGTGGGTAATCATACAAGTGAGTCATCATCATTCGTATAGATCGGAGTCGCCAAAACATCTGCAGAAGACATGTGTGAATCCTTAGAAGTATAGTACAACTTATTTGAGGCTTTCTGATGGCCTTGGAAAATTCTCAACAAGAAATATAGATTTTAGACTCTGGATTTCAATTCACTGAATCTAAACCTAGTCTGCGTTTATATAAAACCTCCATGCTTGCAATAATATGGAAGGAATCTTTACTGCAGACAGATTTAGCCCTTCATTTTTACTGGGCAATAAGCTACTATGGAAGGATTTTCACCGAATTTCCAATGGAAGGAAATAATGATTGATTATTACACATATAATCAGATCTTGGTGTTTAGAGTCAACCATTGAGAGGAAGCTTAAATACAACCTTATGTCACTATTGGCTTCTCCAATATCCCACTCACTGAAACAAACGTAGTACCATGAAAGAACATAGAAAATAGTACTAAGAGTTGTTAGGTTATTGCTGACACCAATGTAATACATTCTTGCTAGTGATCATGTTAGCAGGGAACTAATCTTTATTCACAGTTTGAAGTTTTTTTTAGATAATTCCTGCTATTCTGCACCTGGTAAATGAGAGACACACAGACACACATACTATGGCTTGCCAAGGTTTGAGGCACCCAGCATGGTGTAGCACACATTCGGCTTATTCTAATGTACCTTGCCAGATTTACAGAGGGACAAAGCTCGCAGTAATCAACTCCCTGAAGATACATCAATGGCTGCACATCACGAGAAGAACATTGTTTCCAAAAAGCCTCCAGTAATGTCCCACAAATCTGACCAATAGAAAAATAACTTATTATGAAGCACAAAAATACAATATAAAATATGACTGATTGCATCAACTTTGGGACACGTAAGGAAAAACTAACACCTATTTACCTATAGCAGAACCCCTATTAAACATTTTTGGGGGTCAGCTGGGCATCTGACACATGTGAAAACTTATCGCCGTACTTAAGAGTATTCAAATTCCAGAGATAGATTGTTGGAATAGAATATATGTCCCCCTCTGGAGGGACGCATCCTATTGAAGGTAGGGGTTTGTCTCAACATTATACTTTTGTTCATGCCAGCAACAGAGTTTGTTTTGAAGAACCTTTCTATGAGCTGCAAAATATATAAACTTACAATCAAGTTCTTCAATTCTGGTTATCTAGGCAATTTAGGTTTGCAGATGCATTCAATCTGCACTTCACATAACAATGTTTAGCTGCTGTTACAGGTCACTGATTTTCAAGGGTCTCCAACTTACTGCCTAAACATTGAACCGAGGAGGTGCAAGAATGAAATAAAGTGAAATCCCCAGAGGTATGTGTAAAGATAGGGTACCAAGAGGATAATTTATCAATCTTGTTTCATAAGATAATTGTACTTTCGGGGATGATAAATGGAAGTAAGTCATTCCAAATTCAGTAAAAGGGAGTAGACAAAATATTCAAACACAAAAAAAACGGAATTAAAAATCTTAAACAAACCAAAGCACAAATATGGATTGGTACTAATGCTAAACAAAGGTCAGCCGATTGAGGACAACAACAAATTACATTTGCCTAGTGCCTTTCACGTTGGGAGGACGTCCCAAGGCGCTGGAGAGTCAGGGATTTGGACATTTGCAAGAGCATTTGGAATTACGGACACATAGAAACACAATATAACTTTTTGTGCAAGAATAAACATTTTCCTTTGGCACAGCAGTATAGGATGAAAAAGGCAAGGAATGGAGTATGCGATTTGGTTTGTGCCAATATAACCCACATTTGAATTTAATTTAACTGCTTTTGTACCAGTGAGCTGAATTGCTAAAAACTGTTTTTATTTCACTGAATGCTGCAGGGAAGTAGCATGCATACGGTAATATAGAACAATGAAAAGTGGCCTATTTTTAATGTGTGGTCAGGATTGGGAAAGAGACATATTTTTGATTGCTACAAGCCATATTCACTTATCATCTCATGCACAAGATTGTGAGTTGGGAGCAGCTGATTCTTCAAGTGAAATGACCATAATGTTTTCACTCAGACAGTTTTAAGCATTCCTTTGAAGGACATCTTCCCCCAAGGAACATTGTTAGCCAGAGCATTTTGAGTTATTAACACATGATATATGATGTCCTTCACATTGTGAAAACTTTATTTAATTTGTCAGGTTCTGCCAGGACGAAAACATAATTATTTGTTTGCCAAAGCATCAAAAATTGATCTTTAACAATCTAAACGATTGTATAACGGATAGATCTGCAGCTTATGATTTGAGAACTCACTCGTGCAAGTTTGCTGGTTTTAACCAGGCTGCATGGAGAGGTTAAATTGACTCTGGCCTTCCCAGGGATATGGAGAGAAAGAGAAAAAAACAATAGCCTGGGTTCCAGCTCCTCATCCCTCTACAGCATTCTCCAGTGTGTTGTGTGTGTGTGTGGGGGGGGTGTGGTTGGGCAGCCAGGCATGAGATCAGATTCAGCTGTAATGCCCTCTGAACTCAAGTGCCCAACTAACATTCACTATCAAGTCCCCCTAATGAACAATAGCCATTTAGGCATGTAGCAGAATGAATCCTGCACCCCAACATGAGATGACTTGGGACCGGGAGCAGAGGTATATGCCAATGGGAAGAAAAAAAATTGGATTCACTAAAAATGTAAAAATAAAAGAACAATGACAATTGTTACAAAGACAAAACTGAGCTGAGCTGCACTACTGTGCTTCACACTGATTCACAGAAGACTTTGAATTTGAAAGAGAGGAATGAATTTAACCAGATTTCAGTTACATCTTGAATTTTCTCCAGTTCTAATTGAAGATATATATGAGATGCAGAGACTAGAGATGACGTTTTGAGAACCTGCAGTCCTCTAGCAAAGCATGCCTTTAATCCAAATCGTCACAGCTACATCTACACTTGCACCTCTTAAAATAGTTATAACTGAAAGCCTGATCACAAGGGCACGATGCAGAACAGAGAGAATGTTAGATTTGAGAACTTCACAATAAGAGTGGGATGTAAAGTGTTATAAATCAGCCTTACAAGTAGAATGCAAAAAAGAAAACTGAGGACCTTATAGTGAGAGTGGGAGGTTTAACAGATAAGGATAGAACTGAATGCATTTCATTGAGAGTGGAGAGTATAACTGAGAAAGTGTTATAACAGAGCATTATAATGAGTAGGATGTACAATAGACAGAATTATATAAAACAGATTATAATGAAAATAAGGTATTAACTGAGAAGTGTTACAATTGAGAGAATAGGAAATTAACAGGATTATAATATTGTTAACAGAGCCTCATAAATACGGGGTGACTAACAAAATGTAATAAAAACAGGTGTAGAACAAAGTTAGTGTTATGATTGGAAGTC
Organism: Callorhinchus milii; assembly: GCF_018977255.1. Classification (NCBI taxonomy): domain Eukaryota; kingdom Metazoa; phylum Chordata; class Chondrichthyes; order Chimaeriformes; family Callorhinchidae; genus Callorhinchus; species Callorhinchus milii. The sequence goes on along the minus strand of NW_024704748.1, from coordinate 16,160,769 downwards.
CTATTCATGACCAGTTTGTAGAATGTAGGCAGGGTTTGCTTCATTCAGAACTGTGTCAGTGTCGGCCTGCGCTGTATCCTGCAAGCTCCACCAATAGTTAAAATGAATCTCATTTGATCACAAATGGATTAGATTTCTACCACACCATTTCACTTCTGTATTATTTTCTTCCACAAGATCTAGATTAAATATCAATTGATTTTTAGCAAATCCTATACAACCTTATAACATATATCATATCCTATACACCATTCAAAGTCTGAGCCCGAGGGGCATGGTGGTGCAGTGGTCAAGAAAACCAACCGCTGAACCACAAAGCTGTCAGTGCCAGGAAAATGGTGAAATTTGCAATCAAAAGGCGAGAGAAATTGCAAATGTATTTCAACATATGGAGGTGTGTTTCAAAGTTAAATGCATCAAAACAGATTGTATTTTAAGTGAGTGAAGCTTAGCTTGAATGAATGAGACTTGATAGGTGGAAATCCAGTCAGCTGTAAAGGACCTATGTGAAATGGGTTTGGGTAATGCAGCCAATTCCAAGGGCACAGCTGCCTGTATATATCAAGATTAATTGGCAAGGTCACTTGGCCACCAGATTGGCTGGTATAATAACTGGAAATGATCACACTTGGGTTGAGTGTAAGCCACCATTGAGCATGCATTACCCACCTCAGTTCAGGAAAAGAGAAATCATAGAGCAAGAGAAATAACACAATAGAAAAAAAAACAAAATATTAATATTTGAATTTAATACTTTTTTTTACAAAAGTTGTAAAAGATTATTTAACTATTTTTAGTTAACACATACTGTAACTAAAGCAAAATATTTTGATAGATTTAACACAGGCACACTCTCAATCCTCAGTGGCACCACTCCATTGCTATATTTTGCTCAGAATAATCAGCATGATTGTCATTCTGCTATGCATGCCCTGTAACACCATAAGGTAAAGTGCAATTTCTGACAAATTGCTCATATCGTAGAAATTATAGGTGAGTAGTCCTTTCCTATTTTTGACCCCCAAAACACGTCTATGTGTTTTTTCATTTGTTATTAATTTGAATTTGTCCTTATAGAAAGTAAATATTCCCCTGGATTTAGACTCAGAAAAGGGAGAATGTACAATGAGAAATTAGTTTTGGTGTCTTTGCCCTTCCAATTTCCTTTTTTCTTGAATCCTTTAATCTCCAAACCACAAACACTGATTTGAATCTAAACATTGACATAGGTCTGTTGGCTTTGAGGAATTGTAACCCTTAGAGTGCTGTAACAGAGGAGCAATCTATTTGTGACAGCTGAGGAATTTGTTCGTTCGTGGCTTCCACTTTACATTGCTGAGACTATTTTTGCTCCTGGTATTGACCTATGCCAACCATGTAAACTTCAGTTTTCACTGGCTATAACACAGCCCTGCAAATCCAGTTTTCATTCAGCAAATGCAAAAGATTTCTACAAAAAAGTTGCTGCCATCTTCCAAAATAGATGATGCAAGCTAGAAAAAGAAATAGGTAGAAGTGAGGAGAAGTTAACTTAAGGTCAAAAATGAACTTAAATGGGGAGGAGGAATAAAGAGAATAGCAGGAAAAATAGGGTACAGGACAAAGCCAAAGGAAACTATTTCATCAGCAACCTAACAGGGCCAAAATTGGAGACAAATATGATGACTAATGGAGAGGGGAGTCATAACAAAATTTGGTCTGGCTGGAGCACCATTACTTAACAGCTATATCCAACATATAAGAGAGATCTTCTTTTGAAAGCAAATCTCTATTTGACCTTTAACTTCTCTGCTGGGGAAGCTCTCCTTCATAACTACTGCATTTGACATAGCATCTTATCACATCATTGAGACGTCTCAAAGTGCTTCAGAGGATATACTGTAAAGTGTAGTGACTGTGTATTTTGTGGGTGAAATGCAGCAGCCAATTGCGGACAGCAATGTCCCACATGCAGTTGTGGATTCAGTGATAAAATTTCGGGTGGGGTGAAATTATTACCCCCAGAAAGCGATCCGCCAATCGACTAACAACTGGGTTCCTACTTACTGCTAGATAAACAGATGTATGTGGAGAAAGGAAACTTGCCTAAGGTTTTGCCCCTCCCAGGTATCAAACCCAGGTCCTCCTGTTTATAATGCAAAGTGTTTTTGGAGGCTGAGGATGAAAGCACCAAGCAAACATCTGACCATCAGCCCTCATTCTGGTTTTGCAGTTCAATAAGATCTCGCTTCTTTTGGAGTCTCAGATTTTAAGAAACCCATTACTAAAAGTAAGTTCCTTGAAACAGGCTTTGCCTGACTCGACGCCTATTTAAACAAACCAGAACCAAGTGACCTGTTCATTCCGCTCCCCTTTACTATTAGATGAGGAATGTCTGTTCCGATTTCAGGCTGATGGTTACCATGGAAATGAAATAACCACTGCAGCACTTCTGATTTGCAGACATTTCAAAGCAAGTGAAGATCTCTGTCTTCATGTGAAGCTTACTGGAGAAGTGTTTTATTTACGTAAACTTCTCATACATCTTGCAAATCTTATTTCATCTCCTTCTTCCTTCTACTCATAGCAACAGGCAATAACCAACTTGAAATTCTGCAACAGTTCTCAACAATACAAACAGGATTTAAAAAAAAAAGATTTAGGAGCAAACAGCAATGTAAATGCTTTGTAAGAGGGTTGCTGCCTCTGACCTAGATGTGGGCTTTTGAGAGAATTGTTATGATGGCATTTCCACTATTTACCTACTGCTAGCATTGCGTTAGGTTGATAAAGACTGATTGTTGATCAATAGCTGAGAGATTTTAATGTAATGGAGTCGACGAGCCTTGGAACCAAGACTCACTCTGAGAGGCTATAATCATGCTTCCAAATCAAGGAGATAACAATGTAAAAAAAATCCCATTTTTAAACCAGCTTAGAAATAAACATTGAAAATAATACACTTGCTAGATTTTTTTTAAAAAAATCACATTCACTCTCAAGAATAAAAAGAAACTATGGATCTTATCTCTGTGCCTAGCTGAGTTTCAGGTCTAAAGCCTGGGGCAGCTGCCGTAGGCTTGACTGAAAATATGCTTTGATAAGAAGTTAAGCAGTCTAGCTTAATGAATTAAGAGTGGCTAAAGTTATATTTTTCAAGAAAAGTAAGTTATTTGTTTCTTTCTCACACAGAATTCATTTGATTGGAATGGTAGTGAAGGCAGCAAAATGTTAATTGGTAGCTGGGTATAAATCAGCCAGTCAAAGTACACCTGCATAGGTGAAGGAATGCTAGAAAGAGTAGTGTTATTAAGATAATGTAAAATAATTAGCAATTAAATGGATTAGAAAAGGATGAAAAGGAGGATGGGAGAGAGAAAAAAAATTAACGTGAGGCTATTTCTTGATGTGTCCTATGAACTGGACCATAGAGCTGTTGTTCTTGTACTGAGCAACAAACTGACAATACATGGGTGAGCTGTGTCTGAGCATTTAGTATGAGTGATCACAATACAGTTTGATTTGACATTATTATGAGATTACTTTTCAATACTATAACCTCCGAAGATAAATGTGTGCCCAGGGTAACGGCAAACAGGAAAGAAGGATTGGGGACTGCATTGAATGGCAAGGCAAGAGAGAATAACTTATTTTCAAAGGAAAGAACATTAATTTGAATGTAACATGTATTATAAAAAGAGATAGATCAATAACTGAAAACAGGTCTCAGTGTTGGAAGACAAATCAAGAGCAAAAGGAAAAACATTTTTAGCAAATGTATACAAAACAGAAGAATATGTACTGGGTCAAATCTAAAACATAATTGAACGTAACAAGAATAAAAAATTGATAAAAGCAGAAAAATGATATACTATATATAGCTTGTGATTTCAAGAGAAATAGAAACAAAATACTGCAGTTATATTTGTCATAAGTGAAGATTAAAGAGTAGTTTGATCTTCTAAAAGATGAAAACCACAGCCTAGTGATTCAGGACATTATTGGTTATTAAATAAATGTGTCACTTCACTTTCCATGAGAGAATACTCCAGGACACCAAATAGAAAGTCAGACCATCAAGGGAGACTATAATGAACATAAGAAAGATTTTTTTAAAAAGTCACATTAGGACCTGAAGATAAAAGTGTACATGATTTCAATGATAATGTTCAAGAATTGCACAGGATGTTATGGGGTGGGGGAATGGGGGGAGAATCTGGACAGCCCTACCCTTTTTTTGTACTTTTTAAACAGTGCAGATAATATACACTACTGACAATAGTAGAGAAAATAATAAAATGTTGCAAATGTTACAGGATGCAATGACTCATACAGAAAGCAAGCAGAGAATCATAAACAGTCAGCATGGCTCTAGGATAAAGATCTTGCATTACACATTTACGGCATTTCAAAGGAATGAGCAGATTGTATTACTGGAAAAATATATATCTAGATTTTTAAATGCTGTTTGACAAGGTGATTAAAGGTGAAAGCTCCTGAATTAAAATAAAAGCCAATAGTGGTAATTATGTGGCTGAACATATGGGAAAACAGATGTTGAATAGTAGACACGGACAGCTAAGCAATAATTAGTGGAATCCTTTGGAAATAACATTGGGAATTCTTATTATCACCTTTAGCCTCAAGGTGAATGTTTCTTCTTGAAACTGCCTCAAGTCTAGAACTGAAAAGCATCAACTTTGATCCCAAAAATGTCATCAATGTTTTTGTAAGAATGCCAGCCCAGTGTTGTAGTGAGGGAGTGCTGTCCTTCAGGTCAGAAGTTTTTCTAGTCATTTTGTCTGCCTTTCTGCTGCCCAGATGTAAACTTCAAATCATATTCAGTGATGGCATTGCCACCAATTACCAAGAAAATAAATTATGTTTAATGAAAAGCTCCTTCAGCATCATCTCGATCCCAAACCCCTTGTTTTAAAATTAACAGAGGCTACCGTTTGCCTATCCAGGTATGTTAAAGATGCCATTACATTGGTTAGAGGAAATGCAACAATCAATTTTTCTCATGTGCAATTACCCTCTGTAACAATTTAATAGGAAATATGCTGGGATCAGTTGGCAATTTTTGACAGATTGCGATTCAACCCATTGAGGATCAACAACCTTCACCCTCCAACCCCCAAATATCCTAACACTTTCAATTACCCACATGACAGATATTTTGTGTTCCCTTCCCAGCACCCAAAACAGCCAGGCAGCATGTGTTCATTTAAAGGTGGCAATGATTATTCTGGCCAAATGGAGACAATATCATGAAAAGGGTTAATTAACATTAAGGAATTAATCTTGTTAAATACCAATTGAAAAACAAAAAGTAGGGGCCAGATGGACTTATACATTAGTGGATTAATACTTAACGTGCGGATTTATGGCTACAATTCCCTTCATGCCTCATTCCCATTCTTTGTGCTTTGTCAAGAGTGGAAACTATAAACATCCCACAGAGAAGGTAAAATTGGCCGGTGAGTCACGCCTGCCTGTTGTAGCAAATTTCTAGATTGCCACAATGAAAAGTGGTAACGGCAAAAAGCTTCAAAACAAGTTGTTCAGAACAGGTCATGAAAACTAGTACAAACAACAGACGTGTGGTTACAAACTGATGGGTTGTATCATATGAACTAAATTACATTGACCCAGAGTTTTATTACACAGAAGGGAAAGAACATACTTTGTATAAGTAGCATTTTGCAGCTTAACACAGGAAATATAGAACGATTCTGATATAAGGTGAAGCAGGAAAAAGATAAGGGATAAATTATAAATAAATAATTGAAATGTTTTCTCAGCATATGGAACGCGCTTCATTATCCATCTGTTCAGATCCCCTCCAGTTGTCAAGGTGCATTATTTCTGCACCCAATTTCATTTAAATTACTGTGTGCTAGGTCAATATTTCTATTTTAACTACCCAGATGCTAAAATACACTAAAGATTTTCTATCCACTCCAGTTAAGTTTAGTCATAGAAAATACAGTATGTGAGGTGTCCCCATTTTAGCCCATCATGTTGGATCACTGGAGTTAGCCCATCACTGGAGTTAGCCCATCGCTGGAGTTAGCAATTTATCTTTCAGATCCCTGCACCTGTTGAGGTGAATGTTAATCCCATGATACTATTTATAAGTTTCTCTGGCCAATTATTCTATAGCTTAATTGGCTCTGCACCGCTCGGCTGTTTGTGATACTTTACTGGTGCAAATGTCTCCTACATTTGTCTACAACATTGAATGCACTTGATAGTAATTACTTGTGAAGTGCTTTGAGATGCGATAAAGTGCTACAAAATTATTTTCTTGGTCTAATCCAAAAATATTGCAATTTTACCATGCCCTTTTATATTCTTCAACTGCACCTGGTTATCCAATTATGCAGTATGTTAAGAAATTTTGGACTACAAACACAGCAAAAGCAAGTGGAAGTTGGTTTAAAACACTAAGTTGTCACTCTCAACTATGTTGTGACATGGGTGGCACCCATATGAGGTTAGATACTACTTAAACTAAAGGGAAATTGGAGGAAATGTCATCCTTAAATACTTTTGTGCGTCTCCATGTAGCCAGTTTCAGAGCAGTAGATGACATTCCAATATCAACCTCTATCAAAACTGGAGCCAATCCTTCAATTAAACTTCATTATATTAAAGACATCTAACTACATATAATTTTATTTGAGCCTTCTTCACAGCATGATATTCAATTATAATAAAATATCAGTAAAATGTTTTGAAATGAAGGTGAAACAACAAAGTACTGGAATTGTGTCTTTTGGAAAACAAAGGGACAATACAGGATATTTGTATCACAGAGGAGCAGACAAAGCAGTTGAGCATGTGATGTGTAAATTGGAATTAGTACGAGTTCAACAAAGCAGCACAAAACTGCCACGGGAGATGTGAACAGATGACATTCTTTTTATGTCTCTGACCTACTGTTATATGCATTCCTGCTCACTTGACATGTTCTCAGTTAGTTCATCTGTGCCTCTGTATTCAGCAAAAAAAGAACATTCTTTCAACTCTCCTACAGCCACGTCAGAAGTAATGCATTTGTATGACAGAATGGTACAGTGAAATGGATGTATTCTGTATCATTATGTAGTGAGATGCAGGCTGACCCCTTTATTGCACTGAGCTCACAATTTCTGCTGTGAATGGCAAAAACTGGAAGCCAGTGTGTCTTCCAAGAAGGTAGAAAATAAATTAAGAAATATTCTAGAGGTCAACTGCCATTTAGAAGTTTAAAAAAAACTGAATTCATTGATGACTTTATAAGTTATTTTGTAATATTTTTACAGCTTACTTTCTCATTTTATTTTGCTTGTTTACAGCACATCCCTTCCCTTTGCTGTTGGATTTTCAATTTAGTTCTATGTTCTTTTACAAATTCTCCAAGCCCACTTGATCTGATTTATTTAACTTGGCCAGGATTACAAGAAGTCTCTGTCCCTTTATGCAACACAACTCTCTAACATGTAAATGCTCTTCATCTGCAACCATCTTCAGTGAATAAAGTGAATTCGCTTCCAAGTACTGATTAACAGAATTACTTTTTAAGGGCAACATTCAGGACTCAGCACTGTCAGCATTTCCAACAGTTTTCCAAACCAGAACCATAGACTGCACATGGATTTCACTGAGTCATCAGAAGTCCCAACACTTTAAAAGAAAGAGCAAATAACCTTCTCAATCTTGTCACACCAGTAAGCACTCTTGCCCCTCAGTCAGAAGGTTCTGGATTCTAAATCCACCTCAGGCATTGAACTTGTATAGTCTGGGCTAACACTGCAATGAGGTGCTGGGGTGTGCTGCATTGTTGGAGGTGACAATAAAAAGGCCATTTTCCCAACATTCCCTTCCAACTACATATCATATGCTAGACAATTCAAAGGGCTTCTGGATTTCTGTTTCACTAGTAATCTGAAATGCTGTACTCTGTCCAGCGCCTTAGGACGTCCTCCTGACGTGAAAGGCGCTATACAAATGAAATATTGTTGTTGCAATTTGAGACCGATTTATAGTATTACACACAAACCTCCACTGTATTACTCAAATGGTATACAGAAACTGCCCAATCTTAAACATGTTTGATCCCATTTCACCAATGTAAGCTGAAATGTTACACAAATGTTTCCATGCACTACATCAAAAGCAATTTTTTTATTTTGTTGGCTTTACCAAGCAAAATTGCATTTGATGTGCCTTGAAACTTAGAAGAACTTCATAGGAGTTGCTGTAAAGTGTAGTGAATATATATGTTGTAGGCAACAGCAGCAGCAGCTTTGTGCACAGTAATGCCCTACAATTGAAGTGAATGACCAATTTTATCTGGGGGATTGTTGGTCAGGACACTGTGAGAAACTACCTTTTTGAATTGTGCCATGTGATCTTTAACATCCACCTGAACTGGCGTATGGGACCTTGGTTTAACATATAATCTGAAGTGCAGCACCTCCAACAATGCAGCACACCTCAGCACCTCATTGCAGTGTTAACCCAGACTATACAAATTCAATGCCTGAGGTGGATTTAGAATCCAGAACCTTCTAACTGAGGGGCAAGAGTGCTAACAAATGAGCCAGGCTGACATCTGGCTGACTGATTTATTTCCTCAATCATTCAATGCTTGAAACCAAATAATTTGAAACTATCAAATTATCTAATTGTACTTGCTTAATATATCTAGCCATTTTTATTGGAAGTAGTTTCTATTTATATTCATGGTACAAAATAGAAAATGCCATTCCCTTATTGAATGCAATATTTCATACGCAAACTCAGCATAATAACTCACTGTTTGTTCAAGCCTGCCTGTTGATTTAACTAAAAATAGTCTAGTGGTCAAATTCTACTTCTAACAATCACCAATAAGAATGTGACATTAAAAAGTATTTAGATGTTTCAAAAACTAACAGGAGCTGACAACTGATGGACAGTACTGTAATCGCTGGACACAATTTTTAATCTGATAACTGATAGTCAGTACTGTAATACACAGCTCACCCTGACAATTGATGGACAGCACTGTAATACCCAATCTTTACTCTGACCACTGAACTGCCACTTACAGCAAGTACTGTACATCAGTCAGCTCTGCAGCTTGCTTCATTGATTTTGCAAACCCACAAGGTTTAAGATATAATTTTCTGACAAATAATGGTATATAGTTCCCTTGAAATTAATTTTAATTCAATTGAAAATCTACCATAAATGTTAGAAATAGAACAAGGCTTGTAAAGTTATCCTTGCAAAGTGACCAAATCCGCTCAGGACTTGGGCGTTATTCAACACTAAGGATAACCAGCCTTTTTCTCCACTTTATATACTAATCGGTTCTCTGAGTTTGCCGACTTAGGGCAGATTAGTAAAGGAATGACATAGTTTTGTGCTTGTAGAGACATTCATTGAATTGGAGTTTACATTGCACAGATAAGTTCAAATGCATTGAATAATTAATGAGTCCCTAATAAGTTTAACATCCTGATTTATACTTTTAGCTTATTGTCAAATTTATATCCTCCATTTTCATTGGACAGTTATAAATAAGAATCCTTACATTTGATGTTGCGCCTGTAAACGTCTCAAAGCTTTTCAAAGTAATTGCCGTCAAGTGTATTTGAATGCAAATCAGCAATTGAATTAAATACTGTTGCATTACTTTAGAAAACACATTTGCTTTTTTATTATAAACAAAATATTTTTTTTACATTTACAAGTATTTAGTTTGGTCTTAGATTTCCCAAATGAAGTGTTTCAAATCAGTCGAAAATATGCCAAATGGAACATAAGAGCAAAGGCCTACTTCATTCAACCTACTTACATGGTACAACAGTAAATGACTGCACAATTATGGTGCATGGTTTTCTGTAATGGTTGGATATTTAACAGATTTTGGTGAATACCATTTAGTTATGTCAGTTGTATAATATTTAAATGATTAAAATGCAAGATAATCTAAAAACAGAGAAGTTGATTGGAGCTTCTTAAAGACAGTATTTAATAATAATAATCCTTGCATTTGGAATAGCACCTTTCATGTCAGGAGAATGGCTCTAAGCAATTCACAGGATTTACTGTACAGTGGAGTGATTGTATTTTTAGGCAAACACAGCCGCCCTATTGGGCATAGCAATGTCCCACAAATAGCCATGAATGGAATGAGCGACTAATTTTCTTGGGGGGGTGGTGGCTTGTTGACCAGGATATTGGATAGACAGACACAACCTCGGTTTAACAACTCATCTGAAGGACGGCATCTCTGACAATGCAACACATCCCCAGCACTGCATTGGAGTTCAAGTTCATCTTAGACTAAGTGAGTTCAAGTCGCAGCGTGGGGCTTGAACCAGCATTCTTCTGACTCAGAGGTTACAACCACTGAGCCAGGCTGACGGTGACATTTCCCAAATATATCAGCTACATTCTCTATCTTCAGATACCTCCATGTTATATAAGCTAGTCAGATGTGGAGTCCTGTAGCTCAGTGGTTAGAGCACTCGCTTTGCAAGTGAGAGACCTGAGTTCAATTCCAGGCAGAGGGCGAAACCTTGGGCAAGTTTCCTTACTCCACACAGAGCCTAATAATAATCCCTCCAAAACCCAAAACAATAATAAATTGGTCATTTTCAATCCACGACTGTTTGTGGGACATTGCTGTGCGCAATTGGCTGCCGCGTTCGCCCACAAATATACAGTCAATTCACTTTACAGTATATTCTGTGAAGCGCTTTGGGACGTCCTCCCGACGTGAAAAGCGCTATATCAAATGCAAGGATTATTATTATTATTATAAAAGGATGGCCCAGCATCTTAAGTGAGATTTTTCACTCCTCAATAAGTTTGCTGACCTTGGCATCATATACTAATGCTGGAAGGGTCCCAGAATAAGCCTGTGCACAGACCATGGCATATATGGTAATGAAAACATCTCACTATAAGCATGTAGCACCACAGTTGATAAATGTACCAAAGTGCATGAAATGACTTCCCTCATCTACAAGTTGTTGCTTCAGCCATGTCGAAGGGTGAAAGATTTATCTGACCTCAGACAGCATATGGGTAATAAAATGCAACTGATAATATTAAATAAGAATTCCTGTATTCGGTATAGTGCCTTTCATGTTGAGGACATCTAAAAATGGTTCACAGGATTTACAGTGAAGTGGAGTGATTGTATTTATAGGCAAAGCAGCACAGCAATATCCCAGGAGAAAATCCCTTCTCTTATCATTAATTCTAAGCAATGTGTTCATTCACCAATTATCACCAAGTTGCTTTACTGTACCTCTTTACGAGGAATTTATTACAGTACTGCAAAAAATAATTTAATACAAAACTAAACAAGGCGAAGTATGTTCAAAGCAAAGTTTAAAAGCTCATAACCTGAAACACAGTCTCTTTCACAGCAGTGGCTCATTGGGGTAAATATATTTTTAATCTATAAAATACTCTGTTAATATCTAATAGTAAGGCTTTAATATATCTGTAATTACTTCAGATTGGTATCCAATTAAATTCCATCAGTGAACTGAGGGAAAAAAATAGTTTAAATTATGTGTACAATTAAAATCACCTTTAAAATACTATATGTAAATAATTCTGTCACACATCATTAACACCATACATCAAAAGGAACTTGCACTGTAGTTTGGACTCAACATTATTGATAAAAAAACAATTCCAAAGCACTACAGAATAATGACTACAAGAGTTATAAGACTGGAAAGAATGTAAGAGCTTCAATATACTGAGATTTAATATAGAAAATAAGATGCCTGGCACTGATTACAAAGCTGCAATCTGATCAAGAAATTCAAGATGCTTTTTGTACAGAATAATGGATAGCTGGGAATGATGCCAAGCTTGTAATGTAATGAAAGATGATGTCATCAGCTATCAGCAAAATTGAATTTTAGCTTGGATTGATTCACTGGTACCTTTTGAATATTTCTATTTAATAATATAGTCTGCCCAATGAGATAGCTCAGAATTAGTACCAATGCATAGTGCCAGAGTCGTGAGGCAGAACTCCATTCCCACTGTTTTCCAAACTCAGCAACACTACTGTAGAAAAAATCCTCTGGTACCTATAAGGCACCATTGTCCATGAAACAATCATCTGTGACTGCTCTCCTGAGCTTTCTAATAGGTTTCAGGATAGTACTGATGGAGCTCAAAAGCAGGTTACACTTCAGGCTGCAGAAAAATGGCACCTTTTTCAATCAAAAAGAGTGATCTATACGGTTTGTTGTGAATGCATTGATTGCAGTTGCTTTTTGTTTTGAGCCGAGTCCATCAGTGATAGTGCACATTGGGGAAAGAATTGTTACTTGCAGCCAGCCACCTTTGGTGATTTCAGCCATTAATGGGATTTCCCATTGCAAATGCCTATCATTAAAGGTGCTGCATGTGATGATCAACATAATGTTTTGCTCTAGGATAATCTAAAAGGGATAGGTATTTAAGGTTTGGTAATAATATTTGATCGACAAAGAGTATGAATTTCTAATCTTTCTCATATCACTAAAATGTATTGTAATGTAAACAGTATACCTGTATTATAACATTCATTCTTTACCCCAATTACTGTGTCATATTTGCATACACATTGCTGAATTTATAAGAAAGATTGTGTAGAAATACAAACTGTAACACAGGTACATATTCAAGGATATCATAGCGTATAAGGATTGTAAGAAAAATCTGTCTAGTTTGGAATATTTTGATATAACTAAGACTCAATAATATAATAAACCTGGAATAGGTATAGAAAACAACAATATTGGAATCAATACCTAAGGAAAGTCCTTTAGCTGCAAAAGCAGTTTGCATATTCAAAGCTTGCCATTTATTTTAGACTTGGAGCTGTATTCACCAAAGACCTTGAATAATAAATACATTCTGATAAGCATTCTAAACTTTTACTCTGAACAATATCCTGGTCACTTGGGTTTCCAGAGATATGTTCACATGATGAAATCTTGCAATTCTACATCACTTGAGCTTTGTAGATTAGCTACTAAAATACAACTCCTTTTGTGCAAAAAATGCTCCTTTTTTCTACACTTTTCATTTTTCGAGTTGTTTCGCTGCCAGTGGTGCTCTCAGTGAATTGCTAACATAAAAATATTAAGTATATTTGGTAGAGTCCACTTGGTTAAGGGAGAATTCAATACATTTTTGGTTGAGGTCTACAACCATCCCACATAAATCACTCTAGCCACAATTAATAAATTCCTTAAATATAATTCAGTGTTGAACCCAATAATGTATATGCATTTTTACGAATCTTGCTTAGTGCTTTACTCTATAAAGAATAAATAGAAAATGTAGCACAAATCATTTTTAAGATTTGTACTGGACAAAAGCTTTTATGCCCATTTTATTAGTGGTGCAATATAATTTCCAGCAGTGAAGCAATTGGAGGGGACAACATTTATAGTTTCCATTCGCAATCCTGCTAGGGGCTTGTGTTTCGGTAGTCATACAACCAGCACTTCAACAAATATTCCTATCCCCAAAAAATTGCTGAAGGACCTTATCTGAGGAGGTCAAATCAATTTGCATTATCTGTATTTATACTACAGCAGTGCAGTATAGCGCAAATGAATTTGCTGAACTCATCTGCAGTAAGGTAGTCTCTGCAGCCAGGCTCCAATGAGATTTGCTTTCAACCCTGAATTATACTGTGTTTTGCACAGCAAATAGTACAATATGTGTGTATTGGATATTAAGACTGAAAGTCCAGATTCAAATGCAGATCAGAGACCTGTGTACTCATTTACTTTCCAGCTAATGCTGTGGGTGGACTGCCATCAGTGGCACCAATGCAAGATAAATGCAGCTTTAAAAAGCCTTATAGTTCTTTGATTATATCACACATCATGAAAAGTCAGACTTGAGGAAAGTCTGGTTATAATCTTCAAACACAGTTTGAAATATCAACTCCGGTAGATAAATAGATTTAACCCAGGGTATACCCTGATATGTGATACTTTCTACATTGTTAATTCTTGCACATTACTTGTAGAAACATTTGTTGCACACAGTATATGGTTTGCTCACAATAGAAGATTAAACAATATCAGAGAACATTGTAAATGAAGGAGGTACTTGTATCACAGATGAACAGTAAACAACTCTTGTATAAATGGTGAACAACTCCCAAACTGAATCATCAGGCGTTTGTAAAGAAGACTACTGTGGATCAAACTATTCAGAAAAGTTGCTACTGATTGTAAGAGTTTCACTTTGTTCCAACATGTTATTTAACCAGTGGAGTCAGACTGGGCAGGGCAGCAGCAGGGCAGGTGATGGCAACCAGGTTGCCCCAAACCAGGCTCATCAGGTTGCTAACTAATAACATTACACCAGTGCTGGTGCGTGAGAGTACACAAGTGTACAAGAGTACACTGGTGCGTGAGAGTAGATGAGCTGCAGAGTTTGGGATGATCTGCAGCTTGTGAAGGGAAGAGTTGGGAAGGCCGATGAGGAGGGAATTTTCATAGATGAGTCTTGATGTGATGAATGCGTGGGTGAGGGTTTCAGCAGCCTCAGGAGTGAGGCAGTAGCAGAGTCTGGCAGTGTTGCAGAGGTGTGATAGGCAGTACCGGTCATGGCGCGGATGTCGGGGAGAAAGGACAGTCCAGGGTCAAACATGACACCCAGGTTTCTGATTGGCTTAGTGAGGTTGAGTGTGCAGCCGTGGAGGTTGATGCTGTCAGCACCCGAGGTGCGGAGGCACGAGCCAATCAGGAGGGCCTCGGACTTGTTGACGTTCAGCTGGAGAAAGTTGTCGCTCATCCAGGACTTGATGTTGGACAGGCAGTTGGTCAGGACGCCAGTAGTGCTGGAGTTGAGGGTGGAGGCAGAGAGATGGAGTTGGGTGTCAACTGCATACATGTGGAAATTTACCCCATGTCTGTGGATGATGTCACCAAGGGGGAGCATGTAGAGGGTGAAAAGGAGGGGACCGAGGACAGAGCCCTGAGGAACGCCGCACAAGATGGTGCAGGGGCTGGAGGAGAAGCCGTTTGCAGAGACGAAGTGGAGGCAGCGTGAAAGATAGGACCTGAACCAGTCAAGGACAGAACCCTGGAGGTTGAGGTGGGATGAGAGGCGGTGGAGGAGGATTGAATGGTTCATAGTGTCAAAAGTGGCAGAGAGATTGAGGAGGACGAGGAGGCAGAGGGAGCCCTGGTCACACATGGTCAGCATGTTATTTGTGACCCTGACCAGAGCAGTTTCCATGCTGTGAGCAGTAGGGAAACCCAATTGGAAGGGTTCATAGAGGGAGTGAGAGTAGAGGAAGCTGGGAGGCGACAGCTCTCTCAAGGACCTTGGACAGAAAAGGGAGGTTGGAGATGGGCCGGTAGCTGGATAGTTGTGTTGGGTCAAGGGAAGGTTTCTTCAAGGTGGGGATGATAATGGCTGTTTTGAGGTGGGTAGGAACAGTGCCACATGACAGGGAGAGGTTGATGATGTTGTGTAGTGGGGCAAGGAGGTGGAGCTGGGATTTAAGGAGAGGGTTGGGGATGGGGTCCGGGGAGCAGGTGGTGGGCTTCATGGAGGATATGCTGGTGATGATAGAGGAGGGGGTGACAGGTTCAAAGGTGTGGAAGGAGGGATGGGTAGTGGTTGGAGTGTAGGTGGGGGGGGTGTAGGGAGAGGGTGGAAGTTGGAAGAGCAGTGGCAGCTGAGCAGATTTCCCTCGATTTTGGACTCGAGTAAGTCTAGTATTTCCTCACAGTGGGAAGGCGGGGAGGGCGGAGGAGTCGGTTGGTGGTGGAGAACAGGAGCCTGGGGTTGCCCTTCGCCTCCAGGATTAACCTGGAGTAGAAGGATGATTTGGCCGAAGTGAGAGCGGAGAGGTAGGTTTTGATGTGGGCGAACAGGAAGACCAGGTTTAGCTGAAGCTAAGATGTCCAGTATTTACTCTTCACCCACCCCCACCCACCCCCACCCACCCCCCTTTCTAAGTTGCATTTAACGGTGTAGAAAATTATACAATGTATAAGGACCGCACATTGTATTATCTCTTTATTATTGTCGCACAAAAACCTGACATGTTCATGAGCTCACTGCTATCCATTCACTCACTCTTATACAGAAAATGTATGTTCCCAAACGGATTCTAACCTGTGGCTTATAAATGCAAAAGAAAAATGGAAGAGTCACAGGCAGTAAAAACTGCATTTTTCTCCTTCTTATAAAACATGGCATTACTGAAAGGGCATATTATGTTGATGGGCTAAGGCATTGCAGGTGAATTTTATAATGTTTATAAATATTTTATACTATGTAAATTGCTAGATCAATAGTATCTAACATTTAACCAATTAACTCAAAGTAGCTTGTTTTATCCGTGTGTAACTCATTGACATTTAAACTATTATAGGCTATTTGGGATAGCCAACCTTCAAAAAAGCATAGAAAGAAAAACAATAGACTTAATTCTGGGATGTAGGGCTCGAATTTACAAGACTCAAAGAACTGAAACCAATTTTAATAGGAGGAACTATGTGTAACCGAGCTCTTTAAAATAAATTGTTGCAAGCAGTTGAATTGATTTTGGCTTGATCACAGAAAGTAAAGCTGTTCAATAGAAAATTAATAAACCTGAAGTGAGAATAGTAATTCAAAGAAGTTGTCGTCAGCCGGGTTCAGTTGGTAAAACTCTTCGAGTCAGAAACTTGTGGATTCAACCCTCACACCAATACCCCACCCCTGTGAACTCATAGTCTAGGCTGATGCTGTAAATGCCATGCTGGGGGTACCCTGCATTGTTGGAGATGCCATCCTTCAGATGAGATGTTAAACCAAAGTCCTATCTGCCGATTCATGTGGATAATAAAGATTCTGTGGCATTATTTGAAACAAGAGAGGGGCGTTTCTCCTGGTGCTCTGGCCAATAATACCCGTTAAAATTGATCATCCATTTTAAGACCATTTGTGGGACATTCCTGAGTGCAAATTGATTGCAACATTTGTCTACAAAATACAGTCACTATACTTTACTGTATATCCTGTGAAAGTAAAAGGCATGATATAAAATTTATTATTATTATCATTGTTTTTCCTCATGACTCTTGTGAGTCATGAGAAAAAACAACCTTCAAAAGTATTTTATACTGCATTCATCAGGTTCTTTAAAAAGCAAGCTGAATAAACATCTGCCTAAAATGACAGGAATTCAACAAATCAGAATTGTATACTGCAGTTTGTAAGATTTCATTCATCTCTAGGAATGTTTATCTTTGGGGCTAATTAAAATTTCACAGAATGTTATCTTGTTGGAGGTTTCAGTTATAGCTGATCATCTCCATTGAATAATTTACAGGGCAAATTGTGCATTCTTTGTGGAGGGATTGGGCATGATAGGCTAAGTCTCTTTCTGGGATAATAATCCCTCAATTCACTCAATCCATAAAGGTTTGTGGGACTCTGCTGTGCGCAATTGGCTGCTGCATTTCGACCACAAAATATACAGTCCAATCCACTGCATAATATGTTCTGTGAAGCTCTTTGAGATGTCTCAACGACGTGATGAAGAGCTATATCAAATGCAAGGATTATTATTATGAATTATGTTCCAAACTGAGATGATCAGAGTTCATTTAATAATCCAGGATATTAGGTGACTGGTTGTGCATTTCAGTACGAGGCAATAATTTAAATGAGATAGCTTTGATGTTGTAATAAATAAGAACAGCAAAGTCTGAATTTCAGGATAACTCTGTGAAATTCAATTATTCCTCTACCTTCTATTTATAAAAGAATATTTAATCTCTTATGTAAATGATCTAGGCAGGTGTGGCTTGACATAGGGCATGAAGGTACATCCCACTTTATTTTTATTACAGTATTGCAAGATTTTATCCCCTCAGTCCAGTTAAAGCAGATTACATGGGCAAACTGTTAAATATGCATGAAACAGAGGATAATGGAACATAGGAAAAAGAGGTATTGGAATGAAACAGTGGGATTCGTCAAGATAAGGATAAAACAATATATTGCTTTATCTTTATTGTCTGAATCCCAGAAATAGAGTTCCGGTTTGAAATTTATATTTTAAATTCACTGAGAAGTATCTGCATTTGTTCAAAGCGATTATAAGCTTGTGGATTTGTTGGATCTCCATTATCATTGATATGTTCAAGATACCAGGTGATACCAGGTGATTCCAGGTGATCTAAGGTCTACAGAAACACTGAAATTGGGACCCAAAAGCATTTGGAGTAATTATTAGGTTATTACAGAAATGTCTCATCTCACACATGCAGCGTTCTCACAAAGGGCTCTTTGTATAGTTCCTCTCTCATTATTATGTAGAGCTGTCACTAGGGGCTCTTCGTTTCAGTTCTCTGCATAAATAATTGCCCAGAGCCCCATTGGCAGTAATGTAAATGTTAATGTCCTCATTGTTCATCTACAAATACTATAAAACTTTTGTAAAGCATTGTTATCATGTTTTGTTATAAAAGTGAATGTTTCAAATTAATTCCTTGTATTGTTTTCTACCTTTAAAATCTGTTTCTCGTTTGCTCTTTTCTTTATTTTGATGGGTGGGTGCTACTTCAATGGTGGTGATAGCTAATGAAAACCTAAACAATAAAATGAAGGACAGAGTAACATCAACAGGTTATGTTTTGGTTAGCTGGGTGTCTGACACACGTGGAGACTTGGCACCATGCTTAGTGGGTATCCAAACCAAACAAGAGTTCATACTTCCCACCTATACATGCAAGCTAGAATAGATGGAAATCAGGTAATCATCAAGTAATCTTGCAAATTCTTGCATAAATATGATGTGGAGGGCACAAAGTAGAACATTGTCAACAGCTGGTGACTCAGCACCACCTAAACGAGGAAATGTCCACATGTTCTAAAGGCTCTTAAAAAAAATCCATGCCTCTGATGTAGTGCCTTAGCATGTCAATGTTTCAAAGTACTTCAGAGAGATTTCTGTAGTGACAGTGTAGGCGTTAAGTATAAGATATGTAACAGGAAAATTGAGCATTCATTTCATGGCTGTTGTGGGACATTCTTTTGCATAAATTGACTGACCCAGATACAAAGTCACTACATATTACAGTAAAATCCTGTAAAGTACTTTGAGAAGTCTTGTTGACATGATAAAGCACTAGATCAAATGTAAGGGTTATTATTAATATAATATATATATTATAAGTAAATGCAGAAAATAAATGCTTTCAGATATGCCAAGGCAGCAGAACACTAGTTTAGGGCAGGAAAAGATAAATTTACGCTAGGCACCAGGATTACATACATCAATAATATTAATAATCCTTGCATTTGATATAACGCCTTTCATATCTGGAAAGTGTTCTAGGAAGAATGGCGTGAGGCCAGGGACACTGAATTAAATTAAGAAACAGCAGGATGTTGTAATGATATTGGTATATCAGGAAAATCAGATCAAATTGGCTGATGATCGTCTTCATCTGAACTTCTCTGTGACCTTGTAAACTTTGCATGTTCCCATCTGCAGTTGTTTGGACAATTGCTGTTAGCAATCTGGAATCTGCCCATTATGTAACCAAGATAAATTTACTTATCCAGTATACTGTATGGAGTGTCACGTCTAATTAAAGCAAGTCTGCTAACCCTTACATAAATGTAGCAATAATAAATTGCTGATGTGAACTGTGGATGCTAAACAGAGGAAGTATGTCATGGACATCAATGTAATATTATAAATTTAACATCCAAGCTTTTAAATCCCAGTGGAAATTAATTATGTTTTCACTGATAAAATAACAATATGACAAAGTAACATCACAAAGCAGCATTAACTTTTTTTTGGAGCTCCAGATTCTAATTACTGTAATTCCAATATCTCTTAGTCTGTTAGATAAGAAATTATTGCAAAAAATAATTCAAGTCTGATATTCTGTTTATTTCTAAGACCTTTCATACCACTCTCCTAACGGTATGCTCACAGTGAAAACAAATAACTGGTCTGGCCACCATTACCATCAGTCTGTGTTTATTTCTTCTAGTGATCATCCTTTCAAAGCTATTCATTTGTTCCATTTCTTCCCTCCAGGAATGAATCCGTTGTTCATGCACATTCTTCTGATGACTAAAGATAACCTTCCTTGTATTGTCTTGTATACTGTAATCACTGCTCGCTGTGACTCTTCTGCATCAGTGAGATTGGGTGACTGCATTCCAAACATATTTTGTACTCTGCAAACATGATCCTGGTCCTCCCTGAGGCTCAGCACTTGGGTTCTCCTTTCCACTCTTACTCTGACCTTTCTGTCTTTGGCATCCTATACTCCTAAAGGCAAGCTCATTGCAAACTATAGCAGTATCTCATCTTCCTCTGGGCACTCTTCCACTGTTGGTTTAAACATTGACATTACCTACTTCAAATCTTAGCTTTCTTACCCCATTTTCTAAGTCCTATCTTCTAATAGCAATCCTTGAATTTGATACAGGTCTTTCTCACATCAAATGTCTTAAACCTCTTCAGTTTCCTGGAAGTATAGTGATTGTGTATTTGAATGTGGCAGGCAATTTGGTCACAGCAACATCCCATAAATAATTATGACCATTTTTTTAATCTAGGGAAATTGTTGGCTAGGGCACTCCCTTCTTTTTCCAAATTGTGGCATGGGATCTTTACCAAATACCTGAACCAGTTGATAAGACCTTGGTTTAATGTCTCATATGAAGGATGGCATCCCAATAATGTGTTGCTCCACAAGAACTGCAATGGAATGTCATTTTAGATAAGTTGTTTTTAATAACAGAATTGTACCAAATTTATGGCTTGCATACCAAGCTCATAGGCGGTCACTGCAGCACCACTGTTGTGCAGCCCCAGTCCAGTGTAGGCTGAGAACTGCACCTGAATAAAAGGCAACTTGGCTCCTGCTCTTTCCGGACAGCAAGGAAGGAGTCTTAAACACTAACTGTCCAGCGCCTTGGGACGTCCTCCCGATGTCCTTCACATCTCATTTATTTAAAGGGGTCTAGACTCAAAAATTATTTGAAAAGCACAAAGTGCATGATGTCTCAAAATAGGTTGCCACTTTCTCATTACAGATCAGCCCTCGCTCCTCCTCTCCATAGCAAGCCTGCCATTTGTCGACAGACTAGTAAAGACAGCATTGTACTTTTGCTGTCCCACTCACCTCATGTCTTTTCTTATAAAGAAAATATGTAAGAAACTTACAGCACAGAAACAAACCACTTGGCCCAACCAGTCCGTACCAATGTTTATACTCCACACAAGTTTCCATTCATTCCTTTACTCCCTCCCATACCCTTCTATTTCCCTTACCCTCATGTAAAAGTCTAGCTTTCTCTTGAATACATCTATGCTGCCTGATTCATCCACTGCTTCAGGTAGCGAGTTGCACTACTCTCTGCATGAAGCCGTTCCTCCTAAATTCTCTTTTTGATCCTCCAGTCACTATATTATATTTGTATCCCCTGGTGACTCTCCAATCTATTCCTTTGTTCTACTGAAGCCTCTATAGCTGCCTTCCTCCCGAGATTACCTTTGTACGTGTATCTTTTGCGAGCATTTCACAATCTGTTAATAGCCTGTTAGCTGCTTTTTTACACATTTTATAGTGGATTTTATATCTTTCACTTCCAGCTAATAACTTCTATTTCTTGGCCAGCTTCTAGGCCTGCTTCTCAATACTATAAGAGGTTGTTGCTTTGCAGTTTTTCCTATTCTGCTGAACGAAATATTAGCAGATTATTTTCCTTCTGATGCTGTACATTTCCAGCATAAGAACATATAAGAACATAAGAAATGCTAGACAAAAGAAGACTAAGCTCCATCTCGTTTGCCTTCCACGTACCTTCCTGGTGGTTGCGGGCACATATGCCCCAAACTATCTATGTACTATATCCCATAATGTTATTTCCTAAAAGAATTAATCTCAGCATATTCTGAGGCTTCCTAAAATTCATTGCAGGTAACACTTACCGCTGATATTATAATCGTATAAAATATAAACCAGCTGTAGAGAGAGTATTGGTATCGGAATTCTAAAATTCAAAAATACTGAATCAATAAATGAAGATTACTGTAGCAAACGGTTAGTAGAAACAAACGCAGGTGAAAACTTAAATGTAAAACAGGATGTACTGGAACCTAAGCTATTAAATAAATAAAAGTGATGGATGCAGAGTGGGGTTTAGGTGAACGCGAGGCTGCCTAGGGAACATTGCTGCAGACTGCTTTGAGAGAACAAAGAGAATACATAAAGAAAAGCTGGGGGCCAGGAGGCAATAAGATCAGAATGCGAGAGGACAGCAAGGAAGGAAATCAGAAAAGAAACTGCTTCTAATGCATACTTGCTGTGATGAAACTAAGATTAAAGCAATGATGTTCTCTGGTTCAACCGCGCAGCTTATTATTTTCAAATAAATTGGCTGAACTATTTGGTAGGCACTTGCATAATATCGCTGATGCCAAGATGGACAAAGGCATTAAGCATAAATTTCAAAACTATATCGGGTTGCTTTTACAGTGGTGAGCTAGACAAAGTGGTACATAATGAGAAAAAGGGTAAGAGCAGCCATCTTACATTCCTTTCCGCAAAGCACAGCGGTTAGCTTTTCAAAAAATCTTTTCTCAATGTTACCATGTTGATCAGATCTGCATTCTGCACTGCCACAATAAAATACTGCTTCACTGTTGTTTAGGCACATCCCCGCACTCTGCAGTGCAGCGTTAAAGCTAAACAGTGACAACAGTGTCTTTTTTCATCTTACTCGTGCTAACCTAACTGTTGGACTGAACATTACTATTGCTAATGAACAAACTGGCGCTGGTGCTATTGGAGTCTCGCTTGTCTTTTGTTACTGAATTATTGCTTTTCTGTAATTTCTTAATGTGCTTCCCTCATGTAAAACTAGCTGCGTCACTACTAAGTAAACAAACTCAGGATTCACTTCAGACTCTGCTCCTCAACGGCATCTTCCCCACCAATCATTCCTGCAAGTAACTCACAGCCCCGCACCATACATCAGGCCTTGACCAAGAGAGCATATAGATATGTGTCATCTTGACTTAGTTGATAGCACTCTTGCTCAATCAGAAGATTGTGAGTTCAAGCCCTGTTTTGGGGCTTTGAATACACAGTTTAGACTGCTTTTCTGGTGCAGTACCAGGGGAGCTCTCAATTGTCAGCTGCGCAGTTCTTCAAATGAGTCATTGAATCATCTGCCAATTCAGGTGGAAATTAAAGATTTCATGATGCATTTTTGCCAACGATCCTTCAGATTAATTGGACATTTCCTGTAGGCTTTTTGTGGGACCACTCTGCACAAATTGGCAATCATGTTTGCTTATACAGTCACTACACTCGATAGCAATAATTTGCGATGCACATTGCGACATCGTGGGGTGCTTATATCAAATGCAAAAATTATGCCATTCAAAGTGCTTTCTAATAGCCTGTGGTCACCTGCTTTGTAATTATGTCTCTTAGGACCTCGATTCACCATCCATCTGTTTAGGTCACTGATTATTTTTCATTTGACTGTCCAGAAATTTGTAAAATGCAAGTCAGACAAACAAAAGCCTGTTTTTTCTGTACACACCTTGTGATGTGTAAAAGCCACTAAATATTACAGTGTTCAATGATTTTTCATTAGTAGCAAAGAAAATATCAGAAGAAGATGGGCTATGCCCCTACTCTCTGAGCAATAGCCCTTGTTCAGTTTTGAACTTGGCAAAAGGTGCAATGCTAGCAGTGACGTTAATGACTCAGTGCTTTCCAGACTAAGGCTGACATGAGACTGCTGTACAGCATTCTAATTAGAAGTGAGTGCGAGGACTGAAAATTAATGAGCCTTATTCATGATGCACAAGAATTGGAGGAGATTTTACAATCAAACACAACTGCTTCCAGCGCATCGGATTCAATCAAAGATTTTTCAAAATGGTAATCAATCTATATCCACAGTTCATTCACATTAGTTTGTGCCCCAGCTTTAAGCATTTCACAGGGCTTTCAGAAACGTGTGGAAATTTTGGTTTTCCTGTAAAGTCAAATATTAACAGCGCCTAGGAAATGAAATATCATTCAAGTTGAAGCAACAAGTTTTGTTTATGCTGGTATCATTAAAAAACATGCTTCAGATCCCAGCATGCAACATTTAGACTTCTGCCAACTGGGAAGGGGTGACTAACTATGGACCACCACTCCAGAGTATGCATCAATTACACTGATTATAAAATTGGTATCTTTCATAATGAATACAGTTCCATAGCATGCTGTACTCTGTTTCCATTGGTGTCAAGCTATCATGATAAGGCTGCACTGCTGATGCAAGTCTGAGTGAGCATCATTCACACTGGAAGTCCAAGTAACTGATGCAATTCATCACAGTCTATATATCACAGTCTGAGGCATACAGCATGTACATGACTACCTTCTTAGACCCTCAGACCTGCAATGTCTCAGCTTCAGCTGGAAGGATCAGTGACATTGGTTACTACATTGTCATCTTGAATTGTCCAACAAAGGGATGAAGATCAATGGTTCATTTTTCATGTCAGTCACAGGTATTTCTTTACATTGATAATACCATTAGCATACTGGCTTACAACTCACAGCGTGAGAGCTGATATTTGATCATGCATTCAATAAGAATGCGTTTGCTGTATGGGTTTTATTGCTGCCATGGCCTTATTCTCCATTCTGATGGAATAATTCCCATTGTAGCGGTGTCAAACAACATTTATCTTTCAATACATATTCCTGTTTGCAGTCAGGCTCTGCCACTGTTAAGCACTCTGAGAAGCTACCCTGTGTGTGTGGGGGGGGGAGGGCTATATAAGTGCAAGTTGTTGTTGTTTCAGCTTTTATCACACATGTACTGCAGAATTTCTGGTTACATTTTATTAGAAACAACTCAATTCCATTCTGTGCTATTCACTCTTTCAGCCCATTCATTGACAATTTATAAATATCAGACAGCAAATGATAACAACAACAACTTGCATTTGTATAGTGCCCTTCATGCGGGATAGGATAACAGACAGGAAGATTCACCCTAGGACTACTTTAAGAGGAAATCATAACACACAATATTAGTAAAAATGAACGATAATTAATATGGATGTAATTTTGGAACAGAGTGGATTATAAATATTAGAATGTGGTTCCAGTCAGATTTTCCCACCAGTATACTTGACTCTCAAAGCGCTCAACATGCGTTGAAGGGAATTGGCATTTAATTGAGCAGAAAGGTTTGTAATTAAGTCAGTGATTGATGAATTATTAGAGGATTGTGGTATTTGGGGACTGAAACGCTTCTTCAGTTGGTTGGGGATGGTTCGTGTCCATATGTAAAAATCAATGGAATTACAAGCTTGCAAGGGAGTCACTGTACTTAGGTCCAATAAGCAGCTTTCCTGCATACTCATGCTGTCATTGGTTGTCAAGAGCATTACATTGCAAGGTTGTATTCTACAGATCTTGATTTTCCCCAATAAACAGCATAATTTTCACAAAATATTTTTCATTTTTAACTGGAGTTGACATGATAACTGAAAAAAGCTGGTTCTCTCTTTTACACTGATCATTGGGACAGGTCAGTGATGTTCCCAGAAGCAATCCACACATCAACTTAGTGGCATTTAAAAACAATCACCTAAATATGATTTTTACATTAATTACTTAACCTAAAATGCAATTCAAACAAAAATAAGTGATGGAAATCCCAGAGACACTATTCAATATCTGATTCATGAACCTGCATGACCTTGTGCATGAGTTATCAGGTTAACCATTCATAACATATAAATCATGCCCCAAGGGTCTTCATCTTTTCTTAAACGTAGATCTTTATGACACACAGCAGCCAATTTATTTTTCACTCCAAGAATATGATGCTTCCCTTAGGACAAAGAATATTAAACATGAGCCATTTAGAAATCAATCAAATCACTTAAGTGGAAAAGATTTGAAGAAGACAACAAGAACGGTGTAAGGTCTTAAATCAATGAGCTGTGAAGAAATGAGAGCCATCAAAAGTTTACTTTCTTTCTGAAGTAAACTTTTGATGGCTTCATTTCTTGGTTGATTCACGTTTTAAACTCATGACATTGGGTGGAGTAGTTCCTATTCAGAACCAGGAGAAAATACTAGAAGACATAATTGTAAAATAAATAATGATGCAACTCGAGTGATTATTTACTTCACTTGTATCATTATTAACATATAGATAAACTAGTAAACTGAATTCTGACTCAGGTCACAGGGTTGTAAGAACATTATTGTTTTACAACAAATTGATAACATCAATAACTGAAATATTCACAGAGGCCTAAGTTACAAATGAAGATATTTCATTATTTCTAATTTGTCCTATGGGCATGCACAATCTTGAGAATAAAGCTACTCATGACTATCCTCCTGGGGGTTGGGAGGGTGGGGGGAAGTAAGCAGCGTCTTCTTGGAGCTGAACTGAACTAATCTCCAGAGACTGTGGATTTTTTTGTGGAGTTCAATGATTTCTAGATTAATAGGTTTTGACTACATGATAAAGCACTATATCAAATGCAAGGCTAATTATTTTTATTTAATTCCTATTTGCCCTCCTCAATACTATTTTAGCCCAACCATTCTAGTTCTGATGAAAGGTCACCTGAAGCAGTAACCTCTCTTTCTTTCACATTCCACTTGACCTCCCGTGAATTTCCAGCATTCTGTTTTTTTTCCAGAATTACACTATGTGTTTTCTTGTGATCTCAGTTTTCCAGCTCTTAATGTCTTTACACTTAAATTCAGATTTTTCTCCAGTCATTGATATATAAATTTTACAGACAGGAAGAATATCTGCGTCTTCACTCAAAATCTCAACAAACAGACTTAGTGTTCTGACACATTCAGTGCTATTTCCCAGAGATCCTCTAAACAATTAAATTTGTAATATTTGCCAGTGAATTCTAGTGCAAATCTAGAAAACACCTGCTATTATTGATTACCCAAATTGAGAGGCAGGCAATAGAACACATATCCTATTCATTTAGAAATGCAGAGGCTGTGTTTGCAGTATGTGAATTATATAATTTCATCAGGTAAATTAAAATTGTTCCAACAAATTCAAAATAATACCACAATTTATATTTGAAAATAATTATGTTGTATTTTACTCAGGTACAACCTCATGCTTCCTTGTGAGGAAAGTTGTTACTGTATAATAAATCGGAATGATTTCCCTGGTTACCATACTCAAAAATATTGTTTGTTGCTTACTAGTACGGGCTTTATCAAGTTGTCTCAAGGGCTTGCATTACTCTCCAACTCTCCTGAGTTTCATTTCCAAAACTCTTTCAGGACTCTTCCTCACTTTTGCAGATTCTGTCTTGTGTTTTTTTCTCTCTCTTTTACACTGATCACTGGCTTGGTCTCTTTTGTTCCACTGCTTCTAAAATCGCTTCATATTCTTACCATTTCAGACACCTCACCTTTGTAATAGTTATTGCTTTCTTCTCCTATTTTGCTTTCTTATTTCCTCTCCAATTTAGGGAATCCACTTAAAATAGTTCAGAGTAAACATGAAAGGTGAATTGGGTGGGGCAGTGGGTTAACACCCAACCCTCATTCCACTTTAGGAGCATAAATTAAAATTCACCTGAGAGAAGCCACAAATCACTACCCAGAATGCAGGATACAACTGTCAACACTGGCGAGGATGCCCTGTGTGGGAAGCTGAACAAAACAGCAGGGATTAAAATACAGATATAGTACAATAGGAATATTTTTTGTGGCTGAGGTCGATATAAAGACACATTAAGACAGAGGAGGAGGAAATTTTAGTTTGTATCTAATCCATACTTGCAGCAAGCAAGAAACAAATTATTTGAGTACGGTAACCAAGGCAACAATCACTCTTGACACCACATATCTTGTCCGGGGTTTGTTTGATACTGACACTGGTACAAAAGTAGGAAATGTTCCATTCCTTCGTGCTGACATCCCACTCCCTGATAAGAAATTCATTAAAAATATCAATTGAAAGTAGGCAGATGTGTCAAATTAATGGACTGCAGTGCCTGAAATTACTTTTGTGTGGAGATATACAGAACATTATCACAGGCTTAATATGAATTGGAATCGAAAGACTCTAAATACTGGAAGCAGTGTAGTTGCTTAGCCAAATGCAGATCACTTCTGCCCCTCTCTTATTGCTGAACTTTAAGATTTAATTACTATTCGGGATCCTAAGCTCTCTGAAGCAATTTTTGGAAAGATGTTGTGAATTTTCCTTCCTGCCAAACTCTCTCCAAACTTATCTATGAATCGCACACAACCTCCAACCCCTAGAGATTAGTTAGTGCCACAGAGATACCCTAGATGAGAGGAGAAAAGTAAATATAAATGAAATGATCAATGGCAATCTTTGGGGCAAATGTTTGACAAGTGGGCAAGATGAAAATAGTGACGATTGTTTTTTTCATATAAATGAAAGGACATCATTAAAGAGTAATATTTCCATTTGTTCATTGGATTAGTTTTTTGATCTCAATTCTGGAATGTTTTCCAGGTGCAGGCTGTTGAGAGATAATTAACCCAACTTGGTCTTAGTTTTTATTTTACTCAAATTATCTTGTTCCTGAGTGGTAATTTCTGGAACATTCTTGTTCGAGGAGAGCATAAAATTGACCAGAAGAAATGAGGACCACTCACTTTTGCTGGGCAGTATAAGTATCAGCATTTTTTTTTGGTAGTCAATAAAGTTTCTGACCTTTCTGGTATACACTTGTAATGGAATCCCCCCCATAAACAGACAGTGGAAAGGACAATAACTTAGCAAACTCAAAGACCTCCTCCCTCTTGATTCTGAGGCACAGAACAGTAATAGGACCAAGATTTAAGATAGTAAGGAACCTAAAGGTTGACCATTAGGAGTTTTTTTTTACAGAGTTATTTGGATGTGGAAAGCTCTCCTGGGTGCGATGGTTGAAGTAGAATCCATATTAGCTTTCAAGAGGGAATTAAATACAATTACGTATTTACATTTTATGGGTGGGAGTTGGGGCGGTGGGGGGGAAGGAAAGAGACAGATTTCTAAAAAGGAATAGCTTGCAGGGATATGGGGAAAAGGTAAGTACATGAGAATGAATGGATTGTTCTTTCAAATAGAGACACTATAGTTTTATAGATTGCCCTGGCAGTTGACAATCTCACTCATGCTGATTGAGGGAATGTGAAGATTGCTACGTCTTGCAGAAAGAGACCTGGGATACACCTGGGTAGCCTTGTTTACAGGGGATGATAGGAGCACTGAGTAATTGGATAACAGGTTGAGTTCAGATTTTGTGCTGATTAAAATTGATTGAAAACCTGAGTAGGGTTAATGACTTGCGTTTCCATTTATAAGAGACAAAAATAAGTGGAAAAATATCAGTTACTACCTCTTTCTCATTGAGAAAGATTGCCCTGCATGTCACTGTGAATATTGTCCAAAAGTTACCTATACCTTGGAGAGAAGTGATGGCTATTTTAATTCAATTACTAGTTGTTTTTTTGTCATACACCAGTTGATAAGCCTTTCAACTGGACTCCTTTCAGACCAGGAACCATTACTATTGTTTACACTTCTCCATAGGTGAGAATCAATCTGGAGTTCAAGTCATATTTTCTGGACATTGTTTTATACTGCTGTATTTTATTTTAGAATTCATCTGCAAATTCCAAATGGAGTACAATACAAGGTCACACAACCATTTTCTGCATTCTGATTTACCGGCTTGTCGAGCAGCCATTTCTTTCCTAGAATAGCAAATAGCACTAAATATTAGCATTGCACAGTGACCTCTGACGAGGAAACAATAACAACACCCTTTGCAGATTATGTTATGGTGTAGTTGCACCCTCTATGGCTGGAAGACTCAATATGCTGCCTCTGATTTCTCAAAATGTGTTCATCACAAAGGAATTCTTAAGACTTTGGGTTTCAGTGTTCAAAGTACCTGTAAACTTGTGAATACCATGCTGATTCATTTATATGTTTGCCCTGCGCACGTGCCCAACAGTATCTATCCTGAATTTCCTTTTTTTATTATTATTATCCTTGCATTCGAAATAGCGCTTTTCACGTCTTCTAGACGTCTCTCAGCGCTTCACAGAATACGCTGTAAAGTTAATTGACTGTATATTTGTGAGTGAAATGCGGCACGCAATTGCACACAGCACAAACAGCCATGGATTGAAGTTAAATTAAATTATTTAAACTAAATTAAATTAAACTGAACGCACCCTTGACCCACCTGAATTTAAAGATGTAAATATTGAAAGACTTTCTCTTTTCCTCGGTTTCCATTTTACTGACTTGCGAATCTTCCTCTAGTTTACTTCAGTCATATCTGTAAAATTCAATGTTATCCATTTTTATTTAAATTAAATTACCTGAGCTGGTACTCCACTCACCTTCTTTAGCTGGTACTGCCAGATGCAAATGCAACAAATGCAGGAGATCTCAACAGCACTGTTGTACTGCTGCCAATGAGTTTGTGTCTCTCACACAGATGATCCATCTGGTGTCCTCTTTATGCCTCTTGTAGAAGGCCCTGATGGAACATAGAAAATGATTAACATAGATTGCAGCTTCTCCATCACAATCTTCACATCCACTACGATTCACACACATAACAAAAGAAGCTTATACTATATTAATAACCACCTGTTCTACATTCACTGCATATTTTATTATAGAGTATATAATTACTGAACAACATACCAGAATCCACGGAACAGGTTCCAAACTGAACACACCCTTGACCCACCTGAATTTAAAGATGTAAATATTGAAAAACTTTCTCTTCTCCTAGGTTTCCATTTTACTGACTTGCGAATCTTCCTCTAGTTCACTTCAGTCATATCTGTAAAATTTTATGTTATCTATTACTACTGTGGTAAAATTATTAAGCCCAGCCCATTCCTCAACTAACAAGTTCTTGCCTTTCATTCTTCTTTATGTTGATGAAAACACCACGGATTACAAATATTTAAATATTAGGGGCTATGCTGGTTTTAAAAGTGCAAACAAGTCCAAACTTGCACTTATACAGCATGTTTTGTGTAGGATTGTCTCTCTAAGCAGTAAGGAGAGATGTAACCAAAGGACCGATCAAAGTGGTAGGCTTTTTAAGCCAGAGAGCAAATGTTGAGGTTCTGAAGACAGAGAGCAAATGTTGAGGGATATTGGAAGTGAGTTCCAGAGAGTATAGAGAGTGAGGTATGTGCTCATATTTGAGTAGAGTGAGTGGGCCTTTAACTTTTAACTTTTAAATAGGTTAAAATGAATGACTATCATAACCTAAAGAATCGCCCTTAGTAGCTTTGCTGTGATTTACTGTCATTTTTTACCCATGAAATGAGTCAGGGTTATACTTCTGCCCTGAGGCTTGGATTGTATCTGTAATGCAATTCCAGGCAAATACGATGAACAGATTTTAAATTTGCCAGAGCACTGATCCCACATTCACAGGAACTTGCAAACTTTGCAGTGAAACATATGCGTTTAAAGATACAAAAAAGGGATATGAGAAAATACGCCTAAAGAACTGTTACACCCAAGTTATAATTATTTTAAAACTGGTAGATTATAGTGCACACAGAACAGAATAGCAAGATGAACGCATTCATCAGTCATTACAAAAAAATTGCATGTTTAAAGAATGGGCCAATGGACTGAAGAAATGGCATGGCAATTAATGATGTGCGTCACCCTCACTGAACTCCTCTGTTCATTTACGACTTTGCAAAAAATGATAGTTGTTTCATTGTTTCCATATTTTCTTAAAGGTGACATTTCTGTCTCCTTCAGCACCCACTCATCACGACTCGTTCTGCCTGCATTTTCAACACAATCACTGTGACCGCCAGAAATAAGAAGAAGAAAGGAAAGCAAACAGGCACAAATTCAGAAAAAAATGAGAAAGGAGAAGAAAAGTATGTGACAAATGTTTAAGGGATAGAGTGAATTAAAGGGGATCACTGAGAAAATAAATGGGACCATCACCTTATACAGTTTCTAGCATTTACATGACATTTTTGGCATGCTCAATATACATGTTGGATATGTGTATAATTAGGGGTGTTGGTGACAGCAATTGACCTAACAATCATCTCGCTGAGTTTGTGGCATCTGTTCATATTTTCTGTCAATAACCCAAATGTAACTTCTCCCATTGCTTAGCTGTATGTTGGGTGATTAACTGCTAGGTCAATGAATGAGATCTTCCTCGGTTACTTTTCTCCTTCAGGCGAGCAGGATATACAAAATAACATGTAAACCTTACCGTGAACTCTTTAGTATGCTATCAAACTACACGTAGCAATTCAAAATTCTACTCTTGTTTGAAAAAACATCCACAGAAAGAAAATACCTTTTAGCCTCTGAATTTTAACCACTTAGTCAAAAAGCAACATATTTTTTCCATTCCAGTACAATAAAGTCCAATATAGCATTTCCCAGTGGAGGCTAATATTTTTCTGTGTATAAGAATCCGATAAAATGTCATTTAAAAGCTACTTCTTCTGCTTCCACATTTCTTCTACAGCCTTTATTTCATCCATTTACCCAGCGAGTGATTGTTGATCTGAATTAATGGTCACCTTAATGGACTCAGCTATCCTGGAAATTTCATATTGATTTTTACTCTTTAAAGACAGGATGAAAGTCTTTTCTGTCTGATGGCTATTAAGAGTTATAAGTGAAATTAATTTAGGGCAGCCTCACTCCAGGTACCAGAGAGCAAACACAAATTTGTAGAAAAAGCTTCCCTGGGGTATTGATTCTGAACACTCCTTCGTTGCAGTTGAAATGCTCTTGTGGAGTTGTGGTTTAGAATATGCTACTGAGATAGTGTAAACACATCTTGCACCTGAGCTGGTTCTGCTTCATGCTTTCAATTGCTACAAAGAAGCAGTATTTGCATTGTTTTCAGCACAATCATCCATCAACATGACAAAACCAAAAGAAAAAGAGAAACTCTACTTTGTCTTTTATTCCCAATTGACAGCCCTTCCTCATTTTGCTCACCAGGCCTCTTTTTTTTAATCTGAAAGCTTTGGTGTATGTTCTTGCTTTATTTTTGTGGGACTAAAGTTAGGATTTTCCAATAATGTATTAATGCAGTTGAATGGATCAGACTAAATGGGAATCATCAAACTAGCATTTATTGATACGTTTTAATAAAGTTCAAAACAAACTAGAACCACCCTTTAAAATAACAGCTATTACAGAGACCTGAAATAAGGTTCCAGTTCCTAATCTGGAATTAGGAATCATTTATCTGTAAATTCTCAAGAGTTTTGGTCAGATTTCCTGCAGTCCAGATTGTGCATAACGATTGGTACTGGCAGAAAACCCTTTCCAAGCAGTCACCAAGGTCATTAGGATTCGATCTTATACTTCACATGATCATCCATTAATTTTTCAGCACATCCACACAAACCCCCATCATCCAGTTCCAGACAAGCTCATGATGGCTGCCCATCACCGAGCTGGTCGATTTCAAGATCCCCATGTTTGTTTTCAAATTCTTTCATGCCCTGCCACCTCCCTACCTCNTTTTTTCAGACCAAAAAGATAATTTTTCACTGAAACTTTATATGCATTTTGCCCTGAACTTTTGGTGAAATCTTAAATGGATATTGTAGGTTAATCTCAGAATAGAATACTGTAGCACATTAGCCAATATGCCTCCAGTCAATACACAGGCATCCTCATCCAGAAGGTCCTCAATTGACTTCAATGAGAAGTCTGAAAGGTAACAAAACAGCATCCTACAGAGGCAGATCGCTGGAGGCTCTGTGCACTTTACATAGTGAATTTGTTGATGTGATTATTCTGCTCTGTTCGATACATTTAGTGAATTTGCCTCTATGCACTTATAAATAATTGTAACACAATTTGAAAGTATAAATAACATGGCATTCTCAATGTAAAATTAAAGTATATTTTTAAAACTGTATTATATTTATTTATCAGTCCATTGGGCTGTTATCAGTGCACAGGGACACATTTTCTGAATTCACTGAACAGAGCAGAATAATACTATGCTTAGGTTAATAAATTTATTACATGGAGCAGGACAACCCCTTATGCGCTGTGACAGCCAAGCTACATGATATTGCACAATATTTTCAATGTAGTTATATTTCTGTGTGGTTCAACAGCGCTGACAAGGATATCTCACTGGAATAAAAAAAAACCTTTTTGAATATCGTGTCTCGGTGGATGAAATAACAGCAACAAGAAAATTACATTTGTAAAGTGCTTTTCACGTCGGGAGGACGTCCCAAGGCGCTGAACAGTCAGGGATCAGGATCCGAGTGTGGGAGTGGGCAGGGTTGGGATGAGAGAGGGCGGTAGCAGGGCAGCTGAAGGCACAGTAAAAAGGAGGGTCTTGAGGCGTGCCTTGGAGGAGGCAAGAGAGGGAGTGAGCAAGACGAAGGGATTGTGGGATGGAGTTCCAAAGAATGGGGGCAGAGAGGCTGAAAGCCTGGTCCCCGATGGTAGGGCAGGTCGGGCGGGAGACCTGGAGCAGGGAAATAAAGGGGAATCGTTTCTGTGGACTATGGCTGAAGGATCACTTTACTTCCTACATGAGGATGTGTCTCATTGCTTTACATGGATTACTTATCTGTGGAATATGAATTCATGTTGGACTGCACTTAAGTTTATTAAGAAAAATAAAGTAAGTAAGTGTGCTATAGGTTGAGATGGGACTGCCCTACTTGTTTTAAAAAAAATTTAAACTTTTTTTTCTACTGGTGATAATTGTCAATTTAATTCGTGTTGTTACTGACTCACCGATCAATGGAAATAGTCTCTTTTTATTTACCCCAACAAGAGTGCGACAGTGACCTTTGGGAAGGCCAGGGATGGGAGAAAGATAAGTAACCTTTTCTTGTATTTGTTTTAAGACTGAAAGGTGCGGTGCCTTCTCCACATGCTACAATTTCTAGTTACCGTGCAGTTAAAAGAAGTTGAAGAAAGAATCATGCAGACACTGACATTCTTTTCATTATATCCCCATTTCTCTCTCTCTCTGTTCTGCTC
Organism: Callorhinchus milii; assembly: GCF_018977255.1. NCBI lineage: Eukaryota > Metazoa > Chordata > Chondrichthyes > Chimaeriformes > Callorhinchidae > Callorhinchus > Callorhinchus milii. The sequence goes on along the minus strand of NW_024704748.1, from coordinate 16,125,699 downwards.
TCACTATGTCAGTGACTCATGCTGTCATCAGCCCTAGCAGTCAATCTTCATGTGAAACCTAGAACGAGTCCCAGCATGTTATTCGACCATGGATGGCATTGCAGCTGGGTCTGATCCTAAGACGATTTATTTTATATAATGTGTGTCCATCACTTTTCTATTTGGAGAAACTGCTTCAGAATTTCCTCAATTTCTTTATAAATGGCTCATAAATGGCTTCTTTATAAATAGGCTCATTCAGGGTTAAATGTGATTTTATATATTATAAACAGGAGATTGGAGTGCCTCATTACAGCTTTAGTTAACTTGTCCAACGTGTTCGCGTACAGGGTTTAAATTCTAGAAAAAAACATACAAAAAGAATACAAAAACAAATTTGTGTTTAAAAAAATAGGGTTGCAGGGAATTTGGTACAAAGCTCAGCAATAAGCAGAAACTGTCTCTGACATTGACAATTCTGAATATCACAGTAATATCATATTGAAATAATATGGAACCTCAGGATATATACATGTTTTATTTCAAAGCACTAAATGATTTATTGATCCATTAATGATTATTCTGTAACATAATTACAAATTAAGAGAGTACCTCTGCCATCTGTTGACTAATAGTAGGATCTCAATGAATGGTAAAGAAAGAAACATATTTGCATAACTTGCTGAGCAATTGTACTATGAGTGTCTAGATCAGTGGTGGCCAACCTTTTCATAAGGTGTGCCCCAGTGTGAATCCAAGTCATATCGCTGTGTGAATAAAAATACATAATAAAATTAAAAAAGAAAAATATTACTGGAAAAGAAAGATGCTTTTATTAAGAAATTCACAATGAAATATCAAACAAGTTATTTAATGAGACTTCTGAATTTGTTTTTTTGCTCATGATATCTTTATAATTCCCCTTCCTCAAATGCATCTTCATCAAGTTACCCAGTGGTTTAATCCTCGCGCACAAATTTTGTTTATGCAATGCACCTCAGGATCAAGTACACAAGAGAAGTCCAAGTGTTGGGCGCCAAGGGATTCCTGATGAATAGACATCAATCCTTCTCATAGCGGTGTTTTGCGAAAACGCAATTTAATCTACCATTTTTTCAATTTTCACTCACTTGAATTACTGCTTCACGGGCTAAATACGTTTTTTCTCTTTTGAGCTTGTAGTAGGGATATGATATAGGATGCCTTGACCATAAATGTCATTTCCTCCTTTTTAATAAAAAAAGAATGTTGCCTGATCTTGTTTTGGAAATAAAGTCTGTATGCAAAACTGACCCAACGGGATATTTTGTGTTGAATTCAGCATGTGTTTGCTTAAAATGACCTCTAAATTGCATTTGTTTGGCACAGCTACTGTAGCACCACAAACATGGTTTTGGAGTTCTCCCTCGTGTAAACAAGAACTGTTCTTCCCAAACTAGATTAAACTCTCTCAATGCGACGCCCATTTCATATTTTCTTACTAAGCGACATGTTTGGGAGTAAAAATCAAACACTCGCATGATCAAACAATTAAACTTCAACACACTTGACTCAAAGGCTGCAGCTCACAGACTGGCATTGACCTTGCTGACGTTTGGGGTGGGGACAGGCAATGATATCACTTTAACACAGGATCCAGTAATTGTTACCGTTATTGAAGTTAGTTTTAAAATGTGTTGGGTGCCACTACCAAGAGCGTGGTGTGGCACCTTGTGATGGTTGGTCACCACTGGTCTAGATCATCCAGTTGTATAACTAGAGACTGGTGTTAACAAAACAGAACAAGGAACGAGAAAAGCCCTTTGGTGCATCAAACTGCATCCTTCCACAGGCAATCAAGCAAAAAGTTCTAGAATATACATCCATTCCCACATTTTAAATAGTTCAGCCTGCTGCCCTTCCTACACTCTCCAGGAGCACAGATAGCAAGGCTGTTTCTGGGATGCTGCCGTGGCTGCTGCGTTTGCCAACAAAATATACAATCACTGCAGTAAAACCCCTTGAAGAGCTTTGAAACGTTTCAATGACATGATAAGGTGCTATATCAAATAGCACCATGTAATGTCAAAATGGAATTAATTGACGCAGCACTGACTGCTTTTTAGAATTTATGTATAACCACATTGTGGAGAAAAAAACATCCACATTTTTAAAATGTGAAATCTCTTGCCCTCTCCATCCGTTCTCACACACTATGTCAAACAGCCTCCTTGCATCTACCCAATCAGTTTCTGGAGTTAAATTAGAGACTTTAATATTGAAACCCTTGTTCTAGGCCCAAGATCCAGTTTCACTGCAACTGCTGTTGGGAATTCTCCAGTTAGTACTTATGCCTGCACCGTGTAGAAATAATTGTTGTATTCTAGACTAAGTGAACCCTTTGTACACAATAAAAATTCCATTAGTGATTTTCTATATCCATTAATCTTTTTGTCAATTTTCTCCCTCATTTCTTCCCTCTTCCCTCCCCTGAAGACCCACACAGAGGAATAATAGTTATGTTGGAATGTGTCCTGTAAAGACTTTTGCTCAGTCACAGTCTTCTTAAACTATGAGAGTGGAGTTGGGAGGTTTACTATGATAATAATAATAATCCTTGCATTTGATATAGCACCTTATCACGTTGAGCCATCTCAAAGCGTTTCACAGAACATACTGGCAGCCAATTGCGTACAGCAATGACTCACAAACAGTCGTGGATTGAGTGACCAAATTATTATTTTTATTTTTTGGGGGAAGGATTATTACCCTGAAAAGTGATCTGACAATTGTCTACCAACCGGATTCCTACTTTCTGCTAGGTAAATAGAGGTGTGTGGGGTAAGGAAACTTGTTTAAGGTTTCGCATTATCCTGGAATCAAATCTGAATCCTCTCGCTTACGAGTCAAGCATGCTAACCACTGTGCTAAGGGACACCATGTTTTTACTACATCCAATACATAAATCTGGAGAAATGCAACATGTGCACTTATCAAAATATTAATTACCTAATTTAATTGAAACCAGGGGAGGCTTGGATAATTAATTTGTGTTCAGATTATCAAAGGCTAGTTGATAAATCATATCTGAGACTTTTTCAGTCAGTGTGGAGTGTAACAGACTGTAGATATGGCTGTAATAGAACTGATTAATCAGTAGTAAAAATAACACAAATCAAACTGGTTGGATAATGGAACTTTTCAGATAATTGATCGTACTCTGTTCAGTTTGTTTTGCTACTTCAACTCGCAGCCAACAGCACAGTTATGGTTTTCATGCTTTTCATTCAGATAATATATGGGGAGGCAGAAAGTATAATCCTAAACTATTTCACTTGTGCTGGTGTGGGCTGTAAAATACTGCACTTACAACGACAAAATAATAATAATAATAATCAGAGACACAATAACATGCTGAAATTTTGCCAGGTATTTTAACACAGGTTTTAGCTAGGTTATTTCTTTATAAATGCCATCTGATTGAGGATATTGATTTCACACTTGGGGAAAGTGATTTGATTCTCACAAATTGCAGTATTTTAGATAATCAAAGTGCTTTTTTTTGCAACTGCAAAGGAACCTCATATATAGCATTAGTTGGTGTGGTATGAAGGTGGCATCATGACTTCATTAATGTGACTTTCTACAGCCTTAACTTGGAGTTGGCGATGATGGATAAGAAAGAAGAATGTTGGGCCTAATTACCTTTACTGAACTACAAATTTTTATATTATGTCATTTATGTTGCTTGTGAAATTAGCAGTTAATCCTTACCTGTGCCAACAAAACATTAAAATTATTATGACCGTCCTAAAATAGTACAACAGAGTATAGAGCAGAAGCTTAAACAGATATGTGGAAATTGTCCTCATTCAATCTCTGATAATTCATACAAAACTGTACTTTGAGAAACTGCTACGTTCAGATTTCCAAAATAGGATATTTGTGACGTTACCAAAACTTAGCACAAACAGCTTTGCGAAAGTTTTCAACATTGAGCCCTTGATGCCTTCATAATGAAAGTCACGTTAAAAGGACAAAGGAAAACATTCCATTTTAATTAAAAAAGTAATGTACAAAAGATGTAGTATGAAGGATCCCTAGAAAAGCATTGTGTGTAAAATACAATACTTCAATTTAAAAGACATGCAATTCTGTGACCCTTAATAACCTGATCTAAAAAGCTCTCTAATACTTACTTAGAAATATTCTCTGACTATGTGATTGATGGCCAAGTAGCAAAGAGCTGATGCTTTTATAGTGGGCTTCTACCACTTTGATTCACAATACTGTGGTTTGTCGATTGATTTGTTCCATTGAACGGGAAATCGAGGGTGTGTTGTGTACTCTGAAGGATGTTTTTCTATTCCTCTTGTCAGGATAGCTGTGCTGATTCCCACTTAACTGCAAGCTTGATGAATGGAAATTTCTGTTAATGTTGAGCACCAGCAAAATGTTTTGCAGCAAACACATTTTACTGCTTGGATAAATGTCAGCTTTTATTTGAGTAATTTTAGGAGTGCTTTCAAAGATGAGAAAGTATTATACATCCAGTAAGAAAAAAAATACATCTTTCATTTTGGTTGATTATTCCAAAACTTCCAGGAAAAAAATAGATATGACTAATCTTCAGGTTCCAGACTGTAGCAATTCACAGGTTCAGCCCCAGGTCACCCATGCAATAATGCTTTTATATAATACAATGCGGAACCTTACTAAAAGCAGAATGTAGTGTGCAGGGACATCCTCCTGACGTGAAAGGCGCTATACAAATGTAATCTTGTTGTTGTTGTTTCAGTTATAGACTACTTTGCAAAGTCTAAAATATTGGAGCATTTAGATTAAGAGACACATACCTGCTCATAGAGTGATAGGATATGAGTCTATGTCTATAATCTTTTACCAAGAATTCTTTAAACTGAATAAATGTTTGGTTGGCAATGGGATTGGAGATTACTCGGGGCTGAATAATAATAAATACTGGATTTGACAGAGTGCCTTTCACATCAGGGGAACATCTCAAAGCGTTTCATACTATTTACCGAAAAGTGTTGTGACTGTATTTGTTCTATATAGACAAACTTGGCAGCTAATTTGCCCACAGCAATGTCAGCCATTAAGTGAATTGCCAATTTTATTTGTGGGAATGTTGGCCAGAACACTGGGAGAAATTTTAAATAAAGATTTTGAATAGAAATTTAGAATTTTACTCTTTTTGAATATTGGCATGGGATCTTCTAGGATCCACCTGAACGAGCAGACCTTGGTTTTAATATCTCATCCAAAATATGCCACCTCCAACTACGCAGAGCTTCCCCACTCCCCCCAGCACTGTATTGGAGTGTCTGCATAGACTATATGAGTTCCAAGTACTGATGTGGGGCTTGAATCCACAAACTCAGATACAAGAATGCAAATTGCTACAACTGAGCCACTATATGATCAAATGTTCATTGGAATCCAATGGTTCATATTATGACATTTATAGTAAGAACATACCAAAATATTAAAAAGGAGAAAATGCTTAGATATTTTACTATAGTATACGTATTGAATAATAAGATGTCACTTTCCAAATTTGTGAAATACAGTAACTACAGTAGAATACTAAGAATGGTGATGTGAGGCAGATATGTATGGTACTTTTTGTAATTTTTAAAATATAGTATTTCAAATTGTCCAACTTAATTTTAATCTCTTATATCAGCCGTTTTGGTCTTGGCCTTGCCATATTGAGATACAACAAGCCAGAACATTCATCAGTAAGACACACTATATTGAAAACAACTGGTCAATACATATAATGGTCTATTTCGACAGTATAAGTTAGTTACTGATAACAACTGCTACAAACCTAGACATTGCTGAACTGGTTAAAAGTACCCTGCATCCTGGATCTCAAAACCATCATATTTTAATATCATGAAACGTTGTGAAAATAAGAATGAAAAGGAAGAGGTTTAAGAATAAAGCAACAAATAGCTATTTCACTCAAAATGTTTTTCCCACAAAATATTTAGTCACTTTACAGCATATTCTGTGAAGCACTTTGAGATGTCTCAGAGACATGGTAAAATGCTATAGCAAATGCAAGGATCATTATTATTACTAACATCGCATTTCAGGAACAATTTTGGGGGACAGTTTGCTATGATTACTGTTAAAGCATTGGCTCCGAGCATGATTGAGCCTTGAATCATGTAAAAAAAAAGCTTTTCATATATTAAAAAAAACCTTGATGCTATTATGTGAAGATGGTAGGGTGGGTATTCTGGAAGAATGAGATCAAATAAGTGGAAGGGCCTTCTTCAACGAAATCGATCTGTGATCTGGTGAGGTCAAATCCCTTTCTCAGCTGAATTGATGGAAAGGAGGAAAAGAGACAAGGGGGAGGAAATGGAATGTTTTTATAGACACTTATTGTTGTGGTAGGGAGGAAATGTACCAGTATTTCATTTCATTGCAAAGTATGAAGCCACAGGAGAAAATTGCTGATTAAATAAATGCATTCTTAACTCAAAAGGACAGGGGATGAAGTAGCAGAACAGTTTCTGCAGAAAGACAAAGGAGAAGCTGATGGTAGAAAAAGGTTTGTGAGGACCCCTGCTGGTCCACTATAAACTGACAAGGAAGAGAGACTGTTCACCTTCACTTCCACTAATGAATGATTCCACCTCCATTGCTGTATATAAATCTACTATGGCTGTTTACTCAGTACTAAGTGCCCGAAGCACTGCCTGTTAGATGGAAGCGAGGAGCTAAATGGTAGATCTAAAAGGTAGATGGTAGATGTGCAGCCAAGGGTCTCCTATTTCTTTCTTCAATAATATAGCTCATAGCCATTTTTAAGCATTCGAAGATACCCATTGCTTCAAGATACTTTCTGTTGCAGAATCAGGTCAAATCTGGTTTTAACTCCTTGCAATTTGCATTACCTTTTGAAAGGGGAATAAAAATGACCCTGTAGTATGAATGCCACCATTATCCTCTTGAATCAGTGGAGAACATTAGTACCAACATTGCACCCGATTGCATATGAAGGGTAGCTAACAGGATTACATCCCCAATTATGATGGGGTTGAGGTTAAAAATGTTGTTTCAGACAAAATATCAGATAAATTCAAAAATGAGAAATAAATAAACTCAGTTGAAATATTTCCCCTTTGAACAGAAACACAGAATTATAGATTTGAACTAGCTCAGATATTGTTGGTTACATTTTACTGGTCTCTGGTGCCTGGGATATCCACATTCATCACGTTTCAAGTTATGCACTAAAAAGATTAGTGATGTATATCCATCAAGCAGTTAAAGGCAGCATGAAAAAAAATCACAACATAAGCACCTGCTGAGATGAATGAAAGCAGGCATTCAAAAAGAAGCTCTCTAAAAATCAGCTCTCTTAGCTCCATAAGGACTGCACAACAGAAAACATGGATCAAGATNAAAAAAACTGGCTCCTCACTGCAGGGTGAAAAGAACTTGAAAAATCCATTTGTTCCACTATTTATAACAAACATATCTCAATTCGACTGATATTCAGCAGACCTCAACAAAAATAATTTGTAAAAAATATATGTTCTGTGTTCTTATGATCCTTGCATTTGATATGGACCTTATTACATCTTTGGGACGTGTCAAAGGCTTCACATAATATACTGTAAAGGGAATTGACTGTATATTTTGTGTGCGAAACATGGCAGCCAATTGCACACAGCAGTGTCCCACAAACAGTCATGGATTGAGTGATCACATTAATATTATTATTGATTTAGTTAGTTTTGAGGGATTATTCCCTTTTATTAACTTTATTCAAGCAGCAGTAGGGGAGTTGCAGTTTGTCTCAACACCAACTTTTGTTTTGGTGGGGTGAGGGAGGGAAGGGGAGGGTTAGAAATCAGCCGGTGGTTGCTTTTCTCATTGACTTACTGGAAAGTACACGTGGGCAGATGTCAGGTAATGACTGAATTGTCATTACAGTCGTGATTCACCCATCTCCCCAGTTGTCTGTGCTCAATCTTGAAATAGTCTCTTAGTTTATGTACCGGAGGGTAGTTTGCATCTATAGAACCATATACCATTACTAATCAGCACTACTAATTGACAATCTTAATAACAATATAGTTGGAACTTACAACCAGCAAATAGCTGGTACAAGACCCTACCCCCAAGTGGGTAACTTTACTTACCAAAGCTGGAAAGGGATTTACCCTCTGGACTAGTTTCTATGTGACATTTTCCAGTTTTCATGCTTTGATGTAATTACATGAGAATTTACATACAGGAAAAACCCACGAGGCTCATCCTGCCACATAGTAAACTATTCCATACCACTCAGAACAGAGCTATCACCTGCCCCCTATCCCTATATCACTACCTTCTAACCACATTCTACAATATTTGGTTCGAAGAATGATATTCTCATTTGAGGGTGTAAGTGAGAATGTTAATTGAATCATTAAATCGAATAGAAATGCAAGCTCACAGATAAAAGTCTCAATCCTGTTTACAAATGAGAGTCAAGTGAGCTGTTTCCAGCATTCTCATTAAAGGTGTTTAGATCTGACACTGCCTTGTAATAAATAAACAAAGTAAGTTGTTTTATCAGATATATTTCAGAGGTCTGTGATGAATATTCTAATTAACGTGCAAATTTTCTAGGAACCCATTACAAACATTCAAAATTCACCATGCCGGTTAATCAGATGAATCTATTAAGAACTCATCAATGGTAGTGGAATGCCTGAAGATTTAAAACTTAGCTATCAATTTAATTGTACAGATATACTGGCTCATAACTAATAATACATAAATCACTATGTTTGCATTCTATATTAAGATTTAATATACGGGTGCACACATACACACACGGTCAGAGACTTACTTCATCACCAAGACCCATTTATGTGCATCCCTATTGGTAATATTGTGCGCTAAATTATTACTGACTGCTATGCACATTACCACATGAACATGCATACATTAGCTAAAGAAGGTAGCTATTTCTGGAACTTATTCTGTTATGTATTCCCTGGAAGACTGAGCATAATCATTGGTACTGTTTAGCAGATATATTTAGATATCTAAATAATAAGCGTGATCCAACCTTAGATTTAATTAACTTTAAGATTCTAATTGTTTCACCTCATAATTTGCAACATTTTACAGAGCAGGGATTTGACAAGACCTTCTTATCAAGAAGAACTGCAAATTGGTAACACAGGATAGAAAAATAGCAGGACAGGATTGTGCTGCATGATGCCTTGTGAAGCAAGCATATTTATATAGATAAATGGATACTGGCAGTGATTACAAGGCAGTAATCTAAATTGTGGGACGCAGTTTATCTAGAGTAATGGATACCTAGGAATGATCATTACAAGCAATTTAATTGAATGGTTCCATTGACATCACAACCATGAAAGTCAAGCTCAAGCAATAGACTTGATTCCTTCTCCTCAGATTAGATTAGATAAATCTGGATATCACTTTGTGATTTAGTATTATTATTATGTTGGACATTCTTCTTAGGTCATTATATTTTCTAGCCTCATTTTTTGCACTAATGATGTACCTATAAAACAATAAAAAAAATGACTATGTTGGGAAGCCTTCTCTTTGCTTATACTGCTCTTCAGCTACCCACTGAGCTGTGTGTGAATGTGCGTCAAGCAAACTCGCCATTGATTTGTCTCACTCTTTAAACTGTTGTGTTTCAACTCAGCCTAGTACCTTCCCTTTGTGTCTTAGACACAAACCTACATGCCAGTTGATCAAGTGTTTGAGTAAACCACTGGATCTGTCTGTCTTAGCAATTCTGACATGTTTGCATCTGTGTTAAATAGGGATGATGGAGTATTTTAAAATGAGGATCTGAAATAGTTTCAAAAGTTGTGGTCTTTGAAGGTATAAAGCATAATTTCAACCGTACTTTCCAGTGCACCACATGTTTATCACAAACACATAAAAAGAAAGTGGAAAATAATAGGTTAATGCAGTTATGTCAAACAGCCAATTCTCTCAAAAGATGCAATATTTAAGTTCATAGAATTATGTGCAAACCAATGAGCCCATAGAAAGCAGAATTTGATTCATTTGCCGGTAGGTAACTCAGTTAGATCAATACATTCTGAATTGTTAGTGTTACTTTAGTATTACAGTATTACTTATTATAATAGTTTAACAAGACCACAATTTTGAAAAGAATATTTTTTTTAAAAAACTAAAACTAAAAAACTAAACAAAAAGTCCATCTTTCCTTAGAAACCCTAAAGGTAAAACATTAGCTTAAAGTTAATGTATGTTTCAATTAAATGTCTTTTTTGCAGAAAATTATAATATGTCTACACTTTAAAATCGCTCCCATTCTTTTCAGGTATTCATTTAAAACATTGTTTAAAGTGACCTTTTTTGTTTTATCTTTACCCAATTTGAATAATAATAAATAATAATAATCCTTGCATTTGATATAGGGCTTCTCACGTCTTCTAGACATCTCAAAACGCTTCACAGAATAGACTGTAAAGTGAATTGATTGTATATTTGTGGGCGAAATAGCAATAATTCACAGGTTTTGATTCCTTTGGTTGCTGTGTGAATATATTCAAATCTCAACCCAATTCTTAGTCAACTTTATGAGAAAGCCCTCGCTCAGAATACAGTACCATCATTCATTTAATTTTTTTAAAAACAGGAAAGTAGCCAGTATCAAAGTAAGAAATCAGAACCGATTGATAATTCTCATAAATTTTATGGTGATTCTCTTGTCACATAGGATCACTCTTCTCTTTGGACATCTTGCTAGGTGCCTGCTCTTGTTCTCCCATGCTCTGGAATATTCTCAGAACATTTTATTATGTCTTAAGGAGGTAGAATCTGATCTGAGTTTGACACATTAAATAACCTAAAGTTCCAACTTGTGAATATAGTGTACGAGTGGCACGCAGACAGGAGTATTAGATGAAAGATTTTTTAGTTAGTTGCTTCAGACATCTCTATAAAATAAAAAATAACACAATGCACTTAAGTGTTCATCTATTTAATACAGTAGAGTAATGTGATGCACAGTGTTAATACAACAAAACATATAATCAGATAATGCTACTTACATCCTTAAGCTATAAAATCAACTATCAAGGAATACTTCAGAATGATTAAAATTGTGTGCATCTGGGGAAAGGAAGGGAAATCTGTCTGCATAGCTGATCATATTCTAATCACATTTCTTCTCTAACATATTTACTAGTTATTGCTTCACTGTTGTAGTGTGTCAATATACTTTACAATGCTGCAAATTCTGAAACACTTAAACAAAATTAAAAATGCAAACAAATCTGCGAACAGTCAGAGCAATCACAGTTTTGCTGTTAAAAAAGCAAATCATGAGGAATTTTGTTGCCCAATTCACCAAATGGTAATCTGCTCATGTTGCTTACCAGAAAATACAGCATAATGATGTAAAAGAGTCCAACAGTCACTTTCTGCCTTTCTAATTTCATCCCTCCATTTTTGTGGGGCAGATAATTGGGCAAGAGGCTTACAATACTCATTATTGTGCAGGAAGAAAGCGGGAAGGAGGCATTTAAATATGGTGACAACAAACAGACTGCATGCAGCAACTCAGAAAATGCTTTAATGATGTCAACAAAAGCAGCAGGGCTAAATCTGCACTCAAACATTAGGCAAGCAGAGCCACTGGTGAAGAACCATTTGGTGAACTAACACAAGCTGTTCATCCCCTCTACCCTAATGTTTAAGTCGATGGAGACTGAGGGAGTATTTGACGTTGATTTGTTACAGAGAATTGCTGCTCTTTTAACTAAGGTCTATGCACTGTTGCTGATAATGCACGTTCCACACATCACTCACCAGCACAAACCACTAATGTCAGTCTTGACAGGTGTAGTGATTCATTATAGCAAACAAACTGTTGATTAAATTCACCAACAAATTCAATGTCTTCTGGGATGTTTTCCCCAATACCACTGCTTCAAATTGAACCCAGCAATTTACATTAAGTACTTATTTCTACCTAAGTAAGACAATAGCACTGCTCATTTTTTTCTTCTCCTAACTCAAAATAATGTGTACATCTCCAGCAGTAGTCATCTATGTTCAACTGTAATCTATTTAATGCAGAGCATTGAATAGTAAATCCTTATTATTTAGCACAGGATTAATTCTTTCCAATAAATAGTTCAATCTATTAATTCAAGGTCTCCCCCATCCCCCTATTTCAATAGTCAAATTCACTTAAATGACCAGGTTTGTGTGTTTGTATTTATGTTAATTGGATGTCTTAATCACATGAAAATTGAAAACTATTTTCTATGCATATTAATGGTATTCATTCAATGGTACCAGATTAACTTTTTGCTCCAGTTAGATGAATATTGTTCTTCTCACATTATATATTTACATTGATATGGTCACATCTTACATGACTGATTTCAATAAATTTACCAAATTCTAGCAAGTTAAAATAATAATGTGAAAAAAATGTAGACAAACCTCATCACATTTGAAAACACTGGTATTCATAAATAATGCAGTGAAATTCTTACCAGTATTGGGAACTGTCAAGAGAAAGTTGTGTATAACCAAGGAATAATGTTCATGCACTTGAATAATTCCATCATTAATCATATGTAATCTCCACATCCCATAAACACCACTAAAAAGGTTTACCTTATTACTGAAGTTGATATTGGGTAAGAAGGAGAAATTATATTTCCGTCAATCCATAAAGATATGTTATTGCTATTCTGTTAACATGAAAATCAAACAGTTAAATTTAATTACCTAGTCTATTTCTATTGATTTAATAATAACTAATGTAGAGACTGTTGATGGCACCATCAGGGCAACTGGCTTTGGGGAAGCAGTGTTAGATGGGCAGCTATAATAATCAGGCAAAGAATAAAGCCTGGGATTATAATTATCAATATTTTAAAAATGCTAAATACTGGAGCTCTCCCCTCCCCAATGTGTCAACGGTACTGGTGTGTGCAATCCTACAACAGGGAAATCTCAGGTTTGTCAAAAATTAACTAATCAACCAGGGACAGTGGTGGGGCACATTCAATTTTACCAGGCTGTGATCAGTAAACTTCAGATCCTGCTCCTCATTACTTTCCAGTAGAATCTGTTGACAATTAAGCATTTCTAGATGGCAGGCAAGGAGAGAATCAGCTGCCTCAAATTCAGACAGCCTGCCAGAATTGACTGTTGAAGCCTATACATAAAGAATGGACAATTAAGTGATGCACAAATGGGTGCTGTATCAGAGACCTGTCTCTACCCATGGACCCACAGCCCAGGAACAATCACCATTTATTAAGGTGATGTGTATTAATTGAGGTAAACCAGTTTGATTTAGACCACAGGAGACTGACTGTCTGTCAGGGCTCAGATACATGGAATCCCTCGACAGTCCGCAAATAGAACCTTCGTAATTTGGAAAAAAAAGTATTTCATTTGCATTGTATTATTTGAAACTCAGAGTAATAATAACACATTTTCATGCTATGCCTATTGGTGACTCCATCAGTTTGTGGTTTGTTGCACAGAGTGTTCTTGGATTTCAGTTGATTAGAGAGAAATCAATAGCACATATTCCAGCTCAATTTTCTAGGTCCCTAAAAATAGCTGTAGTTCAAGTAAAATATTAAGAACACAACCAGTAAAACATATTGATCCAATTTTGAGTCACACTTAGAGTAGTGATTTATTTATAGAGAACCCCAGCGTAAAAGGTATGACAAAGACTAAATCTTCATGTTTTAAAAAGCAGAACAAGGATCAGATATTTGAGGACAAAGACTGTTTCTTGTTGATATCCCAGGAAATGTGGTTATATTGCTCAAATGACATGTTCAATTCACTGTTTATATCTAGTTTGAATAAAGATGGACACCCATCTAAAACAGAGTTTTAAAGGCATTAACATTTCAGTATCAAGTAACCTAATCACAATTTATGCTGATGCAAACTAAGAATATATAAATAGCTATGTTAGACTTTGTTTTTTACTTGTGCTTGATTTAAATATTCATTCAGTCAGCTGGGAACTGATCCTTCGAAAAAATACGCGTTTGATCCATTTGATAGCCTGGGGCCGACAGGTTATTATGAATTTCAACTTCTGCCTTACATCTGTCACCTTGGCCTTCCTGTATCGTAGCCTGTCATGAGTAGAGTGAACACTGTTTCAGAAAGCTTATGACATAATTGAGCTTAATGGTATGAAAGGGATGGTTCAGGCTTACACAATGAAAGATATATTGGAATGCAGTGAAAGGCCCTCACATTATTCCTCTATATATGGTTGCATTGTCCATTTCATCATATAAAATAAGGAAAAAGGCTAAGTATGTTCAAACCAAAAGCTAGGTTTAGAGTTAAGAACGGGGCAAAGCAGCAACCAATATTGTTTTAAGGATAAATGAAGACTTTAAATTATGTTGAATTATTTTAAAGTGGCCATGAACGTATTTAAATTGTTTGCAAAAAAGCCCTTCTTGTATTTACTCTTTAAGCAAACAGTTCCTTTTGAATAAATACCAAAGATATGCAATTGATTAAATTAGTTTCATTGGATTCTATTCATTTCATAATTTCAGGATAATTTCAGCATTTTTTCCCTCCTATTTGGCATTGCGCACCTCAGTGTTGATTCTCTGTTTAAAAAATATTCCATTGAAGAAGTCATCAAAAGTTATGAACAACTAATATGAACTATAAACCCTATTTAAAATTTCAGGCAATAAAGCAATCATTAATGGGTAAAAATCACTTTTAACCATATAGTTTTCTTGTAGAGTGTTTCAAAGGACTACTCTGATTTTTTTATATCAATAGATTATATTAATAGATGAATTAATATTAACAGAAATTAATAAAGTATTACAAAACTACAAATTGGGCCATATCAACCTTTAAGCAAACTATTACAAACTCAAATGTAAATAAAATATTAGTAAAAGCGATCATTTATTAATGATGTTTTTAATAAAGGTTAAAAAAAAGTTTGAGTGCCCAGCTAGCAGTGTTGAGTGCTTTGAGACGTCCTCCCAATGTGAAAAGCACTATATGAATATCAATTGTATTGTAAGAGTATCTTACATTAAATTTGCAGTCTATTTACACCCAAAGTGATCGGTGTCCCATTGGTATACTTTAGATTCATAAAAATTCACATTAGTATTCAAAGATGGATGTTTGCTAAAATACTTCTCAAATATATGTGCCATAATTCTTCCAAGGGACAAGAAACACTGAATTCGATACATCTCTTAGAAATCCTCTTTAGTGCTTAACCTTGGAACAAGATACTTGGCTTTAAACTCCCTATACTTAGGGAGATTGAAGCCAAGCATCTCCCTTGACTAACTCATGCACAACTTTTTCCTCCAGTTCATAAATCTAATTCTGTTGAATGAAGGAAACACTTCCCAAAAAGGCTGTGAAGCTGAAAAGGGAAAGATTATTCACAACTTCAGAGCACTCGACATGCACTTAGAAATCAATAGAAAGCCTCCTTTTCTCAGTAAAAATTGGGTAAGGCAAGGTATTAAAGTCAGAATTTCTAACCAGAACACATTTGAAATCTTTTAATCAGCTGTGAGAGGATTATCCAGATACCTGCATATGATTTATTTAGCAATTTTCAGTCTGAACATATTAAATTCAAATATTAATTTCAGGATTGTTTCAGGATCCCAGAGAAGACATAAGATTTTTTTTTTAAAAAGTAAAAGCAAAATGTAGAGTTGTGTTGAATTGTTGGTTTTATGATTGGGATTAAGAGATATACGTGTGTGGGTGGGGGAGGGGTACATCACCGAGAAAGAATGTAGGAAACGCAGTACGTATGGACAATATCATTACTAGAGTGGTGCAGGCAGAAGGCAGCATTGCATTATAGTCGGCTTATACACTTGTGATAGCGGTGGCTTGTAGGACTACTTGGTCAGACTTCCATGAGTATTACTTATATTGTATATGTTATATATATATATGTATATATAAAAAGGGGACATGTGGTACGACATGCACTGTGCAGCAATTCAAATATAATTATTCATATCCTGAGATTCAAAGTAGAGTATCCAATCGATATAGCGGTTATTGCACACCAAATTGCATACAATAATGGGAATTAGCTGAATGGATTGAGACGTTGCTCCCATCCTAATGTAATAATAATAATCCTTGTATTTGATATAGTGCCTTAGCACATCTTCGAGACGTATCAAAGTGCTTCACAGAACATACTGTAAAGTGAATTGACTGTATATTTTGTGGGCGAAATGCAGCAGCCAATTACGCACAGCAGCATCCCACAAACAGGCATGGGATTGAAGTGACCAATTTATTATTTTTTTTGAAGGAATTATTTCCCCCGGAAAAGCAATCTACCAATAAAGCTATAGTTAATACGGGAGTTAGATTCTAGGTATACATGGAAAGAAATTGTTACTGCTTTTTCTTTTCACTTGCCTTCACAGATCATCCTAGACCATCTGTAGCAAGAGCAGGCAGCACCTGTACGACATAATGTGTGTGCCTGGTAATACAACTACAATCAAGAGCAACCTCCGACCTCTTGCTCAACACACTGCTTCCATTAAACTGCATGAACAAGACTTTGCGAGTTCTCTTGGATGTTCCCCAAAACAGAAACAGTGTCAGCCGTTGAAGCTGACCATTGTGACTTATCTGATCGAGTTTATTTTCTATACAAGAGGAGTTAAATGTTTGGAATGTTAATTCACAGTATTCTGGCCACACTGGTCACTAAAATGATCAAACTGAAGAATATCTAGTTTTTCGGAGGTGGTTCTGTGCATTGAATAAACATTGGATAAAGCTTAACAGAGGGAGTTGAAAACACAATTGATAAATTGAAGTACAAGTGCGGCAATTACTTCCCGGAAACGTTACATGCCTCAAGAGACCACAGGTCAGCTAACAACTGAACGTTGAATGTCTGGAATAAAGCAAACAAACAAATTCAAGTGTAGTAAATTTCCCATACATTTAAACTGCAATTAAATGACCTCTCTGTGAACATTGGAAATGTAACAAGGTTGTCTTTCTGCCTCTCATCTCAGCAATTGATTTGCAACAGTACCTGTAGCAACATCCATCAAAGTTTCACAAATCCTAGGAAATAGAAGATTTCGACACATGGCTGATCAGAAGCTTGAACATAAACAAGTTTCCTGAGAAGGGATTGCTGCTGGATGCCTACTGCTAAACCAAGTGTAAAACCCCAATTATCTAACGTGAGCACCAGGCAGACCTACACTTCACTTTCACCTAGTAATCACAAGAAGCCTTTCCTAACACATACACTCAATCTTCCACTCATGTATACACACACACACAGCAAAGAAAAACATGTTCAATTAAACTGAGTTGGTATAACTGTGTAAGACATCTTAAATTGGAGCTAAGCAGGTTAGACATGAAATCAGAAAACATGCTATTACATAAAGGCTGTGAGAGGGAAAATCAATTGGGATGTTTAAAAAGGACATAAATAGATAGTTCTGAAATAAGGATTTTAAGTGGTTTGGAGAAAAGATGGCAAAATGGGATTAAACGATCCATCGTGATATAATAAATTGGTAGAGCAAACTTGGAGGGCTCAATAGCCTTCTCCTTTAATAATAATAATCCTTGCATTTGATATAGCGCTTTTCATGTCTTCTAGACGTCTCAAAGCGCTTCACAGAATATATTGTCAAGTGAATTGACTGCATTTTTTTGTGGGAGAAACACAGCAGCCAATTGCACACAGCAGTGTCCCACAAACAGTCATGGATTGGAGTGACCAATTTATTATTGTTTTTTTCTTGAGGGATTATTATCAGGCAGATGGAGTAAGGAAACTTGCCCAAGGTTTCGCCCTGGTCTCTCACTTGCAAGGCGCTTACCCTAAGCTTTATTGTTTGGAATATGTTAATTTTCTCTTCCTTTTGGGTTGCCAACTCTGTCAGTAAATTGTTTCTATGTTGAGTTATTCAAGAAAGTCAGGCCCTTTGGAAACACATGACTGAAAATTTGAGTACCATATCTACTGGGCCTGGTGCATTCGAGCTTGATCATATGAGCTAGTTAGAAGAGATTCAAAATTAACCCGGAGTAAGGTGAAGTATTTCCTTAACCTATTTAATAGAAGTTAAAATTATTTTGCTACATGTCAATCTATCATTTAGTGAGGAAGGAAGCTGAAATTGATATCACTTATGATATATAAGTGAAATGGGCAGATATGACTGGAATTCCATATCTGTGTATTCCTTTGTGTCTAAATCATGACTGGAACATCTGCAATATCTCAGCTATTCAAATAAATATTACAATGTGTATCACATGGTCTCATGTGTAATATGTCTGTGTATCACATGGTCTAATGTGTAATAAACTAGCGGTAATATCAACTAAATCATGTGTTTATCAACTCAGACAGTAACATTGTAACATTGCACTCAGAGATGCAGGATTTTTTTTATTTCAGTGGTTGGCAAAACAGCTTCAGGGACACCTGGATCAGAGTCTGAAATGCTGCAGAATATAGATGTATTCTTGAGATGCGTTATAAGGATGAAAAAGTGTATTTATGATGGAGCACAGAAAGCTAGAAACAAAAAAATGACTGAGAGCTCCAGAAAAGCAGACCACAGTCTGAACATTCACAAATCAATCATGGTTTAATGGATCAGCATGAATATTAAAAGTGAGATTAAGGAAACAATTTACATAGGTCATAGAGAGAAGGGAGAAACCAGTCATTGAGAGGAATATACAGAAGGAGAGTGCTAAAAGAAATCAAGCAAACCAAGAGAGTACTGGAAACAGACTTAGCAGCAGATGGGAAACATAATGCAAAACATTCTTCCAATATTGTAACAGTAAGCGTCTTCAGGGACGATATTAAAACCCTAGAGGTGATGGAAACATGGATGAGCAGGAGATAGTAAATATATAACATCAGTACTTAATGGTAATGTTCACCAGGAAGGACAATAAAAACATCCGTCATTTAAAACACATCATTGAGCTCAGGGTCTTGAGCAGTAGCATTTCAAAGATTCTAGATGGACGCAAGCGGCTGAAAACCAATGCATTTCCCCATGACAGATTAAACATAGCCCAACAACAACAAATTACATTTCCATAGCGCGTTTCACGTCAGGAGGACGTTCCAAGGCGCTGGTTTCAACTATCTAACTTGATGCTCTACAGATTCCATCACATTCAATATTCTGTAGATTTGTACCTCGCTCAATATTGTATAGATTTTTAGCTAGATCTGTATTCTTCAAATTGCTGGTTTAGCTAGATGTTATATTTTATTGCTTGTTGTCTCACTCCAGTTTCTGTACTGTTCTTGCCTAGCATCATTACCAGGAGGGATCTAAAGGGAATGAGTTCTTTGAACTTACGAGACCTAAAAATGATTATGGGGATGTGTATTTCAGACGAGCAATTCACATTTGAAAAGATTTCTTCTCTTCATTAAACTTTACTTTTCCCTTAAGCACAGCCAGTACATGAGTTGCAGATATGATAATGGAGATTTCAGAAATTTGGGAGCAGAAATGTTTGTATATTTTCTTTACAAACGTTTTATATTTTCAAACATTTTGCATTATCTGAAGTCTGAAACTTTTGATATTACAAATTTACTTTTTTCTTTTTTGTTTGCAAAAAAATTATTTTGGGGGAAAAATCATTTATAAAGAACTAAACAAAGGAACAATTATAAATCTCACTCATTTTCTAATATGCACTGTGCCTGCCCTTCGTTACAGTTTTAGATTAATTCATTGTGTTTTTAATTGCATTCTCTGAAGATAAAACCGGTAAGCATTCTATAATTATTTTTGTGCAGTAATCCTAAGTAAGCTTTTAATCATAACTTCTCTAATTTTAATATTCTCTGTTTACGTGTGGCAGCAGATTTAACATAATTGTGACAGGCTGGATTTTGTGCCCATGTCTACTTTACAAACCAATATGTGAGAGTGTTCCAAATACGAAGTGCAATAATAATGGTCTTGCATTTGATATAGCACAGACAATTGGCTTCAATTGTTGTGATTGTGCATAATGCATTTATTTTTGCATTTTGCTTTAGTAATGCAAGGTTTAGTATTTTGGTTTAGTAACTCTGGAACCTTCTCATTCAATCCCTCCGTCTTTCCCCCACTCTCCCCTTATTCAAGTCCCTCCTGAAAATCTTCCTTTTCGACTGTGCTTACGGTCACCTTCTCTCATCCCCCCAGCTCCGAGTCAGACTCCACCTCTGTTAAGCGCTTTGAGATGCTACCCTGCCTGGAGGGCGTATATAAGTGCAAGTTGTTGTTGTAGTATCATCAGATAAAATTAATAATTAAAAACAGAAGAATTAAGATGAACCAGTGTCCTATTTTTGCTTAACATGTATAATAGTATCTCAGACAACATCTCATCTTGGAATATTTGTCCTAAAAAAAACCTTTCCCAGTATTGTATGTTTTGAAAAAAAAGTAACTACTAGGATATAATTTACAATATTGTACCTTATCTGGGCTTCTGTTAGAGCAATTATTTTTGTACATCTATGGTTGAGGTGCTGAAACATGACCTTTCTATCCTCCAGCTCACCTCACAGCACCCTAACTGTAAGCAATAAGCAGCAGGATACTGAGAGTTGAGGCTGAATATTGCAACTTTCTATTTTCCAACAGTGAGAATTTTTACATTTTCTGTCTGCTCACCGAATAATAATAATAATCCTTGCATTTGATATAGCGCTTTTCACGTCTTCTAGACGTCCCAAAGCGCTTCATAGAATATACTGTAAAGTGAATTGACTGTATATTTGTGGGCGAACGCGGCAGCCAATTGCGCACAGCAATGTCCCACAAACAGTCATGGATTGAAAATAACCAATTTATTATTGTTTTGTTTTTGGAGGGATTATTATTAGGTGTATGGAGTAAGGAAACTTGCCCAAGGTTTCGCTCTGCCTGGAATTGAACTCAGGTCTCTCACTTGCAAAGCGAGTACTCCAACCACTGAACTACAGGACTCCACAATGGCATTCCCACTACTAATAGTTGTATCGGGTTTAGGCAGTTTCACATCCAGAATAAATATTTTGTGTTTGAGCATCAGAAGGAGACAAGCAATCCATTAAAATAGTTGGATTTAAACCCAGATGTGGAGGACAATGTGCTTGCTAAACTCTGGTACCAGCCACAAGCCAAGACAATTAATGAAAATCAAATAATTCAAAATACAAAAATTGTGATAAACTCTGTGTTTTAAGAAGTTCACTGTTTATTCAAAAAGCAAGTGCTCATGACACAGTGGAGGAAATGAGTTGGAGAAAAGGTAATGCAACCGATAAAATAAGCAAAGTTGAAATGAGACAATCAATGCTTCAGTGATCATATTATTGGAACCGTTTATTATCAATTCAACTTCCAAAACTACAATTACAACAAAGTGTGAGAACATGTCCCATGTTCTTGTAAGTCAATCTGAAGGAAAAACAGCAATTCGGTAAAGATATTTTGTCATCAAATACCGACTGATTCCTTTGGGGCTTTCAGCCTATGCCTAAACCTAGCCAATGGTATAGAAGGTGACTACTGCTGTTCTTGTGAATACCTTTAAATAGTACGACCAATGCAAAATTCCTGGCAGCCTGACATTATAAATCCTCATATAACTTGGCATACAGGTCAAAGAGAGTTTGTTTGTTCAGTTTAAAACACTGGAAGCGATAGAGGTTTAAACTAGTCCCACAAATCTAGCTTGTTCAAATCCTGGAGCAAAATATTTTATCTTGTCGTTGCCTTCTATACCTTAGAAAAAAGAAATTCCTACAGCTACCTTGAAGCAAATCTTGCTAAACTCTAGGATAGGTGTATTTCATATTCCTACAAAATCAGTAACATAATAAAAAGCATGGTTGTATTAAAATCTCATAATGACAACTTTGATCATCTCCTTTATCAGACCTTTAAAATACCAATTTTGATGCAAAAGGGGTAAACAGCTGCAAACAGTAATGGTACCTTATTCTAATACAAAAGCTGTGCAGTAAACCAAAGATTTAATTCGTACTTATAAATGACCCAATGTATAGCAAAGTGGTAAGAATGAAACATCAGCCCCCATAGTAGAAAAGAGGACGAGGAAGAAGATGACAATGCAAGTGGTGATATACAGGACACTTCAGAGGTGTACATCACCACATGTATTCTGTCATTTTTTGGCAGTTGGAAGGAAGTGCAGGTTCAACAAAAAGCACCTATGAAGGCCACAACCTTTTCACCCTCATGCATGTGTAAGAGTTGTACTAGGTGAGGAGTCATATACCACTGAGGACTTCCTGCAGAAATTATGGATGATATATGAGAAAAAGTACAGTTTTCCCATATTTCACACACACAGTATAACCGTACTGAATATCCAGACAGAAGGTACTGTGAATCATTACTAGTGCATTTGTTTATAAGAAATACTAGTCTCACCAAGAGTAATATACATCACTAGATTACGATCAGGAAAACAGGTCTTGATTAATATTCTCCTTTCCTAATCTTGGTTTGCAGGGGCCAAATATAGTGTCCAAACTGTTGTTATGGTTGACATCAGCTAACTCAGCATAGACCACAAATCAAACCTGTATCCTTCTGATCTTAATGCTACACCACACTGTGTTTTTATTCACTGGGACAACAGGTGAAGTGAAATTATCGGTTATCTTCTCCCTGACCATTCATTACACAGCAATCAGAATGTAGCATTCTCCCAAGACATGGCAAATGGCTCTGGTTAGCTTAGAGCATTGTAACAATTTCATAGAGGAAGTGGCCCTGGTATTGATCTTTCATCTTTCTACCATTTTAGATTCACTCGGTCTCCAGATTTAAAATTCAAATAAAATAAAATGAAGTGTAACGGCATTTTGCCTCAAGCACTGACTAATAATTGAAACCTGACCCTTTGAATGAATTAAATATGGATTTCTGGAGCAACATTCTTGAAAAAGAAATGCCTGAAAAATCAATGACAATCATGAATGAATAAACAGCATGTGTACAGATCAATAAAAAAAGATTCAGCCAATAGTTCTGTCTGAGCAAAAATGTAGCTTATCATGACTTAAATCTGTACTTTTTTAAGCTATTGAACCATTTTAATTCAGGATAATATTGAAAGCTGAAATATACATTTAAAATGTGTACTGATCACTAGGAGTAAGATTAATATTGTAGCTGTCTTCTCTACAAGATCCAATTTTGAGGCAACACACACAAGTGAAGATCTATTATGTATTAAAACAGGAAACTACGCTTTTACCATAAATAATATTTGGAATCTAAGTGCTTTAACAAATAATGTTTTAACGCCGCCATCCTTATTCCAAATTGTTCTCAAATTTATATATAGCACTATATCAAATGCAAGGATAATTTTAATAATATTATGATATTATGAAATAATATTATGATTAAGGATAATTTTAAATATTCCATGCAGATAATTGTTAAAAACAAGTACCAAAGGACTTTGGTGTTCAGAACAATGGCATATTAATCCTTATCACAAGTCATGCTGAAACTGAACAGTGCTCTAATCAAGCCTAGCCTATAGAACTGTGCTGTTGCAAGATAAGGGGATCATTGAGATCTTAAAAGCAATGCAGAGCACTTCAACCAGACAGAGCCAATGTTAGTAGGACAAGCTGCGAGTAAATGAATAAATCAGACAGCTCAGGAATGGTGTTTTAAATTGGTTAATGGGATAGCAAAAGTAAACCCAGAACAAAACTTCTAGATGTGCCGAGGCAGCAGGACAAGAGAGGCCAGATTTAAGTTTATAAAAGGGAACATTTAGGACAGGCATCAGAGAGTATTTCTTTACACTGATGATGATCAATGGTTCCAATGAATTTGAAGGAAAAGTCTCAAACTATACCACGAGATTCATTTTAAAAAAAACAGCTGGATGGATACTATGATGGTACGCATGGTATAAAGGATTGAGATCAAATAAGGACAAACACACTCCTCGCCAGTCTCCCCAGCTCCACTATTCAAAAGATCCAGCTCATTCAGAACTCTGCCACCCACATACTTAGTCAGACCAAACTCCGTACCCACATCTCACCAGTCCTGGCCAGGCTCCATTGGCTCCCAATCGACGAACAGATCGATTTCAAGATCCTCACACTCATGTTTAAATCTCTTCAACCTCTGGCACCTCCCTACTTCTACAACCTCCTCATTCCCCAATCCACCGCCCGGCGCCTCCGCTCGACTGGCACCGGGCGCATGCTCGTGCCTTGCACCCTACCGCCACACCATCGCAGGTCGCCCTTTCAGCCACTGTGTCCCAAAACTCGGGAACACTCTCCCTCAATCCCTCCACCTTGCCCATTTATCCCCTTTTTCAAGTCCTGCCTGAAAACCTTCCTCTTTGATCGTGCTTACGGCCACCTCCCCCTAATCCCGGCTCGGAGTCAGGCTCTGCCATTGTTAAGCACTCTGAGAGTCTATCCTGCGTGGATGGCCCTATACAAGTACAAGTTGTTGTTGTAGTCAAATATATCATGTGATCGAGATTGCAATGGATCGAGATACATCACAATTGGTTCCAAATGCAATCGTATCTACATAAAATACTATAAAATTTCATTCATAAAATACATTTACACTGTGTTTTAAAGTATATCCTGTGAAGCGCTTTGAGATGTCTCGACAACGTGATACAGCTCCACATCAAATGCATGGATGATTGTGAAACTCAGAAGCATAACTATCTAAATTTGCAAGTCAGTATTATTACATTTGATATTCCAAGGTTATCCACAATTTCTGACATAAAAAATAATGTTTTTCCCCCCCGTTTACCAACAAAGAATGTTAACTTGTTAACTTGAACCATACATCATTGGTAATGCAGTCTGAAAGCATTTGCTGAGGAACATTCCTCAGGACAATCAATAAAGCACGCTATCACTGTTGACGGGGAAAAAATCAACTGGCAGTCAATTAAAATTATCTTCATATCAGTTTTCTGTTGCAGTGTGACTGAAAAAATACCTTGAAATCTGTTTTATTTCTTAACAATAACCTATTTCACAGATACTTTGGCAAACACATCATGAACACCAGACAGACTGTGTTGTAATTATGGATCACTTGATATGTGAAAATGGAACATTATTTGCTGAAACATGAATTGAGTGAGTGCAACCCTTATTATCAGATTTCTGCCTAAAATTATTATCAGGCATTGCTTCCGAGAGCATACTGTGCACTTTGCATGAACATTTTGAGGTATTTCTAATATGTCAGGCTGTCCCACATTTCTTTCTGATCTGAATTTATTAGATCTATTAAAAACTCAAAAACGTTAACACTGAAAAGCTTTTCAAGCAGTTATAATAATGCTGTCTTCAATGAAAATATAGTGCTATTTCCTCAGACACTAATTCATATTTTGTTATGTGAAAGAAAAAAATAATGGGATGACTAACAAATAGATAAGTCTCATCATGTACTGACAAACACTTGAAACTCACATTGCCACTCAAAGCAACACATATCGTATGAGGGAGAAAATATTTTTTATTTTATAGCACCTCATCACATTGAATCATCTCTGTTTGCTTCAGAAGTAAAGTAGCTATTGTCAAGTATAGTGTCTGTATTCATAAGCAAATAATACAGCCATTTACACCAGCACAGTTCCTCAAACAGTCATCAGAATGACCAATTAATTTGGATGATTGCTGGTCAGGTCCTTGGAAGAAATTCCCTTCACTTTTCTAATAGTGTCATGGAATTTTTAACATCTATCTGCTTAGGCAGATGAGACCTTGGTTTACTGTGTCATCCAAAATGTTCACATCATGATTTATACAGCATTTCTAAATTGGACAACTACCTATAGCAAATAAACTTCAAGACAATCATAGTATTATTACAGAAAGAAGAGATACAGTTTGTGTTCCTATTATAAATATGATACATGGGTTACATCCTAGCTCGTCTTGCAGGGCAACTTTAATTATAATTCCTTGTGAGGAACTTCTTGATTTTGGACTGTACTAAGTTCAGAAGCCAAGGATAGATTGTCTCCTGCTTGTCAATTAAGTATTCAATCAGTAGGTAAACACTTCACATTATAATACTGCACTGTTATCAACACAAACACTGTATCAATGTATCGTTATCATAGACACTTAACTCTCAAAGCTGCCATTAATACATAGACCATCATTGAACTTTCAATATGTCATTTAAAAAGTGCATCTGTTACCTTCATGTTTCGATGAATTAACTAACCTAATTGCCGTTTAACAGTCTATTTAATTTCAATCTAATATTTTGTTGATTAAAGCAAAAAATGCATTAAGCTACATTAAAAACTGATTAATGCTGTATTACAGTTCATCCTTATAACAACCTTTCCGACAAAGCTACATTAATTAAAGAGCTACATTAATTTGTTTATAACATCATTTGAACTCCACTTTTAGCAGTTGTTCCTCACAATCTACTATAAATAAAGTGGATGTTTGCATTTTAGATTAATCTATTCAAACCAATTTGATCACTAATTGAAAATCATAGCTTACCACCCTATTGATACATCTTTACAGGATTTAAACAGACATTGTTTTGTTACTAGTAAAATTACTCCTCCAAAATCTGTCAATGGTAGCAAAAAAAGTAGACTTGCAGGGCCAGGTACTATCGGACATTGCTCCCAATGACATGTTTATTGAAATCCGAGACACACAACCCGAGTATTGACCTTTGCCTCTTCTTACTGTCAGTTTGAAGTCTGAGGATCACTGTCTGTTACCTGCTGTCAAATGACCTTCTTCCCACAGATGGTCATTTTGGACCTGTGACTTGTATGTTTCATTAATACACTGAGCATGCCTCCACCTATGAAAATGTCTTCACCTATAAAGCCAGCAGGGAGGGTCTCATTTATAGATTTGTCATTGACTTTACAAGTGTGGTCAATAGTAAATTGCAAGTATAAATAGATCACAATGGGTGTTTTTTTTTGAGTGACGCACTCAGCATTAGGAGGCGTGTGAGAAATGCACAGAATAATTCATATCTCTATTTTTTCCTCCAACTTGGGAAGTATCTAGCATTGTTGTACATCACTGCAAGTTACAGATAGAACACACCTTGAGCAGAATGATGGGGAAACTCCCATACAACAACTTGCATTCATATTCACAGCATGGAAATGAAAGATTTTTTCAAAAATCCTGTACACAAGGACTTTAGTAAGTAATTCATAGATTCATAGATTCATAGAATGTTATGGCACAGAAGGAGGCCATTCGACCCATCGAGTCTGTGCCGACTCTTTGACAGAGTAAGTCACTTTCACTAACCCTAATCACCAGCTTTCTTCCCATAACCCTGCAAACCAGTCTTCCCCAGATACCTGTCCAGTTCTCTCTTAAAAGCTGTTATCGAATCAGACTTCACTACCCTTTCAGGCAGATCATTCCAAATTCGAACAACTCGCTGAGTGAAAAAAATTCTTCTAACCTCCCCTTTGCTTCTTTTGGTAGATATCTTAGGACTGTGACCACGGGTCGCAGACACACCTACCAGCAGAAACAGCTTTTCCTTATCTAGCCTGTCGAAACCTTTCATGATCTTGAAGACCTCTATCAGGTCCCCACGTAACCTTCTCTGCTCTAATGGGAAAAGTCCTAACTTCTCCAGCCTGTCCTCATAGCTAAGGTTCCCCATTCCTGGTATCATTCTCATGAATCTCCTCTGCACCCTTTCCAGTGCCTTAATGTCCTTCCTGAAGTAAGGTGCCCAGAACTGGACGCAGTACTCCAGCTGAGGCCTAACCAGTGTTTTGTATAGATTAACCATAACCTCCCTACTCTTATACTCTACGCCCCTACTAATAAAGCTCAGTACACCAAATGCCTTTTTTACTGCCTTATCTACCTGCCCCGCTACCTTTAATGATTCGCTTCCTTGAACACCCAGATCTCTCTGTACGTTCACCCCCCTTAAGATTGAGCTACCAAGTCTATATTGCCTCCTATCACTCTTCCTACCGAAGTGTATCACCTCACACTTATTCACATTGAAATCCATCTGCCACAGGTCAGCCCATTCCACCATTCTGTGTATGTCTGCTTGCAGTTGATTACAGTTTTCCTCACTAATTCCTACCCTACCTAATGATTGAAGACTCATCTTACTTGCTAGGAATAGCAGCAAATATTTAATAATTTAGTACCAAAAATACTTTCGGGCCATTTCACGTTTTATCCTTGATGATAATAGTTTAATTAAATTATAAATTGGCTGTTGTCTAACTACTTAGGGAGTATAGCAGCTGGAGCATTTTCAAAACTGCTATATACAGAATAGCAACATTTTTAAACTTGAGAATATGGAACCCAAAGCACGCAAGCTTAAAGTATTGTTTTATTGATAAGATGGATAATGAATAAAAATTACCAATGTGTTGCATGATGGGACAATTTGGCAGCTGAGACACCTCAGTGAATGTCATGTTTTTTTAAAGCCAGACAATGAATACTGCAGTGCTTGCGGTCTATTTTTAACCCATGAAAAGACTTTTGTTGCATTTTATTGATGAATGTGATTTTATTTCAAACAATACCATAAGCATACAAAAACTCTACAGCAACAATAACTTGCACTTGTATTGCACGCTTCATGTAGGACAATGTTTCGGAGAGCTTTACAAAGATGAAGTCTAGCAAAGAGAAGGGAAAAAAGTGACCATAGGCACGGATGATGAGGTAGGTTTTTAGGAGCGATTTAAAAGACAGACAGAGAGGGAGTGAGGGAGAAAGGTAGAGAGGAAGTTTCAGAGATTAGGGGCATAGTAGCTCAAAAGGGGCAGAGAACAAGCAGCAGGCCCAATTAGGTAATTGGGGGAGTGAGAACAAGAATGGGTTAGGAGATGTTGGACAGAGATACTGAGGTGGAAGTGGTTTATAGGTGAGGGCAAGTACAATGACCTTGAAATTCTCTATCATTGCACCGGAATTCCGGTTTAAATCTTATCACTCAGCATTCAAAATTCATCCCAGTAGTGATGCAGCACGAACTGCATGTGGATTTTGAGTTACCAGGGAAATACAGTGCTCGGGGAGTTACATTTATACTTCAGTTTTGTCACATGGCTCGCCTTGTTTTGACTTTGGAAAGCTTTGCATTTTTCTCTTGTAGATGTCATTTTTAGAGAGCATTTCTAAAAAGGTTTAGAGAAAAATGCTGTGTGACCTGCACTGAGCTGTCTGACAATCATGTTACTGCAGCTGAAGGAGAAAGTACACAACTTCTCTGTCAAAATCAGAATAGAATGCAGAATGCATCGGACCCGAGCTCTGACCTGGAAATCATGTACTGTATCGGAGATTGAGATATTTTTAACTCATACAAATTGTTTTCGTCTTCGAGGCTTCAACAATTGGTATTGAATTTCAGAAATAGCAATTATTCTTTTCTCAACTCCCAAATTAGGAATATTTCACACCATGCACTGTGCCCAGCAGAGACAGCAGGCAGTTCCTGTAACACTACAAGAAGGTACAGAACTCATACATGCCCTCTGAAACCCTCCCTATTAGATAGGATTTCACCTTGGCTCTCTTGCATGGAGGATCCAGCTGAGATTGTGAACCCACATGGTGAAAAACGTGCATGAAGCTGCTTCCCATCTGTGTGTTGTTGTGAGTTGGCTGATATGCAAACATACTTAAAATACAGAACCGCTAAATAAGAACATGGTGAACGTCACTGTGAGTAGTATCACAAACTACTTTTTGGCCTGTGTGAATGCAATACAAATGTGGAACTCTGTCTGGTTACTCTTAAATATGGTGATGGGTTTCTGCATCCAGCTACCAAAAAAAAAGCCTTTATTAACATCCCAAGTTTTGAGATCCCAAATATAAATCCCAAAGGATTCAGTTAAAATGTTTCATTCCATACAATAAGATCACTCATTGAAATGATGTACAGAAAAATATAACCCTGAGGACTTGATACATAAAGGGTTAGAAATAAAAGTTCTTCGGGATGCAATGCGGATACCAAAGTACCTTGATAAAATTAGCAAGTTTTTGTTTTCATTATAACAGGTAAATTATACATTTTTCACCCAACGGCAACAGAAATGTCTTTGATGTCTCTCTTATCGGACCTCTCTGTGGGAAAACTGTCATTTCGAACAGAAAGAAACAATTTGGATGCAAAGGTGGCTCTCAGTGCTAATGGGAGGACAGGCGTATCTAGAAACAGCTACAATTACATTATATTCACTAACAGCCAGGAAATTACAGGAGCCATCACTTACCGAGATCTCCAGCCTGGAAACAGAAGCATTTAATATTCAAGAAACACAAGTCAATAATTTTGTTTATTAAGATGAGTAATTAGTTTAAGAAAGCACATTATCTTGTAACCAGAAACAGCATGGAATACGATCAATCATAGCATGCATCAGCTAAAAATAGAACTCTCCATATTCATTCATGCTTTACTGTGTACTTAAACACCAGCCACATAGAATAAAGAACATGTCAGGGCAATGTCAAGTTGGTTATAAGATATAGCAGAAACACATTAGGCTCCCTATTCATTGTATTCTTTGCTCTTCATTTTAGCCCAAGTTTTAGAAGGGCTGAAGGTGACACACCATCTGTGAAGTATAATGTGAAGCTTGAATTGAATGACATTCAGAACAACAGCAACAACTTGGATTTATATAGTGCCCTCCACGCCGGATGGCATCTCAGAGCACTTTACAGTAACGGATCCCGGGAGCGAGCCAGGGGGAGGGGGGTGGATGGTGACCAAAGACGAGGTCGAAAAGAAAGGTCTTTCAGCAGAGACCTGAAAATGGGAAGGGAGGGAGCGAGACGAAGGGAGTGAAGAAGGCAGTTCCAGAGCCTCGGGGCATAGTGGCTGAAGGCACGGCTGCCGACGGTGGAGCGGAGGACTCGGGGGACAAGGAGGAGGCCAGAGCTGGAGGAGCGAAGGCAACGGGTACTATGCTGAGGAGAGAGGAGGTCAGAGAGGTCGGGAGGTGCAAAGGAGTGCAGGGACTTGAATACGAGGGTGAGGATCTTGAAATCGATCCTCTCTGGGATAGGGAGCCAGTGCAGTCTGGCAAGGACTGGGGTGATCGGGGAGCGGAGCTTCATGCGGGTGAGAATGCAGGCGGCAGAGTTCTGAATGAGTTGGATTTTATGGATGGTAGTGGATGGGAGACCGGCGAGGAGGGCGTTTGAATAGTCCAACCGGGAGGTGACAGAGGCATGGACCAGAGTTTCAGCGGCTTTTAGGGAGAAGTATTGGCGGAGGCGGGCGATGCGTCGAAGGTGGAAGAAAGCAGTGCTGGTGAGGAACCAGATGTGGGGGAGGAAGGATAATCACAGATAGAAAGGATGTCAGAAGACTCAACTGGATGAAGATCTCCTGCTCAAAAGC
This sequence comes from Callorhinchus milii, assembly GCF_018977255.1. Lineage (NCBI taxonomy): Eukaryota > Metazoa > Chordata > Chondrichthyes > Chimaeriformes > Callorhinchidae > Callorhinchus > Callorhinchus milii. Next base: position 16,094,197 of record NW_024704748.1, on the reverse strand, counting down.
ATTTCTCAGCTTCTCAACCACAATGCCAGTGGAATGCATTAAGACAGATGAATATAGCTGGAAGAAAACCATTTTATTTCTACTAATGAAATAGTACAGCAGTGCATGTTACATGAACAGGGATGTGCATCATAAAACATCTGTTATTTTTTACGAGAAAAATAAATCTCTGCCACTTTTATTTCACATAGTAGAAATGTAAAAGGTAACTTTCATGATTCTATCCACATATAGTGTTGCACTGAAACTGAAGACCTGCTTTAGTTAATTTCCCAAATAAAGCTCTACACACTTAAGTTCCAAGAACTAAGCATCACCGTAGCAAAGAAGACTCTGAAACTCCAGTTTGTGTACTACTCATAAACACATCTTTATAACATTTTCTAATGTAAAAATGAGTGTGTGAGTATCAGATATTGATACACTACTGAACTGATTTCACTCTTGAGACAGACCTCATAAGTCACAAGTGCCAAAGACTTGCAATTTCTACACTGCAAATTAATCATCTCTGCTCCATCATGTAGTTCCCCCCTACAACTGACATAGTGGCAATCAAGGTGTAAATCAAATAAATTGCTTTGCAGGAAATGAAAACTTTCCACTAGTGGCAGCCCTCTAATTTATTACATAAACTTCTGTTGATTTCTCCTGACTTTTTAAATTTAGTTTCTCCCGTCTTAGTCCAATCTTATCGCTCTCTATTCTCTGAATTCTATGATCTGAATCTCTTATGCAGCAAATACCCATTTCAATAACATATTTGGTGAATCCACTTCATTATCTGTATCTCTTGGACAGCCTGACATATTATACTTTTGTGGGGATAGAAAACAGGCATTCTGAACACAGCTTGGTCCCAAGCTTGGCCAAGTCGTCAGAAAAGGCATTGAAACAAATGCCAAGTGCTTTCTTCAAAGAGAAAAAGGGGGGTTAGGGCAAGTTCAGTTGATCTGAAATCCTGGATCAACAGTAAAAAAAATCACATTTCAGTTGTGATAGAATTTGGATACTGCCTTGATAATTCACCAGTTGCAGGAATGCACAACTAGAACAACAATGGCAGAATATAGATTATTTTTCTCCTAAAGGAATTCTTTTTAACTTTGTAGTCTGAACATAGGGTGTTCAAATATTAACTAGGAAACAAGGAAGAAAAATGTGCTGAACAGCAGCTCTGAGACGTGATTGACTGGTCAAATTGACCTGAAATATTCATAACTGAAAGTTAATGTACCTCATTCTGAATAAAAATAAAATAAAAAAGCATATTTTGACAGAATGCGAAATCCCGCAAGACGTTTTAAATACCAACATCTGCCAAGTGTATTAATTAGCCATTTAGTGAATGTAATTTGTCATTAAATTCATACTGCAGTTCAATTAAATTAGGCAGTCTAACAATTTGTAAATGTTCTCTCATTAATTCACAGGAACCACATCAATTCAGACTGTCAAATTGCTTGAGCAATGGGTGGCAGAATATTTCAGTAGCCAAGTCAGGCTTTTTGAATCTCTAAAACCACAATTCTTATTAAAACCTACAACAACAATCACAAGCCTAACTGCAGACTTTTTAAATTCTTCACAATGAACTGAACTCTTGGCAAAAGTCTGAATATGAAGATATTCTGTAGACAGACTGAAATTACAGAAGTGGCGCAATGCAACCATCTCTCCACAGGACAGCATATTAATTATTGTGTTAGTAAGTGTCAGCCTGCTGACAGGCCAGTGCAGTGCTGGGTTGCACTGCATTGTTGAAGGTGCCATCCCTTGGCTGAAATGTTCAACCGAGGTTCAGATGGATATTAAAGATGTCATGGTAATACTTGAAAAACAGGAGGAAATTCCTTTTGGGGTCCTGGCCAACATTTTTCCAGATCAAATTGATCATTCACTTGATGACTGTTTGCAGAACATTGCTGTGCCAAAATTGGCTTCCACTTTCATCTACAATATACCCAGTCACTACACTTTACAGTAAATTCTGTGAAGCGCTTTGAGACGTTTTGTTGATGTGATAAACCACTATATCAACTGCAAGAATTATTATTATTTAATCTTGTGCTGTCTTGTTCTTCTCCAAATCAATTTTTTTCTCATGATTTTAAAAGCATTTTTCTCTTCTGCCATGCTTTGTTTTCCACGGAACTGCACTCTCTGCAAACCACTGAAGCAGGGCACTACCACTACTCTTGCCAAAAACATCCACTGCTAACAAGTCTGGTGATTGTCTCTCCTCTCTGTGGAGAAACACCCTGCCTCTGTAATACGAGTGCAAAGAACAAAGTTCATTTGATATTCTCTATCAGCTTACAATCACAAAATATTCCCACAGGCACAAAATAATATCATCCAGTCCAAATTCAACTTCAATATCTAACAACTTCTGCTAGAAATAAACCAGTATGTAAAATACTTTCCATCCCACTTCTCATTACTGGTAAACAAAACTGTCTTCCATAGTAAATAATCTTTTTCAACATTGGCTTTATTTGGGCATGAATTCGATTTACAGAAACATTTAATGCATTTCCAGGTGCACAAGCCCCCAAACTGCAATTATGGATGTTGTCAATATTGTTGCAACATTATCATTTAGTTTGCAAATTATTGAAAGTATAAGAATGTTGTGTCTCAAAATAGCACTCAACAAGAAAACAAAATGTAATCAAGCAAATTCTGGCTTGGCAAAATGTTGCTTGCAATAATGCAAGCATATGCCATATCAAGTTTTTGTAAAATGATCTTGATTGTTCAAGAAGAAATGGACAGAAAAGTAAACATCAGTACAAAGACTGCAATGGTTTAAAGGCCACCACCTTCTCAGGGCAACAAATGCTGCCAGCCTCACCCATATTTTGAGATTAGTAAAATAATCCATCTTCTTGTTCTGGGAACAGTTATGCTTCGATAATTATGACACAAAGTTAGGTAGGGTAGTAAACAGTGAGAAGGATAGTAGCCAACTGTAGGAAGACATAGACAGTATGGTAAAATGGGCAGACACATGGCAGATGAGTTTCAATGTGGAGAAATCCAAGGTAATGTATTTTGGTAGAAAGAATGAGGGGAGGCAATATAGGCTGGTAATACAATCTTAAGGGGGGGGTAAAAGAACAGAGAGACCTGGGGGTGCAGGTAAATGAATCCTTGAAGGTGGCAGGACAGGTAGATAAAGCTGTAAAAAGGGCATATGGGATACTAGGCTTTATAAATAGGGGCATAGAGTACAAGAGTCAGAAGGTTATGATTAACCTATATGTGGAGTCCTGTAGCTCAGTGCAAGTGAGAGACCTGAGTTCAATCCCCGGCAGGTCAGGGCGAAACCATGGGCAAGTTTCCTTACTCCACACAGAGCATAATAATAATCCCTCCAAAACCATAAACAATAACAAATTGGTCATTTTCAATCTACGACTGCTTGTGGGACATTGCTGTGCGCAATTGGCTGCCACGTTCGCCCACAAATATACAGTCAATTCACTTTACAGTGTGTTCTGTGAAGCGCTTTGGGACGTCCTCCCAACGTGAAAAGCGCTATATCAAATGCAAGGATTATTATTATTATTATTATATAAAACACTGGTTAGGCCTCAGTTAGAATACTGCGCCCAGTTCTGGGCACCACACTGTGGAAAGGATGTTAAGGCATTGGAAAGGGTGCAGAGGAGATTTACGAGGATGGTACCAGGAATGAGGGACCTTGATTATGAGGAAAGGCTAGTGAGGCTGGGATTATTCTCATTGGAGCAGAGAAGACCTAATAGAGGTCTTCAAAATCATGAGGGCATTTGATAGGTTAGAAAGGGAAAAACTGTTTCCACTGGTGGGTGTGTCGGTGACTCAGGTCACAGATTCAAAATAGTCTCTAAAAGAAGCAGTGGGGAGGTGAGAAGAAATTTTTTCACGCAGTGAGTTGTTCGAATCTGGAACGCATTGCCTGAAAGGGTGGTCGAGGCCGATAACAACTTTTAAAAACACGGTGGACGGGTATTTGAGGAGGACGGATTTGCAGGGTTATGGGGAAAGGGCTGGGGAGCGGGATTGACATTAATTGCTCTATTCAAAGTGCCGGCAGAAACTCGATGGGCCTCTTTTTGTGCTGTACGATTCTATGATTCTATGAATTATAATACAGCCAGTTTCCTCACATATAAAATACTTACTTTCACTGAGTCCTTCAATTTGTGCATCATCCAATACTGATTCAACAAAACCAAGATCATTTTAGACCCACAAATTCTTCTATTTCAAAGTCTGCAGAGTTAAGGCAGCAAGTCTTTGGTGATTGAGGAGGAAGAAGTACCTCTTTGTGTTAAGTGCTGCAAAATGCTGGTAATTCACAGCAGGCCCATCAACACCTGAATAGAAAATGTGCTTCAGGTGTGACCTTTCATCAGAACTCAATGTGGTCCAGCTGAGGAAAGTGTGCAGACTGAAGAGAGAACAAAGGCCACTCAAGACTTGAGGAATGTGCAATCAGTTGCAACTCTTCACATTGAGGGACAAATCACACCAGTTGTACAGTTCATACTGTTCATCACCCCCACAGTGTTTAAAAATCAAAATATAGCCTATAACAGTTGTTAGTTAACTGATACTATCCAATAATGGGTTCAACATTTATGCTTTACAATAACGTGGCACCTGTTAACAAGAGATATAGTTTCACTAGTTGATCTGTTGCATAGTTGTGAGAAACCCAATAATTTTGCTACTAAACAGAACATTACTTAGATTTCAATAAGAGCTAAATAACTGCTTAAGGGAAATGTTGGAACAACATCAATAGCTTTTAATCGAAAGGCAAGACAAATGTGAAAGAAAAATTAAATCACAATTTTATTGAAAATGTATAAAATGAGATACAGGTACAGTCCCCAGTGTTCCTTTGTACTATGGTAATAAATATGCATTCAGTAAATACAAATTGTGTAGAAAGCTCTCCTGGTAAATTCAATGCTAAGAGATGATGTATTCTGAACAGTTTTCTATAATTGATACCATAGGGGCACTTACAATTTCTTGCTAATTTTAATAATATTTCAGATTATGCAGAAGCCAGTTTTCTCTCGAGCAAATTGCGCTGAGAATTTATTTTTAAGGGATATGACTGGAAAGCTTTTGCTCTGTGATATACAATCTGAAAATTCAAAATGAATGAAGATCACCATTATGTTTTAAAAAGTGGGTCCAGATGACAACCCACTGTTAGCCTGGCTCGGTTGGTAGCACTGTTGCCTCTAAGTCAGAAGGGTGTGGGTTGAAGCCCAACTGCAGGCAAGTGCAGCACATCCAGAAGCACTGAGTGGCAACTATGCTCCAGTATAAGGCAAATTGGATTTTTATGGACCCACACTACTGCGTTCTAACTATGGCTTAAGGATGATTAAATACAAATTGCTATAAATGTACAGTTACTTGATCATTCACTGATATTTGAGTTAGGATAATAATAATCCTTGCATTTGATATAGTGCCTTGTCTTTGAGATGTCTGAAAGCACTCACAGAATATACTGTAAAGAATAGTGACTGTATGTTTTGTGGGAGAAACACGGCAGCCAATTGCGCACAGCAGTGACCCACAAATAGTCATGAAGTGACCAATTTATTAAATAATTTTTCTAAGGAATTGTTTCCCCCGGAAAAGCGATCTGCCAATAAACTAACAACTGGGTTCCTACTTACTGCTAGGTAAACAGAGATATGTGGAGTAAGGAAACTTGCCCAACATTTCGCCCTGTTGTACAGCTCAATGCAAGTTCTCAGTACATGTACAATAATTACCAAGTAAACCATATCACACAAATGGGGTACTGTTTTGGTTTAACGCCAATTCTTGGACACGTAGTACACTGGGTAAAAGTTGTCAAACACTCATTTCTATTTCTATAATTCATGTACATCTCAGGAATGATTCCTGCATATGCACAATACTAACCTTGTAAGAGGTAATCATTTACTTGCGCCTATTTTTGTATGGTTCATACATAACTAAAAATCAGCTCTTGTATGCAATGAGTACAAACTGTCTGTTCATTTTCTGATACTGTATGATTTGTGCATGTTTTAATGTCAGTTTCTATATACTTACAGTGACTGACTTACTGTCACAATTAATTACACCTACGTCTGAGCATTATTCTGGGATTAGACACTGAAGTCTATCTAGCTTTTCTACATATGTACAGTGGTTTGTTGATCATGTAACTCAGATATCCAAAGGAAGCATAATGCCATTTTGTTTTGAGGAGATAGTGATACACTGTGACAAGGAATCTGTGGTATATTGAATGACTTTCCAACTGTTTTGCAGCTTGCTAATAAAGTGGTTTCTTAGGATTGTGCACATATCATTTATGAATGGTTTTACCGCCAAGGCCCAGCGAATTTTATTATTGTGCATGTTGATAAGTTGACTACGTCTTTCAATTAGATAAGATGTGGAGTCCTGTAGCTCAGTGGTTAGAGCACTCGCTTTGCAAGCGAGAGACCTGAGTTCAATTCCAGGCAGGGCGAAACCTTGGGCAAGTTTCCTTACTCCACACGCCTAATAATAATCCCTCCAAAACCAAAAACAATAATTAATTGGTCATTTTCAATCCACGACTGTTTGTGGGACATTGCTGTGCGCAATTGGCTGCCGCGTTCGCCCACAAATATACAGTCAATTCACTTTACAGTGTGTTCTGTGAAGCGCTTTGGGACCTCCTCCCAACGTGAAAAGCGCTATATCAAATGCAAGGATTATTATTATTATTATTATTAGATGTGTTCTCATCCATCAAATTCACAATGACAATATCAACTTCTATTGAAAACATAATCATAACAGCAGAAGCACATCTTTAAAAGAAAATTTGTTCTTAACTACAATTATGGTCACATAGATGGGTAGAGATGGAAGAAGAATTTTTCTAAGAAATAATATTCTAGTTTTGCATAGGTCTTACATACATCACATTAGAACAATACAGAGTCAGTCAGTTTTCACTAAGTCAATTGGTCCCAGTGGCAAACTCAAAATTGTTCATAAACATTAAATAAACATTCAACTTAAAATAATGTTCCATACTGATTTGCTCCCATATTTAACTTTTTATGATATATATTTCCTTTAAAACATGGAAGCTTGGAGGGACCATTATTGTGGAGGTTTATAGGATATGGCAATTCATTTATTAAACTGTCCAAGTAGCTCTCATGATGCACCAACAGCTGAATAAAATTGCCGTGTGTTTCACATTATGAAATAATAAGGAAATTATTCTGCAATTGTACAGGAATCAAAGCTTTGTTCATATTATGTCCAGGAACAGTTTTTTTAATCCAGGATTATCAGAGGGTTACAACGTCATGTCACACATTACCAATAATGTCCATGCCTGTAAAATTTAAATCCTTTCTGAGTATTTTAGAAACTAGAATATAGTTGATTCTTTCTGTGAAATGGACAATTTTTGACTATATAATAGCACTTGTATGTGGATTTTGTAATTGGATATGCAGCACTGATGTAATTACTGATTAGCAGCGCTATCCATAACCCACATCATCCAATATATTAGTGTATTAGAAACATAAAATCTTTTAATAATAATAATTGCATTTGTCATAGCGCCTTATTATGTCTTTGAGATGTCTCAAAGCGCTTCACAGATCATACTGTAAAGTGAATTGACTTTATATTTTGTGAATGAAACACGGTAGCTAATTGTGCACAGCAGTGTCCCAAAAACAGTTGTGGATTATATCGGTTGGAAAAGCGATCTGTCAATCGATTAACAACAATAACAACTTGCATTGATATAGCGCTCTCCACTCTGGGCGGCGTCTCGGAGCACTTAACAATGGCGGAGCCCATGGCCAAGCCAGGGGGAGGGGGAAGGTGAACATATGCGCGGTCAAAGAGGAAGGTCTTCAGATGCGACCTGAAGATGAGGGGGCGAGGCAAAAGGGTTGAGGGAGGAGGGCGTTAGAGTAGTCCAGCTGAGAGGTGACAAAGGCATGGACAAGGGATTGTGAGATATTGTTGGAGATAGGCAATGAGGCGGAGGTGGAAGAAAGCGGTGCTGGTCAGGGGTCAGATGTGGGGGAGGAAGGATAACTGGGGACTAACAAGAAGGTTCCTACTTACTGCTAGGTGAACAGAGGCATGTGGATTCAAGAAACTTGCCCAATGTTTCGCCCTGCCCGGGAATTGAACCCAGGTCCTCTCACTTGCAAGGCAAGTGCTCTAACCACTAAAGGACTCCACAGGATTAAAGATTTAATCATTTATTAGCCAAAGCATAGATTTTCTCAGGTGCACTAAATTATATGGAGTTTATCAAAGCATTAATAAAAGAGCTCTCCAAAGTTACCAGCGAAGCGTTGTATCTTGACCATATGCGTACAGAGAACCCCAACAAGTTGAGGCCAAATTGATCTGTGCACTCACTTATGAGGGGATTGAAGTGGTCAACCAGGAACAGTACAAATTTATTATGGCATTGTTTGCAAATTGATTGTGCTGGCAATACAATAGGATACAGTAAGAAGTGCTCTGCTTTGCACAGAACAGAAAATGGAGTTATCACAGGCTTGTAATATACTGCCAATGTGAGTATATCCTCTTCTACCACCATGCCCTTTAGTGCTGCTCAGTCCAATTACTCCTTAGCATTGAAGCTGTTACATAAAGCTTTAGTTAATGATCCAGCTGTTTTTTTTATTCTTATGGTTAGGACCATGCTAGAAACACAGGGTCACAGCATAGTACTTTAATTAATTGGTGTCAGCCTGACTCAGTTGGTAGCTCTTTCGCTTCTGAGACAGAAGGGTTCAAACCGTCACATCAGCAATTTGAACTTGCAGTCTATGCTGACACATCAATGCTGTCGTGGCACAGCCCTGCATTGTTGGAGATGCCACCCTTCTGATCAGACTTTTAACTGAGGTCATGTCTGCCAGTTCAGGTGGATGTTAATGATCCCATAGCATTAAGTGAGCTTCTGGTGTTCTGGCCAACAATCTACAAAATAAAATTGATTATTCACTTCAAAAGCTGTTTTTGCACTTGCTGCGTGCAAATTGGCTACTACCTTCATCTACAAAATGCAGGGTCACTACAATTTAAGAGAAATTCTGTGAAGCACTTTGAGATGTCCTCCTAACATAAAAGGCGCTATATTGAATGCAAGAATTAATATCTATTATTCATTTACCTTCCTGTATAAGCAGCATAATTTCCACTGAATCATTCAGTGAAGTCATTGGGTGTGCCATTTTAAAATGTATTGAACTATTTTAGTTCTTTTTGAAAAAAAAATTCTTACACTTTGTTGCTTGGCTTCTCTCAATTGACTGTAAGATTGGTTCCCTGTGGTGTGGTCTTCAGTCAGTTTTGATTTATCCTCAGCATTACCCTAAGATAAGTGCATCATCCACCAGGGAAATGTCACTGAGACAGTTTCTTCAGGAGTTTAACACCCGATGCCTCCGAAGAGTGATATGATCTTTCCCCCATCTAGAGGTCAAGTTGTAGTAGAGGTTTCAGTGAAGGAAACAATTTGTCAAAATGAATTATCTCCAAACACTTTAAATCACAGTTAAAAACAGTCAAGGAGAATGTGGTAAGGAAGTATATGTAAATTCTTCCCACTCAGCTCCCGTGAATCCTGTAAGCCAAAGCACCAACAGGTAGGGTGGTCTTAGCTTGACAAGTAGCGAGATAGCTTGCCAGACAATACTTTTAGCTGGTTAGACTGCAGCAGTATCTGAACACTTTGGTCCCCAAGTCTTGGCTCATCTAATACTCTCTGGAATTAGGTAAACGTGATCTGTTATATGTCCAGGTGGGAAGCATGGAACTCTTAGTTTTGTTTGGATTCTCTTTAGCGTGCTGATGGGTTTCCACAAGTGGTTCCTGCCCCCCAAAAAAGTATTACTCCTGTCCAAACATACAGGAGTGAGGGAACATTATAATTTGTTGAAAGCCCAGAACGACAACAAGATTTTTTTTTAGAAGGAAACAGACATAAGAATGACTCTGTGTGCATGCCTTGGAAAATAAGTTGCATAAATGCACCATGATGTCAGTCATGGATAAGGTTAAAGGGTCAGACCTGAAATTTAGCTCAACACTAAGATAAGGCAGGCATCCACACTGATGTAAAAACAGAGGCAAAAAACAGAAGTATGATTCAGATAGGAAACAAAAAGTGAGGAGAGTAATAAATGACAAACGTACAAGCATTTGCACTTGGCTGTGTTTTGGTCAGGAGACATCAATTCCTATACTTTAGAAATCGTTCCCTTTCTACAGGCACATTTCTAGTAACTTTCTATTAAATTCACCCTGATTACCTCCAAATTAACTCAGCTTTCTTCCACCAGGGATCAACTAGACAGAATTAAAATATGTTCTAACAGTACAGGGTGGGTGGTGGGTACTATTTAAATTGTAGTCATTGATGCACATTTCCTAAATTGCTTAAAAGCCCATTACTTTTAAATGCAATATTCCTAGGTGACTAATATTTTTAACCAATTTAAAAATTCAATTTCATAGAGTTTGTGTCAGCCCAAGGGATTAGAAATGTATTAAGTTGAGAAGGAATGCAAAAATCAGTCTAAAGCATGTTGCTATCAGTTACTCTCAAAAATCAAACTTTTAAAATAATTAGTAATAACATTCATATCCTTTTCTTGCTTTCTTCTGTGAAACAATTCTGTTGAAATGGGTCCAAGTGTGGTGCCACTTTTAGTAAGTAATCACAGCTTCATCCAACACAGGAGATTCAATATTACTGCTGTGGATGGCTTTAATGTAGATGGTAACTGCTATTATTTTTTTACATAGTCTGCTCATTCTTAGACAAACACCCATATACTTTTTAACTCACATATCTGCTTAACTCATCAATCTGTTTCAGAACCAAATATTAATCCAAGTATATGTTCTAGTCAAGATACGTGATGTCATCAGAGAATGCTATAGGGAGTATTTACCATCAACTTTGATACCTAGGAAAATAATTTTACAACGTTGTCTCAGATAATGCAAGGGAGAATTTTTTTAAACCAAATGGAATCGTGGCTTGCTCATTTAAAAAGGGCTGTGGGTAACTGAGCTGCTGGAGGTGGTTTAAAATTCATTATTGCTGTATAATTTTGTTCATTAGTGTCTGTCTTAGAAAATATGCCTTTAATTGTAATGGGCTGTAAATAGACCTAATTAGTGCTCTCCATGGCAGCTATACCATTTTAGCTGGTTAAACTCCAGTAAAATCTTAATGCACACTCTGGGGTTCCAAAACCTTGTCTCTTGTCAACCTGCGCTTAATACTCTCCAGGGAGAGAGTGCGGACAGCCCAAATATGGGAATTTTCATGTGTAGGTTGCATGCATGGAACTTAGAGTAGTTTGGATACTCTTAAGCATGGTGGTGGGCTTGGCTTTTTGTATGGTGTTTCAGCTGACCAAAACAATGACTGTATATTCCTTTAACAATCATAATTGATTTAGAAAATCCTTGCTTTTTTCTGGTTTCTGTTAAGAAATAAGAAAGTGTCTCCCAAACATTTCTGATCACCCCCACATGTGCACTGTTGAGAAAGATTCTGTTGTGTTTCATGATTTGTGTTTATCATTCTTAATTGTCTGTTTTATTTATCAACACAATGCCTTCAGTCTACAATTCATTTCTCAGGCCTGTGCCTAATGCCAATTCATTTCTCAGTTCTTAATCTAATTGGCAATCCCTCTCTTAATTTTAATATATTTATTACTACGTTCTATGCTTAAAGCTCTATCAGTATGATATGAAATGCCATCTAAACTTTCTACAGAGTCTGTCATTCAACAGTCTGCCTGCTTTGCCAATGAATGTATTACATCTTCCTCAACCCCCCACTCATCTGGTACAAGTGCAGTTTCCCAATACAGAATTTAATACACCAGCCATGGATTCCTGACTCCTTTTGCAGTACATTACAATACAGCAACAGTATCCTGAGATCTCAGTCAGAACAACAGTAATTTAATTCAAGGCACAAAGTACAAAATAAATTGCATTTCATTTAAATTCTATGTACAGGGACTGGAGAATTGATTCGTGAAGGGAGAAGGAAAATTCAAGTATTAAGTAAAAGATCTGAACCTACAAGATTGTCTAATTATGTGACCCAGTATATCACAACCCAAACCCGTAACATCAAACCCTCAGTAGTTAAATTCAATGGAAAGAGACAGCAACGGATAAGCTTTGAAGGAAAGCTGCCAGCCACCCAGGGACCTCTCTCGGAGGATGAGCAAGAAACCGGCAGCACCAGCTGTGACCTTCTCAACAGCTTTTAGCCCAGTCACAGCCAGAGGCAAAGATCTCAACTACAGTTTCCTTCAAAGTGACAAATTGGATTCATTATGGCTTCCTAAGGCAGTGGGATCAGAAAGTATTAGAAAACCAAGCATCACTAACCTTCTCTGTGACACGTGGCTCCTAAACATGACTTTAGGCCAGACTAAAATGTGGATCATTCTGCAGATATAAATAAATTGAGGAGTGGGACTAGATTTTTGGTGCAAAATTCCCCATCATTTATGTTTATACAGTAAAATTGGCCCCTCACTCAATTTTATAGTAATGCTGCATTAACAAACATTGAAGTTTTACTCAAAGAACATATATCTCCACACATCCATCATGAAATAGTCAGTAGTCAGCATATCTTTTCCTCCTCCTGTTCCAATTGATGCATATTTCTTTGTTGCTGTGTATTGCCATTTGACCTAAATACCAAAATGTGGATTCCTGTAGCATGGTGGTTAGAGCACTTGTCTTGCAAGCGAAAGTACCTGGGTTCGATTCCCAGGCAGGGTGAAACATTGGGCAAATTTCCTTACTCCACACATCTCTGCTTACCTAATTTAAGAAATTAAATTGATTGAGCCTCATACAATAACACACAAAAAAAAGGTAAATTGGAAACAGACATTTGAGGAATAAAACCTTATTTATCTTTGAACTTGAAAGTCCTACCAACATTTGACAATAATGTTAAAAAGTGGCTTAATTACATAGAGGGTAAAAATTGAGCCAAGTTGGAAGGTGCTCATGGATGAGTGATGGAGAGCATTGATGTGAAGACGGAACAAAGTGGTAGAGCACAGAGTCATCTCCCACAAGGGACAGCTTACAATTAGAAGAGATTTAGAACAGACATAACCTACTAATATGAGACTTTTCATTACAAAACAAATATTGCTTGATAACAAAAGTATTTTCCTTTATATCTAATATTTTATGGCATGTCAGATTAATTATCATCACTGAAAACACAACTGAACAATCAGATATGGTTAAAAACCTTATCTCTCCTCTAGATTCAGTGAATCTAAAACATACACACACACTGTGTGAGGTTGGACATTTGGCTCTATGGATTTTGTCTCATGCTGTTATAAATATACTAGTTGTCATAGTAAGGGTGAAACCTTTTGAATTATGTTTGCGCCTTAGACCCGGTTTATGAAGGAATTCTCCTTTATCATCTATCTCTCAATGCCACAGGCAGGAAAAAAATATATTAGCATGGCCCATTGAATATTGTGTAATTACTGGTATCTGTAATCCCTGTGACAAGTACTCCTGGTATCTGTAACAAGGGGAAGTCTCCTGAGGCCTTCTTCAAATAAAACTGAAAAACAATTGTGAAGGAGGGAATGGATTATTCACATGGATTCACACTGGAAATACTGCTATATATATATACCATAATAGATTTTTGGGAATAATTAAACATTTTAAAAATAATGCTAAAGTGAACAACTCAAATTTAATTAGATTAAAATGACATTTCAGGTGACACAGATTTGTTGAAGAGCTGCAAATATTTACAGTGTGTTTTTGTTTCGAATTGTCAGCATCATCCAACTTTACATAAAGATCAGCAACCATGAGAGAAGAAAACATCAAATTTGTATAAATACACAATTTATCATTTTAATATACATTTTGAAGACAATTTTCAATTAACATTCAATATCAAGTCATGTATATGTGCTGTAACAGTTCTCCATTTAAATGGCCATTTGAGCACCAGGTAAGGGCAAATACTGAGACAGTTCATATTACATGCAGGCCTTCTTGTTCTGCTGTTCATCTTGTTCATACTGCTCCAATTTACTGTATAATTGTGGTTTAAATGTTTTTTTCAGTAAGCGAAGCACATTTCATTGCCCAGTTGAATTTTTGTCAACATCATCAATAACGTAGGAGGTAGTAAATGACCAGCTCTGAGACCTGCACCAATACTATTAATGGTGAGGGCAGTGGGGATGGGGGAGTCTAATGTCTGGTTATTTCTTTAATCCTCACTCCAGTTGACTATCTGAAAATCTGCTCCAACAAAAGCCAGTTATTGTTGTTGTACTCTGCTTCCTTGTTAAGGAATCTCATTAGTAATAATTTCAGGACCAGACATCATGACGTTTTTCTTTATTGAGAACGTAATTGATAACTGAATCAGATTACTCATTGAATTATTACCTGTTCAAACGTTTTGATCATGTAATCGATCACTTCATGGCTGTTTATGGGACATTGCTGCGAGCAAATACTGTTGCTACACTTCATAGTAAAGCTGTGAAATGCTTTGAGGCATCTCAATGACATGATAAGGTAAAATATCAAATTTTAGGATGATTATTATTACCTCCATCTACACAAACTACAAATGAACAAGTGCCACATACAAGTTTAGTGATGTATATTCCACAATTATGAATAATATTGCTCAATTTAATTAAGAACATTTTAATACCTTTTCTGGATTAAAATATACTTTTGATTAATTATTTCCTTCACTTAACTATGTTATGGCTAATAGTATACATTTGAAAAGTAGATTGACTCCATAAAATGACATTTAGCAAACTATTGATTACAAACTCATTACACATTGAAGTAAATTGAATTTAATAGGGGCTGAAGTATTAAACTGGAATCAGCTGATCCATTGAAAATGTGTATTAACTGTCCTTTCCTAATAATTGGAATTAAGTGTACAATAAATGTAAGTACACAGCTTGCTGAATACCAGTCAATATTACAGTTTACCTGGTAAGCTGCTGAAAGATTAATTGGCTCTCAAAATGTCAAATCAGAAGATTGAATCACTTGATCCATTATTTTAAAAGTATAAGCACAATATTTGTACTGTTCACAAATACCAACAGTGTGTATATGGATGCCAGTTGAGACGTTTATAACTGTGCTGATAAATTAAGTTTGGTGGGTGAGAGAAACAGAATGTTCTTCAAGAGTGCAGTGGGTGGAAGCAATTTATTTCAGTATTGTGATTTTGCATATTTTTCACAAAGAGCATTGTCATTGAAATAGGGATGTGTTTTGAAAAGTTTTATTCAAGATTTAAAGACTAAAATGTATTCATAAAATAGATTATAGTTTCTCCTGAATCATTCAATCAGGATTTCAACCAGCATCCTTCCCAATGTACATCCATTGTGCTATGTTGATTCTTCTTCTAAAACTGGTTTGGGATTGATGGCTACCCTCTCTACCGTCTTGATTTGGCATTCATGGTAAGTGTTGTTTCTTCAGAGAATGAACATTTAGCTTAAGGAGTTCTTTCACTGTTTTCTTCTATAAATGTTTCTGACAAAGTTTGAACCATTAACTTGTTTGATGGTAGGCGAGTTCACTATCCATTTCTTTTATGTTTTTTTTGCTACAAACTATTTGAGCTGAGCATGCATTTGACATTAATTATTTGGTTAGTTGCATTGCCTTTTGAAGCCACTTGAGCAAATAATATTTGTTGAAATGTATCATGTCATTGAAATGTGTCAAAGGGTTTCTCAAGATTTAATGTAAAGTGACTGCAGATTTGTAAGTGACAGTGAATTTGCACTATGTCCCACTAACAACCATGAAGTGAATGATCATTTTTTTCTGGAGGATTATTGGCTCGGACAGCAGGACAAACTCCACTCTCTTTTCAAGTAGTGCCATGGGATTTATAACATCCACCAGGACAGGCAGATGTTTCATCCAAAGGACAGCAACTGTGACAGCGCAGCACTCCCCCAGCACTGTCCACAGAGTGTCAGCAAAACCTCCTGATGTGGAGTTTGAACCCCCAACCTTCAGACTCAGAGGCGAGTATTACTACCTGAGCAATAGCTAATAAATGTAATTCATTACTATCAGACCTCTCTTTACTTGTAATACCTAAGCCAGTTTTAACGGTCATAAGAATGTACAGCTGGAGAATACAAAAAATTGTGATCTACTTCACCAATCCCAAAGTTTTATCTCTAATATTTATGTTGTTTTTGGATCACGACTGAAGGATTAAATTGATTACATCAACACGCAATTCTAGGCATCTGATCTGCAGTCAATCACCTGAAAACTGCTGCACAAATATTGTCAGACCTCATATGATCAATTGTGTTGATTCCATTGAAATATTCCATCCAGAGGCTGCCAGACAATGATCTGACATATCTTATCTGACAGCATCTACCATCACTGTCCAAAAATACTTAAAAGGCACAGGAGAAATGGAGTCCTGTAGCTCAGTGTTTATGGCACTCGCTTCGCAAGCGAAAGACCTGTGTTCGATTCCCGGCAGGGCAACACTATGGGCAAGTTTCTTACTCCACACGCCTGATAATAATTCCAAGAAAAAAAAAACCCAAACAATAATAAATTGGTCACTTCAATCCACGACTGCTTGTGGGACACTCCTGTGCACAATCGGCTGCCGCTTTTCACCCACAAAGTACACAGTCAATTCACTTTACAGTATAATCTGTGAAGCACTTTGAGACATCTGGAAGACATGAAAAGCGCTATATCAAATGCAAGGATTATTATTATTATAAGCCAAGTCATGTAACAAGAAGAGTGGAAATATTTGGGTTGGGGTACAATTTCAGTTCTACCATCACAAGTATGACTTCTCAATGATCTGTCAACAGACCTGAATTATTGAACACTTTTCAGGATATGAAATACATTCTCTGGAAGTTCAAAGGGAAACAAGGTTTGGTTCATCCTGTGCAGCCCAAATGAAGGTCTTTGACAGCTCTACAGAAACAGAGTCCAAAAGTCCAAAAAAAGATGCAAAATGAGTGAGAGCCATCTGGCAATGCAAATTGTAATAATAAGCATGGCATTAAAGATCCAATCCAATTTCTTATGGCCTGTACCGAAACCATTTCATCTCTTCAAGTGAGGTACTTAAAGGAATTAAAGCTGCACTTATAACAAGAGTGCAGATATCGTCTGATTTTTTGATTTGTGGTCATGCTCAAAACCATGTCTGAACTTTTTGCTTCATTATGCAATAGATTTCTCTTCCTGCACACTGTGGATTTCCTACAGTACATGAGATGTGGCGGGATGAATACAAAGTGACGGTGTCATAATGCTGATGTCAAGTTGAATCTTTCTTGGTTTCATTGCTACGAATTGAATCAGGACAGTGATCCCAACTAGTGCAACAGTTTGCGACTGAAAATGATGGGTCAAATATTTCCTCTAGGTTCAAGGTACAATCAGCTATAAACCAATATTGGTAAATATTATAGTTGTGGAAAGTTTATATGCTCCAATAAATTGTTTTGCATCGCAGACTACAAACACTTGGAAATCCACACTGTGAGGCTACTGGATAACTGGATAAATCTAGAATAATATTTCAAGGTCAGTATTTGTCAGAGATTCAGGTTGTCTGATGCAGCAACAAAGAACATTGGAATCATATGTGAAAATTTCCTTCCTAAAATCTTTGAATGATTTACAAATGGTTTTAAAGTACCTACACACCATTAATTTATGTGATATTTTCTCCTTTCTTGATCTCAAATCTCCAGATACATTCTGCCCATCCATAAACTGTACCGCAGCTACTGTTTCCCCAGTACTGCTTCTATTGGAAATATTCAAATCTGAAGCTCACTGGCATTGTCAATCTTACATTCAGG
Source organism: Callorhinchus milii (assembly GCF_018977255.1). Classification (NCBI taxonomy): domain Eukaryota; kingdom Metazoa; phylum Chordata; class Chondrichthyes; order Chimaeriformes; family Callorhinchidae; genus Callorhinchus; species Callorhinchus milii. Next base: position 16,076,192 of record NW_024704748.1, on the reverse strand, counting down.
GATGCAAATGGTACAATGCAAGGATTATTTATCATTATACTTTGCACGACCAATTCCAGTGCCAGCACCACATGAGGAAAATTAAGCCCAAGGCCTTTATTTTTAAATTAGATTTAACTACGGGAGCAAAAAAAGTAAGTGATAAATAGCTAGAAATGTGTTTTATGTCACACACAATGAACTTATTTTGTTATCTGTTCTGCTGATTTGAAATCAAAAGCTGTTGATTTAAACATCAAATAAGTGAGTCTCCATCAGCTCCTGAGAGACACCCTCCAATTTGCAATTGTCCTCAGAAAGAGTTATTTAAAGCTATTTACATATTCATTCACTTCCTTTGATGACTTACCTTTTCGTATGTTTTATTATTTTTATTATTATTATTACTACCTTTTAGTAAAAAATTGGAGATGGATGGTGCTGTATCATAAAATGCTTTCTGGACCAAGTGAAGCCTTCAATGTAACATTTATATATGCTCTTCACATGAGGTGACATCCTTAAGAGCTTAATGCATTTTCAGTTTTGCAGTGAATGCCTTTTGTTGTTATGCCTCTTATGCATACATCATTAAAGTAAGACTGAAACATGATTTTGTGTGTTTCACCCTGAAAAGTATACCTTTGAATTGAATCTTGATGCAATTGCCAAGAAATGAACCTTAATGCAATTTACCAAGAAATATTAAGCTTGAATTAGTATTTGTACTAATTCAGATGAAAGACTTTCAAATGGAAAACTTTTGTATTGTAGCCCATTTTTAGTAAAAAGATGAATTCTGAAATGCAATGGTATTTAACCATGAAATGGATAAAATTACCAATGAACTGGGTATATTTAGTATGCTGATGTACAATAAAGACAATATAATAAAACATATATTCAGATAATTTGTGCTTGAAGTGGACATTTTACATGATGCGCTCTGGGAAGCTACCCTGCATGAGGAATTATATTGATACAAGTTGTTGATGGAACGAATGGAATGGTTTTTGTCCACTAGAATTCAATGCTATCAATTTGAACTGATTGGAAAGTGTTTGATATGCTGGAATCCAGCATAAAATTGGAAAAGATATTAGGAAGTGGGCCCGGACGGTAATCTGTTGGAATTCTAGAAAATTGCAACAAATAAGAAATGATTTGGTTTATTGGAATTCCAGATCATGCGAAGCAGCTTAGTCCACTGGGATGGTACACAATGGTTGTGAATGAGTTGCAATTTAGTTAAATTGAAATTCCATATAATGAAAAGTAACTTGATTCATAAAGTTGAGGTGATTTAATTCATTTAGATTCTTTAGTGGGATAGGAATAAGAAATTACTTGGTTCATTTGGATTCTATACAGAGGAAGGTGAATAATAAGTGCTTTGGTCTATAGGATGCATTTGAATGAGAATTATACTTGGATTAGATATCCAATTGTGTGTCAACTTTATGTGAAATTTTATGACTGGATTAAATATAGAAACTATCAATTTGTAGAATGAAACATTTCAGAGAATTCAGCTTTTAACCATGAAAATTTGACGGATATTATTTTTCTAACAAAAAACCTGGGGGAATAGGGATTGAGAATCAACAGTTCTGGATAAAAGGATAACATTATTGTGGGAGGCAGCTGATCATATTTTGTGGCACAATGATTTCTTAATTTAACGGAGAGCAGAGAAAACATAACCAGATCCAAACTCCATGAACAGCTGAGAGAGAGAAACCCTCCAATTTGCAACTGTTATTTAAAGCCAGGATAGACAGAAAATCACAGGCTGGTGGAAAATCATGCTGTTTGTAAAGTCTGTCAACTGTTCGGTAAGAATCAGTTTTAAAAAAATATTAGGAATCAATTCAAAACCTTTGAGTTTATTGGTGAAAATCGGCATGGAGTGAAAATCAAACTATTTAATTTCTATGAAATACACTCATGTTCTGTGGAGAATGGCACCATATCATTTTTAATTTCTTGAAATATTTTTGCTTTTGAAAATCTGTCAGGACTAAACATTCTAAACTTACCCACTCAATAAAAAAAATCAGATCTTGGATTGTCTCCAAACTCACCAGTGACTCCTATTTACTTATGGGGTAGATAATCACCTTGACTGACCGTACGTTACCTCATCTGAAACTAAAGCAGCCAAATACCAGAAGTGAAAAATACGGTTGGAGACGACGGACTGTAGTATACTACAGAGTTTCTCATCTGAAAATAAGCTTCTAATTGGGATCTGGGTGGAATTTTAGAAATGCAACTATTAATAAAAGGAGCACAACAATTTCAATTAATATTATTTGAAATGATTACAAACAACTAAAATGATGGTTTAGGTAAAAGATGAGCTATTAAAAAAAATAACCAGAAATTAACGTTTTATTCACAAATTAATTAATACTTTATCCAAGAATCTAAGATTGTGTTTTGAACCCACCTATTCCTGGGTAATACTCTGCCAGCTCCACCATCGGTGCTTGGGCCTTTAGCCTTTCTGCATCCACCCGCTGGAACTATATCCTGGATTTCCTTTGCCTCTTCCCCACCCTTGCATCGAAAGACCTTCTCAAGGTCTTGTCCGCCTTTCAATGTAAGAGGTTTTTTTCAAAAAATGACCTCTTTTGTGCATTTGGCATTAAACAAGCAGTAGTTTTCTGTGGGCATCACGTAGAATATATATTCAATTTTTTTAACAAATGATGGACAATGTAGGAAGGAATTTTTACCATCCTGTGTCAAATGTAACTTGGATACCTTAGGCAGAACTTGACATTATTAGTGCCTGTGTGCCAGTGTTTGAAACATTTGCCCCATGGACAGAATTTGGTTTGTGAAACATATGATGTGCTGTTGTTTGGAGTGCTCATTTCTATAGCCTGCTGGAGACAATTTTGGTAGTGAAAAGGTTCTACATCCCCTTGTCCAGATTATCCATTTATGACCAACATATTTCTGAAGCTTGAATGTTTCAGATTCTGCATTAATTCGTTTCTCCTGGTATTAATTTGTGACTTTAAGTAAAGAAAATGAAAACAGAGAAATGACCTGAGCTACATTTATTAATTTTAAGAAATCATAAAGAGTAACACTATTAACAAACATTTTCACAAATACATTTTTCATAAACCCCACTGGTAATGATAAATTGGAATTACAGCTTGGAATACACATCAATATATACACCAGTTAATTTGTGTTGTATTATGTTATTTGCAATATGACGTACACAACTGTTACAGCAATGAAACACAGTGCTACATGCGCCTAGATTTGATTTTGTGGTATTAACTGATCCTTGTCCTTTGTATAATTTAACTGATATCAATAGTGTCAGTCCAGGCTCCAAACAAAAAGAACAACATGAAAATTTAACCTTAAACAGCTGACTGAAATTTTAAGGACCTACAAACATAAAAATCAGTACCATAGTCATATTCCAGGTCCCTAGTAACACTCCAGTATCTCTGGGCTATTATTACCTTGTATTCCAGGAGCGTACCAATATCCTCTCAATCTGGGGCAATGAGTCAGGAACCAACCAAACATTTTGAAAGGTTAGCCAGATCCCTGTACAAATCCAGCATAGTTAAAGATCAGTTTGAGATTGTGCTGGACTTCACTTATCTGGGGCACCATAGCACATTCTGACAGAATCACTATTAAATTGATGGAATGGTGTATTTAAGAGTCACTGTTATATCTTTGTGATGGTAGACCTGAGTCACAGAGTGAGTCATGTTTCTCATCAAGTCTGTGTAAAAAAACAGATTAGACAAAGAATCTGTTATTCTAAAGAGCCTGTTGACAGAAATCCGAGTTAGGGTTAATAAATTATTTAATTTCAAAATTTAAGGTGTGAAGCCTGCTGCTGGACAAACCAGTCAAATGATAGTAAAAAAGAGGCAGCAATGAATATAGGGGTGTCCTTAATGAATTTTGTTTCAAGGCTGCAAAAGTAATATTACCCTAGAAAATATTTTAACACTGCTGTCATAACCCATGACCCTTTTAAACAAGAAGTTTTAACAACCTAGCATCAGCGGTTATAAAAATAAAATGTTTTCTTTTTGAATTATATCCAATTGGAATACTGATTTTTTAAAAAAAATCATAGAGCAATTCAACAAAAAAAACTGAATAGAATTGTGCTTTCAAGGATTCAAGAAAAAATATTCTAATATGTCATGTCAGACCAATATTTGCAGGTGGAGCAGTCTGACAGTGAAGCAGTACATTTTTAAAATCCCTGAATGCCTGGTTGCTGACTCATGCCATGCCTTTGTACGTGGATGGTTTCTGAAATTAAGTTGAAAGACAGCCAACGTAAAAGGACAAATCATACAAGAAGTCATTTACACTTCCTTTTTCCCATTAGGATTGTATTGTACTGGCTTAGGTCTAAAAACAAGTTGCCAATTTATGCTTTTAGACTTTGCAACCTGAAAAAAGCAAGATAATAACTTAGAAAATGATACTTTTTGTTTTTTGTGCAAGTCTTTGGAATAAAAAAATACATCTCAAGAAAACTACCAAAAAGGATATTTTAACTGGAATGAACTGGGTTTCAGTTGCAATTATAGATGATGAGGACTAATATTTCCCAGACCTAAAAGATGGCCAAGTTTCCTTTGGCCTTGTACTGTAGAAACCTTTCCAACTTTTGAACAATATTAACATCGAATTTCAAGTATCCCTGGTGCAGAAATTTAAATACTCTTTGCAAATTAAAAAATAAAATGAATACTCAGCACAATCTCTGTGGGGCACTATGCAGTGCTCATTCCATTCAATCGTTTCAATCTGCCTAGTTTTGCACCTGAAATATTTTCATCAGTTGTACCATTTATAGACTCTACTGCATACATTTTGCCATAAAAGATGAACTATATGCAAATGTCAAGGAACTTTACGTCAATGACATGTCCTTACAGTGTTGTTACAATATCACAGTGGAATGGTACACACTGTATATTTGGGAAAAAGTTTAACATATACTTCCAACAAAAACCTGTTGAGAAAATTCCTACTAGATTCCACTAAAAATAACGGAATTCTTGGATCTAAAATGTGCCGACACACTGTAATGTTTTATAACTTCCATTTTTTCTTGGAAACATTTGTCATGACACTGGTACAACACCCCAAACATTTCATAGATTAACACTTTTTCCCTGCTATGACAATTTCAAGGTCTACATAATCATTATAAGGCTTCTTCAGGCTTTATTCATCTCCCGAACAATGTAGTACTTAAGTAAATGAAGTATATACATGAAATTATGTGATACATAGAGCAGCAAACACAATGTATGTTGCTAGTTGGTTTATAAATCTCTTTCCTCTCGTGGAAGTTGAATTTATAAATGCTTATCAAATGCTTGAATTTTCATGAATGCTTAAAAGCATTTCCTAGGCATTAATATCCTCTCACCAGGTTCTGAGGTATTTGCATTCTCTCCCACTTCATAGCATTCCAATTATTAGGCCCCATGGCATATTTTGAAATCAGTTGTGCAAATTTCTTTTGTTATTTTGGAACTATACTTGATGTTTTGTTATTCTCCTCCATCCCCCATAAAATCCCAGACTTTGGCCCATTTGGCTACAGGTACTTTCCCATTAGGAAAGCCCTACTGGGGATGAATTCAGATACTTGTATTTTTATATTTAACTGGTTTATCCAGTAATGCATGAAGAAATTTAATTGGTATGCTTGAAGAGGAAGAAGATGGATTTTCCATGTTTATTCAGACAAGTTGAGATAACTTCAAGATTTGTTTCCATTCACAAATATTTAAGCTTACACTAGTTTATGTATTAGTTCAGCACAAGTTGACAGGGAGGTAGCAGATGCACTTCAAGCATACATGTGAGAGCGGGGGATTCGACCAGGCTTGTTGTTCAAAACAAACCATTTCAGCGCAAAAACAAATTTAAATTTCAACAAAACACATTCTCTAAGCTATATAACTGAGTGAGAGTCTATGAAGAAAATTCACATGAAAGCAACATGATTTAACATGAACTTCATCAGTGAAGAACAAAATCACGATAACAAAACACAGTGCACTTGGAAATTAGTCAATGTGAGTGTGCAATTTGCAGTAGGGTTACTGCCTGCTTAGCATGCTTGTTACTTAGTTCAAACAAATACATGAATTTGTTAGGAACAAAGGAAGCTATTAAAAGACACATTTATACCATGAGAATATGATTGTGTAAATCACAAGTGATACAGCCCCTATGTCTTTTTTTGATGCATGCAACATTTGGTCCAGTGGAAAAGACTCTACTTGTTGCTTGCTAACGAAATAGCATTTACTAAGACTTCAAAATGCTTAGGGACATGTTGTGGTACCCATGACATAAATTGCATGTGAGGCGGTTGAAAAGGATACAGCGATAAGACTATGAGCATCCAGGATTAGCACTGTACCTTGGTGGAGCCATTTGTTTAGTTCTTTATTTAGACAGTGTATAAGTTTATTGTGGATTGAATCCGTATTTTATGCATGGAACAGATTTGTTATTGTTGATATTCCAGAATGGCTTGATGCAGGTATGGTGAGGGAGTTGCTATGGTAACATGCAGTGCTTTCAAATGTTCAAAGTGAGTATCATAGCCATTTCTTTTGGCTGAATTGTGCTATCATTTGAAACGTGTTCTCTATCAGAAATATGCCAGTGGTTTAAACATGCTTACTTCAAGCCACATGTTTAGGGCCAGTCTGTTTATCGTCTCATACTCCCAGTGACAGTAAATATGAATGCAAACAGTATTCACAAGTATTGTGAATAGTAGTGAACTACTGTTCTCTTGCATTCCCATTGTTTCTCAGTGGCAATTTCTGTAGAAGGTGTTATGACCGATAGTACATACAGTAATCACCTACTGGTGAATGAAATGACCAATTAAATATCTTCCACAAGGCATGTTGCAACTTGAGCTAAATTTTGAGTTGTCCAAGCTCATTATTTCCAAAGTCCAGTCAGCATTTATACATGAGCATTTATTTTAAAAACAGTTTTTAATATATGGGCTTGGGAGAAAAACTGTGAAATAGTTTTGATTTAGTTAATTTAAAATTTTAGTTAATTTTAGTCTGATAAATGCTACACTGAGAAGGTTACAGTTAACGATCAGGTCAAGTAAGCTTTGAACTTTTCCCAATGTAATGATGCTCAACAAAGAGCTAGACTGACACAATTTTCTCATGTAGGGGAAATTGGGGCAATCACTTCCTTTAATACTCCTGAAACAATATTTGCATTATCGTATTCTGTGACATTCAGCCCAACATTTTATCTCCTGTCAACATCCCTAGAATTTGGATTTTGCATTCCCACAATTACGTAAAACCAAGATACAGGTGCTCTGTGTAAACATGTCACTGATTCCATTCATTTCTCAAACAACATTATCAGCATATTTTCAGTTGCATTAAATACATCTGCAGCATGTTAAAAAGTTGTGCCTCTTGAGTGGGATTTTTTTTCAGGCATAATGTTCTTTCATTTAAGCGCACGGAGACACTACCCTACGTGGTGGGCGCTTTATAAATGCAAGTTGCTGTTGTTCATTACCCAGTATACAGGGAAAGAGGGGCAAATCCCTCTTTCTACCTGCAGCAGCATTGTTAAATCTAACAGCAGTGCTGCACGAACAGCTGTAAATTCGATTCTACAATGACTCAAACTATGAAACCTAAGCATAGCTAATAGTCTTACTGTGACATCAATTAAAAAGAAACTCCTACCTATCCCGTTTCAATACTGTCTTCAAAAAAATTGTACTGGCATTTTGTGCGAAGAACTCAGTCTTCGAGAACAGTTAAAATGCAGGTTATTCATGTATTGAGGTTAGCCATTTGCAGTCTTGATCATGTTCTCTGGGCTAGTGAAACATTTCACAATACATAGTTATGCATTATGTGATGCTTATCTGCCTTTACTGTTAAGAGATATATTTGGAAATAAAGACCTTATAGCTAAAAAGGTTTGTTATATGAAAGGGACTAAAGACCAAGAGTCTTACTATCGAAACTTTGCTTTGACACAATAACATACAGTATTAGAAGAAAGGATTTTTTTCCAGTATTGCTCCTCTCCAACATATAATGTATTTATCTTTTAAAGGATGTGGATTTACTTCACTATGTTTGAAAGTAAGAGGCAATTGACACATTGATAAATGGCTTTGTTCCTGTTTCATATTGTACCTACAGTACTTGCATTATCATGAAGGGAAATGTAATTAACCAAATAATCTAAAAATGTGTATACTCAATTTATTCCCCATTTTTAGGTCACAAAAAACAAATATCTAGTTTCCTGGTAAAATTGGTATTTAAAAAGAAAATGTTAAACCAGAAATCCTGTTCACTGACTAAAGACATAGGCTGTATTCTATCCCCTTCCTACCCCTTTTTTCTGCCTTGCAGTCCATACAAGGAAACTTCATCACAACAGAAAAAAAGACAACCAATACACTAGGATTTCTAGCATGTGAAAATGCCATTGACATTGTGCATAAACAATATAGTTAAGGGCCACGGGTGATACAATGAAAAGTAGGCTTTTTCACTGTCTAAAGATTTCTGGTGCAAGTGCCTACGGGTTGCTTGACACTTTAGTCTGTCAGATCTGTCTGTATCAATTGGGTCAATTTAATCAATTCTGAGGTCAAACTGACTACTAGGTTAACAATATCTGAAGTAATGCTCTCTGGCCCATACTTTGTCCTTTGTTCATGTTTCACTAGCCTCCAAAAGGCCAGCAAGTTTTCTATTGGAAACAAAATACTGTACTGTAATAGGCTCTCTAATATGGTTTGAATGCTTTGAGTTTAAGTGAAGTGTAAAACCACTAACTGGGTGACTAAGTCAGTTGAACTGGAGAGATATGGAGCTTCAGTAACATAACACCACCCATTAGCAGGGATAGTCTTGTTTTTTGGGTTGTGGTTGGGTGAGAATTAGGCTAATAGTATTTGCATATTATTAGATGTCTAATAGATAAATCTATTTATTTTGCATTATTCCATGGGTTCATTAAGTAGCCATTACTTTAGAACAAGGGCTTATTTCTATTAATCTCCATCAATCTCACTCCAGCTATTTATTTACAAGTGTAGTTATTCACCTGTATTCAATAATTTGGTACAGTATTTAGGTGTTCTCCAACAGAATTTATTCCACAGTTGAGACATTGTTTTGGGGACTACAATTGCTGCATTTTTATGGAAAAATGAACTGTGCTACAAAATATGATATGGTAGTGTTGTCTTATGAGGTACTGAGCCTGCTTTCAAGTAAAGGCCTATTTGGCATAGGAGCAGAACAAGAGATATCAATTTAAACTTGGCCTCTGGTGATGTGAGTCACTTGTCTTTTGTTTGGTTGGAGGTGGGATGAGGTCGCAGCACACAGTAACAAAGCCAGAAACACAGGGTTTGTGCAATGATGGTCTGTATGAATCTTCCTTAAATATTGGAGAAAGGCCAGCAGACAGATATGCCATGAAGACAAGCAATTGAAGATGTGAGAATAAGCACCAAGACTGGTTTCTTGGTGCCAGTGTTATGCCATTGGTCGTGCAATGAAAGAAGGGCAAATGCCACTGCACAGACTGCTATTGTTCTGTACATAAGAGTTATAAAAGAAACAAGCTAAACTATAAGAAAAGCAGATAACATCAATTTGAAATATGTTCTAGGTGTCCATGCTAGAAATTTATAATTAACTAATTATGAAGTTCATTTGAATCATGAGATGACATTTCTACACAACGAAAAAAAGACAAATTTCTAGTGGTATAATATTTTGTTACCAACAAAATTGCTGTAATGCAATGTAATAAGAGAGGTTCATTCCCTTTTTTTTAAGTTTGCAGAATTGACTGGGCTACCTTGAGAAGTCATAGCAGGGAACTTTCCTAATGAATAAACAGAAATTGGAATGCAATTCACTTTCTATTGACTATTTACAGGCCTATCATTTACTGTGTACAAAGAGTGCATGAGAGTGGAAGTCTCCTAATAGAACAGAAAATCTACATGAGTCAGTTAGATCTATATAATTGAAATATTTGAGGGAGAAGGGAATAGTGAGGTATAGTAGAGGGGATTGGTAGGGGCAGTATAAACCCTGGCACTGACTAGTTGGGCCAAATGGCCTGTTTCGTGACAACTCCACTATAGAATAAGAGTGTAAGTAAATTAGTGTCTACAGTCGCAAGCATTTGAAAATATTTCTGGAAGCCAACAAATTCCTCCAAGGACAATAAAATGAAGAATTCTCCTAAATCTCAATTGAATTTGCTTCACTTTAGAAGCTATGTATTGTAATTATTTTGGAATGAATTGTGCTTTTTCTCAGTTTATTTTGTCTGATCCTTTGATGTCTGAAATGCAGCATTTGTAATAACCCCAAAATATGGGCTCTAAAATAGAACTACATGTAATTGCATATATAAAATCGCCACCAGGGCATTTGATGGAAGGTGGAGTTGGGCAGGGGAGGCGGTTAATTTTATAAGTCTCAGAATATAGAAGGTTTTATCTGAGACTGCAAATGGTACAGTATGAGGCAGATGCAGACTCAACAGGGTCTGTAGAGGCTAAACAGATAGTCAAGATATAGTCAGAATATGACACTGCCTGCAGGTATGGTCAAACTGAAAACAGCTGGCTGAATTTTGAAACCAAAATCTGGTCTTGTACATGTCATCAAAATCACAAAATACCTTATTGCTGCTAATTGGTGTGACCTCATTTTTTATTGTACTTTTCTTTCCTCCTGTCTTTTCAAATATTCTGGGTTGGACTAATGTTAGAATTTTCGAGGAAGAAGGAGGGTGGGGTAGAGGGGTTCTGTAGAAGGGTTAATAGTGGAACAATGTAAATTTCTTTTTAAAATATTATAAGACCTCGTCAATTACATAATAAAAATGTACCTACTGGGAATTGTCAAGTTATAATAATAATAATAATCCTTGCATTTGATATAGCGCTTTTCACGTCGGGAGGACATCCCAAAGCGCCTCACAGAACACACTTAAAGTGAATTGACTGTATATTTGTGGGCGAATGCAGCAGCCAATTGCGCACAGCAATGTCCCACAAACAGTCGTAGATTGAAAATGACCAATTTATTATTATTTTTTTGGTTTTGGAGGGATTATTATTAGGCGTGTGGAGTAAGGAAACTTGCCCAAGGTTTTGCCCTGCCTGGAATTGAACTCAGGTCTCTTGCTTGCAAAGCAAGTGCTCTAACCACTGAGCTACAGGACTCCACGAGTTACTAATCAGTGAAAACAATAGTTAGGATCCAGCTAACAAATATTTACTGAATAAATGCAGAGAAATTTTAATCCCATATCAGAGCAGACACTGCTTTTTTAGCATAGGCACAACTGAATGACACATAAAATTATTTAAAGTGCAATTTCTTACTTGTTTTTTTTCTCCATTACGCAACTTCAGAATTTCAGTTTATAGTTCATTTTGCATATCTATATATCTATATATAAGTATTATTTATACCTTATTTTAATATGAGCAAAATATTGCACTTGCATGGAGCATGGCATTTTTAACACAGAATTATTTATATTTAGCAGATTATAAATCTGCAAGGACCTGGAAAGCACTGAACAACAAAGAAATCAGAGCCTGATCTGCTGAGTCTTCCCAGCGACTTCTGTTTTTGTTTCAAGAAATCAGAGCATTCAGCTGCCATTATGACATTTATACCTAACTTGTATGCATAATTCAAGTTGGCTATTCTAAAATGTAGAACACCACAAAAGGACACTTATCATGACATTTACGTGTCACTTTGTGCAGTCCTGACAGATCTTGGTGCTTGCCGAATAACAAAATCTGAAGCCTCCATAACATCTTAACTCCTTTGCTTAACTTAAATTTTACTTTACATTTGCATTGTATCAGGCAATAGCTAAACAAAAATAATCTACAATATCTATGGATAGTGTATCTTTTTGTTAATTTGATAACTTAAAATACAGTTTTACAAAAACTAGATGTTACGTATTATGGTTTCCATTTGCTCAAATCATCAAGTTTACAAATGTGACACAGAGAAGCGAAAAGGTTTTATGATGCAAATTGGTGAGAAGTCATAGTTCTCAGTAATGTTTATCACTAAACCTTATCTTTGCGATGACTACACAGTGCAAAAAGAAATAGAACACTCTTATCTGGGGGTTCCTACAATAAAGATTTTGAGACACTTTTTTAGGGTAGTTTCTCTAATTTCTTGTCTACTTAAGTTTCCCTATATAAATCTCATCCCTGCCAGAGATAATGGCAACCTGCTTCCTGGTTTCTGTCGATCAAAAAGGTTACTTCAACCTGCATGTAACCTCATGGAGCTACTTGGAGCTTGTGACTCCCCTTTACCCTCACTACACGGGTATCAGAATGTTTGGTTCAGGACATTAAAGTAGCTGCACCAACATGTCCCTTGGGAAACTATTTTCAACCTTAAAACTGCACATCCCATATTTGAACTACCTGATGCTAATGTTACACAAGGTCACAATTTCTGATATAAGAATTAAAAAATTTCCATCACACATCAAAAATAAATATCAATCTAAAAGTTTGGTTTTCTATCAAATGACTGAATATTTACCAATTATTGCAATTAAACTAAAGTTTAGTTTTCTGCTTAAATGACTGAATATTTAGCTGATTTTTGCTGGGTAATGCAGTAGTTGAGAAGCTCCAGGACTTGCATATGATTTAAAAACTGAGAAGTTATATCTAACCGATTGATGGAGAGATCATCATATTTAATCTAATACATTAACAAAAATAATTCTGGAATTTCATTAAACCAAAGAATTAAATGTGGTATATTTGATGCATAAGTTGCAACAAATGATACAGTTTCTTTCTTTTATCTTTCAACAATGTGAATGGGAAATCAAAAATTCTTTCTACCATGACAACCTACAGTTTAGCATCTATTTTAGTGATGCAATTACACAGAGATTGTGCAAACGTTTGTGTATGGGCTGGTAATCCCTGAAACTGGATTTTGTGACTATCCAATCTATTCACAGAGTATTAAAAGCCAATACAATAAGAAGATTTTCACTCAAACTGTAGGTTGTCACGGTAGAAAGAATATCACCCTATCAGTTTGATTTGCATTCAAACCAAAACCCATTGTATTGTAGCCAATGAGCTTAAATATATAATAATAATAATTTAAAGATATGCTGAACTAATTGACAGGAAAGTAACGTGTTTAATAATTAATGTCAGTGACAGTGTAATCATCGATTTACTCAAACCCAGGATTCATAGTCCATCAAATAGACAAAGAATCAATTCATTCCAGGTTTTGCCTAGAGGCAGTTGTATGACGAAGAACTGGACTATTCTTTCAAATTGTGCTCACTAAGATTCTGGCAAACAACATTACTAGTGGAGAGAGAGAGAATTAACCTAACTTAAGGGAACCCTTTTCCATTTTTAAACTGCATCAGACTTCATCTTCATTTCTTTCAAATAATAGTCAGTATAACAGACATTCTAATGCACAACTTGCAGTATTGTAGAAATCATACTATCCAAAAAAATTAGCTTCAATTTATTTTTTAGATTTTCGTTCAAAGTAAACAATGTAATCACTAGATTACCTACATTTAAAGCAAGGTAACCAGCTGTCTGTTCTGTTCAGGCTCTTTCTATTCAACTGAAAATGTTCCTCCTTCTACAGTGCAGTTTAATGCAGTTTAATTGAAATATAAGACATTTGTATTCAGTATTTTAAAGTTAGTGCAACAAACCGTACCATAGTTACTTTGGGAATTTGCTAGAAATCCCACTAGTCATGATACGAATAATCTTTTACTACTGACTGATTTACATCCAGGTCATTACAGATTTATAAACTGCCATCTGCTAATCTTTTCTTGTCTTGTTCTGCTCCACCCTGGCAATTTTTTTCCCGTATTTTGAGCAAAACTTTCGTCCAAACCAAAATGCCATAAATTGCAATAATAAACCGTTTCAAGAAACTTCAAATGTTCTAAATATCAAGACAGTAGCTAGTCGTTGCATCAGTCAGGTCTGCGGGAGCTGTCCTTTAGAATCAGTTCCTTGGTGAGTTAAAAGTGGACCAGGTAAAAACAAATAGTTGCCAAGTCTAGGCTGATAAAATCTTTTACCATGCAGGGTATCCTGCAATGGAATATTTTAGTAATAGGGTCTGTCTAACTCTAAAAGCTATAGTTTGAGGGTTTGGACACATGCATCTTTGGTTTAGGAAGGCGAGAATATCTGATGGAAGTTGCAATTTTCTCTATCTGGGATTCACGCTGCTTTCCAGGGCGGTCGTTTCGGGATGACTGGGGTTTCTGTGGCTTGTTTATTGGTAGAAACTGAAAGTGGGGCTCATTCTGGTGACCAGTTGCCTCAGCATGTTGAATCTCTCTGATTGGTGATCCAGACTCAATTGAGGACTCTGCAGTCTTAGTCTTTAGAAGTGATAAATACAATGATGGTGGTAGTTTAGAGGTTCTCTTTTGTTCATTGTTTTGGTTTGATAGGTTTAAGGGTATTTTTAGCTGAGATTGATGTCCCTTTTCTTTTGGGGCATGTCCGGTTGGTTGAACTGGACATTTTGTAGGTAAAGGACCTGTTTGAGTGACTGGAGCAGCATTCTTTCTAGCTTTTAAGGATGAAGGGGACTGCAATCGTGAAGACCGGTTCTGGGATGTGAAATTTAAATCCTTAGAAGGTTGACATGGTTTGAAGGAAAATTTGGGCTGATAGTCTTTATTTATGGTTTCTTCTGCGAATTCTAAAGGCCCAGCAATACAGATCTGTTGCAAAGAAGCCTGATTAGGACCATGTTCCTTAGATGAAAAGTTAGGCAGAATATTTAGACTTTGCCTGGCTGTATTGTGCACTTTGCTCTTTGGAAGCTTGTCATCAGAATCTTCAATCTTCAACTGTGTGGTTAACAGGAAGCTAAGCTTGTCTGAATCCATCTGTGGGGAATCAGTAACTTTTGCATTTTGATTGGTTTGGCAGTTTTCGTATGAAGCTTGCTCCGTACACCTACTGGGGTCCTCGATATGCACTGTTTTTGCTACTTTTTCCGCGTGGATGTCCCTGGAGCTGAGTATGTGGCTGGAAGGCTGTAGTACTGGAGGCTGTAGGAAAAAGAAAAAGCATGTTAGAGCACTATTATACATGAAATGTTTTCTAAGACCAAATCTGCCCAATCACCAAGGCAGCCTACTTTATTTTGTTTCTAAAGACCATGCATGAATACAATCTAAAGGAAGGTATGGGTACTGGATGGAAGTAGCATAATCATTTGATTGAGAAACAAAAGCATTTTGAAGCAAATCACAGAGGAACATTTAAAACTGTTGCGCTTGTTTTGAAGATGAAGCATACAAGATGGATGGTGGAAGTATTTTTTAAAAAACTGGTAATATGCATATTTTCTGACTAGCTGTAATGTCTACCATAAGTTAACATGTCTGGGATTATTTTTTCCTGTGAATTTCTCTCCTTTCCTGGAGGAATTTTGCCTTCTTTTTCCGTATGGCTTTAATAGAGCAACTATGTTAAATGCCTCATTTCCTGTTACAATGTTTGCCAGTTTATTGCTCAGAAGTGAACTTTGGCAATCAACTGCTATCCCCCCAAGCTCCCTTTTCCCTTTTTTTTGCTGGAATGTTCTCCCTCCTATCCTTACCCAGCTTGTGCAGTGAGCACCTTGTGAGACTTTAACCTGTACCTAAACTCATCCTGCTTTATTCTCTCTAATTTCTCTGCTCTGTATCCTCAGTAAACTCTTCCACGCAATCAACCTTTTTGTTACACAAGGTTTTGCCACTTCTCTGCTTGCCTCATGCAAGAATGTTCCATACAAATTGCCTGGCCATCGACCACCATAAATAGATTAGCCAGGTTTGGTAGTAATACATTTATATCCTCGAGTTAACATTTGAATATCTGTGGCAATGACATTTATGCAGAAATAAACTTAAACGGTGATTTAAAATGCTGTGATACAAACTACTAAAATACCATCCAGTGAGATATGCAATATCTTAGCAATAATAGGCATAGATATCTTCTGATACCTAAACAGAGAGTAAAGATGAATGAAACATTTAAAGGTCAGTTCTGGTAGTCCTTTAGCCCACCCTCATTTTGTATAACTGGTCCACACAGCCTTTCATTCAAACATATCCTAAAAGGTCAGTTACACTGTTTGAGACAGTTTGCCAAACAAGCTGTTTATATCGGACTTTTCACCAATTATCCATTATAGATTCATTACTGTATAAGTTAGAGTGCACTCAACCATGTTCATCTCACAGGCTTTAACCACATCAAACACTTCTAACATTCAGTAAAAGCTACACCATGGTAACAATCGAATAGCTCAGCTGACATCATAAACTGCAAGAGCAAGGCTGCTCGATTCACATTGCAGTTAAGTATAGATTCATTTCTGTTTTCCCATCAAATGAAAGCTAAAAGTGCAGAATAAATCAGGTTTAAAACACATCAATTCAATTCAGAGTACTCCTCCCCAAACCACCGCAGGAGGTGGTTTTAGTAATCAAATAAATGCATGGACAAATGTATAAATCACTTTTTTTTAACTGCAGTGCATTTTTTAAAAATCAGGCTTTTTATAATTATAAAATTAAACAATGTTGGGTGTCAATCAATGGATATTTCAGTTCATTTAGTTGTGCATATGGGCAGCATGCCATCAAAGGAGGTCCCATAGTGTGATTTAAAACAACCCAAACTTAGAAGTTTTTTTTAAAAAAAAATCCTTTTTTTAGTGTGATAATATGCAAAGTTGACCCATACAGTATATCTTTTAGAATCAACAATTCCAACGATCAGGATGATTTAAGATCACATATTTATATTATATTGGATGATTTAGATATTTAGATTTAAGTATGCTTTTTAAAAAAACAGCATCATTAACTTTAAAATCTTCATTTCATTTTTTTTAATTTACAGCACTTTGGTAACTATGTAATTGTAACTGTGTACATTAATCCCTTCAGTCACATAGGCAATCTCCCTACATCTGTAGAAATGACTGTTTAAAAGGTGAAAATCTACAACGAATAATTCTTCCAAAAAAATTTTAGGGAGGATTTTTTTAATAAAGGAATACAGTACGTATAGGGAGGAAGTTTTGCTTAAACACAGTACTTGGAGTCTGGCTCCTGCACTTGGGTGCTTTAGTGAGTTACATTACTGGGACCTCTGTAAGTCCTACGTGGCCATTCCTTATGTGATAGTTAATGTTGGTAAGCTATTTGGCCATGAGAGAACGACTGCAGACTCCAGCCTAATCATCACCTGACATGGATGGATACAATTGGCATCATTGGGAATGAATGGGAACTTGGCTGATTTTAAAGATTCTTTTCAATGGAAATGAATGATTTTCATGGAGATGAATTTCATACTTGTAATTTGGAATACTTATAAACACATGTAACTGTTATTGGGTACAGTAACAACCTAGAAATTCTGCAAATGATATGCACAATTCTATTCATTTAAAACCATTAGAAAGTTAGAAATAATAACTGCAGGTTAATAATAATAGATTAATATGTTTAATTAGCTGAAAGTTTGTTATGGTAGTTTTTTTGGTAGGCTTTGTGCCAATGCACAATTTTAACACATCACACAGAGGTTGGATCACAGAGGATACAAACGTAAATTAACATTTACATACTGAAATTACACCAAGAGATAGCTGCATTCCATCTATCCTGAACCCATCTCTGTAAATTAACAGGCAGTTGAGTTCAACTGTTGGACGGACAAAGGCTCCATGCACTGAGAAATTAATGAAGAATTTATGTTTCAAGTGTATTGTGCTTTCAAATTAATGTTTCAAGAAAAAATAAATTTAACATTCAAAACCCTGTTTTAATGAACAAATATTTCTGTAATTTATTTTCTAAAAATCTTCTAAGTGTATTCTACCTGAAAGTATATCATTTACATCCCATGTATATACTGGAGGGCAATAATAAATGTACAATTGTTTCACCACTTGTGTATCCATTTCAAGTGTATCGTGCTTTCAAATTAAATTTTGTAGGTTTTATATTGATCTGCATTGCTTCTAGAGAAACTAAGGTTTCTTAGTTTCTTTAGTTTGTATTTAGGCTGGTGAAAATTGACCTTTTTTTTGTTGGATAACATTATCGATGTTTTAAAAATCAAAACTTTTTTTATCAGTGACAAATGGGTCTATCAGATCAATAGTGACATCATTTGCTGCACCATAATGTCACTTCCTGGGCGCTCAATATGTGGCTTCTCATAAGAAGCACCACTGATGCCAAAATAATTTCTTCCAAATGTTTCCTTCTTTGGAGGATATAATTTGAAAGGTCATGGATATAAGCTAAAAACTATGATTTTCTGGTCACTAGTATTTTGTATTTGACGTTTGAGCAGTGTTTCTTGAAAACATATTTATCTTTGTTAATTTTATGAAATCAATCTTGTAAAATAGAAATGATTTTGATGCACTTATGACATTTTTGTGTCACCAGCAGATTCCTGAAAAACGCCACATTTTCAAAGATCATAAACTCATGGAATGCTCCAAATCTACTGGAATTGTCCTCATTATTCTGATGTATCCCAATCCCAAATCTTAACTATGACTTGAAATTATCCTCTGTGCTCCTCCTAGTGATGTATAATTGCTCAGTAAGCACAAGAATGCATGAATAAGTCAGGTAGGAATTTTCAATACTCTGTTATATCTAAACTCACTGTCCATATATACTATACAAGATAATGAACACAGATCAGTGAATGAGGGAAGTGACTCAATTGAATAGGTGTTTCAGATATCAACTGTGAGGGGAAAATGTTAGTAGATTAATTACCTGAACAAACCATAAGTAGCGTAGGAACATAGGAAAATAGCAGGCGGCCATTAAGCCCTTCAAGCCTGTTCCACCAATTTATTTGTTCTTGGCAGATCTTTTAATCCCATTGCCTTGTCCTTTCAACATATAGCCCTTAATGTCTCTGCTACTTATCTCTCTTCTAAATAGCTCTATTGATTCCTCCTTTACAGCTTTCTGGGGCAAAACATTCCACATCTTCATAACCCTCTGTCTGAACAAATGTTAGCTAACCTAAGTTCTAACTGTCTTAGTTCTAATTTTAAAGTTCTGCCCCTAGTAATGAATCCCTCTCACCAGACCGAAGAGTCATCCACCATCTAACCTGTTAATTCCTATCATTATTTTAATAGATCAATCAAATAGCAGGGGTTGCTGTAGACCAAAATATATTGCTTCATGCAATGGAGCTTGCAGTGTGATTGGGTTCACAAGAAATCTTAGACTTGGCTACTTTGTTTTCATATTTATAGGTATATTTGCATGCTTGTATTTTGCACATGAAAAGCACATACCATTTGTTCAAAGCTTTATCATACATTGAGATAATTCAGCTGTGTAAACTTAGCAATACATGCAGGATTTTTTCACACATGCAACATGCAGGCAGCAGTGCGATATTATTTGACTGTACTGTACCACGCTTTATCATAGAAGTAATGGACAACATCCTCAAATCCTTGCATCAGGTAATGGATAGGGAGAGACAAAGAAGACAAGGAAATGGACAGTGACTTCACAAACAAACCAATGAATTGCATCAATTAATTCAGAGCACTGGAATAACATTTTAATTTATATAAAAAAGTCATTAACTTTAACCTATATAATTTCCATTTTCTAATGGAAGATATTCCATAAAGATTTTCTTAAAAAGCATAATGTAATCTTTAGTCAGCCTGTAGGAGCTTCATTCTTTAATGCACTGTTGAGCACATTGAGCTCTTCTAGCAAATGAACTATTCAAAGAGCTGCGGAAAATGTTAGGAGTAACATTTATGATCAAAAAGAGTGAGATACATCGGAAGCCGATTTAAACATATTAACCTGTGTTTAATTTAGGAGTGAGATACATCCAAATTGATTATATTTTATTCTAAAAGAAGGGAGGCTTGGCAGTTCTGTAATTAGTACCCAGAGATGCTCTTTGTGAGGTTCTGTTCAGCACACAGGGCCTCCCTCCTAGGAACTGTATATCTTTTAGTATATTTCCCTTTTCCTAATGCAATAGCCACTCCATTCAGAAAATTTGCAGCATGATGCTAATTAAGACAATGTACAATTCATTAAGCTCTGATATATTTGACTGCAAATAAACACACATGGCTCTGCACTATTGATCAGATTATTTTCAAGGTACAAGTCCAAAGAACACAGAAACTGCCCCAAAATACTTAATAACTAATAACTTAATAATTAATAACAGTAAACAGTTGCATTTGGTATAACACCTTGCATGTCGGGAGGATGTCTCAAAGCGCTTCACAGGATTAACTGAAAAGTTTAGTGATTGTGTATTTTGTAGGTGAACGTGGCAGTCAATTTGTGCACTGCGGTGGTCCACAAACAGCCGTAATGGGAATGACCACTTTCTTCTCATATTGCCTCTCTGGGCTACACATCACTTGCGACTGATAAGGGATGGCAGATAATCTACTCCCACGCTTTCTTCAAATGCACTCTTGATGCAACTACAAAGAGGTGGCAGCTCAACCTCCATCCTTGTCCTCAACTCCCCTTGGCTGATTAGAAAGTCATAAAGTGCCATCGCTTTTCATATTGTAAAGCCCCGCAATTTAAATTCTATGGTAATAGTTAATCATTTCCAGTTGTTCTTTTATTTATTTCATCAACCTCCTCAACCAATGAAAGGTATCATAAGGGATCCATCTCTATAAACTGCTTATGCACAAGGATTGCACTTTTGAAAAATGTTCAAAGGTAATATAATTTACAAAGAAACTTTCAGCCTCTTTTTTAATACTCTGCCGACCTTTCTAATAACCTGGAATCTTCAGAATTAACAAGGGTCTTTCTGAGAGTAGTCATAATAATAATAATAATAATAATGATATAGTGCCTTATCACATCTTCTAGACGTCTCAAAGTGCTTCACAAAATATACTTTAGTGAATTGACTGTATGTTTTGTGGGCGAAACATGGCAGCCAATTGTGCACAGAATCCAATTTCATTACGATGTCTTTTACCCCAGCTGCTTTTGATTATATAAAAGCAGCATGAAGGCGAGAGGGGAAAATCCTTGGGCTTCACAAATGAAATATTACTCCCAAAATATAAATATTTTATAGTTCATACTGCAGATGTGCTGATGATAGATTAATTATTTTGACTGCCCACTGCTTCTCAGCTGTCAAAGCCAGTACATTGTAATAAAAGCCCCCTGCTAAAACGTTGACATAAAGTAGTTTGAATTTATTACTCATTGGAAATAAGAAGCTGTGGATTACCATAAATTACTGTTTTTTTCAATGCAGGTCACTGCAGTGTTTTTTTCCCCTAATACATTTGGTCAGAAACTTAACCCATATAATGTCAGTCAATACCATAAAACATGTGACTGCAAGTTCTTTTTTTGAAGAAAATATTTACCAGGTCTGCCTGGCTGGAGAACAACGTTCTTTAAAATGTTCTAAGTGAAATTTATTTACAGTATATACTTTACAAACTCCTACTCAATTCGGTATGACCCACATACATCTCACTGTCTGTTCTTGTGCATGTGCTTTGAACATTTGATAAACACTAACAATATATTTGCCACATTATTTTGTATTATTGATATACCTTGCAATGCCTGTTCTTGCACAAAACCTTAAACAATTAAGCTATAATGAGAGGAATTGATGCTCATCAACACAATAATATGTCTCAGTAATAAAAGTACTGTTGCTTTGTATAGCAGCTTCCAAAAAAAGTATTTATTTAAAAACAAATGCAGCTTCCATATAAATACCATACTACGGTACTACAAAATTAATGTGAAGTAGCTGTGTCAAGTTTTCACCTAGGTTTTCGATAAATTGGGGTGTAAAAGTATGGTATCTTTTTCAAGATACAAATTATATAAATTATTGTAACATTTCAGCAAATTTAAGCTATAATCCAAGGCATCAATAACTCAAAATGTTTCAATCTCTAGAGTTTGGAACAAATCAGATTGTGGTTAGAGCTAATGCCTATATCGTCTACCAAGACAAGCAGGCAAGAGAATTCTGATTATGCACATCAAATACTGTAGTACTTAATTATTTCACTGGAGGCAACATAGGGAAACATGGCTCATTGTATCTTAGACCAGATTTCATTTGTTATTGTGACAATATCACAATTTAGCACATCACCATGTTTTCAGAATAAACTTTAAAATGGAAAATATGTTCACATAATACTGTTTGGAATGTTTACCACTTTTAACTGAGGTTAACATTGCTTTTTCCCTAACAATTAGTTCAGAACAAGAACGATTCTATATCTTGCTTCAGAATTTGCCTGTATTAGTTTGCACTGCATGTAGCCATAAAACACATGTAATATCTAAATGCAAATTGATTGGGTGCTCAGTATCTACCCAATTCAACTTCAGCTTCGAAGTGGACACCAAGAGATGCCCTTCATCTAATTTGCGAAACATACACGTGGTGAGCTTTGTTGCATTTTGCTAAGCAGGATTCCCAATATTCTAAAGTGGGGAGGTGACATCATGCGGCATTCTAGTGAGGGAAGTTGCCATTAATAAATCTGTCACTTACTTTCTTTTCACTACAAGCAAACCACATGTCCACCCTTCACAGAATGGCATTGTCAACACAAGCAGATTGTGTGTCCATCTCTCACGAGAATCACGTTCATTAAAAGCATACTACTAATAATACATACTAATAATACATACATACTAATACTAATAATAATCCCTCCAAAAACAATAATACATTGGTCATTTTCAATCCACGACTGTTTGTGGGACATTGGTGTGCGCAATTGGCTGCCGCATTCGCCAACAAATATACAGTCATTTCACTTTACAGTGTGTTCTGTGAAGCGCTTTGGGACGTCCTCCCGACGTGAAAAGCGCTATATCAAATGCAAGGATTATTATTATTACTTTGCAATGTTCTCAAAGTGTATTTCCCATTGCCAAGCATGCTGAATGTCACTCTTACAGTTACTCACTCACCACTTCACAATCAAAAGTGTGACCTCCCATTACAAGTGTGCATGTGTCAGCCAGAATGGCTTCTGCTTACAATCCCACAAACAACCAATCAATCACAGAGCAACATTTGCACTTGAAACGCACACCTGCCAATCATCCCAGTGTGACTTCCAACTACATTTGTAGGTCACAATTACAGGTCGACAATCCCACTGCAAGCTCACACCTGTCAATCACGCTATGACTTTCTTCAACAAACACACCGTCTCCCAGTGGCAATGGGCTGGTGATTCTGAATTCTCTTTTAGCAGATGCAACATAAAAGCCTACATTTTGAAAATTACAAAGGGTATTTAGCATTCATTCACTGTAATATGTCTGCAACATTTTAGATGTTTTTGTCAACTGCCGTGTATCTTAAAATTCTTAAAAGCCCTTCATTACAAAGAAACTGCAATGGAAGCAATTATTTTGATAGTTCAACGCGAAATACTACAAATGCTGGAAACCTAAAAACAAAAACAGAAGTTGTTGGAAACGCTCAGCAGGTCAAGCAGCATCTATGGAGAAAGGAAAGTGAGTCAACGTTTCGGGTCCACGACCTGACGCATTCTGACGGAGGGTCGGGGACCCGAAACATTGACTCACTTTCCTTTCTCCATAGATGCTGCCTGATCTTCTGAGTTTTCCCAGCAACTTCTGTTTTTATTTTGATAGCCTGTTCTTTTCCTGATATGCTGATCTAAGCTTGGCTAATCCAACCTTCCCTCCCAAAACATCACTTTTACAAGTTTCAGCGTAGAATTTCAATGAAAGCTTTCAGAATGTGAGGAGTTTTTTTGTTCAGCAGCTTGGACAAATACAAAACTGAACCAAGAATCCTAGGGCTGGTTAACCATGGTTGGGTTTGGCTGCAACTAAAATTATGGCACTTGTACAATGAGCAGAGGTTGCAAAATACCATTTTCTACCATTCAAACAATTGATATGCAACGGTATATTTCCCTTCATGCTATTTCTACCTACATCGAGCCAAAACAACACAGATAGGCTACTTCATTTTGAGGATATGAAATCCACTATTTTTCCCTAAAACTATGCAAACTAAGGGAACTGACCCTGGAATATTCTGCTTTATGGCAACAAGGTAAGCCACTATTAAGAAACATACAATTTATAAAGTCCTTAATTGGTGATCATGGGGCAGAGTATGCTTAAGGTTTCTTTGTTTGAAAGAAATCTTGTTATGCTATCAAAGTGAGGCATGTTAATGGTGACATTTGAATATTCTTTCTACAACGAGCATTTCTGAGTCTGATATATGTGCAAAAATGTAACTACTTTCTTTCTCTATATAGTAGATGGGCTCATGAAGAAATACTTTAAACTAGGATTTTCACGTTGACTTCATGGCAATAGTAGCATAAATTTACAACAAAATTCCTAGTATATGGCAACAGAAAATCACTTAGAATTGGCCTTCAGACACTATCCAAATTAGTAGCTCAACACTGCAGTAGTTGTTGTGCAGACTCGTTACACTGGAGCCAGAGCAGCACTCCAAAACTCAACATGCATCATGCTGGCCCATCAAAGTGAATCTAGCTGCTTAGTGGCACAACTCCAACTCCCCAGGGATGGTACTTGCAAGTAAATTAAGTGTGTGCAGCTGAGTGAAGCAGCAGACAGACATGTGGTGCTTTGGTTACCAAAACATAGAATGCCACAGTACAAGTGTAAATTATCTGTAAATGCAAATAGAAATGTATAAAATTATAGAATTTATACAACACAGGAGGCTATTTGGTTCTGTGTCTGTGCCAGCTCCCTGAATGAGCTATCCACTTGGTCTCACTTCCCTGTTCTTTCCCCATACTCCTTAATGTGTCTCCTTTATAAATATTTGGCTAACTACCTCTTTAAAGCTCTTATAGATTATGTTTCAACGTTGCTTTTTAGGAGGATATTCCATACCCTAATAACTTTGTGTATTTTTTGTTAATTTAAATTAGTGTTGTGTAGCTACAGCTTTCCTGAACAGTTCCTAGTTTCTCCCTACTCGTCCTATCAAAATTTTGAACACCTCCATCATAAGGCTGTCTATAGCTGTCTCTTTCTGTCTGTCTGTGTTTGTTTGTAACTCTCTGTGTCTGTATCTCTCTCTCTCTCTTGTTGCCAGTTTGAAAGTGATTAACAGGTTCTGCTAACCTGCACTTCGTTTTGCTGTTTTTCCCACCAGGTCAGACCAGACCTGGACTCCAGACACACAATGTGCCTATGTTCGTGCGCCAGATGAAATCACTCCCCAGGCCTGATGTGGCCCACGGGCCACCAATTGGATCATTCTGGATAAGGTATTACAATCAAACAACATCTAAACACTTCATAGATCGGTGACTTAGGTATGTTATGTGGCATCATCCGCAGACACGGGGTCAACTTCCACACGTATGTGGATGACACCCAACTTTACCTCTCTGTCTCCACCCTTGACTGCAGGACCACTGCTATGCTGACAGAATGTCTATCAGACATCAAATCCTGGATGAGAGCTAACTTTCTTCAGTTGAACGTCAACAAGTCTGAGGCCCTCCTGATTGGCTCCCGTCAGCGCCTCCACACCTCAGGCGCTGACAGCATCACCATCCTCGGTTGCATACTCCATCTTACTAAGCCAGTATGGAAGCTTGGCATCTTGTTTGACCCTCAACTATCTTTTCTACCTCTGTTTCGTGACCTGCTCTGCCTTCCCCACCTCTGCAATATCGCCTGGCTCTGCCACTGTCTCACACAAAACCGAATCCCGAAACCCTCATACACGCATTCATAACATCGAGGCTTGACTATGCAAACTCCTTGCTTGTCGGCCTCCCCAACTCCTCTCTCCATAGGCTGCACATCATCACCCCTATCCACGCCCAACTCCACTGGCTTCCCGTGGAGTCCTGTAGCTTAGTGGTTAGAGCACTTGCTTTGCAAGTGAGAGACCTGAGTTCAATTCCAGGCAGGGCGAAACCTTGGGCAAGTTTCCTTACTCCACACACCTCATAATAATCCCTCCAAAACCAAAAATAAATTGGTCATTTTCAATCTACAACTGTTTGTGGGACATTGCTGTGCGCAATTGGCTGCCGCGTTCGCCCACAAATATACAGTCAATTCACTTTACAGTGTGTTCTGTGAAGCGCTTTGGGACGTCCTCCCGAAGTGAAAAGCACTATATCAAATGCAAGGATTATTATTATTATTATTATTATTATTATTATCTCACAGGATACAGTTCAAGATTCTGGTCCTCACCTTCAAAGCCATCCATGGCCTTGCTCCCACCTACCTCTGCAACCTCCTAATCCACTACCATCCTGCCCTCTCCCTCCATTCAGCAGGCTCCGGCCTGCTTCACGTCCCCCGCCTCGCCCCTCCAACCGTTGGCGGACAGGCATTCTGCCACTCTGCCCCCACGCTCTGGAACTTCATCCCACAGTACCTCTGCCTCGCCCCCTCCCTTGCCTCTTTCAAGACCCATCTCAAGACCTGTCTCTTCGACCGTGCTTTCGATCACCTTGCTTCCCCCCCCTACCCTCCACCCTCCCCAATTCCGACCCCCAGCGGGTTCAAAACACTGACTGTCCAGCTCCCTGCGACGTCCTCCCGACGTGAACAGCACTATACAAATGTAATTTTGTTGTTGTTATGCTCCTCTGTGGACTGAACTTCTCAATCAATACCAACATCAGCTTCCCAACAAACCAGCTCCCTTCATTAAGTTATGGTACTTTTAATAAAAACTTGTGAACCTTTAAAAACCTTTAAAGCTTGTAGAGCGCTTTGGGACTTACTCCTGAAATCAAGGGCACTATCAAATGCAAAGATTCTTAAAATATTTTGTTATAAAATGTGTGCCAGGAAAGTGTTCTAATTAAAATAATATTTTAATAAACTAAAAATTACAAACTAAAATTATAAAACTATATTTTTGATCTTGTTTTGAAATGTAATTTTGTTGTTGTTACTGCAGTAGTTTGTCGTGCGTAATAAGATGCTGTGGGCATTTCCCAATTTCTGCATTTGTGCTTAAAATTATGGCACTCTAAAGGACAAGTAACTGGGAATACTGATTACCAAGTTCAGAATTTAATTAAGCATGCCTGGGTTTGGTACTGAATGTCATTTTTAATGAGTATTACCTAGATTATTTCTTTAAGTTAACTTCCGCTTTTTAAACCACACTACATGTCAGTCTCTGGCTAATAGGTTACTGAAGGCCTGGCCTCAGCTTCCGCCAGTCCACAGTCTATGAATGATCATGTGGAGAAATGTGAAAGTGGCTTAGAATTAGTGTGCCTCTACTTTTCCATCCCTCCTTATCGGGAGGCAAATTGACTGCACTCAGTGTGACCTATTCCTTCTCCCTACCTTGCCATCTGACAAACCATTTAAGTTTAGGAACTCTCCTGTTTTGAAATTCGGAGGTAAAACTCCATCCCATCAGCTTCTTGTACCATTCCTTGATACTCCAATGCATAAAGCAATTTAGGGTTTAGTATACTTGTGTTGAATTTGTTTTGTAAATATAAAATATAAGCACAATTTCATATTTTTATGAAATCAATTGCTGCAAATTCAAAGCATTAAGGAAATTTTCTTTTCTTTTTTAAGTTATTGAGTAGTAAGCTTAAATTATTCAGGCTTCATAATTAGCAGATTTTAATATAAATTATTGACTGTAAATTGGGTTATAAGATTAGCATACTGGTGACATTCATCTTCCACTTTCAATTAGAGTGTCAGTTGTATATGAATCACAAGTATCACAGCACTTTCATCATTCTATACAGCACCTACATTCAGTTCAAGTCAGCAGTTAATATTCAATTAGTATTGCAGCCATGTCTTCACTGCTGCACACATATTGGCCTCTAGCATCTGATCTGAAATTCAATTTTGCTCTGCAGAATTGTATGTCGTATATTTTCTGTGAACAAAGCATTCTAGAAATCTCTCCAGAATTCTGATCATTTGCCAAGAAATTATTTAGAATGCAGTTATGCATGGTAGAATAAAACAGAATAAAAATAAAAACAATGCTACCTGCTAAAACAGACCGCATTCCAATCATACTTTTCCTAATTTCTCTGGTATAGATCCACACAATCACTTACACATCAGCCATACTGGTTGGCATTAATCTAAACATTATCTTTGCCCATTCAATACTATCTTAGTCCATGGTTTGGTGAGACCAACAAGGCTAAGTCAGGACCCATCAACATACATGCATACATGTGGGAGAAGGCAATACAATACACCATCCCACCAGTATATCCTGTGAAGCGCTTTGAAATATCTCAACAATGTGATAAAGTGCTGTATCAAATGCAATGATTATTATTATATGTAACCTAATACCCACTAGAGCTCTGAATGGTAATGCTCCAATAACATCCATTGTCTAATTGGTTAGGCTGTGGTTGAAGGATGAAAATTAGACAAGGCTCCTGTTTTTGATTAATATCCAACAACACCTATCATTTAAAACTGGAGGAATGATGATGTACAATTGAAATTGTTCTAGGTACATAAATATTAGTGCTAACATGTTCTCTATATTTTATAATAGAAAATAGCACTACAGAATCAAACTCTAGAGGAACCTGCTAACAGAACACCTCTGTGGAGTAAATTGCATGCTAGACTTTATTATAGCAATGCGATTGCTACTGATCTATAATGAAAAATCAAAACACTTCAATTTTGCAGGTCATAAATTGTAGTGGAGTACGTCTCAGAACAATGGAAAGGGGCACCTCTAATTACAATCTCTGAATGGATACAGAATGACTATTACACTTTGAATGTTTACATGGCTCTATTATAGCAAATTAATGGTTTCAGGGTCACAACTCCTTTTGCAAGGATTCATTTGGTTTGAAGTTAAATTCACAAAAATAAAGGAACGCGATCTATCCTATGCAGGGTCTTTGACTCAATTCTTGAGATGGTGAATCAAATTTCAATTTTAAAAGATTTCAATGCAGTAGAACTCAAACAAGTATATTAAAAAGGATCTTCACAGAGAATCCCATGAGACTGTGTTTATGAGCACAAGTCATTATGTGACTAACATTCAAGCTTTGTGCGCTTAACTATTCACTGGAGAAACAAATAAAAATTGACATTTGAACAGTTCAAACAGCTGATTTATTCAGAAATTGCTTACAAGAATATGACTAATTAAAAACCCAGGCAGAAGTAGTGGGTAAACACTGAATATGTGTCACTTCATGAAGATGAAAGTCTCATAAATCATGACAGAAGCATTGGGGTGCATTCTTCACACCAGTGAAGACATTTATAAGTGGCCTGTGGAGAGTCACCTAAACTTGAGTCATTTTTTACATTTTGATTTCTTTTCCCTATCAATTTTCTCCTCTCACATCTTGAAGGCAGTTATCATTCTGAATTACATGTTCACAAGTGTGACAATTGCTGGAACTCAATCAAAGTCCACTTTTATGTGTTACTCAAGATAGATTGTTGTGTAGACTATTTGCTGGGAGAGAGCCCATTGAATAGCAATCAGAGTACTTTTCCCCTCCTAGTGCTCCTATTGGTTTTGTGGCAGTGTGTGTTATTTCACTGTGTTTGCAAGTTGAGTGAACATTGGAGAAAGAATAGTAAAGGAGAGCTCAGCATTGGTTTCACAATGGCGTGGCAGAGGAGAAGAAATCTCAATAGTCAGGGCAAAAAATCCATGACTTTGTAATTCCCTGAATTCCCAAATTATTACACCTTTCACTTCCCTTACTCGTTCAGGTAGACCATGTCAGTGCCAGCTATCAGTTTTTAGTTTACAGGAAATGATTGGGTATTCTCAATCATTCAAAACACCCCGACGAATGAGAAATAGCTACATGATCATAGAATGTTAGATGCAGGTATCAAGTCTGTGCAGAAGTTTTGGCCCAGTTTAATCCCACTCTCCTGCTTGCTCTCCATACCTTTTATTATTCTTTTTCCCCCAAGAATCTATCTAATTTCACTTCAAAATAAATTATGATTTATTATCCAATAAATGAATCTCTTGAACCCTTCAATTAGATCATTAGATTAATAAAAAAAAATTGACAACTCTATCCACAACTATTTGTGGGACACTGATGTGGCACAATTGGCTGCTGTGTTTCACCCACAAAATATATAGTCAATTCACTTTACAGTATATTCTGTGCAATGCTTTGAGATGTCTCAACGACGTGATAAGGAGCTATATCAAATGCAAGGATTATTATTATTAACTGGTAGCACTCCTGTAATGGATAGCATTCAAATATCTGAATGCGAAGATCACCAAGCTTGGGTTCTTTCATTAAAACATTTATAGTCAAGACAGTCCGTCATTAAGACAATGTAGGCACAAACATACTTTATCTGTTGGACACAGAGGCCAAGAGCAAGATGAATAATCTTTTTGATCAATGTATCTCTCTACGTTTGATGTTTTGTGTGCTCATATTTCCTTACGTGAGGAAGACCATGTTCCACCACCATGAAAGCAGAGATTAAACCGCAAATAAACATAAGATTAATGATTAAAAAGCACTAGTTCTGCTTGTAGTTTTCATTTGAGCAATATGCCCTCTTTTGCTTTCCATTACTAATGTTGGTTTGATTTTAATGGACTCACTTCTTTGATAGCATCCTTGTGAATGTACACCACAGCTGACCTGACTGGCAATTACTTGAATCAATTTTTTGCAATGTAGTATTAGATCAGTGTCTAAAGTACTAAGAACATTAGGTGCTCCCTGATCACGATGACACTTCTGTATATTACATGCTGTTTTTTTGTTGTATTTGTCTTGCATAAATACAAATGAAAAATCAGCAAGAAAGGTTACCAAAACAAACAGTTTGGCCTATTTTCATTCACCGTGTTTACAAGATTTGCATTAACCTATAACTCCTCTTTTGACCTTCTGGTATCAGTATCTCTTTGCTCATCTTAATTTTTTCTTTGATTTTATTCTCTTGATTATTTTGTTCCCAAGGGCCACTAGCCAATCTGGATTATCACCTGCTACAATAGCATTAATAATAAGGCTTTATATTGCATTAATGCAATTTGGGGAGTTGAATTAAATCTGTAAATTATAATTTATCTAATGCCACATGAAGATGATTCCTTTTCACTGCTTGTAATCTTTTGTGGTCACAACTTTTCTTTGCAGTAGCTTTATGTGTCATGAAAATTATTTAATCAGTTCTTTTCTTTATGGGTTTTCGTTTTATTTTGTGTTAATCTAGTTCCATTACTCATTGTCCCCGCCCATATAATTCCTCTTTATGTCCCCTTCTCTTTATCTTAAGACAAACATAATGTGCATGAAAGGAATTCACTGCTACTTAAAAACCTACTTTTAATGCCATAAACTATTGTTATGCAGAGTTCAAATTTAAGCTATATTTAATTCTTATGTTTTATAGTTTGCGGCTTGGGGTAATGTTGCGATTAGAATTTCAGAATAATACTGCATCACTTAAACTGTTACATCATAAAATGAATATTGCAGAATTGGTATCTACTGAATATTACTTATTATAATGCAGAATAGCCATCTGTGCTGCAAATGCCT
This sequence comes from Callorhinchus milii, assembly GCF_018977255.1. Lineage (NCBI taxonomy): Eukaryota > Metazoa > Chordata > Chondrichthyes > Chimaeriformes > Callorhinchidae > Callorhinchus > Callorhinchus milii. The sequence continues at coordinate 16,044,417 of NW_024704748.1, read as the reverse complement.
ATGGTTTTAACATCTTAGGTTATAAGTTGTTAAAAACCAAATAAGCTGCCTGTCATTTATTCAAACCTCATGAGAACTGACTGAACTGAATAAAGCCAATTTTGTGAGAGCTCAACTCCTATTCAATGTATATTAGATAAGTATCTAACCCCATCCTTTATCATTTCTGCTTCAATGGTGCAAATTCCTCGGTGCTATTCAAATGTTTTTCCTGAGATTTCATGTAATGTTCTACATACGACTGCCTTAATTTCACAGTACCTCTGAGAACAACCCAACTAATACCTCCTGATCCAGGGGGTATTAGCTTTTATCAGAACATACTTTTGTATTAATATTTCAATTTTTTTCCAGAATTTGTTTTCATTTGAAACATTAGTTAATTATTCCCATTTTTCTATTCCATTTAAATTGTCACAATATCCTTCATGCACCCAAACTGCCCCTCAAAAATATGTACACTTGGCATAGACACAGACAAGTGTTCACAAGCCTTTGGTGTGCCGCTGGTAGGTGCATCAGCAGTAGGGAAAGAACTCTTTTTTTGTCCTAAGGTAAGTACCAAGTTTTTGCTCGGTAACTTTCTACTGTAAACATGACTGCAGTCAGGAATTCAGCGTGTGGGAATTAGTGAGCAGGACCGATATTCCAGCATACTGGTTGAGGTTAGTGATTTCAAAACTGTCGCAAACCACAACTTTCACAATCTATTATTTATACTGCCAGTTTATAGGAGGAAGCTGAAGCTTTCTGTCTTTCCAGAACCATTTATTAATTTATTTTTCACACCAATTCCTGCCATTTTCCATAACATTTATGTCAGTGGTAATAGTTACTCGATTATCCAAGTCCATTTGAAGTGACACAATTCAGTGGTATCAATATTCCCTGCATTTGATATAGCGCTTTTCACGTCTTCTAGAGGTCTCAATATCCACTTGTAGTAAAATATTCCACATCCTAAATGATTTCTGACTTTACCCTTTATGATTCTAGTAATAATCTTGAGTTTATGTACTTAACTGTCTCTCCAGTAAAGAGACCAATACCTGTCTTCACTACAACTCCTCTAACAGTTTGCTTCTCCTGCCATGTGTGCTGTTCCTCGGGGCTCTATCCTTGGTCCTCTACTTTTCCACATCTACTTCACCCTTGGTGATATCACCTAAGTACATTTCCACATATGTGTATAAGACACCCAACTTTATATGACACCCTTTTTGTCTCCACTCTCGACTCCAGACCACTGCTTTCTGAAAAACAACTTGTTAGGCATTAGGTCCTGTATGTGCTTTAACATTCTCCAACACAAGGTCTACAAACTTGAGACTTCTTGCTCATTTCCTGCCAGCGCCTCCTCACCTCAGGCACTATATCAGTTGCTTACTCGTGGAGCCTGTGGGGAACCTTGATGTCTGTTCCACCCTTGGCTTTCAGTTAAGCCTTTTATCCAGGCTCTGACCAAATCTGCTTTCCTCCAACTGCACAACATCACTTGCCTTTGCGATTACTGCACACTATTGTCAGGATACACCATTATCGGAAGGTACCCCATGATCAGAAATATATAAATGGTTGATCAAATTTCTGGATTATTATATGGAATAACCCAATTAGATTATTAAATCATAATCTGCATCATGATAAAATATGGTGATACAATAAGGGGTTGAGATGTCTGAAGTATTCAAAGACTATAGTAATGCCATAACTCCTAGATTAATTTATGCCACGGAAAACATCCCAAAGAATTCCCAACCCCTAAAAAATGCAAACTTAACTAATACTTACCAATCTTCACCTTTTTCTGTTCTTTTTACAGCAATAGCCAGTTTGCCTCTGTGATTAAATCATATGGCTTGGCAAACAGGGGTATTGACAAGCAGAGAACATCAGGATTTATCTAACTTGCATAGATAACAAAATAATCATGTTGAAAGCCATTCACAAATCATTCTGCACTGAAGGGAGTCAGAAATGAAAGAAATGCTCTTTTCCTCTGGTATTAATAGAAATCTTTTGATCTCATGGATCTTCAAGAGCATCAAAGACAATGCTCCATTTGAGAGGTATATTATTTGGAAGGTTAGCAAGGGCTGAAACTGGTACTGCTATTAATCACTTAAAATAGGGTAAAATTTACAACTTATAATTTCTTAAACAAAGTTTACTTTACCAATATTACAAATAATGTAAATTGTTCCTTTTTATGTTCCTAACAGCTGTGCCAAGGATGCAACCCTGCTTTTAGTTTTTATTGATATCCACTATATGTATTAGTTTTTTTCCCCCAGTATTGTAATGGTTACACAGTGCAGGTTTGAACTGAATAAAATCCAAAGTATGTGCCAGGTATCCCTAGCTAGCTTCTGTATAGAAAACAAGTAAGCTTGTGAATAAAATGAACTGTTCAGGCAAGAATAGTTGAATGGGACAATCCATCTCGCTCGCAGGATGAGAACAAGCTGGTTCCTTCAGGTAGGTGCTAGACAAGAATATTTTTCAGTTCAGAAAAGCTAATATATTGTTTCTAAGGAGCTTTCATGATTCCATTAGTGCAACTTGGAATGAACTGCACAGCAACTCTGGTAACCTTATTGTTCCCCATGGCTGCCGCTGCTAAAATCTTTCAAAGAATGCCATATTTAGTCAGAAGTAATAAACATCACTAAAACAGCTTACATCATTGAGCCAACAAGCTGGCTAAAATGAAAATAGACCAATTCCTAGTGGAAGCTGCAGCATTGCATCAGTCTTTATGTCAGATCTGTGTTATTTCATCAGGTATTTCAAATCATGGATAATTTGTGATTAAAAATCAAAAGCAAGTTTATTCTTTGTTTACTGGCAGTGTTGTAGAAGTCTGACTGTAGAGTGTTAAACTCACTCGGTCGCCGTTGTAGCTGGATGGGACGTGCGTTCCTCTGGGACAAACCCTGCCAGGAAGAGGAGGACGGAGCAGAGGGCCCAGCCTGTGCAGGAAAGAGAGGGAAAGGAATGGAGGGAAGAAGGTATAAAAACAAAAAAAGAAATAAACTAGTTATGTCAGGAATAACTTGGACAGAATCAGAATCAGACACATAGTGAAATTGCCTTTGGGAATTGAAAACAGCTAAAGTGCTGCTTTAGAACAGACTATACCCTATAACTTTCAAATGATTAATTTTAACAGGTCTCACACCAAACTGCTGCAGAAAAAGTAACTTGTAACATTGTATTTTAACTGGATTACAACCCACACATGGGAAATAGAAGCAACAACATTCCCATTGGTTCTGCCTGTTAGTAAACAGTGGATAATTTTTTTTTAAAGTTGTTATTCTAAAAAAGTCTCTCTTCAGCTTGTGCCTCATATTTCTTTCCTTCACGTACCCAGAAAATTCGATGCTCCTGCCCGAGAGTACGACAGAACAAGTTTATTGAGCACGTTCCTCCCTCACCTAGGTCTGTCTACTCATTGTCTCCCCATTATGGCACAATTGATTGAGAATTTGTCCAGTAAATTATAGCTCATGTTGCATATCGCTTTAATGACTTAATTAGTAATTGGATATTGACAATGAGAAGCAAGCATAAAAGGATTTTAGGAAAGTGACTGGGCAGATTGTGCTAGAGAGTGAAAGCGAATAAATAAATGTTCAAGTAATGGAACTAGTGAATCTAAACTGTTTACAAACATTACAGCTCAGACTTCTATCACTTCATGTAGCAGTGCATTGGGTTAACCTGGATTCTGTTATGCTATTCTGCTTTTTCTGAAATTTTGAAAATTTCCCTACTCTTAAGTTTCCTGTTATCCTATGCTTTGTTTTGTGACAAAGAAGGTGACCAGCTCTGACAGAACCTCTTATTCCGTTGCTACATGATATATGAGAACAACTGCATTTGATTTACTCTCCTAAGCAACGTGACTGAGATAAATAGTGGGGCTGAACTTGTATTCCACCATTCTGTGGCATTTGAATAATGTGATATCTCATTGTCTCAATACTTCTGCATTTAATGTACTTTCTGATGTACTATTGTTGACTGAAGGTATATTTATAAGTGAGGAACATGAGGGAATAATGGCAGAGAACTTTTCCAGTGCAGAAAACAAGCCAATGCACCAAAAATAAAACAGTTCCCTTGTGATTTACAATGTTTCGAATGCTACAGAAGGCAAGATAAACTCAAGAAGAAATCAAGCCATTTCTCGTCATACAGCTTGTCTACAATCCACACAATCTGATGTAATATACATAAATTACATTAGAGTCAGGAGATGCTGATGACCGCTATACTAGAAATACCACTACAGTTCTCAAATTTAAGTGTTATTTGACAAATGTAAATCAGTGCATGAGGCAGAACCCCAGGTAGCTACTTTGCCAGGTGCTCCAAATCTCAAGAACAGTTTTCACACTATTGTACACTCAAAAAACAATGCTCAAGCGAGTTGTTCGAATTTGGAATGATCTGTCTGAAAGGGTAGTTAAGTTCGATTCGATAACAGCTTTTAAGGGAGAACTGGACAGGTATCTGGGGAAGACGGGTTTGCAGGGTTATGGGGAGAAAACTGGTGATTGGGGTTAGTGAAAGTGACTTGCTCTGTCAAAGAGCCGACACAGACTCGATGGGCCGAATGGCCTCCTTCTGTGCCATAACATTCTATGAATCTAAAAAAAATCTATGAATTGTTAAACTCTGAAAAAACCAACAAGAATTTGTCAGTGTTACTCCCTTGAAACAAGCTACACTCCCAAATAAACCGGTACATATATATTAGGCTATACAGTATATATATATTAGGCTATACTGTATACAGTATTCATTGATCTATCATCACCAAGATTTCTGCTCAAAGGACATACTGGACTGGATAAGACCATTGAATTGTATCTGCTTGGTCTCAAACTTATTATTTTTGAAAAGAAAAATAAAGCTAAACTAATCCATTTATCATACCGCTCAAGTGAATTATTCACTAAATAGCTATCTAATTCTCTCTGCCTCATCCTAGTCCCTGGGCAGTTGTTCCACCAATTCACCAATGCCTCATAGTTTCTACCCAGAAGACAGAAACTATCAGACTGTGAACAAACATTAAATGTATAAATTCCATATCGTGACAGATTGCAATTCTGTAACAATAATTTTAAACAGCTTTTGTAAAGATTACAACAGTGAGATTTTCAATTATAAATTTCTTGTCAATTGCAATTTAAAATACTGAAGCAGACTCTTAAATATTATCTGAAAATATTATTTTATTTAACTGATAATTTGAGGTTGAACAACCATTTGCCCTTATATAGCATCTTCATATAAGAGAACGTTTCAGAAGTCCTACAAAGATGGAGTAATACTGAACTGGGAGAGTTGGGGGAAAGGGAAGAGGTATTGACTATATTTTCAATATTCATATTGAAAGAAAGTTTGCCTGCCAATAGTTGTATTAGGTGGGCAGGGAAAATGAAGGAAGCCATAGTTGGCAGAGCGACAGCAGTTGGTGGGGGAGTAGGATTCTAGAAAATTGTAGAGGTAGGATGGGGCAAAGCTCTGGAAGCAATTGAAGTTATAAAAATAACTTAAAAATTGTGAATTCAGTTTTAATTCGGATGGTGTTCCTCTTTAAAAATTACAGAAAGCTTCCAAAATAATATAGAATTTAATAATTTTCTGCAATTCTACAATCTTACATTTTAGGATGAAATGGTGTTAAAGGGTAAGGCTAGGTGAAATTATGGGCACTTATAATTTTCTGCTATTTTAGATACTTTTGGATTGGTTGCACAGGCAGCAGTCTCATTACATTGGCGTAAAGCAGTGTCACACCCGGAGCATGATGTTACATAATCAGCAGTATCTGACCTACAGCATGAACCTCATTTTAACTGTCCTAAGAAACGGGAAACAACAATTATAAGTGAAGGCTCCAGCTACTAAAATCTACCTAGTGACCTCTGATGGGGCTTGGTTATAATGCCTCCTCTCCCCCCGCATGGTTGAACAGCTTGTCTAAGTTACACGTGAAGCATGCAACTTGGACAAGTCATTAGAGAGCTGTGAGTACTCATGGAGCGGGACTCCAAAATACCTTAAGAAAGGGAATGAACACAATGGAAGAAAATTTGTGAATTAGAACAAATATTGAAATCTAAAGGTCCAAGGAAAATCGTGCTCAAAAATATAATCTTCGATGAATAGGGAACATTGCGCTCATCAGGCTCAGGCCTGCTGCATGTCTCCCGCCCTACCCGCCCTACCATCGATGGCAAGGCTTTCAACTCTCTGCCCCCACACTTTAGAACTCCATCCCACGGTCCCTTCGCCTCGCTTCCTCTCTTTCCTCCTTCAAGGCCGGTCTCAAGACCCTTCTCTTCGACCGTGTCTTTGGTCTCCCTCCCACCTCTCTGACTTCCCTCACCCCTACACCACCCCTCCCCATGCTTGGGCCCCGACAACTGACTGTTCAGCGCTTTGGGACGTCCTCCCGACGTGAAAGGCGCTCTACAAATGTAATTTTGTTGTTGTTGTTGCAAGCTTAAATGAGCCTTCACTAAAATCAGCTGTATACTAAAAGGGCCATGCGTACATAAAAATATAATAAACATATAATTTACTGCAGATCATTATCCTTCCTTACAAGCCAACACATCATTAACAGCAAATGATGGCCACCTTTATGTGGTTCATAAAATGTTCAGCAATGCTGTTCGAATTCAAAAAGATAAAGGTTGTCAAAGGTCAACATGCCTTGTCACTCAAGCATCCACTTCTCTTTCAGTATTCATATTGAGCCTTTGCTATCTAATATTATTGGCACAACAATGAATGCTAAGGAAAAAATGTCAATTCACCTTTTTCAGCTCAAAAAGGAAGTAAACAATTGGTACACTCTAATAAAATTTATTGGAGGGAAAGTGCAAAAGGCCGTTTTATTATTTATTATTTGTAATCTAAGGCTGGATGTGAGAAAGAATTTGGTTTCCTGCTTTTTCCCTTATGACTTATCTTCACAGAATGAAGTGGCCTCATTAAATCCTGACATTGAGGCAGAAATTCAATTATTTTAAAATAGTATTCACACTTAAACTGTGATAGTTGCCATTAATGTAGGTCTATAAAATCTCATCTTTTCACAAATTACTCCTGAGGATCTGTGTAGAGGAAAGGATAGAGTAAGAGCAAACCATTTAAAATATTTTTGGTTAAATATATAGGGATTGCAAAGGCTTGAGTAAGCAGATTTTACAGAACAAGGTTGTAGATCATTATAAATAATATCCTCCCGATTGGAATGCACAGTATATTATTAAACTCCTTGCTGTTTAACCTTGGGTAAAGTTGCCATCTAATCTGTTTGTCACCAGCACAGCTGGAGAGTTGTTGGTTGGAAGTTCAAACCAACAATATAGTTTTTATTGAAAATCCTTTCTCTCATGAGCACAATATTATTCAATTGGTGTTATCAAGTTACACGTTAGATGAGCAGGATCACACCAAATAAAGGAATACAGAGAAGCAGAGCTCTAATTTAAAATTCACTACTGCTTGGTTTGCTTATCGTCGGTGGAATGTGCATGACCCAACAGTGCAATTTGCAGGGTGGCTATCAGTGTAGGCTGCATTGAGAAGAGAAATCTGGACTAACCAGAAAACACCACCATGGAGGAATAGGGGTGGACAGGTGCACAGTCAAGTCCCAGTGTCTAAGGGAAACAGGGAGGCTTGACTGAGAGAGGACATTAGAGCCAGATGAAGATTGGATTTGGGCAAAAGTGACAGGAAAGGAATAATTAGCAAAGGAGTATGGTTGGATGAGAGTAATTGGGAGGCAATATGTGGCAAAGGTAGTGAACAGTTTGGGGTGTGCGTAAGGACGAAAATAATAATAATCCTTACATTTGTTGCAGTGCCTTTCATTTCAGGAGCATATCTCAAAGCCCTTCACAGAATTCACTGTAAAGTGTAGTGACCGAGTCAATTTTTAGGTGAACACGGCAGCCAATTTGTGTACAGTAATGTCCCGCAAACAACCATGAAGTGAACAAATTTTATCTGGCTAAATTAATGAATGAATCATAAAAGGCAAGTAAAGAATGAGAGTCTAACCAAACATAACTATGGGAAGATGGCACCAATTATAAATAGTTATAACCTTACTCCATTGCCTGCCTCAATCCCGTCTACTCCAATTACCTTTAGGACTCTGTTTCATTGCTGATAAAGGAAACTCTATCTCTGGGTTTATGATCAAATCAAGGTAGAACAGCAGCATGGGAGCCTCCTTTTTCGGCTGTCAGAACAAAATGGGTTTGAGCACATTTAGCTCCATTCCTAGTGGGCATGGTCTCAATGCACAAAATAACTCAATTTGGCAGAGATTAGTAACCTGATTCAGAGAATATGATCATGGAAAGAAACATCACATCGGTACATTAATGAACATTGTTCTGAGGTTTACAAAGCACATAATTGTCTTCTTTGGTGGCCTAGTGTACACAGTAACGCCATCTGATAGAACATTAATCTATGCAAAGCAGAAATTCACACACTGGAACCCTTCTTTGTGCTAAATTAGCTGATTTCAGCAAGGGCAGTTGTTCCAGCATAGTAGTTGACTGCAGTCCTCCTGGACTAGGGAGTGGGNAAAAACGTTTAGGAAAAACTGCTCCCAGGTCCTAGCCACGAACCAAAGGTGGAAAAGTATGTGATGCCCTCCAATGTCAAATAGTTTGATAACACTCATTATGTAGATTGAAATATGACTGATGACTACTTAGATACCAGATAATTTCCATTTGGTGGAATTATGCCCCAGCTTCAGTATACATTGCTCCATGTATGCATGGACCACGGACACGAGTTACTAAGCTGGACCTACACATGCACAGGATCCTCCAAAAAAAAATAATGTTACATTGCTTTCCAAGAAATTACATAGGCATTAGTATTTCTGTGTTGTGCAATGTTCTTCATTTACAGAGAAGAGTAAAATTCAAATATCTTACTTTTAAGTGATTCAAATTTTCTGAATGAGTCTGGGTATTACACATGTGGAATCTTTTGCACCAGTGGTATATGAACCTAGCTAGAACTTTGGAAAAACTAAAATGATACAAACCAGAAGTGATGTGGGACATGACAGGGACCTCAAATATCCAGTACTTCTGAACAACTTAGGAGTTGCTTCCTGCAGCGCCAGTTATGATTGTACCTTTCCACGGTGTCTTCCCGACGTGAAAGGCGTTTTACAAATGTAATTTGGTTGTTGTTGTTGTTGTTGTGTCTATCAGTTCTATTAAACTATTATTAATGGAAGAGTCTAATTCATCTGGCAACACCATCTGAGTTATTATCACTAACTTAGAAAATTAATGGTTGGTTTATAAACATGGCTGACAGTTAACAGATCCGGTCCCAGCATGCTTTTACAGGAGTAATAACATGTATATCTGCAAGACTGATATCATGGTACAGGTTGAAAATGACTCTATAATGCTACTTTTCATTCTGAGCAAAGTGGTCATGTAATATACCAAACATCTGGTCAAGTAAAACAAAACTTTTCAAAAGATGCTAGGATAGTTGAAAGGTGACTGAAAGCTAGAAGAAATTAACTCAAACAAGAGGTTCTTTGCTTTTTCAAAGACATGAGTAAAACCTGAGAAGCTTGAAAACAACATAACAATTGAAAATTATAAAATTCTTATTCTTTATACTATAGATTTAAAAAAAATCAATATCACCATTATCCTGAGAATAGTAGCGTGCACATAATATAGATGAAAGATCAAAGATCAGCGTGAATTGGGAACTGGAAGTCCAAGGAGTAACTCGAATGGCACTCAAAACAAATGTAAAATGCATATTGTAACCTTATTATTTAATATACTGTATTTGGTATTTTAAATGACCTTGAGTAAACTGGTAACAATGCTTTAAAGGAGATCTGTATTTTTTTAAAATGGAAATAACTCAGAAAAGGATATAGTTTGGGTTGATAATAATATACATGTAATGAATGTAACATTTCACATGTGAAAATCATTACAACCCAAAGCCATTATTGTTTCAGGCATTTACAAATGGCACCCCTACCAATAACTTTTCAGGTGACAATACCCATTCATCATACTTGTAATAGCATTTGTGCACTATATAACATATGAAGTAGGGATTGTTTCTGATGAGCATACTGATGATGGGCTATTCCAAATGCTTCATGTCCCCCTGTTTTCAAATAAATGAATATCAACATTAATAGAGAATTACTAAATACTTATTAAAAATCTTCTTTGTAAGATAGAAATGCGTAGGAACAGAAAGACCATTGTGATTCAACTGGCTGGTACCAAGAAAACAAACACTTGTACAAAGCAATAGTGAGGATCAGAATTGCAGTTAAAATGGCAACTGTTACTTGCTCAACTACATTTATTACAACTCCCCCAAATTATTACATTTATTACAACCCCCAAGCCTCAATTAACTGAAAAATGAAAATGATCTTGCACGGTACTTATTGAGTGTAAATTTACTGTTAGTGGACAAGTTGCTCCTTTAACTGTCCAACAAATACATCATGTATCTTATTTCAATAGATGATAATTTATAAACCTTGCAATTTTGTCCTGAAAAGTATGAATCCTTAATTGATGAGCATGAATCTAGATTTCTGTTCCTTCAGCAAATGTGTTATTTTAATGGATAGGTCTACAATTTAATCTATTCTACAAGTAGAAATATCTGGAATATGTAAAACTGCACGGTTCTTGTAAGAAGGGGATTAGCTCCTGGGGTGTATTCTAATTGCCACACAATTTGTATTAATCAAGGATTAGTTACAGAGAATCATTTCAAAATCTGAATTTACTCAGTGAAACCAGAACATGCTAGAAATGCACAAGAGTTGATCAGCATGGATCAGCATTTTATGAGTACCCCCAAACTCTTTCAGAAGCTAATTGATCTGCTGTGCATTTCTAGTACTTTCAGCTTTTATTTCCAGCATTCACATTGTGTCTTTCTATCTCTTACTTTACTCGAGTTTGGATCTGTTGTATTAAACTCGACCTCAGACCATTCCAGGGAGTGTTTTGTACTGCCTGACTATGCATCTTCCTTGACAAAGCATGCAAGAAAGAGACCTGAAATCAGGTTTCTGTCAATCCTTTGGATAATTACAAGGAGGTGTGCAAAATTGCTCATGGTGAACACATCTATTGATTTTGTTCTTCTCTCCCTGCTGATTACTCAGTAGCTCTCTAGTATGTTTGGTATTTGACAATACAATTCTGTAGCATGTAGAATTTTATTGCAACCTTCTGTCAGACACTGGAGAGAGAAAAGTTTTGTTATTCTTGTGATGAAAGCTTTTTTATTCCCCAAATCAAAATTAAATGTATACAATGTGACACTGCAGAGATTATTTTATGAAAAATTATTCAAATTTACCATTTTAAATAGAGCAGAAATCATTTAAAATCAAAATGTTCTTAAATTGGTATTTAAGTAACATGTTGCTTTCTAAAAATCTAATTAAGGGTACATGAAGCATTGAATCAAGATGTAGAGTTACAGAGAATGAATGATAAGCACAAAAAATGCACATAAGGTGTTGAGATAGCACCAGATGCACAGAAGAGTCGAACTTACATGAGTTCCTTTATGGGCAGTTTGGGTAGTCTTATCAACACATGAAGCCGCTACTCCTTTTATGTCATGGCTCTCTTTTTGACAATTACACTTTATGCTCTGTGTGGAATCAAAAAATAAGAGTTAGTCTAATAAGACTGTTCATTCTACGTACCACTATTCTAGACATTTTAGTCACTAACATCACTTTGGGACTCTGCTGCACTCTAATAGCCTAATCACCCCTGCAAAAGCCATTTAATGAAAGCATCCAAAAATGAACAGTTCGAAACCAGTCAATATCAAAACAAGTTCAAATTCTAATTGGGTCTCAAACTAAAAAGTTGCTGTTATTAAGCTATCCTCCACTAGATATAATGCCCCTTGTTAAAATAAAATTAGATGTTTCACTGTTAATGTGATGACATCAATAGAATGGCACTTTACTATTTTATTATTGTCGTTTCACATAAATATTTATGACTTTGCATATCAATCATAGGTATGTCTGCTTTCATATTTCAGTCAAGAATACTCTACCACTCTTGTAAGAATTTCCCTGGCATTCTAGATTTTATTGGACACTCCATAGCTCCCAGAACAATGGTTGCTGTATTATATCCTATTGAAAATAATGATGCTCTTTAATTTTATAATGGCATTATGACATTACCTTTGGCATATTTTTCTCTGCAAACTCCACATAAAATACTGCGCGCCTCGCCAGCTTTTGTATTGTTTCCAAATATGTTACTTACACCGGGTGTGTTGTATTTCAATGTGGCTATTGATGAATTAGTAATAAAGAAATCCATAATTTGTCATGTGGTGAGTAAATACTAGTGGAAAAATATTTAATTATGTACTCATTAATAATACATTTAATGGACAAAGATTCAGGAGATGTCATGCCGTGTCATACATCCTGAGGCAAAACAATCTCTTGCAGTAATGAGTTGCTATCCTTATCATAATGTCCTTATTCTAATCAGGAACAGATGGAGTGTACACTACCAAAAGAACAGGAAAATTTGTTCTTTCACCAGCTGCTAGATGGCTTCCTTTATAGTGTCCTGGTCAATGACAGGTCTTCTCAGCTCACTGAGGTAATTCAGTAATTAAAATGAAGAACTGTACTATTCATAATTATTTGTACCATATAAAGACTGACATAGAATATTTTACGTTATATAATGTTCTTCACAGTCACTCATGAAATGCATTTTCTATGTGAAAGGGAACAGGGTATAAATGAACACTTACAAAGAAACCATGTTGGGTCCCATAGATCTAGTAATTATCAACTGTGACAGTACATTCTGCAGCAAGAAGAATGTCTCAAGAGCTATACTGTAGTTGAAATAGGTCATTAATTGAACTACATAAAGACCATAAATATCTGAACCAACAAACAGGTGAGCCAAGAAATGAAGATAGATTTTAATGAGGATAAATATGTTATGCATAATAATAATAATAATAATCCTTGAATTTGATGTAGCACTTTTCACGTCTTCTAGAGTCTCAAAGCACTTCACAGAATATGCTGTAAAGTGAATTGACGGTATATTTGTGGGCGAAACACGGCAGCCAATTGCGTACAGCAGTGTCCCTCAAACATTCTTGGAATGAAAATGACCAATTTATTATTGTTTTGTTTTTTGGAGGGATTATTATTAGGCGTGTGGAGTAAGGAAACCTTGCCCAAGATTTTGCCCTGTCTGGAATTGAACTCAGGTGTCTCGCTTGCAAGGCGAGTGCTCTAACCACTGAGCTACATTGAACAATACCCAGAAAACATATCCAAACCATGCAAGGATGTCCATGAACAGAGATAAAAAAAGAATAGGATTTTAATGTGATCTTTCACTGAAGATTATCAGACAAAGTGAAGTTGCTATCAACAAAGCTAATTGCTCTGGGATGCCACCCGGCATGGAGGGCATGATATAAATGCAAGTCGTCGTTGTTGTTGTTAATCAAATAATCGGCTTGCATGTTGAGCCATATAACTAAGCCACAATAAATTATTCTAACCTTGCAGTGGCCTCTAGATCACCTGTGATCCTATCATCCTTTGTACAAATATTAACTTTTTGTAAAAATTAACTATTTAGAAGCTTCCAGAGCAATTCAATTGATTTAAAAATTAACTTGTGAGTTGGAAATGCACAAGCTGCAAACAAATATTTATTTGTTGACTTCCAGCCAATTCTAGCCAACAAACCTAATCAAATACTAAATTATACTTTGATGGCATTGACCACAAGTGAAAAGAAGTTTCACCATGTATGGATGGATGATGAGGGCACATTTGGAAGGTAATGTGCAGTTTTGAGCATCCTATCCACAAAAGGAGATTAACAAATTTGGCAAAGACAGGAGCAACAAGGACGATTCTAGACCTTAAAACTTTATATTAGCTTATTATTATATTAATTGGAAACAAGGCAGGGTCTCTTCCTGACATGAAAACCAGACCTCCTTCAGATGTTTTACAGTCCTGCACTCTAAACAATGATTTACCCTAAAAGATGGATCTGTGAAAATAATAATAAATAATAATAAAATAAATTGCATGATCAAGACTTTGGGTGGCTAAGAGGGTGTGAAGTTGAAAACCCTCTCAATCTCTAGCCAGTTAGTACAGCTTGGAAAGCCTGCCCTATCAAGGATTTTTCACTGGTACTTTTTAAAGTTTCTTGGAACATATGTGGAGTACCATAGTGTCGTAGTTAGCACCCAGGTTCAATTGCCGGGCAGGGCAAAACCTTAGGCAAGTTTCCTTACTCCAAGCACCTCGGTTTACCTAGCAGTAAGTAGGAAAAAAATGTTTGTGGGACATTGCTGTGCGTAACTGGCTGCTGCATTTTGTCCACAAAATACTGTAATTCCACTTTACAATATATTCTGTGAAGTGCTTTGAGACATCTCAATGATGTGATAAAGCACTATATCTAATGGAAGGATTATTATTATATTACAATTGCATTAAATCTAGGTGAAACTGGTGATAGAGCTCATTAGTCTTTCCCATGAAATGGACAACTTTTCGGTTGTTATTTATTTGGTTGTAAGTAGCTAGATACACTGGTAGTGGAACTAGAAAGGATTAAAGTCATGTTCCAGTAGTTTGTAAAATTCCAATTCTTAATGTTGCTTTGAAGGTGAAGTCTGCACCAAAGATATTGCAACATACAGAACACTAAAACAAGAGGCTCTGGAGTTCTATCAATTTGAATTAGAAAACGTTCAGCAAAACAAAAGCAAACATGTCTGCTATAGTACATTTACTCTTGAACAATGTTATTTATAACTTCCTACAAATTGAATATTTTTCCAATTTTACATATATTATGACAATGGCATTTGAAAGCGAAAGATAGTTAATGCTTCAGATGTATCACTCTTTCAGAACATAAAATTCTGAGTTTAAAAGCAGGAAAAAACAAGTGCTGACGAATGATCATCACTCAAACATTAATCTAATTATTTTACCAATGGAGGAATCCATTGATGAAGAAAATTCTGAGAGCTATTCTATCTCCATTTATTCAACTGTTATGCACTTATGCAGTGCATTAAGGACTGCTTTCATCTGGTGAAATTATAAGAGGAGAATCCTTCAAGCTTGGCAAATGCAATTAGCCACAGCAGAAGCAAAACTTGCCATTTTAGCATTACTGTGACTTCCAGGTTTCACTTAATAGCAATAATACTTGCATTTGATTGAACAATGGTATAAACAATTGTTAATGTTTCAGTTCTTCATTGATTACAAAACCAGTCTCTAAAGTTGTTTAAAACTAAATATTCTGTACACCCAAACAAAAACCTTTGTCAAAGATATACTCATGAAAGCAGGGCCCTTTAAAGCAAGACTAAATTTAACCATTTTACTGCTTTGGAGAGAGGGAGGAAGGAATAGAGTGGCTGAACAGATGTAAATTGGCATCTACAATTTTAAAAGTATTTTGAATTGGGTGTCTTCGGTTATAATATTTATAACCAAAAGAATTTAGTTAACAATTTGTTCAAACATTTAACTGAGATCACACACTATTTCTAAAATAAGAAATTTTAGAAACTAATTTACAAAAAATAGTTAATATATTCAACAACACAATAGTTTGAAAAAGTTAAAATAATTTACAATATGGTATTTATTTGAGCTGGATGGAATGTAAGCAGCAACAGTGATAAATGAAAGGTTGCACTGATGTGTTTAAATGAACAATTAACCGATCAGCATTTACAAGAGCAATAATGAGGTAATTAATCTATAGCCTACATACATATTGATTTACGATTGGCGAAACTAACCATCTTAAGTAATATAGTTTCCCCAGAATTGCTTTTCAAATTCAACCTGCTTATGACCATCATTAATATTCTTTTTGGGTTAGAGCATATTTTGAAAAAAATTACATTGTAATGGGGGAAACAATCTACAATGAGTTATTGAACTGAACAGTGCAAGAAAACTGATTTACTAATTTACTTAGTTGAAATGACAGGATCACTGAAGCATTCTAGATAATGTTCTGTATCTGAAAATGTTAAAATGTATCTCTTGTTTTGGACTCAATTGATTCTAATTTATCTTCAAGAAGTCATTAGCACTCCATGCTGAAATAATGCAAAATAAATGGAGATATAGAACAACAACTTGCATTTGTATATCACCCTTCACGCAGGACAGCGTCTTGGAGCGCTTTTCTATTCACATCATTCTTAAGGCCAAAAACAACCCCAAAATCCTGTATCCACTACCCATCACCTCCTCCATGCCCCTTCTGAAGCACCCTTGATCCTCACCTCCAAAGCCAAGTGTGAAGAAGTCCTGGACTTCTTTATCTTTACAGTAGTTTACTGTATTGAATATATTGGTGCATATTAATGCAAAAGAGACAAACTTGCTCATTTAATTGTTTTAGCTATAACTGGAAATGAGAATTTCCTTACATAGGCCATGTAGTGCCTTGACATGGCAGCACTGATGCAAGGAAAATAAATTCTTTGTACACTTGTGGCATTTTACAGGGAGTTTTCTTTCAAACCAGATGTTGCCTAAATTGTTCTAAAGCAAGAGTAGTTGTGCACAACGCTCTTCTTGTTTCACTTTCGCTTTGTGACCAAGTATTAATAATACTGCATAGTCTTGCATTTAAAATGTCTCTAATTTTAAAGGTAAGAAAGCTAGTATTCAGGATAGTGCAAACCACGGCAACAATACAGCCATAAATGTGATTATATCATGTTAGAGTAAACAGAAATCACTGATGGCATTTAAGAAATGTTTATTTAGTTTACATTTACATTACATATAATGTGGTCCTTTGATATTGTTGGCCTAAGGACTAATGTGAAACTTTGGGGGCAGCATTTAATAAAGGTAGCAATCCTTACATTTCTGATCCAATGCTAGTAAGCAGCTTGGTTCGAAACTAGCTGATTTTAGCTACTGGAATTAGATGACCAGTGACCTTGAATGCACAGTGCAAATTTCAGTTTGCATTGCAGTAATCATATCAAAGGTGAATCAGCACATCACATCTTATCTAACCCATCATCGGCCACAAATGAGATCAAGCTGAGCTGGTTGTTCACATTCTTAGCCCCATGATAAACCACTGTTTGTGTTTGTGGTGTGGCTCAGGTTGATGGGCAGCATCACAAGCTACTATACTATCTTGTATTTTAAACTGTTGAAGATGTAAAGGGATAAAAGAATAAAAACTAGATGTTGCATTTGACATACTTAAGAACATGGAGTCCTGTAGCTTAGTGGTTAGAGCACTTGCCTTGCAAGCGAGACACCTGGGTTCAATTCCAGGCAGGGCAAAACCTTGGGCAAGTTTCCTTACTCCACACGCCTAATAATAGTTCCTCCAATAAACAAAACAATAAGAAATTGGTCATTTTCAATCCACAACTGTTTGCGGGACACTGCAGTGTCAATTGGCTGCCGGTTTTGCCCACTTGCGCTTTGAGAGGTCGAGAAGTCCAAATAATAACAATGTTTGGTATTGCATCTTCGAACATTTCTGTGATGCATACTTATTTATCTCTTTTGAAAGGCAATGATAAAAATACAGTATTACTTTTACATTTTCATTCAACTCAATGATTGAAATAACAATGGATTGCTGAAATTTTAAAATAACAAACTGTAATCAGATAGTGAATAAGTAAAGGTACAATGACTTCAGTTCCAATTCCAAACTGATAGTGCTAGTCTAAGGAGCTGGTCATTAGAGAAGTCAGAAGATAGAATGCTTAACTATTTGCTCCACTAATTCATTTGATTTAACAGTATGAATTTGAATTACGGTTTTGATCTTAATTGGGCTTGTGTGCCTCAGTTGGATGGGTCTTGGGTATGCTTGCCTACGTTGGGTGAATTTGAATCTTATGAGCTGCTTGCAGCAGTTGACTGAATTTTAGTGGCTTTCTCAAGTTATTAGATAAAGTACCAAGTTATTTTGAGTAATCCCAACTCAAAGTAGGGTAATTTTTATTGTTCAAATGGAAACATCCTGCACATAACATTGAGCCCTGGTCACAAACTGGTTAAATGCAATATTTCATGCTTTACTTAGAACCTGGTACTGAAGAGACCCTTTTTTTTTAGTTATACAACACTTGCCTGCGCACAAAAAAAAGCACACAAACACACACACAACAGTACAGTTTTGGCTTGCATCATTATTGCATTTTACAGTACTGATAATTAAAAGGAAGGAACTTTTAGTTTTCATGGTGAGGAAACAGAAGGTGATGATAAATTGAAAAAGGTGCAGCTGAGGAACAATGATTAGCAGAACGTCACAAAGGCGAAGGTCTGTTCTGTGTCTGTTCTGAAGGTCTGTTCTGTGTCCCTTGCTGTTAACACTATTCATAAATTACTTAAGAGAGACCTTCAGAATTTGTTGTTGATACTAAGTTTTTTAGGAAGGTAATTAATATAAGGAAGATAAATATTGTATAAAAAGTGATCCAATTGAGCAGATGAACCAAAGAATGGCAAATGGATTTTAATGTCGATAGATACAACACAATTCATATTTGATCAAAAATAAGAAATATGTACACATTAAAGGGGTGACTATTTGCAGCAGTGGAGAAGGAAAAGGAGTTGGGCGTGATTATTGATTATTTACTGAAAGTTTTCTCTCAATGTCAAAAAGCTTGGTTGGATCTTGAAGGCAATTGACTGGAAGATTGAGCACATTAATCTTTAAAGTTTTAAATTCTGAAAAAATAGAGTAAGAGTTATCACTGGTGGATTATAATAATAACAATACATATATTTGCTATAGTTCATTATTGCATCATTAAGGTGTTTCAAAGCGCTCCACAGGATTTTACAGTGAAGTGTCGTGACTGTGTATTTGTAGGAAAACACAGGAATCAATTTGTGCATGGCAATATCCCATCAAAAGCCATGAAGCAAATGACCAATTTTATTTATGCAGTTGTTGACCAGGACACTGGAAGAACCTCTATTCTCTTTTTGAATAGTGCCATGGGATCTAACGGTTTCTCCTCCAGCCCCCGCACTGTCACGTCTGATGTCCCCCAGGGCTTTGTCCTTGGCCCTCTTTAATATCTACATGCTCCCCCTTGGTGAAATCATCTGCAGACATGGGGTCAACTTCCACATGTATGCGGATGACACCCAACTCTATCTTTCTGCCTCCACCCTGAACTCCAGGAACAATGCTGTCCTGACAGACTGCCTGTCGGACATCAAGTCCTGGGTGAGGGCAAACTTCCTACAGTGGATGTGAACAAAACTGAGGCCCTCCTGATTGGCTCGTGCCAGTGCCTCAGCACCTCAGGCTCTGGCAGCATCAACCTCCATGGTTGCACACTTCAACTCACCAGCCAGTCAGGAACCTGGGTGTCTTGTTCGACCCTCACGCTGCTGAACTCTTGTTCCTGCCTTCATCACCTCCAGGCTTGACTATGCAAACACCCTGCTTGTCGGCCTTCCCAACTCCTCCCTCCACAGGCTGCAGATAATCCAGAACTCTGCAGCCCGTATCCTCCCGCACCAAACTCCGTGATCCCATCTCCCCCATTCTAGCCCGACTCCATTGGCTCCCTATCCTTCAGAGTATCCAGTTCAAAATTCTGGTCCTCATCTACAAAATCCTCAATGGTCTTGCCCCACTCTATCTCTGTGACCTCCTAACCCTTTACCAACCCGCCTGCTCCCTCCGCTCAGTCGGCTCCGGCCTGCTCCACATCCCCCAAGCCAACCATTGGCAGGAGAGCCTTCAGCCACTCTGCCCCTAACCGCTGGAACTCCGTCCCCCAATCACTCCGCCTCACCCCCTCCTTAGCCTCCTTCAAGTCCCACCTCAAAATCCTCCTCTTCGACCATGCCATCGGCCACCTCCCCTCCCTTCTCTCCCCTGACCCCAGCTCGGGTCTGAAATGCTGTACGCTGTCCAGCACCTTGGGACGTCCTCCCAATGTGAAACACGCTGTACAAATGTAATCTTGTTGTTATTGTTTAACGTCTATCTTAACAAAAGATGAATATCTCATTTGAATGACTTAACCTCTGATAATGCAATACTCCTCCTATATCGCATTGGAATGTTAGTGTAGATTGTGAGTTCAAAGTCCCGACATAGGGCTTGAATCCACAAGCTCTTAGAGGCAAGAATTTGCACTAATTTTACACTGATTTTATTTATGCAGAGAAGCATCCATGATATCCAGATACTGTCTGTTTGTATTGAGTAAGGTGAGATATCATTGCTTAACCACTACTGTGTTAGGTGGTTGACCAGTGAAGGAAATCTAATAATAATAATAATAATAATCCTTGCATTTGATATAGTGCTTTTCACGTCGGGAGGACGTCCCAAAGCGCTTCACAGAACACACTGTAAAGTGAATTGACTGTATATTTGTGGGCGAACGCAGCAACCAATTGCGCACAGTGATATCTCACAAACAGTCGTAGATTGAAAATGACCAATTTATATTATTTATTATTACCCCAGTGAAAGGGAAGGTAAAGCCAACTTTTATCCACTAATTTTCTCTCCCCCTCTTGAGGGGAAAATAAAAATTTGGTGGATAAAAATTGATGAGAAAACTACCATCTACATGTTACTGAATGACTGAACAATCAATTGCTTTACTACCAATTCCAGTTGATATCTGGACAGCTCAGATTCCACAGTGAAAAACAACTGGTGTCTCACTTCCACACAAATTCTCCCCAGACAATACTGATCATTTTATAAATAAATAGGTTGTTACACTTTATTGCCTTCATACCTGAAGTAAGATATGGTTAAATCTGTCCTTCCTGCTCTTAAAATGTGAAAAAAACAATCCTTTGCATTGCGTCTCTTCATTATCACTCTGGTAATTTATTTGACAAGTCAGAACTGTTACACAATAGGTAGGAAAATGCAACATTTACACAGGAATGCATTCCATAATCACTGCAATAAATCTAGTTTGATTCACACATTTTATGTTAAACCCTAGCAAATGTTTTTTGAATGTACTGAAACCAGACATCATTAAACAGTGAAATCTGTTTCTAAACCCCCACAGCTACAGACAAGAATTACCAATGAAAGCTACTTCCAGAACATAACAAGGAAATGCTTCACAACCAAGAGAAACATTTTTTGCCTGAACACTCTTAGTTGTTGTATATCTGGACATCTGAAGTGCTGATTATAGTCCATGTAGTGAAAAGCAATGGTTATCTCATTCCCTTAACAAACAATCCTCCCGGTAGATATAAATCATGTTATGAAGTACAGCAGTAAGCTTTCGTTCTATCTAGCCCCTCAAAGGATGAAGTAATATGTACAGTACTTGTATCTGCCATCATTTGCTGAGGTGAGAGATGGTAGAAGTTATGTTTTAAAATGTTTCCGTTCTCTGGTTGCCCAATTATAATAAATAATAATAATCCTTGCATTTGATAAAGTGACTTTCATGTCAGAGAACGTCTCAAAGCACTTCACAGAGTTTATTACACAGTGCAGTGAATGTATTTTGTAGGCCATCAATTAGCTTTTATTTGGATTTATGGCCCAGACAACCTTAGTTATTACCCATTTTACCAACACCAATACAAAGATGATAATTTCTGTCATTTGAATTATTTTACAAAATCTGAACTTTGTAAAGTACAAATATTTCGGCTAGAGTGAACATAAGAGATTGATTAAAAAAACAGGTTTTCAGTTTCAGTCCTCCTTGTAACCAACTTCTTGAGCCAAATTCCAGCACATCAATAAATAATGGAAGCATTTCCTTATTTACAGTCTGTTCTTTCACACTCAACTATTAATTGAGTCATTTAATGTTTATCTAAATTGATGTATTTTTCCTAAGGAATATCATATTTTCAGTTCAAATATTGTTCATAGAACTAAAGCAATTCTTCTGAAAGATCTTACAATTGAACATGATTGTTGCACCACTGATCAATATGGTTTATACAAGGATCATATGAAATCTTTCCACCTCTATTAAAATTCTGACTTTCAATGGCATTTAAGGATGGAAACTAATTTGTGGAGGAAGAAAAATGAACGGCTATGGGAATGAAATAAGTTTTTGTCGAGTATAATTCACTTATTTTTGTGATTTCTTTCTTCCTCTCCCCACAGTAAAATCTGACTATGTTGGAACAAAGTCTTGAATCACCAGTCAGACTGGTTTACCTTTCCTGACTTGAAGATGCATTGTATATTCCTATAAAACTTTGAAGAAATATCAAATGATTGACCTGACAAATTTACTGTATGAGTATACAAAATAAAAAAGACACATTTCGAACTGGAACTAATGTGTCCATCCGAACCCGTATAATGCAGCTAAACAGAGATCTAAAAGTAATTATATGGAGTGTGTAGGGAAGGTTGGAGGGGAGAGGGAAATATCAGCCCTGAAAGACTCACAAATAAGTTATCATAAATTATCTTTGCAAGAATGGTCACAGAAATGCTAGTGGTCAATTGGCTCTGATTTCATCAATTAAATTGTGAGGATTATTTTAAAAACAGGTGCCCACCAAATCATGTAGTGTTCTTTACAGCTATTGGTCTCCCCTATTCAGTGGTAATTGAATAGATCCGAACTAAGTCTCAAGTTTATTGTCAGACTTACCAGTTTCTGTTGAAGCTGTGTAATCATCTCATCCTTCCTTTTCATCTCTTCCTGCAGCTCTTTGATCTCATTGAGGAGCTCCTCTGTCTGTTCATTATATCAAAAACAATGGACTATTAGACAACAACAACAACAAGATTCCATTTATAGAGTGCCTTTTACGTCGGGAGGACGTCCCAAGGCGCTGGACAGTTGGGTCAGGACTACAGTACAGAGCTAACTAAACTGCTGAGGCAAAGGTTCACTTCAGTAACTAGTATTTAAAAAAATATTGTGTTTGGATTGTCTTGGTTTCTTTTCTGAAAGCGACAACTTATGTTTATTCAGCTTATACTGTACATTTTCACAGGGATGGGATACCCCCTCTTATTTTGTGGTCATTCTTCAAACTGAGTTAAGCCAGCAGATGACTCGACAGTAAGAGACACTGGAGTTGAACCCAATTCTGCGTGGATCCAAATGGCAACATGTGTTTCATTTAGACCTTTTACGACAGGAGAATTGATAACATCTGTTTTCTTACTTGCAGCAGGAAAAAATATAAACATTAATGCAGAGTGCTGGCATCATTATAAGCTAATGTTTATGCTCAAAAGTGTTTTGGTGCTGTAGGCAATACACGTGACATTGCTTTTGTAAATAACTGTGATAATAAACTTAAGACCTTCCTATTCACTTGTTGAGGAACTGTTGCTAAATTCAATGCCATAACCACTTAATAGATTATTTATTCTTGGCTCTTCAGGATGTCTTCAATGTTGTTCATCTCAATTGTTAATGACCAGGACTTGCAACCAAATTGCATTCACCATATTAATGGTCAAATTAAACGCAGTGACAAATTATGATGTAGGAAATGGTCCTCATTAACCAATACATAAATACATAAATAACAATACATAAATGTGGCAAAATACAATGAAAGATCCACTGTAGAATCTAATCTAACTAGAGGTAATGTTTGACCTTTAGGTCCTTAAAATACAAATAATACAGTTAAAAAATTCAGGGCCAAGTAGTATGACAAACAATGAGCCAAAATATGATTGACAGCACAGATAAACCATTTTATTTGGTTTTGCATCATTATCGTACGTTCAACTCCTCACAGAAACTAATGCCCAATTGGCAGCGCTCATGGTGCTATTCATTTGCCCACCTTGAAAAAATGATTTCCCTTTGATGGTTTCTTTCTTTTGGAGACCATATCTACTTAGTTGGATTTTTTTTAAAACAACAGAATATTGTTCCATCTTGTGTATTACTCAGGCTGTATTCAATTTGAAAAAAAAGATTGCATTCTGGGTCTGCAAAGACATTAAAATGCCTCAGGCACAAATCAACATGGCATTATTCAGGGGAATTCTTTGGAGTTAAGTGAAAGGTTACAAAGAAACAGAATTTTTTTGGATCGACATCAACTTTTCAATATCTCAAAGATCCTGAGAAAAGATCCAGTTAACACTCACTATAGCCTGTGGAATAAAAAAACAGCAATGATACCCAACCCAGAGCTTTAATTGCTATCACAAGGCCAATTGAATATCAACGAAATAACTAACCCAATTTAAATATTCCTCCTTTAACCACACCAACATTTCTGATATTTTTACATATCTAGGATGGTTCATGAATATCCCAGATTGTTCTGCATCACAATCAGTCCAATTTTACCTTAATTGAAGCAGGCTATGATGCATGATACACAACCAAGTGTAAAATGAACTTTCTGTTCACAAGTTGGACTTTGACATAAAATGCTTAAATATATACTTTGATAGAGCACTTGATAACACGGTGGTATGAAGAATTCTGGCAGCATGTCCCTGCAATTTGGTTTTGAAGTTGAGATTTACAGTATTAAGATTTTCTAGTGTGTCAGATTGATAAACAAGTGAGTGGAGGAAAACGGCTTTGAGTGTTGGATTTCACATGCTGCCTGAACATGATTTGATTTTTTGAGCAATGAATCAGTGGAGGTATCTTTTAACCTCCCAATCAGGTGCTGATACAATCAGGAGGTGAGATAAACATTTCCATATCATTTCCCACCTCTGCCCCTATCTCTTCCCCAGCCACTGAGATCCTCAACCATGCTTTCATCACATCCAGGCTTGACTACACTAACGCTCTGCTTGTTATACTCTTACACAAGCTGTAGAGTATCCTGAACTGCAGCCCATGTCTCTCCCGCACCTGTCTATTACCACCATCCCGCTGCGGATCAAATTCAAGATCCTTGTTCTCTCTTTCTCATTTTCAAATCCCTCCATCGTCGTAATTTATGTCGGCATTTGTAAGACAAAAGTGAGTGAATCAGCAGTAACACAGTGTATTTTTTTTAGTTATTCTTAGTGTAATTCTGGAATTTTATGTTCAATGCGATAACCGTTAGTTTTGCAAAACAATGTTTTTTTTGTCAGCTGAGTGAGATGCTAATTTAGCCTTAGAATATCCTGCAGCCGTCATAAACATCAATTTCATCTCAACTAGTCTAGGTTAGATTCAAATCTACATCACATATATAAATGCGATTTGCTGTTGTTGTGGTTGTTCATATACCTTGTTACCTAGTTTTGTCTAAGTACATTATTATTACAAGAAAATAAGCAGTTTACAACAACAAGATTACATTTGTATAGCCCCTTTCACGTCGGGAGGATGTCCCAAGGCGCTCAAAACTACTACTTTCATCATATCCAGGCTTGACTGCACTACCGCTCTGCTTGTTGTACTTTTACACAAGCTGTAGAGTATCCTGAACTAGTTAGCTTTTGAAAACATTATTTAAAACACATGCTGAATTTCTCATTCTCAAGCCTTCTTCCAATTCTTTACTGCCTAGGTTTAGAATGTCAACCCATTTTAATGATAAATTATACCATGCTGTTTTTCATCAGCCATTTTATTACAACTTAATGTAATTTATGGAAAACTTAACCTGGTGGCATCTTAATTTATTTTTACTTAGTGTGTAAGTTTGAGTATTAAAACTGAAGGGCAACTTTCATGATTACATTAGCATAAATGCAATGGTCAGAAGTTAAGAAACATGAGAGGTAAGGAATGGGCAATCAAATATTTTTCTGTAGCTTTAAACTTTAAATTGTTGTATATTCATATTTATCACAAGTTTTGAAGTAATTAATCATTTGCAGTTTAATACTTTCTCACAGGTATCTAAAACATCGAAAACACTGAATAGTTTAGCACAACAGTCATTTGCTCAAAATACAATTTTACAAATATTAAAAAATGATTCAATACCTTGAAATTTTGTTATCTGTACATTGACTCTTAGGTCCATCAACTCGAGCACTGCAATATTGCTGCATGTCTTAAAGTGCTTGGCAATGCTGCATGGGCACCTAAGCTTGGGGTAGGAGCTAAGGATGGTTGGGAGGGCAAAGATGACCGAAAGCAGGATCAAATAAGTTTTGAGACATGCCTATTTCGGGCCCAGCCAATTTAGCTCCAAGAATATCCAGCTTACCTCCATCTCCCCTCCACTCCTGCCCACAAAAGAATAGAATGAGGTTTTAGAAAAGCTACAATCTTGTAAAAATATTTGTGGAGGCACACACAAATAAATCCGAGACTATGCATTATTTCCAGTCTGGAACGCAATGCTGAATTGGAAGCAGTTAGAAATAAGGGACAGCTTACCATCATTTCTGAAAGTTGTTGTAATTACTGTTTGGTAAGCTGGGTGTAGTCTAGAAAGCATATACTGACTGAGAAATGAGTGTGTAAAAGATTGCATTACAGAATAATAAATGAGAGTGGCTGATTGATATCATGTGAAAAAAAAAGAAAGAAGTGTCTGAGCAAATACATGGCAGGGAATTAGAAGGTGTTCAGAAGTAGGGAGAATGTAAGAAGGCATGCAAAATAGTACATAATGGGGAATGAGAAGATATTCCAAATAATGTACATGTGAGCAAGAGGATAAAACAAATTATGTCAAGAAGGAGTAAAATGCAAAAATATAAAGGGGATAAAGAATAAGCAAAAACGTGATCAAGAGATTGAAAATGAAAGGAAATGTGTATTTTTCAGGAATCATTGAAGTGTCTTGCAAAAGTATTACTGCAAAATTAGATATAACTAGAATACATGGTCGTGGCATTTTAATATGCATAAGGGACTGAACATAATTATGTATAATATGTTCGCCTATACATAAAGGGCACAAAGTTAGCAATGAAGATGTAACTTATAAATTTTATAGGAGTGCCTATCAATGAGTTCTACTGTAATCATCGTAATTGGTTCCATGCAAGATTGCATTCACTGCATAATAAGTACAGTTATACTGAATTATTGAAGATCCTGATAGCAAAAATGTCTGTTCGGAAAATTCTTCTATGAAGCTATTTTCACACCATGATTTCAGTGTGGCAGAAAATGATTTTTTCTGAAACACATTACGTGACTTATTTTCATTCAATTTACATAACTGCAAGATAGACTCAATTCCAGCCGGAAAAAAATTCTATTTTTCTCGTGATTAAGTGTTACTATATAAACACATTGAATAATTCAGTGTCAAATTGCAAAATAAACCCTAGCGTGCTTCAAATAGTTAAGATGTCACAGTGTAGCAATAGTCAATCCATTCCCCTGCTAGTGTACTCAGACTAAGGCTCAATTCCTCCAATCAGTTCTCATTCACCACATAAGCAATTTGAACAGCGTTCTGTTGGTAAAAAAATAGGGCTCAAATCCCTCTGCTGCACAACTCTTCCTTCTTTAAATCGTGTCCTTTGACTGCCTTTGGTCATCTTCCCTCTACCCCTCTTCTGCCTAGCTCGGTGTCCCACACTGTTGATGTAAAGTACTGTGAAATATTCTCATAGTAAAGTACTATGAAATGAATTCACATAAATTCAAGATGATGTAATTTAATTTGTAATATATGTATAGGAGGTAGTAAATATGAAATAATCCCATAGTCAAAGAGTGACAAAGTCTCTCCACTTATGGAATAGTCATCATATTCAAAAATGTGTTAAGTATATTAATGGAAGGATCCACCTTTAGGGTTCAATTGAAATTCCACTGAGTGTTTTTATTATTTGTAAGAATGAAATAACCAAAGTCAGTATTTCACTGCTTGATATTTTCCCAGGGACTTTTACCTCAACAACTCATTAAAAATACTATTCTTCCACAGATTTTATAGTGGACTGCACATTGCACCATTTGTTAATTTGGACAATATACAATGTAAAGTGAACAAAATCAGATGCAAGAAAAGTGTGATACTAACTTATTATGTTGTGTGTAGTATAATATTAGTGTTGTTCATATGGTAAGCTGTGCCATGACCCGTATGGTTCATGTATAACAGGGTAATTCATAGTATGATGCTTGAGGGGCCTGCTTCCGTGCTGTACATTCTTTATTAATCTTTGTACTTCTTGATGGTTTTTAAACTAGGAAGGACATTAAAAAAAAAACTGCTGTTAACATTCAGAAAACATTGGTTGAACTCCAGGACTTTCACATAAGTAACACTGAGACTCTAGATATGCTCAAGGAACTGAAAAGTAACACTCCTCTGGGATGGATTACTGAACCCTAAGGGTTCTTTCAGACAAGGCAAAAGATCTGTGAAGCAATGACACATTATGAAGGGGTCAATCACCATTAATGAAGTTCCAACCAACTGGGAGCAAGCTAATGTGGTTCCTATATTCATGAAAGGTAGCAGAAACCAAATCTGACCACCACAGACCCATTACAGTGACCTCAAGTCAATCATCAGAAAGAACATGGAAGATGTCCGGGGACATATTGATGTGACATGCTAAGTTGAAGCCATGTGAGTTTCTAGGCTTCCAAAAAGGTGACTAACAATCATCTTTTTAAATATCACATAAGAGACTCCTTCACAAACTGACAGTACAGATTACCAAAGTAAGAAATGGACAGTTTTGAAATTGGCTGAAGGGAAAGGAGCAGAGGGTAGTCGTTAGGGGAGCTAGATTAAAATAGGAGTGATATTTAATTCTGGAAGCTTAGGTATGTAATGTGGAACCACTATTGTTACTTGTATATATTAAAGATGTAGATTCGCAGTCTCAATGCAAAGTGGTTATATTTGCAGATGATACAAATTGGAGGGAACTGTGGAATCAAAAGATTCAACAAAGGAAGCTTAAAATGCAAAGTCCTGGATATAATAAATAAAAATAGAAGACACACATACTATAGATATGGGACAGAACATGCCAAGGGGGAAGCTGAAAGAGAACTAGGGATGTTTAGCTGACTCATTATTCAGCAAATGAAAAAGTATAAGGCAGCAATAAACAAGTAAACAGGCTGCTGGGCTATATTGTCAAATCAGTTCAGGTCAGATCTCCAAAGGCATGCTCATGTTGCAGTCCTATGTTCAGGCTGCATACATTTCTGATTGCCATGACATTTAAAAGCCTCGAAGATGTTCCTCAGTGATAGAGGAATGAGCTATGATGATTAGCCAAGTTAAGGCTTTTCAGCTTTCTTATAGAGATATTTAAGATTTTAAATAGGAATGCAAATCAATAGGAGTCCTTTGTCCAGATATTGGGCGAGGGGGGTATTTTGAGTTTTTGTGATTTTAAGTTTACATTTTTTGATGCAGCAAAATTCTGGAGCAAGGAAATTTCATCCTGCAGAATAATTTGCAGTTCTGGAACTTTCTATTAAGGCCTCCTTGGCTGAGTTTAGGACAGTTAAGCTTTGCCATTCAAGAAATCTAGAAGGGTGAGGAATGAGGATACAGTGCAGAGACCATTTTTAAAATTGGACAAATACTAACTAGTGGAGTCCTGTAGCTCAGTGGTTAGAGCACTCGCTTTGCAAGCGAGAGACCTGAGTTCAATTCCAGGCAGGGCGAAACCTTGGGCAAGTTTCCTTACTCCATACGCCTAATAATAATCCCTCCAAAAACAATAATAAATTGGTCATTTTCAATCTACGACTGTTTGTGGGACATTGCTGTGCGCAATTGGCTGCCGTGTTCACCCACAAATATTCAGTCAATTCACTTTACAGTGTGTTCTGTGAAGCGCTTTGGGACGTCCTCCCGACGTGAAAAGCGCTATATCAAATGCAAGGATTATTATTATTATATTATTATAACTAGTCCACTCAAAAAGTGTAAAGGCAAATTATTTGCAATAGAAAAATAGAACATTATCTGTGCCTGCTATGGCCCCTTCTTCCTGCCCTCCCCCACCCATTTCAGGTGCCCAGGCAGCTGCATAAAGCACTAGTAGCTTTATGCAGTTTTTCAGTAAAATCTAGTGGCCCGCTAAAGAAGAAATTTTTATGAAGCAATATCTTCACTGATAGAAATACGACAGAAAGCTTAATTATGCCATTTCGAATAAATTCAAGGATTCTTTAATATATGGGGCAGGAAGGAACAAATAGGGAAAATGGTACCCATGCAGAATGCTGAAAATAAAATATTCATGATTTTGACCTGGTATCCTAAATCGAACTGAACCCTTTACAGATAAGGAAACAAATATGCAGATAAATTGGACATCATGCAAAATAGAAATCGGCTCTATAGTCAACTAAAAAATTGTACCATCGGGAATTTTACTATCACTATTGTTCTGCTCTGTTCGGGCACTTTTTTTTCTTTTACATTGCCTTTTTTTCTCATTGTGTTTTTATCTCTCTGAGTTTCTCTCTCCCTGAATCTCTTTGACCTTCTAACCTTATTTCCTATCTCTACAATATTTCTATGTCTAAGACTAAACTAGATACTCTTAAGGTTGCTGATGGGTTTCCATATGTGGCTGACAAAAAAAAAGGATAATAAACTGAGGTTTCAAGGGCATGATGTACTTGGATTCGGAATTAGCTGTAGAAAAGTTAGCAAAGGATCGTTGTTAGAGGTACCAGGTCAAAATAGGGGAAGTATTAAATGGGGTGCCTCAGTGGGTCCCTCCTGTTCCTTGTATATATTGATGCCCCTTCTTCCTGCCCTCCCCCACCCATTTCAGGTGCCAAGGCAGCTGCATAAAGCACTATGAGATGTCATTCTGACATGAACGGTGCTATATAAATTATTTCATACTCTATCCATATCTTACCGCTAACAATATTCTTGTTGATTTACTGGGCATATTTATCGCAATATGCACAGGATATAACCATAATGATATCATAATCCAAAAAGACACAGGTAAGTGCTTAGTAACACAGCACAAATTGCTCACAAATAGCAGAGAACAGCATCAACGGTGGAAGGTAACTTTCTTGCGTAAATTTTCCACAAACGTGCAGAAATTCTAAATTAATTTTTATTAATGAGTCAATAATCAATGATTCACCTTGAGGCTGAAAAGCAAACTTCAATAAATTATTGCTAGAATCAAATCTAAGTTTAACACACATTTTTATTCTCACCTCAGTATTCACTTCTATTAAGCCTTTCAGAATAGTAACAATATTTTGCAACAAAAATATTAGGACAATGTTTTCACCTGCATCTCTTAAGGTTTTCATCTTGAATAGTTAAGTGAAGTAGGAAGCAGAGGAAATAGAGATTTCTCAGGAGGGAGGTGAGAAAAAATAATCATGGTTTTCTGGAATGTTTTTTATTCAACCCTAGCCATGTGTCTACACTTGGCTGGAGAAATGATGTGTGATGATCTAAAGGGCAAGCAGAGAGATCTAGCATAATCAAATCTCTATTCAGCATTAATTCATGTTATGTATGTCTTGTTGTGTATGTTAAAGACCGCTACCCAGGCAACAATCCTTATGGTAAGATTAACGTGAGGCTTCGAATAATACTGTTACAATACAAAATAGAAAATTACATTTATATAGCGTCTTTCACGACGTCCCAAAGTGCTGAAATGTAGTATTTTTCATTCAATATATACAATTTACTCACACAAGCCTCCCCATTAAACTACAGGTATGGTAATTAATCTTGATCCAGTGTAAATTATATACCAGAAGTGGAGCTGTACCTATATGTTTGCAGTTTCAGGATCAACAAAAAACATCTGCATATTTCACATAATGAACGATAGTCAGTAATTTTTTGTCAGTTTTCCCAATGACATTGCTAAAAATTACATTCCTATTCACGCCCTTGTGGGGTTTTGAGGATGTCTTCTTTCACCTGACCATGTAGAATATTTAATACTTAATTAATTCTGACATTTCTTAGTATTTCTAAATTGCTCAATTAAAGAGGAAACCTGTAGTGAATCCTAATTCAACATTTAGTACCAAAGGCCAACAGTAATTTAGCTGTATCAAAGTACAACATCAACAGTTTCAGCTGTAAAGTCAGTAACAAAATAAAATTGACATTACCATGATCTTTATTAAGAGTTAAATCCTGAAGACAGCTTTGTGAAGAACTGTTTTATTAGGTTTGGAAACAAAAGACTTAAAAATGTTAAATAAAAGGCATTCCACGTGTTCCGAGATGTTATTTTAATAATAATAATATTATTTTGCATGAAAGGCCCTATATAATGGAAGTTGCTGTTGCTCAGGTAACAACAACTTGGATTTATATAGCACCCTCCACGCCGGACGGTGTCTCAGAGCGCTTCACAGTAACGGATCCCGAGGCATCATAAAAACACAAACAAGCCAAACAAGATGGGCATGGGAGGGAGGGAATGATATGTCATCATGCAGGAGCTGTGGAAGAAGCAGGATGGACAAAATGGTGTTTTTACTTTTAACAAGTATAATGTGCTTTTCATGGAAATCAACATGATATTTTCCGCACATTATAAATCAAGGTAACATCACGATGAAAAAGCAAATTGTAGCAGTACCTGACGTTTGAGACTATGTTGAGGACCGACCAGCTTTGTTGTTGCACTGATTGATACCATTGCAATATAAATGCTGTGGATATGAATAGATTTTGGCTTTGCTCAAAACAGATCCCTAAAAACTTCCCACTTCGTATCTCTCCACTTGTGGACAGGATATGACTTCAATTCAGGCAGCATAACTGGGACATTATTTTCTTATGTTTTTATTTCTGAAAGTGAAGCTTATAATTGTGTGAATATAACTACAGAATAACTGGTGGACTGGCTGACCCTCCACAATTAATCCTGAGATTCTAAATTACTGACAACATTCCCTGTCTTACTAGATAAACTTCTGGAGTATTTAATTTCTTCTTCAGGTTCAATACTGAGTTTTTCTTGTTACTGAGCACATATATCTACAGGCTAAATTATCAGGATTTTTGTGACAAAATACTCAATGTACAGAACATACTGCTTCCTCAAAGCCTATGTCTCTTTTTCCTTGACTTTCTTGTGACAAATATTGCTAAGAAAGGTAGCCATATGAATTATCTTGGAAGGGCAATGGCATTTTGCTGATTTAACAGTACATCCAGCAGAATTCAGTGGAAGCTAACCTTAGGATAGCCTACTTACAAGGTGGAATCAAATGCAGAACATATTTAATTCACCTTACCACCATCTGTTCAAAAAACAGCACAGCCAAGATTTGCAACTCATGTGTAAAATACCTTAACATGGGCTAAGTTCTATTCACATAAATAGATAATTCACTTGTAATATGTGCATATAATATGTCTAATGAGCTGACTCAGTTACATGAGAAATGGCAACAGGGAATATGGTTAATATCTGTTGCAAAATGCATTTGACCCAATCTTAACTGCTATTTAAATATATTTAGTCTACTATCAGAGTCTGGAACCATGGTTTTCCATGAAAAGAATTTCAAATTTTGGAAACATAAGAGGATCAAAAAGGTTGGGTATATGAATTAATAAATAACTGAATTCAAATCTCAAGGATTAAGGGAAACAAGGTTGGATTAGATCTCTGTGCCCTTTCAGAAAATGGAGTGTGTCATATGAGAATCTTTCCATGCTGAAATATGAATGATTGTAATTGTTGCAACATGCATGGCAGTGAAACTTCATTTCAAATCCACAATCAGGAGATGTTGGAGCTATTTCAAACTCAATGAAACCTCAAATGATACAAAACCACAAGTTTCTTCCACTTGGAATTATTAATAGGAGGTTTCCAAGAAGCCAATTTTTGACATTTTAAGATGTTCAACGCCTGTGCTACATAGAAAAAAAAAATTCTAATGAACTAAATTTGCAAATATAAATCTGGTCGAATACCCATAATTCAACCACAATATCCCTAATACTATAAATAATATTTCATCAGTTTCAAATATGCTCATTAACCTATTTTGATTTGAATAGATAAAACAATCTCAATAAGCATATTTAAAAAAGTCAAAAATTGCAGTTATTAACTTAAAATAAAATTGTTAATTTCCCTAATCTTTATTGCTATATTAAACCAAAACATAAATAAAAGTTGGATAAATAGCATTCAATATGATATAGACCGACTATTAGAAAATGTTTTTTAATGTAGAGAAATATAAACCAATGTATATTTGGATACAAAAATATAAACATGTCCATCAATTGAAACATCAATACTATTAGCAGAACTTGTTGTGATGACTGTTTATAATGCGATTCATTGTGAAGCTGCTATCAATCATTTCCATTGTAATGACTGTTCCCTCACCTGGCAATTTATAACTGCAGAGCAAATCACTAGAAATAACTCATTTTCAGCATATCCCAAGGTTAAAAGAAAAGTCTTGGAAGATTAAATAATACTAAAAAGTACATAAAGAAAATGGCCTCTTTGCCAATTTTAAATGTGACATATTTTATATGGTATACATTTTAGATGTTAACCTAAACCTAAATAGCAAAGGTCCTTCAACAGACAATTTGGAATCAGTACAAGTTTCATGGCCATTAAAACATCATATAGGTGAAATAACGCAACACATTTGAAGCACCGGTTTAATTAGCTCACGAGTACTGTGCACCTGTGCTATACAGGAAATACAGAACACTTCTGGCACTGACTAGCCTACTATCTAAGCATAATGCACAGGTGCAGGAAATGAAGTCTGTGGCGACCTAATACCCCTGGAATATTTTGAGAGAAAAATGAACTCTACCTTTTCTGCAGGATCCATGGCCTCAGATGGTTCTTGGGTTGGTGATATTACAGGTATTAAATCATGTATTGGAGTACCATCATCATTCTAAAAGAGAAATAATACAGTAACATGAGCCAAGGCAGTGTACACAAAAAACAACTTACACTTATATATCGCCCCCAACTCGAGCACTTGACAGACTCTGGGCGGGGGTGGGGGCTGGAATGTTTTTAGGCGCGACTTGAAAAAGGGGAGAGAGGGGGGGGCAAGGCGGAGCGATTGAGGGAGAGTGTTCCAGAGTTTCGGGGCGTGGTGGCTGAAAGCGCGACCTCCAGTCGTGAAGCGGAGGATGCAAGGGACAAGTAGGAGGCTGGTGCCAGTCGAACGGAGGCGCCTGGTGGTGGATAGGGGCGTGAGGAGGTCGGGGAGGTAGGGAGGTGCCAAGGGATGAATGGATGATAATGAAGATGATAATATCAATATAAAAGTGTGCTAATGCATATTCATTAAGTGTGGAAATTACAGATCAAATTATTTAAAACCTGAACTAAGTTATTTGCAGTATTTTAAATTAATCTGAATTTATGTAAGGTTATAATGTATACATACATTTCTTATCAATGATTTTGAAATCCTGCTAAAAATAAACTTGTGAAAATATTTCTTTGAACATTGTATATGTGGCACTGTCCAAAAATGTGGATCTGAGAACTTAGACCTTTGAATTCACAGCACAAATCAGGAGAATTATAAAAGTATTGCAAAATAAAGCATTTTTTGAATTATTTAAGATAGCATTACCCAATCAATTGAAATAAACAATATTCAATCTAGGTAATGTTGAAAGCTAAGGTCTATAAATGGATCAGAAACTCATCAACAGATCTTAGAAAGTTTCTGGACATCAAGGATATCGAGGCAATTTAACGACACAGTTATATTGATAGCATTGAACATTTAGCAAAATACATGGTCTGTCCAGGATCAACTTTTTTTGGGGGGGGTATGGGGATGGCAGGAAATCAGTTTAAATAACAAGAGAAATAGCAAGGAGAATTTGGGTGGAGTGGTTACTGAGCTCAATTGTGTGAGCTCAGTAACAAAGATCAGTATAGTTCCAACCAATGCTTAAATAGTCTTTTCATTCCAATGTAGGCTTTGTCAACTCAATTCTATTACGTTATATGGTACAGTAACTCTTCCAATTTCCTAGATTACTGACCAGCACTTAGCCTAAACAAAACTATGAAGGAAAAAAATAAGCATAAAACAATAAAACAACTTGGCTTAGATAAACTTGAAAACACAAAATAAGTAATTCACATGTCTTCTACTTCTACCTGATTCCAAGAACAATTTTGTAAAAGCAGTCATTCTCAGCTGCAATCTTTTGTGTGGAAAAAGACAGATTATTTAAATATGTTGCACACTCTCACCATTATACCTCATACCAGCTAATCATGTACCAGAATGTTTCGTACCAGTTGATCATGCACCACAACAAGACCAGGGAGAAATACAAAAGTATCCACCCACATCAAACTGAGGCAATTCAGGTTGATTGCCAAACTAGGTAAGTCTTGAATTTCTTATATGGTTGGAAATCATTTCCTAAGGTTGCAAATGTGATACTGTAATCAGATAACAAGCAATATTCTGCAGCAAATTCTAACAATAATAATCTATGCATTTGATATAGCACCGTATCATACTTTCGAGACGTGAATTAACTGTCTATTTTGTGGACGAAACGCGGAAACCAATTGTGCACAGCAGTGTCCCACAAACAATTGTGGATTGACTGACTACATTTTTTTTTAAAAAAATCATTTTTTTAGGGGATTATTCTAACAAATTGCTAATTCTAATAAAACTGTTAGCAAACTCGGCGTTGTACTTGTTTCGAGATTAATGAAGGATATAAAAGATGCGGCATCAAGGCTCTTAAAACATATGCCCATAGGACATCAATTTCAAAGAGAAAGTTCAGCACTTCAACAATCAGTTAGGACCTCACGAGAGCTAATAACTAATAAAGTGAAATATAATTCAATTAAAGAGCAGCTAAATCTTCCTTGGCCATATTTCAATCCTTCTGGATCGGCTTCCACTTATACCACGAAAATGATCCTTGCATTTGATACAGCGTCTTATCTTTGAAATGTCTCAAAGCTCTTCAGAGGAACTGTCGTAAAAAAAAAAGGGCGGGGGGAGAGTGCCTTGGACACTGAGTCAAACTCTCTGGTATGTGTCCTAAAAGTGCTCCTTTACCACCCTAAACCTATGTTCTCTTGTTCTACTGTCAAAATACATGTTACATGATTGATCTGGGTTTACTTTTTCAATCCTATTTAAAATTTCATACACCTAGTTGATCCCTTCTGAGTTGTCTTATCTCAAGACTGAAGAGCCCTAGATCCCTAGACTTTCCAGAGAGGGTCTGCCCGCAAACTCCTGAGGCAGCTGGATTTGGTGGAAATCACAAATCATGGGTAAGAGATAGAGTATTCCAGGCTATTTTTTTTTAATTGGGACTGGTCAGATGCATTGTGATTGTCTTTTTTGGTCCGACACATTTCTATGTTACATTTCTAAGGGAAACAAAGGATAATAGACTTGTGGAATAATTTACCAGAAAGTGCCGTTTGGCATAGGTCCAAAAGCCAACTAGAAACATGTCCGAAGAGAGAAAGGATTGAGGGAACGTAAGAACATAAGAACATAAGAATTAGGAGCAGGAGTAGGCCATTCGGCCCCTCGAGCCTACCCCGCCATTTGATAAGATCATGGCTGATCTTCTGACCTAGCTCTAATTACCTGCCTTATCCCCATATCCCCTAATCCCTCTATTTTTTAAAAAATCTGTCAGTCTCAGCCTTGAAAATGTTCAAGGACTGAGCATCTACAGCTTTCTGGGGTAGTGAATTCCATAAATTCACTACCCTCTGAGTGAAGAAATGTTTCCTCAACTCTGTTCTAAAAGGCTGACCCTTAATTTTAAGACTGTGACCCCTGGTTATAGATTCTCCTACCAGGGGAAACAGACCCTCAGTGTCTACTTTATACAGCCCTTTAAGAATCTTATATGTTTCAATAAGATCTCCCCTAATTTTTCTGTACTCTAGAGAATACAGCCCTAGTTTATTCAGCCTATCCTCATAGGTCAGTCCCCTCATCCCAGGAACTAACCTAGTGAATCTAGGGCAAGTTTGCCCTTTTTTAAATAAGGAAATAAAGTGAAAGCCGGTAACTAAGATTTAGAACTATTAAAAAGGAACAGGATTTTTGGGCCAAATTACCATTCCTGACCTAAAGATTTTTATGTTCAAATAATATCAGAACTATAAAGATAAAGAAAATATATTGTCACCAGCAATGACACTGGATAAATATCTCCACTAGGACTCTATCTTATAACTTCCTGGTGACATCCACTTACAGATTATCTGGCTGTTTCACTTAATCATTTACAATATCTCACGACTGGCCAAGACACATTTCTGAGGAACTTACTATTCAGTTATGATTCATCCTCACTTACTCAATAAAACTAGTTTTATTTCAATTGTAAACTTTACATAAGAAGGAAAATCAAATAAAGCAAGGAGAGAACAAAATAAAAGAAAAACTAAACAAAACCAAAGTTTGCTCTTGTACATCTCTAATCATTATCCTTTATTTTTGGCATTCATATGCGATGTCAGTCATATCTGAAGAGAATTCTAGATATTGGAGCAAAAACAGAAGGATCAATAAAATAGACTAACCATCACTGTATAGGAAACAGTTACAGGATGGAACTGAAGATATTTTTTCTTAAGTAGCCTCCACACTATAAATTATTTATTTGGACTAAAATATCCAATTCCATACTTTTATTAACAAGAAACAAAAATGCAGAATATAGTGGAATACATGCTTTGATCAAAATGAATTTTCTTCACTGTAGAGACCCCAAGTCTCATCCTCATCACAATGCAAATGTTTACTTATTACAGTGAATGTGGTGAAATTATATGCTGAATGCCTTCTGTGGAATTTTAATTTTGTTTCATTCAATATGACAGTTAAGTCTTGTGGACAATGAAATAAAACTAATCCTGTGAAGGAAGGTTCTTCGTGATATGCAATTGCCCATGAGGGAAAAACTGCAAATGAGAAGTAACAGTATGCATGCCAACACCACTCACAGAAGAGAGGATTAAGTGTGACAGTATGATTGCCTAGAGGGTTTGATATAAGACACCAACATGGTTCCTCTTTTATTTCATTTTGTTTACTCCTGTTGCTCTATAACAAGTTTTTAACCACTTCAATGCACCCAATCTTCAAAAGCATTGAGAAATTATTTCCATCACCACAATCAGTTTTAACAAGGGAGCACACAAATGTAATTTCTAACTTAAATTAAGGCAGTATCACATGCCTCACATTTTTGGCACTCTTGCAAACAACAACAACAAATTGCATTATATAATGCCTTTCACGTCATCTTTTAAATACACACATAGATTTATTACAAAGTATGGAACATTACACCATGGAACATTACAGCATAGAAACAGGCCATACAGCTCAACTAGACCATGCTGGTGTTTATACTCCACACTAGTCTCCTCCCCTCTCCATACCCCTCAATTCCCTTCTCCCTCATGTGTGCATCAAATTTTCCCTTAAAAATATTGATGTTGTTTGCTTCAACTACAGCTTCCAGCGGTGAGTTAAATATTTTTAAAAATATTTATTCCAAATCTTAAGTGAAAAGATTTGCGTTGAATAATATGGCATTAAATTCAGCACTCAAATAGTTAACATGATTACACAAAGTTCAAATCTTGCCATGTACATGTACATCTAATCTGCATTTTATGAGGTGTCATTAATGTACTCTTCAATAATTGTAGAAAGCTAGGTGTCATGGCTGACTGGGATAATGCTTTTTCCTTACAAAAACTTCCTCTCAGGAGATGCACTGCTCCAAATTAAATTCAGTGAAATAATTCAGACTGCTTCTGTTTGCTTTGCTGAGTTTTGTAGATATACGTCATAGATGAGGGCCTGGTAAGTAAGTTTTATCACTCCAAGCAATAATAATAATCCTTGCATTTGATATAGCGCCTCATCTCTATATTTGATATATGCCTTACTATGCTTGCCAGACTACTGGCTTCCGCTCCCTCCGCTCAGTGGGCTCCGGCCTGCTTCACGTCCCCCACCTCGCCCGCTGCACTATTGGCGGGCGGGCCCTTTGCCACTTTGCCCCCACCCTCTGGAATTCCATCCCGTAGTCCATCTATCTCGCCCCCTCCCTCGCCTCCTTCAAGACTCTCCTCTTCGACAGTGCCTTCAGTCACCCTCCTTCCCCTCTGTGCCCTCCACCCTTCCCGATCCTGACCTCCAGCTCTGGTCTGAAACACTGATTATCAAGTACTTTGGGACGTCCTCCCGACATGAAAGGCGCTATACAAATGTCATTTTGTTGTTATCAAGTCTTCGAAACGTCTCAAAGCACTTCACAAAGTATACTGTGAAGTGAATTGACTATATATTTTGTGGGCGAAAGGAGGAACATTAGCTCTGAGGTTGGGGCTCAGAGCATTTTACTCTGTCCAAAAATGCTTTAACATGGGGAGAGTAAAATGCTTCTGTTTCGGTCAGCCATTGTCGGACACATTTAACAAATGGTACTCGATAAATGCAAGTTGTATTATAATTACAGCAGGGGCCTAACAAGGTAAAATGTCTTTTTATGATGTTTATTTGCAACTAAGTACTGTATGTTGACTGAAAGAACACTCCCTATTGTAAGAGCGAGATTTAACTGAATTAGCTCTACTGTAATTTATAGTTAATGAAATTCCAGGCTAGATTTGTGGCAGGTGGAAAACTGAACCTTAAACCTGTCGTATTGCATCTACATTACAAAAGTTAAGGAACTGAATAAATATTTGTTCATTGAACAAATCAAACTCATTAGAGAGAGTGTGATGCAGAGCCAGAAAGTTTTTCACTGACAGTTGTAAACATTCCTTCGCCGTATTACTAGTCAGAGAGCACATGTCCTGGGTTAGCTCCATTCTTATTCTGAATTTATCTTTTCATTAAATGTATGATAAGAAGGGTCATAATAATTTCAATAAATCATTTTGTCGTTCAGAATGTAACTCGTAGATTTAATACAAGAAGTCTGCAAAGTATCAAATCTTCACTGCAGGACTCCAAAAACAGATAATCAATTATGTAATTGTTAGTTCAAATGCACAATGATTTCAAGGAACAGTTCTTGCTAATTTGCAACCCACTTAGGTGTTGATGCTAGACTTTATATTGTCTGCAACAGACAATTTAGTGACTCAGATACATTAAAAATCTCCACATTGATCTAGATTTCCTTTCTAGAACTAACTTTCTTCCATAAAACCATTTCCCGTCACACTCCATTGTCATAGAAATCAACAGGAAAATATGTACTATGTTTATCAAATGTTTGATATAGAGTCAGAATTTATTCATTTATAAAAAGAATCATGTGAACATTCAAAACTGCAATGCTATTTAAGAAAACTACATTTATTTATTGTAGTTCCACTTTTAATATTTAAGAGGAATTCAGGGAGTCTAACCATGCACCCCCATGCACAAAGAAAACACAAAACAATTTCTAATGAAACCTGACATTGTTTTACTAAAATGCCAATGTCATGGAAACAGCAAAAAAACATTTACAAACATCTCCCTATATTGTATTGAGGTCTCAGTCTATTCATTATGGCGATCGGGACGTTGGAAATTATCCAAGACAAGCTGTTCTGTTTACGCTAACTGTATCACATTATTTCTACCAAACACTGACTGCATATCAGTCGGACTATTAAGGAAGAGTTGCAGGTTGTTCTCAATATTGTTATCCCTCCAATAGCTATAAATCTAGCCATCAATCATTTCTTAATCAGTAGCAAAATCAAGACAATGTTCAATCATGGACTTTTGGGAACATATTTTGGCTATGGATGGAACCTTGGATAATACCATTTGGCTATGGATGGAACCTTGGATAATACCATTTGGCTATGGATGGAACCTTGGATAATACCATTGCTTTTTCTTTCAGACTTTAAGAATGATTTTTTTTCAGAACTATAATTAATAAACTGAAATTGTGGATGCATGTTGTGACAAAATTACACTAATGAAAATCATGCAGATGGCAGTGTGGGATTAAGAGTAGAAGTGGGTTTGATAATTACTGCATATACCACTATAAATTCTGTCCTTAAATGGTTCAGATCCTACCTCTCACACTGTCTCCACTTCAACTCTACAAACAGTTTCTCCTGTAGCTCCCACACCATCTCATGCGGCATTCCTCAGGGCTCTGTCCTTGGTCCCCTCCTCTTCAATATCTATATGCTCCCTCTTGGTGACATCATCCACAAACATGGGACCAACTTCCATATGTATGCGGATGACATTCAACTCTACCTCTCTGCCTCCACCCTCGATTCCAGGACCACTGCTGTCCTGCCAGAATGTCTGTCAGACATCAAGTCCTGAATGAGAGTTAACATTCTACAGTTGAACATCAACAAGACTGAGGCCCTCCTGGTTGGCTCCTGTCAGCGCCTCCACACCTCAGGCGCTGATAGCATTACCATCCAAGGATGCACACTCCACCTCACTGAGCCAGTCCAGAACCTTGGCATCTTGTTTGACCCTCAACTATCCTTTCTACCCCAACCACCTCCACAATATCGTCCGGCACCGCCACTATCTCACACCGTAGGCCGCCAAAACCCCCTCATAACATTCAGACTATGCAAACTCCTTGCTTGTCAGCCTCCCATTCAAAAGGATTAGAGTTTATCATCCAGAAGTCTGCAGCCCGTGTTCTCTCCCGCACCAGGCTCCATAACCCTATCACCCCCATCCTCACCTTCAAGGCCCTCCATGGCCTTGCTCCTCACTACCTCTGCAACCTCTAAACCCCCTATCAACCTGCCCGCTCCCTCGCTCAGCGGGCTCCGACTTGCTTCATGTCCCCCGCCTCGCTCGCCCCACCTTCAGCCACTCTGCCCCCACCCTCTGGAACTCCATCCTGCAGTCCCTCCACCTCGCCCCCTCCCTTGCCTCTTTCAAGACCCATCTCAAGATCCTCCTCTTCGACCGTGCCTTCGATTTCCCTGCTTCACCCCCTGCCCTCCACCCTCCCCAATCCCGACCTCCAGCTCGGTCTGAAACACTGATTGTCCAGTGCCTTGGAACGTGCTCCCGACGTGAAAGGCGCTATACAAATGTAATTTTGTTGTTTGTTGATGATAATAAATGTGCAACAGCAACACTTAAGATTTCTGCAGATCAGCACTACTACTTAAATGCCTCTAACATTGTGTAAATTACACCCACACTGATAAATATGCCCAAGTATCATCATAAAACTACTTGGAGGTCATTGTCTAGCCAATTCCAAAAGCAAAAAAATCACATTTTCTGGCAAAAAGCAGCCAGTGTTTTAGTCTCATTTAATTCCATAGTATTGCACAAGTTCACTTTGTGTATGGAGCACACAAGTTAGCATTTTGTATTCATGAGATAGCAACTCCAAACCTGAAAAAAAAATGGTCATTAGAGATCATTCACTTAATGAGGTCAAAGTATCATCAACAATGAGGTCTCAGAAGTGGGCAATGGACTGTAACTGCCACCTGGATCATGAGTAGAAATATACAATTCAAATTAGATGGAGCATTGCCAAGGTGTGGTATAATATGGGTTCAAGACAATAATTCCCTGTATGATTAGCTCCCACAAAAAGCTACAACAAATCCATTGTGACAATTATACTCTAAGTAGGAGCAATGAAAACGAAGTAGAAAAGGAACAGGAGGAGGCTGTTCAATCCACCGAGGTTGTTCCACCAGTTTTAGATCTTGGCAGATTGTTTGATCCCAATGCCCTACCCGTTAGTCATATTCCTTAATACATCAATTCAGCAAATTTTATTAGTGTCATAAAAGCACAATTTTAGCTTGAAGGACTTGGAAAATCCTTTTGCAACAACTTATGACACCAACTTATGGTGTACTTTTGCTCCAGTTTATTACTGGTTCTTAAAATGAGCCATTTGAATGAAGGAAAATTGCAGTCATGTAAGCGCTCCACATAAGGTATCCCAAAATGTTAATGGCTACCACATTAATATTGCATTTGTGCCTTCTAAAACATAATTCTATGTAGCTCTTAGGAAATGTTTGAACATGATGATATTATATGCCACAAGAATGCATTATTATTGAAAAATCAGGGCAAAATGTTTCCATGATCCAATTAATATATTTCTGTTCTTCATTTAAAAACAACTCGAATCTAATGACATTCATGAACTCCAAATTTTGCTTTTCAGAATCTACAACAGGACGATCTGAGTATTCCATCTTACATTGCATTTTGCTCATTTACTGCCTAAATCTCCACCTATTCAGAATGGCTAATGTATATTGTGCAATTTCCTTGCACTGTTGTAAATGACTTTTGATGGTCACATTAACCTTATTTTCTCATTTTATAACAAATTATACAGCAATTTCAACTTCACATCACAATATTGTAAAGCACAAGTTTATTACTGGTTCTTAAAATGAGCCATTTAAACTTAATGCCTGCCTCCACCACTAGCTGTTCCTAAGGGCCCCCAAGATCCTCATCTATGCTTTCATCATATTAAGGCTTGACTACCCCATCGCTCTGTTCTCCGGACATCCCAGCTCTTCCCAACGCAAGATGGAGAACGTTG
This sequence comes from Callorhinchus milii, assembly GCF_018977255.1. Lineage (NCBI taxonomy): Eukaryota > Metazoa > Chordata > Chondrichthyes > Chimaeriformes > Callorhinchidae > Callorhinchus > Callorhinchus milii. The sequence continues at coordinate 15,999,827 of NW_024704748.1, read as the reverse complement.
TAGCCCGTGTCCTGCCTATATCAGGCTCCACAAGCCTATCACTCCCCTCTTCACTCGGCTCCACGAGCTCCCCACCCCCAGAGGAATGAATTCAAGATCCTCATTCTCACGTTCAAATCCTTCCACGGTCTTGCCCCATCTTACCTCTGCTTCACATCCCCGCCCTATCAGCACCACTATCAGCAGGCAGGCTTTCAGCCATTCTGCCCTGTTTCTGGAACTCCATTCCAGTGTCCCTCCCACCCCTCATTCAAAGCATGTCTGAAAACATAACCGTTTGACAACATTTTTGGCTATCTACCCCTCCCTCCCCATCCCTCTCAGTTCCAACCTCCAGCTCAGGTCTCACCCAGTATTTTGAGACGTCTTCCAAATGTGAGAGCCACTATCTAAATATAATTTGCATTGTTAATTCTTCGCTGCTTCCTGAGATACTGCTGCACTAAACTAATTTTCTTGGAGATATGTGAACAATAATTACAAAACACAGTATTGAAAATATTACAGTACAGTATTTTTTAGGAGTCACAATATGTTACGAGGCAATGTAAACAATCTAGTGTTCGCAATTCTAGTCTTTGGATGCAGACCTTTACCAAAGAAGCCAAAATAACACTGTACCATGTAGAATAGCATACCTGTTGCAACAGTCGTTTCAGTTTGAGTATCTGGGTTTTTACAGATGTGCAATCATGTACCATATGCCGCAGTGTCATCACATCCAGCATCACTGTGTTCTCCTGCACTGCCCCAGGCTGGTGGGCTCTTGGGTGACTGTTGGAAGCTCGGAAATAATTTGAAGAGCCATGCCATTCAAAATTGCTAACTGTAGATTCCTGGCCAACAGGACTTCTGAAATAAAAAAAGACAATAAGTGAATAAAATCCTGAAACTGCTTTGAAACATTCTCCTGATATGAAAGGAACTGTATCAAATGCATCGATTAAAGATTATTATTTAGCAACCTTCCTCAATCCTCAACCCTTTTCAAAACTTCATCCCTTCCCAAAGACATTTTCTGTGTAAAGGCAGATGCATATATTTTCCAATTGTTATCAGATGAAGTACAATTAAAGAATGCAGTAATATTAAAAACAAATGTCTAATAGGAAAAGGCATCATAATTGAAAAGTACAGAGAAGGCAAAGAGTGCCAAATAGTCTGCAATTAAGCAATAAAAAAGATCAAAAGTAAATGCATTATTCAGGAGAGTCATAAAAAAAGATATTTGGCAACAAAAATATTTCAGACAATAAAAAATATGAAATTGCAAATTTGATGAAAATATTTAACAATTTTATTGATCTAATAATGATTTGATAACATTTTCCGAACATAAATTACATGATAACATGTAGGAAAAGCAGGCTACAGGACTCCTGAGAACTCTACTGTGTTATTCAGAATGCGGCAGATGAAGAAACAATATCTTCTCTGGATATCATTTTGTTGTTGTTGCTATTCCTCGTGAAACATAGTGATCTCTCAGATGGTGAAGGGATGATGATAGTAATCTACATTAGAATATACAGCACAGAAACAGGTCATTCGGCCCAACTGGTCTATGCCGGTGTTTATGCTCCACATGAGCCTCCTCCTACCCTTCCTCAACTAAGCCTTCAAGCGTAATTTGAAAGTGGGGAGGGAGGGGCAAGGCGGAGCAATTGAGGGAAGGAATTACGGAGCTTTGGGGCATATTGACTGGCCGCCGATGGGGGAGCGGAGGGGGCTTAGGACGAACAGAAGGCCAGAGTCAGCCAAGCAGAGGCAGCGGGTGGTGGAGTGGGGGATAAGCGAATCGGATAGGTAGGGAGGTGCGAGGGCAGGAAGGGATTTGAAAACGAGTGAGAGGATCAGATTCATAAGACATCTGAGAATAGTTGGGCATAGTGAGAAAATTCTTGTGCTTCAATATTTAAAATCTTACTGTACTCAAAGGTAAGAATTAAGAGTAGACCAGACAAGTAAACTCATTATATTTCATGCATTATATATCATAGCATCATAGCAAGTGGGCTGTGATGCTATGATGCTTTCCACAGCATCAAACAATGCAAATCTCTGTAAATCTGCCAAAGTCTATATTCGCCACATTGTAAGTGGGCTGTGATGCTGTGATGCTGACTTTACGATGTTTCAAGATTAATAGTAATTCTTTATGACAGCAAGTTGCATCCACCCTGCAACAGAGATCGTTGCACAACTTTAGATACTTTAAATATTTTAAAACATTTCCCTTTTGGGCCATTGGCACTGTTTGGTGAATACACAACAATATTTACTAGAAAGTAGAAGTTCTGAATCCCTGCCTTTTTAAAAAAAAGTCTCATGCAAATCCAAAAACATTTTGGTCCCAAATGAGGGTATGTCGCACAGAATCCTAACAAAAACAACTGATGCTGTTGACTAACTCCTTTTTTAAAAAAGTAACTGCCTGGTTTTGCATGGTCTTTGGCGAGATTAATGGGCTGAATAGCATTTTCTCATTCCATACTCCCTTATGTCTTTGTTGACAACATATCAGCAGCTGCTGATAGTATATCAGCAAAGTAAAGGCTTTTTAAATATAAAATGATATAAAAATACCATTACAATATGACAACTGCTGTCAAACCCATGAAGCTAAAGTTTCAGTGGCACTTGATGCCTTATTATTTTTTAATGGTGTAATTTATAAATGTTTATGAAAAAGTCAATTCAGATATCTGAAATAAGAATTCAGCACACAGCACATGATAGAGGCAGCTAAAAATAGTAATAATATGGCTGCCTTTAGCTGAAGTCAATAGGCTTTCAACTCCCAACTGAAACTCTTTACATGTCACTAAAGCGCCACCATACACAAAATTCATAACTCCGCTGCCCAGATACTCACCCACACAAAACCTCCGTACCTGCATCACACCAGCCTTTGCCAGGCTCCACTGGCTCCCAATTATCGAACGGATCGATTTCAAGATTCTCTCACTTGTTTTCACATCCATTCATGCCCTCGCCCTTCCTACCTATGCAATATTCTTACCCCCCCACTCCACCACCCACTGCCTCTGCTCGGCTGGCTCCGGCCTCCTGTTTGTCCCTTGTCCCATCCGCTCCACCATCAGTGGCCATGCCTTCAGCCACTACACCCTGAAACTCTCTCAGCCTTGCCCCCTCCCTCCCCACCCTCAAATACCACCTTAAGACCTTCCTTTTAGATTGTGCTTACTGTCACCTCCCCCCTCTCTCCCCTTGGCTCAGTGTCAGTCTCTGCCACTGTCAAGCACTCTGGGACGCTCTCCTGCGCGAAGGCGCTATATAAATGCAATTTGTTATTGTTGTAAATGTTTTGTTTCAACATCTTTGAATTTAATTAGTACTGCATTGTACCACAGTATGGGCCTGAAACAGATTGCATTTTTATATTCCATGAACTAGATACATTTTTTTTTAGTGCAGCAAAGTTTCTTTCTCAATACAGCTCTCTTCTCCCTACTTCAAATGTTTTCCATCCTTCCCTGAAAGTGCCAACTCATGCTGGGCTATAGTTCCAGGCTTATTACCACTTTCAGTATCTCTCCTAAGTGAGTATTTACTCATGGGTGCAGGTGAGTGATTATTATCAAGCTTTTCAACTGCAATGGCTCAATTGTGCACCAAATAGTGTCTTTATCAACTTCATCAGAACTGCTCTCCAACAATCTTTCTCAAGTATTTTTGCTGTTGATGGAACTTCACAGTGAAAAAGTATTCATGACCGTTTATCCATACATGTTACTCCATTATTTAGTCTTGTTGCAAGAGTAGATCTGACATTTTTCATTTCATTGTACAGGATTGTAATTAACACAAGTTAATAGTAAAACCCTGTTGTAGTTTATTATGTTGACAAAACTCGATTTTGTTACAGCTTTGTGACTCCCTGTCAGTGATCCATTATTCCACACAGCTTTTAAAAAACACAGATGTTGGCTGTGAAGAATAATCTTGTACAAAATGATTGCTCTTTGAGTCAGGAGAAAATGTTCTTCACTGACAATAACATTTCATCTTGCCAGGAAGAACATATGAAAAAACAACTGGTATACACTTCATTCCTGCATAAGATTGAGAGTTCTGAGTCACTTCGATGTGGCAACAACATCAGTAGAATATGACCATTCCCAATGAAGAAATGGAAGAGACACGGATGTAGAATTGGCTGAAGAGAGAAGGGAACAGAGGACCTTTGTTGGGGAGCAAGGTGAAAAAGCAGGAAGTAAGACATAGGAAACACATATACCACATGGATTGGATTGAACTTGCCAAAGGAAAGCTGACATAGATATAGGAGTGTTAATTTGCTTGTTGCTCACCATGTCAAAACAGTGTGAGGCAGCAAAAAATAAGGCAAGGATGCTGAGCTATATTGCCAAATCAGTTGAGTTTGGATTCCCAGTAATATTTAGGTTTAGAATTGCAAAAGCAATTGAAGACAGACACCAGTAAGTATTTCTTTACCCAGACGGTAACTGACAACTGGAATAGGTTGTCAGGAAGGACAGGACCCTGGATCCATTTACAAAACAGTTTGTTGTGATGGGAAGACAGTAGGGGGGGATTCTGGAAGGATGGGCCAAAGGACCTTCTTTCTCCAAACCAATCTTGTGAAATATACAACTTGATGCAAAATAAAACCTATGAGAATATAACTTTTCATTAACATTGCGCCTACTTCATAAGGTACTCCAGCAAACATTTTCAGGTAACCAAAAACAGATGGCAATATAAAATGCAAGGAACTTTTATTATTATTTAGCTGTATTGGTAGAAATATCAAAGCAATATGTTTGCTTTCTACTATTGTATTTTAATAGATAATGGAAGTGTGGTAACAAAAATGGGGGAAACAAAATCACGAAGGGATTTGTTACCCATTTCATATATATTTCAAGTAAGAATCAGAGCACTGCTGGAAATGCAGCTTGTTGAGCTCACACTACCTGGAAAGAATGGAGCTTTGCTGCCCTCTCAACTATCCAGTATTTTCAATGCAAGCACAAGACATAAACAGAGTTGCAATATTTCTTAGTTATGCTAGTTGTTTTTATTTTGAATATTAAATTTATTCCTAATAACTGCTGAATGTTAAGAATTTTGTTGAAGTCATTTCATGAACAGCAAAGAAAATAAATAATAAATTGGTCACTCAATCCATTACTGTTTGTGGGACACTGCTGTGCACAATTGGCTGCCGCGATTCATACACAAAATATACAGTATTCACATTATATTCTTTGAAGCGCTTTGAGATGTCTCAAAGATGTGATAAGGCGCTATATCAAATGCAAGGAATATTATTATTAATTTAATGACAAATCAAATAAAGATGTACATGCAAACTATATTTGGAAATTTAAGAGGTCGTAACAAAGAGATAGCAATACATTCCAGGGTATGATATTTGAAGAGAGAAACAGTATGGAAATAGAATTAACACTTTTATCACATAATAGTTTATTATTGTCCGTACGTCAGCAGAATAAGTACTCTCAATACACAGTTTCGGCTGATGGCCTGGGTCTTATTCAAAGCTATAAGTGTGCTTAAGAGGGTGTGTTTAACAATAATGTGTTTACATAGTGACAATTATAAATACAGCAAGCTGTTATATTTGCCCTCAATGGCACAATAATTATTTTTAAATAATTTATTGTTACGAAGGCAAACTCTCCATGCATTCGGGCCTAGAGAGGACATCATTAATTATATGGTGCAAGACATTTGGCGAAAAATATAATTCAAAAACCTATCCCTTGTCAGATATCAAACACCGCTCCCACAATAGCTGATATGATGATAGATGTATTGATAGGTATAAACAATATGTAGGAACAGTTATTGGAATTAGTGATGCGGTAAAATAAACGTCTTTGCAATATTAAATACTAGAATTCTCCCTTATTTGTATTATCATTCACACAATGAAAGAATATGAACCGAGACTGTGATTAAGTACTGTGAGATGTGCAATGAATTCCAATGTACTGATGTCTCCCTCCACACAACCGTGTTGTTTAGCAGGAGGGAGCATATATTTGACATATTCAAATAGCAAAAAGAAACATTTTAACAAAGGAAAGCACATGGTTTGGAGGTTTGTTTGCTTGTTACCAGAATTTTGCATCTCTACGTATCCTTAAAATCAAATCCAACCCTGGATTAACCTGTGAACAGCATGGTTGGTAGCATGATTACCAGAGATCCTCTTCTGAGGAACCCACGTTTGAAGAAAATCTTTTAAGTCCCATTTGAGGTTTAAAAAAATACAATTACACATCATATGGGTTTCCAATCTACCTAATATTGTAGATAATGCATGAAAATCTGGAAAAAAAACATGGTTCTTGTTGAGCATTTTTCGAAGGTTTCTCTCAAGCAGTTTCTCCAAAAAAGATAACAGTGCATGCTCCAGAAAGAGAACAGGGCTGGCCTTGCCTGGGGAGGAAGTTGTATATAATGTGAGATGGGTACCAGATATTTGTACTTGTGTAAAGATGCAATATTGTGCTTGGTAAATTAGGTGAAACCTTGTACTCTGATTTTAAACAGGTAGAGACACTGCATTTGTTATTTTGTTCAGTGAACTCTTTTTCCCTCACCAGAAAAATAAGATCATTTTGACCAATCAATATTTCTTGATACCTTTATATGTTGCAGATGCAACTAAAAAAAACAAGAGATTCATCTGTAGTCACTTACTAATCAGCTAACAATTTCACTACGGATTTAATGTTGTATTGCCATCGTCTTAAAAAAGGATCAACATAGAGACGTGTAGTGAAAGACTAAAGCATGACGGGAAGACCATGACATTCTTGATTTAAGAGACCTTGCATCAAAAATCAAGGAATGCCACTTGAATCTGCTTGGAACTCAAAATACCACAGCAACAGCTAGAAATTGTTAAATCAGGGAAAACAATTCTAAAATTTTTTTTGATCCACGCTTCTGTCATTGCATTGCAGTTCTTTATTTCAGATCACGAACATAGACCCAAACACATTTCTGCCATTATTTATTGGACTACAGTGTTACTGTTATTCTATGTAGATTTTAACTTTGGTCTTTACTTAACTATGTTGGAAATTAATGAGAATGATTAAGATCAATGCATTTACTTTAATCATTTGCACAGAGCTGAAATCTGAAGCCAATTCTTTATTTGATATGATATTGATTAGAAACTATTGCCCACAATAGTACCCAGAATCAGAAACAAGTTGGAAGCAAATTTCTCCCTTTAGAAAATTAAGTAATGCCACTTGCACCCAAGTGTTTAACAATCTTAATTTTCATATTATAAAACAAATTAACTTGTTTTGAAATAAATATCTGTATATTTCAATGCAGGGAAGTGCAAAGAAAATTAATGGCAATTTGCTTCGAGCAAGAGAAGATTGCTTCAATTTGGTTAGTATCCCAATTATAAGAATTGAACCATTTGAAACCTCTCAGACACAGCAGCTGTACAAATGATGCATAGCTTGAGTGTGATACACATTTTCGTGTTCAGTTACAGTGAATATTTTAAATATATTAGGCTACTCAGTAAGAAAAACAATTTAATTTCAGCCACACCTGCGGTCAAACATATGCAAGATGTACAGTGTGCATTTCTGTGCATTGATCCTCCTCACTGGAACACCCAGTACTGTTTGCAAGTATAATCTGGTCACGCAAGCGCAGTATAATGTTCATTTAAATATGAGGCTGTGCTGAGGTTAAACGTTAAACTGAAAACAATACATTACTCCACTGTTGAACTATTACCATAGCATATTATGGTTCCCTGTATCATAAGGGTAACAAATAAAGTTTACAATAAAGTGGTCGTCAAGTTAACCATGTTTGCACTATGGGAAAATTTGCCTACAAAAAGCAACCATTTTAAAGCTGTATTTGCGACTTCTTTCTCAGAAAGATCTGTTCTGTCAGCATCTGTCTTTTTGAGGCATGAAAATGGAATTTCAAGACTATATTAGAGGGCTGAGAGCTTTGCTCACCTGTAGCAAGGAAAAATGTCTGCAAGGCAGACCGGTGGCAGGAGGGGCCTCTTAAAATGCTGTCTGGTGGTATTGCCTTCAGTGCACAGAGAAAACAAAACTCATGAAGGGGGGACTCAGGAGGCAGAACCACCGCCTTGTTTAACTTACAGCATTGCCTATAAAAGCAGACTTGCTTTTGGAAGTGGTGCCAACAATTATCTTTAATACTATATACCTTACATTTTCTATTATGAGACAGGTTCTGAAAATCAAAAGACACATCAATTGAATTCCAATCTACATTCCTCTAAAAAATTAAATGACATAAATCAAGCAAGCCCTTTAAAAATCCCAGCTGACTCAATTTTTGTATGTGTTCACAAATTTCAACCTGAATTACCAAAATATCAGTGTAAGGCTATTTAGCCTCTAATTTCCTAGTTTATGCCTTTCACTTATTTAAAAAAAACACAATTGTAAACGTTTTCCAACCTACAGTTCTTTTTACTTTTGCACTAGACCAAATATCTAATTATTTTGTAATTTGAATTATTCATGTTATAAAATTAAATGATCCTCAACAATGACACTTCAAAGTCTTCAATTGTGCTGATGGCAGTTATGTCATCTATATAGGATTAAAAAGCATCAAGCAGCCTGAAGATAAGACTGAGGCCAACGCTTAGCTCGATAAAAATCTTGGAAGATAAAAACCTTCACGATATCCAGGATGCCAGCGCTGACAGCCTACCCAACAGCAGGCTGAACCAAACCACAAGGGAACATTTCAAGGAATTATCACCTCTGTTCAGCAGTAAATCAGTAGACCTTACAAATTAGCGTAAAACATTGACATATTCACAAGCATCTATAGATGCAAGTTCAGAAAGGCCTCAAATCAGCACAGAATTCTCCAAACAGTGCTTGGTCTTACAGAAAAGCTGATCTGATCAGAGACAAAAATGCATTCCTCACTTGAGCAACAAAGATGCAATTATGTTTATCAAAGCAGTAGCTACATTAAACGTTATTCAAGTTAAATAATGAAAATTGATTTGATAAGCTAAGTATGTCGCTTGCAACGCTTAATCTTCACATATATTCTATTATTTATAATTGTTAATAGAATTATATTGGCATATCTAATGTTAAATATATTGGAGATACATCAAATGGATTGATTCTAAGAAGACAAATTAGCTAAAAGGAATTCAGGGGCATTGCATTTTTGGAAAACAAAACTCAAAAAATAAAGTAATCATCCCTGAATCCTTAGAATAGTTCACAATCACTGGCAACTATAATGTTATAATGAATAATCTATCAGTTTGTAAAGATAAAAATGTAAACCATGATTTCTGGGATGGCCTGGGTATTTGGTACAATATTGCTTAATAGTAGCTTTCAGTATGATTCATATCTGGTGTCAGCCTGATTAAATTGGTAGCACTCTTGCATCTGAGTCAGAAGGTTGTAGATTTGAGCCCCACATCAGGACTTTGAACTCACAGTAAAAGCTGACAGTGCTGGGGGAGTACTGCAATGTTGCAAGTGCTATCTTTTAGATTAACAATTGAAGTGAGGTTGTATCTACCTGTTCAGATGGACATTAAAGATTTCACAGCATGCTTCAAAAGAGGATGGGATTTCTCCCAGTGTTCAGGGCAACTTCATAGCTGCTTGTGAGACATTGCTGCGCACAAATTGGCTGCTGCATTCTCCAACAAAATACACAGTCATTACACATTCAATGCATTACACAGTAAATCCTGTAAAACACTTTGAGGTACGATATAAAATGCAAAGCGCTTTTATTATTCATCAAAAGTGGAGCCTAGACTTTATAATGCAAATTAGAACAATCCCATTCTTGAACATTGAGAACTTTTGGTCCAAATTTTCAAAGATTAACAATCTAACAGACCAATTGTTGGTAAAGTAGATTCAAAAAGGGTAAAAATTAAAATTTCACATGAAGTAAGACTGCTTACAGTCAGCATTAATTCCTTCACTATCTGACGACAATTTTTAAGCCGCTACCTTCCTTAAAAACAGAACCATCATCAAACAAGGTGAAATCACTCAGCAAGAACTTGTTCTGGAATTTTAATGCTCTAAAATATTATGATATCTTCTCCAAATCCCACACTGCATAAATGGCCCAACACCCAACCAGTTCCCAGGTATTCTAACAGACGCAACCTGCGACGTAAGTACACAGTAAACAAACCAATTTCTCAAATTTATCTCAGATGTGAATTGAACCTATGTAGAAGATGGATTAAACATTTAATTTAAAGCCTACCTTTATAGAATTAACATTCGAAAAATGTAACAATATCCATGCGTGAAGATTCCTATATACATTCACCTTACAAATGAATTTACTTTTTAGATATTCTTAGAACATTGATCCACAAAACGATTACAGCTTGAGTATGCTTCTTGATTACAGTTACATCAAATATATTCTGCTAATCAAAAAGCTGGATTCATATGGGTCTTCACTGTAATTTGTGGAGTATTTCAGAGCGCTGAAGACATTTACACAGTGAAAAGTATATTCTAAACAGCGTCTGAATTTGATCAAAGATTTAGAAAATCCTATACTCTATAACAAAATTCCATAATGTCATTAAAGGTAGACCAAAGGCTCCATTGTGTTAACAAATAGTAACTCCAGAGAATATTCTTCTAAGGATTTTTCAACTATAAGAGGATGGAAATGTGACATATCCGCTAAATGAATTCTAATAATAATTGTAAGTTCAAAAATACATAAATTTTACAAATAACACACGGCTAATAGAAATCACAATTTACGGCTGAAAGGTGACCTTTGTCACCATGAAATTAAATGTTTCTGCTTGGCATTCTATGCCTTTAAAGTGGAAGGTTATTGAGATGCTAAAAGCATATCTATTACTGAAAGCAGAAGACCTTCAGCGTCTCTTCCGTTCAAAAAGTGAATCATCTGCAGGTGGTCCTGTTCGAAGCAATGCTAAATTTAAGTGTCAATAAACTCAGTATGGGAGGAAGAGGCAGAGGTGCAAAGAGCTAGAATTTCACAAAGTGAATCCAAGGACATATTGGGTTCTAATTGCAAAAGCTTATAAATTGTGAATCCTGCCTATACCCAAATCCTCTTTCTGGAACGCCACTCAGGTGCTGATCTCAGTTCATTCTGCAGATTGTGGCCTCAGGGCTGGCAGAAGATCCGACTGGCACCCGAGTGGAATGTTAGCCTTACTATTTGTAGATGATTTTGTGAATCTCACAAAATTTGTTTCTATTATCCATTGAAGGACCATTTCTAAAAGATCTACACTCTTTGGATCAGTGTGGAGTGGAATTGTGTAAGCCACTTTAAAAGGCAATAGGTTAACGGGATTTAAGGAATCTATACATTTTAATTTCCGGGAGAGTATACGAAGAAAAACAATGTTGGAAAAGACTGGACAAAGTAGAAATATACCAGGCTTGATAAAATTATGCATGCATTTTAGACAAAGAAGAAAGCATGTACTTTAAAAAAACATAATTTGAGTGCAAGTACAGTATCAGTAACATTAAGTATCAGTACAATAAAATAAAATTTAAATGAATAACAAAGTGAACAAATTTAAATGTAAAAAACAGAAGTGGGTGGGGAGGGATTAGAGAACAGTCAATCTAATTCCAATAATGTTAACAGTTACCAATTCCAATCGTATACATTTCAGCTTGAATAAACATTTTATTTTTTGATCACTTGTTTATCCTCGCATTTATCCAAGAGATCTTTGTCAACTAATTGTTTTTCCCAAAAGTAAATATATTACAATTGTATAAAAATAGGTGTGCCTTAGGCATTTAGAGTTCTGATTTTGAATGTTGGGGAGAGTAAGCCAAAAAAGTATTCTTTACATAGTTTCAATGATATCAACATCCCAAGTCACTAAGATTTAGTGATTTCAGTTATGATGTTGCACTTATAATTTATGATTGTTTTCTTTCTGTTATATTTTACCCTGAAATGTTTGTTTCAGTGATGAGTGTAAATATCCTCACAAGAAAACTGTCTAGAAGAGGTCATAAAATTCAACAATGTGAGGAAATCTTGTTAATGTATCATCGTTAACATGGGCTGTTACAGCAATTAATTGCGTGACTTCAAGTGAGAATGCTAATTCATCTTGATGGGGGCATTTGTACATTACGTAGTAATCTAAGCAAAATTCAGATTTACCTGCTAATCTCTGACAAATACTTGATACAGCAATAAAATGCCAAAAGCAATAGGATTTAATATAACATACAAACTTATTTACTATTGAAAATACAATGTTCAAGTTATTAATACTATCAACACAATCAGATCAATACCAACCTGTATGGTTGAGTGCAAAACTAATTTCATGCAAAAAAGACAGATATATCCAAAAGGCGTGTATTAGATGACAATGTATCTAATGATAAGTAAAATGGATAATCCTGTACAATGTTCAAACAAATTAACATACAATTTAAAAGAAAAGGTAGTAATGTAGGATATTTATAACTGATTGTCTAAAGGTAATATATCTTAAGACTTTCATTCTGACAACTGTGAGTAAAATTAGAATCGGGATATTCGACAAAAAGCAAATCTCCTGCCTCAGCGAGGTCATCAGATTTGTCCTTGCAGCACAAGTGCTTTTAGGGATTATGCCAATTTTGATGACCCCTGACACTTTCCAGTAGGAGAATACATTTCCTCATTCTGAATTAAAGTAAGTATTGGCGTCATTGAGCAGCAACTTAAAATTATAATTGTAAACAGCTGTACAAACATCAATTATGTTGCAGAGAATTACATTATTTATATATAAAAAATCTGATCAGCTTTTAAAAAGATGCAAACTGCAAGGAGTAAATAACTCCCTTGCGCAATTCACAGCCCAAAACGAAGACTATTGGTTCCACCTTCTTTTGTGTTTGCATTTTTTTTCTTTTCCCACTTGATATATCTTTTTTTCCTCTAAGTGATATATTTTCAAATACTGCTAAATTCTGCTTACCCACCCCCACTCCAACACCCGCTGCCTCCACTCGGTTGGCTCAGACTTCCTGTTTGTCCCTCGTCTCCTCCACTTCACCATCGGCCTTCAGCCACTAGGCCCTGAAACACTGCAACAATCTCCCTCAATTCCTCCGCCTTACCCCTCCCTCCCCATTTTCAAATCCTGCCTGAAGACCATCCTTTTTGATCAGGCTTACGGTCACCTCCTCTCTCTCCCCCCTCGGTGTCAGATTCGCCACTGTTAAGCACTCCAGTACTGCATGAAGGTCACTATAAAGATGCAGCACCCTTCATGCAGGGTAACACATATAACAAAAAAGTTGTTGTTGTAAATGTGGGGGATAATCATGCGTCTTTTTTTAATCGAAGCCCACCCACATTTACTTTGGTCCTCAATGTATTTTCTACCTAAGACATTATGTATTTCACCTTATTTGTCCCACATTGTACTTCCCTCTTTTCGTCTTGCTACTAAACAGATTTACTGGTTTCTGTTTTTTATTTGCTCCTTTTAGTTTGCTGCCAAGCTTTCCCATCTGAAAGAACCAAGCGCATGCACTGCCTCTAAAAACTTTAAATGGCCCATTGGGTGTGAATGCAATGTGATTTGTCCCTGCTGTGTTTATATATGGTTCAGGAGGTTTGGGAATCAATGCTCCAGTAATAATAATAGTATGATTTTTACTCCATGATTCAAGAATGCAGTGAAGTATAGATATGGTATAAGTAATTGAAAGATATTCTATTCTAACAAATTTGTTATTATTACATTGCAATTTTCACCAGAGAAGTTTTTTTTTGCATTTTTTTTACAAAACCATAGTACAGTACCTTTGAGAAATAAATTAGTTTCTTTCAAAAAGAAAGTTCCACTCAGCTTTGAAAGGCTGAGATACAAACTGATAGCTTAAGCTACTGTAGCAGAAAAAGAGAAGCTCATGTCAGGTATCTTTCGTTACCACTGATTTGTAACAAGAGATAATTTTGCCCCTTGTCATGGATCTCTGCAACTCATGATTGGTATTATGACAGTCGAAGTGCATGACATCAATCCTGATAGTGTATCTGCAGGCAAGTCATATATCATGTAACTGAGATGCAGAACTTAAAGACCCATTCTCCTTCAACTGAGCTAAGTGAAATGTAAGTATAGGGCAGTGATAAATCTCTGCTATGCACTTTCCAGCTGAAAAGTAACTTTATGAGGGGGGCTTGTGTATTAGAATGATTTATGGAGCCATCAGTGTGAAAAACAGAATGAAAATGATACTTGCTAAAAGGTCAGAACCAAATATTATGAACATTGACTAATTCAATAGTTTTGTGAGGAAATAATAGAATGGATAGATAAAGGAAATGCAGTGAATGCATTTGCAAATAAATCTCTGAATGACATTTGATAATGTGCCATTAATGCACATGGTATGAAAAGATTGTATGGCAGAATGGAAAAAGACATGGCCAACGGACAGAGAATTGGGGTAAAGTGATTACTTTTGGCAAGCAGCATGAATCAGTGGTATATCCCAAAGGCTTGTGCTGGGTTCTCTTATTTTATTTATGTGTGCACATACATACAGATATATATCTAGATTTAGGACACAAGAGCACGGTATCTACAGTTACTGATAATGCTAAATTAAACTGAGAAGATAAGATAGGTTTGGGGAGTGTATAGATAAGAATCCTTGCATTCGACATTTCATGTCAGGAAGATGTCTCAAAGCTCTTTTGTAAGCGAATGCAGCAGTTATGTCCCACAAACAAGCCATGAAGTGAACGATAAATTTTATCTGGGGATTGTTAGCCAAGACTTCAGGATAAACTGCATTCATTTTTCAAATTGTCCTGTGGAATGCTTAACATCCACCTAAACAGGCAGGCGGGACATTGGTTTGTCTAATCAAAGGACACCACCTCTAACAATGCACTGCATCCCCAGCATTGCATTGCAATGTCATGCTAGATCATGAGTTCAAATTCTTCAACCTTCTGACTCAATGGCAACAGTGCTATCAACTGAGCCAGGCTGACACATGTCAGATAACTGGTAACCCACACATTTGAATATTTTATGGATTTGAACTTTGATGCTCAATATTTTGAGGTGTCTTGCAAAACAAACCCATCTCATTGTATACATACAACTGCAAATATACTGAGCAATATCATTCATTTTTCAAACGATTTTTTATGTCTGTGGGGTTTGAGGTTTCAAAGTTCAACAAGCCTTTTTTTAACCTGAGGTTCAATCTGTCAACTACATTACTATATTAAGTAATTCAATTAGAAATTACTTTTGCTTTTGTTTTAAACATCTCTTTTCATCCATATTTTCAAATAGATAAATATTTTATATAACTTGAATATAGGAGTTCAAACACAAGTCAGTTGCTGATCTGGAAGTGTTGGAGTACGCATTAGATAAAGAAACACTTCAAAAGATTTTTTTAACTGCCGTTATTAGTTGTCTTCATCTTCACTCTGTTATTTTGCTCCTATACAATCCAGTCCTTTCAAACAAATCAAGCTGGTGCTGCAGTTCTAATTCAGAAACTTAAATTATTTTTGCACTCACTGGAATCATCTTAGAAACTGTGATGGCAAAATCTGCTATTAGTTGCTAGCAGTTTTACAAGTTAGTGGAAATCTGAAGCTGAAAATCTGACAAAATCAATGGAATAAAATGTTAATTTCAAATAATTGACAATCTTATCAGTTTTCTGTATCTAAAGCACTAAGAAGGCTAAAAATAATATGGGATGCTTAAAATTCATGATATAAAGCAAACACAATATAAAATGATGTAAGCTTATCAATGTTTAACAGCAAAAATGTGTACTGGGCATTAAAAAAGTTATAATCCTTAGTTCCACTGCTGTTCCGATGGGCAGGTACAAATGAGCAATCAATGTTTAAGCATAATATCATCAGAAATGACATAGCTATCAGATGACATTGCTGAATCCTCAATAGCAGTTTCCACTGACAAGAATGAATGCACTTGTTTCATTTTCGTTTCCTGTATAACAAAGATCTTATTAATATTTTCCATTATAAATTGTTACAGCACTCAGTCAATCTTGTGTGCTATTTTATACATCAAATGGTCTTAAAGATGCCGAGAACATATACATTGAGGCTCATAGCATTTTCAGCAACATTTAGATCTGTTGCGCATCACTAGATTTCAGTTACAGGTTGACAATTTACGTGCCTCCATTTTGGCACTCCAACAACAACAACAACAAGATTTCATTTATAGAGCGCCTTTCACGTCGGGAGGACGTCCCAAGACGCTGGACAGTTGGGTCGGGACCCGAGCAAGGGGGAAATGGTCAGGGTGAGGGGAGGAAAGGGAGGGAGCGAGGAGGGGGTAGAGAATCGAGAGGGGAGCTGAAGGCACGGTCAAAGAGAACTATGAAGATGAAGTAAGGTTAAAAAACTATGAAGATGAACTAAGAACTATGAAGAAGTCCAGAACTATGAAGCATTAAATAATAAAGATTGCACAACACTGCACAACATTGAGTTAGGAAACATATAACACAATTTTAATCGACCACTATAAAATTATTTTGGATAGCAAAACAGAAATTTTTGCTTATGTAATACAATTTACTTTAACAAAACTCAATATGAAGTGATGCTGATTGTTATGAATATGAATAGTCAGCAATTCAGACCAGCACAACAGTTAGATAATAAAAAATGATCAGTGTCAAGGGATTTCTTTAAGAGGATTATCTTGTAAAGAAATTCCAGTATGTATCACTTCAAACCACTAACATTTGAACTGGTATTGACAGATACAAATTGAAAGTCATTTTTTAAAAAAAACTGATAAAGTGACAACAATGATATATTTCACCTACAACAGGACCTAGTTGCGAGGCATCTCCTAATAAGGTGGGTTTGCTTATACATGATATCAATTTTTCAAGATCAGCAAATAACATATTTTATGTAGGATAACATCTCAAAGATAAATCATTTGCCTTTTAACCTCTTACTTTGATGATCCGATTTCAAATATGCAAAAAAAACATAATTCTATACTAATATTATTATTATTATTATTATTATAATATTTCTCTCTGTTATAATCTCTAATTGGAGAACCGTTTCTGTATTCTAATAAAGCTGAGATCCAATAAACAGATCACTGGTATATCAAGTTTTCGGTCATATTATCCCGAATTTAGCAATTGAAACTCAAAAACTACAGAAAAACTTTCGCAAAGTTGAAGAGTTCTAAAAATTGTTACAGCTTAGAAGTACAATGTGGGAGTGATTTCACTACTTTCATTAATACCATTTATTAAAAACCTAGATAGTCATAGGTTTAAATTGAGATTTAAATTACCCTACTTAGATGAAGAATGCTTCACAATGAATGCAAAGAGAAATCGGACTGGTACACTAGAATTCTTTGCTTATATTGAAATTACACGTTTTGCTAAACATAAATAGTATAATGCATTTAATAATAATAATCCTTGCATTTGATATAGCGCTTTTCACGTCGGGAGGATGTCCCAAAGCGCTTCACAGAACACACTGTAAAGTGAATTGACTGTATATTTGTGGGCGAACGCGGCAGCCAATTGCGCACAGCAATGTCCCACAAACAGTCGTAGATTGAAAATGACCAATTTATTATTGTTTTGTTTTTTTGGAGGGATTATTATTAGGCGTGTGGAGTAAGGAAACTTGCCCAAGGTTTCGCCCTGCCTGGAATTGAACTCAGGTCTCTTGCTTGCAAAGCGAGTGCTCTAATCACTGAGCTACAGGACTCCACAATAGCCTCTTTCACATAAAACAAATGCCTCGACTAATTATATTTGTGTTTTTCGTCTTTCTTAAGTAGAAAATGAATAACATCCACATGCATCACAAGAATCGTTTGCTATCCATTCAAACAGTGTTTTGCTGAAACCATGAGCACTGTGGCAACTTAGAATGGCCAAATCAATAAAGTAAAAAAGGTGTATGAACACAAAAAAGAGAAAATCGATTTTTACAGAATGCTATTCATCTTCATGTTGCATAATAGATCATGAGTAACGATATAGATTTTTTAAAGTCTTGGTCAAAACGGAAACTTCTGGACTGTTCCACCTGCCAGGAATCCATGTAGCTAAAAAAAATCGTCTAGTAATGGAAAAATATTTTCAACATCACATTTGTGATATAGTTTCGGATCATGATTACAATAGATTCCCTTGATAGTTTAGACTGCAGATCAACTGAGTTAGCAAGACTCATTAATTCTGTTTTTTTTTCCCCAGTGTCTTTTTCCTGACCATTGTTTGTCAATAGAAGTTGTTATGCCATCCTGCTAGATAACATTTTGCACAATTCAGTATACAGAATTATGACTGATACCCATAATCTCTGACTTTAGCAAAGAACCAGCCTTCCTTTTTCATCGGTTTCTTATTGCATTCGTCACTGTTGAGTTAATCAGCTTGGATCAATAAAGTGCACTTTTGCATTAGAAGGGTTGGGTTCAAGCCTCACATCAGGATTTGAGTTCCTAATTTAGCCTGATAATCCAGTCCTGTGCAGTACCCAGGGAGTGCTACATTAGCACATATCCATTTTACAAATGAAATGTTAATTGGAGGTTCAGTCTATCTGATCAGACAAATAATAATAATAATAATCCTTACTTTTGGTATAGCACCTTTCACGTCAGAAGAAATTCACAGCGCATCACAGGACATACTATGAAGTATGCGTTTTGTCAGCGAATGCAGCAGCCATTTGCGCACTGCAATGTCCCCAAACAGCCATGAAGTGAATGACCAATTTTATTTGGGGGATTATTGGAGAGGACACCCAGTGAAACTCCCTTTTCAGGTCTCAAAATAAAAGGTTTTATAACAATTTGAGAAGAGAAAGGGGTTTCTCCCATTGTCCTGACCAACAATCCTCTATTTAATCATCTCAGGGTCTTTGCAAGTCCCACCGTCCACCTCATATGCCTTCAAATTAGACCATAATTGCCTGTTCAAGGAAAAATAAAGCACTACATCAAATGTAAGTATTATTATTACATTTTACACAGTGACCTAATTGTTAGCTCAAAAATCTTGCGTTGACATGTATCTACCCTGTAGATCTCACTTTCTCCCCTGACACAAAATGCAAACTGTACGTACTTTATTTTCTCTTGTAAATCTCTATTATATTAAAATAATGATCAATTACTGGATTACAAGTCACAAAAACATATTTTTATAGCAAATTAATCAGTCTGAGATAACTACTGATCCAAGTTTGCTGGTTTACTAATGGGAAAAATAGTGGATAGTGGATTGACTCTGCTGCAATACTGTATTTATTTTGACATTTTTGAGGGGATTATTTTAGATATATAAAAACAAGGAGAAAAATGTAATGTTACTGAAAATTCAATATATTCAATATATTTTTTAAAAATCCTTACAAATTCTACCTGAGCAATAGAAAGTGATGCAAAGCATTAAGCAGTAGATTGAATCACTACACAAATCTATCTCATCAGAACGAACAATTGCTGGGAAACGGTCCAAATATTGTTTAGTAAAATCATTGGCTCTGTAGAGCTTTTAGTCTTCTACACCACATATTTCATGTCATCTGAATAATGAATAAGTCTTGCAGAGGGACTAAGATCAGTGTAGAAAAAAAGAGCATTAGAGTTACATGATCTGCATAACATACATTTTGCAGCAAGGAGATAGCGTCATCAGTTTTAGAACATCACAATATATTATTTTAATAACATTTAAATACGATCTTTCAGCCGTGATTTGGAAATCTAACCTTAATTAACCCTACTACCTTGAAGTCTGGCAAATACAACAAGCATTGCAAACACCATTTTTCTTATTTTCTGTGCAAATGTGATGTTAGTACATTCTGTGAAGTGCTTTGGGATACCTCGAAGACGTGATACACTGCTATATCAAATGCAAGGTTTATTATTATCAAGATGGTTATCAGACGCACAAAATATCAGATTTAACCAGACTGGCTTTGATAGGGGTGATCTGACTATCTGCTAACCTTGGTGGCCTGAATAGAGCCAACAGTGCTCCCACCCACACAAGAAATCCTTAAGGAAACCTGAAACAAAGTAAGGGCAAGCATTGAAACATAACCTGTCAACAGTCATTAGACATTTCAAAGTGAATGCGACAACTGAATTTACATTGCCATTCGTACACTACATGTAAACCCTAGTGCCCAGAGGCTGTCTGAATCTACCAAACAGCTTAAGCTATCCATCTCCAGTATTTTAACTTGCGTACATTTTGGCGCTACGCGTTTCAAAGCAAAGAATTCAAGAGGCACTTGGATATTTTAAGGAGAGATTCTAAAAAACTCTTCTATGGACACTCATGGGTAAAATGCATTAAAGGCTAATTTATAAATTTAACTATTTACCATCACTCAAACTTTCAACAGTGGTTTGTACTTCCCATTAAAGAGAAATTGTCTGGCAGGATATTCCTATATTAAGATTGAACAGTTCAGTTTTAGATTAACTGTTTCTCTCCTGATAATCAAGACCAAAGCTCTCCAGTAGTATAAATTTATTATCCTGCTATTATGGTATTTTATTCAGGTAATAAAAAAACTGCTTGTATTATATTTTGACAATCACATAAACATGAAATGAACACCATTCAAAGCAAAATTTTAAAATTCTAAATTATTTTAATAAATTATCAAAAAAATTGAAAGCTCAATTGCAGCTGAACAACCAGTTTTGTGCCATAAGGCAACTTTTGCAGAATATAAACCAACATTAAAAGGGTT
Organism: Callorhinchus milii; assembly: GCF_018977255.1. NCBI lineage: Eukaryota > Metazoa > Chordata > Chondrichthyes > Chimaeriformes > Callorhinchidae > Callorhinchus > Callorhinchus milii. The sequence goes on along the minus strand of NW_024704748.1, from coordinate 15,978,968 downwards.
GAAAGGAGTGCAATTAAAATATTAGAGGATTGTGAATTTCAGCTACCACTTGTTAGAAACAAAGGTGAGCATAATTGAAGATCCTCAAAATGATGTGGTACAAATTAGATGAAAACTAATAACTGTTTTCCTATGGAGTGGTCAATACGTGGAACAGGCTGCCAACAAAAACTGTTGTTTTTTATGTCAATTAACATTCAAAATTATATTAGCATTTTCTTAAGAGAATAACAAGCTTGTTTTAGTCTAAGACAGGGTCTATGATCTTGTATTAGTTAGAATGGCTCACGTCTCAAATAACATAAATTTCATACTTCACTGCAACCGGTCATATTTTCATTTTCTTATATTTTTTTCAGTGAGTTTGTCAATTGTGTTTGAGGTAATATATAACATAATTTATATTAAAGATCCATGTACAGCGATTTAACAAGATTCCCTCATTCAAACCTCACAAGAGCAATGACTACTGTACAAGTGTTACATTTTCACTTCATGCCCCAGAAGTTGTCATTGTTGCCTCTCTGAAGAAAACTTGATAATTCTTGACAATAATTATATTCATTATGGTAAACATTTGCAAAATAGGTGCTGTCTAGTTTTCTGGAGTTTATATAAATCCCAAACCAAGGATAAAACTTCTTCAGCAAACTGTACTGTATTATACGATTTCAACTGAACTAATTTTAGTTAAATATTAGTATAAAAGTTTGTTCTTGAGTTCAATGTGCATAAAGAGGTATTATTTTTCTCTTTCATCCATTTGGACACAAAATAAAACCCACAAAACAAGAGTCTGCAGCTTGTTTCAAAAGGGTATTTTTAGTGTAGTGTTCACTCGTGGTCAGAGGTCATTGTTAAAAAAGGGTCTTTCTTGACAGATGCTATTGCTCTTATTAATTTTATAGACTGACACTTTACATGGAGATTAGTTCCAATTATTCAGATGTATTCCCATGAGCTAGGTTTTAAAGCATTAGCGTAATCTGTTCAATTGGACCAGAAGTTTGTCCACACGACAGATTAATGCTTAAGGAATACTAAAACCTTTTCTACATAATTCATACATTGTACTGACAGGAAATGTCAACACTATAATCGTCAATCTTTTTGTAATAATCCTGGTGTGTCTGAGGCATAATTTCTTGAGCCAATAATAGAACAGGAAGGTCATTGTTTTGTTCATTGAAAGGAATCGTGATCCAAACTTTCCTTCCAGTTATTAGAAGAGCATCACACTTATTAACAGAAAATTGACAGCCTACAAAAAGATTAGATTTTACCTCTCAACTGAAATGATCATGCAAGGGTAACTGTGAATTTAATTAGGGGAAAATTGCTCCCTCTTTCAATTTACTACCTACCTACCTGCCCGTACCCTCCGTTCCTCTGGCTCCGGTCTGCTCCACATCCCCCGCCCCAACCGCCCTACCATCGGTGGTCGGGCCTTCAGCCTCTCAGCCCCTCGGCTCTGGAACTCTATCCCCCAGTGCCTTCGCCTTGCCTCCTTCCTTTCCTCCTTCAAGGCTGGCCTCAAGACCTTTCTCTTTGACCGTGCCTTCAGTTCCCCTCTCGACTCTCTACCCCCTCCTCGCTCCCTCCCTCCCCTCACCCTGACCATTTCCCCCCTGCTCGGGTCCTGACCCAACTGTACAGCGCCTTGGGACGTCCTCCCGACGTGAAAGGCGCTCAATAAATGGAATCTTGTTGTTGTTGTTAAACCAATAACTGATTAATTCACAGATAATTTAATAAATAATCTCAAATAAGGTTAAGTTTATTGTATCAAATAATGTTTGCGTCATTTGAACACAAAACAAAATCAAAACTCTGTCCTCTTTCAAAATGCTATTTTCACTATACTCCTTGCAAGTCTAATGCATTGTTAGGAAGGTCTTTTCGTGACGTATGCAGTCGTTTTATAAATACACTGATACTTAAACATGGAGATTAATTTCAATTATTGAACTGTATTCCCATGAGGCAGATGTTAAAGCATTAATGTAATCTGTTCAATCGGACAAGAAATTAACAAAAAAAATGACAGGTGTATATTAGCACTTTAAATATCCCTAAAATCAATAACAATAATCACAAGTAAAGCAATTCTACCCAAACATGAGTTTACAAATAACAAGCAATACCTTTTGATGTAATAGAGCTGTCAAGCAAGCTAATACCCACTGGTTTTATCTGTCAGTGTAAAATGTACAAGGACCTGACCTGGTTGGTTGCAATTGTCTTGATGTTCTGACCTGCACTGGAGCAGTTCTCAACACTGGTTAAATGTCAAATGGGTTAATCTCCACTGCATCTGAATCATTATGTGCACTATCTATTCAAATAAAATCAAACCACAAAATACACAAGAATTCTGTCTGAATTGGATTCTTCATTACTCAGATTGTTCAGGTCTAAAATTAAAAGCTGAAATATTCCACAAGTTTTACTACTTCGACTAAATGCTTTCTCTATTTTGTTGAAGCGTTTCACTTCTTCTTTGTCGACTGAGATGTAGTATCACAGGTAATGGGCATTTTTCCAATACCCAATCACTGTAATTTCTTTGTGTGTCTTCACAGCACAGATTAGGAGACCATTCAACCACACAGGATGTCGAAGCCAAGCCTGAATTGTCTGACTCTCAACATCCTGCACTTTCCAGCAAGACGTCTAGAAATAGAAGTCAGGAGCAAGAAGCCCCCCTGTTTTCCCCATCCATATCCCAAGTATGCGGAGGACAATTTTTATGTCTGAACTGCCACTCAGTATAGACCAGGATTCAAATCAGCTATGCATTGGTCTCTATAAATAGGCTAGTGCAGCACCAGTGCCAGGACAGGCACAGTGGAAAAAAATATTTTTGTTTTGACAAGATAGTTTGGATTATGCAAACATTTTCCGAATACAACCCATTTACATAGAAACCTAATAACGTGTACCATATCCAATAAGACCATTGCACTCCATTGTCCAATCACAAAGTTGTAAGAAGCTTACGTTAAACTTCATCCCATTCTTTTTGAAATCAAAAGGCATGAAAACAGGTATTGAAAATCCATTTTGACAGAACTCACTTAGTTCAAGCTGGTGAACTCCTGCTAATAAAGTGCAATATTCAAACAAACACTACAACAAATAATTGATTAGTGAACCGGGGCGTAGCCACAGGTGGGCAATTAGCACCCAGGCTCACCTGTGGCAGCGCGGAGAGCGATGAGAAGCGAGCTGGAGCAGGAGGTATGAGACAACGCAGAGAGCAACGGAGGTGAGAGTATGATTTGGTTATTGCCTGTCCACCATAAGTTGGTGCCCATCTAAATTTCCATTCCTTGTTTGCCACTGGAGGAACCCACACAGCCTGATGAACATCTTGGTATAGTAACAAAAATACATTATAAACAAAATACAATTTATTTTCTATTATGAATATAAGATTGTTGATCATATATTTCTCTCTCTTTCTCTCTCTCACGCACACCCACACAACAAACGGATGCATAAAAACCTGCGAAACTATGAGGTGCCAAAATAAACTGACAAGAGTGAAAATATTAGCTGTGCAATTTTCCATTTTTAATTGTCTGTACAATTGTTTCAGACAAGTGCAATAGTTTTTCAGTCAGCTGAATTTGAATTGTTGATGTTAACTGATTAACAGGCCTATTTAAAACGATTGATCTATGCAGGCTGATGATGTTCAAAATGCTGGCTTCAATATTACAATACCCGTGATTAAACCCTGACGCTTATCAACCAGAATTCATCCTACTCAGTGTACTGTCTTACTCAAGTAAAGGTCAAGTGAGCTCTGCAATATCAAACCTGAAGAACGTATTCTTTCCCAGGTTTGAAAAGGTTTGAAAGCAGATTATTTACCAGGACTTTTTAAATTAAATTAATCCCCACCAGATATTTACTTTAGCCATTGCTGATCTATTAAGGTTAAACTGATATCACCTCCAGGAAATATAATTCTACTCATCAAGTTAATCTGTAGAAAAGGCAAATAACACAAATTATGGGTTTACAGTTCACAGCTCAAAATTTGTAAAATTCTATTTTACGTCAACTCAATAGTAATATTGAGCTACCAGTATACTTCAAATAATAACAAGTCTGAGGTGAAATTATTTTTGTAGATAATTTCTTCGCATTAAAACAATAAGGCAATGTTACCTTAATAAAGCAGTTAATTTGTGAGCAAAGATAAAATTCTTACCTAGAAGTGTATTTTGATTCTTCTTTGCCTACAGAACATCTGCTGTGAAAATGGCAAATGTATATCAGGGTCACAGGCTGGCAAATAGCCTGTGTAGAAGGCTTGAATAAAAAGAAAAATAGCAAAATGTCTCTGGCCCTAACTGACATGTTAACTGATCTGCACACAGATGCATGTGTTGTGTTGCACTTCCAAATTATTGTTTTGAATAGTTTTCACTCTATAGTTTAATTTAAAATAATATTTAAAAACTGCTTAGTAACAAGCTCATGATGTGACTTTCTGAAAGTCAAACCAGCTAGACATCCCCACAGAGTTTTGTTTTTTTGTGGTATGTTTTTTGTGGGACTGTGGAGTTAATCATCAAGTCTTAAGTCATTTTACCTTGTGTACACTTTTGTGCTGCAACAAAACACAAGGATAATTTTGAATGTCCTCCAGTAGGACCATTTCAGGATCATTGCAGCTACTCTCAAATAGAATGAGACCCCTGTAACTATAACCCCAGTTTTTTCAGAAACCAATTACTAGATCTCTATGTGAAAATACCCCCAAAAAACAGCTCTTTTAAAAAATTAGATGTAATTAAAGAATAGTATATGGTACCACGTTTAATAAACATCTTAACCAGCCTAACAGTCACAAATATGAAACAAATCTTCAATTTAATCTTCAAAGAAAGCAACATTTGGATATGGATCAGAGCAATAACTCCACCATGACAGCAATAGCAGAAAGGTTTTATTAAAAAGTAAAATATAGGATTCAAACAACCTCAGTTCATAATTTGTAGTACTAATACATTTTGATCACATCTCCACTCAATAACAGAAAAAAAAACTTTTTTTTTAAAAACTACAAAAAAAAGTTTTATTTCTTTTCCATTTCACTGAATGGAACTATTGATTGCTATTTAACGATTGTACCAACCTTTCCTCATCAGATCATGATCTCACACAACTAGTTACAATCAAAAAAGAATGTAGGTACAAGAAAACAAGACTAAATTCTGTCAACTGGCTCCTTCATTTAGGTTCACATTTAAAAACTGGTAGAGTGATACAAAATGACTGAAATCGAGCAAGGGAATTACTGCAACTCAATTCAACATCCCCAAACCAGGAACCACAGCAAAACAACAAACTTTTTTTCTTATTAATGAACAAGTTGAATCCATTAGGCCTATGAAATCTTTATGTACTTAAGTGGAATATATTTTAACCTTGACAAAGAAACCTTTGGAGAATGGAAACAATTTCAGCCTGTCCTGGGAGATTCTGGCTAATAAGGCTTATCTAAATCTGAACAAGCTTGTATTTCATCCAGAAAAAGGAATCCTCATTTAACAAATAAGAAATTGAAAAGCACTGGGATTAGCGCAGGGACTGCTAGCAATATAATATTGTAAATTGTCCTGGATTGTAAGAATATGCAAAGTGTCAATGCAGAAGTACTGCTATATATTACAGCAGACTGGCTAGGTTTATTAGTCAATAAACGTATTAGTCAATAAACATGTTAGTCGATTGACAGATCGCTTTCAGGGGGAAATCATCCCTCCCCCCCAAAAAGTATTCTGGTCACTGAATCCACGACTGTTTGTGGGACACTGCTGGGCGCAATTGGCTGCCGTGTTTCGCCCACAAAACACACATTCATTCCACTTTACAGTATATTCTGTGAAGTACTTTGAAACGTCTCGACGACATGAGGAGTCCTGTAACTCAGTGGTTAGAGCACTCACCTTGCAAGCGAGACACCTGGGTTCAATTTCAGGCAGGGCAAAACCTTGGGCAAGTTTCCTTACTCCACACGCCTAATAATAATCCCTCCAAAGAACAAAAAACAATAATAAATTGGTCATTTTCAATCCACAACTGTTTGTGGGACTCTGCTGTGCGCAATTGGCTGCCGCATTTCGCCCACATATATATATGGTCAATTCACTTTACAGCATATTCTGTGAAGAGCTGTGAGACATGTAGAAGACGTGAAAAGCGCTGTATCAAATGCAAGGATTATTATTATTATTATTATAATAAGTTGCCTAAAAGACAATATGAGTAAGCTACTTTTCTGGTTTGCTCTGCAACATGCCCAAGAAGAAGGCTGGCTCATTGTGTATCAGGGAGAAATTTGTTTTAAAACACATGCACAATTCACAATAAGCCCGACTTCCATGTGCTTTTTATCATTATATTCTCTGGCTGAATTGTTAAAGAGTTATATGCTTCATTGTCAAGAAAAGCTAAGAAATTTGCTTCAAGTTACTATTCAACAATTATATAACTAATTTCTTTCATTTAAGTATATTAAAGCTTCAATGGAGACAATAAAATAAAACAATATAATTGCAATAGACAATACAATCTTTCACCTTCTAGAATAACACAGTAATGCATCTCAAAAGTGACAGCTGGGGAAATGGATGAATGTAAGCAGTATATTTAATGTGAAATCCTTAATGGTAATAATGCCTTCTAAGTTATTGCAAGCTCTTAATCTCTTTTAGGGCATTTGATTCCCAATCACACTACAGTGAGGAGTTGGGTTGAATAAAAGTCTTAGTACAATCTTCATCAACACTCATGAATAGCAATTCTCCAAAAAACAGTAAACTTACAGATATTTATAGTGAAGTATCTTCTTCTTCCCAGTCTAACAGTGATAAATGTAAATTATCAGATTTTTGTTGGAAAATGTGACTTGCAGAACTTTATGTGGGACAGTCAGAAGTTTTTCCAGTAGATCAATTTCAAAGCTTTTAATTTTACACTCTTCCATAGCTCCACTAAATTCTATCCATTCAACACTTTCCAGCCCTGTTATCCAACCAATGCCCTCCATTCTTTTCCTCTGATTTATTGTTCCACCTTCAGAGATCGAACCTCCAGACATCAGATTATGTCCTCTGGAGTTCTCTTCCAAATTCACTTAATCTTCCTAACTACAGGGACACCTGGTTATAATGTGGTTCGCTAGATCCAATATCCCAGCTCCCGAGTTATTAGTAAGGCGTAAAGTAACAATTTCTGGGTTATCAGGTTGCCACTGATGTCTCTTCCTGTGTACGATGGCAGGAAGCATCATTAATGTCACTTTGAACAATGGCACATTGAACATGCACAGAATATTCAACAAGTGAGGTCAGTGATGACCTGACGATTTGGATATTGATAATATTTTGGTGCAGTATGCCAGCTTGTCAGTGCCAGAGAAGCATTGCGCTTCTGAATAGCACGTGACCACAGTACATCCAAGCTGTATATGAGGCCTATATTGAAGGGTGCTGTAAAAGAGTTTCTCTGCATCTCTCTTTTAAAAATCTCATCATGGATTAAGAGTACCTCTCAGTAGTATCTAAAATTTTAAAATGCGATTGAAAAAGTAAACCCATTTTGTTACTGTTGGATGCAACAAGTGAATATAGTTTTAGAATAATAAAAGGTAATTTCACACCACATACCTTAAGTTTCTGCTTACTCAGAGGGTAAGTAATAACTAGAAAAGGTTGACAGGAAGGGTGGTTGAGGTCAGGATGCTGGGCTCATTCATAAAGCAGCTTGATTGTTGAGTGGGGAGGGTGTTCTGGAGGATGAAATAGCAGATGGGCCTTCTTCATCCAAACCAATTTTGTGATATTTTTGCACACAAATTGCATTTCAAGTGTTATATTTGTTCTTTCAATACAATTTACATTTAGATAACACCTTCCAGGATGGGAGAATGTCTCAAAGCACTTTACGTTGCTGGTTATCTAAATGGCTTTTTATAAGTTGTTGAATCATAACCTGATTTCATAATATTCTAATAGTGTTTCCTTTAAGTCATTTATAAAATGTGTGGACAACAACCCAGAAAAGACTGGTATACCACACTATTTATTGGCACCCAGACAGTTTTTATCATTTATCATCTTCTGCTTCCAATGCTGCCTTGAAATCAGAGCTGTGACAGCAGGGTTGCCAAAGCTAAAAGGACCGTAAAATGATCATCCTGGAAAAGTCACTTTTATTGGGTTAACAAGGACAAGTAAGGACGTGGCCAAACAAAACAAATACATGAAGGGAGATGAGGCATAGTCTTAAATCCAAATTTAAAATAATTCACAAAGAGGCAGCTGATGGGTCAGTGAATGACTGTAAAATGCTGGAAAGAGATGTAAAATGCAGTGTATAACACAAAGCTCTGTGTAAGCCCTTGCTCTCGTTAATCTGGATGGTGCAAATCACGACTTGCAAGGTGACAAATCGTGTAGCATTCAGGATGGCACCAAACATAATAAATAAATAATAATCCTTGGATTTGATACAGCGCTTTTCACGTCAGGAAGACGTCCCAAAGCGCTTCACAGAACACACTGTAAAGTGATTTGACTGTATACTTGTGGGCGAACGCAGCAGCCAATTGCGCACAGCAATGTCCCACAAACCGTCGTAGATTGAAAATGACCAATTTATTATTGTTTTTGTTTTTTGGAGGGATTATTATTAGGCGTGTGGGGTAAGGAAAACTGGCCCAAGGTTTCGCCCTGCCTGGAATTGAACTCAGGTCTTTCACTTGCAAAGCGAGTGCTCTAACCACTGAGCTACAGGACTCCACACGATATGTGCTCCATGCTTCAATATACACATGCCCAATGAGACAGTACAAGAGAAACCAGTACAACTGGTAAACTAACCATATTCCTGGCACTATAGGCAAAGCTGAAGCAGCTATTAGATTGGATAGTAGAAAGGGAGGGGAAAACACATTCAAGTTTACTCAATATCAGCTCATAATGTGCCTTGAATTGCAATAATAATAATAATAATAATAATCCTTGCATTTGATATAGCGCTTTTCACATCAGGAGGACGTCCCAAAGCGCTTCACAGAACACACTGTAAAGTGAATTGACTGTATATTTGTGGGCGAACGCGGCAGCCAATTGCGCACAGCAATGTCCAACAAACAGTCGTAGATTGAAAATGACCAATTTATTATTGTTTTGTTTTTTGGAGGGATTATTATTAGTCGTGTGGAGTAAGGAAACTTGCCCAAGGTTTCGCCCTGCCTGGAATTGAACTCAGGTCTCTCGCTTGCAAAGCGAGTGCTCTAACCACTGAGCTACAGGACTCCACAGTACTCAACTGATAAATTTGAACACTGTACTTGGTCAATATAGCATCATATTTTGAACATCAAACTAGTCAGTTGCTCTTGAGATGCATCCCAGTGCGCAATTATTATCATTGATAGCAGTTTTACATTCAATAAAAATGAGTGATCACATTTAATTCTTCCCCATATTTGGTAACAAACACCCCTTCTTCATATATGTTTCCAGCTCCAGTATGCAAATACAGTACTTACATTTACCCTTACATTTACCTACATTAAAGTCAATTTCTTAAGCATTTAACCCATCAATTAGTACAGATTCCTTTGAATAAGCTTTACACCTGGCCCAATGTCATCAGCTCAAGTAGTTCAGTGCTTTACTCCTCATGCACTAAATATAAACCAAGATGATGATTAACTGCACTTCACAGCAACACACACAGAAATCCTGTTCAGTTCATTCAGCTCCTTTTCACTATATTACTCCACTACATTTTATAAACTGCTTGGTTCACAAGATCACCCAAGTAATACACTATTTAGGTTAGACAACTTATTTCGCTTTGTCAAGTATCCTGAAATAAGGAGCTGAACATATTTGATTTGTGCATTTCAACCCTAAACTGCTCTTCATAGCTCAATCCCTTTATGTGCCATGTTCGTGTTTCAGATGAAATATTTATGTCAGCATGACTCTATATATTTGTTTCCGAAAATAATATTAAAAGAATATTACTGGAGTGAACATTGAGTTTAAGTCATTTGTTGAATTTGAATATAATCTCTTAGCTCATTGTTATGAGCTAAACTCATTGACATCATCCGCAGACATGGGGTTAACTTCCACATGTATGCGGATGACACCCAACTCTACCTTTCCTCGTCTACCCTCAACTCCACGACCACCGATGTCCTGACAGCCTGCCTGTCCGACATCGAGTCCTGGACGAGAGATAACTTTCTCCAGCTCAACGTGCGCAAAACTAAGGCCCTCCTGATTGGCTCGCGTCAGCGCCTCCGCACCTCAGGCGCTGACAGCATCAGCATCCAAGGCTGCACTCTCCACCTCTCAAAGCCGTCAGGAACCTCGGGGTTCTGTTCGACCCTGAGCTGTCCTTTCCCCCCATATCCGCGCCACAACTGGCACCGCCTTCCATCACCTCCGGAATGTCGCCAGACTACGGCACTACCTCACCCCTCACGCTGCTGAAACTCTGGTCCACGCCTTTATCACCTCAAGGCTGGACTATGGGAACTCTCTCCTCGCCGGCCTTCCCGGCACCTCCCTCCACAAGCTGCAGGTCATTCAGAACTCTGCAGCTCGTGTACTGTCCCGCACCAGGCTTCGCGACCACATCACTCCCACCCTCGCTCGCCTCCACTGGCTCCCCATCCCCCAGAGGATCAAATTCAAGATCCTCACCCTCACCTACAAGGCCATTCACGGCCTTGCTCCCTCCTACCTCTCCGACCTACTATCCCCCTACCTACCCGCCCGTACCCTCCGTTCCTCTGGCTCCGGTCTGCTCCACATCCCCTGCCCCAACCGCCCTACTATCGATGGCCGGGCCTTCAGCCTCTCAGCCCCTCGGCTCTGGAACTCTATCCCCCAGTGCCTTCGCCTTGCCTCCTCCCTTTCCTCCTTCAAGGCCGGTCTCAAGACCTTTCTCTTTGACCGTGCCTTCAGCTCCCCTCGACTCTCTACCCCCTCCTCGCTCCCTCCCTCCCCTCACCCTGACCATTTCCCCCCTGCTCGGGTCCTGACCCAACTGTACAGCGCCTTGGGACGTCCTCCCGACGTGAAAGGCGCTCAATAAATGGAATCTTGTTGTTGTTGTTGTTGTTAACCCATCCTTTGGATGAGACGTTAAACCAAGGTTCCATCTACCTGTTCAGATGGATGTTAAAGTCCTATGGCACTATTCAAAAAGAGAAGAGTCCTGGCCAAGGATCCCCCAAATCAAATTGGTCACTCATTTCATGGCTGTTTGTGAGACATAGCTGTGCGCAACTGGCTGCCGTTTTTCACCCACAAAATATAATCAATACACAGTCAATCCACTTTACCTTATATCCTAGGAAGCGCTTTGAGACATCTCAAAGAAATGATAAGGCACTATATCAAATGCAAGAATTATTATTATTTAACTTATTGAGGGTCAATTTTGTGATTACACAAAGGAAGTAATCCTATTTATTGGTATTTAGAGGAATTAAACATTCAATTTATTGTTTATTACAGTAACAGTTTAAGGATGACATGGCTAGATGGTAAAGCTGGTATTCTGAAAGAAAAAGATCAAATGGGTTGTATGACTTCATCAGAACCTTCTGCAGTGCAAGCTTTAATCCCGATAGCTTAATTTGATTTACTTTTGGTCAGCCAGGTGTCAGATACATGTGATAACCCATCACCATGTTTAAGAGTATCCAAACCAGGCAGAGTTCCACATATGTATGTCACCCACACATGGAAATTTCTCTGTGCCTGAATGAAATATACACTCTCTCCCTGGAAGGATGAATCCTGTTTACCTAATTTCAGAGTATTAGGCACAGGTTGACAATAGCCAAATTTTGGGATCCCAGATTGCAAATTAGATTATTCCTCCCCAAGGAAAACATAACTAAGAAAAACCACTGTGGTTTATGGGTCAAAATCCTGAACTGTTACAAAAAATTGTAGGAGCTTTGAATAGTTAATAAAACAAATCAGTTAAAAGCTCATCTGCGGTGTCTGCAATTCAGTAATATCAATGAAATATAATCATAGGATAAAACTAATATATTTTATTCACCTTTACCTTGTGCAAAATTACTAGTACTGATGTACATTTTTTTGTTAAAAACTATTTTATAATCAAGTTGTTCATGTCCGAAAATAAATCTATATTGCAGCCATAATCATTTAATGTTATGCATGCCATCCATAATTAAACTCTAATTTATACAGAGAAAATTGCTGAAAAAGCACAGTACAATTTACAGTGTAAATGCAACTGGTTCACACTGACATTATGCTGCTAAGACCACCATGAATTGGGTCGGTCTCCCACTACCAATTCCCCTCCATTTATGCCAATCTCTTTCTTAAGGGCAGAAATCCTCTGATTTGCATCAATGCGGTATGTAAAGCTATTACATTTTTTTACATTTATACTGCATCAAATGATTTGTGCACTGCTCAAAAACGCCCATTAACAATGCTTTTAACATTCTATTTTTAACACTATTAATCTACTGGACAAACTCATGGTCCTTTAACAACATGAACATGTTTGGTGTTGGTTAGCAGAGCTCTCTGTATGGAGTAATCATTAGCAAAGACTCTCTAAAAGAGTTATTCATTAAAATCCACTTTTCTGCCTTTCCCATAAGCCACAACATTTCTATTTTCAACTATTTGTCTCACGTAGCTTTAAAGGCTATTAACTGGATTCAGGGCTGCTGAATTTCCAGGCAGTCACAACAAAATGTGACACTGCACACAATATTTTGTATCTTCCTCACAAAATGGTTTAAATATATGCCATAGAAATGTTGCTCTGCATTAGTCATCTAAAACTTTAAATTTCTCACTTGCACTAGATGGTGCTGTGCCAATTGTCACAGGATAATGAAAATAAATGACATTCCATTTTTGGTGATTTTTCTCATTTTTGTCTCTCCTGAGCTTAACTACTAAGTGTGTACATTCATGCAAGATGTTCTCGAAGGAAGCACTACAACACTGAAAGTAAGAGGAACAAATGTTTAAACAAGGTTACTTTTGCAAACTGAAAAATACATCTTGATCTAAGTGAGGTCAGGCTACATTATCTTTCTGCTCAGCCATTTCACAATGAAAAGTGTCTGCTCCAAATCTCATGCTGAATTAAGCAATTACTTCCCTATCTGCCCTTACGCCCCTGTGCTTGTGGTGATCAACCTCAAACATATCGAATGGCTGCATTGAATTTCACCTTCTTGGTTTTCTGAACGTCCTCATATCACAAAATATGTTTGTTCAAACAGCTTTGTCACATTACAAACCGCTGAACCGAACTGAACACCAAACAAAAATACAATAACTTGGTTATTCCGCGATGTATCACAAAGGTGTGCTGCAAGATAAATCTCTATTCCTTCAGCCATCAAAGAGAGGAATCTTGTTGTTGTTGTTTCTTCTTTATTTGGCCGATAGTTTGTTTTCTTATCTTTCTTGAAGCAACAGGTAATAGAGGTTTACAAAATCAAAATAAAAATGTTGAGCAGTGTTGTAATTATTTTATGTTCTCCTTGGGTGTTCCATAACATTTGACAGACTGCCTTAAGTGTACTGTGACAGTGAATACAAAGTGATTATAAAAAAATCAACCAAAATTTCTATCTTAGAAATAGAATTTGGCCGATTATAACATCCACAGCTTTGTATATACATTTCTCTCTTTAAGAGAACTTAGATAAGAATGGTCACTCACTCCAACTGTGTAACTTGGTAGTAAAAAAACGACCTTTACAAAACTCTACTGCAATCTCAATGGTCACACACTATCTGGATAAAGTTTAACCAAGCAGACTACATTCTTTGAGGATTGTCTGAGCATGACAACGTTGTTTTTGTAAACTACATTTCTATTGTTGAAAGCAATTTCAAAAATTTTACAAATCTAGCAAAGACACTAAAATTATAAAAATAATATGCAATAAAAAACATATTTTGTGGCAGGGTGGTAGATAAAGCGTTCCAGTTTTATTCTGACTTAAATTATCTCCTATTCCTGTTTTAATTTAAAAGCAATGATGAATTTCAGGTTAAATTAATGGAACTCTGCATTGGCTTTTAGAACTTTGTGTTCCATTAACACAGTATTTTCTAAGGCAAGTCCTTTATTATTAGGCCCAAATTGGACTATAGTTATAGTTTTTAATGCATTTTATGAACTAAGATTCAAAAGGATTAGATTTCCTTTTGTTGAATGTACCAATTCTGTGTTCAACACAAAAATAGTGCTTCTGTGGCTTAATTGAACTAACCAAGCCCAATTTACAGAAATGTATTTTATTTAGATTAGCTTCCTTTATTATCATCTGCATGCCATCTGTAATACATTGATGACTGATATAAATGGAGGCATATAGATTAAGTAGAATTCTTAATGATACGATAGTCACATGGAATGACCCAACATCTGATCAGTTAAATTGATTTGCTGGAATAATGCTATCACTTTAATTCAACTATATAAAATGGAGCCACGTACAAAGAACAGTCTGTAGCTCCCCCTGTTGTTTCTTCCAATATTCATCACCTTCAACATTAAAATAAATGTTCTGTACACCACTAGGCTGCTATTTACAATTCTGATGAATAATTCCAAAGTGACAATCTCACCTCTCTGTGCCAATCTGTCACCTTTTAAAAATAGCAGAAAAAATGTCACAGCCCAGACTGTACTGAACACTCCTTTTGGTTGCCAGTTTAATTTACTGACAAAGCCTTTTATGGCAAAGCAAAATCATCAACTAATTAATATACGATGTTTTGAGAGAGAGCGAAAATCAATTACTTTTGCAGATGTACATCCTCAAGAAAAAAATCTTATCAGTTCAGGTATGAAAATTTGCTCTCATGGAATTAGTGATAATTGTACATTTTAGGTTGGTTATAAAATCTACAGTTCCATGTTCAGAGTCATTCCTGCAGATCCCATTAGTTTATTTCCCTGTCCACTTCATCTCTATATTAAACATTCCTCCTCAACTGTGCTTACCTAAGAGCAATTAATAATTCTGATTTTTGTAAATACAGTATATCTGTTTATGCTCCATTTGCATTATTATAACTAAGCTATAACAGCATACCATCAAAACCAACTCGTCTTCAATGACCTCAGTCTGAAATATTATTGTTAAGCATCAAAGCTGTCATGCCAAATTCCTTTCTTAGCTGCTATATGTAATTCAAGTCTTCCGTTGTTAATCAAACCTCCTTCTTTGGCATTACTAAGCCAAACGTGTGGTAGCAGTGGTAGTACTCTTGCCTCTGAGTCAGAAGTTTACGGGTTCAAGCCCAATGTCAGGAATTGGAATCACATAGTCTAAGATGACTCTCTAGTCAGTGCTGGGGATGTGCCGTCCCACATGAAGGGCACTATACAAATGCTGCATTGTCGGAGGTGCCGTCGTTTGGATGCGACATTACATCAAGGTCCCATCTGCCTATTCAAGAGGAGGTTAAAATTCCCATGGTACTATGCAAAAAGAGTAGGGAGTTTCTCTCTCTTGGTGTCCTGGACAACAATCCCCCACCAAATCCCCCACCAAAAATGGTCACTCACTTCATGGCTGTTTGTGGAACATTGCTGTGTTTCACCCACAAAATATAGTCATTTACAGTCAATCCACATTACAGTTTATCCACTGAAGTGCTTTGAGACGTCTCAACAACTTGATAAGGCACTATAGCAAGTGCAAGCATTATTATCAGTATCAAAGGAAGGCAGTCTTAGTTCAACACTGACATAAAATGTGGCAACTTCCCTCAGTTTATTTACAGTGCTATCAATAAAAATGTATGGAAGTGATGGGAATTAGGAAGAAATAAACTACCATTGTAATCAATAGTGTTTTAAACAACTATCAGTTGAATGCCAGACAAAAACAGGTTTCAGGGGAAAAAAAGGTCCACAGAATGATGAAAAAGAACATAAGTGCAAAGTGCATATCCATACCGAGATAAGAAATAGAAGTCTGTGACAAACAAGGGTGACATTCACGCACACTAATGGTAAGGAAGGTGGTGATTTCTGCCAAAATATTCATAGTGACAATTTTGGAGAGCTAAAAGTGCAATGGGAATTTTCTTTTAAAATGAGTTTCTATAAAAGATTTCATAAGAAACAACATTTTGGAAAGAAGGCAACATTTTCTTTAAAAAAATGAAAGGAGACCAATAAAACAACTGTATTATTAGAGGCAGCTAGAAAAATACTGAATAAACTACATGAATAATCTATGGCAATCATATTTATTGTAATGCACAGTTTTGAGATAAAAAGCAATATTCCTGACCAAATATAGTTTTCTTCCAGGAAAACTCACAAGTGATTTCAAACGCTAACTTATCTAGACTGGCAAATTCCAATAATTGTAAATAAAGTACATCAGCTTACATTTCAAACACCACTTCTAATAATTAAAAATAAAGGATATGGCCAGAAAATCCAACTTCATATTCCTTCTAAAAAATAATGTAATAAATTAAAACCTAAAACTAAATTAATCCTGAGAATGACTTATTCATCTAAACCTTGAATATATTATTTTTCTACGTTCCATTGTGCGTCAACCTGGCTCAGTTGATAGCCTCTTAATCAAAAAGTTGTTGGTTCTTGCCCCATGTCAAGACTTTGAACTCATATAGCTTAAGTTGACACACCAGAGTAATGCTGGTGGTGGCTGCATTGTAAGATGTGCTGTAAAGTAGGGAGTT
Source organism: Callorhinchus milii (assembly GCF_018977255.1). NCBI lineage: Eukaryota > Metazoa > Chordata > Chondrichthyes > Chimaeriformes > Callorhinchidae > Callorhinchus > Callorhinchus milii. The sequence continues at coordinate 15,962,169 of NW_024704748.1, read as the reverse complement.
CTGGCCAACAATCCTCCAAATATATTTACTTCATGGCTGTTTGTGGACACTGCTGTGCATAAATTGGTTGCACCTCCACCTGCAAAACACACAGTCACTGCCCTTTACAGTATATCCTTTCAAATGCTTTGGGTTATACCCTCCAGTTGTGAAAGGCCCTATAGAAAATCTAAGGATTATTATTATTCTGCAACTTAATTCCATCATACGTAGCCCTATAGCACTTGTTGCTAGGTAGGAGCTACCATATCATAGTATCCAACTGTTAAATGGAAAATCAAATCCGGACTGCCACTGCCAATTGTCTTTCCTTAAGACTGGCCAGAGAATGCTAAATTGATCAGGAATCATTTACATATTGGCAATGATGTTTATGTTTTTAATTAATCCATCTTCTTGGAGAGAGAAAAAGAGAAAGCAAAAAGTAAAACTCCAAACCAAAAATATTTCATCGCACACGCAGATTAAGTAATAATATTACCACAAAATATTATTTTGGTCCTTTTTTGGTTTTGTGTACAACAGCAAATGGAACAGAAGTTTTAGGAAATGTTACATGTGAAGGCTTTTTAATAAATGTAAGGATTGTTTTCCATCCTTAGTACAATCCTTCAACCTTGCAAAAATTGTTATCAGTGTGATGGGTACACAATTGTGAGTGATCAGCTGGATGGCTCCATCTCCTGTTATTATCTGCCAGATAGAAGAAGATAAATCTATTAGTCTCAGCACTGCTTGTTTCATCATTCTGACAGGCTTGTGTGAGCTCATATTCATCAGCTGTTTGAAAACAGCCAGCCCCAAAACAGCAGACAGCACTCTTCCCAACTAACCCACAGGTTAATTGATCTTTAATCTATATTTAATTACACATTTATAACACAACTCATTATTAAGCATTTAATTTATGTTTTGATATTTGCTCTGATCAATTGATTGATGTGGAAAGATGTCACAGTGGTCTGTTTGTGTGGCTTGCACAATTTTTAGAATAAAAAGTAAACTGAGCAGAAAATATTTCAACAGCTTGCTTGAGCTCTCTGTTAACCCATTGCATGTCCTCATTTCTGCTATTGAGATTGAGTCAAAACATTTGGCTCTAATGCCATTTAAGCAAAGGGTTGTTTTTTTGTTTTCAAATGAAATCAAAATCTAAATTCAGTCAAATTCCTATGGTTCTATACAACTGAATTAAGTAAAATTGCCGGCCATAAAATTGGTCATTCATCCATGGCTGCTTCTAGGACATCGCTGTATGCAAACTGGTTGCTGCAATCGCCTATAAAATACAGTCACTACACTTAGCAGTAAATCTGGGAAGTGCTTTGAGACATCCACCCAACATGAAAGGCAAGGTTATATCAAATACAAGGATTATTATAATTAAGGGCTCAGGATCCCTAAAATGCTTTCAAGTCTCAAACTATTGTCATAAGGTAATTCTAGCAATTTGGGAATATATTTTTAAAAACTTGTGAATGTCTTCCTTTTCTTTTCTCACCCATTTTTTGGCACTCAATTGACACACCAAACTGCATACCACATCCAATTCCACACGTTCACACTGAAAGTGAAAGTTAATAAGCAGTCAGGATGTTTGCAACTCTACAAGCTACAAAGCACTTTGGGTTCACAGTGAAATTGATAACGAAAAAAACTATTGAAAAAAAATCATAGTCCTCAACAGAAAAGCATAATGCAAATGATTACTGGGTAAATTGCATATTATCTTCAGCAAATCAAAGTTTCCAATAATCTGACTTTAACAATACTGTGGGAACAGAAAAATGCTGTCATTTCTTTTTGCTGCAAAAAGGTTGCTCTAAAATGGAAGGTGAGATAATCTTGTAACTAATAATTGTGAGAATTATCATAACCAGATGCAGTAGACAGCTAACAGAATTTTGTGACAGACAACTTGACTATATTATTAGTAAGTCTAAGCATTGAAACCACAACTTTTAAGGAAAAAAAATTAAGTTTAATTCAGCATGGACCAACTATTCTTGTATTTCTCCTACAACAATATTCTTTCAGCAGTTGTAGCAGTGATAAACTCAATAATTGATTGGGCTGCGAATAGTCAGCAAAATGAACTCTGGAGCACTGAAGTGTCAACTTTAATGTACAAAGGTTGGACATTATCTTCCCATGATCCTTTCAGTATTAGGCTTTATTTCCAGGCATTAGAACTGGTTGTTCGTCACCTAACATGTAAGTTTTCAAAGATGTAAGAATTTTTTAAAAAAGAGTTGTAAATGATTTAACTGGCCAATGCAGTTAAACTAATACAAGTGACAATTGGTTTATGAATGACAAAAAAAAATGAATTTTGTATTTCCATCTAAAAGATTAAAGATCAAAATCTGCTGTCTTGACTTACTGAAGTTGACATACATCACCAGAATGTATGTTAATATATAGCCATCTATCAGCTATGTTTTATTCAGCACAGGAATACAGTTAGTGCCATACTCAAAATCTGAGATGATCAAAGGTGACTCTTTGTGATTAAATTCTTAGCAGTCTTGTTGAAGCTGCCCATTTGTAATGTGTTCCGACATATTGATAGGTGCTATGAGATCTGATGTATAAGTCAGATCTTTCCCCCCCCAAAGCCCAGTCTCTAAATATAGGACAATGATTTTAACACCCGTTCATTTTTAAGGGTTTTACAAAAAATTAGCAAGTGACTTTATAGACCACTAATCTTGATGGAACAAATGCTGATGTGAAATCTGGTGCAACATGATTATCATGCAATGTAATAATTTACCATTTGGTAGTTACATTACTGAAAATGTTTCAGTGTACCCTGAAAGATTAAGGACAAGGTTGCCATGAACACTGAGGTGGAATAATTTGATTCAGAATGGATTCTAACATGAAATTTTTTGGAAAAAGCACTCCTTAAACAAGAAATAACTCATTATTTTGCAACAGAGACACACCAGATTGGCAATTAGCTGGCCAAGGTTGTTCTATGTACATAGTGTTTTACCACATGCAAATGTCTGCTTTCTGGCAAATCTGATGCTCAATTCGACTAATCTAATAAACTTCAAAAGTGCAAAATAACAAAATCAATAAAAGTGAAGCTGAGTTGTCATAAGACATTTCTGCAAACTTCATTGTGCATCAATACCCTTTTGTGAATGTTGCCACGTATCACGGACATTATCACCATCAGCAACTGAGCTTCAAAACAAATGTCAAAGTTCCTCAGTCAAAGAAAGCAACAATGAGTTCAAGAGTTGAAATTTAATCTCAGGGTGTTTATAAACCCACTCGAATTTTGGTTTCACTATTTAATCAGTCATCCGATTTCCCCATGATTATATTATAGCCTTGAATATTTATATCTAGTATGCATGTACAGTATCAAGTTTTAATAAGATATTTGTAAAATTATGTTCATTTGATATTTATTTCACATTATTAAATATAACAAACTGAAAATACAAACCAGGCAGACGTACCAAGACAAAGCTTCTCAATTAAACTGTGAAAGAATAAAGGACAGCTTAGCCCTTTTCTGCCTCCATTCTCTCCCTGGAGCTTCAAAGAGAAGTGGGTTCATTACATATACCGTTGCTCTTAATTACTATGGAGCCTAACTTGAAGATGTTCAGGACATCACTTTAAGTCACAACAGGATAGACTGGCTAAATGACTTCAGAACATAGAAAGCCGAGTCTTTTTAAAAACACAAATATTGTCTTTGCTGTTGAACGTCAACCACAATCAAGCCCGTCCGATTGTAATTTTGGGAAAAGACAATGATTTTAGGATTTCATAAAGAACATTTATAAGTATAGTTGATACTTCTAAATGTGCTTGAACATTAATTTTAATTTCAGCGCCTTGGGACGTCCTCCTGACGTGAAAGGCGCTTTATAAATGGAATCTTGTTGTTGTTGTTGTACATAGATACATTTTGAGAAGTAGACATAGATTTCCCCCTGCATTTTGATAAGTATGCATACATTTCCTCTGCCATTATCAGTTCTTACTTTGTTTGTGTTGTTATTGGCACATTGATGCCTCCCACATGCGTCTCACTATTAGCAAAATGTTTCCCTTGATCCCTATGGCAGTTTTACTGAGTTGTCCTCAGGAGATATTCACCACTAGCAAAATGTTCTCTCTGCCCTTCTTTACACAGATACAGATTGCAGAAGAATGCTGTGCTCGTGGGGGTAGGAACAGTGATTTTCTATAACAGTTTTTGCACAAATGAAGAATAAGCAAATCCTAAATTCAAATGTGTTGGTTCAGGCACCTCTCACACGCATGGATAAAAGTGTAAATATATGCAGGTAGTCAGAAGAAACTCTCAAGTATTGCAAGGTAACAGAAGGGTTGACCTCAAGGAAATAAATGAGGGTCTAATTTTTTTTAGAAACTCCACAAATATTAAAGCTGTACCCAAGTATGGGATTGAGATGTGACTCTGGATATTACAGTCCAATTAGGTCAACATCTGATGTGGGATTGCTTAAGAGCATTATACAGAAAGCTATCAATGTTCATTTCAAAAACAGACCCACTATAATACCGTGCTTATACTTCTAGGAGCAAATCTGTCTGACAGTCCAAAAAATCTATACAGAGCATATTTAATTTTTTAAATATGTTTTATGATTTCTGTTCTTTTCCTTGTGGGCGCTCTGATAACCTTGTAGAAATCTTGTAAAATAAGATCACTGATTTATAAAAAAAAGTTCAACAATTTTACAAGCCTGTCAATGCAGCCACAAGGAACACAGCAATCAAAAGAATGCAGAATGAGAGAAAGCCTGCAACTCTCGTACACTACTCATGTACTCACACTACTTTCACCTACTCCATCTCCGCCTCATCCTCTCCCTTGCCTCCTTCAAGACCCATCTCAAGATCCTCTTCTTCGACGCGTGCTTTCAATCACTCTGCTTCCCCCCTGCCCTCCACCCTCCCCAATCCCGACCCCCAGCTCGGGTCCGAAACTCTGACTGTCCAGGGTCTTGGGATGTCCTCTGGACGTGAAAGACGCTATACAAATGTAATTTTGTTTTTGTCCACGTCACCCACTTAAATCTTTGGGGGTAATTTATGGATAAATACTCCCCAATCCCCAAAGCTAATCAAATAGAAACTCCAGAATAGTAATTTATCCCCACATCGCAATTCAAACCTGGCCTACTTCCCTTCACAGAAAACATCCTTCCAAGCCTCTCTTGGTCCCACTATCTCAGAAACTATCATGCCTCTTATAGGATTTGATCTTCTGTCTGTAGCTATCGTGAGTAATAACTGCCTATAAACGGCAATTCATCCTGTAATGAGTTAAACCAATGTAATTTTGAGAAAGAAAAAGAAAATCCTTCAAGCAGCAGATAATGAAAATTTGAGTGGATTCCCCTCAGGGTCACGGGAAACATTATTGCTGCAAAACTACAAATATCCAGATGGGCAGATTTAGGAAAAGCAGCTGAAATCCTTTAAAAGTAGACCAATTCTCTGCTAAAATCAGAAAGATTTTAGTGTACAGAATACTCAGGATTGATTAAAGCTGCAGGACTGTGCAAGTAACACAGAATAGATGTCAAAATGATCTAAAGATACAGCCTTGCACCACTTCATCTGATACAAGCCTAAATTAAGATTTCAGTGAAATGCTTCCCATCTTTCACATTAAATCAATATCTTTTCATTTTTGGGGTTGACAAGTGAGTAGCTATGTTACATTTTATGCTAAAGAACAAATCAATCTCAAAAGCTCAAAATGTACTTTCGTCCCCAAGTAGATACCAAAGACCTTGTGCTGCTCTGCAACACCTCATAATTATAGAGGGTGTCCAAAAAGTTGTGATACCATTACAATGTCTAATAAGTCTTAAAGAAATTATATTACTTTTTTTCCAATAATAGGGTGGCTTCACAACTTTTTGGTCACCCTGTATTTGTACCACATGTAGAAAAAGGTTAGATAATTATTTGGAAAGAATAAGATTGCAGGGCTATGGGGAGCGAGCGGGAGAGTAGGATTGAATTGGATAGCTCTCTTCAAAGAGCTGGCACAGACCCGATGGGCCGAATGGCCTCCTTCTTTGTTGTATAATTCTATGATTCTATGAAGGTTAAGGGAGCCTGTCTCTGGGAAAAAAAATAATAGATTGAGTATGCCACTTGCTGTGTGGTCCAATCAATATCTATGGCTTTAAATTTCATTAGGGTCTGTCCTCCAGCTACAGTAGATATATTCAAAATTCTGCAGTAGGTTTTGACACCGTTATCACATTTTAGAAATAATTCCTCTGGTCCCAAAATAGAAACACGTAGTCAAGGCAATTTAACTGCAAACGGTTTGTTGTTTTACACACAGGCTGTTTTCAGAACCCAGTCAAAAAGACCTTGAAAATCTGGAGGCCCCTAAGGCCTAAAGAAAAAGATGAAAATCAATACAACACTGGGTTTGAACCCTTGATTTCTCACACAATACATTTTCAATATCACTGTGCCATTGTGAGGAGATAATAGAGAGAGGCCAGTGCTTTTCCATAAGGAGTTTGGAAGGTGAGAGTAAAAAAAGAATTAGTCTACCTGGGTTGCTCTTGTGCACCACCTAGTGGCCTCAGAAACTTGAGGGAATTAAGGAAATAAAAGCAACAAATATAAACAAAAGACATTTACACAGTGCCAAATTGTACCATTTTTACCATGACAGTCGACTGCTCATCAAAATCTCAAATTAAATCAAAAAGTCAAATCTCTAAACTGACTACTTTCTCCTCGAGACCCGAAACCACGCATTCATCACATCCAAGCAAGACTGTGCCAACTCTGCTCTATCTGTCGCTTCCCTTCACAAGCTGCAAACTATCTAGTACTCCGTAGCTCGTGTGCTTTCCGATCCTAGGCTCCATGAGCCTATTACCCCATCCTCACTCAGCTCCACTGGTTCCTGATCCCCCAAAGGATCGAGCTTAAACTTCCGAAATCTAACCTTTAAATCTCTCCATGGCCTTGCTGCACCTTTCCTCTGCAACCTTCTCAAACCTTAACAACCTGGCTGCTCCCTCCACTCAATCTGCTTCACATCTCCCAGCCCACCATCAGCAGTCGGGCTTCCAATGTGTCTTCAACTCATCCCTTCGCTCACTTCCTTGTTTTTTGACCACACTTTCAGTCATCCACCCACTTGCCCAACCGTTTTGTCCCTACCCCCAGCTTGGGTACATACCCTGAACTGTCCAGCATCTTGGGACAGCCCCCCAATGTGAAAGGCACTATTATGAAGGTAAATTTGTATTGTAAAGTGGAATAATGGGTTTCTGTTGTTTAAAATACACTTGATTCATTTTTAATGTTTCTATATAATTGAAGCATTAAAGATCAATAACTCACAAAATTAATTACCAATTAAGATAGATTGCAGCCTCCTAGGGCTCCTAGGGCAGAAAACCAACCCTTTTTCTACCTTCATAATGAGAACACTACGTAACTTAGTGTGGACCATCCTCAGTACTGACTATCCTCTCCTCATATTAAGAAGAGTACATTTAAAAAATTGTGCTCATTCTATTCATATGACAAATGAATTAAATCTTGCACAAATTATACCACAAAGACCATCAGATTTTAAATTTCAACAACAACAGTCTCGGTCTATCACTGGATCTACCAGTGTATAATGAGAGTGATTTCACTTGCAAATAGGCTCGAAATTAACTGAGATTGAAACATTCTTTCTCAAGAGTAGAATAATTTTTTCTTCCAAACTACTTTTACTGTGAGCGGTAAATCATACCTTTGTAATTCATTGTTTCCATGATGATAATGTTCCTGCCCACTCCAACATGGATATCTCTTCCTCCAGAATCCTTGGTTCCTGCTTCCTCTCTCTGATCTGTCCAGATGAGTCATACTGTCACAAGCCTCTGCAAGAAAAAGCCATTTAAAAATAGGAATAACAAGCTGATAGATAAAAACTGCTGACTTATATTGTTTGTTTAGTAAAACAATGTTATTGTTTTTAGTAGGGGTGGATCACAGGTGCAATCTATTTTTTGTAAGAATACTACGATACTGTTTAGTTGATCAACACACAAAGTTTAAGTAATCGACACAACAACAAAAACTTGCAATTATACAGCACCCTTCAAGCAGGATAGCATCCCAGAGTGCTTAAATACATTAGCTGCTGGGTTGCCTACTCTTTGGCAATTATATTCAAATCAAGGTAAGTATTTTGGTGAAATAGAATATTTGTATACTATGGGATAAATTGTATTTGAAAAATTGTTCAATATATAACAGCAAACAATTAATTGCAATTCGATCTCAGAGAAATTATATTTAGTTCATAAACTATTTGGGCCATAATCTCAGGATTTATGGCATTTAATCACTCATTACTACACTGCATCACACGGCCAACCACACATTGTGAATATAGCAATCAAGCAGTTTGAAATCAAAAAACCACTTCAAGCACTCCAAATAACTAATGAGGGGACTGTAATTTACATTATCCCCAAAAGCACCTTGTGCCAGAAAATGGGCATTACCTCAGTCAGGAACAATAATCCGCAACACATTTGCAATTAATATAGGTATCACACAGGAATACTGAGGTGAAATATAAATCATGAAATATTAAAACAGTAATAATAATAATCCTTGCATTTGATATAGCGCCTTATCACGTCGTTGAGATGTCTCAAAGCGATTTAGTTGACTGAATCAAGTAGCCAGCAGTAATAGCAGTAATAACAGATTAGGTTTTAAAAGCTTGTAGAATGTAGGAAGAATGGAAGACTGAAGGAAGTGATGAGTTCCACAATTTTCAGTTTTTGGGAAAGAACATGTTAGGATACAAAACTATGAGTTTTTATTTCAACATAGTAAAGGCACAGGGATAAGGTCCAACAGGTCGTACACCAAATTTGGATCTTTGGGATCTGAGAGAAACATTTAGAGCAATAATGAGTATTCCAATATCAGAAAAACAGAGAACAAGATAATAGATTATTGAGAGAAGGCCAGAAATGAGAAAAAGCTGATTTTTGAGGTAACAAGCTTCTGCTTGATTTCCATTGTCCAGAAATTGAAGAGGGGTAATCGAGGACCCAAGATCACTCCCCTCTAGAAAGAATCATAGAATCATAGAATCGTACAGCACAAAAAGAGGCCATTCGGCCCATTGAGTCTGTGCCGGCTCTTTGAGAAGAGCAATGTAATGTCAATCTCACTCCCCAGCCCTTTCCCCATAACCCTGCAAACCCTCAAATACCCATCCACCGTGTTTTTAAAAGTAGTTATCGAATCAGCCTCCACCACCCTTTCAGGCAATGCATTCCGTATTCGAACAACTCGCTGTGTGAAAAACTTTCTTCTCACCTCCCCTCTGCTTCTTTTAGATACAATTTTGAATCTGTGACTTTGAGTCACCGACACACCCACTAGTGGAAATAGTTTTTCCCTTTCTAACCTATCAAATCCCCTCATGATTTTGAAGACCTCTATTAGGTCTTCTCGTAACCTTCTCTGCTCCAATGAGAATAATCCCAGCCTCACTAGCCTTTCCTCATAATCAAGGTCCCTCATTCCTGGTACCATTCTTGTAAATCTCCTCTGCACCCTTTCCAATACCTTAACATCCTTCCTGTAGTGTGGTGCCCAGAACTGGGCGCAATATTCTAACTGAGGCCTAACCAGTGTTTTATATAGGTTAATCATAACCTTCTGACTCTTGTACTCTATGCCCCTATTTATAAAGCCTAGTATCCCATATGCCTTTGTTACAGCTTGAAGACATGAAGATTATGGCTTAATTATTCAGAAACTACATTGCAAGACAAATGAAAGTTTATATATGTTAAGTGTACAAAACCTAAAATAATTTAATGAATGTAGAATGTAAAAAGAAAAAGATTCAAGTTGGATGATGAAGGAGGAACTTCAAACTGGGGATTGAACAAAACTGGAGAAGAGATTTTAGCATAGATGAAGTTATTTGAGAAGAAATTAGCTAGCTATTAACACATATTTGGTGGTGGATTATAAAATGCCATGTTTAAAAGTACACTGGCATGTTGACTGGTCAAAATCTTTGGAAATGACAAAAGGTGATGACAAAAGGTGCTCAAGACTTGAGTTCCAGAAGTGCACAGCATAAATAAAATGAAATTTGAGTTAGAGTTTCAGTAACTAGCTATATATATTTGATTCATTCCAGCAGGAATTTACCTATGCTCAAAACTGTTGGGTCTGATGCTGTACATATCATGCTGGCAAGTACGCTAGCTGTACTGGATCGGAGGATGCTTGTACACAGTCACAAAACCTTACACTTGAGAATTAAGTTTCACTAGCACTTTTCAGAGAATTCATCACAGCTACCTTTGGGAGGAAAAAATAATGCAAAGAAATCATTGGTTTATATCAGAAGAAAAAGTCATTTGACCTATTAGGTTGTGCTGTGCTGGTTGAGCTCTAATCTGGCACTTTAAGCCCATTCTCTTACTCTTTTCCCATACCCGTTAATGTCATTTATCATCAATAATCCCTCCATGTACTTATAAAATCATGTTATAGACTAAACTTCAACAAGCATTTGTGGTAAAACATTCCACTTTCTAAGCACCCTCTGCGTGTAAAAGCGCTTTAGTTAGTCCTCCCAACGTGAAAGGTGCTCTATGAATGTAATTTTGTTGTTGTTGTAAAAAATGCTGCATAGAGTGCAATGCAAAAATTACATGACAGATACACAAGTCAAAATAGAGTTAATTTAAAGGGTATAAATGTTTTTGCAGTGCAAATGCATCACAGAAGTCAACATTACTCATCCAAGATAGTAGCTTTTTTTCCCTAATTTCACAAACAATACTCTACATTGAATGAAACTGTCCACTTTGGTTCCCCCATGTGGGGAATAATGATTGCCTCTTTATGATGCTCATGAGATTAAGGGGCAGGTGGGAGAAATGTGGATATGAACCTCAGTGACATGGTGTGCTGAAGTAACCTATTAAACCAGCAAGTTTTCCCAATAGAACAATGTCAAGTACCACATTTTCCTCTACTCATCCTTCTCACACAGAGCCCCGCACTAATTGCGTGGGTTCTCTTAGCAGTACATAATGTCATACTATTTAAAATCAGTCACTAATTTGCAGATGAAATAGTGCAGCATGTGCTGCATTGAAACAAAAGGCCAAATAACACAGCTAAACCTGTTTTGTAGTTTTATCTTGATCACCCAGTTCTTTGTGAATACCAAAGTGTGCTTACACATCATCAATACCATTCAAGCAGCTTTGACCTTTGTTTGTTGTTGCACCACACAGAAATCATTGTATTTGTTATCTTCCAAAAATGATAAATGATTAAATGTCAGAAAGAAAGGCAGACTGCTGACCCTGAACAATACCTCGAAAGACCTGTATTACCAGCCATTGCCTGGTAAATAAATAGAAAAACAGTCAAAGTAGCCCCATGCAAAATTACATAGCTGCAAGATTGCAAAACAGCTCCATACATTATTCCAAAGCTATAATGTTCTGAAAAAGGAACCTCATACAGAATAGAACCAAGAAGGTAAATACTCCCATTTTAGGCCTGGAATCATTTAAAAAGATTGCAATCTGGTAAAACTAATTTGAATTACCATTGTGCGTATTGGTTACTTGAGACGGTCCTACACCTGTAATTTGTATCTCCACGATATGGCTCACTCCCACCTCCCAGAGTGTACTGGGTGGCCTCTGTAATCAATTCTCACTAATGTGTGCAAGAGCTTATCGCTAAGTATTTCTTGCTAATTGAAAATTAACAGAAAGCTCGAATGAGATACGGTTAAGAAAACTCAACGGTATTTTTCTTATGGTTCGTTTAGAATACAAAACTCCTCGGAAATAGTTCCCAAGTGATTTTGACAAACAGCAATGAATTATACAACCAAGAATTACACAAATAATGAATTAACTTCAACAAATACTCGCTTGCAGCCTATTAAATATGTGGTTAATGTACGTGCATTGAACCAACTCTTGACTCAGAGGGTTTGTATCTTTAGCTAGTCAAGACACGTACCTTTCTGATGTTATCAAGAAAAGGCGACCAAGAGCACATGGCGCTCATTGCTTTATGGGCATTGAGCCCTTCCCCAAATTAGGGTACCTAATGTAATTGTATTTCACCAATTACTTGATGTAACTTGTGTCTTTTTTATGGTCAATTCACATCCTCCCCTCAGTTGCCCAATAGGGGACAAGTACACTTCCAATCCTTCATTTACAAATTAGAATGATAAGTTACTCCGCCAAATTGTTGCAACCAACACCTTTAGAGACTTGACATTAAAAATGTATTTAAAGAAACATTACACAGAAAACTGATATGCGCATGCACTAGTTCTTTTCTGAACTTTTGGCGTTTGTACAGATTTACCCAAGCGCATTCGGGTCAGATAATAACCACATTTAAGCAACTAATGCTTTAAACTACATAATAGAAACACTAGTCACTTTCAACAGGCTAATGCTTCCGACGCATTCATTAAAGATAATAGAAAAGATAATTATTAAAGACAGGTTATGTAAAAGAGTGGGGTGACCGTGACATACTCAAATGGAATATTTCCTTTTAAATATTTTTGAAACAACAAAATGACATTTGTAATGCGCCTTTCGTGTCGGGAGGACGTTGCAAAGTCCTGGACAATCAAGGTTTCGGATCCGAGCTGAGGGTCGAGATTGGGGAGGGTGGAAGGCAGGGAGGTAAGGAGGGTGACCACAGGCACGGTCAAAGAAGAGGGTCATCAGAGAGGTCTTGAAGGAGGGAAGGGAGAGGGAGAGACGGAGGAACTGCGGGATGGAGTTCCACAGAGTGGGGGCAAGGTGACTGAAGGCCCACCCGTCAATGGTGGGGTGGGCACGGCAAGGAATGTGAAGCAGGCCAGAGTCCACTCAGTGGAGGGAGCAGACAGTTTGTTAAGGGATTAGGAGGTCGCAGAGATAGGGGGGAGCAAGGCCATGGAAGGCTTTAAAAGTGAGGACCAGGATCTTGAACTGTATCCTCTGTGTGATGGGAAGCCAATGGAGTCGGGTGAGGATGGGGATGATGCAGTCGCTGAGCCTGGTGCAGGAGAGTACACGGGCTGCAGAGTTCTGGATAATCTGCAGCCTATGGAGGGAGGAGTTGGGGAGGCCAATAAGCAGGGAGTTTGCATAGTCAAGCCTGGATTTTATGAATGCATTTATAAGGGTGTGAGACAGAGGCGGAGCCGGGCGATGTTGCGGAGGAAGGCAGAGCATGTCATGGCACGGATGTAGGGTAGAAAGGACAGTTGAGGGTCAAACGAGACATCTAGGTTCCCGACTGGCTTAGTGAGGTGGAGTTTGCATCCTTGGAAGGTGATACTGTCAATACCTGAGGTGTGGAGGTGCTGACAGGAACCAATCAAGAGAGCTTCGGTCTTGTCAACGTTCAGCTGTAGAAATTTAGCTCTCATCCAGGACTTGAGGTCTGACAGACATTCTACCAGACAGCAGTGGTCCTGGAGTCGAGCACGGAGGCAAAGAGACAGAGTTGGGCGTCATCCGCAAACATGTGGAAGTTGACCTCATGTCTGCGGATGATGTCACCAAGAGGAAGCATATAGATATTGACGGAGCAATTTGTTGTTGTTGTTTAATATTTGTCATAGGTACATTTGAAGTGCAATCAAGCATCATTTACGGCATCTAAAATGCAATCTTGTATTGATTTCATGCAACTTTGATCTTGAATCAATGCTGAAAGTCAAATAAGGAGCATCAATTAACTGTTAATGGCATCAACCTAATATGAAATCATCACAGACGGTTATTCTGATATTCAAAATGATTCAATGGCCATAGTGCACATGCAAGAGGGAAGTACAAGTGCCCTTAATTATGTAATTATCTAATAAGGATGAGAAATATCTGTGATTCTTTCATTAGTCAATACGGTAATTCAGGGAATGCAATTCTTTCAGTACTCATGTGTTTACACATAGATATGGTTAACACACCTGACAAATTAAACCCTTTTACTATGGTCCTAAAATTTAAAAATATGTAATAAAGGAGATGAAATTCATTGCAAATAAATAATAAATCAAAGGGCAGTGGAGAAAGGTTGACACATAGAAAAGTAGAAAAAATAAGACAACAAGCCATAACATGAAACAAACCTATCAGTCATGTCATTGAAACTGAATAATTGATTTTAGTAACAGCCTGCATTCTATTTCTATACTATCCTTTTGAAAGCAGTCACACATGCAGTATTTCCATATAGTCTCTCCTTTGCTCATAAATTCTCATACTGGGTTTCTCTGCAGAAAATTCACCCAGAAGCACATAAAAGCTGAAGTAGAAAAAATAAATGTAAGATGGGGATAAAATGAGGTTCAAGAGAAATTGACCCAGACAAAAACAGAATGAGTTTAAATAGAAAGATGCAAAAAATAAGTATTATGGAGAGAGGAGGAAAATAAAAATGGCTCAAATGCATAGATAGCAATAAATAAACTAAACAGTAGGAAGAAAAGCAAGAAAATTAACGATAGAAGTGTAGTACAGTAAAATAAACACTACCGAGAAAAATAAACAGAATTACCTTGGTTTGCATATAAAATCAATCAACCACAAAATAGTTACCATTTACATTTGGAGCAAATAAAGTTAAATTGAGCACCTGCACTAATTACTTAGTATCTGACAACATTCTTCACCCATTTCCAATTCAGATGATAGGCCATCTCTCTTTTTTTTAAAAAAAGTTCAGACTTGCTTTCTGCACCTTTCCCAACAAGAAAACAGAAGAGTACATCCTGTTGATGAACACAAGAGTCATTGGTCTCTTAACTGGCGTTCAATCTTGGAGTCTTGTTTATACCCTTACCACTAAGAACGTTCCTCAAGGAGACCAGGAGTAAAGGAAGTGATAAAATTCATGCCTTCATTATTACAATTTAAAAAGTATTGAAAAATATATCCAGGACCAAGTGACATAGTACTGATATTTTAATTAATATACATATTGTAATTCATATTTCTATGGACCTTAAACTATATCATGCAATTGGTGTCTACAGATTACAGCTTCAATACAATAAAATGTCAAGAATGTATACTGCCTATTTGGTTTATGCATGACGAGCATTGTATCAGCAACTGACTTTCCTTCTAATAGCTGGGCCCAGGAAATTTAGAAATAACCAGTTTTATCTAAGCTACTTTTTAATGTTACTGCTGATCGAGTAATGGAGAAATCAAAAATAACTGCAAACTCCTCTTAGGATATGCCCAGCTAGCAGAAATCTTTGATTAGAATTGTTAGACTGACATTTTGACTGACCATTGTGACTATTCACTTGGGAAACAACATGTAATGTAAAATTTTGTAGGGAATAGAAATCTCCACCCCAAACACTTTGTGTGAGTGGCACAAATATAAATTTTCTATGAAAATGTAATGAATATCCTCAGTATGAAATTCTACAGAAAAATAAAATAGCAGCAAGAGCCACGATTTTTTTCTCTGTTGATTGTATTATGTTACATTCTCCTATGTAAGAAAGGCTGCATATAAAATGTACATAGCACAATGATAATCAGCAGCACTCGGTGAAGGGCTTGCCTCTTAGATTTTTTTCTTATTTTCAATCAAAATAAGGATGTAGGCTGATTTAAGTCACAATCAATAATGATACTCATTTGAGGTAATAGACTAACAATCTGGTGTACTCTTCGTGATAACCTTTGCCAATAGCATTATTTTTAGGAAAAACATCTGTAATCTTAGAAAAGCAGAAAATATTACATCATGAAAGAAAGCCATTCAGATCATTGAATCTGTGCCACTGTTACCCTTTTTTAAAATTATCTTTCTTTTCAGGTCTTTCTCTTTTGTTTACTCATCGGGTGTTTATCCAGATGCCTTTTAATGATTCTATTTAAGTCTTAAAAATTTGAATTCCATCATACCTTGCATAATTTCTAACAACTTGCATTTATATAGTTGATCTTAGACTGCTGAACAGTGGAGGACTGTAATATGAACCTGGGGGCAGAGGAAGTGAGCTTAGGCACAGTTGAAGAAAGTCTTCATGTGCAATTTGAAGACAGGCAAAAAGAAGGCAAGTGGGAGGGATTAAGATAGGAAGTTCCACATGTTCAGGGAGTAGTGGCTGAAGGCACGGCCATCTTTGGTGGAACTGAGAAGTCAGGGACACACTCATTTAACATTGACAGCTCAACCAAAATCAGTACAATTATTTAAAGTTGCGGAATTACAATTTGTCCAATAGCTCGGTGAATGCATTCAAAGATCAAAACTAAGGTCAGACTCTGCCACTGTCAAGTGCTACCCCGCGTGAATGGCGCTATATAAAGGCAAGTTGTTGTCATTACCATGCATATTTCTATTCTTCAACTTATGGGTTTCATGACTCAAACTATTTTCTTTAAATGTATGCCCTCACTTTCAATATCCCATTAATATTAAGCAGCTGTGTCAGTTTTTTTTTACTCATCCCACTGAGGGATATCAACAGAGCTGGTAAATGGAACCTTTTCTGTTTTCCCCAGTGACCACATAAAGTATTTCTATCAGCATTGAATCTGATACATCAGTTTTGACAAGGGCCAACTACATCTCAGAACACCCGTTTAGTAGCCATGGTGTGCATACATCTCTATCTTGGAGAGAGGAGTGTGCATCTGTTTTTGTGATGTGAACTTGTATCTTTCAGAAACAACAATAAGACTCCACTCACTTATTGTGTTTGAGGCAAAAATCCAGAGGAAAAAATAGCTTATCTATTCATGTTCCGTCTGTCTGAAGCACTTGTACTGAAAATAACAGTGATCTTATTAACTATACATTAGCAACGCTAGTTTAGTCACTTTAGCCTACTGGAATTGTCGCATTGCATTATCGATGCAGAGCTGGAGTATGTAAAAGTAGGTTTATTTGATAGTACTGAATGCAAGACCACGAGTAAGAAAAGAAAACAAGGGGTAAAAATATACCACAAAGCAGTGACATGTACATTTATAGTTTGAAACTAAGTTGGGAGATATGAAGGCTGAGAATACAACATTTTTATTACATAAAAAAAACTTCAGAAATACTGCAGAAAAATTAATAAAATGTATATGCATACAGTAATCACATAGATAACTTGGCACTATACATATTCCAACACAGAAAGGATACTTGAGGCAATACAAAAAATCTGTTGCATGCATAACAGAATTAATTTTTTAAAGAAAGTTCGCTGGTTTTAAACAGTCCATTTTTTAAAAAAAATCCCCATTCCCCTCATTAATTACCAAATTGAGTATATGAACAGCCACTTGATATAAAATTCTGATTTGATAGAATACAGATTGAATCTTCCAAAAATACATACAGAAGCTCACTGAATAGACTGACCACTGCATGAAAAACCTCACAAGATTACAAAAAATATACACCCTTTCTACTTTGCATTCAAAGTGATCCGGAAAGCATTACTATGTTAGCTATACCAAAGCAGCCATGTTAGTAGCTAGAACTAGTTCTGATGAAGGGTCATGGACCCGAAATGTTGACTCACTTTCCTTTCTCCATAGATGCTGCCTAACCTGCTGAGTGTTCCCAGCGACTTTTGTTTTTGAATTAAATTAAGACTGGTGTGTTCTGCCAGTTGAGTCAATCAAATGTTAAAAGCTCTCTGTATTATGAGAAGTTTGTAGCTAGCCGAAAGAGATTAGAATAGTACTTAATGAAGCTTCTGTCATGTATAAAAGGTGATGGGTTGCTGTGCTACAAAAAACACTGTTTCACAATAAATAGTGAGGAAGATATGCATGGGAAATATGCACAAAATTAATCAAATATGAAAGATGGATAGCTTTAAATAGGAATAATTTAGTACTTGTACGCTGAGGTGTAATGCATTTAGCAAGTTATAATAATAATCCTTGCATTTGATATAGCGCTTTTCACGTCAGGAGAATGTCCCAAAGCGCTTCACAGAACACACTGTAAAGTGAATTGACTGTATATTTGTGGGCGAACGCGGCAGCCAATTGCACACAGCAATGTCCCACAAACAGTCGTAGATTGAAAATGATCAATTTAATTATAATTTTTGGTTTTTGGAGGGATTATTATTAGGCGTGTGGAGTAGGGAAACTTGCACAAGGTTTCGCCCTGCCTGGAATTGAATTCAGGTCTCTCACTTGCAAAGCGAGTGCTCTCACCACTGAGCTACAGGACTCCACTAACATCCATTAACATCAAAATGTGTTAAAACTTTCAATTTTGTATATATATGAAATAAGCAGGTATGAAAAGGTATGAAACCAGTATAAATCTTTATTCTTTAATTTTACTACTAAAACTGATTCTGTTAACCTTTTTCTAAAACAAAATGACAGCTGATATTTTTTAGCTACAGAAGTGACATCATCAATCCCTTCAAAAACTGAAAGTTACATGTACTATATTTGTTAATTATATTTTACAGCAAAAGAGCATTTTTATATAAAAAGCAAATTATTGATTTTGAATTGATATCAATTTCTGATTAGTCAGCAGATAGACAAATTATGTTCAAACTATTTACATATTTAATATTGTTACATGATTTAGATGCAAATATATTCCTAATCAAAAAAATTTCTTCAGATTAACAGCTGTATCCTTTGAACTCTTAAAATGACAAAAATAATAATCCTTGCATTTGATATTGCACGTCTTCTAGATGTCTCAAAGCGTTTCACAGAAGATACTCTAAAGTGAATTTTACTGCATATTTGTGGGCGAAAGGTTGCAGCCAATTGCACACAGCAGTGTCCCACAGTCGTGGATTAAGTGACTAAATTGTTATTTTATTTATTTAAAAATTCTTCAATATTTGATCAGCCAGTTAAATCTAGTAATTTTAACATAACATAACATGTAGGAGCATTCGGCCCCTTCGAGCCTGCTCCGCCATTCAATCTTGGCTGATCTTCTAATCTAACTACCTAACCCTGCCTTATCCCCATATCTCTTAATTCCTTTTGCAATAAGAAATCTATCTATCTCAGTCAGGAATATGTTCAAGGACTGAGCGTCAATAGCCCTTTGGGGTGTTCCCCAAACTCCCCTTTGGGGAGTTCCATACATTCACAACCCTTTGAGTGAAGAAGTTCTTCCTCAACTCAGTGCGAAAGGGCATTTTAAGTACTTTTAAGTACTTTAGGTATTTTAAGTACCTAAAGCTCAGTGAAAAAACTACAATCAAAATTGGATACTAAGATAACCAAAAATCTTGCCCAGAAAGGCAGTTAAGAACAGAGTTTGGGGAAATGAAGAAGTTAACTGCATGTAATAGTTTTTTAATTTGAGGAATGGACATCTTTAAGAGGAATTTCAAGTCCCAATGTTATTAATTTGATGGATTCATGGTTTCAAGAAGTCTCTCTCGTTTTCTGTATGAAGGGTAGCAAATTAATCTGAGTACTACCCAAGTCTGAGTATATCCTCTTTGAATATGCCATCAGCCACCCCCCTTCCCCTCCCCTCCCTGCTCCCCCCTGCCGACCCCAGCTCGGGTCTGAAATGCTGTACACTGTCCAGCGCCTTGGGACGTCGTCCCGACGTGAAAGGCGCTATACAAATATAATCTTGCTGTTGTTAAAAAGGATAGCCCCTGTACGCTATGCTCATTAAAAGATGTCATTGTGGGGGAAAGAAAGCTCACTGAGAAATCTGGCACCAATCAAAACAGATATAAAATGAAAACTCAATATTAAGAATACTGTATTCTGCCTGTATTTAACACTTTCAGCCCACCCCCCCATAACCAAACATGATTCAAGAAATGTTTCCAAAAATAAGATTTGTTCTGAACATTATAACACTAATTACGAGTACAAAATTTAAAGTGTCTCAAAATTATCTCAGACTAATGATTACAACTGAAAGTAAATATATATTGCCCTCAGCCTTGTCCTTGCCATTCACAGTTTAGACTTTAGCCGTGACGCCACATAAAACAACATCTTCTGACATTTCACTATCTCTTTGCCTATTCCATTCCAGCTTAGCTACAAATGCATCCATTACATTCAAAAGGCAATAATGAATCCGTAGAAGTGCTGGGTGAGCTCATCTCATGCTCAAATGATTCCTTCCACAGCTAAAGCAGATCTTCTTTATCATTACTGCTTGAACAAGTGCAATCCATCAGGCTGCTCGCCTGGTGAAGGCACATGGAGGAAGTGCAGGGCTGCTTCATTGCTCTGCAGGATGCAGACTGATGTGCTGTCAACAATAGATCCTTTCTCCTTCTAGAGGTGGGGGGTACCAGCAANTTTTTTTGTGTACTATGGAGCCACTCTTGCTCCATTATTGATTGACACCGTCTTCTACTGGCTGCTGTGAAACATGTTACAAACCATACAGAGGTAGCCAGATTTTAGCCCAAAGTATATAAATGTTCATATAGTGAAACATAAAATAAACAGCAATGTTATACGGACATCAGGATGTATTTCTTTACGCAGTGGGTAATTAACAGGAACAGGCTGTCAAGAAGGATGGTAGATATCAAGATGCTCAAATCATTTAAGAAACATCCCGGTGCTATAACGGAAAGTATAACTAGTATTCTGGAAGAATGAGATCAAGTGGGCTGAATGGCCCTCTATCTGGATCTATGTTTAGTTGTGATTTATAATATAATGCGAGTCTTTTGTAACCCTGGCTATTTACTTCTGGAAGGAATAAATCCATTTTTTTTAAAGTGAAGCAGTGTTAATATCCTTCAGCATGAAGGAGAATCAACAACTCATCGAAAACTTAACAAAATGTTTAGATAATGAAAAACAATTATTATAGAATGATTTCAAGTTTCCATTACAGTTTGTACTAACAGAGATCACTGACCATATTACTACCATGTAGTCACTCTCTAATATTTGTTCTCAGTTTAATTAGTATAGGACAATCTGCAATACAGCCTGATAGTAATCCCTCAAGAAAAAAAACAATAATTTGGTCACTCAATCCACAATTGTTTGTGGGACACTGTTGTGCGCAATTGGCTGCCGCGTTTTGCCCACAAAACACAGTCAATTCACTTTACAGTGTATTCTGTGAAGCACTTTGAGACGTCTAGAAGACATGAAAAGCACTATATCAAAGGATTATTATTATTGTTATTATAACACAGGCATCTGAGTCAATTATCTCGGGTCCTGTCTTATACGCAAATAGCACAAAAAAAAGGCTGGCTTCCAGGTCATCGGGTTGTTTGTGGGTACATACACAAAGGAATGGTAAACTTATTGGTCTGATAATATTAACATAGAAACATTCTTCTTGCATTCTGTTCTGAAGGTATTGATGTTAATAAGAAAATAAACAGAATATTCTAAACTAAAATCCTTACAGAATAGATGTATATAATTTTTTCTTGCCCCATGGAGGATTTGTATGCATTGAATTTGGCTACATTTTCAGCATTGGATGAAAACATTTTATAAAATGTTTCAACTTACTGCCTGGGGTCCTTCTTAGCCTCCCATTGAGTTTCAAACCCTACATGTCCTGGAAAAATTCCATACATCACTAAAATATAATAACATGAAAACTGTATTTTGTAGAAATAAAGATCTTTATTTTTATTTGTACTTATTTTTATCATTGCATTATTTGGTACTATAGTCAATTCAAATCTCTGCTGAGGCCTAACTGATTTACTATTTTAAATGGAACAAAGAACCATTACTGCAAAATAGTTCATTCTGGGAATTTTGGAAAAAGACTGAGTGTCATTATATATACTGCAGAATAGAGCAAACAATTCAGCGATGGTTCATTTCAGTGTATAGGTTTCTTCCTTGCTATGTGATAATTCCTTCATTGTATATGCCAACTGAGGGGCAATTGCTACTTTTTCCAACCATTTAATCGATTTCCCATTTTCCCCTCCCCCCCAAAATGTTTGACTGAACAAGTTCAGAGCAAACCGAAGAGAACGAAAATATCCCAAATTCTTGACTATGTTAATCTTCATCTTCATTTCTCCTGCTATTTTCTATTCTTTGTGTCAATCAATCTTCCATTCTATTGTTCACAAACTCCATTACTTTTTCTTTTAGACTCAGGCACATGCCATTGTATCTGCCACTCTTCATTTGACTCAGTTTCTCCCCAAATCTGTTGTTCTGTTTATGTCACTCATTCTCCATTACTCCCAACTCTATTTACAGAATCTTTTGATTTTTGTTCCTTCTTGAATTAACATTTACATGTCTCACTAACAAATAATAGTGAGAATTCTGCCTTATCTTTTAACCTCTGCAATATGAAAACCAAAAACCTATTTTCAAAAGAAAAACCTAACCAGCAATACAACTGGCATTACACAATCACTGCAAACCCAAACCCATAGCAATTATTTCCAAATAAATATTTTTATACAATACAAATACATCAATACCTTTGCTCTGCTTCACAGTGATTTGCATTAGTTAAGGATTCAAAATGTTCATCCCAGGTGGACAGGTTTCTTTCATTGATTAGAGTTCCTGAACATGGAAGACAAGGTTTTCCTTTGAGCTATTTGTCAAGTCCAGGACTTAAGTATGGTTTAAATAAAGGGAATCAACTGCAGAGAGAGAAGGCTCCATTTACACTAACATTTTGCTCAGTAACCTCTCAGCGGAATCAGTTTCACAGAATCACAAAAGAGGTTGGGATGAAGAATATCTATTGCTTATTTAATCACAACCTTCCAGAATACTCCATTGCAGCATCAAGCTGTATGTAAATCCAGTCTAAACTCCTCAGCATTTGGCCAGCATGATGTGCTTGTGTTCCTCCGGAAAGGAAACCCACAACAACAACTTGCATTTACACATGGAGCATCCCAGAGCGCTCACACTCTATTTCAGACAAAGCAAAACCACATATGTTGAACCTTCAATAGTTTGGTTGGAGACGTGATGAGTTTCTGCAAGATACAGGTCTTCAGACATAAGTATTATTTTTGAATTTGTTCTCCCAGGCTCCAGTAATGAAGACAGAATTCTGATTTGTAGTTTGAATAACGTCATTTATGGTTTATTAAAGTCATCATCACAAAGGCTGAACATATTTTGTTGAATAATTTCATATATATCTGCAGCTTCATCTATTTCTTAAATGATTAAAAAGAATGCAAGCAAGCAGAGTTCAAAAAGATTTAATAATTTCTGGGTTCTAGTGATGGGATGAATTTTTATGTGCTTCTTTTAAGAGTGGACACTTGCTTTCGAGATGATGTTTGCAAACAACGTTAGCAGACAAAATAAAATGACCATCAGATTTTGTTATTTTGAACGGTCATCATTTTGTTAACATTGTATACACGTGTACTATTTGGTAAACTGCAGAGTAGATTTTAATGTTATAATCAAATAATCCATTATACTGCATTTTGGGGGTCGATGATGCATTGATTGTCCTGGTCCAAATCCAAAAGCAGCAAATTAACAAGAACTCACTCTCCCCCCACACCCACTAATCCTCTTAATAACTACCGTTCATATAATGCCCTTCCGACCATGTGCAATTTTCTCCTAATATGAAAATGCTGAATAAATTATGCTATGTAAATAGTAGGCTTTACTGCCCTTTGCATACTAATTTGAATGAGTATAGTTTGGCAGTTCTTCCTTAAGCCACTTTGTAAATAATGCTAGTCTGCACATCAGCATCATATTTGTAATATGATATTACCCATAAGTGCAAAAACAAAGCTGCAAATGGTATTAATAAGTCTGTTTGAACAAAATAGATTTTTGTTTAAACATACCAGTTATTTCTAAAATTCTGGAAAATACCAACTCATATCATTTGAGTTTCTTTCTAATGTTTCTCATCCATAATTCTTTTTCTTTCTAATCATAGTGTATTTTAAATGTATTTCAAGTCGAAATAAAATGAACATTTTTTCTGTTAAGACATGGTTGCTAAAACATGTCAAATTCAATGTTTTATTTGCCTAAAATTACACTTTGTCTGCCCACAGTTCATCACACCATTAGTAGAAATCAGATTTAACTAATAATCCAGTTCTTTTTCTGGTTTATTCTAAATTGCCTTTATTCTTCTGAATACTAATATGTCAATTTGCAATAGTAATGAAATTAGGGTCACAACCAGCACTTTACAAGGAAATGTGAAACTATTAATGTACACTCTCTGTCTTTCTATTACAAATGTTAATTATACTTAATTATTCATCTGCTTTCCTTTTTGTATCTCCCACAATGCAAGATCATTGTTGCTAAGCCTACATATTAATATCTGTAATGCTATATAAAATTGCACCATATTCTACTTGCCCCATTGGACAAACAAACACAGCAAAAAAATTAATGTGTATATCGCAGAGATTTATGCAGTGAATGCAGAAATAATGGCCAGTGACCTGATCCGATTAATGCTGGCTGGACGGATCTCCCATCTACTGTGTTATAATGCAGCTCTACTGCACTTTGAGTCACTTCAAAGCAACAGAACAGGAGGGCTGCAGACTCAAAGTTGCACAGGACAATTTTAGGATAGACATCAGGCAGTATTTATTTACACAAAGGGTAAAGAACAACTGGAATGGGTTACGAGGAAGGCTGGTTCAGTTGGTTGACACTGGACACATTTAACAAACCGTTTGATGCTCGAATCAAGGGGGGGGCGGGTGCATTCTGGAACAATCAAATTAAATGGGCAGAAGAACCTTGTCATCCAAATGTTTGTTTGAATTTTAAGTGATATCTTGTGACCAGAACACAAATGTTTACTTTCTTAGACATAATGGGAATATATTCTAAGATCCATTTGCTTATTCTTTGAAGCAATCAATTTGCTGCACTGATATTAATGCAATGCTTCAATTCATTGAAGTTTTTTTTCTCCTCAAGCTCCATTTCCCTACTCTGCTTATGACAGTGACTCAAATGGAGATATGGTTCAATAGTTGCTCATGGCCTTATCCAAGGGGCTATTTTTAATAGATCCTTAATGGATCATTTTGGCAGGCTAGTCAATCATGGGTGAAGCAAACCCTGCACATTCCTCCACAAATTCTAGCAAGATCACAAGTAACAACCAAGAGCAGAACTCTGGTTGATTTGTTTCTTCTCTCTAGGCCTGTAAAGCTGAAGAATACATATATTCCCTGTACAATCAGCTAATACTATATCAAATAACTTAGCACAACTACGGATGAAACCTGATATCTATCTTCTTCATCCATAGTACTGATACAACATACAGGTTGTCAAGGAGACTGCCGTCCAACATATTTTAATAAAATGTCAACTGATTTTAAAAATGGCCTCTCAAATAATCACTGCATTTCAAAGGAAATCATGAACAGGTAGATCCACTGATGCAATGAACTATTTCCTAATAAATATGTACTAAATGGATCTGTGACAAGAGTTTCTAAAAGGCAACTAACTGTTGCTCTGGTGTACTTAGTCACAGCAGATTTGCTCAGTCCTACATGATGGACAGCCGGCAGCCCTCACAGACGCTTAATAGACGACTTACATTGTTGTCCAAAGCTAAAGGCACATAATTTATTTTTCTTCTAAAAAAAATCCCTCTTCATACTGCATACCATTTTGTCAGCAAGAGCTATTTCCTCATGTTTTGTGTGACAGGAATGTTCGGACTGCAGTAATACTGAGCAGGGAGTTAATGAACCTTCCTGCCAGACTTTTGCATTCTGCATTGTCTGACAAGAGTACCTAAATCATCGTGCTGCATGGGACAGTGGAACCTTTGACTGTCAACCATGATTCATTGAGAACATTTACTATTGTATGCTGCATTGCAGTACTACTCAGGGAAAAGCCAGTCTAATATTTAATAAATTGTGAAAACAGAATTAGAATGGTAATACTTCATATATTTAAAACAAAATATCACTTGTTTTGAGATGAAAAAGCAAAATGAAGCTCTTTTATCATGTGGCCTATTTTATTAGCCACAGTGAAAGAGTAAGAGATGAATAAGGTTATGATGATGTGTTAAAAGGTAGAACTGGCTCTAATCCCACCGACAACAACCATGACAGATAATTCATTCAGCACAGCTGGAAGAGGATTTCTATTTCCATCAAAAGGAACAGTCAAACACAGTGAAAGACTGTGAGCACAGGAAGTAAACCTCTTCTCAAAGAGAGAAACATTAATATATTCCAGTGCTTTTGCCAGAATGTTGCTCCCGATTTCTCTTTTCTCTCAAGATAGTACACCACTTATGACACAAAGGACAGTTGACAGCTCTCTACCATGTAAGTCGACAGGAGATAGCAGCCAAGGGATTACTCGCACATTCATCTCCATTCCCCCCAACCCCCCACATGAAAACATATCTGGCCTCCACTTTTATGTTCTGAATTGCGATATATAACTGAAATGTGCAGGACTGCATCACATCTCACTCTCTATGTAGCTCATGCTATCTTTTCCTTCAAATAATAGCATTTTATAAACAAAAACCCACAACCATTTGACTGAGAGGCACGAGTGTTCTTCTGACTGGGCATAAAAAGCTCAACGTCTTTAGCTGCAGAGCCACTTTAAAACGTAACTATTCTATTTTCAGTCCCAAAGTTTGTAGATACTTACCTAACAGGATCATTGGTCAGAATGGCCATCCTAATAAGCTTGCATGCTTTCTTATTGTATATTAAAGTATCATTTCAGTACATTTCAATTTCACAGTTTTTGTGTAATAAATGAATTATACCTACATCACCTAAAAAATCCAAACTGAATATATAGTATAGAGATAGAATTCATAGAGAGAAAAAGATCCAAGTTCATCAACATTGTAAAAGGCTCGCCATATTGTTGTCTACCCTGTACTAATATGCCTTTTACCACTGCAAGGAAAATGACTTGGCCTTTTTCAAGACTTTGCCACTTTGCCCACCATGATTCTGCTGTCACTCCAGGCAGCTAACGTACTTTGCGAAAGTCATGCAGTAAAACTCACATAAGTCGCATCAGTCAGGACCATAACATTTAACATAGCTTATGCAAAGTCCGAGATCTTGTATTTCAGAGATTTTATAACTGGAATCTGCCAATTCAGAGGTGTTAATCTTGCAATAAATTGAAATAACTTAGGGTGGGTGTGAAACCAAAATGCGAAATTTGGGTTGCTGGAAGCAAAGTGACTTTGCTTCTGGTCTTAAAGCAATTAACAAATGGAAGGGTCATTTATACTTTACACTTCATTAAACTGTATGTTAATGAAAAGGTGTGAGGAACAGGAATCATAAAACGGTATTTGAAGATAGCTAAAAATAGCATTGCAGATGCATTCGAGGATGCATGTGAGGAAAATTAGGTCTAAACGATTTTTAGTGGGTTGCAAAAGAACTAAATACTTGCTATTTTAAAATTCTAAAAATAGTAATTCACTTCAAAAATTCTCCCTCTATTGCATCTTTTAGCTAATTTTTTTGCCATCTTTTGTTCCAAATTCCAATCTCCTGTTCTGGCTTACAAAGCTTCCAAGAGCATTCAACATCATGCAAGTATTATATGAGAACCATCTTCACACCCTTAGATTTAGTCCTAGAACCATTATTTATAGTCATTTCTTGAATGTCAAATATTAAGCTATAATTTTAAGTAGCAAATGACATGATCCATTTGTGGTATTACATATTATCTGGACAGAATTAGGATAATATAAATCGGGTTTGTTTGCAGTACAAAATGAAATACAATGACAATGTTGGTAAAGTAGTAGTTTTCTTTCAGCATTTACAGTAGATTATTTTATAAATATTTAATTGAAATGGATTTGATGAAACATATGCAGCGGGAAATAACTCAATTGTTCACTGCTGCCTCAAGGGAAAATGTCAAGGAGCATTGAGACAACACCCTGCATTTATATAGTGCCCTTCACATTTCCTCATCTGTCAATAACCATCAATAAGAGACTAATGGAACCCAAATGTCCATGTTCCAACATGAAAAGTACAATTCAACAAATCAAAATGCTTGCTGAAATTAAAAGCAATGCAATCAATAATGATTTGATTTTAAAGAGTCAAATGTATTCCAGTGTTCATTCTCACCCATGTCATTTGTTTAACAATGGAATCTGGCACAAAATCTTTTCCAAAGCTCTCTCAGCAGTGTATATCATCTGACCCCAATCTGAACATTCAAAAATCTTATTGAATAAAAAGATTCGGTTATTGTCATCATTGCCAGCAGGAACTTTCTTGTAATTATAAATCTTCCTTTTGTGCATGATCTGACTCAATGTCAAAAAGCTGCACACAAAAATGACTTCATTGATCTTCGAGACCTTGCAACATAAATACAGTCCTGGCCTATTCATTATGAATAAAACTCCCCGGAGAGTCTGTATTAAGTTACAAACACAAAAATTTAAAGCTATGAATTCAGAACTTAATATAATGCACTGTTCAACTCCTATAGTCACTTGCGTGCTCATTGAACATCAAAATTTCCAATTACATTTTCACATTTTTTTAATAATTGAACAGGAAGCCAAGGTCTAAGGTGAAACTATAATCAGTGAGCTCAAAGCCTATTTTTTAAAAAAAAAACTTCTAAAAAGTTTAAGAACTGGAGGATCATTGCTAAGATCAAGAAGGGCTAGGAGAATTTACATTACCCCTACCCCCCCACACAAAAATTAAGTCTACGAAAGGTTTTTTGCAAGCTCATTAAGGTGAGAAACAAGTGTTGTGCAATGGCTGTGGAAAACTATTTCAGTTAAATTATTCATGAATCCTGGATCAAACATCCTGGAGATGCATTGCATTGTTTTTTAGCGACAGAAAGTACCCAGCTACTATTCTATGCTATTAAATGTTTCCACCCATTTGACACTTTCTATAACATTTTGTAGCAAACCATTCATTTCTGTTCCAAATTTGTTCATTTTATTATTAATAAATAATCTTGTTATTTAAACGCAACCATTTACTTAATCTGCCATTCACTTAACTCTGCCACCATGATGTTACTTCCTGCAAGATAAATTCAATCCATGCAACTGCAACAATATTGCTTTTTAGTATCATTCTGAAACCAGCACTTACTAACTAACACTTGCTAACAGAAATAATGTCACTTGGAGATTCTAAGTAACTAATGGAATTTGACATAACATACTCATATAGGTATTATTATAGATATTGTATTCTATAACCACAAGACAACACTAAGCCACTAATTTTTTCTCGTCTGCCTGTGAAAAGAAGCCATTGAACGCCTCGAAGTGACACCTCAAGAGCCATCGGAAACCTGCGATATGGTGAACTGGGATTTTATTTTTTATTGGTGAGCGATAGTAGGCCTGCTCTCCCCCATTAACCAAATTAGACCGAAACACGTTCCACTAGGGAATGAGGGTTGTCCACGCAGACAATGGAGGGGGCAGCGGACATGCAGAAGACCTGAGCCAGCTGAGCGAAGACCGCGGGTAGTGGGGTGGGGTGTGAGCAGATTGGAGAGGTAGGGAAGTGGCCAGGAGATAATGTAATTTGAAAGTAAGAGTGGTTTGAAAGTGAAGCAGTTAATGAATAACTTTTTATTTTCCAGTGCAGCATCAAACTGAAGGCTATTATATCCACAAGTCTGAACACATGGCAAAGGCAGTGTGTGTTACATTATCATGTCATTCATTACAGAGGTCAAACAGCTCAACACAGTCCGTCCATCTCAATCAAACCTTCATTAAAATCTAAGCACGAAACTCAGCTTTGTCTACAGGAAACTGAAATGAACAAAAGGTTGGCAAAGAGTTCTCAACTGAAAATATAAAACATTTAAATGAGATTGCTAATCACAGAAAGCAAAGAGACAGGCCCAAAGATGATCAGAAACACACAGTCCTGCTGTGAGGTACGTTCATAAAGAATATCATGTTAATGGAAGGAAACATGAAATGACTGCAAAGCTGATATAGTAAAGGCATAAAAGTTATTTTTAACACTTTCAATGAAATGGTTATTCAGTGCCCCAAAGGAGACCGATTACATGATCAAGTATGTAGCAGCAAAATATGATAAGATGGTGAGATAAACTGTTAACACATCTATAAAGCTCTTAATATAAAATTTTGTCCGCCCTTCACCCTCCCTGATCCCAATCCCTCTGCTCGGGTCCAAATCCCTGACTGTCCAGCGCCTTGGGAAGTCCTCCTAACGTGAAAGATGCTATACAAATGTAATTTTGTATTGCATCTTTTTCATGGACCTGATTATATTGATATACAAAGTCACTGCCGTCCCAAAGGACAAGTAGATGGTTGTATGCCCACACAAATCTTTTTCTTCTCAAATGTAAAAGCCAATGTTAAGAAGAAAAAGTGTAAACAATTCAAGATAGATATATTTCAGTTAACAAAACTTTAATTTAAAGCAGTTTAGAATCAAAGTAAATTGAATATGCAGAATAGTTGATGCTTATTTTTGAAAATAATCGTGAGTTTCAGCCACCCGGCCAGAATACTCAGCTTAAACATTTTTTCATTTCAATGGAAAACTTTGCATTGCTCCAACCTCCACAGAAGATCCAACATCTACAGAAATACAAACTCCTGAAATGTTATACCCATACTCTGATGTCACATTTCAAACACACGCACGCAAATGAGCGAGAAAGTGCATGACCATGCACAAAATCTGCATTTTTTTCATATAGAAATAGGGGAGATCCAATTAATGTGGATAATGGACTATATTGAGAAATTAGTTGATAATAATAATAATCCTTGCATTTGATATAGCGCTTTTCATGTTGGGAGGACTTCCCAAAGCGCTTCACAGAACACGCTGTAAAGTGAATTGACTGTATATTTGTTTGTGAACGCGGCAGCCAATTGCGCACAGCAATGTCCCACAAACTGTCGTAGATTGAAAATGACCAATTTATTATTGTTTTGTTTTTTGGAGGGATTAGTATTAGGCGTGTGGAGTAAGGAAACTTGCCCAAGGTTTTGCCATGCCTGGAATTGAATTCAGGTCTCTCGCTTGCAAAGCCAGTGCTCAAACCACTGAGCTACAGGACTAGTAACTATCGCATTCACTATCAAATCTGGCATTTCATATCATTCCTACTTCAGGCCTTTTAACATGCTGATAATCTGCCTGTAGCAGTTGCATAGAAAAAGCAAACATCGATAGAACAGAATGTATAATTTTATTCATTCAAAATGCTCATGTGATGCTCCACATGATATAACTTGTGTATTTTGAGGATATGCATTTGTAATGAGATTTTCCATTATTTCCACACATTGTGAATGTGTGCTAAACATGCCGTCACACAAACTACCATCCAAGCAGTTATGGAAACAATAAAGGTCACATTATGCATTAAATGCTTAACATTACCGATTAAATAAAGACATCTTTTCTGGTAGGTATACACTTGGAATCCCCAGGAAAAATAATATAACCTTTCCAAAGAAGAATGAGAGACTTACCCATTTTGCAAGGAAAATCCTCAGGCAAGTCAATATCCAACATGAGGTCATCCTCATCCAGGTCACAGGAGTCAAGGTTATTCAGAATATCCTACATGAAGAGGAAAACAAAGAGACATCATTTAAAATGTGCATGAAAAGTCAGCTTACCTCTCAATTAAAAAGATAGACTTGGCCTCTTAAA
The DNA here is from genome assembly GCF_018977255.1 of Callorhinchus milii. Taxonomy (NCBI): domain Eukaryota; kingdom Metazoa; phylum Chordata; class Chondrichthyes; order Chimaeriformes; family Callorhinchidae; genus Callorhinchus; species Callorhinchus milii. Next base: position 15,930,449 of record NW_024704748.1, on the reverse strand, counting down.
AAAAAAGTTCAAATGTCACGTGCACTATTAATTGTAAGTTAATTATTAGTTGGCTTCAGGAGACATGAGCTTATATGGAAAGGTCAGAAAGTATCACAAATCCAATTTCAACAGTAAAATGTAATTTAAATATTCAAATTGTATCATCAATTGTAAGCTTCTTGGGGTAAGTAAGTGCAAAGCACAAATTGTCTAGTGATCTCATTCTACTTGAACATAGTTTCTGGCAGGACAACTGACTAACATGAACCACTGTGAAGCTGTTCATTACTGGACCGTCAAATCCTGCTGACTTGATTACTGTACTTTATGGGAGGGCATGAACAAAGATAAAGCTTTTGAAATGGGAATGAAAACATTTGGATAGAATGATTGCCAGTATTTCCATAGATACGGATTATATTTTTGTAGTTCAGTGGTTAGAGCACTCGCCTCGCAAGCGAGAGACCTGGGTTCTATTCCCGGAAGGGCGAAATGTTGGGCAAATTTCCTTACTCCACATGACTCTGTTTATCTAGCAGTAAGTAGTAACCCAATTATTAGTCAAATTGTCGGATCGCTTTTCCGGGATAATAATATTTAAAAAAAAAAATTATTTGGTCACTCAATCCATAACTGTTTGTAGGATACTGCTGTGCAAAATTAGCTGCTGCGTTTCACCCACAAATATACCGTCAATTCACTTCACAGTATATTCTGTCAAGCGCTTTGTGACGTCTAGAAGATGTGAAAAGCGCTATATCAAATGCAAGGATTATTATTATAACTATTATATAGAATGGGAACAAAAATATTTTGATAGAAGTATCTGTGGCACATTTAAATAAAAACTATCGTCAATAATTATGAAATACAACCCATGCAGATAAAACAACACAAATAATAGGAATTGATTTATAAATGGAAATCATTATTTTCTTTCATAGAGTAGTTCTAACACAAGCAAAAAGAAATTTTAGTAAGCATGACCTAGAAGAAACTGGGTTATTAGAGCAATACAATCCATAAATATAATTGAGGTTGCATGTACATAATCAAACATGTCATTCAGAGAAAGGGGTGACTGTCATTAATCAGTCAAAAAAAAACGCTCTATACATTTCATGGAATAATAAAAATTACAGTTTAGTAGTCAAATACACAATCTGTATTTTTGCTACTTGGCCCATCAAGCGTAAAATGGTGCTACCTCATTCACAAAATCTTCAAATCCCAATCACCTGTTCTTTCCATGCATCATAAATCAATCTTGTTCTGAGGAACAATTCATGGAATGAGAGCCAAAGAAAAATCAACAGAGGGAATCAACTTAATATCAGACTGTTAAGATTGCTGCATAATGGTGCAAAGTACACATTCCTCAGTCGAGATCCCTGGAGACATTTAATTGAGTTTCTGCATAATGCACATTTATTAGGCTCTACATATTGTATCTGAAATCTTTACAATCTTCATTCACCTACTGTGACATTTATTTTTCTGATTCTCCAATAATTTTTGATCCCCAACCTATCACATAAAGGTTCATATATTGTATATAATTGTCCAACTATTCAATCCATTGATTTAAGTTTCCTTTCATGCTCAAAAACGCATTCTGCATTTTTATTGTGTTTTGCCCCTTCTCATGTTCACTTTAGTTATCTCAACTGACATTTGGATAATTTTCAGTTCACATAGCAGTGTCCCACAAACAGTCATGGATTGAGTGACTAAATTATTATTATTTTTCTTTGGAAGGGATTATATACACTACATCAACTGCACTACCTTCATCAATCCTCTCAGTTATCAACAAAGACCTCAATTAATTTTGTCAGACACGATTTGCCTTTAACAAATCCGTGTTGACTGTCATTAATTAGCATGCTTTTCTAAGTAGTGGAGTCCTGTAGCTCAGTGGTTAGAGCACTCGCTTTGCAAGTAAGAGACCTGAGTTCAATTCCAGGCAGGGCGAAACCCTGGGCAAGTTTCCTTACTCCACACGCCTAATAATAATCCCTCCAAAACCAAAACAATAATAAATTAGTCATTTTCAATCTACAACTGTTTGTGGGATATTGCTGTGCGCAATTGGCTGCCGCGTTCGCCCATAAATATACAGTCAATTCACTTTGCAGTGTGTTCTGTGAAGCGCTTTGAGAAGTCCTCCCGACGTGAAAAGCGCTATATCAAATGCAAGATTTATTATTATTATTATAAGTAAAAATTAATTTTGTCCCCAATTATGCTGTCTTAAAGTTTCCCCACCATCAAAGTTAGATTGACTGGCCGGACTGTAGTTACCAGGTTTATCCTTTTTTGAACAGGGTGTAACATTTGCAACCCTCCAGTCCTTCGGGACTACTCCCATATCCAAGGAGGATTGAAAGATTGTGGCCAACAATATTTTGTTTACAACAATAGTGCCCTTCATGTGAATAGCAACTCAGAGTAACTAAATGCAAAACAACTTCCTGACATATTTATTTTAACAAGTATCCTCATCAAAACTACACAAATAAGCTCTGAAGCAACTGTGTTGCAAGCACTGATCCAATATGTTAAGGCTTTTTGCACCTGGTTTTGTTGCCTGAAAGAGATTAGGAGGAAACAGCATTGTACTGTTATAAAATGAAGGGCAAACATCAACCACCTCAAATACTCAAAATTACAACACAAAAACTGATGAAAGTCAGGATATCTAATATTGTGAACCCAATTGATTTTTAAAAAAAGAATAAACGAGCCAGGTTTATGTAAAGTAGCATAAACTAAGTGCAACATTTGTGTCAGAACTAGAAAGGTTGCTGACTTCAAACAATTCATTAGAAAGACACCATAGTACCTGATATATCAAGGTACCATTGGTTTATCCAAAAGGCATTCATTATAAAAAATTAATAAAACACTAAAAGTTGGGCCATATTCTCTGGATGAAGTCACTCATGTGGTAAATATAGATTTGCAACTTTTATTAGAATGATTAAAACCTGAAAAAATTAAGCCCCAGAAGATTTCATGCATTGTGGAGTCTGCTTCAGATATTTCTGTTACAGGCTTATGTGCTGGGTAACTAAATCACATTTACATATAAAATTAACACGATTTGTAAACCTGGTGTACTATGAAAGATCTCTGCACTTCTGATTAAATAAATATGATTTGTATTATTTGCATTTATCAGAAATGCATCTACTGAAATGGATTTGAATGTTTATAAATAACAAAGAAATTAAATCCTGCCACATGTTCATATGCCACAATAAAAAATTTTGATTCAGTGCTATTTCAACCATCGGTTCCTGCAAAGTTATAGTGAACCAAACAGCAAATTCTTCTTTCTACATAAATATAAATTTAGTTGTCGTCCCCACCCCTGCATTAGATAAACCAGCTCCATAAGTGATTGGACAGATAATCTGAACCAATGCCATGAAAGGCAGAACATGTTAGCCTTTGGCAGTGGTTGGCACTCAATCTCAAATTCAGAAGGTTGTGAACTCAAGCCTCATGTCAAGACTTTGAACTTAGTCTAGGTTGACATTCCAATACAGTGTGGTACTCAAAGTCCTGCATTGTTCGAGATACATCTTTCAACTGATATGTGAAACCTAGGCACCATCTGTCTGATCCCACAGCATTCCTCTAAAAAAGAAGGAAATTGTCCCTGGTGTCCTGGCCTACAATGCCCCTTTTTCTTTGTGAATCTGATTTACAGAATGAGAAAGAACAAAAATAAACACAATGCAGACACTTTAATAATGGATGCAGTGAAGTCCTGTTACCTTTCAGCAGGTTAAGACTCACTTTCCCAGTTTAATAATAATAATCCTTGCATTTGATATAGCGCTTTTCACGTCGGGAGGACATCCCAAAGTGCTTCACAGAACACACTGTAAAGTGAATTGACTGTATATTTGTGGGCGAACTCGGCAGCCAATTGCGCACAGCTATGTCCCACAAACAGTCGTAGATTGAAAATGACCAATTTATTATTGTTTTTGGTTTTGGAGGGATTATTATTAGGCGTGTGGAGTAAGGAAACTTGCCCAAGGTTTCGCCCTGCCTGGAATTGAACTCAGGTCTCTTACTTGCAAAGCGAGTGCTCGAACCACTGAGCTACAGGACTCCACGAGTCCACGAGTTTGTTGGTGCTCCTCCTGCAGATCAACTCATATTTCCTCCATGGTTTGCCCCTTAATTAACTTCATACTGGCTTCACACAGAGATAAAGAATGTTTATGTAAACAACACTTAATTACTTCTGCTCTCTCAAATTAATGTCCCTGGGCAGAGTTTACTATTCGTTAGTTATCAATCGTAGTCTCTGAAATGTCATTCCCTAAAGTGAAGTGCCACAACTAAATCTTCTAAGGATCATTGCACACATTTGTATAGAGAATTGAAGCAGTTGAAAACATGACTACTTTCTTATTGGTATGCAGAAAGATACCACAAAGCACCAGTCACTCAACAATAATGCAACTTAACTTCATTATTTTTCCTAAGAATAAATTTTGCTAATTAATATGACATGTATAAAGTGTCTTCTTGAATTTATTTAGATATTAGATATGAAGTTATATTAGATAAATAACATTGCAAGCTTATATTATTTTAACCTCTTTATTAAGAATTGCTTGCATTTTAATATTTAATATTTTAATTTTTTTACTATTTGACCATTAATGATAAAATACTGTAGTAGCAATAAAACACTAAATTTTGTGCTGTCCAAAACTTACTGTTTTAGATCCATTTATAACAAGAAATCTGTATGAATCTGAAGGTTTAATCTTTAACAAGACAATGATACTGCAGAGCCATTACCCAACCAACAAAAATCACAAATATTACATAAGTCTATTAACAGGCTGCAACAGGGACATGAATTTGAGAGAGCAGAAGTAATTAAGTGTTGTTTACTTTTACAACTAATTCAAAAGGAGTTCACTGGTGGAGGTTGCACAAGAAGCCTCCAGTGTTGGATAAAGTACCACATGAGCAGCTCATTACTAAAATAGGGGCATATGGAGAAGCTGGCTCTCATGATGAGTAAGGCATCAAAGGGCACAGAAAGAATTTCAGCAGCAAATGATCAAAGTGTACATGGCTGCTACCAATAGCTAGTAATGTACTGTAACACTTCAGATCAATAATAAAATATCCTGCACAATGCTGACAAATTAAGTGATTAAATTGCTACCCAACGTGTCATAGTCATCCTTACAACATTCAAATGGCAGATGAGCATTTCCACCTGGTTCGTTTATTGTAAACAATAGTTTGCAAACATCCATTGCTTTCATTAACCCCAGATGCTCAAGCGTGGCAGTGGTGTGGCCCTCACCTCCAGGGTGTCATTTGCCCTATCCCCCTACTCCACTGGCTCATTCTCCTCTTTTGAATACCTTATCCTCTGCCATCCATCCCATCTCTCACTAAAAATTATCCTAATTTACCAACCCCCAAAATCCTCCCCCCACCTTCAGCTTTGATATCTCCACCCTTCTAGCTTCAGTCTACCTCTGCTCTGACCTCATCATCCTAGGCGACTTCAACCTCCACTTCATCCCCTCTTGCTCCACCTCCTAAAACTTCTCCTCTCTCCTCTCCTCTCTCAACCTCTCCTTTCACATCCACTCTGCTACCCATGTTCACGGCCACCCACTCAACCTGGTGGTCACCTGGGGTCTCAGTGTCTCGGATGTCACCATCATCGACGAGGCCATCTCTGACCACCATTTCATCTTCCTCAACTCCTATATCCCTCTCACCACTGCCTCCAAACCTACCACCATCTTCTATCGCCTGTGGAAGATCTCCCCGCAATCCCTCTCTGTTGCCCTGGAGTCCTCTGATCTCCTCCTCCCGCACCAACCCTTCCTCTGCGTTTACTCTCCTCCACAGCAGCCTCACCACCACACTCGACACCCTTGCCCCCCTTACTTCCCAAACTGCCTCCTATTCCTGATCCTCACCCTGGTTCACCAGCCAAGGCCGCTCGCTCAAGGGCCAGGTACAGGCTGGCGAACGCACTTGGCTCAAATCCCGCCTAACGTTCCACTGGCACATCTGGCTGGAACACATCAAAACCTACCTCTCTTCTCGCCTCGGTCAAATCATCCTTCTACTCCAGGTTAATCCTGAAGGCGAAGGGCAACCCCAGGCTCCTGTTCTCCACCATCAACCGGCTCCTCCGCCCTCCCCGCCATGCCTTGCAGATTCTTTCCTCCGACTCCCACTGTGAGGAAATGCTGGACTTCGACTACAAAATTGAGGGAATCCACTCAGCTGCCACTGCCCTCCCAACTTCCACCCACTCCTTACCACCCAGCACCCCCCACCACCCCCCACACTCCTACCACTACCCATCCCTCCTTTCACACCTTTGAACCTGTCACCCCTTCCTCTGTCATCACCACCATCTCCTCCATGAAGCTCACCACCTGCTCCCTGGACGCCAAGCCTACCCCTCTCCTTAAATCCCAGCTCCATCTCCTTGCCCCACTACTCGCCAACATCAGCAAACTCTCCCTATCATCTGGCACTGTTCCTTCCCCCCCTCAAAACAGCTACTATCACTCCCACCATGAAGAAACCTTCCCTTGATACATCACAACTATCCAGCTACCGGCCCATCTCCAACCTCTCTTTTCTGTCTGAGGTCCTTGAGAGAGCCGTCGCCTCCCGGCTTCGCTCTTTCCTTTCCTGCCACTCCCTCCATGAACCTCTCCAATCGGGTTTCCGTGCTGCCCACAGCAACCTTCAAGGTTCTGTCCTTGACTGGTTCAGGTCCTACCTTTCACACCGTCTCCACTTCATCTCAGCTAACAGCTTCTCCTCCAGCCCCCACACCGTCTCGTGCAGCATTCCTCAGGGCTTTGTCCTCAGTCCCCTCCTCTTCACCCTCTACATGCTCCCCCTTGGTGACATCATCCGCAGACATGGGGTAAATTTCCACATGTATGCAGATAACACCCAACTCTAACTCTCTGATTCCACCCTCAACTCCAAGACTACTGATGTCCTGACTGACTGTCTGTTTGTCCGAGGGACAACTTTCTCCAACTGAACGTCAGCAAGACTGAGGCTCTCCTGGTTGGCTCACACCAGTGCCTCAGCACCTCGGGGGCTGGCAGCATCAGCCTTCACAGCTGCAAACTCAACCTCACTAAGCCAGTCAGGAACCTGGGTGTCTTGTTTGACCCTGAACTGTCCTTTCTCTCCCACATCCGCGCCATGACTGGTACTGCCGACCACCACCTCCACAACATTGCCAGACTCCGACACTGCCTCACCCCTCAGGCTGCCGAAACCCTCACCCATGCATTCGTCACATCAAGGCTCAATTTTGGAAATTCCCTCCTCATTGGCCTTCCCTTCACAAGCTGCAGATCATCCAAAACTCTGCAGTTCGTGTACTCTCGCGCACCAGGCTCCGTGACACCATCACTCCCACCCTTGCCCGACTCCACTGGCTCCCCATCCCTTAGAGGATCGAATTCAAGATCCTCGGCCTCACTTTCAAGGCCATCCATAGCCTTGCACCCTCCTACCTCTCTGACCTGCTGAGTCCTACCAACCTGCCCGCTCCCTCCATTCAGCGGGCTCCGGTTTGCTCCATGTCTCCCGCCCGACCATTGGTGGCCAGTCTTTCAGTCCCTTTGCCTCGCTTCTTCCCTTGCCTCCTTCAAGGTCGGTCTCAAGACCCTCCTCTTCGATTGTGCCTTCAGTCGCCCTCCACCTCTCTCCCTTCCCTCACCCCTACTCCACCCTTCCCCCATGCTCGGGTTCTGACCCCTGACTGTCCAGCGCCTTGGGACGTCCTCCCGACATGAAAGGCGCTCTATAAATGTAATTTTGTTGTTGTTGTTGTATCGTCATGGATGTGGCCCAGGGCCACAGTTTCCCAATAAGTCCCTAACTGGTATTCTTTGAAAAAAATATAGTAAATGCTCTCATGGAAGAGAACAAGTTTTCCCAAACTCTGGTTACACATCAGGGTAAAACAAAAATCCAGGTTTTCAGTTTTCTTTAAATTATAGCTTTAAATCATAACAATCCTGAACCAATACTGAGCAACACACAATTCTAAAAATAGAAAAATAGAAATCACTAAATACTCATAAAATACCAGTGACGCTTAATTGAAACACAAGTCAACAGCATAAATGAAAAGTATTTTCACAGACAAGTTATAATACAATTATAAGAAAAAAAATCAAATTATAAAAATGAAACAGTAGGAATTGAGAAATGGAAGGAATTTGAACGGAAGAATTACTGCTTGGCAAGTAATGAATTTTTTGTTATTTGATCAAAAAGAAGTAAATATTCTGTGATGTTCAATATTTTACGGAAGACCCCAAATATTCTGATATCTTGATTCACTAACCCAATACTCTGAAGCACTGCATCAATAAAAGCAGCAGATAAAGTAATCCACTTAATAAAAAGCATTCCAGCTCGGCAAAGGAGGATTACAAACAGCAATTCAACCACTGGGTTTAGATGAGCTCTGTTGCAGTGAAATAACATAAATAAACTTCTCGATTGGATTGCTGCTTTATAATCTAGACCTACCTATTCAGTAGCTCTATTTAGAAGACAAGATTGGGTGTCATTTATGACCTAATCAAAAAGACCAAGGTTAGCAGTTTGTTAACCGGACCAGAATGTCTCTGTAGAAAGCTAGCCAGAATGTTTGGCGCTACCTTTAACCTAGAGAGGAAACAAAAGTTGGGCACGATTCTCATTCCCCAATCTCATTTCCAATTAACCCTGCTCAAAAATGGGCACCTTTGACTATCAAATGAGAATACAATTAGACTCAACTGTGACTATCTTCCTGTCTCGAGTTGAACTATATTGAATAACATTTGCATCAGCAATTTCCCATAGTTTATTATCATAGGCAAGGCATCAAGGGAATAAAAGGAGAATGAAATTGTCATGACTTCCTAATGACTGATTGAAGAATAACATAGGTACGACCTGGGCGGTACAGTTCACTTACCTCCTTGCATTGTGGGAAGTACGCCCTCAAAACTGAAAAGTCACAAGTAGTTAAGAACCCTGGAAGAATTTAATAAAATGTAGCACTGGTCCCAATCTAATAATAACAATAACATTTGATATAGCACCTTTTCACATCAAACGGATGTCTCAAAATGCTTCACAGTATATATTGTTAAGTGTAGTGACTGTATTTTATAGGCAAAAACATTGATTCAAATGGTTTTAAAGTCAACTACTTTAACTTTTACAACAAAATGCTAATGCAATTCTAGAAAACTGTAGAAAAAAGTAACTAATACAACAGATTTTTTTTAAATCACCATATTCTATTTTGGTTTTTATTCAGTAAATTTTAAGCATTGACAGCAATGTAGTGCAGAATCATGTACTGGATTGCAGTAGCATACGGATAAAGCAAACTTGCTATTTAAGCCCTGAAGTGGCAAGTTGTGAATGAACAGAGTACTTTACACTGAAGGGCAGTCAATTCTGAAACATTTATTTTACTCTGTTCTCAACTACGCATATATTCATACTATATTGTATTTTGCCACGTCATTGGACATTTTGAAAGCACAAGTTCAAATAAACAGCACCATCATGTGCCCAAATGCATACATTGCAGGTGAAAACACTACCCCATACAATACTGCATTAGCCACTTTTTTCTATTAAACACACACAACTGTGGATTTAGGATTTAAAGTATTTTAAAAAATGCATATACTTAAATAATGTAGCCAATAAAATTATTTAATTTTACTATTTCAAATGTGTAACAATTCTGTTGTCTGAGCTGGGACCATATTTACACAGATTCTATGTTTTGTACACCATTTTTAAAAAGATCATCTCATAAGGATGGGAACTCCATCAACAGAAATTAAAATTAACTTATTGTTTCATTATTCTTCCAGGTCATTTCAGCAGACAACTGCCCTAACTTGAGAGCTCATAGCACTATCTGGTAAAGTGGCTGAAATATGTTACAGAGGCTGATACGCTGTCTGGGTAACAGAATAACATTAGAGACAACCATTCAGCTAGGATGATTCAACAATTTGGCATAAAGGTATACTTCCCTTATTCATACTTCCAAACCAGGTTTTCTATGATCATATGTGCTCATTGTTTAAATAATGAATATTTAACATTAAAATCAGACTTCCAAAGAAAGTATATATGAATGAGTTTAAAATTTAAGCAAACAGAAAGTTATGAAAACTTAAGATAAAATTGCTCTGTTAATGAAAAAAGATCCATTTAGCACTTTAGTGGTAGCATTTTCCTTTGCAGATGGCATCTTGATAATACGGCAGCCAATGTGCACAGCAGGGTCTCACAAACAGTCGTGGAATTAAGTGACCAATTTCTTTTTAAAGATATTATTACCCCAGGAAAAGTAATCCGACAATCGACTAACAACCAGGTTCCTACTTACTGCTAGGTAAACAGAGGCGTGTGGAGTAAGCAAACTTGCCCAACATTTCACCCTGCTGGGAATCCAATTCAGTTCTCTCGCTTGTGAGCACATTGAGCTACAGGACTTCAAGAATATACTGTAAAGTGAACTGATATCTTAAAGTGCTTCACATAGCTGTATGGTACATATTGTACCTGTTCCCCAAAAATACATTTTAGAAAATGTACAAAAATGTTTAATTCATATTGCTTGGCAGTTTTTGTACTCAAAAGTTGTAAAGCACAAGGCTCAACATTCAACTCATTGCCATCTCTGAATTAGCAAACCACAACATAATTTTTTTTGAATTCCCACTGGAAACACAAACCTCTGTCTCGTGCAAAATGTTTAACCTCCATCTCTAGGCACTAGCCAACAATTCCAACGCCCTTTTTTTGGTCTCTGCTTCCAAACTCATCACATCTCCAGGAGATGTATAGGTAAATTCATATAGAATGAAGCTTTTCCAATTCCATCAGACTACATACGTACATACACACATACATTCTATTCACATCTGACATTTTTGACAGAAAAAATCTAAGGGTGAATAGTGTGATTATGCATTGATTACAAAAATGTAAGAATGTTACATTTCCAAGTTATGCTATTTTAGAGGATTCTGAACATCTAATTTTGTTCTGAAATTTTGCAAACAGCTTTCTAGTTGGTTTTGCATTCAAATCACATAGGTTTTACAAGGTTCAACATCAATGCTTGCCCCAAGCAATGGCATTTTCCATTTGAGTTGGTGGAATACTAGGATGCTTGCCCAAATAATAAGTGAAAAAGGATTTCAATCACCAATTTCACAAATGAATCCTCTCAAGATAGAATTTGAATCACTCTGCCTCTCCAGGTAATGAAAAGCTAACATAAAGAGAAGTTTTCATTCTCCTCATCAGTGTCACAGATAAAGTGATCATAAACAGCTTCTACAAACCATTTACATTTCACTCTTCGGATTGCAAATAAAAATGTTTTTTTAAAAGATACATAATTTATTCCATTAAAATATTCTATTACAAATATGGAACAAAACCAATGACCCAAGGGTAGAACCATGTAATTATCTCAAAATATTTAAAGTATAACACTATGAATGGCCCTTGGACAAAATGGTCAATTACTCCAGAAGTCAAATTGTTAATGATTTTTTATACTTTAAAAGGCTCTTCACCAGATAACAACTATTAGACAATGGGGGAGCGAAGTAAACAGGCAAAACATTTTTCACTAAGGAGGACAGCACTTACAAGGACATTTTTCAATTTTGTATGCCTTTTTCTTTCTTTTGTAAGTTATTTGTCAGCTGCAGTTCACTTGGCAAAGTGCCTTCTACTACTGAGAGGGTGAATTGTCAGCTGGCTTCCAGACTACCATCTATGATGGCAGTCAGCCACCACTCACAATTCTTTAGCCTCTTCTTTTACCTCATCTCTAAAGGATAATGTCACAACCTCCATTCGACTCAAATTGGAACAGAGTATATTAAGGATCAAATCTAGTCTCATACCCTTACCACTCAAGAGTCACTATGGCACTCAATCTCTTAAGAGGGAAAGCACTAACAAGTTAACAACAAAACATGATTTGAACTCACATAGGCTGACATACTGTATTTTACTGGATAGAATAAATTTATATTTGTTTTTACATATACATACATACAAAAAACGTGTTAATTTGGGTAGTGGGGAGAAGGAAAGTTATTGATATATAGGCTACAAAATGTGTTTTACATACAAACCAAGTTACAATGTCATACAATTTCAAAATAACCTGTCTAAATAATAATAATCCTATATTTGGTAGAGCACCTTTCATGTTTTGAGGATGTCCCAAAGTGCTTCACAGGATATACAGTCAAACCTGTTAAAGCAGCCAGCTCTATTCAGCAACCTGCTGCTGTCAACAACCAACCTGGAATAGTCCCGACCAACTTTCCAGTATAAACTACCTCTATTTAGCAACAACCTGTCTGCTGCAACCAGTGGCCATTTTTTTTTACCCTATAAGGTGTACCATTTGTGTACACACATACAGATATTCAATCCATTACAATCATTTCATAATCCAATTTGTGTGTGAATCCTCCAGAACCCTGCCATGCTCAATCTGGTTCTCTCATGGAACACAAATAAACGCAAACGTTCAATGAATATTTAGCTTTCCAATTGAGTTAATATTGTCGACAGGAAAAAAAGTGGTTACCGTTTTAGTACTTAAATATTTTCTAAATTTTGGTTTGTTCAACACATTCCTTTTGTATTTTAAATGGTATTCTTTATTGCATTGTAAATGTGTATTATCAAGATATTAGATGGGCATGGTTGAAAAAGTCAATATGATAATAATCCTTGGAATTAATATAGCACCTTATCACATCTTCGAGACATCTGAAAGCGCTTCACAGAATATACTGTAAAGTGTAGTGACAATCACTGCTTGTCCAGCACCTTGGGACGTCCTCCCGACATGAAAGGCGCTATACAAAAGTAATTTTGTTGTTGTTGTATGTTTTGTGGGCAAAATGTGGCAAACAATTGAACACAGCAGTGTCCCACAAACAGTCGTCGATTGAAATGACTAATTTATTTTTTATATTTTGAAGGAATTATTACCCCCGGAAAAGCGATCCGCCAGAGGCGTGTGGAGTGAGGAAATTTGCCCAACTTTTGCCCTACTGGGAATCGAACCCAGGCCGCTCGCTTGCTCTAACCACTAAGCTACAGGACTGCACACATATATATTTAGGGATAAGCAATGATCTTGATCATGAACAACTACACTTTCAATTCAACCCCATGATGAAAAAATATGGGAAAGTTGCCAGTGTGTGAACAAACAATCCAGTATCTGAATCATATACACCACATCAGACTGTTGATTCAATCGCAGAACTGTCAAACCCATTAAAGGAATGGATAGGTATTATGTATTGTTTCCATTTGGATACCAGCAAGGCTAAAATGTCTTGTACACAAGCATCGGGCTTATGTTATAGATGTTATATTTGGTAAAAAGTCAAACTCAATTTCCACAATCTGAAAGTTAAACACCAAGCATTTAAAATATTTATATAAAAGAGTAAATGCTCAGAAAATTAAGTAGTCTAACTGATCTGAGCTGATTTCTGGACCAAAATAAACCTCATAAATATAGTTAATTTACCTCTAATACAGTGGTCTATTATTCTATTACATTAATACCAAGTTGAGTGTAAGTTAATATTTGTTTCTGCTTTTTGAAATGCTGTACTGACACCTTGCTTCAATATACACATTTACTACTCTAAATGTACAAAGACTGATGAAGTGCTTTATTTGGTTTTATTTAAAGCTTGGGACCACAGGGTGTGTGTCAGGGCACTGGTGGAGTTTAACCAGCTAAAACGCATAGCTTGTCATTGCAAATACTGTCTTAAGGATTAGAAACAGAAAATATGAAATGCTGTATATAAAAATCTGAATACAAGAACTTCATCATCTCAGTTTCCTTTTGACATAAAGCTACTGAAATTCCTTCAGTGATTAGAGTACTAAAACAGTCTGATTGTAAGTTCTCTTTTGAAACAATACTTACAGTAGTCTGTTGAACAATATTTGAAGTTGTAGATACCCTTTATTCCACATGGTGTCTCTTTGATCCACTGATATGATCAACCTCAAATATTGTTTTACATTGATGTAAAAGGCTACAAAGGCTTGCTTTCATTAAATTCAAATAGGACTATAAAAATATTTATGACGAGTGACCCAATTGTTGAACAGAAAGTTGTAAATAGTAATATGCTAGAATTACATGTATTTAAATAAATATGATGAAATTTGTCACAGAGAGAACCTCTATATTTATTAATAACAAAATGTTGACCCTTCGCATCTCCCACTTAGATGCTTTACAGTACATGCATTCTTACCAAGCTGTTCAGCTCTGATGACTCAAGGCTGCCACACTGCTCGACTGTGCCTATTGGTTCCATTCCCTCTTCATCCCACAAGTAAGTACCAGCTGAGCTGCTGGAAGGAGAAAGTTCAGAGGAAGAGCCGAGTGGGCAGTTGTCATCTTGAGATACAAGGTCATTGCTTGATCCAGTGGTCTGGAAATTCTCCAAGTCCTTACATTGGTCTACTCAAGACATAAATAAATTGTTATTTTAATAAATATATATATAAAGCAAAATCTAACAGACAAAGACTGTGCATTTCTGTTCTTTGCTAATATTTATTATACTGTATGATGGATTGAGAATTAGAACTGTGAAATATGTATCCCCGACAGCTTACTCTTTTGTTATGAAATCAAGGATCATACCCAAAACATTAACTCACCTTTCTTGTTCAAATGCTGAACTAACTTAATGCAGATTTTTACTTTCCTGCTTTGTGTTCAAACTTCATGGATTAGCTAACTGATCATTCTTCTGGTTAAGTAACCAAATATATCAATATTAAGTTGAAGGATTTAACTTCTAATATGTACTTGGCACTGCTTTTTCTTTCATAGTTGTGAAAAATGAGTAACAAAAGATTTTTGTATCCATGTTTGTAATGCATCAGAGATAAATTTACTTTCTTCCACGACATGCAAATATCAAATAATGATTTGCGATTTGGAACCTGAATGTAATAGGTCAATTTATGAAGTGTTGTTAAAATGTTGACCAAGAAACAATAATTGAAAGAAGCAAGTGGCAACTTATATCGCACAATAAGAAGTACTGAAGCATCCTTTGCTTAGAACCAATTTTTCACTTAAGACTTCACAAGAATCTAGACTCATGAAATAGGATTATTGTTTTGGTTTATGCGATTGCAATTTATAATAATAATCCTTGCATTTGATATAGCGCTTTTCACGTCAGGAGGATGTCCCAAAGCGCTTCACAGAACACACTGTAAAGTGAATTGACTGTATATTTATGGGCGAACGCGGAAGCCAATTGCGCACAGCAATGTCCCACAAGCAGTTGTAGATGAAAATGACCAATTTATTATTGTTTTTGGTTTGGGAGGGATTATTATTAGGAGTGTGGAGTAAGGAGACTTGCCCAAGGTTTCGCCCTGCCTGGACATTTTGCTACGTTAACAAAAACTAAGTGGAGTGAATCACTTTCCCTTCATCATTGTCCCATGTGACATATTTCTTCATAAGCCTATTTGCTACATTTCACTATGCAATAGTGTGCCAATTTTCTATCTTTTGGAAGAGACATGACAAGGTCTACAGGAAAGCAAATTGGAGGTGCTCTAACACAATCACCAAAGATTGAAGTTAGATCACCCATTTAGTATTTTGTAATCACAGATTATTGGGAGTGGCTATGGAATGATTCTCTACACCCGTCCTGCAGTTAAACACACAACTAAACAATGGCATTTGAAGGTAAGTATCTCTACGGAAATATGGCTGCAAATCGACATCCAGTCACTTTATAGTGTGGACATTACACTGATGCTTGAACTGTCTGTACCAACAGAGAAATAGGGATAAAGATTCATTATGATTGTAATACTTATTGGTGATAATGTGGGGTGGGTAGCCTACCAAAATATAGTTTAAAGAAGAACCTCTATTTAAAATAATGAGCGCTTGAACATTAAGGAAATAGCTATAAATGGTCAATGTGTGTGACAATACGTGAAAATTGAATTAACACTGCAGTGATCATATTTTTGTGATGTATTAATAAAGTTACCTTATATTTTGCTGACAATAATAATCCTTGCATTTGATATAGTGCTTTATCACATGTTTGGACATCTCAAAGAGCTTCACAGAAAATACTGTAAAGTGAAATGACTGTATATTTTGTGGGCAAAATGCAATGTAAATTGTCCACTTCTTCTAACATTATCATTGACACTCTTTAACAGAAAAACATTAGTACAAAATATGAGAAAGTTAATAACCCTTCAAATTTCCTATTTCCCCTCAATCTCTAAAATTATTGAATGTCAGTTTAAACAGTCCAGGATAATTAGCAAGTTTCACTGTTGCAGTGCAACTTTTGCCTTTCAAATATCCAGTACCCATTTGTATAATCCAATATTTACTTATTTACTAGAATGTTAAAAACACTACGCAAAATACTGCAGATGCTGGAAATCTGAACAAAAACAGAAGTTGCTGGGAACACTCAGCAGGTCAGGCAGCATCTCTGGAGAAAGGAAAGTGACTTAACGTTTCAGGGCAACATTCATTCAAAGGGTCATGGACTGAAATGTTGACTTACTTTCCTTTTGCCGTAGATGCTGCCTGACCTGCTGAGTGTTCCCAGTGTCTTCTGTTTTTGTTAAAAACACAAGTTTCACTAAATGCAAATTAACTTAATCTCCTACTTAATTTTACTCACCAGACAAGCTCGTCTCTAGCCATTCTGTATCAGTATTGCCACAAACAAGAGTTTCATCTGCTCCTTCTGAAGTAATAAACTCATTGGGTTTTTGCAGATTATCAGAAATTTCTATTGAAATAGAATCACCACTATCAGCAATTTCTCCAATTCCTGAATGAAGAAAAGGTTCACTTTTATTATTCTGGTTAGATCTGGAGCCAGTTAATGATGTCAACACTACCAAATCATCAATATCCTTTTTTGAACTAGATTCAGATTCTTCAGGCAAACTTTTTTCATCTGTTGTATTCACAATGGCTAATTGGTGGTCAGTGGTATTTTCATTATTTCCATTTTCGTGAGTTGATGCATTTTCAAACTTCGAAATCCCAGGTATTTCTTCTATTGTTCCAGATATTGGATTTCCTCTTCCTGATGAGGGCAACCTACTAGGCTTAATCAATGAGGATCTTGTTGTCTTGTAGGCAGAGGAAGAAGTGGAAAACAAAGATGTAGAACAACTAGGAAGTTGTGGTCTTTTGAAGGCAGATGATGGTGCTTTTAAGCATGATCTATTGGAAGTATCCTGGAATGCTAATTCACCTGTGCTTGAGCTATCAGTGCCCCTTACATTCCCATAGGAAAGAACCTTTGGTTTTAAAGGAAGGCTTTTTCTTATCTGCTGTTGCAGACAAGTCCCAGAAACATCTGCTGCCTTTGAAAAAGACAAAGATCTTGGTATTCCAACACTGATAGAAGAGTTACTTGGCATGGAATATGAAAAACTTTGTGACCTAACAATGTTCTCATCTGCCAAGTTTTTCAAGCTCTCTGTGGATTGGGTAAGGCTATCTCTTGAACTGCTCGAACCAGAGAAAGTCTCTCTTTTTTCAGGTGCCTTTACAATTGTCCTTTTATAAAAATGACCGAATGAATGAGACTTTGAGTTAGAAGGTGTGATTGACTTTCCTGGAATCTTACCCTTTCCTTTTGCATAATGGTTTAAATCAGCCACAAGGTTTTTACTTCCCTCTACATAAGACACAATCTGCTTTTGTTTTAGACCCTTGGATGCGGCAGTGGACTTGCTCTTAAAGCCAAGATTTGTATGATCTTTCACATCCTTAGAATTTTTCTCAACTTCCACAAAATCCACATTAGCTGTCTTGTTAGGAAAGGAACTACTGGAGTCCTCTGTTTCACGTTCATCAAGCTTAGTTTTACCAGACATTTTCCAGTTGAAAGAAAAGGCACTTGCACGGCCAATTCCATTCTGCTTGCTGCTAGGTTTTGAACTGTTCGAGGTGCTGACAGTATGAACACAGGTTCCATTTGGTACAGGTTGGGGAAGCGAAGTTAATTTAGTGCCTCCACCACCAAATTTTGGCAATCTTGAACCTGAGCAGAGTTTGCTCTGTGCCTTTTCTTCCATTAGCTAGCAGATACTTCCAATCCTAATTTACTTGCAGTCTGTAAGACAAAAAAGGAGATATTTGGACAAATCTACCAAATAACAAAAGTTATAACTGTACTGTGAAATTTGATTTTCTTAGTTTGTTGGGTATTCATTATGCAGAAATTCTAATTTTCCCCGTAGAAACAACGACTCATTTACAGAACAGAAGACATGAGTCATACTTAGAAAATAAATTGTATCCTAGATGAGAAAGTATTCTTCCCAAACTCCAAAAGCAAAGTGTGGTTAATACATTGTGATCTATAAAGAATTTGTGCCCAATAATGAGATATCAAATGTTCCAGATATTCAATAAATGAGTGAGGTATGGACCCAGGAATATAGGGTACTGTAGTTAGCCTAACATCAGCAGTTGGCAAAAACACTAGCGTGCATGTTATAGGATTCTGATCAATGGAAGAAAGAATATTTTCAATGTTGTTTTAGGTGAACACGGTAGCCAATTCAGGCACATCAATGTCTCACTAACAGCCATGAAGTGAACAACCAATTTTATTTTGAGAGGACTGTTGGCTTGACACTGGGAGAAACTCCCTTTTAGTTTCAATTAGTGCCTCGAAATCTTTGACATCTATCTGATCAGATAGATGATGTGTTTAAAGTCCTGATGTTGATCTTGAACCCATAACCTTCAGACTTAGAGAGCGCTAACAACTGAGCATACCACCTTTCACATAAGGAGGATATCTCAAAACGTCAAAGAATTTACTGCAGAGTGTAGTGATTGTATTTTCTATGTAAAAATTCGCACAATTTCAACTACCACAGGCTGCGCCTCAAAAAAACTATGTGATTTCTTTGAGATAGCTAAATTAGTTGATAATAATAATAATAATCATTGCATTTGATATAGCGCTTATCACGTCTTCTAGACGTCCCAAAGCGCTTCACAGAATATACTGTAAAGTGAATTGACTGTATATTTGTGGGCGAACGCGGCAGCCAATTGTGCATAACAATGTCCCACAGACAGTCGTGGATTGAAAATGACCAATTTATTATTGTTTTGTTTTGGAGGGATTATTATTAGGCGTGTGGAGTAAGGAAACTTGCCCAAGGTTTCGCCCTGCCTGGAATTGAACTCAGGTCTCTCACTTGCAAAGCGAGTGCTCTAACCACTGAGCTACAGGACTCCATAATATTAATCCTTGCAACTGGTATCGTCAAGTCAGAAGGACGACTCAAAGCACTCCATAGCATTTACTGTGAAATGGAGTGACTGTATTTGTAGGCAAAAACGGCAGCATAATTGCACGCAGTAATGTCCCACAAACAGTGATGAAGCGAATGACGAATTATATTCAGGGAATTGCTGGCCAGGACACCGGGAGAAACTCCCTTTTCATTCTGAATAATACATTTACATTATTATTAATAAGAACAATCCAAGGATACAATTTTCAGAAAGTAATCGATGTTTCACATACAAGCCTAATAGAAAAACTTTATAGAAAACTAACTAAATTGAAAATGGAAAACAGTGAACAGTGGAGTTCCACAGAATTTAGTTCTTGATTTTTGGCTGTATCAAAACATTTACAACAACTTAAATATCCAGTCAGAAATACATTTAGGTTTAGATGTACAAGAAGGAATGTAGGTAATCAAATTGTAAAATACAATTCCGATACTGCTCTAGGAAATAATAACAGAATTTGATGAAGTATATAGTTACAGTATCAGCATTTACAAATGTATAAAATCTCTCTTAAGCCTTCTTTAGAATTGTTTCAATACAATTGGAACACAGATTAGATGGCATTACTTAAATTATTTGAAAATCTTTTAATAAAATACTGTAATTAAATAATCAATTCATCCTGAACTGAAATAAAATTTGAAAATCCTCAAAATTACAAAGATTTTGTATTCACCACCCTATTTGTATTTTCACACTCCCAAATTAATGCAAATAAATTGCTCACATTAATTATCCTCTACCAGGTTCCGATGGATTGCTTTCTCATGAAGATGGGCAAATGGCCTGTTTTCAGTTTGAAACTTATTTATATAACAATAATTACAATAATAATCCTTACATTTGCTGTAGTGCCTTATCACATCATTGAGACATCTCAAAGTGCTTCACAGGATATACTTTAAAATGGACTGTGGTATACTATACACTGTGTATTTTGTGGGCAAAATACTGATGGCATCTAGTGAAAAGCTGATCCCTAACATGGGGGTTCCAATTTCCCGACACTATTCTATTTCAACGGACTTTTTGAAAAAAAACACTACCCAACCTTGTGCTTCTGCAAAATTTAGAAGATGATGAGTCATGAGTGTTTGTTACATCACGAGCAACTTCAAATTTGGCGTAATCCTGTAATGCAGAATAATAGTAAAATGCTAAACTGATCTAACTGGGCGACTGCAGACAGAGAATCTGTTGGCTGTGATCTCATCAAACTAAAAATTAAACTGAGATTCCTAATAAAGAGAGTTTAGTACATCAGTAATAAAAAGATTCCATTTACAATCTTCCAGGCAGCAACCCTTCCAATCTCCAAGGGCATTTGAGACAAGAGTCAATCTACCTTTACATTTGTTAGATCTTTAAATATGACCTACTTCAACATTTAACAAGAGATCTAATTGGGAAAGCGGTTCAATCCTGGAGAGTGTGCAAGGACCCAAATAATGCAATATTACAATACTATCACACCGCTGAAGCGCTTTTGAGACTTCTTGAAAACGTGATAAAGCGCCATATCAAATGCAATATTATTATTATTATACTCAAGGCAGGGTTAAATGAGGGCAAATTTTAAATGGAAACATCTGTAATGCCAGGCACACGCCCTTCCCTGTCTTTAAAAATAAATCAATTGCAGGTGGGTTTTATTGTTACGAGAAAAATAATAATATTCCTTACATTCGGTATGGTGTTATTCACGTCACGAGGAAGTCTTCAAGCGCTTCACAGGATACAATGTGAAGTGCGTTGACTGTTTTGTGGGTGAACATGGCAGTCAATTTGCACCTATTATTACTGTAGCAATGTTCCACAAAAAGCCACGAAGTGAATGGGAAATGTTTGCTCTTTTCAGATAGTGCTTGGGACCTTTAATGTCCATGTGAACTGGCTGGCAGGATCTCGATAATAATGTCTCATTCATAGGACAGAAGCTCCAAAAACATTGACTAGGCATACACTAACTGGATGATGTGGGTTCAATGTCCTGACGTAGGGCTTGAAACCACAACCTTCTGATTCAGAGGAAGGTTACCAACTGAGTCAGGTTGACACTGATTCTCCCTAATATCTACTACACTGAAATAATTCAAAATTCATTGCTTTTTGAAGAATTTGTTTTGAATGAGGTTTTATCCATAGTATTATAGCTGACACTAAAATGCTTTCAGCCACTATGCCCCAAAACTCTGGAACACTTTCCCTCAATCCCTCCGCCTTGCCCCCTCTCCCCTCTTTTAAGTCCCGCCTGAAGACTTTCCTGTTCGACCGTGCTTACGGCCCGGCTCAGCATCAAGCTCCGCCACCATTAAGCGCTCTGAGACACTACCCTGTGTGAAGGCCGTTGTATAAGTGCAAGTTGATGTTGTTGACACTCCAATGCAGTGCTGAGGGTGTGTTGCATTGTTGGATGAGACACTAAGCTGAAGTCCTGTCTGCCTGTTCAGTGAAAGTTAAAGATTCCATGGTACTATTTGAAAAGAGAAGGGAGTTTCTCTTGGTGTCCTGGCCAACAATCCCCCAAGTAAAATTGCTCCATGGCTGTTTGTGGGACATTGCTGTGTGCCCACAAATACACAGTCACTCCATTTCACAGTAATTCTTTCTGACATGATAAGGCTTTTTCAAATGTAAGTATTAATATTATTATGTGTGTCTCCTAATTTTGAAATAAATGGAAAAATCTATAATAATGTAATCTAGTATAAATGCAGAAGTTGCCTAATTCAAAATTCAGCCTTATGGAGATTAATATTTTCCACTGAAGTAAAACACCTCCCAGTCGGGAGGAAGAATCATCACTTTGCTCCTGGTTCCATTAGAAGTCCTGGAGAGACAGTTACACGTGTATAGATAGTGCCTGGCTTAGTGAGCCCAAAAAGGAATCATAGATTTTACACAAAAAAATAATCATTCATCTGGTGGCAGCTCCTTCACCAAAGCTAACTAATGTCAATATCATATCCTTTTACAATGTTGCCCTTGAAATGCTAATGTGATTCCTTTTAAATTGATTTGCAACAATCGGAGGAACAAATTGAAGGTCGCATTGTTTTTAAATGCATCAAAAAATTAGAACTATTGAATTTGCAACTGACAATCTAAACCGCCTAAACCAGACTAATCGGCAGGGCGATCCGGTCCGACCAGCCGGAGTTTCCGGTTACGTATTGATGCATTTAAAATAAATGCTAAAATACACCGTTACACTGGACCGACAGGAGGATAGCATAAATAAAGGCTAGACAGATAAAGGACGGTGAGGCGGGATGTTGCTCAGAAGCTGTGAGTTGTGTGGCATGGGAGAGTTAGGTTGGCAGAAGTTTGGAATTTGCAGGAGGGTGGACGTTTGGCTTGCAGATTTTTTTTAATTTTCTGTATCCGGTCTGTCAAAGTCCGCATTATATATACTTGAAGTCCAGTTAGCCAGAGGTTGAGTATAAAATGTAAAAAAACGAGCAATTCAACACCAAAACAAACAAGCTAATCAACTAACCAAATCGGAGATCCTCACAATTATATGCACACCAATTTGTGTTGGGGCAGCCAGGTGCTGACCCGTGGAAACCCTTTGTTGTGTATTGCTGCATAGAAATCAAAATAGATACCAAGTGCTGGATATGTGAGGGCTTAGGATGACAGCTACTGGAAGACATTAGCTTGAGTCCAGGTCTGTGAACTTGTGAACACGTTCAGAAGCACACAAACGTAAATTTGATCTCCGTGTTTGTTACTGGGAAATTAGGATACATCTCCATCAAGAATGGTCATCTAAATTCTATACTGTAGGATAAAACATTTTAATACACAATTAAAGACAATACAATAACTAGCTTGTGGTAGTTCTTAAGAGCCAATCCTTGTTGGTTGCTGTAAAATAAAAGTTGTCAGCCGAGCCAGTAACTGAAGTAACTCATGCAGTAACAACTTGAACAAAAGTCTCTACAAAAGAAACTTTTTATAATAGTGATACAAGTTTCCCTTTAATTATTTACTTCCCAAATCACTGTTTCCCACACTATAAGTTCACTTTGCTCCTGTGCAACAATAACATCTTGTTCTTTGAGCACTACTGCACTTGATTAAGATGTAACAAGTAACTATGTAATTAAACAGATTTGGTCTGCTGTAAACAAGCTGGAATGAGAACAGGATTGGGAGTTTTGATGATTGTACTCAGCCTACACATCTCAAAATGATGAACTTTCCATGAGCTCATACGGAAATGGATATTTGTAACCTGTTTGATCTTTACAGATGATACCCTCTTGCAGGTTATCCAAACTGTTATCCTAAGTGTTCTAAATATGAGACTTTCATTCAAAGGGGCATTATTCAGTTAGTTATGTTCATCATCATCTTCTCTCAAAGTAAATGGACACACTAATGATTTAAAGTCAGCTCCTAAACTGATACAGTCCTTTTTTGAAAAAAATGCTCATAAGCAGAAATTATTATTTTACATAACTGGCTGCCATTCTGTGATTTCCAAACCTCTTCAAATCAACCTTTTTGAATGCACCTAATGTCCACCTCCCTCTCCCATTAATGGATGTCCAACCAGCCTGTAAAGTGTTCCAAGACTGTACCCTACATGAAGGGCATTATAAAAATGCAAGTTGTTGTTGTTAATGTGAACATTAAACTAGCAGCATTCTTGGTTAGAATTTCGTCACATAATGGATCATTTTGTACAAGCCTGTTCAGAAGAATAAAGCAGTAACTAAATTGCCATCTTTTTACATGAAATGCTGAATCTTATTGTGTTTCTTTTAACAAGGTTAAAAATGAGCAGTCTTAAAGTTTCTGTTGTTTCTCAAATTATAATATGGGAAGAACCTTGGAATTTGAAACAGACCCCACCCTCTAACTAGCTTTAAATGACAGAGCTGCCAATCCCTCTGATCTGCAACTCACGCAATGTTGTCTTCTCAGCTTAATCTCTAGGTGGAGTACTCACAGCACGATTACCTCATCTTGGCTGCAAACCACTAATTACAATCCTCCCAGTTAGCTTGATTATGTTAATTTAAAAAAAGTAACATCAGGTTATATTGTATACCACCTTATAATGTACCTTTGCAAACAACGTATATGGTCTAAAAAGCAAGACATACATGTGCCTCTATCTCTAATGTTTCGAAGAAAAATCAACTTCAATCCACCCCTAAAATAAATGATAGGTTGAGACGCTTGCGTTTCAAGATTATAAGAGGACAAAGTCTGGAAACTTCCAGATATCAATGGTCAATATCTATTTAAATTGGTGTTTAACGCTGGTTGGCAATAATGGACATTTGCTGATATGCATATATATATATCACAAGCTCTGGTATCAACACAATAAAAAAATACTTTGGCACGAGGGGCATGGAATCATGACTATAATGGAAGCATTGAAACTAACGCTTTTATCTTTTAGACCAAGTGAAACAAACAACATTTCAAGGCTTCATGATGTTATTATGCATCTTCTGAATCAAGATAAAAGCAGTACATTTTTAACATTTCATAGCTGAAGGAAAATGAATAGCTAGCCGCAGATATCCAAAAGATGAGGGAAAACCATAATTAATCAGAAGGATTATAATCCCTGCATTAGATGTAGTGCCTTATCACATCATTGAACATCTCAAAGAGATTCGCAGGATTGACTGTAAAAAAGTGCGGCAACATGTAGTCGAACAGAATAATTATAAAGATATGTTATATACTATTTTGCAACCATAAAAGACTTGGCAAAGTCAGAATAGCATATACAAACTTTATTATCTGTCCTTAAAATATCACAGGTTAAGCTGTCATTGGATCTGCTTGACTCCCTGACAATCTTCTATTATTCTGTGTAAAATACAATTAGTAAATTATAAAGTACTATTATTTCATGCAAATACAGAGCACCAATGAAACAGATTGTAATATTTTTCTCTTGCAATTTGAAAGAACATTTTTAGTTGATTAATTTCACTACTGTATTTTGATGAGTTCAGAAAACTTTGAACAGCCATGATTTATAAGCATTTGACTTTTAATGTTACCTTCTTTATAATGGTTCTCTCTGACAAACATGCCACGACAAGAGAATTTTCTTTTTGAGGAATCCATGGGAATAAATCATATCTCATCTCACCAAGCTGTAGTGAGTTAGCCTGCCAACCAGAAAATTCTGAATTGAAAATTGAAAGATAGGCAATTTAGCAGTTTGAAACTGCTCTATTAATAGAGTTGTAGTTTTCAATAACAACATTACTTTTGCATAGCGCCTTTCACGTCTAGAGGACGTCCCAAGGCGCTGGACAATCAGTGTTTCGGACATGAGCTGCGGGTCGGGATCGGGGAGGGTAGAGAGCAGGGGGAAATACCTTGAGAAAGACACCAGGTTAGTGTCAGCCTGGCTCAGTTGGTAGCACCCTCGCCTCTGAGTCAGAAGATTGTAGGTTCTAGCTCAAACATGCGTTTCAGTGTTCTGGATAGCCTGCATCTTTTGTAGGGAAGAGGTGAAAAGTCTGGGAAGTAGGGCTTTGGCATAAGTCAATCAATTGGTCTTGAAAGCCCAAGAGGAAAATGGACATGGTGGTCCTTAAAGATACTAGTTCAAAAAACAGTGGGTTCTCCTAGTGTACTCCCCAATATTCCTCTCAGCAATATTTAAAACAGATTCTCAATCTTGCTTGCAGGATACTGTTGGCATATTCTGCATCCATAAAACAGTCAATATGTTTCATTAAAAAAAGCTTATCGTGTCAAGTGCTTTGACATAAGACACCAGATCAAATTAAAGTTTATGTATTATTTAAATGTCAGTAGCCAAAGCTAATTTATATACCCCTTTAGATCTAAAAGCTTTCCCTTTTAACTAGGACAGCAGCAATAGCTTGGTGCACAAACATTTCTGTGGTTTCAGCATATAGTGCGCCATGAATTCAAACTCACAATTCTACAAATGGGCATTCCTACTCCAACTCATTGTTTTCTTAACAATATTAAAGAATCACAAACAAAAACCAGAGAGAGCTGGGAAAACTCAGCAGGTCAGGCAGCATCTATGGAGAAAGGAAAGTGAGTCAACGTTTCGAGTCCACGACCCTTTGTCAGAACTGGCTTGGTGCACAAACGACACTTTAGTTCTGACGAAGGGTCGTGGACTCGAAACAATGACTCATTTTCCTTTCTTCATAGATGCTGCCTGACCTGCTGAGTTTTCCCAGCTCTCTCTGTTTTTGTTTCAGATTTCCAGCAACTGCAGTATTTTGTGTTTTGTTAACGAATCACTAATCAGCTTTCCCACTACCAATTTTGTACCACAACTGAAGAATCT
Organism: Callorhinchus milii; assembly: GCF_018977255.1. Classification (NCBI taxonomy): domain Eukaryota; kingdom Metazoa; phylum Chordata; class Chondrichthyes; order Chimaeriformes; family Callorhinchidae; genus Callorhinchus; species Callorhinchus milii. Next base: position 15,903,648 of record NW_024704748.1, on the reverse strand, counting down.
TTAATTAGATCATTCTAGTCTCTGATGGAACACAGAACAATGAAGTCTTTTCTACTGGGATACAAAAGTTTCAACAGGACTTTAGGAGAAAAAGAACTAATAGTACTCCAAAATGAGATAACATTGGAGTATCTGAGTAACTTCTCAACACAACAAAAATGAACACAGTGCTCAGTAACTCTGAACTCTTCATCTAACCTTCCCCCTCAAAATATAGTTATTTTTAAAAAAAGAAGCAATACTATAACTATGTTTGCCACCCAGACTTATCAGATTAAATTCAAGCATGTACATCATTACAGAAAGTTATATGACATTCAATCCTCAACAGACGGGTGTGTAAAGTTCAAATTCATGGTTTACTAAAGCAGATATAGTGATAAGGTGTTGTTAACCTGATCCACCCAGTTTCATGTCAGCTAACCTATCATTGTATAGTCTAGATTGAAATGTATGCAAAATTTTACTTAAGCTCATTATGTGCATCTTATACAGCAGATAGAAATTCAGGTTTATCTTGCGTAGCATTCAATAACATAGTAAAGAAAGTGTTCCCAATGAGTTCAAAAACCCAACTCTTTATTTCTAATGTTGGGTAGAACTCGTGTTGTATCAGCAGCACGTGAAAAATTGCATGTCGGAAATTTAGCACCAATATTAGACTAAATTTAAAGTTACAATTCATAAAACGTATATGAAACCACCAATGGTAATTGTTTACGACTAATCATTCAGACTTAAAGGGGCACTAGGTCATAGAAACGTACTCAAACATATTACTGTATTTACAAGCTAAACACATAATGGTCTAGTTTGTATAAAATATTATTACTTCACATTGTACTGTATATTAGAAAGAAAATCAGTCTATATTATCAGCTACATTTTAAATGCGAAAATGCTTCAACCTTGCAGCCTAATTCCTCTCCTGAACTAACAACAACTTGCACTTATATAGCACCCTCCACATAGGATAGGTTCTCAGATCGCTTAACAGTGGCGGAGCCTGACTCCGATCCAGGGGATCCAGAGGGAGGTGGCTGAAAGCACTGTTGAAGAGGAAAGTTTTCAGGCAGGATTTGAAAGACGGGAGAGAGGGGGCAAGGTGGAGGGATTGAGGGAGAACGTTCCAGAGTTTTTGGGCATAGTGGCTGAAAGCGCGATCTCCGATGGTGGGACGGAATTATTTTGAAACACAATGAGAGCACCAGGCTCTGATTCACCATTAACCCCAGTATCGCTCGGCTCTACTAGCTCCCCTTCATCCAGTGGATCAAATTCAAGAGTCTTGTCCTCGCTTTCAAATGCTTTTATGGCCTCACACCGACCTAGCTCTACACTCTCACTGCCGTAGGTGTACCCTTCATTCCTTTTCCAAATAGCGTTATGGCTTCTTTAACATACAGTTGAACAGGTCAAAAAGGTTGAACACCTCATCCGAAGGACAGCACTTCCAACAATGCAGCACTCACCCTAAGACTGCACCGGAAAGTTAGACTAGACCAGGAGTCTCCAACCGGTTGACAGCTGCTAGGTGGTGTCAGGCACATGCTCAATAAAAACACAAGGAACCAGTGATATGTACCGGTGTTTAAAAATTAACGTTTATATTTTTATTTTGAAATGCATGAAATACTTCATGCCTCTGACTTCATTTTCAATTGGACTTAATAACTACACAGTTTTATCACTCCTTATCTTTTTCATAATACACGAGAGTGCCACCTAGTGGTGAGCGACTGGTTGGAGACCCCTGGCCCAGACCATGAGCTCAAAGTACCCAAAGTGGGTCTTGAACTCACAATGTTCTGGCTCAACGATGAGCGGGCTCCCAACTGAACTAAACTGATGACCTTCTGCTTTCTTTATTTTAGACAGTTCCACAAGTTTGTTAGCCTCAAAACCCACTGACATTTCTTTGTAAAGAGTTCATTTGTGTGATGCTTTATCAAAGGCCTTTTGCCAGCCTTGGTAGGCAACTTCATACAGTTCCTAGCATCAGTTTGGGTGTCACCTCCTCAGTCTTACTCCTCTCTATACCATCTTTGCCCTCAAATTTTGTTTTAAAATATTCCTTATAAAGCTCAGGTAGAACTGCCAGGTAAGAACAGTACCACATTGTCATAATTTGCACAAAAAAAAATCTGGGGTTGTTCTTTCCTTAAAACTACTTTAATACAAAGATACAGTCCTGTGAAAGGATACTGCATATAATCAAAAAATTCCAATCACATAATTCAAACAGACCACAATCTGGGATTTCCCATAGCAATCCCATTTGTTTAGTGGATTCTCAACTGTAGCCCTGAAATGTATTCTATGGAGTGATGGCAAATAGATCCCTCCAGCCAGGACCAAAAAAAGCCTTTGCTGGGACTGAACAAAAGAAAATTACTTTCAAGATCAGGTCCCGATTCACAATCTATTTCTGGCAACTTGCTAGAACTTGCACATCTCATATGTGACTCAAACAATGCACAAAGGCACTGGACATTACTATAAGCTCATAAATGAACTTCGGAGCTGCCAGACATAATCCACCAGAGGCCTAAAAATCCAGTCTCAACCTACAAGATCATTTTATGCTAAAAATTTAAGACGGCAAAGAATTATGTGAAAACTAATTCAGTCCTAATTTCAAAGTCAGCTTTCTGCAATGTTTTAAAAAGAAACAGCTTTCAAATTAAGCCTGACTTTAATTTTTGTTGACTAAATGCTCGAACAATATTATTGTACGAAACTAAATATTATGAATTCAGAACACTTCAAAGACTTTTGAAATGATCAATGAATTTGCTAATTTAATCCAAGCCATAACCTCAAAGCGCAACAAGTAATTTGTGAGTTGTCATAGAGACATCAGATCGGTACATATTTTAGTACTTTTAGTCATCGTATTCTCCAAGTGCCCCAATTCACTAAAATCCATTAAGAGTTCGACAAAATTTCTGACAGTGACTGCATATAATTGTAGCAGCATGCACCTAATTCGTTAAATGCCAATCTCCTCACATGATTGCTGACTAATTCTTCTGTTTGTAAACATCTATTCTAGGGATCCTTTCGGGGAGCCCTGGAAAAGGAAAACAATTCAAAATTGCAGGTCCTTCAGAAGTATCCCCAACATGATCCCAAAGTGCTTTGTTGGTTATTTATTCCTTAACGATCACTATGACCTGACTCCCCTTTTCTCCAGCCTCTCCCCTCCTCATCTTTTCTCACTCCCTTCTCTGGTCCTCACTGTCCTGTGCCCTCCCCTCACCTGCCTGGCCTTGCCCTTCCTCTAGCCACTCCCTCCCTCCATCCTGTTGCCCTGTCCTCCTCTCATTCAAGCTGCCTCAGGCTTTCCTCTCACTTGTCAGGCCCTCCTCTCACCTGCCTCTCCTCTCCCCTGCCCTCCTCTCACCTGCCTCACCTCTCCCCTGCCCTGCCTCTCCTCTCCTCACCTGCCTCTCCTCTCACCTGCCCTGCCTCTCCCCTGCCCTGCCTCTTCTCTCCTCTCCCCTGCCTCTCCTCTCCCCTGCCTCTCCTCTCCCCTGCCTCTCCCCTGCCCTCCTCTCCCCTGCCCCTCCTCTCCCCTGCCCTGCCTCTCCTCTCCCCTGCCCTGCCTCTTTTCTCCTCTCCCCTGCCTCTCCTCTCCCCTGCCCTGCCTCTCCTCTCCCCTGCCTCTCCTCTCCTCTCACCTGCCTCTCCCCTGCCCTGCCTCTCCTCTCCTCACCTGCCTCTCCTCTCCCCTGCCTCTCCTCTCACCTGCCTCTCCTCTCACCTGCCTCTCACCTGCCCTGCCTCTCCTCTCCTCTCACCTGCCTGTCCTCTGCCTCTCCTCTCCTCTCACCTGCCTCTCCTCTCCCCTGCCTCTCCTCTCCCCTGCCTCTCCTCTCCTCTCACCTGCCTGTCCTCTGCCTCTCCCCTGCCCTGCCTCTCCTCTCCCCTGCCTCTCCTTTCCTCTCACCTGCCTCTCCCCTGCCCTGCCTCTCCTCTCCTCACCTGCCTCTCCTCTCCCCTGCCTCTCCTCTCCCCTGCCTCTCCTCTCACCTGCCTCTCACCTGCCCTGCCTCTCCCCTGCCCTGCCTCTTTTCTCCTCTCCCCTGCCTCTCCTCTCCCTTGCCCCGCCTCTCCTCTCCTCTCCCCTGCCTCTCCTCCTCTCACCTGCCTCTCACCTGCCCTGCCTCTTCTCTCCTCACCTGCCTCTCCTCTCACCTGCCTCTCCTCTCCGCTGCCTCTCCTCTCCTCTCCCCTGCCTCGCCTCTCCTCTCCTCTCACCTGCCTGTCCTCTGCCTCTCCTCTCCCCTGCCTCTCCCCTGCCTCTCCTCTCCTCTCACCTGCCTCTCCTCTCACCACCCCACCCTGCCCTGCCCTGCTATCACCTGCCCCGCCCTGCCCTGCCCTGCCCTGCCCGGGCCTTCTCCTCACCCACTTGCCCTGCCTCTGCCACTCTTCTCGCCCATCCACTCCCCACCGTGTTCATCCTTCCACCCCATCAATAACCCCTGTGTTCTGACCCTCTAACCTCTCCTCTCCTCTCCTCCCTCTCCCTCTCGTTCTCTCCTTTCTTTTTTCCCCACATCACAGTTCTCCTTCTTCACCCCCTCCCCTCCTCCTTACCTCTCTTTCACCTCTCTCCGCCCCCTCTCTCCTTCTCTCTCTCTAATACCCTCTCTCCTTCTCTCTCTCCACTCCCTCCTCCTCCTTTCTTTCTCTCCTCCTCTCTCTCTCTCTCTCTCTCCCCTCCTCTTCTCTCTCTCCTCCTCCTTCCCTCTCTCTCTCTCTCCCCTCTCTCCCTCCCCTCCTCACCTCACGATGCCTCCATGGCCGCTCCCGGGGCCGCTCTCGGGGACGGGGCCGCCGACGCTCTGACAACACCACTCGTTCGCACACACACAGCTGACACCGACGTCACCCGTCCGCAGCGCGCAGGCGCCAACTCACCCTCTGGACCAGTTGGTGCTCAAAAGGGCAGCGCCAGAGATACACACACAGACAGACACACACACAGGGACACACAGACACACACAGACAGGGACACACAGACACACACACAGGGAGACACAGACACACACACAGGGAGACACAGACACACACACAGGGAGACACAGACACACACACAGGGAGACACACACACACGCACAGGGAGACACAGACACACACACAGGGAGACACAGACACACACACAGGGAGACACAGACACACACACAGGGAGACACAGACACACACACAGGGAGACACAGACACACACACACACAGGGAGACACAGACACACACACACAGACGCACACACACACACACAGACGCACACACACAGACGCACACACACACAGGGAGACACAGACACACACACAGGGACACACAGACACACACACAGGGAGACACACACACACACAGGGACACACAGACACACACACACACACACAGGGATACACAGACACACAGGGAGACACACACACACACACAGGGAGACACAGACACACACACACACAGGGATACACAGACACACAGGGAGACACACACACACACAGGGACACACAGACACACACACACAGGGATACACAGACACACACACACACAGGGACACACAGACACACACACACACAGGGATACACAGACACACAGGGAGACACACACACACACACAGGGAGACACAGACACACACACACAGGGAGACACACACACACAGGAAACACACACACACACACAGGGACACACACACAGGGAGACACACACACACACAGGAGAATTACACACACACAGGGAGACACACACACACACACAGGAGAATTACACACACACACAGGAGAATTACACACACACACACAGGGAGACACACACACACACAGGGAGACAGACACACACAGGGAGACACACACAACAACAAGAAGATTCCATTTATAGAGCGCCTTTCACGTCGGGAGGATGTCCCAAGGCGCTGGACAGTTGGATCGGGACCCGAGCAGGAGGGAAATGGTCAGGGTGAGGGGAGGGAGCGAGGAGGGGGTAGAGAGTCGAGAGAGGAGCTGAAGACACGGTCAAAGAGAAAGGTCTTGAGACCGGCCTTGAAGGAGGAAAGGGAGGAAGCGGCGAAGGCACTGGGGGATAGAGTTCCAGAGCCGAGGGGCTGAGAGGCTGAAGGCCCGGAGACCGATGGTAGGGCGGTTGGGGCGGGGGATGTGGAGCAGACAGAGGAACGGAGGATACGGGCAGGTAGGTAGGGGGATAGTAGGTCGGAGAGGTAGGAGGGAGCAAGGCCGTGAATGGCCTTGTAGGTGAGGATGAGGATCTTGAATTCGATCCTCTGGGGGATGGGAAGCCAGTGGAGGTGAGCGAGGGTGGGAGTGATGTGGTCGCGAAGCCCGGTGCGGGACAGTACATGAGCTGCAGAGTTCTGAATGACCTGCAGGTTGTGGAGGGAGGTGCCGGGAAGGCCGGCGAGGAGAGAGTTCCCATAGTCCAGCCTTGAGGTGACAAAGGCGTGGACCAGAGTTTCAGCAGCGTGAGGGGTGAGGTAGTGCCGTAGTCTGGCGATGTTCCGAAGGTGATGGAAGGCGGTGCCAGTTGTAGTGCGGATGTGAGGGAGAAAGGACAGCTCAGGGTCGAACAGAACCCCGAGGTTCCTGACCGGCTTTGAGAGGTGGAGAGTGCAGCCTTGGATGCTGATGCTGTCAGTGCCTGAGGTGCGGAGGCGCTGACGTGAGTCAATCAGGAGGGCCTCAGTTTTGCGCACGTTGAGCTGAAGAAAGTTGTCTCTCATCCACGACTCAATGTCAGACAGGCAGACTGTCAGGACATCGGTGGTCGTGGGGTTGAGGGTAGAGGAGAAAAGGTAGAGTTGGGTGTCATCCGCATACAGACACACACACAGAGGGAAAGACATACACACACACACACAGGGAGACACACACACACATACGGAGACACACACAGGGAGACACACACACACACAGGGAGACACACACACACAGGGAGACACACACACAGGGAGACACACACACACAGGGAGACACACACACACAGAGACACGCACAGGGAGACACACACACACACAGGGAGACACACACACACGGAGACACACACACACACAGAGAGATTGACACAGGGAGACACAGAGACAAACACACAGAGAGACAGACACACAGGGAGACAGACAAAGAGACAGACAGACAGACAGATAGACAGACAGACACAGGGAGACACAGACAGACAGGGATATACAGATAGAGAGACACAGAGAGACAGACAGACAGGGCGACACAGATAGACACAGAGACACAGACAGACAGACAGACAGACAGACAGGGAGACAGGGAGACAGGGAGACAGGGAGACAGGGAGAGAGCCAGAGACAGGGAGAGAGACACGGACAGGGAGAGAGACACAGACAGACAAGAGACAGGGAGAGCGATACAGGGAGACAGATAGACAGACAGAGAGAGAAGCATCAGCTCAGGGGGGTCATTGCTTCTTGTACCTTCAGCCTTGTATGGACTGCCCACTTCACTTTACAGTGTATTCTGTGAAGCGCTCACTTTGAGACGTCCGTCCGGAGGACACGATAAGGCACTATATCAAACGCAAGGATTATTATTATTTCACAAGCCTATCATTAACTCCACCCAACACCACCTCGACTCGGATCCCAGAGAGTCATTCGCCAACGCCGTGCTGTGGGTTTGCAACATTGTCGGAGCTGCCCGTCCTTCAGGTGAAATATTAAAACCGAGATTCCCACTTGCCTGTTCGAGTGGATGTTAAAGATCCCATGGCACTGTTCAAAAAAGGAATTTTTGCTGGTGTCCTGGCCAACTATTCCTCCCCCACCCAAATAAAATTGGATATTCACTTTGTGTTTGTGAGACATTCCTTTGCACAAGTTGGTTGCCGCATTTGTGCGTTTCTGATTTGTTTGTTTTTATTTGACATTTTGTTTCCAGAAGGAAAGCACCAGGAAGAGCCTTGATACAATGTGCAAGTTGTTTTCAGCAGTAATTGTTGTTTATTTACAAACTGAAGGGAAAATATTTTCAAACCCTTTCAAATTGGTAACAATGTAATTGAACGTATTTTAAAAATATGTCCTTCAAACTGCATTGACACACTGTATAAAATGTAAATAAAATAATTTTCTGTTCAATGGCTGTGTCATTCTTTTCTTTTTATCAAATGGAAATAGTGTTTTGGCAATTTGGTAATTCAAAAGTGGGTTTGTTTTTTAAACTTCAAACGGAATTTGACCGCTCCATTTTACGTTTTCCGAAGCAGGACATTAAAAATGAGTGTATTGTGTCAAATGATAACCTCACTCACTTTCAACAACAACAAATTACATTTGCATAGCTCCTTTCACATTAGGAGGACATCCCAAGGTGCTGGACAGTCAGGGATTTGGACACGAGCAGAGAATTGGGATCAGGAGGGGTGGAGGGTAGGAGGATGGCCGAAAGTGTGGTCAAACAGGAGAGTCTTGAGACGTGCCTTGAAGGAGGTAAAGGAGGGGGTAAGGCAATGGGATGGAGTTCCAAAGGGTGGGGGCAGAGAGGCTGAATAACAATAATAATAATAATCCTTGCATTTGATATAGCGCTTTTCATGTCTTCTAGACGTCTCAAAGCGCTTCACAGAATATGCTGTAAAGTGAAGGCCTGACCGCTGATGGTTGGGCAGTCGTAGATTGAAAATGACCAATTTATTATTGTTTTGTTTTTTTGGAGGGATTATTATTAGGCGTGTGGAGTAAGGAAACTTGCCCAAGGTTTTGCCCTGCCTGGAATTGAACTCAGGTCTCTCGCTTGCTCTAACCACTGAAAACCCAAAACAATAATAAATTGGTCATTTTCAATCTACGACTGTTTGTGGGACATTGCTGTGCGCAATTGGCTGCCGCGTTCGCCCACAAATATACAGTCAATTCACTTTACAGTGTGTTCTGTGAAGCACTTTGGGACGTCCTCCCAACGTGAAAAGCGCTATATCAAATGCAAGGATTATTATTATTATTATTAAGTCTGGTAAATTTTCCAGTAGAGAAAATCCATCTCATTGTAGTGGCAGAGAAAAAAAAGGGCTTTTATCTGCATATGACCTGGTTCTGAAACTACTACATTAGGCTGATACTGGGTGATAAATGTAGAACATTTTACACTTCCAACATTGATTTCTCAGATTGTGATGCGAATAGAATTTACTGTAAATCGAATTTTACTTAGAGATCTCAACAAGATTAAAAAGTCTAAACCTAAAGCATAAATATTCCAGAATAATCAAATCTCCTCAAATCGACGCCAGATTTCACTTTAGCCTTAAATACTGTCATCGAACTCAGCAAAAGCGATACAGCATTTGTGAGACCCGGATTGCCCATGAGAAACAATATACACTCCATACAGGGAATAGTTTTGACGATGGCTGGGATAGATGGGATTCTTTGAATTATCATTTGCTCTCTGGGTGTGATGAACAGATTCAAAATGACATTATGGCATGTGTGTCATGTAAGAAGAGGAGAGGACCAACCCAAGCAATGCGTTAATTGGTTTCATAATAGGTTGTTATTATACAAGATTTTCAAAACCTAACACTCCTAGGTGATCTACTTCATTGAATTGGACACAGTTATCAATGTGACCAAAGAATGGAAAAAGTAGGTTATAGAAAGAGTTGTGTGCCATTGTAGGATGCGTGTAGCTGCAAAAAAACAACATAAGATCAGGAATATTTTTATGAATGCCACAGCTACTTTGAAGTTGAAAATAACATATTCTGTTTTACTGTATTAATGTATGTATCCCTTCATATATTTTAAATAATTAATAGATTTCGGTTATAGCATTCCAATATTTTTGATATAAAAAAGTAATGTGTTTGATAACACCACATTTTTTTATATAAATAACACATGTCAAATAATATGCCAAGCTTGCTTTGCTAATTGCATTGTAGTGATCAACAATATATATCCTAGAACTATGGCCAGTATGGAATCCATCTAGTTTTATTCATTTTTCCCTCCCACGTTCTTCATGCAGTCTCAAGAACAAACATGATACCTTCCTCCTCATAACTTTGTTTAGCTTGGATGGAGGTAAGAGAAGCCTGTTGAACATTTTCTTTCCAGTATTACGGCCTTCATTCAGTGCTTCTCAACAACAGCCGAGATTTCAAGTTCAGCAGAGGAGAGAATTAAGTATATTTATGATACCTCACATTAATGCACCAAAGCATTTTTACCATCATTCATACTTCAGAAATATGAATTAATGATAAGTATGGTGAGCATATGTTTGCACAACCCATTATAACTATAATAATAATCCTTGGATTTGATATAGAGTCTTTCACATCAGGAAGATGTCTGAAAGCCCGTCACAGGATTTACTGTAAAGTGTTATACTGTGTATTTTGTAGGTGAATGTCAGTCTGCATTATAAATGTTCATTCTAACCAGTTGGGAAGTTGTTTCCTGGGGCGACCATGTACAAAACATTTGATAAACTTGACAATACTTATTAGTATATACAAAATATTTGATGTTAAATTTCCCTTTGCTCACATAATTACCTTACAATTTTAGAGACTTGGAAAATGTTGTATTAAACCTTGACTCCCTCTGGCACACTGAAGAACTATCCCACTGATGACTTGCAGTAGAGGGCAGATGAAAGCCTAAGATAAACTATAATTAGAAAGGTAAGTATCTCTAAATAACATGGTAAAATTATATGGAACAATCGTTATGAAATATTAAGCAAGAGAATCATTCATACTTTAGAGTGATTGTACATCAGTAATCTGACTGAAGGGACCCTATGATCTAATAAAGTACAAGCAAGAAATCTGAACAGTTTATTACTATTATCTGAGGTTAGGTTAGATCTTTAAAATCACTCCTTTATTATCAGGCTTTTGAAAATGATGAGTAAGGCCTTTAATTTATGCATTTTTTTTACTGGCAACTATTGTTGGTAGATCACTTTTTTTACAAAAAATATTTTCAGAGGAGAATTACTGTGTTTTTTTCTCTCCCTTTACCTCTCTTTTCCTTAGGGTGGTAACTTATGTTGGGATGCAATTCTGCAGATGACAGCAACCATCTCGTACCTAGCCCAACTGGCTATTTTTCTCCCCAGTTTCCACATATGTATTTTCCAGGAGGTGTTTATGCATGTGTGTGTGTTTGTGTGTGTGGGACATACACACTGGATAATGATCAGGACCAAGAACTAGGCCTTGACCAAATTATTCCTTCTCTAAGCTCTAAAGCAGGGATACAAAGACTCATGTTGACACCCCCACTCTCGCTGCTCTATCTGAGATCCATGAACTTGGCACAAATAAAAGTTGTTACATTTTTGGGCTTGAAATTTTTGTTGAAGTAGTTGTAAACAAATAGCAATTATTTCCCGTTTGGATTACCACAACTTTGTTAGTTATTCAAGGGGCACAGCATTAAAAGACTGAAATCATAGCTTAATGAGGGAAAAGCCCCCTTTAAATTCCAGTTCCGGTTGACACTTAAGATTCACTTTACTGGCATTTTCAATTAATAAATGATTTTCAATTTCTTTTATAGCTCAGTTTTGTGTACCGCTGTTTAATGCATTTGTGAATCGATCAAATTATATGACTCAATCTGAGATAATGCTTCTGTTTTTGCCTGAGGGAGCAGTGCTGGCATCTGTTGGTTACTAAATAGTATAGCAAAACATATACCTGAGCTTTCAGACAGGAATTTACTCACATGATGTCTGGCGGTGTCATATGACTGAGTCAGCAGATTAGCAAAAGTTACTCGAGCAGCTACTTGTTTCAGGCCTATTCCTTGGCTGATCTTCTTGTACCATATAGTGATTACACAACACTGTAGGTTGAGTGTACATCAGGGAAGTTCACATTATTAATGAGTGTTTTATCTCAACAACAACACAAAACTATGAATATTTATTACAAAAATGAAACATTTAAATATTTGGGTAACCATTTTGTTTTCGCACTCAATTCATATCAGGAAATACTACTGAAATGTCATTCTTGATAGGGCAGGACTGTGATAAGCTTTCACTTTGCTTCTTTTCAAATCATCAAAAATATAAGTGCCTGAAAAATGTTAAGTGCCCTTAAGGAGAACCGTCTCCCCACTTGTTTCAGCTTAAACCAGCTGCAAATTCCAGATACATCAACAACCACTGATACTCTTTATATCAATGTGGGCGTTGTCCCNAAAAAATGTGTGCACATCCTGTTGCTGTTAACCTGTCTGTACTCCCAATAAGGGTGAGGGAGGGAGTGGGGAGGATACAAGACCCCACTTGTAACTGCGCCCTGCAAAGGGCGGCAGAACGCCGAGGCAGGGAAACCTTGGTCCCTTTGCCAAAGTGGAGTACAAAGAGACAGCCCTCCCCCACCAACCACCCCACCCGCCACAAGGGGCCGGGTCTGTTGGGTCCTGTAACAGGATAATGACGTGATGCGTTTCTTCTTTCTGTCACAGGATTTGATTTTTTTGGATAAATGTTAATATATATCTACCAATACATATATAGTTTGTTAAAAAAACGTGGGAGGTGGGGGAAGGAGTCAAACAAATAGTTGGTGTCAGCTGCTTTACAATGTACAGGGAACTCCAAAGAAATCCTAAGAAAATAAATGAAAGATGAGAGAAAGGCAGAATGTTTGGTTATACTTGGCCATTGATAGGGACTTAGCAGGATCAATTTCGCCATGGCAATGAGTTTCCAATCTTAGAAGGCGTGTGACTCTAGTAAGGCACTGAGCAAAGAAACTTCTCACATATTGTGTGATAAAATCAGAGGAAGATTCCTCCCTCCAATCNTTTTTTTGTACCTCTCCCAGAGGTTGGTTATAGAGTAGCATCAATGGAAGCCTGAAACAATGGCACCTGCTTGATCACTCGGCTGCACAAGGTGCACGGCCTAGCAAGATCAGAATAAGAAAGAAAATGTGAGGAGAAAACACAAGAAAGCTAATTGTCTCATTTTAGTCTTTTGTTGTCAAGTCATTGTTCTTCATAGTGCCTTAAATTATGAAACAATATATTTAATTGTCTAAGTATTTGTTACCATATTAATCTCTATGTGTTAGAAAAACATATCTGCTTACTTCTGCATTAATTGCACTCAGGAATTTGTTTTCAATAACCGTCACTGGGAATAAATTTCACATTGAAACAAAGCTTTCAGAAATGTGAGTGCAATTCGACAATAATCAACCAACACAAGATCATCAATCACCTTTTTCCCCCTCATTTAGGAGAATGTTCCATTAAATATGAGAGGACATTATTGGATCCTGTGGAAGTGAGCTATCGGAAACTGCATAGATAAAAACAATTTAAGATGCTTTTAAACCCAAACGAACAGCTAATGGACAGGGTAAATGTTGTTATGATTCAAATCTCAGAAATAAAGCAGGGAAAACTGCCAAGAAATCCATTAATATGGTGCAAAGTTGAAACATTTGAGGCATTAAGATATTAGCGGTGGCGTGCTCTATTTTTCAATGATGGTTCTTTTCAGGAAGATATGTGTCTTCTCAGCAGTAGAAAGGACAGACATGTGCATTACTTTAAATAGAATAGCATTAAACTATTGTTAGTTCTGAAAGAGCCTGGCAGTTTACAGAGCTTTGCTTTTAGCGTTTTGCAGGAGACAAAATCGTTGCATTTGCAAAAAGCCTGCGGAATTGGTGACATAGGTGCATCCAGCTTATTCTGAATGGTAAGGATGTCAAAACATCACTTTAGAGGGATTAGTAAGTTATTATAGTTTAAAATATTTAATAGTGGGGATTCTGAACAGGACAACTGGCAGATGGAGGTCTTTACTGTGCCTACAATCCCCACACCCTTTTGGCTCTTGTACAGTCCAGCAATTTAGGGATAATGATGTATTTCTGATGAGATACTATGTGATGGAAAAGAAATACAATAAATTATGAACATATTGACTGCAGCTTCTCTGATCTGTAAAGTGTTTTGCAACAGATTGATATACTATCTCGTTCCATTGTTATTGATTGTGTTTCCTGCAAAGTGACTGTTTTAACCGTAACTGATCATCAACAACAACAACAACTTGGATTTATATAGCACCCTCCACGCCGGACGGCGTCTCAGAACGCTTCACAGAAACGGATCCCGGGGCCGAGCCAGGGGGAAGGGGAGGAAGGTGACCAAAGGCGCGGTCGATGTGCATTTTTTCACACACTGTCCTAAATCAAAGTGCAACCCAAAATCTATGTAAATATAACAATTGTACCAACCGATCATCCGCTTGATCAGTTGGTAGCACTGTTGGGCTGTGGACTACAAGGTTGTGGGTTCAAGTACTTGAATATTAAGTATCATATCGTTTTAGTACTTGAATTCATAGCAGGCCTGAAATTCAGATACAGAGTCTTAGTCTGTAAGACAATTTTCCGTGACAATTTATCTGAAAAATTAAAATGTTACATTCAAATTGTCCAAAAGATATGAGAGATAACACAAATACTAGATTTGATCCTCATCAAAAGGTAATATAATAAAATCAAACGAGGATGATAAGCCATCAGAGAAATTGGAATAATAATTAAACGGATCCTGACACTTGGTAAGTTATTTGTGAAGAGTCTTTGTGTTCTTCAACAACTTTGAAATGTTTCCTGTGCATTTTCTCACACACTGTCCTAAATCAAAGTGCAACCCAAAATCTATGGAAACATAACAATTGTACTGCTAATTTGCTAAATCAGAGATTGTCTTTTACATCACAACTGTGTTGATCAATCTTTGAGATAATACCCTTGAGACATGGTTTTAATGGAATTATTTCTATTCCATAAATGGACTCAGCAGAATATGCTCACTGTGTAAATTAACAGCTGTCTTCCCCTCACTCATCCACTAATGGAAAAACATGCCCAAAGCAGTGAACATTTCCTGAGCAACTACACTCCCACCAACAAAATGTATATGGATTCTGTAGCCATCATGGCAAGATTAGATACAATCATCTTATTTCAAAATTGTAAACAGTAATCCACTTATGAATTGTGCTGTGTTCATTCATCTAAAGTTTCCAGTTAATGTATAGCTGTTATTAAAAAGCTAATCAAAATCTAAGATAAATCACAAGGTAATTTGGCTGCAAAACAAATCATAATTCTCCACTTTTGTAGATAACAATCAAATTGTGTATAATTGTGGGCATCACAGCTTCTTAATAATAATCCTTGCATTTGTTATAGCACCGTATCACATCAACACATCACAAAGAACTTCACAACAAATATTGTTAAATATAGTGATGGTATCCCACAAACAGCCAGAGGTGATTGGCCATGGAGAAACTCTCTTCTCTTTTCAAGATGCGGCAATAGTTATTTAAAGACGGGAACCTGAACAGGCAGATGGACCTCAAAGGACAGAATCTCCAACAATGCACAGATTTGGCTGACCTAATATAGAGAAGCATTATGTCCTTTAGAGGTAGGTCAACATTCCTAAAGCACTGCAAACTTTGAGATATGTAGATTATAAACTGATTAACATGAAGAGAACTGGTCATAATTGTCCAGCATCGAGACAAACAGAAAGACGTTACTTCTTCACAAAACACAATGACCGCACTGAAAATATGTGAAGCTTGACAGGACACTTGACAGGACTATTTCAACACATTTCAACAAATGTGGTGTCTAATACTGGAAGAACCCCAGGGAAGCATATTAAAGAATAAAAAAAATCAATCTGTTTTTTACACTACCCCATTGTGCCTGAAAAGCAGATATGGCAATCTATCACCCTAACTACACCCACTGCCACCTGGTTAACAGTTAGAAATAGGACACTGCACTGGATGACATATGCACTTTTGGGGTCTGAAATATTACAGCTACTTTCACCTTCTGTCCTTTTGGCACCTTCATTGCTTATCCCCAGTATAGTTTCCCTCCAATCCAATTTTAAATCAGTCTCAATTCCTGTCCAAGGTTAAAAACTGCTTGCAGTGTTACGTGAATTCTCTATAGACTAATTTTTTAAGACTCCAAACAGAAAATGAAAATCAATACCCTCATAGGAGAATAACTCCTCTTATTTTTCCTGCTGTAACGCTGTATGTAAGAAACAAGGCTTTTGTTCAGTTCTAAGCTGCAGCCTGGTTCTTTATGTATTATGTACTCTTATGATCAGTTCAGTCAAATTATATCTGGGTCAGATTTGGAGAAGAAATTGAATATGGTGTCCAAAATGGTGTTCCCTGACAGTAGCCTTGTATTGGTACTATATGTTTTAATATTAATAATTTACATTTAGATGGTGCATTTCACCTAAAACAAATGCCTCGAGACAGTGTAAAAATTAAAAGGAAGCCTAATCTCTGTGAGCAGTGTCCCACAAACAACAAATAAATGAGTAGCTAATAACATTTAATTTTGGGGGAAATTTAACAAGGTGGGAATATCATCGAGGTTACCCACAAGAAAGACTTTATGTTTCTTTGAAATAGCAATGGCATTGTGGTCCCTTTACAGTCATCTGAAGCATAAGACAGATGGAACCTAAATTAATAATACAACCAAAAAATGGAAACGCGTCCTAGAAGTAAATAATAAACTTATATTCAGCATGAATGTTGTTTTATATGCCAAAATGTTACCTTGAAAAGTAGCAATAGTTTGTTGTTTATTGTTTTACGGATACGTATAAAGCAGTTTTGGACACCAAACAGTGACTGTTCCTGAATAGTCATACTCTTGACAGGGTCTCAGCTGATCTGTGACTTTGAAATCCCATTAACCATGTACGTCGTCAAAGTGGACCAAATTTACCAGCTCACAGACTATTATGTGCTTATTGTTAAGTCCAATGGTTGCCAACTTTTAGAGCGATAACAAGCCAAGAGCACAGCATGTTTGTATGCAGACAACCTGCTTGAATGCTTGTGTTTTCTTTAAAAAATAAATTGAAAAGAAAAAACAATGTTGTTTGGAATCCTGCTGTATAAGGCCCTGATGGTTTTAATTTCAACTCAAGTTTCTTGTGTTGCCCTTAGCAAGCATTAGAGAACAATCTTTTTTTATCTTTGCATTTGGGCATAGTTGTATAGTTCAGTGATCCAACTCTTCTGCCCACTGCACACAATGTAAATTCTAAATAGCTTGGGTTGATGCTAATTGGAATGGAAAGATAACCACCTGGACTTCACTTGAACAAGCTCCACCGCCTCTCCTCTCAGATCCTACCTTTCACACTGTCTCCACTTTGTCTCCACAAACGGCTTCTCCTCTAGCCCCCTCATCGTCTTGTGCGGTGTTCCTCAGGGCTCTGTCCTTGGTCCTCTCAACTTCAATGTGTACATGCTCCCTCTTGGTGACATCATCTGCAGACATGGGGTCAACTTTCACATGTATGTGGATGACACAATTCTATCTCTCTGCCTCCACCCTCGACTCCAGGGACCGCTGCTGTCCTGACAGAATGTCTGTCAGACATCAAGTCCTGGATGAGAGCTGACTTTCTCAAGTTGAATGTCAAGAAGACTGAGACCCTCCTGATTGGCTCCTGTCAGCACCTCCACACATGAGGCAAGAACAACAACAACAAATTATACTTGTATTACGCCCTTCACATCGGAAAGACATAATGGCAGCATCACCATTCGTGGATGCTCAGTCCACCTCACTGGCCAGTCCAGAGCCTTGGCATCTTGTTTGACCCTCAGCTGTCCTTTATACCCCACATCCATGCCTTGATCCTCTCTGCTTTCTCCCACCTCCAAACCATCACCCGGCTCCTCAACTGCCTCTCCCCCCAGGCCTCCGAAACCTTATCCACACATTTATCACATTTAGGCTTGACTATGCCAACTCCTTGCTTGTCAGCTTTCCCAACTCTCCACAAGCTGCAGATCATCCAGAACTCTGCAGTTTGTGTCCTCTCCGGCACCAGGCTCCCCACCCTCACCCTGCTCCACTGGCTCCCTACCCCCCGGAAGAGAGAGTTCTAAATCCTCATCCTCGCCTTCAAGGCCCTCCACAGCCTGGTCCTTCCTACCTCTGTGGCCTACTAGCCTGTCCACTCCTTCCACTCAGCAGGCTCTGGCCTGCTCCACATCCTCACCCGACCCACCCCAAGATCGGTGGTCACGCCTTTAGCCTCTCTGCCCCCACCCTTTGGAACTCCATCCCAACGTTTCTTCACCTTCCTCACTCCCTTGCTTCCTTCAAGGCATGTCTCAACAACAACAACTTGCATTTATATAGCGCCCTTCACACGTGCCTTCAGCTCCCCTCTCGACTCTCTACCCCCTCCTCGCTCCCTCCCTTCCCTCCCCTCACCCTGACCATTTCCCCCCTGCTCGGGTCCTGACCCAACTGTACAGCGCCTTGGGATGTCCTCCCGACGTGAAAGGAATGGAATCTTGTTGTTGTTGTTGTTGTTGTTGGATGATGTCTCGGAGGCTCAAGACCCTCCTCTTCGACCGCGCCTTTGAGCACCCGCCTACTCTCTATGCCCTCCACCCCTCTGATTCCAACTCCCTGCTCAGGTCCAAATCCCTGACTGTCCAGGGCCTTGGGACATCCTCCCGACGTGAAAGGCACAATACAAATATAATCTGTTTGCCTCAGGGCCAGATTCAAAAATGCTTTAACACCGCTTTACATTTGCTCTACCATGCAACTGAAACCGCTAATCTATGGATTACTTACACAGTGCTTCATTGTTGCCTCAGTAACTGACTACCAATGTTATATTTATCTGTTAGATTTCAGCCACTGGGGGGCAGTCTTGCCCCAAACCAGTGGTGAATTCTATTACTCAGACCAATGTCTATCTATTTGATTAACAGAAAATGTCTTGAAATAAATTATTTTATAAATATAGCAAAATGAAAGATATTTTACTTTGAATGAGCGTCATCCTGTTGACCTGCAAAATAAATGCCTCTGCAAAGCAAAATAAATTATTAAGTAATGTTTTTCCAGGTTTGCTGAAGGCAAAACTCAAACTGAGTTTCGAGGCTGGGAAACAGGGAAACTATACAGGATACACTTTGTTTATCAGGTAACACCACCCCATGTGTTACATGCACATGTGTGCCACTTTGACTAGAAGATGCAAACCATTTGGAAGATCAATACCTTGCATTTGACTTATGAACCCATTTTGCAACTCCATTTATCTGTAATCAATACAAAGATTGTTGCTCTCTTTACAATTAGTTCTCCTGTCACAGAAACAACTTACCCAATTTATAGCATAAATTTACTGAAGCTTACACAGAAATGTACACATATCAATCAGTGCCAAATGAGAATAAAGGCTTACCTCAATGTGTATTGCGCATGTAGATCTTACACAATAAGAGAGACGAGTGTTGTCAGAATTGACAATGGTAGTGGTTGGATAATTTCTAACTAAATAATACAATCCTTTTGATAATACAGCATAGGTGACTAAGATGTCAAATGACTATATAAAAGAATACTGACATTATATGCAGTCAACTAGGCTTTTTTCAACAGTATTAACAAGATTATTTGATGGTCAATATTAATTGGTTTTTTCAGGATATCTTGGTCGGGCAGTGTGTTGGCGCTGCACTAAGCATGGAATGCTAGCATGTACATCTGTGCCTGCAACCCCTCACAGTGGGAGCTTTTTCATTCCTACTCATGGAGTCACAAGCTACAGCCAAGTCAAACCTAAGAGTTCTCCATGGTGAAGGACAGAAAAGGAGCTCTAGGATAGAAATAGTGCATTCAACTCCAAGTCACAAGAACAAACTACGAGAGAAAAGAGACAATGGAAAGGAAAGCACTTACAAATTGTATTAAAACATAAAGACTTCTCAGTCGGCAATATTAAGCTCATTTAAAGTAAAATGGCTTTAATTTTTTAATATTAATGTAATTTATTTTATTTAGAAACATAAAATACATTCCCGATGGAATGCTCCGTGGTAAACCTTCATGTTGGCATTATCCCTGAGTATCCCTCTCATAGCAGACTCCCTGGAGCTTTTTCTAAAAGAAAACAAAGGGGAAGGATCGGTTTCCATGAACGACAGTTGTGAAGAAGGAAGCTAGTGTTTAAGATTCTGTTTCAGCAGGCATGTCCTCCAGCTGGCAAACAGAGAGCAGTGACTGCTGCGAGTTTCTGTCTGTAACAGGCCTTCCTTGCCCTGGGATGAATATTCTGTGAGAGAAGAACTTAAAAAAATGTAATGTGAGAGTGAAAAAAAACAAATAAATCCAGGAAATGATTCAATGCGAAGAAAATTCAAAATTCTATCGGTATTGATTAGAGCATATTTATAGCATATTGGTTAGGGCACTCGCCTCACAAGCAAAAGACCTGGGTTTGATTCCCAGCAGGGCGAAATGTTGGGCAAGTTGCCTTACTCCATGCCTCTGTTTACCTAGCAGTAAGTAGGAACCCGGTTGTTAGTCGATTGGTGAATCGCTTTTCCGGGGGTGTTAACTCCTTCAAAAAAAGTAAGAAGAAATTGGTCACTTCAATCCAGGACTGTTTGTGGGACACTGCTGTGTGCAATTGGCTGCTGTATTTCACCCACAAAAAAAAGTCAATTCCCTTTGGGATATATTCTGTGAAACGCTTTGAGATGTCTGGAAGACGTGATAAGACGCTATATCAAATGCAAAGATTATTATTAGTAGTATATTTGAGAACAGAAAATTAATTGCTTCAAAAGAAAATGAAGCTGTGTGTACCTAGAGATCTGCTGCAAAAGTAAACCAAGAGAGGGGCAATGGGCAATAATAATTCTGAGTAGGCAGGTTCACCATTCATATTGGTCACTTAACACACAATATTTACTTTTACTGCTTTCTGTTATACTTTGAATAAATGGGACTGAGAAATAAAATGATTGTCCTCACCCAACCTATCCCACTATACTTTTTTTTAAATCTCATTCTGTACAGTCTTGTATTCAGTCCAATACAGTCACCTTCACCTTTTGTGTTCTGAGAAAGATAAGTTGGGTCAAAAATACTCTGGCTTGGTGCTCGTATATGTCTTGTAAATGGCCTTGATCCATCTGCACCATTGGACCTGCCAAGAATGAATGAGCCCCATATGACTGTGAGCACAGACAGTGAACAGGAGAAATCCTTGCACTTCAGCCTGTTAAAATGTGAATAGTCACACATGGGGAATAGAACCAAGTCAAAGTAGAGAAGAATAAAGAATGGAAAACACTGAAATTTATAATGAGCACTATACCTAACTGTAGGCATCCATTCCTGGCCAGACTGGGATGTTTTAAAAGGAAGAAACTAAACCAAGGTTTATTGGTGAGTAGCAATGTTTATGGAAAAAGTGCATCTGAATGAAATGAAACAAATTGAAATGTTTGAGGATAAAAAAACACGTCTTAAAGATCACTGGTGCCATTAATTGAGATTTAGTTTGTTCATTGCTTTAAGGAGTGACACAACCTGCTTTAAACATTGAACCTCTAATCCTATTGCTGTACATGTATGTTGGCTGACAATATTGTCAGCAGTGGGATTATTTATTTGTTTATTTGTCTAATAACCTTCCCTAATCATTTTCTAAACAGCACAAGCAGAATGCGGAAATGTGAAGTGTATTCTGGACTGGTAATTTCACTTGCTTGCAGATTTGGCTTTAGCCCCATTCCCTCTGCTGGTCCTTTATTGCAGTATGTTTCCCTCTTCCTCTGAAGATATTTTTCATAGATTTTTTGTCTTCTGGAATAATGTTGCTGAGCACTCGCAGTTATCTTGCCTAAATGACCATAATTTATGTGTGGTAGTCTGCAGGATATTCAATCACAGGGAGCATTCCATTGGAGTCCAACTGTGTTATCTCCACCAATGCAGATAACTCAGTTAATTAAGTCAATTGTAGCACTATAGTTGTTGCCTTGTCTGAAATCAGCTAACTCAGCACAGACTGGATTTACAATTTCAATCACTTTGCACTTTGAGATGTTTTGATGGAATATGCTGCCATAAAAATGCAGCATTTTTCTTCCTAATGTATTGGGCATCAGAGGGTTGACATTGGTCATTTTTACTAGTGCAGTAATCCTATAATAGAGCTCAAAAGGACAGAGTACCGCATATCTTAAACAGAATATATGTGGTGGTAACAAGAAGAATTAAACTAAAAGAACGGAGTGTAGTCCCAAAGCTCTTCATTTATAAAAACAGAGGTTTAGTATTTATGAGTACTTTTTCTGCAAGGCAACGAGAAGCGAAATATAATTAATGCCTTGCCAAGATATACGTGCTTTATGCAAACAATTCTTTTGGAATTGTATAATTGTTATGTTTAGGGCATTTCATTTTTAAGCACAACAAAGAATTTTGTTTTGAAGCAATATAATTAAATAAGGTAGGTAGTACAATTCCTTTCTCAGGGTGGTTGGAACACTCTGAACTCTTATTTTGTAACCTCAAGCATGTTAATTTCATCACTCCAAGAGCTCAGCTTTCCTGCAGTTGTGCCTTCAGGCTGAATAACATTTGCTCTGTGTACTCCTAATGTGCCACATGGAAGTTGCTAATTCAAGATACAAAGCATGATTATCTTTCAGATAAGAGTATTTTTATCCTCTGTTCCACCTGATCCTTTAATGTTCTTGGATCACTGCTCATAACAATGCAATTAAATCAATATGAAATGTATTTATATTGGTACCGTTTGGATGAGTGAAGGCTTTTCTGAGCAAAAATTTTAGTGCTAAATATTACAGCCAGTTCATGATCGGGTGAGAGGAAGTAAAAGAGTTCCTATGTATGACCTCAATTAAAAACTGTGTTTTTTACCTTACAGAACATTTTGACCTAGTTCTTAATGCAACGTAATTCCATGAGAAAAGGTGGTTATATAATGAATAGAAGAATTTAGGCCATCTGTTATGTAAACATTTTGTGACAAATGTGTTGTAATTGGTCTCCAGTGAGGATGATCAGGGGTTATTTGAGATCTCACTTATTTATGAATATTTCCACATCTAAGCAGTTACACTAACTTGAATATGCAAAACATACCTCTTTCATTCCCTCTGATTTGGGAATAGGCTGCTTCCTTGTCACTGAGGAGATGGATAATGCTGCCACTTTGATTAGCAGCACTGAATGCTTATTTTGCCTAATGTATGCCTTCATACATCAATGAGTAAAGGCACTTTCCAAATTCTTTATAGTATTTTGTTAAGCAAGGAGGTTGTGTCACTCCTTAAATCATTTGGAATCTCTTTTCAAATAGTGCAATGGGATCTTTAACATTCACCAAAACAGACAGATAGTTTCTCAGTTTAATGTTTCATTCAAAGCCTGGAAGCAATAAAAGGATGATTCTACAAAGGATTATCTTCAGGGCCATCTGTTTCTTTCTGTGGGAATATTTAGAGATCGTAACCATTTGATTATTCCTGATATTTCACATTTCATTGGCTAAAATCAGTTAACTTAGCAGAAACTGAATTGAACACATTTTGCAGCGACTTGAAATTGTTTTAAAATGCATCTTTAAAAGAGACTGGGTAGTGCAATTGGTATGAATATTATCCAGCCCAAATTGGTCCAGAGATCAGCAGCCCAACTGCTATGAGCCTGACTTGAACTGACATTAGTCAGTATTAAGCTAGTCCATAACAGACATGACACTATAATGCACAACTGCCAACCAAAGATAGCAAGCAGGATTATTGCTCAAAGAGTTCTGTCAATGTTGCTCTCAAGCAACAACTATGAAGTGTGTGTGACTTGCCTTGGGTGAGTCTTCCTGTGGAGAAGTGCTTGACTTCTACTTGCTGTGCCTCCCATGGTATCACAACTAAAATTAGCAACCAAGAATTTAGATAGTTATAGGCATGAACCCATAAAGAAAAGTGACAAATTCTATTGAATCAGATTGAAGAGAACTTGTGTCCAATTTATTTTTGTATTAAGTACATCCCTCTCCTCACAAACAGAAAACACTATTTTGTGATTTATTTTGTACTCCTATGTCATGAAACTTTGTTTGATGGACAGTACAATCTTTTTTTTCTTCTAGTTCATAAAATTAATACAACCCTCACGAAGTATGTTGTCAATTGTAAAATATAATCAAAATGTGTGGGATTCTGGTCCACTTTGTTGTTAGTGCTGTTGCAGCTGTTAGCCTTGAGCACAGTACAGGTCTTACAATCAGAAACAGCTGCGGTCCAGGCGAGCTCCAGTAATAATAATAATAATATTGATAATAATAATAATAATAATATTATAATCAGTGACTGAACATTAAGAATCCATTGATATTACCTGGAGTAGGTATATTGCTTCCATGGTGAGGACAGTTATAAAGATTCAGCCTTCAAGTGAAGTGAAATCTGCAGTGAATTTGTTAAATAGATTGTGCTTTTACTATTAGTCTTTCATTTGGACAATATTTTATCTCCTTTCTATGTACAGTGAATGGGGACATATTCTGCTCTGCACTTATCTAAAAGCCTTTTAGAGATACAAATGAACAAAGAAAATAAATGAGTACACGGAGAGATCTATATTGCAATTAAAGTGGAATGTCTTGGAACTACTTCCAAATATTCTGTATTGCAGCTTCCTTGGAGGGTCTCGGTATCTGTTATATAGATTCAAAGTTCAGGTATTTGTGAAGGTAATCATCAAGATGCATCTTGCGTTACTTGATGGCAAGATGCATCCCTTCCATGACATCAATAGAAATCTTAAGATATTAAATTTGTCAAATATGTAGCTTGAAATATGATGTGGTGTACATTATAATTTGTTTTTTAAAAAAACACTGTGTCATGTGGATACAGCTATTCAGAATCCAGTACTCCAGTATTTGTATACCACTTCAAAAAGCTTTATTACCTTTATCTAGGTTCAGAATCATTGAGAAGCGAACTAGACCATACACAACAGAACATGCAAATACAGCAAAGGCCTTTCTACTCAAGGGCACTGTCACCAGTTCAAATCGCATTGGTATAGCTTTCAATAGTGTAAACTCTTTGGAGAATGTTGTATAATTTATATTCAACATTATCACAATGCACAATAACACATGGATGTTTTGGACAGTTTCCCTTCTGAAACAGGCATTTGCAGACTTTCAGATTTACGTTTGCTGAGAATGATTTCCAGCAGAAGCTCTAAGATATGGTACTTAGGAAGTTCTATTTCTCCTTATGTGGTTACCAGTGGTGGATTGTTCAGGAAGCTGTATACACAGTAAGCTTTATTATCTTTGTACAGTTAGCACTAGTAGATTGCTGTGTGGTTTCTCATTAAATGTTTGTATAACTGTAATTTTTCTTCTAACAATGTATTATAATAATAGTACTTAAGGCCAACTTTGATATAACTAGATTTTAACTAACAAGCTATTCTTGTATATGCATTCAAAAACATTTTTGTAACGTGCCTCACCTAATTGGGATCTTCTCAGTCTTTGGCAAACTGGCATCCAGAGGTGAGATTTAGTTAGTATAAACAGCATTATTTTGGTCTGTGTTTTCCAGATGCCTTCAGCTGACTGGCAAAATAGCCATTTGTGATTATGTTTTCCAATCTTATTTTGTGAAGCCGAGATTCAAAGAAAATGTAATTGTTGTTGTTGAAGTGACTGGAATGAGTGTGTGTTTTATTGGGGATAAACTGCCCTCATACTACAATTACAACTCTGCCTTCTTTAAGACACATTACATATGTGAATTTAAACCTGGACACAGATATTTTTGCTCTGCAATCTCTGGGCTTTGTGCACAGCTGCTTGTATCTCTGAAATGTTTGCACAGCCTGGCCTGACAGTAGAAACCATTTCCATTTCAAATGTCTGTTTGGATAGGTGTGTGTATTAGGGGGTGCTCAGGGGTGGGGGGTTAAAAATACAAGTTACATAGATCAGCAGCAACTATTTCTGTTTTTTATATGCAAACCAGTGAGTAAATGAAAGTTCATTAACATCCTTTATCTCCTCTCTAGAATCTTTGCTATTATTATTATTAAAAATTATAATAAAATTATTATAAAAAATCTTCCCCTCCCCTCCCTTCTCCCTCCCTAACCCCAGCTCGGGTCTGAAATGCTGTATACTGTCCAGTGCCTTGGGACGTCCTCCCGACATGAAAGACGCTATACAAATGTAATCTTGCTGCTGTTGTTTGCTGATGTATTTGCTGTGTTTTAGGCATTGAAGGGAAGTAGAAGAAAAGAACATAAACAAACCTTTACAGTCCTATTTGAGTCAGTAAAAACCTGGTATGTTTGTAAGGTTAAAGCTGCAGTTGACATGTACCATTCAGCATTTCATAGTAAAGTTTCAGAAAGCTTAAACCAATGGTGGCTCACAAAATATACAAGACTGACTTTCAGTAAAGCTCAAGCTTGTTTAGAGCTGATGTGAGTTTTGTCTGAAGATCTCAAAGCAGACCCCCAGCTGTAAAGTATCTTATTACAATACACCCACCCTGCCTCGCTTTGTTGCTGTCCAGCTGAGCCTCTGTGTCAAGCTAATGATGACCTGATGGAAAGGGCATCGTATCACTGGACAAGATCTGTAACCATACATTCCTCTCCTGCAGGAAAGAGCCGATCACATCATGTGATCAGGACTTTGGACCACTGGGAACCAACTGTTCCATTTTATCAAAATCTTACTAACTGATATTACCATATTTACTCCAAAATAAGGCATACATTTTTCATTGTAAAGTACCTCCAAAATCCAAATGTATCTTTGAGTAATTGTTGCTCATTCTGCAGATCTGGCACATATTGTTCAATTTAATAAAAGGCTTGTCCAGCTCCTCCTTTACTCTTCAGCAAAGGGGGTTGGCATTTGGACTCCCGTTGCACACTTTGTTTGTTTCCTACAGCAGCACAATCTTCCAAATTCTGTGTGCTTACAGTTATTTAAGCTAATGTTCTGTACACACACATTCACCTGCAACAGGCAATGAAATAAAACCACTGTGATTCAAATCACATGGCTCAGTGGTATTTGGATGACATCACACGATTGATTGTGGGTGTTCAGCTTCTGTCAAAATCTGGGATGATCCCTGCTGCCAGCAAACAAATTGCTGAAAATGAATCAAACATTCCCTCAACAGCTTCTTGTATATAAATTAAATGCAGTCACACAAGCTGGAATGTGTGTCAATGGCAGTATACTCTTGGGGGGTGGAGCTGATGCAGATAATAATACTGATAATGTAGAATCCTGCTCTTTCAAGTTATCCCATGTTGTATTAGTACAGTATTTTATAGGAACATAGCAACAGGAGTAGGCCATTCAGCCATTCTGTCCTGAGGCCCTCGAGCTTGTTCCGTTATTCTATTAGATTATGGCTGATCTAATAGAATAGCTTATAATGTTCTCTGTATCGCATACATTATAGGCTGACTATGTTATTTTCCAAGTGTCCAATGAACTGTACATTTTAACTCAAGTATCTAGGCTTTATGTCAGTTTGTTGTAGCTCAGTAAGGATATCTTAGTATTCGTATATCCACTGTGCTAGACATCCTTGCAGTGTTTTTGACAGGATATTAAATTGCAATATATGCACAGGGGAAGAGAGTCAATCTCTACTCAAAAAGTAGTATTTTAAAAACTCTCTGACAGTTTGGTAGAACATCTAAGAATCTGCAATATTAATGCTTCGTGTGACTGAGTTGTCTGAGCTTAGAGATGGAGTGTGAAAGAGAAATATTGTGCTCTGATCTAGATTGTTGTGCTGCTGGAAGAAAAGTCACATTAACTAACCCACCAATTTGAACTCTTGGGTCACCTTTTAGGAACAATGTGACTGCAATGCTGTCCTCCTTATGATCTGTGTGACCAATTTTCACTCAGGTCAAGGTTTTGTGCCATTTACTTTAGAAATGTCTATAATCTGTCCTGCTGCACCCCCTGCTGGTTGAAAGTAGAATTCAATCTTCCCATGGCTGCTAAATTATGTTTTTTGACGTAGGTGTATGCACTTACTAATTACGGTTCAGTATGCAATTTGTAAGCTGAATTCTTGCATAGAATAAAAAGAATCTCAATGTAAATATTTTTGTTTCTAATTACTTTTAAGACCTATCTTTTCGATTGGGCTTTCTGACGCCTCCCCCCAATAAAGCTGGGGCTCCCAATCAGTTGTGTGAAACAATTCATAAATGTAAATTGTAACATAATTGTAACATAAATGTAAATTGGAGTCCTGTAGCTCAGTGGTTAGAGCACTCGCTTTGCAAGTGAGAGACCTGAGTTCAATTCCAGGCAGAGCGAAACCTGGGCAAGTTTCCTTACTCCATACGCCTAATAATAATCCCTCCAAAAACCATAAAACAATAATAAATTGGTCATTTTCAATCTACGACTGTTTGTGGGACATTGCTGTGCGCAATTGGCTGCCGTGTTCGCCCACAAAAAAATATACAGTCAATTCACTTTACAGTGTGTTCTGTGTTCTGTGTCCTCCCAACGTGAAAGGCGCTTTACAACAACAACAACAAAATTACATTCGTATAACGCCTTTCATGTCGTGAGGACATCCCAAGGCGCTGAACAGGCAGAGTTACGGATCCGAGCTAAGGGTTGGGTGGGGGAGGGTGGAGGGCAGGGAGGGAAGCAAGGAGATCGAAAGCACAGTCGAAGAGCAAGGTCTTGAGGTGGGTCTGGAAGGTGGCGAGGGAGAGAGCGAGACGGTGGGACAGAGAGTGGGTGCAGAGTGGCGGAAGGCCCGCCCACCGATAGTGTAATTACAAATGTAATTTGGTATTGTATCTGAAAGAACTGGTGGATATGGGGAGACTAAACCAATTCAGAATACAGATCTGCTTGTGCCATGCTGAACGGCAACTCTCTATATACTGGGTGTTTTATTTAAAAGAGAAGACATCTCCCTCTCAGTTCAAAGCACTTCTTAGCTATAGATGAAAGTCACCTTCTTATAAAATATTAGCCTGCCTGTGGTGGGGACTGTTGGCTTTTCTTCATTAGCTTTGATCCACCTCCTCCGTCCTCAGGTCACTCCTGTGACATTGCTGAAGGAAATAGCTAATGCATCCCAGAGCTTCCCCATTTATTTCCATGAGAACTGGTGCTTTGGGCCAATCTGGAAGCAAATTCAGAGGTGAGAAATCCCAGCAAAGTACAGTTTTCTTGCATTGTCATTGGTAACAGGCTTTCCTGAGGTCAGATGGTTCTGAATTTGGTTCTCCAAAACAGACACCAGTTAAACTAATGAACTGCAATGAAAAGTACAGTATCATATAAAAATATAGTCCAGGAGGACTCATCAAGTCTACAACCCATCAAGCTTAAGATGGTGCTGCGTCATATACTGGAACCAAGTATTTCAAGTTTCCTGGACCTTTTTATATTCTTTCAAAAGTACCATTTGAGCAACATAGCAACACAGAAGATTGCTTAGGTAAAAAAGAAAAACTAGGCTTCCTCACTACACATAAAGCATAATTTTTCTACCACAGCTAGGGAAATACATATAACAGAAAATATTGTTCCTCAAATTATTACTTGGTTAATTTTTTTTATGAAGTTCTATGTACATTAAAAAAGTATGAATGTGGCCCTGTCGTGGGACAAACATAGGGTCATTGTCATTAAGGTGAAGTTCCTGTGTTTTGGACTCACTGCTTACTCTACATGTCAGGAGATCCTCCTATAAGACACAACTTTATTTATTGCCTTCCTCACCAACCCTTCTATTAAATCAGATGCATAACAGTGGATCGGATTGCAGGGTCGAGAGTGTTCGCTTATGGGATCAGTCAATTGTGAAGACTGTTGAGAAACAGCATTATTTTAAAATTGACCAAATATATGGAGGCTCTCTCTTTAAATAAAGATTTGTGATTCTGTAATTTGCTTCTTCTGAATCGAAGACAAGCTTCCTGCTCCAGGAATTTAATTTTTACATGTGTGAAATTTGACTGGGATAGCCCTGAATTAATTACAAAATCCCTTGTAAAGCAATTATCCAAATGGGAATGGCATATCCTCCAGGGCGATGTTCTTCAGGATATTTAATTTTGAGGCAATAAAACATTATTCATTCCAGAAGGCTTCAGCAAAAAAAAAGTTTAATTGTTTCCACCTCATTGACATGGAACAGGGATAAAGGGATATGGTTACAAATTGTAGCTCATTCTTGCAGCAGTAGTTTAACGTTCATTTATTCTGTGAAATAAAATGTATTGGGGTTTGACGTAGTATTTAACTGCGTTCGCCATTCAGTTCATCCATGACATGTGCGAATTTACTTTGCAAGTAGAGTGTGTCAGACTGGAGTTCTTACACGCTGATATGAATTTATCCTTTATAATAACCGAAGATGTCCCCCTCTGAGCAACTCAGTTTTCTTATCAAGGAATTCTATTTAGGAATACTGCAAAATAGACCTTATATCTGTAGCCTGTATGCCAGCAAAACATTTTTAAGGTGGATTACATTGGCTCAAGGTCAGCATTGAAAAGCTAAGATTAATAATTGGAAGGGCACACCATAGGTATGACCCTGTCAATCTCTGTTAATGCACAAGGGAAGCGTTGATGTTTGCCTAGAATTACACCAGTCGTCTGTGAAATATGTCAAATGTTCTGATGTGAAGTAATCTTTGATGTGTTTTATTTGTATGATTAATAAGACACTGGGGGTATGTAATTGCTGTACATGTACAGTTAATCTATCCAGTAGAGGGTGCTGTTTTCAAGGGACGTTCAATTTATCTTTTCCACAGCAAAGAAAATGGAACCCAGTGATTTGTGTCTGGAGAATGGGAATGAGTAGCTGAGAGCAGTTTATGTCGAATTAGATGTCAACTATTTATCACTAAAATGCTGCACATTCACCTTCACTTTCAAACCCACCAAAGCTGAGAGGTCTCAAGCAAAACTAATGATTCAAATACATTTTTGAATTTTACAGCTGCTTTTAACTTCATTTTAACTTCATTTTATTTCATTTTAACTTCATTTTAACTTCATTTGATCAACACATAAAGTTAAAATCATTCAGAAACTTCCAATATAATCTGACTGTGAATTGATCCTCACTCATATGTGATTCAGGAGATGTTTGTGAACGTGACATTGGATTAAGTGGACAGGATCATTGTTTTCATCTGGTCAAAAATCAAACCACTGTATTATACAATTTTGTGGAAGAAACAAATTATGAAGAAGAAATGATATTTGAATCTGGGCACAGGAATAGTCAAGTCACCAGGATGGTAATTTTATTTTTATCCCATGTTCAATTATCTATGCCTGTCAAGGTAAATTTGCCGTGATTGTCATTTGTTTTGTCAACAACAACAAAATTGCATTTATAGAGCGCCTTTCACGTCCAAAGCGCTGAACAGTCAGTTGTCGGGGTCCGAGCATGGGGGAGGAGTGGTGTAGGGGTGAGGGAAAGCAGAGAGGTGGGAGGGGGACCAAAAGCAACCACCTGTTGTACAATGGAGAGCACTGGTTTGTTTTGTTGGATTGCTAAACTGACCAAACCCATTTAACTTGAATGGGGCATAATCTGACCCAAGTGATTTTCTGCCTCTTGCTTATTGCCAATGCAAACAGTTGTTTAGTGCCAAACCTACTGGGAAACTCCAGCTATGAAACTTCTATGTATCTGATTAATTTGCACACACACTCCTCTTTGTAGTGGTCCTGAAAAGAGAAAATTAACATGGCTACATTTGGGTGACTTTTTTTTATTTCTCAGATGCATAGCAAACATATAATCTGAATCTGATATTTTTATTTTTAAGTATTCAAAAGAACAGGTTGGATGTAAAAGGACCTATTTAGTTTAATTTCATCCTTCCAGAATATTTGTTTTACTATCACCCCATTGTACCATCAAAATATTTATTCAGCAGTCCACCATCCTGGACTGAAACAGTCTTTCTAGCAACTCATTCCAGTGATTAATTGCCCTGTGGGTAAATAAATAATTCTTGCTGTCTGTCCTGAAATTGTCTTTTGCAATTCTGAGCTAGAATCCTCTTATTTGCTGTCTTGTCTTTGATCTAGCTCAGTAATGCTGAAAGCAATGAAAGAATCTTCCAGCATGGAGATGGAGATAGAATATTTTTTTAAACATTGGTTTACCTTTTACTTCAGGGTGTCCCAGAATAGATGCAGGTAGGTCTGTTCCTGACATTTCCCTTTAGGTAGGAAATATTTTCAAATGCCATCAGTGGAGGCAAATAGTCAGAATCCTGATCCCATCCTCTCACTGCAACTTTCTCCCACTCTTCAGAAGATCAGATTTTATTCAGGGCAGCTTTTATTGACAAACCAAGGTGAGATTTTTATCCAAACAAATTCCATCCTCAATTCCAATTTAAACCTGCTGTGTCTTCACTTTATGATCTTGGTCCTGTCATTCATCCAATTACATTATCAGCCTTTACTTTGCTTCACTGAAGTCTATATTAATGGAAAATTAATATTTTGAAACAACTTGGAAAGGGCTGATGTATTTTTTACCCGTCTTTAAGTTGTGCCATAAAATCTATTTCTTTGACTGCTCCGATGGTCACTTCTGCCTTTCCTCTCTCTCTGCTCTGTCTCCAACTCAGACTTTGTCAAGTGCTCCCAGCCATTATTGTACATGAAGCCACTGTATAAATGCAAATTGCTGGTGCTGTGGGCCTCTGCACACTTGTATGATTCAGTTCTGTTTTTGATCAATGCTATTTTCTGTCATCTTGCAAATGAATGTTTCAATTGGGGACTTGAGAAAAATTGGAAAGGTTTGTTGAAATCGTTATAAAGTTATTTTTGTATCCAGTTGCCTGAATTTATGATTTTAAAAACATTATCAAATCTATATCCCACATACATAGCATACTGTATTATCTGTCACTAAGTAATTGATTCTGTAATTTATCTTGCTCAGCGTATTAAGTGCATTATTGCAATAAACTATGTACAAATGTCTACAATTCTTATTCGGCCAAGGGCTGTAAACAATTATATTTTGATGATTTAAAGCTTTTGGACATTTCTAGATCATTTCTGGCAACAAAGGCTTTGAAGCAGAAAAATACGTCAGGAAAATGTGATCTACCAAAACTGAACGATTGAAGTGCCTTCACAGCCCTAAGCATACACAGATCAGGGGTTATTTTCTTTTGAATTAAGGAAATTGACTTGAACTAGTGTATTGAATCAGTGGAGAAAGCAGTTTTAATGAAGGGAAAACCGTAAAATGGGAAGAAATTTTCAGTTACTGTGTTCTGAACTGTGGAATATAGTGGGATCGCTTTCCAGTGAAGCCTCATATGCAAAAGACATAGTTCTACTGTATCAGAAGTTGACAGGTTAGCACTTCTGACTGACGGCTTAATGAAATGGAAAAAGTTTCAAATTCAGCTTCAGTAAACTGATAAGCTTGAAATTGCTTTATTCTGATCGCTGATATGGAAGCGATTTGTTCTCTGTTACTTCAGGTTTGAAAGCTGGAACTGAAACTGACTGGCCACAAGCTAGAGATGAACAGTAAACTGCTTAGCTTGGGACTGTTCAGATGAACTCTCCAAATTGCTGTATTTTCCTGTCGGTCCTTTTTTTTTGAAGAAAAAAAATCCATTGGTGCATGCATTCCAGCACAACTTTTGCCACTAATTGTGTTGAATGAGCAATTGAATTAATGGGCTGGAGTCAAACCTCTAACGTTACAAGCTTCAAAGATTTTCTGTCTCTTTAAAGGGAGCATAGCTGAAACAGCCAATAAACTAGATTGGTCACTTGCTCACTCACTCCATGGCTGTTTGTAGGACATTGCTGTGCGCAAACTGCCGGCACAAAAAATACACAGTCAAAACATTTTACGTATCCTGTAAAGTGCTTTGAGATATTTTGATGGTGTGATAAGGCACTATATCAAATGCAAGAAATATTATTATTATTCATCAAAACACTTTTGAAAAAAAAGTGTCTTAAAGTTTTAGACATAATTTCGAAGATGCTATTTAGAAAATAGCCGATTCATTCCAGAGATTCCAATCAGTTACATGTTCAATGATTTAGACACTATAATTTTTTTGATTGCTACAAAAGAACTTTTATTGCATCTAAGTAGGTTTTGCCCTAATTAGGCTTGAAGTATGATTATATTCAAGGATGGATTTAAGATTCTCTGAAGTCCAGTTTGTGTTTAATGTACAAATGATGCAAAAATGTAATTCCAAGTGTTCAGGAATACTGATTTGTAAATCCAGGCTTAAATATTGGAGGATAGGAGATTATTTAGGTTAGTACCATGCTTATGATTCATCTAATGCTCACTGTCCTTTATTGCTATTCAATCTTTATGGACAGTACATATATGGCCATTATTATTGTTCAATTTCAACTCACACATAGTACAGATATTCTCCAATCTCACTATTCATTTTAACTGCTTTGGTTTTTCCTTGTGAAGAGTCTATGATGACACCTAGGTATCAATTTTAAATGTCTCTAAAGAACAATTAAGGATGTGTATAATTAAACCAAGCAGCATCCAATGTTTAAATAAGGTGTCATAAATGCTGCATTTTTTTTACTTTGTACCTTCAAAATTTACACAATTTCTTGTGTTTTATGTAATAAAAACATGTTTTCATCAAAAATGCTGGAAAATACTTACGTTGAATGGTGGAAAATGTTTTCCCTTGTTCTTTATAACTATTGCATCAACGTACTGTAGCCTTCAGTAGTTTAATAGAAGAATCATGTGTTATTCCTCTGGACAAAGTAGGGTATTTAAACCAAAAGTGTGTGCAGAGTTCAATTCCACTTCAATCAGATCGTTCTGGATTGTTATGATCTCTGGATGCAGACAGCATAATCTAAACTTAGTGAAGAAGTTTAATATTGTATCTAACTCCACAAAGTTAATACCGTGTATCCATCTGGCCTTCATTGATTCTCTTCAGTAGGGAGAAAAACATAGTATGGATTTTGATTCATGTTCATTGTAATAGCCTACAAATACAATCACTAACTTTACAGTGAAATCCCATGAAGTGCTTTTTTGAGAAGTTTTATGATGCAATGGTAAATCCAATGCAAAGATTATTTTAGTATTAATATTATGACAACTGCAATACTTTTTTTTAACCTGTTGTTGAAAGTCTTTGGCATCAGTATATAGAAAGCTCGGCAGCATCAGAATAATTCAGATGCAGATCGTGTTCCCAAGTATTGTTCTAGACTCTTTAGGAAACATCAAATATTTATAAGATTCCTCTGAGAACTGCAGAATTAGGTTGGTCTGGTGTCAATGTGTGTGAAAGGAATCTTTCCCTCCTAATCTGAAACAAGTCTATGTGTTTCAGTGGAAACCCATCTGCCAATAACTACTGCCTGGGTTTGCTGGATGACTAACAAAAAATAAAATGTATTTGACCAGCTTTCCATGCTGGTCCCATTATAAAACAGCTCTCCTAATTGGATCCTGTTATCTTTATATAAATGTGTGGCTCAGTTGCTCCAGTGGCAGAAGATTTAATTCTCAACAAGATGTCTCACCAGTTATGTTTTGCCGGGGTAGCTTCACTGTTTCTTGGATAAGATGACAAGAGAACACAGTAAACAGTTCCATCCCAGAGCAAAGCAACTTCCTCTGTTACAGAACTCTGCGAAACTGATTTCTGGCCAATGAGAAAAAGGTCTTCAAAATATTTGGTCTGAAAGTTTATCATTTGGCAAATTGATTTTTAATAAAGTAAACAGGATATTGTATAGTAAACAAAATGCATTTGCTTGTGCTTTTGTTTTGTAATGATCATTTGAGCACCAAAGTGCAATGTTTGTTTTCAATTTGAACTCTCAGAAATCCGCACCTTCTCTTATCATTGCTCAATTAAACCGACACACTCCTCTATGCTCATCAATCTGTTTAGCATTCGTAAAATTCCTGGTCCTTGCACTCTTTCCCACTGGGAATTGTCTGAGTTATTACGGAGCATCCTGGAACAGATGGAATGTCCCCTGACTGCAGGCAGCTGTGATGTCAGACCAAAGCACTATTTAATTGGATAGATGTGGATTGGACCCGATGTGGATACGAGTGCTTCTCCGCACATATCAGCTCCATCCCAGTAAATCTCATAGCAGCACAAGGATTAGGCTGTGCTTGTATTCATTACTCTTACTGCTGGGGACTGCCACAGACAGACACTAGGCTTTCACAACAGCAACCTAATTTGATTTTAGCCATAGTTTTTAGTTTTGTGGCTATTAACTTGTCTGGATGGAAAAACAATTCAGAAAGGAATTGAGAAATATCTGATTGCTGTGTTGTTTGAGGAAAAAACAAGACCTCACTGGAATTGTATTGCTCAGGTAATGTTATTGTTTTTATGTAGATATTATTTATATATATTTGTGTTTACAATTTTAAAAATTCTGGTGCTTCCCTCTTCAAAATGTTTCAATAACTTAATGTTAAGTAATGCATAAATTCTCTCCTACTTTAGGACTGACTGGTACATGGACAGATCCTTGTATTGTATGATTCTACATCAACCCTTAACTAACTTTGCCAAACAATATTTTCTTTTCTGAGCTCCTCCGCCTTGAATTCGTTTGTAAAATGCAACTTCTTCTTTGTCTCTGTTTCGTTTGAAAAAGAGGCTTGAACCATATATGTTTTGGACACAACTCCTAAGTGCACTCTTTGCATTGAAGTGATATTTTAAATTCTATTTCCATTACTTTATATCTTGTCAATGGGGGCCACTTTGCAAAAGGGGCACTTGCAAGTAACTGTGTCCGATTTTGCATTCAGATGTTAAAAATGAAAATACAATTTCAATAATTCTAGTACATGTCCACTCAAATGGATAAATCTCATTTATTTTATGCATTTCTCCCTTCTAAACATAACTGGAATATTTGAACATTTTTTTAATTATATGCATGTATTAATTCTACCTACAGTTTGGATTTGGTCGATTAGGTTTTGTGTCACTGGACTGAAAGAAAATTATTTGGTTTGATTTCTGTATGATAGGAATGAACAGGACATAAACAGTGATCATAAAAGAAATGTGACTTGATCCTTTGGAAATCTGTACATTGAGCATGAATGAGAAGAGATACAGTTCCTTTGAATACTATATAATGGGAAAGAAAGGAAATTGACCTGGTCCATGAGAATGAATGCAAACTGATTTAGTGCTGTGGAATTCAAAATATTTATGTGGACTGCATGCTATTTCCTCTATTAATTACAATTTACAACTTAATACATGGTTGGTGTAAACCTTTTGAACTGAATATGTATGTTTGGCCGCACAAAATAGTTTGGTATATTTTTGATTTTCCGGTAACTTTTGAGATGAAACTTTAATTCATTAGTCTGAAATGTTATGTGCATTAGGTCGAGGATCAGACTCTTAGTATAGAGTCGGCTTCTTCTTCCCTTTGGATGAGACTTTAATCCAAGGTACTGGTCTGCCTGATCAGGTGTTAAAGATCCCACAGCAGTATTTGAAAAGAGAAGAGAATTTCTCCCTGCATCCTGGCCAACAAACTCTCTGAAAAATTGGTCAATTCTGTTCATAGCTGTTTGTGGGACATTGGTGTGTGCAAATTGGCTGCTGCATTCACTCACAGATACAGTTGCTACACTTCACAATACAATTCTGGCAAGCACTCTAAGGCATTTGACATGACAAGGCACTATAAAATGTAAAGATTGTTCAGTTTTATTTGATCTTTGAATGTAAATCCCAAACCCTTCTGGATGCGGACCCCTTCAGATCCTTGCTGATGCCTATTTACAGGATTATAACTGATGTATTTACTATTATGATGCTGATTATGGCTGCCCTGAGGTAATAATCCTTCAGGTTATAAATCTCATCTGTTAAAGGATGTTTCCTCTGAGTTATTTACAACAGTCTCTGGATAGCTTCTAAAATAATTCTTTGAAATCTTCTAAAAAGAGAATGAAAAACTTGAGAGGCTCATTCAAGATTTCCTTCACTTTTCCTTCTTAAGTTGAATTTGGGAACTTCTATTCCACCCCCCAACAAAAAATGGTGATAAGGTGATGTTTCTGTAACTTCCCATGTTTATATGCATCTGAAATGTAAAAGATTAGTTACTACAGTATCTCAATCACCTAACTATAACAAAGATACAACAAAATCCTGATCAAGAGACTTATGCAATACTTGCTCTTGGGCAAAATGTGATTTGGTACATGATATGTAAATAAGTTCCAGGTACCGCTGTTCTCACAAGTATAACCTGTATATTTTCTGACAGGAACTACTAGAAATGGCTGTGTGCAAGACATTCTGCCTTTTATTCATGCTCATGTGTCAGGCTCAAGGTCGAGGGTGGGATGGTACCTCAGATCGAGCACTGTACAACTACTCTCCAGTGCTTCCAGATGGGATGGAAATAACTGTCTTTCTCTTTAGAAACTTGCCACAAAGGTAAGCACAAGGACTGGACTCAGATCCTATGATAGCCTAGAGCCCCACATTCTAAATTAACAAGGATGATTTTTTTTCCCCAGAGCAGAACTTTTATCACCCTTCCAATAAAGCTAGGACGTTGATAATGTAACGTATACAGAGAGATGGCTAAGCAATAATGACCAAGATATGCACTATTAGAGGACCAAGATGGACACAGGAATAAAGTTGTTCAACTTGTGTGAGCTTTAATGCCATTTATTAACTTATATGTTTTATTTGATGCTAATGACATGTGTTTTGGAGGGTTATTTTTCTTTCTTTTTCTTTCTCCTCTCTCCACAGGCATTACTTTGTATTGAAGACGGATACTACCCCATTTTCTATCACTGTGACTCCATGTGATGCACCTTTAGAATGGCACCTGGCTGCTGCTAACTCCAACAAAAAGGCGGCAGGTAAAGGTTCTGATGGAGGTCAGTTATTCACTTAATCTGACAACTATACTTTTGACTTTTAGGACCTTCTCAAAGTAACTGCACCAATGTTATAAAGCGCTTTGAGACGCTACCCTGCGTGATGAGCACTATATAAGTGCAAGTTGTTGTTGTATAAACTAATCCAAATATGAAATTTGTAAATTGCTAAAGGCAAAGATGTACAAGGAACTTAACAATTAAGACATACATGAGGAGGGTGTAGAAAATTTGCAAAGCAAATTAAATGGAATTATGAGATGGTATTGAGGCATTTTTTAAAAAAACTTTGAAATCCATTATTTACAAATAATGACCTGTTGTGTCTTTCTCTTTCTATGAAACATACAGTACAAAACTGAGAGATGTTTTGCCTGGAACTACTATTATTTAATAATTGATCATTTCTTAAATAATTACAGGTGATTGAGGTACTGTAGCAACTAATATTTTGTATTTCAGATGCATATAAACATGGGAAGTTGCAGAAACATCAGCAGAGTTGGGAAGCTATGAGAGATCTTTTTATCTATAAAGGAAATGCGGTGGAGACATATGTGAGTGTCTCATCACATTCAACCTTCTATAGGTTGGAGCTTACTTCTACTGAAAAGAACACTCGTATCAGAGTTTATATGACCACCAGCCCACAAACTGATCCACCATACCCAGAGCTGCCTTTTGACCCTCGTGTCGATGTTACATCTGTGGGGCAGACAATGGTGACCCTAGCCTGGAAACCAAGCCCTTCAATTTTACGATATGAAGAAAACATTCAATATTGTCTCCTTATCAACCAAGAACACAATTACAAAAGTCTATGTGCTGCTGAGGCTCAGGTGGAATCCTCTGATGATCTATGGCCAGATATACCAGTCGTGTCCATCTTCTCCAGCTTACAGGAGATCCATGTTGCAAACACAAAAGGTTACCATGTCGAATTGCTGTCCCCTTCAAAGTCAAGTACACTTAATAGTCCATTACTCTGGGAAAAAGAATTAGATATCATACAACAATGCATTGGTAATAAAAATGTTTATGTGGTGTCTGACCTACAACCAAACACCCAGTATTATTTTGATGTGTTTGCTGTGAATATCCTTACCAACACTAGCACTGCATACACAGGAACCTTTGCAAAAACTCTCCAGCAGCCAGATCCCAAAGTTCTTGGGCTGAAGGAAGGAAATATGATTCAAGTGTATGTCGGAAAGGAGAAGCAGAAAGTTTATAGCTTCAGGGCTGGTGTTTGGAATAGGAGAGTGCAGTTCACCTTTTACTCTTGTGGAGAGGTACATGTTCAAATTGAAAGGAATGGGAAGCTCTTAGTCTCTGAAAATATAGAAAGTTTGAAACATTTCCAACTCAGAGGAAAAGCCAAAGCAAGATACGTAGTTGGGATAAAATCCATGGAGTCTTTTGAGGCTTCTGTGAAAATTCTCGTATCTACGCATTTCAACAAACCTATCTTTCCCCAGCTGCCAGAAAGTCTGAAATTAAAAACTTTTGATAAACTAAGGACCTGTAACTCAGTCACCATTGCCTGGCTTGGAACACAAGAACGGAACAAGTACTGCCTCTACAAAACAGAGATTGAGC
The DNA here is from genome assembly GCF_018977255.1 of Callorhinchus milii. Classification (NCBI taxonomy): domain Eukaryota; kingdom Metazoa; phylum Chordata; class Chondrichthyes; order Chimaeriformes; family Callorhinchidae; genus Callorhinchus; species Callorhinchus milii. The sequence goes on along the minus strand of NW_024704748.1, from coordinate 15,863,135 downwards.
AGGAACGTGCGAAAAAAGAAATAAGGAAGGCAAATGGCTGCTTTGGGCCAGAGGTGAGGAATTTGGCGGAGAAGGTGCACTGCAAGTATTTTCACAACTTAAACAAGCTACGTGCAGTGACTACAGAGGAAGTCAGAGGATTGGAGCCAGGAAAAATCTATCTGTTTGATGTATATGTTATTGGACATACAGGACATTCTGTCAAATACCAAAGTAAACTAGTAAAAACAAGGAAGGTGTGCTGATTTTTTTTTAAAACAACAATGAAATGTTTTAACAACAGTTGGAGCTCAGGAAGTTTGCCAAACAATATGAAAGTGAACATTTGCACATTTAAGAACATGTGCCATTTTTAGTAACCTAGTGAATCTGCTTCCAAACTGAATGATTCTGAACATTGACATGAATGACTGAATGGGCTGAGTAGCCTTTTTCTGTTCCAAAACATATATGCTTTTATAAAAATATAAAAGGGTCAAGTCTAAGTTTAAGGAATTTGTGCCAACATCAAGGGAATATGGCAGAATTGGACTTAGAGTTAAACAAACTGGAGATTTAATTTTTTTGAGTTAGGTTTCAGTTTGCTTCTAGTATGCTCAAAATCAGTTGGGGGAAGGGCTTAATCTTTTCAGAGACAGCCAAAGGACTGTGTACTCTATGATTCCAGTTAAAAAAAATTGGGGGAATGTATTATGGGAACCAGCATCAATATGCTTGCTGATATTCTTCATCCTGACAACAATTTATTTGAACCCCTTGGAGCAATCTGATTAACTTTGTCTGTTTGGTTTAGATGCAGGTTTAATCAGCCATTTGTTTTGTTTTGAACCAGAAATTTTATAAAGCTCTTATGAAGATTTAGTCAGTGGAACTAAAGTAAAGGTTGTATTTTTGCTGGTTGATCACAATCAATGACAAAAATTCTTCAAATTGATTTTCTTGGGCTAAGAAACAAATAAACTACTTTTCGTTTTCCTTCACTTGAAATATTGGCAACACAGGCAACACATTGCAAGTGGAATTTGTTCTCAACACTAGTGAGAGATGGTAACTATCTACTTACATATGAAATTCTCCATTTACCCCCATTCATATCATCTGTGTGACTTAGACTTATCTCTTGAGATAAATAATTGAACACTTGCTAATCATTACTGGTACCAAAAAGAATTGAAGGACCAGATTGGTTGTTTTAAATTATTACCACCTAAACTTGCTGAGGTGGTTCAAACGAATTTTAAAAGAAGTTCTCTTGTTTTCATTGGAACACCATGTTTCATTAATCTCATGACTTGGCTCTTTGGTTTACGACTATTTGATTCTTTCCATATGAATTCACTTATTCTGTACAACCAGCCTTCTACATGTCTGGAAGGTCTGAATATTTGGGAAAGTAGAGCTTGATTATTCAGTCTTCCATTATTTGGTATAGTTGAGTTTGGAAAGCTTTGATATTGTTGAGTGCATAGGACTGAATTTTTAAAACAAGTGTTGCATACTGGTACTGACCTATAATCCGTGTTTATAACACAATACAGTAATAGTAATACAATAGTCCTTGTATTTAAAATAACACCTTTCACAATGGGATGACATCTCAAAATGCTTCACAAGATAATAATAATAATTATTAAAATGTTTCACAAGATTTACTGTAAAGTGCAGTTACTGTATTTTAGAGCTGAACAATATTTTATGTGGTATTCAGAAGTAAGCTATATTGTTTAACTTCACATTATAGTCCTATCTATAGTCCTATCTAAGTCTTACCCTTGTCTTTTACCTGGGGAATATTACATTCAAAGAAAATAAGATATTGTTAATTCAGACCACAGTGAAGAGCATGCTATGTGTAAAATAAGAGTTTGGATCAATTTTGTATTTCATATTCATATTTGGATGCATCAAATATTGCATTTGAAACAAATTTCTTTATCAGAATTATGAAGCTGGTTCGTCAGTAATAGACGACTGACAAAGCTATCACTTGGGGGCAGAGTGTTTGGAGTGGTGGGGGGAAAATACTATGTCACATGTAAGTTCATCCTGTTCGTGANTTTTTTTCTTTTTGCATGTAAAAGCACTGTAAATAGTTAAGTGTGATTTATGTAGNAAAAAATTGCACCATGGTAACGTATTTCTGGATGAAGAACCAATGGATCGATAATACTTTAACAGCAGATTTATTGCACAGGTACAATGTAGTATTATTGATTCCTGACTCTAAGGATCAAAATAGGGGCATTAACTTGTTCATGGATTTGTATTATTTATGTCACTTCAATCCAGTTGCATAATGGGGGACAAATATTTGAATAACCTTTTCACTTGTATGTAAAATTGTATTAGATTTTAAATGTTTATCGGTGTCCTGGATTTCATAAGGAATACTTAGCTGCCAGAACTTTTAAAAATTCTGTTGGTTAGCCACTAACTTCAGGTTTCACTATATGATGCCGTAACTTTTAATTTTGTTTGGTGAAACTGTGTGATTTTTCTAGTTTTGTATAAACTGATTCTGAGTGTACTTTTTAAACCGAGTAGATTGTAACCTATTCCTTCAGCTTGCTTTTGGTGTTTGGTGAGATGAAAATAAATAAAAGCACTTTGTCCCACATTCAAAGTTCTAGATTATTAGTTTTCATTTTTATTCGTCTTAAGTGAACTTCGAAAACATGAAATCAGTTTCTCAGACATCCCTTCATTGATTCCTTCATTTTACTGTTGTATTTTTGTCTACATTAAACTCCAATGACCAATTTTAACGAATCACTAAATTAGTAACAGATGATAAATATAAAAGGGACAACTGAAAAACTTTCTTTTGAAAGTCAACATTTGCCATATGAGCCACATCCCCCTGAATGTTTTGATGCATAAGCTGTTACATAGAATAGGTCCTGAGGGACATAACCTCCTCTCCTTCCATTTCATATTTGTGCAATATTCCACATGAATCTGCTCAGACTTTTTTTCAGTTCCGCACAATTAAACATTTGAAATGTTTTAATGTTTTTCTTTCAAGAGGCATTAAAATGGGAATTATGTTCAACAATTTTTGTTCACATAATGTCTGACTCAAACTGGGATTGCAGGCCCCAAGCACTCTATTTAAATAACTATTCTTAATATGCAAGTCTGGACGGTGTGTGCCTGTAGACTAATATATCAAGTACTATGACTGCTAGGCCCTATCCTGTGCTTGCCTCCAGCACTTGCAGCAATCCTCACTGAATATTGATCAGAAGGTGTGGGACTCTGACCAATTTGTTCTTCCTTCCCAGACCAATTGTAGAAACTCTTGACAGCACTGGCTGAGATCAGATAACAAAGCACAGATCAGGGATTGAACTTGGAACTTTCCTGTTCCAAATTCCTCAGTACAACATCACCCAGTCCACTGAAATACTAAGAGAAGCAATGTAAAACTATTTTTTAAAATTGGTCAACAAGTCTGTGTAACTAAATATGGGACATCTTACGGTGAGCTTCAATGTGTTTAACCTCGAAAATTTTGATCACTAATGAATGTTGCACAACCGCAAAGGTGCTTTGCGTAATAATCACTGGAAACTTTCACCAAAGGATGCTTTGTGTAAATAGAGATGGTGTTTCATCATAAGTGTAAAGTCATCATAAAGTATTTAGAATTCTAATAGTGAAGGGGGAAAAAAAATGAAGTCTATGGAAACAAACTAAACTTGGTTAGAATCTTAATATGAATGAACTGTCTTACTTTGTTGACAAGACGGAAACCATACTGCTTGGTTCCCGTCAATATCTTCAGTCCTGCAGCTCTGACCTTCTCAACCTCGTCGGCCTATCCCTCAGACTCACCAAACCGGTGAGCAACCTAGGCATCAGTTTTGACCCACAACTGTCCTTTCTTCCACACATCCAGCCACTAACTGGACTACCTTCCTCTGCCTCCACCACATTTCCTTCCTTAGACTGTACTTTGCCCCAGATGCAGCCGAAACACTCGTCCATGTGTTCGTCACCTCCCGACTGGACTTCTCAAATGCCCTCTTCTCCGGTCTCCTCAGCTCCACCATACACAAGATCCAGTTAAACCAAAACGCCGCCACCCACATATTCACCCATCTTAAACTCCGTACCCCCATCACACCAGTTCTCACCAAGCTCCACTAGCTCCCTATCACTGAATGGCTCGATTTCAAGATCCTCACACTCATTTTCAAATCCCTTCATGCCCTGGCACCTCCCTACCTTTCCGACCTGCCTACCCTCAACCCACTAGCCACTGTCTCTGCTCGACCTCCTCTGGCCTTCTGCATGTCCCTCAACCCTCCATTCCACCATCGGTGGCCATACTTTCAGTCACTGCTCCCTGAAACTCTGGAACACTCTTCCTCTATCCCTTCCCCATCTTCAGGTCGCGCCTGAAGATCTTCCTCTTTGACCGTGCCTACCTCCCCCTCCCCCCGTCTCAGAGTCATGCTCCACCACTGTCAAGCGCTCTGGGACGCTAACCTGCATAAGGGGCGCTATATAAATGCAAGTTGTTAGCGTTGTTGTAAGTAAATGGGGAACAGCAGAAAGGAAAGAAGTGATGAGTGTGGAAATGTGCAATACTAATTGCAGTACTTACAAAATAGGCACTTCCAGAATGGAGAAGGAAATAGGCTTATGACTGGTAAAGATGGAAAAAAAAGTTTTCCATTTCAAGTGTTGTAAAACATATTTTTGTCGTCTGGATGTCAGAGGATCATGCACACAATTTTGGTTTGTACCTTTTCAGTTGTTTCCTTTACATGTTTGTTGCACATTTTTAATAAATTACTGTGAAACAGCTGAAGCTGGTGTGTGGTACTGCAGAAAGAATGGGTTTAGCAGGATTTAATGACCAACCCTGATCCTTTCTAATAGTGTGTGACTGAGGTACAGACATGTCTATTGTCTTTCAGTGTGGAGAGTTATTAGTTGGGCTTACATCACAGGAGTCCCTTCTCTCTTGAATACACACAAGTGTTCCATCCAGGGAGAGTAAAGTAAATAGGAAATCAATTTCCAGGAGTGATCCAAATAGCATATGGGGAGAGCTATGTCCTTCAGACTAGACATTTGACCTGAGGTGTTACAAACATCTGCTTGACAGTTGTGCAACATATGCTATGTCCTGTGATCTCTTTCTCTTTTGTTTAAGCGCTCTGGGACGCTACCCCACATGAAGGGTGCTTTATAAATGCAAGTTCTTCTTTCAGTGAGACTTTTCACTGCAGTAAACCTTGACATTTTCAATAATTTCCCCACCTTTTCCATCTTTAATGTACAAAATATGTTGTGACTGGATTGGGTTCAACCATCCAAGTTTAAGTTAACATGGAATCCTCAAAAGGCAAAATACTGCAGATGCTGGAAATCTGAAATAAAAACAAATGTTCCTGGGAACACTCAGCAGGTCAGGCAGCATCTTGGAGAGAGGAAAGTGAGTTAACATTTCAGGTCAATGACCTTTCGTCAGAACTGAGGGATGGTGGAAGGGAGGAGCTTATAAGGACAAGCAGAGAAGGGTGTGGGGAAGGAAAGACGATGGAAAAAAATTAGGTGGAAGACAGAAGATGATGAGATCAGAGGTGTTGTTAGTGCAAGACAAAATAAGGCAATAGCGGGAGATTAGAAAGAAAAGATGTGCCTGAGACCCAGAGGATGTGTGAATGTTTAGAAGAGGGGCAGGGGGAAGACAAGACTGAGAGAAGTTGGGAGCTGTGTTTAAGGTCTGAAGCGATTAAAATCAATGTTGAGGCCAGAGACTATCCGAGAATATTTACTACAAAGCCCAACAACTCCCACAGCCACCTTGAACATACTTCTTCCCACCCACATCCTGTAACGACTCCTTTCCCTCCACCCAGTTTCTCCGCCTCCACCGCATCTGTTGTGACAATGCCACCTTCCACACCAGAGCTTCTGAAATCTCTTCTTTTTTCCTCAGCCGAGGATTCCCCTCCACCATAGTAGACAGGGCCCTCGATCATGTCTATCGTATTCCCGCACTTCTACCCTCACCCCTTCCCACTCCTCCCAGAACCGTGATATGGTCCCCCCAGTCCTCACCTTCCACTCCACCAACCTTCACGTTCAACAGATTATTCTCCCGTCATTTCTGCCACCTCCAGCGTGATCTCCATTCCACCAAACATAGTTTTCCATCCCCTCCCTTCTCACATTCTGAAGGGATCGCTCCCTCCATGACTCCCTGGTCTACTCCTCTAAATTTGATGCTTTTTTCCTGCTTTTGCATTCCTATTCCCGCTGTCCTGGATCATCATTTACAAAGCTGCAGGACGGATTAAAAAGGTTCGGTTGAAGTAAGTCCACTATACAGCATTAAGATCAGTGTTTCTGTGAACGCTTAAAGCCCAACCTCAAATGTTTTCTTCCCTAATGAATATAGTATTTGATAAATGTTTATGATAGATGTAATTGGAGCGTTGAGAGTCATTTATCACACAAGAAACTGGTCAGATGCCTTGAAAAACAATGAGCAAATCTATGATTTAAATAAAACATTTTTTTGTGTGCCAGTTCATTAAGTGATATAAGATTTTACAACATAATTATCAATGTAAATACAATAATAATAATAATAAGAAGAAGAATCCTTGCATTTGATATAGCGCTTTTCACGTCGGGAGGACGTCCCAAAGCGCTTCACAGAACACACTGTAAAGTGAATTGACTGTATATTTGTGGGCGAACGTGGCAGCCAATTGCGCACAGCAATGTCCCACAAACAGTCGTAGATTGAAAATGACCAATTTAATTATTGTTTTTAGTTTTGGAGGGATTATTATTAGGCGTGTGGAGTAAGGAAACTTGCCCAAGGTTTCGCCCTCTGCCTGGAAATGAACTCAGGTCTCTCACTTGCAAAGCGAGTGCTCTAACCACTGAGCTACAGGACTCCACAATATTTGGGGGATGAGTATAACTACATAGTCTGGGTTCAACCATGTCAAGCATTGAGTAAAAATGGGGACGATACTAAACTTCCTACCTCACAATAACTGTTTGGATTGTTTTAAGTATATGTGCAGCAGTATACGGGAACTTGTCAGGTGGCACAAACTCGTGTGTAACAAGATAAGGCTTTTTCTGCAATTAAATACAGTTTGTCCTCACAGCCAAGCACAAGACTGGAAAATTCCAGTTGCTACTTTGCCCGAGGCTGCTTACTGCACAGCTCTGAAGATAAAAAACGTACGTGAAGTTGTGAGTAACATTGATACATTTATAATCTCCATCTCCAATCCATCACTGTTCAGTTTGTTGCACTCGGTTCGTGAGTGTGTGTGAGAGAGAGCGAGGAGTGTGCACTTTGGATGGTTTCTCTAATACTTTAAATAGGAGAAGCATTAAATACAATTTTGTTTGACTGTTTGACCCAATGCTTGTTATCAGTCTATAATGAACTAAATAGAGGCTGTGATCTGGGTATCACCATGGAGATGTTGGTAAGCTAATGTTAAGTGCATTGATAGCCTGTACTTAAAGATTCACATTGATCACTTCACGTCACCTGATTGTACATTGTTGTCATTCTCAATTGCTACTTCTGATAAACTGGGAACCAGGTGGTTGCTTTCCTCATAGAAACCTTCGAACATTCAGCAAGTAAACATGTTGATGTGCCAGCATTTAAAAAACAGATAAAATCCAATCCATCATATTTCATAAGAAACACAATATAAAGTTAACAAGAGAAAATTTGAAGTTAACCAACTGAATCCTTTTTTTTAGTCTATTTTGTTGCTAAGAATCATTGTGTAACATTCTCCATGATAATTAAACGCATTAGAATTCCTAAATTCCATTCACTTGTTCCAGAGCAGCAATACCTGTCATGTGCCATGATGTTTTTGAGTTACTGGAAGGAGTTTCCCTCGTTACTCAATTCTGATCTCTGATTGAGGAATCCCATCAAGAAATAACAAGAAATAGTGCTATACTACAGGGTGACCAAAATAGCTACCCTATTATCTATTAAACAAAAACATTCTTTGAGACATTGTAATGTTATCAGGACTTTTTGATTACCCTGTATTATCCATTGTTGTTTTCAATCATGTCCAAAGAAAGCAATATGGACTGAAGGGAAGGAAGAGAGAGAGAGAGAGAACGAAGGGCCATATGTATACAATAACCGCATCATCTGGTGGAAACTGCAAGTGTAATTGACAGATTCTGTTTCTTAAAATGTGTTAGTTCATCCAATAGGCACTAAGTATGGTATAGAAAGAATCGTCATGACATTTGCTTTGGCTGGATGATGAACCTCTGCAGCACTATGAAATGAATGACTTTGATTTTAGAGTTTTGGGTGATTGTTACTAGGTTCAGGGTTTGAATCACAGGTCTGAGATTGGACCTTTTTCAGCACCAACACTTCCTGGTTTCGAAGTCACGCCAGTAATCAGCTGGAAGTCTACTGATCTCACTTCACGTTGCTCCCTCTAATGAGATCTCTGCGGCACGCTTCATCCTCCAAATCACCACAACAGCAGGAGGCAGCAGGATCAGGAAGCTCATGATAATAATGGTGCTCAGGATAACCAGGATGATGACCCAGATCTCCAGCACATAATCGGACATGATCAGCTTTTACTTCTCCCAGTGAGGAATGCTGTCAAATTAGTCGTACCTGCCAATATCAAAGCAGATTCATTATTATGGTGTAAGATAAGATAAGTATTTTTTATTTTACTTTGCTTTGCATTAAGCATTTTCCAAAATCAAGACACTACTTAAGAATTGGTAAGGCAAACTCTGTCACCAGACTGCCATTATACAAAATGTATCAATTGTTTCAGATGCTATATAATATTTAAACAGAACATTGAAGAGCAAGTGAAACTTTTGTGTTTGTATACATAATGTGCCACATAGGCCAATATTCAAAGATCATGGAGTTGTAATGGAGCCATTTATGAAACTTCCACAATATGCAGCATGGGGTGATATTTTAAGGTGTTTTATAGTACAAACAGTTAGGAGAGCCTTTAGCAACATTCATCTCTCAGCACCCAGGCTAAGAATGGGAGAGAACTTACTCCCAATGCCTCACTCAAGTGTCTTTATTCATACATAACTCTTGAAAGTTCCTTTTAGGCGAGTTGATCACAGGTGCTTCACAGCTGAGCTTGATCCTGATTGAAATTCCTGCAGGGTCTCTGGAAAGTGCAAACACAGGGTTCCTCAGGCCAATCATAGAGCCCTCACAGGGCACATTTAAAGCTACAGTTTTCCATACTGTAATTGTAATCTGTCTGAGACCATTGAAATACAGGAAATACATGGAAATACAGGCAATCAGGTAAAAGAGAATCGTCTAACATTTATAGGCAAACTGTAATGCTGTAAATTTACAGTTTCAGGAGACTGGATAAATTGTTCAATGCATTACAGTGAATCACAGGATCCCTGACTGTCCAGCGCCTTGGGATGTCCTCCTGACATGAAACGCACTATACAGATGTAATCTGTTGTTGTTATTGCTGTTGCAATTTGTGTGTAACATGTTCCAAGAAGCAAACTCACACCTAAATGCCTTTCCCCATTCTATACTTAAGCAGAGCATTTTGTTGGCAACACTCATATAAGCGTGAGCGGGTTTCACATGTACTATAGCCTGTTAATGTTAAAAAGTGAAAATAAGATAAGGTGCCAATTTCAATAACTTGCATTTTGTTAATATGGTTTCAAATTATCAGCTCTCAAGGAAGATGAATCTCATTATCATTATTAACACTATGTGTATTCTGTCTGAATGCAATGGAATGAGATACAACTTATCCTGTTAGTATGTGTGTAAATTCACTTTTGGAAAGGTTTATCAATGTCAGGATAGCCAGAAATGATTTTTGATTACACCCAGGTCATTTCTCTATCTTCACCCCACTGCCAAATAGTGTCCTTTTTATAAAGTTGTATGATTTTTAAAAACTGGCAGTTTTTTTTCTATACTTTGCCTTGTTAGAGACATGTTGTCTTTTGTGTTTTCATTAATACAAAGGACCATGTAACATGCTAAACAGCTTTAGAATGTACTGCTAGCAATGTTTAATGCGCAACAATAAATTATTCACTTTGCTTCTCCTTCTATAGTCCATTGCAACACCAAACTCCAGAGCTGGACAAATAGGAGAAACAAAATCAGCTACTTTCCTGGAGAGCCATGATACTGAAATTAACTGAGCCTCGCTGAATCAGCAGGGAATATGAACATGAATGTCCTTTGGACGTGCAGAGAAAGTAAACGATATTCTTCCCCCATGCAAGGTTGCCACAAATCATGGTGAATTTATTTGTAAAACAAAAGAGGTCAAGCACGTTAGTGTTTAAGTTGCTAAGGTTCAATCCCTCTGGACTGTTGTATATCATTTCTCAGTAATTCAAAAAGTGGAAACACTTTTGTTTCTTTGGCTCTAACCATAAGAACACCAATAATAATTTTTTATAGGAATTAATGTACAGTGTACTGACTGTGAATTTTGTAGTTGAAAACCCTCATAAATGTCTTGGAAGGTAATACAAGCGGTGACATGAATGTTTGTCCTTTACGTGTTAAATTGTGGGAAAAAGCATGGATAGAGACTCACACATTTATGCAAAGCAACTTTCTTCTCATTTTGCATTTATTTTTAAAACTAGTACATCCTAGGCCTAGGGATCTTAGCTGTTTCATGTTCAGATATTTAAAAATTCATTCAGAATGGCCCAATTGAAAGACTTTTCAGATTTTTGGTTTGGTGTGATGCTAATCCCTAATTAGCAATTAGAATTTCTACTTCAGTGAATATTAGTTGAAATAACATTTGGCAAAAAACCTTGCTCTTAAAAGGATGTTAGTGTCTGGTAAGATACCTTTGATCAAAAGATTTCCTGCTTTGCAACTCATCCATTAAATCTTATGTAAAATTAACTTATTTTGAACTGTAAACCACTGTCTCGAAACTGAGCCTGTCTAAAAATGTCCCAATGTAACAGCAATTCCCTTCGTACAAGAAGCGAATGTATAGTATTTTCAGTGCATTAGTGAACATCTATATAAAGCAAATAATATTTCCAACTCTGAATAATAATTTGCTGTAAAATAAAATCCTTATTAAGGGCATTGGGATGCTACCCTGCATGAACGGCTCTAAATAAATGCAAGTTGTTACTGTATTATATGTGAAAATGTTGGCATCCAGGAGTTGGGATGATATGACATCTATTCTGGGGATACAGATATCTGTGCATTGAGCTTCCATGCTTCCACCGGATCTGGCTTCCTCCTTGTCCGAATCCTCCGCTCCACCATCGGAGTGGAGGGCGCTATATAAATCCAAGTTGTTGTTGTTGTATTAAACTACCACATTTTGTAGACACTGTGGTTGAAATTTGAAAAATAATAATAATCCTTACATTTGGTAAAATGCCTTATCATGTCAGAAGGATGTCTCAAAGCACTTCACAGGATTTAATGTGAATGAGTGACAGTGTATTTGACTTGACCCACAACCTTCTAACTCAGAGGCGAGAGTGCTGCCACTGACCTAAGATGACAAATAAAGATACTGTATATTGCTGGGAAAAAATAAAAACAAATATATAGTTAATGTATTTATTTTGGAATTAACTGCAGTAGTAAAAATTAATCCGCTAATATCTTTGGTTACTCTGTCTTGAAGGCAGGAAGAGGTAATAGTAGAGTTAATGGCATTTTCATCATTAATTTCTACACTGCAACAAAAGACTTCTGTTGGTGTTAAAGTACATTCTTAGTTATCCAATAACAATTAGCACTGCCCTACAGCTACTGCTGTAATAAACATTAATGTGCAGGTTTATGTTTTCATGTTCCCTAATATTTTACAATAAAATCATTAAACGTGAAATTACATCATTCAGTAAAACATGGACTGGTTAGTCTACACTATTGAAAATGATTGACTTATTACTCTAATTGTTCTACTTTATGCGACTCTCTAATTGAAATCCTACAGTGAAACAAATTGATGGTGTTTGGTTAGGGAATGCTAAAGCTCTAGGCATGTAGACAAGGCAGAACTTTGTCCTCATAAGTTAGAAAGGTACCATTGCTGGCTATGGAGCAGACAGTGAAGAAGGTGATAGTTAAGAACAAGTCACAATGTTGTCAATCACAGAGCCAAAAATGAACATCAATATAAATGCAGCCATTGCATGATGCCAAATTTGACCTTCATTGAAAAATCCCCGAATTTCATCATAATGGATGACACTGGGAAGATTAATCTTCTTTGTTTGGATAGCTATCGAGACTAGCATTTACGTGGTAACTCAGAATTGGTTCAAGCTGAAAGAGACTTGGGTGATTATAGTATGACTGAAATATCCATTAACTGGAAAACAGCTTTTGATGGAATTCAAAACCTGGTGTGCCTGCAGTGGTATGATGATTTTAAACCTGTGGGGGAGTTCTATTCAAACCTATTAAAAATTCTGCAGGAATATTGCTGTCAGTGCAATAAGAGATAGAGCATTTATTCGATGAACCAGCAGACTAGTCATACAGTATTTCTCAAATTCTGTTAACTAAACAGAAATATTTCCTCAAATGGCATCTTTGAGGAAATATTTCTGTACTGAATAAATTCTAACTGGAAAAAAGAATAAGGAGTCTTTTAAATTCAAATCTTTTTCTCCCACTGCCCATTCCTCTTACTCTTGGAAGCAAAATCTTGAGTTTGTCTAAAAGGGTGTCTGTAGCAAGAGAATTTGTTTCTTAAAACCAAGTAATTACCTGCAAAGAGCTGCAGCACAATGAGGATAAAAGCATGAACACGTTTGCAAGGACGCTTTACGTAATGTCCTTCTTCCTGCCCACTTTGGCAACCCTTCACACTTCATCCATCTTCTCTCTTTTCACAGAGTTAGCAAAGTCGCTGCTGTGTATGCAGCATAATGTCTGTCAAACATTCCTGTGGCCTCTTTGCAGGGGTGATCCTATTGCATGATGATGTATAGTTCTCTTGAGTTTCGCCTTGACCCATGCTGTTCAGGGGGCAAATTTAATGAGGTGATGTCACCATGGTGAGCATGTTACCTTGTTGGTAAACACAAGTGCTTACAGTTATGTCAAGCTTACAATAGCTCGATTGGTGCTGTGATAATGGTAAGTCTATTGTATCGGCTGTTAATAATCAATGGTATTTTTGCAATCATATTTTTGCTTCATTTTTAAAAAATCAGATGGTTTGTGCTGCTGGGAAAAGGTTACAGCAACAACAACAACAGCAAGATTTCATTTATAGAGCGCCTTTCACGTCGGGAGGACGTCCCAAGGCGCTGTACAGTTGGGTCAGGACCCGAGCAGGGGGGAAATGGTCAGGGTGAGGGGAGGGAAGGGAGGGAGCGAGGAGGGGGTAGAGAGTCGAGAGGGGAGCTGAAGGCACGGTCAAAGAGAAACGTCTTGAGACCGGCCTTGAAGGAGGAAAGGGAGGAAGCAAGGCGAAGGCACTGGGGTATGGAGTTCCAGAGCCTAGGGGCTGAGAGGCTGAAGGCCCGGCCACCGATGGTAGGGCGGTTGGGGCGGGGGATGTGGAGCAGACCAGAGCCAGAGGAACGGAGAGTACGAGTAGGTAAGTAGTTACCATGATCAACAAGAGTTTTTAGAGGGTGATGATATAGCAACAATCTCATCTACCCAGTTTATCTTTTAGAAAATACAGAAGAGCAGCCTGAGTGAGTTATAGGAACCTGGCAATGATTACATATTCTCCAGGCCAGCAATGAGTCGTTTCTAGAGCTCAGCTTGCTATTAAAAGATCTATGGTTTATCACTGAAAACATGTATTAGTTTATAAATTACCAAGGCATGGTAAGGTTAGCATTCATTTTGTGTGCATGTATTTTTTGTTGAAAAGCATAGCATTTTGTGCTTGACTGTGCCATGTTGTCTTAAAATGTAGTATTTGCACTAGAATAGCATACGATATGGACTCATCTGATTCTTGGAATACTGAGTTTAATGACATGTTTCCAGCCTCTCACTATCAGCGATTGCCCTTGTAGCCATGGCAACGTCCTAACGATAATTACTGTTGCCAAATGATTTGCAGCATCAAAAACACTTTTTTTTATGGTGGCCCGCTATGTAGCAGCAAGAAAACTGCTAATACAAAGACTGAATAAAATGCAACCCCAGCCACCTTAAACAGCTATGGTGCTAATAACCAATTTAACTGTATCCTCTATTACTGTATCTTCAACAATCAAAGGAAAATAACAACCTATTTAGTATTACAATGACAAGGTCCTACTATGCACGACTCCACACTACAACAAACACCCCACCAAACTTCACTAGTAATCACTGTACTAAGCTTCTTACCATTTAAAGGAAAGTGTTTTTTTAATGGAAAGTGTTTCCTTTGAAATGATAAAAAAAAGTAAACGCTGAACCAGAATAAATTGGATGAGAGGATCATTGTCCTTGCGCTCTTTGTAAGTGGGGCGGGGGGGAAACACTGACTTGCAATTGCTAGCCACAGCACGTTCAGTGAAGTTGGATTTCTTATAATGTCCATAAAAGTCTGACTGCTCATCCAGTCGCTGTTTTTGAGCTGGCTTCTCCCACTGTGGCTGAAATCTTGCCCTAAGGTCTTGAATTGATTGGAGTTCAATAAACTGAATAAATCTTCACTGAAAATTTGTCTGACAGCATCATGTTTTCAATTTGTGTAACCACTGTATCTTCTCTAAAGCTATGGTGGACTACATTGCATTACATTTTAATATACTGCATTTTTTAAGATTTACTGGATTGCATCTTCCCAAAGTTATACTGAGTGCACTGTACACAAAACTAAAGGTTTGTCTTTAGAAATAACAACAACAACTTGCACTTATATAACGCCCTCCACTCAGGGTAACGTGTCAGAGCGTGTCTCAGACGCTACCCTGTCTGCACTCACAGGAAAGAAATTCAGTGGAGGAAGTGAACTAAAAGCAATAAAATCCATAATTAGCTATCTGTGACCATGTTATTTGGGATCGTAAAAGAGTTTCTAAATATAATATCCTACACATATATGTCTCACATATATTGACTTCCATAAAAGTATATAGACTGTACAGCATTGAAGCAAGCCATTCAGCCCAACTATTCTGTGTCAGTGTTCATCCTCCAAATGAACCTCCATTGTTCTTAATTCCCCCTCTCCACCTCCAATACATCTTTATTCCCTCCTCCCATTACGTATCATTGTGTTTATACCATTAGATTTTAATTTCAGAACAGCAATCAGTTTTGTACATTTTTGGGGAAAATATTAATTGTTTTAGCAAACGTAAGAAACATTATGCTAATCCGGTCAGTAAAATTAAGAACAAAAAAACTTCTCAAATTGCTTCTTTAAACTGGAGTTGAAAGACACTTGTGGTATTATCTTTTTAATACAAACTGAGGGAGGAATGTTAACTACTAGAAAGAATTGTTCATAATCTGAGGACCACTGAAGTGTTTTCAATTATTTCTAAATCTGCTGCCTCTAAATTTACATTGAGCATTTTATGATGAGCAAGTTCAGGTATTGAAGGGAAAATTTTACGGTTGATATCAGTTGTCTGAGAATAGCTAACAAGTTCCAATTATTGGATATCCTCTCCTTTGTATGCACAGAGGTGCCTAACAACTGGAACTTGTTATAGGGAACATGGTTGAGACCAAGATATTAGACTCATTTAAACCTTTTGATGCTGGAATGGTAAACTGGTTTTCTGGGATGATGAGGTATATGAATATGACTATATATTATATAGCTATAGTATTATATAGTAGTTCTGCAATCTTTTATCGATTAACTAATAGGTAAGCCTATGTTGTAATAGACCAAAAGGCCTTCTTCGTCCTAATGGACAGTGTGATCTCAACTGACTGTTGTTTGTGATTTCTAAAATAATTGTTCGCTGTTTAAATCACTTTCTAAATCCATGGAATTGTCTTTAATTTAGGATATAATCTATACTAACGATTGTACATTTGAAGCAATACAATGACACAGCACAATAGATCACTGGCATAGATGTGGTTTTGTGCCCAAATTCCTCACATAGTGGAAATAATTTTGAGCTGTGTTATCATAAGGAGGCATTTCACCATGGAAACCTAGATTAAGAACACAAACCGTACCATGGACACAAATCTATCACCACCTTATGTGGGAGGACAAAACTTACAGAAGAAATAGTTTCTGTGTTTTAATCAGGGTGCAATACTTTGTTATAGTTATCACCGTGTACCATATATTATACATCCAATGCCAAAGTGGTTCACTGTAAAGTTTAGATCGTTTCTGAGCGATGTAAATTATCATTGGTGATGCTGAATAATAATTCCTGGTTTATTGAAATTTATTGCAAAGGTGTACCTAGTTTCCACAACATGTTGGACTTTAGAATATTTATTCAAACTCGGGTAATGTAAGAGCATTTCCTTTATTTGTACAATGGATTTCAAGAGGTAACTGTTGTTTTACTTTGAATTTAATTCAAGTGATCCACAAAAGCTGGTACCACAATAAATGTACTTTGCTTCACCAGTTTTTTCCCTTAATCCTTCCCATTTGACAGCATTTAACTCTTTTTACTCCACCTGGGTTGGCGATATTCTTTACTTAGCAACTGATCAACTTCCCAATTGGGCTATTATCAATAATGGGGCTGAGGAAGAGGTCATAACTTGCAAGCCAAGCCCACCGTTTTATTTTCCTTGCTCAGAAATACATGCAGCTTCAGCAGAGATCACTGTAAAGAAATCAACAGCAGGAAATGGAGCAACCCAGACTGTATGACTGAGCTATTCATCAATGTTGCTGAGCCAACAGAGTAGTTCTGCAATCTTTTATCCATTAACTAATAGGTAAGCCTCCAGAATTGAAGTGTGTCTGCCCATGAACTAAGATGGCTATTTTGTGCTGCATATATTCTGGGTCGGGGTTTTATTGATACTGTAGTCAGCTATACATACAAACATGGGTGTTGGAATCATAGTTTTATAGTTCATATTGTCATAGAAACTGATGGGCAAAAGTAATTCAATGTTTCTGTGTTACTGAATGCCAAAACAGGTAAGCTCCACTGCTTGAATTAATTCTTTTTTTTTCAACCTGGTACACCTATAGCTGTAAGATGTGCCATTTGAGGTTTTGATAGGTAGAACAGATACGTTTCGGGCAATCATTGTGGAGATGTCTTCCCCCCTCTCGCCCTTTCTCACGAGCAATTTCCATCCAACAATCCAGAGACCCTGTTTCTTGTCAAGTGATGCGCACCACTTGTTGAGACTCTCCCAGCACCGTTATTCCTGTGTATAATAATATGCAGAGGGTGTGATCCTACAGCCTTCCCGTTACTAAAATCCAGACTCTTGTGTTTCTGAATCACTGGGGCTGTGCCATGTGGCAAAGTTTTTTTTAAAAAAAACAGATTGTGATGAAGCTGCTCTGTTTCCATGCAACTACAGTCCAGCTACGTTGTGACAACACACAGAAACATGTTGAAGATTAGCACTTCATGTTAGCACTGAAATGGAACCCAGAGCGTGATGTTTCAAAATAGTATATTTTGCCAGATGAAAGCCAACTTTTGTTTAAAAAAGGTACAAGATATCACAGAACTTGCATTCCAGTATCAAAAGGTTGGAGCAGCAATGACACATAAATAAATGCCTTTCCTCTTGGGATGAGATTTTTTTTTAAAAAAAAGCTATGTCATTAGCAGTAAATGGCTCACACAGAATCAAGAGTGTGAAAAAGGGGGAACACAATCCATATGCTAAACGCAGTGAAGATGTGTGTTGAGGGAGAGAGAACGTCAGTGTGAGAGTGAGGAAGGAAATAGTTAATGTTTATGAGATTGAAACGGAATGAATACTTTACTAACCTTATCATGAACAGCAGCTACAGGTGTTGAAGGTTTTTCGAAAGTGTGCATTCGCACGTATCTCCAGTGCCAGGTCAGACAGTGTTAAAGCAATCAGTTACACAGGAGCACAGACTGCAGAAGATCAAACCATTCCATGTTCCCACCTCATCTTGGCTTCTGTGTCACTATACAGCCTGTGTGGATTCCTCCTCTTCCTTCCTGCGTGTGTCTCTGTACAGTTTCAGTACAGTGTCTGTCTCTGCTAATCAAACCCGTAAACCTGATTTAACAGTGGCTATGAGCAACTTAGAGCAGAGTCATCAGGTAGTGGGCAGTGCCATTGCATAATTATTGTGAAGTCACTGAGCCTACACCAGTTGCCATTCAGTTTCGTCCTCCCACATTCCATCACTTTAACTTTCCATCGTATTCAAGTACTAATAGCATAAACAATTCATGCTGCACATAATCTTTTTGTACAGCTCGTTTATATTGCAATGTATATCTTGGGTTATTCGTTATCAGTTGCCTTTTTTTAAGGATGAGAAAACTTTCCAGCGGTTGTGAAATATTAACTGCTTGTTTGGCTTGTGTCAGGTTCAGGGTATAGGAGGTAACAAGTGGTGAGGCTAAATGAATGCATTTTTTCAACTGAGATCACATTCCATTTGAATCACATTTATCTGTACTAAATGCAATCTCCCGGAATTTATGTTGCCGGTCTGGTCATTTACCAGGAAGTATTAAAAGACTGACCTAGTAATATGCTGAATGTAACTGCTGCAAAATATGCTAAGACATTCCAATAAAGTGTTTTTTATTGCCGACTGAGTCCAACCAATAAGGTCAGGATTGGGTTGAAGATATAGGTGTTTTTAATTCTCTTCTGTAATTTGAGTAAATAGCTCTGCATTGTTCATACTTTCCCTCCCTGAGGAGGAGGAAGTAGAAATATTGCCAATTAAGTTATCAACTAGTTTGTATCAAGTAGAGTGCATGGTAAGCATTGCAATTGGATGGACATTTTATCAGTACATAAAGTCAGGGTTATTGAATTATTCAGTGCTTTGTGATAAGTGAATTGAAAGGGTCGATAGTGTACTCTTTTATAAATCCCTCTGTGACTTGTTTTGCATTAAGACCATTTTATTTTTAGTGATGTCTAAAAGCATTTATTGTAAGGATGAGCATTGTGTAAATAATATGTAGGGAACAGTATCTAGATTCTCCGAAACGAATTATAATTTAAAGGAGCATTATGTTAAAATCGAAGTGTGTTTGGTAAATCTATTCTCGCTTGTTCATAAAGATACCAAGGCTACAATCTGTTTACATGTTGAAGATTCAAGGTCATGGTTACATGTTGAAAATATCCCACAGTTAGTTAATAACTATGAAATTCATCTATATTATAAATCATTGATTCTCTCAGAGAGAGAACTACTTGAGTTTTCACCACTGATTTAATTCAGCATATGTTTGGTAAGTTGGCTTCCAATTCCTGTGGAAGAGGTGAGTCAAGATGAACATTTGTATTGTTAATATTAATAATAATAATAATCCTTGCATTTGATATAGCGCTTTTCACGTCGGGAGGACGTCCCAAAGAGCTTCACAGAACACACTGTAAAGTGAATTAACTGTATATTTGTGGGCGAACGCGGCAGCCAATATTACTAGCTGCAATGACATGGAACATAGCCTAGTAGTGAGATGCGCATCAGATGGGAGCTTGGTGCTTGGAGAGACCATAATAATAATAATCCTTGCATTTGATATAGCGCTTTTCAAGTCAGGAGGACATCCCAAAGCGCTTCACAGAACACACTGTAAAGTGAATTGATTGTATATTTGTGGGCGAACGCGGCAGCCAATTGCGCACAGCAATGTCCCACAAACAGTCGTAGATGAAAATGACCAATTTATTATTGTTTTGTTTTTGGAGGGATTATTATTAGGCTCTGTGTGGAGTAAGGAAACTTGCCCAAGGATTCGCCCTGCCTGGAATTGAACTCAGATCTCTTGCTTGCAAAGCGAGTGCTCTAACCAACTGAGCTACAGGACTCCACAAATTGGATCATGTTTTAGATATACTCACAGACAGATCGTGCAATTCTAAAATTATATTTCCTTTTTATTTTCTTAAATGTGTTCAGGTTTATTTTTATTCAGGATGTGCAGAGTAGAATAATATTTATTCAAAATATTTTTCTTTAAAAAAATATTTTTTGCCAACAGGTAAACGGTAGATTGATTTTATTGTTGCGGGGGCAGGAAGAAATTTTGTTAAAGCATTACTCCACTAGGGTGGGAATGGGAGATGGCATAGGTCCATGAGCGTGCACTCAAACACATGCCTGCAGCATGGATTATCATCTCAGATGAGCAGGGATATTTCTTGGCATTAAAAAGAGCTGCAACGACTGTTCAGCATCTTATCCAAATGTGTGTGTGAATGTGAATGTTTGTGCTTGTGTTTGTATGTGAATGTGTGTGTGTGTGGTGATGGGGGAGAGTATAATAATAATAATAATAGTATTATTATTAATAATAATGTGACCAATTGTAACACCAAACTGTTGCCCACAGTTAAGATAATAATAATAATTAGTAATAATAATACTATTTAATGAATTGACACAGGATAATCTCTGCTTGGTGTGGTTTTTAATGTGCTACAGAGAATATTGATGTAAACAGGCTGTTTGATGTAGGCTTGTGTAGTCAATGTGCTATTTTTATTGCAGCTGTCCATTTGACAATGACTAAGTAATAGAAGGAATGCAATTTATTCTTGAATGTTTTCTGTAGATAAATGCTGGCTACTTTTTGTTGCCTGCTTTTATATCTTGTTTTTGAGAAGCCCAAGAATGACTAACTATCATTATTGTTACATACTGTGCCAGCATCCTGACATTGACATATAAGCTCCCAATTTTTGGCTGCTGTAGATAAGACTGCACTGTATCGCCGATGAGCCTTCATTTACCTTGAACTGGGAAGTAAAACTTCAAGAGGCACAAATCTCAGAAATCTTGGGCAAGTTTCCTTACTCCACACAGAGCCTAATAATAATCCCTCCAAAAAACAAAAACAATAATAAATTGGTCATTTTCAATCTACGACTGTTTGTGGGACATTGCTGTGTGCAATTGGCTGCCACGTTCGCCCACAAATATACAGTCAATTCACTTTATAGTATATTCTGTGAAGCGCTTTGGGACGTCCTCCCGACGTGAAAAGTGCTATATCAAATGCAAGGATTATTATTATTATTATAACGTTTGGAGATTAAGTAATGGAGCCCAACTGAGTCAATTGTAGTTAATTAACTATTTTGTTAATGGACTCCTGGTTGGACAAAACACTGCACATACCTTTGTCCGCAGCTCAGCAATGGGTCTATATTACTATACCACTCTTTTTACTATGATGAAGGAAAAAAATTAAATTAAAAATTCACCACCAAGAAGACTAATATACTGTATTGTTCATCTAAAATGCAAAAGATTACTGTCCATGGTCTTTAGCTGTACATCTCAAAACTAATCGGTTAATATGATCCAGAAAACTGCATGGGGGCTGTTTTTCATCAACTATCCTCATCGTTCATTGTTTGCCTCACTGTACCCCTCTGCCTCCACCCTTGACTCCAGGATCACTGCTATCCTGACAGAATGTCTGTCAGACATCAAGTCCTGGAAGAGAGCTAATTTTCTTCAGTTGAACGTCAACAAGACCGAGGCCCTCCTGATTGGCTCATGTCAGCACCTCCACACCTCAGGCACTGACAGCATCACCATCCATGGATGCACACTCCATCTCGCTAACTCAGTCCAGAACCTTGGCGTCTTGTTTGACTTTCAACTATCCTTTCTACACCACATCTGTGCCATGACCCGCTCTGCCCTCCCCCACCGCCGCAACATCACCCGGCTCCGCCATTGTCTCACACCGCAGGCTGCTGAAACCTTCATACACACTTTCAACACATCGAGGCTTGACTATGCAAACTCCTTGCTTGTTGGCCTCCTCAACTCCTCTCTCCAAAGGCTGCAGATCATCCAGACTCTGCAGCCCATGTCCTCTCCCGCACCGGCTCCGTGACCCTATCAACCCCATCCTCGCCCGACTCCACAGGCTTCCCATCACACAGAGGATACAGTTCAAGATCCTGGTCCTCACCTTCAAAGCCCTCCATGGTCTTACTCCCCTCTACCTCTGTGACCTCCTAACCCCTTACCATCATATTCGCTCCTTCCATTCAGCGGGCTTCGTCCTGCTTCACGTACCCGCCTCACTCGCCCCACTATTGGAACGTGGGCCTTCTGCCACTCTGCCCCCACCCTCTGGAACTCCATCCCACAGTCCGTCTGCCTCACCCTCTCCCTTGCCTCCTTCAAGACCCATCTCAAGACCCTCCTATTCGATCATGCATTCAATCACCCTACATTCCCCCCTGCCCTCTACCCTCTGCGATCCCGACCCCTAGCTTGGGTCTGAAACTCTGTCTGTCCAGTGCCTTGGACATCCTCCTGACGTGAAAGGCACTATACAAATGTAATTTTGTTATTGTTGTTATTTGCTGAGCCTGGTGCTATATGAAGTGTAAGATCAACCTAGGTTCGATTGCCGGCAGGGCAAAACCTTGGGCAAGTTTCCTTTCCGCATACACTCGATAATAATCCCTTAAGAAAAAATGCAATAATAAATTGGTCACTTCAGTCCACGACTGTTTGTGGGACACTGTTGTGCACAGTTGGCTGCCACATTTCGCCCCACAAATATATATGAACGATTCACTTTGCAATATGTTCTGTGAAGTGCTTTGAGATGTTCAGAAGATATGAAAAGAGCTATATCAAATGCAAGATTATTTTATTATTTTTAAAACATAAAGACACCTCTTTATGCAATGAAATAAGAGTTGATGTAAATTGAGTTCCTCTCCTTTCCTTATTCACTGAAAGACAAGTGCATGTCTCTCTACCTGGCCAAGTGATATATGTGAGTAAGAACATATAGCATTTTTGGAAAATAAGAAAATAGATTATCTAAAATAAAAAACATATTCAGGATTTTAAATTAGTATTCAGCAAATAACTATATGATATATATGTCCTTTTTGACATCTTTTCAAGTGGATCAGTTTTTAAATTAACAAATTCTTACATCAAATTTCAAAGAAAATTTAAATGTTCTACTTGGATCTGAATTATTCTGTGCTTAAATACACTGCAGGTTTGATGGTGCCTGCAAATGTATTTGTGCACAATAGCCTTTTATGTTGAAATTCAGTGATTGATTCATTGAATAGTTTAATTCAAACCATGTTTTGAAAGCACTTGCAATCAAATGGTTGAGAACTGGTTAAGAATTAACTCCCAGGTGGGAATCAACGAACTTTAGAAATGCTTAGAGAATGACAAGCTATTGGGAATTTACCTCAGAGCTTGTTACACACTTTCTATGATGTCCCCAAGGGCATCTTGTTATTATTTGTTTTGACTGATTTAAACAAACCAATACAACTTTCAAGTTATTTTGGATGTGATTTTGAACTTCTTTGATTTGGACTGGAATAATGCAGGGATGTTTGAGCTTAATTTTCAACTCCAGGAAAACTCTTCATATGTTTTCATATCATAGCATATTCCATTCTCCAACACAAGGAACTCACGAATAGCAATAACATACTTATTAGACATTGGTGGACACTACCATGTGATAGTCGATAGAGAGTCATGTTAGAACTTGTGATTGGAAACTGGTTTATTATTAATATGCTACCAATTAGTTTCAGACCCTGTTAGGATTACAACAGGGGAGATAGTAGTATTAACAAAATTGATGTCTCAATTGAAACCCGTGATAACAAGGATATGTTCATATTGTTGTTAAAAGAAGCTGTACAATATTAAATAATCCCTGTATAGAAACAAAAATATATTGAACGAATTTGTGCACCTGAGGGTAGATTGGAATTGAGGAAAGTCACTTTGATGGAGAGACTTGACCTAGTGTGAACTCCCATGTATGCAGTATTGCTAGGAAATCTCATTATAAGCAAGTAATGATATTTAAAGATTGATATTTCCAGTGATGATCAGGTGATCGATCTGCTATCACTGTAGTTAGGAAAATTGGGAAGCCTCCCGTTTTCAAAATGTGTGTTGAAAATCTGAGCTGTGACACCAAATCTACCCAAACTTTCTATTTTCATATCTTTATCTTGTTTTTTGCAAAGACTGAGAAAAGCAGCACCAGATGTGAGCAGCAATGTCATATTATTGCATCTTATTATAAACATAGGAAAGTGTCGTACAAGACAGATTAGTGTGGGAAAACTCCTCCTCTGATTTCTGCTATGGGAAATTGAAATCTGAAAGAGCACCTCATGGTTCATTGGTTTTCAATATTTTAGCTGAGGTTGTTATTCTGGATAGGAGTCTTTACTCTGATTTATAACTATAATATAATACAGCTGCTCAGATCATCTGAAGAGCCTTCGGAGAGACCCTGTCTAGTAGTTCCTTGGAAACTAGTGACAATGATATATGCATATGATGACAAGAGGAACAAGGGACTGGGTAGCTAAAATGATAGAACAATGGTGTTCCACGTAGAAGGACAGAGCAAAAGGTGAGTACTAAAAATAGACTTTCTTTTTTTAATAAAGCTGTGCTGGTGATTTAACATGAAACTGCTTTATCATTTCCACAGTTTGAAATTGTTCTTTTGCTCATTTTAACCTATTTCAGTACTGTTCCTTAATGTTTATTACATCTATTAAATGCAGATGATGGCCTAAGCTAAACTGGCTCCAAGGTGACTTGCCTGACAATTGAATGTCGGAATCGAGCGAGCCCTCTGTGATGGTCTCGGTAGTTCAGTTCCTGAGCCAGGCGGGCCTACAGTATTCCAGCGCACTACTGATGACAGCACAGTCAGCCTGGCTCATCGGCAGGACCTAAAAGAACAGACCAGTCACTGGGGGCAGTGAATCATCCCACTCAGTTCCTCTTAACCCTGCAAGCCAAAGCCCTAACAGGTAGGGTGGTCCTATCTGGACAAGCAGTGGGAAAGCTTTCCAGACAGCGATATCAATGGCAAGCTTTGCAGTTTTAGCTGGTTAGTCTCCAACAGTACCCCAACACATACTCTGGGGTCCCTGAACCTTGGCTTTTGCCAACCTGCGCCTAATACTCTCCAGAGAAAGGTAAGCAGGAAGTGGCCTTCGAGTGAGAGAGTATGCATTCCATTCCAACAATCTATCTCTGGGATTTTCATGTGTCAGTGGGATACATGGAAATCTCAGCTTGGTTTGGATACATGGTGATGGATTTCTGCATGTGTCAGACTCCCAGCTGACCAAAAGTAAAATGATGGCAGGGTATCGGCGTGGTTTAATGCAATGCCAGGTTTAATGTTGTAATGGTTCTCTCTTCCTTCATACTTATCCACTCATTCAGAAAGAAGAAAGCAAAACCAGGTTTAATCCTGAATTCACTCCTATAATCTATACACTCAGGCTATTGTTACCAAAGATTCAGCACATATATTAGTGTTTAATCTTGCCTTCAGCTCCCTTTCTCTAATTGTCCACTCACCATGGATTAATAAAATTTGATCAATAGTAGATCAGATAACAAGTCCAGTTATAGGAGAGCAAGTTTGATCCCTTCTAGGAACTGACTGCAAATTCCTATTTATTGCAGTTGGGTAAAATATTAGTAGTTATTAATTTACACTTACTCTAGAATATATTAGAAGATCTAATAGTTCTTCTGAGAGCTGAAAAAAAGTATTGGACATGTTTTCCAGATACAATTGATAAAATGTTATGATGTTTTTGATTCAAATTTTACATGATGAGCTAATTTCTATATATATTGTTAAAACAGCAGAAAAGGTTAGGGGGAATTTAGTTCTTCTTGTTCAAAGTAGTAAATATGTTGAACTCACAGCATTCTCTTTCTCTATTCATGTTTTTGAAAGCTTTGTTATTTATATGAATGAATGCTTCCCTTCTGTCTGAGCCAGACCAAACACAGCAAAACTTGTGGACCTTATGATTTAATTGAAGGTTAACAGGTCACTAGCAAAGTGATAGGAATCGCTCCACCTCCCTCCTCAGCACGAGGTATTACACACAGATTTTCATAAGCTCCTCTGTTGTTCCACTCAATATTTTTTTATATAACCTTATAATGTTTGTTTCCAGATGAGGCAATTGAAATGCCAAAGTACACATATTTACAAAGAATTTGCAGTAAATCAGAAAAAAGGAGCCGATTAATCTAATACCGGGTCACATTGTTACAAAACAATGTAGCCTTACCGAAGGAGCTACAGAGTGGCTTTGTTAAGAATTGGAAACCACTCAACTTCAACGGTAGGCTGAACTAGGTAGGGTCATCAGAATTAATCAGACTGACAGGGACTACAATTGGTATAGAAAAGACAAGCAGAACAAGGACGTCCTACACATCTGTTGAGTGTGTGTTGCACCAGAATAAGTGAGTTTTTTATATAAGAAATAAGATTCCTCGTCATCAATTATCACCTATTCTTATAAAGTTTCACCAGCTCAAGTGGTCATTGATGTGCGAGGCTAACCCATGTGAGGTGTGCAAAGACTATTGGCCACCTCTAGCATCAAGTTAATGGCGGTGGTGCAAAGCTCTTAACTGCTAAGCAAATTACAACTGTAGCAATGATTCTGCTCCCTCATATTAATAATTTTTATGCCTATCTCAAATGGTTTTCATTTATTGTGCTGTTCTTGTTACTGTCTGTGCAGGGTTTTTCGGAAAAAAGGGTTTTCTGAAATGTATTTTGTCAAATGTACAGAAAACCATTTGTGATAATAATAATAATCCTTGCATTTGATATTGTATCTTATTACTTCATTGAGACGTCTCAAAGCACTTCAAAGGATACACTGTAAAGTATATTGTCTGTGTATGTTGTGGATGAAATGTGGCAGACAATTTGTGCACAGCAATGTCCCAAGGAAAAGGCGAACAGAAGAGAGGGAAGGAGATAGTGGAGATATTAAACTCTTTTGAAATCACAGTTGAAGTCCTCCTGAGGGGGTTCACACGACAAACAACCATACATGTGATACATGTGATGCACATGTATCCATATTTATTTTTCATATGATTAACAACAATAACAAAATTTCATTTATAGAGCGTCTTTCATATCGGGAGGACATCCCAAGGCGCTGGACAGTTGGGTCGGGACCCAAGCAGAGGAGAAATGGTCAGGGTGAGGTGAGGGGAGGGAAGGGAGGGAGCGAGGAGAGGGTAGAGAGTTGAGAGGGGAGCTGAAGGCACGGTTGAAGAGAAAGGTCTTGAGACCGGCCTTGAAGGAGGAAAGGGAGGAGGCAAGGCGAAGGCACTGAGGTATGGAGTTCCAGAGCCTAGGGGCTGAGAGGCTGAAGGCCCGGCCACCGATGGTAGGGCGGTTGGGGCGGGGGATGTGGAGCAGACCGGAGCCACAGGAACGGAGGGTACGGGCAGGTAAGTAGGGGTATAGTAGGTCAGAGAGGTAGAAGGGAGCAAGGCCGTGAATGGCCTTGTAGGTGAGGATGAGGATCTTGAATTCGATCCTCTGGGGGATGGGGAGCCAGTGGAGGCGAGCGAGGGTGGGAGTGATGTGGTCGCGAAGCCTGGTGCGGGACACTAAACGAGCTGCAGAGTTCTGAATGACCTGCAGCTTGTGGAGGGAAGTGCCGGGAAGGCCGACGAGGAGAGAGTTCCCGTAGTCCAGTCTTGAGTGGATAAAGGCATGGACGAGTGTTTCAGCAGCGTGAGAGGTGAGGTAGTGCCGTAGTCTGGCGATGTTCCAGAGGTGGTGGAAGGCGGTGCCAGTTGTGGCGCGGATGTGGGGAAGAAAGGACAGCTTAGGGTCGAACAGAACGCCGAGGTTCCTGACTGGCTTTGAGAGGTGGAGAGTGCAGCCTTGGATGCTGATGCTGTCAGCGCCTGAGGTGCGGAGGCGCTGACGTGAGCCAATCAGGAGGGCCTCAGTTTTGCGCACGTTGAGCTGAAGAAAGTTGTCTCTTGTCCAGGACTCAATGTCAGACAGGCAGGCTGTCAGGACATCAGTGGTCG
Source organism: Callorhinchus milii (assembly GCF_018977255.1). Taxonomy (NCBI): domain Eukaryota; kingdom Metazoa; phylum Chordata; class Chondrichthyes; order Chimaeriformes; family Callorhinchidae; genus Callorhinchus; species Callorhinchus milii. The sequence continues at coordinate 15,835,101 of NW_024704748.1, read as the reverse complement.
TGGAGTTGAGGGTAGAGGAGGAAAGGTAGAGTTGGGTGTCATCCGCATACATGTGAAAGTTAACCCCATGTCTGCGGATGATGTCACCAAGGGGGAGTATATAGAGGGTGAAGAGGAGGGGACCGAGGACAGCGCCCTGAGGGACACCGCACTAGACAGTGTGGGGGCTGGAGGAAAAGCCGTTTGTGGAAACAAACTGAAGATGGTGGTAGAGGTAGGACCTAAACCACTCAAGGACAGGGCCTTGAAAGTTGAGGTGGGAGGACAAGCGGTGGAGGAGGATAGCGTGGTCGACTGTATCGAATGCGGCCGATAGGTCGAGGAGGACGAGGGGGCAGAGGGAGCCCTGGTCGCAGATGGTCAAGATGTCGTTAATGACCTTGACCAGGGCGGTTTCTGTGCTATGGGCAGCACGGAAACCCGATTGAAGGGGTTCAAATAATGAGTGGGTGGAGAGGAAAGAGCGCAGCTGGGAGGCGACGACTCTTTCAAGGACCTTGGACAGGAAGGGGAGGTTAGAGATGGGCCGGTAGCTTGATAGCTGCGAGTATTTTTAGAAAAAACTATGGAACAATGGAAACCTGTTTTCATCATTGATTTCCCCCATGGCAATTAAAACCTTTTACAATCTTCACCTGATTTACTAATTTATTTAAGACTTGTAATTGAGGTAGGTATATTGAAAGTATTGTAAGCTATTGAATTCTCAAGACCTCTATAAATAATGTTTTAAGTGTTAAAAACTTGAGTGTGCCTTTTTAAGATTGACTTTTTTCACTCATATTGGTTCTTCAATTTGCAATGGCTGTCCTCACAGCAATGTGTCTGTCTGCTTCTTTAAATTAGTGGAACTGTTGCACATCAGGAGAAAATTCAATATTTTATACCTCTATATTTTCAACACAAAGGACACCATAATCGATAGGTACTATTGGTGATATCTTGCCAGAAAGATGTGAAGCAGAGGTTCACAATGTGATCCAAATTTGTCAAGCTTTATTGTTTAATCACCCACTGTGAGCTTGTTAAAACAGCTTCAAAGTAGAGCAATTGATTTTATGGCAATCAGGAATGGGGAATTCAGACAATTAATATATTCTCTACATACCTGGAGTGATTATGACCATGAAATCACTGTTGTGATTATACATGTTTTATAATATATTGTCCACATCCCCCGCCCCAACTGCCCTACCATCGGTGGCCGGGCCTTCAGCCTCTCAGCCCCTAGGCTCTGGAACTCTATCCCCCAGTGCCTTCGCCTTGCTTCCTCCCTTTCCTCCTTCAAGGCCGGTCTCAAGACCTTTCTCTTTGACCGTGCCTTCAGCTCCCCTCTCGACTCTCTACCCCCTCCTCACTCCCTCCCTTCCCTCCCCTCACCCTGACCATTTCCCCCTTGCTCGGGTCCTGACCCAACTGTACAGTGCCTTGGGACGTCCTCCCAACGTGAAAGGTGTTCTATAAATGGAATCTTGTTGTTGTTGTTGTATCCCGCCATCTCACACCCTGTGTTTGGCTCTGCTTTCCTTCTATCATCCCCTGGTGGGCTTCCTGGTGAATGCATTCTTATTTTGTTTTAACATTAAATTCCTTTGGTTGGAGTTTATTTCTTTAAAAAATATATTACTGTGCAGTGAGGCATACAGTATTCATCATTCAAATTATTCCCAAAGGACAGAAAGAAGATAGAAAGTAGCTGCATAAAAACACTAAAGAATTGCTCATTAAATAACTCACCTGACTCAGAGTTTCTAAATTATATTTGAAGTGTATGGCTAGGCTGCTTTTGTAGAAAAATATTTTCTTATTTTAATTTTTAAAAGTCATTCATTTGTCATTTATGTTTAGTTATTTTATCCTACAAAGACTGGTATCTCTGCCCATTGCTCTCTGCTTGCTTCTAACAAACATTCTGGGAATTTGTATAACTTCTGCATATTTGAGAGAGAAGGAAACATAGGGAATATGGGAGAAGGAATTTGGAGGGCTGGAGGTTCAGGGATAGAATATGAACACTGGCATGAGCTAATTGGACCAAATGGCTTGTTGTCATGCTATAATATTCTATGTTATTCTATGTAATCCACTGAACGTCACGCTTCTACCCATTCAAAATTTTCTCTTAGAGGTATAAATAGATATAAATAGAATCGACTAATTGTGATACAGAAAAGTATTCAATTAAAATATAGCTGTTGGATGAATAAAACTACTGTATTTTGGTCTTTTGAATACCGAAATAGAACGCAACATTTTTACATTACAGAAAAAAATATTATCTGACCAAAAATCATAAAGTTTTTTGTCGTAACAAAACTATAACGTTAGATATCGCTTTTTGGTTAAAGTCCAAGGATTCATTATCATGTCAGAGCCCATTACACTGAAACCAGCATTGACTCTACAATAAATTGCTGGGCTAACATATGAGATTACAGACCTCTGAGCTTTGGTCTTAATGTTTTTTTATGCTGTTATTTAAACTGCTTGTTTGCATTACAGCTCTTTCAAGCACCCAACCAAATGCCCCTTATCTTTCTGATGAATCATTTTGCTTTTCTCTGTAGCTTCTGTATTTTGTACAAGCTTGTTTTTCTCCCTCTCTCCTACTCACTTTTATAATTTCCTTTGATGTTGAAAGCTTTTGGATATGCCACTTTAGAGCTATTTATTATTTTGTAACACTGGTGTCTAATAAGAAAATTAAAGCGATTGAACCCCGGGCCTCTGAAAGGGGAATGATTACTTATTTTTTTATTGCTGGAAAAATAATGAGCAGACTTTTATAAATGGTTGTGTAAGAGAATAAATAGATGTAGAGAGAATTGCATGCATGGGAAGTAATCTCAATCCAAACTCTTTACACTTGTGTATGTAACTGAGAGATTAGCACTCTTGATACTCAAACACTGGACATGCTTTATCCGGCTATGCCTGACCTGGGTAAGAAAAATGACTTCTCTCAAATACTGATAACCTTTATCTTACTAAGCAAACTTTGTGGAAAAAAACAACTCCCAGAAAACAAGATTGCGCAATTGACAATAATTGTGGCTTCCCGCCACTATCCTTGATTTTCACACACTGAACTCCTGTTATGATAACTCCTTCGTTGCTCTAAATTATTGCAATTCACTGACCTAACTCTCACAGTGAATACTGTAAGTGCTTATGTGGACCAGTGTACAATTATAGCATTTTGCATTTTATAAATCAGATTGATGCCATTTTATCACAGAAATAATCAGTCTGAATCTTCAGCAGGAACAGTAGGTAGAATGTGTGGTTACAATTTTAATTAGAATTCCGTTTTGGTTGTTCTGAGGTATGTGAATTGTATTGAGTGCCACATGTAACAGTGATTCTTGAAGGTATAGAACACAGGATTGAAGGCATCAAGATGGAGTTAGAACTTGTCAGTTATAGACTAAGGAATCAGTGAAGGGTAGACTTTTGAAGGGTCTATTGTCATGTGATGTCAAATGTGCACTTAATCAGTCCTTCAGATGAGATGTTAAAATGACTACCTGTTGTGGTGGATCCGGTGAAATAAATTGGACCTTTGTACTAATTTGGAGACAGTACAGGCACAATGTTTTGTTTCAAAGCCTGATTGCCATTCTGTGAGTTGTATCCACTCCCTGTATTCTCATATCTGTCAATGCTTGTATTCAGGAATTGCTGTAGTCTGTGTTCAACATGTAATTGGATGTCACATTTACTGATGGGAAAAGACAGCCAAAACTTCCAATAGCCCAAACCTCTCAATGAAGGACGTGCAGCAGAGTTTCACCTACAAACCCCTCAATGTTACTGAAATTAACTAAAAATTGCAGGGTATAATTGGACTGCACCGCAGATAGTTAACTAAATTGCTTTCAGTGACCAATAACAGCAGAAGTTTTAAATAAACATTTGAGATAATGAGGAGTTAGATAACAAATTTCTGACTCGGGATCAGGCAGACAGGAAACTCTTAACACTGTCAACTAATTTATAAATCCAACTTTTAAAATAACAGATCCCAGAGTTGCCAGTTGCAAACCTGACATTGCAAAACACCGTTCAAAGAGAAGGGAATATCGGGCTTAATTCCTGCTCGACAATCTCACCCTACTTTTCTTCTCGTCTGACTTTTTAAATGCTTAGATCTCAGACACCACAGTGACTTCTTCATGAGCTTTAATTCTGCCATACAAACATTCCTGCAGAAACAATGCAAGAGAAAAACATCCAATCTGGATGTTCCAGCACATGTATTTGTTAAAAGAAATGCATAAGATTGGGACACCAGGACCGTCTAACTGCTGGATAATGCAGTTTTAATTATGTTCCAGGTTCCATCCCCATAGTTTTCTCTCCAATAAACATGGAGCAAAGCAGAAATACTTACGAGCAGTCAATAGTGCATTTTTGCTTGAGGACAAATGTTAAGCATTCCTACTTGTCAGTTTCGATTTTGACTGAAAAGATATTTTGGGTGAAAATGAACAGTAATTTATTTGTAAGCTGCATTGGCAAGAAATCATTTGAGGGGCATTTTACATGGGATATTTATTTTGAAATGGACCCCAGTAGAACGTGTTGACAAGCTTGTTAAAAATAGTATCAACTGCACAATGATGATTCATTCCATTGAATGTTGGCTTTCTCTTTTGTATTCCATGTAATATAAAATCCCTGTATATTTTAATGGCCTGTGTTGTCTTCTGTCCGTCACTTGTGGCTGTATCCATAGTCTTGGCCTGGCACCTATATTTGTTATTGCAAGCAACAATACAGTGTTTGGAAATGCTTCTTAATTTTTGAAAGTTCTATAAAGAGATGGCAATAAAAAAGAAATCATGTTCATATCCAACAATTCATTCTCACGCAATAAATAGGTATGTTCTTGCAAAGTGTCCTAGCGGTTACATTTCAAACCAGCATTGGTGGAGATAAGGGATAGCCTTGGGTGAGGGTAATGCACAGGGATACACTATCAGATCACATATTTTTATGTCTGGAAGAAGGATCGGGCAAAGAGACAATGTACATCATTGTATTTGAAGACATTGATCTTTTATCAAAGTGTTAATTCATTATTATCATTTTTAATTGAAAACCAAACATTGAAATTCTATTCTATCATAATTCTATTATGATCTTTTTCAAATTTTAGTTCAAAAGCTTTCTTGTTTAATTTATCTATTAATTTTCAGATATTTAACAGGATGGAAAATCGGAGAACATAGAGTCCTATAGCTCAGTGGTTAGAGCACTCGCTTTGCAAGTGAGAGACCCGAGTTCAATTCCAGGCAGAGGGCGAAATTTCCTTACTCCACACGCCTAATAATAATCCCTCCAAAACCAAAAACAATAATAAAATTGGTCATTTTCAATCTACGACTATTTGTGGGACATTGCTGTGCACAATTGGCTGCCGCGTTCGCCCACAAATATACAGTCAATTCACTTTACAGTGTGTTCTGTGATGCTCTTTGGGACGTCCTCCCGACGTGAAAAGCGCTATATCAAATGCAAGGATTATTATTATATTATAAATATTTACCTCAGTACACAAAATACACCAACACCATCACTACACTTTAGAGAAATCCTGTGAAGCACTTTGCGACATTTCATTGACATGATAAAACATAGTATGAAATGGAAGGATTATTATTATAAAACCTTATGCATAATATAGATGAGCTGCAAAAGGATAATATTCTGCTAAAGTGCACAACCCAGTTATGCTTTTTTATGATATTTATGGATGCATATTTCGACCCATCAAAAATAAGTTATCTGCATGCTAAATTTTCACTGAACTATTTCACACAGCCAAGTTTGGTGGGAACAGTTCTATGTAACAGAAAACACTAACCTTTAAAGGTCAGGCAAATTGCGGACTGATTTTGAGTTCTTTTCTCTGACTGATCAGGAGAGATTTCCTGACTGATGCTCAGCCAAGCAGTTACACATTAGGATCTCTCTAAGTGAATTGGGTATCTTGAAATGCCACTGAGTCGCCCTGAGGTTTTTTTTGGACCTTTTAGAATGAATTTAAAAATAACGGCTGAAGAATGTATCAAGCATGAATTGGGCACCTTTTCTGAAGCTATGATTTGTTGATGCAATCATTGTGTAGTTCTTTACTGTCAGACAAAAATAAACTTCAGTTTGTTTCTTTCCAGATGACTTGGAACTTTTCTAATTACCATCGGATAATTTAATTTACCAGTAGGGGTGAAGAAGCATTATGAGTAAATTTCAGTATCACTGAAAGTCTGGTCAGCAATAAATATGTGGTTATAACTATAGTACCTGCTGCATAATCTAGTAACCAGAAGAATACATTAGGATTCAGGTGATTCAAAATTCATACTATCCAAATGTGAAGTGTGTCAAGCTCTGCCACTGTTAAGCGCCCCTAGATGCTCCCCATAAGGGTGGGATATAAATGTAAGCTGTTGTTGTGGAAGCTAGACCTTAACCCTTAGAATTCTGACTATGAGGCTACATACACTCCTTCTTTCCCTCCCCCCCACCCACCCCTCCACCTCCAGAAACAGCTTGATGCTGTGATGAGAGGATGATATGGTAGGTATTCTATCATTATAGAAAAGGCTTCCACTTTATATTTCATAATTGCATTTATCTTTTGTTGGCCAAATGAGATCGCACTTCTCAGTTTGGTGCAATTTACATTAGTATTTCAGGGTCTGCAGTTATCCATCCCTGACGCTTAGTGAAAAGGCTGTGGACAGCATTAGTATTGTTCTCAGAAATATCTCTGAATTCTTCAACATAAAAGGATGTTATGTTCAAAGCACTTATCCACCCAAGATAGATTTGAAGCGAATTTTAGAAACCTCCTCAAAGTAGCTCATTACTATTCCAGAGCCTTCTCACTGTTCAAATGGCTATTTGGGAAAGTGGAGTTCACATTGATAGTATTACTAAAAACCTAAATTGTTTTATCCAATATAAACTGTACAGTACTGTTTCATATTAAGGACAGTGACTTCAAGAATTCTGGAGTCATGAGCTTTTTTATTTGATTCAACTGAGTTGCATCTTTTTGGAAATCTTGTTATTCCAGATGCCATTGCAATGCCTGCTAAGATTTCATTAACTGGCTCATATTTCTCTTAACCCACTTTCAGGACTGCCTGTCTGGACCACAATTTTATGAACGTTGTTTTGAATATTTGTTGATTCAGTGTTTTGCCTGGTTTTAAAAGCCAGGGGGACATTATATTAGAGTGACACCACTTACAATAGAATACAAATTTACTCAAAAGCTTTTCTTAAGTGAAATTAAATTATTTTCAAGAAGAGTAGAATGCTATAAATTCAAGTAATATGATTTAATTGGTGTTAAATTTAAGCCCCCTTGTTTGGGAAGGAAAAAGTAGCTACTAACATCTTAATCTGGCAAAAATAAAATTTCCTTTTCCTCCTCTAACAAAACCAACTTGTCCTGAACAGTATCACATGTTGCGTGAAGATGTCATCCTGAAGATGAGGTGTCATCTCGCAGTATTGCTCATTAGTGTCCTGTTCCTGGGCTTTAATTCAAGAATGGTGGAGTGTTGCTGTCTGGAAGATTTGTATTGATTTTGTTATGAATGATTCCAGCAAAAGGAAATCCATTCCTCTGCTTGTCTTTTAGTTCACAGTGACACAAGTCTTGCACATATGCAATGTTACTGTCTAGCAATGGTGATTGGTCTGTTTTAACTCTTAGTTAGCTCGTGAATTTCAGCTGTAGAACAAACATGATAAGATATAATAAGATATTTGATAAAGCGCCTTTCATGTCAGGAGGACATCTAAAACTCCTTCACGGAATATGCTCTAAGTCTTGTGACTGTGTATTTAGTTGGTGAATTTTGTACATGTATTACTTGCTCTAACCTCAGAGAACAAGTAAGTTCCTGGATGGTCTTGTGCATCTCCTAGCGGTTACATTTCAAACCAGCATTGGTGGAAATCAGGGATAGCCTTGGGTGAGGGTAATGCATAGGGATAAACTATCAGATCATGTATTTTTATGTCTGGAAGAAGGATTGGGAAAAGAGGCAATGTATATCATTATATTTGAAGACATCGACCTTTTATTGGAACAATTGACTAGATGGGTCGGACGCAGGTTAAATAAAAAACAATTTTGTTAAACAGGCACACAAAGAGATTAGCAGTGTTGTAGGATCTCCTCTTAACTCAGAGGGGGGCTGCTTCCCCTCACAGAACTGGTAGGTGCTCAGCCTATGAGACAGATTTTCAAAAGCATTGCCTCTGGCTGTTCTAAGCTGACAGACACCAACATGAAAAATGCATTTCTGCAGAGAATTTCAGAGGAAACAAATTCTTGTCACGATGCACATAACATGAAACACAACGGATCCCTTTCAGCATAGCGGGGAATTTCCAGAGGGCAATGAACAGAACCCCTTCTGAAGCTGCTTCAGTTAAAGAGCTGATTGCAGTCCTCACATTTAAATTACAAGTGCTTCTGCAAATCACTTTCATATCATGATTCATACGTGATGTATCATCTCAATCTAAAATCTGGCTGTGCAACAACTTAATCTGGTTCTTATTGGAATTCTGAGCAGAGCAGTAGTGAAAATTAATCTAATGAAACCATCCCATCATTATACTGTGTGTCAACAGTGAACAGTCAGTTAATCAAATAAGTTGAAGTGATGAGGTGTTTTTCAGTGAATTGAAATAAGAAGGTTGACCCAATTTAGAGAGGATCCTTGGTTATTTTATCGAATTATCTCACATGCCACTCAAAAACCTACATTGCAGCTCCTATTATAGTATGATTGCCGCTGAGATAAATTCAAGTTCTTGAGGAATCAAAGCAATATTCAACTTACTTAGTGACCAGGCATGATGGGCTGAATAGCCTCCATCTGTGCTGAATTTTTTTAATGTTTCCATATTTTAGATCAGACTAAAATAAAGCAATGGAGACCGTAAAATACTGAGGCCCTAAATACTCCCTATTCTTAGTAAAATTTACGATTATCGAAAATTCACAAGATTACTACCTCAGTAAAGATGAAGAAGATCCTTCAGCCCATCCAATCTCATCCTTCCAGAACACCCCTCTAACCCTCCCGATCACAGCATCAAGTTGCTTCTTAAATGTATCCTGGCAACCTGCTCATATCATGAATTATCCTCTGAGTAAAGAACCACTTGCTGGTATCTGTCCGGAAATACCTTTTACAACTCTAAACCTATATCCTCTTGTTCTACTGTCTTGGTTCATCATAAAGTATTCATCTGGGTTTACTTTTTCAATCCTACTGAAAATAGTACACCTCGATGAGGGCCCCTCCGAGTTGTCTTCTCTGTAGACTGAAGAGTCAAAGCTTTACTAAAATTCTTAAATTCAGTCTTCATTTGGAAGCTGGTTTCATTTAAAAACAAGCAGCTTCCAAATTAAGAATGAATTTAAGAATTTTCCACAATTTTAAGCGATTTTAAATTTTAAAACAAAATGGTCTGACAGGATAAGGCAATCTGTTGTTAGGAATGTACTTCTAAAGATGGGCATCTGATTCAGCTTTAGTTGGTATTCACTTGTACGGCTAAATTCCAATCTGGGCCTTGGCGTTTTGTGCACATGATGCTGAGAAACCAGGTCTCAGTTCATTAGAAACTCAGTCCTAAAGGAAGCTCAGTTTCACTCTCGTAGATTTGATTTTATCCACTTGCTGCCATGCCCTGAGGACATTATAACCAAACTATAACCATTCACATTAAGTACAGATCTGCTCAAGTGTTGAATATCAAAAGCTCAAGTGTCATTATCAGATTCTTTTAAGCATCCAATTCTGTTCCTAACTTATTGATGGTACACATTAATCCATTATACTGTAGTCACTTTCAAGTGCTGTGCTATCACAATGTACATTGCAAACTCGATTTTGCAAACTATACACCTGTCTGTCAGAAATTATGAAACACTAATTTAAGAAGTGCAAAGAATTATAACACATTTTCATCTCCTTTATTACATTTTGGATATTATATTTCCCAAGGCATCGTCTAATGATACTGTTAGAATTCATTACTTGAACACTTGTAAATTAAACTAAAGTTTAATCAGCAAGTGCTAATGAAATAATTGTGATACTGACACTGAACTTGATTTATCTGCGAGCTGTGTCTTTGCAAGTTTGCAAAACTAAAGAGTGGATAAACTTCTGCTAATCATTCCACCTTGAGAAATATGTTTTTTCCAGAAACAACAAGAAGATTACATTTGTATAGCGCCTTTCACGTCGGGAGGACATCCCAAGGCGCTGGACAGAATACAGCATTTCAGACCCGAGCTGGGGTCATGGGGAGAGAAGGGAGGGGAGGGGAAGGGAAGTGGCCGATGGCATGATCAAAAAGGAGGGTCTTGAGGCAGGACTTGAAGGAGGCTAAAGAGGGTGCGAGGCGGAGTGACTGGGGGATGGAATTCCAGAGGTTGCGGGCAGTGTGGCTGAAGGCTCTCACGCCAATGGTGGGACAAGTGGGTTGGGGACATGGAGCAGGCCAGAGTCGGCTGAGCAGAGGGAACGGGTGGGTTGGTAGGGAATTAGGAGGTCGTAGAGGTAGGGTGGGGCGAGGCCATGGAGAGCTTTGTATGTGAGGACTAGGATCTTGAACTGGATCCTCTGAAGGATAGGGAGCCAATGGAGTCGGGCGAGAGCGGGGGAGATGGGGTCACGGAGTTTAGTGCGGGAGAGGACACGGGCTGCAGAGTTCTGGATTATCTGCAGCCTGTGGAGGGAGGAGTTGGGAAGGCGAACAAGCTGGGCATTTGCATAATTGAGCCTGGAGATGATGAAGGCATGAACAAGTGTTTCAGTGGCCTGAGGGGTGAGGTAGTGGCAGAGACGGGCGATTTTACGGAGATGAGGGAAGGCAGAGAAACATTTAGGCATCTGAATTCCTGATATGTTGCATTCATACCGTACTTCATACATTCATGTTTTATACAAGCCTGACGTTGCTGGATTGGCACACTGCAAAATATGCTGGTAGTGTGTTCCATTCAGCTCTGGGACCATAGCTTTCTGTGCTGTTTTTTGTTCAGATTTGACCTGTTCTCATTCATCACTCTATCTCTCTGTTGTCACTACTTTTCCCCTTTTTGTCCATCTCTCTGAACTCAGGCTTGGTGGCCCTCCTTGACTTTCTCTCTGTAACTCTGGGGATAGCTTCTCCTCTTTGTCCCTCTTTCTGTCTCACTCAGGCTCTTCCATTCTACTCTTCACTGCTTCCTCTTTTTATCTCTGTGGTTTTCCCTTTTGACCGTCTCAGCCACTCTTGATTGAGTTTTAGGATGCTTCACATAGCAATACTATTTGCCGCATCACTGCCCCTGCTCTCATTAAAGAGCCTCATTGGTAACTATTCCTCAATTCAATGAATAAAGCTGCATAAAGATACATTTTAACATGAAGAAGTAGAAATTAAATGAATTGTTACAGTAGATAAACCACCGTTACGCATATGACTTGTGGTTTAATTTGTCCCCATTATCTGTAGTCTCTCATTGTTATAATTTTGCAGTTCATTACTGCTGCCAGTGCAGACAAACAGGGAATTTGGATAGAACACTATGTATTTGCTGCCACCTAATGGAAGAAATAAATATGATATAAAGTTTAAAAAAGGCACAAATTATATTTCATGCACGAATTGGGTCACAGCCTAAACTGCCTGGGTAGAAATGAGGACATTGATACAATTGAAATAAGCAGAAGAGGAAGGAATTCCACCAAAATTTAAGAATTGTGGAAAAATCTTATCCTCAGCCTTAATTTGGAACCTTTTTTCTCAAAATCTACAGGGAAGCGGCTTCTAAATTAAGTCTGATTTTAAGTATTTTCCATAATTTTGCACTCTTAAATTTTAAAGCAAAATTGTTACTCAAGCAAAAGCTCAATGAATTTCAGACCACAGTTCAGTTATTAGTTACCTTCTTTGAACTAACTAGATGGAATGCCATCACAAACCCACACGTTATATTGGGCCTGGAGACAGCGGCATCTTAGTTTCTTTCTCTTTCCTCCCCCCACCCCCCAGAATTTCAAGGCCTGCTTCCTATTAGGTATATCCTTGCCATATCATCGCCAGAGGTGCCTTGCAACCTTAACCTGGCTCCTTCCTCGTTTGATTTCTTTGAGTCTTTTCCAGATCTTTTATGAAGGGACCCTGGTTGGAACATCACAGCGTGAACTTGCGTCTGAAGCATTGGCACCAGTTCCGCACTAATTATTATTCTGTTTCAACAGTCTGGAACCTGGACAGAACTCTTCATAGAAGTGCACACAATCTTTCCAAGGCTTGCTTTTCAATTCATTTTGAAGTTTATGCTGAGAAGGCAGTGATTTTGTGCAGAATTATAACAAACTACCCCCATATTAACTGATATTCTTTTTGAAAACTAGCACAAAGCCAACATAACTCAGGACATTGGAATAGGACTGTCTTGTGTTTGGAGAGCCTATAGGTCTGTACCCATGCCATTTCTATTGTGGAATGCCCAATAGTGTTTTAAGTTTTTATTAATCCCAAGGAGGTTGAAACTAAATACTCCAGCTGATCCAAAATGTTTCAGGTACGGTCATCGATCTGTACTGAATTAGCTGATCTCAGCTAAGGTGCAGTAATGACTCTACGTTCGACCTCAGTGATCCTATACAAAAGAAAGCCCCATATTTGTAGGTGCATTGCTGTGTGCTGGCATAACATCCAACATTCCACCCATTTATCATTATTGCTAAATTTAGCTTGATAAAGAATATTTCACCCTAATATCACCCTACCGCTTCCATCAATGCTATGACATTATGAAATAACCAGCTTTAATTACCTTTATGATACAATTGGCACAATGAATTATGAAGAGCACTCGTATAGCTAGACCCATTAACATCTCCCAAAAGTTCTGTACTACTAAGTACAACATAAATATTTCTAGATCTGTTCCATCAGGTACTGTCATTTAAGCATTACATTTATGGGACCATTTGTTTACATGCTAAGTTTTCGCTATTAACTTGATGAATCTGAAATCTAATATTTCAAAGAGAATGTTCTCAAATGTTTACTGGCAATGTAAAAATAACACTGTTCATAACTTCCACCATTTTCATATTATTTTGTTTCCTCCATTCTCTCACAGAACGGATTTAACAGCTATAATTTTCACTTTCCATGTCATACCAGCTGCATACATATCCTGAACGCATTGTATTTTTCCCAAACATACTTGCAAATTACGAGGTATTTTTCCACTTTTTTCTGTTGGTGCTGAATTATCATTTTAGTAACATTTGTTCTCCTGTGCTGCCTTAAAATCTTTTAAAATGTTTCTGTCTTACCTTCTGTATTTAATCATTTGGTTCTGGATTTGTACAGGAGTAAAATATATTTGCCCTCTCCACTTTTTCCTTGAAAAGCATTCCATTATTATCTGGCGTTCTATTATATTCCTGTCAGAGTTACCCCCTTCACAGATTTAAAATCCAATTTAATTCACACTAGCATATTGGTTATGTGATATTACCATGGTGCAGATGTGAATCTAACCTCTTTTACTGTGCTCTTTATCTCACTTTTTATCCTTGGGAAGTGGCATTTTCCCTGCTTTTACTTTAATATAAGATAAGCTGACCATTGTTACCATGCATGAGCTAAAATAAACTTTGTGCTTTTAAGCTTTGCTGTTAGTCCTTGAACCCGAGGGTCAAGTCATTACACTTATCCCAGCCTTTGCAATGAATCCTTGACATGATGCTTGACTTAGTGTGAACTGGAGTCTGCCATCTTTCATTGTGCTGTGTGATGAAGCATGTAATGAAAATCACTGTACAGTCCAGGTATAGTTATCAACGATGGATCCTCCAGAGTGGCCTGCCCCATGAAGTTGAGTCCATTTTAATAAAACCAGCTATGGCTAATGTCAGTTTATGTTGATAGAAATGCATGCAGACAATCTCACAACCTTAAACATGTCTATGTGCTGATATCTGTTTCTTACTCCACACGCCTCTGTTTACCTATCAGTATGTAGGAACAGTGTTGTTAGTCAATTGTTGGATCACTTTCTGGGGTAATAAACCCTCCAAAAAAATTATATATAGAATAATAATAATTTGGTCACAATTTTTTGTGCGATACTGCTGTGTGAAATTGGCTGCCTCGTTTAGCCCACAAAATATAGTCAATCCACTTTACAATACATTCTATGAAGTGCTTTGAGATGTCTCAATGAAATGGTAAGGCGCTATATTGAATACAAGGATTATTATTATAACCTACATTTGGATTAAAACACCAGGAATTATTGTACATCAATTGAAATGTAATTCAGTTATTTGAGAGTTATGTTTATGCAGTAAGTATTTTTTTTAATTTTATGCTGGATGAGAGTCCCAGGTCTTAGATGAGACTCAGGACTCTGTTGTGACTGATTTCATGTATCCAGATTTGGAAAAACATTAATTGGAAATTGCCTCTGTTTTCCCATGGAGTCTGCACTGCACTCCAGTCATGGAGTGTGACATTTACCGAACGTTTATCCCAATCTGGAGAAGCAATAACCTGCCCCCAGCTGGACACCAAATATAATCACTCAGCTGCTCTCGGAGCAACATGCAGAACAAACCCACTTTAAGCAGCCTTTTCAGAACCTCCAACATATTGCCTGTTTTGTAGTTTTGTTAAGCCACTACAATTGTTTTTTTACACTCATTTTTATTTTATATTTGTTGTGTCTTTCAGCTAACTGCCATTCTGATCGTGGATCAGTGGAACACAAGCAGCTGACCAAATTGGCGCTGTGCCACGCAGTGGGATATTGTTGTCTCCTGGTTCATATTTAAAACACCTTATGCACTGCTACTGATTTTCATTTTCCCTACCAAGAGCAATTATATGTCCAGCCACATTTTCAACACATGAGTTAAAGTTTCTATTTTTTCTGCATGGATGTGATAATCACATCACTTGGACTACGGTATATATTGAGGTGCAGCATATTAATGAACAATGAATAGATGTGTGTAGGTAATTTCAACTATGCAGAACTTTGTATGTGTGTGTGTATAGATACACACAGACACGATGAGTTGGCAGCACAGACACGATGGGCCGAATGGCCTCCTTCTGTGCTGTATAATTCTATGATATATATACATGTAAATGCAGTAAAACCTAACACAAAGCTCAGCATGGGACAAGCAAGTAAATGGCAATAGAAAATGGAAAGTGGGGTTCTCCAACAGCTCAGTGGTAAGAACACTGGAACTCAGCCATAGAGAACTATAAGGTTTCAGTCACAAAATCATGTTGAAACTGTGGGTTTAGTGGTGTATCAAAACAAAAAATTATTTGAAAGGAAATTGGATACTTGTTTGATAAACAACTCCAGCTTAAAGGAAATAGGGAGTGATCAGAGAAATGGATGGGTCGCATAGAGAAAATCACCAGCAGACAATTAAGGGGTTGAATGGTATATTTCTGCACTAAACATTTTATGATTTTCTATATATTTCTTTACACAGAGAATACCAGTTGGAATTGCCTTATTTTCTGACTACTCTATTGACTTCATACATAATCGGTGTTGAGGAGCTCTGAAAGGTGTGCTGGGTGTAAGTTGTTTCAAGATGCTGGCTCTCTAGTCAACAACAACAAGATTACACTTGTGTAGTGCCTTTCACATCGGGAGGACATCCCAAGGCGTCATCGAGCATAGTTCAAGCATAATGTTGTTATATTGGCTGTGCAATTCCATCATCTGATCAGATGACAAAAGAATCGCATTCAATCAGCACTGGTGTCTTTCCGCAACACTAGATGGTGCAACAGGACGAAACATTGCAACGCTAAAGAATGGCAGGAGGGAAAAGTGGGATTTACTTATCTGTGTGAGAAAAGGAGTTCAAGGGAAATTTAAAGAAAGAAAATCAAGCACAATATATAAAAATATGTTTTAACTGGGTTCAGTGGTGTATTGCAAACTGGCTGATCATGGATAAATGTAATTCTTTACTCATACTGTTAAACCCAAACTGTATTCTTCACCTGCATTAGAAGGCAAAATTACACGTCTTAAGGAGTGGTTAATACTGTTTATGCCCTGTGAGCCCTCTCTCCCTCATTGAAAAGATAATGCACACATAGTTACTGACAATTCCTCTATGTTTGATAATCGTGTTTTGTAAAGGGATACACATTTGGCTAGTAAGAGGGCTATACAAGTGTAATTCTGCACAGTGGCTGTGCTCTCCACTGTATTGGATGCCAACTAAGAGTCCACTGATATTTTACATTCAGGATTCATCTGTTTCCATTCTAGAGAGGAAGTGAACGACTCAGAGGGTGAGGCACGTGGGCTGCTTCCGGTCACCTTGTTTTGGTCAGTTCAAGAATATCACTGGTAAAGACCAAGAAACAGGTTGTTCGTTTTCAGGTGGGTGGCATCTTGTCCCAAAATGGAGAGAAAATAAATCTACAAAGTACAATGGAAGAATACAAATACCTTATACAAATTCCTTAGATTAACTGAAGCGTTGTAAATCCAGGCAAATGTCTCTATTTGCTGACATTGCTAGCATCTGTTTTTTTCTCCATTCTGTCTCTTTGTTCAGATATGCTGAGGCAGCAGGACATGAGGGCACAGAATCAGGGCTCTGACAGGCAGTTTTAGGACAGACAGAAAAAAGAGAATTTTAGTTTTACCACAAGGGTAAACAGCAGCTGGAATCGGTTTCTAGGAGGGTGGTAGTTGCCAAGATGCTGGACTCATTTAAGAAATGCTTGATGGTGTCATGGGAAAACAGTAGGATTATTAGTCTGGAAGGATGAGATCAAATACTACTAGTAATGATACTTGCATTTCATATAGTGCACTTCATATCCAGAAGATGTCTCAGAGTGCTCAGAGGATTCACTGTAAAGTATGTCCTGAGCTTAGTGATTAGAACACTCTCCTCATAATCGAGAGGACCTGGGTTAGATTCCTGGCAGGGCGAAACGTTAGGCAAGTTTCCTTACTCCACATGCCTCTGTTTACCTAGCATTAACTGGGAACCTGGATGTCAGTCGATTGGCAGATCACTTTTCCGGGGGTAATAATCCCTTCAAAAATAATAATAATAATAATAATTTGGTCACTCAATCCATGCTTGTTTATGGGACACTGCTGTGTGCAATTGGCTGCTGCACTTCGCCCACAAAATATAGTCAATTCACTTTACAGCGTATTCTGTGAAGTGCTTTGAGACGTCTCGAAGACGTGATAAGACATTATGTCAAATGCAAGGATTATTATTATCAGAACTGTGTATTTGGTAAGCCAAAGCGGCAACAAATTTGTGCACAGCAATGCCCCACAAAAAGAGTTATAAAGACTTCCTTTATCCAAATGTTGCCTATGATTTTGTCTATCTGTTACATTAGTGGGTTCATTTCAATTCATATCAGAGAGGGGGGAAGACTTCTGATGTATTTGTGTATTCAGGAAGCTGCAGATTAAGACCAATGCTCAGGCTGATCGATAAACACAGATCACGGATGAATCTTCCCGCCACCAACCCCCCACCACCACAATTAAGTGCCAGAGATAAGGTTTGTAATGGACATTATCACCTCCCTCCATTTCACCCCTTAGAAACTAATACAAGGACCTTTGTTGGCAAATCCTAATTACAATGTATTTGTTCACTTTCAAATTAATACTCTGGCATGGACCATTCTTCTGTGAGTTTTAGCTCTGTGTTTAGTTACTCAAGATAATTTCTGACTGAGCAACTCCCATCTCTTGTTCCAAATCAACTTGATGCCACATTGGCTAATTATCTCTCTATCTATCTATGTGCTGCCTTCCCCGGATTCAGACACGTAGGGATATTTTAATTGGACTCTAGTTCCAAAATTCACTGAAAGTAAATCGTTTTTAAGTATCAGTGGCAGAATCACAATATTGCTATTTCTACCGTAAACAGAAATGTAATCCTATCTTCTCCCTCCCCCCATAAGTAGTTGTTTACTCAAAATATTGTTCACAATTTACTGTTCTTTCTCTGCATTCTCTGCATTTTAGAATAAGTAAACAATCCTGAACCCATCAAGAGAATCGGAGAAGGTGAAAGTATAGTTGTACAAAAATTCTGTTTCCAAGGGAACATGTAGGTTTCCAAAGTTAGTATTGCCCTCTTATGATTTACACACAGAACCATAGCACATCCATGCAGTTCGTTTTGGATACTCTTAAGCATGGTGATGGATGGGTATCCGCATATTTCAGACCCTTGGCTGACCAAAAAAAAACATTAAACTCCATGGAAATGTGCCGAAAAAGTAGGAACTAACTATGATGTAATCCTTTTCAAATTGTATAGAAGAAAATAAGTGGCATTTCAGTGTGATGGATGTGCAATGACCTGAACACTTTCTTCATACATCGATCCAAAATTCAGCATTTTGTTCAGGATTAAACTGTGAGAATTTTTGTGAATTTGAAAAGGATGCAGTTTCCATTAAATGTTGTTTTCCAGTCTTTCCAAAATTCTTCCTTTCACACAGCCTACAGACTCCGTACAAAGTTGGTTTGTCATGTGTGACAAAGTAGGACAAAGTTCCTACTTTGTGATTTAATTGGAGGAAAGAGTAGATGTGGGGTTAGTCTGTGAAAAAAAATAATTGGTGTATTAATCCCTTTCATTTAGTTTGCCCTGGCCACAAAACATAACCCAGCTGAGAAACATGGGCAGACAGCCTGCTCCCAGGACTCTGGAAATGACTCTTCTGCAACCTCTGGGAGGCAGTGAGAGTTACCTTGGTTAAATTGCCCAAATCTGCATACTCTTGGTAAATGACCTAATCTTATTTCTGGCTGGAACCCATTTCCAACCCTTCATGGTGCACAAATGACAAGGATTTGTACTGGTTAACAGCAGTATTGCACGAAATCGCTGTCTATATATTTGGTGGGGATGGAGGGGGGCTCAAAATTGGTTCAGGGATCCTTATGGCAGAGAGACTGGGCTAAATGAAACTTGTAGGACTGTCAATGCTTATTATGACAATGTAAAACATGAGATTCATTGGGTCTGATGTTGCAAAGCTGATAATCTTGGAGCCTTACATTATGTGGCTAGTCTGCACCAATTGTTTTATGTAGCAAACTCCTGACTTACATTCCTTTGCTGACACTGGAAAGTTGCACTTACAGTAAGTGCTGACACCTTGTGTATGTGGTGATCAGTAACAATTTTATTCATCTTATTGCCAATAATCTGGAAGAATTGTGTTTAACTCTTACTGGCCCGAAGATCTGATCTATGGGACAAAGCGATCCTTCGATCAAATTGAAAGTGATCAATGTAAAGGGAAATTCCAGCAAGTGGTACATGCGATTGGCTGACTATTGTATCTGTCTCTGGAAATGGCTGTAATCCTGTGTTCTACATGAGGCACCAGGTTCCTCTTTCTACAGATTCAGACACAGACTAAAGTGGAGCACAGCATTCCTAATTCTGCAATGTCAACCCCCCAAATGGTGCTACTTCAAATCATCTGTCAGCTTCTATTGCCAGCACTATGGTAATTGAAGCATTGACGTTAGCAGAAGCAATAAACACACATATAGACTTTGTTTGAGAGGCTCTTACCCACTCCAATCTGCTTTTAGTAAAATATAAGTCCTGTTTATACTTTTCCGTCTGTCAGTCTGCCTGTCTATATATGGCTTAATTTCAGTCACCACTTGAGAAATTCTCCTTTAATCCTGAGGTTAGCTTGCTTGGTGTCTTCTTATAACTTCCTCGGTAATTAGCAGGAGTGCCAGATGTCAGGGGAGGGAGAAATGGAATAATTATAGGACTCATCTACTAATGTTCTCAGAACCATATGTGTCTAAATAGATGCTATTTATACACGTGCTGGTGGAGGGTATCATTAATTAGATAAATTATTGAGGTTTTATTCAATTTATTGCTTCTGTCACTGTGTGATCATAAAACAGTAATACGTTTCCACAAGACATTAGAAAATGTTTTTCTGTCGTTCCTGTCACATAGTTTCCCACAATGGGTAATAAAATAAGAGCCAGGGCTGCGCAAGTGAGATTCTAGGGTGTGATGATGACTGAGAATGGCAGTGATGGGTTAGCCAGCAGGGGGGTTTAAAGAGTAGAAATTCTGTGCTTTCAAATTCCAGGGAAAATTCAAACCACGTGCAAAGAGCCAGAAAATACAAGGGGCAGCAAATGAGCAAAACAAAAAAAAAAGACATTGGACCAAGAGAAAGCAAAAACAATAAAATATGTGTTAAAAGGGTGACGAGGAAATCAGTGCTGGAAACGAATGCTTTGAAAACATAATCAAGTGAATGAACTATGGTTACACGTGCGAGTGAGAATTGTGTTTGATTATGTTTTGTTCAAGACAAGCTGGAGGCAGCGAAAAAAGATCAGGACACAGGATGGTTACATGTGCGAGTGAGAATTGTGTTTGATTATGTTTTGTTCAAGACAAGCTGGAGGCAGTGACAGAATGTCACTCAAAAGCAACAACAATTCTTCAATTTGGTACAAAAGAAATCCCCTGTTTCCATATTCTCTTGAAATTAATTGAATTAGTATTCTGTCCCCCTTATCAATCCCGATGTTGACAGCTCTGCAAAACTGCCATGGTTTATGATACTGATAAGGAACCCTTACGAGACCTGGATCTGTTGGCATTTCACATTTTGTTTTGAAACACTGTATTTCATCTTGATGCTTTAAGGATTTTTTTTAGTGAACGTGTATAGTAGTATCTTTATACACTGTTTTGGTGCATAAAACATCGGTTAAAAGAAGATGTTCATGCTTCTACATTAGAGAGCACACAGTATCCTCAGCAAGCATTCGTAAATCTGAGCACTATTGACTAAACCATGACACTATGTATGCAGTTATCGGGTGAGATAAATATCAGGCTCAGCTGTCATGTTTCCTGTGGTCAAGCGCCCTCCTGACACTCGCAACCACTGTTTTCAGGTGTTTTATCTAAAGGGTGAAAATCTCTCTTTTTAAAAGGTAATTTTCTTATCACCATTTCTTGGTCCCACAATATTATGTGTATCTCTGTTCTGTAGTGGCCAACAGTTCCCGCAGATGAAACTGGTAACCGTTGTTTGTGAGATATTTCAGTGAGCAAATAGTGACTGCTGTATTGGCCTGCAAAATACACATTATCTACTATTTACTGTGAATCCTGTGAAACACTTCGAGGTGTCATCTTGCATATTACTATCTTAATAGCTATTTCGGAACATTAATGGTTAAATGGTCACTTGTGAATTTCTTGCAAGATACATCCAGCAGCAACCGCAAGAAATTCACAAGTGCAACACCTCTCTGCTGCCATCACGATCTGTCAGGCAGGCAATTTGTTGGTCTCCCAACACACAGAGCACTTGTTCTTATTCATCTGCTGTTATTCAGGTTTCGATTGTGTGTCTATTTCTTTACTGGGGCTCACAAAGGGAGTCCCGCTGGACTGTGACCAGAACATTTAACACTGACCAATAATGCTGTGAGCATGACTGGTCTGATAGACAAGGGAACACATTTCCAGCTCTGCTGCATGCCCACTCCATTGTACTTAAGACTGTTGGGGGGAAGGGGAGTGTATTATGCAGGATATCTTTGCATATTTTCTCTGACAGACCCAGTGAATATCGTTGTTGGGCCCAAAGCTTATTTTTTCTCTCTCCCCTGTGAACAGTCAATTTCCACAGCGATTTGAACCCACTATCTTGAGAGCTGCAGCCTCTAATTTTCAGCTCTCTTGGGTTGATGCAGGATCGCTCCAGCTTTGTGGTCGATTCCTGTGGTGCCTTGTTGTTTGGCTGCATATTTTCTGACGCTGCTAAATTAATTGTGCATTTAATCAGAAGGCTGGCAGGCTTCAGCATAATTGAAATCAGAAGAGGGGATCACGTGCAGTGGAGCTGCACTCTGAGATCCCCTATGGACCATCTGTAATCTACACGACTGTCAGAGGATATCTACTGTAAAGGGCACTGAGCGTGCTCAGTGCACATCCTGCATCAATGTACAGTAGATGTAGGATTTCTCTATAGCCCTGGACCTCTTTAGCACTAAAGCTGGAGTAACCAAGGCCTGAGGTAGTCCAAGACCATTCAGCAGTGCATTGTAAGCTCTCTCCAGGCTGTGGAGAGCTGACACCAGGCGCACTCAGTACATTAGTGTGGTGGAGGGGGTGATCTGTGTGATCCAAAGCTGCTGTCTCTGCACTTGGCCTTGGAAGCTGCTATTGTTCCTCTCACACAGGTAATGTGCAGCGTTGTTTGTTCTATTCTGGAACATATTTTTTAAAAAAACAGAATACATCTTTTTATTTTATTTGCGGTGAACATCAAACAGCAGTCATTGTTTTTAACCTTATTTAGAATTTGGGTGCATTTTTTAAAAAAATGTTCTCCCCGCCAGCCTGTGTTCAAAATCATGGTTTAAATTGAGTTGTTTAATTCTGTTACATATGATGTACACGTGGCCAGAAAATAATTTTGCATTGCTTGTCTGTGTGGAGAAGGAGGAAGGAAGTCTTGCTGGCACTGGGTTCCTGTTCTGTACTGCAACGGTGTGTAATAAATCATCTCCAGCTGATTTTTCCGATTTTTCTGAGTTTTTTTGTGTATAAGGATCAGTCTGTGCTTCATTATCCTCCCATGGTGGCATCCTTATTATCTGGACAGTTTGGCAGGTAAGGAGCTTTAGATCTAGTTTTGACAACAAGGTAAATTTTCAGAATGTATTGTGATGAGGTTTTCCTTTGGGTGTCGACACAGCAGAATATGTAATGCAGTTGGGGATATGAATAACTCCAAAATTATTGGTGACCAGTATATTTTTTATACATAACAATTTTCTCCTTCCCTTCTCTTGCCTGAAGGCATTTAATTTATTTTCGTTTGCCCTGGGCTGTGGTTCTCTGGGTGCTGGGATCTCTCTGGTACCCATGTGATTGTTTTTCCCTTGCGAACCTCCACAGTGAGTCTCAATAGAATATTCACAATAATAATTATAAACCTTGGATTTGAAACAGCGCTTTTCACGTCTTCTAGACATCTTAAAGCGCTTCACAGAATATATTGTAAAGTGAATTGAATTGAAGTGAAACTGTATATTTGTGGGAGACATGCGGCAGCCAATTGCACGCAGCAGTGTCCCACAAACAGCCGTGGATTGAAGTGACCAATTTATTATTGTTTTTTTCTCTTAAGGGATTATTATCAGGCGTGTGGAGTAAGGAAACTCGCCCAAGGTTTAAGCACAGAATTGGTCAGGGCAGGCCCAAAATTCTGTTGTTATTTGTAACTGGCTTCCAACTTAGGTCAGACTTGAGACATCTAGAAAACGTGAAAAGCGCTTCATCAAATGCAAGGATTATTGTTATTATAGACTTTAAGACTTTTTTCCAAGATTGTGCGCAATCTAAGTTTTATGACTAGGCTCTCAAGACTAAGACCATGCAAAATTACAGACCCCTGGTGTCCCCACATATGTATTTCCTCCAGCGAGGATCAATGGATAGTAATCAGGAATGGGACTCTTGGCACATTTTGCACTTTCTACTCCAGGACTCCAAAGTAATTGTAGTGATCCAAATGTTACCCCAGCTGAGATCAGCCAACTCAGCACTTTAATACCGGAACATCTATTATCCGTACATCTCACCACCTCAGCATGTGGTGCATTTATCCACTGAGTCATTGAGAGAGGCTGCTTGTGACTTTTGTATTCAATCCTTTCAGTCAGTTGTAATTGGAGTGTTTGGACAAGATTACAAGTTACTGAAGGCCACCAAATGCTATTCACAGTCTAAAGGAACAAAAACAGGTCAATGATAACTTTGTAATAAAAATGAGCATTTCAGAAAACGTAAAATGCATAAAAAATTCAGAATGTGTAAAGGAACATTCAACATTCTAGAGATTGTCCTGAGTTTGATTGGTAGCTTTCAACGCTTCAGATTTTGGTTGGTAGCATTCTAACTGTGTTGCATCTCATTCTTTTATTCCTTCCTGATTCCCTTATCAATGCATCTGGAGCCACCAAAACTAAGATTGATGGAGGAAGGGGTATGAATGTCTCAACTATGGACCTAGACCAAAACCAGCAGTACAGTGAGTCCATGGGGGAGAAAGAGAGCTGTGCCTCATTTAGTGTAACAAAGTTGGGTTGGGTGATTTGCATTGGTAGTGGAGCCAATTGCTTTATAATTACAGAGAGTTTACCTGAATCAGGGCTTGACAGGTTTATGTTACCTGGGAGATTAATGTGTGCGTGATAGAAGTAATTGTAATGTATTGCTAGTTAGCATGTTAAACTGGCTTTGCTAACAATGTTATTTCTCAGGTATTGTCGTTTTCTGATTTATTTATCTGAATTTATCTGGATATTATAGATACCTTGGGGGCAGGGAGTCGACCCACTTAGCTCCTGTTAGCCCTGCAAGCTAAAGCCCTAACAGATAGGGTGGTCCTCGCTGGACAAGCAGCGGGAAAACTTGCCATACAGGAATATCAATGGCAAGTATGTTGTTTTAGCTGGTTAGACCCGAGCAGTACCTCAACGCACACTCTGTGATCCCCAAGCCTTGGCTCTTGCCAACCTGTGCCTAATAATTTCTGGAATTAGGTAAGCAGGGTGCATCCCTCCAGGGAGAGAGTGTCTCCAATCCAACAATCTATCTCTGGAAATTCCATGCGTAGGTGGGATGCATTGGAAATCTCAGCTTAGTTTGGATACTCTTAAGCATGATGATGGGTTTCCGCATGTGTCAGGCTGCCAACTGAGCAAAATAAAAATTCTGGATACCTTCTAATTGTGTTGTTAACTTTTTCCTACTATGACCATTATGCCTACTTGAGATTTGACATGAGGCCTTGTATTGTGTTTCTGAGAGAGTGTGTTTGTGAAAATAATACTGACTCAGGGCTATAATTGTGCTACATGGCAGAGTGTTTCACTGAAAGAAATCCTACTGTGTAACAGGCCTGTTTGTGGGGTTGTAAATTTATTTAATGAAATTCAGAATAACTCTATAAAACAGAGCCAGCAGCAAGGAGAAGAATCATGCTTGCTGATTTCATTTAGGTATTTCCCCTTAAACGCACTTCAAACCATTCACACGATTTGCTAGTTGTTATGCATCAGTCATTCTTGCCCTAATTCTAATTGTGTTCATTATTGTTCCCATTTACTCTTGTCATCACTCCCTCAACCAACCTTCCTTCGGCTTCTCTGACGGCCCAATTCCATTTCTCAGATTTGTCTTCTTCCTCCTTTCTTTGAGCTATGCTATTTGCTTGACTCAGCACTCAACATCAATCAGCTTTCTAGGAGGACGTTTCTGGTTGGGCCAAAGGATTTTTGTTCTAAATTACATAAAAACAGCTAATTTGGGAACTGTTCTCCATGCAGTGCTCATAACAACCATCCCACATTACAGTTCACACAAGATTCACCTGCTCCACCCATATAATATACGGTGAAACAGATGACCATGTGCAAAGGAGAAAGAATGGAATAACTAGTATCAAACATTTGAACAAAAACGCAGCAAAGATCATTTGCCCCACCGGTTGAGCTCTCAGTACTTTGGTTGGATCAGTGCTAGTTTTGTCTTAATTGAAAAGTACAACAATAGTGCACTAATGAAATACCTCCTCCCGGGGCCTGGTTGCATTGCTTATATCATTGAGAGCGTGTAAATATTAGTGATATGATTTTTATAATGCATCGCTACACACATTCCATTAATTAACAAGTGTATGTGAGGAGACCTTAATATTGTTTATAACAGGTCCCTATGCACAGTCTCATCAAATTACAATAACCTGGGGTGAGAAGACACAAATATGATTTTTCAGCAATTCATCTGTAAAAGTATAATCTATATTTTGGTACAAACTATACATCGGCTTTTCTGACAGTTTAATGCTTTTGGCCGATGGTAGAATAGAAAATGTGTTATTTTTATGATAAAAAAACGACAATTAACAAACTGATTTTAGAACCAATTGTAGGGTGCAGGCAGAGGTATTAGAGGTATGTTATAGGTACTTTCCCATCTTTCTCTTTGCATCATTTCACAACCTGCCTTTGATGGACAACCCAACAACAACAATTTGTATTATATAGCACCTTTCATACGGGGTGGCGTCTCGGAGGTCTTAACAGTAACCTGACTCTGAGAGGCAGGAGGGAGTAGGTGATAGTAAGCACGGTCAAAGAGGAAAGTCTTTTGGGGTAATGGCACCAAATCAAGGCAACAGATGTCTGCAGTAATTCCTTGCACACGTTTCAAGTGGCTTTGCTTTGTGAGGCTCACTGACTGTTTCCATTCAGTCAATGGAGACCTGCCATAAATTTCTGCCAATTTGGAAAAAAAATTCCTTAGATTTAATATGGTACCATTTACGTTGGGAGAACATCTCAAAGCAAGTCACAGAATTTACTGTATATTGACTGTATATTTTGTCGGCAAACGTGGAAATCAATTTTTCACACAGCAGATTTGAAATACTATAAAAGATTTAATTTGCAATGCTGTGAGTTTTTGCATAGGCTTTAATGAGGCACTCAACAAAAAAAAATTGGTTGAATTTTTTTGCTCTTCTGGTAAAAATGTATTGCATATGAAATTATTTTGAGTCTATTCGGATCTCAATGTTCGCTAGCATTTGCATAAAATGTACATATCTGTCACTGGAACACTGGAAGCATCAGCTGAACCGTTGGGTGACATGATTTTCCTTTTAGTTTTAATGATGATTATTATCTTGTTACTAAAAGTGCTGGGAAATAGTTCTGGGTACAAGGAGCATGCCAATGGATACATATTCTCTAGATCAGACAGCATAAGTGGGTGGAAAAATGAGGATTATTTCCATATTGTTTACGCCAAAGGGTTATTCTTTCAAGGAAGTTTTCATGTACTTTAGGAACACCAACATCTCTATTTTAATCGATATTATTTTGGTTCAGAAAATCTCAGTAGCTTAATTGAAAAAAATATTTTTTAAAAGATAAGGAGCCTTAGGCCATTGGGATACTGGAGGATGGAGGATGTGGATCGGAACGGAATGCTTTCTTTTAGTATATTACGAATATGTATCTTGTATATAGATTCACCCTGTCGCTTTGAGATCTTACAAGCCTAAGTTTTAGGAAATGCAAAAGATAGATTGATGCATATTCCATCTGCATATTGCACTTACTGCTTTTAGTCACCAAATACTTTTGGTGAACTGGAGTTATTTGCCATCACAAGATGAGTGGCTAGTGCCAGGACTGCAAACGGAAGAGACTTAGGTTTAAATTCAAATTCCAATGTCTTGTGGGTGCATTGGGAATCTAATAATGTCAGGGTTGTGTCCTTTTGCCATGTTGTAATTTGTGGAATGATCACATGTGAGGAGGAGGCCAAGTCTGATTCCTGTCAGTGCAGAAGTAAGTAGTGTGTGTATTCCTGCGATTTACTTTACTATTTGCCTGCTCAAACCCTTTCATATTTTTTAATACTTCTATCAGAATGTATTCTTAGCTCTGGTAGATACATCCCCATCTTATTAAAGCCTTTCATCACAACCCCATCCTCTCCTTGCTGATACCACAGTGAATGGCTCTGATTTCTTTTCCATTATAGAGCATTGAAAGCCATACATTACTCTTTTTTTTGTACAAGATTCAAAATGATCTTACTTTGTGCTCAATCTACAAGCCTTCTATCCCATTTGGGTCTAGATGTTATTTATGAACATCTGCCAGTTTAAATCTTTAGCTTCCTCTGTAATGTCTAGCATATACACCGTATCTCTTATAATATATAATAGTAAAGAGTATAATTCTTGTGTTCTGCTTTAAAAACCTTTTGTTGGTTCAACATTTATATTATATACTAAACATCCGTATCACTATCTTCTCTTTTACTGCACTCGTGAATTTTCAAATAGTCTTTAACTGTGTGTTTGGAATAGTGGACTGATGCATCCCTTCATGATAAAGCATTAGATCCTAACAACATGCTCTCCCAAAGTCTTGACTATGTTTAAGAACTCATTCTGTGAAGAGTTGGGAGTGCAAACCCATGCTCTTCACATTTCAATACAAACCAAACTATATTATAAAGGTTAATACATTATCTAGCAATTAGGTTAAAGCAGTAATTTAATCTTGGGCTGGTAGGGCATGATTCTGTTGTTACAGTTTTCTTCATGTGTTTTTTATGATATAATTGGAAGCTGTCAATTCAAATTTCCGCTCTTGTAACTCCATCAGATGTTGTACCCCTTTGTTAATATCCTTTAATAATCACTTGGATTCAACAACCTCTCGTTTGGTTCATTTCTACCAAAACAAACACTGAAGTCTGCTTCTTGGGAACACATCATGTGGTGTGAAGGTTGGTGCTGCCTCCCTCTGCCACTGTCAATTACAATGTGGGTCACAGTGATGAATGCCAGCCCCTTTCATCCAAGCAGCACATTTCGTAAAGGTCACACACTATCGTTAATTTATGTCAGCTCTTCGAAGATCATTGTCTTTCCTAAATCTGGTAGGTTTCCCGGGATTCAATATTGTACAGATCTTTTCCACCTGATTGTAATTGTCACAAGTTTGTGTTTTTAAAAAACTCCCAAAGATGCGTCTCAGGTGTTTACTACTCCAGAGGCTATAAGTAAAGGATATATCTTTGCTGTTTATGTAAGGCATTGCATGGTTTTCTCAGTTTCAGTTCACATACCATGTGTTATGTGTGTCATACTTGTATTGTGTTACTCTGTATGTTTAACTCCCCACCTCCCCCCATCACCCATGTGAATGTGATGACCACATTAAAGTTAGAAAGGAACTCTAGTCCTTCACCCTGAATTAATTCTGGCACCGGGCCTTTGAGCTCTAACGTCCTGTTCCAAAAAATGATGATGAAATGGTAACTGTTCACACAGTCCAGTTGACATCTTTGATCCTCTGTGTGCTGAGTGTCTTATCTCAGTTGCATTGAGTTTCTTCTGACCTGAAAGGTGCTATATAAATTTGCCTTCTATTGTATTGTTGTGATGAACTTGTGTTACTTTTAAAAATGACTGTAAAATCCAGACATTATTCTATTTGATTGAAACTCTGGCAGTATTAACTTCATGTTGAAGCACATAAAGTATTTGCTTAACACTGTTACTGGGTTTCATTAGATGAAATTCACAAAGTTGACGATTAGAATAATGAACAAAAAAGGGAAGTTTATTAAGGTGATGAACTACAAATCCCTGTCTTAAATGTAACATGTGCACTTGGGTTTGGTCTAGGAAATGACCTTTAATCATCTTCACCGGGTTATCTGAGAGAGTGAGGAGAAACTAAGCTAAGGAATTCACTGTTTAAATTGTGCCGGCTATATTTGTTGATTTTTGCTTATGATTTCTGCAGCTTTACAATTGTAAGTGGATGTCACTTCTCAGATTGCTAGGGAATTGACTGCTTGATTATTTATCGGATATATTTGACTCTACAAATTACTCCGCCACTGTGAAGTACTCCAAGACATTATCGTACGTGAAGGACACTCTATAAATGCAAGCTGTTGTTGTGTTCTTTGTTTGTCTTGACACAGTTAGAACTTGCAATACCATCCAACATTGTAGTAGATATCAGAGTTTTAGGAACTGAGCCTTCCTCAAATGGCCCATTGAGCTGAACAATAGCTCTTTTCCAGCTGTAATTACCTCTACACAGAACCTTCAAGTTTAAAGAAAGAGGATCCACTCTTATAAGCCTAAGTAAGTATCTCCTGAATTGCAATTGCCCAGTATGATGTTAGACAATCCCTTGGGGGAATTGCAGATATGGCTTTACTGTAATTCTATGTGCAACAGTGAATTTCAGCAGCCTGCGACTGCTTGCTTGGAAGCATCATTGATTTATGGTAATGTTTTACATATTAAGTGCAATGAAATATTGATGTCACTGGAGACAAATGATCTATATCTCTTGCATGCGCAAAGCCCGTGAGCTTAGGAGAAACCTATATTTGTATTGTACTCCTCTCTGCAAATCATGTACTCTTTCCTGTTTCGTAGCAATCTCAGCCCACCTAGTCCAATTTTGGAATTTTATGTAAACTCAATGCAGGTGAGATGTGAAGAGAAAGCAATTTAAGCTATTTCAAAATGACAAGCTTCAGAGATGAACTGTTATTAACTTTATCAATTGAATGTGGCATTTTAATTGAATACTAAGGTTTGAATCTGCTTAATATTTCACTACAAGGATTTTTAGGTAGACATCGATTTTCAATGAAATGTGCAATTAAACATTTCCAATTAAAATTTAAATAAAAAGTGATCCAAATCTCACCAGATATACTAATCTTTAAGGAAATGGTTTATATTGCATAAAACAATATCTCTTATTCAAACTCATTTAGTGATCACACCAGTAATCATTTGTGATCCATATGCATCTGTTAGAGTAATAATAAATTTACAGCGTATTCCTATTTTACATTTTTATATCGACAGAAAAGTATTCATCAAGGCAGTAGCTTCTTGTTCATTTTTGTTAAAATCAATGTCTCTCTCTAGCAAACAGTTTCAGTTCTGCCCTCAAAAGAGCAGGACACCGTTTTTTTTGGACTTTATTTTAAAATATGACTGGAACCTTCCTGCCAGCAAGTATTCCACTCTTTCCTTCTGCACTGACAACTTTCACATTTCAGGCATTCAAATCCCATTGAAACTATTGTTCTCATCGGCAATTGTGGTTTTGACTATGATTATATTCCTGCCAGAGATAAACCCAAATTTTAAGAATTTGAGGATCCATTGATGTTTTTTACCATTCTAGGTTTTAAGGCACACACCCATTTTAGCCTCTTATCCAAATCACAATGCTCTTGTAAGAAAATGCAGTCAAGAAAGACCTGAATCCACTAACTCTTCAGCATCTCCCTAGGGAGGTGGCTGTTGTTTATCATTGAGACTTACCCAGTCATTGAGCTTTGACCAAAATAGATCCTTTTAGCAGATCTCTCGTGCAGAAGAAAAAACAATAATCAATTAATGATCAAGAAAAACATCACAAGAGAGGTACAGATGATAAAAGCCCATCAGCCATTTGATCTTTTCCCTGCAGAATTCCCACAGTTTCAATAACTTGTAAATATCACATCTCCAATATCAAGTTCCTACCACCAAAGCTTTGAACTCTGACCTTTTGTTATCACTCTGGGTAAGTCTGACAATGGTATAATGTGCATAGTAATTGGGAGGTGCAGTGGCTGAAATACAAAATGTTTTAATTATGGTGTGGCAAATGTAGAAACTAAAGTTTCAGAAGGTCATGAAAATGTGTAAATATGAGAAGTTGCTTTCAAAGGTAACTGAGCTGAACTGTTAAAAATACATGTATTTTTGCCAGGGGATAGGGTTGGATGCCTTACAGCTGGCCAACTGAAATAATGGTAATAATCCATGCATTTGATATAGTGCCTTTCATGCCAGACTTTGCAAAGTACTTTGCAGATTTTATTGTAAAGTGCAGTAGCTGTATTTTGTAGCCGAACGAGGCAGCCAATTTACACACAGCAACATCCCACAGCCATGAAGTGAATGACCAATTTTATTTGAGGGATATTTGGCCAGGAGGTCAGCCTAGTTTGTGAGCCTAAAACTAATATTTTCTTTCGTCACAAACAAAAAATTAATTTGTCTATAAATCCATTTTCAATATTTCTAAATGTATCATTTTGCAAACAGTGAACATTTCCAAATCATTGTAAAATGGTTAGCCTGGACTTTCCTCAACGATTAATGTTCCTGAATTGTTTTTGTAATGTATTGCATTTATTTGAATTCTACCGTCGAAAATAAATTTTCATCATCTGATCCACTCAATGAAATTGCTTTGTGCTCTGGGTTTGACTCATTATAATCATAACAATCCTTGCATGTGATGTTACAATAACAATCCTTGCATTTGACATAGTGCCTTTCACATTGAGCGGAAATCTCAAAGTGTTTCACAGGATTTACTGTAACAAAACAAAAAGACTGTGTATTTTGTAAGCGAATCTCTACAATGTGATGACAAGTGGAACAATATGGTTCTTACCAATGTTGAACTCATGTAAAGTTGTTGCTGATTATCCCTGCATGCCTTGGAAAATTTGACCCCAATTTATCTTATTGTAATACTCATTTACAGCTGCAGGCAATCCAGGTCAATACAAGCCCAAGATTCTGAAATACTTTGAAATGTAACACTGAGTTAGAAAATGGGCATATTTTGCTGCAAGAATAGATTACACTTTTTTTTAAAAGTCTCTCAAGTTCCAGTAAGAATGAAGGCCAAAAGATTTGCCTTAAACCTTGCTATTGCAGATGCTACAGAGTGCCTAGAAAAGCATACTCACATAGTTGCAAGAAAAGATAGCCAGGTGTTTATTTCCATATTAGTAGCTGTTGGAACCAAACCACCCACCCTCTGACTCCGCCTCAGGCTGACAAGATCACCAAGGATCTGATACGCCCATTAGAAATGTAAATATTACAATTAAAACACCTAACTTTTGGTGGGAGGTGCCGGCCCCAGCTCAGTGCTAATGGGAAGAGAGGATATGATGTGGGAATTGTTGCCTATCATATGCTTAGGAGTATTGTTTTCAAACACACATATCTGAAGTCAAAGTCATTTGAATAGAATTAAATTTGGCATTTGATCGTCATTTGAGTGCTATGGAATTAGGAATTCAGTTCATTCGTTAGTTTTCGATGATGATGGAAAATGAACAGAACATTAAGAAAAGACCTCAACATTTTTATAGTGTGCCTTGTTTCATTGTGTATTTGATTGTACTTGTGTGTGAGAGAAAGGAGGAAAACAGTGTTGAAAAACTATTATCCAACATGAAGTGCCAGCACTGAGATCCTGCAGGACACAAAGAGCATAATAATAATAATATTCCTTGCATTTGATATAGTGCTTTTCACATCTTCTAGACATCTCAAAGTGCTTCACAGAATATATTGTAAAGTGAATTGACTGTATATTTGTGGGCGAAACGCGGCAGTCAATTAGAGC
Organism: Callorhinchus milii; assembly: GCF_018977255.1. Classification (NCBI taxonomy): domain Eukaryota; kingdom Metazoa; phylum Chordata; class Chondrichthyes; order Chimaeriformes; family Callorhinchidae; genus Callorhinchus; species Callorhinchus milii. The sequence goes on along the minus strand of NW_024704748.1, from coordinate 15,801,929 downwards.
CCTGATGTGACAGTGTGACAGGCCATTGACTTGTCACCCATATTCTCTTGAATGAATGCCATTTTTGCTGGGTTCAGCTTTGGATCTTCAGTGTTTTCCCTGCTGGTTTTATTTGCGAGACTGGATTCAGGGTTTATGCATTTGTGTGGTCCATGATATCCAGCTGAGTGGAACGATGCAGTAATTTGTACACCTGCCCCTTTTGTCCTCAAGCAAAGCCCATCAATTGAGCCGCTGATCTTGCTCACACAACCTATTTCGATGACCGCCTCCTCCAGCAACACTGATACCCTGACCATCTGTTAAACTTAATGTAACCTGGGAGGATGGACCTAAAATGTAGCCACAGTCCAGTGATTGGTTGTGATGAGGGAATGATTTGATTGACAGGGATAAGATTTGTCTGGTCTCTGAGGTTTTTCTCTCTGTAGAGAATGATGCTGTAGAAACAAGTGAATGGAAATCCTTGAAGAATGTGACTGGCTAGTTCTTAGCAGTGAACGCTGTAGGGTTTTGCCTTGAAGATAGTAATATAGGAGACAATAATTTAGCAGCAGTTCTCGTCAGCTTAAATTGTCAGACAGTTTCTCCTGCAGGTACTCTCGAAAGGACGCTCAGTAAACTGTCCTGTTTTAAACAGAATGCCTGGAGACAAGGTAAGAAATGGGCACCGAGTGTTAACTGCTTGATGCTGGGATCAAAGGGTAGTCCTCATTAGTCCCTGAGGAATAATGCTATAACTGATATTAATTTGGAGATTTCTCAGCAGGAATTTGCTAAGCCTTAAAAGTTCTTGCCAAGTAATTTGCAACAGAGAGAGCTAGTTACGATTAGAAAGCAGCATAAATCTGAGGAGAATCCCTCATTAGGCAGAATTGAGGAGCATAAGTGCACGAAGGGTGAAGTTTAAAACAAGTGCTAATTTGAAGTGTTCAATGAGATAGATTGTACATAGGTCCTCTGCTGCTTTAATTGATAGAGTTTCCAGTGAAACTCAGTACAAGAAGTCAAGGATTATAGTGGACCCTATAAAAAGATGGGAATATTTTTCTATGTTTATAATTGGAATGAAGTTTAGATTCAGAACCTTTTCTGCTTCCAAGGGCATGACATCATATTTTAGATTGTATCAGTGTATCTCCATCACTTCCTAATTAAAGCAAAGTAAGTATATGTTGTTAACTCCTTCGCTCCCCCCTCCTACAAAAGTGAATTGCGGGATTATTTTTCTGAAGACAGTAAGTAACCTATAATATGGTAATTCTTGCTTTTGATATAGTCTTATGTTGTTGAGACATCTCAAGTTGCTTCACAAGATATACTGTAATAAGGTTTTGACTGTTTATTTTGTGGACGAAACATGGGAACCAGTTTGTGCATGACAGTGTCCCACAAATAACCATGGGGCGAGTGATCAATTATATTTGTGGGATTGTTGGCCAGCACACCAGGAGAGAAACTCCCTTCTCTTTTCGAATAGGGATATTTAATATCCACCTGAACAGGCAGACAGGAACTCAGTTTAAAATGTCATCCAAAGGATGACACATTTGACAATGCAACACACCGCATCAATGCACCGAGTGTCATCCTTGACAGTGTGATAAAAAATCCCAACATGATCCCCTGTGTTGGAGGAATGAGCTATGATGAGCATTGATTAAACAAGATAGGGCTCTTTAGTCTTGATAGGGGACCTTATAAAGGTGTATGAAAATTGGATTGAAAGAGTAAACCCAAAACAATACTTTAGGATGCACCAAGATATGGGACATAGTTTAGAGTTGCAAAGAGCACTTTCAGAACAAACTCCAAGAAGTTTTACTTTACAGAGAAGGTGGTGAAGTTGCCAGGAAGACTGGTTGAGGCCAGGACACTGGACTCATTTAACAATTAGCTTGATGCAAAGGGGTTTGTTCTGGAAGGATGAGATCAAATGGGCAAAGGGTCTTCATCCAATCTGATTTTGTTATCCCATCTTACTGTAGATTGAAATGTTTCAACTCCAGCAGTTGCCCAATTGAAATGGGCAACTAATTACAGTTAAAACTAAATCTATAGGATGTAGGTTGGAAATAACAAGATTATATCATGAGATTTTTAATAATTTAAAATGAGAATAATTTTAATATAATGCTTGTGACTGTCAACTTGTCGGTATATGTGTGGTGCTGAGTCATTACCCTTAGATGCTAAAAGCTGGAGGAAGATTTCTGGGGGAAATTCTGTGTAAAGATCAGAACATGAAGACGTTTTGGGTCAGTTAGTTGTGGCAATTAATGTATTCTGAGAATTTAATATTGGTATAAAAAAATGTATTTGAAATGAGGGAAAAACCTATTTTGTTTCTGCAGTATTGTTACTTTGCTATTACCGATGAACTTAACTTCGTAGGATATATATTACACAGTAGAAGTTCATTCCATGATTGACTGTTATACCCCAGTCTGTGTCTCATTATATTTGTTGTATAAGGGCGACTGGCTACTGTATAAAGTAACCTTCCTCCTACTGATGCACACAAACTCCCTTCATTATCTGTGTGAAATTTGATAAAGTGAAATTGACTTGTTTGCTTATGTTACACAGCTGTAAATTCCTGTCTGTGTTGTGCTTTTATGCTTGGCCACACTGATGCCAGTTTTCCCATGTACAACTTGGCCACTGCCCAAAATATAGTCCCAGGACTCAAACACATTAACAATAGAGGGATGACCTGATAGAAGGGAGTTATTTATTCATATTGCTAAATATTTACTTGCTACTGTATTAGTTTTGGCTTTGGCTTACTATTTTCAAAGGTTCTGATTTATAATGAATGTTTTTGGCAAAGTCTGTCAGTACAGTGGAGTCGTGGGATTAGAATTGGCACTTAGTCTGTGTGAAGAGTATGTGAACAGAAGGCACATGTGGGTGAGTACAGTATTAGGTAGGTGGTGTAAATTAAAGCATTTGCATTTGAATGTAATATTAACTATCAGAATCATGTTCAGACTTTAGGCTCTGCTAGGCATTTCCCAATATTACAAGGGTGGGTCTGGCTTAAATGCTAGCATTCTTGCCTCTGGTCAGAAGATTCTAGGTTTGAGACCACTTTAGAACAGGAGCTTGTAGACTAGGCTGACAATCTTGTGAAATATTGAGGAGAGCTTCATTGGGAAAGGCGCTACTCTTTTGATGAGATGTTAAACCGAGGTCCCATCTACTATTAGATGGATGTTAATGATCTCATGACACTGTTGGAAAAGACAAGGGACTTTCTCCAGTGTCCTTGGCAAAAATCTTCCAGATGAATTGATCATTCACCTCATCACATGTGGCACTTTCGTGAGTGCAAAATAGCTGTTGTAGTTGCTGATGAAAACAGTAACTGTAAAATGCTTTCACATGATTTATGTTTCAGATATACCAACTGACTCCTAAAGACAATAGGAGTGAATCCAAGCATATATACCCATTCCCAGAACAGGACTATATTAATTCTAGTGGGTTGAATTTCATAATTGACTTTTATTTTGGTTTCAGCAACACAACAATGTGTTCTGTAAAATGTTTAATTATTTATTATTATATTATAATTATATTTAATTATTTATAACCATATTTGCTCTTTAATTATCAATCTGATTCTTAACCAGATAATTATTCAGTCCTATCTTATAAGACTTGATTGGTGCAACATGCAGTATCAGTCGGCATGTTTCACTGGGTCTGACTCTTACCTCTGGTTTATGGGGTTATAGTTTGAAACCTCAAAGCAAATTTGAGCTTGTAGTCCATAATCTATTGATGCATTGTCAAATGTGCTGTCCTTACAATGAGACATTAAAACTGAGGTTCTGTTTCATTGTGCAGGTGAACGTCATATTTGAAAAGAAAAGAGTTTCTCCAGATTAATTGGTCATTCACCACTCTTTGTGGATGGATACTTGTTGGCACAAATAGTTGTTGCATTTGCCTACAAAAATAGTCACTACACCTGATGATAATAACCTGTTTTATATGTTTCAATATAAAGCATTATAATAGTGCAAGTTCTTTCTTATGAATTGCTTTTGCTGGTGCTCTGTTCCATTTCCCTGGGTGTGGGTGTGTGAGGGTTCTCTCTAACCTTTACTCACATTATCAGCATTCCTCACAGGAATTGGCAGCATTTATTGAAATAAGTGCTGCTCAGTGAAATCAGCAGTATATTATTACAGTGATCAGCAGCCCTCACTGAAATGGAAAAGGTTTCCTGAGATAAGCTGCCGTAGCCAAAATTACAATTTCAATTTATTTTGAATTTGAGCTATAGAAATAGAAAGGAAAAACTGAAGAGCAAATTAATTTATGCCAGTCACATTTGTCTCCTATCCCACTGGTTATCAACCAATATAGGACCCAACAAGTCACCCTTTTTGGTGAAACATTTTTGAAGCCTTGGTGCATCTGACCAGATCTCCCACTTGGCAGGGGGAATGATGTTAGAATCTGGGGAGATAGGTATTTACAAAAAAAGTGAAGAAAGCTGAAGATGGGATGGAGAAATACTTTAATAACAAATAATATGAAATCACTACCACTACCTCTTTGACCTCCTGTAACCCTACTGCCTGGATGCTTCCTCTGCTCAGCTAACACCGGCCTGTTCCATATCCCCCGCCTCATCCACCCCACAATCAGTGGGTGAGCTTTCAGCCATTCAGCCTCCACTCTGTTCTGTTACTAACTTCATCCTGGAGTCCCTAAACCTTGCAAACCTCTCTCCCCACCTTTTAAAGCCCAATTTGATACCTACCTTTTTCACCACATTTTTTAGTACCTTTTGCGCCCCTCCCCAACTCAGGTTCACAGTCAATTGATTGAGTGCTTTGAGACATCCTCCCAACATGAAAGGTGTTATATAAATGTAAATTGCTGTAGTTGTAAATACTTTAAGGAGAAGGGTTTCGATTTGGCTAGCTTCGCCTCTTCCTATTAAAATTAACACAAAACTAGGTAAGCATGTCATACATTTCCATGCAGTGAATGAACCACTAATTGTTTTGCACAGACTCCGTGTAACAGAAGCTGCAGCTTTGTGTATGGCCATGAAGGAGTTACTGTAAGTTATGTAACGGCACTGAGTGTGAACACATTGTCCATTCAGGGGAGCAGCCATTTCCCGGTGCTGCATTCACATAGGTATGTGTGCTTTTCGTAAATCTATTCACTCATATATTGGCATAAAATGCCTTGGTTGCCTCATCTGCCTTCATTTGGCTTGCTGCATTTCACTATGGCAACAGTGGGGGGAAAAATAACCTATTTGTATTCTGACACTTCCAGTACTTGCAGTGCATTTATCAGTAGGAAGCAACTAAGCAAATGCCAGTGTATGAATCCATCAGGTCTGCGCCTTGGTAATGAGTGTAAATATTCATTTCTCCATTTTATTTTCTTCTCCTCACATGCAGGCCTGGAGCAGTGAGCACTCTGAAGCAAGGTAAGAGATCTTTTCTCTTCGTTAGTCCCCATCTGTCTCCTTAATAAATCCATCAGCCTATTCAAGGGTTATTAGATGTTTTCAGAAAAATAAAATGCATTTACAGTTCCTTTCTGGATTTTGCTGCACCACAATCTTTTATAATGCACATTGTTTATGGCTCTGACTTTGAAATTCATGTTAACTCTTTCTCCCCCCGTCCCCCCCTCTCTAAGTTCCTTGCATAAATGCTTAGTAAAGGCATTGTGATGAGGTACTGAACTGCATGTACTCATAAGTTTCTGTGTTGATTCCTTTACTGAGTTGGCTGATCTTGACCAAGACAGTGTTACAAGTGATGTATTTGGCCTTCATGTTCTGGAACTGGTGAGAGGGGACATAATTGGTCTGGGTTCATTTTGCTACTTTGAGTCGAGTGATTAACTGTTGAAAGTTCCTAAATGTTGATGTCAATTGAGGACAGAATAGGAGATTGATGGCAATGAATCCACATGTTCCTCCGTTTCCATCCCCACCCCCTACAAAAGTGGGCATTGGTGCTTTCTTTCAAATATCATGTGAAAAATAGCTGTTTCTATGATGTACTGAGAATCACCAGCACCTGTGAAGTTATACCTCAATAATGATGTGTACCTTCAGGATAGGAGGGATATAAGGAGTTTTGTTACATCTCCAGTCTACACTGTCTCATTGTACCTTTGTTCGACGTGCATTAAACTGTGAATGTATTTGTGGCTCCCTGTATCACAAAGAATCCCTGTAATAAATGGCTTATTTTAAATGCAATATAGCAGACGGTGAGATGTAGAATGTGCCAATTTTGAGTGGGTTTCCTCAATAACGGAATCCATTGGTGACTCCTTGCAATTATTATCAGCATGTCACTCTGACCTGAAGCACTGAAAACAGATCATGTGAAGCAGAGTTGTTGCGCAATCAGCTTAATGTACATCCTGTTTCTTTGTTGAGGAATTTCATTAGTAGTCATCTGTATGTTATACTCCCCACCAATTTTTTGTTATGATACTCTCCACAATGTAGAATTCACCATGCTTGTAATGCTTCTTGACATTTCCTGAACTCTTTAGTACATTAACCGTAATGCACGGCTCCCTTTCTAACAAGTGATTTGACCCCACCGATTGTTTGTTATGTGGCTTCCTACTGATAATCCAGTAGATAAAGACACCACCCAGTATAGCACCTGCCAACCAGAGGATAATAGGTTTGATTCCTTTTCCTTGATGGATTCCTGAGTTAGCTGGACAGCAGTTGTGGTTCTACAATTGCTCTAACGCCTTGGTCTGTGCGGGAGAAATATGAGCCAGGGTTCCCGTTTCCAATCTGTCCAGTGACTCTTATGTCTAAATGTATATATATAGATGTCAGGTGAGGATAGAATTGTACTTGGCTGTAAGCCCTCCTGGGCCATTGTCAAACAGCTTGTTGCTGCTCAACAAGGTCGAAGTAGTACTCACTGGGTTGGAATATGTGTATTAGGAGGAGAAGTAACAAGAGATCACGATTTTTCACAACCAGCAAAAAATCGACCACACTGACTGGTTCACACCTAAAGAACGCTCAAGGTACCATTCAGCTGCTGTTACTCATGGAACTCACAACAAAAATGCACAACTTCAAAAGAGGAGTAAAGCAAATGCCAAAAACAATTTGACATTCTATAGGCACTTTTGCTTTATTTTCCTTGATCACTTCCCTCTGTGTGGCTTGATGTAAGAATGTGGCATCTTGGAATAATCTTCTTGGATTGTGTAGGTTTCGAATCATTAATTTTTCTTTGTTGATTGTACACAGTATGTGTGCGCTAATGTAATCATAGTTTGACTGGGCTGTGGCCCCTCATTTGAATTTATTTGCAGCAGTTGATCTTTCTATTTACATATCTTTTACATTGTTCTTTCTTGGTCATATTGATGCTTTCAGGGTTCTGAATACAGTCGCCTTTCAGAAGAGGATTGCGAGGGTTCATCCCAGTGCAATCATATACCCTTCAACAAGAATCTGTCCGCCATTCCATCTCTGCCCTTGTCAAGTGGTGCAACTCAGGGATATTTATACAGTTTCATGCTACACTTCCAAGTTCTCTTTGAATAGGCGCTATACAAATGTAATGTTGTTGTTGTTGAATACTATTAAATAAAGTTACTAACTTCAGTTATAGAAAATCTAGTAAAATACAAAGAGAACAATGCTGTTTCACAGAATATATCGAATAAGTGTTATTGTCACTATCAGATAATTTAATCTTTCCTCAACTGTTTTGCTCTTAGTTTGAAAGTGTCTGTGCCAGGAACAAATTTAAGAAGTTTCAACTTTATTTCACTCAGGACCACACAATACGGTATATTTACTCAATGATCTGCTGCTGCTGGAAATTGAGAGGGTGTTTTAACTGAGAACCGTGTAGTCAGATGGTGTGAATAACTTGGTTTTACACTGAGCGTCGTAAATGCAGTAGGCGGAGAGTTTGTAAATTGGTTTATTTTTCTTGTGATCTGCATTTTACAAAGCAAAACCATCAAAATCGGTGAATAAAACCAGCCCAAAGTCTTAAGGATGACCATACTCTTAGTTCTCAGAGGATGTGAAAGGCGCTATACAAATGTAATCTTGTTGTTGTTGTTTGTTTATTTTGATTAGCTTTGAGAAACTTCTACCTGCTGTTTATTCACTTGTGTCTGTCTTCTCTGACGAGCTAATCCTTGCCGTGGCTCCTTGTGTTCCCAGGCTTTACAACCCTTCAGACAGTCTGTTGGAACAAATCAGGATTAGGTCAACTTCAATTTCAATTTATCCTCACAGACATAGTATAAACAGTCACGGGAGGGTGGAAGGAGGAGCAGACAATAATTTTAATTGGCCTTTCTCTAAATTTACATAGGATCCACATCCTGCGTATGACTTATGGAAACTGGTCACTGACCACAATGTGATGCATGGTACAGTTCCAGTTTCTATCAAACGTGTGTGAGTACATGTTCTGTTATTAACTTATACTTGCAGATTAGCTCAGATATTGTATTTAAATCCGTTTTAGTCTGTGCCAAATACCAGTGACCAGCTGCCAAGACCTCCATTAACCTTTGAGTTGTCAGTTCATTATTGCAATGCATTTACTACACTTTATGAAAAAAGCTGCTATCTCAAAACTTAGTTATTACAAGCAAGACCAAAAAAATTTAATCTTAAAGGGAAGATATCTCCACAGATGAATATGTGAATTCCACATGGTGATGACTCACAGGGACAGTACATCACCAGCATGTCTTTATTTATTAATTATTCTCTACATTCTTTACAGACGAAGCTCAATAAATAAAAATTATTTTGTTTGATACTTTGTGCGAGTTGAAACATAAGACTCATACTCCCCTAAAATGAAAAATAAGGATATTGTGATTTGGTTGTTTTGGTTTTGAAATGTGTACACCTCGAGTGAGAGACTTGATGTTGGTGAGAGGAACACTTTCACACTTTCGGCACTTCAGTATTAGCATTAAGCAGTCCCTGTGGGCATTTTGTGAGGGAAAACTGGAAGTCCTTGTTTTCTTTGAATATCAGAATTAAACAAAGGTCAGATGCTGTTGTATACATACTGTACTGTCACAGTGATTACAAAATACAGCAGCAGTTCATTTACTACAAACCTAAATCATCTGTACAGTAATTCTGTGCTTATCAGTTCATCACAGGAAGGAGATTCATGTGGAGAGGTAATTGCAAGCACCACAGGTTTTCTATGTAAGAATTACTAGTTTTAGAGCACGAGATGATGGCCACAGTTGTCTTTTTTCCTGAAGTAATTTCATAAATGCATCGGTCTTGGCTTTCTGTTTCAGCACGCACCATTCCTGGCTGAGAGAGCAAGCTTTGACCTGCTCCTAAACCTCTGCACTGTACAACAGGGCATGAGAAAGTATGTGTGATGTCTGGCTCTCCAGTTTTTGTATTGATCTCTCCAGCAAAATCTTTTACTCCTATCAGCCCTGCTGAGATCAATTACTCGACACGTGACCAAAGTATTACCAACCATCAAAACATGATTTAAATCAAAGTATTGATTTAAATGTATAAATAAAGCCATATTGTTTCTATTTCGCAAATTAACATTTACCCACAAATTACAGTCACTGCTATTTCAGTATACCCCATGAAGGAGTATTCATGTTATTACTCCAACTTCTTCCCTATCTTTCCTTGCTCTCCATTCAGTGTTCAACTTCATTGGGTTTCATCTCTAGGTCCTGACCAAGCACACTGCTTCAATGGTTAATCCAGTTCTCAGACTTTTGTTGGTAATTCCTCGCCCTGATACTGACATTCAGTTACCCTGTTGCATATATTACCAAGTACTTAACTGGTCAAGAACAGTTGTGTATTTCCAGTATTGGGAATTCCAAACCCTCTGCTTCCATTGTTGGAAATATTTCACTAAAGGTATGAACCTTGATCCTTCAACTGCAGCTTTGATCTGAACATTTAAGTTGTGTTTATTAATGATGTATTTATGTGATGTTGTGATTTCTCAGGTTGGAGACTGGATGTGCCTCAACATGGGAAGATGGTCCTATTCTCCCTGCTTCTGTTGGTTCCTGCTAGCTTGTGATTGGCTTGGCAATTTGAGGCTGTGTGCAGAATTGCACAAAATACAAGAGTCATGTCTCTCCATGTGGAGCTGAGAACAGGTTCTTCCAGTAGCTCTGCCAGCAGATCTCCAGAACGCCAGCATGTTGCAAGCCCCAATAAACTAAATCCTACACGATCTGATGTCACCATTAAATCACAGTGCCGACTTTCTCCCAACCCAATTGTTCGAAGATCCCACGTACAGAGACGCAGTTTGCCTTCAAATACAAAGATGGATTTCTTGGGTTTTCCTGACAGCAAAAAATCCACAGTTTCACTCATCCGCACACGCTCAGAGACCAACCCCCTTTGTGAAAAATTTCCTACCAGCCCAGGTAGGTCAACTGCCCCAACCTCGCCAGTGTGCATTAGGACAAAACCATTTTGCCCCCTCAATGTGAACAATACAAAAGCAGTGTCCGGATTTGGTCCTGAAGGAAAGAGCTCTGTTGTTACATTCAGTTACATTGAAAAAGCCAGAGTGAAAACTGTCAATCCATTCAGTGTGTCCGTCCTTCCTCAGCAAGCAAAGATTACTGCCTCAGGTCAGCATTCCTGCATTGGAAGAAAAAGCCCCCAAACTGGACCCAAAGTACAGCAGGGGGTTGCTACAAAGATAGTTCATACAAGGAGTTTGGACACAGAAACAAATTCAATGACTGCAACCACCTTGCATAGACCATCCAGTGACAATGGCTTAGCTTCCACACAAGGCTCCAATCCATCAGAAGGGAGGGAAATCTCAAAGAGCTTGTGCGATAAACAGGTAAAGTACTGACAAGGCATCATGTGCAGATTTCATGCAAGATTTCAAAGTTTGTAAATCGTTTCTCATCAATCTTCAAATTAAATAAATCAGTAGCGTTACAAGTAAAACACTGCGGTTGTGTGAGTGAGATAATCGATGAAAGAAACCAACCTGACTGATTACCATTTATGGTCCTCTCTGTCACCTGATGAGATTTATGGCTTTATGTGTCAGGTGTAGCTTTGTGTGTAGTTTCCCAACTTCGCAAGCACTAGAGGAAGAATCAATGGAAAATCTTCATTAAGTGCATTTGAGGTGCAAACACTGTTTGTGGGACACTGCTGTGTGTAATTGGCTGCCGCATTTCGCCCCAAAATATAGTCAATTGACTTTACAGTATATACTGTGAAGTGCTTTGAGATGTCTCGAAGACATGATAGGGCACTATATTAAATGCAAGGATTATTATTAATGGGATTGAATCCAGTCACCATGAGAGTCCAGTGTCCTATTGGAGTTTCTGGGTTGCTATCTAATTCTTTAACTGCTGGCAGCTCATTCCATGTATTACTCAAATTGCATTGTCCCAGTATTTTGATTATTAAAGCATTTTCCTTATATAATAATGAGAAGATGTGTGGGTGTGTGTTTGGCATATGGAAGCAGGTAGGATAATGCTGATGCCTGGCAGTTGTGTCCTGATCAGAAAGTAGATACAACCTTCAAGATAGTATCAAAGAAACTTTTTGTAGTAATAGGGACCACTGGAATTTTACATTTTTCAAGCCCCACACTCATCTTCAAATCCCATCCTGGCTCCTCCCTACCTCTCTGAAACTTCTTACTCCCCAACCTACTATCCGCTGCCACCACACGACTGGCTCCGGCTTCCAGCTTGTCCCTCATGCCCTCCATTCCACTATTGGTGGTCACACTTTCAGCCACAATGCCCTGAAACTCTTGAACACTCTTCCTCCACTGGCTCGGAGTTGTGCTCCACTACTGTTGAGCGCTTTGGGATGCTATCCTGCCTGAGGGCCGCTATATAAATGTTTTTGTTCATTAGGAATTATACTTGTTGCAAATTGAGGGAAGCTTTATTCCGTGATCCTTTTTACTATAAGTGAAGGTGCCATTTTATCTCCAGCCAGGATCCAGCATCCTGTATAAAACGTCTTCTCTGTACTTCTGACACAGGTTCTGCAATGAAATCATTTATACTTTGCATTCCTCCTTTATTCTGACCCTACCAGCTGTCTAGCCTCTTTGTCCCTGTCACGTCCCTTGCCATTTGTCTTCATTCCTGCACCCCTCCCCTTTGACAGTCTTCAGGTCTTTAAATGCTGCCATGTTTATGAAGCAGTTGTGAGTCGATGCGGAGGCACTGGAGCAACAACTTAGACTAAATTCTGCCCTAGAGACTTAAGACTCCTGTGAAATCCTGGAGAATTTGGCAGGTACATGTTATCACGCAGGGTCAAAAGGGAGGGGAATTGAATGCTGAGGTAATTGAAAAAGCTGTGCTGTGAAAGTCATGCTCTCTCTCTGCTTTTTGATTAGAAAGGTCTGATGTGAATAGTTGAACTTGAATTTCTTTGAGTAACGGAACTGACCTATAGTACTCTCACTGTGGAAAGGGTTGGTCTATGGCACTTGAAACTCTGACAGAACAAACCCATCTTTTACTTTGAATGTCGAGTATTGATTGACAACCACCAAAATGCTGCTCAAAGGTAGGACTATGCTTGGACTGGGGCTAAATGGGTGCTGTTCTTCAACTGCAAATAGTGGTTATTATAAACCTGTTGTAATCATGGCGGATTAAAAGTGTGAATAGTCCGAGGTTTTGTGATTACAGTTAAATATTACATTAGGATGAAATTCAATGTCCTGCACTTTACCTGTCAGGAATTCTGGAAGAGAGTGGCACTAAAGTCAGGTCTCTGATTGATCTCAGCAGACGTGAGTTAATGGCAGGAATGTAAAGGGTGTAATTTAGTCCAGGGCTTTCAATGTTCACGCATTCCATAAATGACACCAAACCCCCCCACCCCTTCCACGGATGGAATGGCACCAGTCTTTTACTTGCTGTCAGATTTTCAGTATCATTGACTTTGTGTTTGATTGCTCAGGCAGAATATAGCCTGCATTTACCTCTAGCCCAATGTTTTACTGTTTCGTTCTGGTTTGAAACTTCTGACACCATGTATTGATTGTTTTTTTTCTCCACGGCTGATGTAGAGATGGGAGAGAGGATATTCCAGTGGATTGTGACCTTTCACCTAAGAGTTGACTCTAGCATGTCACTCTGCTCTTGTTACAAGGCTGTACTTTTCACAGCTGGAGATAGGATTACATACAGTATAGAGAAAGCTGTTATATTCACTACGTCAATTCATCAACAATGCTTCATATGACTGTTTTCAAATTAAGTAGTGAAATTGTGACTGGTCATTGAAAGAGTTTATTCTATGAGCATCATTTATTGGGTTTGATTTGCTGGGTGAATATTTTAATTTGTTCCTTTTAGTCATTTTTTTGCTCTCTGCTGAGTTTGTATTAAAAAAAAAGTGAGATTTAGAGGTTTCATTGCAGGTAATTGCAAATCCAAACAGCCAAGTTAAGAGCATCCATGAACTGGGTGGAATTCTCCACTGTTACAATCTGAGGAGGAAATAACACCTGGTCCAGTCACATTCCCAGTCACACACGTTGGATGCTGATACCCTTACTCCCCAACCAGATAACAATCAAAATGCTTCCACCAACAGCATGTGCCTTGGTGCACAATATTTCATTGTGCGTTCAGCACTAAGCCTTCAGACAACACAGAAGAAAACTGTTGGTCTTTCTCTTTTTAGTTTTCTCATCTTTTAACTCTCCTAAGTCCTAAGATGTGTGAATGTTGTGCAGTTATTTTAGCATGAGGGACATGGTGCTCAAGCTCCACCTTGTTACATACAATTAATTTTCTGGATAACTATCAGAAGCCCTTGTTTGTCTCTGCAAATCAGAGTGTTGGTTTGAAATGCTGCTTTGTGTTCTCTTGTGCTGCCTCTCTCCCTTACAGACCTGCGATTCCATAACTTGGTTTGCAGCCAGTAACACTACGTTTGTGCTTTGAATTTTCACAAACCATTCAAAGATGGTATCCCTTTATTCATTGAACTTCAAGTTTAAGAACTTCAAAAAACTATTCAATTTGCAGAGAGAACGGCACTATAAATAATAATAATCCTTGCATTTGATATAGCGCTTTTCAAGTCTTCTACTCGTCCCAAAGCGCTTCACAGAATATACTGTAAAGTGAATTGACTATTTGTGGGCAAACAAATACACCAGTCTCATTCACACCTTGTTGTAAAAGAAACACTATTCCAAGTCAGTGATACAGCAGAGCTGGGCCTGACTACAGGCTGGCACTCGTCTAGTTTATTTGAAGAGTTATCAGGTCCTACAGAGATTGTATTAAATGTGGGAAATTAATGGGGATCTGCAAAGAGAGGCCACAATCTGAACCTGTGGATATTTATGGAATGAAAGAGAGGGATTTTAACTGTGGCCTGCACAGATGGTTCTCACCAATGAGAACTATAAACTAGTTTAGTTTATAGTATTTAGAATAGTGCAGGTTGAGTATGATTTGCAGAGAATGGGCCTCACTATGGAGAAGTCCTGATTCCAGTTTTTTTTTTATGCCAGATACCCAGCAAGTGGCAAAATGGCTGGAACATTTGACTGACATGCTGGGTGTTGGCAGGCAGCAGACCAAAGCAGTTCTTCATAATTGGTCTGGGAATTGTTCTGAGAAACTGATGAGGAATGCAAAGTACTGGTTTCTCAGAATGTGGTTGCCAGTTAAAATTGGTTTATTCCTTTTTGCTCCAGTGAACACCTCTACTGGATTATTATTTTTGTCTGTCTGTCATGGGATTCTTGCTTCTTCCAATTTAAACCAAGACAAGTCTAGAATGTACTGCATACCATAACTATGCTTTGCAATGTGTGAATATTGGATACTATTCTGAAGTTTAAAATAAAAACCGTGCTATTTGGTGGTACTCAAAGGGGTCCCACAGATACTTTACCACACAACGTTAAATACCTTTAAAGCTTATTGAATATTAATAACTGCTTTGTCACTACAGTGCAAATTCAAAGAGGGTATGAAACAAAAATAGATGTAAAGTACTATTTGCATGTATCTATCATTCTTTCTTCCCTCGCTCTCACAGTATGTGAGTTGTGTGTGAGCAGAGGGAGATATTGACTATCTTTATGACACTTACTCTCGGTTTGGTCATTTGTCTTAGTTTCTGAAGCGAGATTCTATACAGCTGGTAAAATTATTCATAAGTGATGAGCGAAAGGAACCAGGAAGTTGAGGTGTACAACTTGTAAATAGGATCAGGAGTTCTGATTATCCATTTCAGGAGCCTTATTCAATTGGTAATTCTATTTGAACAGCTCATCATTTGTTGACCCTTGAAGTTCGGGGCATGTCAACAGAAGATTTTTTTTACCCCAAGCAAAAATCTGAACACAGATCAGACTCAACCCTTAGTATAAAAAGGACAGTTCTCTAACTAACCTCAATGACCAAGCTCCAACAAAATTACTTACTAAGTTCAGTAATATTCAATATGAAGGACTTCATGGAAATTTCAGGATATCAATCCAAATATTCTGGATGTAAGGAAAGTAACATCTAAGTTGGTCAATGACCAACAGTCTCAGGTGGACTGTGAGGTTTTTAGGATTTAAGGTTATGTTTATGCCCAATTTTTTTCTGTATAACGTGAAAAGGAGATGGGAAGGTACATGAAGAGAGATTGCTATAATGTGGAAGGATATGGTTGACTTTTAGAGAGACTCCGTATATACAGCTTGCACTATTTTGCACAGCATTTAATTAACTTATTTGTAGTTCACTTTGCATTTTGAATTGTTCTTGACACGTTATGCCTCCAAATGACAATACCTGAACATTACCAAGGTCAATTGATTGCTTAAGGTAAACTCTGATACACTGAAAGATATTGGTGTTTCAGCTTGTTTTCGAATGACATGAATGGATAACCATCATTGTAATGGAATTACAAACCACTTATTGAGTGTTGTACCTTTTGTTTAGCTCATACATTATTGTGCTTCTTTTAGATCAATGAAAATTGGATTCTTCCAGTTAGAAATTGCTTAATTTGTGTAAACCTTGACTGATTCATAAAATTGATTGTTACTGTAGAACTGAATGAACACTCAGCAAGATAAAGTCTAGTCAGTCTCATTGGTGTTATGTGTGAAGCATCCAGTCAATTTCAAGTCAAGCTGTTATCAAACGGCTAGTGTTATGTGTGAAGCATTCAGTCTGTTTCAGGTCAGGCAGTTATTATAAAAAGGCTAATAATGCAGTCAATTACAGGCCTTTATAACAACAACAAGAAATCAGCCTGCAGCCTAACTTAAGTTCAGAGCAAGAATTCAGATATTTATGAATTCATAATTAAAAGAATGGCCTTAAGATCAAAAGGGGCATTCTCACCACTGTAAAAATGCTGCTTTAAGCCTAAATGGACAGTTCTTTAAACGAAACCGCACACTAATGTGAATTTATGAGCATGTTTTGGAGGACTTGCAATATATTAAATTAATTCCAACATGAAATGTGCTATGTCAAATGCAAGGATCATCATTATTGTTATTATATGCAATTACTTTCACCACTCATTTTTATATCATATAACAGGTTTACTTTCATTATTGATCTGTTATACAAAAAAATGGAAATAAAATGTTTTAAAGATAATTGTTAGAAACAGCATCTTGTATTCTGACTGAAGCGAATCTGAGAGAATGCTGGAACACTTGAAATATTATTAAATAGTTATTATACAGCTGTTTCCCATTTGCTCACAGGGCAGGAGGGAAGATCTGAGGAATACTGTGAATCATCCCCAGGCTACCCTTGGTACATGCCTCCATGTCAGTTCAGAACAACACTGAACATGCAGGTCATCTGAGGGACATGTGAATATTTCATGTCAACTTTGTTTGCCTTGTATTATGATTGTATTTTGTAATTTTTATTGGTTACAACAGTAGAATGGGAGAACATCAGCTTTGCAACACTACATTGGGCTAGACTGAGATTTTAAGCAAACGGCAACATCCCTAAAGTTGTGTTGTGAGGCATGGTGTTTTTTCAAAAAAAAACAGCTTTGATTTCAATGGAGAGATAGTGATCTATCTATCTATCATAGTTGGAAATGTCATTTTGCTTGAAAAGATTAAATAGTCTGCAGAGTCCCGGATAGGGATGTTTTTCAACTGATTTTTATTTGTTAATACATGGGATTTGTGTGCTTTTATTTTTAGGCTGACCCTTGTGTGTGGCTTGGAGAACACTCTGAGCTTGCTCAGCGCATTGCAAAAGCTAGACGGGAATTCTTTTATGGAATATTAGAACCACAATTCAAAGGTAAGAGTCCAAAGCAGGTAGCATTACCGACAAGAAATACATGTTTATGAACATGAACGTTGTAGGACACTTCTGCCAGCTGAAGTTCTACTGTAGGGCAACATGGCAATAGGGATGGAGGCAAATGGCAGATGCCACACATTGAACTCACGTTCTAGGCTGACACTCCAATGCAGCACTGCGTTGTTGGAGGTGCTGTCCTTTGGATGAGACATTAACCCGACATTCTATCTGCCTGTTCAGGTGAATATTAAAGATCACACAGCACTACTCAAAAAGAGAAAGGAGTTTCTCCTGGTATCTTGGCCAACAATCCCACAGATAAAATTGATTATTCACTTCATGCTGTTTGTTGGACCTCGCTTTGCGCAAACTGACTGCTGCATTTGCCTACAAAATACACAGTCATCACACTTTACAGTAAATCCACTGAAGCGCTTTGAGGCATGCTTCTGACATGAAATGTACTACATCAATGCAGGGATCATTATTATTATTATGTACGTTCATTTTCAACACTCATGTGTTATACCATATAACCTCAATTTAGCTTGATGTTTCACTTCCGAATATTCTTGCAGCTAATGCTAAAAATGAGCATTCACCAACTGATGTTGCAACCAATGAAACACGAGAGAACAATTTGAAGGTACATTCTACTGATGGACCTTCTGGGGAGCAGCAGCACAGTGTCAAAGAGAGCTCAACTGAGATTAGTGTTGTGAAAGCCACATCTTCTTCAAATGGGACTTCAAGAGAAAGTGAACCAAGAACCACAAGAGCGAATAAGTACTCGGAGACTGATCTGGATGCTGCACCAATCAGGTGTTATCAGGAAACCAACCTGGACGAAGTCATGGCAGAAGATAATGTAACGAGTCCAGAACTACCAGGACAAAGTAGCAGCATTCATCATTCAACAAATCCTGATGATAGTGCTCAGATTGATCGTGATGTTGATTTCGTCAGCCGCTTGCCAGCCGGAACTACCGGTAATCTGCATGAGTATGGAGACAAGCTGAATTCTGATGCTGCAGGAGATGAGGTGTTTTCACAACCTGAGTCTGCAACTGACAACAGGTAATCTAGCCTTTCAAGGTTTGGTCATGTTATTTGTGCTTGATGTTATGATTTATAAACAAAAGCACTGGGTTTATTTTGTTAAAATGTAAACTGTAGCATTGCCCTTTAAGCGTAAGTTTTTATTTCAGTGGATAAGCCAGAGGTAAAGCTTCTTACCTATGAGGAAAAAAATCATGTTGCAATTTTTAAGAGGTTCTGAAGGTTTGTGCTTTATGACGAAGCAGATTAGAATGTTTTGAGGTCTCAGTCCTGCTCCCCCCTCGCTCACCCTCCCTTCCTACCCCTGACTGCCTAGAATCAGAGGTGAGGAGTTACTGAGCTGCAAGAATATAAACCAGCATTCCCTGTTCAGGATCTCAGCTACTAAAATGTGATTATCGTCAAATTTAATCCTTTTATAAATGTGATCTATTGTCCCACAACTAAGCAGATTTTCCAATGCCCTTAAGTACAGAGAAAAGTGTTGCACTTCAATTTAATATGAAAACTTAAAGGTGTTCTACTAAATTGCCATCTGGTGTTGTCTGTGCACCTACAGGAATCTCACATTTTAACTGTTCCTGTATCTTATATTCTGAAACTGCTGGTCATCCTGAGAGCAGCCTGTTAGAATCAGCTACCCACTGATATCATTGAAGTTTCTGCATAATAATTTAGTAAATAGCGTGGATGGGCTGTCATGTCATAGCATGCACAGTTCATGACATTGCTCTCAGTCACTGAATTTCTGACATGGTATTTAGTCCTTTTATGCCCAAAATAAGAGCTTAACAAAGTTTCTGTTACGTGCAGTCACTGTATATTTGTAGGTGAATTTCTTTAACGTTAGCTTGCAAAATTCCCTGCAAGATGGGTTGGGAGGGATGGGGTTTAAGCAATATACAGTTTTATCCTTTGAAAACGTTTGACACAGAAAAATATTTGGATCTAGAACAGGCAATTCTGAATCAAGAAACATTCTCTACACTCTTGCCATTTGTATGCAGAATTTTTAATTTTTTTTAAGTTGTCCAATTTTTTCGCCTGCCTCTATTGAAGAGACTCTATCTTGCTGGACTTTACTTTCCACAGGCACTGGCTGCCTGAGACATCACTGATGCTTTCTTCATGTGTGATCCTAGACAAGCTGTTTGGCCATGATTACATGTCCACTTTCCAGCAGGGCTCTGCCTGTATAGTGATCAGGAATGGTATCTCTGGGATTTGTTTTCCTCTCCCTCTTCCTGGACGATGAGACCAATTATAGTGGTTCACCGCTGCTCTGGCAGAGATCAGTTAAACCCAGCATTCAAATGTCAGACTGTAAGGCTTTGTGCTACATCTTTAGCCACTGGGCATCATGGAGCATTAATTTCATACTGGGTTTTAGAATTTTGCAGTCTATACTAGTGGATAGAAGACTCTGAAATATTAAAGAAAGAAAGTAATTGCTTGCTGATTGGTCCTCTGCAAAATTGTCCTTGGAAGCATTGCAGCATTATTAAGAGCTACCTCTTGTTACTTTATTAGAAAATCCTGAAAAATGTAGCAGATAAGATCTATTTCATCTCTTTACCTTCGTCCCTCCCCCTCCAGATCACCAGACAGAGATGTCAAAAACATGCTTCCCTCTATTGCCTCAATTTATATTGTCCGTCGCTTGTCTGAGGATGGTACTGATACTTTCAGCAAACAGTTTGAACGCATCTTGGAGTCTCATCGTGCCAAAGGCACATCTTATACCAGCCTGGACTCAGTGGATGTTCTGTCATCTCCAGCTCGGAACCATGAGAATTATTTCACCTTTGACTTGCCAACTCTGACTCCAGCAATCCAGGAACAGATTAAAGAGAGTGCCCGACTAATTGAACAGAATTTTTTGCCGTGCGCTCATGCTCATGATGAATCATGTGCAACTTCTACCCATGGTTCTGACTGGCCAGGTAGCCCCAGGCGCAAAGAGATAAGAGCGCAGAGAAATCAAAATGTCAGTCCGATGGTGGTTTACAGTAAATCTGAGAACTTACTGACCAGGTGCCAGCTGTACAGAGAGGACAACTTTATCAAAGTGGAAATAGAAGATAACGATGAGCGAAAATCTGATTTCTCTTCCAGGTAGGTCAAATCATTCTGAATTGGACATCAATGTGAGTTATTAGGTGATAATGTTTGCAGAAGCAGCGGGGAGTGGGTTCATCTTACTGTTTCCTTTCATAATAGCAGATCTTGGGTTTCAAATCTCTTCCATGCCATGTTCTCCGGTGTAAATAAGATTGGGGACACTACACATGGTCAAAGAGAAAAAAAAGTTTGTTTTAAAATTTTCTACATCAATAAATATAATTGTATGCCATATTGTTCCAAAATCTTCTGATACATTTCACCAATAACTATGATGTTAGGTACATACACATTTCTCCATACTATATGGGTTCTTGTTTTGGGTTGAGAATGTTCCTCATGACTTCAGTAATGAAGTGAGTTCTTAGCTTTCACTGCATCATAAATATATGCTTCGCTGTCTACTGAGTATCTTGCTGCAGATATTTTGATCTATGGGCATTAGTTTGCATCGGTATGCTTCTTCAACACCACAGTTTAAATAAAAATGTACAGATGTCTGGAATCAGTACCTTCTTTTTTTACTTCATGTGAAATCGATTTTGAGGTGTGAGCTACTTCACTGTACGAAAAATACAAGAATGTTTTCCTCTCCTATATTGGATGTGTGCCTCACTCTCATCTGTTTGATGTGCTTTTCTGCCCCTAAAAGAAGAGCAATATCTTCCTAAGCACTATTGGTTTGGAGAAGAACCAGGTGTGCATGATTCCTTTCATCATAACCTCAGCCACAAGTGCTGTCACTGATGCTTAGACATGACTTACATCAATGTAGTGTGTGCTTAGCAACAAAGTATGCAAAAATACTGTGTAACATAGGTGGTTCCCTTTTATACTTTCATACCAGTTGCTTGACATTTCTGATCAGTCCATTTGTAGAAACAGTTTTGAACTTTAGCTGAAGCTTTATCTGAATTTTTCACAGGAAATTTAGAATAAAGAATGAATATTTCCCAGTGTGCCTTTCCAACATTCCAGAAGATTTGCCCCAATTATATTGCAAATATTTCAACAATGATCTGTTTCCAAGGAAGAATACTACAGAGGAACACATTCTACAAAACTCACCTGGAGTCACCATTTATTAGCATTTTATAATGGCATGCATGAATTTATGATCAGCTTTGAAACAACGTTGCATGCATAAGCCATAAGACAAAAATAATTAGTCGGGCCCTCACCCAACCCCAAGTGCCTTCCTCCGTAAAGACCACCCTCCGTAAAGAAACACCTTGATGTCTGCCCTAAATTTCTCTTCAGCCCCTTTTGCCCTCTTGTCCTGCTGCCTTAGCAAATCTTCTGGAGTGTTGGAGAGGGATGCTGGTAAATATTCATCGTTTTCAAAATTTCGTCATGAAAAATTCCAGCAATGCATAGATTTGAGATTTGAATGTTTTACTTTACGTCGAGCGCTCTTTTCTATCCCTTAAATTGGATTCTTGCCATAGTTATGCCATTATCTGATATTGGATAGCGATCTCTTCTGAAAGTACCATGTAGACTGCAAACTTCAACCAGTGATCAATCTATCTTCTCCATCACTATTCTAATCATTAATTAAGTATAAAATTCTAGGCATAGTTTAGGCCACTGAGTATAGTAACAGGATATTGACTGCCAAGAAATAACTAAATACAGTTAGAAATCTGGGGAGTGTGTTGTGTGCAGTGGGGTGGGGTGGGGGTGGGGGGTAGGTTTTTGCTGACTAAGACGCGATAGGTGGAAAGGGTCACTGGAATGAAAGACCAAAAACCAGAGCATGGAAATGATGGAAATTAATTATTGAACAAGTGAATTATTGAACAAGTGAATTATTGAACTCGTGAACCATTGAACTAGTGTACATTTGCATATCAGCTATTCATAGCATCTATCACAAAATAAAATGACATTAGACAGTTCAGCTCTGACCCACTTCACTGTACTGCTAAGGTATAAGATTTTGATTTATATCTTAATAATTCGTATGACTGATTATCACACTATTAACCACAGTGCTCCCATCAACAATTGGTTAATTTACCAGCAGGAGTGAAATGTCTCTGGAATTCCTATTTGCTTGTTCAAGCAACAAAGTCTGACACTTAGCATTGCTGTTCACAGCTTCTGGCTCCTGAGATGAAAGCATTTAGGTTGGAATGTAGTAAGAAGCACAGCAGTAATGGCCATATTAAGCCAACAGACATTTCCTTTCAGTTCATGAAAACCCTTGCCAATCTGTGAAATTAGAGCCAGTGAGTTCCTCAATCACCTGCTGTCTCAGGCATACAGTGTCATCTCCATTTGCTCTCTCCTCTACCTCCATAGTGCAGGTGTCCTAGAAACCGTTCTGTCTGAAAGGCTCATTTTGAGTTCTGTAGGGCTGCATTGTGCGAGGAAGATTACATTTTCACTTTCAACAACAATAACAACTTGCAGTTATATTGCGCCCTTCTTGCAGGGTAGTGTCCCAGAGTGCTTACTTTCAGTTATTTCAGTATGATGGAAGCAGTATTGATTGTGTTTCTGACAAATTAGAATATGGCAAATTTCTGATTGTTTTTGTGTGGAATGTCTGGAAATGGCACGCGATACCCATTTATACAGTGCAGATTTATACTGTTAACAGAGGACATTATATACGCTGGCAGAAAAGTGGGTAAGATAGAGAGAGTGAGGTGGATTGCTGCAGGCATTACAGAAACTGCCAGATATTCCCAAAATGTATCCGCATCGTCATATGTAACAAATGGGTGAAGGAAGACGATAGAAAGATACTGTCAATGTCAAGAGCTTGTTCAAAATGATCGTAACAAACAAGAGGAAGGTTCAGAATGGAACAGAAAGAAGACAGTGGAGCCTTTCAGCCTGGAAGCTGCAATAAGCCAGAACTCAGGTGGAACACAGCAGTACATCAGGCTCAGAGGAGGAGGCACTTGGGGTTGGGTAAGGGACCGACTACTTCTTTTTGCCTGATGGCTTATGCATGCAACGTTGTTTCAAAGCTGATCATAAATTCATGCATGCCATTATAAAATGCTAATAAATGGTGACTCCAGGTGAGTTTTGTAGAATGTGTTCCTCTATAGTATTCTTCCTTGGAAACAGATCATTGTTGAAATATTTGCAATACAAATTCTAGTTGCATGTTGCGTAGTCTATGATTTGGATGGAGATGGCCTGTTGCACACACTTACCCAGACCTTTCTCTCACTTTCAGCTGCTGCTGGGCTATCACCAGAGAGGGAAGAGGAAGTGACGATGGTGATTCCAGGTGAGAAATGATCTTCAGCTCACTGACCTGAGAACAACCACTGTCTCCCATTACCAGGCAGCAGGTTGTTGACCAGCGAGGTCAGGACATGTAATAAGAGCAACAGAAATAGGAAGAGCTAAGTGTTGGTGTGAAGAGTGGACCTGCAGACAACCATTCACACTGCAGTGATGTTGGCACTTTTCCTCCACAGTGACAAAGGCCTGATCTGTAAGATGATCCATAATAAGTGTTTATCAAAGATTTATTTCATCTCACTCGTCAAAAATAAATGCACAGTTCAGCTTGTGTGACCTCTCCCAGGATGTTGTTTCCCCAGTCAATTGGTTAAACCAGTCTATGAGGCCTTCATTACCCTTCCCAGTTCCTTCTGAATGGAAATGGCATGTCAGCCTTCACTCAATGAGGACAATCAACCAATCCACTCTAGCCACAAATCCAGAAGTCACTGGGAACACTCAGCAGGTCAAGCAGCATCTATGGAGAAAGGACAGTGAGTCAACATTTCGAGTCCACGATCCTTCGTCTAGCCACTATGTAACTATACACCAGTAAGAGTAAATGGACAGTAAACGTACGCATGTATCAGAGAATTAGAGATTTCCACACCAACATAATGTACTTATGCATTCACAGCCTGGTTCAAAACTGTTGAAAGTCATAATGTGAGATAAGAATGAGAGTGAGTGTAATGATGCGCAAACTGTGACAAAAAAATCTGACCAGGGGATACACACATACACCACAGTTAATCAAAGAATGAGATGTAATTGGAGAGAGAAGATAAATTGAGGCTCAGGCTGGGTAAAGAGGGACTAAATGAAATTAATTGTCTATTTGTAAAATTAATTACATAGAACCTTAAATCTAAATGAATCAGATCTGCCCTCAAATAATGAATTGGACCAGAGCTTTTGATCCATTGTTCTATGAATATCGTTCTGTTTCCTGGGAACTTTGTTTGGTGATAATATCGTGTTTCTAATTCTGAGGACCAGAATGAAAGGAGAGGCTATTATACAGAGAAAGTCCAGAGAAGAGTTACCTGGATAATTTTAGGATTTGAAATTCTGAGGATACACTAATAGAACTGGACTTATTCTTGTTGAAGATGCGAATACTATAGTGAGAAACCAGCCAAACCAGGAGGTTATCAATATGTTAGATTATTGGACAAAACCCGGTTATCCCCCAGTGCCTTCGCCTTGCTTCCTCCCTTTCCTCCTTCAAGGCCGGTCTCAAGACCTTTCTCTCTGACCGTGCCTTCAGCTCCCCTCTCGACTCCCTACCCCCTCCTCGCTCCCTCCCTTCCCTCCCCTCACCCTGACCATTTCCCCCTTGCTCGGGTCCTGACCCAACTGTCCAGCGCCTTGGGACGTCCTCCCAACATGAAAGGCGCTCTATAAATGGAATCTTGTTGATCTCATTTGAAGGCAAGAGGACATTTAAAACTAGCTTGAGAAATCAGCCATCAGAATGTTTTTTTTCAACATGATGTTGGATAATCTCATCAAAAGCAATAATGCTACGATAAATCGTTTAAAAGGGCAAATAACTGGTGAAAGTTCTTGGGTTAAGTATATTAACGCCTACCTTTATTGGAATTAAATTATAAAGAGTAAGTCCCAGATATCAGATCCACAAAGGTCCTTTAATTAGGTGATTGATGCTCCGATCTATATAGGAAGACAGAACAAAATGAAGAAAAGATCTTTGGTTTTAGTCTGCGGGAATCCTGGCTCCTTAATAGCATTAAATATTTCACCAGTCTTTTATGTGTACAGACAGGTTTGGAAATTCTCATTGATATTCTGCTGCTTAGAATGCTTATTTGCTTTTAGAAGCTGATATAAATGGCAGCTGTGAGTGGGTTTGAGTCGTTCATTAAATGTGTTCGGAAATTTATAAACACCCTGTATTAAAGGGAGGGGGAAAACCCATGACTTCAGTTCCTGGCATTCAGAACAAAACTCCTTAGAAACTAACAACTCTGACCTTGGAGGATGGGTACTGGAACATTGTGGCAGACTGGATGAAAGCAATAGTGGTGAGTTTGAGGCAGATTCAAATGAGTTTTTTTTAAAAATATTCAATTAGTAGCAATTTTCTTTCTATCATGAAAATTGCAGGTTTGGGATAAGTTAAAATTGTATCCTTCTGCGGGTTTTGTGAGGAAAATAGATGTAACCAAGGATATATTTGCAATTAAATAAATGTTGGTTCTGATTGGAATTGTAACATTTTAAATAATAAACCTCAAACATTGATAATGGGAGAAATAATTTGGGGGAAGGTTACGGTGTTGATGGGATGATGATCATTTCGCCTTTTGATCATATCGCGTTTATCATGGAGCTCCACAATTTTGTGTTTGATGTTGTGTAGTTTGAATTCTGGCTGAGGTTTAGGCTAGTGATGGAGGTGAAGGCCACAGAATTTCTGGTCTGCTGAGTTCTGCTGAGATAATCTGATGAAATTGGAATAAGTACTGGCTGGACAGAGTTTTTTTAAACTTATCCAACTCTGATTGAGTTCTGTTCCAATGAATTAATGAATGCAGGTTCTGGACTCAGTACTTGCCAAACTCCAGAAGGATCAAGGCATGAGGTGAGCTTATTATTTGGGAAAAGAAATTGAAAATAAGATTGGGTTACTTAAGAGGAGAATGGAAGCTTGGATAGGGCTTTAATGAGGAATGATTCTGAAGTATGTTTAACGGCAAATGAACAGCAGTGTTATTTCACAGTAATCCAGCGCAGAAACATCTTTGTGCTAGTGAAGCTGAAAGACATTTCAAGGTGACCCTATTAGAACACACCCTGGTTGGTTTACTTATAGTATGGATCCACTGTGGGCTTGCTCTACACTGCAAGCATGGTGCAGGAAGCACACTGACGTCATTTGAGAAAGAAATATGTCAGCACGGCCTCTTGTGTTTAGTTTGTAATGAGCAGTGAGAGACATCAGCGGCAACATGACCAACTGGAAGGAGGACTGGCAGCCATTTTTTTTAAGATTCCGTAATAATGTTTTGATCTGAGGCACTGCATTGATAATTGTATTGGTGTCTGCCATGAATTGTTAGGGTTAGTCTAGTGGCAGGTTAGACTGAGATAGTTAGCACTGTAGCGAGTTGGACTATGGGGTTGACTTAATGATGGGTTAGACTGTGGGAATTAGTTTAGTGGTGCTTTAGACTATGAGGAATTATTCAGTAGTGGGTTAGTCTATAAGAATACATTAGTGGTGAGTTAGTGTATGGGGGTTTAGTTGGGATTTTAGACTAAGGGGTTTAGTTAGTGATGCGAGAGGCTATGGAAATTGGTGTTAGGGTTTGTAGTACTAACATTACATCTTAAAGAGACATCTCAGAGGAGACTTTATAAGATTATAAATAGATTTGAGGAAACTAAATCCAGAACAATACTTTCTGGTGTTCCAAGAGAGCAGAACAAAAGGACATAGTTTTAGTGTTGAAAAAGGCAATTTCAGGACAACAACAACAACAAGATTCCATTTATAAAGCGCCCTTCACGTCAGGAGGACGTCCCAAGGCGCTGCACAGTTGGGTCATGACCCGAGCAGGGGGGAAATGGTCAGGGTGAGGGGAGGGAAGGGAGGGAGCGAGGAGGGGGGAAATGGTCAGGGTGAGGGGAGGGAAGGGAGGGAGCGAGGAGGGGGAAGAGAGTCGAGAGGGGAGCTGAAGGCTCGGTCAAAGAGAAAGGTTTTGAGACCGGCCTTGAAGGAGGAAAGGGAGGAAGCAAGGCGAAGGCACTGGGGGATAGAGTTCCAGAGCCTAGGGGCTGAGAGGCTGAAAGCCCGACCACCGATGCTAGGGCAATTGGGGCGGGGGACGTGGAGCAGACCGGAGCCAGAGGAACAGAGGGTACGGGCGGGTAGGTAGGGGGATAGTAGGTTGGAGAGGTAGGAGGGAGCAAGGCCGTGAATGGCCTTGTAGGTGAGGATGAGGATCTTGAAATCAATCCTCTGGGGGATGGGGAGCCAGTGGAGGCGAGCGAGGGTGGGAGTGATGTGGTCCCGAAGCCTGGTGCGGGACAGTACACGAGCTGCAGAGTTCTGAATGACCTGCAGCTTGTGGAGGGAGGTGGCGGGAAGGCCGGCGAGGAGAGAGTTCCCATAGTCCAGCCTTGAGGTGACAAAGGCGTGGACCAGGGTTTCAGCAGCGTGAGGGGTGAGGTAATGCCGTAGTCTGGCGATGTTCCGGAGGTGATGGAAGGCGGTGCCAGTTGTGGCGCGGATGTGAGGGAGAAAGGACAGCTCAGGGTCGAACAAAACGCCGAGGTTCCTGACTGGCTTTGAGAGGTGGAGAGTGCAGCCTTGGATGCTGATGGTGTCGGCGCCTGAGGTGCGGAGGCGCTGACGTGAGCCAATCAGGAGGGCCTCGGTTTTTGCACGTTGAGCTGAAGAAAGTTGTCTCTCGTCCAGGACTCGATGTCGGACAGGCAGGCTGTCAGGACATCGGTGGTCGTGGAGTTGAGAGTAGAGGAGGAAAGGTAGAGTTGGGTGTCATCCGCATACATGTGGAAGTTAACTCCATGTCTGCGGATGATGTCACCAAGGGGGAGCATATAGAGGGTGAAGAGGAGGGGACCGAGGACAGAGCCCTGAGGGACACCACATGAGACAGTACGGGGGGTGGAGGAGAAGCCATTCGTCGAGACAAAGTGAAGACGGTGAGAAAGGTACGACCTAAACCACTCAAGGACAGTGCCTTGAAGGTTGAGGTGGGAGGACAAGCGGTGGAGTAGGATAGCGTGGTCGACCGTATCGAATGCTGCCGATAGGTCGAGGAGGACGAGGAGGCAGAGGGAGCCCTGGTCACAGATGGTCAGGATATCATTGGTGACCTTGACCAGGGCAGTTTCTGTGCTATGGGCAGCACGGAAACCTGACTGAAGGGGTTCGAAAAGTGAATGGGTGGAAAGGAAAGAGCACAGTTGGGAGGCAACAACTCTTTCCAGGACCTTGGAGAGAAAGGGGAGGTTGGAGATGGGTCGGTAGCTTGATAGCTGCGACGCATCAAGGGAGGGTTTTTTCAGGGTGGGCGTGATGGTGGCAGTTTCTAAGGGACAGACACCAGGAAGTCTTTCTTTACCCAGAGGGTAATCAATGACTGGAATAAGTTACCAGGAAGGATGGCTATAATACTAGTGATATCACCAGTGGGTAATCAATGACTGGAATAAGTTACCAGGAAGGATGGCTATAATACTAGTGATATCACCAGTGGGTCAGATCAAATGAGCCAAAGGGTTTTCTTTAACCGAATCGATTTTGTAATTACACTAGGAGATTAAAAACCTATCTCATAGATTGTAATGTATCCATTGATTTATTTGCATATACAGTATACAGGTCTGAAGTATCAGGCCATGTGCTACCACCTTTTCCTTTGTTCTCCTCCATGTACTCAGGTGTGGTTCACACTGTTACAGAAAACCAGCTCCAGGCATATTTGCATTGAATGACTCATTGTTACTTGGATTGTTCAAGTAAACTCTATCCTAGTTGTGGTTAAACACTCTTTACTATCGCCAAGGCAGTTTTATATACAAGACATTTTTCCACTTTCAAGGCATTTTGTTTTTAATTCTTACTGACCTTCATCCGCATAAACCACATACATCTGTGTTTTTAGAATTATTCCTCATTTATTTTTAAGTGTCCTAACACCCTACAATTCACAGACAATTGAAGGAGTTAAGAAAAGACAGGGCTGCGAGCATGTCCTGTTACTTGTCAGTTTAGAAATCTTTATACTGTAATTAAATGCGCCACCATCTGTGCTAAAGTTTATTTCACAGGCCTATCACCCTGTTACTAAAACAAATCTGCACTTCCTATTCACTTTGGTTGCCCTTATTTTGAAGCTGTGATGTTTTGTGAAGTGAGAATGAAAGATAAATAGGGAACAATGTTACAATAGAGATATTTAGAGTAACCTGTGACAATTGGCTGCCACATTTCACCCACAAATTACATAGTCAATCTACTTTGCAGTATATCCTGTGAAACGCTTTGAATCGTCTCAATGATGTGATAAAGTCCTATCGCAAATGCAAGGATTATTATAACTCTTTTTAAAGGAACCTAGTTAACATCAAAGCCAAATGTTGACTGAATTCTGAAGGTTTCTGAATTCAAAGAAACAGCTGGGCCTTCAAGACATCTTTGAAAGATTAAGCACCCCTATGGGACTTATTTTAAACAGAAAAGTTATACTATAAGCATCCTATATAAACGAGAAGTATTTTCGTGTGAGTGCCTATCTTTAGGGAACCTCAGTCCAAACTCATGTGAAAGAGGGAATTTTGGAGCTAGGACCCTTTATAAAATAAAATAGTCATAAAAGAATTATCATTAACTTTGACATCTTAGGTTTTACTGCTATTTTTAAACCAAATTGAATTGTTTAGCATCATTGTGAGTTATTTAGATTTGAGGAGTAGGAGTATTACAGTGGTCTTGTGTTACAATAATCACTGTGCCCCTGTAATTCAATGGGCTGACACTGATAGGCTCAGGACATGCCAGTCTGTTCTGATCAACTCAACTTTCAAACAAAATTATTTCCCCAAATATCACATAAGATGTTTAGGAAAACACTGGAACTATTTCATTTTAGCATTTAGCATTTATTATTATTATTATTATTTAGCAGGAGTCCTGATGGTTGGACTTTTCCAATATGTGACAATGCCTCATTGATCTTGGTGTTGCATTCATTTGTTTACAACCAATCTTTGAAACCAAGGAACCCTCTAATGAACTGAAAAGTGTCAGGTCCCCTCATTGAGGTCATTTGAATGGAATGTTGAGTGCACTGCACACAGTTGATATTGATAACATCACTATAATGCTTTAAATTAAGAGAAAATTATACGTAGTAATATAGTGACGTCTAGTGGTAGAAAAAGGTAAACGAGTCATTCAAGCTGATTTTCCTTTTCACTACACAGCATCGCATGAGAGGTTTAAATGATAAAGACCTTTCAGCCCACTTTCTCTTATCCTTCCAGAATTCCTGTTCTATCATCATATTAAGGTGATGGTTCACATTGTTGTCTTTGTGAAACGCTTTTACTTTCATGAGTGTTAAGTGATGGACAGACAATATGATTTGTGATTCTTGTGTTGGGCCTGATGTATTCAACTTGGTTTTTGTGGGGGGGTGTGGGGGGAGGGGGTTAGACTACTATTGTTAGAAAAATCGATTTAGCAGCATATTTTAGCCACTGAAATGCATTCGTAGGCCATGTGGAGCTGATCATGTGATATTCATTGATGTCAGTATTAGCATAATAATTTGGAAGCTATTTATTTCTGCTTCTCATGTAGTCCAGCTGAGATAATGGATAATGATCTGATCCCAGGCTCTACCACACTTTAGTTGGTGGCTTGTGAGAGTTGCCGGAGTGATTTGCAGTTTGTACTCCCACCCTATGGGTGAACAAAAGAAGGAACTGTAATGTACATCTAGCCATGTGTGAAGACATTTACGGTAAAGTGTGTATCTTTGATAAATAACAAGAATAATCCTTGCATATGATATAGCACCTTTCACCTCAGGAGAACATACCAAAGCATTTTACAGGATAGAGTATAACGTGTAGTGACTGTGTAAATGTGTATTTTGTAAACTTTTGACGATAGTTCCTGCATCTTTCTTCAAGTGGTCTGCTGAGCTTGTGCTGGGGCCTCAACAAACAGCATACTGAGCCAACAGGGGAATCCTTCTGCTCCATTGATTTAAAAACTTTGTTTAGGATATGGATAACATTGCTTAGTTAAAGAGGTAAAATGTATCTACAGGCTATTAGGTTCATGGTATTGCTCACAAATTGTAGCAGCTTGTCAACTTGAAATTGGGGAATATCTGCTGTATGCATTACTTTATTTGTCTCAGCTATGCCAGTAAGAAACTGGCCAGACAGCCGGCACATGAGGATGAAAGTACATGTTATGCAACACAAGTATTCTTCGATATTATCCTCATTTTTTATTACTCTTTAACCTTGTCACCCATTTGCTCCAGTACAGGAATCAGAAGGTGGAAAATCAGTGTTGCAAAACCTCTTGGTTAATCTGTTAGGAATATTAACGTGTCTGGCAGTGAATTTCAGACAGAAACTTAACCTTCAACTTCTGGTGTTCACAAACTGTCTGAGTTTAACAATCGTGTTGTCAGAGGTTGTTGGTACTATTGCACTGAATTATTGCTTTACACTACATTGGCAATCAAACTTTATCATTTCTGTGACAACAATATGGATCCAATTACAGGAAGCTGAAATACAAACGGGTCCCTTTAGTTTCCTCCACTGAGCTGTCAGTCAGTTCAGAATGAACGTCTCCATGTAGTAATGGATCAATCCTGACAGCTCATCCCCATCTTATCTGTCCTTAAACCCCATTGAAGACTTAGCTCTTTAACTGCACCTGTAGTCACCTTTCTCTTCTCCCTTGCTCAGCATCTAACCCTGCCCCTGTACAGCTCTCCGAGATGCTGTTCTATGTGAAGGGCATTGTATAAATGCAAGCAGCTGTTGTTTTAGTTACTGTATATTTCTCAATCAGAACTGTATGAGAATGCAATACATGCACTATGATAGGCAATTGTGGCCAGCAAAATAATCATAGAAATAACACAATGTGTAGATTTATGCCATAAATCAAGAAATATTCAATCAAGAAACATTTATTTTGTTCAGCACATAACATTAGAGTAACTGCACACCATTTGCATAGAGGTCTTGCTCAGTATCTATACAAGATTGACGTGGAGTCCTGTAGCTCAGTGGTTAGAGCACTTGCTTTGTAAGCGAGAGACCTGTGTTCAATTCCAGGCAGGGCAAAACCTTGGGCAAGTTTCCTTACTCCACACGCCTAATAATAATCCCTCCAAAACTAAAAACAATATTAAATTGGTCATTTTCAATCTACGACTGTTTGTGGGACACTGCTGTGCGCAATTGGTTGCTGCGTTCGCCCACAAATATACAGTCAATTCACTTTACAGTGTGTTCTGTGAAGCGCTTTGGGACGTCCTCCTGACGTGAAAAGCGCTATATCAAATGCAAGGATTATTATTATTATTATTGTTAGCTTGCTACAGGATTTCCACCAGAAATCCTAAAGAAATCTCAGATCAGCAGTATTCTCAAATGCTAACTTTGACAGATAGTCTCACCCAGTTTATACTCTTACAGGTACAGGAGTTAGTGTTGAAATACACAGATAAGAATAATGACAAAGCATACCTAGTGCACAGCGTATGGTTATAACTAATGTTACCTTTCACCCAGTGTGTCCTGTACATGTACGGCAGCTGGTCATCAGTCAAGTAGCACAAACAGGAATAAATATTATTATTATTATTATAATTAATATGATAGCTACCTTATCTTTTTGAATAGTGCCATGAACGCTTTAACGTCTGTCTAAACAGGCAGAAAGGATCTTGGTTTAACGTCTCATCCAAAGGATAGCCCCTCCCATACTGCAGTGCTCAACCAGTACTGTATTAGAGTGTCAGCCTAGACTGTGCGTTCAAAGTTCTAGCATGGGGTTTGAACCCACAGTCTTCTAACTCAGAGGTAAGAGCGTTATCAACTAAGCCAGGCTGGCACCTCTTTTGTTTGAGGTGTATGTTGTTCCTGTCTGTTCTAGCAACTGAATTTGCTCAAAAGTGTGATTTTGCCCACTGTGTTAAATGGCTTTAAAAGGATAGACAGTATTTGATTCCACTAACCAGGGCTCACCTCCACTAGACTAATACTTCACACTATTGCCAAATTCTCCAATATTACTGTGAATGAGTCATTTGGAGTCATTTTCAATATGTTATGCCTCAAATAGCAACTTGCATTTATATAGCGCCCCTCTCGCAGGGTAGTGACACTGGCGGAGCCTCTGACGCTGAGCCACAGGGAGGGGGAGATGACCGTAGGCACAGTCGAAGAGGAAAGTCTTCTGGCGCGACCTGAAGATGGGGAAGGAAGTGATAAGACGGAGTGATAGAGGAAGAGTGTTCCAGAGTTTCGGGGCATAGCAGCTTTCCTCTTTTCCCTGGGACTCTCATTATGCCCTAAAACTTTGAAGAGTAAACTGTGATGAGCAGTAAATGACTTGTACTGTCAGTGTTTTACTGCCCTGCAACATTCTCTATGTTATGTCTATTGTAATACATTATTATTTTCATATTGTACCTTATTATCCCAATCCTCCCAATTCATGACAGTAGTTCAAGCTGTTCCATCAAAAAGTGCCTACACTATTGCATACTAATTTCTTCATGCTTGTTATAGTTCTGGCTTCCTAGCCATTATTATAAAATCCACGGCTTTTATCGCACAGTGCCTCTGATTATAGTCCCTCAACCCGAACCATATTGTACCATTGGCTGTCATTCTACTGGATAGAGCTTCCATAGGTGATGCGATTGGTATGTTAATTAATTTAAAAATTTAATTGAATCTGTGAACAAGACCACGGATAGAATTAGCTGCCAAGAAATGATTCTGTTGGCTTGACCATGATGCGTGGGAGGACTGATGGGTATTGCACTATCCTTTCTGACAGAGATGTTCAGAACATTGAGACCAAATACAACGAGAAACTGTTTCTTCAGCTTTGCCAAATCCCACCCACAATCCTTTCCGGAGGCAAACACAGCTTTAATTGATTCATGATCAGAACATCTGGAAATAGGTTATTTTTCATATTGTTATTTCTCTGTATTTTACTTTTCTTGCCTCTTGTTCCTTTATTAGGCATACACTCGTGCAATGCTAGTTAATCTGCCATGTTTAGTGCAGCCCAGCTAGAAGGGGCTGATTGAAAATGATTCCATTACATTTTAAACTAGTGTCTGTGTGGAACAGAAAGTGGAGTTTGAAATGAGTTATGAATATCAAAAATTGAACCTAAGAGAAAGAGAACTGCTCCAAACATAGAGATGTCAATTTAAGGAATAGATTATCTCCCAGTACAGGGTATGTAGATTTGGTTGAAATGTACTGAGATTCCTGATTCACCAGATGATATAAACTGAGTATCACAGCAAGGGAGGGCCCAGACATTCTTGAATCACAATGTAACATTAATTTGATACTATGCTTTCTAAAGCATCTTATAATTTTGCCCGAAGGCATCCAAAACTGAACTGATGTTTGAATTTGACTGGGCGTTTCCAGACAATTTTGTTCAATTGAAGTCAATGAGGTGCATTTGTGCTGGTAAGTCTTGTTAAGTCTGTTTAATGAAGAAGCATTCTTTATGTTCAGAAACGACATTTCTGATGTGCAGTGATGCAGTCTGACCTGATTGTATTGTTACTTCAACACAGAAAGGTCGGCTGAATACAAACCAGCAATACAGCTTCAAAATTAAAGTACTGAAACTATTTCTCAGTGTTAATATAAACAAAAGAAAGCATTGGCTTCACTGGATATAGCAATGACCAGACCAAATATGCAGCAGCCCTCCAACCTGCCAAGGATATAGCTTTAGGGTCAAATCCTTTTGGCTGAATCCAGTCTTGTGATTTGTATGTGCTTAAACTAAACATAATAAAGAACTTTAATTCAAGGGCTCGTGTAGTAGGTCATTATTACTGAATTTATTTGAAATAGTTTGAGGTTTTCCAGATATCAACTACAACTCCTAGCATACTTTTCTTTAGGCTACCAGTGGTCTGTGTGAACATCATATTATTATTATCATGGATGCAGTGTGAGTTGCTTCAATGGAAATACTGTGTTGCTAATCGTCTTACTTCAAAGTATTTGCAAATGTAGGAAAGTTAATGTTGAAGTTTCGGTGTAAGGGCAGGTATTCATTGAGGTTCTGTTAAGATAACTCGTGCTAATTTATTCACAATAATTTAATTGGTCCCCACCATGACCATCTTTCCATCACAGCAATTCAGTGTCCAGTGTCCAGGCCTCAACCACCCTTTCTGGAAAACTGTTCCCCTCGTTGATTACCCATTGGGTACAGAAATGCTTTCTGGTTGGTATTAATCCAACCATGTTATGACGCATTAAACACCAAGCATTGCACATAAAACAATTCTCAGTGACAAGAAAGTAAGAATTGCAATGGTTGTGTTGACCAATGATTGAACTTTGATAATAATAATAAGCCTTGCACATGATAGAGGGCCTTATCATGTCTTCTAGACGTCTCAAAATGCTTCACAGAATACACTGTAAAGTGAATTTACTATATTTGGGTGAAACGGCAAACAAAAACTTTATGACTCACTAAATGAAGATCCTTGGATAAGGCCTTTAGGGTATTATTTTCTATATTGTACTGCTTTTATTATACTAGTGGTTTTATATTTGTGAGTTCTGTGTTCATGTGACAATATACACTGCTTTATCTTCATATACTCATTTGAAAGACATGAATGTAATCGATGAATTGTTATGCTTTGTAATACGATACTTTGGTGCCTAGCCTCATCTGTGCCCTTGTAACACATTATAAATCGTTGCCAAGTTCCATGAACAGTACTCCAGTACACTTACAGCTGTCAGTTCATTTTTTGTTTCTAATTTAAAAAAGCTTTTG
This sequence comes from Callorhinchus milii, assembly GCF_018977255.1. Classification (NCBI taxonomy): domain Eukaryota; kingdom Metazoa; phylum Chordata; class Chondrichthyes; order Chimaeriformes; family Callorhinchidae; genus Callorhinchus; species Callorhinchus milii. Next base: position 15,765,553 of record NW_024704748.1, on the reverse strand, counting down.
CACGTAATGGTGGATGTTCAACTCGTTGTTCAGGAGTAATTGCAGATATAAACATACCTGAGAACATGCAACATGTTCTCTTCACTTCCTTTACAAATGTTATCTGTGTGTTGCAATAGAGCACATTTAGATGCAAGAGAAACAATTATTAAAATCACTTGACAGCATCAAAGCCATTTCTTGTTCAAATGTGCTGCCATTCGCAGTGGTGTGGTGCACTGCTCACATTTGGTGGTGTTTAAATAACCCACCAAACATCTTGTGTTAAATATAAGTACTTGGATGTAAAAGTGCATCACGCAGTAGGAAGACAGTATTGTACAGGCCATGTTCACCACAGACATCAGTTATCATTAGTGCTGCCAGGACTTTCCCAGCAATTTAATACTAAACAAATTATCTGTGCTTACACATGTATGATATTCGTTGGCACTGGATATAATTACTTTTTGGGGGCTCCCAAAAATTTTGCCTTTTGCACAGCAGTCAGTGCCTTCTGAGTAGAGGAGATAACTGTAGTGCCTTAATTATTAATAGAAACTACGATTGAAATACTCCATATACAATACTGGAATGGAACAAGCTACACTCCACGTACAAGACTGGAATGAAACTGGATTCAGCGTGCTATGAAAATATTATCAAAATAATGTTCTCAGGATGTGGTTGTTCTGGGAAGTGAAAGAAACAGAAGTCCTTTATTCGCAGCTGACTTTATTCTGAAAGATAAGGTCAGATTGTAAGCACTTCTTTCATTGCCCTGGTCCATGGCATGCTACTGGGAGGAGCACAGTCATCTGCGTGCTGTTTTTGACAGCTGACCTACTGCCATGAATGAGTTGGAGGCTTATCAGGAGCGGTGAGGAACTAAGCAAACAGGTTTGTAAGGTATGAGGCCGACTGTACCCTGCACTTTGTGTTTACCACAGTGGTTTCGGTCACTGAGTGGAACCTAGGAATAATGTAGCAGAGAATGACTTTGTAATTTCAGCGAATTGGAAGTACTGTACTGTAGAACCTTGGGGCTATTTTAAAGCTTGCTTCCGGATAAAAATAGAACAATGCAGCCGGATCTCTGCCATTTAACCCAGGTTATACCTATATTCGTGTTCAAAGTTTTAAAGAGGTATTCACCAACATATGAACTCCAGAAATGCAGACCTGGGTAAGAGGCTGAGCAGGGGAAGCAAAAAGAGGGAGGAGATTAGACTGGGATCGATGAAGGAGCAGGAGAAGATTGGGCAACACTTTTATTTGAAGTAAAAGGACGAGAAACGTGATATAAACTAGATATCGAAACTTGTAAATTTTTATTATTATTATTATTGTAAATAGTTTCATAACGCAAATTAAATGGATTCAGAATTGTTAGAGGACGAGGTAATCTTGCAAGAATTGTTTTGGGAAGTTGGGTTGGGTTGGCTAGATTGACCAATGTCCGACTCTTGTTTAAAACTATCACTTTGGGGTGGACATTGTGTCATAATGTGATGTATTAATCAATCAGTTATCTCAACATTGAAAATTCCACCCTATTGATAACTAAAAACATTGGCAGGTGTGAGCTACCTCCTCTGTACTCCCCCTCCCTTCCTCTGCACTTGTGATACCCCTTCCATTGGGCTTGTTACAGCATCTCTTGTGCTGTCTGTTGTTTAATAATCAGATTGATTATAATTGTAATATTGATTATAATCAGTGCCTTGCGATGCCTTCCCAGCGTGAAAGGCGCTATACAAATGTAGTTTGATGTTGTTGTAAGACCAGTCATTTAATTACAAGAGTCTTCGATCACTTTGCCAGGTAGCTCCTTTAAAATGTATTACCTTTTGGAATAATGTTTTGAAGGTATCATTGTACAGCATAGTAGAGAATTGAGGATTGTCTAATAGATTGGCCCAGACAAAGGCCTTGTTAACAGGTGGACTTCTGTCTGTTCCCCACTACGCTATGTGTTACTTTATGTTTGGGATTTTTTAGCTGAGAAAGGAAAGCGTATTGTAGCTTAAATCTACATCAAGCAAATTTGATTCTTTTGACTGATTTGTGTCTTTTTCAGTGATGGTAATCTGAACCACCTGACCACGGACACAGAGTCTGAGATGGACAGCACAGAGCAACTGGCACTGGGAAGCACTGACACGCTGGCCAATGGCAACAAGAGCGATCTGGACGCTGCCAAACGGTTGGCAAGGCGACTCTATAACTTGGATGGATTTAAGAAATCAGATGTGGCTCGTCACCTGGGAAAGAAGTGAGTGAATGCTACAGGAAGCTCCACATTCTGTATCAAGTCAGAATGGGATTGTTTAGTCTGGCATGTTTGGTCTGGTTGTTGCTTTATTTGAGAAAGATGGGAACTGTTTCCCCATTCTCTACAAAAAAATCCCTTTAATAATAATCCTTATGTTTGAAATAGTGCCTTTCATGTCAGGAGGAATTCTCAAAATACATTACGTGACGTAATACAAAGTGTGATGACTGTGTGTAGGCAAATACAGCAGCCAAACAAACCATGACTCCAATGTCCAACTTTATCTGTGGCATTATTGGTCAGGACACGGAGAAACTCCCTTCGCGTTTCAAATAGTCCCACCTTGAGATGCGTTGAGATGTCTTAATGATGTGGTAAGGCACTGTACCAAATGCTTACCAAGAATACCAAGGATTACTATTATTACTATTGATGATGAACAAGAACTGAACGGTTCAGAAAACTATTCCTTACACTCCTGAACCATCAGAGGGTGCTGGTGTATACATGTTCGAAATAAATGTGAAATTCTTTTCATTCTTCTTCCCTTTGTTTCTCGCTAGCCTTTCTAATTTCTCATTCCTCTGTTGTGCGTTTTGTAAGGATTGATGTTGTTTTCATTATTCCGTTTTTGTTTTATTGTCTATTCTACTCTTTTCTAAAAATGTCTTCATTATCTTAGGTATCTTCCTCTGAATAGTTACCCTTTGATCAGAATCTGCACCTTACTGTCTTATTCTCTATACAGATTTCATTTCTCTCACATGTTGTCCTTGCTCTAATTTATTTTATGTTTCTTTCACTCCTTCGTATTGGTATTTCTCTTTCCATCTGTTTCCTTTTATTTCTCATTTTCCTCCATTTGTCTCATCCCTCAAACATTTCAATAATCTTGCCATTCCTTCCGCTTAACTCTGTTAGTCTGTTACTCATTCTCATTTTTTTTCACTGTGCCTTATTTCCTCTCATGGATTTTCTGTCCCTCATACTTTTTTCTGTCTACTGTCTCTGTATCTTACTCTGTTGTGTTGTCTCTTGTATTACTCTGTATTACTCTCTGTCCTTGCAGTAATGACTTCAGTAAGATGGTGGCAGAGGAATACCTGAGATTTTTCGACTTCACAGGAATGAGCTTGGATCAAGCCCTCCGGTAAGTAAGTAAAGTCACTGAGTTAACATTTCTGCTTTTTGACCTGACAGGTTCAATATGTAGTACGATTTTAGATATACTTATTAAAGTGCTATTGGTGCACTTAATGGAGAGCATGATTGTCACAAAAAATAAGTGTATCTAAAAATAGCAAGTGTATCAAATAAAATGTCTCCTTAAATCAAATAGAAGGGAAATGTCATTGGCAACTTCTTGAAGGAATACTGCGCCTTGGGACGTCCTCCTGACGTGAAAGCTGCTATTCAAATGTAATTTGTGTATTCTATAACTGAAAGCAATTATTATAATAATATAACAATAGTAAAAATAATAATAATCCTTGCATTTGATAAAGTGCCTTATCACATTGCTGAAGTAAATTGTGAGGAATGGAAGAAAATGGGACATTTAGAATCTTGACTCTAACTTGAATATTCATTTGTCAGTATTGGATACAAAAGGATGTGTGCATTATCAATACAGGTTTACTGTTGCTATTATGACAGCTTCTATTTGATTTATATGATTGTAAAGATAATCTATGACAATAGTAACAGTTTGATGTGATGGTGCTGATGTGATGGTGCATCAGCTGTGCCGTATTCTTTGCTGCACCTATTGTTTCAATGGTGACAATATATGCTCCTGTTTTTAAACCATATAGGAATATATAGTCCCAAGTAGCCAAGGTCAAGACCAGATCTTAAATAAGAGTAAGATATGGAATTTTTCTAATGTACTTTGGCCTAAGTGACAGTTGTTGTTGTTGTATCGTTGCAGGGCATTCCTAAAGGAGTTTGCACTTATGGGAGAAACACAGGAGAGGGAACGTGTGCTGATCCATTTTTCACATAGATATCACCAGTGCAATCCTGGTAAAATCTCTGCTGAGGGTAAGAACAACGCACATTCAGTCTGCAAGCAAAAGGTCTCCTCAGCAAACCAAACTCTTCAAATATTCAGTTTTAAAGTTTTTAAACTGTGTCCCCAAGGCAGCTCGGTTGAGGACCTAAAGTTTTCAAGAATTGAAAGTAGAAAAAGACCAAACCAGAGAAAAAAATAGTGGGTTTTAGTCAAGATAGAAATAGTTTATCAATCTTTAACAACAAATGTGATTTATAATTGATCTTAAGTATGACCTTAGTGGATTGCAGTATTTAATTTCAACATGTTTCCAAAGCGAGAGCTAATTTCCAAACAGGCTTTCATTGGGTTTATTTCCACAACACTCTTTTCTTTCTGCAGATGGTATACACACATTGACTTGTGCACTGATGCTACTGAACACAGACCTGCATGGACATGTAAGTATGAGCTCAGTCACAATAAAACATGCTGGCAATATAACAGCACAGTAGACAAATGCAGGTTTATTTTATGTTATCCTGACACAGCAGTGTGTTATTCTAAATGGAACCACTCTCTGAAATGTCCTAATTTATCAACTCGTTCATGAGTTTACCAAGTTAATAGAATTTAGGAGATTTGGGGCAGAAGCCTCCCTCCCCAGTGTGGGGGGAGTAATACTGCGGATGCCTATTAAATAAAATGTTTAATGCAACAGAGTGACCATTCCTTGAAAAGGTTATTACATCCTAAGATTAATCCTCCTCATAGGCACTGCCTAATGGTGCATGTACTGTGGGATGGATTTGAAGATAGTTATGGTTGACTGTAAAAAATGGTTTGGAACTCCCTGGAACATTCTGGAACTCCATCCCACGGTCCCTTTGCATCGCTTCCTCCCTTGCCTCCTTCAAGGTCGGTCTCAAGACCCTTCTCTTCGACTGTGCCTTTGGTCTCCCTCCCACCTCTCCGCCTTCCCTCACCCTTACACCTACCCTCCCCCTTGATCGGGCCCCAACACCTGACTGTTCAGCGCTTTGGGACGTCCTCCCGACTTGAAAGGCACTCTATAAATGTAACTTTGTTGTTGTTGTTTGTGGTTGAAAATTGCAAGGAAACTGCACTCAAATGAAATTGTAATAAAAAACACAACAATTACAGTTATTTATAACGTTTCTGCAAAGAAAGAGAATGCTGTGTCTCTTTAATTCTACTTTCTGATGATATGTACAATTAATAAAAATCATTCCCTCCCTGAATTGGAAAGTAGATGATAACAGCAGGTGCATTGAAACAGAAAGTGTGTACACTTTATATGAGAGCCAGACTATTATCAAGTCTTTCCTGGTACAATCCTGTACTGTTGGCACAGTGACTTTGCTGTATTGACTAAGTTGGGAGCAATTTTACTTCTGGGTCAGATGACTGTAGTTTCACATCCAAGGTCAGGATTTGAGCCCATTGTCTGGGTTAGGACCCTTCTGCAGTGCTGAGAGAGAGCATTGCATTGTTGGAGGTTCTGTTCTTCAGACGAGACGTTAAACTGAGGTTCAGTCTACCTTTCAGGTGATGTTAAAGATCTTACGGCACTATTTAAAATAAATATTATAATACTTACATTTGATATATCACCTTTCACTTCGGGAAGACATCTCAAAGTGCTTCAAAAGAAATACTGTAAAGTGTAATGACTATGTATATTGTAAGTAAATGTTGTATTTGTAAAGAGAAGAGTTTGATCCAGGTTGACAATCCTCCAGATTAGTTAGTTACATTATGCTGTTTATGGGGCTTTTGATGTGAGACATCTGGCTACTTGCAATTAGCTACAAAAACTAAACTTTTACAGTAATTGTCTGTTCAAAGCTTGAGACTTTCAATGTCTTAGGCACTATATCAAATACAAGAATTATTATATTGATTCTAAATAGAAGCATTCAGTTAAAGTCTGTGTATTGCTGTTTTGGGGACAACAGTCATAGTGTTTGTGTTACTGCAGATTGCAGTGATTCTGCACACAGCATTTTTGCACTGGTCCACACATATGATGAATGACTTAAAATTTGAATCTACATTTTTAAGTATCAAAAAACTTCCAAAAGTTTCTGTGCTTTTAATCACTGATATTGTCCACTTTCATTACAGAATATTGGAAAGCGAATGTCCTGTTCTGAATTCATTGGGAATCTGGAAGGATTGAATGATGGCAAAGATTTCCCAAAGGACCTACTGAAGGTAAAGTGTTCTGTGAAGTAATCTGTGCCGAGAGTTATCTGTGCCAAGTGTCTGTGGAGCAGGACCTTGTTGTAACTTTTCTCTTTTGTTAATTCTCCCATGAGTGTTTTTTAAAAAAACTCCAATTACCAACATACAGTAATGAAATCAGAAACCAAAAGCAAACTGAGTTGAGAGATTTGAACAGTGTTGTTGTTACCAATTGTAATGTCCGCCTCCAGCTCTTAGAGTATGTTATTAGACTGCTGATTTACCAGGTATTCCAGTCTGCTTTCCTGAATGCGTTGGTTCGAAATGGAAAGCTACAATTAGATCTTCTAAGCACTAGAAGCAAGCATAACATCAGCAGAGCCCTAGGAAAAGCTTATTATTAAGCGCTCTGAGACATCATCCAGCGTGAAGGGCACTATATAAATTCAAGTTGTTGCTGCTGTTGTTGTTATGCTCAGCCTGGCACCATATCCTGCCAACATCTTACCTTATAAGTATAATGTTCTAATGTCTTTTGTTACTTCTAACAATGTTTTGCGAGTTGCATTAAAGAAGTTGTTTTGTGGCAAAGCATTGTTAAATTGAAGCGCCCTTTCTGTTCTTGAGGACATATGTTGTAGGGAAGGTGGAGGGGGTGAATCATGTTGTTGCCAACCACATGTCATAGGTTTGTGTAATAGATAATTTGGACTACATCATGGCTGAGCTAATTATGATAATACAAAGAATTGCTGTCCGTTTAATTACCTTTTAGCAAACAAACGTTGGCCAAAAATAAATGAACAAATCCCATTTGTGCTCCCAGATGTATTACGTGCCCTCTAAACAAGATTGCTGTTTACAAGATGTGCCAGGTTCCCAGAGTACTTCCAGAGGACTGTTAGCGTGATGAAGAACAATATCATTAATCCATGTGTGTGTGTGTGTGTGTGACTTCTATATCATGGCATTGGTAGACTTCGGAGTTTAACATCTAAAATCTATTATGATTATATTATATAGAATTATGTTATGTAACAACAGGAAAATTCCATATCACCTCAGTAAGCAGTTGTGCAAATCAGTTGTCAGCAGAGAAGCACAAACCTTGATGGATGAGCTCCTAATAAGTCAGATAATTTTCCCCATTCCCGTGAGTTTGTAACAATGAGGTTTGACTTTGATTCAAGCATAACTAGTAGGATGGCGAACAGGATGGTCTCTCTAACTCTAATCCTATTTCTGAATACAGGCTATTTGTTTAGATAGACAGGCTTAGTCCTAATTCTACCACAAATAATCAATCTGAATTTGCCCTATATTCTGTTCAGTAAATTGTATGGGATTTCCTTTCCTTGAGGATTGCACTAGTTCTTATAATGATCTCTAAAGTCTTCAGACCCAAGAATCGTCTTTACATACAAAGACCAGTTAAGATGAAAATAATTATTTAATATTTTATTTTACATCATTCATTAAGTTCCAATAAATTATTGTGTAGACATTATTGTGCACCTGTAATAGGGAGAGTATCCAAGTGCTTCCAAACGTTATTCATTGTCCATCTTATTGGGGGAAGGGGAAGAAATCTAGTTGTGTAATGGCATCAGATAAAATGAACTAAAGCAATGTTGGAGGGAAGAGTTTATAATGATTGATTTTTGGGGCCACTGCTCATGGGAGGGATACCTCGTGATTGAACCATTCAACTCTTGTTCTCAAAATCCTTTCCACTAATGTAGACACTGACGTAACGTAAGCACGAATGCCTCTTACAGCAAGGGAACAGTGGCAGTAATCAAAGGGAGAACTCTGTCTGCTGTGCTGCGGGCTATCCCTTAAGGCTATGAGCTTGTTTATGTGCCATTGTGTAGTGAAGAAAACCAATAATAACACGTCCCTCTCGTCTTCTCCCATAGCTCTGCCCAGAGGTGGCCTTCTGCATGGGTACAGAGATGATTCATGCACTAATGGACAATAATCTAATCCCTGATGGGACTCATCTTTTCTTGTTTTGTAGACGTAGTATTTTACTTAAGATAAGAGCACACTCATGGGGTTGATGGTATAATCTGAGCAAAATAATAATAATAATAATCCTTGCATTTGATATAGCACTTTTCACGTCGGGAGGACGTCCCAAAGCGCTTCACAGAACACACTGTAAAGTGAATTGACTGTATATTTGTGGGCGAACGCGGCAGCCAATTGCGCACAGCAATGTCCCACAAACAGTCGTAGATTGAAAATGACCAATTTATTATTGTTTTTGGTTTTGGAGGGATTATTATTAGGCGTGTGGAGTAAGGAAACTTGCCTAAGGTTTTGCCCTCTGCCTGGAATTGAACTCAGGTCTCTCGCTTGCAAAGCGAGTGCTCTAACCACTGAGTTACAGGACTCCACAAAGTCAATAAATGAGCTTGAAAACTTCCTGTGTTATAAGTAGGAACAGGAGATATGTTTTTGTGACACATTTGAGTTTTATTCAGGACAACCAGAAATAGGGCAAATGATTATGCTGTTAGGCATGTTCCAGAGACCACTGTATATTGATGCTCACTCTCTGAGATGTCATGAAATAAGGTATGATTTTTCCAGAGCTAGTTTCTCACTCTATAGCTGGTCATAGTTTTATTGTGTCAACGATTAAGCCACATGCTATGGAAAACTACACTGTGCACAACAATGTTTCCATTGGGCGCACCCCTCTCCCCACCAGTTCCCTGAGATCATTTGCAATATCAACGCCTGTGAAGCTGTCTTGAATTTTGAATTAGTTTTGGGTCTGCTAAAACTGTTGGTCAACAAAATTCTCGGAGTAAAGCTGAAATCCCACTAAACAGCTGGAAGTCGAGTGCATGAGTTGACTTCACAGACATTGGCATTGTGATATTCATGTGATGCTTTTTGTAATAATAACTTTTACATATAACTTGATATAGCACCTTATCATACTCCTGAGGCACCTCAAAGAGCTTCACAGGATTTACTGAAAAAGATTTTTACTGTGTATTTTGTAGAAGGTCCTTTTCATCTTCCTTTCCAAACACTGCTGGCCTTCTGAGACAGATTGAGGCCCACAGGCCCACCTCAGGAATGCAGTGTTAAGGCCACAGCATCGCCTTATTTCTATTTCAGCACTGTCATTGAAGTCAAGGCTGGCTTTGGTGCAGTGGTTTGGTGAAAGCATGGCATATGGGTCTCTGTGCGGCACAAGTAACAACAACTTGTACAGTGCCCTTCACATGGGGTTACCGCCCCGGAGCGCTACCCAGAGTGAATAACAGAACTATATGGGGTTAATTGAGGTTTAGTGGTATATATCCCTATGCTTGTCTATGGCACACAGTGCTTTTGAGATCCTGGCAGTGTGTGAAGCACTGAAGCACAATTGACATTCATTTAATGTGACACCGCAACTTTAAAACCACAGCCACAAGTATCAGTGAGTAAAACCTAGCCGAGATTCAGCGCAGCCCAATGCAGCACTCACTGCTCTTCCCTGTTCAGAAGCAACAAGCTGCTCTGATGATTTGCTGAACTGGGAGAGCATGCTAATTGCATTCCTGTCGACATCACTGCAGCAGGTTGCTATTGGTTGTCACAAAGAATAAAGATGTTCGAGGCAGTGCCCCTCAGAGGGTGACTGGAGCGGAAGTGCTAGTATTGGTTTGTAGGGAGGGGGAGTCCGCAGAGAGCCAGTATTACGGAGGTGCAAACTGACCCATTCCTTGGTACCAGTGCAACACTGTTGGGCATTTTTTATCCTGTTAGCTCAGGAACTAGATTTGTCTTTTTAAGAGTCAGAAATTATTTTTTTCAAAAAAAACAAAGATGATTGGAGTGAACAGTGTGCACACCACTGGGCATTTGCGCTCACACTCCCGTTCAGTGTCGAGTGTCCGATACAGTGTGGATTCCATTCGATACGGCCTGCCACAACGACCAAGGACTCTGAGGCCAGTTGTAAAACTCCAGAATAAACGGAAGGTAAGATCTGGGGCAGAATAATAATTCTTGCATTTGATATAGCGCCATATCACGTCTTCGAGATGTCTCAAAGCGCTTCACAGAATATATTCTAAAGTGAACTGATTGTATATTTTGTGGGCAAAATATGCAAACCTCACGTACAGCTCTTCTGTTTCTTTATTTTCTTCATTTATGACCTGTCCAGTTCTCTTTGATTCTAAATCTATATTTGACAATCAAAACAGTCTCTTATTTCCTTTTCTTACCATGACTAGAATTTGAAAATGTAAACTGTATCATGCTGTGATCTTGATTTGAATTTGGTGCATTGCAGTATGAAGTTTGAATTATATTTTGTTTTTCTTTTTTCAATTGTAATAACTGCTAGAGAAATACCACCAAAGCAATAAAGGATGTGTTGAATGCAGGATTATGCCTGTCAGTTACAATGCTGTAATTTCATCATTGGTATTTAATCAATGGGTTCAGCTGATCTTGTGTGAAGGACTAGAGCAAAGCCCAGCAGTTTGGATGTTGTCTGAACTCTGGATTCAGTGCTGGTGACCAGTTCACTCCCAGCTCTATGTTGTTTACATCGGAGATTTGATCGGAAGTAAAACATCTTCCTCGGTACAGCATGCTCTAGTGTTCCTTCAGGAGCTGCAAAGTTAGGTTAGAATAACGTGAGTTAGTTAATGTGGATCAGATAACGTGAATCAGTACTGGTGATTGTAGCTGAGCATCTGAAGCTCACAAGGATCTAATGACTTTTTTTGCATGTGTATATGTCTGTATGTATATTCTATTTATATGTTAAAATATATAAAGGAAAGCTATACCCAGGATTGCGTTATGAGAGTGTAATTAAAAATGGAGATTCGCCCTGTGAAGTTCAGTAGGTTTATTATCATATGCGCCTTGCTGAAGTTTTCATTCTCCCCCTATCTCTACTGAACTGCTGACACACACTGAGGTATTGTCCTTCATAACCTGAGACAAAGTTTTATTTTCTTCAAAAAAAGGATTTGAAAATCTGTTAAAGATAAAACATCAAACAACACATTGTATTCACTGCTAATCAGATTCACAGCACAGTTGTTCTATGTGCCTTTGTGTAACAGTTGGGCAAGTCAGTCTGATCAATGAGTTGAGTGTGGGTGCAGAGGTCTGCACTTTCAGTCTGTGTGCCAGTGTTGCATCAATGGGCAGGGAATGTCATGCCGTCAGGGAACCTTCACATGCCCATCATTTCTGATGCCTGAAATCTGAAGCCAACCCCTGTCTAAATTCAGTATTCGCTGAGTACACGTGCAAAAAGGTGACATTCCCTATTTGGCAGAAGATAACAGTAACCAAACGATATTATGTACAAAATCCTGTTTTTTATTATCCACTTGCTGAATGATAATTTCTCTCTGTCTGTCTCTATGTAGGTTTTATACAGCTCCATTAAGAATGAAAAGTTGCAGTGGACAATGTAAGTATATGATTATATGCTGTTATGTATATAAAATGGTAAACCTTCCTATAATTAATTGATTTCTTAAGTCTTGTCACAATTCCCGTACATGTTCTAATTCTTATGTCAATGCCAGGAACCTTTCACAACATCTTGAAGCTCCTTCACTTGATGGAAAGTCAAGTATTGTTAACATTAAAATGTCAATAGGAGCACATTGATCAGACAGTGTAGCCTGGTCTCTGGTGGATACGCAGACACGGTGGTGTTCTAGTGTTCTACAATGAGACTCTTGAGTAGGTGGTAAGTAAAGGCCAGGTGGGATCTTCAATGCATCAATTTATTCCCTGATTCAAAAGCAGCATTGGCAGGTCCCTGGAGAAAATCTTGGTCAGGGAGCGGTGAAAGTGTGGGAAGACCCAAGGAGGAAAAGTGGATGTGATCGGACATTTATTACAATAGAACACTAACAATAATTATGTTGAAATATGATTTTTACTACATAAACCAGTTCTCCTAGTAAAGTGATGGCTAAGTGCTGACAGTTTATAAATAATAATAATGCTTGCATTTGATATGGCCCCTTTCACATCAAGAGGATGTTCACAGAATATATTGCTCCATGGATTGACTCTGTATTTTGTAAACAAAATTTTGCACGCAGCAATGTCCCACAAACAGCCATGAAGTGTGTGACCAATTTTTTTTTATATTTGGGGGTTTGTTGGCCAGGATACTGGGAGAAACTCTCTTCTCTTTTAGAATATTGCCATGGGATCTTTAACATCCACCTGCAAAGGCAGATTAGTTTAATATATAATCCGACGGACGGCACCTCCAAAAATACAACACCCACTACCCCCCCACCCAAAACACTGCATCAGAGTGTCATCTTAGACTATGTGATTCCAAATCCTGACATGGGGCTTGAACTCCTAACTTTCTAACTCAGAGATGAGAGTGCTCCCACTACACCAGGTTTACACAGCTTTATTATATAAAACTGAGTGATAATAGCTGAAAATATATATCAAGTAGACCAGAACTATACATAGTCATCCAAGGGACTAGTCATCCAGACAAGAGCACTGGACAGCTAAATTCATAACCTGCAAAGCTCCTTGTTAAGGATTTTAACTGCCTTTTTTAACTTCACAGCCTCGTCCCCCTCTCTTCTCCCTTGACCTGAAAGAGTTCCCTTAAGACACCTTAGTGCCTATCTCCTCCTTTCCATTTTGACCTAACTGCTCTTAGACTACCCACTGCTTTCTTCTCTTTAGCCAATTACTAATCCACATTTGTGCTCGTTAATTCATTTTATATCCATTATTTTTTGGAGTGTGCATATCTGATTAAAGCAAGCAAAAAGTGCCAGATCTTACTAATTGTCCTGGGCCTCCCTCCCTATCTTGGAATTGTTAACAGATTTAATAGCTTCAAATAATAGGGTTAATTTAGTAACGCCATACCAATTAAACGGATTAATGTTATTGCAAAATGGGACAAGAGCTTCGCTTCTTAAGGGCGAAACCTTGGGCAAGTTTCCTTACTCCGCACGTCTGATAATAATCCCTCAAAAAAAAATTGGTCACTTCAATCCATGACTGTTTGTGGGACACTGCTGTGTGCAATTGGCTACCGCATTTCGCCCACAAATATGCAGTCAATTCACAATACAGTCTATTCTGTGAAGCGCTTTAAGATGCCTAGAAGAGGTGAAAAGCGCTATGTCAATTACAAGGATTATTATTATATTATTATAAGTAATGTCTGAAAACAAATTTAAACTTACACAGATGTATTCTACATCATTTTTTTTTCTCTTGCATAAACATCAATGAAAATACTACATCAACAAAACAACAAATTACATTTGTATAGCGCATTTCATATCAGCAGGATGTCCCAGGTCAACGATTGCTCTTGAACAGATATTTGAAAAAAATGCAGTAAATGACAAAGTTCACTCTATTCGCCTTTTAAGCATGACATTGAGTTACAGCCCTTTTATCAAGTGTCGAGTCCAGATATTATTTTGTTTGGTGCTGGTTCCTTCCGCATTGGCTGGGGATGGGTTGTGCAGATTGTCTGTAAGGAAGCAGGTACCAGCACTTCAGCTACTTGGGCCTCGATCAAGAATCAGAAATGATTCTCGCATTATTTGAATCAGATTCACAGGATTCGGGAAGTATTGGATTTAGTTTGAAAATAAGCAATATTTGACAAATGCGCTGGCACTGCATGTAAAGTTTGTTCCATCAGAAGAGACTACCCAGCAGGGAACATACTCTGGGAAAAGTGATTTGTATACTTTCTACAAACATTGCAATGAAAAAATAGACCTCAATCATATAGGCACATGATTAACTAAACCTGTTTAAAGCTGGCTATCAGTGACATTCTGATACGAACAAGCACTATAAAAATGTACGTTCTTTGTATATCTTCCCATAGTCTTTCTCATTTTACATAATCCCATGAGGGATTTTTGTGTACAAATGATTCTGATTCTCCAAAGGTCAATGAGAAAACCTCCAGATATTCATTCATCTTTGCCTCTCCACTACTTGACTCTATTCTGTTCGTCACAGACAGCATTTGTGCATCGCAGCAATGTAGGATCAGCATGATCAGAGGATTACACCTACTGCAAGCAGTCTAATCATGTTCACAACCAGTTATTTGTGAAGGAACACTTTAATTTTGACCATATGAGGGGGAGGGAATCATTTTGATTGCTGCTGCTGGGCTTCACTTGAAGTTTGGTTGAATCAAGTTGTTTGTTGCTGGTGAGTAGAAGTTGTTGCATTCACAAGCTGTGAGCTCAGAATTTTAGTTGTAAATAAGGCTGAGTGCTTATGCTGCTCAATTTTAATTAGTGAATGAGGTCCCGTCCATTTTAATGGGCAGATGATCCGTTGATGCGTAGCTGATCTGATCTTCCTTCATTGTGCAGGTGAATAGGTAGGCATCACGCATGGTGTTCAGTCACTCTGCTTTATCATTCTTATAGGGAAATGAACATGTTAAACAAATTGTTTAACAAATCATCTGTTAGATAAAAAAACGAAGGTGGGTTTCCAGTTTTGATTCTTGACATTGTAAACCAGAAACTTTGGAGCTTGAATTTTAGTTTTTATTTTACCATCTGGTAAGTCATATTTCACCATGAAATCAGCAAACTCCCATGTGTCTGATGTGGTAACATGTGGAGACCATTCTGATTCCTGACTCCATTATCATTGTCAAGGCCCTGTAAATCTTACCTTCAAAATTACCCTTTACAATATCAATTGTTTCATTAACCTTCATTGCCTTCTTATGACAAATGTCCATTGGTCTCTGTGGCTGTTAATGCCTAATTATCTGGCAGCATTTTCAAGGTTGTCCTGGTGAAAGTTATATTTTCCAGGAGAACAAAAATTGCAGTGATGTAAATTGGAAACCAACCAAAATAAACCAAAGCAGTTATGTTACAAAGGGAGTCAGAAAGGCTACATTCACCAATTTACAACAAAAACAAAAGATATAGAAATGGGAATGTTTTCCATATCTTGGAGAGTGTTCCATTTCACAAACTTAACAACCTTCGGTAGGAGAGCACCAATAAAATCTCCTCGAGCAACCTAAGATTCACACAGTACTTGAGATGGGCATGTTTCATCCTTGTATAACACACTGGTGAATGTGCTGTATCCAAGAAACATAATGCCTGATGCCTATTATTGTGTACATAAATGAAAACTCTGATTCTCATTTTTGGTCATGAAGTATAGCAGCATCACACCCAGATATCTGGTTTCTTTCTCCAGCTCAGTTTTTGCAGTTCATACAGCATTTACACTTGCATGTCTTTTATGCTGAAGGAATTGTAATGATGCAGCAGTATTCAGGACCCAGCAGGAGCTTGTGCTGTCAAGGTGACTCTGAGCTGAATGCTGCAGACTTATTAACAGCTGCTGAGACAAGTGCATTAATGTGGAAAACTAGTGCCAGGAATGGCCTTATCGAGGCACTGCCATCATTAACAGCATGGCTGCTTATTATTCTGATGATTATATTAACAGTAGTTCTTCGCTCCTGGAACAATAGCTGATAGCATTCCAGCCACGGTCTGTTCTCTTTTGGCTGAATAACACTTCATGGTGCAATTAGACATCTTCTCCTGTGCACAATTACAAAAGCAGATGTGTCGCGAAACACTCAGTGGAATGTGTACTGGGTATTAAGTGAACACTCACAACCTGCGGGAGATGGAGGGTGTAGATTGTTTTTATTTTAAAGTGGAAATTATAATTACCAGTGCACGTAACTGGGAATAAGATGGAATCTCTAAAGTAGTGTGGGTGAGCCAAGTGCACACCTAAGGCAGCTTGTTTGCTAGATAATATTTGTTTTCTTTATTGTATCTCAGATCAACTTTGATTCCTGTTCTAGCCCCTGTCCCTTCCGCCCCAAACTTCCCAAAAATTAGCAAATATTGAATTTTTCACTGAGAGCTGATTAGCCCCAAGAGGGCTTTTAGCCAGATAACTACTTTAATCTCATGTCCTGGTAGATTCTAAGTATCAAACGCTGGCATGATTTAAGGTAATAGTTTAATCTGGTCCCTTTAGTACTGTGACCAACTCAAAACTATAAACATCATTCTCCTAATTGGCCTCAAGCCTGATATTGGAACCTTTGGAAACTCATCGGGAACTGGTTCAAATAGCCGTGATTCTGAGCTAGATCTAGATTGAGAGGATGGAAGCAGAATGAAAATAAACTAAATGAAAGCAAAAACTGTGTAAAATGAAATTTAGAATATTTGCAAAAGGAAGAATAGACACAAGGGAACGAAAAAGCAGAGAGAGGCAATGTGGAACTCAATTTTTATAAGCTTTTATTTGTATCTAAAATTGCCAGAAATATATTTTCTTAGCAAAAGTTAATGTTTCTTAGAGCTATGTCTGACATCTGAGTAGCTTTATTATGTAATTAAAAAGTGATTGTTTCAGCACCTTGGTGTGAGAGCTAGAAATTTAAAGCCAAGATCTGCTATATTTTGTAACAAATGAAGCATAGGAATAACTAAATACTATATCTAGCAGAGCATCAAAACTGTAAATTCTGCTCTGGAATAGACAGAAAGCTGATTAAAGCATGAAGTAATAGGAAAGGTGGTAAATAAGTATACACCACACTATTTGTGTGGGAACAGAAAGAACTATTTGTGCTGTTAAGGTAGCATCTATACCGTGTAAAAATATCAATACTGTATATCAATACTGTGTAATACGTTTCTGGAAGGTACTGACTCTTGACTCAGTAGATGGATAGCTGGCTGGCTGAAAGGAGATTAATCTGGTTGGGATTTGGTTCAGAATAGTCAACGAGGAGATTTGCCAAGATTTCTGTCTGGGCAAATCCATACAGATAAATATAGTATTCTATCATTGTAGAACAGTTCATTTGCTTGCATGTTCAAATAAAGATTATTTTAATGAGTAGTATAGTGGACTGTTTGCAGAATTAAGCCCTAGCAACCTGTACTGTCTCCTAATTGTGATGAAGCGGTCTTTTTCTGGCTGTTCACCACAAAATACACAGTCACTGCACTTTACAGTATATCCTGTGAGGAGCTTGGAGACTTCCTCATGATGTGAAAGGTGCCCTACGAACTGAAAGATTATTCTTATTACGTGGCAATGGATGGTATGAATCAGGAATCTTGGTTTGAAATGTGCTTATCTGAGGCTAGGCCCATACAAATACAGTCACTACACTTCACAGCAAATCTTGTGAAGCGCATTGAGATTTACTCCTGATGTGAAAAGTACTATATAAAATGCAAGGGTTATTACTCTGAATACAACATCCTCATGAAGTTTTTAATTGTAGACTCCTAAAAGTTATGAAATTATATAATGTCAAACACAATCTAAATGTCAGAAAATATTCTTTTATATAACAGATAATTGGAAAGTTAATCAGCCATTCAGTGGATTTTCTGATAAAAACTTCAGCTGGTGCTGAAATAGAAATATGTATCTTGAAAGGTTCAAAAAGCACATCTTTTAAATTAGATTTAAATTAGATACTGTTAATTGCATTGATCTCACAGCTAGTTCCCATGTGATAACTCTTTTCACATGTCTATGATTACCTGCTGGGAGGCTTCTTACAGCTGTGAATGCTGTGCAGGGCACTCTCTCTGAGTAAAACTTCTCTCGCCCGAGTAAGAATGAGCAATGTGACAGCCCAGCCTGGTGCCACATGTCCAGTAAGTGTGAGTGCCAATCTCAAGCCAAAATATGAAAGTTCCCTTAAACCTTGTTGTCGAATATACTATCCCGATACTTAGCAGAGTCAATAGCAGAGTACAGTGCAGATCATCGACTATGTGACTTGGTGGTAGCTTTGTGATACTGGACCACAGTACACTCACTCATTTAAAGGAAGCGTAGGAAGAGTAGTGATACTGTGTTTTACTGGTGAATAACAAACACTACTATACGTTACGTTATAATAAGCTTGTGCTACTTTGTATGCTCAGTGCATTATCAATAGATGAAACCATGTGATATTGCAGTAAGGATTCCCTGGTGAAATATCAAACGAAACCCATTAAAATAGATGTTCAAAACATAATTTTCAACAAAAATAGATAAAAACTTTGCTTCGCACTTTGCCTCCATATGCCCTCACTTGCTTTAAATTTTTTTAAAAATATTTTCTTGATTGTTTTCTCCCTCTGGATTAACCATTCTTTTGGAGTTTAGAAGAAATTTAAATAATAGATGGTTTCATTGACCTAAAACTGATTCCAAAGGCAGTTTCTTGAGTCAATCAATAGGTCAAACACAGAAGATGATCTGACCGCCTGATACGTACAGCGTTTTTACTTAGAATGATAGTGTAAAGGCTCCCCAAACTGGTCATGTTCAAATGAATACATTTGTCTGCTCCACATAAAGAATTGCATGTTGGGAAGATAGGATTGCCCCCAGTACAGTAGTTCTTTTGCACTACTTTGTAGCCAGTTCAAGATCAGCATTAACAAAGGTCTGATTATCATGTTGAACTCTGGCAAGAAATACATAGTAACACTGTCTTGCGCAGAAGAGATCACACTTTGCACCACCTTTCCCTATTTTAAATGGTTCTTATGACTATTGAACAACTGATGATCTTGTTGACAAAATATTTTTCTTCTCCTGCAGTAATGAAGAAGAATTGCGGAAATCCTTGTCTGAGCTGGCAGATGACAGGACAGATCCCAGCTTAAAAGCAATGAAAAGGATTAGCAGTGGCAGCAATCCCTTCCTGGATATCATGCAGGATCCTAATGCTGCCACGTACAAACATGGCTTTCTGGTGCGCAAGGTGCATGCAGATTCCGATGGGAAGAAGAGTGAGTGCTTGATTCATTAACTGTCTTGTTGAGTATTTTCAGGATTGAATGAAAATGAACAATGCACCTTCTGATTATAATGTTAAAGTAGAAAATATGCATGGTGAGAAGCACTGTGGTCTACGTTTCCATTTTTAACCCAACACTTTAGAGCATCCAGAATTGTAAAAATTCTTAAATACGTCCTTAATTTTGAAGCCAATTTTTGGTAAGTTCTGTTAAGAAATTCAGAAAAATGGCTTCAAAGTAAAGACTCAATTCAATAATTAACCAAATTCTGAGTTCTCTAAATTGCTATGTTAATTGAGTAAATCTAGTAATTGTATAGAATAATATAAATTTCAGCACAGAAAGAGGCCATTCAGCCTATTGAGTCTATGTTTGTGCCAGCTATTTCACTTAAGCTAATGACTCAAATCCCAATTCCCCTTGTCCCTTCTTATACCCTTCAATATTAAAATGTTTCAATTATGTATTAAATTGTTTTGTTTTCCTTCAGATTTGAATGTACTTCTAAAGTATTTTTAATTATATGCTTTGGCCAATGACTCTCTGAAGTCAACACTTGATTCAGGTTTTGCACAATTGGTGACTATTTTGGTCACAGTATATCCAAGAATTAAAGGTTGATGTCTTAACAAATCACACATTTGAAGCAGTAATTCAGACCAGTAGCTTGAATCTTGTTTTTTCCGCAGCTCCTCGAGGAAAGAGGGGCTGGAAAACCTTCTATGCCGTGCTGAAGGGAATGATCCTCTATTTACAAAAGGTGTGTTCCCTTAAAGCGCTCCGAGACGCCATCCATCGTGAAGGGTGCTATATAAATGCTTGTTGTTGTTATTGCTTCTCTGTCAGTGTGGTCAAACAGAGTAATTCTTAAGGCAGCAGATTAATGAGATCCTGTTTCTGGGCATCAATTTGTTCTACATACCCAGCTCTAGGTGAAAAGTGAGAAAGATGATCGAGTTTTGCCCACAGAATATACAAAATATACACTTTGCAGTATATTATATGAAGCACGGTAAGATGCCTCGAAGATGGGATAAGGTGCTATGTCCAGATGTGTGCCAATATTATTGTCTCACTATTCACAAGAGGTGTAAGCTTAGTTTGAAGTGTTATTTTTTTTTCTTACTCATTCCTTCATTTCCCATTGGGGATCCCCATGGCCTTTGCAAAACATGTTGCCCTAAAACAAGACCAAGATTGGGAACTCAATGCATATGGATTCATGGATGCAAAGCTAGCTTTGAAAAATGTTAAAATCTTCTGATAAATGATGGATCAGTGCACAGTATTTTACTGAGCAGGCATCTAATTGCTCACTTGCATCATATTTCCTCCCAAACCTTGATCTCTTACACCATTCCAGCCAAGTAGGTGGAACTACAAGCTGGGGTTAAGTAGTTATTGATTCTTTACTTCTCATCCTGTGGTTGTATCTGAACTCCACTGGGAATTTCTCTCTAACAATGCTGCTGAGATGGAAATTCATTTGGTGGAGACTTTAAAGGTACAAACCAATATATTATCGCTCTGCAATCATATAGAATAACAGAAACTTCTGCCTTCTTAACATTTCAGTGTTAAATCTTCAAGAGGTTCATTAATATCCTTGTTTGTTTTGTATCAGGATGAATATAAATCAGACAAACAATTGTCAGATGAAGATTTGAAGAATGCTATTAGTATTCATCATTCACTGGCAGAGCGAGCATCTGACTACAAGAAATCCAATGTCTTCTACTTAAAGACAGCTGACTGGCGAATATTCCTTTTCCAAGCTCCGTGAGTGTTTGTTCCTGGAAGTCTCCAAATTATTAATGACATAGTTTCTCAGAACATCTTTTAGCGGCTAAAGTACGAATAAATTGCATAAATTGTTGGCTTGAAAAATGCTGCATTTAAATCCTGGAATCTGGTCTTGTATTTGCTGTCGCAGTGAAACTAATGAAACATTTTTATAATCTGGCTAAATATAACAAACCTGCAAAAATCCATAAGAAATCACAGCATTACATTGGAGCATACTCGTTAGTATCATGAACTAGTAGGCATTCAGGAGCGCACAATCCAGAGCCTTAAATGTTTTAGGTTACACTGCAACCAGATTTCCATTAAACAGGAAACAAAAATATTTCCTTTGTTTGTCTGTTGCCAAGTTTGGAAAGCATGACTCCTGTTTCACCTAAATTCAGAACTGCCCCAATGTAACCTGTAGTTATAATATGAAATCAGAAACTGGTTTTGGGAATCAAGTACTGGATTTAAGGAGTTGAATGATTAAAATCTAAACAGATGTCTACTCAGCTTAGAATCACTTTTTTTTGACAAATGAAAAGTTGTACATGCACAGTGACTCTTGCAGTGGTGCCTTTTTGACACTTCACCAAGATTCTAAGCATATTTTTCTACATATTCTGATCCTTACATAGGCCCAAGGAAATAAAATCTAGAACAATAGCACCTTCCCTTTTTAAGACCATTGACGATTATTGGGAGACTTTATTGCTGCCACTATTTTGGGGTGGGGGCAGACTGTATTATCTTAGAATTCAATCAATGGGACACTACTTCCTGAGTCAATGCTTTGTTTTATTTTGACAGTGTGTTTGTCATTCAGAAATGCTCCTTTTTACTGTTAGGAGTCCTGAGATGATGCAGTCCTGGATCACGCGGATAAACCTAGTGACGGGCATGTTTTCTGCGCCGCCTTTTCCAGCAGCCATTGGTTCCCAGAAGAAGTTCAGTCGACCTCTTCTTCCAACAACAACAACCAGGCTTTCTCTGGTAGGCAGAAATATTTCTTAATAATTTCTATTTATCAATACATTTATCAACACAACAGTACCAGAAAGGTTAGTTGAGGCTAGGACGGACCCTGAATCCATTTAACAAATATTTAATCCATCATTGGGATGATGGTAGGGAGGGTTTTCTGGAAACATGGGATCAAATAGACTTGATGGGCCTCCTTCTCTTGTGATCTTGAGGTCGTGTTTTCCTATGATCCTATGCAGCATTTGATCTTATTGAATTATTTTTGAATCCTTTTGCAAATATAGCAATTTAGATTCTGCTTTCCCGCTATCCCATGCTTCACACTGTTATCGCTACTGCTCAGCTGTATACTCATATTTGCCATTGGATAATGTCTGTTTTTTTTAACCTGTATTCATTACTCATGTAACATCTACTCAAGTTCCTCTAAAACTATTTGCTGATGTAATAATCACTCGCCCTCTCTATATTAAATGCTGAATATCTGCTGGGCCTAATTGGCTGCCACGATTCGCCCACAAAAACATGCAGTCACTACACTTTACAGCATATCCTGTGACATGCTATGTCTCAACGGCGTGATAAGGCGCTATATCAAATGCAAGTATTATTAATATATGCTCTTTGGAATTTAACAATGCAACAGCATCTTCTGCTGGCCAAAACATTGCACCACAGGGGTGACTATCTTCATCCCTGTGAACCAAAGGGAAGCCTGACTTGTTGTTTTTCTTAAGAGTGCTGTAACTAAGGGCCTACAAAAATGTACCTTATTTTCATGTTTGTATTTTTTCAGGAAGAACAGGTGAAGGCTCACGAAGCCAGATTGAAATCGATGACTGTGGACCTGGCTGAGCATCACTCGTATCCTCCTGACAAGAAGGTGAAGGGCAAAGAGTTGGAGGAATATAGGCAGAAAGAGGACTACTTGGAGTTTGAGGTGAATTGACTAATCGGACACTTTTTGTCAGAAAGAACTTCTGATAATTGGAGTCTCCATTTAAAAGTAACATTCAGCAAGTGCTAATGCACCAGTTCATTTTAGTGCAATATTTATTTAATGCTATGGTACTGGGTAAAGTAATATTTTTTGATAGCATAGCTTGTTCTCCTGCTACAAGTTCTGATGATTTTGCTCAAGCAAGCTAGTTAATGCTGTCACCAATATAACAACAGAATTAGTTTACTTTGCATTCATACTAATAACTAAATGCATTGGCTAGAATCTGTTGGGTCCTGTGTAGACAGTCCAGACATAGTTTTCTGTATAAAGATCTTTCTCTGCTTGTGAACAAAGGTTACACACTGGGGCTGCAGAGACTGTAGTGAGGCTCTGAGATCTGTGCAGGGGTTGCATAATGAGTCTGATGGGATGCCTCTTACATTAGGTATCAATTAATCTTGCTTAATCTGCACACTGGTTAAACTGAGATATTCAACGTGATAAAATCCCAAATGTTGAGGGTTTTACTGCATTTTAAACTGATTTTTGTTCCTCTTCAATAGAAAGTAAGATTCAGTACGTATGTCCTGCTTCTCTGTGCGAAGCTGAAAGCAGGAACAGACGACCTGGACAAGTTTGAATCTACCCTGTTTGACACTGTGGAGAGTGAAGGGAACGGCTTGAAGAAGTCTCGCTCGAGCCCATCTCTGAACCCGGAGCAGCCGATCATCACCATCAGGGTCAAAAGAAACACCTCGGAGCGCAGAAGCTATCGACAGGCCATCAGCACGAAGCACAAGTTATAACAAACTGTTAGTTGAGCTTTGCATCGAGACTCGCTAGCTAGCTTGTGACATTCATTTAAAACTTATGAATTTAGAATAGTGCCAATGGTAGCTGCTCGTGTCAGTTGGAGCTTGTCTGGTTCAAGGCCTGCTCAGTGAATGGCAGGTGAGGTTTTCTCTTGAGAAGGATGTGCATGGTCTGCGTGACAGATACCAAGACCAGGACACTGTGATGGAAGGGAAGCCCTGGTTCAAAAGGTTCAATGATAGGCCTCTGGAATACCATCAGCTGCTGTGGATTTGAAGACTGCTGATGCTTATGCCCAGGTCTAGGAGAAGACTTGTCAAGGCTTCAACCAATTAAAATTTTATTTCTGATCCTTTATCAAAACTTTTTGGAAAGGTTCAGCTATTCTGGTTACAGCTCTTTGAGTGCTAGCGCCTTGAGAAGCTGCTGTATTTCTGTTGGCTCAATGATAGACCCTGTCTCTAACATGCCACTGAGACAGACTCAGATGTTCACTGATAAGCTTTGGTGGGGCGGCTACAATTTTAATGTGGGTGGGACTTGCTATGCCTTTGCAGCGCTTCTTGGATATTGCAGCAGACGTGACAGATTGAGCTTCGACTGCCTGTACTCCCATGTACTAACTACTGACAATCGCACTCACATCAGTGAAGATTCAATAGTCTTGTGGTGGAAAGTAATGATCTATTTATGTGTGCTTTGCTTTTGTTTTCCTCCCTCTTTCTCTTGCTACTAGAACCTGCAATTTTTTTCCCCTAAATGTTAAATTATTATGAATTAAAGGCACAGAGTCAACCTAAGCGCGTCTTTTCTAAAAACAAGATGAAAAAAGAATAGCGACACTATTTAAACAGCAGTTATAGAATGATTTTGATTTACATGAGACTTCTGTTCTGTTTAGTTAGGTTCATGGACTGTATACTAGATGATGCCAGTTCAGTCCTTGTCTTTTTATGTAATAAAGAGGTGCATTTTTAGATAATCTCGGTATAACACAGTGGTACAATTCTGTAGAGAGGGGCCAGTACTACATTGAAATGCCAACCAGTGTAGTGTTGCCAGTTCCCATTGCTTCTGGTAGTCTTTTTGGTAGAGCGGAAAATCTTTTGGATCTCGTGTATCTTCACTAAAATGTATGATGATTTCTAAAACATGTCCCAGCAGTTTAGTTGACTATTGTAATAACTCCTTCAGTTCCTTTGTCATAAATTTGAGGTGATCCCCAAGAATGCAATGGTGCTCATTCCATCACTCTGTTCTGCTACAATGGGCACAGTGTAACATTAACTGGTCCGTTTACAGTTTTATACTGGTACAAAAAAATAAATGTTTATTACTGCTAACAGCCCTACAAAAGCCTTCATAGAAAATCTCACTCTGTGAGATCTGTAGTGTGTTGAAGTTGGCCAGGGTGACATTTATTTGCTCACAGAAGGGCATTAAACTTTGTAATCTTAATGGCAAGATAGGATTACCTGCCTCTTTTTACCAGAATTTTAGGCCCCTTATAAAGGGCATACAAAGTAACAAAATAAAGTGAGCAAATTGAAAACACACTTTAAACCCAGGGCATAAACGGAATACTATCTTTCACAAGTAGGTAGACCTACACTTTTGTTATTTAGTGGTTCACATTACTTCCCCCTCACATTGAATTAATCTTTTATTTCTCTCTAGTTCAGCCACAAAACACAGTCAATTTGCAGAATACGTTGTGAAGCACTTAGAGATATCCTCCTGAAGTGAAAAGTGCGTTATCAAATGTAAAGTTTCTTATTACCATTAACATTTTATCTGTACCCTGGGTTTACGGCAGTTCTTTGTTGGAACAGATCAGATATAGAGGTCAGCCTGGAGAAAATACAATAAATTCAACAAAATAAAAACTCACCACCAGACGATTGATCAATTTTTACTTTAAATGTAACATTTGTTGATTGAGCAATATTTTGAGTTTTACAATAGCAGTCATCTTTAAATAACTATTGACACTTAAGGGTTTCCTCCTTTTTTTTGCTTAAAAACATCAGAAGATCCTATTACCCCTTAGTAATAGGATAATAGTTCGGGGTTGCTGGGGCTGGTTCTCGGAGTTGCTGGGGCTGGTTTGGGGTCGCAGAGGTAAGGTGGGGCGAGGCCATGGAGGGCTATGTAGGTGAGGATGAGTTACAGAACAGCACCGGCTCCTGGAAAACGTTTCCACAGCAACAGGGACCTCGAAAACTCTTCCCACATTGGGAACATTTATACAGTCTCTCTCCTGTGTGTATTCGTTGGTGATGGTCCTTGAACATGTGAAACTGGCTGGGTGGCTAAGCGTCTGGCTGGTGGGGGCTAAGCGTCCAGCTGGGGGGGGGCTAAGCTGATAAGTTAAATATCAACAACAAATTAAATGTCAGCAAACCTTTTCTGATTTATTGGTTGAAAAGTTGAGATCAAATACAGTAAAACATTCGAACAGCTCAAACTTGGACAGTTTGGGGAGAGAACACATTTCTGACAGATTAACCAGAGTCTTATTATTATAATTAGTATAAGATTTCCCAGAAGCCGACGTTAAGAGTTGACATGAGCCAAAATTAGTGAAAAATTAAAACACAAAGCGAGACAGAACCAAATTAAAATACTGAGGTAAAGTGGTTGTTGACAAGATAATAATCAGGAATGAAATGTCAGGTGAGATAAGGGAGGAGTCAGTCAGGTGAGATATGGGAAGGAGATATTGTAATACAAGGAACAATATAATCACAGGAAATGTGAGTAGCAGACAGGTCTATAAAATTGGAAGTAAAATGTCACCATCAGATTGTTCTCCAGCTCAACTGCATATAAAAAGTTGTATAAAGAGAATCCTTGCATTTGCAGCCAGCTTTCCTACACAGACAACAATAGCCTCTTGTGTGATGAGAAGCCAGTGGAGTCAGGCAAGGGTGATAGAGTCACAGAGGCTGGTGGGGGAGAGGACATAGGAGGCAGATGGTCTATATAAACCCATCTGAATTATCTAAACCAGCCAATAGCAAACAACACATGTGCTGATACTGATTGGTTCGAGCTGTGCAGAGAGGACCTTCAACTGGACCTTGTGAGGAATGGGATTCCCTCATTGGCCACATGACAGAACTGAACTTGTGGATATTTAACCCAGAGGTTGAGGTCAGTTATGGTTCAATCATCCAAGGAAGGAGTTGCCCCATTGGCCCACAGGGAGCAGGATGGTTGCTGCAGGCTTGTGGTTCAGAGCAGTGCAATGGTCAGTTTGCTTGTGGTGGGGCTTGGACTTGTCTATCAATGGACTGTATCAGGTAAGTCTGTATTTGTGAGAACCTTCAGGTGGACTGTGAATTGTCTGTAATGTTGATTCTCTTTTGTGATGTGGTGCAGGGAAAGTGTCCAAACCTTGGTTGTCTGTCCTGTGAGCTTCAAAGACATTATCACTGTCCACCTACCCTTGATGTAAATTGTGAACAATTCTTGGCCAGTTTAGCTTCTCCTTTTATTGTGTAACTTGTCTCAAAAAACATTGCTATTTCATTCTTATCTGGTGGTCTGTAGACAACTCCCACCAAAGTCGTGTTTCCTTTACTGTTTGTTAATTCTACCCATAGTGTTTCTGTGGCCTGATCACCTTTACTGAAGTCCTTTCTATCTACCACTGTACTTGAATGTTATCCATATTGCTCTTCCTCCTTTCCCAAT
Organism: Callorhinchus milii; assembly: GCF_018977255.1. Lineage (NCBI taxonomy): Eukaryota > Metazoa > Chordata > Chondrichthyes > Chimaeriformes > Callorhinchidae > Callorhinchus > Callorhinchus milii. The sequence continues at coordinate 15,738,035 of NW_024704748.1, read as the reverse complement.
TTACCTCCTTTCTAAAGATCTTACAGCCAGGAATATTTAGCTCTCAGTAATGCCCAGGTTGTTGCCAGGTCTCTGTAATGGCTACTACATAAGACTGTTTAAGCTGAATTTGTGTTTCTAATTTGTTTTATTCTTTTGTTATGTGTATTTGTGGACAGACACTTATTAGGCTAACTGTCATCACTTGCCTGTATGCACAAGTGTTTTTTTGTTTATTTTCAAAAATCATTTCTCTTTTTGGAGAAACTCAGTTATTTATCACTTTTTGTTTTCTAACCTTTGCTCTTCTCTGATTCTTTTGTTTCCTGTTGTTTCCACTTGAGTGCGAGGTTGTCCTGGAGTCGGTGCAGGTTTGTGTTACTCTTGAATGCTGGGCTAATGCTTGTTCATATCAGATGATCACTGGATCATCATACATCAATGAACTTCAGAGACCTTGTCCCTCTATTTGATGTAGTTTGTGACCAACTATTGACTAGTGTGGCTTTTCCTTTTATCGTGTAACCCATCTCTAGGATAGCGATGACAGAATAACTGTGTGGAATCTGTTTTGGAGTTGCATCTTAGCGTTAAATAGGGTTAATCTCAGTGTTAATTAACTAACCTGAACCATCATCTAAATTTTGGTTGAAGACGTCCAACTGGGAATCATTTGGAGACGAGGTACAGCTGAAACCCATGGGAGATGTACTGAGCTCAGTTATCACCTGAAGGTGAGACTGTATTAATGCGGACCCAAGCAGTGGAAACTGAAGTTCATGCCCTGTTTCTCACTCTAGCACCTTGAGACTTGTGGAGGATAAGGCAAGTCTGTACTAGTGGTAACCCTGTGATGATGGCAAAGGTGGTATCTCTTTCTCTCTTGCACCTTTCCACACTCCAGAAGTTTAGCAACACCATGTGAACTTCATGCAGGATGTCTGACATCGGAACACATATGAGCCAAACTCTGGTTCACACTGGAGGTTGAGATTAGAAGTCGTTAGTAACAAAGACTAGGGTTTGAGAAGGACAGGATGGGGAGATGTTGCTGGATTAATGTATTGAGTTGATAGTTTGGATTGAGGGTTTAATTCATCAACACAGATTGTAGGAATTGCAGAGACTGAGGTCAGACACTGTAGTTAAATGGTGTAAATCAGATTTGTTTGTAGATTTGATGGTATCTGTTATAATCTTCTAATTAGATAGTGAATTTGCCAGTTTGCTGGTGACTGGTGTTGTGTCGCTGCCGAGAGTCAGTTTCTGTCAGTGTTTGAGGATTGTGTTTCAGGGTCAAGCGGGAGTTTGTCAGGGTTGGTTTGGAGTTGTTCACAAGCCCAGTTTGACCAGTCCGGTTTTCCTTTTATCGTGTAATTCGTCTCACAGATGGTGATGATAGAATAACTGTGGAATTTTTTTTATATTGCAGTTAGTCTTTAAATCAGCTTGATCTAGATTTTGGTATCAAGATGTCCAACTAGGGAATTGTTTTGGAGACGAGGTGAAGCTGGAAACCGATGGAGATGTAAGTGCTTAATGCACTGAGCTCAGTTATCACCTGAAGGTCAGTCTGATAGTGGGGACCAGACAGTGACAACTGAAGCTCACGCCCTATTTTTTTCTCTAGCTCTTTGGGACTTGTGGATGATCAGCTAAGTCTGTATTTGTGGAAACCTTTAGGTGGGCTGCACCTAATTGCACCTAACCTAATTGCACCTCATTTTGATTCTGCTTTGTGAAGGGACAGAGTCCAGACCTTGGGTTTCAGGTGCCCTGAGGGATCGATCGGTGTTAGATTTACTGGTCTTTGTGAGATGATAACATTTATGGTTAAAGTTCTCACTCTCTGTCTACACTGTTATCATTCCAGGTTTTACGAGGCTCCTGTAAGTGTGTTGCTTTGCTGGGATTTCTTCAGCTATTTTGAGGTTGTCCTGGAGCCAATGCAGGTCTGTGACCAACATCATCTCAGTTGTCACCTGAACTAAAAGGAACGAAACGCTGACAACTGAACCTCACGCTGTGTTTCTCTCTAGCTCCTTGGGACTCGTGGAGGATAGCTAAGACTTTACCTGTGGGAACCCTGCAATGACGGCAAAGGTGGTATCTTTCTCTCCTGCACCTTTTGACTCTCCAGAGGTTTGGCAACATGACGTGGATATCATGCTGGATGTCTGACACCTGAACACATATGAGCCATATGGTTCACACTGGAGGTTGAGATTATAACAACAACAAGATTCCATTTATAAAGCGCCTTTCACGTCAGGAGGACGACCCAAGGCGCTGCACAGTTGGGTCATGACCCGAGCAGGGGGGAAATGGTCAGGGTGAGGGGAGGGAGCGAGGAGGGGGGAAATGGTCAGGGTGAGGGGAGGGATGGGAGGGAGTGAGAAGCGGGAAGAGAGTCGAGAGGGGAGCTGAAGGCTCGAGATTATAAGTCATTAGTAATAGAGGCTGAGGTTTGAGAGGGACAGGATGGGGAGATGTTGATGGATTAATACATTGAGTTCACAATTTGGGTTGAGGTATTAATTCATCGACACATTTTTGGAATTGTAATTACAGAGATTGAGGTTAGACATTGCAGTTGGTGTAAAATCAGATTTGATGGTATCTGATATCTTCTGAAGAGATAGTGATTTGCTTGGTTTTAGGTAACATAGAGTAGCTGTGTGAAGGTTGGTTCAGTTTGTTTACCCAGACCCAGTGTCTGTCCAGGTTGGTTCAGTTGAATGGCTGAGAGTCAGTTTATGCTGAGGATGGTTTGGAGCAGTTGTCGATCATTAGTTTGTATCCGAGTTGGTTCAGTGCTGATTGTGAGGTAGTAAAGGGCTAATAAAATAGGGTGAGTATTTGGGATCACTGAGAGGTGTCCCAGGTGTTCAAGATTAATTGGGTTAAAAAAATGTCGTGGGCACATTTGAGGTATAAAAGGGTGAGATGAACCAGAGTTGCTGAGGTTTGGAGTTTTTACTGACACTTGACTCTAACATTACTAATTATACAAACTCTGAATTTCAGGAACTGGCAAGAGGTTTGAGTTTGGGGTAAGGTTACTCTGTTGGTTACTGCCTCACAACCTGCAAAATTGAGAAGAGAAGGATCGCTCCTTCCAGAGTGCACTTAGCCACCATGTAATTCTCACCCAGAGTTAAGATACCGTGCGTGACAAGGTATAGAGTCGGTGTTTGTTGAGGTTGTTTCAGGGCAGTTGTGAAGAGTTAGTGTATGTCAGAGAATCCTGTGTTATTGATGCATTTTATCCTGAGATTGGTTCAGAATAGAGTTGGTTTGTGTCAGGCCTGGTTCAATATAGGTAAAGAGCCTGATAGTTTACAGCAATGTCTGACTTGGATATGTTGCACTACTTTGGACTATATGGTAAGTGAACGTTCCTGGAAACTTTAGGGTGATGGCTGAAGCTCACGCCCTGTTTCTATCTCTAGCACCTTGGGACTCGTGGAGGATAAGGTAATTCTGTACTAGTGGAAAAATTGTGATGACGGCAAAGGTTCTATCCTTTCTCGTGCCTTTGAACACAAGAGGTTTGGCAACATCATGCAGGATGTCTGACATCTGACCACATATGAGCCAAACTCTGGTTCACACTGGGGGTTCAGATTAGAAGAAGTCGTTAGTAACAGAGGCTGAGGTTTGAGAGGGACAGGATGGGGGAGATGCTGTTGGATTAATGTGGTGAGGTGACAGTTTGGGTCGAGGATACAATTAATTTGTACAGATGTAGGAATCGCAGAGATTGAAGTCAGACACTGTAGTTAGATTAGATTTGATAACATCTAATACAAGAGTTTGATCTGAGATCAGAATTAAGTTTATTGTTGGGTAATATAGAGTAGCTGTGTGAAGGTTAGTTTATTTGCCCAGAACCAGTGTCTGTCAAGGTTGGGTTTAGTGGCTCAGAGTCGGTTTGTGTGGGGGCTGGTTGTGGAGCATCAGTTTGTGTGAGAGTTGTTTCAGGGCAGGTGTAGAGTCAGTGACAGTTGAATACAGTTGTTGAGAGTCTTTCAGGCCTGGCTTAGGGTGACAACTAGAGTTCACGCCCTGTTTCTCTCTAGCTCCTTGGGACTTGTGGAGGGTAAGGTAAGTCTATACTAGTGGAAACTCTGTGATGACAACAAAGGTTGTATCTCCTTCTTTCTTGCACCTTTCCACACTCTGGAGGATTGGCAACACTATGTGGACTTCATGCAGGATGTCTGACATCCAAACACCTATGAGCCTTCACTCTGGTTTACATTGTAGGTTCAAATGAGAAGTTGTCAGTCAGATGGTGTAAGATTAGATGTATATTCAGATTTGATATTATCTATCTTCTGATTAGAGAGAATATTTTTGCTAGTTGGTGATACAGTGAAGTTAAGAGCTGACGTTTGAAGATTGTTCAAGAGTAGTTTCGAGAGTTGGTTTCTGTCAGTGTTTGAGTGTTTAGTTTATTTTGAGGAGAGTTAGCTTAATTCATGACTGAGTGTTGGGTTGATTCAGGGCAGCGAGTTGACATAGGGAGTTGGGTTGATTCAGGGTCGAAAGTAGGTTTCTTTCAGCGTTGTTTAAGGTTTCAGTTTATGTTGAATTGATTCAAGGTTGAGAGTTGGTTTCTGTCAGGGCTGCTTTGAAGCAGGGTCTCAAAGTCTGTTTTAGTGACTGGCTTTTTTGTATCTGCCGAGATCCAGTTTCTGTCAGTGTTTGAAGATTCAGTTTATTTTGAGTAGAGTACATTCAGAGCCAAGAGGTGGTTTCTGTCATGGCTGCTTTGAAGCAGGGTCTCAAAGTTGGGTCAAGTGGGTTGGGGTCATTTCCAAGTTATCAGCAGCACTCAAATCTTAAGGAGAACAGATTACACAGTTCTCAAAGTACAAATGCAGATCAAAAACTGGATAAAAGATGCAAATTGGTAATACTTTTTCACAAGAGCCTCCAACACACTGATTAATAATAATAATCCTTGCATTTGATGTAGCACCTTATCATGTCTTTGAGCCTTCTCAAAGCATTTCATAGAATATACTGTAAAGTGATTTGACAACATTTTGTGGGCGAAACACAGCAGCTGATTGCGCACAGCAAACAGTTGTGAAGTGACCAATTTTTTGAAGGATTTATTACCCCCTGGAAAGCGATCTGCCAATCAACTAACTGGGTTCCTACTTACTGCTGGATAAACAGAGGTGTGAAAAAACGCCCCAACATTTTGCCGTGCCTGGGATCAAACCCAGGTCTCTCGCTTGCTAGGCTAGCGCTATAACCACTGAGCTACAGGACTCCAAAACAGTAACTAATGAACAGTAAATAAGCCATCCTGTATCTTAAATTTATATTTAAAAAACGTGACTTTCATTTTGTCCTAGACACAAGATAGAGTTCACTGAAAGCATGCCAAACCAATCACTAAATGTACCAACATTTCTATATGGAAGATAAAGGAGGCTTTTGATAGGCAACTTGAAAAACAGAGACTAAACAGAACTCTATACTCATGCATATTTGGGAAAACTTCACACAGAAAGATTTGCAATTGCATACAGTAACACACAAGGCCAAAACAATAATCCACAAGTAGCTTCAGCACAAATCTTCAAGGTCTTCTACAGAGCTCAAAACAGTAATATCAACGAAGAAGAGAAAAGTCTCTGAATGCAATAGGTTTCTGAATTCTACTACAAAAGAGTTCACTCAGGAACACACAGCTACTGTTCCAAGGGAAAACTACAAGCTATCAAATCGAATGGTTTCAGAACATTAATAATGTGAATGTTAATAACAAGTTGTTCAGAATGGGTTTTACACTTAAAAAGCATAATTTCAATAAAATGACAATGTAACAAATTTATCCTAAATGTTTTTATTTTGCAAAACTATAGTTGAAGGAGGCTACTTTTGGGAAAAAAAAGAGCCCTGCACTTTGATTAAACACCTCATGGCCAGCCCTTAGTATTTTATTGCACAAGTTTTTTCTTTTGTTTACTCCAAAAGGAAGCAAGTGCTTCAATATCCAATTATTATGCATTATTAGCAGCAGTGAGATATGATTTATTATCAGCAATTGGGCTACCTGATAACCAATGAGTGAGTTTTATGATCACTGTCAAGTATGGAATTTAAATTGAATCCTGTAGGTATTAATGGAGTTTACTGTTTATTCCTTTAAAAAATAATTGGGTTCAAAAACAGGGAAATTTGATTGTGGTAACAGTTTAAAAGTAAAACTGTGTTTACAGGGCTTTGTTATTTAATTTGAGTGCACCTCAGAGTCACGTATGAATGTTTACATTCTGTCTTCAAAGGAAAAGTATACTCCTTTTTAATGGTAGTCACTTTCATCATGTGTGGTACAACAATATATTTTTGGAAGCAACTTGATGGTTTTATTAAAAGGTATGAACCACAAAGTAATGCTGAGCCTTTACTGGGGACCCTGTAGAGTGAGCAAGCTATAGAGGTGAGCTTCCTGGAATTATTTTGAAGGCATCAACACATGAATTTCCTTTTCATCAAAATGAGGTGCGACCAATTAATTTTTCTCCCCACTTGGTATATGCCTCTCTTGCCCCAGGTCTGGCTTACTCTAACTGTAGTAGAATTCCATGAGTCCTGGTTGCCTTCCAGGTGGCCATTGTACATATATGAGGCTTGGCAGTGCATGTCAGCAGCCACTCAACAGAGGTATGTCACAGCCAAGGCTAGCATCTGCCTGCCTGACTGCCACATACAGGCAGTAGAGGATGCTGTTGAGATATCAAAAGCAGTAACTCTGGATGTGTTTCCAACCCAATCCCTACCCCCCTGCTCAGGTCCAGATCCCTGACTGTCCAGAGCCTTGGGATGTCCTCCTGATGTGAAAGGCGCTATACAAATATAATTTTGTATTGTATTATAAGTTGTACAATGGGCCATTGTATAATTTCCCCCAACAGTGACAAACTCCGTATTGGGGGAAATTATAATTGTTAAATGCTTCTGGAAACTACCCTGCATAAATGACACAATATAAATCCTAGTTATTGCATCCATCAAGTGATTATGTACTGAAACTACAGCAAAAAAGCAGTTTAAGAAGTAAATGGACTCCAATTTGTTACTGTTGTGATGATGCAGTACATCTACTTCTCAGTGGGATAATACTTTCAGCTGCATCTTGATGATTACTGAATTTAAGAACTTGAAAACAGCATGCTGAATTATCACTCCAGGTGCAGTGTACAATGATGAAGGAAATGGGTGGATAACTACTTACAAAGATTAGGGTTTATAGCTTTGAATTATGTTCAATTGAACATTACTTTTTTGCTTGCATTTCAAAAAATAATAGTTTGCATGTTTTCCTGTAATCCTTTATAGGTGTACTATTAACTTCAGTAAAAATTCCTGGGATGTTACAACTTGGCTGATGGTGGCAGTGCTAGACTGTTCTCAAGACTACTATTTAGAGGCAATTAATGGTACTGCAACCTTATCACCCACAACTGTTTTATTTACTGTATTTATTTTGCAGGCTTTTCTTTAATGAATATCACAGGAATATGGTTGTGCAGTTCTCTCCTTCCAACCACCACCAATTATTCATTATTGCTATGTTGGGGTTCCAGAGGCTCTTCTGGTCTTGCAGTTCCTTGCTCAAGTGACTAATTTTCATGTGAATGTCAGCTGTCAACCATAGTTAGTAAGAGTGACTTCAACTACAATGCTGTCACCTGCTGCTTAATTATTTCATTAATTATTTCATTAATACTAGTTCAGTATATAAACAGCTTAATTAATGACTGGCCAGGTCCATATAAACCAATCATATGATCTAGTGTCAATGCCTGTAACTGTTGCGGTCTAATGATGTAACTTCGGGTAAAATAATTAGTCTTGCATGTTGAGTGTTGTACAGCCAGTTGATGTCTACGGTGTGTGTGTATATATATAATATATCTACATTACAGATCAGTTGATGCAAGAGGTAAATTAGTCAGTGTTGCTATCTGAAAAAGGGATTCCAAGGATTTGAAAAATGAGTTCATTCCCAAGAAAATAATACTTATACTCATAGTTCATCATTGACCACCCCTCTAAATAACTATTAAAGCTTTGCCATTAACTTTGAACGCACTGCTGTTTAGTTCTGANTTTTTTTAAAAATGGCAATCAGTTAAAAATCAAACTACTAAGAATTTGATAAGCTTGGTGTTTTTCATTCTTTGTTCTTTAAATCATGTTTTCATTTAAATGGGAAAGTAGCTATGATAATTCTTGCATTTGATGTAGTGCTTTATCACTTAATCAAAATGTCTTAAAGTGCTTCACAGGATTTATTGTAAAGTGTACGTACCAACTGTGCAATTGTAGGCTGACAGCATTGCCCCATGAAGTGAATGACCATTGTTGGCCAGAAAAATTCTCTCATGGTTGGAGGGAGTTGCTGAGCCTAGGAGTGTGAGGGAATAGCATACTGTACAAGTGACTGAAACATTCTGGTTTAGTGATGTTATCACCCAAAAGCAGATCTTGCTTAATCAATAAAATCAATGCATACCCAGTCAGCTCAACAGAAAAACAGATCTGAGATGATTATTAGGGTTAAAGAAAATGCCTTATAACCAATTGAGTTAAATAGGTGATGGTAACCATAGTTTTTTTAAGTTTAGAGAGGTAAGATTAACATTTCATGTTAATGAGAAACCTGATGGTTTGGGGATCCAGAAAGAGTTTCCAATTCTATGTCGAGAGTGGGTTCATTGGATTCAATAGCCCCCTATTAATCATGTGAAAAAAGTGTTGTATATCAGATGATATTGCCATTCAAAGTCAATAGTATTCACATCTGTCAACATGAAGTCAATAAATCTCCTTGACATTCTCATCAAATAGTTCTTAAAGAGTAAATCGAATTTCTCTGCAAAGGACTATCTTGTACAAAGGTGAAAATCGCAATCCCAGTTGACTTTTTTTGATGTACTGTTTTCTTGGTTATCTCACTAGATAGCCTTACTGATCAAAGTAGCTTTCCACCTTGCATTACCTTTCACTTTTCTGTCATCAAATTGAAGGAAAATGCCCTGCTTAGTCATGCTATTGAGCAAACCCATGAATAACATGTAGGTACAGTACTTTTGAAAAGAATGGCCATATTTTTATTGATTGTTTGGCCATCAGCAAGTATCCTGTGCTCCACAGAATATAACTAAAAAACTATCCTACCCAGACCTCTTGATAAAGTGCATGAAAGAAGTTGTTTTCTTGAGTTGCCATTATAATTAATTCCAGGGATCGATTGTCATGTAAATATGTTAGACTGTTTTGTGGGGATTGTCGATGTAATACTAGTTTTGATGTTTTAATCAGGCATAAGTCTGATTCCCTACTGGTCAGTAAATTTTTCAAATCTGTCAATGTGAGCTTCTAATGGGAAAAATCAAACTACTTCACATTCTCTCCAATATATAGAATTCCAATTTTCCAAACCACTTCTCTGACTTCATTGTCTGGAATCCCAACGGATCAAACCACTTCCCACTCTCTCCTAAAGTACAGAATTTCATTTGACCATAACAATTTCCAGGGTAGTCCATCCTGAAGCGTCAAAACTAAAGACAACATAGTCGTTTAGCTGCATACCTATAATCATCATGTGAAATTTAGCAATTTAGGGACATAGGAACAAGATTAGCCACTTTGTACTTTGCATACTGGAGAGTGTTGCCATTGATCTGTGTGCAATGAACCATAAAGCAACATTTTACCTGAGTGGATTACAAGCAAATCTGGCAAGTAGAACTGGATTAATAGATGATTTCTCTAAGATACCTTATCCATGTGTAATGAGTGCAGAAGCTTAGTGTCTGTAGTTTTGTGATCAATTTGTTGCAAATATTGAATTCATTTACATGTTGTCATTACTACTGTTTAGAATTTACAGGGACAGGGTTGGAAGGCATAATCAGGACACAGGAAGTGTAAATGGAGGTATTTATTGGTGAAACACAAATGAAACTGCAGTTATGATTTATTCAAAGATTAATATAGGATACTAAACATGTGAATATGTCTCTCGTGGATGTGGATATTCTCTCTGAAGATGTCAATTGGGACAGGTAGAGAAGCATAAATTCAAAAACTGAATAACTGCAGGAAAAAATCCATACTTGTGAATAAATGTGCTTTTACTTGACTTTTTTTACACATAATAGGAGTTGTTTTGGCTCATAACTGAGTTTGACCATTTGAATCTTGGTCAGCTTGTTGATACTTTGATACTGAACTGGAGCATGTATCCTTTCAGACGTCAGTTAAAATCTACACAAAAGTAAAACCTTTGATATTTTGATTGCTATTCATTCACGTGAAGTTTCTGTATTTGCTCCAGGCTTTCTTGCAATCGATTCAGTAACACAATGCTCCAGTTTGTCAAAATAAATTATATTCAGTTTCTGAATTTAGTCCTTTTTGTAACTGGAAGGCAATTCCATTGCACTGAATCAATGTAATGTCATGGATTTGACAGCAAATTACTCTGACTAACATCAAAGCTGCCAGGACAATCTATTGAAAATTGCCACTCATTGAATTTTATGCAGCTGATATGGATTGTAAGTCTCCAGCACCTCCAAACAACATAGAGAACTTGTCAATCATTCCCTCTATATCCCACAACACCCTCACATCACACTCACACAACACATGCTTGTACACACACATCAAGAAACAAAAATGACAAAAGCACACAGCCACTTGCGCCAGGCAGGTGCGAAAGCCAAGGTTTTGCCCAAGCACTGAACCGAGACCTTGCAAATCCACCACAAGTGTCACATCAGGAAGAAATATCCTGCTCTATCAAGTGTTGAAAGCACGAGAAGCTGTATGATCAATAAGTCACTGCCCTATTTCTGTCTGTTGAAATTCTGCCTGAGTGCCAAATATATAGAATTGTGGCTTTCTGGTGAAAGTTTGAAAAGAGGAATTTGTTGTTTCACATTCACTTCTTCCCAACTCTTGTAAAAATAGTCAGTCACATTGTCATTTTCTGTAAGTTTTTAAGATTATGGCCTGACAGCTTGCATTATGAGTCCCCTTGATTTCAATCATTTTAAAACTACCACTGTTTTCATATTTATGCTTTACCCAGGTCTATTATTATTTGATTCTCACTCTCCTGTGGCAGTGCTTGTGGAAGATGCATGTGTCGGTTGTGCTGCTCCTTTGTAACATATCATGGGACTGTGAATGAGATGAGACGGGGGACTTTCGGTTTGAGGGCAACTGATACTTATTAATTCTAATTTTTGATCCTATCAGCGCCAGTCGACTGGTTGGTTTGTTAAATTTAAGATTGAAAGACTAATATTCTATTTTGTTGCCATCAATATTGTTGTGTGCAAAATTGACTGATGCATTCTCCTATAAAATGTACAGTCAGCACACTTTACAGTAAATCTTGTGAAGCGCATTGAGCTGTCGTCCTGACATGAAACCATATGAAGTGCAAGTATTATTGTAAGGCAATACCTAGTTGCAGGCCAATTATGCAGATATATGATTTTGAATGGGGAGGATGGGTTCTATCATGAGAAAAGTAAGTACATTATTGAGTTATTCAGTGCTCCAAGATGCTATTTGGTGTGAAGGGAGCTATAAAGAGAAGTTGTTGTATTAAACCATGGTAATATGAAACATGAATTTTGTTTGTACTTTGCTTTATCAAGTTATTAATAAAACACAAATGTTTGTTTGTTGAAGTGTGTTACTTTTAAGTAATTTTTTTTGTAGTATTTCATAGTATTTGGTGTTTAAATCCCAAAAGTCATGTCAGGCACAGATGGCTTATTGGTTAAGGAACAAAATAATAATTACCTTAGTTCTTATTTCTCAAATGAAGAATCTTTAGTTTCAGAAATCATTTGTTTAGATGACATTATTGTAGTTTAAAGGGATGCTTGATTTAATGTTTTATTCCAAAGTAGAAATTAAAATGAAAAGAGAAAGGCAAGAAAGTATGTGCAACTATCTTGTAAAGTAACTGGATTATATTGGTTTTCAATAAAGTAAAAGTTCCTGTTCCTTTTAATTTCTAATTTAACAATTGACAGTGAATACAGCCTTTGTAACTGACTGGTCACACTTATAATTATTTAACTAGATCAGATGAGCGTGGATGGCAATGCAACATGTACAGTCACCTGACCACTTAGAAAATGCACTACAACAACCCAAAAAGGCTAGACTTGGCTTAGATGGTTCTAGCCTTATAGCTAAACACACTTAATAGATATCCAGTTACTAAAGCAACCTGATAGTCATTTATAAACAAATGGAAGTAAACTGACTGACAACAGTGATCGTGGATTTATTAAAATAAAAATTCTTGCATTCATAACAGAATTCCTGCTTATTCTTTCCCTTACACCAAGTGGAATAATTCCTTTATCTGAAGGATACTCCACACAACTAATTTTATAATGGCTGCCCTTCCCAACTTCCCAGATATCACTGATGATCATTTGCTCTTTACTGGCTGCATTTACTGTTCTACTGAAAGTTCTTGGAGATTTCTAGGTTGTTACGGGTCATTTTCCCAGTTTTCATGTTGTAATGACATTTTCTAATGTTCTTGTTGGGAGTAAGCAAGTCACTGAGCAATGTCCTAGTAAGGTCTTCAGTGTCTGAACCAGCGAATTCTCACATAGGAGGATCCGGGACTGAGCATAATGCAGATGGTACTGTGATGGTGATTTCATGAAATTTTAGCATGATGGCAACCCAGGCTGGTTCTATTACAGATGAAACATGCTCACCAATTCATATCTCTGAAGTGTGTGTAATGATGTTTGGTTAAGAAAAACAAGGATTATACTATATACTGCAGTGTAGTTATATCAGTAATACGTTGGAGAAAATTCAGGTGTGGCTCAATATCTTAACCAAAACCACCAAACTGTTGAGCATTTAAGAAGCTGCAGTTAGTCAATAGATGAAAGTGATTACAATGCAATGTTGTCTTCCTCATGTTAAGAGTGCTCAATGCTATCATTAAAATTGCTAAAAGATAAGTGATGTTAGTTGAAATCATCATATGAGCATGTTATGGTGAAATCTTGCATATGTTGATTATATGTACTTAAGCATCAGTGAGACATTTTCTGAACATAAAATCTGTTTTTATACGTTCTTACTACTAAATCACATTTAGTGCAAGAATTAATCACCAGAAAAAAAACATTACTGTCCAAATGGAAAATCAGCATTTAAAGCAATAATTAGGGAAGGAATGCACTAAATTAAGACTCATAATGATTTTGCATTCCATTTCTGCCACTCAACTTGTGCTATTAAGGCCCCTTTTAAAAATGTTTCATATCTACACTCTGAAAGAGAAGTGTTCAGTCATAAATGTGACAGTACTGTGATTTATAGAACTCTTGTAACTCATTGACTGTGACTATATAGCGCTGAGTGGTTTTAGGATTGCTAAACAATTCATTGATCGCCACAAAAAAGATAAAACAGTTTATGTACGGAAGGAATTATAACATTATTAAAATGAATTGACAGTTTGATAAGCAGAGTGGTTCTCAAACTGGGGAGTCACTAGTCTCCTGAAATTTCCATACAAGTTAAGTCTTGATTTTAAGGAACGCAAGTAAGTGATTGATGAAGGTCACATATCTAGCTTTAGCATCCAGTCTCATAAATGCCAGAAGGTAAGTATTTTAAGACCATGTTTCTCATTTCGTATAATGGAAGAAAAATGTATTATTGATGGATAGAGTGATAGCTGAATTCTTGTGTGATCAGTGAATAGAACAGTAGTCACTATTTCCCCCTTGATTGTTATAGGCTTATATTATGAGCTACTTCCTGCTATTTCAGAACCCATGGATATTTTATGCTGTCTCTGGATCTCTCTTAATGATTGAAATTGTATTAATTTTAGTTGCTCAGTTGCTGTAGACAAACAATTTCTTGACTCTGCTGTCTTTCATTTCAATAAATTGTTTCACCAAAATATCCACCTCTAAATCATGACATATTAATTACTCTCCATTTTTCTCTTGTAGGAATATCAACTCTCACTCTTTACCGAATGTTGGTCAATCCATCTGTCAGTAAGCCAACAAAATTGTGTTATTGGTCTTTTTTTCATTGGATGTCTTAAATTATTACAAATATATATCAAGATATGAAGTAAAATTGCCTGAAATGATTGCTAAGGTTGGATTGATCTCTTGTCCAAAACATTAGTTACATTTAGCAGAACAACAATAACATTTGTAAGGCACCTTTCATGTCGGGAGGATGTCCCAGGGCGCTGAATAAGGTGCAGAAAGCTAAATAAGTACCCACATAAAGCAGGAAAGAAGGCCATACAGCATAATGGAATATTGTAGAGAAATTATTGGGCTAGGCTGGTATGTCCTGCTGAAAATATCCTATGACTCCCTCTGTCTAGATATCACTTACCTCTGCTCTGTAACCAAAAGAAAATGCACACCTGATTTGCCAACATAGCTGCAAATATCTTACCAAGTGAAATAAACAGCATTTTATAATGTAGTTTGATTACCTGTTTTATTAAGTGTGTTTTGAAAAATACTCTGGATGTTTATAAGGCCAAATCATTTTAAGAGGGACAGTCAGTCATTCCAATGGCATTGACTACCAGTCACCTACAAAATACACAATTACTGCACTTCACAGTAAATCCTATGATATTTCCTTCCTTAAACATTAGATACACAGCTGCCAGGATCAACCATTTACAGAATTGGTTTGGATGACAAAAGCCCTTCGGCCATCTGATCTCATGATTTCAGAACACCCACCCGATCCCCCACCATCACAACACTAAGCTGCTTTCTAAATGAGTCAAGTGTCCTGGCCTCAACCACATTCCTGCTTCTATTGCCTCCATGTTGGGATCATAATATAACATTCTTTATCTCCTTACACAACCTGCCACACTGGCACCCGGTGTTCCATGGGAGCCCTGCTTCAGTGAGTTACCAAAAATTAATGCAAGTGTCTGACTATTAATGTGACAGAAGACCTATGCAAAGAGGGATATGACACCAGATTTCCACAGCCTCTTCCTTCAATGCGTAAGTCAGTGAACTTTGGATTAATTAATTGCAAGTTTGTTAATAATAAAACCAATTAACTGCTGGAGCCTGCATTTTTGGTTCTATTCACACAGGACCACCTCTATTCAATTCTAATATTAGCAATCACCGTTTGTTTTCCATTAAGCTAAAAGTCTTCATTTAGTTATAATGCAAGACGAGAACGCAATGGAAAATAATACAGACTAATGGAATGAAACATGAATAATTTATATAACCAACTGAACCATAATAATCGTATTAGACCCTTTAGCAAACTATCAGAAGTCTGTTGGTTAGACACTAGATGAAACTATACGATTTAAATTTGGGGAGTGTTTGCGATAATATTTAGGTGCAGTGAAGTAGCCAGTGCACTTTGCTGCTGTGCACATTCCTCCTAATGTGGCTTCTGTTGCGATTCTGATTTGGAGCTAAGCTTCGACAATTGCCTGGGTATATTTTACTATATGGCACAATGGGACAGTGAAACTACTTCCAGATTTGTTTATAATGGTAGTAACAAGGCAGTACCACCCCTAAGGTCTCTGGATAAAATGATTAAACCAAAGAGCAAAACTAAAATTGATTCTGACCCAAGAGTTTAATTTGGTTAAATAACACAATTCTGCTTTGATTTCTTTTGAAAAGTATATATTTTCTGTAGCTGCTCTTGCTCCCAGGCCTGGCTATAGGTTGCATCCTCCATTATCAAACTCCTCCCGCCCATGTTAATCACTGTTTACAGACAATTATATAGGGTTTACTGAACAGACTTTATTGGATAGATAGGTTCTTGACAGTTACTCCTCTTCATATAACAATTGTTCTGTAAGTGTTTTCTTTAAAAAGTATTTTTCGATAAATTCTCAGTGTATATTTCACATAGACCTGCTTAGCAAGATTTTTTTTTAAAACTCTACCACTATCAATGTTGCACACTAAGTAAAGAAAGTTAAAAACTTTATAGGCCTTTTTATCACTTGTGCAACTGAAGTTTTAAACTTCTATAATGTGTAAACGGATACACTGTTCTGGTGGGATGTAACAAGTCTCCTTCTGCCTTAGAAAAGATGAAATGGTAGCAGCACGTACACCTGCCAGATTGGTCTAGAAGAGATAACAATTGATGGATTTGCATTATAAAAAATTATACACTTGAAGGAACAGGCTCCTCATTGTAAGTACTTTCCAAATCAACTGTCTTTCTAACTTGAAGTTAATGCCAAATGTAACGGCCGTAAAAGAATACTTAGCTTAATGCAAACAAAAGGGAAAATTGTAGCAGAAAGATCTAAAATGAGAAGTTAAAAAGCATTAGGGCATGAAGGAGTTAATATGGGAAACTAAGATTGGCAAGTCCTATGGTTCAGCTTCTGCTTGATATTTATACAGTAACACGCCCCACTGAGAGTCCTGTGGTGTGGTACAGCGTGAAAAGGATATCCTAGGTTTTCAAGGATCTTCCGGAAAGGAAAAGGCTTAAGGGAGTTGCAACAGCCATTCATTGGAGTAACGGTCAAAAGGAGCTTCTGTTTGTGTGTGGGAAGAGAGTCATTAGTTAGTTTCTCAATCATTTTTGTTCTGTCACACACAGGGAGAGACCCCTGTTTCTCAGGGTCAGTGCCACACCTATCCCGCCCTGCTGCAGTGATGCAGGCAGTGATCACACAATGTTTAATCTCTGAAGAAGAATGGTAATCCTTTTAACCCTTTTTACAGGGAGATCTCATGCCCACCTTATAACGTAAACCACCGGTATAACTCAATATCTGAATTTTATACAAATCACTGGGTAAAATTGTTCTAGATTTACTCTATTTACATACATTAGAGTGTTCAGAATTGTCAAATTGTTGAATTCAGTCCTAAAGCCAGTTTTCTAAAGTTCTTAAAAGATCTGTATTTAAAATGTCAAATTCTGGATGCTCTTAAATGCCACATTAATAGAGTAAATTTGGACATTTGCTATGTTACCACTCACATTGTTAAATTCTCTGTATCAAACTTTCTCCCTCTCTCGATCTCTGGTAACTGAGATAAGACTAATACAATGTTCAGTCAATAGGCGATCCAGGCGTAGTGAGGAGAAACTTGCAATGAAAATAAAATGCAAATCCAGAATTCATATATTTTTGGTGGTCCAGTATATAATAAAATAAGATTTAAGTGGTCCCATAATTTCATTGCAATTCTAATAATTTTATTTGGGATCTTGTAGCTAGTGATCAGAGCACTCGCCTCACAAGCGAGAGACCTGGGTTCGATTCCTGGCTGGGCGAAATCTTGGGCAAGTTTCCTTATTCCACACCCCTGATAATAATCTCAAGAAAAACAACAATAATTTGGTCACTTCAATCCACGACTGTTTATGGGACACTGCTGTGCACAATTGGTTGCCACGTTTCACCCACAAAAATGCAGTCAATTCACTTTACAGTATATTCTGTGAAGTACTTTGAGACATCTAGAAGATGTGAAAAGGCTATATCAAATTCAAGGATCATTATTATTAATTCAAATCCATATCCATTTTTACATGGGGGAGAATGTCAACTCTTTCCAGCTCATAATATTCCTGCCGTAAAGTGTACTGTATGGATATTTATTGAAGGCCAGTTTGTTCTGCTGTTACCACTTTCCCAAGGAGTGAAGCAACCACTTGTGTTTAGTGACAAGTGAAGAATAGCCGCTTGGATAAGTTACATGAGGATTACCAATGTCCAATGAACTTTGTATCCTGTTGTGAGTCACCATCTTCAGGCAAGGAGTTAAGGAAATTGATGAGGTGGAGAAAGGGAAGATATTTTGATGTACGCCACTCTTAAGTTCAAATGTGTCCACGTGTTTAAATGGGCTTGTGATCTGTCTCATTATTTTTGTTCATAAATCTCAATTTGGACATCTCCTCAACGTTGCCATCAAATAGATCACAACAGTGGAAGGATCTAAAGCACCATTGCCATTACCAGTTTGTGAAAGAGATGAGTTTGGATCATAAATCTGTTTTTATGTTGTCCCAATACACTTTCTCTGTGACCCTGGTATAGCTCGTCTCCGCTGTGTAATTACTGTTCCTGCCACATCCCATCAGGTCCTGCAGAGCACAATGGCTAGCTTTGATGTGAAAAGTCTTCCCTGGGCTTTTGTGAGTTGGGGGTGGGGGGAAGGTTTAGAAGGAGGATCATGGTTATAAAAGAAGGAAAACCAATAGGTTGTGAGAAAGTTCAGTTGGGGGTCAGTGGTAGCCATTGTCTTTCTGTCGAGGAGCGAGGTAGTTCCCATCAATCATCCCTTGACAGCTTGCACAGTATATCACTGGCTCTATAGGCAATACATCACAAGTCTGTCTTGGAGTATTACTGTAGCATTTCAATGAGCAAGGCTGCCCTCATCCATGCACACAAGCTGGCTAGAAATAGTTTGATACAGTGTACTTACCCTTATCTGTTTTCACTAATAGTTTTTCATACTTATCCAAGATATGAGAAGAAAATATGTGTGGAATGAGGAGAGTTCAAAACCAAAACTGATTGGAAGTCTGCTAATTATTTTGTCTGAGTTTGAATAAGTGTTGATTATTGAGTTAATCTCATCTATTGAATTGAAGAAGTCAAATGATTAGCATTTGAAAAGGAATGCTTGTGACTGTCACTATCCAATACTGTACTTGCTATGTGTATGGACTGAGGAGCGATTCAGGGAAAGGAGTAGCATCATAATTGGGGGAGTTTTGGGGCAGGCTCAGGACCTGGGAGGAACATCCTTACTGCTGTTACTTTACAGCACTGCTCTGCCAAGAGCTCCAGCAGTGACAGCAGGGCTATCACGCTGCTGCCAACAGTGGGCTGAGCTTTCAGCCCTACACCCCGAAGCTTTGGAACTCTTTCCCCAATCCCCCTACCTTAGTCCCTCCTTCCCTTCTTTTAGATCACGACTTATGGTTACCTCCTCCCTCCCCCTGGCTTGGCCTCAGGCTCCACCACTGTTGAGCGCTCCAAGACGCTTCCCCAACAAAGGCTATATTAAATGTATGTTGTTGTTACTACCTCTAAAAGAGCCAAGAACGACCTGAAGAAATATTTTTCTTGGTGTCTTTGGAGAGTTTTTTTTCCTGGCTGAGGTTTTCCATTGGCTCGAACATGATATGCACATTGCAAGATTTGTGTATTTCTATCAATGCCATAGAATCTACCTCTGTGTAAATGGGAGGGATGTCACAACCCTGGGAACTCGGGAAGTTATAGACCTGCTTCAACAATGCTCTGTGATAATACTGGAGAACTTTACCAGCATTTATAGCCAAAGTGACAGGCTTTTATTAAAGATACAGGACTACAGACTCAATCGTGCTGTCCAATCTTGCTAGGAATATCAGAGAACGCAAGAAAGAAAATGGAAAAAAAACATTTCTGACAAAGTCCATCAGATCAGATTTGTGAGCTCGGTGGATACAATCTCTAACAGTCTGTGTAATCCTAGCATTTGTTACACAGTAAGGATGATGCGATAGATGCTAGGATTACATGGGAGCTCTAGGAAGGGTGAGGGGAGGGGAACAAGGGGAATTGGCTTCTAGCAATATCTGCTGGAAAATGAATGTGGAGGTTGGGTGAAGGTTTACCTGTAATTTTTCCACAGTTGAATACTTTGCCAGTGCTCATTGTTTAGACTTGCATGTGAATAGTGGCCACGTGGGCAAAGAGGCCAATGGAGAGAGGTGCTGGAGAGAGGCCAATGTCCATGAAAACACTTCCCAGAATGATTCTGTGGGTCCCAGGAGAAGAAGGAAAAAGGAAAAAGAGCTGTGATGTTCAGAAGAACACTTGGCACTAAAAGACTATTGTGACACTTTGGCCTGGAGTAAACCTAGTGATTGTTTTTTACTGAAAGACAGAAAAAATGACTGATTTCATAGGGAATACTCTCTTTGATGGTGGCCATTCCTTAATAAGCTGTTAAAAAGATTGAGGGATATATTTGTTTGTAAAGCAATGATGTCCCCAAATCATTTTTGCATTATTGCAGCAATTCTCCAGTGAGAATTCATGTATATTAAAACAATTTGTCTGGATTTTCATTACTGTTTGAAACGATTTCCCCACCCCCTCCAATCTGTTCTGGAGCTATTAACTGATTGGGAGCTTGCCTCTAGGCTCAACAGTGGGAATGATGATGTTTGCTTCAATATACAGATTCTGTTGAGGGGAAGGTGGTGGGTTTAGTGCCAGTGATGGCATGGTGTTATGTTTGATGAACAAACAAGGGTTAACTACATGCAGTTTAAAGATGTTAGGACATAATGTGGAACACTTAACATGTGTGATCAAGGCTATAAGTAAGGTAGAATACTTAATTTGCCTTTTGTTTTTCCTATAATTGTCCCTGGCTGCTTAACTATGTTGCTTCATTTTTTTTCTTTCAGAAAAGCAAGCATCTTTCTGATGGAATTATTTTGATATCACTATGACAACCATGTAGGCAATGGAAAGCAATACAATTATTTTATATGCATTATCTGCGTGTGGATAATAAACCAAAGTCTTTCAGGCAGAAGTGAGATAATAATCATAATATAATCTGTAAATTGCCCATCAGAAAATGGTATGAGAATATAGTTATCACATAAATCAGAAAGCATTTATGAAATGTGCTGAAAATCCAAATTGGCTTGAAAGAAATATCAGATGAGAAAAATATTAAAGAATCAAGTTACACATTTGGAGGAAGACAACATTTCTTCTGACTGGATCACTTAATTTATAGATTTTTTTTTTGCGTTCTGGCAACGTTAAGGTTCAAGCCTCATTCTGTAAAAGCTGATAACGTTTTCAATGCAGCGGAACAGTTTGCTTAGAGATCAGCTTGTTTCTCCCTTTCCCATGCTTTATTTTCAATGTTTCTGTTTATCTTCCCCTGAAACAAGCTGTTCGCTGCTGCACAGTCTCCTCCAAGCCTGCCAGGCTAACGGTTGCTCCCACCTTCCAAGCTGGACTGTGAGAGCTGGAAGAAAGTAGAAGAAATGTAATAAATTAAGTGTAGAGGTAGTGAACAAAAACTTGCAATTTGTTCATGGTTTTCATGTCAGGTGGATGTCCTAAAGTGCTTCACAGGATTCACTGTAAAGTGTAGTGACGGTATTTTTTAAAAAGTGGATCACGACTGCCGATATATGCACAACATTGCCTCACAGAATAAATGACCAATATTTGGGGGATTGTTGCATGTGGTTAACCCTTGTTTCTTCACCAGTTGTTTAGGGGGCACCAGAACTCCCTTTCAGAAAAGAAGAGACAATAGAATGAAACCGGGAAACTTGGCAAATACACAGCAAACATTGTTTAAAGAGGTTTTATGCGTACGTTTTAATTTGATTTTGTATTTATGTGAGAGGTTTAATATTACAGTAATGTATCTATTCCCGATGGTTGACTAGCATCATTATTAAGTTATTGTTTTCCTATGTCACACTGCTTGACATGAGATGTGCAGAACTGGGAGGCTCAGTAGTTTTGACAATGCTGTTCTCTAAGGATTGCAACATGTGTCAAATTTGGTGTGATTTTTATTGCATGAGGTGGGCCACTGCACCCCTCTGATGTTTTCACCTCCTCTCCTGAAGTTGCCTGGCTTTGCTCAGTGTGTTAAACTAATATATTTTACATGAAGGCATGATCCCAGCCCCTTCCAAATGTCAGGATGAGCTTCGTGCAAAACTCCCCAGGTCTGTTAACAAACTATCAACATCCATTCCATAGTTAAATCCTCCCCTACCTCCAGAGATCACAACCATTTTGCTGCACTTAATGAGGATACGATTCCTTTGGACTGAGTCCAACAATGTCAGGAGATTTCTGTCAGAACATACTACAGCTATTGAAGTAAAAGCTTTGATCTGAGCTGGTGGTCCACAAGCTAAAGCGCTGTTAAAGATTCACAGTGGAGTTGTCATTTTGACTCCTACAGTTCATATAGCCTTTGTACATTTCAACAGGATTGTTAAGCGCTTTGGGACATCCTCCCGACGTGAAAGCACTATATATATGTAAATTTGTATTGTATTGCATTGAACGCATCCCAAAAAGAGGCTTAAATGTTGCATGCTAAAGCACTAAACACAGCAACAGAGCCGAAGGTCCCTTCATTTAAATAATTTATGTCTACAGATTACAGGAACATTCTTGTACAATGTACTTTCTCACTTAATGAGTGTGTCGTTTTCATTTTGTATTCTTTTCAGCAGGAATCTTATGGAAACTCAAAACGTTTCATCTTCATAGCTACTAGTTACCCACCCAGTGAAAGCCAGAGCTCCTCCTGGTAGTTGTGTCTACCATGGCATACTGTGCACACCGACACAGATCAAAGATTTTCACAAGAGAAAAGAAAATACAAACACATGTTATCAGAGCTTTAATTATGCAGCTTTGGTATTATATTGTGTTTCAACTGAAAGGTTAATTATAACTTCATTCAAGAAAACAACCTAATGCTCTATAAACAATGTAACATTTCCATCTAGTTATATAATATTGGAAATTCCAATTGTTGTGCTATTAATTGAGTTGTGAGATTAAATGACCTCCATTGCCAAGAAATAAGCTTTCTTTCACTTTCATCACTTACTCCACGATCATTCCAGGTAAGATCAGGCAGTAGTACAGATCAATGCCCTTCCAGACACAGATCAATAGCAACTCGGCTCCACTGGCTCACCATCTCCCAGAGGATAGAGTTCAAAATCTTCGTCCTCTCTGCTCCCTACCTTTATGACTTGCTAACTTCATATCAATCTGTCCGGTTACTTTGCTTAGTGGGCTCTGGGCTATTCTATATCCCTGCCCTGCCCACCGCACCATCAGAGGTCGGGCCTTCAGCCTTTCTGCCCCCAGGCTTTAGAACTCCTTCCCACAATCCCTTCACCTTGCCTCCTTCAAGGCCCAATTCAACCTCCCCTCTTTGCTTCCCATCGCAATTTAAAAACAAATCGGTGATTTTTATTGTCAACAAACTTGAAGGAAAACCTACAACGCCCTCAGACTGGCAGACTGACTCTTGTAAGAGGAGTACCACTATCTTTAATCCTCACAGCATTCAGAGCTCAGATAGTAAAACAAAATCTGATACCCTGACAGTTGAGTCCTCTTGTCCTGATTTGCTACAACGTTTTGGCTTGACTTGCACAGCTAAGAGACATTCCTGTTTAGCCCTGTTTGAACTAATTATATTTCATGTCTGTGTTTCCCTTGTTAGCCATATTGAAGATGACACTTCAGTCGAATTAGGAGTGCTGGCCTTTGAATGCTCACCGAGATAGTAATTTGATATCTTAGTAATGATGTGACCTTTGTCACTCCGAGCCGGTGATGTGCCACTTTCCATTTCTGCACAGATATGTTTTAGGCACAAATCCAAATCAATGATCACATGTCGTTTGCATTTGTTTCTGTGTGTGCTGCTAATGTTCCACAACCGTATTGTTCTAGTTATAGTATCTTTCCATACGTAATATTATGTGCTACGAAGCCACCATTAACCATTTTGTCTGTTAATTGCTGACTACAGCTATTCAGACATCTCCGCAGGAAGGCAGTGCCAGATTACAGAGGCTCTGGGGACTGTTTAGCTCGGCAGCTGGAATGCTCTGGTCTTTCTAACCAACTTTACTGCTTTCTGGGAGGAAATATATAAAGAGAAGTGAACAAGGCTATTTTGTGATTCTTGTTCTCTTGGGAACAGATCAGTCCAGAGAAGTAACTGGAGGTAAATGGAATAAGGCAGGTGAAAAAGATTGAATATGTTATCCCGGCATTCACAAATGATCAGGCACCTCTAATGATCGTTTATCATTTAAGAGTAGATGCTCAAACATGCAGCTTTCAAATGCTCACATATTCTGTTTCAAGCCATGCTAAATGGACAGGGTTTTACTGAGATTTGATGAAACATGTTAACTTTGTAGAAGAACATCAGCCTTTAATGCCCCTTTATGCTGTTATTGTAAAGCATTGTGTTTTTCCAATTGGCAACTTCCAATGTAAAGAATGCCTGTGGACGATAGCCGATTCTCACAGTCCTGTGATTATTGATGCTTTACTTAGTTGATTTTGGCACAAAAACATTTAGTTCCAGATCCTCTATGCTGGGAGCCAGGAAAGTAGGGACATGAGATTCAAACTGCCCAAAGGGATCAAATACTTTGACATTGACTGACTGATCAGATGAGTATCCAAATAATGTCCTGTGTTCGTCAAGTGATTGTAGCAAACATTGGAATTAAGTAGTGTTAAAGAAAGACTTGCATTTGATATAGTGCCATTCATATCAGAAAGATGTCTCAAAGCAATTACAAGGATTTACTGTAAAATGTAGTAAATGTATATTTTATAGGCAAATGCAGCAGTCAATTTGCAGAGCAATATCCCACAAGCAGTCCCGTGGTGAATGACCAATTTCATCTTGGGGATTGTTGACCAATTTCATCTTCGGGAGAAACTCCCTTCTCTTTTTGAATAGTGTCATGGGATCTTTATCGTCCATCTGACAGGCAGATGGGACCTCAGCTTAACATCTAATCCGGAGGATGGCATTTCCAATAATGCAGTGCTCCCCCAGCATTGCATTGAATATCAGCCTAGACTGAGTTCAAAGTCCTGACTTTGGGCTTGAACCCACAACGTTCTGACTTAGATCTGAATTTGCTACCAACTGAGATAAATTGACACAATTCTTATGTAATTTTTTAAAAAATTTAAAAACTTATTGAGCAAGTCCTCTTTGAAAGCTGATTCCAGTCACGTCCCTGAGGATTGCCTGAGGGAAGAATGGGGAGCCTTTGACAGTTTTATTTCAGTACTTAAGTTTTTCACTGACTGCTTGACTCTCCCTAAGCAGCTCCTGAAATCTTGTTGGATCACTGAGAAGAGAGAGCACTAGACTCCCTGATGTGAGTTCAAGAGCTGTGTAGGGAAAAATTGAACAGATAATTAAACAACCAATTGTTGTGTGAAAACACTGAAAACATTTCAGTTTTAGTTGGGCATTGTACTCAGGATAAAATGTGCACTATTCCTAGTTGCAACCACACATTGACTTATCAAACTATAGGTTGTTTACTGCGATTTATTCTACTTGAGTGCTGGTAAAACTGATGAACATTGCCTAAAATCTTGTTTCATTAGACGGGTTGGTTATCTTATGCTTGCTCTTCTGCCCCTCCTTTATCAGGCCTCTTCTTTCATGTTAATTTACCATCTCAGAAGGATAGCATGGCTACTGCTGTTCTGGCTCATCTACTAGTTGTGTAAAGATAGCCCAGTGGGACTCATCCTCTGACTCTCTGAAAGGAGACAATTGAGTAGACTGGAAAGAAAATAACAACAACTTGCAATTATATAGCTCTCTTCAAGCGGGGTAGCATCTCGCAATGCTTAACATTGGCAGAATCTGATATCGAGCTGAGGGGAGTGGGGAGAACCATAAGTGTTTGATCAGGAAGGTCTTCAGGTGTGATCTGAAAAAGGGGAAGGAGGGGGCAAGGCGGAGGGAGTGAGGGAGAGTTCCAACATTTTGGGGTGTAGTGGCTGAAAGCAAGGTGCTGATGGTATAACAGAGGGACAAGGAAGGAGGAAAAATAGCCATATATATATACACATATAGAAAGTGGGGGGTTAAGTATTAAGCGTAAAGAATATATATCTGACATTTGGTGCCAGGCAATAATTTTTTTAATTGTCCTAAATCTACATGGAGTCCTGTGGCTCAGTGGTTAGAGCACTCGCTTTGCAAGTGAGAGACCTGAGTTCAATTCCAGACAGGGCGAAACCTTGGGCAAGTTTCCTTACTCCACACACCTAATAATAATCCCTCCAAAACCCAAAAAACAATAATAAATTGGTCATTTTCAATCTACGACTGTTTGTGGGACATTGCTGTGCGCAATTGGCTGCCGCGTTCGCCCACAGATATACAGTCAATTCACTTTACAGTGTGTTCTGTGAAGTGCTTTGGGACGTCCTCCCGACGTGAAAAGCGTTATATCAAATGCAAGGATTATTATTATTATAATATTGTTTCTTCTTACTGAACGAAGTCCAAAAGTGCATCGACCAAAATTTCAATCTGCTCAAACTTGAAACACAAGTGAATGAAGTTCTCTGCAGATAGGAGTAATTCCTACCTATCATGTTAACCTATTCAGCAGTGTGTGCCTTGCTGTTCTACAAACTGTAAAGGCAGTAGTGTACAAGAGAGGTTTCAATCTGGAAACCTTGGTTGAAGCGACAATGTGAGGTAAGAACTTGAGTATGGAAAGGTACACCCCACCCTTACAAAACTTTCAATTATAACCCTATCTTGGGTAACATGCCCTACCATCACTGTAAGGTTCCCAATTATAGATCTATTACACAGCCCATCATTACTATCAGGCTCTCAATTATAAGCCTATCTCTGTTATACACTCCTCCATCATTATAAAGCGCTCAATTATACCCCTATCTCTGTTATATATCCCGCCCTTATTTTAAGGCTCCCATTATATGTTGACCTTTGAAATGAAATAGGCATTTGTCTTTTTTCTGCATTGTAGCTGGTTGAACTATTGAAGAATTGTTGTATTCTGTTTGCTATTTGATTTGCTCTTTAGTAAAGAGGACACAGTTATAATTTAATTTCTAGCACATGTATAAAGAAATGGTAATTAAATTAAGTGTGGGTGAAGGAGAGGAGATTTCTTATTAGCCTCCAAGTTGGAATTAGTAGATTGTGCCTGTCAGAGCCCTTGTGTTCATGTTAATAAGGAACAATGCTCTACTTATTGAATGACTTGCCTTGTTTTCTTGGAGGGGAGGCTCGTGTATTTTATCACTGTCAGGAAACCTCAGCCATAGCCAAATAATTGAGAATAATTCTTCTATCCTTAGGACAACATAGATCAGTCAACTCAGAACACACAGAAAGTGCTTCACAGGATTTACTGTGAAGTGCTTGTGTATTTTTGTGGGTCAAAATGAAAGAATCCTGCAGTGCAATGTTTGCAGATGCCACTCCCACTGAAAACAATGCAGAGAATGAAACGTTATTACTTGCAAATGAAATTATCTAAAAGTGGGCAACACACAGCTTTTCTGGGGTGTCTCCCTCTCTGTTAAGTCGAGTTAGCTAGTTTTGTGATTTCTCTACCAGGGTTTCGCCATTGAGGAGAAGACCAGTGTAACTCGTACCAGCATGAGTTGTTTGGAAACTGTCTATTATCGGATTTAAGGGAAACAGCCGTGAACTGTCAGCAATATTAGACGTCATTCTTTTGATATATTGTCTGGGAAAGTCAAAGAGTCATGGGTTCCTCAGGGGGTTTCCTGTTTAACTCCTGCAGACCTGTTTAACTCCTGCAGACCTACTTGCATTAGAATATTTTGTCCAATACTATAAGGATTGAATCTTTGGATGACAAAAGTAGATTAAAGAGGGAATCTCTAGACCCGAGGTAGTGACTTTACATGTTAAACATGTTTTTATTTTCATTTTGGATGATCCATGTATACACACACACAACACATGTTTACTGTACACAGTAGAGTGAAGTGACTACAGTTATCCTTACCTCTCATCTTCTCCCACCTCACTCCTCTGCTCCCCCACCCCGCTTGGCCAACTCAGATTCGTCACACGTCCACCCTCTCTGTCAGAGGCTGAGCCTTCAGATTCTATGAAAACAACAACAACTTGCATTTATATAGTGCCCTTCAAGCAGGGTAGCATCTCTCAACACTTCCTTCATCTGCCCATCCATCTTGACCCCTCCCTATCTGTTTTTAAATCCTGTGGTAAAGCCAACCCCTTTGACTGTGCTTATGGACACCTCCCCTTCTTTCCCCCTCTCCTGAGCTTGGCATCCAATCTTTTTGTACATCACTCTGAGATATGACTCTACATGAAAGGCACTGTATGAATTCAGGTGGTTGTTGTAATTTCAGGACATCGAGCCTGAACTGATTCCGAACATAATAATAATAATAATAATAATCTTTGCATTTGATATAGCGCTTTTCACGTCAGGAGGACGTCCCAAAGCGCTTCACAGAACACACTGTAAAGTGAATTGACTGTATATTTGTGGGCGAAAGCGGCAGCCAATTGCGCACAGCAATGTCCCACAAACAGTCGTAGATTGAAAATGACCAATTTAATTATTGTTTTTGGTTTTATGGAGGGATTATTATTAGTCGTGTGGAGTAAGGAAACTTGCCCAAGGTTTCGCCCTCTGCCTGGAATTGAACTCAGGTCTCTCACTTGCAAAGCGAGTGCTCTAACCACTGAGCTACAGGACTCCACAATAAGAATAGGGTGTGAGATTGATTCAATTTGAATATTGATTGGAGTTGTTACGATCTGGAATTCAGTGTCTGAAAGGGTGGTGGAAGCAGATTCAATAATAACTTTCAAAGGGAATTGGATATATACTTGAAAAGGAAAAAAGGACAAGGTTATGGGGAAAGATCAGGGGAGTAGGACTAATTGGATAGCTCTCTCAAAGAGCCGTCACAGGCAAGGTGGGCCGAATGGCCTCCTTTTGTGTTGTAAGATTCTATGGTTCAGTGGAAGAGCTATTATGTCCTTGGTGAGTGCAGGAGTTATTTGCTGGTAAACATCTTTTGACAAGTGAACAAGATCAAAGATTGTTGTATTTATGACTACTGGCAACAAATGTGGATAGGATAAATCATTGTTACCATTATCGCTGTCCCTTATTTCGCTATTTCCTTTTTCTCTGTGGAACTACTTTCTCCTGCTCTCACTGCAGGAAAAACTGACTGAAAAACTGAACAGCTGACTATGAAAACTTTCCCATTGTTCTGCGAAGCTGCCAAGCAGCTTTTGCCCAGTTTTCTTTTCCCAGATTTACATCCAGCTTGTGCCAACAGCATGTATTAATACTGAAGCTATTGGCCATGAGCATGTTGCAAAATGACATTTACACCAGAGCACCAATAATCAGAATCTTTTTTTCCTCCTATTGGTTGTTAGTTGATCCAAAGGTTAGTTGAAAATAACTTTACAAGTTGCTGCAGAAGCTTGTTCTACCACACATACCATCAATGTCATTTAAATTCTGGAGGTTCACTGGATAAAATGAAGCTTTCAGCAATTACTCATGTATCTATCATGTGTGCCTCCACATGCATTGATTTGAATGCCTGCTGATAAAAAAATAATTAAGAAAATGGAGAGCTCACACTGCAGAGACTGACACTGAAGGTGTTTCAACTGGCAGTTCAAAGTACTGTGCTGGAAATCTCTGATGTTTCCACTGCGGAGACTGAGGCTGCTTCCTGCAGTTCCAAGGGAGGCTTTGCAGTAGCACAAGATTAAAAGGAATAGTGAAAATGATTTCTGTTTAAAAAATGTTTTTCGTGATTGAACGCTGGCCTCTCCTCACTTTGATACCTGTCTCTAATTATTCTATTGGGTCTTGCACCACATTCAAACAGCTGCCGCAATTCACGCTAGTTGTGAATTGTCTTCATTTGTGCCTCTAAATTGGCAGTGAGTGTAGGAATAATAACAGAAAGCCTAGAAAGATAAGCAGATCATTCAACAATTGAAAAACAAAGATAGGTTCATGTTTCAAGCATGACACTTCATCAGAACTTGCGATGAGGGATTTATTTTCAATAGAGTAAGTGTGAGTAATCCACTTTGTGTTGAGAGAAAGGCATATTTGCCACCAAATTGCATTCACTTCCAGTAATTCTGAATGAAATATTATGTTTGGTACAAAATTTAAAGTGAATTCTGCTGGATCAGCATATGGTCAGGCAATGATCACGGCAAGATTGTCCTCTGGATTTTTCTGGTAGTTTCAGTGCTGTGTTTCTGAGTTTGCTTCCTTTGCCCAGTTTTTTACACTCTGGAGCTAACATCACTATATCATCATTGGTTATAATAATAATAATCCTTGCATTTGATATAGCGCTTTTCACGTCGGGAGGACATCCCAAAGCGCTTCACAGAACACACTGTAAAGTGAATTGACTGTATATTTGTGGGCAAACGCGGCAGCCAATTGCGCACAGCAATGTCCCACAAACAGTCGTAGATTGAAAATGCCCAATTTATTATTTTTGTTTTTTTTGGAGGGATTATTATTAGGCTGTGTGGAGTAAGGAAACTTGACCAAGGTTTCGCCCTGCCTGGAATTGAACTCAGGTCTCTCACTTGCAAAGCGAGTGCTCTAACCACTGAGCTACAGGACTCCATTTTTATTTGACGTAGAAACCGGCAACATCATCGAGAACATTGAAGGGATATTTTACAGAGCACATCAGGCAAAAAAAAAGCACCCCATTCCCCTCACATTTGATAATACATTAACTGATGAACGTTTCTGTATTGATAACCGTACATGTTGCATTACTAGGATCTTATATGGTTGTTTTACAATGTTTTCTATCCCAAGATGTTATTGCTCCACATTTTGGTGATTCAGAAATTGATCCAATTCCCATTGAGCGGTTCAGTTGAGCAGTGCCTGGAAGTATTAGGTGGCAGCCTATTCCACAAGCTATAACCAGCAGCAAGAAATTATTGAGCATAAGCTTTGGTTTACAGAAACCTTTTTTGTAGTGTGTTGGGCTGAATTTTTGTTACAGCAGTCTGACATACATCACCCAGTCTGGGTACCCTCTGTGGTAGACTGAGATTTACTGGCAAATTACGGGCAGGTTGAAGCCAAGGATTGGGAACTGACATCATTATTCGACTCTTAATGCTGCACTCTTTCCTCTCCACCCATTCATTATTTGAACCCCTTCTGTCGGGTTTCCATGCTGCCCATAGCACAGAAACCGCCCTGGTCAAGGTCACTAATGACATCTTGACCATCTGCGACCAGGGCTCCCTCTGCCTCCTCGTCCTCCTCGACCTATCGGCCGCATTCGATACGGTCGACCACGCTATTCTCCTCCACCGCTTGTCCTCCCACCTCAACCTTCAAGGCCCTGTCCTTGAGTGGTTTAGGTCATACCTCTCCCACCGTCTTCATTTTGTTTCCACAAACGGCTTTTCCTCCAGCCCCCACACTGTCTCGTGCGGTGTCCCTCAGGGCTCTGTCCTCGGTCCCCTCCTCTTCACCCTCTACATGCTCCCCCTTGGTGACATCATCTGCAGACATGGGGGGTTAACTTCCACATATATGTGGATGACACCCAACTCTACCTTTCCTCCTCTACCCGCAACTCCACGACCACCCATGTCCTGACAGTCTGCCTGTCTGACATCGAGTCCTGGACGAGAGACAACTTTCTTCAGCTCAACGTGCGCAAAACTGAGGCCCTCCTGATTGGCTCACGTCAGCGCCTCCGCACCTCAGGCGCTGACAGCATCAGCATCCAAGGCTGCACTCTCCACCTCTCAAAGCCAGTCAGGAACCTTGGGGTTCTGTTCGACCCTGAGCTGTCCTTTCTCCCTCATATCCGCGCCACAACTGAAACAAACTTGAAACCAGCCACAACCATCACCTCCGGAATATCGCCAGACTACGGCACTAACTCACCCCTCACGCTACTGAAACTCTGGTCCATGCCTTTATCCACTCAAGGCTGAACTATGGGAACTCTCTCCTCGCCGGCCTTCCCGGCACCTCCCTCCACAACCTGCAGGTCATTCAGAACTCTGCAGCCCATGTACTATCCCGCACCAGGCTTCGCGACCACATCACTCCCACCCTCGCTCACCTCCACTGGCTCCCCATCCCCCAGAGGATCGAATTCAAGATCCTCACCTACAAGGCCATTCACGGCCTTGCTCCCTCCTACCTCTCCGACCTACTTACCTGCCGGTACCCTCCGTTCCTCTGGCTCCAGTCTGCTCCACATCCCCCGCCCCACCATCGGTGGCCGGGCCTTCAGCCTCTCATCCCCTCGGTTCTGGAACTCCATTCCCCAGTGCCTTCGCCTTGCCTCCTCCCTTTCCTCCTTCAAGGCCGGTCTCAAGACCTTTCTCTTTGACCGTGCCTTCAGCTCCCCTCTCGACTCTCTACCCCCTCCTCGCTCCCTCCCTCCCCTCACCCTGACCATTTCCCCCCTGCTCGGGTCCTGACCCAACTGTCCAGCGCCTTGGGACGTCCTCCTGACATGAAAGGCGCTCTATAAATGAAATCTTGTTGTTGTTGTTACAGAAGAGTTCATCAGTTGATCTGGATGGTTATTGAGGTGAAGGGATAGTGTCACAATCCAGGAAGCTTAACCTATATCACTGATGGTATCTCAACAGTCTCAAGTTGTTTGCTGGGGAAAGTAAGTTTACCTTCAAACAGGCAAACCTTTTCTTGCATTTGTGACAATTGTTTTCTTAATAAAAATTCAAGTCTCAGACACATCCCCAATAGTCCCTTTTAAACATTGAACTGAATGCACATTTCTATCGATTGCCTTAAGCTTTGTGTGCCGTAACCATGGCAACACCTAAGGCTTTTGAAGCTTGTCACCACAATGGCACTGTGTCTCTGGTCCCACATTCACTGCAGTGCCAGAGAAACCCACTGAACAAATGGACAGCCTTACTCAAAAAAGACTCAGCAAGATTAGCTGAGAAAGGAAAGTGTGCGTAAAGAGAGCGAGAAGCTGTCATTTCCAAAGTCTAATTGGAGTCTGAACAATTGGAGTGAAAGTTCAGCAGTGAGCACCTGCCACTTTAATTACAATTGCCAGAGAATGGAGGGACGAGAGTTGTGATTTGGTTTGAAAGCGGATGTTAACAGCATGGCCTGTTATCCTGTATTCTGGGCCTTACAAGGGTAGAACTTATGTTTGTTTCAAGTTGAATTGGATCATTATTATAGTGTAATGTTAACCCCGTTGGTGCTGGAAATCGGTGAAGCTTTCAAGAGACGCATTTGGATCCTGTTACATAAAGTCATCCACAGTTGACACTTTTTTTTCATTTCGACAGGAAAGGTTAGCAAAACTCAAAGCCTAAACTCAGGAACGATGTTTTCATATTAAAAGGTATTTGATTGTAATTATGGTTTACTTGTTGGGTCAGGTAGCCGTCTGACACACACTTAAGAATATCCAAATCAGAGTCACATTACGTATGGAAATTGCCCTGTGCCTGGAATAGAAAGACACACTCTTTCCACAGAGGGGTATTCCATGCTCCTCGCTAACTTGTTTCCAGAGAGTATTAGATAATAATAATAATAATCCTTGCATTTGATATAGCACTTTTCACATCGGGATGACGTCCCAAAGCGCTTCACAGAACACACTGTAAAGTGAATTAACTGTATATTTGTGGGCGAACGCGGCAGCCAATTGCGCACAGCAATGTCCCACAAACAGTCGTAGATTGAAAATGACCAATTTAATTATTGTTTTTGGTTTTTGGAGGGATTATTTTTTAGATGCAGGTTGACAAGAGCCAGGGCTCTGGTGCATTATCCATTAAAATTAGCATTGAGGTATTTACTGCTGGAGTTTAACCAGCTAAAACTGCAATGCTTGACATTGAGAGCACTGAATGACTGCCAGGACCACCCACAGAGAGTTGATGAAATGGTTTTAGCAGGATCTGCATGACATTTACAGCTTTCTATCTATAATTTTCAGAATGTTACAGTATTTAGAAATGGCACAGGCCACTCAGGAACTGCATTACTGTGTAAATGACTAAATATTGTGCAAAACAATACCTCACTACCACCCCTCCCGCATTCGCTCCTGGTCTGTCTCCAAATTACCAGTAAAATCTGCTCAGAAGACTTCTCTAAAACTCACCAACCCAATTCTCCAGGGGAAACTAAACTCCAGATTTACTCTAGATTTATCAATTCTTTGTTCTTTGTCATGCAGGCTTTCCCTATGAATGGACAGCAAATTTCTACCACGTGGTTCAGAAAGCTGCTGTGGTGAAACGAAACACTGAGCAGGTTTTTCACTTGATTTATTTGGTGAACCTGCTACCGACTGCTGTAAGTCACAAGAGATCAAATGAGAAACTCCAAGCTCTGAAATCTCCAGATTATGAGCTGACTGCTCCTTATTCATGGTCCAGCAACGTCTTGTATCTACCTGTTCGTCAGTACATACAGGGTGGAGCCCAACCAGGAAGTGAAGTAGACAACCAGAGTAGTATAAATCATTGGTGAGACCATACTTAGAGTACTATGTACCATTCAGGTCGCCACAGTACAAAACGGATATTGGAGAAATCAAGAAGATACAAAGGAGAGAAACCAAAATGATTGAGAGAATGGAAGGACTGAACTGAATGAGGAGCGACTACGTAAGTTGGCATGTTCAAACTGGAAAAGAGAAGATTAAGAGGCGACATGATTGCTGTCTTTAAGAATCTAAAGGGTCAAAACAATATAGATCATGGCAGGCTGTTTCAACTTGTCCAGAATAGTAAAACCAGAGGACACGGCCTGCGATTGAAAGGGGATAAAGTCAGAACGAATCTACGCAAACACTATTTCAGTGAGCGAATAGTGAACCTGTGGAACAGGCTCTCTAGGGAGATGGTTGAAGCAAGAAGTGTTGATTCTTTCAAACACAGATTAGATAGTTTTCTTTTAGGAAATAACATTATGGGATATAGTACATAGGTCGTTTGGAACAAATGTGCATACGACCGCCATGAAGGTGGAAAGCAAACTAGATGGACCTTGGTCTTTTTTTGTCTAGCATTTCTTACATTCCTATGACTGGTAGTCTTGCATCAATGACAGAAAAGGCCACTTGTTCTCATGTGTTACAGTGTCATTATAATAATAATAATAATCCTTGCATTTGATATAGCGCTTTTCACGTCGGGAGGACGTCCCAAAGCGCTTCACAGAACACACTGTAAAGTGAATTGACTGTATATTTGTGGGCGAACGCGGCAGCCAATTGCGCACAGCAATGTCCCACAAACAGTCGTGGATTGAAAATGACCAATTTATTATTGTTTTTGGTTTTGGAGGGATTATTATTAGGCTCTGTGTGGAGTAAGGAAACTTGCCCAAGGTTTCGCCCTGCCTGGAATTGAACTCAGGTCTCTCACTTGCAAAGCGAGTGCTCAACCACTGAGCTACAGGACATGATAAAGAATAAGGTAGTTCTCTCTTTTATAATACAGTACTGTGTGCTGGGCAAACATCCCATTGGATCTCATTTGAACTAATCATTAGATTACACTCCATTATCTTCTGTGTTAACTATCTGAGCCCCTTGATTGGATGAGTGCTCTGTACTTTATGTATTTATTAAACTACCCAAGCTGCCTGAATGTGCTAGTGCTGTGTAATCAGCCCCAGGTTTTCAGCATCCTATATACGTGAAGTGATGGTATACAGTGAACCAGTGCTTTTAAGTGATTGCCAAATATAGAAAGTGGGTGAGGGAGGTTCAAGCAATAAGTGAAAAACTGTACGATACAATGCAAACTTTGGCTTTTAGAAATTGATGATATAATGAACAGCAGTTATTTCTACTCAAAGCACCCAGAATTACACCTGGTCATTACTACGTGGTTGTTTGTTGACTATTCTTATAAAAGGGGAAATAGAAGCTATTTGTTCATGTCAAAATTTTCAAGTAAGTTGCCATTACCCTCCCAAATCCTAATTAGTGACCCCCCAGCAAGGTGAGTGAAAGCAGGAACACAGCAAATCGCAGCATTTTCCCAGCATCTCTCTAGTGCTGCACACTATGCTGTGCTTCTGTATCTCACAAAAATAATGACTTACTATCAATAGTTTGAGAGAGAATTGTGTGCAGGCAGGTGGGAGGAGGGGGAGAGAGGGAGGCGCTAACTATTGCTAGGGGCTAACAATAAACATGCACACTATATCGTATTGACAGCATTTGCTTATTTTTTTTAGATTGGCAGTCAGGGAGCTAATCACCTGAACCAGGAACATGACCAGTTCATAAAAACTCTTACAGTTCCTTTCATATTGGGTAGATGTCTCAAAGCACTTCATAGGATATACTGTAAAGTGTATGTTGTAGGCAGTTACTTGCTGCAGAATAGTATTTGGACAAGCAAACCAGAGCAGCAAGAAATGACTATTGATGACCACATAAGGGAGAGGGGAATTGAAGGGTATGGGAAGGAGTAAGGAATAGGTGAAGACTTGTGTGGAGTATAAGCACATTGGTTGGATCAAGTGGCCTGTTTCCATGCTGCACATTCTTTCTTTGACCTTGAGCCTTAAACTGGAGGGGTATCTACCTGTTTGATAAACTCTCACTGGACAGGCAGAGTGTCTGGTTTGAAAACTCTCACAGGGCCTGGTTTAATGGTGAGTTGAGGCTGTACCTGTTCTCATTTTAATCCCTGCTAACAGGATTTTCAAGATAATGCTCAAATCTCTTCTTGAGAGGGGTGAAAGCCACTTCACACAAAGGCACGGGCAGCATTAAGGAGTCTTTCATATTTTTAATAGCTCAGACTAAAATATAATTTAGATCGTAATAGCATTTAATTTCATTTTTTGCATTCTGTTTTGTACCGAGCTCAATGGAATGCTCAATGTTAAGCTGTTGACTACAGAATTGATGACAGGCCTGCTTGCAGTCCACATGAATTGTTCATTCCTGCTCATTTACAGGATGGATTCTGTATTCAGCATTTTACATTGTATTCATTATATATGAATGATATTCCCCGGTAACATTCAATTAAATAGATCCCAAGGGAGCCATCCTTTCATCAGCTTGTGTTAAGGCAATTTAGCAATAAATGAACAGTGATCCTGTCCACTACTGACAAACTGAAAAAGTCTCTTTTCTGACCTGAAAACAAAATCTGTGGGAAAATCATTTCATTATAACTGGATAACAGCATTTCTGGTGTCAATCAGAAACCATGTGACCCCACGAAGAAGCTTGTGTTTTTTCTGCATCATTTACAGCACTAACACAGTGTGTGTGTGTGCCGTGTAGTTAATCATCACCATTGATAATGCTAATGTGAACCATTTATAGCATAATCCCTGCTCTTCTAATCTGAGTCACCCAGCTAATCTTGCAACAGTGATTTAAAGTTAAACTCATTGAAGTGGCTGGAGAAAGGATTTTGCTCTTTCATCAGCTGGCAGCAGATTTTTTAAAAGGTTATCTGTAAAGGTTACCAAAAGCCTAGATATATACTGTTCAAGACAGGTTTTGAGTAAGCCATTTGTGTGTAAATCTGTCTTCCACTGGGATAGAGCTGAAAAGCAATGCCAAGAGAGAACAGAGAGCTGTTATTTTATTAAAAGGTCTTAAAATGAGAGATGCTGTGTGACTTGGAAGATATGAAATGAACGGATTGAAGAGAATCCATCCTCCAGCACTGACCGCTATTGAGGCTGCAGGACAATATGATATTATGGTAAATACAATTCCCCAGTTCCAGGTGATAATTAATAATACAATAATAATCCTTGCATTTGAGATTGCGCCTTTTCACATGGTTGAGACGTCTCAAGGCGCTTCACAGAATATATTGTAAAGTGGATCTACAGTGTAATTTGTGGGCAAAATCCAAGAGCCAACTGCACACAGCAGTGTCCCACAAACAGTTGTGGATTGAGTGACCCAATATTTTTTGAGGGATTATCAGCCCTGGAAAAAGATCCGTCAATCGACTAACAACTGGGTTCCTACTTACTGCTAGGTAAACAGAGGTGTGTGGAGCTAAGAAACTTGCCTAAGATTTCACCCTGCCCGGCAATTGAACCCGGGTACTCCGTATGCGAGGCGAATGCACTAACCTCTATGCTATGGGACTCCTCTTAAGCATTTTGAGTCACTCAAGCCATTAATTTTTTTGAGAAGTTCTGTGATGTTTTAAAAACTTTTGTTTGACAAAATCCCATCTGACAACTTTTGAAAACTTGTTTTTAACAAAAGCTTTGTTAAATGTGACAGCAAAAAATGTTCTTTTTATTCTTAAAATCCCAGAGGGTAAAAGATTAACTGTATTCAAAAATATATCATCAAATAGAAATATCTCATTCTATGGGCCAAGATAACACTCATCTGAATGATTCATAGAACATAAAACATGTCCTTTATGGCCCAGCAAAACTTTGCTGGTGTGTTTGTCTCCACATGAATCGCCTAATCTAATTATATTCCCTTGCTCCCTCTCCATACACTTTAATATTTCTTTTTTAGAGTATCTATTCTATTTCCTTTAGAAGTTATTTTTTATGGATCCTGCTTCAACACTGGTTTTGAAGTATTTCAACTGTTGCTCTATTTTTGTTTCACTACATAACTCCAAGTGACACACGGAATAATATACAAGTCAATAGCTTCATTAACTGGAGTATTGTGATTGTTTGGGCAAAATGGTGTTTAAAAACTTCTGGGGTAAATTTATTAGCATGAGGAAGTGCAGCAAAACAACTCCAGACATATAGATTGCTGGTGTATTGATCATGAAAGATGTAAGAGAAGCTTCCAAGAGCCATTAGCTCCAGTCTTTTTCCGGTTTACTTTTGGTTTGGGATGTAAATCTCCTACTGGTTTGACTGATAACACAAGGAATTAACTGCACATTGCAACACTGGTAATGATGGCCATTAAGGGATCATAACTTATTGTTTAGAGTGCTTGAATGGTATTTATGACATGTCTTCATTGACAACAGTGTTCTGCTTTTGTTACTTCCTTCAGAAATGAACAACAATGGATTGACTGCTATCATACCAAATTACTGGCAGGTTAGATGACTAATTGATCAATTAATCAGTCAAACTTTCAGCTCACCTTAACTTAAGCAAGGTAATGTACATCTAAGCATCTAAATCATCATCTGAAATTAGACCCAAATTCAAATTAATTTGTTGCTATCCTTGCAGTCCACTCTCCCTGATCCCAACCCCTTGCTCGGGTCCAAATCCCTGATGGTTCAGCGCCGTGGGACGTCCTACCAATGTGAGGGGCACTAAACAATGTAATTTTGTATTGTATTTGTGGGGCACTGCTGGTAGCAGCAGAACTGCAATATAAAGTAGAGCTGGGATATAAATTCAATATAAAAATAGTAGCCAGAGCAGCCCAGGTATTAGTCCAGGCTGATGCCCTGAACTGGAAACAGTGTGAGCATTAAACATAATTGGACCTGTTTAATAGGTGATTTGAGGCAATTTGAGTTCAATTCTTTTGGTTCATGCAAATCCATCTTGTGCTTCATTTGTTTTGCTTGTTTGGCAGCCATTTGATGGGATTTGGGAAAAATATCAATAATCAGGCACAGAAGAGAAAAAGGTGCAGCTCTTGCCAGCATTAGCATCATGATGGAGTAAAGGAGCCAACATTAGGAAGCAAAGGGCTCACTAATCCCAGATATTTCACCACTGTACTGACAATAGACACACTGGCCTTGCAAAAACAAACTTCTAAATGAGCTATTAAAATGCATTAGCAAATACTTTGGGAAAGCAGATTTAGAAAATGTTGGAACCTTGTATCATCTGAAATATTCTTTTTCTTCACCTTTTCAAATTAGTTTTATTCCCAAACCAGAATGCAATCCTCTTCGGCACAGATATGGCCTTATGCAAGATTACTGATCTGTTTGTCACCCATGCAATCTATGTGAGTCTATTGTATACTATTGTTCATCACTATATTGGTGTGTATTAGCTTGGCTCTGTTACAGGCATTCTCTGAAGGTATAGGTTCAAGGTTAGAAGTTTATAATCTTAAGATGACATTCTAGTGCAGTACTGGGAGGTGTTAGTTTTTGGAGCTTCTCCTCTTCTGAAATGGTGTTCTAGGTGAGAAGTTTAAACTGATGTCACATCTGTTGCTCAGGTGGATGTTTCCATTACACTGTTTGAAAAGAGAAGGGAGATTCTCTCCCAAATTACTGGAAAATCACACCATGAAGGGAGATTTAATAGCAGAGTCCTCCTGCTTTATTCATCCCAGTATACACTAGCAAATTGAAGCCAAATTGTTTTTTATTCCAATTAATTTGACTCGCTGTTTGCTAACATTAACTGAG
Organism: Callorhinchus milii; assembly: GCF_018977255.1. Classification (NCBI taxonomy): domain Eukaryota; kingdom Metazoa; phylum Chordata; class Chondrichthyes; order Chimaeriformes; family Callorhinchidae; genus Callorhinchus; species Callorhinchus milii. The sequence continues at coordinate 15,697,962 of NW_024704748.1, read as the reverse complement.
TGAAAGAAACTCTAAACATCAGTTTAAAATTAAATCCAAATGAACTCAGAATCTCACTCCTATTCCCAACAGCCTCTTGCTCCTGTGGTAATAGAGAATTAGAGAACCTGCTTCTGTCAATCAGCCTCCTTGATGGCCACACACATAGGTCAGAGTCATTGCATCTCTAGTCATTAAGGCTATTTGCCCAATATTTGCCTGTAATTTCCACCCATCTGCTAATGGCAGATTTATCACTTCTTTACAGGCATCTGTACATTGAGGTGTTCAGTAGAACATGAAATGTAATCGTTCTAATTAAACAGATTCAGAATAGGAAATGAACCACTTGACCTTTTGTATTGAGTCCATTTGTACTGTTGGCAGCAGAAGGTAAATGGTACACAAATCTCTATTGAGGAATAAAACGCGTTTTACAGCGGTTGAGAAATACGTATTTCTTGATTCCACAATGATGGTAAAGGGAGGGTTCAGTAAGTGAGGCTGTGAAACAGGAACAAGGCAGCAGCTGTACGGCTAAAAAGTGACTTCTGCAGTTGAAAGAAAAGTCGCATCTGAACTCCTGTTTGAACTGCCATGCCAAAGACACCCGTGAATGCCAATGCTGATTTTACATTATGAAATGCCGTGTAATTCAATGTTTAAAAGATAATCACAGGAAATTTAAGCTACTAATATACTGATGTCAACAGCGTGTTATACAGCATATAAAAACATTTGGCAGAGAGCTTCGAAAGCAAACATTGTTTAATAATGCAGACTTTAAAAATTAGAACACATGAATTTAGAACACATCTGCAGCAACAGTTGCTCACAGCCAAAGAAGGTATAGGTTCAGGATCCATGTTGGAATTTAAGTTTCTAATCTAAGATGATACTCTAGTGCAGTACTGAAGTGAATGTCAAATTATATGGAAATAATGCAACCATATCACTATGAGACAGAAAATCCAGGTACTGTATTATGGCTAATTAGAAAATCACAAAGAAACACAGGCCATTAACATGATTATTGGGCTACGGTGAAGAATTTCTACATATTACTCTGCATTGCTTGTGGAAGCACAGCTGTTTGTAAACTTTGGGAATCTCAGCTTCATACTTCTGCTCACTGGACCTTCTCTGATCTTTTAGGACAGCCCATACTGGTCACCAATATAGACACTGAATTGTTAGTCTGTGCAAACAGGCTGAGTGGCCAAAGAGAAATGAGAAGCAATCTTCACTTTGTTGCTGCAGCATAACAGAATAAACCTAGTAAAACTGTGTACGTTTAACCACCAGAACTGAACAGGAATTCCAGTAGCAAAGGAACAAATGAAGGAAGGCATGAAACAGATAGGAATAATTGGTTAATTTTAAGTGGAAATTGCTCTTGCACTGACTAGGTTGCACTAGTAAAGTAGATCATAAACTATACCCAAGAGATTTAAATGAACCAATAATAATGATTTATGTAGAAGCTAATGGCTACCTCTAAGTGAAGTAATCTATTCCAAATAAATAAAATAATCTCTGCATTTGATATAGCGCCTTTCATATTGGAAGGACATCTCAAAGTGCTTCACAGGATTTACTGTAATTCAAGGAGTCAGTTTGTATAGTTAGTCAGTCAAATTCTATAATAAACAAGTCAAATCATTTTTGAGCCCTATAACCTGGTCTATAATTGAACCAGTACCTTAAACTGAGGTAGGTGCATATTCTATTTATAATACATAAAGCATGTATTCTGATTGTAAGTGGGTTTGATGACTCCATAGGAATTGGCTTACAGCTGAGAAATTTTCAACTAGCCCACTCTGAAACCAGATTGTTTGGTCCAAAGTCAGTCCAGAATCCTGACTTGATCATTCAGGGGTTTATGCTATGATGAAAATGGTATTATCCAGTAGCTAACTGAGAATTCTCATAATATATTCACACCTTGTTGTATCATAAATTATTACAACTGTATTTGACATTAATTCCATTCTTTATCCTGCCTCTTTGCTCATAATCCACTTTTTCTTATTTTACCATAATCATTTATTCATGACAATTGCAATCTATGCATTTCATACTTGTGAAATAACCTGCTGCTTATCCTGTCTGTTTCTGCCATAATATAATATCAAATTAATTGATATTGTCACCTGCCTCATCACTTACCTTAGGTGTGTATTGTCTAATAACAATTTTGAATATATATTACCATGGTCTGACTACAGCATTAATCTGTTCACACTAATTTGATAATTAGTGCATGTGCTTCTTTAATTTTATCTTTATTTGGCATGTCTGCTTTATTTCATTTTCCTCTCTTGCCTCTCTTCCATTCAGTTTTTAGAACCTCTCGTTCTTCAATGACCTCTAACATCATGTAAGAAACAGTCTGACAGCTTGTTCTGAGCCTCTCCAGAATGTTTCCCAGCAACTAGGATCTAGGAGAGACATACAAGCTGTCTAGGACGACTCTTCCCTCCTGTGGGGAAACTCCTTGGGTATGAAATTCCACCTCGTTTTAGCCTATGACACAATTTAATCTTAAAAATTAAGACTGTGCAAAAATGAGAATTCTTCCATTCAACCTTAATTTGGAAGTCATTTTCTATAGTCTTTAAAAAGAACCAACTTCCAAGTTACGAATTTTCTTCTATTCTCAGTTTATCTTAAATTGTAAGGCAAAATGTTCTTTCAGGCTAAAACAAGATGGAATTCTGAGCCTGCGTGTTTCCGCACTTCACCTCCCTGGTGGCTGAGATCAGTTCACCTTTTGGGAAATCTCGTGCATAAAGCTTAATCTCCCACAGCACCTCTGTGAACCAGGCTGTTGTAATTCCTTTCTCCTTTTTGTTTCCGTTTTTCAATTTTTCATTCATCTGCTCACTTTTAGAGTGATAAATCTGAAATGAGAATGAGAGTTTGAGGTCAGTCAAATAACCCAGGACGACGCATGGACCTTTTAATGCTGCTGATAGTTACAGAGGATCAAATGAGCACTGTATATTAGCATGCCACGCTTCACCACTCCAAATTGAAAAGCTCTCTTTAAGTTGTGTCTCAGATGAGCAGTGATCCAGCCACACTGGGATAAACAGATTGTAAATGATGAGAGCTAGTAGCTCAGGCCAGATCAGATAGGAAACTTAATTTCCCATCCACTGCTGCCTGCTTCATTTCCATTCCTCTAATCCCAAACTCCCTAACAGTCATGCTCTGTCAGGCCTTGATATATTTAGCTGGCTGCATAAAGTCATGGGGGCAAGCTGATGGATCTTCTCCACTTACACCTTTGACAGATCAGGCAACAGGCCTAAGCAGGAAGAATAGATTTCACAAATATATCATCATGGCATGCAGGGTATCAAGAGTCGTAATGAAATATTACCACTATGTGCTGTGTTATTGCGTTAAATCACTTATCTGCATGATTTGGGTGTCTTGCCCAACAATTATAATGAGCATTTTCTGCTGAAAATTGCAAGATCTTCCTTGCTAAAAAGAGTTATATTGCATTGATTTGTTTGAAATATTGCTCCTGGACTGTTTTGTTTCATTGTCACATTGCTCGTGGCACATCCAAGCAGGTTGTAAATGACCTGCTATCTAACACTATAGATAATCATTTAACACCCTAGGAATGGAACGTCTTATAACCTTAAAAGTTTAGAACAATGACACTGGCATTAATATAGTCAACTTTACTTATGGACTGTTAAAATAGGCTCATTATTGTGAGTGTACAACGGGTGTCTGGCATTCCATGTAACCTGGTTGCAGCTTTGACACTATTGCCTGTCACTTCTCATTCAAATTTCAGGAACCCTGATGACTGGAATCTATATTTTACACCTAAGCAAGAATATACAAATATATATTTTATACTGGACCCTTATAAAACCACAATGAGACCACAAAAGCTGCCAATTTTGAATTCATCCTCAACATTGAAACGAGCAGCACAGGAGAAGCAGTAGCTGCGCCTCCATGTTCTGAATAAATCCAAAACGTCTGCACAGAATAGCTCTAGAAAATGTTCAACATTTTTCTCCTGCCTGACCATTCTGTGCAGGTCTGCCCCTTGACCACAAAAACTGCCAATTTTGAATTCAATTTTGTAAATTGTCTGCAGACGTTGAAATACCACATTAACCATTATGTGTTGAGCATGCATTAGACCATGGGAAAGCTCTACCTTACCAGCCTAAATTCTCTGGATCTCTTTTCCTCTCAGCAAAGAGCAAAGTTATTATCATGAGACATCTGTTCTTGTTACAGTTGGCCATGGCTGTAACTTGTTATGCATCGACTCCACAAAAACAAAACAAAAAACACTGTCAGGGTAAATTAGAAGGAAGTGCACTACTCTGCTTGAAACATGTGCCCTATCTGACCTGAGAGTGCTTGATGCTGTCAGTGGGCACTAAATGGACAAAAATGCTCCTTTCAGCAGCATTGCTTTCCCTTAGCTTGCTGAGAAAAGCACACATAAAATAAATCAAACTGTCACTGGGAGAACTACAAGCATTATGATAACAGTACTTGGAAATTGAGCAATTCACGTCTTTAAAATTTAACCCTGGTATAAATACATTTCTCCCTTTCTCAGTGCTGCTGTTCTCTGTTGCACTTTTCTTTTACTGGGAATGAGAAAGGAGGTTTTGGCTTTCTTCATCTTTTAATACGGATTCAAAGTGTTTGAAGATGCAGTTGCAAAAGGAACGGTCTTCAAAGCACAGTCACAAACCCCAAAACAACAGGATGTTGAAAAAATAGGTTAATGATTAGCACAAACTTTAGAGGATTGGATACTGCCATAACCATCCTCCTCAAGAACTAATCACCTCGCCCCCTTCTTATGTCACAAGATGGGTAAGGTTATTTTAAAAATAATGGCTTTAAAAACCTACTTCTTGAAAATATACTTCTTAGATCATGCTATGGTTAACTCCCTTCTCTACACCCCCCACCCCCCAACCACTGCCTCTATAAAGCATTTTGAAATGCTGCCCTGTTTGACACACTTACAAGTAGTTATTGTAAAAAAAAATTTATTTGATATCCAATTTGGAATCATCCAATATCAGCAAAAATCACAAATCATTACAAAATCAAGCTAAAACTGGCCAAATTCTGTTCAGTGCTATGCCTGGGAGACAGAAGAATTGATAACTGATACCTTTGTAAGGTCAATGAAACAAAATGACATCTCATTTTGACAGCAGCAACTAGACTTACTACAGGATAAATTGAACAGTTTTGCCTATGGCAAGGTGAGCTTTTTCTGGGGATAGGTTCAGGGATTATGAAATGTCAGAATTCAAACCTGTGACTGCAACAGAGGAACCAAGCATCTTAGCATTGGGGTCTAATTTGCAACATTCATAAACTTCATGTGAAACATGACTTCTGTTGTGTAAACATTGGACAAAAATCCCAATCTGACAAACTATGAAAGGGGGTGGGGGCGACAAGCAAAACACACTGATGGGAAAAGGCCGGTGTCCGTGTCTCAAACATCATTCTTGTTAACATGCTACAGCTATTGATTGCTCTGTATAAAGAAATTCTTGTTTTTTCTAAAATTGGTCTCTGCAGTTCTGAGTCTGTCATTTTGTCCTGCTGCCTTGAAATTTCTAAATATATAATTTCTTACTATTTCTTACTATTTCATTTAGCATTTGATATACTTCGGTGAGGTCTCCTCTGAGCCATCTCTTTTGATTGCTGAAGAGCTTTATCTTATCTAATTATTTCTCATAGCTCATCCCTTTAACAGTGGGATTTAACCTGGCTGTGCTCCTCTAGGACCAAAGTAGCTCTCTTGTGTCTTGATGTCAATAACTGTCTAAGCTGTTCTTTTATTTAAAGCAATTGACCCAGAGAGCACAGAATACCTTGGAGCTGCTGGCAAGTTAACAGTTAAAAGACTGATTTAATTCCAAGTCTGTCAATGATTCTTTAATGACTTGGCTTGGAGTAGTATAGCTCAGTGGTTAGAGCACTCGTCTCACAACCAAGAGACCTGGTAGGGCGAAATATTGGGCAAGTGTCCTTACTCCACACACCTCTATTTACCTGGCAGAAAGTAGGAACCCGGCTGTTAGTCGATTAGCGGATTGCTTTTCCAGGGGTAATAATTCCTTCAAATAAAATAATAAATTGGTTACTTCAATCCATGACTGTTTGTGGGACACTGCTGTGTACAATTGGCTGCTGCGTTTCGCCCACAAAATATACAGTCAATTCACTTTGCAGAATATTCTGTGAAGCGCTTTGAGACATCTCGAAGACGTGATAAGACTCTATCAAATGCAATAATTATTATTATTGTTGCCTTTTCTACATTTATACATACCGTAAATAAGTACGACAACAAAAATACATTTACACATTTAATTCCTTCTGGCAGACTTGAAGAAGAGATAGCACAATTCAGCAGGATCTAGATTTGAGAGTAGCCTTGAGGATAATTACTAACCTATACAAGGGATGTCAAGGATGTATCACAAACAAGTCCAGTGACACTCAACGAAAACTCATTTAAATATATAGAGCCAACTATATTAATGAGAAATGCTTGGATTCAGATCTATATACTATTAGATTTGTACTGAATTTTAATTTCCTTTTCAGTGAAGCTTTAAAGAAGTCACTGCAGCCAACTCCAAAGAAGCAAATCCAAGTCTATAATTCCAATGCAGACTTTTCTTTCACTTCTTAGACCTAAGTTTGAATCCAAATCTAATTGCACAAAAGTGTTCTCTCTGAAATGAGTGTGGGCAGTCTCAACCCGCTCCCTCGTGGGCATAAGCTGTCAGCACAAAATGGCCTATAATTTGGCATGAATTGATCATCTCACTCAAAGAAAGAATAAGTATAGCTGGTATGGGAATAGAAATGCCACAGTGGTGCAGAATGAGTGGTAGATTAGAGGAGGCTTTCATACCACTAAACTGTGCCGTATCAGACTTGGAAGTGCTTGGTGCAGACACTGGAAGCAAAAGGTTGAAAATGTTCCATTCCACAGGATTGATGTCCTTTGTCTTAATAAGCACAAAAAATGACCTCTAATCGTGAATCACTTCCTGCTAGTTCCCATTTGCAGAGAATTAATGATGTCAAAATAAGATGGGTCTTAATTTTCTGATTTTAATGCTAATCTAGAAACCCATAACATTCAGAGCGAGTTGATGCAAAATGATTCAGCATTCAGTGTTTTATGTTGAGAGTCGATTTCTGAATCACTAAATGGGCTGTGGTACAAAGCCTTGTGTAGTGGTTATTTTTATCTGGAGTTCAGAGAAACCTTGATTCAAACATGTTCCTTGGCAAAATAATAATGCATTTCTTATAAATTAACTGGACTGTAGTTCACTGTCCCATGTCCATGTTTGAGGCTGATAAGAGTTGCACTACTTGGCATTAAATCTGAGGCCAATCCGATGTCAGCAATTTCTTTCCCTTTTAAACTGTATTATTAAACACATTAGTCACCATTCAGTGAGCTCAGTCTGAGCAGCCAGACTGAATGTTCACAAAACCCCTCGACATTGTCTGTGAACCTTGGCTGTAAGATTAGGCAACACTGTGATGTGACCTTAGTCCAAGCATAACTGGAGTTTGTTTTGAAAGCATTGCATTGAAAGCTCTCCTGAATTCCTGTTTCCAAAATTATTTGTGGCCCTGGATTTGAGGGAGGAGGGGGCAGGTTGGAAATTCGGAAAGGCAAATACCGCTCACTTTCTCAGACTATGTTTTTAAATATTAATTTACCTCACAATTAACTAAAACAGTATACTCCCTGTTATACTGGGAAAACCGTACACTGATATAACATGACACTTCCCATTGTTGAATGCATTTGTTGCTCTGGAGAAGGTTCGCCCAGTCCAAGCTACTGCTGCTCTTCTGGAGAATAGTGCACAGACGCTGGAGCTGCTGCGTGGGAGAGATGAGAATACATGTCCCTCTGTGAAGAATAAACACTAAGGAGTGAAGATGCTGCAGCAACAGTTGTGAAGGAGCAGCCTGCTACCACTGCTGCTCTTTGAAGCTAACTTTTCCCATGCTGATACCCAGCGAGGTGGATTCCTGGGAAGCATTACTACTGTTGCTAAGGAGCTTTTCGTGCATGGTAATACTCAGGTAGGTGGATTGCCTGGGAGTCTGTTACTGCTGCTTGTGAAGCACCGCTGCTTTGGTGGACAGACAACCCAAGATGAATGCTGGAACATTAATGGTTGCTGAGCTTAGAGTTCTGGTGGAAGGAGTGGAGTGCTTGGAGAACTTTCAAGCACCTGTTTGCTGGCAGAGGTGACTGATGTGGACAGGTGCCATGGATTGCCTAAAACACAACTGCTGGTTAATGGTGAAAGCTGATGGTGATGGCACAATTTCAAAGAGCTGGGAGGTCTCTTGGTGACCCAGTCATGTTTTATTCTTCAACCAGAAACTGTTTCAATTTTCTCATTTATCTCATTGCTCTTCGTGGGTTTTAGTAGCACAGATTAGCTAGCACATTTATTCTATAATAGCAGACACTAAAAAGAATGATCAACATAAGATAAAATTCTCCCCTCCCCCATTAAGTGAGGTAGTTCAAGACATTTCAGTGCAATAAGAATAAAACACTATATCAAACAGAATTATAATTTATTATTTATTTTGTGAGTTATTGCAGCTGTGACTCTCTCGCCAAGATAGAGTATTGTTAATCCAGTGCTATGTTTTTTGCTCTGCACATTTTATAATGATTGATCAACTAGGCACAAGTACAGAGTAGGCGAAGGTATCTTCCACCTCCACATAATTAAAACTCAACACTGGAAAATAGAGTGAATCACTATCCACATTATCTAACCCATTTAGGCATTCACCCCACCCCCCTCCACCCCACCCCTTGTCAGCTAAGGGTGTAGCCAGAAGACAGGATAGAATGATTATGCTTTTCCTATGCATTGAATGCACTTTTCCTATGGAAAGATAGTCAATCATTGTTGCTTTCATAATGGCATTGATCATTGTAATAGTTATTGACACCCTAACTGTGATGATCATGAGGTTTAACCCTTCCAAAGTGGCCTTTATCTTTCATGCCAGATGGCTTCCTTTGTCTCTGCCACTTGGTAAATCATCTGCCATATCTCAATCTAGAAAAGACTCAGGATATCGATAAAGGCTCTCTGACCTAGGTTATTTGGAGATGGCAATAGGGTCCAGAAGGATTTCAAGTGACTATTCTAATGTGTGAGCCCACCCAGTGAGCATTGGCAGGTTATGTGACCCTGGGTACTTCACAGCCAAAACTGTTCTTAACCTCATTCAACATCCAGACTTGAAATTGTAGCTAAGGTCACTGGACAAGAATCTCGAATAGGATTACTTTCCTCGCCTCCCCCCAACTCCAGGGCACTGAGGTATATGCAAGATCAGCTAATATAACATTGACCAAGATTCGAGTCTAAGATCTTCCTGGAATCTATGGCTTATTCCACACCAGGAAGTACTGAGCCTCCTTTAGTCACCAAGCCTGAGCACACTCTCTCCAAGAGAGATAAAATGAGATTGGCTTTAGATTATTATCTTCAATACAAATGGCCTGTACACCTCTAATAGATCCCACCCTTGTAACTATTCCCAGATATCAACTCTTTCCCATATAAACATCTGAGCTCCTTACTTATTCAATTATTGCCTCATGACCATTTCCAGATATCATTATTTATTGTTCAACACATGCTTTTATTTATATATCAATTTGCGATTGTTCAGCAATACCTGGTTCTTCTTAGAGGCCATAAAAAATCTTGCTGTGGCAGTTTATTGCTGTGCTCCAGTTTTGCAATGATGCACAATGGAGCTTGCACTTTACAAACCAGTGGACAGAAGAAGCTTTCAACAATAGTTTTCATGAAAGTTCAATTCTCTTCATTTGTTACACTGTGCAAGGTGGCATCAGCCAGTCTTTTAGATGTAGGCATATAGTTTTGTCTTACTGCCTTTCAGATGGTACAGTCCTTTTCCATCTCACCCTAAAATGTCTGTTAAATGAATTCTTCTCAGTCAGAGCCCTGCAGAGAGCTGTCAGGAGCGTAGGTAGCTTGTGTGAGCAAACAGAAAACCACTCTCCAGAATAGCTCAGAGATATCCAATGGTGTGTTTTAGAAGAATTTGCAGTTGAATTAGCTGCTGATACTTGGCTTGCTCAGACAGCCACGGAACTGCACTGGATCCCAGACAGGTAAAAACCTTAGCTGTGAATTAATTGCAAAGCAATGGGTTTGACAGCAGAGTGCTTGGGCATTGTGGTAATGTGTTTTAAGGACAGTAACTGGAAAATAAGTGTGGGCACAGCAAAGGGATTAACTTACTAAGGCTCTGGACTAAAAAGCAAAATCTGCAGCCAGAGTGTTTCAGCTGTTGAACTATTGGCCACACAATTGTACTTGTGAAATCATTTGAATACTTATACAAAGATCTCCACGTTCAGTAATGAGAGTAGAGGGAGAGACCAGTGGTAGTGCCTCTCCCCTTTTGCTTTCATAGTATCTGGGTTTAAATGTTTTTAATGTGGAGCTTTTAAAATTATGACAGTATGTTATATTTAAGACTTCATGTTGTAAGTTTGTTACTGTTGCTGTTTGAATATTCACATGAATGTACATATGGCAAAAGGAGGGCATTATTTCAAGTTCTGTCAGTTTCTAACTCCCACCCATGGAGACAATTGCTACCTTTACAACTCCTTTCTCCATTCTCACTTTTAAATAAAATCCTGATGTTCCAAAACAGTGAGCGGTCTATCATGTTCTAAACTGTAAATATGTAAATAATGTAATACATAGAAACTACCTGTACTATATTTAGCAAGGTTGTACTGCAATAGGTTATGACGTTTCAAAAATATTTAAAGCCACCCTCCAATAAATTGTTTGTTTACCTGCTGTTTCGTATCATGTCTTTCTCTCTCACTATAGTCCAAAATATGCAGTTAGAAAGTGTGCAGCAGCCTCCCCATCATGCCTTACTAAGCCAACCTTTTCATGCCCAAGAGTGGGAGGCATGCAGGGCACTGAAATGAGAGGCTAGTCAGTAGGCATGAGACCATTCTATTACTCTCTATTACTATTAGCTACTCCATTGTGGAGTCCTGTAGCTCAGTGGTTAGAGCACTCGCCTCGCAAGTGAGAGACCTGGGTTCAATTCTCGGCAGGGCGAAACCTTGGGCAAGTTTCCATACTCCACATCCCTGATAATAATCCTTTATGAAAAAAAACAATAATAAATTGGTCATTGAATCCACAACTGTTTGTGGGACACGGCTGTGCACAATTGGCTGCCGCGTTTCACCCACAAGTATACAGTCAATTCACTTTACAATATATTCTATGAAGCGCTTTGAGATGTCTAGAAGACGTGGAAAGCGCTATATCAAATGCAAGGATTATTATTATTATGATGTTAATGATTTTTTATTCAGGAGTTTGCCATTTGGATTGCAAGTGGAATGGTAGCTGACTATGTTTAGACAAAGTAAACCTGACACACAATATCTTCTCTTTGTGTAACATTATCTGCTTGTGGTACAGCCTTGGACAGAAAACTCCCTCCCATCTGTCCACCGCCTATGCAGAATATGCAGAGGGTATGTTATTTCCCTCCATTTTTCGGTCACATACATTAATGTAAATGAGAAATATACATACAGTATTTATCAATGTATTTGTTGTTCACCATAGCCCATCCCTCAAGTATTTTGCAATAATCTATCTTTCTATAAGGAGAGCTGGATGGAGTGCCCCTGTTATCCCTTTCTACACCAACAGAACAAAACAGTGAAAAAGAAAGAAAATGCCCACAACCAACTCCAGTGTACAATACAATTTGTGTAGTGATACCAGAAAAGGAATCTCATTTTACTGTTTTACAGGTGCCTAGAAATGTCTCAAGATTAATTCTTGTTTTGTAGCATCACCCAAACCCCTCAATAATATATGTTTAGTTATAGCTATGTATGCATTTATGTATCTATCTCTAGAAATCAATCTGATTTTCAGAACTATTTCCATCTTAAATGTTGCAGGTTAATTTCCTCAGAATGTTTTGATAAATGGCCTGCTCCTTGACTGTACCAATATTCCAATATCTAGCTTGATGTGGCCATTTTGTTTCTGTATTCCCATGAATGGCTTCCAGGTATTGACTGGTGGATGTATTGACATCTACTAAGGAGCATTCAATGGCCAATAAATCAAAGTTATTGGATAGAGAGTAAGAAACGTGTGTCTATACTGTGACTGTGGCTAATCGGGTAGGATCCTTGCTCTCTGTGTTGGAGTACATGACTGAAATGAACTTATTGACAGATCCTCCTAGTGACCCACCAAAATGAGTAAACAAAGAATATGACAAATGGGTGACCAACATACACTAAGTGATCAAGAATGATCTAACAGATCTGCGCCATCCACTTGCAGAATAGATATTTCCTTAAAGGAACATGTTCCTAAGAACCTGTGTGGCTCAAAAATGTAAATACTGTATTGAAAAACTAATCCAGCTTCAGTAATCCTCCATCCCCTTCTCTCAGATCTAGCTTCCTCTTTAGTCAATTGAACATTTCCTTTCTCCCCACTTGTTTTCGAACAACACTACACAATCTCATTCACAGGGTGAACACGGTTGACTCTCTGATGAGTGATCTACTTCGGTGGCAGTTTGTTCTTAAATATAACCGTTAGCTTGACATTTTCTAGAATATGATTCCTGACAGGCAACCTTCTGGAATTGCTTTGTGGTGATGTCAATGATCTAGCTAGGTGGATAGCATCCTGTGTTTGGCATTCCCTTTATGTAGTGCAACTGCTGAACTATATGTTAGCACCTGGCCAACAGACGTTTAGCTGACTTCGCTTGAAGTGATATTAACACATTTCATGCAAAGCTAGGAATAAGCTGCCATAAATATCATCATGTTGGCTATTGGAGAAGCTATACATTGCAGTATTTCCTGCACCTGCTGTAAGACAAACACATTTGTTTTTAGTTACAGATCCAAATGGGGATACAATAATATTTTTGACTGTGCCTTCAAATGACAAAAATGCCCCTAATTGAATAATTTTAAGTGAAGGTTCCTACAGATCGAATCCATTTTGCTCAGAGTGCACACAGTCATCATCTGTGTAATGTTTTACATGACTTCTATATGAATCCCATATGAATTATAATAAGTTTGAAGTATATTAATGACAGTAATTTTAGAATATCTTCCTAGTGATTGAAAGTGCACACAAAACAATGCAACACAAATCGTTTTTCAGTAGGATTTCACGTTATTTTTCCCCTTCCTCTCTCTGATCTCCCTGTTAGGTGCAGCATCCACATCTAAGAGAGCAGTTCAGCAGTCTGCTCCAGGCATCTGATGATGACACTCTGAGCCAGCCATTCGTAGGTCTGCTAGAATGACCTGAGCATGGCAAGGCTGAGATAGATCAGGGGAATTGCAGATGGAATCTTTCATCTCAGCTGTCTGTAGGACAGTGTATCAGAATTCCAATGCGCCATCACATGCAGTGTCTGCAAAAGAACAATCATGATGTTTCACTGGGAACCGATTATTGCCTGAACAGAAATAGGCCATCATTGAAATGCATTTCACTAGCATTCTAAAAACAACTGGCAGAAAGCTACAGAAGAAAAAACAGGATTGTCACTGGAAGAGTAAAGGGGGAGATGTGAAGAAAGGTTTTCATCCAGAGAATCATCAGAATGTGGAATATTTTGCTAGCGTGGTTAATTGGAAAGAAAGGGATCAAGTGAATAATTGACTAGGATATTTCCAAGTGCTGAATGACCCACCATGCAATAATTACCACATACACAACAGTTACAACACTAGAGGAAACCTGAATTTGCAAAATGTGTTGCAAAATGTTACCCCGGAGGCTATGCTGTAGCGCATCAAATATGTGGAGCAATGCATTATGTTTCCATAGAATGGCGTTGGTGTAGAACATTTTCTAGATGGTGTGTAATTGATCTGGAACACTGTCATGCAATTTACTATCACGTTGATCTGAAGTCTTGAAAGGCAGCAGTCTACCACACTGAGCTAGAACATAATGTTGATCTGTAACCAAATATTGCTGTATATCGCTTAGAGAATTTGCAGGGCTGAGCTTTGATGTGTCCAGGAGGAAAGTTATAGAGTGGCATTGAGCAAAGCTTTGTAGCAGCTTGCTATGCCAGCTGGGACACTCGAAAGAACTTCGGCAGCTGCAGTAGTAAAGGGTCTCAGAGGACATTACTATCTGTTTAGCAAATCCTGCTAATGTTCTCTCCTCCTTTCCTCTTCTGAAGCCAACTGATTCCTTTATCCCTTCAGCTGATTAGTCCCAAGGTGCCAGTTGACCTCCAGCTAATGGACTCCAATCATGTCTTCACCTGATGACCACCCACACACCTCCAGCAAGGGTTTCTTGTTAGTGATCTTCCTCGCTTGCTCACTACAACCAAGTGACTGATTTCCCCGTCCCCCTTTCTCTAACCATCACCCTGCAGACTCAGCTGAAATGAGGAACATCAACAACAACAACAAAATTACATTTATAGAGTGCCTTTCACGTTGAGAGGACGTCCCAAGGCGCTGACATGCATGTGAGATGGTGGATGTGAGCCTTCACCTTCATTTACTACATCATGTAATATTTGGTGATGATATTGATACAGTGCCAACTGCAATGGAGTGTTTCTGGAGAGTTTATAAGTGCTGCCTTTGTCACGTGTAACAGTGATACTGACAGCTTCTGTACAACAGAAAACTAGGGCTATGTTTCCGAGGCAACAGCAGCACATTACAATACACTGACTCATTTTCTTGTTTATATATAGAACTTATTTTAATAGTGCGCAAGTGATTTCATCCCTACCTCAAGGATTTAATGTTTTTCTTCCTAAATCAAATGGAACAGTTAATGCATGAAACGTAGCACTTACCATAGGCAGTGCCAGGTACTGCGTTTTTACCTGCATTTCAAGGAAGGTATGTTGTGCCACCTGCAACTAAGCACTTCATCGAATGAACCTCTTGCCAGTAAGGGGTATAGTTTAACCTGTGTCAAAGATAGTAACTGACACGAGCCTGCAGTCTTGAAATTGAGGATCTTCTCCGAAAGATCTGTTAACATTCATCACAGTTTGGGTTAAATTTTCTGAAAGATCTGTTAACATTCACAGCTTGGGTTAGACACTTACCTGCCTATTCTTCTGAGTGGTTTATCTTCTCTTGCAGTGTTCTGCGCCCTTCCTCACAGTTTGCACAGTACCTATAATTTAGGGATCGTGAGCAAACTTGGAAAAAATGCCTAAATTGCAGAAATGTTTTGTCCACATATATACAGTCAATTCACTTTACAGTTTATTCTGTGAAGCGCTTTGAGACGTCTAGAAGACGTGAAAAGCGCTATATCAAATGCAAGGATTATTATTATTATTAAATGTACTTGCGCAGAATCAATCAGATGCTATTGTTTATTTCGCGAAGCTCCCAGCATTTGATTATTTGAATTACCCTGTATTTCTGAACTGGCATGGAGGGTAAGATGGCTGACAGCCCCCAAACTACTCGAGTAACAACCAGGAAAGATTATAAACCATAATAGTGCCCTGGAGTGAGTCCAATCTAATACGAACTCCGGATGGAACTCTCCTGGTTTATTTCATCTGCTGCAGCCTTTATTTGATCACTACCTGCTCTCCGCTGCTCTTTATGTGATGTCGACTGGACCAAATATTTTGTTGGAATTATCGGCACAATATTTCTTGACAAGACTGACAACACAAGTAAGCACCTGTACCATGTCTTTCTCTGAACATCTCCCTGCACCGCCTGCAGTGGTCATTTTATCTCGGAAATAAGCAGCGGACTTTTGAAAAATAAATCTACCAAGACAGCAAAAAATTCTGGGTGTGACCGTTTGATTCCATTAAATGTGACTGATAGCATTTCAAGGATAATCTGTGTGATTCAGACAATGTCATAAACTGCTGCAACTCGCCCAATCTCTGCTGACATCTAAACCCTTCGATACAATTACATCCACGTGATTGACTCCCTCCTATATTATCAGCTTTCTATATTTAGTGTAGGAAGGAAGCAGCAAATGAACCACAGCAGAGCAGTAATGCGCATTAGCTTTACTTGTACCATTCACTTGTAACATGTACTCAAATAGCATGATAAGCCAATTAAGCCCATCCACTTCTTGAACCCATCTGGCTTGGATCAGTTTACAGTTTGCTGGAGCTCCACACAGACCCCCTGAGTAAAGAAACTGTCCGAACCCAACAGATTCTGCCAAACACAGGCAGCAATACCTCCAGACCTGCCTCAAAAAAAAACATTGGAAGAAGAGGTTTCAGCCCTGCTCCTGTCTCTATCATATGTTTTTTATTTTATTATGTGTTTAAGGAGGGGGAAATAACCCACGAGGATTCAGTCACCATAGAAACACAACTAACATGTCATAGCCCAGGCTGAGTCCTGTAGAGCAATTGTGCTAGGAGCAGGGTTTCCGAACGTTATTAAATTTGCAGTAGGTAAAGATGAGCTGTTATTTGGCTTATCAGTAAGAAAATACACTGTGAGAGTAAAAATTATTGCCCATTGTCTCCTCAAACCCTGTTGTTACATGTCTACTGTTTCTACTGTTATAAGTCGTAGTCAATTTCCTATTCACTCTCAGATTTCACGATATAATCTCACCTAAAAGCCAGGATTAAACTCATGCTGTGCAAATGAGGTCTGTGTGACTCCATGATAATAATAATAATAATAATAGTTGGATTTGATATAGCAGCCCAGAACAATGGGAGAAACTCCTTTCTCTGTAAAGAGCAGTGTCTGGGTATTTTGTAAGTGAATGCGGGAACTCTGAGCAGGAGGTGGGTGGGTGCAGGTGGCAGGAGCGATTGAAGTGATACAAATTTTGTGCTCGGATTCAATCAAAGTTATAGAATCTAGCAGCACAAAGCAAGTAAAATTAAATAAGCAAGCTGGTTGTAACATCAGACAGAGAGAAGGAAAAAAATTAACCACAATAAATCGGTATTTTTTTTTAAAAATAGGAAAAAATAAAGATCTTGCATGATTTTTTACAAGTGCTTTTTAGCAAACGTAACCCTTATACAAACTGAGTCAATATTATTTGGTAACAAGTCTAACTTGTAATTTCAGTGAAGTATAGGATCAAGCTTGATAGTCAGCTTATTGTATTTGATTCCATGCATGTCAACATGGCTCCAATGAGAGCCACTCTTAACCGTGAGTGAGAAAATTGGGGTCAGGATTTTACTTTGGTACTTGAACTCATAGACAATGTCTAGGTTGACACTCTGGTGTTGCCTGGTAAGTAGGAGTGATGCATTATCGGTATTGTCTTTATTATAATAATAATCCTTGCATTCTATACAGGACCCTATCACATTGTCAGATTGTTTCAAAAGATTTACTGTAATGTGTAGTGACTGTATTTTGTAGGTGGATCAATTTTGAAGAATCTTGGCCAGAACAATAGTAGAAACTCCTTTCTCTTTTCCATTTAGAGCCATGGAATCTTTAATAATAAAATAATGATAATCATCCTTGCATTTGATGTAGTGGTTTTCATATCTTCTAGATGTCTCAAAGCGCTTCACAGAATATAATGTAAGGTGATTTGACTGTATATTTGTAGGCGAAATGCGCAGTAGCCAATTACGCACAGGTGTGTCATGGATTTATTATTGTTTTTTTTCATGTGGGATTATTATCAGGCGTATGGAGTAAGGAAACTTGCCCAAGGTTTCGCCCTGCCAGTGATCGAACCCAGGTCTCTCGCTTGCAAGGCGAGTGTCTACCTGAACAGGCAGAGAAGCCATTGGTTGAATTTCTTGTCTAAAGGATGGCACCGCCACAATACAGCTCTCCCAGCATTGCGTTGGAGTTTCAAACTGGACAATGAGCTCAATGTCCCAAAGTAGAACTTGAACCTACAATCTTCTAACTCAGAGGCAAGAATGCTCTCAACTGAGTCAGGCTGACACCCGTTTGAATCATTAAAACAAAATCCCTTCTGACTGATCAGATGAATGTTAAAGATCCTATGACACTATTCAAGATGAGAAGGAGTTTCTCTTGCTATTCTCCAGATCATTCACCTCATGACTGTTTTGGGGATCATCCTTACGCAAATGGTTGCTAGTCTTACCCATAAAATTAGTCACTAGATGTCACAATAATTCCTATGAAGCACTTGAAAATATTTCAAACATGATAAAGCATTATAAGTTATTTTGCTTTATTCAATATTACATAGCTTGGACTTTACCGGACAAGAACGAGTTTATTGTTTTTCTTGATTGGGCACCACCTTAAATAAAACAGTATTAGAAACTGGGGAAAATGTGCCAGAGAAAAGTTGTGTATCATCTGTGTGCAACTCTTGGTCTCTGCTAATGTTATTGCAGCAGCAGCCAATCTAGTTCAGTTGGTAACACTTTTGTCTATGAGTCAGAATGTTGTGGATTCAAGCCCCAAGTTGGAAATTGTAGCTCATAATCTAGGCTGATACTTCAGTGCATTATTAGGGACGTACAGGATTGTTGATGGTGCCACCCTTTGGATAAGACATAAAACCGAAGTCTCAGCTGTTTGTTCAGGTGGACATCAAAGATCTCATTGCACGATTTGAAAAGAGAAGGAAGGGAGTTGCTGCCAGTGTCCTGGCCAATAATCCCCAGATATAAGAAAAAACTTGGTCATCTACTTCATGGCTTTGTGGGGTATTGCTATGTGAAAAATGGCTTTTGTGTTCTCCTACAAATATCCTTTACAGTAAGACTGAGTGAAGCACTTTGAGATGTTTTAACATAATGAGGTGCTATATCAAATGCAATTATTATTATTATTATTAAGACCTCTAGCATCATCAGAGCTGGTTCAAATTGAGTTTGAGACTTGTGGAACACAAGTGCTTTCCCCTTCATCATGGGCCAGTATAATAACAGTGTTTGAACTCCAGTCAGTAAATCATGTAGAGTTAAAGCAGTCTATTTAAGACAAATGGTACAGATCTGCATTTGCAAAGATTGAAATTGGGCCATTAATCTGCACTTTAAGTGCGCAGGCATTTGCTGAATTTAGCACTTGAATGGAAATTAACATTATTATAAACCATCGGAAGCTTCAGTAAAAGAGATTTTTTTTAAAAAAGTCCATGCTTAAATGCAATTGAAGTATATATTTAAGTGAACTATATATTTAAGAAGTGCATAATTTAGCTCGGATTGAGTATTTAAGGCTGGTTGAAAAGACATTGAGATGAATTAATGAGATATTTTACTGCCGGAGAGATGAGTAGTGAGACTGAACAAATCAGCCCATCTCGTTGGTTCGCTCGCTAATGTTTCTGGTTTATTTTGGTGCATTCTTTTTTTACAAGTGGATTAGCCTCATTGGTTGGTGAGAAAGAAGAGAGAGAGATTCATACTCCAGTGTCATTCAATAATGCCCAGGTCATTTTTATAAGTGAACTTATATCATAACAAGACAGATTCTTAAGAGTATACGGGTTTCACACAACTGCAGTTAAGGGTTGAGGACCAGGAAGCTAGTTGATTTCCCCCTTCTCCCCTACATTCGAGTCAAAAAACAGTAAAAACATTTATAGCACCCCACCTCCTGGGTGAGATCAGCTAATCAGCGAAAAATAGGAATAAAACCTGCATTTTTCTGATGTGCATGTTTTTTGCTACATCAGATAGTGCCCTTATCTACTGAGCTATAAGGGGAGCCTAATAGATTGATTATTTATGTCAAAATTCCATCCAGTGTCCACAAAATCGGAAAACCTCCCTTTTTCTTATCTTGTGTTTCTCCAGGGAGGTTAAGGTGAAAATTAAAGTTTGTTTATCAAACACAAACTGCTGGGCCCACATCCACTTCCTCCCTTGAGGAATTCTATATAATGAACCGAACTCCTGAATTTCTGATTTCTTCAATGTCACCCAGTGAATATAATTCTCATACTGGGCACATCGGGCTTTTGATGCAGCATGTCTCAGAATCAGACATTGTGGACTCTGGCTGGATACAAGACAGTTGTCACATGCTTCAATTCTGATCGCTTTGACATACCTTATAAAAGCTGATACTGCTAAGTTTGTAATACATGTGTCCAATCAGAACTGCAAGCCATACTTAAGGAAGACAGGCACTGTTCATACAGCTGCTGTGCTATCTGAGACACTGCACAGGCTCTTCCACTGCCGCCTACATGCAGCTAGTCATGTTCTCAAATATCAGCCTCTTTGCTGTAGGGAGCTGACGACTTATATTCACAGTAACTGAAATTGAGCCAAACAGCTGCATGTGTTACCAGCATCAGATTACCAGTGTTAAATTTCTGTGCTCAATAGCCAAGCGACGGGATATCAGTTAACATGTTTCTACTTTCCTGCATCAAATTCTTTGCACATCAGGTATTGCACATGATAAATACCAGTAAAAGTGTCCCTGTATAGCTTTAACAATGTGTTTTAAACTCAAACAAAGTATATATTATTTGTCACACAAAATAGTCAGAGTTAATGGTTTTAATTGTTTTGTACTTTAATCGGGATCTCCATGTTGGTGCTTTGACCTGTTTTGTGGGCCTTTGCCACATTTCTGTTGAATAAGAGCAAGTTCTGGTGGACTTGGTGGACTGAATATTACCAAGCCCATAACACTTTAGCACCATATCTTCAAGCCCAATGAACCTCATCCATTTACTCAATATCATGCACCATTTGCCTGTCTCTGCTCTATCTGGTAATCCTATTAAGGTATGAGCACAGCAGAATGTATTCAGCTACATTCACAGCAGAAAGCAATGCAATTCCAAACCTGAGTTTATCAGCACCTCCAGGAGTAACGATATTTATGGTTTCCAAACAGGCTGTCATATGTTATGCTATGCTGGATTATTCCCCAGAAACATGCAGGAAGCTAAAACCCATTTATTACTCCATTTCAAATCATGTGGTTTAACCATAGGAGGCTGCTTCATTGCCACCATTCACCATGGTAACAAGAAAAACACTTGCACAATTTCTGCCTATGCATATACAAAGCCAGTTTTGGTGTATTTCAAAGACATAAATTTGGCGTCTGTGAAAGGCATCTGAAAGAATAAGCATACGTGAGTGCTGCCTCTGTACCCCACTAATATAATAATCAGCCACCCCTATCATTTAAACTATGTTATTCTATAATGCATCATATGCGTGTGGTATGTTGTTGTACATGTTTGAAATTTCAGCTGTAATTCAGCCATTCTGTCCCCAGACTCTGGAACTCCATCCCATAGTCCTTCCAACTCATTCCCTCCCTCCCTTCTTTCAAGGCATATCTTGAGACTTACCTCTTTCACCGTGCTTTTGGTCATCTTTCCCCTCAGCTCCCCCCCCCACCCCCAGCTTGGGTCCCCATCCAGTACCGTGAAGCGGTTTAAGATATCCTCCTGTAGTGAAAGGAGCTATAGTATATCAATATAAATCGTATTGTAAATATTATAACCTATTTTGGTGAATTGTGATCCTAGAAGTTGTTTCTTCAGATTCAAGTTCTAATGAATTATCTCTGTAGGTTTTGCTATTAGAGGTAAACAATTAAGCGTTTCATGTTTCTAATTGCTTGTGATGGAAGGTGCCTGAATAAGATTTCTTTTGTGTCACTGATCTTGTGACTCAGTTTCTGATTGAACACTGTAAGGTATCTGGAGGCAGTCTAGAGGGAAGACAATTGAGAGTTGTTACAATCCTCTTGTTCTCATCACTTTGAATCTAACATGGCAATTGTACAATAAGGAATTGTTTTCCTCCAAAGCACTGCAATATCAACCTGCTTCTTCTTCTATGGAACATTTCCAAATAATAATACAACAACAAGATTACATTTGTATGGCGCCTTTCACGTTGGGAGGACCTCCCAAGGCATTTCATTACTACTAATAATAATTAATCCTTGCATTTGATCAAGCACCTTACCATGTTTTCGAACCTTCTTAAAGCACTTCATGGGCTAAAATGGTACAATCACACCTCCTACATTTTATTATTATTTTATTATTATTTTATTTTATCATTACCAATCCCTTTCACCATGTTCATGACATTGCAAGAGCAGCTTTCAACTAGCAATTGGTATGCTGAGGGAAGGTCCGCAAACTGAAAATAGTCATGCTTTGAGGCTTTATAACAAGTGGTTGTGTCATGTTGTGGACTCAATCCCAAGATATAAGCAGGGTTAATGCATTACACTGGAAACCTAAGCCTTTGCATTGAACCCCATAGTGTAAATAGTGGCATCTCATCTTGTGCCAGAAAATCCTTTGGGTGGATGATGTGGAAAGTGGAAACCTTCACATCAGTGCAACATGAGCTACTTTTCTGAAGTTGCTTTTAAGATGTTGGGGACAGTGTAGAGGGAGCTACTCTGTCCACACAGATATGCTATGTCTGTCCCAGGAGTGCTTCATACCGGCCGTAAAGATAAAATTATTTTACACTCCCTGCACACGCATTCCTTAGCTTGATGTGCACTGCATTGTCCAACAAATGGAAAACATTTTTCACTGGCAATTCAAGTTCTGTGAGTGCATTTAAACAAAAAGGGAGAGGGAGAGAAATGTTCCTGGTGCTAGTGCATAGCATATGTTTATGTGTTTGAGTTTAGTGGTTGAGTGTGTCGCCCAGGTACTGTGCAAGTAAAGGAATCACTGCTGATACCAAGTGTGAACAGGTCCTGGACTTCTTTATCTCTTAGATAACATCCACCTGGCTGCCTCCTCCTCTTCTGCCCCCATGCCTCCTTCATCACTCTCTCCTCCTACCACAGCCCCCACCCTACACTCCCCCTTACCTCCATCTCTCCCACCTCCCTTTACCTGCCATCACCCAGATGAAGCCCACCGCCTGCTGTCTGGCCCCTCGACACCCAGCTTCTGGTCATTCCCCTTCCTCTGCCCACTGCTGGCTGACACAATCAACCAGTCCCTCTCCTCAGACTCCTTCCCACTCCCTATCAAAATTGCTATCATCACTCCTCTTCTTAAAAAACCTACCCTCGATCCATCCAACCTCACAAACTTCAGACCCATCTCAAACCTGCCCTTCCTAGTCAAAGTTTTGGAATGCGTCTTTGCAAATCAACTTCACTCACACTTCTTCCATTTGCTATTCAAACCCCTCACCTTGCCCACAGCACAGAGACAGCACCTGTAAAAGTAACAAATGACGACCTATCTCTCTAAATTTCCTGATTAGCATGTTTTATGCTATCTCAGGGCAGATGAAGGTAAAATAGTCCATTTTATATGCTGACATCCCTTACATCGACAACTTAAATATTCACCTAACAATATAAAATCAAAACAAATGAACAAATAGTTTATACTGAGTCACTATAATGGTATTAGTGAACAATCCACAAAGTCTATTACTGGAATAATAGGGTTTAAGCAGATTAAAGGGTTCAGCCCTTTCATATGCATTGCTTAACTTTGTTTCCATGACAGCTGTTAGATCAGTCACTGCAGTATTAGTAATATTTGTGTTATTAGATTCTGTCTCATTGGCGACCACAGCTAAAATGTAACATTTATTCAATAATTACCTATTGATTGTAAGTGGTGATCTGCTTGATATTAAGGATTGCTACACTGTAGCACACAGGCTAACAAAGTTATTATCCATTAATAACTTTGTTATTATAATCAGATGAGGTATGTCCCATGCTCATGCTGTGCTAATAATAGCCTGCTACATCCAGATTGTTCCCAAGTCCCACTAGTGGCCATTGCAAACAGTAATGCTGGTTTTATATTCAACAGAGTGCAGAGAATATGTTTATCTTCTCCCTGTTTGCACCACTGTGTAGTTGGGAAAACAAGTACTGAGCATTGTAATGTGCTCAAATGGAGCACTACCCACCAACCTTTAACTACCAGTTGCAGAAGAATGAGAAATGCTAATTGATTTAAACAGAATTGATGTTGAATGCCATTTGTGCATAAGGGTTGCAACATAATATGTTTTAACGTGATACACATTGTTGTATTGGGTTGGGCAAATAAAAAAATAAGTTTGTCCTTTTACTTCTCTAGAAGATGGTTCCCTTTTAATCTGCCAGTCAGTATAAACCAGGGCACCTGTGTCATGTGGTCTAATTAAACAGCTTGAGTGACAAGCAATGCTAGAATTTAAATTCATGACCTTCTGGTTGGGAGTTGAGAGTTATTGAAGAATCCTGAAGTACAGGGCCACAGAAAGGCAACACTGTGTTGAAAAATATAGTTATTGGTGATGCATATTCCGTATTTATCTGAAATTCATTCATTTATCGTGAATTTATGGAACTATAACCAGTTTAAGGTATGAATCAAAAAGTGGAAAATGGTGTATGGATGAAATATGTGTAAATTGGATGAAACTCAATGAGCTTTGAAATTTGGATCTTAAAATGCACTCTCTCTCTCTCGGCATATGTAATAAAGTAAATTAGAGCTTGATTCCACTGCTGACTGCATTCATTCAAATTGAATTTGAATTGACCTCAACCCAACATTCTCATCTTAAAGGTTAATGTCCCTATATTAATTCACTCACGCTAAGCCAAACTGAGGCTCCGTTTTTCTAGCGTATCTCACGCTGTTCTTCAGTTCAAAGTATAAGAAAATCTTGAATGAAAAAAGGCTTATTGGTACATCAGGCTTGTTTCTTATACACCAAACAAAGCTAACCAATCATACACTATTTATTCATTCTACAACTCTCGTTCTGTCTATCTCTCTCAGGGGAAAGTTATGAATATATACTCCCTGGCAATTAAGCAAACACTACACAATTTGGCATCCATCTTCACTATTTAGCCCTGGCCAGACAACTCGCCTGATCTGCTGTGAAATATCTCTGATGCATAAATATCCCTTTGATGTTAGAGTGCCCAAAGCTTACAATATTTCAAATGTACCCTGCCAGTGAGCAATTATAAGGTTAAAATTTTGGCATATGTTCCAGTCCTCAAGATGTCACCTAGGATTAGATTAGCTTTGCTGATAGCAGTTTCATATTGTCTGGAAATCTTTAGAGGATGATGAATACTAACAGTTAAACCTTTTCCTTCTCTACCTCTATTAATGACTACTTTATTTTGTACAAGTTTGTGTCATATTCCAACATGAAATACCTTGCACCTATCTACATTAAAACACATCTGCAGAAATGGGCCAAATTTACAATGCTCTTTACACTAATTTACTATCCTGCACATTTTGGGTATCAACAAATTGTAGAACATGAGAAGACTCCTCCGCCTCCAAGTTATTTATTAAATCATGTTAACAGCAGGGAACTTCAAATACACTTGTGGAACCTCTGTTAGTCAAAGAGCGTTTTCCATGAATTAATTGCACTCTCAATTGCTGAGTCAGTTTAAATCCAATTTACCAATAATGCCATGATCTTTGCCTTCTTCCATATGTACATTTACCTCTTTCCTCACTGGGTGGCAGGTAATGATGCTGTGGTACAGTTCCACATGCGGTGATGCAACCAGAATGTTAGAAAGACCCCTTGCAGGAGATGTCATAAAGAACAATTTGTAGCTTTTAAAATAATACACAAGCAGGTACTTTTGTTACGTGACTGCATACTAGTTTTATTTGTGCATTCAAAATGTATCAGGTGCTAAAATGTACCATTTAAGCTTCTAATGGTAGTTAGTTAAAACCTGTGGTGTAGACTGATATTGTATTGACCCTGATAGAACTTATCTCAGGAAGTGACTAGCCAACATGTTGTAAGAATAGACGGGTGTCCTGCTGCTGGAGTAGACTTTGAACTAATGCCTCAGTATTATACACAGAGCAGTCCCCAGACTGCTCCAGCAGATGAACAGTAGCTTAGACCCAGCCATTTGATGCTCTGTCTCCAGCCCCTAGACTGCCTCAGCAGCTGAAGTAGATGAACATGGATCTGTGATGCAGTCCTACCAATCCTTCAAACAGCTGCTAAAGTGGTGACCATTAACCGGGCTTTCAGGAGTACAATTAGATTAGTGCTCGCTCCTGGCTTTCTCGTGAACATCTCCTATTTATCCATTGAGGGTTTTAAAACAAAATTCAACTGATATATTAACCTTAAAAGCAAGATGTCACCTAACATAGCCATCCTTGTTTTACATGATCACCTAATTATATTACCATAATCATTGTCAGTGAATCCTAACCTCCTCCTTGAACTCAAGTCTCCAAAGTACCAGAAAGTAATAAACCCTTTTAAATAAAGGAAAATGTTGAATTTATTATTCGAATGATGAAAAGCTCAATTTGTTTCAATCACTATTCATTCCAGCTGCTGGCTTGTAAACATTTCAAAGCTTTTCAATGACATTTTGGAAAGGATTTTGACAGCTGATGTTTATGAAAGATAAATCGATATTCCCTTTACTTCTGGACTATGACAATATTTTGTTGATTCAGAACCTGTGGAGTCCTGTAGCTTATTGCTTAGAGCACTCGCCTCGCAAGCGAGAGACCTGGGTTTGATTCCTGACAGGGCGAAACGTTGGGCAAGTTTCCTTACTCCACATGCCTCTGTTTACCTAGCAGTAAGTGGGAACCAGATTATTAGTCGATTGGCGGATCACTTTTCCGGAGGTAATAATTCCTTCCACAAAAAAATTGGTCACTCAATCCACGACTGTTTGTGGGACACTGCTGTGTGCAATTGGTTGCTATATTGTGCCCACAAAATATACAGTCAATTCACTTATTTCTGTGAAGGATTTTGAGACGTCTCGAAGATGTGATAAGGCACTATATCAAATGCAAGAATTATTATTATTAACTTGTGAAGGAGGGAAGAGTGGCACAATACGGTGAAGCAACAGGAATAAACATTTCACTTCCAGAATTTCTGATACTGTAAGATCGCTGAACGCAACAAACTACAATATTGAGTAAACTCCATACAATAGTTTGGAAAGAGTGTAACTGTTGTAGTAATAGCCTTTACAAGAATCATACCAGTCAAGGTAACTCCTCTGTCATAAAGAGGGTTGGAAATGGCCGGAATAATTACACCATTTGCATTTGCAGGGTTGAAAAAATGCAATGTGGTTACGTGTTGGGCATTTCAATGGAAAAACTTGGTGGAGTTTGACAGTCATAATAATAAATAATAATAATCATTACATTTGATATGGCACCTGTCAAGTCAGGAGGACTTCTCAAATTGCTTCACGGGATATATTGTAACGTGCAATGTTTTTTTGCGCACATCAGTTCAGTTGTTGTTACAGCTTGGGCTGTGCAAGAAAGTATCTGTGTGATGTAATTAAAAGTGGGAAACCCCGCTAGCCCACTGAAGTAAAAATAAGGTTGCCAGTAAGTACGTAACCCCAAAACCCACATTACAATCCGCAACAAGCTAGCCTGTCTGTAGACGTGTCTAAAATAAACGTAAATATTAGGTTGGTCAGCATCTGAAAGTGAAAAGCGGGTTAATGTTCATCAGAACTGAGTTTATCCCAATTTAGGCATCTGATTAAATAGTCAAACCAATGCATCCAATCACATAATCTGAAACAAGGGAAAAAATTG
Source organism: Callorhinchus milii (assembly GCF_018977255.1). Lineage (NCBI taxonomy): Eukaryota > Metazoa > Chordata > Chondrichthyes > Chimaeriformes > Callorhinchidae > Callorhinchus > Callorhinchus milii. The sequence continues at coordinate 15,670,294 of NW_024704748.1, read as the reverse complement.
CAATTGGTGGCTTTAAATCTGAATTTGAGCTTTGAAAATTCCAGGTTTAGATGGCGCAAGGAATAACAAAGACCCTCCTCCTTCATTTCAAAATTGTAATCTTTCGTCTAAAAGCCTTTTCCCCCCCCCCAAAGAATAGTAGTTTGACATGTGTCAAAAATCCTGTGAGTGGTGTAAAATATTGCGGAGGAGTTCCTGTTCTTCCAGGGATAAGCAATTATTCCAGTGTGTTGCAGTAAGTGAATTGTGCTGCAGCTACTCAAGATTGTCTGGCTTTTCATTTCCAGCTTGGCCGCTTGCTCTGCCCACAAGAGTATGAGGTTTCTGAATTTTGATGAAGTGCAGCCTAACCTTGGCGAGATACGGATAATTAAAATAATCTGTGTAGGTGTGCTTTCAGCCAATGTGCTTTTTTGAATTGCTGATGTGTTTGTGTTCCGATAAAGTTGGATGGCTCAGTGTGTTTCAATTTATTCTTCAGCTCTAGGGACTGGGTTTGATTTGCACCTAAATCCAACTGGTATTTGGCGATGATTGGTACCAGTGCAGCAAATTCTCCTTCCAAGGCAACGGGCGTGTCCATCTGGAGCAACAAGGTAAAGTTTTCATTCTGATATTTCAGTACATTATCAGTGGACCCACTGCAACACATACACATACATGTCATTCTACTAGAAATAATAACATTTTGAAAATACATTCTCTAGGAGTCTTTCTGAAATAACTGAAACAATTAATAATAATAATAATCCTTGCATTTGATATAGCGCTTTTCACGTTGGGAGGATGTCCCAAAGCGCTTCACAGAACACACTGTAAAGTGAATTGACTGTATATTTGTGGGCGAACGCGGCAGCCAATTGCGCACAGCAATGTCCCACAAACATTCGTAGATTGAAAATGACTAATTTATTATTGTTTTTTGGGGTTTTTTGGAGGGATTATTATTAGGTGTGTGGAGTAAGGAAACTTGCCCAAGGTTTCGCCCTGCCTGGAATTGAACTAAGGTCTCTCGCTTGCAAAGCGAGTCCTCTAACCACTGAGCTACAGGACTCCACTTGTATGCTCCGAGAGAAAATATTAGTGACAAATCACTAAAATACAATAAAGCCACAGAAAAGAGGAATGCAAAATCTGCTTTTGGTGATGGAGATAGAGAGCAAATAGATAGAGATATTGGAGGCAAGAGCAGGTGATTTGAGGTGGAACAATAAAATATCCCGTCTCCACGGGCCAGTTTTGAAGCTCTTCACAGGCAAGAGTGAGCCTTCTTTTGCTGAGCAGAGCAGCAGGACACCCTATGTAATGCCACTGCATTGCTCCTGTGCCTCTAATCATGTTGTCTGCTTTTCACCATTTTTTAATTTGCTGCCCCTTCTTAGCATGAGCTTAGCCTGCTCGTGTAGAGTGTGCGAACCCGAGCCAGGTGATAGATCACTCAATTTCTGTCCTGAGTGTGAGTCACAGGTATGTACAGTATTTGGAATGCCTGATGGCAAGGTAACAAGAAAGCACTGTTCTTATGTGGCAAAGGTAGAAAAAAAATATCTTTATCTACAGCATTCCTTTGTTTTACGTGTATTGAATAAAACAACTTAATTTAAGCGCTGATAATGAGGGTTTGCACCATGCAGGGCAAGGTGCTGCATTAAACTGAATGAACTGCAAATCTTTATCTGTGATTACTCCCCTCTCTCAGGAGGTTTGAAAGTCAACGATGGTGTAAATAATGCGGTCTGTTGGAAGGAGTGGACTTTTCTCAGTCTGTATTTTCTTAAATCCTTATATTGACTTTTAATTTCCAGTTTAAACAGCAAGGGTATTAACAGGCAATATTTACAATGGTGTCAGGTGACTCCTGCCAAGGGAAAAATAAGAATGTTTTTTCTCATGGGAGGATTGAATTACCTATTTTTTATAATAATAGTACTTACATTTGATATAGCGCTTTTCACGTCTTTTAGACGTTTCAAAGCTATGAATAATAATTCTTATTATTTATTAATTATTATTAATTATGTATTTATTATTATTTATGCTTTATTTTCCCAGTTACATAGCTGGCCTGAAGATTCACAAAAAATGCCACTTCCACAGGACTATAAATCAGAGTTCCTAGTTGAACTTATGAATATAATTCCTACATTTGATAAAGCACCTTTCTGGCTGGATAATAGGAAGGAGAGTGTAATTATTAATCGTAATTGTTCAAATTGGTCATCAAGGACTAACAGAATCTTCAGGGATCTCTCACGTGATTTCTGTTCATAATATTTATTAATGATCCTAACAAAGCGATTGCAATGCAAAATGAATACGTTTTCAATTGTATGAGAGCAGGATGTTCAACGAGAGCACTGAATGGATGAATGTCAAATGACAATTAATATTGAGAAACACTGTCTATGACAAATCAACATTCTTGGCTTAAAACAAATGATTACATAGTCACATGTACATAATTGAATAGGGTGGAGTTGGAAAAAGATTTGGGTGTATTTGTAAATGTCGTCATAGGGTATGAAAACCATTGTCCTTTGCATTTTAAATACTTGTCTATATGCATGCCATTCCAAGGAAGTAATGACATGCTATGAAGCACTGGTAAATACTGTACTTCGATATTGTCATAATTCAGTAGTGGATTTACAAAAATGCATCAAGGCACTGGAAAATGTTAAGTACATATAAAATGCATAAGGGAACTGTCATTGGGAGAATATGTTTATCAAAGCTGCTTTTGTTTGGAGATGGAAAAAGAAGTGAAAAGAGCGTCACATTATTTTGTACACAATTACTTCATGTGCAAGTGGCAATGTGGTGTTTCTACACAATTTGTGTCCCTATGCCACATTTGTAAGCAAATTGAAGAACCTTATTGACAAACATTTTCCTGAAAATGATACTCTTAAAGCATCTTGTTAAAATATGCTGAGCTAGAACTGTTCTGGGAAGAAAACGTATCAGAAATTGCACATGTAAATGTTGTCCATATATTAGGAATACACAGTGTAAGTGATACATACTTGTTTCAATTTAATTCCATCATAATAGGAAATGGTTTGGTTTACTGAAATCCCATAGATTTAGAGTGTTGAACAAAGATGGTTGCTAGTCCCTCACAACTGGGGTGGATTTGTCCCTGATTGGGTGGAAACTAGATTATCTCCAACACTTTCAGAGGAGAAATGTTTCTTTCATGGCAGCACAAAGTGCCTCAAGGATGCTGGATGCTTGACTTCAAGATCCTCACTCTTGTCTTCAAATCCCTCCACTCCTCTGCACCCCACTACCTCTCTGACCTCTCTCCTCACAACAGTGTCCATTGCCTTTGATCCACCGGGTCTGACCTCCTCCTTGTCCCCCGAATCCTTCGCTCCACTATCGGCGGCCGTGCCTTCAGCCACTACGCCCCGAGGCTCTGGAACTCCCTTCCTCACTCCCTTTGCGTCGCCCCCTCTCTTCCTATTTTCAAGTCTTGGCTGAAGAGCTTTCTTTTCGACTGTGCCTTTGGTCATCTTCTTCCCCCTCTCCCTGGCTTGGCCCCAGGATCCGTTACTGTGAAACGCTCTGAGACGCCGTCCGGCATGGAGGGTGCTATATGAATCCAAATTGTTGTTGTTATTGTGGATGAGAATGGACTGCAGGCAATAACCCAACTGAGGAATTGGGCTGACTTCGGACAATGCTAGAACAAGGCTCGTGTCCATTGTTAGTATTCTGAACTCTGAGGTTGCATTACAGCTTGTAATCCTTTGTCACCAAAGCAGCACTTTGTGTCACATTTCTGTGGATTTGTTTTAAATTGCTGTGTTGGGAGGAGGGAGGGGGTAGAGAGAGAGAGAGAGAGAGAGAGAAGGTCCTTTTCTGAAATTGCCTTTGAACGATGCTGCAAAATGATGAAGGACAAAACAAGTTATTTTTGATGGTTGGACCTTTTTGTAATTTGTTATCATTTAGAAAGTGGTCCTTATTTCCAACATTATTTTGAACATTTGCAGGTACGTTTGATATTTTTCACACAAGGAAAATGTATAAGTTTCTTACTGTTTGACCACTTTTAATCCCCCCCCCACCCCTCATTCCTCTCCTTTTTGGGGTGAAGATATTTGTCCATCTGCTGAGCAGCTAGACTTTATTATGTGGAGTCATGTAGCTCAGTGGTTAGAGCACTCGCTTTGCAAGCGAGAGACCTGAGTTCAATTCCAGGCAGGACGAAATCTTGGGCAAGTTTCCTTACTCCACACGCCTAATAATAATCCCTCCAAAACAATAATAAATTGGTCATTTTCAATCTACGACTGTTTGTGGGACATTGCTGTGCGTAATTGGCTGCCGCGTTCGCCCACAAATATACAGTCAATTCACTTTACAGTATGTTCTGTGAAGCGCTTTGGGACGTCCTCCCGACGTGAAAAGCGCTATATCAAATGCAAGGATTAATATTATTATTATCTGCGAAAATTGATTTATCACCTCAATAACCCCAAACATGCTTGGAACCAATTTTCTTATTCCTTCCTTGGAGTTGTGACAGTGGGCTTGCCATTCTGGCACATGTAAAGTAAATGTTCAGGCCATTTATTTTATCCTAAGATGTAGAAAAAACTGGTGAAGACAAGGTACAACAATAACTTGCATTTATATAGCACCCTTCGTGTAGAAGTTGTATAATTCTGTAACTTTCTCTACTTTGCTTAGTCTACTTCATCAAACAAATAAGCATGCAAAGCATTGCTTGTCCCAAAATAAACCATTCTATACTTTGCAGCTGTCTCCTTGTCTATGCTCCACACCATCTATGAAATGTATGTCTCACCCCTTATTTTCACCACGTTCTGAATGAATGCTTCCTGCTGCTCATCCGCTGGATTCTTTTCAAATCCATCCAGGAATCATCAGTGCATCACACGCCACATTTGTCAATCATTCTACCAGAATAATAAGTTGTTACCTCAACTACTCCCTAAACCCCCACCACCACCCATGCACACACACACACACACACACTAAAATCAATAAGTGACTAGTTGTCAGACTTCAGATTCTTTCTGATAGCAGGTGAACTGGAGACCTAGAAAAGCTTCTATGACTCCTTTGTAACTGTGACAGGCTGGAAATACCTCTTGTACCAGGCGTTGGTTACCTTTACAATGTTAGGAAGACTTTGGAAGATGAATTTGATGACTTTGGGCAATTTAATTATCTACATTATTTTTGTTGAAGTAACAATGGATTAAATGAAGTATGCTCTAATGGAGTACATATTTTGAATGCAACGAATTTCCATTTTCCATTCCTGTCATATGCTTTTTCTGTATGAATCATTTTTCATAATTGCTGGATTCACTGTGCACCAGATGAGACTGCTGAATTCTTGTAAAGATCCAGAAAGATAATCCAAATCTATTAATCGGCCTGATGGAAACTGTCTGTGTGAGACATGAAATATTCAGCATTCCACAAATTGCCAGAATGCCTTTTACACATTTTAAAAACATTTTCAAGGGCTATAAATAGTTGGCCTAGTTTGCTGGGAAAATATTGCATGCAGCATTTTACAATTGGACCTTTTATCTGTTTTTACATTTGTGTATGTGCTCACCCACATACATCATCACTCCGTCAAGAATTTTCAACTTTAGATTTAAGATTGGGATATAATTCTAAATAGGTTTTCACTTACACAGAAAACATTCTGAATTCTCCTACAATATGGATCAGATTCAGATCATAGTCTCCTCTTCTCTCAATAATAGTCTTAGCCCTAGGCTTGCAGTACTCCCATTTTAATTTCATTTTGCCAAACCAGATATCCTTGTACCCCCTCTGATATAAGTGGAAACAGTTGACACTTCAAGTGCTACTCTCTCTCTCGTTGCCTAAAGGTGTTATCTAATGTGGGGCATAGAACTGGTGAACCTCTGGTATCTTACCTATGTTGGCCAATCTTCATGTGTGAGCTTAGACAGTGAGAGTGATTGCCAGCAAGCGATTTGATTGTGTGAATGGATCACAGCCAAGCCCAATTATGTCCGTTACCCAATCACTGTCAATGTGCCCGTCAGTGCATTTGTAGCACCCATTCTGTTAACTCATTCTAGAAAATGTAATTCAACATCCCCCTTATGGTCTTTTGGTTTACTGTCTCACCAGCCAGTGCCTCTACCCTTTGAATCATTGGAGGAGTTTGGCTGGGTTTATAGATTGAAACTCGAGTCAAACTTTCTATCACTCTGGCTGGATTGCAACCAAAGTGAAGCAGTGAAATGGTGTGTTAATTTGTTCGAACCATTCAGTCTCTAAAACTGCTCAAAACCTTTTTTGTCAGCCCTTTTCACGGCTGGATTTTCAAGAGCGTTGCTTACGTTTGTAGTTGTATTTTACTCTCCATTTTAGTAATACATTGCAGTGTTTTCCCTGGACGATCTTATTAAAGTTTTAATGGCGCTAAATTACAATTATGTAAAATTTAACCAATGACATGCAAATTTAGTTTTACTTAATCTCCATAACATTAAGGTTTTTAATTTCAAAAATTGAAAGTGATATAAAGTCACAAGTAACTTCTGCCCATATATTAACACATGTTAATTGTAATGGTCCAAATTAATGCTGTAGAATATTAAGCAAGGCAAGAATTGTTATATCATATATCATATCAGTAAAAAGGAAGGAATAGGCAATCTCTTTTAGCAGTTATCAAATCAATCCTGCTAAATATAGAGCCAGGATATCAAGAGATACAATGCTTTAGAACAGGAATGTATTAACTTCAACCTAAAACTATCAGTGCCTTTTGTACTACAAACCATTTTATCAGTCATTCAGCTGGTCAGCCCATTCTTAGAAAATTCTCACTAGGTACATTTATTTTAGGTGATATTAATTTAAGTTTCAACTTGTGTTGCAGTCCCTCAGCAAAATTTAATAAGTCAATTGTTACCTTTGTGTGTTGAGCTGAATTTTATTTTTAAAAAAATGTAATTTCAACTGCTTTGTGATTTAGAAACATTTTATGCTAAAATGTACAATTCATATTCGAATTGTTCTGAAGAATTTATATGAAGTGGGAGGAAAAGATAGGTGGTTTAATCTACTGAAATTCCACACAGTGAGAGAGAATGGAAATGGTTTGCCCTTTAGAGTTCTATACTCAAATCACAGGAATTATCCTCTCACTGATGGAGTGGGGGAGGGGAGAATAGAAGAATCAACATGACATCTATATTTTCCTGGAGCTGATGAGTTTTTTTTAACTAAATTATTGACTTTTAATAATGGTTGACATTTTGTAATGAAAAACAAGACAGTGAGCTGTGTCGGTGTGCTAAGATACTGCACTAAGTAAGATAAAAGCACAGACCTCCTCCTGCAGATATCTAAATGGTAACAATTTCTCGGGCAGGTCTCGTGCAGGGAAGCTGATTAAAGCAGGCAGGCTGGTGATGCTTGGAGCAAGTGTACCATAAAGTATACTGATTTTGATGGTGTGTGTTCATATGAGGAAAATCCCATTCTAAACCATCATCACTTTCGTTACATTTAGTGGCAAAAGAAATGTCACCCTCTGTGTGATAATGCATCAAGTTTGAGCTGGTCTGAACTTGACTTTTTGCTTTGCTCAATCCTTGCCATAAATGTTGAATGTGTTTGTAATTTCAAAGCCAGCACATTGAGACTTTCGATTCGTGTATACTAATGATTACATTCCATGGATAATTACATTTTCTCGATTCATTCTGCCTGAGCTCCACTTCATGCCAATTTTATAAATCTTCCTTACCTGCCGTTTTATATCTAGTCACTGAATGGACAATGTATTCCCTTTGCACTGAGGGAATTTATTCTTTGACCTGTTTTTTCCCAGTTGGTGTTAGACATGGGCAGTCCAAGGTTTTATTAAACCAGTGTTGCTCACCATCACCTGTAGGGGAGCACTGACAGAGGCTTTATGAGGGATTATGATCTCCTTACCAACCTCTTCAGAGCTCTTCGACCTCCTCACTCCCCAATCCTCCACTCCGCTCAACCCGCACCGACCTCCTGCTCGTCCCTCGAACTCTCCACCCCACCATCGGAGGTCGCGCTTTCAGCCACTACGCCCTGAAACTCTAGAACTCTCTCCCTCAATCCCTCCACCTTGCACCCCCTCTCCCCTTTTTCAAGTCGTGTCTGAAAGCCTTCCCCTTCGACCGTGCGTACGGCCTCTTCCCGCCCCCTGAGAATCAGGCTCCGCCACTGTTAAGCACTCTGAGACACTACCCTGCATGGAAGGCATTATATAAGTGCAAGTTGTTGTTGTATGTCTCCACTTCATGCTTTCAGTTGCAGAGGAGAAAACTATTCTTCCTGAGGGAGGGTGGTTAAATTAACTTACTAATTCACTGTTGAGGTGGATATTAAGATTCCATGAAAACAGCTAGAGGTTTCTCCCGGTGTTATGTCCAACAATCTCCCAGTTAAATTGGTCCCTCACCTAATGAGTACTTGTGGCCCTTTATTGTGCACAAAACTGGAAATTACTTTTTCCTACAAAAACAGTCACTACACTTGGCAGTAATTACCTATGAAGAGCTTTAAGACATTTGAAGTTGTAGATTGTGTATCAACTATAAGGATTATTTCTAGATGACATCTAATGCCCCATGAAAATTGGATTACCTTTGTCATTTGCTTCTTCCTTGGTGATTAAACTGTATTCCTTGGAGTTCAAATATTACACTCCAGTTGATTTGTATGCAAAATATGCAGTCACTACACTTTACAGTAAATCCTTTGAAGTGCTTTGAGATGTTCTCCTGATTTGAAAGACGCTGCATCAACTGTAAGGATTATTATTGTTATTACCAAAGCTGGAGTCTATAGTTACCACTAGTCTGCAGGGGACACCGACACATGCTCATTACTGGACTGCCAAGGAAACTGACCTCAAACCCATTAATAGTCTGCTAGGAAAATGACATATACCCAATAAAGCATCATGAGAAAACTTAGACAGGCACCTAAAGACAAGAGAACACACTAACTCATCAGTGAAAAATCAATATTGTAAACATAAAAACGTATAACACCTGTCATTCACAGATGTTCTCGACTCTGACACCTGACAAGTTATGACACAAACACACAAGCTAAAACCCTTATTTGTATTGTAGAGGCCAAGGGAAGATCTGGACCCAGGAATGGATAGGATTCTGGATTGAATGGCTGTTACTGCAATGAATCCCACCAATCTGCTATTGCGTTTTCTTAGTTTTGGTGAGGGATTTGTACAGATTTGATTAGCTTTAGCTAAAATGTTTCAGTGATTTCAGATCTGCCTCAGATTTATACAAGGTATAAATAAAGTAAAGGTATAAAGTACATTTAGTATTAATGTATTAGAGAACCTGGATTTGATTCCCGGGCAGGGCGAGACATTGGACAAGTTTCCTTAATCCACATGCCTCTGTTTACCTAGCAGTAAGTAGAAACCCGGTTGTTGGTTGATTGGCGGATCACTTTTCCATGGGTAATAATCTCTTAAAAAATAATGATAATAATTTGGTCACTCAATCCATGACTGTTTGTGGGACACTGTTGTGCACAATTGACTGTCATGTTTCACCCACAAAATATACAGTCAATTCACTTTACAGTATATTCTGCGAAGCTTTTTGAGATGTCTCAAAGATGTGGTAAATCACTATATTAAATGGAAGGTTTTTTTTACATTGCATTTGACTTTTTGTAATTTAAACAAAAGCATTGATCATATGAGTAGTCAGACAGTGTTACATAAGATTTATTTTTTGGCAAAACGCTTAGTTATTTCATACCTTGTCTATGTTAATTGAAGTCCTTTCAGTAAAGAGCTAAACTTTTCCAGTGTGTAACCATGCTTTGTACATGAAGAGACCAGTTCTTGGGAGTTTGAAATCATTACTGCTAATGGGAAAGGAAGCATGGCCTGTTCTCACTCTCATGAGGGGTGGGGGGAGAACAAAACAAGCTTTACAATTCTGAATGGAATTGATTAAGTTGATCCAGATAAATTGTTTACATTAATTGAAGGATTTAAAAAGTAAAGGCTGTTAAAAGTGAGAAAACTAGGAGTGAATGGAAAATTGAGCAAAACAATTTCACATAAAAGTTAACAGGTGTACTAGAGATCGTTCCTGAATCAGTTGGAATTGATATTAAATGGGTTCAAGAGACAGTGAGATGAAAAAGATGAAATAGACATAAAATATAAAAATCTCCAAAGATTATAGCATGGTCTCTAAACTATCCAATCCACTCTATCATTCAAACTTGATTAGCTACCCTCCAGACCCATCTACCTGCTACTGTTCCCACATTGGTATCATTTCCTCCCTATATACTATCTCCCATATGGTTTTGGTGAGTCTACCTGATGATATCCTCCCTATGTACTATCTGCCTATATAGCTTTGATGGTTCTGCCATTCTCCCTGTGTGTCAGCTAGAATGAGAAATGCAATTGCTGGCATGATAAATATCGTCTGTTATTTTGATAAGAGTAAATAAATAGAATGTATTTAGTCAATCAATCTGAGCAGCCAATAACACAGGCTCCACATATGTCACTGGTGTGCCCTGCATTGTCATGCTCATTCACTTCAAGCCAATAACAAAAGCGACAACTTGCACTTATACAGTGTCCTTCATGCGGCAGTGTCTCAGAGCGCTTAACAGTGATGGAGACTGAATCAGCCTTCACTTCCTCTCTCTGAAATTCTCCATGTTATAGCATTTCGTATTCATCGTTTAGTATTTTCAGAGGAAAGACTTCTACTTTCATCGTTTTCAAGTAGTCTTCACTTGGCAAACATCATGAAACCTCTTTAATACACATGACACCACAGGGAAATCACTTTCAGTCAGCCAACAGCATGAACTATACACAGTGCTAATCCACAGGGGTAGTCAGTGTACCACATTTACTACTTCAATCTACACAACTACAAGCCACTGATTCAATCAACATCATGTCACACAAAGATCCAATAGTAGTATTGGGCAGTGGCCACCACACTGGGGGTTTGGGAACCAGCAATCCCAACCGGAGGTCTCGACCTATCAATCTGTCAACCCGTTTATCCTCAATTCCCTGTACAATTTGCACAAACATTTGTATTTAACAGAGCGCGTTTCATGAAAACGCATTCACCTTTTTTTTGGGTTGGTTTGGGGAGATAGAAATGTGGAATGAAATGCAGAATGTTTATTATTGTTGACACTTGGTGTGCAGGGGATGTGATAATATCCGCTCATGTGCTCTCAGGGAAATGAGAATCTTTCCTGTAGCCTTTGTTCATGAAGACAGTGACTTTCAAATTCAGTTATATACTGAAACTTTTCCGATGGTGTTTTCAATTTACCATTGATCAGATCAAGTACATTTCCACACAAAGCTGTGTCTGAGGAAGCTCACCCAAAATGGCCTGGGGGAAACGGTGTGAAATAACAAATGTCGCCTATATCTCTCCTGTTAGATTGCATTCATATAGAAAGAAAATTGAAAACAATAATGTTAGGACTAGCATCTGTCATGGTTTCTACTGCCCTCACTAATCTATGTCTCATCCAATCATAGTCTTCGAATATCAAAGGCAATGTCGATTTTACATCTTTTGAAAAAGCATCAAATATTAACTTTTGCTTAAATGGATAAGTTGGTGAGCTAGTGATAGTACACAATGACTGAGGACAGTAGATTGATTGAATGAAGGACTCAGCCCTGATGACTCAGCGGCCTATCAATCTACCTTTTCTTTGTTATCACTGACTTGTGCCTGTCGAAAGTTATCATACCTTTGTTTAATTTCTGATCTTTCATTTAAATTTTTTTAACAAATCTATAAAAAAGCGTAAAATTCACTTCCATTAAAAGTTTAGTTTGCACGAATGTAAAAATCAGACTGTATCAGCAAAATCTCGAGACCAAACCATATATGTATGCATGTCGTAAAAATCTGGTGCAATGGTGCAACATGTCTACCAGATTTGACAGCATTGAGATTGTTTTGTAAACCTTTGCTGGTGCTGTGATTTTGCTAGATTGGTATAAAACATATTATAATAATCTGGCAACTCATGCTATAATCTCAGGATTTCACCATTATGAAATCGCCTACAAAATACGCAGTCACTACACTTTACAATGAATCCTGTGATGCTTTGAGGCTTACCTCCATCTAAAATTTGATGTTGCAGCATGAATTTGTGCATTAAACGAAACTGCTGAATACGGGAATCTTTCCCATTTCACAGTGAATAGGCTTGAGGAATAGATAGCACTATTTCTGACTGGGTTTTTCATTTGAAGTTGAGGTACGGGTTAGAGAAGGGTTTATTAGATAGTCATTCAGCTAGCCATTCAGTTGTAAGAAAGGAGCAGCACATAGACAAGGCAAAAAGAGAGGGCAGTTAGCACTATAAGATGGATCTTTGCCAATGTACCGAAATGATAAATTTTCGACATTCTGCACGTGCACAAGGGAGACAAGCGTGAAAAATTGTCCCGTTTTTATTTGTTTGTCAAATGATTGCTACAATGGATCTGAAGAATAAACTCTCATTTCAATGTTTAAAAAAAACCTTTGGATATTTTGGAGAGGGACCATTTGTCTCAGAGGGAACACAGTGTCTCAGATTTCCTTCTATTAGCAATTGGGTCATGGAGCTCCAGGTGCCTTCCAAAGAGAATGAGTTATTGGTTGTGAGTAATAAGCATAAGGGTTTTGTGAAGTTGTCCCATAGAATAAATGCACATGGTCTCACCAGAACACAATCTTACAATCGATGTAAGAAGGCTTTTCTGTGAATCCTCGCATTTGTCTTGAGTCTCTTTTTCGCACAATGCTTTTCCTCAAAGTCGTTTTGATTTTATGCTCAGGATAGCTGATGATTTTGCCTATTACACCACAACTAAAAAGACCAAGCTGGCCGGCCATGTCACTCTGAGATTCCTAGCCAGCGGAACTGAAATATAGTATTGCAGTTCTTGTATGAGATTACAGCATAATAGTACATTGTTACAACTAAGTGCAGAAAAATCCTAATTTCTGCCAAAAATATGGTGAAAGTGGGGTCTGCAGAGAAAAGCCATTCCCATAGAGAGAGAATGTATTGTACTAGGAGGCTGTGTTGCATTACAGAGGTAGCAGAGATATAGGAGGTTATTTGCCTGCCATTCTCATGACTGTGACATAGTATATATAACTAAGATATACTAAGATATATAACTAAGTGATAGTTTTTTAATTTGGAATTTAGGGTTCATTAATTGATGTCCTAACTGACACTGACAGCAATGGTGATATCTCTTCTACATGGATTGCCAACCTACCTTGGGATTACTCTGTTCCTGACAGATATCAGCTGTAATATTTCACTTGCGCTGCTTGACTGTCTGTCTGTGGCTCACTGTCTCACAGACTGACAACAGCTGGGGTATCCTACCTAACTGACTGACCATCTGTCTGTGGATTATTGTGTCTAACAAAATGACAATAGCTATAATATCTTGTCTAAACAGACCATCTGTTTTTTGGTCATTGTCCAACTAACACTGATAACAGGCATAATATCTCACCTACACCGACTGTAAGTGCAAATTCCTACATCTAACAGCCCAACAAATGCAGTAATAGTACATGTATATGTACAACCTTCTCTGCCTAGTGGATGGAAATAGATGACATGTCTCAGTGCCATGACACTGTTGACAACTGTATATCTCACCCCCACAGGTCAAATCTCATTAAATGTAAATATGAGGAACTGAATTTTAGAAAATTCTGGTTTAGGAATAATGAAAAGGTTGAATTCCATTTCACTATAATGATACACTGAACTCCTCCATCTCCCCCCTCCCATCTGAGTTTACACTGTGGCCCATAAAAGGATCTTGGGTGAAATGGGAGGATTGCAATAATTCCAATGTATGGGCAGATGTTTATCAAGCAAAGAGCCAAATAGGAGCTTCCTCCCAGGAAGTGGTGAAGTTAAGAGAATAGCAGATCGAAAGGTAAGGCTGAAAAATGAGTATTTTCTTTTGAGTCTTCTTTGGAGCAGTCCTTTCAAGGTTGTTTGGGTTCAGATTCAAATTTCTCTATAGAGTTTGTATTTTAATAAAAGTCTGTTTGGTTTCTGTTTGGCTGAGCTCAGACGGCATTAATCACAATTTCAAATACCCTAGAACCAACGTGTAAGTGGTTGAAAGGGAGAAGATCTGGCTCCTCTCTTATTTTTAGCTGTCAGGCCATTCACCTTCTTCCTAAGAGTATTAATACTGGGCAAACTCCAGTACTTATTCTTGCTGGCACCCTGAGGACAGCAATACAGAAGCACAATACTGTTCATATTGTATCTTAGCAAAGATAGCATGTACATAAATACAGCCTAATAGGCAACATGTGTATAGTTTTTTTTAAACTGAGTTAATGCAGTATATTAAAATATGCTGCTGGATATTTTAGTGACTGGAGACATTTATTTACCAGTGTTGTTTTTTTGCAGTGCTTTGCACAGTGTCTGAGCATCTCAGAGATTATTTGCAATCCTGTTGCTCTTTGTCACGCTGTGCTGCTGGTCACTCTTCACCACATCATGTTTCTGGGTCATCCTTCATTGTACCATAGCATGCTTTACTGTACTAAATAAAATAGCCTTCTCCCAACAATGACACACAAGAAGCTACAGTGTAGAGCATTGGTACCAACATATCCCCAAAAATGGTCTGTTTAATAGGTACAAATAGATTGGTAAACTTTTTTTACAGATTGGTAAAAATCAAAAGAAATGACTGAAATTTTTCCCTTATTCCATCCATAAGTCTTTCACAATTTTTATGTGTGAGGAACAGTGATATAACATGGTATTCTCCCCTACCAATCATTGATAATAATTAAGGAACAACCCTTCATTTTTGTAATTTAACAATCCAGTCCAATGCTGTGATTTCTTTTGTGCCTATTGCTTGTCTCCATAACTCCCACATTTTGTATATAACATTATTCTGTTTGTTCTGTTCAGTGTGATTTTCATTCTATATGCCTGCATAGAACATAGGGTAATTAAATGAAGGATCTATAAGGTTTCTATTGATAGGTAGAGAATTGTTTCTTTCCCTGGGGAAACAGGACCTTGAGATGGCTTAGAAAAGCCTCTTTACAACAATATCAACAACAATAACTTGCATTCATATAGCAACCTTAATAATACTACTAATAATAATAATCCTTGCATTTGATATAGCGCTTTTCACATCTTCTAGACGTCTTAAAGCGCCCCACAGTGTCCCACAAACAGTCATGGATTGAAGTGACCAATTTATTATTGTGTTTTTTCTTGAGGGATTATTATCAGGCATGTAGAGTAAGGAACCTTGCCCAAGGTTTCATCCCGCCAGGAATCAAACCCAGGTCTCTTGCTTGTGAAGCGAGCGCTCTAACCACTGAGCTACAGGACTCCACTCAGGGTAGTGTCTCTGAGTCCTTGAACACAGGATTTTGTGGTGTGTTTTTTTTGCTGATGGAATTGTTAGTGCTGGAAAATAAAACAGTCCTCCATTGTTTGTTCTCACTGAAGCACAGGTCTAACCCTTTACTGTGCTTCATTGATAGCTTTTAACAGCATCCTCAAAGCTGTGTCCAGCTGCACCAGAGCAACTCTCCTCCACCTAAAGAGAACCTGAATTTCATGCAGGAATCAAAATGGCAGATGAATGATATTTGCAGTTCTTGTTGTTTTGCGCCCAGTTCAAAAATGCCTTCTTTATCTTTCCAAAAAGCCGCCAAAACCCTCATACATGCCTTGATTACAACCAGGCTCGATTATGCCAACACCCTGCTTGTCGGCCTTCCCAACTCTTCCCTCCACAAGCTGCAGATCATCTAGAACTCTACAGCTCGTGTCCTCTCCCGTGCCAAGCTCCTCGCCTGGCTCCACTGGCTCCCCATCCCTCAGAAAATCGAGTTCAAAATTCTCGTCCTCACCATCAAGGCCCTCCATGGCCTTGCCCTCTCCTAGCTCTCCAACCTGATAACCCCTTATCTAGTTATCTGCTCCCTCTGCTCAGCAGGCACCAGCCTGTTCCACGTTCCCCCGCCCAGCCCGCTCCACCATCGGTGGTCGGGCCTTCAGCCTCTCTGCTCTCACCCTCTGGAACTCCATCCCACATTCCCTTTGCCTCGCTCCCTCCCTTGCCTTCTTCAAGACCCATGTCAAGGCCCTCCTCTTCGACCGTGCCTTCGGCCACCCTCCTACCCTCTCATCCCTCCACCTTCCCTGATCCCAACCCCCACCCCACAGCTTGGGTCCTAATCCCTGACTGTTCATGCTCTTGGGATGTCCTCCTGACGTGAAAGGCACTTTACAAATGTATTTTTGTATTGTATGTGTGTCACCAATCACATGATGTCAAGGGTTAACCTAAATGTGAATTGCACAGATCGTGTTTCTTCTCTATCTGCAGAAGGAACATAACAGCCTATCGCTGATGCAATGCATTTTCACTTTTGGGCGTATACAGGAAAAAAGCTGCGTAGTAGACAGNAAAAAAAGCTTCTTCGTGGTCTGGGACCGCTGCCAATGCGACATTTCCATTTCATACATCAGCCTTCAGTGATTGCCAATTCAATGTCAAATTATGATTTTTTTTAAACTGTGGATAATTTGAGACTACCTGAACTCATTTCATATGGAACCCTTTTAGTCAGCAGATAAAGGAATCCTCAATTCTCTAAATCTATAATTGGATTTGAGCCCAGGTTCCAGGGATGAAGGGATGGTGTGTATAACCTGCCGCACGAAGCAGTTTATCACGTTAGTGGCTTAGTGGGGAACTTTAAGGTACTCACAGTGCATAAGTGATCCAAAAATTCTACTATAATATTGTGCACCAGATAAATCATGCTCTATGTTACGATAAGCAAACTGAAGGCAAGTGGATAGTTTGTAATTTTTGCCTCTGGCGGTACCTGTTCTTTGGACAGTAAATTGTATTCCAGTCTAACATAAACTTGGACTGTTAATAAAGGAGAAATTTCACCTTAACAAAATAAAAGCTCTCAACACAGACTTCACTCCATAATGGGAAGAACTACCACTGCCCACTAGTTGCAGCAAAATTGTCACTGATAGATTGGGATTTCCCATTCTAACAGTGCTACAAAACAACCTTCTGTTTCTTATTTGAAAGTATTTTAACCCTTCTTTAAATTATATTTCTACTCTATAAAAATGTTTTTTTTAATCAGAGTTATAGAGATCGTAACAATAACTTATGGTTGCAAACAACAACAAATTGTAATTATATAACACCTTTCATGTCAGGAGGATATTCCTTGGCACCTGTCTTGTCCGAAACTCTGTCTGTCCAGCGCCTTGAGACGTCCTCCCGACGTGAAAGGCACTATACAAATATGATTTTGTTGTTATTGTATTGAAGCCAACATAGGCTGTCTCGTTTCACCCACAAAGTATACAGTCAGTACATTTTACAGTATATTCTGTGAAGCACTTTGAGATGGTTCAATGACGTGATAAGGCACTATATTAAATGCAAAGATGATGATTATTATTATAAACCTGTCTGCATATTTAATGTCCATGTTTGTTCCTCTACTCTCTCATTTGCAAACGCTGACCTCTGATCCAAAATACTGCACCAACACATTTGCATTGATGAGCTTTACATGTAAATAGTGACCAGTGTATGAAACAAACACATAACTAGGATAGGAGTTTGTAAATTCATTAGGTAGTTTAGGACTGCATCATACAGAGCAGGATGATCTCCGCTTTGATCCCTTTTCTTTGTTGAGCTTGCTAAACTCAGCCACAGCAGTTGTTGGGGCATTGCAGTTGGTCTCATAACGCACAGAATGGGGAGAGGAAAAACTGCAAAGGTTCCCACTCATAGAGAGACTGGAATATTTGCTTTCGATATTCGTAAGATTGTCAATGCCTGAATCTTAAGCGCATGTGATTTCCTCTTGGTGCAAATATTTCCTCTCACTGTGGGTTACTCAAGCCTAGGGAGCTGGATGGTTTCCTCTTATTGTGTTTCCCTAAAACCCAGGGTGCTTCTGATTCTTAGGCTAGATATGATTCCAGTAATCTGAGTGAGGCTGTGGAGAATTTGACGTGTGGGAAGTCCCACACTGGGAATCAGTGAAGTTTGGCCAGGACAAGGAGTGGGGGTTGTCCGTTACAGGACTCACCCACACAGGTTTGGATGAGTTGAAGCTTGTGACAGTGGAGTGAGAGAAGTCAGCAAAAATCATCTGGAGCCTATCTCTTTTTATAGTAGATAAAGATCTTTGATTGCATTTGGAAATGGTTTCACAGGTGCCACATATAATACAAAGTAAACACTGAAACTACAGTATTTTACTTTCCATCCACATAGTGAAAGCCTGCAAAGGAAACCACTAAAAAACCTAGTTTTCAGACAACCTAATCCAAGGGTCTGTTGAATACCACAGCCAGGCCAACAAGCTTCACGTGCTTATGAGTTTCAGTAAAGCCACAGGTCAAGTGACGTCAAAGCCCGTTACCGCTTTCCTGCAATAAAAGGAAGTATGTGTGACTCAAGCAGCTTATTCAAATGCATCACGAGGATTCCACAAACCATCATTCATTTACAATGTCATCTTCCTTCTCTAAAATGGATGGTCTTGAATTCATTCTGAGTAATCGTTGTGGTGGGGCTGGTGAAGGTTCAGTCGTGAATTCCAGGTGAAGCATTCTCTGCCCACCCTGAACTGATGACCTAAATAAGCAAAGCAACACCTTCAATGTTGCACTTATTCAGAGAGTTATTTGCACTCTGATTTGGCCTCCTGATGTGAAAAAGACTTTATCAACAGAACGAGTTCTGATGAAAGGTCATTGACCTGAAACGTGAACTCATTTTCCTCTTTCTATGGATTCTGCCTGACCTGCTGCGTGTTCCCAACAATTTCTGTAAACCAGATTTCCAGAATCTGCAGTACTTTGCTTTTTTTTAATCAACAGAATGATTATTATTATATTAAAGAGAAAGACTCACTTTGCATTACAGTTAACATCAATGCATTGAGAAGAAGGCTCTTAATCAAGGGATTGCCTGAGGAGCCAGCCAAGGAGGAAGAAAAATAATCTGAATTTATGATAGATTTATACCTAAAATTCATTTTGATCTCATAAAATAAATAATTAAGTATTCCATCTCAGACTTTCTCAATAGCTCATCCCTTGGTGACTTGTTTCCATTTCCTAAACTGGGGATACTGATGCAAAATGTGCTTCCACCAATACCCTAGCTGAGATCATCTAACACAGCACAGCCAGGGATCCAGTCCACGGCTGTCCTGATCTGTGTGGCTTTGTTTCAGGTTGGCAATGGCATTAACACTTGAACCATTGCAGAAACCTACATGAGCAACTCAGGTGTGTATTTGGAGAGGACAAGTTTGCAGGACTATGGGGGGAGAGCATGGGAATGCGATTGATTTAGATAGCTTTTTTCAAAGAGCCAGCACAGACACGATGGGCCGAATGGCCTCCATCTGTGCTGTATAATTCTATGATTCTATGATTTAGTTGTCAGTGGTAATACAGGAGGAACAGGCTGGATTAATACCAATCTTTATTTTACTTTCTAAATGGAATATTTTGGGGGGAACCTGGAGTTTCCCTTTAAAACTACTCCGAAAGACCAATACATTAAAAATAACCAGCTGGAAAAGCCACATCAGACGGTGCTATGTTTGTTCTGGAAACTAGGTTCGCAGACTCTTCCAAATGTTTGAAATCACAGCAGACTCGATGTTCTTTGGGTGAGATGTTAAACGAAAGTCCCGTTTGCCTGTTCAGGTGGATTTCAAAGATCCAGTGGCACGATTGAAAAAGAGATGGGAGTTTTTCTTTGTGTCCTGGCCAACAATCTCCCAGATAAAATTGATCATTTATTTTATGGATGTTTGTGGGACATTGCTTTGTGTAAATTAGTGCCCCAACCACCTTCAAAATAACAGTCACTACACTTTACAGTATATTCTGTAAGAGCTTTGAGATGTCCTCCTGATGTGCTCTGAGATGCTACCCTGTGTGGAGGGTGCTATGTAAGTGCAAGTTGTTGTTGATGTGAAGAGTGCTATATGAAATTTTTATTTTGTTTTGTTATTCATTTTGAACTCCTTTTTATTGAGAATGA
The DNA here is from genome assembly GCF_018977255.1 of Callorhinchus milii. Classification (NCBI taxonomy): domain Eukaryota; kingdom Metazoa; phylum Chordata; class Chondrichthyes; order Chimaeriformes; family Callorhinchidae; genus Callorhinchus; species Callorhinchus milii. The sequence goes on along the minus strand of NW_024704748.1, from coordinate 15,650,082 downwards.
GAAAGAAATGAGAGATGCAACTTGCTGTCAGCTCCCTGAATTTCATTGTTGTAGATGAGATGTTGTGGACACGTGCAGTGCTGGAACCTTCTGCTCAATCGCTGCCCAGGGCATGCTTTGGAAAGACTTAAAATCAAAAGACTTGTCAGCCTCCCAGTAACAATATCTGCGATTACAAGGCTTCTTTTTCATTTCCTTATTTCTCTATCAGATGCTTTGTGTTCTTCCTTCACTACCCACTTGCCCCTCATCTGTACCTATGTACCTCGTTCCATATTAGTTTTTTTGTTGACATTCAAGTGACAATCTGCAGTACAAGTAAAGTCAAACCTTTCTGATGGATTGAAGGGTTTGTCCCATTCCAATTTATTGGTACTTCAAATAATAATAATAATCCTTGCATTTGATATAGCACTTTTCACGTCTTCTCAACGTCTCAAAGTGCTTCACAGAATAAAGTGAATTGACCGTATATTTGTGGGTGAAACATGGCAACCAATTGCGCACAGCAGTGTCCCACAAACAGCCATGGATTGAAAATGACCAATTTATTATTGTTTTGTTTTGGAGGGATTTTTGGGACGGAAATACATTCACTCCTATCTGTTTCATGTGTGTGGGACCACAGTGTGTGACAACCAAACCTCGAGCTGTCAAGGAACTGACTGCACCATTGACCTTCAGCTTTGGAAAAATCAGATGTACCATTTCCTGAATGCGAATGTGGGTGATATGTTTAGATTCTCTCTCGACATCAATCCTAAAAAAGGGGACTTTCAAGAGAATGGACATGTCCAATATATCTTTGCAGAGATAGAGGCATGGGTGGAATGAGCCCACTATATATTCTGGTAAACTGAAAGGTTGTGTTGTAAAAGGGCTGAGTGGGCGAAAGCAAAACTAATCTGGCACCTTGGCATTTTAAAGTGAGAAACTCTGATCTTAATCAGACGTCTCTCATTCTAAGCAGTCATTTCTTGTAATGAACAATCTTTTGGATTAATTATCTCACTCTCAGTCCCAGATGATTAAGAGAAAAGTGGCTTTTTTTTATTTATTTGAGTTGTGACATTTTGTTTCGATTATTTTTTTAAAAAATGCAAGAACAAGGACAGGAGAATAAAAGTTTCCCAAAAGTCAAGTTTTACTTGTTCACTTAATGTGACAGCATCACATTTGCTGTCAAGCTGCTTAATTTGATATTTTGTATACTTATCAAAGTATTGAGTGACTAGGTCAAAGTCAGCCTTGGGGTGTTTTTTCCATTTAATACTTTTATGTGCATCAATGTTTTATAGGTAGTACAGTAGATTTCACTTTCATCTCTTATGAATCTAATTCAGGAGTGATAGGAGTGATGTCTGAAGTATCCTTTGTCTGCTGTTTGTAATGAAATCTGGTTAGTCAGTCTAAACTATGTTCCTAATAGTCAACAGCAGGAAATAAACTCCTAAGCCAGTATTTGTTGGCAAGATCACCTAGAGATAGCAAAATGGATTCAATGGGAAATGGGCTCATCATACTGATGATAATATGGATCATGTTAAACCCCATTGTCCAGGCAGATAAAGCATGTTGTTCCCTCCCTGTGTGTGTTCAACATTAAAAGTGAGAATATGTCCTGTTCCCGTCCAGAGAGAGAAAGTGACCAAAAGTGAATGAATAAATCAATATATAATAATAATAATAATCCTTGCATTTGATATAGCGCTTTTCACATCTTCTAGACGTCTCAAAGCGCTTCACAGAATATGCTGTAAAGTGAATTGACCGTATATTTGTGGGCGAAACGTGGCAGCCAATTGCGCACAGCAGTGTCCCACATACAGTCGTGGATTGAAAATGATCAATTTATTATTGTTTTGTTTTGGAGGGATTATTATTAGGCGTGTGGAGTAAGGAAACTTGCCCAAGGTTTCACCCTGCCTGGAATTGAACCCAGCTGTCTCGCTTGCAAGGCGAGTGCTCTAACCACTGAGCTACAGGACTCCATAATCATGTACTATTAGATTTGGTGACTGTGTTCAAGCCCAATATATCAGCACCAGCAGCTAAAGTACATGTGACAGATTATTTTCATAGAAGATATTACATTGGCCTCTCCCAGTGGTGGAGTGCCAAACCCAGGACCACAAGCAATGCAGCACAATCACAGAACTAGACTGTGCCTGATCCTCATTCAGGAAAGTGACTGAATGTCTTTTGATAGACCCTTCCTTGTGTAATTTTTTGGGGCTCCAAGTACCGCACTGTGGTCTTTCCATTGAGTATAATTATCCATCTTGTTCTCAGCCTGCTTCAATCTATTTTAATTGAAGTTGCTCAGAGAGTGATGTTGTCCCTCAGTGAGAATGGGGACGGGAAAGAAAAAGTAAAATTGTCTGATAATGGGCAGCTGAAGCTAAATAAAAGCAGGAGCATTTTTTAAATATTACCTTAATTGTACCAATTTGTTGCGGACTATGTTAAGGAAAGGAAGTCTAGAGAAGTTGAATTAAAAATGAATTGAAATTGAGGAAATAATACTTAAAAATGTCTGGGAAGGGCGTATGCTGAGGCATTTAAAGAGAAGCCAGTGAATTCAACAGTGAGAAGTAAATGACCTTTTGTAACTTCTCAGGAATTCACAGAAATGACACAGTTTAAACTGCCCCCAATTTTTTTTAATTTAAGTTTTCATTGAGAGAAAAAATCATGGTTGTGCTCCACATCACTGGGCTATCCTAGGTCACCTACAGAATGATAGATGGAAATAAGATGGAGACTGCACAGAGCCATCCCACGATGGAATTTCAACGTCCTTAGAGAATCAGATCTTTCCCAGATGTAGTAAGAGCTACAATTATGTGTTAGTGGGCATCTGGAAGCGTCCAGATGTCACTGTCTAATCGAAAATAGCTGTTGTAATTTGGGAAGTACAGAGCTATTTTGCTGAGAAATATTCTGCTTGAACCACAGTTTCCTTGTACACCCACAAACTGTCGATTAAATTGATTTATTCGGCAATTCAAAGCAGAAGCCACTGACAACAAGGAACAAGAACATACTTCATTGGTGTTTAGTTTGTTTCTCTTTCAATTTCTTGAGTGGCATTTTATTCCCCCCTCTCTCTGCTTTGCTTTTCCCTCTCACAAACCATTAATAGCAAAGAATGTAGGCAAATCAGCCTGCTGCCAGGCCTTTGTTGATGCTGCCTGTAACAAGGAACACTAAGTGAACTGAAACTCCCTTCATTGTACTGACTGATATATTTCCCCCACTGGGATGAGGTTGTTCTCTGTCCACTTGTTTCTTTTCCCTTTTGGAGCAGAGCCAGCTCACAATCATGTATCTGAATAGCTAAGACCAAAGTCCTACCATTTTGTGTCGGAGCACACATGGGGAGCGCCAAAATCTAGTGCCATCATACTGCAAAATAAGTGTTAGCCCCATATTTAGTACAAAAAGAATTCTATCTCTGGGTCAGAAGTTGAGCGTTAATTTGAATTCAAGATCTAGCCAACAGTCCAATGTTGTACAAAACAAGTAGGGTATTGATGGAGATGCTGTCCTTCATGTGACACATTAATCTGAGGTCCCATCTGCTTGTTGTGGTTTAAGTGGACATTATAGATCATATTGCTTTATTTGAAAGAAAAGCAGGTTTGGGATTGCTCTCTGTGTCCTGCCCATTTCCCCACTTAAATTCACCAAACAGCAAGCTATATTTGTTTTTTCATCTCTTTGCTGTTCGTGAATTATTGCTTCTATTAGCTGTCATGTTTGTGTCACAGAAAGAACAGTCTCTTCACTTTGCAGTAAATTGTTTTGTGAAACATTTTGAGATGTTTAGCAAATTGATGCATTTTATTTATTAAACTTAACTAGATTCTTCATCTGACAAAACAGGATTTGATGCGGTGAATTGCTTTGAGAACAACTTGTAGGCATGGAGTGTTCAGAGCTGTTACATTGGTTTCATTCAGAATGTGGAGTGAGCCTGACACAGTGCTGTTTGTTTGATTAATCATTGTAATAGATTTCGGTCGTGTTATTTCCCAGTCATCAACTGTAAATAATTATTCAATGAACTTGCAATGATCACATCACAATCATTAATCCTTCATGCTTCAGCTGGCTGGACTATGTGCACCCACCGCACTCTTATCTACTGGGAAAAAACACTGTAAAGGAATAAAATATGACCTACTAAGTGCACAGCAGCGAAGTACTGTATATGTCATTAAACCTACCGGGTTTTTATAATTGTCACATGAGGTTCTGATCTGGATATTAACTACTTGAACTTTGCTTTTGCAGTTTATGGCATCAAATGAAGCGTCTCATTGGTGATGCTGTTTTATGATGGAATTTTCTTATTATAAGCTCACTCATTGGCAAAATTACCCAGAAGTGGAAAATTAGCTGTATTAACCCACCAGAGTTACTGATGAATGCAATTTTACCCTATTATCGGGGCAAAGTAGAGGGAGCTTTAACCAGACATGACAGTTCTTGATACTTGCATTGGGAGAAAATTTTGATCACTGGCATCAGCGTTCCTGAACTTGATGAGCATATTTGAAAACTATTGTTACGTGCCTGATCTTAGATACTCATTATTGTTTCGCATAGTTGGCACAAAACTCTCTCCTGAAACTCATAAGCCTTCCAGAGATGCACTTCGAGAAACCCACAATCAAAACTCATCATGAGAAGAATCAGCAGGGGTGATTCGTAACTTGCTGTTGTTGCTAGGTAGGCTGAGCTTATGGAATGTGCTGAGCATTCAAATAGAGATAATAATAATAATAATCCTTGCATTTGATATAGCACCTTATCACGTCTTCGAGAAGCGCTTCACAGAATATATTGTAAAGTGAATTGACTGTATATTAATCAGAGAAGGTTTTTACTATTTACTATTAAAAGTTGTATAAAGTGGGAGTAAATACAAAAAGATTTGGTCCATTGGGATTCTATGTAATAGAAGTGTACATGCAAGATTTGGTCCAATGGTTTGTTTGGATCCAGTATGCATTTGTTCGGATCAGGTATGTTTGTGTTTTGTTTGCATTTGAATGGTTCCTAGACAGTCCAGACACTTACCTCCACAGTTTCCTATTGCAGAAATCATATTATATAGTGGCTACTTATAATAATAATAATAATAATAATAATCCTTGCATTTGATATAGCGCTTCACAGAATAGACTGTAAAGTGAATTGACCGTATATTTATGGGCGAAACGTGGCAGCCAATTGCGCACAGCAGTGTCCCACAAACAGTCATGGATTGAAAATGACCAATTTATTATTGTTTTGTTTTGGAGGGATTATTATGAGGCATGTGGAGTAAGGAAACTTGCCCAAGGTTTTGCCCTGCCTGGAATTGAACCCAGGTGTCTCGCTTGCAAGGCGAGTGCTCTAACCACTGAGCTACGTATGAGTCATTAGAAGGCAGTATTCTAATGTTCGATTCAAATGGTTTGGTTGGACAATAATAGTTGCCTGGGCATAATTTTAAGTCGTAATCGCTTCTAAAAATTCAGATCGTTTGTTTATGTGGGTAATACTGGGTACACAGGAGTGATTACAAAATTGTTATTTAATCAAGGGGTTCAAATAAATTGAGGGTGCCCTCCACCCTCCCTGATCCTGACCCCCAGCTCAGGTCCAAAACATTGACCGTCCAGCGCCTTGGGTCGTCCTCCCGATGTGCAAGGCGCAATACAAATGTAATTTTGTTGTTGTTATTGAAATCACTGCAATTGTCTATTAAATTTCATAATGTACAGTATTTTGTGAACCCTGTAAAGTAGATTTATTGAGCTTGGACTTTTTGTGTATTTTTGCCAGCAGTGGTTCTCAGTTGATACATCAAAGGCCAGTGACTGATCCATAATGATATCCACACTGAAAATTTCTTCAGATCTAGATAACAGTCAAAATATAAGGGAGCAACACAGTTCAGCGTGTTTATATGATTATAACTTCTCTGTATGACTGTTGTTTTACAAAGTAAAGTACAGTAGGTTTTCAGAATGTCAACAGGGATTAGCTTCAGCTGTCGATGAAGATGTGTTCTCACCTTAAGTTTACTGGAAAAGAGCAATGGTGGCATCTGTCCTGCAGCTGTCCTGCAGCCACGGAGTCCTGTAGCTCCGTGGTTAGAGCACTCGCTTTGCAAGTGAGAGACCTGAGTTCAATTCCAGGCAGGGCGAAACCTTGGGCAAGTTTCCTTACTCCACACGCCTAATACTAATCCCTCCAAAAAACAAAACAATAATAAATTGGTCATTTTCAATCCACGACTATTTGTGGGACATTGCTGTGCGCAATTGGCTGACGCATTCGCCCACAAATATACAGTCAATTCACTTTACAGTATATTCTGTGAAGCGCTTTGGGACGTCTAGAAGACGTGAAAAGCACTATATCAAATGCAAGGATTATTATTATAATTATTATCTGCTGTCATTGTAAACCCCAATGCATTTTTTCTTAAAAAAAGTTTGTATTTTTTAATACAAACAAGTATTTTTTAAACGCATTTTGATAGAATTTATCCGAACTGAACATCGGTGGGGATAGCTTGGAGGGGATAGTCCAAGTTAAAGTCTGAACTTTGTTATATTCATGTTTCTCCAAGGTCTAAGGAACAATTGGAAGCAAGCCAAGTTTTCACTTTACTGTTGAGAAGAGAAGAGTGATTACAGAGTTTTGGTCATACTGCTCCCTGTGTGACCTACAATTGATTTTCAGTCTAGTTTGGATTAGAGACTATTCTCTCCTCTGACCAAGCTCTACATGTAGCTTTGAAGCATATTTGAATTGGAGATTTTTCACCTCTTCCTCAAGAGAGCCACATGTAGATTTAGATAATATTAATACTTGCATTTGATATAGGTACCTTATTATATCTTTGAGACATCTCAAAGCACTTCACAGAATCAAATGAATTGACTGTATATTTTGTGGGCGAAACGCGGCAGCCAATTGTGCTCATATCTCCATTTGTCTCTCTGACCTGCTGACTCCCTACCAACCTGCCCGCTCCCTCCATTCAGCAGGCTCCAGCCTGCTCCATGTCCCCCTCCAGACCCGCCCTATCATCGGTGGCCGGGCTTTCAGCCTCTGCCCCCACACTCTGGAACTCCATTCCACAGTTCCTTCACCTCGCTTCCTCATTTGCCTCCTTCAAGGCCAGTCTCCAGACCCTCCTCTTCAATCGTGCCTTCAGTCGCCCTCCCACCTCTCTGCCTTCCCTCACTCCTACCCCACCTCTCCCCCAAGCTCAGGTCCTGACCCCTGACTGTTCAGCACTTTGGGACGTCTTCCCGATGTGAAAAGTGCTCAATAATGTAATCTTGTTGTTGTTGTTGTTTAAGTCCCACCTTAAAACGTACCTTTTCAATGGCCACTATCACCTCTCCTCTTTCTCAGCATCCGAACCCATTGTGCAGCTCTCCTAAGACACTAAATTACATGAAGGATGATATAAATGCAACTTGTTGTGGTTGGACTTCACTGCTACAGTACTTGAGGAAATGTAAAAATGTGGCTGTGGCTTTTAATGGTAAATTAACTAAATGAGCAGGGATATTCTTAGTCACTAAGATAAACTCCTGACCTCAGATGAACAAATAACCATGTTGAAATGATGATTACAATAAATCCAGAAGAATTGCAATAAATGAGTCCAGTCAGACCCAAACCCAGAAAGTGTTTGACAAAATGTTAACATTAATTAATACTGTTATAGCAGTGTATCCACAGCATTCACAAACCCATAACTAACAAACAATGTGCAGTGTCTTCGGTACCTTTTTCATATATTACATCTCTGTGTACATAACTAAGCACATACACAAAGATCTTGTCATATATTCCATAACACAATTAAACATGAGCCATCACTCATTCCCACAAATTATCACTACATCTAATAATCAATACAACAGTTAAAGACTTGTATTGAGCCAACTGATTGTGTATTTGGTCTTCCATTGTTATCTCCCATACAAGAGCCCCAAAAGACTGGATAAATTATCTGAACTTTCCTATGTTTGGAAGTTTACATTACAGAACTTAAACTGGTCCTTATTCTGTTATGTATGCCAGGCATTACATCAGCAAGAGCTTTTGTGAGTTTACCAACTCCACGTCACAAAACACAACCACAAGTGCACATATAAACTTGCAACCATGTCAGAACCAATTACACCTCAAATACTATTTCAGCCATTCAATGCTCTTTAGAAAGCTGCTTAAAAACTTTAATGACTGATGCTTCCACATTGTATGACAAAGGAAAAAATGGAAACTGCATTTCTGCTTTAATCTGCGTGTTTTAATATTTTCAAACAGCCCATTCAAACTGGTTCTAAACTGGATGGATAACAATCCTACTTCTACTACTCTTATTCAATTGGAATGGTTCTTGTACAGCGAAAGAGTGACTATATGACTACTTTGGATAGCCCTATTGTGTCTTGGGGGTGGAAAAACTTATTGTTGAAGATGTCCAGCTTTTAAACCTTAGGAGTCAACACTAATTTTTTAGGCAAGGATCTGAAATGGGCTCTTTATTTTCTGAGATTCTTATAGGTGGATCAGCTTCTAGATTTTCCAAATTTCCACCTGAATCATCCAATTTCACATTACTCTGTTCAGCCAGGTTTTGTTTTTGTGGGTTGGCGTCTTCACAGAATGCCATTCACTGTTAAATGTTGCCACACTGGGGCATCCATTTCATGTCAGACTACATTTCCAAATAAACTACTTGTTTCTCTAAGGAGGGGATTAGTACAGGAAGCCTCTACATCTTCAGTATTCCATGTGGGGGAGAAAACAGCACATTACCAGAAGCAGCGGAAAGATGTTTAGGCTGAAGAAGTGCTTCTTGGTCAGGCCAAAAGAGACTAATTATGTAAATATGTTCTGTTAATGATATTCAAATGCAAAATTATGTGTGTGCCTAATGCTTTAATTGTAAATAGATTGTTAATCTAACAATGCGAAGGAAAGAATTGCTGCAAAAGTCTGTGGCGTGATTACTTGTGTGAAGCAATCATTTATTAGATGAAAGGTAATCGTTTGGGGTCCTATAGGTAATGCAAAATCATCAAATTGCCTTAAGAAGTAGCTGCTTTTTTTTGGTAATTTACTATAAAAGTAGTGATGTCTGAAATCACTTAAATGCACATATTATGCAGGTCAGTTCCACTCCCACTTACCTTTTCGTTAATGTTTAGTGCTCCTACTCCCCATTGGCCTCAATTGCACCGATAGAAAGCACTGTGGAAATTATCCAAGCATAATGTGTAGGGAGTTTACTGCTTTCGGTGGCACTGAAAATGCTGAAAACCCCTCATTCGTAAAGTTCCTTCTCCCTCTCCAACTCTGCTTGTCTTCTTTAGATCAGTCCATTCAGAGAGACATTTCTCTAGTCACACAGAGAGAATATTCTCTACTGCACACCCTGTTTCATTACGTGATTTTCCAGTTCCCACATCAGTCATCAGTGCCTAATGCCCATCGGTGGCCAGTGTCCTAAGCAGATTGCCAATTTGTGCTGAATTTTTGATAGATTTTTGCTGTGATCTGAGCCACAAAAAACTAGATCACAAAGTCATGAGAGAGATTCAAATGAAGAACGCCCTTCTGTCTATTTGATCTCTACTTCAAAAAAAACAACCCTCACATGTTTCCATTATATTATCATTGTTTCTAAAGTGAGCCAGTGCACTAGCCTCAAGCACACTCCCTAGTAGTCGATTCCAACTGTTGATCATCCTCTGTGTAAAGCTACAACTGCCCAAGCTTACTTCAGGATTGTAACAACTGAACAAGAGAAGATGTTTATCCAATCAGTCTGAACAAGATTCAAACCCAGGTGTCAGTGGTGAATGGTAGTATAACCCATTGTTGCACTCTGTTCTGCTCATTTTATTATAATAAATATGAATTTGTGCATTTGCTATAGGACCTTATCATGTCATTGAAATATCTAAAAGCATTTCAGAAGATTTACTGCAAAGTGTAGCAACTGTGTATTTGTATGAGAATGAGACATCCAGTTTTATCTGGGACATCAGGAGAAACTCCCTTCTCATTTCAAATTGTGTCACGGGATTTTTAAAGCCTACCTCAACAGGCAGACAGAGGACCTCAGTTTAGCAAAGGATGAAGGACTACGCCTCCACTATATTGGAGTATCACCCACCCACCATGTCATCTTTCACCAGAGGTGTACTGTATCCTTGTTGTAGATAAGTCATTGACAAATTGCAAAGGCAGGTCTGAAAATATGAATTATTAATCTCTGAAATTTGCAATAATGTTTAAGACTACAAAGACATTTATCACAAATTCAAATTCCTGACATGGGCCTAGATCTTGTGAATCAGAGGCAAAAGTGCTACCAACTGAGCCAGGTTGATATGTATCTTCTTCAGTCATTAGTAATCATTAACATTTGTGTGGGTGACATGAAGTTTGGACAGGAGTGAATTTCTCCTAGTGGAAATACAAAAGAGTTCTGTATTGAGCTTTGTTGTGTTTGGTGAATTGTACATAACAGAACATGCAGATAGCCAAGGTTACCGGGCGTATAACTAACAAAGCAAAGGTGCCCAACATAAGCAAAAGAAACACTATGTGAAGGCAGAGCAGAATTTCCAACAGAAGAGATTGCGTACAGTAAGATGGCTTCTCAGTCAGAAGCTGCTAGAGTATGAATTGAGTGCAGATTGTGGCTTCTGTACAAATGGAAAATAGTTCCAGTACAATTTGAGCCTCCTCTGTGTAAAAGGCACCCACCGGTGTCATCTTTCACTAGAGGTGTACTGTATCTTTGTTGTAGATAAGTCATTGACAAATTAGAACGGCAGGTCTGAAAATATAAATTATTAATCTCTGAAATTTGCAATAATGTTTAAGACTACAAAGACATTTATCTGCAGCTCCTCTCTGTTTCCCCTCACCATGGTAACGAGGGACAGCACACTCAGCTCGACGCAGAGAAAGGTTTTGGCAGCGAGTAAATTTTTTTATTATTTATGACACATTCAACCTTGCTTCTGTATAACCAAACTCTTTTTTAATAAAATCTCTGAGGTAGTGTCTGAAACAATGTTTAGCTGCACTCAAAGACAGATGGTCTAGTGTCAAAGGGAGGCAAAGCTGGGGGCAGTGGAAATAAAGTAGATAGATATAAACTATATAAAGAAAAAAACAAGGCAGTCCGTGTGTGAACCTGAACACTTTAGGACAAGGTTGAATTCTTCACATTACTATTTCATTTGATGTGGTATCAGACTAGGATTCCTATGTTTTACTAACTTGCTCAGCGTTCAGGTTAATGCTGTTCAAATATAGTTGAGGCACTGGATTAAGTTCTAGGTATGAGCGTTTACATGTATTGTATTTAGATATTAGAATAAGTGGGCTTGAAACCAAATTTCAATACATGCAGGTAAAATTGTATTTAACCAAAAATACCAAGCTTGGCAGCCCTACAATCTGTCAGCTCTTTGGGACGTCCTCCCGACGTGAAAGGCGCTCTATAAATGTAATTTTGTTGTTGTTGTTGTTAACATGTGACTCCTGCAAGGAATGAGTTTTTTTTTTGCCACTCTGTTGTAATATGACTTGCTCTTTGAAAACACCGTCGACCAATTCTTGCCCTTGCAGGTATTCTTCATATTTAGACCCAGCTAGAGGAAAAGCAGCTATTTGTCAGTCAGAATTGTTTTTCATTAGAAAATCTCCTCATTTACATTAGTTTCTAATGGAAATTTATAGAGTTTAGGAGATTTTTAATGGGGACATATATCACAACATAATGGGGTGTTTCAGAGAAAGAGAAAACGTCTCTTCACAATTATAGCCTACTGGATCGTTGTGATATCGATTTCAATGATGGGACGAGCTCTCACAGTATAAATTCCCCATATAGTCACTGAGACTGGTGCATTCACTTTATTATAAAGGGAGCTCGCACAGTGTCATACCCCAGTTAAGTGACTGAGACTTTTGCATTCACACTGTTGTAGAAAGAGTTTTCAGAATATAAAACCCCAGTACTGTCACTGAGACTAGGGCATTCACATTGTTATAGAGGGATGAATGTTCTGCCAGAATGGTTTATAAATAGAATATCCACCCAGAAAATTAGCATAAAAAAAAGCCAGAATATCCGCTCTCAGTGAAAAGACTGCCTCAATTTTTTTCAATAATGGAGCAGTTTTGTGCAGGCTCAACACATAGTATCCCTCAGCTGTTGGCTGATGTTATCTGGTGGCTGATTACCATTGAGCATCCTACTCTTGATCCTGATCTTTGGATGCTGCTATTCACCAATGCTTGAATGCACCTGTGAGATTCAGTTGTAGCCAAGCTTTGAGGCAGATGAGCCTCTGGACAAGAAACGGATGCTGATTCCTGCTCAACTAGATAACAACCAATGAAAGCAGACCAGCCCGATCTGTCAACTGAGGGAGTCTTTTGGCTGGAAGATTCATCGTGGCAGAATCCAACACAGTATCTCTTTCGCTAACCAAACCAAAACTATCTTCTCTCTCGAGAAGAAGACACACTCAGTTATCAAGTTTTATAATCAATTGGTGCATCATGCTTGACGCTTAGGAATTGAAAAAGAAGTCCTCAAACCTACGTCCACCACTTAGTCAATGACACACCACCCGGTCAACAGAATACATTTGTTGGGTACACAGAATGTACATTATTATGTCCTCTCTGTAAATGAGTGCATGCAGGGATCTGTTGAAAACTGTTCCACAGCTGTTATCAGTCTCAATTACCAATACAATTATGCATCCACAGACAAAAAAAGCTTTGCAGCAATGAATCCTTACAGGGCTCATTACTGATACCTCGCACTGCAACTTGAATACACATCCAGCTCAAACAGATACGATGTTCCTAATAAATCAAATGCAGGATATTGATGGAGACCCAGTTGGAAAAAGAGCAATGCATTTCTCTAATGTAAAGCCAGGCATGTGATAGTGTTGGATGGTTGTAATTGTACCCTGCCAATGAATCTTTGCCAGTCAATCTGGTCATTTACTCTATGGCACTATTGAAGTGAATATCCAATGTCTATGTCTTGAAGGCGATGACAAATCTAGGGTTAAATAAAAGAGAGTGAGGGTGCAATAGGGTGAATAGTCTGGAACTATTAAGTCAAATTGGGCCTTCTCCATCCAAACCTCTCTTGCAAATCTTAAAACAATTCTAAATTGTTTTAGAAAGGAGGGATTGAAAGCCATGTGTGAGAACATGGGACTTTACCACCTACGATCTTTTAGAAATCATAAATTTCCTAACAGTGTGATTAGTCTCCTTTAGATAAAGCCTTAGATATGATTTTAAGTGACCACCTATTTACTCATATTATTGAATTCATTCTTCGTTCACACTTCTCTGTTGGGAAACCCCTTGGTCGCTGCTTGGGGCACCTCGCCACAGCTCAATAACTTATATTTAGAACTCAGTGGTGGAGGGAAATTTGGGGGTAAAACCACATTTTCTAACTTTGTGCTATGAATTTGGCCTATCTCAATCTATTTCCTTTTACCTACCCCATGGGGATCAGGCCATCTTGCATATAACTGACAGGAGACAGGTGAAAAGATTCCTTTGGGAAGAAGCTGCCTAGAGCTAGTTGTAAACGGGAAATACTTCAGACGTGTTCCATTGAGAATAGCTAGATGAGTGGCTCACTGTGAGTGGAATGCTGCAGGTAAGAGAGTTATGTCACTGATAAATATTGTCCTTTTGCAAAAGGCACAGAAGGACCCAAATGCTCTTTTGTTACTTGTGCTGCCTCTGGAGATGGAGATGTGAGAATAAAGCTTTTTTTTGAGTAAAATATGATCATTTTTTTTTATCATTTGTGATTTTTTCCCCTTGTGTAATTCTGTGGAAAACTACTGATGATGTTAGGTATTGATTGACTGAGAATATTCCAGTGCAGAGGTCCACTTCTTTTATTCTAAAATCTTGTAAAAGCTTAAATGATTGCCTGAGCAACTAAGAGGAAGTTCTAAATATATCATAAAAGTTTAAAATATGTCTTGTCACATGGCAGTGCACTGCATCCCATTCTTAGAAGGAAATAATCCAATAATGTATATGTTATTCTCCAATGACTTGCTGAAACGTATAATTGTTGTACTTCAGGACATCGTTTTTATTTCAATTGCATTGTCAGATATCTTTCTCCACCAGTCATCAACGCCTTCCATTGTGCCCTTTATCCGCTCTATTCTGCGGTGAAAATAGTGAGCAGGTGGCAAAGCTCGTCAGCTTCTTATCGCTGCTTTGAGTCTCTTCGGAGACTGATTGTGGTTCTTCGAATGTCTCCACAAGAAATTAATATGTTTTATTAAATACTGGCTGAGAAAAGGATATTAGAAACCAATTTAGCTGTTAGCAAGTAGGTTGAGGAAAGAGCACTGTCAACAACATTGGTGGCTGATATAATCTTTGATCCATCTGTTGCGCTAAAGTCAAAAGAAGTTCATCTCTATGGCCAGTTATTAGTTATAGTTTTATCACAGAACAAGAGGATAAAAGATAAATATACAGCATCCACAGGTAAATATTTACCATTGGCAATACTTATCCATTAACACAGACAAAATGTAAATCCTCCCAGTGTGGAAGTTGTTATACCAGATGTAAGGATTATTAGAACAGAAAGCTGCAATGTTCATTGTACAGAGCAAAACATAAAGAAATGTCTGATTGAAAACCTTGGGATGAAATTGGTGATGACTATCACATCGATTAAAATTGTGGTCAGACCAGTCGGTAACTAGTAACTGACCAAAGAAATAAAGTTCTTTTGACTTTGGTGCTATGTTTGGATCAAAGCTTATAGCAGCCACCAATGTTGTTGCCCATTGTGAAGCCATTGTGGAGCATTGTGTTTGAATAATAATAATAACAATCCTTGCATTTGATATAGTGCCTTATCACATCTTCGAGACATCACAAAGTGCTTCACAGAATATACTGTAAAGTGAATTGACTGTATATTTTGTGGGTGAAATGCCCACAAAATGTCCTTCCATGAGTTAATACAAGTCAATAATGATCATTTGATTTGATCACAATGTTAGTGGATGTAATATTTACCATCAGTCACACTTCACATTTTTACCCCCTTACTTCAAATTCCTAAAAATAACAGATATAAGAATTGACATTCCAAGAAGCATTCCAAAATTCTTAAATCATCAACGGGGGAAAAATTGGAGTTAAATTAAATTCCTGGAAACAAATGTGCATTTTGTGACTGTCAACAGGGAAAACAAAAGCAGAATGATAATATTTATTTAAAATAGACAGAAGCATGTCTTGTTCTGATTCATGCACTAGTGGTTAATTAACCAAGCTTGATTCTGGAGTAGGGAATGTTGAAGCTGATTAAATGTTTGCTATCGCTTTGTGCTTTGGCACCTCACTATCCTTGACTCACTGTACACACAATGGAATCAGTCATACAGTGCAGATCCATTATTGATGTTTAATCCCATTTTAAAGATTATTTTTTACAATTTCCCTCCATATTTTGAGTGATGGATTTAGTAGCCTGCGTGGAAAGTAAACTAACAGTGAAAGTGTTGTTGATTGGGTGCGGTCTTGGGGAAATTATAGGCAGTACAGTACTGTTGTGAAAGTGGTGGAAACCATAGGCTGCATTTGATGGAGGGGAAAATTAAAAATAATAACGTTTACTTCCTCCCCACTAATAAAGAAAAGATGGAAAAAAACGTAATGGGGTTTTCCGCTATGAACTTTGGAATATTAATTTCTAAATCAGCCCAAAATTGACAGGCTGGTATTTCCCTATCCGTACAGTACAGAAGAAACACACAGATATTGAACCAAAACACAGATTTTTTTTACTTCCTCTTCAGCAAAGCAACCATTCTATGTAGAGAGCGGAGGAACGCAGCTGACTTACTTCCTTAAATTTTAAAATGCAGCGTTAACCTCAGCACCAACTTCAGCTGCGGACGTCATCTCCATCGCTAGGCAACAGCAAGCCTGTGGAGTGCTGTACAAAAGAGTCGGCCCACACATTTTGAATTTCATCGTACAATTCTCGTGTACATAGAGCTGCCAGGTCCCCTCAGCCTATCTTTGGTGACCTGTAACAACTAGTTGCTTAGCAACTCCCCTTTATTTTAAGTGCGCACCGTTTAATAAAGTGTTTGCTCTTACTGCCTGTATTGCACTATTTTGGAGGGGGGAATTGCTTGATTTGGGAATGACTCAAGCCTTGGCAAATATAATGTTTTTGCTCATTCTTGGCTTCCTCCCATTTCCCAGTACTGAAATCAATCTTCTCTATTTTAAGTACTTTAACTATGTCAAGAAAGATCATATGGTTGTTGCAAACAGTGCACTGGTATCTTTCGTGACTAACTATTCCCATTTCACTGAGTTTCCGTCTTCTCTGTTATCAGTGAGTCAGGAGTTAATGTGGTAGGTATTCCCTCTCTTAGTTAATATCACTGTCTTGTCATAGGTGCACATTGGCACTGCCAAGCCTTAAATTCAAAATATTTTAGGAATAGGAATATTCTGATAGGAACTCAGTTGAACAGAATTTTAAACTACTGGCATTTCACCTGTTAGACCTGGTTTAATGGCAGCTCAAATAGAGAGATTAAAGGACTCTGCTGCACAATGGGCTGAGAGCCGGAACTCACATCAACTTAGTGGCAAGTATATAAATGGACCCTTCCCTTAATTTAGAATTAATACAAACCTTTCACTGGGCAGAGCCTTGGGACGTCCTCCCGTTGTGAAAGGAACTATATAAATGCAATCTGTTGTTGCATAGGACAACCCTTCGTCATAAATTTATGTGGTTAAAAATGGCTTTGAAAACAGAAAAAGAAATGTCACATCTCAGGAGGAAGAGTTACTCTAAATTTGGTGAAATTTCCAAACCAAATGAGTTAATTAGAAGGGTAGTTTAGTTGAATTCTAAATTTAGGAACAAGAAAATCAGTCAGCCCATCAATCCTGTTTCCTTCACAGTCTGTGAACATAAATTCAAGCAATTTTAATATATTTGATTCTGGTTCTGAAACATAGTAATTTGAAACCTGTGAAAAGTGTTAAATGAGGCAGACAGAAATCCTCAGATACTTTGAATTTAGGTTTTCTGATTCGTATTCATTTGAATCAAATCAGAATAACGCCATTCATTCACAATGATTAATACACATTGACAGAGCAGCGAAGAGGGAATGGTGAACTGCACCCGACCCATGATATAATTAACCTGAAAATGTTTGACATGGTTCAGTGGACACAAAGGGAACAAAAATGTTCATGTCCCTAGTGCCATTACCTTCAGGAGCATAATATTCACTGAACAAATGTGAAATCTAAAACAAACTAACATTGAGCTTGGAAAGTACACATGTTTGATTGTGGGGCGGAACAATTTCAATGTATTGCTTTAGATCATATGTTCCCTTACTTTCACAAGGGTTTGCATAACCCTGTCATTATGATGTGCAAGAATAAAATTTCTGCTGCTACCTAAATCTTTGGAGGGGTCAGTATTGACAATAGAAAGCATACACATAGAGAAATATGGGTTTTGCTGGACTTGTTTTAATAGCAAACAATTTTGTCTGATTATGAACAATACTCTTTATCTTGAATTACTGAACCCAACTCTTTTGCTTTAAAATATCATGTAATATAATAGTCGGTAAACATGCCAACATGTTCCCCACAAAGAAAAGTGGGGCAAGGGAGACTCCACATTTAATACTGCAACCCCCACCCCAACACCACCGTTTCTTTAAGTAATATTTCTTTATTTAAATATTTCTTTATTGAATAATATTTTTTTACATTTTTGCTATTGATGGAATTTGCTTCTTTTTTTCTTAATGACACTATCTATAGCAGTCACTGTCATGCTTTACACAGCAAGACTCACTGAACTACACCTGACCCATGATATTAACTAACCAACAACTATTTGACTTAGTTCAGTGAGCACAAAGAGAAAAAAAAATGTCTATGTCCCAAGTGTCAATACCTTCAGGAGCATAATATTCCTGAAGGTGGCCTGGTATATTGAGGTGAACAGTGGAGTTACTCAAGACAAGTTTGAAGTTAGTGTGTTTGAGCTCAATACAAGTACTTTAATAAACTGAGTAATTCTTCTCAACCCTGATCTTTCTTATGATTTTATAATTGTAAACTCCAGGAGAGTTGGCATCCAATCTCCAATTCACTCACTTGTAGAATTTGCTTGAATTTTAAGCATTGAGACAAAGAATATTGCAAAATGAGGAGCTACAAACATTCCCATACTTTATCATTCCAGGATGCTGTATTTTTTTCCCAATGACTGCAGAAGTACTAGGCCAGAATGTGGATCACGAATGGTATTGGACTTGATGGGGATGGACAATAGAGATTTGGGTTTGGTTTGGCTGCATTTGGCTGAGATTTGGCCCACATTGGAAGAGGATTGGAATGAGAAAGCTCCCTGAATTAGTGCTATTGAAATCTCTTCCCTCACAAACACAGAATCCCACACACATGAAATGGTAATGTTCTGGTAACCCATCTGAATTTAATGTTTGTTTAGAATCCCAGCATCACGCCTGGATTTCTCTCAGGCCTTGGCTGGAATTTAATGAAACTGGAATGAAGCAGAAATGAGGATCATGTAGAGTTAGTTCCTATCTTGACTGCACAGCCGTAGCTTTGCCTAAATTGCCCTCACGCATGCCTTAAGAAAAAAAACATTTGGCAAGAACCAGAAAATTAATTCTATGCTCCAAGTTAAACCCATACGAAGAACTGACAAGCTATTACGCACTCACAAATACCACCTGACGCGCATGCTGTGGAACTTTCCTGGCTCCTGGTCTCACTCATTTCAAAACCACACATTAGTTTCACACTGTATACTGAAATCTATAAAACCACGTAGAACCATATATGTGATACTTCTTTTAGCAATAGCTTCTTCGAGCAAAATTCATCCATTCAGTATGCTGGTGGGCTCTATACAAGATATACACAAGGGCTATATATAAGAATTGGGTAACAAGAAGAATTGGGTAAGTTTTTGGCAAACAGTTCATATAGTTGATAATTTTATTTCAATCCTGTAAAAAGTGTTGCTGAACTTTTTGGGGGCGTTAAGGTTGAAGTATTTTTTATATAATATGAACCAGCTTGGGTGACTTCTATGAGAAAGACCTCTAAAACAAGCCCAGGATATCAGCTGCTTGAGGCAGGAGTGTTCATTGCGGGTGCATTGTTCAGTCAGTTTGTTTTGTGGTCCTTAGCAGATAGTGGTGGTCACATTCGTGAGATGCTGCTTTGAGATTCAGCCTTTCTGACAGTGAAAAATAGCTGATCAGTGCCAAGCTAGACATCTGGCGGGGCTCGTGACATGGGTAATATATTGCATTAGCCACTCGTAAAAATGGGTAGAAGTGTTTAAAACGTCACAGATAATTTATCAGAAGTCAACACACTTGAAAAAATAGGGTTAACCATATATATTTATATTTTTAAGCAATTTTCCATATACCTATTTTCTTCCCCACCCTCTAAGTGCCATGCAGATTCCTGGAAACATAGACTTAATAAGGGCTTTTAAGCCTGCCACTGAAGTGTCTAATAGAATCCCAGGGTGAATTGTTGTTTGATCTTCCTTACCTCCTTATTTAGCACTACCTTGCCTCAACTGGGAACCTCCCCACTCCTGGTAGTGCACATGAAATGTAATATCAGAACTGTGTCCTGAATAGGAAGACCAGATCTTTTCACTAGGCAATACAATATTGAAATATTAAAGTACTGCAGCACACAGGAATAATTTCTTTCAGGTTCCATGATGAGGAATATAATTCAGCTCCAGCAATCTGAAAAATTATCTTAAATGCTTCAGGAGGCTCTGATGATTTATCGGAGAATGGCACACTTGGAAAAGCTACCAATGAAATGTTTATTCATCCAACGTTTCGTTCTGTCTAAAAAATGTCACAGAATAACACTTTGATAGCTTGCACATAAAATTAAGGAATGAGCTGCCAAAAAGGCCGAACATATGCTTAGGTGAGTGTCTGCAGAAATCTATTGGATGTTCCTGTTTGGGGGAGAGACTGACAGTGTATTTCTGTCCTGTAATGTATTCTGGTTGGATTATACTCTGAGTATTATTAACTAAAGAGAAATATTTATTTTTTCCCTGCCTCTCTTGAATTTCAGTTTTACAAGCCATAAACTTTCTACATTCACAGAGCTAAAGTCTGTTAATTCAGCTCTGACATTACACAGTGGGCGGTGAGGGTCCAATGGCGAAATGTTTGTGTTTAATTCTATCTGTTGACATTGCACCAGTGGACTATTCTGGGCATTGGTCACCATTTCTGAGTATATTTATTGTCAATCACAATGTGGGCTTACAATGGTAGAATGTCATGTTTATCCTGGGTGGTAAATGTACTGAATGTGGAGAATAATATTCCACACAAAGAAGAACCATCCTTCCTCTATGTGTATGGAGTTTGCACTGATTTGGTGGCACAATGGAATATTCTGTCAGAGTTCCAGTGCATCACCGAGTGGTAAGGGTGTAGGTTCACACTTAGGATCCCCATGCTATGAATTCTTGTTATTTTGCTGATTTGTTAATCTTTTCCAAGTGGCAGAAATCAACCATAAGCACAATGATTCCTTACGCCTTGTGGACACTTTTAAAAAACTTTTTAAGAAGGCTCTATTTCTGCCCGTTTTTAAAAACGACTTTGGCTTCTTTCCTATTTTTGTTCAGCCCTCTGGTTATATGGTCAAATAAGAATGAGTACAGTGTCATTCTGAACCTATCCTTGCCATTCACTTATTTTTTCTAGTAGTTTTGCCCTCAAGCTGTCGCTGGATCACAATATATTGAACTCTCTTGCCAAGTCAAATCCATTTCATACTTTCCCTGACAGATTCCAACCTACCTAGTTGAATAGGCCACTCCAGAAAGTAATTAATTAATATATATATATATATTGTGACAGATTAATAAGAGGCCCACCTAAACTTTTGAGACCCACAATGGTGATTGCATCTCAGGCCTATTGGATTGGGCAAGCATTGATTGATGACCCTTAGATCTGGTGAAGTTCTGGAACAGGCTTTGTTTAGCAATTTATAGAGGACACTGAATTTCTTCCTCTCCATATTTTGGAGTGAAAAATATTTTGCATGTTTTGACATGGAGGGTGCAAATTACTTACCTGTAGTTCTTTTCTCTGGGCCCAATAATGTGTATGTTAAGGATGAGCACTTGTCAGGGTAAGCCAGAGAGCACATAGTCACACGGTTACTCCACTTTAGTACTTTGGGATGTCCTTCTCATGTGAAAGGATCTATAAATGCAATTGAATTGAGATAGGTAGTGGGTCTCAATTTACATTATTGAGCAGACCAGATTGTCTTCTGACCTAGCAAATTCAGTACTGTGCTAGCTATGACTGCTCTAACCATGTGGATCGCAACCAGGCTAAAGATTTATCTTTGCTGCATTGCTTGTTTTGATTGCTCTCATTTCTCTCACTACAATTCCATCGGATCAATCATCGCTTCCCCCTCTCAAGGCTACCATTGTTTCCTGGAGACCACCTCAAGACTCTGTCTGAGTCAGTGCTGCTTTGATCTCCAAGGCTGCTTAATCAGTGTCCAGATTTATCTGTCTCCCTTCAGTTCATTACCATCTGCATATGAAATGTTACATACATTTTCATGTTCTTTGCTCTCACTACCCACCATAAACCATAACCTGTAAACCCCTCTTTGAAAATTAATTCTCTCACCTAAATGCATACTTACTTTCTTGGGTGTAGGCCAGCTTTTACAGCATTCTCTTCAAAACCACAGCAGCAGATGCTTTGCATTAAGCAGCAGATTGTTTGCTCAAGGTTGCTTGACCCTCATTTGATACTCAGTTTGGGAAAGTCATCGACAGAACTATTAGTTTATGAATTTCCTAAAATACTTGATGTTATCTTTCAACATGCAAGGCAGCAGGCTCTGGCTCAGCTGCAAGTAAAGAGAGGTTCGATAACTATTTCAGTTGATCGAAATGAACTATTGAAGGAGAAGTGGAAGAATTATCTTACAAGGTTTCAGGCTTGGTACACTTGGCTATCATCAAATGAGTGCTGGCTGATTTCCATTATCCAACCCCCAAATGTTGAGACTAATTATCGTGCCCCTCCTGTCACCTTGATGGCTCACTCAGCACAGACAGGAGATTGAGCCCGATATCTCAAGGGAGCTTCTGATCTCATGTTTAAAAGCTGATGGTTTTCAGCCCTTCTGATCAGTATACTGTGTTCAAACTGCTTTGTTGGGCTTTTATTATAGGTTATTCTCTGGAGGTCAATAAATTAACAAACGCGAGAGATGATTAAAATCTCATTCTCCGTTTGTTTGTAAATTTACAGCACTTGGCCCATGTGTACATTCATGAGGAATCGATTTAGCTCTGTAAATGGGAATGGTGAAATAAAAGAATCACATTCTCTTCTTGGAACAGACTGTTCAGCAGCTAAGTAATAGTTAAAAGGGACAGATGAAAGAGTTAATCCCCTCTCGGCTGGGCATAGACTGCCCTGTACCTATCTGCAAATACCAACAACTAGTAAAAAATGAACTAATTCCATCTGTGAAGCCGCAAGTAGGATCAGAGATCTGAAACAAGCAACTTTTTCTGGAAGGGGGAATCGGGCTTGGGAATGGGTAACTGGGTGAGATGGGAGGAAGAGTTAAGAGAAATTTCAAAGCAGTTCTGAATTGTTCACATCCTTCTGACATAGGCTGCCACTACAAGATTGATGCGCAGTCAGCTTTCCAATCACATACCTAACTGGAATACATCCTTGAGTTTATGCGGCTCAAGCTGTCAAACTCTTTCGGTTCCTGTTGAAAATCTAGAGCATTCGATGGAGTAATGATATGAGTGGCAGATACAATGTGATGTTTCACAGGCAACTCATCTGCTCACAATACATTTGATAATCTTTTTTTTCACTTCTGATTCCTGAACTTAACACAACTGAACTCAGGTTTTGAAAATAATTTTCCTTTCACTCTTTTGGGAAAATAAATAGTACCAAACCCTTTAAGTCACAAAGGACGGAACATAAATAAATTGTTGCGCTGTTGCTATCTGGTCCAATAAACATGTTCTTTATAGGGTAAAAATAGGCAATTAATGAACAAGTAGATTGGCAATAAATCAGGGCAGTTTTCATTTCAGACATTGTCACAGGTAGATACATGATATTATCCTATTCCCAGAGAAGGGAATTATCTTTTCGCTTACCTCTTACAAATCAATTGGGCATTGAATACTCTGTTCCCAGAATTAATCGTTTTTCATCACTTGACTTACAAAATGTTTCTATAAATTGAAATGAACTTCTTCATCTGCGTCTTTTGAGTTATTTTGACAAGAGATGCCATTTTATTGTCATTTTTATTGCAGTCTTCTGTCCCAGAGAATCACTCATTATTAGTGTTGCATTTTCACTTTGCTCATTGCATTTTTAAAAACCGGTACAACAGGTCGGGAAGGAGAGGGAAATGACAATGGTGGTAGCATTTCAACAACTCTTGGTTGAAACTCTATAGATGATACAATTGCCTGTTTAGAATTTCACTTTCTGGAGTGTTTGGTTGTTTCCTGCTAAAAATGAAAGACACCAAACATTACCCATTCCTGGGGTAAGGAAGTGGCACTGTATGTGCTTGGGCAATGTTGACTATAGAATCTTGATAAAGAGATGAATTGAGTTAACGATGAATCACCAGAGACTGCAATGGTATTTTTGAGCCTTGTCCTACAATCCTAACGAAGTAGTAAAGGAAATCTGTTCAGTGAGTCTTAGTATTGAACAACACTTCGAAGTGTTAATAAACACAGGTTCTGATCACACCATCTGTTCTGTGTCGATGTCATTCACTTTAGAAAAACACTGTTTGTGTTCCTTACATGTGACATTAGCATGGCTCATAGTTATGCTTTCAAAGGTTCCATAGTTTTTTTGCTTTTGATCAGGCAAGTATCTGACGCATTCATTAACCTAACGTCATGCTTAAGAGTCTCCAATCCAAACAAATGAGAGTTCTACGTATGTCTGTTTCTCTAGTATCGAGATCACACACTCTCTCTGGAGGAATGCATCCTGCTTACCTTATATCTATGAATTTAGACGCAGATTGGCATGAGTCGAGGCTTGGGGACCCCAGAGAATACATTAGGGTATTGCTGGATTTAACCAACTAAAACCTCGCAGCCTACCATCACATAGCATTGGTAGAACTACTAGTTTATGAATTTAAAACTTAAAGGCCGATGTTAAACACTAAAGACAGCCTGAAGCTGGTTTTAGTGTTTAACATCGGCCTTTAAGTTTTATTCATGTAAATGGTTCTGAATTTTTAAATAATTGTAGAGCTCTGAGGTCACCAGAGTAGCTATCTCAGAATCTTCAACCTTCAATATTGGGTTGCCAAAGGACCCTCACAGTTCGAAGGACCTCAATCTTGTATCAATTATATGAAAAGATTATTATAGTTTGGAATTAATTATAATGTTATTCATTTAAACAAATAATTCAGCACTCATCCAGTGAAAAGTACTTTGTCCTAACCAACACTTACTGTATTAGTAAATGATCACAACTGAGAAAGTATCCATCCTTCACACAGAAGACTACCTTTTGCTCAGCAGTGTGTTGTCCTCTCCATATCTCCCCACCCCCATTCCATCAATCTCTGAAACATTTACACAGACATGGGTTGGAGGGGGATGGTTGCTGATTAATAGGATGACCCCAGTGACTTCTGACAAACCAAAACAAGAACATGCTTAGGGATTGTCAAAACCCCTCAATTACAGCAATGTAAAGTGATGAAATATATGTTCACATCCCATCATTCATTTTGATATTGAATTCAGTGGGGAGTGTCAGCGTGTCAGAACTGAGCTACCTTTACAGTGAAGATGTTTCTCAGAGAGTTTCAGTTGATGTTTGTATCCATGTGTGGATGCTATAACATAGGTAATTTGGGGAGTTAGGCTCTTGTGGATTGTGGTAATTATTCACTTATCTAAACCATTGGCTCATGCACATACATTTTTTCTTTTGATTTCATAACAAGCCAACTAATTTTGAACTTTTGCTAAAGTCTGGAATTTTGCAACATTTGAAATACATGTGTAGATATGAGTCCTTGTCCCCAAACCAAGCAGAATCACACAATCCCTTTGAGAGCCTCTCATAGCAGTTAGCAAATTAACCTACTGTCTCACCAGATGGTTGCTCTTTAGGAAACACGAAGAAGAGACCAATTCCATACAGGCTCTTCTTCATGGTTGTTAAGCACCTAAAAGCATATCACATGTAACAAGAAGTGTCCTCGTCTGAATACAATATTCAGTCAACAACCCAAGTGTTTGATTGGAACAAGCCTGTCAAACATTAGAAGGCAGTTTCATATCAGGAGTACATCCATTGAAGTGACAATTAACTATCTTGTCTGGTTTAGGGTCTTTTTTCACTCTGACAAATTATTGCAATGCACAGTTTTGATAATTCAGCCCCAATCCTGGGAAAATCAGGTGATAAGGCTGATACCCTCAATGGGTTAGTTGCTCACTAGGACATTACAAACAGATCTGATACGTTCAGTTTTTCACTATTATTATCCCAGTGTGTCTGACTGTTTTTAATTCTGAATATACCCACACCAAAGCCCGACAGCAATAAACTCAAAAGATTTCAAAATGTGGATTTTGTTTTTATAACAATAGTAAGCATCTTTGCATTTGATATAGTATTCTGCGTGTTGAGAGGATGTCTGAAGTACTTCACAGGATTCACTGTAATGTGTAGTGACTTTATTTTGTAGGCAAACAATTTGTGGATAGCATTGTCCTATAAACAGCCATGAAGTGAATGTCCATTTTTATCTAAGCGACTGTTGGCCAGGACACCTTTCATACAATATCTGCAGAAAGCTGCTGCATTTTCCATAGTGAATGTTGCGAATGGGAAACATTTCTTTGGTGTACAGTAATCTCAATATAAACTGATAGTATTCTGGTATCGCACTTTAGACGCAGAAATGTGACCAGAGTGTGGATAGGGTTAAAAATAAATTTAGCTCTTGTGCACCAGCACATTCTGTAGGCACAGTCAGTGATCTGAAACAAAGGGGCTCTTTCTTTCTCTTTTTTTCTTGAGGATAAGCGTGTTGAAGTAGTGCATGTTTCGGACTGTTGTGTCAATTTTGAGATGCTCCCTTACCTTGGCCCCTAAATTGAGAATGAGGCAAATGAGACCAATCCCTGTTAAAGATAATGCAAAGTGAGTGAGCCAGAGTGAAAATAGAGAGCAGGATGGGGAGGGGGGAAGATGGGAGATGAGCAGTAAGGTAAAGAGCTTATTAAGAAGGATTAGAGAGGCCCTCTTAAGAGCAAAAAGGGAGGGAAAGATAGCAGGAACACCCCCTGCAGAATTCAAATCCAACTGAACCTGTAGCCCTGTGGCAATTACTCTTATTTATCTATCTGTGAGAAAGGATGCGTGCAGCTGCTGTGGAGAAGAAGCTGTAAACCAGCACCGAATGGCTTTAAAAGCCATGAACGTGACAACAAAGCCAGGATTTCTAAGAAAAGACTTAGCTCTGGATTATTAGCGAGGCCGAGACTCTTAAGAGGTAAGACATCAGGTATGTGAGGAAGAATTTGCAGAAAGGGGAGAGAGAGAGAGAGAAAGAGATTGTCTGATGGTATTGGACATGTCTGTGTTTGCATGTCTTGCACATGTAGGCAAGTTCTGCATGTGTGCTGCATTCCCTGGTCAGAGATTAATTAACCCCTTGGGAGCTGCAGCAGTGCATTGCTCCCGTGTGCCCGAGTCCCGGACGTAATCGATTTTCTTCTTCAGTTCTCGTAAGCCGTTCAGTTGTTTCTCACGTTAAAAAAAAAAGAAGAAGAAGAAGAAGAAGAAGAAGAAGAAGAGGAATCACACACACACACATTGTCGGGGTGGATATTGTTTTTATTTATTTTTTGAACCAACGAAGTTGTTCGTGAAAATTAGGCCATACCCACAGATCCCATCACATTTGATTCAAGTGCAATCACGTTTGCGATCAATTCAATGCACGGGGTTTGTTGTCCCCTTTTGCCAATTGTTGTCCTCAATTTTGCCAATAAGTGGTTGCTGACTAAAGTCGATGCTTGTGCAGCGTTTCTCATTTGAGACGAGCCTGACTGCTCTCCAAACTCCTGCACCTCCACACTCCCATTTAACTTCGATGTCGGGGCTGTTCATGTGCCCTCACGAGGTCTCCACAACAAGTCACAGTTTTTTCTATCTTCGTCGCGTATCCGAGATGGAAGCTGAGTCTGTTTGCTCTTTGCTCTCTCGGTGGATTATGATTTACTGTTGGCTGTTTTTTGTGTGTGTGTGTGTGTGTGTGTGTGGATAATGTGATGATGCCCAGACTCTGGCTATCTGCTTTACACACACACACACACACAGAGACACACACGCAAAGGTGATCTGCAGTGATCACTGACAGGTTCTTACCTGATCTCCTGTCCAAAAGTTAGGTGAACACAAAACTTTGCTGTTTGGTCCAACCTATTGGCATCCCAGGGAGGCTGTCGAGCCCTTTTCCTCCGGAGTTTCCAAGGTTCTTCGAACTGCCTGCACTCAGGCTGGGGATGAGGTGTAAAATTTCAGGGTCCAACAAATCCTAATGTTCATCCCAAGATTTGCCAGAACTCATCTGTTGAATCACGTCAAAGACCTGAATTCAGGTGAAATGCATGAATCACGAATACCCGAAACATGGCCAATGTGACCCATTTTAGCTGTGGGAAGCCCTGCCCCTTTTGCTGAGAGGCAGATTGAATGTGCAGAAGGATAAAAACTATCGGTGTACATATGGGCGACGTTTCAATGTCCCATCATCATGGCAGCCGGGGGGTCGGATGGAGCCACGGCAACACAGGTAAGGTGGTTTACGTCTGTAATGTTTACTACCTGGCAATCTGGTAAGGTGAGGATGTCTGATTCTCCTAAGAGGAGAGAATGGATGATTCTCTGTTAGTTTGCAACCCGAGAGAGAGAGAGGGTCGGATTCTCTGCTCATCTGTCATACGGGGGGAGCGTCTGATTCCCTGTTGCTCTGTGATTTGAGGGGTTGATTCTCTGCGGGTCCGGATTCCCTCCAATTTTCTTCCCTTCTCATCTGATGCGCTGACTGATACTGAAGTATTTTCAATGGGCAGTGACAGTCCTGCAGTTCCATGCCCGAGTGACAATTCTTGGCGTGTGTAAGCCTGGATGACAAGTGTTGACAAGTTATTAGACCACAGCTATTAGATGACATCCGAGACTATTTCTGCCCTCGGACAGGGGCCACACATGCGCTTTCCAGATCTAGAGCAGGAATCACAAGCTGATTTTTTTAAAAAAAATATATAGCTCAGGAATATTCAGACCAATTATGGTACCCTAACCGATGTCAGCTAACTCAGTGCAAAGCAGGTGCATGGCTCAGTTCCACACTGTCCAAGAATGTGTTTCTCGCAAATTGTGGACATAGATGGAATGGGAGAAGTTTCAGTAGATCCTTGAAGGTCAAGTAGAGATGAGCTTCTCAACTATTCCAGTTTCAAGATCCACAAACTAGATTCAAATCATTTCCATGAAGTATTAGGTCCACTGACCTGGAATTGCAGGTCCCCTCATCATTCTCTGTGTGCACTGAATGTCAGCATCTGTGCCAACACTGTCAGCCCAGGGAACCTATGGGCTGGTCAGAAGTCTGTTTTCTTGGGTTCCACCTACTTACTGCACGTAAATCAAGGCATTTTCTCTTGGGGGTGGGGGAAGAAATTTCTCCCAACGGTGCATTATCACCACTGGAGGGAAGAAAGGTGGTTGGCAGATCTGCACAGTGATGATGTTTGTAAACTGGTTCAGTAAATGAGATTAGTTTATTAATAAGCTTGTCTCTGGGGAGAGAAAAAAAATGACAATCGTACAGTGCTACGAAGGTGCATCGTGCCGAGATGTGTTTTTCAGAATAGTTGTTTTTTAACACCAGGCAGTTCAGTAATTGAGCCCCTCTGAAAACTCCCCGAAAGAGAAACCGTGCTTTTTAAAATGAAGCTGCCTTTGATGTGATGCTATGAATTCATGTAGTCACAAAGGAGCATCATTATTAGGAATTCCTGGCTTGCATGCTATGAAATTCTGTACATTGATATCATATTATTATTATTATCAAGCAGTAGCCAGTCTAAATTCACAAGGCTTTTCGCAGATCAAAAAAAAAGCAACCGTTTCTGTACGCAGCTCTTGAAATGTTGTACTTTTTCCTTGTAAATCTATTCTAACATCATTGCATTTTCCTCTATTAAAAATACAATGCGAGCCACGTTTGGGAACACTTCTCCCATATGCAATTGTGAGTCTCTCCCACTCCCCAACCAGCAAAACTGGA
The DNA here is from genome assembly GCF_018977255.1 of Callorhinchus milii. Lineage (NCBI taxonomy): Eukaryota > Metazoa > Chordata > Chondrichthyes > Chimaeriformes > Callorhinchidae > Callorhinchus > Callorhinchus milii. Next base: position 15,620,484 of record NW_024704748.1, on the reverse strand, counting down.
GCTGAAATGTTATTTGTGCTTAATGATCCCAGACTGCAAAGAACTGGCTGCTGACTGCGATATTTCTATGTGTTATTTTCAACAGGGTTATGTAGGATATGTTAACCATATGTGTCCTCGTGTGACTGAGTCGACACGTCTTGCAAATGAGAACAAAATCCTATTTTGAACGATGGCTTCTCGGAGGCAAACCAGTCTTGTACATGGTCAATAAGCGGCATGTTGTAAATGACTGGATTGCTCACAGATGCCATGTTAAGGTCTGAAAATATGAGACAGACATTTTCAAATCAGGTTGTTTGTGTGCATGTGTGTGGGGGGGTGGGGGTTAATCAGAGAGTCCCCAAATCCTATAAATTTGATCCAAGTCGGAAATGTTTTTTTTGCTGTATCCAGGAATGTGGCTGTACCAGAAACCTTAACCAAATGTCAAAGGTGTGAAGTCGTGGGCCCGTTTATATGGAAGGGTTTCATGCTCTGTTGAATTTGCCGACAGTAGTTCTCTCCCCTGCAGCACCAGTGTAAGATTTTAATTTCCCTACACAGCTTTCCTGAGTGTGACTGGCGATTTACTGCCGAATTCATGCAATTTCACGCTGTTAGGACTCAGCTCAAAAGCAGTTAGGCTGGAACTGCTCAAAGTCATTTCCCAAAAAGTTACAGCCCACAAACAAGGACATGTTCATCCCTTGGCTAACTTTTCCATGTCTCCAGCCCAAGATTATTCAGAACACTTTGGTGTTGCACCCAATACCCGAATTCTTTACCTCTTCAACATCATTCTTCATTGGTCTTCATCGCTAAATTTGCACCAATGTCTCAGGGATTCATTTGTGTTGTGTTGTATGGTACAAAACTCATCATTTGCAGGTTGACTTGTCAGCTGCTGTCACACAATTTGGAGGAGGGGGAATTCTGTCAGTATAATTGGTGGATCTAATTAGCCCACCTCTCCACTGCCGAGTTGTCATCCTGCACAGTTTGTACCACAGCACAAGTGGTAAACCAGACCCAGTGATATCAATGCACTCTACTGCACAGATAAACTGGACACAAAAATAAGGCAGATATGTCAAGAAATTGAGGATTTTGTACAGATTTATTTAATTTGAAGTTGATATTAAGGGAAAGAATTCCACCTTCACCATCCAAGTACAATGTTGGAGGTTTGAATTTCTGCTCCACACTTCAGTTGAGCAGATAGAGGCCTTAATGTGTTGTGATTGTAACCATGGTCTGCAGAGTTTGCAGAGAATAGAGGTATAAATAGAGACCTCAGCTTCCTGGCCTGCAAATCTTTAAATCTCTGAATCCTAATGTGGTTTTGCTTCAGTACTACTATGACTACTACTAATAATAACCCTTGCATTTGGTATAGCATCTTATCACATTGGAAGGATGTCCCAAAGCACTTGACAGGATCAACTGTGATTTGGAGTGACTGTGTATTTGTTGGCAAAAGTGGCATCACAATTATGCACAGTAATGTCCCACAAACAGCAATGAAACAAATGACTAATTTTATTCAGGAGATTGTTGCCGAGGACACCGGGAGAACTCCCTTTTCTTATTGAATTATGCCATGGAATCTTTAACGATCCCATTAATGTCCACCTGAACCTGCAGATGGTACCTTGGGCGATCATCTCATGTGAAATACAGCACCTCAGACAATGCAACACACCCTCAGCACTACATTGGTGTGCCATCTTAGGTTATGTGATTCCAAGTCCTGAGGTGGGATTTGAACCCATAATCTTCTGACTCAGTGGAGAGAGTGCTACCACTGAGCTAGGCTGACATATTATTGTGTTGAATTCACTTATTAGGGAGAGGGAGCAGTTCAGACTGAAATACAGTTTTTTTTTAATAAGATGTAGATTGAATATATTTGTCATCGGACCACTGATGAATTGCTTTTCTTCAAAATTACCTGAGCAAGGTTTTCCCTCACAGCTCAAAGTACTGGCTGTATACAACACCATCTGATGTTAAATACGTTTGTTTAAATACTTTAAAGCCTAAGAGAATAACAAGGAAAGGCCATACAGTCCACCAGCTTGTTCATTTTCAGATTCCATAATGTTCACATATTGGAAATGCTACACAGGTTATTTGCATAAAGATATTATGCAATAATAAATCGATTTTGTCATTCTATAATGGTGGTCTAATAATGTGCTCTTACGGCATTAGACAATGCTCTGCTTTACTGTTGCTTTGTGAAGAAAATGAAGGAAGGTATTAACATTATCAAAAGACACTGTTGTCAAAAACGTTACTTGAAATTATATCTTATCGACAAATTGTAGTTAAACCATTAGCAAACTCCTGGGAACACTGTGCATGTGACACCATTTGATTTCCTGGTTGTACACTGAAGCTGAATATTGCTTGTCACATCATCCAACGACTCGGATTTTATTTACTGCCAAAATGTGGGGTACATTTGTGTGACTTTACTTAACAGTTTCTAATACTTACTGTCTAAACATGTCAACAAAGCAACTAATGTTATTAACATGACTAATAAACGTTCCAGTGGGACACTCTCACCAAAATTTAGTGACTAGAACTGAGATACATATCGGCATCACTTTGTTCAGAGTGAACTGCGATAAAGAGCTGAGCAAAGCATATGTATCAGCTACAGCAAGAAGTATGGTCTGAAGCCGGTATGTCAGTGCCTTCAGAGGTTATGACTGGAGCAGTAATAAAAGAGCTGCTACCACTTAAAGTAGACCTCAATATTGACCTTGGCATTCTGCACCAGTTCAGAGGTCTGCATGCATTTCCAGCAGCAAAGCTACATGTGTTTCTCCTGCCTATGGATCTCCATACTAGATGATGCCATTGCCTGAAACTCTCCCTTCTGTGCAGTATTTTAAGTGCAGAGCTAACTATCCCTTGCAGAACCAAGGTTGTGAAACTATGCAATAGAGTACAAGAAATGTGTGGCTGGCTCATGGACACCCAAGTCTTTCTGCACTCCTAGCAGTTACCAGCCTCCCCAGATGTCTGTCCTTGTTATGATTGTATCTGTCTGCATTCTGATCTCATAACATTGATAACATTTTGGTTGCATTACTGGCCTATTATCTTTTGTTTAGTTGCAAAGGCTGCTTTGTGCTACGATGTGTTGAGAGAGTCAATCTACAACACAGATCTTATTTGCACAAATGTTTAAAAAGTTGCCTAATCTGCCATTCTACAGTGGAGTAATCCTTTTATCCCCACATCACCCTAAAGCCCCACCTTATGCTCAGTTTCAGCATGTTCCTAATCTTTCCCCCCCCCAAGCGGAGGAATTTTTCCCTCAATGAATTGTTTCTCACTGTGAGAATTTATTGATTTAAGGCAAAGTCAAGACATGTATTTTGTGCTGTTCTATAGCCCTTCTCCCATTATAGTCTTCATTTCAATGTTCTTCCACCTTTCCCCCTCCCCCCTGCCTTTAAAGCTCACGTGGAGACTTTTTTTTTTTGGCGGGTTTTCACTCACCTTTCCTCTAGTCCCACCAACAACCCTTAGCTCTGGTTCCCAATCAGCTGTGAAGCACTTTGAGATGTTCTCCCAACATGAAAAACACCATGTAAAAGTGAGTTGTTGTTACATAGGTCCTTTATTCAACCTCATTTCTAGGCTAAATTGCCTATTAGAAGCGTCCACCATCAAAATTACTAATTGCTGATTGGTGGAATTTTACCCAGTTGGCTCCAAAGTGACATTGTCCTTTTTCAGCATTGTGTTGAGCAGTCAGCAAATTATTTGTATATTGGAATCAAATCATATTTCCTACTGCACCTGATTTACTTTTTTTTTGGTCAGCTAGGTATCTGACAGAAGTGGAGAACAACAACAACAAGATTCCATTTATAGAGCGCCTTTCACGTCGGGAGGACGTCCCAAGGCGCTGTACAGTTGGGTCAGGACCCGAGCAGGGGGGAAATGGTCAGGGTGAGGGGAGGGAAGGGAGGGAGCGAGGAGGGGGTAGAGAGTCGAGAGGGGAGCTGAAGGCACGGTCAAAGAGAAAGGTCTTGAGACCGGCCTTGAAGGAGGAAAGGGAGGAGGCAAGGCGAAAGCACTGGGGGATAGAGTTCCAGAGCTGAGAGGCTGAAGGCCCGGCCACCGATGGTAGGGCGGTTGGGGCGGGGGATGTGGGGGAGAAACCACTTCTTAAACTGTGCTTAAGAATATCCAAACCTGAGATGTCCACATATTTCAAATTCCTTAACTTTTAAAATACCTCATTTGCATTTCCCATTCCACATGTTCACATTAAACACTCCTGTATGATTGTGTAATGTTTCACATGTTACAAAGGCTGTTTTGTGCTATGACGCATGTTGAAATCAACGTTGCTAATGTAATGTTATTAAGAACCTATTACATCCTAGGCCATCCTCAGACCTGTATTTGAAGCTCGCCCTGAGTGACACAAATAATATCCCCTTTCTCTTGCTGCCTGTACAGGTTCTGTATTAATGTGGTTAGATGTGTTAAACTTAGGGCCTAGCGGGTGTGCATCCGTGGCATTGAATGGTCTATGTAGTCCATAAATAAATTTGCTAGTTTTCTCAGAAAAGCGATAAAAATGTAAAGGATATGTTACATTGTCATGAAAAGAGACAGTCCGTCCTCTTGAATTGGTTCATCTCTGGTCCAGTTCCTCATCATCTAACAATTGCTATGTTTCTCGATTCTAACACTGCATGCAAAAAGAAACATTTCCCAGCAATAACATCTCTTCGACAAAAATTCAGGAGATTTTAAAGGAAAAATAAATGGAATAAATTGCTGATGTGTTGGCGTTAAAAGCTTTGCAGTGAGTTGTGTGCGGGGGCGTGTTGCAAATCTGTGAGGCGTTAACTGTTGAATAGACTTGCTGCAGAATACCTAGAAGCTTATGATCTGCAATTCTAATCACACTGGCTGCTGAGGTGAGAGTCTGGGGAGAAGCTTTGCACAATTCTCTATGTGTGCCTGTGAGCTTTAAAGCAAAAATAGTTATCGTTATCATTAATGTGTTTCAAGAAGCTTTGCCATTGGTTTCAGTGAGTTGGGTGCCAGGCTTCGCACCTCCCACACCATTGGTCCCTGGAGATGCAGTGCTCACTTTCGCATCATAGACTGCAAAGTAGTTTTCAATGGTTTAGTTTGCTTTTTAAAGAGGAAATATTTAGTAGGCAAGTCCAGTGTAATACACTGTGACATTGTCACACTGAATCTGGTAAAATGATGTTACCAAGACGACTCTGCATTAGTAGGAGTAAAAATTTATATTTTCTTCTCCATTTTCTCACATTCTCTCCTGAACATCACAGGACGGTTGCTGGGAAAGGAAAGGTTTTGTGTTCAGATGAGCCACCCAGTTCCACTAAACATTGTGTTACAGTTGAAACTGCTGCCACTTGTGATGTTCAGTGGCACTTGTGAGTGTCAGCTCTGTTACAATGTGTGCTTTTTCAAATTAAAATCTGGATCCCATAAATATATAGCGCTGATCTATTGTACCCTGGTTCTGATATACCACAGATTACTTGTGCGTAACATCGGTATAGCCCCAGCTCTCTCGGTGGGCAGGGAGAAACTTTTCAGCCAATAGGATGGAAATTGTTGCAATAAATTTCCAATCTGGCTCAGTTGGTTACTTGGTGGTGGTGGTGGTGTGGGGAAAGAGAATTATTACTGTCCCCAACAATATGCAGTAAAAATGTACTTGACACGTTGCCTTGGTTGTGTGTGTGATACCTTTTGGGACCTGATCCATTTTGTACCAGTTTTTCTGCTTTTTGTGCCAACCTTTGCATGATGCTCAGTGGAACATTGTTTTACAAAAAAAGAGCTGATATCAGATGTCATGGTCTTGCAATTCTTCCCTCCTGTGAGCAAGCCTATTGTTCACACATTTTTCAGACAAATACCTGGCTGCCTCACCTGCCTTACTGAGGTGTGTTGATGTCTTTTTGCAAGAATGTAATATGAGATGTTTATAAAACTCACAAATGAAGAGATTTACTCAACCTCACCCTGCACGTGAACAAATTCCTGAAACGTGATGGTGCTATTCCCTGGTCATCAATTCTTCATTATCGCTCAACAAACTTGCATTCAATGCTTCAGGAAACATGCCGTCTTACATCAGCTGTTAGTAGCCTCCTAATACCTACATTAAACAGAGTGACAACAGAAGAGAATTGTCCCACTCACTCTACAATGCATGGCTAAAATAAAAATATTAGATCAGCAGGAATGATTCCAAAGCAACAATTTAATCTTAGGCTTGAGGTGATCATTGTGAATGTTCCTCCTATTAAAGAAAGAACTTGCGATTTTTTTTAGCATCTTATCACGTGGAAATGTCTCCAAGCACTTCACAGGTAATTAATACAGATACACCAGACATGAGGGAATGAAAAATCATTCTGGAAGAAGTCAGGGCAACAGGAAAACTCCTTTTTTGAATAATTCAGAAATCCTTCACCTAAACAGTCAGATGGGACCTCGGTTTAATGTCTCATCTGAAAGATAGCACCTCTGACAAAACAGTGGAATATCAGTCTAGGTTGACTATGAGCTCAAGTCCATGTCTAGGTATTGATTTTTCTCTATCTGACCTGCCCCTTAATAAGAATATTGTCTTATAAGAGCCCTTAGGAATCTTATTCTATGTATAAATTTACCAGCCGTGATGGTCACTGACTTTTATTTACTCCTGGTATCCATTATTCTGTGCACAGTTTCCCCAAAGTCCTTGCTGCTAAGCTGGCATATGAATACACTTTATAGCTGAGCACAACTACTATAATGATATATTAACACAAGCAAAACTGCTAAGTGGCAAATGGCTCCCAAACCAGTGTCACTCATCACCATGATGTCCACAAAATTCAGACTCAATTGCAAAGAATGAACAGCCTGCAAACCTAAGTATAAATTTAAGGAATGATTTTGGAGAAGTAAAGTCATTATCTTTTCAGGCTATATCAGTCTCTTCCTTTATAAGCTCTACACCAGAACCATGTGCTGACAGGCAGACCACTGGCACCCTGGATACCAGTCCTGGCATGGAGGGGCTGCTTAGACCCCTGTGATTTACCAGTGTTCCCTAGTGGTGTTCACAGTAGTACATTATCAGACACAATTTCCATGAAATGTCACATTTATTAAGATCAGCCATTTTGCAATACACTAGTCATAACAGTGTCTAAATGTATTGCATCATGTTTGTCTACACATACACAGTCACTACACTTATGCGTGATAACGCCCAATATAAAAGGTAAGATTTATTATTATTACCAAATTGTATCTAAAGTGCTCTCCTGTGAAGCTCTTTATCAGAACCCAGCAGAACAGCAATCTAAGCAGCAACATCAAGTATCATTGGTGCTGTTTCCCTGCATGTTTAGTTGCTGGGCTTCTGACTAAGATGTCCAGAAGGAGAGAGAGAGCAGTAAAGTAATAGAGGGGATCTTCCCCGTCTCCCCACATACACAGTGGAAAAATCAAACAGCAAATTGGGGCAGTTTTGTTCAGAGTTGAGAGCAAATATTCTGAGATCTCTCTTATTTGGGGAATGGTATACAACACAGATATACTTAACAAAGAAGGGTGAAAACATTTTAGACATTTTTTTCATTTCTATAGCCGTGAACATTCATAACCTCGTGAGCTGTTTCGCAGGATCAGATCGACTAAACTGACTGGTTTCTAACTGGTCCGTTGTGTTAAATTTGCGGGTTTCTTTCATGGCGTTTTCAACACTGTGTTTATGTCTTGAGTGGCTTATGACTTGAGTTAGAAACGACAAACACCTTCGTAAGAGCCTGAACACACCCCTCAAGTGACTTGTCAAAAAACGAAAGGTTATTGACCTGAAATCTTAATTTATTTTCCTTTCTCCATGGATGCTGCCTGACCTGCTGTGTGTTCCCAGCAACTTCTGCGTTTAAACCAGATTACCAGCATCTGCAGTACTTTGCCATTTAAAATAAGAAACTAATATTAAAAAGCGTCATGTTACAAGCTTAGAAACTAATTATTCGGCAGTGCAAACAGAATTAGACGCTGGACTTCTGTTTCTTACTTACTAAGGGATAGTTATTTCCGAACAAGCATTTTTAAATTCAAACAGGGTGTTTGTCATGGAACAGTTTAAAAGCTACAGTCCACACCCTTGGAGAACTGTGTGTTCTAACTAAACTTAAAAAGAAATTGGTCACTTCAATCCACGATTGTTCGTAAGACACTGCTGTGCGCAATTGGCTGCAGTGTTTCACCCACAAATGTAGTCCATTCACTTTGCAGTAAATTCTAGAAGATGTGAAAAGCGCTGTATCAAATGCAAGGATTATTATTATTGGCTTGTCAACAAATTCCACTGTGCAAAACAGGATTTTCCCCCCAACTCCGAGTTCATATTGTTCCAAAACCACGGACATTCCAAACTTTGATATAAATCAACCCTACTAGAACTGGACTTCCACAGTGCAGAACACCTGCACCTGTACACATATTGGTTCCCGTACTCAATACTGCCCTGACAGCATCAGCATCCAAGGCTGCACTCTCCACCGCTCAAAGCCAGTCAGGAGCCTCTGTGTTCTGTTCAACCCTGAGCTGTCCTTTCTTCCTCATATCCGTGACACAACCTCCGAAACATCGCCAGACTACGGCACTACCTCACCCGTTACGCTGCTGAAACTCTGGTCCACGCCTTTATCACCTCAACGCTGGACTATGGGAACTCTCTCCTCGCCGGCTTTCCCGGCACCTCCCTCCACAAGCTGCAGGTCATTCAGCACTCTGCAGCCCGTGTACTGTCCCGCACCAGGCTTCGCGACCACATCACTTCCACCCTCGCTCACCTCCACTGGCTCCCCATCCCCCACAGGATCGAATTCAAGATCCTCATCCTCACCTACAAGGCCATTCATGGCCTTGCTCCCTCCTACCTCTCCGACCTACTATTCCCCCTACTTACCTGCCGGTACCCTCCGTTCCTCTGGTTCCGGTCTGCTCCACATCCCCCGCCCCAACCGCCCTACCATCGGTGGCCATGCCTTCAGCCTCTCAGCCCCAAGGCTCTGGAACTCCATCCTCCAGTGCCTTCGCCGCCTCCTCCCTTTCCTCCTTCAAGACCGGTCTCAAGACCTTTCTCTTTGACTGTGCCTTCAGCTCCCCTCTCGACTCTCTACCCCCTCCTCGCTCCCTCCCTTCCCTCCCCTCACCCTGACCATTTCCCCCCTCCTCGGGTCCTGACCCAACTGTCCAGCGCCTGGGACGTCCTCCCGACGTGAAAGGCGCTCTATAAATGGAATCTTGTTGTTGTTGTAACACTGGGAAAGGCTGAAAGCCTGGACAGCTCCTCACCACCTCATACAGTCAAACTCGCATGTCTGATCTGTATAAATCGTATGATTGCCTAAATTGTACATCTGCCCAAGTCCTGTTCAAGATTTTATATTCTATGCAAGTTTGACGTAACTCATACTTTGCATGCCATATTACATGTATGGTCCCAACTGGTACAACTTGTGTGAGGTTGACTGTGACGACATCTGGTAGCTGTCCTTTACGACCTCCAAGGTAAGTAAAATGAGATTGGCCCAGTCAGAGAGAAAAAACATCTCCTCCTGCTTGGATGATCCCAGCCTTGCCAGTGAGTAGTGACTCTCAAATGTACTAAATCTTAGGCACTGAGGTTTCAATAACATGAATTGCATCATGAAGTCTGTAAAACTGCTCAACCCATAAAAAATGTAAACTCTGTATAGCAGCATTTAGAAATACAGTTAAGGACCGCCCACCATACCACTAAACGTGCCCAGAAATGGATTAAGTAACTGCAGATTGATGACAGGTCACCTGTAGCACTTGTCTGAGAGCTAAGTGAGGTGCAGACAATTTAAGGCTATTCTCATCAGGAAGAAATCTTAGGAGTAAAGTCAGGAAGTTATGGCGACTTTTTATTGCCACAGTGACATCAAGCATCAGTGACAGCGATGTGTTCAAATTTGATTTCCACCATAGTGCAGTGGGGTGTAACTAAGTTAAATAAATGTCTGCTGAACACTTCTACCTTTATTGCACTCTCCACAGCTCTCACCCTCTATGTGAAGGGAAGCTTACAGAGTCTCTTTACATAATGACATCCAAGTATCTTGTGTACCCCTTAGCATGACAGGTCCTGTCAGTCTCAAAGAGCAGCCTGGTATTTATGGGTTCACTCAAGTTCAGCCAGACCTTATTAATACAAAGCAGACAATTGCAAAACACACCTGAAGCTCTGTCTACCAGCGGACTGGAAACAGATTTTGTTTTTCTTTAAAGTTGAGACATTGTTTTTGGTTAATGTATTTTCGCCACTTACCGTCAGGCGGGAATTGTGATGCTCTATTTACCAGGGTGGTTGAGAATGTATCAAGATGAGACCTTTTCTTTATAATTAAGCTCCAGGCCTATGCTTTCAGCACCATGATTAGGATTGGGAGCTAAACTTCTGGTGGATTGCAATACAAACCCATTTTTACAATTCTGTGGGCAAACTTTCCCTCTCACCCAAACAAAAAAATTCTTATTTTCCTCCCCTCTTGTGGGATGCTGTCTCTCTCTGGGGTTTGTTCCACGAGCACCAGTTTTCAAATCCTAGCCAATAATAATAATAATCCTTGCATTTGATATAGCGCTTTTCACGTCGGGAGGACGTCCCAAAGCGCTTCACAGAACACACTGTAAAGTGAATTGACTGTATATTTGTGGGCGAACGCGGCAGCCAATTGCGCACAGCAATGTCCCACAAACAGTCGTAGATTGAAAATGACCAATTTATTATTGTTTTGTTTTTTTGGAGGGATTATTATTAGGCGTGTGGAGTAAGGAAACTTGCCCAAGGTTTCGCCCTGCCTGGAATTGAACTCAGGTCTCTCACTTGCAAAGCGAGTGCTAAAGGTAGCACCCCACTGCTCCCCAAACAGATATCAGCTAACATAACCCTGACCAGAGTGTTTTGTTTTACTTCCTAGGCCACTATGGTTAATCTATGATTTTCAAACATTTATCCATTTTTCTCTTTTGCTTTCACATCTGTGAAAACAAATTCCTGCTCCTTGCATCTCACTGATGTCAGCAATCTACACAGAGCTTTCCAAACATATTGACAGTTAAACATCCCAGGGTTGAAAACGTGCCTGGAAAATTCTAGAAGCATCTTGTGCTTGGCCTTGATGACCTTGACAATAGAACTCCTAGGAGCAGGTGGATTCTGCTATTGACATCCACTTTAAACCGATTGACTGCCTGCCTGAGTGGTAACAGAGCAAGCTGATGAATTCCCTACTTACTGTGTATTTGAATTTTCAACAATTCAAACTTGTTGACAAATGCATTGAATTCGCAATGTGAAGGCATGTGATGAGAGAGGGTTGGAGGTGGGTGAGTGGGGTTTTGACAGGGCATCGTGTTGAGGTTTGAGCCTTTGAACTGCACGACCAACTGTAAAAGTGTTCAGCACAGCACGGCAGGAAATGTACAATTGGCTGAGATCAAAGTTCTATCGTGAGGAGACGATGTAATGTAGACTTTCTAGTTGTTAGAGGGAAGACCATGCTGTCTTGTGTCTGTGTGGTTACATACCACAACTGCTCTGAGACGCTACCCTGCGTGGAGGGTGCTATATAAGTGCAAATTGTTGTTGTTGAATCCATTCTTGTGCAGCTGTGCCTCTTGTGCACCAGACAGCGTGCTGCATTTCACAATTCTCTAACTGCGATTTCCAAATATTCTTCAGGATAAGATGTTTCCTCTGTGTATGTACATAACCAGTCATGTGACGAGCAAAGCTGGCCTTTGCAAATGTTTTATAACTGGAGAAGTGTGACTATTTTGTGGAGTCCTATAGCTCAGTGATTAGAGCACTCGCTTTGCAAGCAAGTGACCTGGGTTCGATTGTAGGCATGGTGAAACCTTGGGCAAGTTTCCTTACTCCACACGCCTGTAATAATCCCACAAAAAAAATTGGTCATTTCAATCCACGACTGTTGTGAGACATGGCTGTGCGCAATTGGCTGCCGCATTTTGCCCACAAATATACAGTCAATTCACTTTACAGTCTATTCTGTGAAGCGCTTTGAAACGTCTAGAGGATGTGAAAAGCGCTATATTAAATGTAAGGATTATTATAATAATTTGATATAGGGCTTTTCACGTCAGGAGGACGTCCCAAAGCGCTGCACAGAACACACTGTAAAGTGAATTGACTGTATATTTGTAGGCGAATGCCGCAGCCAATTGCGCACAGCAATGTCCCACAAACAGTCGTAAATTGAAAATGACCAATTTATTATTGTTTTTAGTTTTTGGAGGGATTATTATTAGGCGTGTGGAGTAAGGAAACTTGCCCAAGGTTTCGCCCTGCCTGGAATTGAACTCAAGTCTCTCGCTTGCAAAGCGAGTGCTCTAACCACTGAGTTACTGGACTCCACAGGAGTTTAGTGAAACTGCTAAGAAGGTGAAAGGTGAAAAGCGTAAAGAGGAATTTCATCATTGCTAAGAGCACCCGAGCCAAATACGGGGATATGAGCCATACCTCGCCAGCACCCCCACCTCTGTCACAGCTGTATCACAAGGCTGCTCAATACTTATATTTTTTTAAAAATGTGACAGAAACAACCATTCAAAATAAAGTCCAAATGACAGCTTGAGGTAAATTTGTTAACCCATGGTATCCTTACTTATGCCAGGTTTCTTTTGAGATGAATTCCCCCCGCACACCCTATTTCCCGTTATTATAACCCCGGTGAGTGACCTGACACTTTAGTACTTTTAGGCCAAAGTGTAAATGTTTTTGTGCTGTTTCGGTATTCACTGTGGATTGAGAAAGTCTAAACTCATTTCACACAGGATCTTCCAGGCTTCAGGATGAAGAGATTTTCATCCTATTGGACTTAATCGTCGAGGTGAAAAGGCAGTGAGGAGGCACTGCTGAATGAATCATTCTCCCCTGTGTTATTGAAGTACTGCGTGTAGGTTTGTTTTGTTTTACTTTATGCCTTCCTGTGTGAGATGTCCCTGTGTAAATGTCAGCTGTGAAGGGCAACAAGTTGGCGTGTGCCCACAATCTCCACCTCTGATGATTTGTCATTCTGTACCCCACCCAGCGGGAAGCTCTGAAGATGACCAGGTGTTTCCCCACAGTGACGGGTGAGAAGCAGAGAACCTGCCCTTCCACATTTCCGAGCTTTGCTGCTGTGTGGCCTGGGAGCTGGGGTCACAGATACCCTTCCCCCAAACCCACAGTAGGTGACGTTAGGGTGGATCAGTGTTGAGGAGGAAACAATACAAAAACAATCTGGTTAAGACACCAGCAAAGCCTGGTAAATCATAATAATGATAATCCTTGCATTTGATATAGCGGCTTATTACAGCTTCGAGAAGTCTCAAAGGACTTCACAGAATATACTTTAAAGTGAATTGGACAGTAAAGTGATGTGACAGCAGTAAAACTAAGACCATGCCCCCTTTTCGGATAAATATTTCACTTCTGTTAGAACACACGTTAAAACACCAGCAGTGTGTTATCACTACATCACTGGATTGTCAATAAAGCTGCAACTTTGTACATCTACCATGAAAGCCATATCACGCAACTGTGTGAGATAGAGAGTATGGCTGGTATGTGCTAGCAATAAACTCTTTTTTTTTGGAAGAAAACATATTATGCTCGAGTTTAAAAATAGCAGCTGACGCTGTGGGCAAAAATACCAAGCATCGTTGTAAGGGATCAACATTTGGTTCCGTGACGCTTCTGCTCACAAGCTCTGTGTGGAACATCAAGGTACATAAAAGTGCTCCAGTTCAGCTGATGTCAAACCAAATGCCAGGAGGAAGCACTGGCCATGAACGTACGTTTGAATTTCAGCTGCTCCTATTTCCCTGTGTGTACAAAGCTGGGCCTCTGCATGTGTGTGTGAGTGTCTCAGGGACTATCTGAAAAAACACTTGCTGTTGATGTTCTGTTGGTGGAGCTCCAACCACCCTGTCAATACTGTGTGAGTTCTCTTTCTCCACCCCCCCACACACACCCCCCCCCCCCCCCCTCCCCACCCCTTCCCCATCCTCTTCGCTCTCACCATTTCACCATTTCATGCTGCTCTGCTGTGGTGACATTATTATTATTACTTGGTGCAGAACAGCCAAAACTGTAGCAGCAAATACTACACCATCACTGTCTTTCCAGGTGGAGGGAGGAGAGAGAGGAACATCAGACGTCAGTTGTTCAGAGTGCACTGATCCCCTAAATCAATTTGATTGCGATTCAGCAATTGAAAAGATTCGATTTAAACACTATTTTCACTTAATTTACATGATGTAAATTACATGATGCGAATTGAGACTAATTGGCCCAATTCAATAATGTGTCATTTCTAATATCATAATAATTACAGTTCTCCAGTCTAATGTGGGCAAAGCATATTTTGAACAAACCTAATTTGAATGTGTAAATAAGAACTAATCATCGTGTTTCGTAGCTAATAATCGAATGATAATAGCCCCTCCATCAAAGATTGAGAAAGTATTGACTGCATTTGAGTTACTTGCGGAGACATGTAAAGGAATTGGTGTTTGCAGAAGGCAGAATCGATTGGGATATTTGAACTGGAGTTGCATGTGGATAATAATAATAATAATAATCCTTGCATTTGATATAGCACTTTTCACATCGGGAGGACGTCCCAAAGCGCTTCACAGAAGACACTGTAAGGTGAATTGACTGTATATTTGTGGGCGAACGCGGCAGCCAATTGCGCACAGCAATGTCCCACAAACAGTCGTAGATTGAAAATGACCAATTTATTATTGTTTTTGATTTTGGAGGGATTATTATTAGGCTCTGTGTGGAGTAAGGAAACTTGCCCAAGGTTTCGCCCTGTGCCTGGGATTGAACTCAGGTCTCTCGCTTGCAAAGCGAGTGCTCTAACCACTGAGCTACAGGACTGGATAGTTTCTTAAGTACGGGTATGGGGAAAAGTGGAGAAATAGGATTAAAAGATCTGGCTTGTGATCTGAATGGTCTCCTGCTCCTATCGTCCTGTACTTCTCTTCCTATCTAAGGTACTGGTGCAGACTCTGACTCCACTGATGTTATCACGGCAAAGTGCAGTGGGAGTGTGCTGTTGTGGGCTCTGTTGGATTTCAATCCTCCCGATGCATTGCGAGTTACTACTTTTAGGTGCGTTGCGTTGTTGCTTTGATCTCTTCGACCTTACTTGATCTTAAGGCAAAGCAGTAACCGTACCGGGGAACAGTCACTCTCGGAGAGGCCACTTACGCACGAGGTTACACACAGCATTGTGCGAGTCGGGAAAAGTAGGGACCATTTCCATCGCCCAAGAGATCAGCAGAGATTATTATTATTATTATTATTATTATTATTATAAAAGAAGAACGGATCATCCCAAACAAATCATGTGCACTCGGGGCTTTGGGTGAAGTTTTGAGACTCTCCCTAACACGAGGCACCGCTGTGGTGATGACTGCTGCCCGAGGTCTGTGAAGTGCAGTAGTGTATAATCTCTGTCTCGCTGCGAAGGACAGCCCAGGAACTCTGCCCAACCTGTTAGTTCGGATCCTGTGCCAAATATATATATATATATATATGTGTGTAAAGAGGAAGAGCAGGAGGAGGGCTGAAGTCTGCTTCCTTATTTACAGAAGCTCTCACACGGCACAGCGCAGAGCAGCGCAGCGCAGACACACACAGCGGTGGGAGTTACCCATCGGAAATTTTTCTTCTTGTGTGTGTGTGTGTGTGTGTGTTTTTTCCACTCGTAGAAGTCATCGACTTCGGTAACAACAGCCGCAGAGGGGGAGGAGGAGGGGAGGGAGGGAGGGAGGGAGGGAGGGAGGGAATGCCCTGTGAAGCCGGTGCTGCTGTCGGGAGGGGTTGATTTCTGGGGAGCGCTCCCGTGTGCCATTATTTCTTTGGGTCTTTGGGTGTCAAATCAGTTTTTTTTTTTCTTTCGGTGAAAGTTGGCAGCTCCAGTTTCTGGCTGTTATTGCCCAAACTCCAGCCCTCCCCACTCCCCCTCCCCACTCCCCCCCTCCCGCAAACCAACAGCCTTCCAGCAAAAAGAGCGGAGTCTCTGCGTGTTGCGCACCATCGCCGAGGATGAGGGTAAGGGCTCACTTTCTCTTTGAATTTTCATGGATAAGATTTGAATCCCGATTTGCCTGATGTTGGAGGGGATCGCTCTTTCTATTTTTCTTTCTTTTTTTTTAAAAAAAAACCCACCGCAGTAAATACGGACCAGTTCCCCCGTGTGGCTGTGCATCTGTCCCGTGTTGTCTCGGTGCTCATCCCTTGCGACCGTTGCAAAGGCTTTGGCACTTTTGTGTTTCGATGATAAACTCCGGAAGGCGTAAGTAAGCATTGGATTATCCAAAGCTTTTTGGTGTCGAGCGTCTGTCTCAGCACTAACCCCTCTCTGCCCGCAGTCAGTTAAGCAACAGGTCATTTCTGGGCAGCAGAGCCCTTGGAGCTGAGTCTGTGTGTCTTGAGCGCTGCCAACACTCGATCACTGTTGTTACAGTAATAATAATAATAATAATAATAATCCTTGCATTTGATATAGCGCTTTTCACGTCGGGAGGACGTCCCAAAGCGCTTCACAGAACACACTGTAAAGTGAATTGACTGTATATTTGTGGGCGAACGCGGCAGCCAATTGCGCACAGCAATGTCCCACAAACAGTCGTAGATTGAAAATGACCAATTTATTATTGTTTTTTTTTGGTTTTGGAGGGATTATTGTATGGAAGCTGACTTTCGATTAGATCTTGTGGTGGGTGGTGTGTGTCCAGTTGTGTTTCAGTGTTAACTCTCCTAGTGTACTGCAAACTGGAAAAAAGAGCAGAGGCTTTCCTCTTATCTGGTGCTGTGTGTTTTGGTATTTCATGTACAGCAAATACTGGACAGAAACTTGCCAATTCTTGTACTTTGTACTGTGTTTTCTCTGCCCCACATGAACTCTTGTTAGATCAGTTGAGTTGCGTACGCAGCATAGTACAGAGGAACAGGGCAGGTTGTGCTGTGTTATTTGTTCAAACATCTCCAATAGTTACAGCACATGAGATATGATATGGAACAAAGTACAGTCTCGCTGACAAAAGTTCAAGCAAAACATTTTTGTGTGATTTTTTTTTAGGGAGGAAAAATTTCAGCAATGTGAAAACTGTCGACTTCTACTCTTTGTCGGAGTAGAGTGAGCAAAGTGCTATATCCTCAGAGCAGTGTTTTTACTTGACACTGGGTGTGGAAGCAATACAAACCCTAGAACTATGCTGTGCCAGTGTGGGGCACCGGCTCAGGGCTGTGCCAGTGTGGGGCACCGGCTCAGGGCTGTGCCAGTGTGGGGCACCGGCTCAGGGCTGTGCCAGTGTGGGGCACCGGCTCAGGGCTGTGCCAGTGTGGGGCACCGGCTCAGGGCTGTGCCAGTGTGGGTGTGGGCACAGTTCTGTAACGGCTGTAGGGTTCACACTGTACACTATTTTTACAGAAGATCCATGACTTTACTGGGATAAACAATGAAACACTGTCGAGTATATTTAGCCGTTACTACATTACCCAGACTTTTGCTGAGCTCTGGGTGGTTTCATGAAATGTCGAAATGTTGTGGTGGGGGGAGGGGGGATAGTTTATGTGATGCAAATACATTCTTGTAGAAACCACTGAATCATTGAACATAGTTAGTTTGGAGTCGTCGTCCTACCCACTCCCAAGTGAATGCTCAGTTTCACCTGGGGTATTGTTGGAGGTTCTTCGTAATGTAACCCTCCCACTCCTTGACTAGGCTGGAGAAAACACGAGCTGATGGCTTTGGGGAATCGGATTATTATTCCCCCACCCTCCTCCCATTTAACCAGTAAAAATCACATATCGATCAAAATGTGACTCAAAGAGTCACTGTGGGGCAGTTCCAATTCCTCGATACAGTATTGTGAAGTGCTTTATGTTTCAGCGTTTGTTGTGTCGCAGATGCTGTGTTACAAACCAACAACCAAGTTATTTCTCAGGGTTGAAATCAGGGTACAGGAAACACAACAGAAGAGTTCCTCAGTTCCTGCTTATGTAGTTGGGTGTGTTTTCCTTTGCCCATATCAAATGTTTGTCCTGAAGACTAGTGCAGGCTGGATGTGGGCGAGCATCCTGTTGCACTGGGCAAGAACACACAATGGAGAGAAGGTTAAGTCTGTTGTTTTTAAAAGATAATAAGCAAGACCTGGGAGTGTCTATGGGAACCAATCTGGTCATCGAACAATTCAAACAGGTCTTATTCTTCAATCTGCAGAAAGAATTTCAGTGCATTTGGTGTCCTTTGGGGATCATAATTGATTTTAATCCTTTTTACCATTAGATTCCAAATCCAGTCTCCTCTTCTGTATTCTTGATTTTATTTATTACATATAGTTTTGGTGTTGAAAGGCTTGAATGAGCTGTTGAATATGAATCCTATGTCTGCCAGGTACAATGATGACAAATGGGCTGTTCTTTTGACAGGGAGGGTCCCTTTGCTGTTACAGGCATTCTTAATTCCTGTTCATGCTTCTCAATCCTGATCTGTGCAATTAGTGTTGACCTCCAGTGAAATAACAGTGTAAGTAGGGATGATGTGCACAACGAGTTCAGTTGGGAGGGGGCAAGAAAATAATTCTGCCACCTACTGGTCCTCAACAACAACTTGCATTTATATAGCACCCTTCAAATAGGATAATAATGACTGGGTCAGACACCAAACAGGGTGGGAAGGGGAAAGAAGGTGACCATAGATATAGTCAGTCATAGTCTCATTGTAAGCAGTGATTGAGAATTTGGCAGAGCGAGTGCAAGCATGGGTGTGTTCTGTAGCCTCTACATGAAGAAAAGGAAACTACAAGTTTATTTTGTTAATGAGAAAAACTCCCATTGTTGATGACCTGATCTTTTTCTCTTTCTAGGAAACTATGCCCCAGACTCCCATTTTTCCAAGCATGCTTGGCACCAGTTGTAGTGGCCACATACAACCAGATATGGAGGAGAAATGTAGTGACCCTGTGTACCAGGATGGCAGTCTCGTTTCTGGTTCCCTAGAAGTGCTCATTGAACGCTTGGTCCCTACAGTTGATTATTATCCTGATGTGAGTATTAACTGTTTCACTTCTTAGCCCATTGGGTTTTTCAATTGTTTCAGCGTTTGCCCTAAATATACACTTGATGATTGGGGCAGGTTCCACAAAGATGCTTGGCTTTTTTTTGCCAGCAATTTATCTGAACCAGTATTGATGAGCTACCACAAGTATAATCTATTGTATGAGAAAGTGAGAGCACGAGTTATGAGCTGATGCTTTGTGTGTGTGTGTGTCTGCATGTGCTTGAATGAGTTTGAAATTTTGTAAGGATAACAAACTGTGGCCCTTTTGTACTAGAATTTTCATACTTACATTTACACCAGTTACATAAATTCAATGAGATCATGTAGGTAGTTAATCTGATCCCAGCATAAAAGGTGTCAGGCAAGTTCAATTGGTAGCACTCTCACCTTTGAGTCAGATGATTGGAGTCCCAGTTGAGACTTTGACCTTATTGTCAAGGGTAAATTGACACTCCAGAGCAATGTTGGAGAAGTACTGTTCACGTGGCAGTATTAGAAAGAAGGGAGTGTCTGGGCTAACAATTCCCCTAATAAAATATTGATCATTAGTTTCCTGGCTGTTTGCCTGCAAATTGGCTGCTGCATTTGCCTACAAATACACAATCACTATATTTTACAGAAAACTCTGGGAAGTGTTTTGGGACAATTTGGCATGTTAAGGCCCTATATCAACCTCAACTATTTTTATTATTATTGGAAATATTGTGTCAGCTGTACTTCCAAGGCTGGAGTAGGCACAGTGCCCAGCTAAGCAATATAACATCAGGGTCACAGTGTTGTGATACAAACTGAAGCCATCCCATCTACAGATCTTCTACATCTGTGTTCCCCTTCCCTCTGCTTGAAAATATACACCGGCAACAACAAATTGAATTTATATAACGGCCTACACGGGTAGAGTGTAAGAGCTCTTAGCAAGGCTTCTGCTCCCCTCCCCTTTGTCTTTATGGTAGGTAAAAGTGTGTGCAACAGGTGAACTGGTCCCACACATATAATACTTAACTTTCCTCCATAGTTGTGCAAGACCAGGCACAAACTGCAGGTTGTACTCCCTCTTGACTTCCCTGCATGATGACTACTTATAAATTGCTCCAGAAAAAAATCAGTCTATTGACTGCAGATTGTTCCCCTTTAGACCTCAGTGGTTACAGTGCAGTTACCAATCTTGTTGCCGAGCATCAGCAAAAAGGCTGATCACCTCAGAGGTCTGCATCCACCCCATGGCCCCTTTCACAGCATGGGAAGTAATTTCCAGGCATTCGTCGTCTCTCGTGTTTTAATTAATGGTTAGAAATCCCTCTTGCAAAGGCAGAGTATCTGCAGGATTAAAATAAAGTGGAAAAGCTGAAATGAGTTTATATTTGTATTCTAACAAGGTCATTAAAACTCGCAGCAGTGCAGGTTGAGCACAGTATTAACTTTCACTAGAATGCCTGCTCCTTTTGATCAAGACTCTTTCCCCCTTAATGCTCTCCCCTTTTCCCCGCAGATCATTGTGATGCAATGATCAATCATCAAACAAAACTTTAAGCAATTTAAACATTCAGTGATTGAGGATGTATCTGTATTGCAGAGGACGTATATCTTCACCTTTCTGCTGAGTTCACGCATCTTCATCCACCCGCAAGAGCTGCTGGCGAAGGTCGGGCAGATCTGCACAAAGCAGCAGCAGCAGCTGGAGACTGGAGCTGAGGCAGATAAGGTACAAATTACAATCCCACAGCATTTACATTCATTAATATGGACAACATTGTTATTCACCAGTAGCATAGACCAGATGAGAGCTGACACTTCTCTCGCTGCTGGTACTGTAAGGATTATGTTTATAGGGGCCAATTGTTGTATGCGCTGAGCAAATGGAGAAAAAAATCACTACTGCTAGCCCTATATGGATCAAGGCAATCTTTATTTCAATACCCGTACCATAAGTCAAGAATTCCATCTCAGAAAAAATGGAGGTGGGAGAAGGCCCCTTTAGCCAAATAAATAGTCATCTTGAACAGATGAGACAATGCGTGCCATTGAATTGCTATACAAGATTTAAAGATGTGTGTTTGACAGCCTCCAAATGCAGGAGCCTTGAGTCTAATGTGTGAAATCTGGCAGGTCTCATTTTGTAGCTATTTGTTCAACAGGAATTGCATGTGATGCGGGAAAGCGATTTGCAGAAGGTTGTTGTGAAATATGGAAATATTCAGCTGGGTAGCGGAAGGCAGTTTTAACGGTTGTTAGTTTAAATTTGACTTTGCCTAGGGGTATTGGCTATGACTCATCTGTTTGTCTGCAGCCTCTCTGAATCAAATAATAAGTACTCCTTCTTCCCACAATATGTTGCTGTGTTTTATAAACTGTTTGTTGAAGCTTGGTTTCTGGCCTGTTGTACTATATTATAATATAATAATATCCTTGCATTTGACATAGAACCATTTCACATCTTCTCAAAGTGCTTCACAAATTATACTGTAAAAGTGAATTGACTGTATATTTCGTGGACGAAACCCTGTGAAGCGCTCTGAGGCATTTCAACAATACGATGAGGCTCAATTTAAATTGCGAGTATTATTATTATACTCCCTATATATGTTTATATATTTACAAACAACTAAGTGATGCCAAGCAGAATTATCAGTGATAATTTTAACAAATTATTTTATTGTAAATTTGTTGCGATATTGTTACTTAGAACTTTTTGTTTACTATCACATCACCCCTTTATTTCCCCCTTCTCATTGTGTACTGTTGTATGGTGTTTATATGGTATTTCTTGTTCTGTGCTATTGTCTGGCTCAGCTGGTAGTGCAGGGCAGGATTGAGGGGCTTCACCCATACTGTGCCTTTGATGTCCAAAACCTGATACTACTCATTCTTCTCATGTTCTTCATTGCTTTGTCATGTCTTTACCTCATGATTGCTTCCGCGTGGCCTTTAAGCTGCCTAGCAGAACGTTGCACCTTAATAGCAGAAATAGGACCGCAAAAGATTAAAAGGTGAAGCAGGAAGGGTAGTTTAATTTTTTTAGTACACTTGCACAGAAATGTATGATACTTTTTCAAAAAAACATTATCTAGCAGCAGATGGTTTTACACTAATGAGAAACCTAGTTAAAGAGACAAGACCCCAATGTAATACATGACTATAGGCCAAAGAAACTAGATCAGGTATCGCGAAGCTTGGGTTTCAAAAGCCTATACCGGGAAGGGAAGACTGATGGAGGTAAAACATACTTCTTGATGACACGGAAAACAGTGAGTTGGCATGAGACTATGTGAAAGCAACATAGGGAAGAAGAACTGTAAGGTTTATATAATGGTATAAAATCCCTAAAGAAAGTTCATATGCAGCTTCAAAAGAGCCATATCATGCTGTAGTTCCTTCCTGTCAGGTCATTACACCTAACTTCCACTTACATTTCTGTCCTTAGTATACATATTGCATAATGATAAGAAAAGTAATATAAAACATTGTTATTTAAAAACAAACAATAAGGCAGTACGCTATTATAACAAATAATAAGTGCTTTATATTATTCAGGTTAGTCAGGTTAAACCAGTAATTCAGTCTCTGGGTATTTGATGTCACTGAAATATCCCAATTGAATTGGACTTGTAACTCTAAGCCAGCTATCTATCATCCCATGAATTTTGCAAGGATATCAGTAGACTCTTGTGACATGAGAATGAAGAACCAGATCAAATATTTATTCAGCCGTGTATTTAGACGTGATGAGGCACTATATCAAATGCAGGGATTATTATTATCCAATGGAAACTGGCTCAGTGACAAGCTGGTTATATAATTTTATTGTTATCATTGTGGAATTAGAATGTAATTATGAATTGATTGTAACCGATGGAAATAACCAGAGAACTAATGTGTTCTCTTTCCCTCCCCCCCACCACACACACACACATTCTTATCTACCTATTCAGTACTCAGTACAAACAAGCTTTGAGTGCTAACATCTGACAACATTCGCCTCCTGGCATAATGCCGAAAGTTGTATGCAGTGACGTCAAACTGGAGAAAACAAGGCAGTGCTATGCAAAAAGTTCAGCATGGCAGCAATCCAGCTTCAGCCAGCTTCACACGCTATTGCTGCTGATGTTATGGCTCATTTGCTGCAAAATTCTTTCCATAAATCTAAGAACACCAATATTACTGAATATCCAGTTAACCATTTCAACAGCCTATTCCCTAATAACAGGGATCGAGAGGGGCCAGTCACGAGACACCATGGTTTCTGCCAATCACATTATATTTGTACAACATCGAAAAGCCAGCTCAAATCTTGATGTATGGCACTCACAGATGAGTGTGTGTGTGTGTAAACACACAAGAGATTTGTTACCTTTAACAGGACCTAGCTATCTTTGCTGAGGTAAGAAGACATTGCAAAATCAGATGAAAACAGTTGTCATGGAGAATACAGTACATCAAAAAGTCTGTATGGCTAGACTGTTCAGGGTTAGAATACTGTGGCATGCTTTAAGTTTAAGTTTTACTGTTATGAGTGGGGTATCTCTAGTTAAGAATCAGTACATAGAGATTTTAATCGAGTGGTACTCTCAAAATTGGTGACTCATGTTGGTACCAGTAAAAGCATCATACTGACCCGTGGGAACTCTGATGAGACTGTGTGTGTAGATGATGTTGGAGCAGAGTTTCCGTGTGATGCACCGACTGGCCCACAACTGGCAGCAATGCTGTTTGTATCTGCTAATATACAGTTTTATATCTTGTGCAAAGTTTAACTTTCATAGACCTTCCGCGTTGAAAATGATCAAAACTAAAAACGTAACTTCAAAAATTCTTTGAATCGCTTCATATCAAAAACAATACTTTGACGGTTATTCACAGGGGTACTAGCCAGGGTAGATTCAGGGAAGAAATTTTTTAAATCAGCCTTTGATTATCGCCAGCTCTGTGTGCACTGTTCCTGACAACGCCTGGTATTGATCTATTTTCATTCTGTTGGAAGGAGAGATTTTTTTTTCCAGCACCAACATACAGTTGCTGGAAGAAATATTTGAAGTTTCCTTTGACAGCTGATGTGATAAGTTGAGTATTAAAGCTCTCCATTCCCCTCCAATGAAGGGCTGTGACTTTGAGTTCCATGGTTGCCCACAACTGAAATCAGCATTCACGGGTCAGGAAAAAGTGAGCTTGTCGAAACTGGTTGTAGCTCGAGTCATATGATCATCAGTGAGATCTTGACCATTCACTTTCCTGCAAATGATAGCAATAAATAATCATTGCCCAGTTATAAATGTGGCAGCTCCAGCATACTCTTGCCACGAGAAAAGTAGAGCAGATGCTCAATATCCTGAATCTCTGCATGGTCGTCAGTATTTTGGCATGTAATAGGTCTAATTTACATTCTGTAATTTTCTGCTAATGTAGTATCTACATTTAGGCTAAGGTAACATCTTGATTAACAGGGACTAGTGTGTTTTAATCCAACACAGATATCATGATGTTGTGGCAGTTCTTTGTCAATACCATGTCAATGACATTTTGGATCATTTATTTCTCCCAGGTTAAAATGAAGGCATTTGTCCCAAAGATCATCCAGCTACTAACAGAGTGGACTGAAACATTCCCACACGACTTTCAGGACGAGAAGGCAATGAAGGAACTGAAGGAGATAACGCTCCAGATAGCGCAATGTGATGAGGTGAGTGAGTGAAATGTGCCACTGAAATGTGCCCAGTTATTTCTCCCATTCTGTTATATTCATCTTCTCTCGGCATACTACCGGCTATAGATTAAATGACAATCCAAGTAACGGGTTCAGAATTCCCACAGTTAACCCTGTTGTGTAAATAACCAGCAGATAAGCACTCTTCCACTGGAGCTGGATCAAGATTGAAATTTTTCATTTGGTCAGCTGGACAGTTATTGTTTATCTCTGGTATAGCTGATGAAGCTTGTGGTATCAATGCTCCTCTTAGATCCTCAGTTGTTTAGTACCTGATCCTTTGTGGGGTTTGTTGCAGCTCTTTGCAACAATTGAAAACATCTTCATCTACACCGAAAGGCACGTTTTATTTTAGGAATTTAGTACCTGTCGCTAAGTTTTGAGAAATTAATATTTGAATGAAAAATTAATATGTCCAGGGTGACCAAAAAGTTATCATACCATTACAATGTCTAATAAATCTTAAAGAAATTATGATATTTTTGTTTTTTTAGTTAATAGGGTAGATATCACAACTTTGTGGTCATCAAGCGAGGTTTGATGAAGGTGGCCTTTTGACCCATTTAATCTCTTCCAAAATATCAACCTATCGTTTTCCCATTACAACGTCAAGCTGTTTCTTAAATGAGTTCATTCATGCTGCCTTCAGCCACCCTTCCTGTTCTTAACTAAGGAATAAGATTTTAAAAAACCACCCTAGTCGGACCACTCCTGACAGCGCTTCCTGTCTTGAGAGAGAATGCATTCCCTGTGGTGTACAGCTCCATCAAACAGCTTGATTGTGAGATGGGGGGGGGAACACAGTGAGGGAGGGGAACTTAAATTCTGTTTGAGAGTTGAGTATAGCTCCATAAAGTTTCAAAGAAGCTTGGCCACCTGGCATGTCATATCTTGAGGACAATGCCAGTCATGGTGAGGTGCTGCTGTTAGCCACTCTCCTGATGGGAGAAGGAATTTGAGAAGTAGTAAACTCATAAGCTACCTAAAACAATGGTTCACTGAGCTCCCGAGGCATGCAAGACTAATGAATTCTGTCTGCAGTGCAAAAATGCATGAAAAATGTAACCACAACACTCCTGAATTCTCAGCTCCCTGAATCTCCAGTGTTGACTTTCAGGATTATTAATGCTAGAGATAGTTCAATCAGTGTGTGTGGGATTGTTAACCCTTTCTAGAAAAAGAGTCATTTGATCTTTATTTCCCCCTGGACTCGACCATCTCCCTTCCTCTTTGCCAGAAAATATCATCACCTACTCTTGGGTAATCCCACAGGCCAAATCTCTCACTGTGAGTCCAGTATAGCTAGCTGTAAGGCATTCCTGGGATCATCAAAGGCATCAGCAGAAAGTGAAATGAAGGTTTATATAGCAAATGAAGATTAATAAATGGAGCGTCTTTTCTGAATCGTGTCTGATTTTGACCCAGCTCCCATTGACAGTAACTCATTCCATGTATGGGAGTAACAAAGCATTTCCACAACGGAGGCCAAGCTGTGAACTGGGAGTAGAGTTCAGTGAGAAGGTTGAACAGCACTTTGGACATTACTAACTGTCTGGAAATACTTATCCATATTATGTAAAGGGAGAGGGGGAAGGGATTTAGTCTACCTTCAGCTATTAGTGGAATGTTTTAGTAAATCAAAGCCAGCACATTCTGTCTTCTGATCTTAAGACCTCTGGACGTGCACAGTGCATTCGGCTCCTCAGCTACTTCCACTCACAACAGCTGCAACCACAGGAAGCCGTTAGTGAAATGCTGCACGTAAAGAAATGACGGATCCAGGGCAGAAGAAAACCATGTGTTGCAAATTGGCCTCAAACCCAGCCCTACAGTTTGTTTCTGAAAAATCACTGCCGTGATGACCAAATCGTAAAAGGAGACTAGTCTTTATGATTAACACGATTGTCAAACTTTTTTCCTGTATTTCCCAAACACTGCAACAAAAAGTTGCAAATTAGGTTGAAGTGTGACAGTCTGTTGCATCAACATCCAAACGTCATCACTATGCAAATGACGCATTGCTACTGTTCTCAATCCCCAATGTCAAAGATGAATGGCTCTAATAAGTAAATATTTCCTTTTCTACTCCCTGTTCTTAACATGCCCCTCCTTTGTAATTGCGTCTGCTTCATGTGGAGCCCTAGCCTGAGAGGTTGGGCAGGTGGCCAAATGAGGTTGGTAAACTAAACCTTCTTTGTGGTTTCCGCCAATGTCATCTTTCGGGGAGAACTGTAAAGGAAATCATATAAAACTCCTAGAGCATCCAGCTGACTGTAAAACATGGGCATACCTCACACGTGAGGGCAACATGCACCTCTAGAGCACTCCGTAGTGCTGACATAAGACATTCCTCAGGATCACTTTTCTGTCTTTAGTCCTCTAAGTGATCTCTTCGTACAGAAGAGTGTCTTTTAAAATTGTAATCAATTGTTGAACAGTACATTTGGGGAAAAAAGATGACTGTTCCTATATGTCTAATGTTAGTCTCCGATAAGTACAATGTGCATCTTACACGTTAGGCACGTTGTATGTTCACAACAGATAAACTGGTATTTAAAAGTTCAAGAATCTATTTTGCTGGTTGTGGAACGCACATTTGTTTAGTGATTGATGCCATACACCCTCCCATATTAATAGTGTATGTTCCTTGCACATACTGCATGTTGCATGCACACTAGCTGGACGGTGTCCATGGCATTGTGTAGACTATTAAATGGCTCATGTTTCCTTTTCATTCCAATCAGGATAATGCCAGTGTGAAGAAAAGCATCAGTCAGATGACTCAAAGTCTGATCCGCAAACTCTCAACCCACAGTCAGTACCAGGAGCCACGGGACATAATCAAACCCTCCGTCACAGACAAGCAGACAATCCTCAAACCCAAGAGTCAGTCCAGTCTGAAGGATATACTGAGCGTATGCAATGACCCCTGTGTCGTAGCCCAGCAGCTCACTCATATTGAAATGGTAGGTAACTACTGGACTCGGCAGCAGTGATCCACCCATATGTTGTATAGTTTGGTGTATCACTAATAATAAAACAATGTTCACACTATTATTACTAAGACTGGGCAAATGTGGCAAGTTTGTTACAACACTATCCTTTTACATGAGGGACCCACATCGCTTACTGGACTGTCATCTGTTTAATTAAACTCCAGGTGTGAAAAACCAATTTCTGAACCCTTTGTGTCAATCAATATTTGAAGCTTTGAATTTGCGTTGTCCTGAATGTAATCAATTGAATTGTCGGTTTCTTGATGTCCTTAGGAACGATTAACTCAGATCTCACCAGAGGAATTGGTGCACATATTCAGTCAGATGGATTCACTGGACAACCATAAGGTAAGAAAAGGCTCATTTTCCTCTTCCTATCTAAATTAGATAATCTACATAACATCACATAACATGTAAAACAAATGACTCCAGTCCTTGAAGGTTAACTGGTCACTTGGATTCCAGCATAGTTATAATGTATTTATTTTAGCAATAGTATGAACAGTGTGGTCTAATAAGCCATGGCAAAGCCTTTACTTTTCATGCACTAGGTACCAGGGAAGAATCTCCGCACCTTGAGCAAGCTCTCTACTTTAGCTCAGAACTCATCCATTCAGTTCTATCCCAGGATTACTGTAATCTTTCTTTCAAAAGAGGCACATTTTAATTCTAGTTGCATAGCAACATTGTCCACATTTATATAGCTTAGCTTCTATTTATTCTTTGGTGTGTGAAAAACTATGTGGGAAAAATATCTCCAACACTGTGCAAAGAAATGAGTGGAAAGTGAATTGTTCATAACAGTAAAAACATTTCCCCATTAACTGTGAGTTTCCAATCCCCAGGGCAGTTTTCTTCCCCCAGTACCCGCCAGTGTGAACATTCCAAAGAGGGAAAGGTTTAGGTGTAGGAGTGGGATCTGCTTGTCCAAGAGACAGCGATGCGAATAACACCCACAAAATATACAGCCAATTTACTTAACAGTATAATTTGTGAAGCGCTTTGAGACATCTCACGTGATAAGGCCCTATGTCAAATGCAAGGATTATTATTAGTATTGAAGAATGAGGGAGGAAGGAACTGGGACTGAATGGACACATTGTTGCACGGTAACTTTAAAAGAATTACAGAATTTCAAGTCCTAAAATAACATGTTGACAAACAAATGCAGTTGTAAATACCTGATCAGAATTGCAGCTGGTATGGAGTTCCAACAGTGAACAACCAGCTGGAAAGAGAAGGTGCCAAGCTAATTTGAAACCTAAAACCCTGAACAGCAGTTGCGTATTTACACTCTCAAATGGTCTAAACCATAAAATCATTGCGCTTAATTGGCAATGAGAAGAAGAATCAAAAAAGATCTTTATCAAAGCTGCAGAATTAGGCTGTCAGCCAGACATCTGATATTGTTCTTTAAGATGATTTTTTTTCTATTTTACTTCTTTTCTAGAGTTGTCGTAGTGACATTAAGAAGACATACAACTTGGAGGCATATGACAACTGGTTTAATCGTCTCAGTTCGCTGGTAGCTACTGAAATATGCAGAGTAAGTACTGTAAATAGAAATGACACTTTTTTTCTGGTAAATGATTAGTCACTTCAGCTGCCCATATTGCATGGTGTAGGTTTGTTACTTTTATTTTATGCTATACACAGAAAATCACAAGCATTTGCAGCTGAATGTGGGCAGGAATGTTAATGCAATTTTTAAAATCATAATTTTATATTGAATTTAAAATTCTGTAATTTCTTTATGAAAGCATTCTGTTGCCACAGACTATTTTTAATACAATATTTGAAACCGAATGAAAGAAACCACTATTACACATTCTCACCTGTTTACATAATGGAGTCTTTTCACTTAAGTTATGTACTCTGAAATCAGATCAAAATACACTCTTCAGTAATACGTTCTAAAATTGTTTTTGTTATACACATTCAGCTTCATTGTATTCTCTTATCCCTTTTCTGTCACCTGTAGGTTGGGAAAAAGAAGCAGAGGACACGTGTGGTGGAGTTTTTCATCGATGTTGCAAGAGAATGTTTTAACATTGGCAACTTCAACTCGCTGATGGCTATCATCTGTGAGTAGAATTCATTTGATTGCTTGAATAGTAAAAGAATACAAGTAGTCATAGAGAGAATTTCTAGGTTTCTTCATTTGCTGCATTCTTTAAAGAAGTTGAATTTCTCCTCTTAAGTTTGTTTTCTTTCTTTCGTCTGCCTGCAGCTGGCATGAACCTGAACCCTGTCGCCAGATTGAGGAAAACCTGGTCGAAGGTCAAAAAGGCTAAATTTGAAGTCTTAGAAGTAAGTGCTCGCTGCTAACTAAAGTGGTCACTGTAGTGATACAGTAAACCTCACATAAGTCATATCAACCACGACAAGAAATTACACTTGTATAGCGCCCTTCATGTCGGAAAGGCATCCCAGGGCACTGGACAGCCAGGGTTCTTTGGACCATACATATCAATTGGGACCATACATTTAATATGACTTATGCAAAGTATGAGTTGTGTGAAACTTGTAATAGTTATAGGAAATACAATGGGACTTGAGCAGATGCACAACTTAGGTGATTATATGGTTTATACAGTTCAGATTTCTGCGAGTTTTACTGTACTGGTAATTAAAATGGTCACTGAGGTGATATTGATGACTAAAGTGAGCACCATCAACTGAAGGACTGAAGTAGGTTCTTGCATTTCCTTTGCTGATTGATAATATTTTTAGCTGTTTTAGTTAGCTGTTGTAGCTTTTCACTTAGATCTCATATGCCTAAGTTTTCCTTTGCATTGGAAGTTGTTATTTCCTCCTTTCTCAGCATGTGTCTCTTTGTCTTGTATCTATTGTTGATGAGGTACATAGTAGCTCATTCCCATGAACAAAATCTCATCAGAAGATGTAATATGACAGAACCACCCCCTTCCTAAACTAGGAATGTTGGAACATGTATGAGCCTATAGGAAACCTGTCATCTGCCCGCTTGTACAATTTCATTACGTTTTTCTGAGCCCCACACACCTAATGGCCAATCTATGAAACATCATACGGAGTCCAGTAGCTCAGTGGTTAGCCTCACCTCGTAAGTGAGAGACCTGAGTTCGCTTCCTGGCGGGGTGAAATGTTGGGCAAGTTTCCTTAGTCCACACGCCTCTGTTTACCTAACAGTAAATAGGAACCCGCTTGTTAGTCGATTGGAGGATTGCTTTTCTGGGGGTAATAATTCCGTCAAAAAAATAAATAATAAATTGGTCACTTCAATCCGGGACTGTTTGTGGGACACTGCTGTGCATAATTGGCTGCCACGTTTTGCCAACAAAATATATAGTCAATTCACTTTACAGTATATTCTGTGAAGAGCTGTGAGAGATGTCTTGAAGACGTGATAAGGCGCTATATCAAATGCAAGGAATATTATTATTATTTTGTTGCCTTCTGTTGAACTCTGTTGTATCATTTAGTAAACCCTCGCCACTGGCTTGTCTGATCTTTGGTTACATCACCACCTTCTGGTAACATTGAGACAGTGCATTGGTTGGATGGTCCTGTACTTGGTGGAATTGCTAGCAACTATTGTCAAGGAGATGTTTGTTTGTACATGACACAAATGCTTGTAAAAGTCAATGCCATTGGGTGTGTTTATTATATGTTAACAGAATGAAAGGCAAGATTTTTTTATCTTGTAACTTCAAAGCACTACTGCTCAGAGAGCAAGCAATTTATTAGTGTAGGCAGTTCATCTTGATGTTAATTCCAGACTGATTTTGTTCTATTGCTTCACAATGTGCGTAAAAATATTTAAAGTAAAACATAGAATTACATAACAAACATGCAAACAAACCATTTGGCCGAGGTTGAGCATGTTAGTGTTTATACTCCATGTAAGCCATCGCCTCTCCCATTACCTCTCTCTACCCTTCTCCAAACCAATTTTAAGCAGTTTTGTAAAACTGGTAGCAGATTGATATTTACCTCTGTCACCCTGCCTGAGTGTAGTACTATGGATGAACCCACATGTTCACCATCACTGTGATATGAACTTGCCTGAGCTGTAGCTGTCCTTAATGATCCAGCATCCACAGGAGTGAAGTGACTAATGTTGAACAGGGTCACCGCTCTTGGATTATTTTTTTAAAAAATAAATGAATGATCATTTGTACTTGCCACTTGCTTCATTTTCCAATTAGCCTCCACCTTCATCTTAAACTCCAGACTATCAGAGACAGAAGTATATAACAATAATAATATAATAATCCTTGCATTTGGTATCATGCTTTATCCCATCTTCTAGACATCTCAAAAGTGCTTCACAGAATATACTGTAAAGTGAATTGACTGTATATATGTACCATGCTTCCTCTGCTCAACTCTAGTCATGTTGTGACTTGTTTCTGTCTGTGCAAATTGGTCAGATGTTCAGGTTTCATTAGAATTTTTTTCAAAAGCAGATTAAAAAAATTATCTAATGCTGTGGCTGATATAAATTGAACACGTTCAAATCTAAAGTCAGTTATTATTCTAAAAGTAGCCTTGACAACATGTTGCATTTTAAAACCCATTTAATATTCATTGGACATTATGCATGGACAGAGGCTTAATCCCAGAAAAGAATGACCTCTTCACCCAACAATATTCTTGGTCACATTCATATTCACAGAACAAACCTCTGCCACCAATCAGAGCAGGGATTGAAGCAGATCTCAAGTCTGTACAGCTTCTATGCACTCCTCCCTCCTTGCACAACTCAGACATGCCCATCTTATTATCCTACCCGCAAGGAGGTTAGAACTAATCCATGTTGTTTTTCTCTCTGTGTTGCTTGAATAGAATCACATGGACCCCTCCAGCAATTTCTCTCACTATCGAACAGCACTACAGGGAGCAGCCCAGCGATCACAGACAGCACACAGCAACCGCGAGAAGGTACAGAATCCATCACAATGCAGTCGTGATATCAGAGAATAAAATAAAATGTCATGATTCTCCTCTTCCAATTTTTCTATTAAAATTAGTAAAATATTTATTTGCAAACAATCGCAAGGTGGAAATAAACTGTTACCTTTTTTTTTTTCAGGTTGTAATTCCAGTTTTTAATCTCTTCATCAAAGACATTTACTTTCTCAACAAAATTCACTCAAATCAGCTACCAAATGGACAAATCAACTTTAAGGTGAGCATATCAGCACCAAAATAACAACTCCCAGTCCCACATCAGGTAGGCCACCCCATAATTTGGAAAGGTAAAAAATGTGAAAATCTTTCTTTCTCCACAGAAATTCTGGGAAATCGCCAAACAGATTAGTGAGTTCATGATGTGGAAACAAGTGGACTGTCCCTTTGAGAAGGACAAGAAGATCAAAAACTACCTTACAACAGCCCCTGTTTACACAGAAGAAGGTAAGATCTCTTGACTATCTGAATGTACTTGAGGAGGTTGCAAAAATTGGAAAATTGAACCATTTTACACCACTGACATCCCTCACAATAAAATCGAAATGTTATAGTAGTTAAGAAATCTAACTAAATCAAACATGCAAATAAACTCCACATGAGAATGTTGAGATTCAAAATGAATAGGAATGGCTGTAATGTTCCTCTTTCTTTATTTTCCAGCTCTCTACCTGGCTTCATTTGAGAGTGAAGGTCCTGAGAATCATATGGAGAAGGACAGCTGGAAGACGCTCAGGTAACATTTTTCATTATATCTGACTTATTGACGAAAGGCTGGCATTAATTATGTCTAATTCCTCTTAAGAGAAACAGTATTTAATTTTGATTAAAGAAACAAGCCGAGCAAATCATAGGTGATGTAATTCTAATATTAGATATTTTAACTGCTAAAAAGATATAAATGAGAAGTGCGTAAAGCTGCTCCAAAATGAAGCTTCATGAGATTTTGACTTGCACGAGTCTGGGCACATTAATGAAATGGAAGTTTTTAAAGAAGATTGATCATAGCTGTCTGCTTGTTTAAAACTGGGCAAAAGTATGGCAATGTTTATTTGAATGATTCATATATAATAAAGCATTCCTAACGAACTGCTTGTCTCTCTCCTGGCAGGGCCACACTGCTGAATAGGGCATGAAGAAGGCAGCCTGCATATACCAGACATTGCGTATCATTTGCACTGCAATCGATTAGAGCCCCAGTTGGAAGCCTGGCACTTGATTCGGACATGTTATATTTTATTTCTAGTTTTTTTTGATTTGCTTGATTCGGGTACGGATCGTGACTGTGTAGAGAAAGTGACCAAGCAAAGCAAGGGATACTGATCCCCTAGCTGGGACGTGTGGGTATCTCTATTCTATAGACTTCACAAACAACATTGTGCTTTCACTTAAAGACACTTGTAAAAACAAAAAGAAGTCGAAGAAAAAGTTTTTTTGTCATGGGGGCAGGACCCTTTAATGAACAAAGGCATCATGAGAAATCTCTGGCTACTGTTTCTCTGGACTTCAGTAGAAAATAAATAAGACAATGGCAACATGTGGGAAATTCCTTCCACTTATTTGTTTTGGAATAACTCACTGCTTCTAAGAGAGAGATACTTACGGGTATAAACAATGCTGGCAAGGTAACATTGCACTGGACTGAAATCTGTTGCACTGTCTTTGGGAGGGGGAAATGTTTAGCAGAATTCAAGCAAACTATATATAGATTGTCCTGCTGGAGTAACAGGCATCTATTCCAGCATATGGAATGTGCACTGATTTGTTTTATGCTGCAGCCTGTCGACAATATTTTAACTGTTTTGAGGCCTGAAGATCATTCCATAGTGAAGTGTGCATTGATTGTTTTACATTACAGAATATAGTTCAGAGATTTGTTGTTCTGCTGGAGTGAAGGACCCTTTTCTGCCTTTGTGTTGAGAGTGTGCACTGCTTAACAAATTATAGAGCAAGGTTTGGACTGTACCACTGGAATGGACTTCGCCCTTTTGGAGTGTGCTTTAATTGTTTTCCATTATACCCTGGTGTGTACAGTAGTGTCTCTTGGAGTAGAGGGTCCCTGTTCTGCCATACTGGAGGGTGCATGTTGCTGCTGTGACAATGATCTGACTTTGCCTCTTTTAAAAATAAATGATTTATTTTTAATGTGTGTAATTTTAATAAACAATGAAGATGTTTTAATAAGAAAATCCACGCTAGACTGACAAGCTCTTAAACAAAATTTCCACTCACTTCTTAAGATTTCCCAAAGGTTATTGTATAGAACTTTGCTAAGTATATTGTGCTAGAATCCTCTCCAATGTTATAAAGTTGATCATCTCCTCTTCCCCATTCTCTATAAAGTGACTGCAATTCTGCAATGAAGCAGGATGTGCTGCACAACACACTATATTCTGTTTAAAGGAAGTATCCTGATAATGTTGGCTGGATTTTAACCAGGTTTGAAGAGAGATGACCACATTAACAATAGCCAGGTGACATAATATCTGCTGCAAAAATAGTTTTACTGCAAGATTTATATAAGATAAAACAAGCACTTTCCCTGCCAGCCAATGAGTGCCTAGCAGTTTTCTGAAAAAGTTATTTCCAAGACTCTGCCTCGATCAAAATGCTAAGAGTCCAGTGACAGTGGCCCCCCTTCAACGGTAAGGTTAAAACCTTCAACTAAGGTAAAAAGCACAAGTCCAAAAATTTGGCAGTCATTTTGTTGTTTGGCTTGACAGTATAAATGTTTTATGGGGTTTTGTTTGCACATCTGCATCACTGGCACACATCTGTACACCTCCGTATGGCAGTTGAGCGGCTTAATTATTGACTTCAATTGTCATATTGAATAGGGGAAGGGATATTATTGCAACATCTCAAAGGACTGAGGTTGAAAAAAGGATGTTGTATATATTGAAAGCCTTTTCTTTGAAAGCAGCATGTTTTCTCACTACAAATAAGACGAGGCTCCTAATGATTTGATTTCTCTCGAGCTTCTTCCTTACAATTAGTTTTTAAAATGTGCAAGCTAAATAATTAATTCCATTGAGTCACTAAATTCCTTTCTTGCTGAATCTTAATTTTTGTTTAAAAAAAGGTTACACGTGCAAATTTCACATCTCTTTAAAGTAACAAAGCTGACCACAAACCTGCGTGTGCTGTTCAGTGAGCCTCACTTGTGGAGACTCTTAGCACAAATTAGGATGTATCCTCGTCTATTTTGCAATTTGAGGCATGCAAGCAATTTATCGGAATATAAAAAGAGACAAAAATCAACCCACCTGATGGACTGGGAGGACCCTTCTTCTGCTCTCCTGTAAAAGCGCTTTCTTCTCTTCCATCTTCCCAATTGAAAAAAAACAGAACTGCAAAATGAATCTTTCATTCATTTTGTTCCAAAGCAATTCCTTAAGGAATTACTCATGAATGCATTAAGAACCATTGATAGTGGAGCACAGTGTAAGTCTGTTAACGTTTTATCCATTGGTTTTATAAAGATACAGTGACAGAAAATAAATTATGTGAAAATAATAAATGTTTCTTCTTTTCAATTGACATTTCCAAATGAGCTTTATCTTTGGTATTAAGAAAAGTTTATTTATGGAATGAAACAGATTGTTAAAACTCTGCAGTCATCCCTTAGTGAATTGTGACTTCTTTTAGAAACATTTCTGTTTGTGTAAACTCACTTGGTATGGGCACCACTTCAAAAGGAAAATGCTGGTTGGTAAATTTACCAAAGAATGGAAATGATTTCCTACTTAAGTGTTCTGCCTCCTTTGAAGTTTTTGTTAAACTACAAAACTGAGATCCTACAGAACTGAACTGAGACTTAAACAGTGTAATTTTAACACAGGGATACAGGGACCAAGAACCAGCACTAGAGTGTTACCGGTAGCTGGAATGTAGAGTATGAATAGGTGCTGGGGCTGGAGTCTTGACTCGAGACGGCGACAGAAAAATAATCTGAGGCGGAGTCAGGGTCGGTTGGAAACAGTGTGGGAACCTGAGGAGGAGGTAGATTCAGTGATCAAGTACTAAATGTCCAGATTAAGGCTCACGGGTGGTGGAGAGCAGCAGAATCTTTCCTGTGTATTTGGCTATGCTAGAACTAGCCTGTGCCATTCTAGAATCCCATTTATACATAAACCAGCTCAACTGTCTCATTTCATTGTCACCTGGGAAAGCCACAAACCAAACGATCAGGGAATGTGCCCATCTCCCTGATGTGGTTCATCACTGGACCCTGGAGACCCCTTATGGAAGGAAGGTCATCATCATCATCACTAGTGAATGACTGTTCATTCACAGGTTAGTATATAAGCCATGGAGTGTACAAGGTACCCTTTACTCTTCCATCTGTTTTTACTCTATCAAGTGATGCCCTTGTTGATTTGCGTGGACCCCCAGGAGAAAAGTGGCAGCCTCTACAGTCGGAATATCTCACGGAGGAGCGTACTGGACATAGCGTTCGTCTTGTGGTGCTACAAGAATCACTATAGCTTCTCCATCTACCAAGTGAATGGCTACGGGTGCTACTGCGGAAGGGGAGGTGATGGCATCCCACTGGACGAGTTCGACAGGTGCTGTTTCACACATGATTGCTGCTACGACAGGGCACTACACACATCATGCTGGAAGGGAACCAGCATCTACCTGAAGCCAAACTATTCCCAGTGCAAACTAGGAAGGGCCGAGTGCCCTGAGTGGTCAGACCCCTGCTCCAGTGACCTCTGCCTCTGTGACAAGCAGTTTGGGGAATGTCTGGCTATAGCTACATTCCACCACAATTACAGCAACTACCACCACAAGTTGTGCAGTGAACCCAAGCAGAAATGTCCACATGAGGAGAA
The DNA here is from genome assembly GCF_018977255.1 of Callorhinchus milii. Classification (NCBI taxonomy): domain Eukaryota; kingdom Metazoa; phylum Chordata; class Chondrichthyes; order Chimaeriformes; family Callorhinchidae; genus Callorhinchus; species Callorhinchus milii. Next base: position 15,582,809 of record NW_024704748.1, on the reverse strand, counting down.
GATCAACATGGAGGCAGACACAAGAAAGTAAAGATCTCTGCCTCAATCTGAAATCATTATTTTTCTTTCCCCCCACTCTATTTACATCCAAACATGCACATTTTTACCAAAGGAGGCATTTCTCCTCAAACTTTCTGTAGCTTCAGACCTGGGAGTGATATGAAGTCGCACAGTGGTTGGGAGGGAAGAGCTCAGTGACACTCACTGCCTTGGCGGATATTTAACTGAGGTTACACTCAGTGGAGGGATTTGGTTGATGATAAATACAGCTTCTCAGGTTACAGAGGTTCTCAGGCTTTAGGCAGTTTGAATACTGCAGAATAATACGATGAGCACCGATAATTTGTTTTCATCCTGCAAAGTTGCTCTCCTCAAACAATTCAGAGGCATGGTGGAAAACACCACAATACAAGTCACCCATCCTCTAGCTGAAGGAAATTAAAGTGGTGGCAGAGACACACGAGAGTCTGAGAATTTAGGAAGGGGGGAAAAAGAAATAGTAGTAACTAAAGCAGTTGATTCACTCTGAGACTTGTTGGGCATCCATGCAGAACATTTCTACTTGACTCCCTATCAGCCGGAGTCGGTTATACTTCAGAAAAACAAGTTGGCAGAGTTGAATCTGAGCCAAGATCCATGAGTGAGATAAAGGACACATATTAATGCTATCTCTTTGGTTCACAGCCATTGTGCTACTGGGTACAAGAATGTAGTAATGCAAAATATAGCAGAACAGTTTGGGAGAGCAATAAAGCAATGGGTGGGGGGTGGGCAGAGGTATAGCAACATCACAATAGAAATCTTTCAAGCTAAGCAGCCTGTTTTTGCAAAAATAAGATGCAGTGGGAGCGACAAAGTAATCCATTTCACAATTGTGGAGAGAATAGCTAGTTACGTAGAGGTAGTGATGAACTTCTTCCATTAAGCTGCTGATTTACCTCTAGCACGACAAGGGATAATAGAGGTTGTTATGCGAAGCTACAGGAGACGCTGATAGATTTAATCCTTCATATATGCAGTTGGTATATTACGAATCTTATCCGAGACTTAAAGGAGCAACTGACCTTATTTTATTTGCAGTTTATTTTCAAATTAAAGTATTACATTTGCTCCAGAAGGTGTCAGCCTGGCTCAGTTGCTAGCACTCTGAATCACAAGGTGGTGGGTTCAAGCCTTACATTGGGACTTTGAACTCCCATGTCTAGGCTGATAGCACAGTGTTGCTACATTGCTGGAGGTCCTTCAGATGAGATGTTAAACTGAGATCTTGCCTCCTGTCCAAGTGGACATTAAAGATTCCACTATTCAAAAAGAGAAGGGAATTTCCACTGGTGTCCTGACCAATCCCAGCTAAAACTATTCACTTTATATTGTTTGTAGGACATTGCTCTGTGCAAATGAGCTACCACATTTGCCTACAAAATACAAAATCCTGTGAAGCACTTTGAGACATGCTCCTGATATGAATAAGCACATCCTCACCAATAAACAGAACAAATCACAAATCATGTGTAAGGATTATTAATACTTCAAAACAGTTTAATATTAAGTTGGTATCACAATGTGCTTGTACAGCACTGCCCTGTTGAACTCACATTTTTTTTGGTAGTTTGAACTTGCAACTCTGAGTGTAAGCTTCCAAAGGAAATTTTTAACAATGTGTAAATAACTAAGTGATTTTCCTGCATCTGTCCTGCCTGACAAGTGAAGGGAATGGGTGGAGGTAGGCTTGAAGGTAGCTTCACCCATGGGATGCAAAGCATTGCTGAATTTAGACCTGTAGCATTTACGCAGATCTCTTGAGAGTGTGCAAGAGCACAAGGTATAAAGATGCAGCCCTCATTGATAACCTTTTCTTGAACACCCCCCCTCACACGATGCTATCAGTGAGTGGAAAAACGAGCAGGCAGAACATGTGCCTGTACTTTCTGCCACCATTGAAAAGCATATTTTTCAAGCCTCTCATTTCTTACATCACAAAGCTGTCAATCTCAGTCACACCATGTGACCAAAGCCCAAGAGCAAAAAAAATTGAACAGTACCTCAACTGCTCTCCAGAGGCAATTCCAAGTGGTAATGAGAGCGCTCTGGCAGTCAGCTGCACAACACAATAACATTAGGATGCAGTTGGTGAGTGGCCCATTGGGAGACCAGTAACAACTGGGAAAAGTAAAATAAAAGGACTCGTATCCTCACCAATAAACAGAACGAATCACAAATCTACTGAAGAAACAGATCTCTCATAATCAAAGCATTTCATCTCTCACTGCCTTTCCCTGATGTTATTTCATTTATTTTCCTGGTGATTGCTCTGTCTGTCTTCATTCCCTTCACACTCTCTCGATTTTACTCACCCCTCTCTGATACATTCCTTCCAATCCACAATCCGTTCCAATCATTCTCTCTGTGGACACCTCCTCACACTAAGTCTATGCAGCCATATGTTTTTCAGTAGACAATCGTCTATCCACCATGAATCGAACATAAAAACCTAGTGCTTGACTGCTAACAAAACTAATACAGTAACATGATTTATAGCCCAACAGCTGTGCTCCAGTATGTTACTACAAGATAATGAATAACTTGTTTCAACCCTGTAAAGGGATTACAATTATATGAGTGTATAAATAACCAAGTATCTCTCCAAAAATGGGCCAAATAGTGAATCATCTAGTTTATAGTCATACACTTTACTAGCCTAATGTTGATTTCCTAACAATCAGGCAGGACACGCAATCTGTTCCGAGTCCTGTGTCAATGCTGTTGCAGTGTGGAATGGAACAGTGCCAGTGGCTCAACCTCTGTGCAATGCTTAGGGCATCTTGTGGCACCAGTACATTCATTCCCACGGCCTTTATCTGGCCAGAGGAGGCACCAAGTCACACAAGCAGGTCATAGCACAACACAGCCAGCTTCCACGCTGCTTGGAAGGGACCAACAAATCACTGGTTAGCAAGGGTCAAAGACAGTGATTTCACAAATCAATCATGAATAAACAAAATAATAGCAGAACACTTTGCGAATGGGGCAAATGCAATCGCACAGACAGGTTCAAAGTCATGGTTCAGGATCTTGGAGTTAGGCAGTCGGGGGAAAACAGACACCCGGGCCCTTTCCACAAGGAAAGTGATTTTTTGGGGACAGCCGAGTGTCTGACACATGCGGAAACCCATCATCATCATCCCGAATTACCCCAGTCCTTGCCAGCCTGCACTGACTCCCTGTCCCAGAGAGGATCGATTTCAAGATCCTCACCCTTGTCTTCAAATCCCTCCACACCCCCCTATCTCTCTGACCTCCTCTCTCCTCAAAACAGTGCCCATTGCCTTTGTTCCTCCGGGTCTGGCCTCCTCGTCCCCCGAGTCTTCCGCCCCACCCTCGGCAGCCATGCCTTTAGCCACTATGCCCCGAGGCTCTGGAACCCCCTTCCTCACTACCTTCACCTCGCCCCTTCTCTTCCTACTTTCAGGTCTCTGCTGAAGACCTTTCTTTTCGACCGTGCCTTTGGTCACCTTCCTCCCCCTCCCCCTGGCTCGGCCCTGGGATCCGTTACTGTGAAGCGCTCTGAGACGCTGTCCGGCATGGAGGACGCTATATGAATCCAAGTTGTTGCTGTTGTTATCATGCTTAAGAGTATTCAAACCAAGCTGAGATTTCCATGGCTCCCACATACACATGGAAATCCCAGAGACAGATTGTTGGAATGGAACACTCTACCCATGCGGGTGCAGAGATAACAGGAGCTGAGTGGGATGACTCCCTTACCCCCAGTGACTGGTCTGCCCTTCCAGGATAATCAGCAAGGGAAATAGCTGTCCACTGTGCTCGTGAGATCAGCTGAAAGTCATGGCGGTCAACACACAATTAGCAGACAGCTGGGAGCGGTTTATTTGCATCTCCTGTCTTTGGGGAGGGAAACTTAAAAAGGAGAATATATTATATAGTTTATATATTATATATAACACATATACAATATATCAAGAAAATACGATTTCATATATACATATATGATATTTCAATAACTGCAGACACACAAAGGAATTTGAACTTCAATTGAAACTTTGATTAAAAACAGTTCCTCGGGCTTAAACCTTAATGGAGTTTTAGCTTCAAGAATTGACCAACAACTACCACATCAAAGGGTGCAAAGTGTGGGCAGCTCCACATCTGTCACTGACTGAAAATTAAAATGCAATGAGATGCTGTGATTTGGTTACCTTGAGGCTGCTCACTGAACATGTACTTGCTACAGGAAACAAAAGAAATTACTGATACCAAAGTCAGTGGTGGTGGTTACATATTACTGCCAACCTACATTTTTTCACTTTATTGATAAAAACTAAACATGAGGAAATAACACATATTAGATTGTTGCAAAACATTTGTATTAATTTCTTCTTTAACAAAAACTGGGTGGCCCATTTGGGAGGAGCTTCCACTGCAGCTCCTAAACTCTCAACCCTCCACATATTAAAAAATCTGCCCAAGGAAAGGACTAATGGAAGTGTAAACTGTTTTTCCAATTACTCTTAAAACAACAAAAAAAGCATTGAAAATACAAAAGTTCCTCTGTGCAACTTTCTAACGACTGGATGAACCTAATGAGACATGGCAAAGACTGTGATTATATTAGATAATCACCCTTGTGCCACAAAGCTCATCTTATAAATCACAAAGGCCATGGCTCCAGTAGTTTTATCTTACTCTAAAGAAATGTCAACATATAGTACCACTCATGTACCACAAGGTGGACCAGGGACTTTGTGTAATACTGTACTATGCAGTATTATTGATATTAAAGTCCATTGGCGCCCCCTCATGGGTAGATACAAGCACTTCAGATGCCTGGTTAAATCACATATAACAATCCTTGCATTTCATATAGCGCCTTATCATGTCGTTGAGATGTCTCAAAGCACTTCACAAAATATACTGTAAAGTGAATTGACTGTATACGTTGTGGGTGTAACCCAGCAGCAGTGTCCCACGAGTGATTTTAATTAAATACTGTACTAGCAAATTCACATTTACAAAGGTCCATTTATTGGAGGATTCCAAATAATAACATGAAATTCTCAATTATCAATATGTTCTAGAGTAACAATCTAGATTATTTCTCATATCTGCAGTGTTTCGCCCACAAAATGCAGTCAATTCACTTTACAGTATATTCTGTGACGCTCTTTGAGACTTCTCGAAGACATGATAAGGCGCTATATCAAATGCAAGTATTATTATTAAATCTAATCTAATCACCAAGATCAAAAAATTGCTTTTGAAGCTGTGCTTTTTTTTAAAAAAAAAGTACCTCTTTTGCAAAGGGGGGGGCAAAGAGAAACAATGAATTTAAATTTCAATTTAAAAAAATAAGTAGCAGTGTCTGGAGTTACTAATTATCTTGTTTAAAAGAATCTCGGTGAAGATCACGAATCATGAAAAAAGTTGCACGGTGGAAAAGCTTTTCACAAACAGTTAATAAAATGGCAGCTGCTGGTTTCACACTTGATTCCATTTTTAAATGTGCTTGTTGGTAATTATTCAGCCTAATTATAAAAACAGTACGAACAAGCTGTAAAGTAGAACTTGTACTCAGAACTCATGCTGTGTTGCAGCACTCTGTTCACTGCCCTGTAAGACAAGGTGCATTGTTTTCAAATCAGTGAAGGCAACAGAATTTGCTCAACTTTAATTAATGCCTCGTCTGAAGGCCCGGAAGTCTTCTCTCCATCTAGTGCAAACTTCTGCACGTTTTAACGAGGTGCCTTAGTGCAGGGAGAGCCAACGTATACTTAACTACTTCTGACTTAAACAGATTTTTCTCTTACCGGTATATTGAAATGGGAACCACTTAGCAGGCTGACAGTCATGAAAATTGGGACTCCGGGAATGGTTTCACCCACAAATATACAGTCAATTCACTTTACAGCATATTCTGTGAAGTGCTTTGAGACATCTTGAAGACGTGAAAAGCACTATATCAAATGCAAGGATTATTATTATTATTATGGTACTGGATACATTTCTGCATGCTTTATAAGCATTGTTAGGTTGAAGTGCAGTGGTTCCCACACGCTGAGTTTTCAATCTCAGTCAGAAGTACAGATAAAAGAGTAAATGTTTTTCACTGGAGAGAAGATCATGCTGAGCCCCCTCCCGCATGCCTGGGAACCAGTTCACAGCAACACTGACAAGAGATATAGAAGCATCCTGGCACTGACAGCATAGTAGGGAATACCAGTCATTGTCAATTGCCCTCTAGTCAGGTCACATCTTCTTTGCTCAATTGCATCATCTTGCTCTTAACATTTCATGTCTTCCTTGGTTTCCATGGTTATTTTCTATTTACTTGTAAAAGCAGCTAATGACAACACTAAAAGAAACAGTGCTTCAGCTTTTATTTAAACATTGAGCTTGCACCCTGCCTCAAACATCCATCAGCTCTATTTACCTTAGATTTGAAATGAAAGTGCACATGCAACACCTTCCTTATATATAGTGCTCACAGACAAGATTCTATCCCTGTATTTATTTTCAGAGGTGTAGAAGGAATTAATGAAAAATGACCAAGGTAAGCATAATAAGACCTTGTTTAAATGATTGCATCTCAGTCGCTGATAGAAAGACGAGGATTCTTTTCTCCTTTAATTGTGTACTGTACTTTAGTAATGCCGTCGACTCCTCTTTCTCCATACCCCAGCAACAACTCCCTATTACTACTGGATTGTGGGAAAGAAAGCAAAGTTTCTGCTTGTTAATAATACTGGCTGTGGTTACTAATAACCAGATATAGTGAGCAATAAAATTATGCCCCAGAGAATATGTAACAGTCCCACTTTCTGCCAGTAATCTCCTCTGCAAAACAATTTAATTTATATAGCGCCTTTCATATTGTGAGATTGTCTCAAAGCGCTTCACAGTGTTGATGGGTATTCAAGTTGGGGGTGGGAGCCAGGGGGTGGGGGGGAGGGGGAACGAGGACCAAAACCATGGTCGAAGAGGTGCAAGAGGTGTGCCTTAAAATAGAGGAGGGAGGGAATGAGTTAGAGGGACTTTGAGATAGAATTCCAGAGAGAGAGGGGCCAGATTTAGTGGTGCTTGAAGACTTATCTTCACTGAAATAAAATTTTGCAAAACTACAATTTGACCACATCTGAACAATGAGCTGAGACACAACTAGTCTGATAAGTTTTTAAAACTTTAACAGACACCATGCCAATAGACATGAAAGTTAAAAGCTGCTTGAACATCTCAAGTGTCCTAAAAATACTAAAATCTGAAGGTAAATTCTGTAAGGCATGATTTAATAGCATTAGCAGACTTCGGCAATGCTTTATCAAAAAAAGGCTAAAAGACTGACAGAATCAATTTTCAGTAACTCAGACCATTTAACTTGAAGCTGTACACCTGTACCTACTTAAAGAACTACTTAAAGAAGTAAATGATATGAATATTATACAGAGTTCCAATCCTCCACAGCGAGGCAGAGTTCTGCAGTAATGTATTGCTATGTATGACGTATAATTTGCTGCATTATTTTCAATCTTCTTCCCTCTCAATTCAAAACATTCCATCTTGATCAGCATGACAATTACTATCATGATTCTGCTTGTCTGATGTAGTTCTTTGAAGTTATTATTATTTATTTTAAATGGTCTCATGAACCTATGCCATTGGAAAAATTGCCTGCCAAAGTCACGGAAAATAAAACCTTACCTCTCACTTGGGAAGGAGGGGAATTGGAAATGCTCAGGAAATAACAGTCCAAGACGTGAGTGTCAACATATTTTCTTTGTTACTCAAGATACACCATTGCTTTTGACTATTAAACAAATAACCTCAGGTCTTGCTGCAGTGTGCTGCTGCCATAATCCACTGACACTGTATACAAGGCTCAACACTGTTTAGGCTGAGGTGTCATAATTGAAATACGATTTCCATGGTTACAAATGGTAGGTGCACCTGTGAGACATGGTTTTCAATGTCCTATCTGCATAAATGTCAGTCACTGTCCCACTTAGACTGCAGGTCTCAGCTCTTGTCGTCTTTCACCAAAACATTCTTGTGTAACTTTAGCATCTTCCTTTCTACTGTCAAAGCCTATATAAAAAAAGCCTGGAAACACAGCAACTGTGGTGTTATTTTGTAAATAATAAATGACGCTTTCTTTTCATAGCTTCTTATAATTCAGTTAAGTGTCAACCTGTGCTAGCGCTTTTCTCTCTGAGTCAGAAGCTTTTGACACAATCTCCACATCAGGACTTTGACTGATAATCTAGGTTGGCATTGCTGAGAGAGTGCTGCATTGCCAGAGCTGCCATCTGTCAGATGTGATGCTGAACAGAGGCCTCATCTGCATGTTCAGGTGGACATTGAAGATTTTATGGCACTGTTCAAAAAGAGAAGGAAGTTTAACCTGGTATCCTGGTCAAGAATCCATAGGTAAAAAATGTATTTTCTTTGTAACTTTTTGTGGGATAGTGCTGTGTGTAATTTGGCTATCGCATTTGCTTGCCTAAACAAAACTAGTCCTTACACTTTGCAGAAAACTGTGAAGCGCTCCTAGATGTTATGACCTGATAGGCGCTATATCAATTACAAGGATTATTATTTAAACTAAAAGGCACCACCTTTCTGTGCTATGTATGCACAATCTTGAACTGGTGCTCACAGCTACTGAGAGAGCACAGACCTGGACCAGCAGTGACTGAAAAGGGGGAGGGGGAAGTGAAGAAAAGCTGGCCCAGGGTAGAGGCTAAGCGGCTATTTCTTGTGAACATAGAAATACTTGTGGTACTTGGAAGCTGTGATATAGGCCTTTAACTGTGAGTGTAAACAGTATGCTTTAAAATGCAGCCCTGATGAGATGTAAATATGTAAACTTGCTGTGTAACTAGAGACAGTAAACAAGAACAGCAACAGCACACTGTAAAACATCCATTTAGCCTGCTGTGGTCCCCACAGTTTGATACGAGTCTGGTGGAAACTGCAAGCATTTAGAAAAACAGGCGTAAAGCGTTCTCCAGCTCAATCAGGAGTTTCACCGTCAGTTCTGTAGGCTTGCTTCCGGAGATGGGCCTCAATCTCCTCCCGGAAAACCAGCATTCCAAGATGAGCCTGCGAAGCCTCGTTCATGGCTTTTGACTGAATGCACATTCGATACTGCTCTGGTGTCAGCTCATCCGCACAATGTTTCTCGTGCCAGAGGTGGAAAAGGCTTGATATTGGTGTCCGCACCACAATCAGGTCACTGTGCAGGTACTTGCGATAGAGATGGACATCCTCACCACCCCAACCTTTCACATCTAAGTCAAAGCCGCCTGCAAAGAGAAAGCATGATAGTCAGCACTGCTTTCCTCAAAGAATATTTTCTTAGACCAGACTCAACATTGAAGCTCCATCATCTCTTGAGTGGCAGACAGGTCAACATACAACATGAATTCAGGAAATATCATATAGTCCTACAGCTTAGTGGTTAGAGCACTCGCCTCGCAAGCCAGAGACCTGGGTTCAATTGCTGGCAGGACGAAACCTTGGGCAAGTTTCTTTACTCCACATGCCTGATAATAATCCCTCAAGAAAAAGCAATAATAATTTGGTCACTCAATCCACGACTGTTTGTGGGACACTGCTGTGTGCAACTGTCTGTGTTTCACCCACAAAAATTTACTTTACAGTATATTCTGTGAAGCGCTTTTAGGATTATTATTATTACAGTATCATACCAGGTTCTTTCTGTGAAGTTATTTGGTAATTTGAACTGAAAGACACATACCAATGCTAAGGAAATCTGAGCGATATTGACAGGTCATTCCAAATCCAAAATCTCGCCAGAACCCAGAATCTTTTTTATGTACCTGTGCAAAAGGTTAAAAAGACAATGACATTTTAGAAAGTTTGTAACTTTCAGAAAGGTAAAATTTCATGTTCCCATTCCTGGATGGTGCAATTTTAGTAAAGAATGTAGCATTCTATCACTTTTTCTGTTACACAATAAAGCATATAGTGCTTCTTAGTGGCTGGTTTGGGAACTGCTCAAAGATATAAAGCAAAAGCATGCAGACAGTAATAAAACCAGGGATTTAATGCCCACATTTTGCAATTTGTTGCTAGTGTTTAATAGTATTCTTCGACTGGTAATGTGTATTAGGTTTCATATTCTCTTTGACCGTGCCTTCAGCTCCCCTCTCGACTCTCTTCCTCCTCCTCGCTCCCTCCCTTCCCTCCCCTCACCCTGACCATTTCCCCCCTCCTCTCTCCCTCCCTTCCCTCCCCTCACCCTGACCATTTCCCCCCTCCTCGCTCCCTCCCCTCCCCCTGACCATTTCCCCCCTGCTCGGGTCATGACCCAACTGTGCAGCGCCTTGGGACGTCCTCCTGACGTGAAAGGCGCTCTATAAATGGAATCTTGTTGTTGTTGTTGTTGATATGGCTCGCATTGTCAGACTGGTCACATTAGTAAGGGTTTCAGATCAGTTCAATCCACTGTAAGTTTTAACTGATGCGAGTTTTGTATTACTGTTACAAATGACAGATTCTCCTTCGCAATGTGCATTTCACGCTGCTACTTTACAGATTTCTCCTATGTGTGGAGGTTCATTCTATTTGCAGTAACAAAGCACTCATTTTAAAATCAGGAGCCTCCATCTCCCAATAGCTTTATGCCCAGGAACTTCCCCTAGGACCTATATTTGATCAAGTTCAACTCTCGTTCTTCCCCACTTTCCCCAAGTCAACTTAGGAATAGTTGAATTTGAAAATGGAAAAGCCTCTTCAGAGGTTGAGACTAAAACTCATGTTGCAAAACTTACAAGGGAAGTTTAAGAAAAAACATAATAGCATAACTTCAAATAACCTACTCACCAGTTGTTGTTCAATGGACGGTGAACCATCTAGGTAGGCATAGACGATAGCAGGATTGTATAAGCTGAACACAACTGGATAGAACACTTTTTTACCTGTAAAAAGATCATCAGTTTTACTGAATGCTACAGGTCTATTGTCTTAAAACAAATGAGAGCAGGTAGTGAAGATATTGACACCAACAGACATTCTGGCGAGTTAAGGTTAGTCGGAAAATTACTTCCAAAGAATCTAAACAAAATGCCAACAAACACATTTAGAAATGATGCTTATAATTTTCACTGATGCCTGCATGATACACAGTCCCACTCCCAATTCATATAACTAACCTAACTCTTAACTCTCAAAATAACCTTTTTAAAAATATTCGCTCACAACTGTAATCTTTATTACAACACAAGCGTCAGTGACTCACCAGGCTCTGTGTTTACCCGGCAACTATTGAGGAACTCAGGAGAGATATAGATATCGACATCACAGAAAAACATCAACACCTCGCCCTTATCCCAAGTCCGGGCACCCATATCCAGGCCATGCCCACGAGAAAACTCTTCAACCAATGGAACCAGGCTGTAGTTTTGAAAATTGGTTTCACTACCAAGAAATAAAAAAATAAAAGTAAATTTACTCCAATGAATTTTAAATCATTATCACTGGAGCTCCTATTGATGAACCTGGATTATCAATAGACATCATCTTTAACCTAAGATAGCCTACGATCACTTCCCCTGTCCCTTCTCCCATGCTCAGCATCCACCAGCAACCCCACCACTCTACTAACAAAACCAGAAGTCGCTGGGAACATTCAGCAGGTCAGACAACATCTATGGAGAAAGGAAAGTGAGTCAACATTTCGGGTCCACGACCCTTCATCAGAACTAGGGAATGTTGGGAGGGAGAGGCTTTTAAGGGCTAACAAAGAGAGGCGAGGCAGGGCAAGGAAGACCAAGGAGAAAATAGGGTTAAGGACGGGGGATGATGGGTTAAAGAGGTATTGATGCAAAACAAAGGGTGGGGGATTGCAACAAAGCAGGGGCATTGAGGTGTTAATATTGCAGAACAAAGTGTGTGGCGGGGGGGGGGGGGGGAATTGCAACAAAACAGACAGATCAGAGAGAGAAAAGGTGTGTCTGGAACCAAGATGATGTGGTAACAGTCACAGAAGAGGGGGAGGGGAAATGTGAGCTATTATGGTCTGAAATTGTTGAAATCAATATTGAGACCAGAGGATTATAAAGTCCCCACGACTCTACTCCTCTCCGAGACTTTATCTGCCATGAAGGGTGCTATATAAATGAAAGTTGTTCTGGCAAAGTATCTCAATGATCATGTCGACTGCTATTTCCCCACTCAACTCAACATAGCAGAGTCATATATGTCAATCTGTATCCATCCCACAAGTATAGCCAGGTCTATTATGGCTTGATTGATAACACTAGAAATTGTTCATTTTGTGTTAAAAATGGAATTATCCATTACAAACACTTTAAGGAAAAGTGTTTATAAATGTTAAGAGATCAGCATGTAATAGAATTGTTACAACAATTCACTATAACACCAAGGAACACTGCATTTTATTACATATGGTGGGTTTTGTACAGTTTTAGTGAGTGAGAAGCTATAAGATTCAATAAGCTATAACATTTTTTAACTACACATACACAAGCTAGATAACTTAGTCCAACACATTTAAGTTTTGATCTCTCCATAACTTCAGCAAATACGTCAATCACAAAGCCCCCACAATTCACAGGCAATATTGTGAACATTTTAATAAAAATGCTCTACTTATTTCACCTGGCAATGGTCTCCAGGATCCTCTTCACTTCATCCAATCCTTCCTGCCCAAAATAGACAATTGTGAGGTGCACAAACTTGTCCTGGAATATGCACACCTCCCTGTACAAAACAACATATCCAAGCTTAGATTTTATTTAAACTGGTGAGTAGGGATATAAACATCACAAACAGAGAGCTTGAGATACAAGGACACTAATTATACAAAAAAAGTGCAAATAATAACAAGAAAGAACATCTTCCTGTCACCCTAAAGAACCTGTAAACATCTGGAACAATCCAGGTGGGTTTACTGCAGAGTTAGTCATTACAACAATTATGCACATTATAGATGTGTACTATTGTATTATAAAACACATTTTTTTACAGAAATGACCTGTTAGCCAGGATTTAAATCTCTAAAACATCTATGAACAGATCATTTTGACAAGACTGTAAATTTAGAGTACTATTACCTGAAATTGTGCATGAACTGAGAGAAGGCTTCTGTCCTGCCAGATAAGGGGACAATGATATTAATGATTTGGTTCAAAGTATCAATTACTTCACTCTTGACTTTCATGAGGGGTCCGAATGGCCGGAAGAGCGTCACATGCTGGAATTCTTCCAGGAATTCCTTTTTGTAGAACAGCTCATACAGGGTCCCTTTGTCTCTCTCCGTACGATAGTAACCTGAAAGAAACAAAAAAAAATGAACAATAAAATGGAATGGCAAACGGAGATTTTGGTTTGTATAGTTAACGTATAGTTTGTATAATTAACATACAGTCCAAAATATGACTGATTCAGGCACCGATATAGACAGTCACTAGAACCTCTTTTATTTAAAAGCATAGCTAGTTGCTACAAGTAAAAGGATATTACCATTTTATTTCTTCTCTAAAAAAAATTGGTATCAACAATAACAATAAATTATACTTGTATAGTGCCCTTCATGTCGGAAGGCGTCCTAGGGCGCTGGACAATCAGGAGTTTTGAACCCGAGCTGGCAGTGGGAGTTGGGATCAGAAGGGAAGGAGGGCGGGAAGGGGGGAGTATCTTGATTGAGGTGCAGAGAGGTCAGCAAGCAACTGCCGCTGAAACTCCTGACATGGAACATCTGCTAAGTTAATAGGGCTGTGCGTTCTCACACATTTCATGCTAAGTTGTGCTGATTAACCAAGAGGCTGGTAAGGAGTTCTTGGTATCTACTATCCATCTTGTAGATACCCAAGGAAGCAGGGATCTTTCATTTGGCTCACGTTAAAATAAAGCAGGAATGAGTTGGGTGTTTCTAGCTGGACAAGCAGCTGAAAGTGCTACTCAATTTTAGCTGGTTAACTTCAACAGTAACCCACTCACACTCTATGGTCCTTGAGCCTTGTTTTTAATACTTTTTAGAATTTGTTAAGAAGAGTGTGTTCCTCTAGGAACAGACTGCATACACCAATCGATATAGGGATGTATATATGCATCTGGTTTGGATACTCTTCAGCATGATGATGGGTATCCATGTGTGTCAGACGCCAGGTTGACCAAGAAAATATGCATCTTTCCTTTTATTTCATCATGTTTGCTCCAAAAACTAGACTCCGAATTAATATTAATTCAGCAATAGTTCTATCCTCTGATCTAAAACCTATGGCTATAGTATTAGCCATTCATATACACATACTGTTTGTGTTTGTAGCACACTGCTGTGCGCAATTGGCTGGCGTGTTTCGCCCACAAAATATACAGTCAATTCACTTTGCAGTGTATTCTGTGGAGTGCTTTGAGATGTCTCAGTGACGTGATAAAGCACTATATCAAATCTTTGATTATTATTACTGGCTTCAAAGTTAATGTCTGTGATTCAGTGACAATGCTGTAAATAAATTCATGGTTTCAAATTAACATTACAATCTCAAGAGAGAAACGCATGAGGTTTAGGAAACTCCTCTGAATCTCTCATTTAAACTACCCTTTTACTTAACCTCTATAAACTCATATTTTATAACATATTATGTTTCTAATAAACAGAAACCCAATGCTAATGCTGTAAGACATACTCCAGGAATGTAACATAAAACCATATTCATGAGCCTTTTCCTAAATGTCAATTCCTTAAATAAAACAATCAATAAATCAACAGAAGATCATTTTGGTTTACAAAACTACAATCCAGTTTTTCATACCAAGGGATGAAAAGGACTATATCAATGCAACATTTTATGCTGTCAAGGAAGCTCTGGCTTCAGCCCTCAGCTTTCCACTTCTGCAGTATTTTCAATTGCAGAAACGCTCTAAAAAAGAGCCTGAGAAATGCCTTAAAGCTGTAATACCATAAACAAAGGTCACTTGACTAATGTAGCTAAATACATGTTCTATACTTTTTTTCTTACTTACAGAAATGAAATAAAGTGCAACTCTCACAAACCATAGTTATTTTTCCAGCAGAACTTCTTTAAACTTCAACTAAAATTACCGTCACATCATTACTGAAAGTAAGGTAGAATCTGGAAATATTTTTCATCTGAGAAGCAGTTGTAGAATTAATGCTCTTGGGAAAAGTACATTTGAGTGCAAAAATTAAAATATGTTCAGTCAGCAAATAAGGCTCAGCATCATTAATACCTAAAAAAGATTGAATGGCACAACTGGCTAATAGGTGGGACTGCAAAGTGGCTCAAATTAATAGCCTGGTTTTATTACCTGCCAAGCAGATTCTGTTCACGACTCAGCACCAAGATACATCTAAGATAAGTAACCGAATGTCTGGAGAGTCATGGGTTAACCATATAGGTACAATAAAACCAGTGTGTTCCTGCAATAACCTTTAGCTTACTGCAAGGTAATCACTATGCAGATATTTACTATTATCTTTGTGAAATACCTGAATTCCTTAAGTAGATTCCTGCCTTGTCATCAATGCTCTGCTATAAATTATACACGCTAATTCACAAGAAGTAACTTTCTTATCAAAATATCCATCAGACAATAACAGCATTTGATCTAGAAAATATCTGACGCTTGCCGTGTCAGTTAAAGTAAGTTTTCCTATGACTAAATCTAAACTCCATTACTCCTGATCAGTTACCCATTTCAACATATACTGTATTGCACTGTACCTTCAATGAAGTCATTCTCAGTGTAGGTGTGTTTCTGTATTCGTTCACCATCCTCTTCTTCATCAGGATTATTCAGTACCTCCAGTCCAGCCTCAATGGCTTCTGCCAAGTCATCCCTTCGATCTTTCCTCACCGGTTTCTCTTCAGGATGCCGGGTCAAACCCATCTCGAGCTGGTACACCTTCGTCAGAGTGAAGCTTTCAAAGGGCACGACGGCGTACTCGCTGGATAGCCTAGCACCAGTGGAAACCTCCGCCTTATCAATCTGTGAGTGCAAGAACTCAAGAAGATCATTCGGGGCATTTTCTTTGCTGTTCTGGGGTGCTCCACCATTCAGAGCTGGCCCCTTTTTCTCCTGCACAGATTTCAATTTCTCACTCATTTCTTGAAGTTCCTGCTTCAGCTGTGTGATCTGCTGCTTGAGACTTGCAGCACGAGTCAGATAGTGCTCCTCCTGTTCCTGCAGGAGAGCCTGATAGTACTCTTTGCCATAAGGCTTCCCTGGGACTCCGAGAAGGGGTGAGCCATTGTCTGGCCGAGGCGTACACTCCAGCAAGTACAAAAGGGAAATCAGACAAAAAAACAGAGCCAAGCCTAGCAGCAGCCCCCGTGTCCACGCCTGCACCAGAAGTCCTCGACGAGGCATCGCTACAATAATTAGACTTCCCTGGTCACACTTCTGCAGACACTTCTCATCACCTCATCGATGTAGAGATTACTTACGTCTAGCCAACTTCAGAGCTGCTCTGTATTAAAGGCAACGATGGATTGCCAAGTTCATTTCTTGCCAGTCGAGTTGCATCGTCATTCTCCAAAAACACAAAAATGCAATTGATGATTAATATTCTTGCGCTTTTGGAAAATAAAAGCCCCTAGAGAACATGGCAACTATTACCAACTTGGACCATAAAATAATCCAAACAGGAAGGATCGTGAGCCAGATTTGAATTCTAACAGTACTTAGTTTGGATGATTTTATTTTACTACATTATGGCTCTGTTCCTTCGGATCTGCAGTGGTGTTCAGTTGATTTCACATGAGGCCTCTTTAAAAGCAACTGGAACTCCATTGAATGACGCAACCTCAGCTTATTGGTATTAATCTGGATCCTATTAGGATCGAAGGCAGCAATTTAAAGCAAACCTGGGTGTCCATCAAGTTGCACACAGGCAGGAAAAACCTCAAAGAGTATCTGATCAAGAGCAGACCCACTGTATAGCTACTGTATAGCTATAATTATAGCTAATTATAATGGCTAGAGCAGGCTTTGTATGGCTTTGTACTGTCGCTGGACTCCAGCAAAACACTTAAAGGGTTTTCATCATGAGATATTGCTGAGTCAATAGCCTTTTGCAGCATTTCTTAAAACTGCTTTAGTTTTCTATGTTCAGGGCATCATATCAGTATGGCATTGGCTGCCTTCATGGGTTTAGCTTCCAAATGAAATGAGCTGCAGAGCAATAGGAAACAACAGGGGAGCCGACCTCCTGAAATTGAAGAGAAAAAAAAAAAAATTACCTCTAGAAGCAAAAAGGTCTCACACCATACCTCAAAGAAGCAAATGGAAACAGCTGAATGTACTCTGCAAACTCAACCCACCTAACACCTGGGAAATGTGTAACTGCAGAATAAGGAGAGGAAGGGTCAAGCTGCAAGATACATTGCATAATCAAAAGGTTCAGACATTGCCAGAGACCAGCACAGCAAGAGAACTGGGAGAATGAAATGTTACTTTCAATTCTCTCCAAGTCATTACCTCCTTTTGAAAAAAAAACTGTATCCTGCACAATGTGGAGTCCTGTAGCTCAGTGGTTAAAGCACTCGCCTCGCAAGTGAGAGACCTGGGTTCGTTTCCTGGCAGGGCAAAATGTTGAACAAGTTTCCTTACTCCACGCGGCTTTGTTTACATAGCAATAAGTAGGAACCCGGTTGTTAGTCAATTTGCAGATTGCTTTTACTTTTACTGTAGATTACTTATCTTTAACTTCATTCTTTATAGAAGATGCTAAATACAATGATCACCTGATACAATAAGTTGTATTTCAGGGCTACCAACCTCATAAAAACCATAGAAATGAAACACTTCTATGTTCTTTTATGCCAATGCTTTTAAAAAGTCTCTTGTTCGAAGACATGATTCAAGCAGGAATTATAGTCCGTTAACTAGCCAATGGTAATCTTAAACAGTCTTTAAAACCACTATGCAATTGCCCTCGATAGCTTCCCAACATAATTATCAACTTCAGGGAATTAGCTGGGTGTGTTACACTGCCCTTCATCGGAGACGACACTGATCTTCCTCCATTCCTAAGAATAACATCACATAAACATTGCCTATTTTGAAGATTTTAGTAAATCCTTAAAAAATTGTGTCTCATGTCCATTCTTACATAGTTCTTGTTGGTTATTCTTTTTTTAGTACCCTAAGTGGAATTATTCTTTTGACATATTTATGCACATTTATTTTCCAGCCAGTGTCACTGTCAGAGGGAAAAACGCTTTAAAAGCTGAAATGCATTCTTAGGTTTTTCATATTTATAACTTGTGGTGGGTTTTAGCACCTGCTCGTCAGTGTTTCCATTTCCTGCTGTCAGTGCTTCCACTTGGGTAGTAATCTACCGCACAATCTAACCAGGAATGACAACAGCTCTGAAGTTATATCCTTCTTCCCAGCTGCATCTACTGGTACTCTAGGGTTTAGCAGGCCAACCCAGGTGAACTCACCCCTTAGGACTCTGTGCCTTCCATAGTCTACAGTACAAAATTACATTTGGATAGCTCCTTTCACGTCGGGAGGATGTCCCAAGACGCTGGTTAAGATTGTCTAGTTAAGATTGCTCCCTCTCACTGAAGAGGGATTCTTCCAAACTGGTTTGTCACATTTCAATTTAAAAAAGAAAAATTGCTAAAGATGTAACAATTATTAATTCTGTAGCAGTTGTTTTTTAATGATGCTGCTGGTGACATATTGTGACTTAAATCCAAGAGAGGCTGTTCCAGATGGTCAAGTATCAGAGGCCCAAGGGGAAGGAAAGGAAAAAAAATGAAGGAGGAAACCCGCAGTGCACACCATTACTGTAGTACCAAGCTGGAACATTGACTCAAACCATCTATCTCCTCCCAATTAGGGGCCCAATTGTCGGGGTAGTTTACACAATTGGGTGGAGGGGGGACAGCAAGAGAACAAAACGGTTAAAATGAAGCAACTATTATCCACTATGTATATTACAAAGTATGGTCCTAGAGTTCAAAAGCTTTTGTATTTGTTCTACTTATATTTTAGAAGGGATTGCTCAAGAAAGCAGCCACAATTTGTGGCAATTGCTGAACAATGTATGCACCCAAATGGCTGGGCAAGATCCACACATGACTAGTCAAAAATGATACTGATGACCTACACAAGCAGACTGAGTCACTCAACTCATCCTGTGTGTTTGTGTCATAGCAGCCATGTTTCATAGAATTATAGAATTATACAGCACAGAATGAGGCGATTCGGCCCATCGTGTCTGTGTCAGCTCTTTGAAAAGAGCTATTCAAATCAATCCCACTCCCCCACGCTCTCCTCATAGCCCTCCAAACTTGTCCTCCCCAAATAATTTTCTATTTCTCTCTTAAAAGTTATATTGTTAACTCATTAACTGCATAAGGTTACTACTGAAGATGGGACTTCAATACTGCTAGCAATGCAAGCATAAACCACATTTTTGTAAAAGCAAATAAACCTGCATTCGGAACTCATAGGATTAAAGTGATCTTAAAACTCAACTAGCTCTACTCGTATACTTGGTACTGATATGAGGAGGAGGGTGGGGGGAGGGGTATATAACAGAGCAGTCAGTGCATTTCACTTCCAAGTAGTTTGTAGGATGCTCATCAAATCTTACCTATTGAAAGAAGTTTCCTATTTTATTCCAATTTTAAAACATATATTGTCTGGTTCACTGATCTCTTAGCTTGTAAACAAATCGTCCTTGCCACTATCACAAGATCACAATCTAAAATCCGATATTTAATACACTATATAAATAAAAAAAGATTGTTTATACAGAAAATCTATTCACCTCTCTATAATAATATTCCGAGCATCTGATACAGGGCCTTTCATGTCAAGACCTTGAGTGACTGTATTTGTTTTCTAGACGAACACCTCTGTCTACAGCTCTGTCTTAGTTGACCTCCACCACTAAGGGGTGAAAGAACATGTTGTTTATTTCAATATAGGATTTACTCAGCTAGCTCGAAATAAATCGTAGCCACAATTGTGTAAGAATCCTTATTGAACCGTTGAAAGACATCATCATTGTGATACGCTACTATTGTGTAAGAATGGTCACTTTTTATGTCTTTCATATCTGCTACCATTGGATGTTTGACCACAATACAACCTTTAGTGCACTGAAGTCTGAAGCTCTAAAGAGGCTTGTTCCCGAAATGCCACATTGCACATAATCAGCAGCTCTTTCCAGATGTTTGACTGCTGAGAATCTAATTGTTCTCAGGAAGTTTTAATTAGGAAACTAACAATTAAAAACATTTTATATGTAAACTGACAGTGGGGAGCCTACAGATTGCATTTAATATGTTCCATTTAATAGCTGGATGCTACCTTCAAGCTATTTGAGTGCACACATACAGGAGAAGAAAACTCCAGGGGTCAGGACATGAATGGCAATTACTTAAACCAAAATGTCTGCGAGATAGATTTGATTTTTCTCAATTTTATTTTCAAAATAATTTAATTTACTATATTACCTACACGAATTAAGAGCTGTCAAATCAGGAATATCTTCATACATAATGTACAGAAAGCACAGACATTAAAAAGTGTGACACCAGACAACCGTTAAGACTTTGTGAGGCCAATGCTATGTTCTTGATTCCAGCATTGCAGCAGTTGGTGTGATGGAGCTCACATGCCTAGCAGACAACTACAACAACAAAATTCCATTTGTATAGCGCCTTTCACATCGAGAGGATGTCCCAAGGCAATGGACAGTCAGTTTCGGAGAGTTTCAGGCGGTTTCAGAGGGCCAATAACAAAAGGACCAGAATCCAACTGATCTATTCTTCCCAAGGTCAGAGGAAAGTGGGAAAAATTTAGAAATATCTAATTTTTTTAGATAAGAAAAACCTTACATAAACCCTGGGAATACCCTTAGATATCTACTGTCTAACATTGGTATCAGTATGACTAGTTAATTTAACACATAGCACAAAGCACCCTTTTTTCCTGGCTTCTGTGCCCCGAATGATCAAAGCTGAGAGCAGCAAAACACCACCTCTGGATTAATCCAGGGTGTGCATTTCAATATTAATAATCCCTCCAAAAAAACTTTTGGTCACTCAAACCACAACTGTGGGACACTGCTGTGCGCAATTGGATGCCATGTTTCGCTCACAAAACATAGTCAATTCACTTGATAATATATTCTGTGAAGCGCTTTGCGATATCCCAATGACGTGATGAGGCGTTATATTAAATGAAAGGATTATTATTAAGACTGTGATTCAAGCAACATTCTCCAACTACAAGATCAAATCTACTGTCTAGTGTGCCTACGGTGCTGCCACTACAGTACACAACATTGAAAGGAAGCACTGACGAGGGTCTCTGATGGATGCACAGTCTTTGTTATAAAATGAGAAAAAGTACGCAGAAATAATAATCTCAGAAACTAAACTCAGTGGGTTAAAATTTCTCACCTCATTTAATGTTTAAAAAATCATATTTGCTTTCAATTTGGTTCAGAAAAAGCTAGAATCAGTGTTTTGTATTCCTAGTTTGAATTTCAGAGGTAAGGTTTTTTTTTCTCCAAAATCCTACAATGATTCTCTTAACTTGTTTTTGGCTGCATATCAGTCAAATGGCCATTTGAGCAGTCAGCTCTAAAATAATCATTATTATCAGACCAAGGCCATCGTCCTATTATAATATAAAACACACTCTTAAATTCTACCCTTAAGTAAGACTCTGTGAAGTACTTTGAGATGTCTCGACGACATGATGAGGCACTATATTAAATACAACGATTATTATATTATTGTTATATTAAAATTCAAGAAGAAAGTTTTATTTTAAGCACTACAGTATTTTAAAACTACATGGTAACTGGATTACTCTTCAGCCAGCTCTGAAGCCACTGGGAGAAGCCAAGGCTCCGATATGCTTTCATTATCCCTGAAAAACAACTTAATTATTGAAGTTTTGTTTCATTTGGTTAAAAAGTTGAATTAATTTCAAATCATTTACAAATGTAGACATGAGTGTTGGATGTTATTATTAAAACAAAATGCCCAAAGCTAGTAGTGCAAACAGAATCACAGATTAATGGCATCTGGAACACAGCCTGTTCAAAACTCTGAACTACAGGACTGTGCAGTTAATGAGCCTCTACAGCGTTTGGACTGCTAGAGTGAACCATCAATTATTTATTAATGCTAGTACAAGGCTGCACTTATGGCAGAAGTAAAAATAATTCTGCCAATTTCCCCCCTCCTCAGGTCCTCCTTTCCTCAAAGTATTGGACTAACTTGTCATACAAAAACAATAATAAATTGGTCATTTTCAATCTACGACTGTTTGTGGGACATTGCTGTGCGCAATTGGCTGCCGCGTTCGCCCACAAGTATACAGTCAATTCACTTTACAGTGTACTCTGTGAAGCGCTTTGGGACGTCCTCCCGACGTGAAAAGCGCTATATCAAATGCAAGGATTATTATTATTATTATACTATTGGGGTACAGTTACATGGTGCTAGTCACTTTCCAGTACCTTGCTCAAGTAGCCATTAGTCATTTGTGAGTCTTGAGAGCAAATGCAGGCAGGTGATTTGACAATCCTGTCCTTAACCCGAGTGTCCTGAGGCTAACTAGACCCTCACCTGCTTCCTGACATGGCAGCTAATTGCGCCACGATACTATAACAGCATAGACCAGAACACATCAGAAAAATTAAATAACATATTTTCTTATAAAAATAAAGTTTCTTCTTTTTGCAACAAGAATTAAATGGCTTATTTCATAAGTCAAATACATTTAAAAAAAAATAAGTGCAATATAAATGCCTGGCTCAGAACTCGACTACTGAGACTGTCACAGAGGGTTGACTCAATTCTGATATTCCATTGCCAAGCATGTCACACTGGAGCCATCTTTGCTCCAAGGAGACCCTCCCCTCCTCCCCTTTACCTTTCCTCCCTCCATCCCTGAGGCTAAAAGGTGAAGAAATCACAAGCTAAACATTTCAAGTGCAACTTGTTCACACGTGTCAGCTGTTGCTTTACTGACAGTGTAATAAGGGATTAGCTGAAGAATTTCAAAAAAGTAATCAACAGTCAAGGAATATTAACACTGAGGCAGATAGAAGATGATAATTGGTCCTAAATAAAAGAGAACTAAGCGGCCTGAATACCTGTTTCTGATACTGCTTGTTTGCCTTCAGTTTATTATATGCTTATTATATGTTTGCCTTCAGAAGCAAGAGCACCTAAGCAAGGAACCTATGATGTAAAGTGATCAAATTGTCCAATACCTCAACTTGAATTAAAGTTACTGTTTTCACAGTGAGTTATATCATGTCCAGAATGAAGTCACGTCCTTGCTGTTTGTTTCCTATTGAGCCACTCTGGGACACTCCTATCAGGAGTGCAAATGAATCTAGCTACTATGCAGGGAGATCTGACTCAAAGATCATTGCCAGTGCCTCAAGTCAATTAAAGTGAGCAGTATTAGTTTGGTTTAATTTTCAAATGTACCACGCCAATAAAGCAAGCACATTCTTGCAACAAGATCAGAAAAGCCAGGCCCTATTCTTGACAAAACAACAGACCTTTTAAACATTGTTCTGATTCTACCTGCCCTTTTAAGTATTATATATGTTACAACTAACTTGCTGCTACAGGGAAAGAGGGAGCGAGAGGTGCATTTTAAGCCCATAAGCATGCCACAAACTGGTCAATAAAATAAGAGATTTACGAGTTAACAGGGGAACATATCTGAACATATATGTTTACTGTTTCAATATGGACAGACATCACTGCTCTCAATTGCTACATTAAAAAGGTACCTTATCCAAATAGTCGTATCACCCACATATTAAATCCACCCTAATGAAGGCTGGCTCCAGCAAATATTCCTCTCACTTTCCAATCGCTTACAACACAGTCACAGCAAGCAGCTTGAACGAAAAAGGAAACAACGCACTATCCATCAGCGAAATTGCAAAATGTCTTGCTCAAAGCGAGCTTCCTCATATGTTTGTCATTAACGTGGGCACTTGCAATACAGACAGCACTGCTTTTAAAGCTATAAAGTTTGTCTTCGGGAGGAAGTGGCCATAATAGCTATAAAATCACAGGGGGTGGGAGAAGGGAGAGACGGGTAAAGAGAAAGAAAAATGGGAGGAGGTAAAGAGGAGAAAAGAGGATAGTGGCAGAACATCTGACAAAACAACTAAATCATGGAGGCTGGTTTCAGAAAAGTTAACATTCCTCTGGTCTCGGGGGTCTTATTCCAAATGGCTGGGAGCTGTATCAAAATGAAGCAGAATATTTTTTTAAATACATGGAAGCTAAAGGGTAGCAGCTTTATTATCCTTTCACATCAACCCCCCACCCCCACCACCACCCTTGCCTTGCAGACAGTATTTACAGTAAACACCCAGGCAATTCAGAGACCCGGGTCAGTAGATACCAAAGCTGAAAAAAATGCCAAAAAAAAGGTAAACAGTGGGTGTTAAAAAAGAAATTTAACTCCAGAATCCTATTCATAGCATGTCTTAGTTTCCTTACTCCACACAGAGCCTAATAATAATCCCTCCAAAAACAATAATAAATTGGTCATCTTCAATCTACGACTGTTTGTGGGACATTGCTGTGCGCAATTGGCTGCCGCGTTCGCCCACAAATATACAGTCAATTCACTTTACAGTGTGTTCTGTGAAGCGCTTTGGGATGTCCTCCCGACGTGAAAAGCGCTATATCAAATGCAAGGATTATTATTATTATTATTATAGATCAATTTTCTCTCTTCTTGTACCAAACCATCCACAGTATTTTTTTTCATTTGACGTTTGTTTGGCACGGGCAAACAATTCAGATTCTGTTTCAACAAATGTTGGCAGGTCTGGTTTGTTACTTATAAGTTGAACAAAAGCACTTGCCTAGTACCACAGGACAGCCCCCCCAATCAGCACAACAAAGATCTTTCTTCAGATAGAGCCTCATCAGAAACTCACTTCCGGTAAAAACTGGCCAGTCAAGAGCTTCTAAAAACTGCTGGCCAGGACCAGTTGGAATAATGGTATCTAAAAAAAAGTCAACGGCGTGGGTCTTGTGGGAGTATTGGTATCTAGAAGGCAGTCAAAGAGGAACAGACAATTATACTGACTGGATATAATTCTGCCACGATACAAACAAAATCTCCTCCCAGTATTCTGACCTACCCAGTCTGGCGGAAAAATCCAGCCGCCACAAAAAATGTCTCTAGCACTATCTACAGTATTTGCAAACCAGGATTCTTGTTTCAATTACAGAAGCTAGCACACCAACTAGAACAATGAACCAAAAAGCTGTAACCGTTTTTTCAAAACACAGCTCCACTACACAAATTTACACCACACCAGCATTGTGACAAAAGTGCTATAAAGGTAGATGAACAATCTCTGCTTATAGTGCGCTGCACACAAGAACACATCAAAGGTAAAGTATGGAAGAATTATATGTACATCTAGGATGGCTGCATCTGTATGAAATCACATCCTTACCTGATCATCTTCCTGTCCTAAGTTATTACAGTTAAATAAGAGTTGTGTTTAGTCGCATGAAAATTGTTCACCCAAACTAAAAATCATTCATTGGCTAGACACCAAACATATGCCACAAGAGCAAACCACAAAAACTCTCTGGAACAGCAGAATCCCTTTTCCAGCTGCTCCACTGCGATACACCCTTATTCCACCGCATATCAGTATCACATCAATTCTGTACAATTCTGGGATGGCTAATCACCTGAGCTAACTTTCAACCAGTTCACCATCAGCAGCCAATACTCCCACAGGACCCAGGCCAACACAAGGAAATTCAATACAAGAATGGTCCTAATATTATTAACTTTCAAAAACGCAAAGCCCAATGGCCACATAAACAAAATACTGTGAGGGAACAAACTGTTTCTTTTCCTTGGCTTGCAGTTTGGTCTATTTAACTCATACATGACTTACTATGCAGCTTCAGTCATGGAACAACAAAAAAAAGTACAGTAATGTTAAGGTTTATTAATTAATATTAATGCTTTTTAATATCCTCCCTCCATAGGCTGCAGATCATCCAGAACTCTGCAGCCCGTGTCCTCTCCTTCGTGACCCTATCAACCCCATCCTCGCCCGACTCCACTGGCTTCACTTCACACAGAGGATACAATTCAAGATCTTGGTCTTTATCTTTAAAGCCCTCCATGGTCTTGCTTCCCCCCTACCTCTGCGATCTCCCAACCCCCTATCAACCTGCCCACTCCCTCCGCTCAGCGGGCTCTGGCCTGCAGTACGTCCCCCAGCTCGCCCACCCCACCATTGGTGGGCGGGCCTTCAGCCACTCTGCCCCCATCCTCTGGAACTCCATCCCGAAATCCCACTACCTCGCCCCACTCCCTAGCCTCCTTCAAGACCCATCTCAAGATCCTCCTCTTTGACCGTGGGTTAAGTCACCCTCCTTCACTGAGTTCACTCCACCCTCCCCGATCCTCAGCTAGGGTCCGAAACACTGATTATCCAGCGCCTTGGGATATGATCCCAATGTGAAAGGCGCTATACAAATGTAATTTTGTTGTTGTTGTAACACTGATCCCGACACTGATACCCACTCTGACACTAAACCAGATCCTGACACTAATTCTAACCCTGACCTGGTTACTAATCCCGACACTGACTCTTATACTGAGACTGATACTAACCCCAACACTAACACAACGGTAACCCTGACACTAACACTGACTCTGATACTGACACTAACTCCAACACTAACTCCGACAGTAACTCCGACACTATCACTGACCCTGAACCAGATACTAACCCTGACTCTGGCACTGATCCTGATACTGAACCTGGTATTGACACTACTCTTGATACTGAACCTTGGAAAACAGTATAAAATAATAATTTTCCTTGCATTTGATATAGCGCCTTATCACGTTGTTGAGATGTCCCAAAGTGCTTCACAGAATATAGTGTAAAGTGAATTGACTGTATATTTTGTGGGTGGAACCATAGCCTCTTTTTGCAGCACACACGATATAAACTGCAATGTTTCATTCATAAGCAACGTTTATTTTAAAATATCTGGTGTGAATTTGTTTCTAAGTATTTTTCTAAAAGGTAGACTCTAATGAAGAGAGATATGAAATTAAATGTACTTTCAAGCATGACCAGGATTTGTTTTTACCCCTTACAATGTGTTTATATATAGTATATATATATATATATATATATACACACACACACAGCGCAAATCCAGAGTAGGTCTGGGTTTACATTCTATCTAAAGATTTAAGTCACATGTGCATAAAGTTTTAAACATTTAGCAAAGGAGAAGACAACTGGATTCAATATTGTAACTTCTGGTTGTACCAATGTCCTCTGTATAAGCCAATTTGTATATATGCACACTGGTTTAGCTATGGTTCTGAATGCTAATGGCATAACCTATCGACACAGTGTTCAGATAGCACTAACAGTAACACTAGATCAGCACTAACAGTTGATTTTAGTAAATATATTAGCATACAAATTTGCATTGTAGCATTCCTGTTTTTCTCCAATATCTTAGTAACCCTCATAAAATACAGCTGCGTACAATATTTGGGGATTCTTTAGCCTGAGGCTACTATTCACCATTGGACCGCAGTTTATTTCTCTCACTCGTTTTTGCAGTTATTGAATTGTTTCCTGTTTGCCTCTTACATAATCTATAGTTAAAAATGGAATCACCCTGGGCCTCAATGGTCATGTTCCAACCAGTAGTCTTCACACGTGACGGCAACAGAATGTTGTGCAAAAAAAAACAAAATAAATACTTCAAAAGATATACAAAAATACCAGAGGTAGACATCCAAATTGCAACCGAGCCAGTGGAGTTGGGCGAGGATGGGGGTGATAGGGCAGTGGAACCTGGTGCAGGAGAGAACACGGCTGCAGAGTTCTGGTGTTCTGCAGCCTATGGAGAAATGGGGAATGGCCCAACTCCCTGTTGGCACAAGCAGGGAGTTTGCGTAGTCGAGCCAGGATGTTATGAATGCGTGCATGAGGGTCTTGGCAGTCTGCACTGTGAGACAGTGGCGGAGCCGGGCGATGTTGCGGAGGTGTGGGAAGGCAGAGCGGGTCATGGCATGGATGTGGGGTGGAAAGGATGGTTAAGGGTCAGAATGGACATCAGTGTCGGGGTTAGTGTCCGTATTAGTATTAGAGTCAGTGTCAGATCGGGTGTCAGTGTTGGGGTACGTGTTGTGTGAGGGTTAGTGTCAGGGTCAGTATTGTGTGAGGGTCAGTTTCGGGGTCAGTGTCAGAATGGGTATCAGTGTCTTGGTCAGTCATTGTCGAGGACAGTGTTGTGTGAAGGTCAGGGTTGGTGTCAGTGTCGGGGTCAATGATAGTGTGGGGGTCAGTGTCACGGTTGGTGTCAGTGTGGGGGTCAGTGTCAGTGTGGGGGTCAGTGTCAGTGTGGGGGGCAGTGTCAGTGTGGGGGTCAGTGTCAGTGTGGGGGTCAGTGTCAGTGTGGGGGTCAGTGTCAGTGTGGGGGTCAGTGTCAGTGTGGGGGTCAGTGTCAGTGTGGGGGTCAGTGTCAGTGTGGGGGTCAGTGTCAGTGTGGGGGTCAGTGTCAGTGTGGGGGTCAGTGTCAGTGTGGGGGGTCAGTGTCAGTGTGGGGGTCAGTGTCAGTGTGGGGGTCAGTGTCAGTGTGGGGGTCAGTGTCAGTGTGGGGGTCAGTGTCAGTGTGGGGGTCAGTGTACATGTGTTGTGGTGGCGGAGGCCGCTCTCTCTCTCTCTCTCTCCCTCTCGGGGCGGCTGTTGTCGCGGTTCGTGGTTAATGTGAGAGACGCTGGAGTCGGGTTTGAAGGAAAGACCGTTACGTTACTCACCGGCACGTGAGGGCGGCCGAGGAGCGGTGGGTGACAGGAGGCGACCGAGCCCGCGGCGCGACGGGAGCCATTCCCGAAGAGGAGGGGAGACGGGTGGGGGGGGGGGGGGGGAGGAGGGGTGAGGGTGGGGGGGAGGTGGAGGGAGGAGGTGTGTGGGGGGAGAGGTCGTGTATGCGTGTGTGTGCGTGTGAGGGACGGAACCTACGAACAAACCGGAAGGGAACGAGTGTGCGGGACACAAAGCGCGCCGGAAGTGAGCGGGGGAAGGCTTACATGGGGACACGGGCGCTGCTGAGTGGACGAGCGGCCCCGTCCATCATTACCACCAGACGCTGCGCTCGGCGCGTCGGGACGCGCTCCTGACGTGAAAGGCTCTCTGTACCAACGTTATTTTGTTGTTGTCGCCCAGTTGGAAGCTTTGCCCCCGTGTCGGTGGGGTGTGCTGTGGGCAGCCCACGGTTAGCCGGACCCTTCCCTTGGCTCAGGCTCGTGGATTCGAGCTCCACATCCAGACCTTGTCGCAGTCCAGGCGGACACCCAGCGCAGTGCCCCGGGTGGGGGTGGGTGGGGGGGGGGAGCGCCGCATTGTCAGAGGTGCTGTCCTTCGGATGAGCCGCTAAACTGAGGTCCCATTTGCCTGTTTACGTGGATGTTAAAGAACCGGCGACGCTATTTTTGTTTTTAAAAAAAAAGAAGGGAGTTTCTCCCGATGTCCTGGCCAACACATTCTTCCAGATGATTCCATTGTCTCTCGCTTTGTGTGTCTTGGTGGGAACTTGCCGTGCTGTCGATTTTGACAACAAATGCGCAGTCACTACACTAGGCCGTAATTGATTGTGCAGTGCTTTCAGATATTTTAAATGTATATTATATTTTGATCGTTTTTAAGATTACCAATACATGCAGGACTAAGAATGACCCTTCATTATTTCATCGGTACGTCCATAACACATTGCTAACAACAACAAATTACATTTTATGTAGTGCATTTTCATGTCGGGGAATGTCCCAAGGGGCTGGACAATGAAGGGTTTGCACCTGAGCCTCAGGTTGATTCAGAGAGGGGTGGAGGCCAAATGGGTGGAGGAGGGAAGATGACCGAAGGGATGGTCGAAAAGGAAGGTCCTGAGATGGGCCTTGAAGGAGGCAAGGGGTGGGGGTTGGTGAGGCAGAGGGGCTCCAGGATAGAGTTCCAGAGGATGGGGGCAGAAAGGCTGAAGACCCGACGGCCGATAGTGGAATAAAGAAATTTAAAGCCTTTAACATTCACCCAAACAGGCAAACAGGTCCATGGTTATTGTCTCATCCAAAAAATTGCACCTTAGACAATACAGTGGTGCAGTATACTGTACTGGAATGTAAGTCAAAACCGTGAGCTCAAAGTCTCAATGTGGGGCTTAAATCCACAACCTTCCGTCTCAGAGGCGAGAGTGCTACAAACTGAGCCAAACTAATCTCTCTAAACAAGTAAAGCTTAAGAACTTAATTTGCACCTCATATGACTTTGAGCAATCTTTGGGGTCACAAGATTGGCTTGACTGAAGAAGGCCCTTCAGCCCATCTGATCTCATCCCTCCAGAATACCCACCCACTATTTTCCACTGGTCGTTAAAATAAAACTCTTTTTCCAACAGTGTATCTTTTAAAAAAAATCTTAAACAGATAGAAATAATTTCTAGTATTACTCTATATCATAATGGTCATTGGGAATACAATTATACTATGTTAACATAATGTTAGCACTGTTAGAGGAAGGGGGAATCTTCTCAACTACACAGAAAATATGAATAGAAAGAAAAAAAACTTAGCCCGGAGAACAGGCAGGAAAATAGATTTCAGGAGTGTTTAAAATCAAAATAACAGAATAAATGTTCTGTCAATATTCTGAGTATATCTGTCGGTGAGAATTTGCGAAAGATTCAAGTGTTACAATAGATCTTGGCATTAAAGCTGGACTGCACTGTGCAATAGACATTGCTTAAACCGCAAATACGTTACAGCTGCACTATAAAATTACACAACAATAAATGTTGCATGATAGAAAATAGAAGTGAAAATTGCATAGCACGTGCATAAATAGTTTGCAATGAAAAGTACAGGTAAAATTGCATTGCATTGTGACAAAAATGAACATTTAAAGAGAAAAGTTTCAGCAGCATAATCTTGCGACAGAAATAAACACAGTATATTTCCTTTAAATTTATATTTCTTGATGATTTTGTTAGTCTCTGTTCATCAGCATAACGGTGTTGCAGAAGGGAACATTTTTCTGTCCTGTACACTTAACATCAAGCACTGACAGAAGTTTCTACGAGCATCTCCAGTCTATCAAAGCAACATGCCTTTACCTAAGCTCAGAAGAACACCCTTGACTGATATAGTGAAATGTTCCTTTCTCACATAAAGTATGCTTGAGGCCCTTCTAAGTCAGATGGCAAATCAGACTTTCAAATTATGCCAAACTAGAGGCTGTTTTTTTCCATGAGACCATACATACCCATAAGGAACTGGGTCCAGTCTGTCTGTGATCTCACTTCACATAGAATCCTTACAGCAGTTAAAACATTTACAACTGATCAGCCGAGTCCTGGTCCCAGAGGAGTAAAACAAGATCATTCTGTAGTATGAATCCCCACTCAAAATGACAAAATCCTTAATAGAACGTATTAGGCAACTGAGGGACGTGTTATTCTCGGTGCGATCATAGCAAAGTCTGGTTTTTGTTCTCACCCACACATCTGGACTTTCAGGGGCCGAAAAAGTCAGAGCCATCTGTTTTTCTCTATTACTCATGCTTGGATGGATCTTTCTTGACTTGTATGACTCAGTGTTACATTAGACAATTCACTAGAAATACACAAGGAGAATCTATAGTTTTACATTCAAACTTTACACTTCCATATTGTTTCTGAATAATGTGAACAACAAGGGAACCAGAAGAGATGTTACTACAATTCGCTATCCCCAAAGTTTTCACTCCTCCAGGTTTGTATTAGGTTTAGTTCATAGTCCTTATTGCGCTGTTAGATTTAAAGACAATAATGAGAGAAAAGGAGAGTTCTGTCAGGGAAAAAAACTCTGTAAAACACAGATGGCTTTGTATTAAGATATACATTTATTACATTGCAAGGAGATTGTGTGTTTGTATTGTTTGAGAAGTAGCATTGGCTGGAACATGAAAGCTGAGAGATGAGGAACCTAATCTTGTAATCAGCCATTCGAAACCACAGAAATCTGTTAGCAGAGGTCCAGTCAGTGCCGGTTTAAGAAAGTAAAGTACAAGACTGCGCAAGATCTCAGTCTTTAAAGCATTAAGAGCTGCAGTTCAACATACAGCAAACATCTGCCCCAGTTTAGGAAATATTAAAAACTGCTGGTTGTCTTTCTGCACATACATGTGCCAAGCATTATAGAAGACCTTTTTGAGTCCATAGGAATTCATTCAAATGCAAAATATCTACTTACAGAAAACAAACACAAAACCACTACAAACTGTGAATTCTGCAACTAAAGCAACCTGATTGACCAATTCTGCTTTGGCTTTGTCTCCATTAAGTTAATTTGAAATCTCATAATCCTTCTATGATGAAGAAAAGCTAAAGATTCTTACCTTGTGTTCTGCTGTGTCAGCACAGCACTAATAAAATAAACAAATTGGCACTGTTACCTCTGCAGGCTCCCGACACCACAAAAGAGATTGTTTCTAAAGAGAAATACCTCTGGCAGGCAGTACTACCCCAAAGCAAAAAAAAACGTGGTCAGAGTCAGGTTGACATCTATTGGGATCAATAGTGGACCGAGCAGTTCTGCTCACTCCTACAGATCAGCAAAGCCTTTTTCGTCTCTTTGGGTTATATCAACCTTGTGCCCAATGACACAACCCAAGTCTACACCAACAACAAGATTACATTTGTATAGCGCCTTTCATGTCAGGAGGACGTCCCAAGGCGCTGAATAAACTAAGCAAGTCTAAGCAATGAACAATTTGGAGAATCCAGATTAAATTATGATTCAAACTAAGTTTCTATCCAGTCATCAGTGGTGACTACTCTACTAAAAAGTTAAAAAAAACTCTGAATGGAAAAGAGACTCATCTTATATGTGAGGCCAAAGGATTAGAGATGTGCTGATTTCATGAATGTATTTGTGCCCAGCAAATCACCCAAATCAGATTTGATTAAGAAGAGAACGTGAATCTTCAATATCATATTTGCTACAGAAAGAGAATCCCAAATGTAAAAATAAAGGCTCCCAATGTTATTGGATCTTGTACATTGTGTAAAAGTTGTTGTTAAGTTTATGGATTTAAAAATAAACTGAATTATTTATAGCTACGGCATTACTGAGTGAGCCAGGAATCCACATAATAATCATCATCTTTCCATTTGCTACAACATCTCAAATTGCTTCACAGAATATATACTGTAAAGTGTAATGACCATGTACTTTGTAGGTGAAAGTGGCAGGTGATTTGTGTACATCCACGCCCGTCCCACAAACAGTCAGAACATAAGAGAAAGTGTAGCAGGAACACACATAACGTGGAGTGAAGATCAGTGCTCATCTGTTCTGAACGTCTCCTCCGTAAACCTTGAGTGTTCTGTGCTTATTCCACCACCCTGTGACATCCTTAGGAATAGAAGCTGCTAAACTTGGAGATAAGTATTTGTGGACATCTGTACATCTTAAATTCCGAGATCTTTTTATTCTCTTTAGAGTTATGTGTTTTTTATTCCTTTGTTCTTTTGGTGCATTACAATACCAATGTGGCAATTCAAAATGGATTTTTTTAAAATCGAAATTATACTTCAAGAAGATTAATTCACCACAGAACTTCAGAAGGGACACAGACCAGCCGCCCGACACCTTGTCAATGTGAACAACACGTCAACTCCTGTTTTCAATGGGTTTAACAACTAACTTCTTAATAATTTGAAGCAAAAGACCTTAGAGTGTGAGAGTAACCTTTTATTCTTATGCAAAACCATTTACATCCGTAATACATTATTATTGCATAACAGTTCATCAATATCGCGCCTGCTTCAACTACATGACCAATGCGGAAATAATATTACACTTGAATAAACACTGAAATACTCAGTTTAAATAGTTCATTTAAAAATTAATAAATTGGATCTAATTAACATAATATGATGGCATTTCTCAGATAAGATTTTCCTTTTTTTTACACATTTAAAAAAATACTGCCTAATTCATTCTCTCTGAATCAAACACCAATGACTTTACAACAGGAATCACTATTTAAAAAGAACAAGCAAGGAAGGCCAAAACTATAGGTTTGCTTTGAAATAGCCTGTATTTACAGTAGTAATTATATACACACACACACATACACACACAAAACACTGGGATTATATCACAGCATCAGAAAAAGGGGATAGATCAGCCAGAGGAATGACTGTAGACACACCATGTGTGACACACAATGTATAATGCATTCTGGAATAATGGATATATGAGAAAGATTACAAGCACAGTAGAATCAACGGGATCATATGATGTCCCACAGAGAAGGCAACTTTGGAAAGAAAACTGATTTTGTGAAGTGAGGGTTCTCATCTGGAAAACCTGGTGTGGTCTGTCAATTTGCTCTGTAAGTTGTTTGGTTGCTGTTCTGAGACAGACAAAGGAACAGGGCCACCACTACACATGCAAACTGTTTTTGTCCATCCTTACTATGAGAATTCCCATTATAAGCTCAGGAACCAAAAGTTTCCTAGTAAGATACTACTGCTCGTCTGGCTACCTTTCACAAACAATGTGTGTGTGTGGGGGTGGGGAGGGAAAGGATACGAAGACAGCAATAAAGGTTTACTCAAAATAATCAAATTGTTAAGATCCTGTATACAAATACTCAGTCACGAGGGAAAAAGCACAGAAAAGTTGTGAATTTTGATTTTTACGTTCTGTAAGGATTTAGTGAGCATATAATTTGTACAGATTCATTCAAACTTGCTATTTGAGGTACTTTTTAATTTTTTTTTCCTTTTATGTTCCGCAAATGCAACCTTTTTACACTAAGTGGAGCCTGTGATTCTAGTAAAAGAAGGATGGCCATGTACTTTGGACCAAGTCTTTTTTAATAATAATAATCCTTACATTTGGTATAGCACCTTTCACATCAGGAGGATGTCTCAAAGCGCTTCACAGGATATAGTGTAAAGTGTAGTGACTGTTTTGTGGGAGAAGGCGATTGGCAATTTGTGCACAGCAGTATCCCACAAACAGTCACAAAGAGAATGATTGGTTTTATCTGGGAATAATGGTATTAAGGTGGTCAGCGTCTGTGATCCAGTAAGAAGACAGACAAAAAAAAGATATGATACAATCATCCCCTCCTCCCATTGGAGTGGGCAGATCTATGACACAACAGGGTAATGTGGAGAATGATTTTAAGGATGAAAACAATCCAAAAAAAAATTAAAGGAATAAAAAACAGACTTACCAGAGGGAGGGCAAATAAAGAGATTGCGAGAAGCTTTTGGAGAAGGAAATGTAACAGCACCCAGAGCACCACCACAACCACTGTCCGCAAGAAATATTGCAACATTTTATTTAACGTCTATTTTGAAAGCAAACCGATGAGGGGAAATCATCTGGTGGGGGGGTGGGAGGTGGAAGCAGAGAAGCTAAGTGTGATCTCCTTGGGGCTGAGCTGATGCTTGGTGCTTAGCAATTGAGTTTCAAAATCAATTTGACTTTCTGTGGCATTGTTTTCCCTTTGGCTTTAACAAGTTTTGCATTATATAACTTCACATTGCTTTATAACACATTTATTTCTAAAAGCATGTTATTAAGATCATTCTCAAAGCTCCTAACATCGCAATAAAATAAAATGCAGATTAGGTCAGGTTCCACCCAATAATCTCAGAAATTAATTTATGATATTTGGTGAGGATATTTGAGTTCTCAAAGGATAAAACCTACCTTAAAATAAATGTAATCATCTGTAAATAATCATACTGTACTTTTCAAAAATATATTAAAACGTCATGTATTTTATTTAAACTCAAATATGCTAATATTGGAATTGCATTCTTGACAGAATTAACAAAAAAATGGCAACTTTAATTATGAGGAGCATTTCCTTCTTTCTCTTAATTATACTTATAACTATTTCGCACTTCAATTGTCTACCCTTCTCTTCTAAAGGCAGTGACTATTGCTGGGGTTACGGCTCTAAAGGCACTGGCACCTTTCACTGAAGTGGCCATACTTGACATATAAGCCTGAGCAGTGAGCGCTGAAAGTCTACTTGACTCCAAATGTAAAAGGGAGGAAGGTACAACACACCCAAGCCTGCTCCTGCCCTCACGCAATGGCCAAGTGTAGTCTTTTGTGGTATGAAAACAACCTCCTGCATTGGGTTGTTGTAGTCCCTTGCACTTGCCAGCGGATGGCATTGCTGTGCTGTGAACAACAACTTGGTAAACCTTCATCCACTGTCCAATAAAAACTCCCAAAAGGTGATGAGAAAGAAGTGTTTTGTTTTCCTCATCACTTAGAAGCATCTCACGTATCTTTTTACAAAGGCAGTGGGCACCCTCACAATGCTATTTCCAGATCTTTAAATGTATTTATTTTCTTTTATTACAGACCGCATATTTTTGGCTTTCCTGCTTCTAATCAATTTAATTGAAACAGCTTCACAAAACATTTTATTCCTGGGGCTGCTGGATTTAAGTCTCCATTGGTTACTGTAAACATCAATCACTTGCTGACATAATTCTGTACAATTACACAAAGCTTTCACATGGACTCTGAGCAGCAGAAAGAACATTCTCACCCTTTTTTTAAAAAAGTGAGGCAGAACCAATCCCATTTTTAGAATAACACAGGGTTTCCTGCTGTAGATAGGATTAGGGGACAGAACACCAGGGTTTAGATTAATGAATCCAACTCGATTTTAATCTACAACACAAGTGGGATATTAGACAAGTCCAAGGGCAGGTTTTTTTTGCAGAACTTTCATGTTAAACTCAGTAGGATTCTGTTGTGCTTAACACTCTGGTGGGTGGATCATTCTGAATTAAAGTATCTTTCAGTATCTACTGAGCTTGATACATCAGAGTCTGATGCGCCTTTAAGCCTTGATTGGCAGCATGTGTTCTACCTACACCTTGAGGAGGCTAAGCAGAGTCTTGTGGAACACTACTCTGTGCATGTCTCACAACACGCCAGGTAATAGCACCTAGTGAAATAAAACATTGTAAACTCAGCACAGCTGGGTGCAGAGCGGAAGAAGGTAGGTTTGCTTCAGCAAGCACCTTGAAGAAAATCCTGAGAAATTATTATTTTTTAAACAATTGCTGCCTTTTACTTTCCTCATGTCAGGGGACTTCTCCATGAGATTCCGATAGTCATTTCACCTTTGATTAAATTAAGTCACCATACAGCAATGACAATTTACATTAATGTAACACGCTTCACGTAGAATAAGGTGTCGGAGGATTTGTTTGTCACCTAACTGAACGTTCAGACCCTAGGAAAACAGGGCGAGTAGGTTTTCAGATTTTAAAACAGTGACTTACTTCACAAGAGGACATTACAAGGGTTGGCACTGAGGCAATGATAGATTCCAAAACGTGGAGTTTATTGGCAGAGATTTATCCATTCTCATGTGATAGAATTTCCTCCCCCCCACCCACCCACCCCAACCCAACCACCAACCTATAGATCTTTGTACCTCAACAAACATTAAAAGGGTTCATGAGCTGCAGTAACACAGTGATAAGTATTTAGCCATGTACTACTGCATTGCTTTCAGGTAACAGTCGGTATGAGGTAGCTGGTAAATTGGTAAATTATTTTTGGTTTGTTAAAACACAAATCATTCTAAAAATCTAATTGGTTCATCCTCAAGAATTAGGGAGGGGACAAAGGTCATTTTATTTTTAAAGACTATTACACATTTTCACTGGTTTTCTTATCACATTTCTTTCAGGCAACCTCCCAGGGTTAACTAACACACCTCCTAGTCATCGGGAGGCCGTTAGGCTACTGAATGGCTCTGCTTTTCACCTTTGTCCTACTCAAGCGTAAAACTCCCTAATCCTGAAATAGACCCTATCTGCAGGCTGCCTAGGGGAGGGGTGGAGAAGAGAATAATACCTGACAATGACTGGAGCAGGAGATATAAGCAGTTTCCGTAATATTATGGCAAAAGGTTTAAAGATGAAGGAACAACCTTTCTGAGGAAAGTAACTGAATGTAACTTCAGAAGTACCTCACCTTGTCCCATTCCCTAATACCAATTCTCACATCTCATCCAAACTCCTCGATCCACACTTCCTTTCTGTTTAGCTCAATGGCCCTGTATAAAGGTTCTGTGGGGGTGGGGGCGGGTTGTGGGTTATGGGTTTTGCTGTCGCTTTGGTTTTTAACTATCATAGTGTTCCACAAATTTTGCTGTTGAAGGTGACACCATCCAGTTTGCATAAACACTATCATTTGCATATCTTGTAAAGACAGAGTTAGTTCCATCGAATCTTGTTATGGGAATGGGGTTGTCTTCAGGCCAGCTGGGATACGAGATGCCTAAAAACGAAAACAAATAATTTTTTCTGCACAGGGGAACCACAACAAAAAAGTTCAGGTGCTGACAGTTATTCTCACCAAACATACCATATCTATCGGTTTCACTGCACGTATCAACACAAGGCCCTCGGTTAATGGGCAGAAACTTCCTTTCGTTAAAGGAAAAAGAAAGAAAATTTAAATGAAAGAAAAGTTACCTAAAATCAACTGCTGCAGTTCCGATGTTCTCCCTCTACTTACACGGCAGAGTGTGTTTAAAGTCAGATTGGAATTTGTGTCTTTGTACATGCGCTTTGGTGGAAGAAGGGACAAACGCCATCTCGCATTCTCTCTTTTGGGAAGGGAAGAAGGGCAAGGGCACTATGACTAGCAAACACAGGGAGATGAAGGGCAGACAGATAAGGCCACTGGAGTGATCACTATACTCCATACAACAAGACTGTGGTCATTCCTGATCTCCAAAGACTGCTCCACTCCACCCTCATTATAACTTGCCCTCAGGCACTGGATCTTCATCTCGGGACTCGACTCTCACTTCACCATGACAGGGTCTTTGTGAGCCAAGAATTGTGAATGAGATTCATGTTGTGGGTGAAGGGTTAGTTGCGCTGTAACTAGATTGAGATAATCACTGCAAGAAAGAAATTTATAATTTTATTTTGACCCTGAGGTTTCTTAGAATTTGGGATGGGATACTTTGCTCATATTTTGCCCGTTAAACAGAAATGTTGTTACAACTGGGAGCCTTGTAATGAGTAAATCTTGGAGGCTGTGTTATAACTGAAACCTTAATGCTGGATTAATTACACTGGATCAATTAGTTATCAGTTCTAGAGGTAGAGCGATTCGGAGTGGAACACAGCACTTTTTGTTCACACTCTGAAAAGGCAATGGCTGTAATTGAGGAGAGTTCTGAACGTATGAAACTAATCCCAAGCACAGTACAAAAAATGGTGGACTTTTTTGTAAAAATGTAAAAGTTACTTTACAATCAGTTACAATACAAGCTCGATTTTCACTGGAGCCAAGAATTAGATTCCTGAAACCATCACCACAGTGTGCTTTTAAAATCAGAGCTTGAAGTTGACTTGGTGCCATTGACATTGCCCAACTCGTACTGCACTTTTAGTATCAATTTGTTTTGAAAATTGCATCAAATAGACACTAACTGTACAGTAATTATAAGGTATGAACATAGGTTAGGTGTATTACAGACAGGAGCATAGCTGAACTTTATAATGCTTGCAGCTGATATAGCATCTTATCATGTCTTCAAGATATTTCAAAGCTCTTCACAGCAATTTACTGTGAATTGTAGTAACCTTGTATTTGTAGGCGAATGTATAATGTACGTATGTGTATATATGAAAGACACAAGGGATAGAGCTGTTAAGGACTTTCTCTTTGGTTCTGAGACATAACATGGTAAAACCTTCTTAGTTTTTAATATTATGTTGGTTAATCTTTAAATTTCTGGTCTGCGTAACAATATCTGCTACTCTGTGAGAGTTTGGTAACGTGGCGCGAGACCCTCCAAAAAATCTGGGTCTACAAAATGAACTGAATTGGAGTAAATATTAACTCTTTGGTCATGCACACAGCAAGTACTGATAAACATATATGCAGGTTCCAAGATCACAGAGAATAATGATTTACTTGTTCGTGTTATCAGAACTTCATAAAATGGGGGAGGGGGAAAAGAGGTATAATACTGATAGCTTCTTAAATGGAGACTGTAATGCAGGCAGAATATATCATAAATATACTGTTGTAATCAGATCTGAGTGTGTTCAAAATTGTGTGGAGTTTTGATAAGGACAACAGGGAAACAATATTTTGCTGGTTTCAGATTTAATAACCAGAGGCAATAAATTTAAGATCATTACCAAAAAAAACTTGAGAGGATAGTGGATGTTTTTATGTATTCACACAGAAGGTTATTAGGACATGGAATTTGTTACTAAAAATGGTGGTTGAAGTAATGTGCATAATAATTTTTAAAGGAAAAAAAGACAAATAATTAAGTAAAGGAAAACTATAAAATGGTGTGGGGCAAACGATAGAGTAGGACGATCTATAGATACCTATGATATACAAGTACCTCTTTCAGAAAGCCCACACAGGCAGGAATGTCTGAATGGCCTACTATGCCATAATACTGTATGATTCTAATGAATATTGGACCATGAGAATCATACAATTCAATTGACTTATAATGAGGGTGGAATCTATATTCCAAACAGAATTATTGCAAACTTTAAAAACTGTTTAGGAATGAATTGCATTCTGTGAAAATCACAAGCAAGAAGAAGCCTGACTGCCTAAGAGCCCCAGCTGAACTCTGTGTTTAATTTATATAATACATCCTCATTAGGCAAAGGGGGTTACATGTGCAAATCTACACTTTGAAATCTCTTCCATTCTCATTGTACAATTAGAGACAATAGATCTCTGGGAATGATTAGGAGATCACAAGGGGAGAATATCATTGAAGGGCTCAAATGGTGCCTACTATTATCTGAACTCTAAAGTTAAAATAGTGCCTTGAATTAACTCTTTGGTACCTGTTGTTTAATGCGTACCATTTCATGTACATTTTATATACATTTATTTTTATGGGAAGAGGTATTATTCCATATTTGGTTATCTTTTGTGCCACCAATTGCTACCGATGTGGGTGCTAATTGCCAGCATGCCCCATGCCCCTGATGCACGATGGCATTTACACAAAAGGACCTGATTACTGTAGGTTTGTTGAGCAATAAGCTACAGGTAATCACCATGAAATTTTATACAGTATACAATCTATAAAGATATGTGGCAAGACAAGCTATAGGCAAATTCAGTAAAGTGGCCACACTCTTATAGCCTCCTAAAAGACTCTTACATGTGCCTGGCGCTTTACAGTAACTATAGAGAAAATGTATAGGTGACTTATTTTGTAACCTAAATATAAGCCTGTCTTTCCATAGGCCACATGGCTGTCGTGTACAGGCTTCCCCAATAAGGGAGGGGGAGAGAAGGCAATGAACGCATGCATTGTATCCGAATTAAAGAAATCCAATGTTTGAACGAGTATTTGTTCATTTGGGTCAGTCTTCGGTTCCTGACTCAATCCAAATCTCAGAAGGGCTCTGTGTAAACAGGGCCACCGGATGCAGCAGTACATCTGAAAATGAGTTTAGAATCTAGTAAATGCATGTGAAATTCTACCGTAGAGTTTGTTTTCAATCCATGTGGAGGGGAGGGACCGAGGGAGGGGAGCATTATTACAGTCTACCAGTGGCGTCTCTTCTTCAGCCAGCCCATCGTCATACAGCAGAGAGTCTGATGGTGTGGAGGCTGCCAGATCCAGGTAGTCCTAAGTAAGAGGAGACATTCATTTGCAATTGTTTGCTTCACTGAATAACAACGACGACTTGCATTTATATAGAACCCTTCATGTAGGATAATGTCTCGGAGCACTTTACAAACTCAGGGTCGGACACTCAGCTACGGAGAGGGAGGAGGGAGAAAGGGTAAAGGCAAGGT
This sequence comes from Callorhinchus milii, assembly GCF_018977255.1. NCBI lineage: Eukaryota > Metazoa > Chordata > Chondrichthyes > Chimaeriformes > Callorhinchidae > Callorhinchus > Callorhinchus milii. The sequence goes on along the minus strand of NW_024704748.1, from coordinate 15,540,845 downwards.
GACAATAGTGCGGTCAAAGAGGTAGATTTTAAGGTGCGACTTGAAGATGGATATAGAGGGCAAGCTGGAGGGGCAGAGAGAGGGAGTTCCAGAGGTTAAGGTATAGTATCCGATGAAGGCTCAGACCCAATAAAGGAGCGGATAGGGCAGGGGATGCACAGCAAGCATTAGTTTGCTGAAAGGAAAGGGTGAATCGAGGAGTAGGGTAAGAGAAGATCAGGAAAATTGGGGGAATTCTAGCGATCAGCAAGCATAGAAGCAAACTGATGATAATACAAATCAAAAGTCAGACATTGCTGGAAATGCACAAAGAAGTTATCTAGGGTCAGAATTAAAACTTAAAACTAATTATCTCCTTCACATCTTTATAAATGTAAAGAACAAATGTATGCATGTGTGTGTGTCTGCGTAATTATGCATATTTATATATAGACACACATGTTTACACAGGCAAAAGAGAATTCAGGGTGAGACGGACATACCAAGAGACATTTCAGTATTTTTAGAGTGTATCAGGCCTCAGGACTGGATTGTGGAGAAACCATATGCATGTGTGATCACAAGATCAGTTCAGAAGAAGAATTGGCCCATTTAATCCCATCCTTCCAGAACACCTACATGAACCGAGCACCCATCAAGCTGCTTTTTAAATGAACCATTGGCCTCAACCACCTCCCTGGCAATATCTGGACATGATTCACTGGCAGGTTTGGCAGCACCAAGCTTTGCTTGAAGACTTGAAGAATTGGGAAAGTTAAGAATGTTTCCTGCCTAATGATAAAGTCTAAACTGAAAGGAGCTATGTTATGTTAACTAGAAGAATCATTTATTTTTGCTATGAACCTGTGGGAGGGATCAGTCATGATCCCGGATAATGTCCAACCTGGGTCTGGTTAGATGTTGTTTTCTCATTTTGATACAAGATCTAAAAGTGTTGACCCTACATTAAACAGATGGATTCTACTTACTCGACTCTTCACCATCATTTTCTCCAGCTCTTTGCTGATTTCTGCAAAGGTAGGTCGTTTATCTGGCTCTTGTTTCCAACATCGCAGCATCAAGTTGTACCTGAGCGGCAAGAGGATTACAGTGGGATTGATTAATTAAAATAATTAATGATTATTTTACAGCTCATTTTTAACAGTGGTTTTACCTGAGTAAAGCAGAATTAGACAGTTTTCAAAACAGATGTATCTGGGTCTGCAACTGACCTGTTCTTTCTGCATGAAATTATTTAGTGTTGGCAGTTCCTGCAATTCATGATTCAGTCTAAAGTACTATTTACCAGCCGCTTAGCTAACACAATCCAGCCCAATGTAATAAAAGTGTTTTCCTCATATGTAGATGATATATTATCTGAAACTAGTCTTGGTGACCTATAGAACAGATTCCTCACTACAGATCTGATTTCAGAGTGCTTATTTTAGTTTATTTTATAGGATCTTACATTTCCTCACTGCAATTTTCTGGTCGCTCCATCCGATATCCTGTCTTTAAGAGGTTGAAGAGGCGTTCAGGAGCAATGCCAGGATATGGGTTTCCACCCAATGTCACTGTCTCCCAAAGAAGAATGCCAAATGACCACCTGAATAGTGCGGGCAAAGAGAAATTGCTTAGTGCTGCCAATGTAATGTAAATCTAAAATACAAAGATCAAGTTTCTAGCAATGGGAATGATTTTCTAGCGAATGTAGGCTCATGTCCCAAACTCATAAAATTAATGCGCACAACATGGCACTTACACATCACTCTGGGTGGTATAGATGTGATCAAACAGTGATTCGATTGCCATCCACTTGACAGGAATTCGACCCTGTGGAACACAGAAACATTATTTGCTGACTATAGGAAAGTATGGATTAAGAAAAGACTATTTGGCCATCAACACTACCTCCAACAGACTGCACAATTTATGATCAATTTGGATCCATGCAATTTTAGGAATACATAGTCTGCAGTGTCTTTAGCACAAATAATTTCAGAAGCAAAGGCAGGTCGTGAGCATCACATTAGGGCAGAGAAGAGTGGGCATTATACCTTGCTTCTCTTTACGTAAGAGTCTTCCTCATACACATCTCTGGAGAGGCCAAAGTCTGAGATCTTCATCTTACGTCCTTCAGCAACCAGAACATTTCGTGCTGCCAAATCACGGTGGACAAGCTAAGAACAATAATTACATAAGGAGCTGAACCAATATATAACTTAGTATAACTAAATCAATAATATAATACTAGAAGTATCTGAGACCTCTCCCACCTCCACAACTCCCAAACAACATTAACACTTTTGAGCATGTATCTTACAGACCAACCACACCCCGCACCACACACACATACACACACACACACACATAACAAACATTTATCAATAAAACCACCAAGACCCTGATAGATTGCTAAGTGATGTGTGAACCTCCAATTAAGCACTGTGGCACAGTGTGTGAATGTCACTGCACACTACACGACAGTACCACACCACGATTTAATAACCTCTTTCCATATCACTTTTTTAAGCAGTGGGAGAAGAGATTTCACACTGATATATAAAGCCTGGTACAAATATATTTTTTAATCCCCACAATATTATCCAACCTCTAATCATCTGACCCCTTCAGGAGCACTCAAATGTACAAAAGAAATAGATAATGACCTTCATTTCAGCCAGGTATTGCATTCCCCGGGAGATCTGCCAGGCAAACGATATCAAATCTCCCATGGTCAAAGCCCGTTCATCTGGATTGTCCAAGTAACTAGAATTTCGGTTCCCTTCCCCCAGGTAACTGGTGCCTACTTTGCGACTTTCTCTCAGGAAGTTTCTCAGGGATCCATATTTAGCGTATTCCACAATGAGATATAGAGGACCTGCCATGGAAAGGAATTGAGTTTTCCCAACAAATCTCATCTTAGAACACAACATTTAATAACTAGCATTCTGTTCCAGGTCATATAAAGGCAGGGAACACATCATTGGAATAAAAAATCCGACACTGCAGCTCAAATGACTTCAGATCGCCTCCATATTCAAGAAGACACTTGAACCAGGTAACAAAAATCTGAAACCAAGTTGAGTTTTAAAGGTAAATCACACTCAGTTTTCTTTCTTTAATCATGCAGTACTCCCTAAATAGTCTTCAATGGAAATATTTTCAATGAATGAGTCAGCTAATTCCTCTTATATCAAGAGGAATTTTAGTTATTTTCTGTCTCCACCCGAACCAGCGAATAGTAGCCCTTCAATGATCAAGTTACTCTATATAACTGCTTTTATATAGGTTTTCAAAAAAAAATTGACTGGACAATAACTATGGTACAATGGTATCTCATTGATACCAATTATTATTCTTTACCTGATAGTCGTGTTAACTATTCTTTACCCGAGTATCTTCACGTTAGTTTCAATTTCATACTATCTTATGTGACATGCAGTAACCACTGATCTACGTGGTGTAATCCCGACTAAGGAAAAACATTCTCTTACCATCTTGAGTGCATGCTCCATAGAGTTTAATAATGTGGGGGTGGCTGACTTGTTTCAGTAAGTTGAACTCCGATAAGAGATCTCGCAGTTCACTTTGAGAAGCATTCTCTGTCCGAGAGTGAGAGAGAAAGAAAGTAGTTTAGGAGCCAAAAATGAAACATACTTGATGTCTTTTTTAAGTGACTAAGTTAGTTGTTCTCAAAATTGTTTCTACAATTTCCTCCCTACGCTTCTCACACTTTTTGTAGGCTGGGTATTCAGTTGAATCCCATACATAGAGGAGCAGAATTTATTAGACCAGTTCAGGATAAAGCAGCAAATATCTGAGCTTGGCCCAGTACAAACGCTTCATTTTCCCTCTGTGCATATCTCTTTAAAATAACATGGTGATGTTCAGACAAAATTACCTGCCTCATGTATATCCATTTCACCATCATTTCAGTGCCAAAGCATATTATTTTTAAGATTAAATGTGATTTAGCTCTCCATTAATATCCTGAGGAAGAGTGTGTTCACAATCTGCTGGAGTGTGTTTGCTCACCAAATCCCTGCATTTCTAGGAACTGTAGGTGGAAGAAGATATATTGGTCTCTGGTGCTAATATATATGAGTTTGCCAGGCACATTGTCAGAGTGCCATTAAAAGTGACGATTTACCTGCACATGTGTCCCTTTACACAAGTAGACCACCAAATTAATAGTTCCTCAGCTGAAGTCTGCTAATTGCACTTCAATAGTGAAGTTCCACTGCTCTATTGGATTTCTGCCAGCAAGAATACTTAGCTGCAGGCTGTTAAAAGAACCTGTCAGTTCGGTTAATAAGGTTCACTGGCTGCAGATATCTAAAAATGTCATATATTTATATTGCACTAAATCACTGGGTCCTACCTTTCAGCATCTTGACGGCAACGGTGGTGTAGCCTGCTTTCCCCTTTAGTCTGAACGCAGTAGCCTTCACGACTTTCCCAAATTCTCCTTCACCGAGGGTTTTGCCAAGGACTAGATTCTTCCTTGGAAACTCCCATTTGGGATCCTCCTGGCAGGAAGAGAAAGCAGCTGAAGTGAAGGGTTTACCCCACATGCCTTCAGTCTAGCAGTAGACTTGGTGCAATTTAGGGGGAAATGCCATCCTATTTCACAAAAGCTAAAATAAATCATGAACTTTCAATTAAAATCCTCTTCCAAAATTAAAAATAGGAACTTCTAAATATCTTTCCAGGTTTCAGCTGCAGAGGTTAGAAAGCAATCCCAGCATCACAGCCAGGAGGGTGAGGCCGAACGGACTCATAGAAAATAAAATGCACACTGCACAGTGACAGGAGAGAAGACATAGGGATTGTGTAAAATATGAATTACAGAATATACTATGGACAGAAGAGTCCACCAAATGTATTGATTGGAAGACTGTGTGCATGCTTCTCCAGGAATCAAGGGTCTTCCAAGAACATAAGTGGCAAACAAAGAGCTTGTATCAAAGGCAAATCAATTACTGATTGAAATAGACAGATCTCTGAAATGAGCATTCAAACTCTGATATAAAGAAATGTTGAAAGCATACGTTGGAAGCAAAAGCTAAACAAATTCATACAGTGGTGGATTCAAACAAATTTGTGATCAGTGCTGATCATGTTATGCATAAATCATTAGAAGGCTTCACAAAAAAGACAACAAATAGCAAATACTGGTATTTTGAAGGTGTCCACTGCCACTTGATTCTCCATGGAATCCACAGAGGGCCTCCGGACATTATTGGAGGAGTAGCTGATGGGGTAGGCTTGAGCTGGCCTCCTGAAAGTCATCTCTGCTGAGGCAATAGGAGCTTTGGGAGAATTCTTGTGGTATCGGTGGATGAAGTATGAAGAGAGCAGTACGGACAGGATGAATGACAGCAGCACGGCCGCAGCAATGATGGTTTTACAGACATCGTCGCAAGTCGATTCTGTGAATGAAACGCCACGATGTTTCCTTTAGTGATCGTTGAGGCAAAAACAATTCAGTTTGCATCATTTCCCTTTATTACTCAAAAGATCCAATTGATAACCCTCTTCCTTCATTCTCTTTCAAGGGTTTCTCAGGCATTAGTTGCCAACTGAGAGGCCAAATCACTGCTAATAAGGGAGATGACAGTAGCCCAAGTTGACATCCTTTCCAATTTTCTCCATTCCCTATGGGAAAGTATCTTTTCTGTGATGAGCACCTCCCCCGACAATATGGTTGAGAATGAGAATTCCTGCAGATTATCTGTAGTTTCTCTTGTCTCAAACCAAAGTAATATATCCTCATTCAGTTTGATACAGAGGCACACACCATCTGTACCCTATCTAAGACTTGGATCAATTGCCTTCTACAATTCCACAGTGTAACCATTCAATAGTGATTACAATCTGGGAGTTGTAGAATCAGGATAAAATAGATCATTTTAATGCCGAATAGTTGGTATCTTCTTTCTCACAGTTTTGTGAAACGTTTCATCTTCACCTATGCGGAAGTAAACATGTCACTGAAAAGATTCAAATCATGAACTTACCTATGACATCTTCCTTTTGGCAGAAACATTTGCCAGAATTGCAATAACACGTCCCAAATCCTCCTTCGATTCCTCTCACCTCTCCTAATTCAAATCCGCCAACAATTTTCTTCCGAACTGCATGAATAGAATATAGGGCACAAGATAAGAACTTGTCAGAATATTTTCCCCAAATTCATCTTCCTGCTGGAATTCTCTCATTACTGATTGATCCTGAAAATAATCCAATGGTTATTCTTATGTCATTTTCCATGGAAGGAAATCTCCTATCTAGTGCGCTGAACATTCAAGCGGCCTTAATTAAGAGTTCTCAATGTCATGCACATTGGTGAGGTGCTTTGGGGAAGCCAGGTGCACCCCTTCTGCATATGGGAGGGAAACTCAGAAGGGGTAAGGCCTAGATTGAATGATCCATGGGCTGTTCCTCAGCACATTCTATCAATATTGGTGGAGAAAAGGTAGCTCTCCCTGTCTTTCAACTATAGCTGGTGAAGAATGCCCTTGAGATACAAAGGGTGATGAATGCAAGAAGCTTCAGTTGGTACATTAAACCAGAACAGGAAAACTTGTACACCAGAGCTAAGACCCCTTGTATATTGTTTGCCCTGTGTGTATCATCTAGACATAGTTATCTGCAAGCTGCTGATCCAACGAGTTTATTTAAAAACTAGGGCTCTCATTAAAAAAGGTCATCTTTCAGTCTGGAAAGGCGCAACCCATCTGTGCACCCTTCTATTTGGGGAGGGATTGGATTTCCATAATATGAATTTCAAAGAGACTGAATCTCAATCAGATGTCTGTAGTCATCTGAAAGTACAGCTCCAGCCCATCAATCTTAGTTTCAGGCTCACGAGAGAGATGGTTGAGACATTTTAATAATAGATCTTCTCATGGTGTTACTAATTAGATAACCCTGACAATACTTTTAAATTAATGAATAATATATTTGTCTTTATGGAGCTCAGAAATAGTTCACAACTGCATAAAGCAAAAGAGATGCCTGGAGGTTTACCAATGTTAGCATGGGCTGAGGTTAACATACCAATACAATCTTGTGGGCACGTACTCCTCTTCTGCTCCACTATATCACAGTATTTATCAGGACATGTGGTAAGATCTGATGAGCAGGTGGAGTAGTTTTTTGATATGCCTGCAGAGAGAAATAAAATATTTTATGGTCTTGCAAACCAGGTTAAGGAAAATGGACAATCTCTCAGTAGGCTTAAGAAGCTTGTTTCTATAATAGAAAAATACAGAACTGTGTAAACTAGCTGGAGTTGTAGCTTAGAGCATCATTTGGAAGAGCTACGGATCATGAAAACCTTATTTGCAAGAAATGTGGGGGTCTTTACACAAAAATTACTAACAGTAATGATCTTTTTGTTATGTTATAATGTAATCTCCGCTTATAGACATGCAATGAAAAGATAGCTAGTGTTAACAATTGGCATGTGATGGAACCCAGTGTGTTAATTCTGGAAAAAATGTTTCTAATAATTGTAGAGGAGCTAAAGATAAGCCAGGACTGAGCCTTGATTTCTTCCGTAAAGACAATAATCACTTTAGGCTCTACATTATTATTATAATAATTTATACTTTTATGAATGCACATTTGCTAGGGAATTGTAAAGACAGCCGCAGGTTAATTTGTACAGTACTGTTTAAGATATTGAGATCATAATCAAGGTGAACCTGGATATGAAATATTTACATTGTAATTGCCTGGATCCAGTTAATTCCCTGCTGTTGTTTAATCCTATNCCGTATTTAGGAACATAAAAGCTGGCATGAAAAATAAAACATGGTACACCAAATAATTGCAGGAGATTCTTACCTTTATCATACCCCTGCCGCCACTGGCACTTTCCATCTTGGGTTCCAATACCGCTACATTCTTCACAGACTGATCGCAACTTGTGCTCAGCACAGTGTTTGCCACAGTTATGCCTTCTAACATGAGTATCTGGGTGAAGGTAGAAATCATGGCATGTTATTTCCACGTACCTTCAAGGCCAGTTGAAACTTACTCTTGATTTTGTCAGCGGGTACCAGCTAGGAGATAAGTTCTTTGTTATATAATCATTGCATTGTCCAATTAGTATTCATGGCCATTATATCTGGGGGCTGTTATTGCTCCAGCTAAAATCACTTTTTATTAAGATTACCTTTGGTACTGCTTTGACTGCCAAAGATGTAAGAAATTCAGTCAGCACAATAGAAACTTGTAAGAGGCAAAATCGCACATTACAAACCAAACCCATGGGGTTCAAAGTAAAAAAAAACACACATAAGGTTCATGTGAAGAAAATGGGCAGACTATTGTCAGTTTGGGTTAAGAAGTTAGGTCAGCACACATAGTATGGGATCATGGTGAAAGTGAGGATAGATAGGAAGCAACAATAACGATACTTGGTGATAAATTGAGTCAAATATCCTCTCACAGTGCTTAAATACCATCCTTCACATCTGATCAAATCATCCTTCCTCTCACACCTGTCTCCCTGCTCATATTGATTAACTGGCCAAATTAACCCATGGACAAACAATCTTTTGTAACCATAGCGAAAATTTGATCTGGCCAGAGAGGAAAATAGATCTGTTTAGATGAGGAGAGGAAAGTGAAACAAAGACAACTTTGTTAGGTGAGAAATGTAACTCATACATTGAGGATTTAGAAGGCCAATTACTGGAGGAAAAGCATTGACAAAATTCATTTAAATCATTCTATTCATGAAATGTTGGCAGTAACAGTTCCTGCAGAAATGTATGAGTGAATATAGCCATTATTACTTTTGTTGCCCAATGCACCAGATGGATCAATCCCTACTGTTGCCTGAATTTTTGTACTATGTTCACAGTCACTGTCACAAGTACAAGGAATAAACTATTAAGACTGCATTCTATGCAGAACTGATCTGTTTTAGCTTTTGGCAGTAAGTGCATAGTCTGCGGATGAACTGTTCAAGTTTGATATACGGAAAACAGGATGGCAATTTTGCACAAACCTGTTCTGAATAACTTGGCTAAGGTCCAAGATCAGCAGCTGAATAGGCTTACCGATTATATTATCCATTAAGCAAGCATTTCCAAGTCAGGTAGAGGATTAGTTAAGTAAAGATCAAAGTTCCCTCTACATCCCCCAGCCTGCCTCTCTTACCACCACCATCACCATTAACAAGGTCTGTCTTTATTTTAGAAGTTTGCCTCTAAGCACAAAACTAGAACCACAATTATACTCCAAACACTCATTATACTTATAAACACTCCAGCCCAGTCACACTGCAATGAATTTCTGATAAAGGAAGAGATGGAGGGAAATGAGACAGAGATTACATAGAATTATATCAACTGTACAGCACAGAAGCAAGGCATTCAGCCCAACTAGTCCATGCCTGTGTTTACACCCTACATGAGACTACACCCCTCCTAATCTCTCTCATATCTGTCCATTCCCTTCTCCCTCAGGCATGCAGACCAATACCAAAACCAACAGTACATACGTGTTCCCTCCAACGTAACAACCATGTTGGTCTTTGTCTCCTCCTTGCTCAGTAATTCATTAGCTATGACGGTAAAGTGAAGTTTGCTGCAGTTGTTCCATCTCAGCACTTTAGATTCAGAAATGTACAGGATTCCAAATATATCCTCAGGTTGCTTCACAACCCCAACCAGGGAAAAGCAGCTTCTGTCCACCTGTGTGGCATTCCCATTCTCTTCTGCATGGATCACCGGCATTAATGTATAAGTTAGATTTAAGGCTTGAAACTTGTGACAGTTTGCTATGCAAATTCTTCCAATCTGTAACACATATAATTGAAAAGGCTAATGAAGGACCATGTGTTAATCTATTTCAGGGCATCATGACACGTGGCGTCTTTCTCCCAGTTAACTTGGTTGCATTCCCAATCCCTCCTAAATTTTCAAATTAATTGGCTAATTATTTCATTTTTGTTTATAGAGCATTGCTGCCATGTTTATCTATATAGCAGCTTTCACTTCATTCCTAATCAATCGTATTTCGGAAAATGCTTTGAGACATTTGTTTATTACCAATGCAGCAAAATACAAATTATTATTATCTAATTCAACCAAGATAATAAAAATTATTAATCGAGAAAAAAAACTTTAATCCTCCCTGGCTGTCTGCTGCCTGTTCGAAACTAAACCTGTGTCTCAGAAGTGCCGTCACACACAGTGCTTTACTTAAGGCCCATTGTATCAGATTATTTTAGTTTATTATATTTCATCAAAGACTCAAATGTTGCCTTTGAATCTGCTCAGGTACTTTCGAGGCACCACCCCTCGAAAAAATAATGTTACCTTTGCAAAACGTCCTGCATTCCTATTACATGTGAAGTGGATCGTTTCTTCAGAAAACTCAATGATGATTAGCCGGATAGTGATATTGAAGTGAAGTGTGACAGTGCTCTCAGAGCCTTGGTATTCTGTGTCGTGCACAAGGACGTCCAAACTGAATGATCGGTTCTCAGAAAGAGACAGGTTTTTCTTCAGTATCAGCTCTGAATAAAACATTCAGAAACCGTTATAGCAACAATCAGATGAAGAGCACATATTGTTATTTCAAATCTAGTTTTCTACATATTTGTTTAGATATCTATATATTTATTCATCCATCCAATTAAAGGTAAAAGATCAACGAACAATTTCACAGAACTCTCTTCTTGGAAGGTTCAGAGTTTAAATATTCTAAGAGTCGATGATAGTGAAAATTAGAATACGTTTGTTGCAAGTACAGTAGTAGGTTTAATGAATTGAATGATCTTGATTTGTTTCATACTTTTGAAATGATTTCCACATCAATATATCTCATTTTGTCCCAGTTATTCTTCAGTCCATCCTAGCATTATCTATCGATTTGTTCATTTGTCCATCCTTACCCTTCAACCCATCCATTCACTATTGTCTTTTGTGTATACTTTAACCTCATAAAACACTGGTGACATAAATCTACCTGACTGTCCCCATTTGACTTTCCAATTCTCCACAGAAGATGTCTCATTTAAGTCTATCTATTAATCTACTGTATTTTTGTCTGCCTATTGGTGAGACCATCCATCTTCTATCTATCTATCTATCTATCTATCTATCTATCTATCTATCTATCTATCTATCTATCTATCTATCTATCTATCTATCTATCTATCTATCTATCTATCTATCTATCTATCTATCTATCTATCTATCTATCTATCTATCTATCTATATCTATCTATCTATCTATCTATCTATCTATCTATCTATCTATCTATCTATCTATCTATCTATCTATCTATCTATCTATCTATCTATCTATCTATCTATCTATCTATCTATCTATCTATCTATCTATCTATCTATCTATCTATCTATCTATCTATCTATCTATCTATCTATCTATCTATCTATCTATCTATCTGACATTCACACAGTTTCTTAGCCATCTTCTATATATCAATCAATTCATTCTCTTCTGTAGAAATAACCATCAATCAATCCATTCACTTCTCTGGAAATAACCATCTATTGATTGATCTTATTTTCATTTTCACTCACCTCTCCATGAAGCAAATTATCTACAAACACATTTATCTCTGAATCATATATGGTGGACGCTCAACATATCAAAAATGAGAATTTAAGACTGTCAATGACTGGACTCTATTTCTGCTCTTTTGGCTATATTTTTGATAAACGTGTTTAGTTGTTTACTGTCTTCTTTCAGGAAAAAGCCCGAGGAGAGTGTCAAAATATAATGGAACACCTATTTAAATGATCTCACCAAGGAAAATGAAGAATAGCTACCAGGCGTAACAGCATTATGCTGTAATTCAGCTTGAAATGAGTGTGAGCTTTCGAGACACCACCAATTTTCCTGTATAAATTTTGAAAGTTTGGAAATCCTAGAAATTTTCGTGAGACTCATTCCTTTATTCTCTTTTTTTTAAAACATGCTTTTTGGCCTATCTATTCAGTTATTTAATTTGTGTCCGACTTAAAGCTTTTCTGGTTAAATGATGACCTACATCTCTGAAATTTACAAAGAAAAAGATGGTGGGGGTTAGAAATAAATTAGGTCATGCCAAGAGAATGTGGAGAAGCTTACCATATTTGTTTATTGTCCCTCGAGCAGGGCTCTCTTGAGTGGCAGGAATTTCGAAAGGTCTATGTTCCACTCTGAAGTTTTCTGTAATCCAAGTATCATTTTTCATGATTGTCGTCATGTATTGAGTGGTACTGTCAGCATCATACACCAGGATTGTGGCCACGACATTGTGCTGTAAACAAGAAATGTGCCTTCATTAAAGTGTGCAAGTCTTTAAATAATGCCCAAATGCAGCATTAAAATGTTGTAAAAAATCTACTGATGAAACTATCTGATCTGAACTTTTATACCACAAAACGTCTCAACATCCTGCAACGGCGATATTTGATCGATAGCTGCACTTCTATCAAAACAAAACCTCTAAACGCTCAATACCATGAATACAAAAAGGTGAAATTGCTAACTATTGGACAATTCTTACTCATGTGTTAATAATAGAAGTTAGGATGACATTTTACAGTGTTGTGGACATGTACAGCAGAGTAATGAATTGGATTCCAAATGTGACCTAAAGCAGACATGTTCCTGGTTAATAAACGCAATCAAAAAATATAAAAATGCTCAAAGACCAGGACCAAACATATGTATTTTTTTAAATGTAAAGGTGAACTATCATGCTCTAAGAGACAATACATTTCTATATTTCCAAGTGCTTCAGTTTTTCCTGGTTCATCTCTGATAAAGAACAAGGAAGAATTCTGTCCTGGAACAACTAAAATCGCTTTATTTCTGTGGCTCAACCTATAAATTGGAATCAAGTATCAGGTAACAGAAAAACAGGAAACTAAATATAAAAGATGCAAAATGACAACAAATACGAGGTAAAGGAAACCTTTCTTCATCTACACCCACAAGACCCGAACACAGACAAACAACATGGTCACTCCACTTTAAAATACATCCTGTGAAACGTATTGAGACGTCCTCCAGATATGAAAGGCACTATGGAAGAAGTAAGGATTATTGTTGTTACCATCATTATCTAGGCATATACGCCACCATTTTAAAGGAGCATGTCAAATCATCCAAAACTGGATACATATAAAGTTTGAGGTTAGCCTAAAATGATTTGCTTACCCCTTCAATACAATAGATTAGGAATATGAATTATATAGGTTAAGAATTTTATTTGCTTTTCTTCCTTCGCTTTCAACAAGGCGATACACATGATTTATGTAGTCCCAGACATGACTGAATTCTTAGAATTTACCCTGCAAACACTTATTTTTTGTTTAAAATCTTAAAATCACAATAATCCCTAATAATAATAATAATCCTTCAAAACCAAAAACAATAATAAATTGGTCATTTTCAATCTACGACTGTTTGTGGGACATTGCTGTGCGCAATTGGCTGCCACGTTCGCCCACAAATATACAGTCAATTCACTTTACAGTGTGTTCTGTGAAGCGCTTTGGGACGTCCTCCCGACGTGAAAAGCGCTATATCAAATGCAAGGATTATTATTATTATTATTATTATGCTGTTATAAACATGGACAGACATCCAAATCTATGTCTCATATGGATCGCATTCAAAATCCTACCTCGTTCCTGTTGAATTCAATGACAGCCTCCACCGTGTCGTTGCCATCAAGGAGAAATGGAGGGTTGTCACCTTTATCAAGCACAGTCACATGCAAGGCTCTCTCAATGTGAACCACCTGGAATTCCTTCCGCCATGTACATTTTACAATCATTTCATATGTTTCCATCACCTCCCTGTCAAGTGAACGCTCCACACTGAGCTCTGACGTCTCCTCATTAATTCTGAATGGAAATGAACCATCTGAAAGATGAATGGATTCAAGTCATACATGTAAATGCAACACTATATGAAGAGAATATTGCCCACCATTTGCGCTGCAGTCTTGATGACTAATTACAGGGCAGCGGGCTAGTGAGTAGCTTGCTTGCCAGCCTCAAGGCCAGAGTACAGTCCAGGCAGATAAAGCAGGAAAAGACACAAAAGAATCAAATGATATGAAATATAAATGAAGCACTGTATCTTTAAAATAAGTTTAACAACCACAGAAAGCAAAATGGAACCACAGAAGTAATCACATGAAAGTGAAAAGTCTCATATTTCTAGAAAATCTGCTCGGAACGATGATTAAATACAAAAAAACTGTAGAAGTAGCTGGCCTCCTATTAAAATCTCAGATTGATGACTTAGCTTAGGCAAGTAACACAAAATGGATGTACTGTAATGTAATATTTCATAATTTCACATGATAATCACATTGAATCTATCATAAATTGTTACATTTTTCATTCTAAATGAGAAACTGTAGGTCTCATTGCCATGACTTCAGAATTTTACCCATCCCATCCCTTGCTCTCTCCATCTTTAGTGTTTTACCTGTTGTTAGATGGTAGGAGATGTTGCCCGGTTGGCACTGGAACTGGTTTGGCAGGGATCTCATTTGAAAGAACAGGCCAGGGTACTTGTTCTCTATAATTTGAACCTTTGAATCCATTTCTCCAAAACACAGATCTTCAATGGTGATATTTGCACAGGGAGGCATGACCTTATTCACCACAATAATTATCACCTGTGCCTTGCACTCCATCTCCACAAATGGTTTGGGAGAGACAAAGATGTGCACTATAACCTTAAATAAGTCAGGGCCACCCATGTTACCTGGAACAGAAGGAACACAAAAAGAAATTATCCCAGCACTGTCTCAAAAATGTTCACTATTATCCCATGTGTTTGATCATCGTGTGAACAATTCCAGGCAACTTTATTTGGAAAATGTGAAGTCAGAACAGGAGAAATACTGAATAGAAACTGGTATAGGACCCATCATATCCTCAAATGCACGACACAGTTTGGAAACTTCCCCCCGGGGGGTGGGGAGGGTTGGTTAAGCGGGGTCTCCTTGGAGCTTAACTCCAAAGTAGCATGTTTGGCAACAGTATCATGGAATCAAGCCATCCCTCTGTGGCAGTCTCGGTCCAGTTCCTAAGCCAGGTGGCAGTAGTCTGCCCTGCAGTATTCAGGACACTGCTGATTCCAGGCTGGCTCATCGCCAAGACTTGGAAAGGCAGACCGATCGCAAGGACTCTTCGCACTCACCTCCTGCAAGCCAAAGCCCTAACAGGTAGGGTGATCCAAGGTGGACAAGCAGAAGGAAAGCTTGCCAGTCAGTGCCTCAATGGGAAGTTTTGCAGTTTTAGCTAGTTAGCCTCCAGCAGTACCCCAACGCACAGTCTGGGGTCCCCAAGCCTTGGCTTTTGCAAACCTACAGCTAACACTTTCTGGAATTAGGTAAACAGCATGTGTCCCTCCAGGGAGAGAGTGCATATTCCATTCCAGCAAATATCTCTAGACAACTGAAGGGTCTCAACAAAGCGAAATGAGACTACATACCTCTGTCCATGCCAATCTTACAATGGGTTAACCAGTTGGTCAAGGGCAATAATGTCATGAGCGAGTTAGAACAGAACAATGAGTGGAATATGAACTATATTCTACTGTTTTTTATTGATACAGTTGGTTTATTTTTAAAACTCGAGATGTCATTTTATTAAAACAAGTTTCACTGTAGTTTCTGTAATATTAATAATAATGTGACATGATGATGGAACTATCAATAAATATGAGAACATCACATGATAATGACATCATCATGTATAACACAACAGAAAGGAAAGCACTTACCTAGTAGACTGAGGTCATTTTCTTCTAGGGTTTTATTAAGGTAGAAGACTCCAGATTTCTCATCAATTCGGAACCAGTGCTCACGTAATCCAATGAGCAGTGGATTGTAGCAGAACCCAAAATAAACAGCAGTATCCTCTTCCTCAGGTAAGGCATAAATCTGCAGGAGAGGGGTATCTGCTGGCTGGCCAACATGCACAGTTGCTTGGTATGTCTTTCTGGGGAAGTACAGACCAAGGGCCACTGAACAGAGGAGGGAAAGCAAGTATGTGAGAAAGAGGAAGAGAAAAAAACATACATTTTAGATTTTCAATACAAGACACATTGCTTATGTGAGTCAAACCCAGGTCTCAATGGTGAACGGTTAGAAATGCGTACAAACACCAAGCATCACCCAGTCCAGCCAGATATGTGCCATTACTTTTAAAAAACTGTGCTTGTAGTGTCATTAAATGTAATCTTGTTGTCATCTTCACATGTGTTTGTCTGCAACACAATTTGAAGGAAGAGATTATCAGCAATACCTGGTGCAAGAAGAAACATGCACAGTGAAAAGAGAAACCCATTAGAGCAAAGATAACATCTGGTAGAGAAACGATCATTGAAGTGTAAAGGGATGTTATCTTGGAATGCATTACTATGGGTTTTAAAATCAGACTCAACTGCACAAACACTTAAATTTATTTAATTCTAGTGTAGACATTTGTAGCATTCCAATCTGGGTATCCGTACCCAACAGTAATTCAGAAAAATTAAATTATGTCCTGGTCTCAAATATCAGCCCTTGTGTTTCAGTGAGCAATAAGGTTGTGCAGTGCAATACATGCTCTTATTGACTCATATTGTAGAAAACTTGTCACGTAGTAGCTAATCATTCCTTTATCTGATTCTTTGTACATAATTTGCTTGAGGGCAGACCTCCCATTATTTTCCAGCACTCCAACAATACTGCTTGTAGCCTGTGACTCAAAGGAATGCGAGAGCGAGCAGGGTGACTTTCCTAATTTTCCCCTATGCTTCAAGTGCCTGGTATTGTCCCAGTAAGGAAGTTATGCTTCTCCTTATGTAATCCTTGCATTTTATTTGATATAATGCCATATCATGTCTTTGAGATGTCTCAAAGTGCTTCACAGAATATAAGGTAAAATGAATTGACTGTATATTTTGTGGGTGAAACTATATGGTGAAGATCAGGGGTATAGGGCATCAACCTACTTCCCACAACTCTATTGTACCAGATCAGCACCTTTATTTGATCCGATCTGTGGAATTCTATGTGTGGGCAATTAATGGATAGAACCATGAAACCATCGAAATTTACTGCACCGAAGGAAGCCATTCGGCCCATCGTGTCTGTCCTGGCTCTTTTAAGAGCAATCCTTTCCGGTCCATTTACCTGCCCTTTCCCCATCCCCTGTAGCTTATTGTCTTTAAGTGAATTTAAGAAATAGACACAGACACAGTCGAGAACAGTAAAGAAAAGTCAAAATAATGTAAAATTAAGATGTGTGTCTTGACACAAAGACTGACAAAAGCACTCGGACATTTAGAAATAGATATCCAGAAAAGCAGACATATATACCAGACATGTATATATATTATCTGTATAGTATATATGTGTGTAACAGATGTACAAGCCAACAAAAACAGATAGACAGGCACTGAACCACACTGATCATTAAGGGCCTCCCACTGAACTAGGAAAGAAATCTAAATAGACATATGACCAGACAGGCATTAAAATGCAATGACCAGTGAGCAACTTCCTATCAAATGCAGGCTAAATCTAAATAGACAGACAGATGGAGTATTTAACAGCAGGGTAGAGAAAAAATGGTCTCCCGCTGAGTGCAAAAGCACCTACAACTGCTGTTCTTTCCATCAGCTCGGAAGCAAAGTGAAAAGCTGGCTTAGCTCCAAATCTATTGCATTACAACCTTAAAAATAAAAGTTCCAGCTCATGCCTGATAAATCTAATTTGTGGCTCAGTTCCAAGCTTAGATAAATTCAAAGTTTCACCTGGATTTCCTAACCATCTCCGATATTCTGACAGTAAATCTTCCAATGAGAGAACAATGGACGTTCACATTGATCTTAAATCACCCCACACATTTCTAATAAACAGAAAACTCACTGCCAACTCAAAGCAAGGCAACACAATGCATTGTATGGAGGTTGTTCTCCAATTAGCAATAAATGTATTATAATAAATAAAGTTTCCATTTGATATAGTGCCTTATCATGTTGTCAAAATGTTTCAAAGTGCTTTGCAGAATTTATTGCATATTTGCAGGTGAATAAGGCAGCCAATTTGGACACAGTGATTTCCCCAAAACAGCCATGAAGTGAATGAACAATTTTATCGGGAAGATACTAGGGGAAACTCTATTCTCTTTTTGAATTGTGCTATAGGATATTTAATATGTGTGCAGCACTCGCAGATCACAAATCAACCTTCATGTGAATTTAAAAAAGCATTTTAAGTTTCTAAAAGGCTCGTCACTTTCTGTTTTTAGAAACATTATATATATTTGAGGAAATCTTTACAGTTCATGAATGTGATGGTGAAGAAAGGAATATTTCTCATCTCTGGCTACTCAGTGTCAGCACTATTCACTCTCAGGTCAGATGTAGCAGGTCCGATACAGAACAAAGCTCTTTTACTCTGCCGAACGCCTAGCAGTTAGTACAGGATTTGACCGAGAGAGAGAGAGGAGTGTGACTAATGCTGGGCTTGAATTAAAGACAAGATCCTGGAGGTATTAAGACAGTGTGCCAGTTTCCTAAAAGCAATGCAATTAACATCAAAGACTGAAAAAAGATTTATTACTGTAATATTTATTATTTCTATAGTACAGCAGTTCTAGTTGCAAGAAAAATAGACATTTTATTTCTTAACACATAGAGTATAAGCCCAAAGTGTGACTGTTCAGTTTATATAGTGGATTAAGTGGGATTCCAATATTCGAAAAGTGGAATTCTTATTGAGTCCGACTTCAATTTACAAGTATCACATTACAGACCCCTTACATCAATGAGCATGGCCTCCAAGTCTCGAGGAAGATATTTGACCTGGTCAAATAGTTGTAAAAATCCAAAGGGGAAAATGTACAAAATATCTTTAAAAGTGACTAGGATTGGGGGGGGGGGGGTGGGGGGTGGAACATAAAGGTTGCACCTATTTTGCATTAACTCCCTTCCAAAAGGTTCAAAGATCATGTGCCACGCTCAAATGTTGCAGCAGAAGTTTAACATTTTTACATATTTTGAAAATATAGAGTTACCATAATCCAACATTTCCGTCTTTTCTTACAGAAAAGGCAGAGGCAAAATATTTTTCATAGACTGCAACTGGAACTCTGTTTGAAAGAGCAGCTGCTGCATATACCTAACAGCTCAAGTTTTGTAATGGATCTAAAGAAGACACCAAGAAAGAGTTCCTGTCAGTGAGCAATCTATATCAATTCAAAGAATAGAAACATTGGAATTAGGAGCAGGATTGGCCATTTGACTCCTCGAGGCTACACCACCATTCAATAAGATCATGGCTAATCTTCTAACCTAATTCTATCTGCCCGCCTTATCCCCATACTCTTAATTCCTCTATCCTTTAGAAATCTATCAATTTCAGTCTTGAATATGTTCAAGGACTGAACATCTACAGCCTTCTGAGTGAAGAAGTGTTTCCTCAACTGTGTTTGAAAAGGCTGACCCTTAATCTTAAGACTGTGACCCCTGGTTATAGATTCTCCTACCAGGGGAAACAGTCTCACACTGTCTACTCCATCAAGCCCCATAAGAATCTTATATGTTTCTATAAGATCATCCCTAATTCGTCTATATTCTAGAGAATATAGGCCTAGTTTACTCAACCTATCCTCATAGGTCAACCTCCGCATCCCAGGAACTAACCTAGTGAATGTATGCTGCACACCTTCTAAGGCGAGTATATCCTTTCTTAAATAAGGAGACCAAAATTGAACACAATATTCTAGGTGCGGTCTCACCAAGGTCCTGAACAGTTGCAGCAGACTTTCCTACTCTTATATTCTAACCCTTTTGCAATAAATGCCAACATGCCATTAGCCTTCCTAGTTGCTTGTTGTAACTGCATGCTAACATTTTGTGACTGGTGTACAAGAACATTCAAATCCCTCTGAACACTAACACTATCTAGTCTCTCCCCTTCTAGAAAATAATCTGCTTTTCTGTTTTTACTACCTAGGTGAATAACTTCACACTTCCCCACGTTATATTCCATCTGCCACCTTCTTGCCCACTCACCAAGCCTGCCTATATCCCTTTGCAATTTTTTTGTGTCATTCTCAGAGCTTACTCTCCCACCTAGCTTAGTATCATCCGCGAATTTAGATATTTTAAGTTCTATGTCCTTGTCTAGATCATTGGTATAGATTGTAAGTAGTTGAGGCCCACGCACTCATCCATGTGGCACTCCACTAGTCGCATCTTGCCAATCTGAGAAGGACCCATTTATCCCTACTCTCTATTTTCTTCCCGTTAGCCACTCTTCGATCCATGCTAATATATTGCCTTTAATTCCATGGGCCCTAATCTTGTGTAGCAGCCTTTTATATGGCACCTTGTTGAATGCCTTCTGAAAATCTAAATGCACTACATCTACTGATTCCCCCCGATCTAACCTGCTGGTGACATCCTCAAAGAACTCTAAAAGATTTGTTAAGCATGACTTCCCTTTTGTAAAGCCATATTAACTCTGCCTAATCATGTTATGGTCTTCTAAGTACCCCACTACGGTATCCCCAATTAAGAATTCTAGAATTTTCCCTACCACCGATGTCAGACTAACTGGTCTATAGTTCCCCATCTTCTCTCTCCCACCCTTCTTAAATAGTGGTGTTACGTTTGCGATCTTCCAATCAATGGGAACTGTTTGAGAATCCAGAGAATTTTGGAAGATCAAAAACAAGGCATCCACCATCTCAGCACCTCTTTTAAAACCCAAGGATGCAGACCATCAGGTCCAGGGCATTTGTCATTTTTCAATCCCAACAGTTTCTCTAGTACTAAATCTTTACTGATGTTAATTTCCCTAAATTGCTCACTAACATTAGCTTCTTGGTTCCCCTCTATTTTTGGTAAGTTCTCAGTGTCTCCTAACGTGAAGACAGAAGCAAAGTATTTGTTTAATGACTCTGCCATATCTTTATCCCCCATTATAATTCCTCCTGTCTCTGCCTGTAATGGACCCACATTCACTTTTGATAGTCTCTTCCTCTTTATGTATTTGTAAAAAATCTTAACTCTGTCTTTATGTTCCTAGCTAGTTTGCCCTTATAATCCATTTTCTCCCTTCTAATCAGTTTCTTAGTTTTTCTTTGTTGGTCTCTGAAGCCCTCCCAATCCTCTGGTTTACTGTTCTATTTGGCAGTACTATAGGTCTCTTCTTTTAATTTTACTGCTCTAGTTAGCCAATAGAAAGTTTAATAGAAAGCTCACCAATACTAATGATGTTCTGGGGAAGACAATAATCTTAATTGGTGCAAACCTATCCCAGACCATCAACAGCAGATTATTAATAGAATGTCAATGATTTCCTAGTAATGTCATAAGGAGATCATGTTAACCATTTTTTTCCAGAGCGCAGATATAATTACATTAATGACAGCTTCATTTCCCGTAAGGTATGAGCGTTTAATACATTACAGATCCCTGTTTCTGCAATAAGTGATAATCCCTAGCCAATCTCTGTAATACTAACCTGACCTTCACAGCATCAATACTCAATAAACATGAAATCAAAGCCATTTAAGGATATTGTGCTCACTGTTTGCGAATCATGTTGGTCAAATTGTAAATCATTCATCAAAAGTTACTTTTTCCTGTTTACTGAGATTGGTCAGAAGAATGGATAAAAACTTAAACTTCATCCTTTTTTGAAATCTGGTTTAAGTACTATTGAAATAGGATAAATCAGGACTTGGAGTTTTCAGACCACAATTAATGGTGTGAACTATTTTTAGCCATTAGACATATAATGATCGTGCAGTCGCCTCACACTTCCAGTAAACTTGGAGTCTGATATGGTAATACCCTCAACTCCAAGAGATCTCCCAATAGGCGGAATTAACCGCAACTCCTGTTTTAAGAGTAAAATGTTCCAGTATATAGTGGAGGATTTAAATACTATACAAACGTAAAGGAGGAGAGAGCCAGAAGATCATGGCATCGAGGCACAAATTGAGAGGAACAACTGGGAGACTGTGGAGTAGTAAAAGGCAAAGAGATAATGAAATGGAAAGTAGAAGAGATAAACCAGGACAATTTCAAAAAACCTCAAAAGGAAAGTGAGGAAATGGTGCCGTATAAATATAAAAAGTTATAAAAAGAAAAGAGAACCAAAAAAGATAAAAGCAAAACAGTGTAAAAGAAACGCAGAATAAAGGAAGACAAAAGAAGACACTAATAGATTTGATATGTTAAGGAAAAGCATTAATAATACCATAGAATCCACAGGGGGAGATTTTGCTATGTGCTAATGTTTCGTAAACTTTTTTTTAAAACTCATTTTAATTGAAAGTGTTTATATTAAAAAGAGAGATCTCTTCAGCAGAAAATACCCAGTGTCCCCGGCTCAAGAGAGAAAAACAACTCTATATCAAATCTTGAATGTGGGAGCATTGAAGACTGAAATTTAATAGGAAGTAATAGGAAGCTTAAAGGCTACTCTTCCCATCTCAAGCAAGAAGTCAACTTCCACTTACAGGACTGGATTTAGTGTCAGAGTGCAACACATTAGAGTAGTATGTTCTCTTCTACTGTATACTGAACAGTACTTCCCATTTAATCTTTTATTATACAAGAAACATTAGTTGTTGTAACGTGTTCCATATCACTGGAGTTCAAATCACATGACTTGATCACAGCCGGGTGTGTGCCATCTGTCACTGCTGAAAATGGAATAATACCATCCCCATGGATTCCAACCATGTACACCGTATTATAAAGAATAACTGGCTGGAGTGTATTTCAAGAATTTAACACATTTCAGTCTCCAGCTGGCAGTGATAAACTGCTAGAGCTTTGTTCTCATGCTCCATGACATAATCTGAGCTCTTTGTAACATACTCCAGTTTATTTGTCATCATCTGCACATTTCTAAACAGGAGTCATTTTCCCCTTGACTATAAATTGGCAGACTTTAACAATATGTGTTCATAATAGGGATTTTCTTATCACCAAGATCAGTAAATTTACCAAAAGGCAAAGAATAATCCCTAGACAGTACCTTGTATTGCACAAAGAAAAAAATGGATTTCACTACTAAACCATTGCAGCACGATTATAAACAACTTTGGAGTGCATTTAAGACTAGTTTACTTATAAATATTTGTTTATGGAATAAGCAGAACACACAGCTTACCCTATGCCTGTTTGTGGGTCACTGTTGCGTGCAAACTAGCTGCCACTCACAAATACAAAGTCAATCCACTTAACAATATGTTCTATGAAGCGCTTTGAGATGTCTCAACGGGATAAGGCACTATATCAAATGCAAGAAATATTATTATTAGAGAACAATGACACACTTCTATCGGTTCCATTGTTAGAGTGCTGTTAGCCTTTGACTGATGGGTGTGTACTTGATGTATTTGAACACTAGAGGGTACTCAGCTATACAGGAGCAGCAAGTGCAGTCCTAAATCCACTGGGACTAATTCATATTGATGGCAAATTGAAAGCCGATTCAAACTGAAGATTATACAGCAGACCTCACTTTGAAATTTGAGAAGCCATAGGTGCTCTAGCTAGAGGTCATTTACATTGTGTTAAAGCACATCTCCGACCCAATACCAGGATCTTACAGTTGGACATCTTATGCACACTTTACTTCACAAAGTTTGTTTTCAAATTTAAACATGAAAATCCAGAATCTCTACATTAGTTTTTGGTTGCATAGATTGTGCTTCTATTCTCTTTTTCCCCCACCCAAGCACAGCAGTTTTGTTTGAACGGGTTGAACAGATAATGTGAGAAGAATGAGCCACCTTTGTGGTGAGCAGCTCATTCAAAACACAAAGCGAGTCAAAAGGTAGTGGGACTGAAGCTTAGAAACCTACTAGCATCATCATTTCCATATTGGTGTCCAGTTGGTGTTTAAGAGAGCTGACATTAGCAGTTTGGGATATCAGAGACGGAGAGAGTGTTTGATTTTAAGAACAAAAATATTGATAGTTTATATATGATGTTGCTATTGGCAAAAGAATAATATCAATGCTTCTGTGGTCGGTTGGCACTGCCACATTAAACAGAGTTCAGACAGGCCACATACCTCATTTAAAATTCATTTACGCAAAGACGCTGTGCAGATTTATTTTGGACACAAGCTGACCAGTTCAAATAATGCATCAAAAGGTTTGCAGCTGACCCCTCCCTTCCCCCCAACACTGTTCCAGACAATTGAGGGCAGCACA
Source organism: Callorhinchus milii (assembly GCF_018977255.1). Classification (NCBI taxonomy): domain Eukaryota; kingdom Metazoa; phylum Chordata; class Chondrichthyes; order Chimaeriformes; family Callorhinchidae; genus Callorhinchus; species Callorhinchus milii. The sequence continues at coordinate 15,516,621 of NW_024704748.1, read as the reverse complement.
CATAAACTCAATCAGCTGTCAGCTTCACTGACCAATGCTCAGCCACACTGCACAATGTACACTGAAAGTCACGCAGAAAGGGAAAAGCAAAGACACAAACATACATGGACGTCCAACAGAGATACAGAAATACACATTATAGACATGAAGCTCAAGGGGGACACATATAAAAATCAGCATAAATACTGGTATAGTGTGTACAGATTCAGTCACACAGAGACTTCCAACATACTCCTTCCTGAGCATAGTTTAACCTCCCTTTACCTCGCAGCCTAATCTTTCAATACCACTGGCCACAAAGAGTAAGATTATATCGTGCCCATTACACAAATCAGTTCTGATGGAAATTTTGAAATCTGCATGGTATCCCTCCCTGTTCTTTCTCTTTGCATTTAGTGACATCTTAACTTTCTCTCTTTGAAAATAAAAAACAACTTGCACTTATATAGCGCCCTCCACGCCGGGCGGCGTTTCAAAGCGCTTAACATGGTGGAGCCCAAGGCCGAGCAAGGGGGAGGGGGAAGGTGACCGTAGGTGCGGTCAAAAAGGAAGCTCTTCAGGCGTGACCTGAAGATGGGGAAGGAAGGGGCGAGGCGAAGAGGTGTGAAAGCCGCTATTTAAACAACAACAGCTTGCATTTATATAGCGCCCTTCATGCAGGGTAGCGTCCCGGAGCTCTTGAGTGCAAGTGCAAGTTGTTGTTCAGGTTGATGGTACACTATAACTGTTTAAGATAACAAAATACACCCATTTGATGTCACACTTCTAGGATACACCCACTAGCCTGAACCTGTACTTTGTTGCCCTGACATATCTGGAAGTACCATACACTGCACTCTGGGTGCAGCCTCACTAGAGCACTAAGTAACTTGAGCATGACTTCTGGTGATCTAAACTTAACTGAATTGACAATAAAGTCCAGCATCCTGTTTTCCTTGTTTATTGCTGCCACACACTGTTTTGACATGGTGAGTAATGAGTCAACTAACACTCATAGACCTCTTTCAGCTTCTCCACTTGGCAAGTTAAATCCCATTCATGGAATATGTGCCTCCTAGTTTACTTCCTATATGCAGTACTTTGCATTTACCCTCTGCTTCCTTCCCTTTAGCCATTCTGAATCCATATCTATGTCTTATCCTTGAAACCCAGTGACATTTGGTTTTAATTTGATCTAAACGGGTACAACACATCTATTCATCAATGTGTAAAATCTGTCAAATACAGTAGATTATTGATTCTATAGAACATAATGGAATCAATACAAACTGGGTTTGGTTGTTAAAATATTACCCTGTTTTGACCTGAACATTTTGATTCAGGTCATCATATTATTATAAATATCTCAATATCTGTTGCAGTACTATATGCAGTACTTTGCATTTACCCTCTGCTTCCTTCCCTTTAGCCATTCTGAATTCATATCTATGTCTTATCCTTGAAACCCAGTGACATTTGGTTTTAATTTGATCTAAACAGGTACAACACATCTATTCATCAATGTGTAAAATCTGTCAAATACAGTAGATTATTGATTTTATAGAACATAATGGAATCAATACAAACTGGGTTTGGTTGTTAAAATATTACCCTGTTTTGACCTGAACATTTTGATTCAGGTCATCATATTATTATAAATATCTCAATATCTGTTGTTAATATCTGTCAAACACTAAAGGCATCTGTGCAAACAAATAGCGGTGAAGAAATGTGCCTAAATATTTTAAAAAGAATGGATAGGGAGTGAAAGAGTGAAAACAAGGATCACGGGGCACAAATAGTTTGCTTGGAGAACACTACATACCTGGTAGCAATTACAAGACAGTAATCTCATCAGGAGCTTCACATGTCTTGTAGAGAGAATAATGGTATGATTACAAAGCAATAATCTAATCTAAAGCGTTTAAATTACATCATAAAAACATGAGCGTAAAAAAAGAGGTTATATTCTTCAGTCCACCTCATGCTTAGTATGTGGTTTATTTTTTGCAGGTTTTATTATTTTAGGTGCCGCTGTTGCCAATGGCAGCTGTCAGTCTATGGCACGAGCTGAGGTCTCCACATTGTTGATCTATGATGTCCATAATGAAGGATCAATCACTGTGACAGAATCACAGCAACTTTATTGAGCAAACCTCAACAGCTATCACCTGCAAGGCAATAAAGTCATTGGTATAATAAACGTTAAACATAGTTTACATATAATATAATAGGCAGGATGTATTGCTATATATAATTGCAGGATCAATGCAGCCAAACACTTTCTTCTTTCTCCATCTCCACAGTTTCTTCACCTCTCTCCCTTCCTTGCCTCATTCAAGGCCCATCTCCTGACCTTCCTCTTCGACCACACCTTCTCTCAACCATCTTCCCCTCCCGGCCCTCCACCCCTCCTGATCCCAACCACCAGCTTGGGTCCAAGTCCCTGACTCTTCAGCACCTTGGGACGTCCTCCCGATCTGAAAGATGCTATACAAATGTAATTTGTTTTTGCTGTAGAATATCACACTAAACCCTGGGCCACATTCAGGAAAAAGGAAAGTTCGCACATTCGGCTAAACAATAAATAAAAGTATTTTCTTGTACAACCTTGCTAAGCCTACTCTTACCATTTATCAACGATTTTCCAAATGGTGACAGTATGCTTTGTCAAAACCGATACATGTTTTGTATTAAGAGAGCGTATGTAGTAATGAAGAAATGTTTGCCGGTGGTGGGAGGGAGGATGTGGAAACAGGAGAGTGGTGATGAAAATTGTCTCACTCGACTGCTTTACCCAATCATCACCTCCAACCCCCTGAGGGCTGTAATTCAATCCAAGGGACCCGTTTGTTCCAAAGAGTGCTCAGAAACGCAATCGATCAATCACTGTTCAAACCGATCACTCAAGCGCACACATATGCTTCTGTCATTGGACACATACGTCCTGCTGCTTAGGACTCTTTTGTTTTTTCAAAAACAACTCTGCAGTAAAACAAAGCTGACTCTATAAGAATACAATTGTTATGTAAAAAAGCTTCTGGCCCTGATCCGAGAGAAGTAAATCCCTATCTTGTACTCCTTCCAAATGTAGTATTTAGCCATTTGTATTATTAGTCAGTCATGTTATAAGATGCACTTATGTTCATTCAGTCTAGTATACACTCGATGAATTCAGTGAGTAAATACATGTATTGATACATTCTTGGTCTTTTGCAAAAGCAGGAATGTGGTGCAGTTTTCTTTTGCAACCTCAGATTAGGAGAAGAAATAGGATACTTGTTCTGGATTTATCAATATGTAGCAAAAGGTTGAGGATAGACGCTGGCTTAGATATGGTGGCCCCATAGTTGAATCTGAGCTCAACATGCTAAAGAATGGGCACTTGGCCAAAAGAAAACGACTGACTGCTGCCAATGAAACCTTACCCCATAATGAGGCACTGCCTCCAGGACACATGAGAGTAAAGCAGAGAAAATATTGAAGGAGGGAAATACTTACAATATGTTGCGACCTCCAACTTAAACCAGTGCCCAAATAAATTATTTATTCTCCGTTCCACGTTAAGAGTTTATGGGGGGAGAAATTCAATTGTGTCTAAATTTACTCTATTTTTTGGACATTTCACCCACAAAATACACAGTCACACCACTTTACAACATATCCTGTGAAGCACTTTGAGACATCTCATTGGCATGCTAAGGTGCTATATCAAATGCAAGGGTTACTATTATCATTTTTGGACTGTACAGACTTTGCCTAATAGTTGCTTTCAGTCGTACCTATTTTTCTGTAATTCTTAAAAGAAACTAGTTTCAAAATTAAGACTTATTTAAGAATTTGGCAAACTCTGGATGCTTCGAAAAAAACGCAAGACCAGGATGGAATTTCTTCCCAGGATTACCAGGTTCCTCCCTCTATTTCTTTACCTAACCCATAATAAACATTCTCCCAATGGCACTGGTGGAATCAAGGGGCTCGCACTGGCTTGCAAGCAAGTGCTTTGCACAATGTTTAACAAATGTATTTCACAAATTGGATTACTTGAAAAAAGCGTTTAAACATTCTCTAAAAGATATTAAACAGGTCATTCAGATGAAACATTCATTTACCAGTCACATGAGTGCACACAGACCCGTTTAGCTTTAAAATACTGCTCTAGCATTGACCTGTGGCTGCTTGATGCTGACAATGGGCTTCCAAAGTGTTTCCATCCTTCACCTTAACGAGCAAAATGAGCAACAAAAATCACTTAGAATGATAGTATCACACATATAAAATGACTCTGGACTCTTGCAATAATGATCATTCTGAAATAGAATCTGAGAGACATCAGAGCCATAGAATATTCTTCAGTGACTAAATAAAACAAGTGTGCTGACACACGCATTCCAGATCGGCCACTTCATCTCCTGGCTGTCGATTTGGAGAAAAAAATATTAAAGTTATGCTGGAAGAGAGGAATCACCTGGGAAGAATGATGTCCATCTACCTTTTCAGAGCATTTTAGAGGGGGACCCGGAGAAGGAAGAAAAGAAAGAGCTTAAAAATAGGGCATCTCATGCCTGCTGGCAAGATGAAAACCATCTGCTAGGGTGTTCAAGGGCATAACTCAGTCAAGGGCTCTGATGATAATAAGACAGCTTTTAGCGTCACCCAATCCATTCAGTACGTTGCACTCTTGTCACACACAACCAACCACCTGTTAGTGTCTGTTGCATGTCAGTGCAGTGTAGAATGTAAGCTAATGTTTGTCATTTCCCATTTACCAAGGTCTAGATCGGGACTGAACCATTTGAAGAGATGACACATGAAGCGAGACATATTCCCACAGGCAGAAAAGAAGGACCGATGAGCTGGAGAATTATCCTGAGCCATTCGAGCATATGACTCTGTAGCCAACTAGAGTGCTGTATTGACAAAGATATGGAAGGAGTTCTCTTGACAACCTTTTTGGCTGAGAGTGGGGATAGACTGTCCAAAAGCACACAAAAGCAAGGGGCGGTAAATGTTTAAACATCTAGACTGCATTATTGTGACAGTATATGGTATAATCAGCACTCAGGGGAACTGCAAATGGTGTATTATGCTGCACTCTAGAGAACAAGTGAAATACGTTTATAGCCGAGATATACAGGCAGTACAGTGATATTCGTTAATAGGTATTCCAGTAATAAGAACAACTATCCAAAGAGAACATATGAGTAGACACTGATTCCAGAAGTTCCATGTACCTTCAAAGGACAAAACTGTAGCTTTATTTAAACAGCTCAGACTGGGGATCATTGCCTGCTATTAGCATTTCTTTTTGTAACCTCTTTCAATTGCAATAAATCACATTCAGTCGAATGAGGTTCAAGGCTAGGTATCTCTTATCTAGTGCAAACATGGTGCTAACCAGGGGTTTCTTTTAGATTCAGGAAGCGATGTCTTGCTAGAGGGATTCTTCCATCAAGTCCTACATTATAATTGTATTTCAAACAGAAAATAAGGCAGTAATCTTAAACAAACTTGCTTCAGGATTAAGACCAAATTGAAGAATTTTCCATGATCTTCAATTTTTAGGCAAAATAGCCTAAAAGATTAAGACTTGGGTAGAATTTCTACAGGGAGGGTGGTGACCTTATATCCTCTTGGGAATTGCTTTTCTCTCACTTCAATACCACCCACACTAGAAACTAGTTTAGTAAAGCATCTGTACCAAAAGTATTTTTTTTACTGATAAGAATAAGACTTCCTTTCTATTATAATACCATCATAACTATGAAGGAAAACCAACAATGTCAACACTACTCAGGTTAGTTTTTAGGCCAGTTCTTTGTGTAATATAAAAGTTATCTGAGCTGCAGTTATACTCACAGTTTGCATCAATATAATACAGTGGCTAAATGGAATCAATACTATGTACAAAGTGCAGTGTAACTATGCTGTGAGATCAGCCACTGACACTGGCTGATGTCAACACTGACATTAATTGGAGTGGGAGCAGAGCTCCAGGTGGCTACAGGCTCCAATCGATGTGCAAGGCTGATAGATACATCCACTCCGCTTCTGTTGCATATTTCCTATTTAAACTCAACAAAAGATAAAAAGTCCTTTGGATCGTTGTTAAGCCTTTCAACATTATTAAAGAACCACATTTCTTCTTCATGAATAGCTTTAAAAACTTATTTTTAAATTGCTGTGCGCAATTGGCTACCGCGTTTCCTCACAAAATATACAGTCAATTTGCTGAACAGTATATTCTGTGAAGTGTTTTGAGATGTCTCAATGATGAGATGAGCCACTACATCAAATGCAAGGATTATTATGATTAGTAGGAGTATCTTTATTGTTCAGAGTGCTGCGAACTCCAGTATGCAATAGCCAAGAAGACAGAAAACTTTGGGGTTGAGCATATAACTGCAGTTTGCCAACTCAGAAACCATTTACAGTATCACAAATACAACTAGCTTTGATTTGGTGCCTGCAGTATAACTGTGGCATGAAACTATTCCATAACACATAAAACCGGCAGATGGGTGAGGGCAAATTAATAGTGAATCTTTTCAACCTCAACTCATAGAAATATTAATACGTTATCAGCAACTGACTTTAAAAAAATGACCACAGAGAGGCAATTCAGCTGGCAGTAATTAACCAGACGTCACAAGCAAATTGATGCATACGTTTTCTTTACTAAACTCTTGTCTCTTAAACAAACAGTTCTGTTTGCATATCAAGAGGTACATCTGGCCCTGCACCTGGCCAATGTGTCTATCAACAGACACTATAAAATGCACGTATTGTGAGTGTACAATCAGAGCAGGTTCTACCTGAATACACCGGCAGTTTTTCGATCTTATCACATGGCAGCATAAGAGCCTGAAACCAAGATAAAACAAACAGCCTTGCACAGCACAGCCCAAGCAAAATGGACTCTGCTCCTTCGGGAAATTTACAGGAACAGATTTATTAGCACGTACAAGAAACAATTTTTTTTCAGGTCCTGAGGTTCTATTTTTGATGATTTGGAAGTAGGAGGATAGATCACATTAATAGGCAAATCCGATCAATTCCAACAAAGAAGGAGTCTGATTTGAATTAAATGTGATATTCAATTCATATTAATAATAATCCTTGCATTTGCAACAAGTGTTCACTTGCATATTTTGTTCCCTTATGCATGGACAATAGTCACAAGGAACAGGTTATGAAACATCAAAAATGTCACCCCACTGTTCCAGATGAGTGAAAAATTCATAAAATTACTCTGCGTAATGTTGTATATCTACAAGAGCAACTGGGAAGCACATTTGAGTTGGGTATCAGACATAGATCTGTATCAGGAACTCGGATTCCATATGACAAATAACTAGCCTTAATTTTATATTTTTGGCCAATTTGAATGAACATATTTTTCCTCCCTGATCATCTGCTAAGGACAGGATAATGTATTTAAAATGAGAAAGTAAAGGGATATTTGAAAAAAAAGACCTATGTCATGCACTGAATAGAGAATTGAAGCTTATTTTGGCTCATGTGAACTAACCTCTATACAATGGCGTCAGGTTTGACCCACAGTTGTCCTTCCCATCCCACATCCAGTCCCTGACCAGGACCTCCTTTCTCTACCTCCGCCACATAGCCCACCACCGACTATACCTTACCCCAGATGCAGGCAAAACACTGGGCCATGATTCATCATCTCCAGCCTCGACTATTCAAGTGCCCTCCTCACCATCTCCCCAGCTCCACCATTCACAAGATCCAGCTGATCCAAAACCCTGACATCCACAATCTCACCCGTACTAAACTCCATACCCCCATCACACCAGTCCTAGCCGGTCTCCCCTGGATCCCTATCACCGAACTGATCAATTTCAAGATCCTCACACTCAATTTCAAATCCCTTCATGCCCTGGCACCTCCCTACCTCTCCGACCTACTTACTCCTCAACCCACTACCCGCTGCCTCTGTTCAACTGGATCTACCCTCCTGCATGTCCCTCATGCCATCCATTCCACCATCTTCAACCCACCTCCTCAGAGTTTAGCAGTGAGAAACTGGCTTCATTTCAAACGGCTTGATTCTGCCTAACTAAAGTTATCAGCATTTATTACTGAGTGCCAGAAGAACGAAGCACTGTTAATCTGCTAAAATCAAATGGAAGGACTGCCCGTCACAATCACAATGGATGTCTGCAAATCATTAATAATCATATCATCAATCAACTATGGTCAGATTCAACAGGGCTGTTTAAATTTGTTTGAAATATTCATCACCTTGTCTGAAGTGGATTTTTCAGATTTAATCCTCTAACCATACAAGCCGGAACAAATTAAACTTATAAAAGAGATAACTAATCGATGTCCCATTCATGTGTGTGCAACAATAAGAGGTCCGTCTATAGAATGGATCAGTATCTTTTATAACTCGAAACATAATGGTACAGGAAGGAGAAAGATATTGACCAGATTGTTGGAAAAATACCCAAGGAAACGTTTCCAGAGACAAGTTGCTTCCAATTTGGAAGGACTGAAGAACTTGCCTTATTTTTCAGAAAACTAAGCAAAAAGCTTTTTTCAGGAGTGCTTTTGAATTCCTCAATAAATGAAACATCAGTCACTCTCCCCCCTCAAATCATTGTTCTTCCATTTAATGTAAACTGCATTTCCTGGGTAAACAGTCTCTTGGAGGGGCTAATAGCACAGATACAGTTAGAGGACTGTCAGTAAGCGAGGGCCTCATAGTAAGTTAGGGTAGTGCATCAAGGTTTATAAATTGGAAAGAAGATTTGTGGGGAGGCCAAGTTATCCGATGAAATGTGCTAGAGATAAAATTATTATTACTTCAAAGGGAATCAAAAGCTAAGACATAAAGGCATAAATGGAAATTGGTGAAAAGTCAATTTAAAACAGGAACCGGGGAAAACATCTTTACTTGAAGAATTATAATGTTATGAAGAGAGGCTATCAACATTAGGAATATTTAAAATACAATCATGATTTTATCCTAAGTGCCCAAGATTTTATCATGGGAGTGGAATGATACACTTAAATGAAGGGACTGAATGGAATTTTTCATCACTGTTTTCTATGTAAAGGAAGGGGAGAAATTGTTTTGGGGAAGGGCACATTTCCATAGGTACTGCCTCAACTGTCTGCTTATAATAATAAATAATAATCCTTGCATTTGATATAGTGCTTTTTCGTGTCTTCTAGACGTCTCAAAGCGCTTCACAGAATAGACTGTAAAGTGAATTGACTGTATATTTGCAGGCGAAATGCGGCAACCAATTGTGCACAGCAGTGTCCCACAAACAGTCGTGGATTGAAGTGACCAACTTTATTANTTTTTTTTAAGGATTATTATCAGGCGTGTGGAGTAAGGAAACTTGCTCAAGGTTTCGCCCGGCCGGGAATCTCTTGCTTGCGAGGCGAGTGCTCTAACCACTGAGCTACAAGACTCCTTGGGTGGGACCCATAGATAATCCACCACAGCGACACACTTCACTGACATTAACTCATGTAACTATGCTTTTACATAAATCCCTTCAGTCCTTTCCACTAATTGTACCACAGGTAATATGAAGCAGGCCCACGGCAGAGATTTAACTTGTAGCATCACATGACTGGGAACAGGAGGAGTGATGTTGAACTGTACCTTTTAAAGAGGATAAATATGACCATTCACAAGAGGACACTATCATTATAACAGACTAAAATAACTTTAAGTTAAAAGAAAATAAAGTTGTGCGTCAATGAAAGATTTTACCCTTCTGACAGAGGTTGAGCAAAATACCAGCAGAGACAGCACCTGTGCTACACATAGGAACAGGAGGAGGCCGTTCGGCCTTCGAGCTTGTTCCGCCATTTAATTGGATCATGGGTGATCTGTATGTCAAATAATCCTTTCAATTCCAATTTCCGGCGTTCTCCCCATTTCCCTTAATACCATGACCTACTAGAAATCTATCACCTCACCCTTGAAGGTGTGGATGGATCCAGCATCCACGGCCTTTTGGGGGAGAGTATTCCAGAGTTCTACCACCCTTTGAGTGAAAAAATGCCTGCTGATTTCACTCTCTTGAAATTATGATCAAACATTTCAAAGATCATTTAGTGACCATCAGTACCATGTCTATTCTCACGCAGAACTATTTATAAGCAATTCTCTTCTCTACGTGTAATAAAAAAATGAAATGCAGAACTAATCTAGGAGACATTGTGTTCTTCCACAATTTAGGAAGAGAATTGAAAGGCCATTCAAATAATTTACTGTCATAACCTTTAAGTGATTTAGTTGTCGTATTGAAGAAACGTGAGGGACCAACACCTGGGTTTAAACTATTGAGAGAAATCAACACTGAAGCTTTATATGACTGCTAGCAGCCCCAGATTTAAAAAAATAGCTTGACCATCTTTAACCATGGAACCCCAGTATACCAATCTAGTTTTGCTGCCACTGAACAGACCCACAATGGACTAAAGTAGCTTCCATTCACTTCCACTGTATAGATCCCCCAATAGAGCAAATCATTTCCTATTTACAAATATTGCTTTATATTCAGTGGGACAAACTACTTCTCATTCATTCTCACTGAAGAGATTCCTAACATTCCAAACCATTTCCTGTTCACTAATTGACTACAAAATACACACTTTACAGTAAAACTTGTGAAGCACTTTGAGAGGTCCTCCCGATGTGAAAATATGCTGTATCAAATGTAAGGATTATGATTATGATTATATTGTACAAAATTCTAAATAAACAAGGATTTGATGGCACTGTGTTCAGTGTGTTGGAGAACAATATCAATCCATCTGATTGGTGCAATATGGAAACTATCATAAAGCTTTGATACATAGAAAATGGTAATTGCAATGGAATAAAAAGGAATTAATTTAGATTTGGGTTTTGAATAAAGTTGAAATAAGTGAGCTAGGACAACTGCAGAAATGATAAACGTTCATAACCCTGAACATTAATAAAAATATTCAACCTTGAGAAGAGTTCAAGATAAAATATTATCAAATACAGTTTAAAATAAACAGGCACAACACGATAAGTTGAAACCCATAATTCCACATGCTCAGAATAGCCCTTTCATACCATACAATCTAAAAGAAACTAACATTTTGAAAATAAATCTCCACGGAATGTTGCTTCAAAATAACCCCAATAGCATGGGATTTATTAATAACCTTTAAGTGAAAAGATCAAATGACCAAGTCAAAATGTAATTTGGATCAATTTAAGTCAGAGGACCAGTAAATAATGATTTTAACACAAGGTACAACAAAAAAAACGCACCAGCTCCACAAACAGAATTATTTGTGCAAATGAACTAGTTCACATTGATTACAATGCCAAAACAGAAACTGTATCTGCAGAAGGTCATCTACTGGAAGACCTAACTATCTAAAACTGCCCTGCTGACTACACTTTCCATGTTCATGGCATTTCTGAGGTGCGTTGCTGAAACACATTTTGATGCTACTTATTGTTACTAAGGGATGACAACACACGGGAATTTTTATGTGTCTGTGGGATGCATGGAACTCTCAGTGTGGTTTGGATACTTTTAAGCATTGTGATAAGTTTATGCATGTATCAGAAACCCCCGATTAACAATAAAGTAGAAATGGCCACATCACATCTGCCTAAAAATATATAGATCAGGCATACAGTAGCTTATAAGATTACTTCTATAGAGAATCCACCTGTTTGCAATACTATTTCAAATGGCCAATGGTCATTATATATGCCAATTCCTTTAATTGAAGAGAAATATTAGCTTCCAAGACCAAAATTCCACATCAAATGAAATACACCCCAGACAGTAGCAATGTTTGGGAACATCAGAATTATATTTTTAAACAGTGTAAAATATTTGCTTGTTTTAATATATTCAAAATCCTGCACGATTATTAAATTTGCAACAGGTCCCACACTGAACTCATGCTGAAATACTCTAAATTGTACTCTTTTGGCTCATGGAGTTCTGCTGCCACACTGCATAAAACTGAGTATGTTGTTTTCTGCTCTTTTTATTGCTAAGGTGATAAAAGCTCATATACTTACTGGCTCCTTATGCGATAATGATTTCTCAATACAATAGCACACTATCAGCAAATGTTATAATTACTGTCAATCTTAGAACCAAAGGAGACCCCAAACCAAATGAAAGCATCCAATAAAGTTAACATAATTTTGATTGATTGGAATCCCGTAAGCTAATCTTGAAACTCAAATGATCCTTATAAACCCTGAGAGCTTCAGTCTTGTGGTTCATCTGAACCCCACGATTAAATTACAGTCTTGTAATTACTACCAGCTATCCATTGTCTCTCTATAAACAAGGTCACTCAATCAAATTCAAGTCTTCATTGCACTTGGTAGCTCAAACATTTTTTAAAAAACTTTACAGAGCAGTCTGCTGCACTAATGTCAAACCCGTTTATTCACCGGATTGTTTGACTCTTATAAAATGTAACAGGTAATTGAGATCACACAAAACATCCCTTTGATAAAATATCCAACTCTGAGAGTCACACGTTCTAATGCTATGTGTTGGAAGGTAATCAGCACACTTGAAACAGATAGCTGTTGCCATGTAAAACAATGTGAAACACGTGGATCGCTTCCCAATACTGTTGCTCACCACAAAACTGATGCCTTTCATTCCATTTACACAGGTCACCGGGATATCTCGCTTTGCATATTAACAACCGGATACATTGATGAGGTTGGCATGGTTTAGGGTCAATTTCTTATACCTCCTAGTAGCTGATTTGGCCAACAGTACTGACAGAGGTTTAAAAGAAGATCACCTAGGTGCCCTTTCAGTCACACCATCATCTGTGTGCTGGTGGACAAGATGAGAGGATATAATCCATGGAAGATACTCAGTGTGAATTTAGTTCAATCTTTGTCACAATATCACCACAAGTTGTCTTATCCCCTGACTGCTGGAAACATTCACTATATCATACTGCAAACCTGACACATCCTTCAGCAAAATCGTGCTTGCTAACATATCTATAATACTATTACTGGTTTTACCTTAGAAGCAAAAAGAGCGCAGCTCAGTGCTTCAAAAATTATGCCATTTAAGAATGCTTCTTGTAAATGAGTTCTCTGGCAAAAAAAATCAATCTGCAACAAAAGTTATAAATTTAACAAAAACACCTGTCATATCAGCATGCTTGATGGGAGGGGAGGAGGGGAGTAATCCACTTTTTATTATATTCATGCGGTAAGCCTGTATAACTCATTTCTGACTGCAGCTGCTTGTGAATTATGAGCCTGCCTCATGCCTGTAATAAACGGTCATTTATTCCCTTCCTATAAAACATCCTTTGTTCTTCCCTGTCTACCTGTAATGTTTAGTCTGCTAGGTATTTTGACTTTATTACTTTAGTCTGCACTGATCTTGCTGACATGGCCTCATTGTAACCAGCTACTTTACTGCAGCTTTCTCCTGTAGATAAATTGGCACCTGAGCCACGCAACCACCTGCTAAAATTGGCTGTGTCTCTCAGGTTATCCGTACTTATAATTAGGATCTGTGCCTTGGTTGTATAACAAATCTACAAACATCACTGAACCCTGACTCACAATATAAGAGCTATAAACATTCAGCTGTTGTGAATGCACTAAGATGTTGGACCAAAGCACACAAAAGCTTGATCCTACTATTCCACAAACCAGATGTCAGCTTGTCTCAGTTAGTAACGCTCTCACCTCGAAGTCCGAAGGTTGTGGATTCAAGCCCCATATCAGGACTTTAAACTCATACTGTGTAAGATAGGGGTAGCACTGCCTTGTTAGAGATACCTTCTTTTGGATGAAATATTAAATTGAGGTTGTGTCTGCCTCTTTAGCTAGATACTGAAGACGCCATAGCATTATTTGAAAAGAGAAGGGAGTTTCTCCCAGTGTGCTGGCCAACAATCCCCCAGATAATATTGGTCATTCACTTCATAGTTGTATGTACAACTTCGCTGTGCACAAATTGGCTGCTGCGTTTGCTGACAAAATACACGGTCACCAAACATTGCAGTAAGTTTTGTGAAGTACTTTGAGACGTTCTCCTGACATAAGATGCTGTATCAAATGATATAAAGGATTATTAATATATTATTATTAATTGAAGAAAAATGCACGGCAGAATGCAGGTTCTCCCACAAATCAAAAAAACAAATCAATTGATAACTAGCAGGCCAGTCACTTCAATAAATATATTGTAGTGAAACTGCAGTGTGTGAGGCCTTCGAGAACCTACCAAACCCATTGCATTCTACCCCACTGTCTGGGCACCGTTTTTTGGTTTGAGGCTGGGGAAAAGTAAAGAGAGGTAGGAATGGGAAGAAAACAGTACTGGTTTAAGGAGGCATCAACAATATGTTGAGATTGGATGGCCCGAAGGGCCTTCTTCATCCAAACCAACCTTGTGAAAAGGGAGAGAGCTTTGATGAGTTTAGTATAGATTGCACCTTCATTTAATGTGCAAGCTGCACAATAAATTGCTTGCAAGATCGTATAGCATTTCCCTGATGCAGACAAATTCCTTGCACTGTGTGCTGATAAGAAGAGTTGAAAAGTTTTGCAGTAGCATCAACAATCCTCCTTTAAGAAGCTGCGTTCCAGGCTGATGTGAAAGTAATGTAAAAACAGTTACTGTGCTGGCATGCTCCGAACAACATTTCAGAAATTACCACTAATGTTTGAAAAGAGTTTAGACTTTTCCTGAGTGGCAAAACTGAACTATAATAATCCTTGCATTTGATATAATGCCTTATCACGTCTTCGAGACGGCTCAAAACACTTCACAGAATATACTGTAAAGTGAATTAACTATATAGTTTGTGGGCAAAAAATATGCACACAGCCAACTGTGCACAGCAGTGCCCCACAGTCATGCATTGAGTGACCACATTTTTTCTTCTTTTTTTTAAAACGGCCCTTTGGGGCAATATTAACTGAATTCTGTCTTTTAACTGATAATGTTATAATCGGGTGTTAGAAAACATCAAGCCTGTATGGCAATCTTTGAATGAAGTGCATAAAAAGTAGATGCAAATCAACATGGATTTTAGCGAAAGATAACATCAGAAACTAGCAAGAAAATGGAAAGATAACTTCATACCATACTGACGCACTTTACACCACAAACAACAACTGGTAAAATGAAAGAAAGCCTCTCGTTACTTGACTTTTTAAGTCCATGTTGACTTTGTAAGTTCTCAAGGATTAAATGCAGCAAGATAGCAAATAGGTCAGCAACACAGAGAGAGGAGGGCCTCAAATTGTGAGCCATGTAAGAGTGAATTTATCATTGATAATTTTTTTAAATTGTCTCTTTTTTTCCTTCAACACTTCCCTGCTTCACAAAACATTCACAACTGAAGGGTTAATGTCCACACATAAAATGAATAGGCTGGAGACCTATATCCAGGCATTCAGTGATCCTATTCCATAACTAGCTGCTTGTAAGTGTATGAATGGCCCTGGATGATTGTCCCTCTGATTTTCTCAATACCAATACACAGTCACTGCACTTGGCAGTAAAATCTTGTGAAACTTTCTGAGAATCTCTCCTAATAATGTTATTACTGCCACAGGTTGGCATTCCAACAAGCTGCTTTCCTATCTATCTGGATCATCCATGATCAGTCTACCTAGAATTTAACATTGGAATGAAATTGTCACCTACAGAAATTCAATGCACTGAAAAGTACAAACCCCATCAAAGAATGGATGAAAGTCTAATCAGTTGTCAGAGACAGTCTTTTCAGCAGCATGAGTTCCGAAAGAATCAGAGACACTATAATGTAAACCAAACAACAAGTCCAATCTTCAGTATACAGAGAGAGGAATCAGTCTGTGAATCATTTTGCCATATTGATTTGACTGGTCAGTTATCTCTATTATTTTCCATTGGCTCCTTGTAGGGATCAATGGTCACACTTGTCTTATTTGGTAGATACAACTTGTTTATAGATACAAATGTTCTTGTAATCTTAAAAGTTTTGATTAGCTAAGTCACATGCCAGAAAATCATTAAAAAAAACTGTTACACGGTGCCATTTCAACTCCACACAAACAGCATTGTATAAATACATATATTCCCCCAGCTTTGTGCTCTGTCACTGTCAAGCACTCTGGGATGCTACCTTGCACGATGGGCACTATATATGCCACAATACAGAAAAAAACAAATAATTAAAAGAAAATGCATTTTCCAAATTATTGTATGTACTGTATTTACGATTGGTATGGAAATGTTACACAATGTGTTGGGGAAAAGCTACAGAAGCTGTATTTATACTGCACTATTGGGAGTGAATTGCCCCATTTTTTACAACTACAGTATCTGGCACAAAACATACACTATAAACTAGGATAGTGCCAAGAAGATTAGAACTAGACCCCAGCTGCTGAGATTATATCGAGAGGGAGTTTCAGAGCATTGACTTGCATCCACAGTAGTGTAAATACAACAGGTCTAAATTGGTTCCATCTCTGCTCCAATATGGTTTCTTAAAACCCCTTGGGTGGTCTAGTCCAAGTATTTTTAAGTAACCAGTTTTTAATGTTATTCGAAAGCAGGGTGCACAATCAACTCCTTAATACATTCACAAGCTAACACCTGATTTCAGAGTTTCGTTGGCATGCAGCTAAACACAACATCACTTCCAGCAGTATAAGTACAGCAGGAAAGAGATAAAGAAGCTATGAATGATCAGCAATAGAAGGAGAAAAGGGGTTGCAGAAGGAGGTAGAAGGGTAAGATAGAGGTACAAATGTAGGAGCCCTCTATAATTATAGAGTGCATGATGTGATCCAACCTATGGGTCAATCTAAAACCATAAATGCAATCTTAATTTTCAGATGACATTCACAGACCATTCTCGCGTTCTTCTCATGATTTATGATGTCATCTTAACACTGAGATTGAATTATTACTTTGCAATTCACCAGGACACAGCCATTATCTGCTATTTAGTTTATATTGGATCTGGCTATAAACAATCATCAGCTATTCTGCTTTTCTGCAGCACACTGCACATTGTGTGTTCAGCAGGTAATGACGGAACAGGTAACAAATAAACAGTACCTTTCAGCTGACATCTCTTTGCTGCACTCTTAACTCAGACGTTAGATTTTCAATGGGAAAAATACACTTCAGATAAAACGGTTGTGGTGACTTCTAACAAATGGCTACCACAATGACAACTTGCATTTATATAGTGCCTGTCACACAGGGTAGCGTCTCAGAGCGCTTAACAATGGCAGAGACTGTAGCCAAGCCAGGTGGAGAGGGGAGGAGACCGTAGGCACAGTTGAAGAGGAAGATCTGCAGGCATCATCTGAAAATGGGGAAGGAGGAGGCAAGGCAGTGGGATTGAGGTGGTGTAGTGGCTGAAAGCACGGCCACTGATTGGAGAGTGAAGGTGACGAGAGACAAGCAGGAGGCCAGAGCCGGCTGAGTGGAGTGAGTATACGGGCAGTGGAATTTTGAATTAGTTTTGTTTTGTGGATACTGGAGCTGGGGTCTCCTTATTAGAATAATCGAGGCAGAAGATGACAAAAGCACAGATAAGGGTTTTGACTGCATTGGGTGTGACGTATAGTTAGAGGCGGGCAATGTGATGAAGGAAAGTGGTTCTGCTCAGGAACCAGATGTGGGGTAGGAAGGACAACTGAGAATTGAACTTGCCGTCTAGGTTACGCACATGTTGGTAAGTCTTATGACAGGCTGGGGAAGTTGAGCTGGTCAGAGCCGTAGGAGAGAAGACTTTGACGGGAGCCAAGGAATATAGCTTCCGTCAAGTCAATATTCAACTGCGGGTTGTTTGCACTCATCCAGACCTTGATATCTGACAAGCAAGCTTAGGGTTAGGGCATGAGGGGACCTGGAGTCACAGCTGGACGAGGAGAAGTAAATTTGGGTGTCAACTGCATATATGGAGAAGTTGACTCCATGTCTGTGGATGACATCGTCAAGAGGAAGCTTGTAAATAAGGAAAAGAAGGGGGCCAAGGATGAAGCCTTGGCTACCTGGGCGGGGTCGGGAGGAAAAAACGTTTGAGATGACAATGTGACTGTGAATACCTAATAATCATCCACTGTACTTTTAAATAGCAAGAGCGACATAAGGAAGATGTACGCTCTTGCTATTAAAAAGTACAGTGGATGATTATTAGATATTCACACTTAATCGTATGTAGTAATGCTCACCATCCCCTAGGACAGGCAATAAATGCTAAGTGCAGTTAAAAGTTTTTTATGCTTAACTTATCATGCAAGCATTCAACAAACACTTAATAGCTGTGTCCATATAACAGATGCGTCATTTACATTTTAGAAAAATAAAAGAAATGGAAAGGTGTGTGTTTACGATCCCAATGCACTATTTCAATATTGAAGGGAGTTTTACCTGGTATCCTGACCAACAATCCCCCAGAGAGATAAAAAAGGTCATTCATTTCATGGGTGTTTGTGGAGCAATGCTGTTCCCAACAACTACAACAACTTGCATTTGTATAGCGCCCCTCACAGGGCAGTGTCCCAGAGCGCTTCACAAGTTGGCTGAGGTGTTCAGCTACAGTCACAACACTTTATAGAAATCTCTGTAAAGCACTTTGTGATGTTTTGGCATCATGACTCAATCTCTTAGCCTTTCCCCTTCCCTCACCTCCTTCAAGGTTTGTCTCAAGATGTTCCACTTTGAATGCGCCTTCAAGCATCTTCCTACCCCCTTTGACCCCCACCCTTCCCAAATCCAATTCCTAGCTTCAGTTCAAACTCTCAACTATCCAGCCCTTTGGGACATCCTCCTGATGTGAAAGGTGCTATTAAATTTGGGGGGTAAGTAAATGTTGGGGTTCACATTAAGTGAAGCCAGGTTATAATGAAGCATCTTTAATACAATTCTACTGTACATACTTGTGCCATAAAAAGCACTTCAGTTTAGGCTGGAAAACATGTTGGAAACAATCTTCAAATAAATCTCAAGCTATCCTACAAAATATAATTACTACGTACTTTATAGTATATCCTGTGAAGCGTTTTGAGACGTCCATCCACCCACATGAAAGGCGTAAAATCAAATGCAAGTTTTTTTTTAATTATCATCTGCAACTTGTTTTGAAGATGTAACAATGAGTGATAGTGAGGATTTATTTGCCAGTGATAAGCTGGGAAGTCTAAGCATTTTTTTTGTGCACTTATGTTCCCAAGCAAACATCATTTATGCCACTTTTTTGGTGATGTACAATTCCTAACCCACTGCTGACACTTTGTGCTTGCAGAGTACAAAAAGTACTTTCAACCACAACTCTTTGTTATGCTTGCAAAGTACTTGTTTAAGCGCCTTGGGACATCCTCCCGACATGAAAGGCGTTGTACAAATGTAACCTTGTTGTTGTTCTTGTGTCTGATTTTTTGCAAGAAAAGGAATTCTGTGCTCAGAATTTACGTTTCACAGGTCTTGATCATTGCCTTTGCTAATTGTGCAAAGCTTTAAAAAAATCTATGGTACAGAACAAGCACATGAAGAGTAATTTGAACCAGTACCATTTACATCTGGAAAATATTGCTTTAATTGTTTTTAACTGACTACAGTTGCCCTTGTAGCATCCTAAACACAAGTTTAAGGTTGCTGTCCCTTCAAGACAACGACTATTGCAAAACATTCCACCTCGTTTCTGGGAGCTGCTGACACCCCTATGGAACAATTACACTATCCTGACACCACTATTAGCTTTTCTGGTTCCCTTTTAACATTAAAATTTAAAATTACGCTGAAACGATTTGCAGTGACAGTATGTCTGATGTAAACTTGCTGCAGCTGACAATGTAGAACTACAGTAACATTTTCACATTTACATGTTTCTTGCTGTCTCAGATGTTAACCTGGTTCCAATTTTCTCCAGTGTGAGAATGATGCCTTTCTCGCACACTTCTCACACCTCTCGTTTAGCATAAACAATTATAATTTCTCTCGAATGCTCAGTGATAGAGAAACCATGAAAAATATGTTCCATGCAACACATAATGTTTCCGATTTACTGTTTGTAACCCTTGTGTTTCATATTTTACCACCACCTGAAAAATAACAAAATTCTAAAATCAGATTTTTATTATTTAGGCACAAATACAGAAACTATTCAGCACACTTGCATTAGAACTATTCTAGCACTGCGTCCAAACTCTCTAATAAAATATCATTATTGTACACCCTGTCAGTAAAGAAGGCTGTGACTGCAATACTGACTAATCAGGGCTTTATGAAATATGATATATGCTATGATATTCTGTAATGTTCTTGCCCTAACATTACTTCAGTGTTTTATCATAGTTTGGATTGATTCTATTGCAATACTGGGGTAGTCCTGATTTGTCAGAGGAGTCGTCTTTTAGCGCTAAACCGAATTAATGCCTGTTTTCTTATCCGCCTGTTTTTTTGGGGGGGGATCCCATGATACTATTCAACAAAAACAGTCACTACACTTGACCATAATTACTTGCAAAGCTCTTTCAGAAGTTACAACCTTATAAGGCACTGAAAAAAAATGCAAGTTCTCTTTCCAGTAACGTTGATGAAATCATCTAATGCCTCACGTAATAAAATATTACAGCTTAACAATTGTCCTTTCATTTACTGGTTACATTCCCCCCCAAAAAAACAAAAAAAAAACGGTATTTGATATTTCACGAATGCAACTCTGCAGCATTTCCCCTATTATTTTGTCATCCGCGCTAAATACTTCACGTGTTTTCATACTTTTTCACCATTCAGGCACAACCACTCTCAGCCAAATGTAGGAAAACAAATCATTTGCAGCAGAAATTGAAAGCGACAAGTACCACTGTGTCTGCCTCCGGGCACATTCACCATCATTCAGAAACCCTCCTAATGGCCAAATAAATAACCTTTTCCCTGTGTTAGCTGACGGGACCCTCAGAAGCACTGACTCTGAACAGCAATCGCCCTGCACCGAGGGTCGGTGTGTAGAAAGCACTTACTTTGTTACCCTCAAACCCCCCAATACAAGTTTAATTCTAGAGGCGTTTGGCTATTAATTCGCTGCACCCACTCTCTGCAATAAATCTCTCCAGTAAATCAAAGCGGCAGCCAACGTCCAGACACTCACTGATGCTGTGTGTCCCTCGACCTGAAGCAACACAATTCGCATAAAATCCGAAAAGAATAAAGCTTTCGTTTGCTTCCACAATGGGAACACGAGAAAAGCACTTTTCGTTTTATTCCCCCCCACCCCAAAAAAAAAATAATTTCCAAGCAAAAATCTTAATATTTCCGATTGATTCTATTCTACCTGTGCTCTCCATTCTCAGAGTATTTAGTGTATGCGTCCCCAACGATTAAGCTGTTAGTCTGCAAGCTGTGACCGATTGGTATGTTGAAAGTTTATTTGCAAAATAAAAATACAAACCCATCCATATGTCAATATCACGGGAGGTAATTGTCGAGTCCACTTCCAATCCCTCCTCAAAACTTTTGACTCACACAGCTCCCTCTTTAACAGATGCACACAGATAAAACCAAAACTCTTACCTTCGCTAAGGAATAAAAAGAAGAATGTGCAACAGCCTTTTAGCGAAAGCATTCTTTATTTAGTTCCAGTATCCCGTTTTTGCGATGTATGTTTTGTTTCCTCCCGTCTAACCCCGACCCCCTTGTGTCCAGGCTGGTTTTGTTGGGTCTGTGAGGTTGGGTGCAGTATTTTTCTCCTGTCTCTCACACTGCCCCCATCCCGAGGCTGGTGTGGAAGATGGTTATTTTCTGCTGTTGATCACCGATGGGAAGTTGATCAGAGATTGGAGGCGGCTGCCTGGGAAATTCTGGAAGAGGACTCCTAGCGACGCTGTGAGTCAGGGCAAGGAAGGCAGCAAATGAGAACCAAACTGGTTACACACATCAGTGATGCAGAATGATCTGCACAAGAAGGGAAAAGAATGGTCAGCGAAAGGCAAGGCAGCTGTTAGCCTGAAAGTAAGGAAATCAGCGAGAGAGACACACACAGAGAGAGAGACAGAGAGAGAGAGAGATACATATTTCTCTGAATCAATAGAGGAAAGAAAGCAGTCCCACTCAAAAAAAAATACAGAGGCCAAGAGAGGAAAGAGACAAGTGAGGGGAAAGTGAGCCACAACAGCTAGAAAACAGTTACAATGGGTAGGGTTTTATACAAGATGCATACTGTGCTAATCTTTCAGAAGGAACAGACCTGAAGAGGGATAGCTGTATTTGGTGTAGTTTAATTGGTAACAGAACCGTACGAGTCTAAAGTCAGAAACAGTGACACCTAAGAAATAGGGAAAAAGTGGAATGCATGCGAGCGAACTGCAAGATGGTAACCTATCTTGGAATTCAGCTGATATCATAACCATCAGAGCAAAGGTCGGGTAGAATTGTTAGTCATTGGAACCTCAACCCCAAGTTACTGCCTATAATCTTCCACTGCCCTGAAAGTATTTTTATATACATCTTTTCGGCTGTCCCACTGCTTCAGTTTATTTCCCACTATGGCATCTTACGTGTCACAATTGAACAAACTTAATTTGCAATTTGGACCAACTAAATAAACACAGAAATTGTGAAAGGGAATGCAATATATATATATTAATAATAATCCTTGCATTTGATACAGTGCCTTAGCACGTTTTCGAGACATTTCAAAGCGCTTCACAGAATCCACTGTAAAGTGAATTGTCGGAATATTGTGTGGACGGATCACGGCAGCCAATTGCGCACAGCAGTGCCCCACAAACAGTTGTGGATTGAATGACCAAATTATTATTATTATTACTTTTAAGGGATTATTACCCCTGGATATATATATGTGTATATGAGCCTCAATGCTTACTTAATAATAAAAAGAATCCTTGCACGATAAAGCATCTGTCACATGGGGAGGACATCTGAAAGTGTTTCACAGGATATCCCACATAACAATGGGCACAACAATAGTCCTACAAACAGTCATGAAGTGAATGACAAATTTTTTATCTTGGGGATTGTTGGCTAGGACATCGGAAGAACTCCCTTTTTTCATGAGATTTTTAACATCCACCAGAACAGACAGAAGGGACCATCCGAAGATTGGCAACTCCAACAATACAGTGTATCCCCCAGCACTGCACTAGAGTGTCTGCCTAGAGATGAATTCAAAGTCCTAAGCCGTGTGACAGTATATTCATGTTCCTTATAATCATTAGGGGAAAAAAAATAGCTAGGATATGGAATGCCCTACTGGGAGTAGTGATTGAGGCAAATCCATGTTGGAAATCAAGAGGAAACTTAACAAGAGTCAACTATAGGGGTATATGGAAAAGCCACATAAGTGGGATTGAAAGGATTGTTCTTGAGGGATGAAAGGTTTCTTCCATGCTGTAAATTTCTATGGTTCTATGAAGTACTTGTCTTTTTTTTAAAGAGAAAAACAGAAAATAGATAGAGAAATGGAACTTGATTTCATCAGAATGAGATCATGTGTATGACATAATGAGGTGCTTTTTCAATTGTTGATATTTGAAAACAAAACTCAGTGTTTAAACATACAGTGCCCTCTCACATTGATACAACACAAAATTACATTTGTAAAGTGCCATTTCACATCGGGAGGACGTTCCAAGGAGCTGAACAGTCAGGGATTAGGACCCAAGCAGGGGGAGGTTGGTTGGGATCAGGGAGGGTGGAGGACAGAGAGGGTGGCTGAAGGCACAGTCAAAGAGAAGGGTCTTGAAGGAGGCAAGGGAGGGAGCGAGGCGAATGTGGAACGAAGTTCCAGAGTGTGGGGGCAGAGAGGCTGAAAGCCGGACCGCCGATGGAGGGGCGGACCGGGCGGGGGACATGGAGCAGGCTGGAGTGTGCTGAGTGGAAGGAGCGGACAGGTTGATAAGGGGTTAGCAGGTCGGAGAGGTAGAAGGGAGCAAGGCCATGGAGGGCTTTGAAGGTGAGGATGAGAATCTTGAACTTGATTCTCTGAGGGATGGGGAGCCAGTGGAGCCAGGAGAGGGTGGGTTTGATGGGGTCACAGAGCCTGGTGCAGGAGAGGACATGAGCTGCAGAGGTCTGGATGATCTGCAGCTTGTGAGGTAAAGAATTGGGAAGGCCGACTCTACCTCCACTGCACTAAAACATATGCTGATAACGTAAGACCAGGCCACAGACTTTATTTATGAAGATAATGTCACTTTAAGGGACAGCGAGAGAATGAATATTGCAAATAAGAGAGTATCAGACGGAGGGAGACCAAGGAAACAGAGATCTTTTTTAACCTAGATCATGTCAATTCAAATAGTATGTATAGTACCTTGTGTTGGCTCTTCTCAGCGCTTTGGGACATCCTCCAGACGTGAAAGGCGCTCTATAAATGTAATTTTGTTGTTGTTGTGTTCAGAATGTGTATATATGCTGAATGGTGAAATAGGAAATAGGACACTACTGTGCGCAATTGGCTGCCCCATTTCAAAATATACAGTCATTCCACTTTACAGTATATCCTGTGAAGTGCTTTGAGACATCTCAAATAAGCGATAAGGTGCTATATCAAATGCAAGGATTATTATTATAGTACTAATAAATGACAAATCTGCTGGAAAAACTGTGGTAAATAATGATTCAATTTTGTTTTGGAGCTAGGTTTATTAGGGACCAGAAAATATTTTTTACTTCAGTCTAACACAGCAGGTACTTTTGTACAGCTTAGTTTTATCACAGAGCATTTTAATTCAAAACTTCAAAACATTTGTATAAACAGTGGAGCAAATGGGATACATGAGATAATGGGCAGAGAGCGAGAGAGAGAAAGAGAGATACTTATCACAGAGATGATGCATTAAAACCAGCAATCTGTAACTCAAATCCATCATTGTTAATTATTAATTCAAAAACAAGAGAGGAAGAAAGCTGTTGGCCCATTATGGAAACAAACTAATGTGCCGAGCTCACAGTAATGCTAGGAAATAGTCTTAAAACAAAATTGGCTTAAAAACTATTAAAACCTTGTGTTATCAGTTATGCTGACAAATAGAGCAAACTAGAGTTTCAAAGATGATGGCAAATTACTGTCTGTATAGATTGGGACATTTTCAAAACCAAACATCAACTTAGCATTTAGACTGCTCAATTATATGGTTACTTTAAATTGACATAGAGTAAGCAGGAATTTGGGTAGTTGAACCACCTACTCTTCATTGGGCAAAGAGAAAGTCAATTCAGGGGGAAAGTTGTCCTATCCTACACTTGTGGGTAGCTTCTCTGTGCTTGTTGGGGTACTCCAGCCATTCAAGTGAATACCAATTGGAATTTAGGGAATAATAAATTATAATTTGAGAAGTGACAATCTATAATGTAAGAATGCAGAGGGTTAGGAAGCTAATTGAATTTCTAATACCTGATTTGCTTCCATTGACACCATGGTCAAATCTCTCTGAAGTTTGTTGGGGTCTAAGGAGCAATGATAAACTCTCAAAATCAATATAATGTGTAAGCATCATTCTGATTTCATTAACAACATATTGGCGGAACGGTCAAATGCTAAGTTATTTTAGGTTGTTTGTGTCCCTTGCAATTGCATAGTAGTGTTAAAAGCAGAAATGATGATGGCAAACATTTGCTTTTGAAAGATCTGAATAAAGTAGAAGTACAACAGTTCAATTAAACTCCTGCAAATCTTAATCTGGCTAAAATTGACCAGTCCTTCAAATTCGTTTCATCAAAACCTCACATGGCTTTTCTTTAGTGTCATGACAAGAGTCAAATATAGCAACAACACATGGGAATATGCTTGAAGAGTGTTCATGTAGAGAAGCCTGGATATTTCAATCATGACATGTGAAAAATCCACACAGGCCTGTAGCAAGCTTGATGTCCAATACAAGAATGTCTAAGTGGATTGGGTGGTGTTGACCTGAGGTAGCAGGGAATGTGACTGGCAAACATGGTCAACCATCTTTGGAAGTCTAGAGACTGTAATCAGAACTCATAGAGCAGGCTTGTGACAAAACCTGTGTCTGTGTCCATTTCTGTTGGCAATTATTTTAAAACCACTCTTTTAATTACATTTATTGTAAAGATTTGGCTAGTCCATGGTGCTTTGTTTTTGGACTATTTTGTTAGTGGTGATGCTTATCAAGAGGAGAGATGTGAGGGCTAGCAATGAAACTCTTTTCCACTTCAGCCACCCATAATCAGTATCAAAATCTAACAGACCACATAGGTCAGAACAGAGCAAAATATTGTAGGTTTAATCACAGCCTTGGTATAGCAACCTTTTCGCATTTCTATCTCACACTAACTAACCTAATAACTTCTCTGATTAACATTGGCAATTTGGTGCTGAATTGTAGACAATTAGATGTTATGTAACTGCTTCCACTAAGAAAGGGATTAAACTTCATTAAACCCATTTTACCTTGGTTCCTTTGGGCTGGCAGAGAGAAAGGAAACTTGTATCCCAATAGTCTGGTCTGAATTAGAAGGCAGGTCCAAAGGCAAAATGCTCTATTTTTCAGGTCTATTCAGTTCTCCATACCATAATGTAACACATATGGTTTATGGTTCTCTGCAATGAAATTAACCAGATAAAAACATAAAAGTTTCTACTAGATATTTCATAGGATCTGATATTACATCCAAATGTTATAATTCCCTTTCTAATAAAGGAGCTGTATAGAATGCTTTTAATGAGGTTAGATATGTATACTGTGCTAATCTTTGGAGGATTCTCACAACCATCTGATATCCCTAAATGTGATCAAATTACAGACATACCAGAGCCATGTTTCTGACTGTGAGAATTCTGCAGTAAATAAAGACAGGATAGCTTTATTAGCATGCATCCCAATTTTAATCTATTGGAATGACGGTGAAAATGTGGAGGGATAGATCATATATCCTTATGTTGGACTCCTTTAACGATCAGATGGCTCTGTATTAGATAAAAATCAGGAGCCATATGTTACCCAGAATTGATCAATACTGCACAGACTTCTCCAATAATATAGCTCAATCCTAATCTGTCATTCAAAAGGAGAAAGACAAAATGCACAGAAGCCACCAACCCTGTTTGCAATAGGTCAGAAATTTCTGATTGGAAACAAAGTGGCTGATTTCTTGAGAAAGAATGCAGATTCCCTAAAGCCTTTACAGTTTATCAATGGGGACTGACACAATCTTATAGGAGAAAGAGGGTCTTTAAAACACTACAAAAACACACTTACTGTAATGATGTTTATTTCACATTCCTGTTGCCATCCATGACCCCACCTAACCTTGCAGTTATTAGATTGTGAAAATAAACCAAGAAAAGTAAAGCAGGTGCTTTCTGAATGCATTAAAAAAGAGTTACTTAACAGATTAGTATTGATTTTCTTTTTTCACATTCCATTGATTCTATCTTTCATCCTGATGTTACAGTTATGACAACGATACTAGCATTTATAACATATATACAGATAAGATGCTGAAAGTTAGTATTTAATGTATGGGTTTGAGCTCTTTGTGTTGAGCCAACAGATTTATATTGAGGATATTGGATACCTCTCAGTGAATAGAGGCACTAATTCAATCGCAGATTTAGATTACATCATAAACCACAAAAGAAAAGGTGTGTATGTTTGTCACGTAAACCCCTTGATTAGATTATTGGTTTATATCATTTACTGAGAGGCATCAGATATTACTTGTAGCATAGATTGCAGAGCATGATTTTCAAATATTTAATACCTGCTGATGGTAGTTAGAATTGTTTCAAATCACAAGTATTTCCTTTAAATTTCTAAGATTATGTTGAAAATCTTTAGCGTGTTAACAATATTACCTTCCACTGAATATTGATAATTTATTAGAACTTCTACATGAATATATTTATGAAAGCATTTGTGAAAATTCTAAGTAGAAAAAAATATTGATGGTAAAAGCCGCACACAGGAGGAAAAACTAGAAAATGGTGTAGGTTCTATGTATTGACCTAAACAACAAAATAGATTGGATGAGCAAGGTGGCCTTTTCTCATGTTCTAGTAAACACGGAGCTAAATCACTGAGTTAAGACAAAAGCTAAAGTTGAATAATATTCCGCATGCTCTGGCTCTCGAGCTCCACTCTCAAAGTTTCAGTGCTTCGAGATGTTACCATTTTCTGAAGAGTGTTAAAGGAATACAAATTATTGTTGTTGCCTCTTTCTATCTTGGATCTCCATCTCTCTTCTCTCTCTCTCCCTCTAGTTTTAAGTTTTATTCAACAGTCTATCTTACCTCGGCTTCACCCAGGCATTCCTTCTCTATTCTTTCTCCAAATACAGTCTGATTTAATCTGGACTATTGATCTCTCTCCTGCCTCTGACCTGATGTAACAATCTCTCTTCCATTGCTTATTTCTTCCTGAGAGGGAAGAGTCTTCAATGACTCCCAAAGTCCAAGTGTGGAAGTGTCTGAGGGGAGAATTATTGGGCAGTATTGGATGAGAAGTGACACACAAAAAGGGAGGAGGTAACTGGACAGCTGAGTGGGAATATAAGATAGTAGAGAAAATAAATAATTCAGTACATGAAAACAATTAAGGAGATTTTGGAGATAATGGGAATAAAAAAAACAGGCACCACCAAGAAAGATGAAAGTAAATGTTTAATTGTTATTAGAGAGGGTTTTGACAAGATTAAAGTGGCTTGAAAATTTACAACAGAAAAAAAAGTCCATGAAGGAATATAAAGGAAGCAGAACAAAACCAAACCAAGAAGAAGACGAAAACAAGAATAAAAGAGGTTGATCCAGAAAGGTTGTCATACAGCCAAAGAACGTCCACAACTGGGAGATGGAACAAGAAAGCAGGAGGAAAAAGAATTGATGGTGGTTGCACTGAGGTATGTGTCTGGCTGCAACGATAACACAAGCCAAAAGGGGATTGAACACCTGCAGTTAGAAGTTGTGGAACTAAGTACAAATAAATTAATGATTGTAATTGGGGTTTTATTCTCTCTGATGTATACTTTACTGTGAATAAAATCGGAGGGGTTTCAGTTATTGTGATGTGTGAATGATAGTATAATGATGACAGCATCTGATGCAGTCACTAATTATGTACATAACCTCTAAGAGTACAAACATTACAAATATAGGAGTGTATTTCTTTCATAATAGTTTTTAACACAAGGCGTCTGAATGTTAGGAAACCAAAAATCAGGATGGTTTGAAGTGGCAGGAGTCACCATATAATCTACGTAATAGTCCCTGGAAGAGAACAGTCATTCCAAACTTTAACAGGTCAAAACACACAATATTTTGCAAAAGGGTCTGATTTTACCACTTAGCACTATCCCAGCTGTCGGTTTCCTATGGATGAAAATTGAAATAAATGAAATTGCACAAATAGAGTCAAATGCAGGTAAATCCCATGTTGTGAACAGTTCACTTCTGCTTCCCACCCCAACTCTGCCATGTGACCCCTATATTTGATCAATCTAAATTCACATTAAGAACAGTACAATAAGGTGTTTGTTTAATGATAATTGAGGGAATAGTGAAAATGAGCACAGAAATTAGGAGTTTTATTTCGACTGTGCCATTAAAATACTCTGCAAGCTCTCTAAAGGTCATAATAATTTAACATATATCTGCCCCAATCAGTTTCCTAGAGACTATTAGGCTCATTAAGGTCCAATTGTAGACAGCCTCATGCTTCATGTGCTTTTCTCTTTGGTTCCATTGGCATTAATGTGTGGAGTTATTTAACCCGAGTAACTGAGGTGACATTCTTGGAGTGAACTGACTGTGAACTCAAATTAATCAATCAATGTGAGCATTGAACACAAATAATTGTCAAAGCAATTATACTGTAATTGTTGATTTTACACCAGATCTGAGCAAGTAGAAGCTTAGCACTTCAGCACTAATCCACCAGAGGGTACAACAGAGAATGGATGCCAGCGATTTAAGAAGATCCACAAAGTGGAGGATCTGCAAGACTACAGCATCTTTCCAGGTCATGCAGGAATGGTGCCTGTGAAGATTAATGCTGTCCTGTTTAGTAATGGTGGAACATGATAACCTGGTGATACCGAATGCACTATAGGATTCCATGGTGAATATGGTGTTGCCCATTTTAATGCGAGTCACTGTATGACCCAATTTGTTTGCCAAGAGATCCGCCTGTAGACTTCGACAGGATCAGTCAGCCACTTCTAAGTAGATGTAACAAATGACAAACAGCCCATTTAATCAATCTTCTAGCAACCCAGAATGAACACACATGACAGTGCAGTTTATAGTGAGCACTTTCCAATGTGAAGTTACAAATATAATCCAATGACTCACATAATATAAAATATCTACCACACAAAGAATTACATTGCCATAATTACACCAAACACACCATACATTGTTGCATTACAGAATGGTAAATATTTACAGAAATGTAATTTGCATTTTTGAAGGTGTTTTAATTCACATTTGCCCTTTCCTGATTTTTGTTTTCCCCTCACAATTAATTATACTTACTGTCATCACCTCCAAGGCCAATACTGCACTAACCACTAGATGTTGCACAAGGGCCGCCTAGGTTCACACTCCCTTCCATTCTACTTCCCTTTGGTGAAGTGACATGGACTCCATTCAGCATCTTTCCACGATGGCACGGATGAGATTTGAAACCTATTCAAAGAATAATCATGGCTACAAATCAGCATCTAACCATTCTGTGCTGTGGTGCATTGAAATATTGACATACTGCATCTTGTGCTACCTTTTTATAGTTATTTAAATGCTTGCAAAAAGGCTTGAAGGTTTGATGAGTGAAACATTGGTCTGAACTGTGGCCCACAGGATACTTGGCATCTATGATGATTAAATCTTTTCATTAAGTAAAAGATTATAATACTGTTGTGTAATAGCTGTTTGTCATCTTTGTTTGTCTTGTGCAATCTGTTCTTCTAGAGAGTTAGGTCTAACTGGCTACAATTTATCTTGTAGATATGGAGGTTGTATGGAGGTTGTTTGTATTTAAACAGCAATAACTCACCTGTAGATGAATTACATACTGCTGTTGGCAGCATAGCTTCTCCTGGGTCCTAGTGTTACATGAGGAAAATAACTGAGTTGTTTTTAATATCTCAACAGTACTGAAATCAATTCTTCAGCTCTGATCTGCTGAGTGATTTCGACTGCAGAATTATGGTCTCAATATGAGCTCTCCATCCATTTCTCCAAATAAGATCCCTAGGAGGACATTTCTATCCTTCATATAAACTAACTTCATAGAATCGCTGAGTGAATTGTCAAATTGGGGGCAGTTTTATGGAACTAGTGGAATAAACCTAGATTTAAAAGAAGACTATTACAAATTATCACATTTCACCATACACCATCGTCCATCTTCCTTTTGCCATGGGAGTGGGATATATCACAACCCAAATACTTGATGTCCGGCATCATTGGTACTGCTGGATTGACCAAGAAAACACAATTCAAATGCTACAAACCAATTATTATCACCTAACTTAACACACCATTCCCCCCTTTCATTTCCGCCCTTCCATTCAGTTGCCCAGTCAGAAACCAAAGCAATTTCCACAATGGAAATAAGTAGAAGTGAATAGCAAGCAACTATATAATTCAAACCCAAGGCCCAGAAAAGGAGATAAATGTACCTTGTACCGAAACAGTTAGCAGTCACCAATATTTTGACAAGATTTCTTAAACACACAAGACTGTTTCCAATTTGCCATCTAGCCCTAGCATTTCATAGGATTTGTAATAAAATCTGTTTGAACAGTAGCATTGACACATGTTTAAAGAGTTTGTGTTTGCTGAACCTGTGGACACCCACACAGTTTTTTACTTTTCACAGCATTTTTGTACCTTAGCTAAATATCATATAACTGGTAACCTTTCCATCAACCTCTTGCTCACTGCTAACAATAATGTCACTACATTTTAAAAAGATACTTTCAAAGATCTTTTTCAAAAGATGCAGTCCACTGAGAAAGGTGATGAAATAAAACCTTTCCTTGTTGAAATTTGGCCTCATCTTGACAATGATGACAGAATACTATTTGCTTTGCACACAGCGGCTCCAGTTTTGCCACTCCAGCTTCAGGTCAATTGCAGTGCTGCAATCCCTGTTCACCGACTCTATAATGAACCCATTTCCTCAGCTTCCAAATAACACACTCGACTGCAGAAATGGGACATTTGTGTCCTCGTGGCCTCAATGAGCAAGTTGCCACATTAGTGCTGATTTAGGGCCAGTTTTGTGTGACCACTGGGATTTAGATTGAAGGCAGCGCTACACTCATTTCACTAAGGACCCTTAACAGTTATTATAGAGTGGAGATTTCACACCCTTGGATTGAACACAAATCTAAAAGGTGAATGGACATTGTGCAGATCATTCAAAGTTTATAAGCCAATTTGTAGAGACAATTACAAAGTTGTGAAGGATAGATTTATTCACTGCTGGGCCAATGCCTTGTTGTTGGTTCCATTCTTTACAGATATATATATATACATATAATATATGGGCCTTGAGTTGCATAAATATCGACCTCCATGTAGCAGTGCATTTAGGTTTCCGGAGCCTCAGGCAATCAAACCAGGAAGGGACCCACTCCTCCACCCACATGATCAGTTAAAGAAATGCAAGAGTCCAAACCTAGATTAATCCTCAGAATGCCTGTAACAATGAAAATAGAATATGCATCTTGCTGGGCGATTTTCCTTTCAATGGATCACACACAGTTATGAACTTTACCCATTTATACACCAAGATTGTGTTGTATCTATTTAATTTTTCCAGTATATACAAAATTTAATAATGTAAAACACTTTCCTCCATATCAAACACTATCAACTGTCATGCAATTTGTAACTTGTTGCCTCTCTATAAATTGATACCAAAGATGGCATTCTCCTTGATACAGTCAATGTGCCATTTAATTTTGAATCCCTTTTAAACTCCAAACTTCTGAAAGATATCTCATTGGCAATCTTGAACCAGATTTGCATGAACATAAGATACAAGTACAGTAACATGAAGCCAGATGCTGGTAAAATGGCCAGACTTATAGATTTTGTGAGGATCCTCACAGCCTGGCAGCCTTTGCCATGGATCAATTAGGAAATGAGTGAGTTGGAGTGATTACAAAAATATAATCTCTTTAAAGCATTTAGATGATTTCCCCATGCCATTATTTTTTAATGACATTATCACTAAATGATTTATTTCATGCCATTTGCTGTAATTTTGAAGTGGTTTACTGTACTAGGAAATATTACTCTACATATTGAAAGTAGCTGAAGGCAGCTGAATCTTCCTAGAACACTGTAATTATGTAAAGAAATGAATGTGTTCCATAAGTAAACATCGCAATAAGATCTTGTCAATTTCATTAACAATCAACCCAAGAGTCGTAGCATCAGTGCAACTCATATCTGATTTTCATGCAGGACTATAACTCGTCACATTACTGCAATTTATAACACTCTGTAGAGAACTAGTAGTGGAAATGAAAATCCCATTTCTTATCAGCACAAATTTGAGGTTGCAAAGCAGATTTAACTGAAATAAAATGCTGAGTATCCCCTGCTGCATAGAAGATGTAATTTGACTCTTTGTGTGACAGAAATTATTTTATGACTGGTTATATTGATCAAATCCTATGACTGACAAAGTCATAAGTGGATTATGCAGGCCAAGTAACACACAAGTTACTTTCATTATCAAATGGATGAATAGGCAGCTTGCCATAAAGGTGTTCAAAATACCACCACTTTCAAACATTTGCATTTTAGAAAACTGTGGAGGATTTATGTTACCTCTATGTTTTGCAGATTTACAGCAGAGAACATGGGAGGCAGTGCAGCACTATTACTAAGGCACAAATAGCACCAGGTCAAAAACACTGTTGCTATAGAATAGATCATCGATTGAGAGTTGCACTTTGGACCATTACATGCATGTTTCAATGAACTTCATTGTTTAGCAGATTCAATTATTTGTTTCTTTACAAAATCTGAAATGCTGGTCACATTTTTGTGCTCAGTAAACTGCACGATAGGAAAGCAGCGGAAAGTATTTTGCCACCTTTTTCCCCACAGTAACTACGTCTAAAGCTCCAGAGATAACTGGAGATAAATTGACTCTTTGTGGAACTTTGCTGTATGCAAATTGGCTGCCACATTTGGCTACAAAATACAGTCATTATACTTTACAATATACCCTGTGAAGTGCTTTGAGTTGTCTTAATGGCAATCCCAACTTCAGAGGCAACACTGCCCAGTGCTGTTGCTACCAGAGTTGGTCTTCCATCCAAATCAGAAGTATCAGGCGACTGCTCCAAGGCCATTTTTGTGACCACCCTTTGGTTCACTTGTGCGCAGCTCAATAAAGGTGACTACTTTTTATTATAGGTTCCTGATGGCAGGAGAGATGTAACCAGAAGTTCCATAATGTAAAAGTGGTGTAGCATACAAACAAGAAATCGGCACTCCAAGGGTTGGGTAGGTAACCAAATGTGATTGCCACTCACTTGCCACCAAAATAGCCCTATTGACTGCAGACGGCATGATGCAGACATTGATTTTTTGAAAGGATTCTGATGATAAGGCTTCATTTTTAAATGTTATCTTGCTTTGTGTGTAAACATTTACCACATACACAAGAGAGTTCTAATTTCACAAAAAGCTCTTCACAGACTTGATACTCTCTCCACAGTGCAAGTTTGCAAAGGAGAAAAACAAAAAGGTCTTGCAGTTCATTTAATGGATTATTGGCAATCTTTTCAGTGGTATAACAGAACATACAGCAAAATGTTTTCTATATAAATTCAGTCAGTCAGTCCCAGTACAAGCAACACTGTGGTTCACAGCAATATGAATGAATTAATAGATAATATACATGATAAAACATCACATCATTGAGATGTTAGTAATATGGACAGTACTGAAGCCAGTGCTGGTCACGCAACATGATCAGATTGGAGTTTGTGATCCATAAGAGTTATATCAACACACACCTGGTTAACAAGTTATTAAATCTCATGTGAATATAGAATAGCCCTAGATCTCTGAGAATATGTATCTGCATCTTGATAAACTGAATGCATGGCATTGTATAAGAAGGTATGAAATTGTTCATAGAATAATATATATTATTCTGTGCAAAGAATTTAATTTCCTGCTAAGTCACATGCTTGAACATCAATAAACTGATTTGAATCATATGCCTGTGCCTTGCGCTCCATCTGAGTTTGGTCAAGGCTTACATTGAACACAAACACTAAAATGTGTTACTTGGGCATCCTGATAGATCAGCTACTTCATTTAGTGATTAGTTGGTTTGTAGGGACAGGGAAAGTACCAAATTCAATCTCCAGTATATGCTGTTAGCTCACCACACATTTCATTCCAGACACGGAAATTCCACATGCAGGTGGCATACATACAACTCTCAGTTTGGTTTGAATTACCTTAAGGATTGTGATGTTTTCCACATGTGTCAAACATCCAACTGACCAAGCTGGGGTACCGCTAAGGAACTACAATTGGCCTTAGCATTGCTGTTTTAGTAGAAACGAGCATCACACCAGCCTGTTTAAAATGATGCATTTCCTAACTGTAACAGATAGAGAGAATATAGCCTTGGCAGAATCATTCTATCCCTTCATTAAACCTTCCACGTTCCATCCATTCTCATCTTACATCAAGTGAAACATACAATGAGATTGGGCTCTCTATCAGATGCAGGAGTGAAGTTTGTTACATTTAAATAGAAAATATTGTTAAGCAGTGAAGTTATGGCTTTCCTTCCTCTTTTCTGTTAAAATAAATTATGTTGGGTTCATTACTGACAAGCAGAATTAATTACAGTTAAATAAATGTGAGGCATTTCATATAGGAGGTACAAATAAGAGGCATCTGCAGTCTATGTATGTGATAAACCTTGTTAAGGGGGATGTTAAAAGACATCTAGCAGTATTAGTTGTTTTATCATTCGATGTGTCCAATTTTAAGGCAATAATAAACAAAGATCCCCCAGAAGTCATGCGCAAGTTCTAGAGTGCTCTGCTCACACAGCGACTGGAATATTGCATACTATTATGGTTATTGTAATGTAAGGGGCCACTCAGGCTCTATAGAAAACAACAAGCCTCATGCCCAGAGGTAGAGGGACGAGCTATGAGGAACAACTAGATAAACCAGGGCTCTTTGAGCCTTGAAAAAGAGACAAATCAAAGGGGTCTTTCTAGATATTAAAAATGCATTATGGAATAGAGAAAGATAATGTGCAACAATGCAAAACCAGGCATCAGGACAAGAGGTCCAAGTTGAGGACAATTTTAGAAAAACATCAGGAAATATTTCTTTATAAGGAGAATGTTCAATAGCTGGAATAGGCTGGAAAAAAATTTGAGACCAATAAGCTGCTCAACTCTGTGTTGGAAGTTTCTTACCACTGATTGCAGCCTATAATCATGATATTTGTTTGTGGTCTCATATTAATGCCTACTTTAATACTACTCTGAACTGGCTCTCAGCAGACCTGCGTGAAGCCCACCCTTCCTGATTTACCTCATTCTTGAGAAGATATTTAAGGACTTTGATCAACAAATCTGTGTGGCAATATGGTTGAGATTGAATCATGTGTGAGAGGAATCATGGATAAATACCGTGCCTTCCGTTCCGCGATGTCACACATTGGTTCTCCAATGGGCTGAATATCTGTGCTACATCTGTTATATACGTGATAAAAAGACAATTTAATTTTGCCTAAGCAATTAAACTAAAATTATAAACCATTTGATATCTTTCGAAATGCCACATGGTTAAGGATGCCATTTTACGTAATAATGAAAAATCTGCTCATAAATTGGTGTTATCATCAACATTGAGGATGCAGTGTGTTTTATTAATCAACATCTTGGGATGTCCTCCCAACGTGAAAGATGCCATATCAATGTAAAATGTTGTTGTTGATGCTGCTGCTAATCACCTTTTTGTTCACCATTCAGGAAAGGCACATTGAACCATTCATTAAAAAAATGTAGTTTGATATTTCATTCGACAGTTGATGTTTTCTCTACCAGTATAAATACCATGTGTCATTTTTCATTCACTGTAGCAAATATTAATAAACAACTGGGTGAAAATTAATTTGTATCCATACTACTTTAAAAACAAATCATTCTTATGAGTGATGGTCAGTTTACATTATATTTCAAGATTGAGGATTCATATCCAGTGTTCAACACTGGAGACAATTCCAGTTGTTCACCTGGGAAGATAGATGTCTTTTTTCTTCACACTTCGCTCATGTCCACAGCATAGTACATCATTCTCAAAATAAAAGAAAAACAGTCCATGGTGGTGGCNAAAAACATGGACCTAATGAAAAATAAGAGTATAGACTTTATCTAAAAGAGATGATGTTAAGTAAACCTAAATTCAATCTGAGCACTGTTTGGATCCAAATATAGAATTTCAATGCTTAAATGTACAGCCAATGTATATCCTAGAATATTTTAGAATGTTTCACCTATTTCAATGTGTCCTGAACACCGGGTAATGGAGATAAAAGTTTATTTGACCACGATTAAATGAGTACCTGAAAAGGTATCATTTCAATTGGAGAAAGGTCACAACACAAAACTGCTCCCAGTTCAACAACAACTTATGTTTATAGAGCATGCTTCATGAGAGCAGTGTCTCAGAGTGCTTAATTAAGCGCTAATCCATCCAAGAGAAACCAAAAAATCAAGAGGTGGAAATTGACCATGTCATGTGATGCAGTAGAAATAATTCTCCTGTCTCCTGCACTGGATCTACAAAAGAATCATGCATTTGAAAGGTCCAGGTGGGAGGTAACAAAAGTATGAATAAGGATTTGGGTGTCATTTAATCACAGGATCTTGCCTGCAGCTGTACAATATCACAGGAAAGGTTCAGAAGAAGAAAGTGTATGGGCTATTTGATCTCATTCTTCCTGAATACTAACCCTACTGTTTACAGCCCTAGCATCTACCAACCTCGCTTTGTGAAAATGTGAAAATCAATAGTTCTCAGTAAAATAGCAACTGCAAAGAGGAATTAGGGAGGTAGAGTCTCAGTCTTAGTAGAAGACAATTCAGAGGGGAGGGTAACATTTTAAATGGGATTGAAAAAGTAAACCCAAAACAATAACAGTAGAACAAGAAGACATAGGTTTAGAGTTGTAAAGCCAATTTCAGGACAGAAACCAGGATGTTTTTATTTACCTAAAGGTTAATTAATGACTGGACCAAGTTACCAAGAAAAGTGGCTGAGGCCAAGACACTGGATCCATTTAAAAAGCAGCTCAATGGTGTAATGGGGGGTAGGAGGGTATTCTGGAAGGATGGGATCAGATGGTCCAAAGGACTTTCTTCATCCAAACTAATCTTGTGGTTTTATCTTGTCTTTTGCCTCCCTCCCACCCCACCCCCACCAAATTCAATTTCAATCCCCATTCAACTGACACCTTAGGATGTCCTCCCAACGTAAAAGATGAGATACAGATGCAATTTGTTGCTGTTGTATCTTGTGACTTTCTTGTTGACTCTTTGGAAGCTAGCCATGCTTATCAAACCATATCCTGTGTATGTCATTACATTAACTGTCATCTTCTATTTTTCTAGTCATAAATGCACTGTAAATAAAGGTCAGGAAAATGAAAGGAAATGTATCTCTGTGCGTTGCTGGTTCTTGTGAATGACTGGAGGCAGATAATCAATAAATAATACAATACATTGCAGATGGACCTGAAGTTAATGTTCGCAAAATATCCCTAATCATTGATAGAAATTAAATAAATTAAAATAATCAGAAGCAAGCCCCAAAACATTCAAAAACATCTAAACACAAAATACTAATTTGCCCTAATTTCTACATTACTGTGCATCCTCTAACTGAATGTCAATGTTGTTTTGCAAGGTACATTTCTTTCACATAAACCCACCTTTTTGCATTTACTCAATGATTGGCCTCTGCATTTTACCTAAATATGCCTCAGCTCCAACCCCGAGAACAATATCTCCCAACTGCAATGTCACATTTCCACTTGCTACACCAGCCAACATTGCAGCTTCTCTGAGCTAGATTGCGATTGGGTGCTAAATTAAAGTCAGCATGCATCTAATTTTGAAACAACACTGAAGCTTGGATGCGACGCATTGGCACATTCATAGCAGAAAATCATTTCTCCCCCAGGATCTCCATATGACAGATTTTCAAGCTTAACAAGCCTGTCCTTTGGGATTAAGGATTTTCCAGT
Source organism: Callorhinchus milii (assembly GCF_018977255.1). Lineage (NCBI taxonomy): Eukaryota > Metazoa > Chordata > Chondrichthyes > Chimaeriformes > Callorhinchidae > Callorhinchus > Callorhinchus milii. The sequence continues at coordinate 15,477,344 of NW_024704748.1, read as the reverse complement.
ATTTAGTTACACTTACGAGTCACTTTATAGATCACAAATCATTATACTTGCAAATCCAGAGTACAAGAAAGTCCCACCATCTCATCAACAATTTTACTCACATAATAAAGCAAAAGGAAAATGTCCTCTTCATATAATCCAGTCACTGCTACTGAGTAAAACCCTACATTATATGGAATCATCACACTGAAACATGGACTCAGGGCTGTAATGAAACAAACAAGTCCCAAACAGTCAGAAACTTGCAGAATGGTTTCCACATTTTACTACGTATTGCACAAGATGCTAACATGTTCTGTAATGTAAATAATTGAAGCATTTGATCTATTCTGTGCTGAATATTTTTACATTTAATGTGGATTTACAGAGAAAAGGCTGAATGCTTCCCAAAAAGGAAATGAGAGACTGACCGTGGCCATCTCAGCTGTAATTACAATTCACGGCTCTGATTAAGAAAGTTACCAGATCACATTTAAAGACATGAAGTCCACCAAGCTAAGGAAGTGAGCTCATCTTAACAGTTTGTATCATCAAAGTTTTCATGAAGAATGGCTTGATTATAAATTAGGTATTCTTTATTGCAAGGGTCACTTCCTTAGTCTGAAAGGCCAGTAACACTTGAGCAATGAAGGATGAAAAGAATTAAACATGCCCTTTGTTTGATGTGATTTTTTTGCCCTTAAACTTTCCAATTTATTTACCAAACTGGAAGAAAGTGAGAGCAGTTCATCACAGGATTCAGAGAATCAAAATAGAAAATAGATATCCTCAGCTCTTACAAGGTAATAACAGAACAGAGGAGTTCAGATGATTTAGAAATAAAGAACGATGGGTACTTGGGAGTGTCATTACAAACTGAAAGGGTTTGATCATCATCATTTGAACTCTGAAATGAGACCATTAGCTAGAAATCATTGCAGCATTGCAGTTAGATTCATAATATGTAACAATGTCATTCTGTTATTGCTATTTTCAGGTTGAGGTTTGTTTTGTGAGGCTGGCAGCTACTTACAGATTATCAGGACAGAAAATTCCAGGCAACTGACGGATTAATGGTTGCTGCATGCTTAATCAAGAAATTCTTTGTCATCGATTACAAGAATTTCTATAACCGGTGTGTTGTATTTAAATAGTTTAAAATCCCTTCCAGACCGCAGCTGGCAACTAAATAAGTCATACTTTGATGGCATCCGATTAGAGAATTCCCATTTGTGTTCTTCTACGGAATGGTTTATATCCGCTAGGATAAAGCAATGCTTACTAGAGGTTTTTATTGACAAGGATGAATCCTTCCCCTCTCACACACTTTGTAAGTATAGCAGAAATAATTCCCTGCGGAATAAGGAAACACAGAACTATGAGGAAGCAGATCCGCGTATGTGGAATCAAAAAGAAAAGAACAGATGTTCTTGCTAATCTCTAAGTGTTCTCATTGATCAGGCAATCAAATATTATGTTGGATTAAGCACACAAATAGCCAGTATTGTCTTTTAAGAAACATTACCCTGTTTTTGTATGGGGAACAGGGCTGAACCCAACTACCTTAAATCCTCAGGTTTCTTTGTGGAATAGATCTATAGGTGAAATATTAACTTAGGCCAAACAAGGGTACCTGTAGGTAGGGCTATTACTTTTCAAGTTTTGATTTTCTTGATAATTCATTTTTTTGTCTGATTTGAAATGGTGAGATTATTTTGGATTAATAACTAGAGAAGCAGACTCGTTTTAACTTTCTATATATTCTGTTTCCTACAATGAGTTCACCGACTAAAATTACTTCTCACATTGTTATAGCCATTCTCTTCTAACAATGCAACTATAAAATCTTCAGTCAAAAATACATCACTCCACCTATTAGATTTATGTTCTTTTTGAAAAAAAAGCCTTTCAGTTCAAAGACAGATTATTTAGTAAATGGTATGGTGTTATTTCCTTGACATGAGCACATTTTTCTAACATAAATCACATAGAATGATACGACATGGAAACAGGCCATTCAATCTAATTAATCAGTGCTGGTGTTTATACTCCACACAAGTGTCCGCCAGTCTATTCTCCTCTCCTTATCACTTCTATTCCCTTCTTCCTCATGTATGCATCAAGTTCTCTCTTGAATATACATTGTGTTTTGCTTTAACTACATCTTCCAGAAGTGAATTCCACATTCTCACCACCCTCTGTATGAAGACGTTGATCCAAAACTCCTTTTAGCTCTACTGCTAGTTAAATTTATGTCTCTCATTTTGAATGCACCCACAGGTGAACACAACCTATTAACATCCACCCTATCAAATCCTTTCAAAATCTTGATTAGGAGATTATCACATCTATCCCCTCTTTCATATTCCCTCTCAATTATCTCATCTCACCAGAGAAAAACTCAAGCTGTCCAATCTTTCTTAATACGGTAGCTGTATCCACTCATCTCTGGTAATACTACTGCCCTGAGATTCCCTCCAAAGTATGGAATAGCACTGCAAACATGAGGCATAGATGTAAGGCTATGCATGCATGCTTGCAGCATCGCTTCAGGTGAAAGCAGAACACCAGAGCAAGCAGTGAATATAACCCACCCACACACAGTTGGATCAGACTCAGCATTTGGCAGAACTTGGTGATATCAGTCAAAGGCTGTTGTAATATTGTGATTCCATGGTATAAGCTGAATTAAATCAATTGCAGCAATGAGACTTCAATTTGACTATTGTATTTAAAACACTCTATCGGATCTACTACTAACATGTTGTTAGGTTTATAGGTTGGTTGGACTGTATTCAATTCTGGGCTGCGTGCCAGTGACCTGTGCATCGCTGTGTATTCACAGAGCGGGATTGATGGCTGTGACGTCATTACACCACGTTTATTGCTAAATAATTAGAAGTTGATTAGCACAAAAATCTATGATCGAGACACAATATATTCTGTTAATAGCTCTGAATTTAAATCAACCCTCCAGTCAAATTCGGGACTAAATGATACAGTGACACTTAGTCAAACTGCAGCCTCTCTCTAGTTTCTACTTATATTATCATTTGAATTTAAATGTAGTCTTTTTAGTGTAAGGATGTTGAGAAATGGATTGATCTGCAACTCTTACACTAAACATCAACACTCACACTCAGTCAAGTCAGGATAATATGAGTTAGATCCAAATGTTGCCTTAAACCACAACACAATAACATCCCTCAAATGTAACCACAAAGATTACCTTCCTATACACCAGCCTGAGATTTCCATTTTCCACATCTGTCACCTTTATATCCTCCCTGAAGATGTAGATTAATTGACTTGTTCATTTTCTGGGGGTGTTGCATAAGTCTCTTTTACTAAAAAAAATACCAGCAGGCATTACACATTACTGTAAATATAAAAACCTTTCATTTGTTACAGTTTTCATACTTATCAGTTTGTCTTATTACAGGAATAAAGCATTGGAAAGTTTCAGTAACTTTATTACTGCAATATCAATGCTGTTGTCAGCACACAGTTGGTTAGCTGAAAATTTGCACACCTCTTCCGCTCTCAGAAGCCAGAGTTGCCAGCATTCTAAGTGTTCAATATTGGAATATAACTGACTAAAGTAATTGGGATGTACTCACAAATTACTGGCTAAATTGGTGATTTAAATTCACGAAGTAAGTGGTTGCCACTGTGTTAAATCCATATCGAATGAAGATAGTATTCTGCTGAAAGTGCAATCTCTGCTCAGTTCAACAGTAATTGGGTGCAAAAATTGCTGAGAATTTAAATATTGTTTTGTCCAATTAAAGGGGAATGATCAGAAGTAATTTTAGACCTTTATTCATTTCCCATAAATAAACTGAGTCCACAATCGCAGCTTTGGTAAGAAAGAGTTTGGTAAGCTTTGGCGCAACTTTGGTAAGAAGGAACTTGATGAAACTAATAGCTTTTTCTCATTACACATATTTATCCTCTATGTCCTATAGACCTCAGAAACGAAGCTCTTACCTTGAAGACCCATCCAATAAACCAAAATTGTATTGAGCAGTTACTTGCTAATCAGAACACATTTCTTTTGTAAGACTACCCAAACTCATTTCACTTAAGACTTAGATACAAAGACAAAAACTTTCATTCCACTATTTTTCATGCCTTTCATTATTTCCAACATTTCCAGAATTCACTTCGTTTTTGCGCAACCAAAGATAAGATGCACACAGCCTTATTGAACACCATCAAGGTTTGTAGGTTGCCCGTCACTGGTGCAAAGTCTGTGAACTATGCATAATACAACAGCATAATGTGCTTTTATCAGTCTCCATGACACACAAAGTTTAAATATCTTCAAAGTAGATAACAAGAAAAAGGAAATTAAATTGTTTTATCTCTCATTAATACTCAGAAAAATGTTCAAATATTATTAGAGAGAAACATAAAAGAGATAGAATCTTTGAACAGGGACCTAAAATGGAAAGATAATCCAGGTGATATGAATGGCTTTTCTCAGTTCTACTTTATTTGAAAACAGCACTCAAAAATCCACACAAGGCAATCTTGGACAACTATAACATCTGTGCTTTGAGCTTTATATTGGCCCTATTTAATTTATGATTGGTTTTCTAAATCACTCTAGTTTTCACATTACAGCATCGATCATAAAAACATTTCTTAAATGTGTGCTGAAGAGATGCGAAAAGAATTGTTGGATGGTAGTTACAGTCATAAGAAATGTGCTGTATTATGTTCAGAGGTTCCAAATGATAATCGAGCTTCCACAATTGTCCCTATTGTTCCTCGTTGCCTTTCAGTTTAAACAAGTCCAGTTTTGATCTGATTTGAGCTGTCTAATGTGCCCGACTACTTGTAAGTGAACAATAGGTTTGTCCCTGATGCAGTGGTGTAACTTTGATCGAAAATGTTCTGCGCGTGTACTCCAGTGTCGCAGCGATGGGTGGAACAGCAACTTTTGCAGAATGTCCCTGAGACAGGATATCTGGGTGTTCCAGTTAGTGTCAGCAAGGTACTAACAGCACATGGCCACCAGCTGTTACCAAAGCTAGGCCCGTACTTCATCAATCACAAAGCATTTCATCGGCGACTCTTAGAATTTCCAGTCCGAGTCACAACAGCAGGAATAAACATTCATTTCAGCGAGGTCGTTTATAACGATGTGTTGAGTGATAAATTTCAGCTTTGTGCAAGGCCGGCCAGTTGTAAGCATTTCTCTGCAAACGGCTGCTGGAAACAGCTGCTCTTTGACTTTAGTTTGCCTGATTCTGTCGCTCGCTGTAGACACTGTCGCTGTCTTTAACACACCACACTCGCTTTTCAAAACTGCACCGTTCATGAGTTACCAATCAATCAATAGATATTCAATAGGAGTAGATGTTTTTTGAAGAGGGTTTGGGTTTTTTGGTGGGCAGGACAGTCCAATTTCTCACATGTGGTATCTGTGACCTTGCAAGAGAGGAAGCAGCTCACACTGTACATAAATGCATGAATGGCATTTAGTTCTTGTGTAAGATTGAGGTGAATGTATCATTCTTTGACCATCTTAGTTTGCACAGTGTAACATCTGTAACTGAGCTGGGAGGGGAAGGTGGAGAGGACAGGAGGAGTATACTTGTGTAATAGATTTTATTTTAGCACAGAAGCGAGGCTTATAATTAGTGAAAAGCTGGAATTAATCATATTAACCATCATAAAGATTTATCCCGCTGTATCCCTTTAATGTGTGGTCAAAGGTTCATTCTGGGAATGTAGGCTCTAGGATCAGGCTCTCGCATCAAGAATTTGACTCTCACATTGTAAGTGCTGGTTTGACTGGTACAACCCAGCCCCCAGCATGTGATGGGAGTCTCAAAGGATACAATCACAAACACTGGGGAATTTCTTGGACTCATGCAGTTTCCTGGCTGTCAATGTTACTCTCAATCTTATTTGGCGAACAATACACACGCACGCACACACAGAGGCTTTTCACACACACGCACACACACACACAGAGAGAGGCTTATGAAAAATAATAGTGGATGAGAGTGAATGCTATGAAAATAATATCTCCAGGAATAAATGACAATAATGTATTTGAGTGTCAGCTGAACCATTCAATGAGATCATATTCATGCAATCACTCACAGCCACTTATCATTCCCAGTATTAGTACAGGGTTCAGCAATCCACAATTCCGATCAACTGGCCAACAGTCAGTTACAGCTCTAAGTAAAGAGCCCTGCACTCAAAGATAGGCAGAACAAAAAGCCACCAATAAAACCCAACAAAGCACGCTGTATAGGATCCATTTGCTTTTCAGATACTTTCACCTGGAAAACATGAGGTTACTGCACTTTATTAAACCCTGTGAAGCGGTTTGAGACATGGTTCCAATGTTATATCAAATGCAAGGAATATTACTATTATTTTATTAAGATCCCTGTTCAATTGACAACAATGAATGTAGCAGCAGTGTGCACACAATTTTCAGGTCGTTCTGGTATATTTAGAGAATCCAACAACTGGCACAAAGATTGTGGCTCATATTCTTTATGTCATGGTAATATACGAAGGATAAATTCCAAATCCCTCACTGTCAGCAGAAAGAAGCAAAACAAAAAAAACGTTCGAAAAGCAAACTTAAAATTCTTAACTGTCAACAGGAGGGAAGAAATAAAAAGCTTGAGTCTTAACTGTGGTAACACAATCTTTTCAAACAGCTGATGTAGATGGAATTGAAAGTCCTGCTGCAGTTTCGGAGCAGGACTAGACTTGTATTGGAATTCAGTGTTTATCAAGCTCAGAGTTCACTGGGCAAGTTTGACGACTGCACAGAAAACCTACCTGTCATACATCTCAAGATTTTTCAGGAAGTTTCTCTGAATTTATTAACTGGCTCCAAATCTTCATGACTCCCCTCCCTACCTCTGCCACCCGCCCCACCAGGCTGCTCCGTCCGCACTCAGTGAAGTCGATCTGCTTCAGACATTCTAGCCCCACTCTCCAAACTCCATCCCAGTCCCTCCACAGATTACTCACCACCTTTAAAACCCACCTTAATACCTATCTTTTCAACCATCCCTTCAGTCACCTTTTTCCTCCACCTCCATCCTCCTCAGCTTCCACCCTGCTATCTACCCAGCTCAAGCTCCCAGTTAGCTGTGTGAAGCACTTTGAGATGTCCTCCTGATGTGAAAAGTGCTATGTAAATTGTTGTTGGTATTAATGGTGCCTGGAAGTTGGAGCCTCCAAACAGTTTGCAACCTGACTTGGTGTAAATACCGTAGTTGACTGCAAACCACAAGTCTCTGACTCTCACTGAAGGTACAGTTAATGGCCTATCTTTCAGCTCATAAACCATTTTCCTTACGATGATGGCTTAAACTGAAGCCTTATTGCAAAATGTTCAGAGCCTGTCTCTTTAAACTGTGTTTGTGGTATTTGCTCTCGTACATTTCTCTGGATACTGGACATACAGAGAAATCTCAGACATGGTGACATCAGAAGGCAGCTGCACAATAGGAGCAATATGTGGACACATAACTGCATAGGGTTGTACAGTGCAGATATGAAACATTCCTGGGAACTATTTCCTCAGCCCTTGCCTCTCACAGCTGTGGAAAGCTTCAAGGTGAAGAGAGCTCAACTTGGTCAGGGTAATAAATGAAGTGTCTGAGGGCAACAGCTTTTTACATCAAACAAAATGTTTCCAATTTAACCATTTCAAACTGCCCATATTTCTGATACATCCAGCAAATCTTAATATTCCTATGCAATAATTGGTTCACGTCAATCTAAACAGAAAAAATAGTTCACTAAACTATTGAATCTAATCAGACCTCAGGGTGGTTGATATCAACAGTAAGTTCTATTGCCAACTCTTTCATCAAATTTACCCCTTCAAAGGGTATGATGCATTATGATGTAGTCTCTGTAAGTTTCACATAGGTGAGCCTCACAGACACACAAATAGTTTAATTTTGCTGGGCGTATTCTCTGCGTATTGCACAATTAGTAGTTTTGATGCTTTTATGTTTGGGAGATGGATAAATGGATGAATATTCGGCAGTTTTGCTCATTCAGCTTTGTGGTCCTTATATATACCTGGGTTCAATTCCCGGCAGGGCGAAACCTTGGGCAAGTTTCCTTATTCCACACGCCTAATAATAATCCCTACAAAACAAAACAATAATAAATTGGTCATTTTCAATCTACGACTGTTTGTGGGACACTGCTGTACACAATTGGCTGCTGCGTTTCGCCCACAAATATACAGTCAATTCACTTTACAGTCTATTCTGTGAAGCGCTTTGAGATGTCGAGAAGACGTGAAAAGCGCTAAATCAAATGCAAGGATTATTATTATATTATTATATTAAGTATTTATTCAAAACTTTCCAGAAGGGGATTGAGGTTGAGTGTTTTTTTGCTCAGGTGATAGAATACCTTTTAGGTGAGGAGGGGTGGGGGGAGTCTGTGGAAGGAGTGGACTTGATATACTATATATACTCCATATGATCTTTTCTCAATCTATACTTTGCTATTTTCTTCTGAATATATGAGGGATGATTCTGCTGAGGTCAGTAAATTACGGAATGTCGTTACTATTATAAACTTATACCACCAAGACCTGCAGATTTACAGCACAGCAGAGTACCAGATGTTCTCACCAATCAAGGTCTGTAAATTTACCCACTTTCTGTGAATCACTTTTTACAGAACATGGAGGGCTGTTCATCAAAATATCAGTATCTTCCTGTGTGGCCTAGGAACTTCAGAAAATATCAATTGGAAGAAGCAATTCAAATCAAGTAAAGGTGAAAGAAAAAGTTCTATTTCACACTCTTACACCCAAATCATCAGAGTAGAAAGACACTTTTGTCATCTCCCTTTATATTAGATATGACTCAAAGTCCATAAACTGAAGAGAATTTCATCACCTGAAATTTCTCCCAGTTTCTTGTGGCCAACAATCTTCCAAATAAAAACTGGTCATTTGTTTAATGGTTGTTTATGGGCATTACTGTGTGCAAATTGGCTGCCACGTTTGCCTACAAGGCAGCCAATTTGTGCACAGTAATGCCCACTTTACAGTCACTACACTTTACAGGAATCCTGTGCTTTGAGACGTTCTTTCAAAGTAAAAAGGCGCTATATCAAATGCAAGGATTATTATTATATCTCATCTCTGCAGAGGTGAAGGATATTGCTTGAAGTACACCGTCATTTGGAAAGACAGAGCTAGACTGTCTTTCTCTTACTGGGCTGAATTTAAACTTACAATGTAGGGGAGTAAAATCAATGTTGTAGATTTTCACTGTTGTCTCCATGTGACTTTAAACATGGCTTTAAGAACCTTCAATCCAGTGATGTTCACTAATTTATTACTTCCTTTCTATCTGTGATACATCTTTAATCACTTATAAAGCTCAGATAAAAAAGATGAGGCAGTTACATTATCCTAACTGTGTCAGAGACAGTCCATGACATATCTTCAATAACCTCTAAACCCAAGTTAATGATATCATAAATTTGTCTCATAATACCACACTACATACAGTACATGCTTATTTGCCTGTAAGCTGTCTTGGTCTTGCTGTTGTAGTTGGAGTTTGAGCTTTTGTTCTTAAAGAGAGAGAGGATTCCAGTGCTTCACTGCTGGCCTGTGCTCCAAAGGCAACACCATCAAATAGGATTCTCAAGAAAATATAACAATATAATAATCCTTGCATTTGATTTAGCACCTTATCACATCTTTGAGGCATCACAAAGCATTTCACAGAATATACTGTAAAGTGAATTGACTATATTTTGTGGGTGAAGCACGGCAGCCAATTGCAAGCAGCAGTGTCCCACAAAAAGTCATGGATTGAAGTAACCAAATTTTTTTTCTTTTTGAAAGAATTATTATCCCCGGAAAAACGATCCGCCAATCGTCTAACAACCAGGTTCCTACTTACTGCTACGTAAATAGAGGAGTGTCGAGTAAGGAAACTTGCCCAACATTTCACCTTGCCGGGAATCAAACCCAGGTTTCACACTTGCAAGGAGAGCGTTCTAACCACTGAGTTACAGGACTCCACATGAAAGGGAATAGGTGAGATTCTGGTTGATATATTTAGGAGCTGAGTGAATACTGGAGTTATATTTGTGGAATGAAGGTAGTAAATGTCATCTGTTATTCAAACAACGAGTGAGACATCAGCCTGACATTGTAGTTGAGTTAGCCTGTAGTAGGGAAATGCTTACGAGTTTTACACAGGATACAACAGAAGTTACATTTATATAGCGTTTAGCGCCCAGATGCTAACAATATTCAGCTAAAGAACTCCATCGTTGGGACACTGTTAGCAGTAACCATTGAAAATAAATCTATCTATTTTTACCACTTGAACCTTACATTTATCCCAACTAATGTAGTATAATGTATTCTGATGTGTGTTTTTAAATTTAAAACTGTCCAGTTACTTGGTTTCTCCTGTTCGCTCACTCCCATTGACCAGGCTGAAGACGCAAGCTACTTGAAAGCCATTTGTGAGACATTGATGCGTGCAAATTGGCTGCCGTATTCACCCAAACAGTCACTACATATTACAGTAATATCCTGTCAGCACTTTGGGAAATCCTTCTGACATTAAAGGTGCTATATCAAATGTAAGGATAATTATTATTATCATCAAGTTGGTCACTGAATCATGCAAAATAAGACAGCTTCAAATATTTTTTATTTTGACCAATCAAGTAGTATGGATGCAAAGTAAAACACGGTCACATCATAAACAGGTACACTGAAGTATTAATGATGTTTTACTGAAGGCAATCATTTGCATGGGACTGACAGGAAATTATTCTGCCAGCCTGTATTATCTAAAACAATTGGAGGCAGGATAGGGGTTGAAGGTGATCCTAAGATTATTTGAACTTGATTCATAGTTTATGATATCATCTGAAACCCTCAAATTAAATTACTGATTATTCACTTCCACCCACATAGTTTTGCAATTACAACAGCATGACATCTCGAAGTGCGTCATATAAAGGTCTTCAGGCAAACATTGTGCAAAAAATTACCTTATATCTATTAGTTTCACAATACAGATTGTACAATATCTTGTAAAGATGACCATTGTTAAGGTGAATGCATTTTACGCACATATTAACCCAATTTGACACAGGGCTTGGTGTACAGCTGATAACCAGATAACCTCCTCCTGTATAAACTCTATGTAAACACAAGTTCTCCTAGGTTCCTCACTGGAGTGATCTACTCTTACCCCATTTTCCTGCTCTTTCCTCTATAACCTTTAATGTGTTTTCCACAAGCTTTGCATTGGGAAGCTACTATTTAAATTAAAATGACCAAGAAGTGAGCTCCCTCAATGAAAAAGATAACTTTGAAAAGAAAGGGGAAGGAAAAACTTCTGAGAAAAAAAATGGTTATTGATGTATGTGAGCTTCATTGAGCTTGAATGAATGTTTATCATTCTTACCTGCAATCCTATAAATGTCATTAATGCTGAATTGATGGTACCCAGAACTCTTCCTGGATCGAAGGGCACAGCAACAGGGTATAATTTCTGAAATAAAAGATAAAGATTGGCACTGGTAGTAATTTATATCATTCACACAGATGTCAAGTGAGTCACTCATTTCTCTGACTCCTATTATGACTGGAGATAAATGGTTGATCTTTAAAGGGGCATCATCACTAATATAATTTAGTGTAGTTTTTTTTTAAAAAATCCTCCAAATATATCATTGACATTGAAAATGTCATCATATCACATGAACCATCTACAACAAACACAACCTGAATTTATATAACACCATAAATGAAGGATAATGTCTCAAAGTACTTGGAGGGGGCAGGAGAGAACTCAAGTAAAGTGGGATATAGGGGAAGGGGTAGAAAGAAGATAGCAAAAAGAATGGTCAAAGGTTTTCAGCTACTATACCCCAACTCTATCAAGTGCCCTCCCATCCTCCTTGCATCCTCCTTTCCAATTTTCAAATCTGTTTAAAATCTTTTCAAAACTGGGAGAATTCCCCTTTAAATGCTTCATATCTGTGGTTTTCCATCAGCCATTTGGACAAGTACACACTGAAAAAGGCCTTTTCATTTTTGGATGTCACCCCTCAGAGCATAAACCCTTCAAGCTGTTTTTCCATTGACTCCAGTGTCCTAGCATCATTTTCATCACAACTGTGCCGTTTCACTGGCAATGCACGGAAGCTGACATTTTGCTTATTTGTAACCGATGACAAATGTAGATTGCACTTTAATGTCTAATGTACCTGCTTTGGGAGATACCACCAGGATTTTACAGTGTGATCAGCAACCATTTGTCATTGTAATGAGCCGTCCTTCCAAATACTTCTTGAAATTTCCTATTCTTTCCTACTCCTCCTATCTCTGAGTAAACTTCTAGGAACGTTCAGTAATATGAGCCAGGATGAGCCAGTACACAATAGTAAATGGGCTGATTCCACTCTCTTCGGTTGATCCAACTGCTGTTTGCATGTATTCCAATGACACATGTGGTCATTTGAGATAAGTTCAAATAGGGGGGAACTAGTACATGTAGTATGTTTAGATTATAGAAAGGCATTTGACAAAGTGCCACACAAAAGGCTATTGCACAAGGTTAAGGCCCGGGGGATTAATGGGAACATATTAGCATGGATTGAAGAGTGGATAACGGGTAGAAAACAGAGAGTAGGGATAAACGGGTCATTCTCGAATTGGCAAGATGTGACTAGTGGAGTGCCACAAGGATCAGTGCTTGGGCCTCAGCTATTTACAGTTTACATCAATGATCTAGACGAAGACATTGAATGTAACGTATCTAAATTCATGGATAACACTGAACTAGGTGGGAGAGTAAGTTCTGAGGATGATGCAAAAAGATTGCAACGGGATATAGATAGGCTAGGAGAGTGGGTGAGTAGGTGGCAGATGGAATTTAATGATGGAAGTGTGAAGTTATTCACCTAGGTAGAAAAAATAGAAAAACAGATTATTTTCTAGAGGGGGAGAGATTAGATAGTGTTAGTGTTCAGAGGGATTTGGGTGTCCTTGTACAATAGTCTCAAAAAGTTAGTTTGCAGGTGCAGCAAGCAACTAAGAAGGCAAACGGCATGTTAGCGTTCATTGCAAAAGGTTTAGAGTACAAGAGTAGGGAAGTCTTGCTGCAACTGTATAGGGCCTTGGTGAGACCGCACCTAAAGTATTGTGTGCAGTTTTGGTCTCCTTATTTAAAAAAGGACATACTTGCCCTAGGGGGGGTGCAGCGCAGATTCACTCGGTTAGTTCCTGGGATGAGGGGACTGACCTATGAGGATAGGCTAAATAAACTAGGGCTGTATTCTCTAGAGTACAGAAGAATTAGGGGAGATCTTATTGAAACATATAAGATTCTTAAAGGGCTGGATAAAGTAGACATTGAGGGTCTGTTTCCCCTGGTAGGAGAATCTATAACCAGGGGTCACAGTCTTAAATTAAGGGTCAGCCTTTTAGAACAGAGTTGAGGAAACATTTCTTCACTCAGAAGGCTGCAGATGCTCAGTCCTTGAACATCTTCAAGGCTGAGACTGATAGATTTTTTAAAAATAGAGAGATTAGGAGATATGGGGATAGGACAGGTAATTAGAGTGAGATCTGAAGATCAGCCATGATCTTATCGAATGGCGGGGCAGGCTCAAGGGGCCGAATGGCCTACTCCTGCTCCTAATTCTTATGTTCTTATGTAGGTTCAGCAGCTTAAAAACACCAGGTCTGAAGGTACACTGTACAAAATAGATAAAGAAACAAAATGTTGATTGTCATATTCAGTGGTGCTTGGAATCTGGATTATCAGTTATCTCACAAGAGTATGAGGGAGATTTTCCTGGAAGTCCCGGCTATGGATGCAATGTTGAATGAGGAGAAACAATTAGGACGGAAAATAAATCAACAGTCAATCGTGGAGGATAAAGCTAACAATCAGCCCAACACATTTGTGAATATTTGACTATTTAATAATAATCTTCAGGATGAAAAATTGGATAAATGTGGATACATGCAGGTAACACATGGATAATTTCGAAACTACCGCTGTCTAACATGGGTGGTTATAACTCACGAGGGACAGATTCGATAAAATTACCAGCTCCTCTATCAGCACACAAGATTCATTTTGTACAATGAGTGATTGATCTGCTTGGTTACATTTTTTATTAATTCAAGCTTCTCTCTGCACTAGCAGCAATCTTTTCCTTTCCATAACTTACTTCAAAAGCACACACATATGTTAGTTATCCCAAGAATCACAGGAAATGATATAGGAGAATTAAACATGAAAATGAGACATGGACAGACTATTTAAAGTAAAACATTTTTAAAAAGGAACTTTCAGCAGGTTAGCTTCAGTAGGAGGCGTGGGAGATAAAAATATCTTTGCTATATTTTAGGGCAATTGTTTTTGACAAACTACCAGAAAACATCTCATTGAACAAACATCTCATTGCACACAAACATCAATCATATAAATTATTTTTATCTTATTACATTTCTACTGGGTCCATTGCTTGGATAGCTTCCAACTGGCAGCTTTCCTGGTAAGATTACATGATATCCGAGCTTCTAATCTTCTAAACTCCTTGAGACATATCACTAAAAAGAGCTTCGAGGTCAATCTGACTGTATCAGGGCATAAACATAATGGGGGAAACAGACACATCATATTAGGTCTTGAGGAAATACTTCAGGTCAGAGGTCATTGTGTGTGGTCAATATTAAAAGGAACATCTCTTTATCTGATAAAATGTTGAACGTAAAGTGTTTAATGGACACTGTGGAGAAAGCTTTGTGTTTCACCTAACCTGTATTTGGCCCATAAAATATAAAGTCAATTCACTTTATAGACATTGTATGAAGCATTTTGAGATGTCTTGAAGACGTGATGAGGCTCTATATAAAATGCAAGGATTATTATTATGACTAAACCCAATTTAAGAATGACAATATACAGCTTGATCCTGCATCTATTGTGGGAATGCTCAAACGTACACTCAGAGTAGAAGTAACTTTACATTAAATGTAGCCCATATTCTGACCTGAGAATGCTGAATTGGTCCGTGTAGAAAGTATCTTTAAACTCAATTTATATGCATCCTTTGATATGCAAAATGAACAGAGTAGAGGAGTTGTACTCTGTATTCAACTTGTGGTATGCTTTACTGAAACCAGTGCAGACACACAAAAAAAATCTATTTCCAAGCATTGACATTCATCCCCTTAAGAACATAGAAGTGCACAGATAAAAGAAAAATATAACACATTAATAGGTACATATGTCACACACACACACACACACACACACATTTATAAGAAATTTCTACTTATCACACTTTCTCGTGTTTAAAACTAAAAAAAGTATGGAAATGGTTTTCCAGGCATTTTGTCACATGTGCACCTACTGGAAAACATTGAGAACATGCTGACATTTAATCTTCGCTTCAGTTCATTTTATCACTCATTTCTAACTCTTACTTCTCCTCACTGTGGATATTTTGTTCTCATCAAAACAGACCAATTCAGAAAAGCCACTGAGGGACTGGAAAATAAACTAAATGATTCGGAGGAAACGCAACTGCAGAAACTCTTACAATACACAGAAATGAATGTCACAGAGCGAATAGAGCACAGAAACATTCAGTGTGTAATGTTACAGAAGACATCAAAGCAATGGTATTATAAAAGTCCAGCCATAAGCCACTAAATGCATATTGTTGGTAGGAGAAAACCACAGATCTGGATGAGAAAACTACCAGGCACAATAAATCTGAGAAGATAGAAACATGAATCTCATAATAACAATGAGACATTGATTCCATAGCTGCACCTCGCCCTGTCACTAATTGGGCTGCTTAGCAATTACAAAGCATGAAAACTGGAATCGGGTTAGAGTGGCACAATGTGGATAATTAAGTAAATGTTGCCATACACATGGGAGAAGCTCGCTAGTCCCATTACACAGTACCAGAGTAACAGTAGTAATGTACATGAATAAAGTTTGTGTTATCGTTACACCATCCATCATGTAACATCTGATACAGCTTCATTCTGCAAGTTAGACAGATCTAGACAGTAGCCAGACTTTTGTATCCAAATAAATCACAGCTAAATAAATGCAGATACCCACATCCTCAGATTCAAGCATGTGCACTCAGCACGTGAAACAAACATCCAAGTTCTATCACAGAGAACTCAAAGGGGAAATTCAACGTAGTCAAAGATTAATTTGGAGAAGGGCAACATGGTATATTAAGTTCCTTATTACCATGAATACCCAAAGGAGGCAAATAAGAAAAACATCTCCACAATGAAATTTTGACTTTGTTTTATTATTTTTTCAAAAAACTGTGCAAAAAATAGAAAAATAATTAGACTTGCCGAGGGATATTTTGAATATTGTGCCCGCAGTTCGAATATGTTTGCAAACACTACCTGCAGCCAATGGGGTTTTTATGATTGCAAAAGAAAAGAAGGATCATAAAGAAATTTGTAGATTAAATGTGGCAAGCCTATGGGCTGAGCAACCCTGAAGATGGATGCCCCTCATTCCACCCATCCTATAGTCTGTGACAGAATATGATTATCTAATATCCTTTTGCACGGTCCATAATACTGGGTAATGAATCATAAGAAACAGCTTGTCAAATAAACAGAGCTCTGTTAACAGCTGAGTGAGGCCTGCGAGGGCCTGTCCATCCAGAATTCAGTGCACACAGAGAGAGGCAAGGAGGATGCCTCTGAAACACGCCCACGAAACCTGTCTGGTAAGATGGCATAAATCACACAGGACAGCATCTGTTTAAATGGCTGTCTTATTACTGCGGTCCATTTCTGCAATTCAGGAAACACATCCATTCAGCCGCCCTCGCCATATCACGACAGCTGCCTCGCCAAACTGTTAACACTGAGATGCTTGGGAGAAAGTTCTTTCAACTTCCTTGTTTGTTAAATTTCCATGCTCAACGGATGAAGGGGATTGGAACATTTTCTTTTCCGTGCAACTCAGCATCAAGCATTCCCAGGTCAGTATTTGGGTCAAGGCTGTGCTCATGAATATAGAGCAGTTTCATCAGCTCCCAGAATTTCTACAGAATAGTTTAGCATAATATTTTTATTGAATTCAAGGAACAGATTATAATGTGTGTATATATAACAACTTTAACCTTTTGGAATAAAATTTTAAAACATACAGTTTTAAAAAAATTGCTTTTTTGTCCCTTTTGGAAACAAAAGAATCATGCTTGACTGATAACTTGGACAGAGTTGTAAAGAAATAGCTTTCTCATACTGATTTTGTCATAACAACATTCCTAATACAAATCTCACACAAGCCCTTCTTTTGTTTTTTCTGTCAACTTTTATCAGCCCAGTTTGCATAGCTCGTCTTTGTTTGATCATTTTGGCCATTTTCCCTTTACACACACTCTACACTCTTCATTTCCTTTGCCGTCTAGCTACCCCAATCACATTCTTTTTTATCCTTCTTGGATCCACTTTCCAAAAGAAATTAAATAACCGATCCTGCAGGTTCCTGATGTGTCTCAGAGTGACCTGCTGGAACTCTTCTCGGATGACCAGTTTTGACTTCCGTGAATCCCAGATTGTAGCCAAAAGAGGTTCTTAGCATCTGGAAGATGATCAATAGATAAGCTGAATTCCAGAGGATGGACCTGAGACATAGCCTGGGAACCTAGAGGATAACTATTTACAAATCCTTTTGCAAATATCGCAAACTAGATCCCATTATGGCAGGTGAACATTTTGTTGCATTGAAAATCTTCAGCCACAATCTTACATGATGATGTTCAAGGAGATGTGAAGGTGCCCCAAGCCAATCCTGTAGACCCAGAAACCTCAATAAATAATCTGTGACCAATTTGTGGGTCACAAATAGAATGACAACATCATAAATCTTTTGAAAATTAACTCTAAAGCTCTTGTTCAACTCTGCTGTTGTTATTGTGACCCCCATTACAACAGGGATAGCTGTTCCGAAGGGGATTTATGTTTATTTATTTTTGCTAGTCTCCTGGGTAGAAGATTGTCCACAACTTGTGCTCTGTAATCATAATTGTGCAATTGGGAATTCCAGGGTTCCATAGTTATTTCCTCTATCAGTGCTTCCTGCTGTTGTATTTAAAATGTCTCCTCGTTTTAATCCAAATGAACTGGTAGATCCATACTTCCATCAATGTTAGTGAACACATGCAATTTTAAAGTTGAAATGAAACTGAGTAAATCAATGATGTTCATAGAATTGTTTATTTTTAAGATCTATAAAGATTCTAGAAAACCCTGAACATTTAAACTGAAACAGTACATGCACTACAGAAAATTGCATTACCCAAATGTTCCCTTGGCAACTCCATCCTGTGTTGGCATCATTACACATCAGTTACATCCATCACATGTGTCGTTAGTTCCGTAGTTGCAGAATTGTTTATCCTGACATCAGAAGCAAGTTGTCCCTGCTCTGTTGGACATGTTTGTTGGATAAATGTCACGTGATTGGGGTATCTAATCTATTCGACTTAACAGCAGACGTTTGCACATACACAGAGCTGTTTTTTCTTGAGTAAAGCAGTTGCAATGCAATTTTTTAGGGTGCATGGGCTACTGCTTCAGTTTAAATGTTCAGGGTTTTCGAGGATCTTTATAGATCTTAAAAAAACAATTCTTTGAACATCATCATTCAGTTTCCTGGTTTCGAGCCCTGATCAAAAAAGAGATTCAGAGTGGGTAGTAGAACTGCAATGGTGGCCGACTCTCAATGAAATTGCTCACTGAAAATCTCATTACATTGCTCCAGTAATCTATTTGGGGCACTGACACATGCACACGTTCTTTGCAGAGTTACAATTTTAATCTTAGTAAATTCCAGCAAATGTTCTATGACAGAGACATATCCTATGTTATTCCTTTACATTGTGCTTCATACTTTGAATTAGCTCCCCTTTTTTATTTTAATGAAAAAAATACCCTGGAGTGCTTCACAGCGTTTACTGCTCAAGAGTGCACAACACACTTTATTCCACTATATATTATCCTCATGCATTTCCCACCTCATATTAACGCAGTTCATTTTCAAAATACATTTCCATCAGGAAATATGCAGATCCAAGAACCTATAAGATCCCTTTCCCATGATACCTTCAGACAGGATAAGCAATGTTAGAACTTGCTGTTGCTAGTGATTGGGAACAGTTATAATTGTTTTTTTCACTATGTTCTTTTGTGAGAGCCCAGGGCAAGTTCTGTAGTGTGTTATTTTATGAACATGTGGGCTCAACTGCCTGATCAAAGAAGAACTGTATGTGACCCAGAGGGAGTCAATGAAGAGGAAGAAAATATTTTTGAAAATGCTTCACTCTTCCAGAATTGCACCCAAACCTCTCTGTGTTAGGACGACTTTGTCACCTTGGCTCACTTGTAGTACACATGCCTCTAGGTCAGAAACTTGTGAGTTAGAGCCACACATTGGGAATTGAGCTCATGATGTAGGCTGATATTCGAGCGCACTAAAGGTGGAGTGCTGCATAGTCGGAGGCATTAAACACGGTCAAAGAGGTAGGTCTTCAGACAGATGTTGAAAGAAGTGAGGGAATGAGTTGGAAGGACTCCAGGATGGAATTCCAGAAAGTGGGGGCAAATAGGCTGAAAGTATAACCACCGCTAACAGGACGGTGGGGGCATGAAGCAGACTGGTGCCCACTGAGGGAATGGAGCTTATTCACATTAAGCATAGTCAGTCATTTATGCTTTCCAGAAACTGCCTGACCACTGATCAATTTTACGAAACAGTGCAAAGCAGAGAATGTCACCCACTTACGAGAAGTGCAAGCTAGAAAAATAAACCAATCCAATGATACATAAACCACACATACCCTCAGGCTTGGTATTCACTTTCCCATCAGCTCTCTGGGCAGTAACCTTCCAGGCAGGTGGTTGACATACACTGTGGTTAGTTTATTGGTTCACTGTTGGCTGCACACTTTTAAGTTCACAGAGGTAGCATACATGCCACTAACGCATTTTACTACCATGTCTTGTGCTGGGCTCACTTCTCATTAGGCTTGATTATCCACACAAAGAGCTAATGATCTCAGTTTCAGCATCTCAATAAAGCTCCAAGGACCAATAGTCATTTAAATCGAACAAAGATCCAAAGCTTTATAATAAGTACCTGGTATCTACCATGTGCAACAGATTCCCAGCTATTTTTTCTGAAGTGTTACTATTCTATTCCCTGGTCCATTTTTGTACTGCCAGTGGTCATTAGTGCAGTTTGTGCTATGTCCTTGGCATGCTGATGCTTATACACAAGAATTAACGACTTCAGTGTCATGATTGCAGCTTTACTGAGAAATAACCTGCATTTAATTGCTGTGAAATTCTTTGTCCAATACATACAATGTTAATCTTTATGTGACCATACTGTTTTGCTAGACTTCATTCATAATTAGTGTTATTGATCACAGTTTAGACACACACATAATGCACATGGACCTTATAGGAACATGTCCTTTCAGGCCTCAACAATAATTTTTAAAAAAGGCAGGAAAAACTCTTAAATAAAACACACGCGTTTGATTAAGTATGGTCAGCACTCTGCATGTGAGAGAACAAGCGCATCAGCAGCACATAAATCACTGCTCCAAGAGAGAATTAACCCTGGGCTCACTTTCAGCGAGAGATTTATTATAATCAGCTCATTACTTAATTAAAAAACATCTTTACTGGGGAGATCTCTGCTAAATCGCACCCTCCATAACATTTACGGATGCAATTTCTGTCAGATGAATTAGAGAGAGGAAAAGAACGTTGATTTGAAAAACTTCAATAGCTATTCAATGCCAATTAATTCAGAGCCCAGTTTTATTCCTATCTGGTTCTGATTTGCTGCACAGCTCTAAAGTGTATCACTGAATTCCTACAATTTCTAACATAACTGTATCAGGTGCACATTAAGAGTATTAGCTTTGTCACTGTTTATTTCAAAACAGTGCTTTTTTATGATATCAGGGTAAAAAGCTTGGAGATTGATTTTTAAAGTACCAGGTATCTAGATCCTATATAAGAACAACAATTTACATTTATTTTGTGTGTTTCAAGTTGTCTCAAACCACCTTCACAGCTAGCTGACTGGGAACCTTAGCTGGGCGGGAGCGGGGGATAAGTGGGGGGAAACATAGCTAAAAATATGGTCGAAAAGATAAATCTTACATGGGTTTTGAAGGTGGGGTGAGGGACTAGAACAGAAAATATAGAGGTTCTAAATACACCCACTGAGGAGAGACTAACAATTTGTAAACATGAAATTAATCTGGTGTGTAACTTGGTATCTGGAGCCAGGATGGCATTAATGTCAAGTGAAAGCAGTTATCTGCCTGAAATGGTGAATGGCGTTGACTTAAACAGGAGGAATAGACATCCAGCTCAGTCACACTTTGCCATTTAGGTGGATAACAGGTCTTTATAAGCCTTTTCCATTTCAAATCCTAATAATAGGACATAACTAAGACCTGCAGACACAGCATGAACTTTTGCAGTGGGAANTTTTTTTAAAGGTAAGCAAAATAGGTGAGGAGGGTTTTTGCTATTATGCTTCTGTTTTTTTTAAAAAACACTGATGTTTACAATGGTAAACGTTAGGAGTGGGTAATAATTCCACACCTTCCCCACGTCCACATTCAGTACCGGTAGCCAGTAAAGCTAGTGCAGCTACAAGGTGTAAAATAGGGTTATCATTTACCTGATTAAAAATTATTCTCTTCCCCCAAAAAAGGAAGTCGTCATTTAACATTCTCAGAGTACTCAAGTGAATGTGACTTCAATTCTGCTACATCTACTGCAGAGCCTGGAATTCATTGTCCCAAACTAAAGTACCTTATAGAAGTATATTATACACCTGCCACCATTCATCGAAAAAAATATATTAAAAAAATAATCTGGTCACTCAATCCACGACTGTTTGTGGGACACCGATGTGCACAATTCACAGTCAGTTCACTTTACAGTATATTCTGTGAAACGCTTTGAGACACCTTGATGACGTGATCAGGCACTCTATCAAATTCAATAATCATTATTGTTGTTATTTTATCCATATTATATTCCAGCTTGAACCGGGCGGGGTGGGGGGGGGGGGTTGGTGGAGGGAAGGTAAGTATACAGGGCCGGAGTCCCAAACTTGACAAACAGGGTGGTCTTAGTGGATGAGGAGAATCGTATTTTCTAGTGACATAGCTGTAAGCTGTTCTGTTAACACTGCAGCTCTTCAATTATAAATTACATATTACATATACATGACATATTAGATATGCATAATACAAATTTGTGAACAATGCTCGATTTCTGGTTGCAGTACCAAATGAAACCCCTTTTAAGCTTTAAGATTTCTACATAAATATTTGTAGTTCTGTTTCAGTAAAACAACACTTATTTTTAAAAACAAAGGCTACCAGGGCTGCTACCACTAGCTGATTCAGACGTAATTTTAGCCAGACATTGATTCTGCCCATTTAACATATAGTGCATGAAATTAACACACATAAGTATGCCAAATGTCAAAGCACTTACAGATGCCACATAGGCTGATGCACAAAGATACCAGATATATTGAGTAAATAGGTAAAGTTCAAAACACACATTTGAAAATAAATATGAAGAGAATTTAGCCCATAATGTTGCGTGCAGTGTCAAGAGTAGAAGATGCTATCCTTTAGAATGAATGTACTTTACTGCAAGTATGT
Organism: Callorhinchus milii; assembly: GCF_018977255.1. Lineage (NCBI taxonomy): Eukaryota > Metazoa > Chordata > Chondrichthyes > Chimaeriformes > Callorhinchidae > Callorhinchus > Callorhinchus milii. The sequence goes on along the minus strand of NW_024704748.1, from coordinate 15,454,583 downwards.
ATCATTCCCGTTGGGATGTCATTAAATCACATGACAGTCTGATATCAAGTAGTTCTTTTGATTTGATCATAATTCACCAAGATTTCTTAGAATCTGATTATTACTCGTAAAAGGACTATAATATTTTATGCAAACTGGATTATAGAGCTATCATTTCTGCAGAGCGAGGTATAATAATGGCACGCTAATGTGGAGTGTTGTGGACCAAGTACACATTTTGGAATGTCTGCAATTGATAACACAACGTTTGTCTAGAGAAACCCAGCCAACAACATCATTAACCTTTCAGTTGTGCAGAGCGACAGCAAGTCTGCAATAGAAAGCTTGCTGGATAGCATGAAGTGATAGTCCAGACTGTGTTTAATATCCTGTGCTTCTGTGACTGATGTCTTTTACTGGCAAAAAACTCTTGGGAAGCAATATTCTAGAAATATGTTCTCTTTCCAATGTGTTTTTACTCCCACCTTACAAGTTAGTCATTATTCGGTATTCTCCTTTCTTTGATAGCAAAGATGAGATGTTCCAGACCACATATTTCCCCACAACTGAATGTAGGGTGGCATTGTGAAGCATAGCTATGTATTGCACATCCCTATACTTTAGGGTTCACCCATTTCATTCTAAATTGATCACAAGGCTAATGTCACCCCTCCCCTCCAACACAATCTGAATATTTGCTGGTGTATCTGTAAGTAGGCAAATAAGGCATTCAATATGCACAAGAAATGCCCCACAAAACAGATATGAAGTGAATGAAGTGAATAATCAATTCATCTGAAGTATCGTTGGTCAGGAGAAACTCCCTTCAGGCCAAGTGTTCTGTGTTTAACCACAGACTCAATAATTTAATGGAAAAAGAAGCAATTCAATACATTGGAGTTACAGGTTTTGTTTGTTCGGGTATTTATAAAGAGTTACACAAATATGTCCATAACCGCTAGGTAAATCAACTATTTTGGTGTTGGTTAAGTCTCATCTACCATATCTCCACAGTACATGCCATTAATGTTAGTTGTTTGTTAAGTGGATAATAATACTTTGCAGTGACTTTCTCAATCAGTTTAAAGTGCTTTATTGACCACCAGACTGTAACATAACCACAATCACATTGAGTCTGGCCACAGTTTGTCCTTTACTAACATCATACTCAATAACCTACCCACATCAACCTCTAATTAGTGAATCTTTGTTTACACTGCTCTGTACTGACCTGTGCTGAGCCCAGCCTTATTCCCTCGGGTTATAACAGAAAACAGTTCTAAACTCAGTAAATCTACAGAGTACAAACTTTTTTTTCCAGAATCATTGAGACATTAGCAAAGTAGTAACATGGGTTGATTCATTCCTCATTCACGCCTTTGTTATCTTCAGGATAGACTTTAACAATGCTTTCCTCGCTGGCTCCCTATCTCCATCCAACAACTTCCATTTGATACAAAACTCTGCAGTCCATAGTCTTACCAGGCCTTGCATACTTATTATTCTTTTTCTTATTTGTCTTCAATCAATCAACTTTAAGATCCTTGTGCTGACCTTCTAATCTCTTCATGGTCTCATCTTTCCTACCTATGCAATCTCATTCAACTCTACTTTCCTGCCATACCTTCACTCTTCCGATTCTGGGCTGCTGTTTGCTCCTCACTTTCTCTATACTGCTACTCGTATTGGAGTTTTCAGCAGCTATGCCTCTGTCAATCGAAACTCTCTTCCAGAATCTTTTAATCTGATTCTCTCCCTGCCTTTAAATCCCTCCAAAAAGATATCACTTTGACTGTGTCTTCAGATGACATCCTTAATTGTGCATTCTTTCCAGTTACCTGGTGCTCCCCATATGTGTTAATAGCAAATTGTCATTAACACTTGTCAAAGCATTGCCATTTCTGATCTAGTTTGGAAGCTGGGTCCTAAAAGTGCAATCTAGCTTCACTACTCAATACCCTACTAGGCAGGGTATCATCTCCTGTGTCGGGAAAGATCAAAAACACAGGTGAATTGGTAGTGCTCAAACCAATTCCCCTAAATGATCTATTCCTTGTTTGGTTTAAGTTTTGCAGTTCAAAAATGCAATCTGGATTAAGCTAATAAAACAGGATGCTTATAGTTAATGCATTATTTTCAATGAATAACCCATTTCCTATTTATTACGATATTGATCATTCATTTCAGTCATGTGGCACAAACTTCTATCTGCTCAGCAATACAAATTTCAATGTATACGCTGATTATTTAAAAAAAATCTGTGCTATCCATAATACATTAGATTTGATAGTATGACAAATGGTCCTCTCAATTTTACAATGTAGGCACTCACCTAAGTGAGCACACTCTGCTCCACTTACCTGTTAAGTGTATACTTAACTATAAGCAAGTATATAGATTTTTTTTAAAGGTTGAAATGTTTTCCATTTAATTCTATTGAAGTTTGCTCTTTTAAGCTGCAGTCCCAGGACTGTTGGAAAAACTATCTCTAAACCCTTCACAAAGAATGCTGCTTGTAAGAAAACAAATAACTAACAGCATTGCAACATACAGGATACTCTGCAATAACTGAATGCATGCATCTGTATGTACTACGCAATCCGTAACCTAATATGTACTGTTGTAGATGTTCTGTGTTGTAGCAAGACCTAACAAAGTGTGTAAACTCAATCATTTTCACTATTTTTTTTCAAAAAGGGTCCATTAAGCCACACAGTCAGACAGGTTGCCAACCAACTCTCTCTGGCCACCTTGATCAGTTGGAAGCAGTACCTTTACTTCTTAATACTGGGTTTCCAAATATACTTTGTCTCTGGCAAACATTAAACATTCAAAGTGAGTCGTTCAGGAAGCTGATTGAAAAATATTAAGGACAGAACCCATTCCCTGCCCTCAAACTCCTGAATTCCATACACCAGACAGTTTTATTTTAAAATGCAGTCCATGAAGAGTAATAAATGGATTATCTCTCTTTAATATATTATTTCAATGTGTCAAGTCACTTCCTATTCATTATGATTCAGATCATTACAAATAACTACTGTATGTTACAAAAAAAACTTATTAACCTAGCATTACACAACATCCTCTCACTATTCTGAACCTGTAAATTCAGCATCTATATATATAATGTATTATACGTTTATGGCATGTCAACATTTATTTTTCAAGTGACTAATGTGATTTGTAGGTTAAAAGGGCCAGGGTCCTGGTGTAAAGTCTTATATTACATGCGTTTTAAAAAATACGCAAGTCCTTTCTCAGGTTCCTTCAAAACTACATATTAAAACTCCCAGAGGTAAACTAATTGTGAAAATGTTAGTTTCAATCAATTCTGAAAAGGACACATGACAGTGTGACCATCACCCTTCCCACCCACCCGCTCACCACAACCACTGTTACTGGGATAATACCATCCCCGCACATTCACCATAGACAGTGTTACTGAAACAGTGCTCGCTGTAACTCCCAAAATGCTTCATATGCTTTCCATATGATACAGATGGTAGGCAGATTTTGGAATGAAACATTTTCATACTAAACAAATCAATTAAAGCAATTAAAATGGCACTTGTTTCTGGGTGGTAATGATAAAACTGAACAAAGTGATTTGCCTCCACAACTTCCCCTCACTGGTACATTTGTGTAACATTTCCTGCACTGGCCACTCTTTTAGCCTCTCTGAAGGAGATAGTCCAATCAGCATTGATTTATGACCATTTTTGTGCTGTGTACTCGCATTCACTGGGACTTGGTTGCGATTGAACAAATTTATTTCACTAATAGGACTCTCACAGCTTTCGCAAAGAGAAGTCCATCAGGCTGCATTCAAACCCAAACCCAGAAGTAAAAAGATAATGTTTCATTATACCTTTCAACAACAACATTATTTTTCTGAGATAAACACGGAGATGATTTGAAAGATGGTTCACCCAGTATCATTAAGTATTACATTGGAGAATATTTGCTGCAGTATTACAGCTGCCATATATGGTAGCTGGAATCTACAACATGCATAGTGGCCACAAGACCCACTGAGAGATGACCCTATCATTGTGTCATATCAGTTCACTTGCAAGAAAGCTCACTGCCAGATTGACTTTTCCACCCGGTTAAAAACATTTTGTTTTAATGTTGACAACTGCTACTGTAAATACTTTTGCTGAGACAAACATCACGTATGTTAAATTGCGAGAGATAATGATCTTAGGTCTGCAGCTTGTCCATCTTGTTTCATTACACCCAACACAACAAATGTATTATACACGTATTCACAATTTTCACCTTGTCCATGGAGAAGACCCAGAAGCTATTGTCCCAAACACATTGAGCACCATGAGATAAAGTGGCTTGGGGTCACAGGTAGCTACAGACAACTACCGTTTCTCTGGCTTAAAGTGGGGAGACATTTCTAAGGATTATTGCAAATCACATGACCAATGTATCCACCAGATAACAAGAATGAACATTATATTTTGGCAGCGCTTACCACAGGACTGGTTTCATTCAGATATGGATGTTATGAATTCTATGCAGCCCCAAACGCAAATTTGATTTAACCCAGTAATGACATGATATCCAGTTCAATATGAACATGAAAGACTTGGAAAATCACTATAGTTGTAATTCTGATCCTGTATGTTTCTAATCCTCTCAAAGCTACTAACACCATTCACTGGTAAACTCTTATTTTCTGCCTAAAATAGTTAATTCTGAATTAGCTAGTCAACTTCTCTATTCTGCGTTTCAACCGATGACATATTGTTGTGAACCTTTTAGGCTTATGTATTAAACATGTATTAGAGTTTAGTTTGTCTAAGAGCTCGGATCTGCAAATGAAATTAAATCACCTCATAGTCATCTATGTCAATGTAAATGTTTCCAGCCTTTGCAATCTTTTCTCATTGGTCAGATGACTAATGCCATGTATTAAATTGGTTGCCCTTTGTTGTGTAATGGAGCCTTTCCCCATTAAAGCCTATCGGAATAGATCTAAAAATGGTTTTAGGGACATTTATAAGCTACAGCAAGTTTCTCTAAGGGATTCCATCCACTGAACGTAACAATTGTTAATAGCTATTTACTTGCAGATTACTTCACACAACAAAAAGCTTTAAAGCGGTGACTTTTTCATCTGTTGTGGGTAACACTGTTGACGATAATTTGATATGGCCTTAAGAGCCACTGTCCACTAACCTTTTTTCGCCTCTCCAATAAAAGTATTTTTGATACCTTTTGGGTTATTTCCTAATTTTCCATCCTCATCCAGCTCCAGTGTACCTATAGTGGGCTTGTTTTGAAGTGCTCTGTCATTATGCAAGGTTAGTGGTATCGCAGGGGGCACAGGGATCAGCGATAGGTAATTTAATCGTTAATGTTTACTGTGGATTCCACTCCCTCCTTTGTGAATACAGACCAAGCAGAAGGTTTTTAATTAAAAAGATTGGCAATAAGGTGGCATATTGCTATAATCTACGCTACTCATCTACTGGAAAATGACTTAACCTTTGTCTCAGTTACCATGGCAACTAATGGACCTGATTGCACCAGTGCGCTCTCAGTATAGTGCTGTATTTTTAATGGCTGGAGTATGATAACAGGAGAGATTAAAGTCTTATCTAAGCAGTTAAACAGCGACCCTCCATTTCAGCTCTTTTATTGAGAGGATGCTCTCTTTTCTGCCTCGAAAGTGAGCAGATTAATTACGACCATCCATCCTAGGACTCTGGAGCTAGGATTGCGAGCTTTTGCTGCTGTATTGATTTGAAATGTAACCTTGCGCTTCCTGCTTATGCCATTAAGCAGGATAATATTCATAATGGTTTTACTCCAACACAGCTCAGCACCTGTTCTCCCCCACTCCCTCCATGAGAAGTCAGCAGCCGCTCTACTGCAGCCAACAGACATATGGTGAAAGATCTCCTCAATGGGAATAATTAACATTTACTGCAGAAGCAACTAATCATTCTTAGATAAGACATAAAGTGAACATAACGTCCGGTTTATTGGAGACATCACAGATAGCAGGAAATTTGCTTTTCTTTTTTCATTCCCCCAGCTTGTTTTCCTTTGCACATGACAGTTAGGAATTAATTATATACTGCCAGTGAAAGACTCAGATCCCAGAGGCAAGAGACTAGCTTGTAGACATCTATCCCTCTGTCCACTGCCCACACTGTTCTTGACTTGAGTGTATGTGGGGCACTCCATCATAGCAAGCTGCTCCATCTAGTGGGCCAGCTGAGGAGTCATGGAACTTACTTCCAAGAGTTGCAGCTGGATTTGATTTAGAAAAATAATCCATGGTACTCTGTGCCACAACCATCGTGTTGGCTTGCAGATACTGAATGCTCCTGCATTGCCTTGTTCCCGAAGAAGTCTTTTTTTTAAATTTCTTTTCAGATTTTAATTCTTCTAATTATTTCTTCTCTGTGTTATTAATATCGCAAACACTTAAATTGTATTCACATTTTTTTAAATCACTCCACGTACAGTGCTATCGATTCTGTCAAAATCAAGAGCAGCACAGCTGTTAATGAGTATGATGTTTATCATCATTCAGATTAATCTTATATCCTATGCCTATGGAGTCCTGTAGCTCAGTGGTTAGAGCACTCGCTTTGCAAGTGAGAGACCTGAGTTCAATTCCAGGCAGGGCGAAACCTTGGGCACGTTTCCTTACTCCACACACCTAATAATAATAATCCCTTCAAAAAAACAAAAAAAAATTGGTCATTTTCAATCCATGACTGTTTGTGGGACATTGCTGTGCGCAATTGGCTGCCGCGTTCGCCCACAAATATACAGTCAATTCACTTTACAGTATATTCTGTGAAACGCTTTGGGACATCTAGAAGACGTGAAAAATGCTATATCAAATGCAAAGATTATTATTATTATGCCATTGTCTATGGCCTGTACAGTACTGTGCAGAAATACAATACAATATCTAGGTACAAGAGTTAGCTTTAATACTATTAACCCTTGCATTTGGTATAGATTCTTTCACGTCGTGAGGACATCCCAAAGCACTTCACAGGATTTACTGAAGTGGAGTAACTGTATGTGGGTGAAACAATATAATATGATATAAAATAAATACACTAATGATTTCTTGGTTTTTGGTTGTACCCTGTTGTATTCTGCTGTCAGGAGCTTCCATATTTGCCAACAGTTTAATTTGTGGGTCACTTTGCCCTGTTCTTTTTTATTTGAAAACAGCCACCAATTCCCTATTTTGACCTGGGGATGCAGGATTGCAACAGGGAAAATAAACAGGCATGGCCTTCTATCTAGAAAAGTGTGTAGAATAATAACCAATTGACATCGGAAAAGTTTACACTTAATATCGCCATCAGAGCAGATGGTCTTTCTTACATCCTTCATGATGGATTAATCTGACCTGATTTAACCTCTTGTTTAACATTACAGCCATGACAGTGTCATCTACCGCTTTGTAACATAAAGTATAAAAGGTAAGTTAACTAATTAACTTAATTGAGTCATTCAAACCAGTACACAATGAGTTTTCAGCCTCATGAATCATTTAAATGTACACCTTAGTTAAGTACATCAACCTCGAACCACTTGTCTCAGGGTGCTTTTATGCTGCAGGATTTTTCAGACTGAGTTTGAAACTGTAAGGCAATCAAACCAAAGTCCTGTCACTCTTCAAATGCCACATGTGGGGAGTCACTTTCTTGCATTTTTAGAAGTTTCCAATTTTAAATTGTAGTTTTTAAATGGCACCTGATTGGTACCAATCCCTGAAATAAAGGAAAATGTTGCAAAGTACATATTAGTCAGAACTCATAGTTCCTTCTCTTGTTAAAGTCGGATCTGAATTGTTTGCTCATACTGGAGAACTAGATAACAAAAAAAATCACTAGCTTTAGTGACTAGGGTGTGATGGCCTCTGGGGTCATTCACTATATCATTAACTCATTCATCTTCCAGTTCAAAAATAACCTTGATCCCTCTCCATTCTAGTGATGTCAAGAGCCGTGGATGAAGCAATCAGAGAAGGACAGTTAAGCAAGTTTTCTATTCTTCCTCATTTGGATTGAACCCCAAAGCTGGAATCTAGGTATAAGAATTTTGTTTCTTACAGCCTTGTGCACATTGCAACAAAACAGGAAAAGAGGCATTAATAATACAAAACAAAGGGTGTGGGTGTGGGGGTGGTTGGGGGGTGTGGAATTGCAACAAAACAGGCAGACCAGAGAAAAGGTGTAAACAAAATGCAAAAGGTGAGCTGTTATGGTCTGAAATTACAACAGCTTCCCCTCCCGCTCTGACCTCTTCTATGACCATTACCACATCATCTGGGTCCCAGACACACCTTTTCTCTCTCTGGTTTGCCTGTTTTGTTGCAACCCCCGCACCCCCTCCAACCCCAGGCCCATTTTGTTTTGCAGTATTAACACCTCTTTTCCCTTGTTTTGTTGCAATTCCACTCCCCTTTCTTTTGCATCATTAACATCTCTTTAACCCATCATCTTCTGTCCTCTACCCCATTTTCTCTTTTGTCTTCTCCTGCCTCCCCCTCTTTGTTAATCCTTAAAAGCCTCTCCCTCCCAACATGTCCCAGTTCCGGGTCATGGACCAGAAATGTTGACTCAATTTCCTTTCTCCATAGATGCTGCCTGACCTGCTGAGTGTTCCCAGCAACTTCTGTTTTTGTTTCAGATTTCTAGCATCTGTAGTATTTTGCGTTTTGATCTAAAGTTGTTTGGCTGTGAAGATCTGCGGGAGACTTTTCACTGGCCCCAGTAACAAGAATAAAGTACACTAGCATATTGCCTTATGTTTTAGTTTTGCCCAGAAAATATACAGTCAATTCACTTGACAGTATATTCTGTGAAGCGCTTTGAGTCGTCTCGAAGATGTGACAAAGCACTATATCAAATGGAAGAATTATTATTATATGCTGATTTCCAACAGGATGGGTGTGTCTACTATTTCAAGGGAAGGAGAGAAAGGGAATAAAGGTTAAATTGAAAGTCCTTAGTTAAAAGCGAGAAACACTCAACATCATAGTTGCTTTTCTTTTGGGGTTTTGCTCCCCTTTACTAGTATCTCAGAATCTTCCCTCCCCAATTTACAAATTTTTAGAAATAACATTTGACTATATTTCATTTGTTTGGATGAACTAGTCCTTCCTCCAATGTCATTGTCAGTGGGCAACGCAGCATTACTAATGACAGCAAAACAAATAAATTAAATAAAGAGGCAAACAGGATGTATTGAAAAGTGGAATGCTGTTCTTACGAAAGTATCTTTCATCCCGTAAAGACAGGCAGCAATTCCCCACGCTCCCGATGTAGTGCCAGTCAGCAGCTGAAGGATTACTTCTTTCTCAGGGGAAAATTCTTATTGATGATTAAAATTATTCATGACAGGCTAGATAGATGAAAGCATAATCCACATAAACACAACCAAAGCTTTAATGGACCCTGACAGAAGTGGCTTTCTATGCAAGAGCAGAATTTTATCACTGAAGAAAACCCTGTGATTTTTACACTTTGTACATTAACTTGTTACCACACATCCCCCTTCCTAAACATTCCAGACTTAGGGTTGGTCTGGTTCATTTGTTAACCCTACTACGTAACCTGTGATCTAAACCCCAGGTTTGATCAGATCAAAGGACTTTCTTCTGCAATGATGGTCCCTTTGGTGGTAAAGTGTCACCTCTCCACCTCTCCAAAGTCCATTGAGGGAAACAAAATGACAGGAAGCCCTTTGATTGAATGACGTGCAATTAGAGTTTTACCATGCAAGTTAAGCTCTTACTGTTTTATATAAAGGTTGCATTGCAATGAAGAATTGACAATAACATTATTATTATAAAGAATCAAGGAAATAGGAAAAAACAGCTGAGATTTACACAATTGTATACTGCATTCAGCAATATTTTGACTCTTCAGATACACATTGCTATGAAATGTTCTCATAAGAAATAAGTGGGACAGGTTGTGGCTCTGAAGTCTTTGTGAACTATGTCCATCACCTGGAATTCACCTTGATTTCCCTGCAGAGAAGAGAGATAAGCAGCTCAATGGGAAGGGATGTGTGCCTGAGCTGCAGACAGGAAGTTGGTGGCAATCCTCTCATTCATTTCATCCCACTCAGCTCCTATTAAACCTTCCACCTCAAAGCCCTAATGGGTAGGTTGGTTTTAGCTGAATAAGCAGTGGGAAAGCTTGCCAGACAGAGATATCAATGGCAAGCTATGGGGTTTTAGCTGGTTCAACTCCAGCAATGCCCCAACGCACACTTTGGGGTCCCCAAGCCTTGGCTCTTGCCAACCTGTGCCTATTACTTCCTGTAATTAGGTAAGTAGGATGCATTCCTCCAGGGAGAGAGTGTGGCTCCTATCTATCTCTGGGATTTCCATGTGTGGGTGGGATGCATGGAAATCTCAGCTTGGTTTGGATACTCTTAAGCATGGTGATGGTTTCCTCAGGGGTCAGACACCCGGCTGACACCCAAAAAAAAATTGCTACGACTGCTGAAGGTTTACTGGCAGAGCTGAATGACTTTACACAGTATGAATTGATCAACCCTTTTATTTTCCAATGTAACCTTGAAGTTGACCCAAATCAGTGCTAAGATCGGATTCTGAGGACACTTAATAGAATTGTGGTCTGTATTACAGCATAATATCTTTGAGAAATCAAACACATTGCTGACTCCCTGGAGATGGTGTATTGCTCTCCATAATACTTATATTTCAGAAGATCCAATTACATGGAATTTACAATGAAACCCATTTTCATACAGCCACCATGAGGAGATACAAAGATGGGGTTCATGTTAAAAGGCAATACATGATAAGAGGGACAAACAAACCTGCTGCTTTTTTTGGATTTTAACCTCTTCTCTCCATCCATATTGTCAAACCTCCATTTAACCTGGATTGACTCTCCTCAGACCTGAACCCATGACCATTTAACCATTTAAAAAGCAAAGAACAGACCATGGGTGATGCTTTCATTCAGTTCCAAATGTTTCAGTAAGATGTGAGTTTCTAATTCTCCCAAAGATTCAGAATGTCCTCCTCTTTCCTATTCTTTATGTCCCCATCCACTACACACCTGCTCCCAGGCCACTTGTGAATGTTGATTTTTCCATCAGCCACTAGGAGGGAGGGGATGACTTAATCTACTTTTCCTCTCTGTGGGGAAGCGCCTGCTTTCACTCAGTGGCTCTCCATGACAGACTGTGAATTCACCATGGGGTCAAGTGCAGCGATTATTGTGTGTCTTTACCATTGCACAGTGCAGCATTTTGGAGCTGCCAAGTTATCACCAGACAGCCAGAAAGCTGTCTTTTTACAAGAAATCCAAATGGGAGAGTGCACAATTCCAGCACAGTTATGTCTTAGAATACTGGCTTACACTCACACCCCACATAATAGCAGAGTCAAGGCTTTTCCCATGCAGACCATTACCATGAACAGACAATGCAACCATTGGGACAAATCTGATTTACATCTGGTAGTAGTAGTGAAAACACTTCTCCTTTTTCTGAATGTCCGTACTTGGGAATAATATAATGAATATAAGGAGGTGTGAATGAGAAAAAAAAACATTCAGTCCATCCACTCCCCGATTGCTTGGGGCCATTTGCAGAATCTGCACAAATCATTTTCAGCGCTCTATACTCCCTGTTTAATCATCTGTTCTACGGTGTGTGGAATTCTGTAACAAATTGGTTAAAGCACTCAATTTGAACCTTCGATTCCCGGGTAGGGCGAAATCTTAGGCAAGTTTCCTTATTCCACATGCTTCTATTTACCTAGCAGTAAGTATGAACCTAGTTGTTAGTCGAATGGCGATCACTTTTAATAATCCCTTCAAAAAAAATATTTGGACACTCAATCTGTGACTGTTTGTGGGACACTGCTGTGCACAATTGGCTGCCACGTTTCTCCCACAAGATATAGTCAATTCACTTTACAGTATATTCTGTGAAGCGCTTTGATAAGACTATACCAAATGCAAAGACTATGCAAGGACTATTATTATTATTACACATTCTGAATGCTTTATAGTCACATTTCATTCACTCCCCTTAGAATAAAATATCCTGATTCTTTTTGGTTATTCCCAAATAGCTTAAAATTGGATGGGAGGGCAGGACCCTGTTCGTGGCCCTTATCCTTGGATGCTCTGCATAAAGCAAAACATAAACCATGTATAAAAAGTCATTTATATGACATCAAAATGTCATTTATATTACATCAAGTTCCTCCTAAATCTTAAAGGTACAGTATCCCAGAGGCCAATCAGACCAAGCCTCGGACAAACGTTAAAACTGCAAATTTACAAATATTTTTTATAAGTATGAACTTTTTTTTATAAAATGTTATGTCAGTAGTGAGTTCTGGACTAACCTGGCTAGTAAAAAATATGCATTTATTAGCCCAATGGACTTCAGCTTCAATTACATTTGAATGCAAATAGTTGAATGCAACTCCTCCAAGTCAATACCCCCTAATAACACCTCCTATTGTTTAAACACAAATAAAAATCACACTAAATGTTGGAAAAAGTAGGTGGCGACTAATTAGATACAGCCATGATCAAGAGCTGAGCTTTCAGCCCTCAATAAGAAGATCCTGACCTGGAATCCTAGAGCTCTTCAGCAAATGTGAAATGATTTGTACAGTCAAACCCCTTTAATTCGGCAAAGAGTGACATTATGTTCAGATGGACATGAAAGATCCCTTGGCATTATTCAAAATATTGAAGGGAGTTTCTCCCTGCGTTCTGGCCAACAATTCACCAGTTAAAATTGGTCATTCATTTCATGGCTGTTTGTGGGACCTTTCTATGTGCAAATTGGCTACTGCATTTGTCTTCAAAATACACAGTTATAACACTGCATTTGAAGCGCTTTGAGATGTCCTTCCAAAAATGAATGGCATTATATCAAATGCAAAGCTGATCATCATCATTGTGATTATTATTATTATTATTTTCCCCTTGTAATTAAATAGCCACTGATACTCATTGGCAAAGGGCACGAATGAGAATGAATACCCCCAATCAGAAGGAAACCATAGTTAAAAGATTGCCAGATTTCTGAGAAAAAAAAGATAGAATAGGATTTACTTAACATAATAAAGATTAAAGTAAACAGAGAATCAAAAAAGAAGAGGTTTCTGTGCTTTAGTCACACACATATTTATATTTAGCCATTGCCATAATAAATGTTCCTGACACATGAGTAGCTTTATTACTGTAAATATTAGCATTTGTTTCAATATCACAATGTGTAGACTGAAAGCCTAGAAAAATGACTGGTATTCCCTGGAGCTGCTGCCAGTCTCAGGATTAATGCCTTTAATGTAAAGTAGTCACAGCAGGAAGAATTGTGAGGGAAAGGTGAAAGCACAAGCAATTTTCCAAGGGTGATAAGTGAATTGTGTGCATGACAGGATCGAATGGCTGCCTCAGAATGAGGCTGTCACACCACAGAGTGTGAAAAGATAACCTGATGGTCCAGGGTGGACATTTCTTAAATAGTCAGTGTTTGAAGTGATTCTTCCCTTCCTAGTGAGAGTACGACAATTTCCTCCCTTTGGTCTTCCTCCACAACAGACTATCCCAATCAGACATTACCTTGTTGCTGCTAATGCTGCACTACAGACAGACACCACAACATGTGTAAGAGAAGCCTGAAAATAAGCATCCTCCGATTCTATTCTCTCTTGTCAAAAAGTGCCTGGCTTCCATCAGTCACCCTCCACAACTAAAATGGCCAAGATTAACACAAACTCTTCTCTTATCAGACTCGTAGTGTAGTTACTCCATTGCACACAGAATTTATGTGAATACAGGACGTTGCTGTTAATTGTATAATCAATTTTACCTGTTGAGCATCTGCTTATTGGGGTTTATTACAATCATTCCCATTACTTCTAGTTAGAATAATTGGACAGTTCAGGACAAAAGGAATGTGAAACTTTAACCAACTCAGTTTAACCAACAGTTTATGATAAATGAGGTGTAAATCAATACAATTATAATGAATAACTACCAAATTTCCATTTGCAAAGGCACGAAAGGAATCAGTTAATACAATATAAATACAAGGAACATTTATATAGCACTTTGTAGTCAATATAAGGATATGGGCTGTGAGACTATCTGCCTGGCAGAAAATTACTTCTAATTTAATACACCTAATAAGAGCTGCCTACCACTCTGAAGAAACCAAGCATTTTTGCCTTTTTTAAAAAAAACTCTTAGAAGAGCCAGAAATAATGTTGTCATATTCTTCCATTCAGTTCCTCGGACGGGCTGTGAGACTCCTTGTGATTTATGAGAGAGCAGTCAAATCACCGGACATTTGAAAGGAAGCGCTGTAGCAATAAAAAAAATCAATTAGAGAAAATGAATACTGAAGAGGACCAACTCTTCTGCCCGCATCCACCCACCCCGAGCAAACCACCACTAATACCATGCATGTCAAAATATTGTAACATAATAATAATAATCTTTGCATTTGATATAGCACTTTTCATACCTTCTAGACATCTCAAAGTGCTTTACACAATATCCTGTAAAGTGAATTGACTGTACATTTGTGGGCGAAACATCCCCTTTGTAAACTCTAATCCTTCACAAGAACATGTAATTGCAAGACCAATTTAAACAGATGTTCTAATTGTCCCAGTGATTCACTCCAGTGTAGCACAGAGGGCACTTTGTCTCTGCATTCATGCATTCATGCCCCCATCCTCCATACCCCCAGCCACCCACACAGAGTAATGGGTCACTGTGTTACTGGAACAAATTTAAAAACTCTCTCCTACCATCTGTCACATGTTGCCCCATAAAACAAACATGTCCTGACACAAAAGCATTAAATAATATTTTTTAAAACTGTTTCAAAATCATGAAATTAGACATAACAGAAATGTCGCTATTTTGCAAATGAGCTACTCAACCTCACGATGCTCTGGCAATGTTGCCACTTGTGCAATCAGTCCACTTGTTGAATTGATATCGTTTCCAATTGTTGCACTCAGTGACCTCCATATACTATAAATTATCTTCACTTTTCTCCATTTATGTTGTAAGTGGTGCCATGCAAGTCAGGTGGGGAGAAAGTGAAACAAAATAATTCAGCCTGCAGTGTCACTGCATGGTTTTAATGCATCACTTCTCAAGTTACTTTTTCTCCGCTGGTTACAAGGCACGTCATAATACTATAAATAATCATATTAAAACCGAGGCTATGCCAGCAATGAGAAATGATATGCTACTCTTCAAGTGAGACCAACCAGATAACTCACTAGGGACCAAGTCACAAGGAAGTCATGGTCAATCTTGCAAGTGATGATATTCATTACACTTAAAAACTGGCCATAGCCATTTCTATCCATACCCCATATTTCAAATACAACTTTTTTTAACATTTAGGTTCCAATGACATGAGCACAGACCTATGAAATGTTTAGTGACAGTTTCCTAGATAACACTTACAGTATAAAAATAGAATAAGTGATGAATGAGTTAAGGTGCCTGGTGACTTTGGAGGGATACAACCTATCTCAGAAAAATTCAGCGGTTTTGTCCATTGGGCAGCAACAGTGTCATGCATTTTAATTTGTACAGATCGGTTTTATTGTTAACCTTTTCCACTTTGTAAAGGATTTTATAATTTGCTCCCTGCTTTCACTCAGTTTTTTTTCCAAAGGCTTTGGACCATTTTCTACTCCAGAAGGCAGGCAGCATACCGCAAACCTTCTCTTGACTCAGCTCAAAGAACAGTCAGTAGTAGGTGCGAACAAGTGGTCCTGTGATGAAGGCGTCTTTCCTCTCTCTGTGATTATTGTTCAGCCGGCAAGAACGCCATAACTGAGAGCAGAACTTGAAGGGAACGGAAACCATGGGAAATGATCCAAGTCCATGGTATATTAGACAGACATGCAACAGATTACGTCATTTCTGTTCATGCCAAGCATTGCATCTATGATTTTTCCAGTACAACCAGCAACTTTGTTTCATTGTTTCATAGAGTTGAATTTCATTGTAATATATTAAAGCACTTCAAAGGGTACCAAGACAAAGGGACCGTTCATTTCGAGAGAACATCTGTTCCCTGAACCAATTCACATTCCTCATCCTGAATGCACTCCAGGAGCAAAGTAGACTGTGAATGCTGCTTAAGATGCATGTTCCTCAGCGAGCACTGCAGTTATTCCATTACTGGATTAATGTGAACCTGAAATAAATTTTGGTTGGTCTGTTCCACACAAACAGACAGATGGCTTATTATTTATCCATCTGAATAATGTCCTTCACCATTGGGACCCAATCTCATATGGTTTGCATTTTTTCAAAATATACTATTTTATTTTTACTCCACTTCATAGACAAATTTTTGAGCCTTTTTATTTCACAACCATGTTACATCAACCATGTTGTATGGAAAGACAATTAATGCATTTTTCCAAACCTGCAAAGGTCAAACTCAGGCTAACTACAGCTAACTTTTATATAGCACCCTTCGCATGGAAAAGATTATAGAGTTTGTCGGTTGTGGAGTTAAGGCATGAATGAGGGTTTTAGCAGCATTAACGTGAGATAGGGATGAAGCTGGGGATGTGGTGAAAGTGCAGTAAAGGAGTTTTAGTCAGGTATCGGATGAGAAGATGTGATAGAGTAAAGGAGAGGTAATGGAAAATATCCATATTACGTTCGAGTCATGGGAGAATCCTCACAGTGGCCGGAACCATTGGTTCTATATATATTGTCTTTGAAAATTTTACAATCTCTAAAATTGAAACCCACAGAAATCTATATCATAATCCCTAGTGATACTAGGTAAAAGAATTCTACTCTAAAATATACCATCGTTTCAATCTCTTCTGTACTTTAACATCCTAAAGTTCCTCCATCAATTCCCTACCAGTGCACAGCCATTCCTCACGGCTTTGTATGGCACCTTTGGGAATTAGGGCCTGTTAATTGAAACAGATCCTCATCTGGTTTAGTTGCCATATCCCAATAAATAACACAAGAATAAAACACAGACAAGCCAATTAAGAAATAACGTAGCTTGATGGAGCGCATTACCTCCGCAGCGGACCAATCTTATGCTCGAATCCAGGATAAGAATGGCAAGGTTGGTTTCCAAGACTTGATTGCTGATGATACCTGATCCTACAGGTTTTAAATACTCTCCTTGAGATGTCCTGCGCAACGTAGGTATACCTTAACCCTGCAGAACAACGACACCATTTGAGAAAGAATTGGTGATTAGGTTTTTCATGTTGTTAAGGGGCTAGGCCCGTGACTGGACCTTTAATAATATTACAAACTTTACTGACATTTATCCATTAGAGCACGCAAGAGTTATCTGTGGACCGTAAAGAAATAGAAACCAATACAATTTACCACCCACTCACCAGGCAGCAAATTGGTATAAATCGAGCATTGATTGTGTATTTTTATAGAACTATATTTTTATGCATGATTTATATATGGCTCTTATATTCTCAGAGTTGACTGTCCAGATATTTTAGAACATAGGAACAGGGCTAGGCCATTCAACTCATCAAGCCAGACTCTGCTGAGAAATTACCCTTCACAACCCTGAACCAGTGCCCTTTGGCCTTTTGTCATGCTGGCTTACTCATTCCGAAAGTATTGTTCTTTGATTAGTGAGAGACTCAGAAACATCACACTGCGTATGTTATAAGAGAATATGTGATATTTAAGAATTTTTATTGAGAATAAGAATTTAACCGTAAAAAGTACTCTGAGTAACTTTAAGCAAGTTTATCAAAGACGTCAGCTTGTGTTAGCAACACAGAGAATGACCTGTACGAGGAGTGATTTCAGGATTCTGTAAATTGTTGTTTGTATTTTGTGCTTTGGGACAATTCGGTACTTTAGTAACATGCTTTCTTGTAACAGTCAGTCAAGGGTTTTGCGAGCTGACCTATAAATCCCAATTAAGCAGCAACGGCCAGTGGCAACGGTACACCAGTCACACTCCAGATTGCCTCTATGTTACCTGGTGCCAGAAAATTTCCTGCTCAGCAGAGAACAGGTGCATCTTAAAGGCAAAGAGGAAATTAATTTACTCAGGAGGAAATAGGGGAGTGGAAATGACAGACAGGGCTAGACAGAATTAATTGAGGATATCAACACCTACTGAAAACAGTCAACCTTGGCAACTCACCTGCCATTATCATCAGGTCTGCTGAGAGACTGGAGAATGAAATATTTTGCTCATCCATCTTTCCTTCCTTCCTGAACACAAACATTATATGTATTGCCCAGCGCTAAGTACTTTCGGATGTCCCTCCAACATGAATTATGCTATATAAATCTAAATTTGTATTGTATTGCTAGTGGACTGATATTGTTCAGCTCACAAGTCTTAAAAAGAAGTCCTGTTCGTGCTCATTTTCAGTTCACATACAGTGATGTTGCCCCCAACACATATTATAGTAATAAAGCTACTCAGCTAACAAATCTAAGTTATTATAACAAGAATTAAAGTAAGATTAAACAACTTTTAAAATATTACTTAACTTAATTTTACGTTTTCTTGTATTTCAAATGAGGAGTATTATTTCCCCATTGTTCATTGTACCTTATTTTTTAATCCTCTTTTCTGGTAATGGGCTTCCGCACATGTCAGACACCCATCAGAATAAAAAAGGATTGCGGCCATCTCAACCTAGTTCCCAGTGGGCTAAGTAAAGCTGTTCTTCCTACATGAAACTATTCTGCAATCCAGCAATTGAATGGACTTTGATGGCTGGAGAGTTGAGCATGATCTAAGACAAGTAAATGAAGCATTTGCTAAGTAGCTACACTTGTGAAATGCATCCAATACTGCATCACCATCACAGCCAATATCCTGGATGTATCAATTCTAAGATCAATTAGCAGTAGTGAAAGGTCAATCCCTGACAGAAGTCCGTTTTAGTGACAAACTGAACTTAGTTTCCACAGGAACAAAGCGCACATTTAAAGTCACGTTGAGACATTTTGCTTATCTCTACTATGAAGCAAAAAACATTTACATACTTGAACATTACATATATATATGCTGGAGGATGACGAGAGGCTAAAACGAGAAGGATTTTCATTAGTGGTTTGGCTTAATAAATTTGATGAAGCCTCGTGGGAATTATTAATGTTGCACAGAATGGAAACGTATCATATTTCACTCCCCCCACACCCCTTACAGTATTCTCTGCATCACATGCATGGTATGAAAATTCAAAATGTAGTTTGTATAATTAAATATGGATTACGTGAGCTGGCATTCACCCATTCTCCAGTGGTGTTTGTACATTGACAAATCTCTTATGAGAGAGCCAAGTTCAAAATTAGTGACACCCGCAGCACCCAAATAATATACTTTGTTAATGTTACACTGAATGAATTCAAAGCTGTGGCTCCAAATAAAATTGAAAGGAACTATAGTTTAAAAAACATTCAGGCACAGACACCACTAGATATATTTGGCAATGATGGGGAAGGGTAGCAGCAGTCAGAGGAAAATCTGTTGCAGGTTTGTAACAGAGACACAATATCCTTAGCGGGTTCAGAATGTAGGAAGTCTTTGATATTGTAACAAGCAGGAAAGAGTGTTGGAGACACTGAGACATGAGTATTTCAGGGAACTTGAACGGAGTGAGCTTAGCTTTATTAGATTTGTGTTGTTTTACTGGGGGAACCAGCTCTCCAAGATTCTTTGTTGTTGTTTGGAATGGGGTGAATATCAGAATGTGGATGTTTTGAAAGTATAGATTTCATGATTCCAAAATCCCAAAAACATTTCAAATCGATCTGAAAAATGTTACCTGAATTTGGCAGCATCCTCAAGTGTGTAAGCAATCAGTCCGTTGTAATGTGAATCATCTCTCCCTCATATTCTATTTATATAGTGGATCATGCTTAGCCATTTTATTTCATTCTCTATTATTTGGATGTGCCAACATTCAAGTTTGGTTCTGAAAATTTTTGAAGTACTGCCACATTCTCATCAGATTTACCACACTTATACACACTGCTTAAGGTCTAGCTTTATACAGGGCCAGAACCTTCCTGTACAATAACCCAATGTTTCCTATGGCTTGATGCCCTTGCATGATGTTTCCCTGACTGTCCATTGCTTCTTATGGGAGATTGGAATAAGTCAAACCCAGAACTTCAAAGGTGGTGCAAATCTCTTTGACACATGTGTATATCTAGCATTAATCTTTATATCCATGTCTGAAATCTGCTTGAACCTGCTTGTGATTGCCTTGCACTCTTACAGAATTTTCAACAGGTGTTTTATAAATAAAGCGTAATACATACCTTGGAGTGACAAAGCACTCGCACATCAAACAGCATCATAATATATATACACACCACTCACACACATACACACAAGCACACAGTAAAAGATGTATTCAGAAACTCCTTGGCTACATTATCGGTTGTCGAGACCACTCTGTCAACCATTGCACAGGCACAATCCCAGGCTTTACAGTCAGCAATGTCCTTTGTATGGCACGGAGTACCTTGGCACAATCAATTGTAGCACAAGGCACACCAACAACTCCAATCTGGCAGTCACCGTGTTACAGGGTCAACAACAACAACAAAATTACATTTATAGAGCGCCCCTACTTACCTGTCCGTACCCTCTGTTCCTCTGGCTCCGGTCTGCTCCACATCCCCCGCCCTAACCGCCCTACCATCGGTGGCCGGGCTTTCAGCCTCTCAGCCCCCAGGCTCTGGAACTCCATCCCCCAGTGCCTTCGCCTTGCTTCCTCCCTTTCCTCCTTCAAGGCCTTTCTCTTCAACCGTGCCTTCAGCTCCTCTCTTGACTCTCTAGCCCCTCCCCTCACCCTGACCATTTCCCCCCTGCTCGGGTCCCGACCCAACTGTCCAGCACCTTGGGACGTCCTCCCGACGTGAAAGGCGCTCTATAAATGCAATCTTGTTGTTGTTGTTGATGTCCCAAAGTGCTGGTCAGCACCCATCATAGAATTTAAAGGGCTGCCCTCTTGACACAGAAGGTGACTGGCCAGTGGTCTGAGGTTTCCCAGTGATGCTGTTCCACACAATTGGAGAGTATGGGACTTGCCAAGCCAATCACTAGCACATGACTGATTACTGTTCTACTCTGCACTCCACACCGCTGCCGTACAATTGGCGAACCTCAGAATAGAATTAGAGAGCACGTGTGTCAAAAAGATTTGCACCACCTTTGAAGTTCTGGGTTTCACTTATTCCAATCTCCCATAAGAAGCAATGGACAGTCAGGAAAACATCATGCAAGGCCATTTAGCACGGTACCCGTGGCCTTACTGGTCCACTGGCACTCAGCACTGTGCAGCTCCTGAGCAATGCACACTGATCCCACAAGCCAGAGCCAGAGAGATATTCTGGGTTGTGGGATCAGTATGCATTCCTCACAAGCTGCATGGTGCTGAATTCCGGGGCACCCTTGAGGCCGTGAGATCGGAAGGTCTTGAAACTGATTAGCAAAGCTTAAGGCCATGGGATTAAGGTCTTGGAATTGAAAAGAAAATATGTTCAATTAAAAAATGCCTGGCCAAAATGGCATCAACAAAATCTGGTGACGCACAGAACTCGGAGCATGTACAATAGTGATATGCTGGTGTGCACAGCTGCTAAGACGGCATCCACAGCTATCACTGGTCCCATAATTTGGTTCGACAGAGCATGGCCCGACTTCAGGTTAACCTTCCATTAACCCTGTCCTGAGGCAACTCAATTCTCCTCACTGTGGCTAATCATTCTAACACTCTCACCTCCCGAGGTCAACCACATACGAGGCTTCCAATAGCTGGAAAGGTCAGTACAACTACCATTGTGCCAATTATGTCAACTCCTATCTAAATGCAAACACTTCAATAATTAAAAGCTAGTTCTTCAGCTCCCAGTTATTGGTATAAAAGGCTAATAGGAAAGGCAGGCATTCCCTCAAAAATAAAGTACAATTTTCTTTGCTCGTGACAATTAGCCATTTCAATGTCTTGGATCTTTATCCCATAGATTAGTTTCATAGGCCCAGAGTACTGATTAACCCTCCCACTTTCTGACAATTTCAGTGGCTTTGAATCTTAGTTTTGGACCAGTTTAGCTTTCAGCTAGCTGTTTTGGAAAGTTTCTAAAATGTAAATAAGATGCAAAACCAACACAAAAGGTCCTTTTTAAACAATCTGTATTGTGGAATCTTTAGAGCATGTCGTTCTGGTGTCAAAACAGCAGAATTGTATCACTTGGGAGCTGGTAAACCTCACTCCTGGTCACTCAACATCCTCTATTGATGCAGACGGAAACTAATTATCACTTCAAGCTGCCACACTGGGGCATTGCCCTCAGCAGTCTGATATACACCACTCTAAACTCAGTCAGTGTGGTTGAGATCAATAGCTTACTAAATGCAAAATAATAGGTGTAACTCCATGGCAGAGGCACAATGGCTGAGGATTGTATAATTTAAGGTGTGTAGCACAGCTGTGCAGTTGGCTGAGCTGTTTCAAGAGGTGACACGGGATACAATATATAGTTTGGGGAAAAAAGACACGTTATTGGTGGTAGGCGAATTGGATGGACCTTGGTCTTCCTTCGCCAAGCAAATTCTAATGTTCTTATGGCACTGAAGTGTCACATGTAACAATTACAGAGTCTGCTGCCTGGTGAAAATAAGAGACTCAATGTTTACTTGAGTGAATTGTGACACAGCCAAAAGCTTAGATTGCTACAACAGATGAGGTTCCGCCATGAAATACCACAATACGTACATATACATATACCACGACACCTGTGACATCAGTTCTCAGGATACAATGCTGAGAACTGAGGAATTGAGAAATATCAGTTTGCTGCAGCAGGAGGTGCTTTTTGTAGGTCGACCGTATTCAACTGTACTGTATATTCAAACTATTTATAAGACATTGATACACATCCAGGTTCAATGCCCATGTAGCAGAAATGTTGATATTTCAACAATTGTTATTGTTATTGGGCTGATCTCTGTTATATCTACAGATATAACAGCTCTGCCCAATGAGTCTGTCTTAGAATCTAATGGTTGTTCATTGTATTCACCAATCTTTAACACAGCAGCCTCACAGGCATTGTGAACCGATTTAACTAGCATTAATACAAGATAAACTGAATCCAGATTTGTGATATAAATTGAGATTGTATTTATGGTCTTCAATACAAAAATTCAAGTTAATTTACTGTGTCAAAGGGTAATAGAACCTTCAATTCAACTAGTTTGAGTCTAGTTTCACATGAGTGGTGACTGGGAAAAATCAGTCCCACCTTTCCCTTTCCACTCTGGCATGTCCTAACAGATCTATCGACAAGAACACAACAGTATGGAGAGCATGATTCACTCACCTAGCTACAGACTGGTGTTGTATTAGGGATTAAGTACTAAAATAAATATATATATATAATAAACATACTCTATGCAGTATAAAAAAAGGAACATCAGAGAGACGAACAGTGAGGGTGGCACACAAATAGTGTGATACTCTATGTAAAACCGAATGCATTCACTATTTTTAAATTGAGTGCAGTAAAAGGCATTTCTTAACCTAATTACATATGGAGCAATGTCACAACAATGAGCACAGAGGTAGAAAACATCCAGGAAAGCTCCAATTTAATCAGGAGATATTAACTGGAGCCAGTTTCGTGGGGGAAAGCTGGAGGTCTCTGTGTCCTTTCACTGTCCAGACAGTAATATTAGTTTTGTTAATGTGTTTCATATTTCCTATCTATTACCTTCAATAAAAGCAATAAACGTGGAAAACAGCTCATTTGTTAAGCCCAGTCACCAGTTATTGAGGCCACGACTGGAAATGGATTTTTCTGCCTCTGATCTTCCACCCAAGTCATTAATTTAATATAGCGACCCTTCCTTTCCATCAATCCTGCAAAGATCCATGGATACACAGAGCACAGAAACAGCTGTGCAGATTACAGAAAAGCAATGCCCCCTTTGGGAAACCAGCCCGCAGTAGCACCGATTAAATTTGCAAGGACCTCATCACTTTTCAGCACTCACAATTAACACTTGCTATTCACTTCAATCCACTCTTTATTTGGTACATCCTTGCTCATCAAAAGTAAGAGGCATCAGCATTAGGGAAATGAAATATTCCCTTCCAATTTTGCTACCAACTGACAACATTCTCCACTCTGACATGGGACAGGCCAGGTGCAGGTCAAAGCTCATCTTCCTGCAACCTGATAATAATAATAATAATCCTTGCATTTGATACCACGCCTTATCACATCTTTGAGACGTCTCAAATCGCTTCAGAGAATATACTGTAAAGTGAATTGACTGTATATTTTTTGGGGGGCAAAATGCGGCAGCCAATTGCCAAGGCTGGCAATGAGGAGGCTTACAATACACCTACCAGATGTTAATAAACCTGCGCCAATATGCCCTTTTTTAAAAAAAATGTGAAACTAATCAGATTAAAAGATAATTAAATTAGAGGCCGGATAATTAGCTAGTCCTACAATGTACTCCAATAACATGACCATTGGGTTTACATACGGTCAGTGACTGATGACCTCTCATCCTGTTCACTTGTATCAACGTCAAGCTTCTGAAAACATCAGCAGAGTAGAGCATCATCATGACAAACTTTAAACGTCTTTACTACGTGCCCACAGGTGAGGCTCCTTTGACCAACTAATGAACGTGTTTAGAGTGATTTAAACTTGAAAAGAAAGTGTGCTAATATCAACATTTCTGCTACATGGGCATTGAACCTGGATGTGTATCAATGTCTTATAAATAGTTTGAATATACAGTACAGTTAAATACGGTCGACCTACAAAAAGCACCTCCTGCTGCAGCAAACTGATATTTCTCAATTCCTCAGTTCTCAGCATTGTATCCTGAGAACTGGACGAATCCCAAACTCACTTTTTTAAGACTATATCATTATTGGGCTGATCTCTGTTATATCTACAGATAAAACTTCCCAGAAAACAAAATCTGAAATTCCTCCACTACACTTACCCAAAGGTAACCAACCAAATGGGATATTGTATTATGAATATTATTAGAAATTAAATAGGCATTAAACCTGGATGTCTTAGAAATAGTTTGAATATGCAGTACAGTTGAATACAGTCAACTTCCAAAGAGCACCTCCTGCTTCAGTAATTGCATTTCCTTTCAAATTCAATGTAATGAATATTAATATTAATAATATATTCTACCCTATGTTACAATTATTCAACACTGATTACAGTCGTTTCATTCCATGGTAAGTGTGCTATTTTACAACAACCTGTCTTGTCTGGGATTAGTGTTATCTAACAATACCTGCTTTTAGATTTATTGAATTCGATTCAACAGTAGCCAAAGCTGATCACCATAAGCAGCTTCTGCTGCAGAAGAAACGCCCTTTATTACAGCAACAAAAGATATGTAGATAGTTAAAGTCTCGGAGGTTCTCTAATCAGACGTCCAGTGTTTCATTTTGCACAGACAGCTTGTATTTGCACACAACAGACAAACTCACAAGTGTAATAATGATTGTCATATTGTATTCAAGTCTTTAACTGGCACACAAGAAAACAGCCCTTCAACTGCCAGAAAGTGATTAGAAACCAAGGTAAGTAAAGATACAATACGTGATATTCTCCGGTGTGAAAGGAAACAAAATATCAATTAAATAGGCAAGAAGCTGCTTGTTGTGCAATATTCCACATCTCAACCAAGGTTATGTTCATTTGTTTTGTGATAAGTCTTTTAAAGGATTATAGAGAACTATCAGGGAATTCAATGAACATAAGACTAAGTTTTTAGTTTTTCCAGAGAAAAATGGGAACCAAGAAATACATCCTGGTTCTAAACATTTGTCCAAATCCCTCTCATCACAGTCACATTTATAGAATCAAAGAATATTTACAGCATGGAAGGAGGTCATTTAGTCCATTGCGTCTGTGCTGATTTAACTCCTCCACTTCAACTATTTACTCTAAACCCATTGACCTGCTCTTTTCCCATACATTTAACACAATTTCATTAAAGCGATGGACTTGATTTAGCAGACATTTGTTTGTGTATCTTATATTTCAACAACCCTCTTCTTGTGTAAGAATAGTTCTAACCTCTCCCAGTTTTCCTCTAGTGATGATGCTCAATTTTTTGCCCTCTTGTTTCTGATTTTCCAATCAGTGAGAAGGTCAACAATGAAAAAATGTTTACCCAAAGGGAAGATATATCACACTAAACTAGATTATTGTTGGAAGAGGTCAAGACTCAAAGGGCTAAGACATCTGAGAGTATAGAAGAAATTAGATCCTACAAAGTTCCACACTTAAAATCTTTACTAAAGATAGAAAAATCTTTCAAATGTTCTTGAACCTTTTCATCCTTCAAGAGAAACCAATAACATGATATGAGCAGTCTCATATCATGTTAATGTGATATCCCTGGCCAGTCCACTGAGCTAGTGAGTTATAGCAATCAGTCAACTTTTTCCATTCCTGTAATTTATATCTACAAACTAGAAAACATACAGGAATTATTTGGATGAAAGACCTAACAGAATATATATCTTCTGTGATAAAACAGTTGTTTGATCTACATTTGAGGTAAATCTATTGGTTTATTAATCAACTAATTGCTGCCCCCTAGTGTCCAAGATGTTTGCCTTTTTCAACCTTTTTTCCTCTGGTTACTAAATAGGAATTACAATAACTATGTTTTTCTCAATATTTGTGAATAAGCCATCTACGTTTGTATTTTTCTGGACGCTATCAAGAGGACATGGTTGTTGTTTTTGTTGGGTGCTCTACTTTCAGGCTTTCCTTTCATTAGAATTACTCTGAACATCAGAAACGACTCCGACAGATAGGGACAGACTCTTAGCTACAGGGAGGGAAGGAGAAGGCCAACCGATGTAGAGAAAGTATTAATATCAGTCAACTCAAGATCAAAACAGGAAACATCTCATGTACACACAGATAGCAACTGGATCAACTCAAGAAATTTTATTTCTTTGTCTATTATTTGAATCCAGCTGGCAGGACAGGAAAAGTCATTATTTCACTCCGTTACGTGCAGACAAAAGATTTGTTGACATAAGTCACCGTGTGTGTTATAACACAAATTAAATCTGGAGTTTCCCCAACATCTGGCGTAAAGAAGAAGCCAGGAAACCTAATGACTGATGACTACCACAAACCGTATTTAATAATTAGTTAAGACCGTTTAAAATTCAGAAATAGTTCAAGGTGCTGAGCCAAGCAGACCAGAACAGTCCAAAGTTTAAACCCTGATCCATGCTAAGTTAGCCGATCTCAGCCGGTATAACAATGAAGCGATTGGTCTGGGTCAGCTAGAGGTGCCACACGTAATACCACCCATTACCCCATGTATGTGTGTGGATATCGGGACAGGAGAGGATTGAGCTCAGCTGCAAAATCCTCCACTCCTCCCTAAAAGCAACAGTAGTTGAATGTAATAAGCACTCTTAGTATCAATATTTATTAACTATGAGCCTTGGGGTGAAGTACCAGAAGATTGTCAGTGCATGAAGATCTAAGCCCCAGCACAAGCTGCAACATTCAGGAAAGGGAGAGGGAAATTGGAAGAACAAATGTGAGCAGTTCTTCTTTGTTCAAGTCACTACTTTGCAGAACCGGATGAGAAATGTCAAACTTCTCATCCTTGCATTTTAACATTTTGATAACCAGAAATCTTCCTCATACCATGTCAATGAGAATGAGTCATTAACAGAAAAAGGAAGAGTTGTCACCAGGAAAAATTTCTCACAGCACAATAAGTCCATTTCTATTACAGTGTTCCTTGTGTGTCCCATTCAATAATTCTCCAGATAAAAATGGTCATTCACTTCATGGCTGTTTGTGGGACACTGTTGTGTGCCAATTGGCTGCTGAGCTCACTTACAAGTTTTTACAGTAAATCATGCAAAGCACTTTATGAAGTTCTCTGGATGTGAAAGGTAATATTGATTGCAAATATTTTTATAATGCTCAAATCTACAAATGTTCTTTATTCTTTAAAACAGTTTGTTTATAAATGCAGTCAGTGTGCCTGTTCAGCAAGCTTTGAATCTTACGTACCACATGGCTAGAGTAGAAGTGTTAACAGAATTCCTTTTATTGGTAGTGGAGAAGAATGTAATAGCTGCAAGGATGATAAGCTAATAAATGACAACTGATTAACTTATATTAAAAACAAGTGGATGTCAGTGCGCAGAACATTTGAAAGATTTGTGTACGGGAATGGTTATTGATTGATTTCTATTCTTTAATTCAAAACAATAAATTGCAAAAATGTCAAAAATGAAATGTGGTTTTATTTCACTTTTGGCATTTCAGAATTAAAGCATTAATGTTACATAGATTAAGAAAGTAAAAATGTAAATCAATTCATCTCCAAGATCAATTTTCCCTAAATTAGATTGCACATCATTAAAATATTAATAAAATCGTGAATAAAAGAGAGGGAGATGGAATGGGCAATACTGAGCAATTTCATTTTAAAGATGGGTTGCAGCTCCCAAAAAAAGACACTGAATTATATTGGTCAGCGGAAAAAAATAGCCACCCGTCTTACTTTCAGGTTGTCAGGTCGCCATTAAGATAACTTCTTTCGTGTTGTTCACTTTGTACAAGAATGTTACTAACATTACAAAGAATTATATTAACATTAAGTGTAATGGTTCAGAAATAGACCAATCAGTCCAACTGGTCCGTACATAAATTTCCACCCCTCCTAATCAATCCTGTACCTCTCTATTCCTTTACACCAATTTAATTTGTGGAGTCCTGTAGCTTAGTGGTTGGAGGACTCGCATCGCAAGCGAGAGGATCTGGGTTCGATTCCTGGCCAGGGTGAAACGTTGGGCAACTTTCCTCCACACGCCTCTGTTTACCTAGCAGCAAATAGGAACTTGGTTGTTAGTCAACTGGAGGATCGCTTTTCCAGGGGTAATAATCCCTTCAAAAAAAAATAATAATTTGGTCACTCAATCCATGACTGTGTGCAATTGGCCTCCATGTTGTGCTCACAAAATATACAGTCAATTCACTTTACAGTATATTCTGTGAAGCGCTTTGGAGACATCTAGAAGACGTGATAAGACTCTATATCAAATGCAAGAATTATTATTATTACCACTTTATTCTCTTATACCCCTCTATCCATTTGCTAGCTTGATTTCCTTTACCCCTCTATTCCTTATTATTTCATTTACTACTCCTAGTACTCCTATTCCCTGTTCATTATGACTCAAGGATATAGTTCATATGGTTTTTCTAAGAACAAAAATGTTAGCACATGCACAAGCTACAACAGATGTTCATGACACTGGTAGTCATTATTACAATTATTTGACTTGCAGAAGACCCCGTAAAATTGAAAATATCACCACATTTAGAAATGATTTGCAGATTGAATTAATGTTTCTGGTACCAATGCTAGACCCTTGAAGAAATAAAATCAGTGCCCTATATTTTCATTTGTGAGAGAATAACAGCTCTAATTCCGCAGACATTTATTTTTTCACAACTAAAATTGGTTTTCATTTACAGAACACAGGTCCAGGGATTAATGAGGAGTTTAGAGTTTCGCTGTTTGCTTCAGTGCACTTGACTCTTCAATCAATCACTAAGATAGATTGCTTTGTGATCAGAAATTGTAAGCCTCAAGATTTTATTAATTAGCGCATGATAGCATTTAAATGGAAAATTAATATTTTCATTGTTAATACACCACAGATGTGGAAATGTATTTTTTTCTTAACAAATCCATGGATAGGAGACAAGGTTCTGTAGATGGTCACACACACTAGCACTTGAACTGAATCTCGTCCTCCCTGTTGGGGTGAAAATCTCCTACCATGACAGAAGGGTTTTAATTTCAGTGAGTTTGAGCTCCACCTTCACAAACTTTAACACATCCTGAAACTTTGGCCTATGTCCTGCACTCCCATTACACCCTTCCCTCTCCCCACAGCAATATCCCACAAACAACTATGGCCCATTTTATCTGGGGAATTGTTGGCTAAGACACTGGGAAAAACTCCCTATGCTTTCTGAATAGTGCCATGAGATTTTTAATGTCCAACTGAACAGGCAGACTACTCTAAAGAGACAACTGTACTGAACAGGCAGACCATACTAAACAGACGATGACACTAGCAGTATTAATACAGATGGTGAGAATCAATTCAGCTTCTACTCAAAAATGGTTCTTGGTGGATCACCCAGGACATTTTATTAAGGAGGCTATTGTTCATGATGCTAAAGAGATGGTGTGCGGTTAACTCTAATAGTAGTAAAAATAAGACTCTTGATTCCAGAGCACTAAACATAGTAAAATGAAAGTAACACAAATTGGTGGTGGGAAATAACAGAATAAAAATCACCTCTTTGGAATATTAATGGATGTGTTGGGTTACAATATCAGAAATGTTGTGCCTCTGTGCTACTGCATCCCTAAAGCTTCACTTTTAAAGCCTCCAATTGTGATCAAAGAATCCATCCAACAGGGCACGTACTTTCCCTTAGCACTGCCCATCTGCTTTCTTAGGCAGGGTATGATTTGCCTGTCTAAATGGATGTAAAAATACATCGCTTTAAAGGCATTTCCTGGATGTAAACATTTACTCGGATATTATGAGGAAAGATAGTCGAATTACTGCAGTGCCCATGCAGCCTGCAGCCATCTCATTTAATTACCATACGCTTCCAGTGACAGTGGGCTGTTTAACATCCTGAGTCTGGTTCCACACAGTATTCCTAGCACAAAATCAGATTAAAATTCACTCAGGCCAGATACTATTTAATCATTCTTTTGAAACAAAAATAGTTCTGTTGTGAGCAAGGCTGATCTGAGAGCTTGCACACCAGTAATTGTTTGCAACCACTGAGTGATCTTTGACTGTGTCATTAGACAAACTATTTTGCAACATAAACCTAACATTAACTCGCAATAATATTATTGAAATAATATTAGTATTTATCTTCTCACTCCCATTTTCATTGCTTTTAAAATATGGCTATAAACTGGTGGAAACAAAATCAGAAATCGCTGGGAACACTCAGCAGGCCAGGCAGCATCTATGCAGAAAGGAACGTTTTGGGACTCACTTTATAAACTGGTGGGTTTTGGGAGCCTACTTGAAATGTGGGGTAAAGGAATGCCTGAGCACTAATAATTATCTTTGCAAATTATAAAATGCTTTTAATACAATTGGCAATACAAGGTATACAAACGTACAAAATACTTCTTTCTGAAAAATATGCCATGTATTTGTTCCCACTACATCAACTTTCCGCCTCCTCTCCTAAAGGTGTCCAGCACACTTTGCTTCCTATTGTGGTAATGATTCCATTGGCGCTCTGCAGTACTCTATCCGAAATGGCCATTACTCATGGGTGAGGCACAACACAGAGTATCCACCAGCTACAGTCACGGGTAGAATTACAGCTGAGCCAATTGCTATCCTCACCCAACATTCGACACATACACACAAAACCTTCAGGAGGCGTCACTAAATAGAGTAGGAGGGGGAATCCCAGGTGATTTTCCGTTCTTAAATGTTGAAATCAACCGTAACTGCAACTGCTCACAATGGCTTACTTCCTGTAGCCCCTCGTTTGGAAAGATAAGAGTTGGGTGAGGGTACGGGCCATACTTAACAATGAAACTGGCACAGTTTTTTATTTTAAAAAGATTTTACTCAATTATGTTTTGCCAGAATTACATTGTAACAAGTGTTACGTAGCCATTCATAAATCACTGACGAGCATCTGTGAAACGAAAGATGTCTATACTGTTTTATTCATATTGAATTGTAAATTCACTTCCCAAAGGGCAGAATAAATTGATAAATGAGGTACCATCATACATAGCGAACGATATGTTATAAAAACTTGCTTTTGCATAGACGTTTATATAGTAATGTTTGTATCATTGCAAAACACAGCAGTTGTTGATTTAATTTGGAAGATAGCATTACCCTGAGCTAAGTCTTCAGTGCAACACAGATCGGATTACAAATCTAAACAGAGCCCGAATCTGCTTCATCTCACTTTCCTTGATAGATCTCTTTGTCATTTTGATTTGTCAGGCTACAGATAGCGTCAGCGAGGCAAATGACTTGTTCCATAGTTGCAGACTACGTGCCTAGACTGAGCAGGTAGGCCAGACAGAAGTCTTTTTAAACAGACTGTTTCCTTCAGAATACAACATAGGAACTTTTAGCACAGATGGTTGCCAACATGTCTGTGCCACTGCCAGCTTTTTTAAGCAACCTCCTTTTTATTAATCCAACTGTCCAGCAATCTCCCCCATAATCCTTTATATTTTTACTTCTCAGGGACTTATACAGTTCCTTTTTGAATGATTCTATTGATCCTGCATCAGTAGAACAACGACAAAACTACATTTGTATCGCACCTTTCACGTTGGGAAGACATCCCAAGGTGTTGAATTCTATGACATTCATAGAATTCTATGACATTCAAAGAATTTCACACTCTTAACAGAATGAACAAATTCCTTCTAACATTGTTCATCATTGTTCATCATTAACAAGTTTGAACCAACTGTCCCCTTGCCCTAACTAAAGGAAAATATTTTACCCTATTTCCTTTTCATTTTAAACACCTCTGTTGCATGCCCTCTCGATATCCTTATTTCCAGTGGATAAAATATTTTAGACAGCCCTTTTTGAATGTATATTGTCTCATACCTGGTATCAACCTGGTGAATCTTTGCCCTCTCCTTTATCTTTGATTGTTCCTGTAAGTGGGTACCCATAATCGAATACCCCAGCTGAACCTAAAGATATCATGGTTGTCGTTTGTAATTTAATACCATGCCCATTAAAGTGTGTCCAGCTATCCTCAGTTTGCCTTCCTTCCTTCTTTAGCTGTTAAGCGATCCCTTACAAAGGGTTCCTGACAGCTGTGAGTTACTATTTGTAGATGAGAATATCTGGAGAACGTCATAGAATTCAGACCAATTCATCTCAAATTTGTTCAATATAAATCTGAATCCTGTGACATTCAGAGATGCAACCAGTTTGCACACAGCAATGTCCCACAAACAGCCAAACTGGCTGGCACATTTGCCTACAGAATACTCAGTCACCACACTTTACAGTAACTCCTGTGACGGGCTTTGTGGAGTCCTCTCGGCATGAAATACAATATATCAAATGCAAATATTATTAATTTCAAAGCTTGAGCTTTTACAATATAAGTGCTGTGCGCAATTGGCTGCCGCGTTCGCCCACAAATATACAGTCAATTCACTTTACAGTCTATTCTGTGAAGCGCTTTGGGACGTCCTCCCGACGTGAAAAGCGCTATATCAAATGCAAGGATTATTATTATTATTATTTGAATGTTCGAGACATGACCAATAGATCAATGATTTGGAACAGATTTTCTTCATGTCCCAGGAAAGCTCCCTTTGAGAATAAAAATCAATTATTTTTCATCTTTGGAGTTGAGAAGATTTATTTATATCTCCTTCAATCATTTACATTTTAGGTAGACCTTTCAAACCAATTGTTTTTCAATGCAAGAGACAATTACAGAATGAAACATTACTGGGGGACAGCAATGCAGGGCTTCTTCACACTTGTAACTTTCAAGAATTCCTTAGTGGCCCGGTCAGAACAAGAGTTCAGAACAAGAGTTGGCAGAGACCTAGAAGCAAATTGTAGATGAGAATACTCACATTAATCTGCATTAATTGTAGATGAGAATATCTGCCTTCTGATCTGCATTAATTGTTTGCAATCTCACCCAGACCAAAAATACAGTGTACAGAATGGAGGTCCAGGACATCCACAGAGGGAAAACTAAAGTAATGTCATCCCAAGCTACATCAAGCAGTCAGTGTTGCGGGAAGGATGAGGCGGTTAAGAGGGAGACTGGAACAAAGAGCTTACAAAATGCAATCCTGTCTCTGCTTGTTACAATCTGGAAAATGTTGCAAATCAGGGTAATGTTCTGCAACAAGAAGCCTGATAAATTAACCAGCATCTGGAGCAAGGCTACCAACAAAGTTAAAATCAAGAATAAAGTTTCTTTCTTGGGAATACCAAGAACAGATTCGGTCTCAACATGGGATTTGTTTCAGATCTTTTAAAAACTTCCTTTTAAATATCAGGATTTATAGATTTGAAACCTTAGCACGAACAGCAGAAGGTAACATCTATCCACCATCAAAGAAATGGAGCTAGGTGCCAACGGCATTTCTGGATTTTTTTTACAGTAATTTCTGGGCAAAGAAAACTTGTCCTGCGACCTAGATGAAAGCACGTGAACATTAGTGAATTGATTTACTTCCCATTGTAGCCATGTAATAGCCCCCGACATGCGATCAGGGAGTTGTACTCACAGCTCATCAGCCAACCCACACTGTTTATTGATCAGAAAACAGATTGTGTCGGTGATATTGCAACAGGATATTTTAATTACTGCTGTACACAGCGTCCGACCTTTAGTCCATTAGCACAGAATTAATCCACACAAATAGCTGTTAAGAAGTGGAGGGCAGGACTGATCACAGACTACAGGTCTGCAATGAAACCGGATTAGTAATGTCAATGTCACTGAATCAATATCCGATAACCACATATTCTTACATGTGTTTGTTCGAAATTCTGCATTACTTTGCTTCCGTTTTACTTGGAAGACCTTTCTCTTACATACACAGCATATCCACAACCTGACAATCATCATTGAACCAAATGGAGTTAAAATTGCATTCACAAACCAGCAGTTGCTTTGTAAACTGTGACTTCCAATTTGCGTCTGAACCATGCTATTTTTAACCAAATTTACCTTTTTTTCAAAAAAAATCTGAATTTTGAAGACTGACAAAAGATGTTTTGTGGCTGGCATTTTACTCTCTGGCCTCTTGTACAACTTCCAGGCCTTTTCTTAGATGAAAAACAGCCTTGAAAGCAGAACAGTAGCTGTATTTGTAGTCAGGAACACCTGAACTCAAGTCACATGTACTTTAACAAATCAAACCCACTCCTTCTGCAGACCATATAATATCCAGTGTATGATGAATGCTATTGCCATTCTCTGGATCTCCTGAGGGAAAGCTCGAAATAAAATACTTCCTCATCTTCACGGATCATCAAGCAAAATAGTAGAATATTGATCTATTCCTACATTTCTATTGCTCATCCCTGTAAGGATACCTTCTCAAGTCAGTTCTTCCAGCTTCGGCAGAATAGGACCCTTTGAGGCCTTTGGAGCATTTGTCTACCTTCATCTCAAGTTACTTTAAGTACTACGACTGATATACCACCCTAAAGAACACCCTACCAGAGCTGTTCATTTACTGTTGCACAATTATACTGTACAGCAGAGTGCTCTCAAATACAACAGAACATTCTTGTACTTAAGCAGATAGCTAGTTCCCTGCATTGCAAAAAAATTGCATGGTAAAAAAAAAGCAAGCTCCATTCTTTTTCTTTAGTAGTCGTATTGCTATTTTTACACAAGCAAGCAATTCCAGACTGGCAAGCAATTCCCGAAGAATTGCAGAGGCAGTTCTAAAAGTACACTGGCCATTTCTGAAGAGAGCAGTACATAAAACCCTAGATGTTCAGTCTGCAACCTGATCAGCACTCAGGACCTAAAGACCTTCGGGGTCTGTAATCTTGTTGTTGTTGTTGCCTTGTCCACCCTCCCACCATAAAGACTTGAAATCTGCATTAAACACTTTGTTTATTTGAGGGGGTGGGATGGAAATGTGTCAAATATAATAATCGTTGCTGTTGTTCTCTGGAGAATTGCAATTGTGGGCATGTTGAATTTAAAACAGTAATAAAATCAGCGTAAGAGATGTAGAAGTATGAAGCAAATGGATCTTCAGTAGTCTACATTACACTACAGTGTGCGTTTTAAAATGGCAAAAGTGATGGGAGCCCTTCTTCATTCTAAATTCACATCTGTTAGTGATATATTTTTCTGATCGTAGCATAATTACTTAATTCATCAGTTCACCCCTAGGCAACAGCAAAACACCAAGCTCTATTAGGCCAGATTGGGCCGTTAGAATCAAGTATGAAAAAAATAGGAATGTCAGAGTGGGTAGAAGCAAGTGCCTTTTCTGGAGCTGATTTTCTGAGCAGATTGTTAAATTAGGTGAGGCTGTAGATACATCTGACTTGTACTGGTTCTCACCTGCAAATCCTGCAGATTGTGTCAACAGGCTGCACTCTACAATAGAAAGCATACCCTTCCTCTCTCCATCACCCTTTCAACACGATACATTTTCAGTAACATTCTGCAGTTTCTACTGATTTTTCCCCAAGGAAAACCCTGGATTTCAAAAGTATTCCTGATTTTTAACCTGCAAACCTGGCAGGCTTGTGAAATTGTATATTCCATTGATTACATTTTTTTTACTTATAACAAGATGTGATCCTCTGTGTCTCTTTCCACTAAACTCAGCAAACACATCCGGTGTGCAATATTTCCCTGTCCAGTACCCCATCTAAAATGCACGTTATGCCAAAACTGTAGCATTCGTAATTTTGTGAATTATTAAAAGGGCATAAGGGCTATATAACATGGCGCTACAGGACGTGGAGTCCTGTAGCTCAGTGGTTAGAGCACTCGCTTTGCAAGCGAGAGACCTGAGTTCAATTCCTGGCAGGGCGAAACCTTGGGCAAGTTTCCTTACTCCACACGCCTAATAATAGTCCCTCCAAAAAACAAAAACAGTAATAAATTGGTCATTTTCAATCTACGACTGTTTGTGGGACATTGCTGTGCGCAATTGGCTGCCGCGTTCACCCACAAATATACAGTCAGTTCACTTTACAGTGTGTTCTGTGAAGCGCTTTGGGACGTCCTCCCGACGTGAAAAGCGCTATATCAAATGCAAGGATTATTATTATTATTATAACCAGCAACATAAATATTCAACGGTTGTGTTATATTTTGTAACATTGAAATGTTCCTCGGATTTGCTTTCAGAAAATTTAAACTCCATTTTGCCCCTCCGGAGCCAACACTTCTCAGTAAGAACTGAAAGCTTCCCAGGAAATCAAACAAATTCAATATGTGAAACCTGATACAAACAGGGCTGCACATTTATGAATTCTCAGTTAAACTCTTGCTTCCTGGCCTCCACAGATGTCTTAATGGTGAAACATACTGCATGATGTGGCACTCAGCCATATAGAAAAGGGAGGTCACAGTTTCAATCCCTAGTCTATGCTGAGATGATCTTGGGATGGTTTTAAACCCCCACACAGCAAATTATATGTTGTAATATTTAGTCAAAATGATATTTTGGTTGAACATACAGGGCATCGCATAATAGATGTACTATAGCAGCATTTTCCCCATTGGCTAGCGTTTTATGTGCTAAGAGTTCATGGAAAGTTCCACATCCACTTTCTGCTATGAGACAACAGTGAGCAAGGATGGTGTGGAGCAACATCTGCAGGACATGCAAATTCTTTAATTCACTAGACACATTGTGTCTTTTGGTACTACACGCAATATTTTCACAGCTCATTGGAGCTGCGTCTGTCAGACAGCTTAAGGGCAATTTAAAACAGCTTTTGTTAAGGTCTTTTTTCAACAGAGTGAAGGCAAAGCAGGACAGTTTTTTTTTGGAAATATATATTTATTTATAAATATAATATTTAGTACCACAGAAATCCCAATCAAAACACAAACATCTTCTGTTACAATTCTTTTTCGTTTTCTTCCGATACAAAAAACATTCCGCTATTTACGGTACATTTCTTCACCGCACACACACATTTTCAGGACTGCTCCTACTGCAGCCCATTCACATTTTGAAATGGGGAAACATTTTGCCACGAGGCAATTCATTTTATGTTATTCTGCTCCATTTGACATGTTACATTTGTTTTTCAATAAGCCATGAAGATGGCATGGGGTCAGAAATGGATTGAATTTGCGTC
Organism: Callorhinchus milii; assembly: GCF_018977255.1. Lineage (NCBI taxonomy): Eukaryota > Metazoa > Chordata > Chondrichthyes > Chimaeriformes > Callorhinchidae > Callorhinchus > Callorhinchus milii. The sequence continues at coordinate 15,416,599 of NW_024704748.1, read as the reverse complement.
CATGTGCCAGCCAGTAAGTCGATTATAGTTATTTTGAAACATCGCACCTTCCACAGCACAAAATTAGCTACTTTTCCACAGCATAAAATTAGCCCGCTAAAAGAATTCTTTAAACTAAATTAACTTTTGCGCAGTCAATAGATTAGAGTTCAACCCCTCTGGCACAATTTGAAACTGGGTTTCTGTAGTTCTTAAAAGAATATACAGAGAATTGAGAATTAGCCTCGAATTTAAGACACTGACAAATTCCTCATACTCTGAAATGTTAATTGTAAACCTAGGGCCAGGTGGAATTTGTTTCTCGCCCTCCCCCCATCTCTCTGTCTTCCCACAGCAGCAGAGTGGAGACAGATAAATCACTGTCTGAGAACTCACTACTGTCTATGAGGAATCACAGACACAAAGCTAAGTTATTATTGCCATAACATTCTGGTGTTCCAACACCCACCCCAACCCCCACCTGTATTTCACGGCCCATTAATAATTGTAAAGTGAACTAAAAATTCTAGTAATCTCTTCTGTGAGAAATGTTGCAGAAAACCAGTGGAAAATTCCTACTCTGTTTTGCTTTAATTCTTATTTAAAAACAAATCAAAAAGACCGAGCAACTTCATGAAATAAAGCATTAAAACAGAATGAGATTTATAGTTCGTTTTTTATAATTTTGTTTCCTCGAGTTTTCAAGTTTGGTGAACCAAATTAAAACGATCACAAAATGCAACTCTTTCCTCAAGGAAACAAAAGCCCTTAGGCAGCTTAAATATTGAATCAATTTACTCAGATATTCAGGTACATTCATAAGTCTATTTGCTTTACAAAACGTAAGGGTCACAGAAAATTAAAGTGTGATCCAGCACAAAGAATCCAGACACAACAGGCAAATTGAAAATTGGTGGAAGTTAGTGGTTAAGCATAGCCTGAGGTGGAGGAGAGGGAAGGAAGGAGACTGCATAAAAAAAAGTCAACAACTCTCTATTCACATCCAATCTATGTTTCTTCCAGTTAATAAAATGTCTCGGAAGGAAACGGTCACCATAATACAGCATTCATTTACACTTAACCCTCTCCTACCCAGGATAGTCTGGTTCCCAGCCAGCTATGTAAAGCGCTCTGAAACATCCTCCCAATGTGAAAACTACTATATCAATGTAAATGGCATTGAACTGCATAGACCAGATGCAAAAGGTCAGTTTCTCTCATGCTCTCTTATTTTTCTCAGCCATGGTGATGTCCTGAGCTATATGTCTTGGTCCTTCGTGTGGGTTATTTTAATAAAAATGTAATGCATTACATATTCTCATTTCACCTCGTGGATTTGGGTATGGATGCTGTGCAGAACAAGTACCTCAGAGCTTTATGAATTAAGTTCAATAAATAATATAATATTCTAAAATATTTATCTTTTCACTTCTGGGATGAAAGCCATCCAGGGAGACTAGGTGGAACATGAGGTTGTAACGCTGTTCTTGAGTTGTGACATAAACCATCAATAACAGTGTTAGCATTCTTAGGAAGTAAGACATTAATGGTCACTAATGGAGACAGATACTTCCAACAATTTTTGTGCACCTCTATAACACGCATTCAGCGCTAACCTAACCTAAATGGTAGATAGACCAGACTAGGTCAGTATAATATAACATCCTCATTTCAGTTATGAAACCCAGATATCAATCTAACCCAAACGTTTTTGGGTTTCTCAAGACATGGGACTTCACCACTTTGGAATGTTAACACATTTCCACTCTCCTCATCCATTGTTCGAACAAAGATCAGTTCTCTCCTGGATTTGATACCGAACACAAACTCCATACATTGCCAAACAACGTAACATTGCTCACGATCCCAACATTTTACTGCACTGGTGAGACATTTCCAATTCTCCACACAGCAATATCTCCAAGTGTCCAATTACAGCCTGGTGCTGAAGAGACTTGGTATTGTGACCATTTTGCTCATCTCTTTGTCCAGTAAATAGCATACAGAAAATGATGAAGAAACAAAGACTTTTTTGCAAAAAAACAGTAAAAATGATTAATATTGTGTTTAAGAAATATATTTTATGAAAAATGTTCTGAAAGAAGTGATAAATGTAACCAGTGCTGTAAAAGGTTAATGCCTTTTCTAATTTATGAAAGATTCAATTTCTCCTGGAAATCAAAACGCACTCATTGACAAACAGAAAATATTTGCAGATCCATTATCTCAAATTGTAGAAACATATGGTTGTAATTTAATTTAAAAATGCCATGTTGATGATAGATGAAGAATGCTATAAGTTTATTGCATTAGCCAATGACACTGCCATAAGAAACCCATCTTAACAATGGACACACTATCAGATAACACTTTGATATGCAATACACACATTTCAAAATTTAGCACAATTTTCAGAGGCAAGAAATTATTTTGACCATGAAAACAATTATTTCTCACTGATTAGAATGACAACTATTATTTGTTTCAACTCAACCATCGCCGCTATTTTATTATGTTCTTTTAATTTCAGATCTTACAACTTTAGAGAAACACAACTGTATCTGGGCAGACAGGCACCTCAATAGACAGGATGAAATAAAACACCATGATAAATGTGCATAAGAAGCGAGAGTGTTTGTAATGAATCTGTTCAAGATACGAAAATTATTGTGACAAATCTGTAGCAAGATACAGAGGCACTGAAGTAAATTTAGCAAGAAAAAAAGATTGTCACGGGGAATTTATGAGACTAAAGGCGAGTACTGTCGCCTGCTTCAGCGAGAAGGGCATCCATCAAAACAAATCTTCACCCCAGTGCCATGAAGCATCCCTGAAAGAAATAGATTGAGGATAAGTCTCAGCAATAAGGAAGAATGATCTTCTAATTCAGTGCAAGAAATGACAGAATCCTGTCAATGTCTGAAACGAAAGTGATAGTTTCATATTCACATGAAACTGGTTTGGATCCCAGTAACGAGAAAGTTATGACATGTGCTTGAGAATAGGACCAATCTCGTATCCCATTCGCATATACAGTGGTTCAGAGTCTCGTTTTTATATATGATAAACACATAGAAATTAACATGTTGAAACTAATATCTATTAGAAGTCAGAAACAAGAATCTTGCAATATATTTATGCAAGTAAAAGAAATTAAGCAAATCCATTTGAGAAACAATGCAGTTTCGGCAAATAACTAGAAATAGTTAATTGCATCCATCTGCGAAGTAAGAGTATGTTGCATGTAAATAAGCTGCATTGGGGGCGGAAACTGTATAAAAAGAAAAACTTTACTGTGATTCTGTCTGGGAAAATACAGCATTGTTACTGAGAGGATAATCTGAAAGAAACCACAGCTGTATGCAAAAAAATGGTAGGGAATACCTTTATTAAGAGCAGTACTTCAAAACCACTGAGAAATGAAAATTGTTATGAATATCTATGTGTGAGGAAATGCAACAAACTTTAAGATCTGCAAATAATGAAGAGAAATCACAGTAATCCATGGAGTCTCTGTGGAGCCGAACTGGCCCGAATGTCGGAATCGAGTGAGCTCTCTGTGGCAGTCTCAGTAGTCTGGTTCCTGAGCCAGGCAGACCCACAGTATTCCAGGGCACGGCTGATGACAGCTGTCTGGCTCATCAGCAGGACCTGGCAGGGCAAACTAGTAACTGGGGGTAGGAAGTTATGCCACCCAGCTCCTGTTAACCCTGCAATCCAAAGTCCTAATGGGTAGGGTGGTCTTAGCAGGACAAGCAGTGGGAAAGCATCCTCCCTCCAGGGATAGAGTGTGCATTCCATTCCAACAATCTATCTCTGAAATTTCCACGTATAGGTGGGATACATGGAATTTGGATTGGATATTCTTAAGCATGGTGGTGGGTTTCCACATGTGTCAAACACCCAGCTAACCAAAAAAAAATTACAAGACAACTAAACTTAATTATAAACACAAGCTGTTGATGTTGTTTTAAACTTACCACTGCATAGAATATTTACCCTTACGCTTAGAATAGAGCAGTTTCTTATGGCCTCAATGTGTGAAACAACAAAACAATGACATGTAAATTCAAACTTCCTCCATAAAGTTCCTGACTCAGTCGGGCTGTAAACATGAGTCTCAGGGAAGATTGTACCACACAGGAAGGATTTATAAAATAAGAATGGCTTTCAAGAATTGCCATCATTGTGATGTTGTAAATTGTATTTGCAAAGGAATTACATTTGCAGTGACTGGGCTCAAATCCATGCATTTCTGACCAGAGACAGTCATATAGCTGTAACTCTGCTCTATTGTGTAACACTTAAAATAACTTCTGTCCACCTTTTACTCTAAACCAAAGGATGTAATACATCTCTTCCAGTACATTAAACCTGATTCTAAGATTTCTTTATTGACAAGTTGCTATTTGAACATGGGCTTGTAAAAAGCTACAAACATCTGTGGGAAGACAAGTATTAAGTAGAAGCGTGGTCAATAAATAGTCTTTTTTCTGATAGTGGAATCTGAAAGCCTCCAGCTTCAACTGCCCTACAGAATCATTTGTTTATTTTGTGCACCCATTTAACTCAAAACCAAACAGAGGAATGCATAAAGATACAGGAAAGTTACAGCTATAGGATCTGCTTGGACAAATAGCGAACAAATTCTGTTCAATATGGGTATTAGTTCATTAATAAGCATATACATGATGGTTTGCAGTTATGAAACAGTCATTAGTGCAGTCACAACATTTTTAGAAGTATGATGAGTAAAATGGTTTACATTTTTCTAAACATTTAAGCAAATCTTAGACAATGTGTAATTTTCATGTAGTTTTGCAAACTAAGTACTTTATTTGTAGTGAATTAGATGGAAATTAAAGCCAGGAATTCACTGTGGTACTCTAAGGGCTGTGTGTGTATCAATGTCAATTCTGAAGTTGGACAATTTGCTTACGCACTCTAGCGAGAAAGCAGCTTTTAAGATCACATCAAACTGTGTTGGCAATACAAGAAGGCATTATTCTTTATTAGAAAGAGAAAAGAAGAAACATGAATTTAAGGGCCAGTTTTGGTTCTTCTCTAAATCAATTGCCGTTATAAAGAGAGCTTTCCCATAACTACAGTAGATTAGAGAAGAAAAGAAGCAAACAGCCCACCTGCCTATAGCAGCCACTACAGTGCAGTCTCTCAGGTGATTTAGTGCAACTTCAGTAGACCTGGATTAAGCAGAGATTTGCTTTTAAAGTCCATTATTTCTAAGTCCCAGTGGTAACTTAATGCATCTTAAAGACAGAGATTGCCCACTTCCCTCCTCCCACCCATCATGACATAAGTACACAAAAAGATCAGAAATGTAGATCACTGACTAAGTGAACTGAGTGAGTGCATTTTCTACTGCTGATTAAGGTGGAGGATGACATTGATGGATAATGAGTAACTTCCCCAGTTTTACCAACAGGGTCATTCATCAGGAATCAACAATTGACCTGCGGAAATACAACCATCCATACTTGTAGGCAAATATTTGGATGTCTCAGCCCTGTATGTATACAGATACAATTTATACCAACTCACATTTCAGAAATACAAGAGCAATTTCAGGATATTAGGGTCTAACTTGGTGTGAGCAGAAATATTACCATCCATTGGTATTTGACAGTGCCAACAATCATCTTAGACGTACATTTTACATGTACTGTATGTCTAAGATGATTGTACAATTTTGTATTGTATTGAGACGCAAGGTGGTTTGTGGGGGTGGAGAGCGGTAAGAATCCATCAGGGTTCCTGCTCCTGATAACTACCCAGTGACCCTGCTGAACATATACATGTATGGAACAGCATGGCTGGTTTCTATGAGCAGGTAACTTATTACACAAAACCCATGCCCAGTAAAAAATATAAACAAATCATATATGAATAATTTTTTTTACAAAAATGTATTTCTAAAAATATATCCATGCCCAGTGAAAATGCCCCAATAAAAAGCCAGAATACAATAAGGTGTAAATTTCACTCTGAAACGAACAAAGAAACATAGTTAACATGGCTGCAGCTTTAACCCGCCCCCCATGATCCAACAGGCATATGGTTTACTTCTTAAATTGAACATACATATTGATTTGAGTGCAAAAATGCAACAAGATTACTTTTCCTTACTTCATCACAAGAGCACACATATCAAGAGGGGTTAAGAAGGTATTGGTGCTGTGTTTTTATAATGCTACTTTCACGATCCATCAGCTTCTTTAACAAAAAAAAACCTTGTTTATTATTATTAATAAAAATATTCCTCACATTTGGTATTGCACCTTTCATGTCGGGAGGACGTCTCAAAGCAAAAAAAATTGTTTAATATTACTGATAATAATCCGCATATTTGGTGCATCACCTTTCGTGTCGGAAGGACTTCTCAAAGCACTTCACTTTAGTGGAGTGACTGTGAATTTTTGTGAGAAAGCATTTATACTGTGGTTTTAAAGGAAAAATACAGAAAGTGTAAAAACATAATGGTGTAATGTGCAGAGCAAAGATACTTACCTTCATTACATTTAAAGAGCAAGATTGTAATGTAGTATCAAGCTATTTAACCATTTCTTCTTTTTGATTGTGACCTTGATGTGTCAGACACCTGGCTGACCAAGCAAACATCCTCCATTATCACCAGTAATGTTTTTTAACTTCTGGAATCAGAATAGCTGCCAAACTTGCTTTGTCACAGATTTTCTTCTTTAAAATTTGACAAGTAGCCAATGGGTGCAACATTGCCAGGTATTGTCAGGTGGCAGGAATATAGTGCTCTACTCAAAAATAATACTCTGCTTTATTGAATTATAATGTTCTAGTATACATTATACATTTTACTGCATCCAAGACATTTTTATCTAGATTTTACAATATTTATGGCAATTAAATAGTCTTTCAGATACTCAACTGAAAATAAATTCACTGCTATTAGTTGCTATCTAAAACATCATTGATGTACAATCATCTAGGCAGAATGTCTTGCCCTGGTTTAAACTTATTAGAAATATCTTTGTAGGAAATGGCATTAAACATTACCCGTCACATAAGCTAAACTCAGGAAAAATTCCCAACCTCCAGTGGATATTGTATAATTTACCTTCTTCACACCTTTAACTCCAGAGCCTAACCTTGCAAACCTAGTGAAATTCAGTTAGACCCTGGAAGCTCCTTATATAAATTGTAAATATGGAGCTTATTCTTCCCAATCATATAGCACCACTCCTATCGTTTACAGTGTTGACAACTCTGGAAATAACCTGAGCCATTCTCTTACTGAATGCAGCTGTACATTCAAAACATGGAGAAATTCTTATTCTTCAATGTAAAAATGATTTTTGGACAGACAAGTGCCTGCCCTACCTTTGACCTGTACTTAACATTACAGCTGCTCCCATTAGTTAAGTGCACATTTAATCAGATAACCTATGTTTTTAACAGAGTTTAAAGGCCAAATATTTCTCTAATTTGCACTGGAAAACCAAGTTATCTAGAATTTGTTAAATTGGATTATATGCACATTTTCCTATTTGTACACAGTGGTGGCCTTTAGGTTGTGATAAACATGCAAATCGAATTTCCTGGATATTACTGAAAGAAATCAAAATACCTCCTCTTCTGACAGGATAGCAGAATTAAATATTGTGTGAAAAAATAATAGTAAAAAATGGGTGTTTTATTGTTTCCATACTTTGTGCCTCAACCCTGATGTTCTTTTAGAAATAACAAAGTTGGGAGTTTAGTTATCTTGTGGTTCATGCAGGAGTATCTTAATCATACAGGACAGTAAGCTTCCTGGTCTGTGCTGAGTTAGCACTAGAATACCTGAACTGCTTCATTGCTGAAAGCATCTGCTTTCTCTTCCAAACAGAAGAGAAAGTGATCCAAACTGGAATAGTTTAAGTTGCGTTTTACCTGGCTAAAAGATGGCATTAACAGGATAAACCAGGTATAACGCATTTGTTTGGGTCCAAAAACTCAGAATCCTGCATTAAACAAAGCGTAAAAAAAGGCCACCTTCCAGGTCATCTGGTTAGGCACGCCTCCTGAATCAATCCTCAGACTTAGCCTGCTAGTTATTCATATTGGCAATACACATCTCACCTGGGTGTGTGGACATTATGTAGTACTCCTTTCTACACTCTGTTCACTAGTATACAGGGAAACAAGCGCATTCCTTTTCTGTCTTGCTTGTGGCGTAAGCAAAATCCAGCAATACTTTTAACATCACACAGAACCTTTGACCTGCGTTGTTGGCTGCTTTACATGTATACCCATTATCTTCACTACCCATTACTGCAGAGAAAAGTTGATAGTGGTCCCAAGCTTCCCTAAAGCACTGATATCCCTCCCCTTTATGACCATATGTATAATTAAAAAGTGCAATCCAATTTACAGTAGAAACTACCTTTCAATGATCCTTCCCGTCTCCTGCACAAAGAGCTTATCTCTGGTACAATGCACCAATTACCATCAGCTACTCAGCAACTGGACTTCAACTTCTAATTTAATATTCTGCTTGTAATAAATAAAAAAAACATTTAGCCCATCCTGTTCTTCAGAACAGTCAAGTATGAAGCAAGTCCAATGGGAGAAAGAAAATAGAAGTTGTCAATTAGGTACTGAAATTCTGACTAAAGAAAAGTCCATTATTATACAGTGAAATGCCTTTTGTAAAATGAATGTGAGCCATTAACAGAAATGCTAAATTTTATTTAGTGCATTTTATAAACGAAGATTAATACACTAGCTTGCCCCACTTTATTATGTGTGAAAATTACTCTGTTCATTTTTCTAGCGTGAGACATAACTCAAAATCAAGCTTCCAAAATGAAATCTCTGCGCGACCTGCTTGACAAAGCAGAATAACTTGAGCAGAGCTTCAGCAAAAAGGGTATAATATATTAGTCCGGGAGGACCAGCAACTGTAGAATTAATATATTTTGTCACTTCACGAGGACTGGATAAAGTAGGAAGCAATAGCTGATGCTTCATTGTTGAGTGCTAGATAGTGGAATATTAGTCACTGTTCAAGTGAGAATGCCTTATTGATTGGGTATGAGAGGAACGTTTATACTCCAGCAGGAAATCTGCATACCTTAATCTCAGAGAGGATACCAGCCAATACTTAGCTCCCATTGGTGCTAACATGAAGAGCTAGCTGTTTCTGTACATGGCTCTCTTCAATTGCTACAGAGCAATTGGAGACTCCATAATCCACTTGATGGCTATTCCGGTATTTGTCCTCTTTCAATCCAATGAAGATGTGTGCAATTAACAGAGTTGGGATGCAACGATCAGACTGCTGACATTTAGGGCGGCAGACGACTATAAAAGTATATCCTCAGATTTTGCTATTCCTTTCTCTCCAGCACATTTCGCCCACAAAATATACAGTCTATTCACTTTACAGTATGTTCTGTTAAACGCTTTGAGACGTCTCGAGGACGTGATAAGGCGCTATTTCAAATACAAGGATTATTGTTATTATCCTGATCCTAGACTTCATTAGTGTTGTGCCATTTTCATACAGATTTTGAAATTAAGACAGTAGGGACCGAGGTAGAGTGATTTCAGAAGGGAATTTTAGAGAGAGGGAACAGAATAACTGAAAATGGGAGCACAATTCCTGTTCCCTGTTGTCCATTCTCTTTAGAACCACTGAACTCATGAAAATAAGGCCACCAAGTTTAAGGTAGCTCGGAAATGATACAGTGTTGAGACATCATCACTATCAGCACAGAGTAATACTATCACAGGAATTTACATGAATTTAAGGAAATGATTTACAACCCAGAAAGCAAAATTATAGATTGTAATAAACACATGGCATACTCTTCCCTTGTGACGAGCAATGAAATAGAACTCAATGAATTTCATCTCAGATCTGCAAATTGATTGTGGGAGCCCTGCATTGGCCACAATACTCACTGTCAGGCATAAAACAACCTGTGTTAGAAAAAAGCCAGAATAAGAATTTTACCAACAAATGGTTCCTGTACAAAGTAACACAAGCTGGATGGAGTATGTATCAAGGAGTAATTTATAAACTATCTCATGTCCTTCCACCCATCATTTCATTGACAAATTTCTGCATGTTATTAAGTGTCATGGAGACGTGTTACAATAGAAATATTCACTTCTTGAAACCAATTACAGGGAGGTAAGAGTTTAGATAAAATTTTATTTGAAATAAAAAGAGTCATAGCAGAGAATAGCTTTTCAGATTGAAGTCAATGAGCCAAATAACATTAGACCCTTCAGCTGTGTTTACTTCTCCTTACCATCACTGTCCATTGGAATATTGCCACAATCATTTGAATTTAGAGCTAAAAGACTAATGGTTATATAGCCTGGCCTTGTAGCATTCAGACCTGTACAACTATCAGTTACAATGGCACACAGATACAGGTCTTAAACAATGCAGAGAAGAGATTACAATTATGACAAAGTACATGGAACAATCAGTTAAGATGACTCTTCACTTATCTATACCCACTGAATGAGAAATCACAAGCCTCCAGGTAGTATTTAAAGCCAAGGTCCAATTGCATGAGAATAGATGTCTGAGACTTGATTGAAATTAGGACTGTAGCTTGGCATAGTTTACTACAAGTACTGTACTTAATTGGAAATGATTCATTATGTTATAAACAATCAACCTGTCCATGTTTGTGGCTGTTACTTCCAACTTGCTCTATAAGTTAATTCTTGTTCTCGCATTGACCCACTTTGTAAATTATAAAGTACAAGGTTTCTGTGTTATATGGTCTTTGCCTTGAGTGATGCAAGGAGTGCTCATCCCTTTTGTAAGACAGCCAGGTAACTGACACATGCAGAAACCCATCACCTGCTTAAGAGGATCCAAACCAAACTGAAAGTTACATGCATCCCACCTAAATGAAAATTCCTGTGTATTAGCAATCCTGAGTAACAAGAATTAGCTTCAAAACATGTTTCATCCTCCCAATGTAAAAGGTGCTTTATAAATCCAATTTGTTATTGTTGTTTCAGCAACACATCTTACAAATGCCACACAAGCATGGAAGGTGCAAATAAATTTGCAGGGCAGCAAACTTATAACATATTTCTTAACAAACCTGTACTTTGAAATGACACTTTAATGTATTATACACACACACAGACACCAAAGAGAGAGTGAGAGATTTTTTGCAAGTACTCACAGATAAGGGCATTATATGGTCCTACTCCAGAGTAGTCCCTGAAGCGTAAAGCATGAAGCATGCTATTTTACAAAAAACTCATTTAGAAAAATGTTTTTAATCTATAACGATGGGACAGTTTAAATACTTTAGTATGACATTAACATTGGCTGCTTTCCAATACTTAGTGAACGATGAGGTGGCAGACTGAACCAATCGCATGAATAATGAAAGCATTGCATTAACAAAAGGCAGCGATCAGACCCATTATTAGTATGTTGCCAAAGTTTACATTGTGCACAGACTATACTTGAGGTAGAAAACACCTATGTTCTTCCCAACAGGCAGCACATCACTTTCTTGTGGAAGAACAGATCAGAATGTTTGGAGTATCAGCATGGGAGTGCATGCCCTGTACATTCAGTTTGGTTTATAAGTAAACCTAAGACAGCTAAGGGACATGGCCAGTCACCAGAGAATGTGCTGACAAGATGATATAACATACTTCGAACAGGAAATGCTTCTTCCCCTCCTGCCAGAGTTTGCAGAAGAGGCTTTCACAAAACTGGATTGACAAAAGTAAAAATATTCTTGAGAGTGTGAAGCTCAGCGTAGAAGGTAGTGTGCTTGATGACTGTACCTTGCAGTGAGCATGGTGTATCATTGAAGGAACTTGAAAGTGAAGATTAGGTGCTTGCCCATAATAGTGAAAAACTAGAAGACAACTTAACCTGCAGCACCTAATCACAAGCAGCTTTTAGGTCTGGGAATAGGTTACTTCACCCTCCTTTAAAGAATCATAGAATTATATAGCACAGAAGGAGGCCATTCGGCTCAGCGTGTCTGTGCAGGCACTTTGAAAACAGCTATCCAAATCAATCCCAATCAATCCTTATAATATACATTAACACAGCGTTTGAATGAGAATTGAGATCTGAAATGGGAGGCAGGCAACTTGATGATATTTTCTACTGGGCAATATCCTCTTTTATTTCTACCAAAAAATAAAGCAATGCAATTGTAAAATCATTCCACAGAACTGAATGCAAGGGTTGAATATGCCCCTGGGCAAAAATCAGGTGATAAGTAGGAAAATTAGAAAATAGACATCAGGCATTTTGTCTACTTTCTTCCATACCATTATCTCTACACCTGAAAATAGTACATAATGTAAAACATGAAACAAATATAATTTCCATATACAAAAATAATACATGGGATAATGGTCCCTTCCACCAGTCTCCCCCAAAAGTAATTCTCTCACCCTTATTACATCCACATATTTTCACTCCTCTGTTTTCAATATCAATGTAGAAATGGTTTGACTTTTTGAAATACCTAGAGCCTGATTTACTGACGGAATGTCATAAAAATGTCTTTTGATCATCCCACCATTAAATATATGTCACACTGACAGATGGTTCAATACCAAACTTAACCTTCCCAACCTAACCTCATATATTATTCAGCATTTCAATATTTGAGCTGTGTCAGCTGTCACAAATATAAAATGAACAGTGCTGCACACACGTTTGTTTCCAAGTCATTGATTCAGCTCATAAAACCTAAAGTGTATACCTGCTCACCATCCAATATCTTACAGGAGCATCCAGGAAACAAACTATTTTCATTGTAATAAAACAATATGTGCACCAATGATTTTATAGTGAGGTAACTCAGGATTATTCACCTTAATATTGTCAATGGCACCACCACTGAGAAAGCAAATAGGCAGTTGATTTCTAAAATAAGCAAAATTCTGTCTTTAAGATTCTATTAGAGATGAGATTGGGAATAAATTCAGCCCCCAAAGAATCATATCCTCTGAAGTTTAAAAATTATTGAAGTTGTATCAGTAAATGTTGAAAATGTTCTCAGGATCTCAAAACTTTTGCCAGTATATGGAAACGAAACTATGATCACAAATTTAGAGGACAGGAATATACAATTGGCAAAGCTCAAGTAATTTTAGAACCAATTTGAGATGAGAAGTATTCCCTCTCCAGACTCCTAGATGTCTGGAATGAACGCCCACCAAAGTAAGAACGTCAAAGAACTCCCTCAGGAGATTAAACGAATAAAGTGGAGTTCACCATAAAAACATACTCTTTGTCGGGAGCAAGCTTTCGGAGTCAAAGAACCTCTCCTCCCTAACTCCATAGTTTCTTATGTTATATTATATAAAAGGCCTCTTTGGAGCAGTAGATTTGAATATGGGCAACTAGGTATCTTGACTTACCACCAAAGTGGCAAGTGAACAGCATTTTTGTATTTATGTTTGAGCACTGACTATGATCATTCAGTCCAACAACTAGATCTAAAGGGTTTCATGTGCTTGCCATCTTGTCACCACCTCCAGAATAGCAACCAAAGCAAAGTCAAATCTCTGGTCCTAGAATGCAGCTTCATTGAGAAATTATTACAAATAGTCATCCTGTGCTCAAATGGGATTAAAACAAGCTTGGATTTCCAGCAAATATTAAAACACAGCAAGTCACATTGTAAAATATTGACATGAATCTTCAATAGTATACTGATGGCCAAAACTGAAACACTGAACTTGATTATTTTTTACCTTCAGCCTATTTTTAATTTGGCAAAGATTATACATATTCATCAATCATTACTTGAATATCCAGTTTTATTCTGCATTCCCTGATTTGATTTCAACACAAACCCACTTTTTCCTGCCTACTAACTCTTTCTCTCTGTCTTGAGGTTTCAGATTAATCCTGACATTTTGTCTCTTTGTATTAAACATAGAATGCATCTTGAATCCCGAGGTGCAAGGGGGGGTAAAAGCAAAACCTCTGCTGCTTCAGTTTACATTGGTTAAATATAGATCTGGTCAACCCTTCCCCCCATGTTACTGCAAAGACTAAAGGTCACCTTAATAACGGGAAGATTGTTTTTCAGCTCAACAGGGAATGGAGTTCAGCACAGGTACGCAAATATAAAGGATTGCTGTAACATGCACACAATCCAACATTTCTAAGTGAGCTGAGTTTTTTTATTCTTTCATTACACAGATGGAGCATGACCTTTTATCCTTCTCAAAACACATGTGCAAACACACCATTGTGCGTGTACACTTACATGCACAAATGGAAAATCTATTATAGATTGATCAGTGGGCTGAATTTCTGATGTTGCTCTGGGTTACATGGGACTAGGTTATTCTCCTGGTGGTAATATGAAGAATGGTATTGACAGACTTTCATGCATGTTGTTTTAAAACCCTCCTAGTAGCAGCAATTTGCTGGTTTGCTATTATCCAGTTCATCTAGTGCTGGAGGTATTGCCTAAGGAGAGAGGACACAAGTAGTGAGACTGGCAGAGAACTATCAACAAAGCATCCAGGGTTTTGTTTTGATAACCATGTGTATGACATTTGGCATGTGATGAAGCTTCATCATTGCAGTTTGTGTGTGTGTGTGTGTGGTGTGTATGTGTTGTAAATAGCTGCTCTCAAGCTTGGCTGCCCTAACCAGTGTAGAATTTCAACCATGTGTTTAAAATGTTCTGTATATGGTAATCCAGTAAGAATTTCTCCCAACTCCACAATGCCAGCTGCAAATGAGCAAAGATCCCTACAGATGTGCACAAAATTCTAGATTTGCACAAAATGCCAAAAGAGTTCAACAACAGAATATCACTGTATCACTGTCCTCCAAATGCTATGGTTTTAACACACAACACACATGCAACACACACACACAGAATATTCAATGGGATGAATTCTAATGTTGGTTAGTTATTCTCCCGTTCCGTAAACTTCTATTGTACAGTAATCTCAACACTGCTGCAGCCGAGCCTTCAGCACTTACTTTGTTATTCACTGTTCTGTAAAGGCTGTTATCAATGTGAGATTGCCATTACATCATTGCAAAGTTCAGCTTTGCTGCTGGTTATAAAAATCAGAACAAAAGAGTCAAGTCAGCCATCAGAACAGGCAAGACTGATCAATCATTAGAAAATCATTAGGAACAATGAAAACTGGAGGATGTTGTCTCGTTTTCACATTGTAGTAATCTAGTTCTGTAGCAAAATGTGTAACACCATTGGGTTGAATTCTGAAACAAAGAGTCAACTTTCAAAGGGCCATTTTTAGCGATGTATTCTTTATTATAAGTGTATTATTTTATGCTTAGGCGGATACATGCTGCACATATTAAAAAGGGAATTGGAGAAACAATCACAGTCCTACTCACAAAAGGATCTTACTGGCACTAGTGTAGTTGTACAGTATATATGGGATATTTCAAGAATGACATTATTTCAACTTCACAGATGAAAAGGTAGCTATTGACAAAGTTTGTAATGTCATGTTGTGGCGCACAACATGCCAATCCCATAAAATTGGGGCAGCAACTAATAATAATCCTTTCACTTGGTATAGGACTTTTCACTTCAGGAGAATATCCCTCCAACCCAAATTGTGGTCTTGATTATTTTTGAGATTGGTGGGTAATTTTTGGACCAAGTATTTCACCTCCTCTGTTGACTGACAGCACAGCACAGGCTTCAATGCACAGCATCAGATTTACTTAAAAAATCATCAATTCTCTGGGACCTCATGAGAATTCCATGAGGTGAGACAATCCTCAGTGCTCTGATTTATTTTTCCTCACAACACAGAGAAATGCCTTATATTACTTATAAAGATAACCAGCAATTACAGATAATACAGCAGCACCGACTTTCCTTTTTGGCTTGAAGGCAAGACTACCAGTGGAAAACAATATCTCTACTGTTGGGGTGTAGTGATTTCTTTTGAAATATTTTATGCGCTGATTATTCTTCAGATCACAAAGCTGATCAATTTTTCACGCGATGTAAGTGTGTCAGAAAGCCCTTCCACAATTGGCCTTTGGGGATTAGCTGCTCCAATCCAGCTCCATCGAGTTTTAAGCTATTGCCTGTGGATTCAAGTGCTGCATCATGACAAAGCCTGGTTCCAATAATTAAAGCTGTCCTCTTTTCTTTACCAGCAACTACAACTTGAACCAACAACTCCAAACCTTATCGCAGATTGTATCAATTTGTTTTAATGCTAATTGTCCTTACTTTAAATGAACAAAGATGATGAAAATCAATCAAGTCTCCTGCAGAAACAAACTCTTAAGATGAAAGAGTATTTCTCTGGATGATCTTAGATGAAGAATACAATACAAAATTACATTTGTATAGCACCTTTCACATCAGGAAGACATCCCAAGGAACAGGTTAGAGTTAGGATGAAAAGGTGTTTTGACGTTTAAATATACTACACCCCAGAAATAAGGAGAGTAGCGCTTCCCCACTGGCGTGATTTGACCCAGAAAAGCCGACAAAGAGGAAATTATTACAATTTGATGGTTTTGTAAATTTTGTGCTCGACTTGTATATTCAACAAAAGTTAAAGGACTCTCAAGAAACTGAAATAATTTCTTTCCACACTCCAGTTAAATCCAGTGAGCCTGTCCTCATAACTTCAAATTACAAAATAATCCCTTCTTATTCTGCTCTGAATGCACTTGAATGCCATAATGAAGGTACAGTACAGTTTTCAAAAGAGCACATGTGTCACACACATAGTCAAAATGAGTCTTTTGAGTGTCACACAGAATTAAAATAATGTGTTTTGACTGGATACTTTCAGTGATTATTGGTCGATAATCAACACAAATATTAATTCTCTTCCAGCTTTGCCGACTGAATCATTTTGCAGTTTTTATTATAAATATTCATTTGATTTAACCATTCTAGATTCCTATAACATATGTCCAACCAACATTGATTAAATGGTCAAACTGGTCTTTAAAATGCTTCCTACAATATTTTGCAGATAGATTAAAATAGATCTTTGTATCCCTTAAACTGCTATCCACAATCCACTTTGTGTAGTTTTGTTAGCCTGGATGTTTAGTCATGTACAATCAATTACTCAAGCACATTTTATGTGCATCTTAAGGCACTGGAAAAGCAAACCCAAATCAAATGACTAAGACTTGTTTAAAATAAGCTCTTACTGTGCAGCAAATTAACAACATGGAATACATTTCATAATGCAAAACATATCCCTTGGGGTTCTACCAATGGCATTAAAATTTATGATCAGCCTATCATTAGCACAAGCCAATAATCGTAAGACTGGAAAGAAGTTAAGAGTAAAACCTTTACAGAATCCTTAGATTTATTCTTGTGTTGATGTTGTCTCAGTGCTTATTAGATCAACTGAACAAGATCCGTACCACAGCTACTCACAGTCATATTCATTACATATCCCAGTCCTCTGTTCATCCAGGACAGGTATCAACAAAGGGTAAACTGTCCATGGATTCTGTAGCAGGACATAAATAAATAAAATTCCCATATTTTACCTGCACACAGCAAGGTTGATATGAATATTTTTGCCATTGAGCTCACACTATTGCTCAGAGCAAGGCAAATATTGCAGATGGACTGTCCACAGGCCGGGCACAATATTGAGCTACGTTCAACACACCTTTTGCCCAAGGCTGCCCTCTGCCAGTGTGACCTAGAATACAAGCAATTAGTGAAACTGCACATCACATTAAAATCTATATTCGATTATTTATAACCTGTAATTTATTTAAAAATCAATTAGCAATAACCAGTCTGTCTTTTTATTTAATTGAAGGAAAGTTTGACATCTTTGAATCACTTCTGTGTTTTATGTCAGTCTCATTTTCAAAGTCAAATCATCAAATCAAGATTTATTTGCTTTTCTAACTATAGAAGTCAATGTAAGATCGATAGCCAATAAATTAAAATGACTGGGCGTTTTAATTTCCAAGTCCAGTTTTACTTTGCATAATTAGAATTTTTCACAAAGAGATAAGGAAAACAGACATCACTTCAACCTACTTTTCCAGTGTGGATGCTTTGGGACAACTTATTTCCCAAGTGTTAATGAATAAGTGAAATATACAGAGAGGGAGCGAGTGAGAGAGAGAGAAATGGATGAATAGACAGACAAACAAACAGACAGACATGCACACACACACACATCTGCAAAACACCAGTACTAGTGATAATGAACTGTCAAAATAATCTACTCTTTCATGAAATTGCAATCTTTATTAACAGTATGGCAATATGACCTGTTGTCTCCATTGAGTTTACACGTGTCCTGATTTTATAGACAGGTAATTTAAAAACTGGATTGTTCAAGTGGAGGTAGAATTACTTCACAGCCAATTCACTGGCAATGATCTGCAGTGAGGTGCATGCAATACCCAGTGCTAATCTATTTAATATACTTTCACATTTTAAAATATTAACATTTTGCACATTTTTGGAAGCCTTTCAATCTTATTTTTAGTGGGCCTGAAACTAAAAGCGTAGCTGACGGGAACGTTTCTTAATTTTTCTCTATCTATCTGGAGCATCGCCTCATCATAATCTATCCTGATATGAGTTTACACATGTTTTGTCATATTAAACTTATATTGCAATCTGGTTACGCCTAAACTGCTTTAAAGTGGTAGATTGTGGAGTCCCATAGGTTAATGGTTGGCAAGTGAGAGGATCCGGGTTCGATTCCTGGGTGGGGCAAAACCTTAAGCAAGTTTCCTTACTCCACACACCTCTGTTTGCCTAGCAGTAAGTAGGAACCTGGTTGTAAGTTGATTGGTGGATCGCTATATCAAATGCAAGAATTATTATTATATTATTATTAGAATGGATGGAATTCAGTGATGGAAATGACATTTTCGGAGCAGAGTATTGTGTTAGAAATTATTTGATATCAGTGTTATCTTGGTGAGTTTGGGTAAATTCTAGTTTGTGATTTATTACAATGCTACATCGGAAGCCATGGTAGACCAAAGTAAAGAGAAAACCTATTTTAATAATAATAATAATAAATTCATACTTCGGGTGAGAATTCTGAATTATTGCAAGACGTTCATGCCCATGTAAGAGATCTAGCATTGCTTTTGAAAACCTGGTGATATTACAATCGAAAGTGTAATGGAAACTGGTCAGACATGATTTACTGAGAGAGAACACTAAGCAGATTGAATGAGTTTGAAAAGGGACAGAGTGAACCATAACAAAGGAGAAAGACAGCCACCAGCAAACTGTAAACCCACTTTGTTTTTTTAAAATGTCCTCATACCTACTCCATAAAGGAAAATACCTGCAAAAATATCATAATTAGAGGTTCCATAATTTTCTCACGCAATTTTAATACAAACTTCTTATGATTATTATTATTAATCCTTCTATTTGATATAACACCTTTCACGTCAGGACAACATCTCAAAGTGCTTCACAAAATGTTATGATGAAGTTTAATGACTGTGTATTTCTGTAGCCACACAAACACTTCTTGCCTCTGAGAAAAAAATAAGAAAAAAATTAAAAAGAAAAATTATTTATATACAATTCTTCTATTTGCTTACACATAGACTTTCCTATAGATTTATTTCAGTGGTTATCTATTTTGGACAGTGTAAAAACCTTGGCCTTCTTAAATAATCATTGCATTTACATTGCATCACCTCAAAATGATTCAAAAAGTTTACTATTTAGTCTATGGACCAAACAGAATACCAGACAGAAACTGAAAATGATTTCAGTGAAATGCTCAACCAGGTATATAAACTGCAGCTCAGGGGGCTACAAAAAATAATGCAGGGCTCTCGTCAGCCTTTGTGTCAACCTATTTAATGCTGTGTGAGACATGTTCAAGTTTCCAACTCTTCCATGCAACTGCCCATATTTAATAATAATAATAATCCCTTGCATTTGATATAACGCTTTTCACGTCTTCTAGACATCTCAAAGCGCTTCACAGAACATACTGTAAAGTGAATTGACCGTATATTTGTGGGCGAAACGCGGCAGCCAATTGCACACAGCAATGTCCCACAAACAGTCACGGATTGAAGTGACCAATTTTTTTTTGAGGGATTATTATCAGGCGTGTGCAGTAAGGAAACTTGCCCAAGGTTTCACCATGCCGGGAATCGAACCCAGGTCTCCCACTTGCAAAGCGAGTGCTCTAACCACTGAGCTACAGGACTCCATATTTTAGTACGAATATGGTTGGAAGTTTCACATCCAATTGTGCTACTTTCAGGGCTCTTTACCACTGTCTTTGTGAGCATTTCACTCCAGTTCAGATAGGATTTCATTCAGCTGTGAGGCGTACTTTCCTTTTATTTTAAAATTTCCGTATTGATTTCCTAGCAGATATATAATGTGATCAGGAGAGTCTGAGTTTTTGTTTGTGCCATTCGATCGATCCTTGAGCTAGAAGAGTAGCAGAGAGGGACCTACCCATTGATTTAAAGATGATACGTTGGGACCAATTGCAGACTGAGCGAAATCTAATGCTTTCAGAGTTCAGTTAAAGCTTGACCTTAAATGCGATTTTTCAATCAGAATGTCTTCTATACTCAGATTGTTTATAAATACAGCTGGAAAAATAGTCTTGTAAAGAGCAACCATTGAGGTTTTGTTTGCCTCTCCATGTTCTACATTTTTAATAAGATCTTGTAAAAGTCTTTAAGCCAGAGTGTTTTTGTATTTTGAAACATCAGTTTTTATTAACTCGGCGACATCAATATGCCAATTGTTAGGATCATTTTCTAATGGTGATGGCACTTTGTCCAAAAGGGATTTGAAATATTGTATCTACAATAAAACCTGGGATTAAATAGTCAATTTCATCACTGAATCACTTACTTATCAGTAGAGGCTGTGGGGACATCAGTGCTGGGTCATTTTTTCTGTTAAAAAGGCATGTTGTTGTGAATGGTGAGAAATCTGACTGTTGTTAAATTCTAGATATGTTTAATGAATAGAAAGGCAGTAGAAGAATAACAACAACAAGAAAATTACGTTTGTAAAGCGCCTTTCATGTCAGGAGGACGTCCCAACAATATGAGTCTGTCACAAATAGCACACAGAGTCTTTCACAATGGCATCCGTTAATGGATTAAATTATATGGGGGGGTGGAGGTAGAAATTTTGAATCTCTCGGAAATAAGATAAGTACAGGTTAATGCAGAAAACAAACATTGCTGCTCCCTTTCCAT
The DNA here is from genome assembly GCF_018977255.1 of Callorhinchus milii. Lineage (NCBI taxonomy): Eukaryota > Metazoa > Chordata > Chondrichthyes > Chimaeriformes > Callorhinchidae > Callorhinchus > Callorhinchus milii. Next base: position 15,395,397 of record NW_024704748.1, on the reverse strand, counting down.
CATATGGCAACTAAAAGGTTTTGTTTTTTATTACTTTAGATGATTAATAATAGATTATAAACCACCATTTACTAACAAGAGAGTGTTTAAGGATGACTCTAACCTGGTAAATTACTGGGAAACAGCTTTGTTCTCAGTTCGCTGCAATCATTAATCCTGGAATTTTCAATTAAACGCCACTACCAGTTCAAAAAGCTTTCACTTTAGACTTCAAATATTCCCAGTATCTGATTTGTAAGTCAACAGCCACATTCTACTATGAACTGAGAAATAAAGCAGTCTTTCAATCACCAGGTGAAGGAAATGTATCTTTACCAGGGTGTTTGAGGCCAATCTACTCTTTTCCCAAAACATGACTGAACTCCAGTCTCAGAATATGATTACCTGCTTCACATTACAATACAATACAACATTTCAGTTTCCTCACACCAGACCTGCTTGTGCATTCACATAAAAGCACAAGATTGGTTTGGATGAAGAAGGATGCCCTTCAGCACATTTGATCTCATCCTTCCAAAATACCCACCATAACATTCTCCCATTAGAGCATCAAGTTTTTTGTTAAATAAGTCCAACATCCTGGCCTTAGTCACCCTTCCTACAACCTGTTCCGATCGTTAATTACCCTCTGAGTAAAGAAATACTTTCTGGTGTCTATTCTGAAATTTCCGTTTGCAACCCTAAACCTATTGATCTGCTGCCTTGGTGTATCTGGAAGTATTGTTCTGGGTTTATTTTCACAGTCTTATTTAAAATTTTGTATACTTCTGAGATGAGTCTTTTCGAAGATAAAGACCCTTGTTTATCTAATCCTTGTTCATACTCATTTCCCTAACACTGGGGATCACCTTTGTTTCTTTCATCTACACTGTCTCTAGGGTCAGACATCCCCCTTATAACATGGCAACCAGAATTGTACTCACTAATAACAACAACAACGACTTGCATTTATATATCCAAGACCAGCATACTGTATAGCTTGAGAATGTCATCTGGGGTTTAAAACTCACATGATTTGGCAGTACAGCCCTCTTTGCCTTGTTTATTGTCATCTCACATTGGTTTGACATGGTTCTCTCAGTGAGAATTAAAACTGATCTTTATTTTGAATCTTAATCGTTTTACAGATATCGGGTGGAAAAGACTTCTACTAATATGAGGTGGTTCAGAACCACTCAGATAGATCTCCTTATGGGTACTTACCATAGCTATGTGTGCAAAGACCCATAAATTTCTGTGTGGCCAGATAGTTCCCAAGAGAAACATGATTTAGCCACATACATAACTGTAGCCTAACACTTGTGTGAATAACAGTAAAGTTATCTAAAACTTTAGTTGTTGGAAATATTAAGCTCACAGTCAAAATGACTGGTGGTCGAAATTACGTGTAGCTCAGTCAGTTTAGTTATTTTCAACAAGAGAAAGAAACACTTTTCATTTCCAATTCAGAGCGAAGCTCCCAGGATGTGGAATTAATGACACTCATTATCAATTTCACAAATGCATTTGTAACTAAGGAGTTTAACTGATGCGCAATGAAGCTGAATAAAGAATTATTTATTTATAATAATTATAATGAGACCAAAGGCTAATAATTGCATTATATCTTCAGGAGTCATGGTACAGCACTCCAGTATACATAATATAGAAGTCAGTAAGATTAATATTTCAGCTGTGGGGCCAGGATTCAATTCCAAACCAGACTGAGGGAATAAAATGCTCAGTTCCGACAGCTAAGGATTCAGTAAAATTAACAATATTTTTCCAAGTCTTTACAGTGGGAAAATTACATTAGGAAAATGTAGCAAAACAACTATAATTTTTAGCAATCAGTATATGATTGATGTCACTTTTTAGGATCTAATGTAAAGGATTGCTGCTTAGATAAGGTATCAGAAGTCCATTGATGCCAGTAGAATCATAATAACCAAGATGTACTGGAGAGGAAGAATAAAGAGCTAAAATAAATTGGCATTTGTTTTTTGATATTAATGTAAATACATTCATCAGAATTACCACTGCATACTTAATGACAGAGTGACAAAGTACAGACACATAGATTTGTATTTATAGTGCACACTTTGTCTTTCCCTGGCTGCTGAATACAATTAGTTTTCTACGCTTGATGAAGCCTTTAAACCATTAGAAAGAAATGCTACTCTGATGCCTAACTTAATCTTCCACAGTTGACATTTTGTAAGATAATGGGCGATATTAATTTGTAAAAAGACCCATCTTTAAAGTTTGCAATCTAGAATAGTAATCGGACCGGAGGTTGTCAGCAGAAATAGAACGATCATATATATATCTTTGAAGAGTATGTGCATATTATTAATTTATTAGTTTGCTTAATTGCTCAATTCATTAATTTCCAAGGCGATTTTTAGTAATATTCAAACACATTAAGCAAATTTTCAAGAATATCCAAAACAGTACAAATTATCAGACAAAAAGAACTCCATAGTTCGTCTATCAACGTAATGGTGAATACATTGACAGAAGAAAATTCAGCTACTGGTATTTGAGTAGATTTCTCATCTTTATCTGTTGTGCCTGAAAAACATTCAAATGACAAATCTGATAGACGTCAAACCATTGCAGATGCCTTTTATCTCTTGCGTAAACTGCCCCTTCTTTCAAGTCACACTCAGTTCTTTTGACAAGTCACCACTCCATTCTAAAGTGCTGAGGAGAGAAGGCAACACATATACTAGGGATCATTTAATCATAAGAACAGGGGAATATTAATAATCCTTGCATTTGATATAGCACCTTAACACATCATGCAAGCATCTCAAAGCACTTCACATGAATTACGGTAGAGTGACTCTGTATTTTATAGGTGGGAAATGTTTATGATCTCTTTCATTTGTTATCTTCCAAAGACATGGATAGCAGTTTCTAATGACTCTGGGGCTCAACAAAGAACAACAAAGAAAATACAAATAATTTCATAGTTGAACCAACAACAACAACAACAACTTTAAAAAAACATTTATAGAGCGCCTTTCACGTCGGGAGGACATCCCAAGGTGCTGGACAGTCAGGGGTCAGGACAAGTTTGTATAATGCATTTATGTCCCATGTCTGATGTTTATTTCACACTGAATTGCTGTTTTTTTACAATCCATCAAGAAATGTGAATTACAAAATCAAGGTTGAGCCAGTACTATAAGTTATTTTACCCAACTACAGAATACTGGCTTCAAAGTTGAAATTAAATTCAATAGTTTGCCAAATCTTGACAATCTAAAATGCTTCTTAAATAGAGTAAATCTAGACACGGTTGAAATGTTACCCCAGTGATGTTACTGAATTGTATTCTTTTAGCTGTCATGTTTGCCTACATAATAATTACTGTGCTTTTAATAAAGATGTTACATCAAATGTAGGTAATCTTAAATTATCTCAAAATCACATCCTTGTGTAAATAGGATTGTTTAAACTAACTTGGATCTATCATTGTAAAAGGCCTCTTAATTTAAGAAGTATCTCTCACTGCCATACAATTTGGTGAAATAGTGCAATAGTTAGGCATGTAGTGATTTACAATCCAGGTCAATGTGTTCCATAAAAGCTATGTATTAAATCAAACCAGGTTGGTGAAAAGGTTGAACCTTCCTCTCATTGTCCGAGGCGATCTCAGACACAGCTTGCACTGGGAATGCAGTATTAGCAGAGAGGAGTCAACTGTACAGACTAGAAGGACTGATGGACATCTGTTAGTCAAATAGCCAAAGCTGCCTTCATCAAGATTATTGATCAAATGTCGAACTCCCTCTATGTAACACAATTTCACTGATAGCTAATTCTTTTCCATTCCTTTCATCTCCCCAATAAGGTTAAATACAAGGGCAAACAGCGGATAGCTGAGTGCGAGTGAGCAGAGCCCTACACAATGTAAAGAATACTGCACGAGCCATTGCCTAGGGCATAAATTCTTATTGAATAATGCAAGAGTTGTGGTTTTTGGTTAAACAAATGTCTGACCTTTTTTTGTTAAACATTGTGTGCTTTTAAGTTTGCTAACCATGGAGCTATCCATTCACTCTCTGGAATTCAGCAAAATAAATGCCTTCCTAACTCATGCATTTGCCACATGATCTCCAGAAGGGATTCTGAAATCTCCTGTTTTTATAAAACATTATCTACAAGAATTTCAATAGCTGAGTTTCATGAGGTTTTAGCTTGTGTTTACTTTACCAGAAGGTGACAATTTGGATCAAAAGGATTATTTAAAGGTCAAAGTAAATGTCTTTACCAGATGTAAACAGCCATGTGATGAGGAGATGGTAAAGGAAAAAGGAAATAGGTGGCAATGGAGAGTTAAGGGGATTATCTAACAGGTCAGTGCTAATGTTCTGTTAATTGACCTGCTCTTGGTGTAGAGGCCTGATTGCATCATATGATGTCCGGCTCTCTGTAACAAAATGCCCTTGTACACAATGATACAGGGCACCAGCTGTACAAGAATTTCTATGGGAATTTAACACATTTTACTGAATAAGGATTATTGGCAAGTGCTGCTCCATAAATCTATAACTCACTATTATTGGAGTGCATATAAGGAATGCATAGATACTAACAACTTCTCACTGTCTAGCTATTAGTTCTAATACGATCCTAGTTTAATTGCTCCCCACTCCCGCTTGTGATTTAGTAAAGTTGGCACGATCGAGATTCAGATCTCATCAACAATACAATATCATAAGACTTAATCCACAGACACTGACAATGTTTTGTCATTCACAAACAGCAAGCTCAAAAGGAACAGCACTTGTATTACTGTGTGCGAGGCAGGTCCCGGGAAGAGGTCAGGGCTGACCCAGGGAGGTTGAGGTTGGCCAGAACTCTGAGAGAAATGTCTTTCTCTTTTCAAACTGGATCTTTAACAATTACCTGAAAGGCAGACAGAACTACAGTTTTAACATTTCCTCTGAAGGAAAGCACCACCGACAGTGTAGCACATCCCCAGCACTGTGATTCGTGGACCTGCCCTTGCCTGGATCGAATCCTATCTCTCTCACCATCTCCACTTTGTTGCCTCTAACAGTTTCTCCTCCAGCCCCCGCACTGTCACGTCTGGCGTCCCTCAGGGATCTGTCCTTGGCTCTTTTCTCTATAATATCTACATGCTCCCCCTTGGTGACATCATCCGCAGACATGGGGTCAACTTCCATATGTATGCGGATGACACCCAACTCTATCTTTCTGCCTCTACCCTCAACTCCAGGACCACTACTGTCCTGACAGACTGCCTGTCGGACATCAAGTCCTGGATGAGGACAAATTTCCTACAGTTGAATGTGAACAAGTCTGAGGCTCTCCTGATTGGCTCGCGCCAGTGCCTCAGCACCTCAGGCTCTGCAGCATCAACCTCCATGGTTACACACTACAACTCACCAGCCAGTCAGGAACCTAGGTATCTTGCTCGACCTTCAACTGTCCTTTCTTCCCCACATCCAAGCCATGACCCGCTCTGCCTTCCCTCACCTCCGTAACATCGCCCGACTCCGCCACTATCTCATCCCTCAGGCCGCTGAAACTCTTGTTCATGCCTTCATCACCTCCAGGCTCAACTATGCAAACACCCTACTTGTCGGCCTTCCCAACTCCGCCCTCAACAGGCCGCAGATAATCCAGAACTCTGCAGTCCGTGTCCTCTCCCGCACTAAACTCCGTGCCCCCATCTCCCCATTCTCGCCCAACTCCATTGGTTCCCTATCCTTCAGAGGATCCAGTTCAAGATCCTGGTCCTCACCTACAAAGCCCTCCATGGCCTCGCCCCACCCTACCTCTGCGACCTCCTAACCCTCTACCAAGCTGCCCACTCCCTCTACTCAGCCGGTTCCGGCCTGCTCCATGTTCCCTGACCCACCAGCCCCACCACTGGCGGGAGAGCCTTCAGACACTCTGCCCCCAACCTCTGGAATTTCATCCCCAAATCACTCCGCCTCACCCCCTCCTAAGCCTCCTTCAAGTCCCACCTCAAAACCTTCCTCTTCGACCATGCCATCGGTCACCCCCCATTCGCCTCCACTCTCCCTCCCTGACCCCAGCTCAGATCTGAAATGCTGTACACTGTCCAGCACCTTGGGATGTCCTCCCGACGTGAAAGGCGCTAAACAAATGTAATCTTGTTGTTGTGTGCTCAAAATTCTGATGTGGGGCTTGAACCAGCAACCTTCTGACTTGGAGGCGAGAATGCTACAAACTGATCCAGGCTGACAACTAAGAAGGATGAGTTGATGTGACATTAATTCAAGCACATTTTTATCATTTGATGTTAGGCATCCACTTTGAAAATATTAAGTAAAGTTTACAAGCACAGTAAAAAGTAAGACACTTTATTACACAAAGGTATACTTAATGACAGGATGCCGAAAGTGGAATTGATTCTGTGATTGTTTGTTAATAGCAATTATCTACTGCACTAGTTACGTGACTCATATTCAGGAGCTGGATAAATTCTGTACTCAGTGGTTTCCATTGAATGTATGGTCTGTACCAAACGTACGGGCATACATCAGGAATTCATAATAAAACTCAATCTTACTATAATATTAATTTTGTTTTTGTCTGGGCTATTATAAACTATCCATTAGGGCTTTTGCTTGAAGGGTTCAGGACATGACTATGCCTCCAAATCTGCTTTGAATTACTACAGACATAGTTGGCATGTCTCCTTAGAGCCAGTTCAGTTCCAGAAAGAGCTTGCTTGTATCCCTCAAGAGGAATATTATTAGACATGATATTGTATCAAACTGAAAACTACCACTTGGCCCTACAACGTCCAATTGCAAGTCCCCTGCTCAACCAATTGATCTATCTCCAGGATGTTATGTCTCTCCTTGAAGTTCCTTTCATGCTCTGATTTTATCTGGAATCTTGAAAATTGTATTATTCAAGGTTAAAGTTAGAAACTAAAATTACATGTCACGAATAATGTATATTTATTGACTCATGACTTTGCAGCATGTGTACATATTCCAAGAATTTAAATAGTTATCAATACTGCTGCATGTGGTTTTAATAAAAAACAGGCAGACATTTCAGTTATTTTCTGACTGAGTACCTTTAATATTCATATCTACAGTAGAATTGAACGATGCCGAGAGAAAGTCAGACTAAGCCCTATGATGAATTATTAAATATATAAATTAGGTTGTTTCTAGGGCTGAGTGGAATACAAAGGTCACGCCCGTTCCACATGCCAGAATAACATTTTGCAAATGACAGACCATTAAATAACCAAAATGTAATTCACATAAGTGACATGGAACAGACAGTACAGACTGTGGAGCGATGTCATAACAACTACGTGTCACAAAATTATGAGTGAATAATGGGGTGTTTCCTAACGGAAGAGAATTAAGAGTCTGGTTGCCGCTCATGGTGGGTTCAAGTAGCAAATGTGACACTTAAACCTGCTTTAAATTAATTAAAGAGGTCTTTTTTTTTAAAAAGGAGTGTCCAAATAATGACTGGCCTCAATCAGGATGCCTTCTTCGGTCTATAAAGAACCTGCTGTGAGGTTAGCGGTCTGACCCCATCCAGTGGTTACAGTGTGCAACAGCCTTGATTACCATTCACTTCCCAGCATCGATCTTGCAAAGATCATGACAAATCTTACTGGGGAAAAGAGCCAGAAACCTGGATTAATTAATTAATGACGGGAAGGGGTGATCACCGCGGACACGACCGAAAGGGTCTCCTCCTGGGCTTGAGGCTTTCAAGTCCAGTTGGTCGGAAAACATCTGGATGCTGACAAGTGTGGTGTGGGATGGAAACCCATCAGGTCCAGAGATAATGGTCCTACAGAGGCTGCTCTGTGTTGTGTGTCTGTGTGTCTGTCTGTCACACTCTCGCCCGGAACCTTTATTCGGTCGGTACTGGGGAGGGGGAAGGAATTGAGTGCTGGACCAGAGCGGCCGGGAAGGGTTTGAGCGGCGGACCGGCTCGGCGTGCTGATGGAGGGGATGGAGGGGCGGCTGGAGGATGGCGTGTGTTACCGGCTTCACTTGGCCGGGGAGCCGCGGCCGAGCGGGGAAACCTCGCAGCAGCGGTTGGAGCAGATCCTGGCCCTCCTGGCCTCGCCCTGCGGCAACTACATCTGGCACAACGAGCCCTTTAATCTGACGCACGTCCCGGCCCGAGGTGAGTGAGTCTCAATCCCCCCCCACCCCACCCCACCCCCCCACCCCCCCCCCCACCCCCCACCCCCCACCCACCCCCCGGTGACGGGGCGCACAAGTCATCGCTGTTCGTGAGAATATACCAAAAAAAATATTATTATATGAGGACCAGTGTTTTTACTGGTCATTCCAGTCCGCCACCGTTTGGCCCCCAAAATCCACAGTCACTACACTTGACTCTGCGAAGCGCTTTGAGAGGTCATCGGAGATGGTGATGAGGCGCCACGTCAAATGCGAGGAGTGTTATCGCAACGTGTGGTTGGAATGGTCGTGAAGCTGTGGACTGGACAAGTGGTTGATGATCCATTTGCTAAATGTACTGATCTCAGTCCACAGACATATGTGGAAAAAAATTCGCCCACAAATATACAGTCAATTCGCTTCACAGCATATTCTGTGGAGCGCTTTGAGACGTCTAGAAGATGTGAAAAGCGCTATACCAAATGCAAGGATTATTATATTATTATTATTATGTAGGTAATGTCTATAGTTTTTTTTAAGCTCTGTTGCGTAATACTTGATCGTGACAGAGATATTAAAAGCAGTGTGAAATTGCAAGTCTCCGTTCTTCTGTAGGAGAGGTTCCTGCCCACATCGGTGGAGTCACAAACTTTGGTGACAACGTGGACGATGAATGGTTCATCGTGTACCTCATTCAGCGGGTTTCAAAGGAGTTTCCAGACTTGGTGGCAAGGTACTGCCTGGGAAACAATTAGATGTATTCTAATTAACTAAGGAAACTTCAAAACAAAATCAAACAGCTTGATGACAGAGCTGTATTGAAACACTTCATGGGAATTATTTGCAAATAATTGATTTCTTGCTTGAATTACCACCCTTTTGCAATTTGTGTGTTTATTTTTAAAGTTTGAGTATATCATTCATGCCTTTTCTCTGGTGCCAAATACAGTATATGCTAATTCTATTCTGGAACTGTGGCAAAAGGGATTTTTCAGAATTTATCAATTCTATTGACTTTATATAAATATTCACAACAGGATAGCAGTATATTTGTTTCTTCGACAGGTTATTTGTTAAAGAAGTTAAAAGTTATTTTCTTGCAAAACAAAGTAATTCAATCTCTCGATGGCTTATTGGGATTCTAATTATTGGATAGAAGTTTTAACAGATTTAAGTAATGTCCGTTACAGTTTTACTGGATAGAATAGCAATTGGGCCATTGTCCTTTCTCCTGTAGGATATGGGGTTAAATGCATTCCAGACCGATGTGAGGAATCTTCTCTCAAAACTGAGTTAGCGCAGTTGCAATACAAATTCTCCTAGGGCACCAGTTCACACCCAAGAGTCACCATAAATTGGCAGTCTCCACAGAGGCTAGAATAATGCCTGGTGGGAAATATTGCTCTGGTGTAATTGAGGTTAAAGCACAATTCTGACACAATAAAGATAATTGTCATTTTGAGCAGTCTGTGTTGCAGTACATTGTGACAGTAGCCGCAATAAGACTTTTTTTGGTGGGGAAGACAATTAATTCTGTCTGTCAGTTGAATATCTAAAGAGAAAGAGATGGTTTGTTTCATATTTCCTTGTTGTCTCTGTTTTCAGTATTGAGGATAATGATGGGGAGTTCTTGTTGATCGAGGCTGCGGAGTACCTGCCCAAATGGTTGAACCCTGAGACCAGTACAAACAGGGTAAGGACATTTAGCTTGACCATACAGGATACGGTAACTCAGGATACATATTATTGTTTTAAATTAATTCTCAGCAAGAACTTTCTGAATAAAAGTCTCTTTGTGCTTGTATATAGCTTTAATGTTGAGCTTGGTTGTCTATTAAAAGGGCAGTTCTACAATTTAATTGTGTACTGCTCACTGTGCCAGGATCACAATACTTTATTAAAAGAATAACTGTTGCTGGACTGATATTTCAAAAATCTATCTCCTGTATTATTACATTTTATTTCTGTCATCTCATAGGTATTTTTCTATCATGGAAAATTGCACATCATCCCACTCCCTCAGAACCCAGGTGAAGTATCATGGTTGCCAGTTAGCAATCCCACCCTCCCTCAAGCTCTGAGCCTACTCGCCACTCATTCTGAAAAGTGCCTGGCAGCAGGGCCAATACGTGAAGCTGTAGACAAACGTATTCACAGGTAACTGGAGGTTGAAGGGTCCCACAGCATAAGGTTGCTTGCCAGCAACCTTGTGGTATAAAAGTGGCAAAGAAAAACTGAGCTAGCTCATTGGAGTTGTGATACCAGAGTAAGAACTCCAATCTGACCACGAGGCTGGAAGGTAGTCTATGATTGTAGGGTTGCATCAACCGGTCTCATAACTCCAGATATGGATGCTGGACAACACCTGCAATCATAATTTTTTTACTCCTTAAAACTTTACCTGACATTTGATACATTCTTCAGTTGCTGTAGTTTTGAGGCACCCAGCTCATTCTGAAGATATTGAAATCTCGAAACGTACTTCAGTAGAATTTGTTTATCATTATAGTGCTGTTTAATATTACATCTGGAGGGGAAAGAAGTTCTTGCTTTGGACGCTCAGTGTATGTCGTTTTTAGTTTGTAGCTGACAAACGTTTAAGTGGACTTTGAACGTGTAACTTATTTTATTTCTGAATAGCATTTCTTTGTCATCCACAGTTTCCCAGGGAAGATTCGAGATAATCAACACCAAGCTTACTGCTATGTGCCAGCAGGTATTGCAGCAGTATTGAAACATCGTCCTGACTTGTTGGCACCTGCTGTTCAGGCTTTTTATCTGCGAGACCCCATTGATCTAAATGCATGTCGCATCTTTAAAATCTTTCAGCCAGATACCCGTGTAATGACTCTGGTAAGGACCTTGCTGGTCAAGCATAAATTGGGGTAGACATTACTAGGAACTAGAACATTAAGGTGTGAGCAGATTTTAATGTAGCTGAAATTTTGATTGTTCGTTTCTGATATACAACTGGGAGAGAGAGAAAGGAGCTAATAAGAATAAAAAGGCAATCCATTGACTCTCTCCATTAAAATGTATTCTTTCAGCATGTCAAAGTTCAGTGTGTTCTCTGAAGACATCATTGTTCTCTCATCAACATGTATGTTCTGCTTTAAAATGAGATACAAATATAGTATTTTCTCAGCAAGTTTATTCTGTGAGACTGGTTCTGCACCAATGTCTGCAGTAGAGATGTTCCATGCTTGTCAGCTGACCTGAACACCGAGTATATATTTAACTCTTCCAATGCTTTGGTTGATAGCAATTAAAATCAGAAATGTTTGCACCTCCTCTTGCTCTGACGGCTAAGTGAGCAGATTCAACACGCTGTGTGGAACCAGGCCATGTAAGATAAAGTGTCCAGGTCCCAGCAAAAGAGGCCCATCATCAGAAGAGAGGTGGAAAAAATAAGAATGGGCGGAGGAACAAAACAAGATCAGTCACTCGCATTGGAAATTTTGCAACATGATGAATGTACTTGATACAGCAGTTACCCTAAGAGATGTGTTTTCTCATGTTTCATTCTTCTCTCTTTTAGGTGACATTTACTAAATGTTTGTACGCCCAATTGCAGCAACAGCGATTCATCCCAGACAGGCGCAGTGGGTATACACTGCCAGCACAATCTGACAAGCACTTTAAAGCACATGAACTGGGCATGAAATTGGTAGGTAATTGAGACAACTTTTTAGAAAAAGTTACCATGATTTTTTAAGAGGCTATCACCACTGAAATGAGCAATTATATCTGCTGAATTGATAGAGCCACTAAATGACTAACGGTGCCCAAAATTGCTCTCCGACATCTCCAATAGCTCTGAAATGTTTAGAAAGCATGTCCAGAAACCAAGGGAAGAGGAATGATATTTTTCCTCCCAGAGAGAAACATACAAATCTGCAGGGCAGAAGTTTCCATCAAGCATTCACCAGCTCACAAAGTATCCTAAAATAAGTTTGAAATAACCATAAAGTAATCTGGTTCTTCCTCCTTTCCATTCATACTTTAATTTTGTTTAAATGCAGCTGTAACCATTTTTGGTGATGGTCAGCTGCTGGATGATTTTCCTCTGATGTGAATTTTAAGGCCAACTATAAATATTTATTGTAAATCGTTTATTTTGCTAGGCCCATGGCTTTGAGATCCTGTGTTCCAAATCTTCACAACCTGTGGCTAAAACAGAGTCTGGAATCAGCACGCAAAGTAACCCCCACTGGAAAGGATTTTTGAGCAGTTTAACAAAGAGTGACTATTTCAAGGTAAGATCTGATGCCTTTTATATTTCTTCAGCAGTGGCGCTACTAGATAGTTGCAGGTAAATGTGTTGGATTAGGTTGATATCCAGTAAACATTGTTCAGGCTCTCTTGTTATCCCCCCCAGTTAAAATTAGTCTCATGTCTGTTTGTGGGACATTGCTGTGCCCAAATTGGCTGCTGCATTCGCCTACAACATACACACTTACATCAGACAACTTTGCAATGTATCCAGTGAAGCTCCTTGAGATGTCTTCTCAAAATGAAAGGCACCACATCAAATGTAAGGATGTAATGAACAGTATCCATTACCAGAAGTGGGGAAGGAAAATGTGATGATCTAAAAGTTTCCAGACAATACAAAGGTGCTACCTACGAAGCAAATGAATTCAAACTCAATGTTAGTGCAGTGTAGAAGAAGCAATACTCTGCATCCAACCTAAGTTAATGTGGTCCTAAGAATTGCATATGTGATTCCTGATTCAGTAAAGCAAGAGCAAAGCAACTTTCATTTCCTGTATCAGTTGTTCAGTTACTGAGTGAACAAGACAATTTTCTACTAATTGAGTGGTGTTTGCTTAACTTTCCTTTCATGGGACATGTTAGCAGTTGACCATCGTGATGGAATTTCAGTGGTCAGTTTTATCGTATGTTGTTGTCCAGTTAACTGAAAGAAATGTAAAAATGTTGGCAAAAGGCAAAAATTAAGGTTTAATAACTATTTGTAATATTCTATTCTTACCACCAGGTAACATTATTATACTATATGTGATAAAATTAAGAACTATCTTATGATTCAAGATTGTACACCCTCTAGTGGTAGGTGACTGCTGAGAAAAACAATCTAGATTTCAGCTATCACCCAACCACTCCCAAGTGTTTTCCAGTGAAGTGGGTGTTAACTGTAATATAGAATTTTTCCTACACTGCTCCAAAATAGATTCCCTCTCCCAAGCCCAGACATGCAGAGCTTAATTATAATGTCTCTGTTGCTAACCTCACTGCAATGAGCTAACTCAGCACAGAACAGAGATCGGTCAGTCAGGCATACAAGCTAATGACACTATGAGGTTGCCTCTTGAGTACAATTTGTGAGCTAGAAGGGGAATGCTTTGAAGGCATTGGAATAGTGATTCGGACATTTACGTAACACTTTTCATGGCTTTAAATCCTAGGGTTTCCTGTACATCTACTAGCGACATAAGTAATAACTCTGATGCATAGAATGACAAGTGCTGCCTTTGTCATGTATTCATCTGATCTACCAGATACTGCAAAGCCAAGCGGTTGCACAGAAAATCCATCCTTAAATATTATGGAATTGTTTTCAAAATATCACTGTTTATACTGCCATCAATCAAGGGTCTTTGTTTTTTGCAAACAGCAAACTATGGCAATGCACAACAGTAAGCACTGATTATCATTGTTTGCCTTAAAGGAGAGAGAAAATGAATTGATCAATAGTTGAAAGTTTCTTTTTATATATGTTTTGGTATTTTAATGTGAGCATGTTGCAAGTTATGTGTTTGTGTCTGACAGGGGGAGCTGGAGGGTTCTGCACATTACAGAGAACTACTCCGAACAGCAGAAATTTATTTCCAACAGTCAGTCGTCAAACCTGAAAGGTACAGTGCCAGGAACACGCATTTATATTCACCGAATGAACCTTTGTACTCTTGGACTATAGCTGTGCTTTTCAACTTCACCTGAACCTGTTAGTTCATGAATGAATTGTGCAGATTACCATGAACAAATTATTTTGATCAAACTAAGTGCACCTTTAAATCACAGGAGTATTACACCAAAAATAAGCATGCAAACATTTCTCCAAAGCTTCGCGTCACATGTTTTCCCTTATGCATCTCAATACACCCACACTTGTACACATATATAGATTATTTACATATATATATAATATTTATTTAATGTTCACTTTGACACACAGACCAAGCAAAAAAATGTTTTATACTTGCCTAGTTACACCTTGAATGGGTCATTGAATTTTCAGGATTCTATCAAATTCCTTCATTGCTAGTGGATATTTGTTTATAAAATTCAATTCTGTTCTTTCCTCCCCTTAGTTCGTCTGCCTTCAACCCAGGGGAGAATATCCTGCATCTTTTGCAAACTCTCTGCTACAGCGCAGAGGAACTAAAGAAAGAAGAAGACAACCTCCCTCCAGAGGATGGTCGGTATATAGTCTTTGAAGTGTTTTGTGTGAATTTGTGTATTTTGCAGGCCAAAGGAATTTTGCTGTGATGAAAATTCTCTTGTACAGTGTCACGTCTAATTTGATAGTTGGAAGTCTAGCATTTTGCAAGTTAAATGAGATGCGTGCTGCAAAATGTAAAGTGTAATTTGAAAGGTTACTAGCATGCCTTTAACCCTATAATAGTAATACTTGCATTTACCCAGCGCTTCATTTCCTTATCTCTGATTGAGCATGAGAAGCTTGTTGACTTACTTAGACTTTCTAATTTGTTTCCCTGCATACTTCCCCTTAAAACAAAACACTCCGAAACCTTGCAACTAACTAAATCTTGCAACTAAAGGTCGAGTGTAAAACAATAATGTGCGGTTCAGACATATTGTATGTAACTCTTTGTCCCAACCTATGAGATTTGTAATTACATGCAGTTTGAACTTGAAATCTTCGTTTGACAAGCTACAATGGCAATTATACATGAATATTAACTTCATTCTGCCCCAAACACAAGCACATACACATACTTCTCACTTATAGAAAAATACAACAGAAGGAACTAGATCTTAAACTGACAAAGGTAAACAATGTAGCTTCTTGCATGGGCAGAAATCTCTTGAATTTTATGAGCGTCAAAATCTGTTCCTCAATTTTTAAAACCTCAATTTTTAAGATAAATAGGATAAGCAGATGTCTTTCCACATATCCTGACTTGACAAAAATGTTCTACTATCTTTACTGCTTCTTCTGCAAAAATACTTATGTAGTTTCTCAAAGCAGTGAAACTAATTTCCACAAAGCTGTGAAGTATAAGTTAATTGGGATGTGTTTCTGGTATTATTAGTCAATGCTTGACAGGAACACTGCACACATCTGGGACTGGAACAGATTGCAAGGTTAACATTGAGCAGAGTTCTATCTTGAATCGGGCCCTTATTACAGTGCAGTAATATTTTTAGATGGAGTTCAGTGTAAGATATGAATATAGTCTTACGTTTAAAAGATTTTTGTGTTAGTCAAAGAAGGTGAGGGAGTTCGCTCAGTGCTTTTATGATTGAGAGGGACTTACATGGACATGTGGACATGAAACAAATCTTACTCTGAGGTTACGTGCTGTCCCCTCACGTTCCCATGATCAGTGAGAGATTCTGGATAAGTAGTTTTCCCAAAGGGTCACTCATAACTTTGGAATACTGTCCTTCAGCCCCTCCTTAACCCTCTCTCCCGCCTTAAGACCTTCCATTTCAACAGTGCTTATGGTTACCTACCAGCCACCCCACCCAGCTCGGAGTCAGGCTACGCCATTGTTAAGCACCCTGAGACGCTGCCCTGTTTGGAGGGTGTTATATAAGTGCAAGTTGTTATTGTTTTATGCGTTTCAACCTACTTTGGATTCATCTTTGTCTAGATAACAGCTGGCTGGTAATTTCACCAGAGGAGCTTGATCATATGCTAGAGGAGGCTTCTGGGAAGAAACTGCTGAATTCTGTCAGC
The DNA here is from genome assembly GCF_018977255.1 of Callorhinchus milii. Classification (NCBI taxonomy): domain Eukaryota; kingdom Metazoa; phylum Chordata; class Chondrichthyes; order Chimaeriformes; family Callorhinchidae; genus Callorhinchus; species Callorhinchus milii. Next base: position 15,379,293 of record NW_024704748.1, on the reverse strand, counting down.
CCAGAGGAGTGCTATGATTTGCAGGAGGTCACAGAAAGCATGAAGGCTTTTGTATCAAAAGTATCCACGCATGAAGGTGCAGAACTGCCATGGTATGAAGTTCAGATTTTCAAACAATTTTCAGTTTGACAGGTTAGATACATGTTTGACTAGAGTCATATATCTTTGGTCCTTTGCTTTGTCCATATCTGAGAAATACCAGGATGTGGAAGATGGAATTACTGAATCTGCTCCTTACAGACTCATCCTTTCTTTGAATTAGTTATAATGTTTTTAAAACACACAAAAAACAGCACAGCATTTCTGGTGCCTTCTTCTGAGATTATTTGCTCACTGTCCATTCAGTTGATGATAAACCCAGAAGTTAGAAGAGTTTCTGAGATATTGAGATATTGAAGATAACTATTCATTAGACTTGTAATGACCTGACCTAAACGTGAAAGGCAAGGGATTATGAAGGGTATAATGAATGCCGAGGAAAACCAGACCATTGCGGCATCTTTCACATTTTTTTTATCTTTATCTGTCAGTCTGGCTCCTTGTGGAAAAGCACATTCCTTCATAAGGCTTGCCATACAACAGATAAGATAGCATAATTTCTGTTTTATAAAAAAATGTAAATGTTTCCCAGAAGTATCCTGTATTCAAATACAGGGCAGACGAGCATCTTTTTCCCTGGTCTTTATCAGACTTTTGCGCCCCTTGTTGGAAAATTTGTAACTTGTTCTCTTCTCCTTGGGCAGTGAAATACTTCTACTCATTCCCTTCAAACAGACTAGTTGGAATCTGGATGTTAGTAAAATATATGAGAGGTTTTGTGAGGTGGAAACACAGCCTGCTGGTACACGGCTCTGCTCTGCCAGGGGACACCTACACACTCTTGTTAAATAAGGCAGCTCGCTGTGTTTATTAAGTATATACCAGAACAGTTGCAGCTTCAGTATTTAGTTTTGGCTCAGTTAGCCAATGTACCCAAGACAGGAGTGGAGTGTCATGCTACACTTGGTGTAAGAGTCCCGATTAGTGAGAGAATAATCACCCAGGATTCTCACTCCTGGTCACCATCTAAGCATGCATGCTAAAGGTGCTTGTGTGCAAAAAAAATGTGAAATCCTATCATGGAATAGGTCCATACTTAAGCTGAAGCACAGCCTCTGTGCCCTTAGTTCTGTCTTTACATAATTTAGGAAGAAACATTATTAATGGTACATTACATTTTTTTCATTTTTTGGTGTCTCATATGTGATAAAGTTGCTTCCACTTTTAACTTTTTTGTCTTTTTTCAATGTTCCTTCAGGTCTTCATCTGCTAGTCAAGTCCAATTTGACGTGAACACCTTTACCAGTGCCTTAGAAAAGATTCTCAGTAGGTTTTTGTGTTAGTGCTGGGCTTATGGTGTATAACAGTTTGCTGTTCAGATTACTTCAAATGGAATTTTACTGTTCAGTCTAAAATAATTAGCATATAGTGGCACAGGGGATTGTTGTGAAAATTTGCAGGTAAGAATACCTTGAGTGATGAAAAGTCATGAAATACTGCTTTGTATCATGCATTTAAAGAATGTTTTGCAATGTGATTTGTTGTATTTCAAATATACTTTGATTAAAATCTCCAGCAAAATGTTCAACACAAATTGGGACTACAGCAGTTACTGAAATGCCAAACTAGAGCTTGGACTACCAATCTTTCCAAATGTGTCCATTTTCAACTACGTGTTTGGGTGCCGAGAAAGGAAAGACTGTCTTGTAACACCACTTGTTAGCTGAGAGAAGTTTATTTGTGATCAGTGGAAGAGTGATGGCAATTGTGGAAAAGTCCCTTGGACTTTGGGTGAAGAAATTAAAGTCATAGATATCTTTTGCTTTTAACTTGATCTCAATGCAATAAGCGCTAGTCCGTAAAACATTGCCAGATTATTTTCCAGGAAGTTTCAATAATTAAACCAGTAATTAGGGTAATTAAACTACAAGTGCATTTATTTCCAGTAAAAGCAACTGTTGTTGACATGAACTAATTATAACTTACCTAACATGACAAGCCACTTGGGGTACACACATTAGTCACCTCCCTGCCTCTGACATGATTTTTGAAAATTAAAACCCGCACTCTTGTCTTTGGTTATAGGTGTGGAATCAGACGATTGTGATTCTGATGATATAGATGATGATGATGATTTCTTCGACGCTGAGTCTTACACTGATGAGAGAATGCAGGAAGGGGAGCCGTCAACCACAGAGACTCTTGAGAACCTTCGTGACTACATGAAACAGATGGACTTGGAGCTTGCAAGTACCAACATTGGCAAAAGCTTTACCAAGGTGACGGAAGAAGTACGTTCTCTGCACGATTGGTTCCTCACTGTATTTAGATTCTCACAAGAGAACATATATGACTGACAGTTCAATTTCATGTTTGGGTTACTGAAGTGCTCTACTGGGGGACTGCTGCAATGGTGGAGATGCGATCCCTCAAAAGAGACATTAAAAACAACTATGGGTTCATGTGGAGGTAAAGATCCTATGCCTCTTCTGTCCTCAGGAAAGCAGGCATGCTACTGTTAATCTAAGCAAATGCATGTAAAATCTGCACTTTTTTAACACTTAGCCGAAAAAAACGAAATTCAATTTCTAACAACGCAAATAAGGAAAGGCTGCTACATTCTTAAAAAATACTGTTTCTCTGTTGATATAGTTTTGAGTCCTCCATGGGAATTGTAGTTATTCTTCAAAATTGGGAGAAACATCATCACTACGTGGGAGTTTAAGAATCGGGAATATTTCTCTGTACACTTGTTGCACTAAATCATTATATTAATTTATAATAATCTGCATTTGGTGTAGTGCTTTTCATGTCAGGAGGGTGACTGAAAGCACTTCACGTGATTTTCTGTAGTATGTAGTGACTGTATTTGTAGTCGAATGTGGCAGTCCATTTGTACATAGCAATGACCCACAAACAGCTATTTAAGTGAATGACCAATTTGAGGGATTGTTGGCCGGACACTGAGATGTTTACCATCCTTTTGAACAGGCAGTCAAGACCTTGGTGAGTTCTACCACTGAGCCAGGCTGACACGTATTTAATGTAGATTTCTATTTAATCCTCCCACAGACTGGTTCAGACAGATCGAAAACCATTGTAGAAGCAGGCAATGAATCAGAGACCGAGTCAGAAAGGAATGTGGAGACTCACCCTGTAGATGTGGACTTGAATCTGGTGCAGAATCTGCTTCAGTCTTACAGCTCACAAACCGGCCTGGCTGGTCCCGCTTCCAACATTCTGCAGAGCATGGGTGTGCGGCTTCCGGATAACCAGGAGAATTGAAGCTCGTACTAGAAACTGTTATTGTGAAGCCTCAGCAATGAACACTTACCAGTGTCTCAATCCCTATCGCTGACTTCAAAATGTGCAGTTACATTCTAACTCGTCGGTGAAGTCTCGAAGGATGTTTATGACGATCAAAAAGTGAGATTTGTCATGGACTAGAGTGGACGTGCAGTGGACTAATTCATGTGGAATCAATGATCCTGTATACTCTGTATATAGTAAAAATAAGTTTTTGAGTAAAACCTTCAAATTATTTTCAAGACTAAGTAAATGTCTGTGGACATTCAAAATGGCAAATGAACAACAACAAATTCCTTTTATATAACGCCTTACTCATCGGGAGACGTCTCAAGGCTCTGGACAGTCAAGTGTTTGAACAAATGAGAAATACAGTATTGGGAGTCGATGGTAGATTTAGAGGGTATGGAATGAAGTAGATTATCAAGTCCATCAGAGCAATGCTCCTTATTAACATTTATAGAGTGAAAATTATGCATTCCATAATTTGATTTGTACATAATTTTACACTACCATGATAAAACTCATAAAATGTATTTTTAATATTCACTAATTTGGGCAAAATAATTGAGGATATGAGATCAGTGTGGTGGCTCCAGGATGATACGTTATGGTGGGAAGATGCAGATTTCAGTGCTGTATTTCTGCACCTGGTGAATTGAATTTCACTGTTGTGTGAGGTAAAAGAGGAAGCTAGATTGTTCCCCAAGGGGAGTGAGTCATCCTGGGCAATTCACAAGTGGATTATTCGTTGTTCCACAAATGGAAACATCTATCATATTTCATACCTGGTCTTGGCAACTTTTCAGATAAAGCATTTTTATTGCTTCAAGTATGCAATAGTCATTAGAAAATCATGCCCAGATTTGTCAACGTCCACAAGCTACATATAAATGAAATAAATTAATTTATCATAATTGTATTCAAACTGATTGGTAAAAGAGGTTTGTAAAGGTGTGTTTGTAAATAGAATCATTAGGACACCATACCACTAGAAAACTGGCTTTTATTTCCACTGAATTTTCCAATTAAAGTTGTCCTTAAATAACTTAACGTGTAATGTCACAACATAGTAAAATTTCCCATTGAATTTATTATCACAGCTAGGGCAGCAATTTGAGTTGGTAAGATTGGTCTCACAACTGTCAAGTGGAGAAATCAGCAAGGGCTCCCACTCCTGACCTGCTATACAAAAATTCCTGCTGGAAGGTGTGCACGTGTGGACGTCAGATGAATACATGATCGGACTTGGCTGTGTCTTCCCCCCCCACTCCCCCCACCCACCGTCCCCTACCTCCCCCCCCCACAGGATATTGGCCAGGATATTGGGGGAACTTCAGTTTAATGTCTCATCTGAAGGACAGCACCTTCAACAATGAAGCACTCTCCAACATTGGTTTGGAGTGTCAGCCTAGACTGTGAGCCACTTGGGCAACATACTGGAGGATATTGAAATCCTGTGTCCATGGAACGACACATCCAGTTGAAGTAGATCAAGGAGTCCAACATTTTCAGGAATGAGGAAGGAGATTGGCATATAAATAACATGTCTGCCAACAGCTCTGTGCAATGTTAATGCACCAGTGCTAAATTAACCATAGAGACAAAATGTTTGTTCAGTTGCAAAAACTAAACAGACAATAATTGTGGCAAGGAGAAGGGTGTAGACCTTTGTAGGGCTGGGGCTCTAGGAGCCCTTTCTGAACACTTCATTACATTCCAAAATTTGGGATGCATAATTTTTAGATAAGGATTCCTTCTGTCTCTTTTCTTAATGGTTTGTCTCTAGAGTCCTGGTACATATAGGTGCCTAGTCCACCAGCACTGATGAGAACGCTGATGAGAAGTGGCACTGATGAAGTCATTCTTTGATGTGTTGCTATGGTTTTCAGAGTCATTACATTTATCTTTGCAACCTCCATCATGTTTGCCATCAACGCTGATTTCAGCAAGGCACACAGATAAATGAAGAAATTCAGTAAACATCCCAACACTAATACCAAGGCGAAATATCCTAGAAAGATTAAGCTGTTCCAGCTGCCTGACGGGAAGATCTGAGAGGAATCTGGATGGAGAACACAGTACAGAAAGAGCATTGGACAGCTGTTGATGGTACAGATGTAGTAAATGTCCATAGCTGATTTCTCACAATCTTCACCAATCTTCTGAATCAAAGTGAGGTATGTGCTTTCAAACATGATGCTTATAAATCCATACAGACACACAATACCTTTGAGGTCGAAGTATTCCAGCCCTAAGGAGGAACACAATTAGTAAAACTGTCAGTTTAGAATATGCCGTAAAACATGGGCAAGAAGTAAGCATTTCAAATTAAAGTCTCTGTCTGGATGTTTGGTTCTTGCAATATAATTCCAGCATTTAAAAATACTATTGTGCCTAAATATCTGTTACACTGTCTTTTTTATCAATCCCATGTCCACCTTTTGCCCCATATTCCTCAATGTTTTTATTGTTCAGGTATGTATCCATGTCTTCGACAGGTCAAATAAAGCTGTTGTGTGTCTCACATTGCAATCACTTGCAATATTCTATTTTGACAGCTGGCTTACTTTTATAATTCAAATGTGAATACATTATATTAATATCCTGTAATTTTACGTAGATGACAAGCATAAATTTCCAATTAGAACAGGAATTAACAAATGATTGTTGACAGAATTTCTATATCATTAAATCCAGTTGTATTTTGCAAAGCAATTGCGAAAGTCATTATATTGTCTAAATTATTACTTTTTTTGTTAATAAAGGTGTGAGGTCAGCATTTTTAAAAACACAACTTTTTATAGTTTTTTCATGCTGCACTTCACTGAGGAGTTGCTGGATACTGTATGTCTACAAAATACACAGTCACTACACTTTACTGCATATCATGTGAAGTACTTTGAGACATACTGCCAGCGTCAAAATACTATATAAAACACAAAGGGTTATTATTATTATTACTTCTGAAAACTTATATTTAAATTTATGATTTAAAAAGTATAAGTGCTGCCATGAATTTTATGGCCATATTTAACAGTCTATAGACAACTTTGTCACATAGTCTTACCTGAAAGAACTGAACATATTGTGACCAGTAATATCAAGAAGAATCTACTGCAGGATGTTCTTTTTCTCAAGTTACAAGTTGCTGTCAGTGCTAAACTAGCCAAAGGTGTAAACCGTCTGATGAACATGAAGATTTTCAAATTGGAACTGCTCACAGCCCAAAGGGTTAAGACAGAGTGAAAGCTGAAACAGATGGAAGGTATCAGCAGCTTCTCTCCAGTCTCCAGTAAATAGGGCTGGATCTTCAGCAATCTGAAACACCTCAGCAATTCCAGCACCAGAATGGTTAACAGTGCCTGCCAGAAAAACAACAAAAGCACACACTTTTAATAAGCAATCCTGTTAACATAAAACAAAAACAGAAGTCGCTGGGAACACTCAGCAAGTCAGGCAGCACCTAAGCAGAAAGGAACGTGAACCAACGTTTCGGGTCCATGACCCTTCAACCGTTCTGACGAAGGTTCGTGGCCCCAAATGTTGACTCACTTTCCTTTCTCCATAGAGGCTGCCTGACCTGCTGAGTGTTCCCAGCGACTTCCGTTTTTGTTTCAGATTTCCAGCATCTGCAGTATATTGTGTCCTGTTAACACAAATCTGTTACCTTTTCATTCTGGAGAGTATTGAGCATGATCCCCACTATCACAGATAGCCAATGAGGAATGATTAGATAAGCTTGGGCTTTTCAGCTTTGAAAAAATACATTTCAGAAGGGATCCTATAAATGTGTATAAGATGCTTAATAGGTAAGAAGAAATAAAAGACTCAAACAATACTTTCAGATGTGCCAAGGTAGCAGTACAAAGAGGCTACAGATACAGGTCTGTGAAGGATACGTTTAGGACTTATTTACTCATTGGAAATCAACAACATCAAATTACCAAGAACAGTGGTGAGGCCAGAATATTAGACGCATTAAGGAAACCGCCTGATGCTCTAATTGGAAGACAGTTTCTGGAAGATTGGGATCAAATGAACATATGGGGGCGCTGGGGTAATTCTTGGTTCCTTTTGTACTTTCTGCAGTTGTTCATTATCCAGATGGTGAGTCCCGTTAAACATGATCTCTGTACATTCATTAGAATTAATGAGTGCTATATGATGCATTGTAGATTCTTGACACATCCCTGACACAACAGCTGTACAGTGCTCCTTAGAAGCAGCTTCTGTGTTTTGTCCCTTTCTACCATAAATGCATTCTCATAGGAATGTATTGCATTCTTATACTCTCAACCTGTGGTGTAACTTAATGCTTTACCATTAATATGTATATTATGATATGCAAAAGTAATTCGGTAGAATTCTTGTGCGGGATGTTGGTGAGGCGACTAATTCTATCTCATTTGCCTCATTGCCTCTGTGTTGTTGTGGTTACCCTTATGCCAAACTGTAAAACCACCCGACTTCAAAGTCCACTCGACTATTGATTTTCGTGGCAAACATCTTCCTCGGCGAAAAAATGTTGGCCAACAATTCTGCAGGTTCCCGGGTGTGTTTCCAAGGTCAGATCGCACTCGGGGGCGAGAAACAGTAACCCGTTTAAGATTTAAAAATGCAGCCACGTCCAGAAATAGGTGGTCCCTCCTCAGCTCGCAGTCAGCGACTTGCGAGTGGGAGGGGGTTGTTTCGTATTGTTATGGCTTGTGTTTAGATGTAAGAGCGCCTTATCGCGGGGTGGAGAGACGGATCAAATCCCTCGCAGAGCGTATGGCATATTTCGAGAGGCTTGGACTGTGCACAGTGTTTCGGTGGGCGGGCGGCGAGACGCAAGTGCACAGGAAAAGCTGCAGAAGAGCGAGCGAGAGGGCGAGTGAGTCCAGTTAGTTAGTTAGTTAGTTAGTCAGTCGGTCAGTTAGTTGGTTTAGTTGGTTGTCTCGGGTTCCCCAGTTTGCAGGGAGGGTGGTGGTGTGGTGGTGCGGGGGTGTGGGTGTGGGGGTTTGATGGTGTGGGGGTGTTGGGTTTGTGTTGGGGTGTGGGTGGGGGGGGTGTTGGGGAGGGTGGGGTGTGGGGGTGTGGGGAGGGTGGCGGGTGTGGGGTGGGGTGGGGGTGTGGTGGTGTTGGGGAGGGTGGGGTGTGGGGGTGGGGGGTGTGGTGATGTTGGGGAGGGTGGGGGTGTTTGGGGAGGGTGGGGCGGTTTGATGGTGTGGGGGTGTTGGGTGGTGTGGGGGTGTTGGGGTGTGGGTGTGGGGGTGTGTTGGGGAGGGTGGGGCGTTGGGTGTGGGGAGGGTGGGGTGTTGGGGTGTGGGTGTTGGGGTGTGGGGAGGGTGGGGGTGTTGGGGTGCGGGGAGGGTGGGGGTGTTTGGGGAGGGTGGGGGCGGTTTGATGGTGTGGGGCTGTTGGGTGGTGTGGGGTGTTGGGGTGTGGGTGTGGGGGTGTGTTGGGGAGGGTGGGGGTGTTGGGGTGTGGGGAGGGTGGGGGTGTGGGTGTGTGGGGGTGTGTTGGGGAGGGTGGGGGGTGTGGGGGTGTTGGGGTGTGGGTGGGGGAGTGGGAAGGGTGGGGGTGTGGGGGTGTGTTGGGGAGGGTGGGGGTGTGGGTGTGTTGGGATGGTGGTGGTGTGTTGGGGAGGGTGGGGTGTGGGGAGGGTGTTGGGGAGGGTGGGGTGTGTTGGGGTGGGGTGTGTTGGGGGGAGGGTGGGGGTGTGGGGTGTGGGGAGGGTGGGGTGTTGGGGTGGGGGTGTGTTGGGGAGGGTGTGGGGGTGTGGGGTGTGGGGAGGGTGGGGTGTTGGGGTGGGGTGTGTTGGGGAGGGTGTGGGGGTGTGGGGTGTGGGGAGGGTGGGGGTGTGGGGAGGGTGGGGTGTTGGGGTGGGGGTGTGTTGGGGAGGGTGTGGGGTGTGGGGAGGGTGGGGTGTTGGGGAGGGTGGGGGTGTTGGGAGGGTGGGGGTGTGGGTGTGTTGGGGAGGGTGGGGGTGTTGGGGAGGGTGGGGGTGTTGGGGGGGGTGTGTTGGGAGGGGGTGGGGGTGGGGTGTTGGGGAGGGTGGGGGTGTTGGGGTGGGGGTGTTGGGGAGGGTGTGGGGGTGGGGGGGGGTGGGGTGTTGGGTGGGGGTGGTTGGGGTGTGTTGGGGGGTGGGGGGTGGGTGTGTTGGGTGGGGGTGTGTGGGGGAGGGGGTGGGGGGTGGGGGTAGAGCTGCTGACCTGGCTGAGTGCGATGAAGGCCGGGAAGGTGAAGCGGTATTGAATGATGAAGACGCTGTTGATGAATTCCAGTGACCCGGAGCACAGCGCGTAGACGGCGGTGGCGGCGACCAGCGACCAACCGCGCAGGAGTCGCTGGGGGACGGTCAGGGACACGGGCATCGCCGCCATCCTTCTGCTTCAGCTCGGAGGGGAGGGAGGGAGGGAGGGAGGGAGGGAAGGGGTGGAGAGTGCACACGCTCTTGGAGCTGCCGCCCCGTCGGTCTGTGGATAAAACATTAACTTTACAATGCAATCAGCCTGAGCCCAGAGGTAAAGGGCACCTGTCAGCCCGACAGCGGCCACTCGGGGCTGTCAGTCTGTGCCACAGACCTTTTTTTCTCACATCTGTTTACCCCCCAGTTTAAGGGGCTTTTATTTATTTATTCATTTATGTGTTTGTTTTCTTTTTGCAACCCCACCCCCACCCCCACACCCACACACACACACACACACCACCACCACCACCACCACCAAAAAAATTTTCAATTTAAATGCGTTTTAGTGTGTGTGTGTGTTTTTTTTTGCAAATTCGATGCAATTGAATTCCTTTTGAGAGTTCAAGGTCTTCCTTTTTTTGGGGGGTGGGTGGGGGGTGTTGGTGGGGGAGGACATCACACATCAATGTCCCCACGCCGTTGTTTAGGGTACAGATTTCAAAGGTCACTAAGCTTGACGGTGTGTTCAGGTTGAATAGACGTACACAATTGATGTTAAGTTATGCTTGTGACTGCACCTCTCTCTCTCTCTCTCTCTCTCTGCTGCAGAGAATTCGCTCCCTAACAGCACAAAAAGTGCACATGCAAGCAAGGCACATAAGGTTGAAATGTACACGAGAAAGGAGGCCGATGCTGACACTTTGCAACTCAATTTGCACAAGGAGCTCAATACCAGCTGATCCCACCTGATTCGATCAGTTTGCAATGCTGCATTCATCTCTGTGTTACACATCCCATGGAATTGAACGCATTGCACTCTTGAGGCTTCCAGGATTAACCATCCAACCCATTGCTCAATATTAACATTTATTTTCCACTGAACATTTAACTTCATTGAACACGTTTCCAAATTAGGAACCGCAAATTTATTCAGCCATTCATAAGATTCCTTGATTGTGATATTCCATCAGATACCCTACCTGATAATATTGCTGGAGCAGTAGTGACCAGGACAAGTGGACACACTTTCCACTCTGTTGGCACTGACTTGCTTCACTTACCGTCCTACTATCGGTGATGGTGCTTTTCACCTTTTTGCCCCACTCCCTGGAACTCCATCCCTGAATTCCTACACCTTGCCCCTTCACTAGCCTCCTTCAAGGTTCATCTCTAGCCCTTCCTCTTTCACTTGGCCTTTGATCATCTTTCCATCCCCTCCCCAGCTTGGGTGCAAACCCTTGATTGTCCAGCGCCTTCGGACATCCTCCCAATGTGACAGATGCTATATAAATGCAATTTGCTGCTGTTGTTTTATTCTGAAAAACTCCCAACTTTCTTGTTCCCTATCAGACAGGACAGTGATTTGGCTCAGGAATCCTTGCTCAGCTTGTATGATGCAGAGATCTGTAATCTTTAATTTACTGTATTTTTCTTTTGGTACATAACAATGTTGAATGTTGTAATTAAGGTACAGTGGGGTGGGGGGGGGATAAGATACAGCAGCAAAACATTTCGTAATTAAACAGCATATTAGGGTGGGACCAGGCAGTTATTGTGACTCCCACATTTATAACAGAAATAACTTCTTACATTGTTGACATAGTTCAAATAAGCTGGTTCACAGGCTGTGAATAGGAATCATTTTGAATGCCTGGTGTAGACATAAGTTTATTATTAATGCATGTTATCTTTCTGATGCTGGTATTCATTCAAATACAAGTGTCAGGTGATTCAGTCCGTGTTTGGCTTTTTAAATTATTCTTCATTCTGTAAGGTGACAAATTACATATAAAGTCACACATTTACCACTCCTAGAGCCAAGATTATGAAATGAGAATCAATGTAGACTGTAGAGTGTACTATGACAAGGATAGAACAGGTAAAATTTAGATTTTTCTTTTCCCTGTGGTGTAGACCTGTGTTGCTTACTGCCACCCACAGCACTAATACTATTCTAGATCTAGACTATTCTGATCACCACTGTCCTGATCACTACTGCTCCAGCAATATTGTTAGGTTGGTGTATCTAATGGAATATCATCACTCAATCCTCGAGGATTCTTATGAATGGCTGAATGCCTGTGTGGTTCCTGATTTGCATTTCTCAAGCAGCTGTCAACTACAAGGAAAAGCTGTTTCGCAAGAGATAATTTAGATTGCATCAAGAGTTTGAAACAGCTAACTTTGACAATGGATATAGCTCTAATGGAAGCTGACTTTTTCAATTCAACCGGCTATGAATGGGATAGTGGAAAATTTATGGATTGCAAGTGGGGGGGAAGATGAACAAAGGCACGGTCAAAGAGAAAGGTTTTGAGATGGATCTTGGAGGATGCTAGGGAAGGGGCAAGGCTAAGGAATTCAGGGACAGAGTTCCAAAGAGTGAGGAATTTTCGATCGTCAATCTTTTGGATTAGTACAAATTGAAGGGCCTACACAGATAAAACTGCATTATTCACCAGTGTTTGCAGTGTTCCTTTGGTATTTAGGAATTCCAGGCTGAACTATAGAGAAGCAAAGTTTGCGTTAAGTCTTTTCACCTTTACAACAAAATTACATTTCTATAGTGCCTTTCATGTCGGGAGGCCATCCCAAGGCATTGGACAATCAGTGTCTCAGATCCAAGCTGGGGGTCAGGATCGGGGAGGGTGGAGGGCAGTGGAGGGGAAGAAGGGTGACTGAAGGTACGGGCAAAGAGCAGGGTCTTGAGACAGGTCTTTAAAGAGGCAAGGGAGGGGGCGAGGCAGAGGGACTGCGGGATGGAATTCCAGAGGGCGGGGGCAGAGTGGCTGAAAGCCCACCCACCAATGGTGAGGCGGGCGAGGCAGGGGACATGAAGCAGTATGGAGCTCACTGAGCGGAGGGAACATGCAGGTTGGTAGGGCGTTAGGAAGTCCCAGATATATGGGGTAGCAAGGCCAGAGGGCTTTGAAATTGAGAACCAGGATCTTGAACTATATCCTTTGTGTGATGGGAAGCCAGTGGAGTCGGGCGAGGATGGGGGCGATAGGGTCACAGAGCCTGGTGCGGGAGAGGACACGGGCTGCAGAGTTCTGGATGATCTGCAGCCTATGGAGGGAGGAGTTGGGGACTGACAAGTAGGGAGTTTACATATTCAAAGCTGGATGAATGCGTGTATGAGGATCTTGGCAGCCTGCAGTGTGAGATAGTGGCGGAGCCGGGCAATGGTGCTGAGGTGGGGGAAGGCAGAATGGGGTGTAAAGGACTAAATTTAGTCCTTTATATGAACTGCAAATTTGATTCTTGGAACTCTGATTCACTGAATATGCTATTAGCATTGAACTGAGCATAGATCTGTTTGAAATTATCTGTTTGAAGTGATCTGTAGCTGGAATGCAGTTATGAATCTTTACTTTGCCAAAGTTTAACTACTGAGATAATTTTATTCAGACTATCTAGTGAAAAAATATTCAGAGTAAAATAGACAACTTACATTAATATAGCCCCCTTCAAGCAGAATAGCGTCTCAGAGCACTTAACAGTGGCAGAGCTTGACACTGAGCCAGGAGCAGTGACCAAAGGCAGGGTAAATGAAGAAGGTGTGATCTGAAGACGACAAGAGGAGGCAAGGTGGAAGGATTGAGGCAGAGAGTTCCATAGCTTTGGGGCGTAGAAAGCACAGCCGCCAATGGTTGAGCGGAGGGAATGAGCAATGTGTAGTTGGCCGGAGCCAGTTGAGCAAAGGTGGCTGGTAATGGAGTGGGGTGTAAGCATGTCAGAGGTAGGTAGGTGCCATGAAGTGACATATTTTATTGATTAGTTAAAATGTCATTCATCTTACTAAATATTATCCATTATTATTATTATCATGGTGACAATATTGCCAACTGGCTCTTGCATAATCAGAGGTTGGAGAATTGTTATAAATCCCAGGCGGCAAAATAGAGGAGCAAATGTTAAACATGCAATATGCCTTCAAAAATTATTTTGGCTTCAAATGGTAAAATATATGAAATAAAATATTCAACAAGAGCAATTTTGCAATTACTCACTACATGAACTGTCACAGTGGCACAGTAACCTGGGGCACCAATGTTTAGCAGCACGGAACAGTGATCTCCCAACTGTGCTTGCTTTCATATCTCAATTGTGCTGCCCAAGCCGGGGGAAAAATTAAAGTTATATTCTTCACTTAAATATTTCAGTCATTTCTTTTTAATACAGTAATCTAAGTATTTAATTCTTAATACAGTACAATAATCTACATGTTTAATTCTTAAATGATACAGTGAAATCTGAATGGATCCTGATCATCCTATGAACCAGACATGTAGAGTAAACCCTGGCATGGACTGGTTGAACCGAAAGGTGCTTTTTTAAATTGAATACTGTATGATAGAAATTTGCGTATATTTTGACATTCCATACCATACTTTTGTAGGGAGATTCCCTGTTACACATTTTAACTTGTATTGAACAAGATAAATAGCATTCAATCTTGGAAAAATATAAAGCAACTGCACTGCTTATTGAGTCATACCTTCGAGAAAGGGCAAGGCCTCAACATTTTCAAAGCTTATTTTTTAAGCCCTAAGGGGAACATTTAGCAACAAATGCAGGATCCCTGTGTAATATCAAAAGAGACAGGGAAATCAGAGATCAAGGCAGTGACAAGCATGGACTACAATGTGTGCTTTGGAGGCCTGAGGATATTGAGGTTCAGAGGCACAGCGGATATTCAGAAATGTAGTGGTCTCGTTTTACAACAAGAGGAACCCATTTAAAATACTGCTCTACAAGACAATTTGCAATCCTAGAATATCTGTGTACAAAACAATTAATGTGCACAATGCCATTAATTGTTGTTTTTTCAGATTTCAGCATAATTGCTTCTGTTGGGTCCATTCTTTAATCAGTTGATGTGCTATTGTCCATGGTGGTGGGATCCAAAATGGTATGGTTCCCATTTCATTTTTGCTAGGCATCCTTTCACGCCTTAAGGCTTCTGCCAACTCCTCTGCACCAAACCAACGAGCATCTTCAAGCTCAAACTGGTTCAGGGTAATCTGCAACCACAAGAAAATGCACTTTACACCAGTAATTTGCATTTTATATAGTGCCCTTCAAGTAGGGTAACATCTTGGGAGTGCTGTATAAAGGCAGGGCTCAGACCGTGAGCAAGGGAGAAGGTAGAAATGTATCCTGCACATGGAACAGAATAGAGTGTGTGTATCCCAACTTGTAGGAATTAATATGGAAAATATAAGAACAGCTCTCACTCACTATCACTAATCTGCAGGAAATGAAGGGCTTTGCTCCAAACAGAGCAAGTATTGAGCTGAGACTGGGAGCCCAGGGGAATAGAAAGATAACTGAAAGCACAAGCCAAGACTATATTAACTAATGTCATTTATTCTGCCACTCAGTCTATGAAATAAGAATATTTTACCATAAGTTTATATCAGGCCACCATGTATATGATGATTCATTGTTACTTTCAGAATCAAATCATTGTCAAAGCCAAAGAGTGCACCATAAATGCTGCTTCATTAATACACATGTACATTTTCTCTGCTTTCCACCTCTCTGATTTTTTTACCTTGATCTGGCCTGGCTGCACCATAGCATGAGATGCAATCATCAGCGAACTATTGGGAAAGGGCCAGTGCTGAGATGCAGCATATTTAGAGGAGGATACCTCCAAACCGACCTCTTCTGCCACCTCCCGGTGCACGGCTTGCTCCACGGTTTCCCCTGCATGTAAAAAAAAGGTTTTAAAACATCGGTATTCTGAGCGTCCAGTCCAGAAAATTGTACAGCAAGTCAACCAAAACCACATTCATATACCTGCAAATGTCTTGATACAGAATACCACTGGCAGAAGCATACAAACCGGTTACTTGCATACCCTCTTGACCAAGCAACGTTATGCAGAATGAAAAAGGAATGTAAAACTGTAACTTTGACGCATTTTACCATCCACAGTCTTTCTGACCTCTTTTTAAACATCTCCCGTCTGCTTTTATTTCTGTCTGGAATGTGTGTTTTCTTTAGAGGCTGAATCTCCCAGATGGGAAGTTTCCTATTCAACCAAGTCATTAGAGGGTGAAATTAAGCCACCCAGCACCTCTCACCAACAGCGACAGACATCCTGAGCTTCTCTCAGACATCTCCTTGGAGATATGCACCATAACTCTGTCCCAAGAAAGGAGGATGTCTCGAGAAACCCGAGCAAATCATACAAAGTACAGACCAAACGGGCTAGGAAGAAACGTGCATCCTGACAAGCAAATTTCACAGTGGAATGAAATCCCTTACCTTATATCTGGAAAATTTTCCATAGAACAGTCTCAGGTGAATTTTATTAGCTCTCACTTATAAGAAAAGGCTGATTACCAATGTCACAGAATCCAGCCAGTGCACTGTACATCCCAGAAGGAAATGCTTCCTGACGTGCTAGGAGGCACCGAGTTCCATCTGACACCAATGTGATAATCACTGGAGACATCTGTCACGTTGATAAAGAAATACAAGAAAATACTAGGAAGATACAGATAAATATATTCATATTGAGCACAACAATTGCAAGGATATGTGCACGTATTCACAAGGATAAACATACCATACATAAGCAGCAACACAAGCAACTATATTATACATGTGGACACATGCTCTTAAGCGTGAAATCCTTATGAGTAAATATACTATTCATTGAGGAGGAACGCTAACACATGAAAAGATTACACATGAAGCGTTGTGGACACACACTGGATATACTCAGGGAAGAGGAAGAATAGGAGAAAAATGTAATGTACTCACACAAAGAAAGCAACATGCAAGAATGCAAAATATGGGGCCATTATCCTATACCAAGCAGAACATGATAATTAAAGTCCACTGGACTGAACATCACTTTTAAAAAGGTTTTTTTTTCAAATGATAAAGCTGCCTCTTCTAATTTAGTCCTAAACATGGTAAATGGTTCAGATTAACTGAGTTCTGATCTGGATTAAGACATCAAGCTGGTAGTGCTTACCTGTGGGTAGTAGATTGTTCCATTTGAGCTACAGATTCTTCTGCTGCCAGACACATTCTTTTGCATAGGGTGTCCAGTCTTGCTGCAGTACAGGTGTGTGTTGTGCCAGCGAAGAAGGGCCTGAGCCTAAAACATATCATGTATCAAATACTCTCCACATGTCCAGACAGGCCATCTGACTTCAAACATAAATGCAGTCTAAAACTTCAAAACCGAGAATGCAATACTATGTGAATCATTCTCAGGGGTCAAACCACATAAACAAAAACGAGCACAGCAAGCAGGTTTCTTGCAGCAGAGGTCAACATTTTAAACTGTCTGCCATTAAATCCATTCATCAGAACTGCCATGTACTGGGGAAAAGTCTGTTTCACCAGATGTGCATCAACCTAGTGATTAAAATTTCAGCCACGTTGTCGGAAGGGTCCCAATGGCTATTCAAAGTACACAAGGGTACGGAGGCTGTTTCTATGAGGAAGACATTCTCATTTGCACTATCAAAGCTATGACTGTTTCCACAGAGAAATAAATTCCATTACCAAAGAGAATTCCACTAGCCTCCACAATTTTGTGTGAATTTTGCAGCAGCTTCACAAAGGGCACAAGATGTCTAACAAAAATTAAAAACAACAGGCATTTCTAGAAGCGATCAAATTAATTTTGGGTTTAGAGACTCTTGAAAACGGTGTAAAATATAGAACTTAATAGCCAAGCCAACCCTATCCCCCATCATAGGGTGAACAGTTGTACTTTCTTTTCCTTTGGATCTTTGTTTCTTACCCTGAGGATTTTCTGTACCTGATGCTTATTGACTTAGGAAACGTGCAAAAAAAATGAGATTATTTTGATTGTTATATGGGATTATTCTGATTGTTAAGGGCACATTTTGATTGTTAAGGGCACATTTACTCTGGTAACATCTATATCTTACTTGAGACAACATTTGAGCATTTTTTCCATCTAAAAGTAAGAAGGCTTTTCGTAAATCAACAAATGTTCCTTGCAGAAGCGATTCCGCTTTGGCCTTCTCCATTATTCCTGAAGTTAAAAATGCAAGTAGCAACAGTTAAAACAATCTTCTGAATTCTGTTCGTGGGGATATCATTGCAATACGACTTTAAAGCTGCTATTTGATGAAATATGATTATTTAATAAACGTTCAGGTAATTATCCTGGATCTCACTGCAAGTCAAAGTGTCAGGTTTATTCTTATATGCCCTACAGTGATGATAGCAAGAGTGCCACATCAGCATGTCCTAAATCCCTTGCGCTGAAGGACTGAGATCAAACAGGGGCAGTAATACTTTTGAAAAACACATGGGGTGGCAGGAAAGAAGAACTCAGGGAACGCACGCAAAATACGCAAGCAGAGGAGAACTTGAACTCATAAGGGACAAGTAAGGGGGTAGGGGATAATTCCCCAAAGAATATTCAACATTATTCCTAAAACTGTTAGACTCAGATGAGCAATGTGTCAAGCATTTAGTACAATTTAGACAATGCTCAGGCAGAAATAGCGTTCATGAGAATTAAAAAAGCAGACAGGAGGAAGAACTGGGAAAACAACAACAAAACAACATTTGTATAACGCCTTTCACGTTGGGAGGACGTCCCAAAGTGCTGGGAAGAAACAGAAAATAATGAGAAAGCACAGTCTGGTAAATTGGGTGAAATTTAGGCCAAGCATCAGACAAGTGACTCAGGTAATCACTATTTGATTCCACACAGATGCTGATATTGTCGTTGGTAATTAAAAGGTATCTTGTGTTAATTCATCTGAGGTTCTGTGTCAAAGTGCAAATGCTAAGGTGTGCATTACAGTTATTCCATGTTATGATGTACATTGCTGTATTATTTTATGTAAAGATGCGTTTTATAGTTAATCCAAAAACGTCATTTTTTATGACTAGCGTAGGAATCTCACCCAGATCAAGTGCAAACTGAGCCAAGTAACTGTCTGTACAGCCAAGCAGCACTGACTCCTCCAAATATTTCTCCTTTTGACCAAGTTTACGAAGAATTCTGTAGAGTTCTGGAATAAAAGATAATCTTGTGTAAAAAACAGTCCTGTTTCTGAATTTATGCTGCCAAATTATAGGAATCTGTAGTTGTGTTTTTTCTCTGGATGTAAAAAAAAACTTCACAAACAATAAGTCATGCAAAGGAGTTATAAGCTCTGCATGCTGAAGTAGAACTTCCTGTTGCTCATTGGCATTTGAACAGTGGTATGTGATTATTTCTACAAGTTGCATTTTGTACCAAATGACCCATTCAATGCCCAGGTCTGACACACTGCTATAAATGATAGGAAGGCCAGACTATTATTGAGCCACATAATAGGAATTATGTAACAAGCAACCATATTTAATTGGTTATTAATTACATAATTAATTTCCTATGTACACATGTTTTACATATCATGAATAACAGATCCAGATAATATATGACCTAAATTAGAGTAGCAAATATTATGGGGTGGAAGTAGCAAATTCACTGCTCCCAAGAAAAAAACTTATAAGCTGATATTATACAACAACAAAATTACATTCATAGAGCGCCTTCACGTCGGGAGGATGTCCCAAGGCACTGGACAGTCAGGGGTTAGGACCCAAACATGGGGGAGGGATGGGGTAGGGTGAGGGAAGGCAGAGAGATGGGAGGGCGACTGAAGGCACGATCGAAGAGGAGGGTCTTGAGACCGGCCTTGAAGACGGCAAGGGAGGAAGCAAGGCGAAGGGACTGTGGGATGGAGTTCCAGAGTGTGGGGGCAGAGAGGCTGAAAGCCCGGCCACCGATGGTAGGGCGGGAGACATGGAGCAGGCCAGAGCTCGCTTAATGGAGGAAGCTGGCTGGCTGGTTGGTAGGGAGTCAGCAGGTCAGAGAGGTAGATGGGTGCAAGGCCATGGATGATATACTGCACATTTGGCAGTGAATCTCATATGTATTTAAAAAATAGGGATTGAGGCAGTTTTGATCATGTCAGAGCACTTCTCCTGACACCACCAAATCCATGAACCCATCTTATTCTTGCATAATCATTACTAATCATGCATAATCCGTCCTTCAGATGAGACTTTAAACCGAGATCCTGTCTGCCTGTTCAGGTGGATGTTAAACATCCCATAGCTCTATTCAAAAAGAGAAGGGAGTTTCTCTCTCCCAGTATCCCGGTCAATAAATCCCCCAAATGAAATTGGTTGCTGACTTCATGGCTGTTTGTGGGACTGTATGTCTGTCTGCTGGTTTTGCCCACAAAATACACAGTCAATCCATTTTACAGTATATGCTGTAAAGCGCTTTGAGACATTATGATGATATAAGGCGCGATATCAAAATGCAAGGATTATTATTATAATCACTCATCTTCCCATTACCTTTAGCCTCATCCATCCAATAAAATATCTCTAACTGGAATAAAACAGAACTAACTTCTGTAGGTATTAATCCTTGGGTCACAGGAATTAAGGAGTCCTTAGCACATAAGATAGAAAAGGTGTGCTGCCTAACGTTGTGGTTCTTTCCATAACAATATAAACTGAAAGCAAATTACTTAGCAGAAGACTTCTGAGCTTCCTCCAGAGGGCCCTCAAACTCCAATACACATCATGAAATGTTGATTCAACAACATTCCTCTGTAAATTGCTATTAATACACATTAGTATAACTTAAAAACTGAACACTTCTTGCAATGTTTCCATACATACATAGACCCTGTGCCTCATTCCCTGAGAATGGGGGAGGAGAAGGAATGTTTTAAAGTACAGTACTGTAGTAATGCGGTGGATAACAGCTAGGCACATTCTTAGAATGCAAAGAGCAATACATTTTACTGCACTTTTGCTTCTCCAAAAAGCCTGTAGCCTTTGTTCTGACCCCACAACTTTTCCCAAAGCATTCTGTCCTGGATGTGTACCTGAAGCAGTCACAAATGGCACTGTGTATTTGTTCTCAGTTTTCTGCATGAGTGGAGAAAGGCTGTGAAAAAGGAGGAAGGACCCAGAGCTCAAAGCCTTCCTGCAAGCTTCATCATTTTCCTTCAGATCAAACAAGTGGCTGCCATTGAAACACAAAGGAAGACACATTTAGTGCAAACAAGGACCACGCAGCTTTTTCTAATCAAGTTCTTCAGGCATAAAGCAGCGAACAACAAATAAGCAAATCTTTCTAGGACACTCAAGTGCTAACCTTAGCCCCACAACTGATGATGCATCAACGCTAAACTACTGTTAAGTCTATTGAGGCGCAGAACATGTGTATCAGCCTGCTTCAGCCACAGTGTAAAGTACTGCTGAAGCCACAACCTCAAGATAGTTACGTTTCAATTTAAATTTCTCCCAAATGTGTAAAGAAATTACAGGATCAGTCTGTTTTAGCTGACCTGCAAGTGCTCAATGTTGGTGTTGGCTAAAGAAAGTCAAAGTCACTTCAGAAGCAATCAAGCTCTCATGTTGATGAGTGAATATTTGCCTCAAAATATAGAGTTGAAATAGAGTGCATGGGAATGAAACTCACCGCATCCGACTGACATAATTTGAAATGAATCTGCAGGATGACGGCAAGGCTAGCCTTTTGAGATTCCTCAACAGGAGATACATATCTCTGCCTTGTGCTGCTTCAGTATCTATTGCATTTGTGAATTAGGTTGACCAATCTATTTCAAGAATAAAAACATGTTGGTGATTAACAAAAAGAGAAATGAACAACATTTATTGCATCTTAAAGTATCTCCTTTTTCTAAAGTGTTCTGAGATGGTTTTAGATGTTTTTAGTGTATACAGTAAATTGAGTAAAGGTGAGTAAAATCCAGAGCCCTCCTTCTTGAAAGGCATGACATAAATGCAAACTGTTGCTGTTGTTTTAAGGTGGCAAGCACTATATTAAATGCAAAAACTGTTACAATGCAACAGGTGCAAACAGATGTATTAGATCGAGCATGGGAACACTCATACTGTACATCCAGAAGGAGATAAACAGGCTGTCCAGGTTGCAGACAAGGAAAACTTCCTGTTCTTGTAAACTATACACTGTTTACTAGTGCATGCTATTTAAAATCTGTCTGGCATCCTGAAAAAAATTACAATGTTGCATTTTTCAATGAATGACAGATTCTGAATAGTTGGCTCTTGAACACCGCTAATGAATTCAAGTCCCAGAACTGTCTGTCAGTCATAATAATAATAATAATCCTTGCATTTGATACAGCGCTTTTCACATCGGGGGGACGTCCCAAAGCGCTTCACAGAACACACTGTAAAGTGAATTGACATTTGTGTGCGAACGCGGCAGCCAATTGCTCACAGCATTGTCCCACAAACAGTCGTAGATTGAAAATGACCAATTTATTATTGCTTTTGGTTTTGGATGGATTATTATTAGGTGTGTGGAGTAAGGAAACTTGCCCAAGGTTTCGCCCTGACTTGCCTGGAATTGAACTCAGGTCTCTCACTTGCAAAGCGAGTGCTCTAACCACTGAGCTACAGGACTCATCAAAACTGCCTGAGCTGATGTTGTTTTCTGAATTGTCAGCCATATCACATCAGATTTAATCTCTGGAAATGAGAAAACCTGTCATTGTGTCACTTCTTCCACTTTCTAAGTGTTCATTGAAAGGCATTCATAATAAACATCATATCTCAAGACAATCTTGCCCTCTCTGGTGGTGGTGGTGGGGGGTGAAAGAGTGAAAAACGTGCATCATATTTGATCTATACTGAGGATAACAGTACTTTGGCACAACAGTACAGATACTTGTTAAATAATCCTATGGGTTTCAGGTTCAAATTGCTGCAATAGCAAAGTGGCATTGTTGCAACCTGAGTCAATCTTTAAGGATGAGTCTAATACAACAACAAGATTCCATTTATAAAGCGCCTTTCACGTCAGGAGGACGTCCCAAGGCGCTGAGACATTATTGAGACAATAATAATAATTGCATTTGATAAAATGCTTTATCACATTGCCAGAACATCTCAAACACTTCACAGGACTAATTAGGATTTCTGTATTTCATTTATTTTATTCTTCTCTCCTTTTGGAAATACCTACAATTCCACAGGGGTCATTGAAACTACCTGCATAACATTGCCTGAGTGGCCATTCTTTTTGTGTATGCTTTGTAGAGTGTCAATAGCCTACAAGCCTGATCCTATCCTCATCCGTATTCAGTGTCCTGCAGGCATCATTTAATAACCAGCTAATTTTACTTTCTGTAGCTCAGCATCTCTGGATCTAATCATAGTGCTCTCACAGCTATCACTAGTATCATCCAACTCTATGAAACACTAGGTTGTTCCAGTGCTGTATGGCTGATTCAAGTGTGGCAGTGCCTTTATCAGGTGAGGAGTGAATTGGTTTCTCTGAATATTAACTAGTCATCAAACTAAATACTAGGTTCTACAATTCAAAGTACTAAGTGCAGGAGGCATTAAGAGGCACCATGACTGATAGCGGCTGGGAGTGACAGGCTCCGTACAAGAAGCAACTTGGTGGTCAGGATGCGTCCCTCCAGAGAGTGCGCATTCCATTCAAATAAATATCTCTGGAATTTCCATGGGTAGGTGGGATGCATGGAATTCTCAGTTTAGTTTGGATACTGTTGATAATAATAACCCTTGCATTTGATATAGTGCCTTATCACGTCTTTGAGGTGTCTCAAAGTGCTTCACAGAATATCCTCTAAAGTGAACTGTGTATTTTGTGGGCGAACCGCAGCAGCCAATTCCGCACAGCAGTGTCCGACAAACAGTCGGGGATTGAAGTGAACAATGTATTGTTGTTTTTTTTAAAAAAAGAAATTATTACCCGCGTAAAAGCGATCCGCCAATCGACTAACAACCGAGTTCCTATTTACTGCTCGGTAAACTGCTGGTTAAGCATGATGATGGGTTTCCACAAGTGTCAAGACTGACCAAAAAAAAAACATAAAAGCTGGTATTTCAATTGTCTTGTTGTACCTGTGATCACGGGACTAAGGGTCACGTCGGGCGACCGTACGTCGGTGGAGGGTTCAATTTTCTCACATAGGTGACCCTGCGCCTTGGAACGTCCCGACGTGAAAGGTGCTATACAAATGCAATCTTGTTGTTGGATTTGGTTTACAAAATGTGTGTAGGTCAACCTAACTGGAGGGCCAGGGGCAGTCAGAGGAGAGGAGAGGAGGAGAGCCTGACAGGCAATGGCAAGAGGCCCAGGCAGCGCGGGCTGCAACTGGTCACACGGCAACAAATAAAAGGCGTCGACATCGGAGAGAACACCAGAGGAGAGTCAGAAAATGCACATTTTTCGCCTCTTGTGAAATGAACTCGTGTCTCTGACGGTGTCCGGCGCCGCTGCGCCTTCCCACCCAGGCCCTCCCTCCCCGGCCCTCCCTCCCCGGCCCGCTCCGCCTCCCAGGCCCTCCCTCCCAGGCCCTCCCTCCCCGGCCCGCTCCGCCTCCCAGGCCCTCCCTCCCCGGCCCGCTCCCCCTCCCAGGCCCTCCCTCCCCGGCCCACTCCGCCTCCCAGGCCCTCCCTCCCCGGCCCGCTCCGCCTCCCAGGCCCTCCCTCCCCGGCCCGCTCCGCCTCCCAGGCCCTCCCTCCCCGGCCCGCTCCCCTCCCCGGCCCTCCCTCCCCGGCCCGCTCCCCTCCCCGGCCCTCCCTCCCCGGCCCGCTCCGCCTCCCTGCCCTCCCTCCCCGGCCCGCTCCCTCTCCCAGGCCCTCCCTCCCCGGCCCTCCCTCCCAGGCCCGCTCCGCCTCCCAGGCCCTCCCTCCCCGGCCCGCTCCCCCTCCCCGGCCTCCGTGATTATTTGACCGACGGGGAACCGACGCCTCGCGAGGAGGAGAATGACTCCCTCCCCTCCTCCCCCGCGAATAAAAAAAATAAAGCAAAAACGACAAGAGTCACCGAGAGAGATAAACCGACTATAACTGCCGCCACCGGGGGAGCGCGGCCGCTTAACCACACCAACCGCTGCTCGCTCGCTCGCGCTCACTCACTGCTCTGCTCTGCGCAGGCGCGGTGTGTGTGTGTGGTGGTGGGGGGCGGTGTATCTCCAACATGCTCACAGCGCCCCCTGTGGCCGGAGGGTCCAACTGCGCGGGGAGTCCTGTGCCGGGTGGGCGTGAGTGACTATGTGAGTAGCTGCACGTCCTTGGAAAGGAAAGGAAAGGAAAGGGAAAGCCCTGAGGGAGGAGGGGCCGGGCCGGGCCGGGCAGGAGTGGGGGGAGGGGAGGTCTGTCTGTCTGTCTGTCTGTTGTGCTGTTGCTCCGAGCCAAAGGGGAAGGTCCTGAGACAGGCCGAGACAAGAGGAGTCCACACAGACAGACAGAGACAGACAGACACAGACAGACAGACCAGGTAGGGCTCTCACTGAGACTACTCTCACTCACTCGTTCTCAGCAAAGTCTCTCTCTTGTTTTAATCTCTCTCCCCTCCCCCCCCTCTCTCCCCCCCAAAAAAAAATCACTCACTCACTCACTCAATCAAATGAAACGGTGTAAACCAGATGTTTTCAGCTCTGCCACTGCCTCGAAGTGAGGGTGGTCTTTTGTTTTGACAGGACCCACCCAGACTGGGAGCTCTCAGCCACTTAACTATTTGGTGACCTATGAGTAATTCCGTCAATCGAGGGAAAGCTTTCAAGGGTCTCGGAAGCTGTGGACGTCAAAGCAGCAATGGTGCAGCACAAGCCGTGTACTTCCATGGAATGTAAATGGCAAACGCCCAGTGTTTTAGGGCATTCACAGCTCGCGAGCGAGGACGAGGCCATTTAGCTCCCATCTAAGCTACTCTGGTACAAACTATATACTGTGACTCGAATCCCAGTTTCCTACGCTTTCTTTTCCTACGTCTCCTTTCTTTTCGACCGCGCCTTTGGTCACCTTGTCCCCCACCCCCCCCCCCCGGCTCGGTCCCGGGATCCGTTACTGTAAAGCGCTCTGAGACGCCGTCCGGCGTGGAGAGCGCTATATAAATCCAAGTTGTTGTTGTTTCACTGCATTCTTTTACCATTATTTACCTTTAACTACAACAACTTGCTTTCATATAGCCCCCCTCACACAGGGTAGGGTCCCAGACCACTCGACAGTGACAGAGCAAGTCTCCGAGCCAGGGAGAGGTGGAATAGGAAGGTCTTCAGGCATGACCTGAAGATGGGGAAGGAAAGGACAAGGTGGAGGGATAGAGGAAGAGTGTTCCAGAGTTTCGGGACGTAGTGGCCGAAAGTGCGGCCACCAATGGTGTAACGGAGAGCACAGGGGACATGCAGAATACTTTAAGTACTTATCCAACCTTAAGCTGTAGAGTCAAGTTGTTTGTCATACCATTTGATTACTTGTGCCCGAACAGTTCAGTTATTAGTCAGTTAACATATTAAGATGTAGATGGCTGGGACATAACAGGCTGCCTTGTAATAGATCCTCCTACCACATTGAAGGCAGTTATCTGTCAAACATGATGAGGAAACTGATGCTTGGGACAACAGCTGCTGGAGATTAGGTTCATGAACACGTTTTCATATACCCAGTGCTTGGTATACACCTTGATTGATGTCCAGAAAGTTAAGCAGCTGCTGGCTGAGCCTCTGCTTCTTCAACTGGTGGAACACAGTTCATTGAATGAAGCTCAAAGCTTTGTTTGTGAACATCAGTGACAACCAAGGTGACATGCTTGACCACAGAATGTCAGAATTGAGTCAATCCTCCCTGGAAGTCTCTGAAGTCTGGTTGCTGGGCCAGTACTCCAGGGCACTGCTGCCAACAGATCAGATACTCTGGCATATCGGCAGGACTAGGCTCATCGGTCAGTCATTGAGGGCAGGGATTCTTCCCATTTGGCTGCTGTTAACCCTGCAAGCCAAAATGATAATGAGCAGGGTGACAAGCATCAAGAAGCTTGCCAGACAGTGCTCTCAATGGGAAGCTCTATGTACAGTTTTCGTTGGTTAGACACCAGCAGTACCCCAACATTCACTCTGAGGTCTCCAAGTCTTGGCTCTCACCAATCTGCACTAATACATTCCTGATTTAGCTAAGCAGGGTGTGTCCTTCCATGAACAGAATGATCATTCTATTCAAGTCACAGGCAGATGTCATTGTGTAGTTGGTGTACATATGGCAGCGCCTTGGGATGTCCTCCTGACGTGAAAAGCACTATACAAATGTAATTTGTTGTCTGGTCTGTAGTCTCGTTTGAATATACTTGAGTATGGTGATGGGTTTCTGCATGTGTCAAGACACCTGGCTGATGAAATAAATCTTATTGCATATAAGGGTTGGTAGTGAAACTCTTTTTGTAAATTTGACATTTTTGTAGAAGGGGTGCTGCACAGAAGGCTGAAATGGGAGTAATGTGTATACATACCCTTCCACAATCCACTGTGACAATGGTGTAAATGCACTTCAGTTGCATCAACACTTTAGATATTACAAGGTAAGCCATTGCAGCAATGTCATAATGATGTTCTGATAAGGTGACTTAAGCTGGTTCTCAGACCGGCTGACGTACCCAGCCCTTCTTTCCTTTTTTTTCTAACTAGCTTACATTTTAGTTCTGTACTGTGCTTCTTCCTGTAACATCTAGTAATAGGAAGTTATATTTAGTAAGTAGTCTAGGCAGAAACCAGCTCCTTGGTTGAAATGACTAGGTTTTATACAGGACTGCAATAACATTAAGTGTCTGTTGAAATTTTGAGGGAGGGAATGTGTTGGCAAAAATACATTTGAAAACCTTATATCCACACTAATTGGGAATTGTTTTAAATCCTCAAATTCTTAATGTTCTCAATTTTTCAAGGTGTTTGCGCAAATCTAAGCTGCTTAAATATGCTACTTTTCTAAATCACTACAAGGTACCGGATGGCAGCCAAAACAAACAGTAATACAATATACAAGTAATATGTATAGACTGTGCTTTATCCTTGCACTATGTTATGGAGCAAATCTGATAGGATTATAATTCATGTTGTTTACAGTGTCACTATAATTGACTGTTATTCAGGTTAGTTTCACTCAGGTAATCTTCTAGTTTACTTCTGTTGATTGATTCATTAGATTTCAAGTAATTCACCTCAGACTTTTGGGTCTGTGATTGCCAGGTACAGTTCTGTTGTCCTTGAATATGGGAGCACATGTTTGCCCATTTGGATGATTTGCAAAGATCCTGCACAAAAGGCTCATTAAATGTTAGCATTCAGTACAGTAAGTACACGTTGGCATTGGAATCCATTGTTTAACCTTAATTGTTTCAGTAGATTAATGTTCTTTGTAAATTTATGTGTTCGTCCCTCTCCTCCCAACTAGCTCAACAAAGTGCTTTTTTTTACATCATTGAAGTTATCCCAAAAAACATTCACCACCAAAGCGATGTGCACTTGATATATTTGTAAAGTGTTTTTGAAAATGGAGGTGACCCTACTCTTTTAGATTAGATAACCCTACATCAAATTGAAAAAGTAAATATGTCAAAATATCCTGTTCATTTAAAATGAGATAAATTAAGAAATTGGTCTTGAAAAGTAAATTTCAGATGGGACAGAAGATAACAACGTTCTTTATTATTGATGAAGCTGGCATTATTTATAATATTAAATTGAACAAAATGTTCATCACTAGAATCTTAAATGTTTGTGATTTCTGAGCTATGAACCAGTTCCAGTGGATGGCTAATTTGAATACAGAATCTGTTATTGTTTGCTGCATCACACGCTGTGTTATGAGCCGGTCATTGATTAGTTCAATGAAACCGTTCATTCCAGTTTTCCCTTGTATGTGCATTTAACCTTTGCCATATTGAGCACCTTATGGTTCGCGAATAATGATTTTCTGCAGCCTCTCTTTCTTGCCTAAGGAGCTGCGTCTGATTATGCTGAGCTGTTGTTCTTAGAATGACATTATGCTGATGTATTGCTAATCATCTTTTACGCCAGGAATGCTTTAGGAAAAATAATAAATAATTTTAAGTGCAGATGGCCTTGGATGATTTTTAGCATTGTGCAATTGTTTGGGCTTGTACCTGCATGAATGCATGACAGGCACAGTGTACATGTACATACAACCTCAGGGCAGCATCTAGCCTGCCCAATCTAGATAGTTATTCATTGTTCAACAAAAACAGAAGTCCCTGGGAACACTCAGCAGATCAGGCAGCATCAATGGAGAAAGGAAAGTGAGTCAACATTTCGGGTCCACGACCCTTCATCAGAACTGGGCTATGTAAAATGGACGAAGGATCGTGGACCCGAAACAGTGTTTCCCAGCAACTTCTGTTTTTGTTTCAGATTTCCAGCATCTGCAGTATTTTGTGTTTAGTTGTTCATTGTTATTTATTATCATATTTAGATTTGAATACCTAGTGGAATACTCAGCCTGCTGAGAAAAAAAGGTTTTGATTTACAATTGCTTTTTGTTTATTATGTCACAAAATTTGCCATTTCAATCAAACTGAAATAAACAGTTGAGTACCGTTGTTATTGAATATTTCACTATGTTGTAGCAACATTATTGTAATTAAGTATCATATAGGACTTACAGCACATAAGAGTGATGGACTCAGTCCACGGTGTTTGCTTGTGCTGGAACTACCTATTCTGAACCCATTTACCTGCTCTTCCCCCGTAACCTCAGTATTTTACTCAAGTATTTAACTAATTCCCTTTCAAACAACATTTGCTTATCAGAAATGAACCTTTGGCTATAGCAAGTTTTAGTACAATGTTCAGAATTAGAGTACTCTACCAGAACTCTAGAGTGTAGGTTTAGGGACAGAAATGTTTAAAACACATTTCATAACAGAAATGTAAAATATCACAATATATTACAAAAAAAACATTGTGAGTATTCAGTGCAGTGAGTGCTTGTGGCCCTTGAAATTCAGTCTCCTAATGACACTTTTGTAACACTGTTGTAACACCAGTCCAATTGCTGCTCTCAATCTCAATCGATTCATGTTCATGACTATTTGATATACTCTTCCTCTTACCTCATTAACAAAAAAGATTTGGGCTAGGGGATCGGTGAAAATAATGTTTCAACTTAACGTAACAAGATCCACTGCACTACAGCGACATCCTGGAGCCTTGAATCAACCCATTCCAAGTATGAATTCTATCCCCTCCATCCTTAATGATAGCAGAGATAGAGTTTCTCCTAGGTTAGGAGAAATGTTTTTACTCATAGAATAGTTAGGATATAGAATGCCCTGCCAGGAGCTGTGATTGAGGCAAAATCCATATTAGATTTCAAAAGGGAACTCGATAGATATCTCAATATGAGTAAGCATAGGCACTGGGGAAAGGGCAGGTAAATGGAACTGAAAGGATTGCTTATGAGAGCCAGCATGGACCACGATGGGCCTTCTTCTGTGCTGTAAATTCCGATGGTTCTGTGGTTTCTAATGCTATTTCACCATTAATTTTTTTTTATTGGCTATTTGTTATTTAATAATAACAGCAACCAGTGCTATCAAAGATAGTGAGAGTCCATGGTAGTTTTACATAAACCAGCATGGCTATTTATTTAAATGTGTGACTATGATGATCTGGCTATGGAGCCCTTCAAAATGTTGTTCTTTGAGTGTACAATATTGTACAACAACAACAACAACAAAATTACATTTGTATAGTGCCTTTCACGTCGGGAGGACGTCCCAAGGCACTGGACAGGCAGAGTTTCGGTGGCTGTCTTGTTTGACCCACAGCTGTCCTTTCTATCCCACATCTACACCACGACCCGCTCTGCCTTCCCCCACCTCCGCAACATCGCCCGGCTCCACCACTGTCTCACACCACAGTCCGCAACAGTGAGTTTGCATGTCAAGCCTCGATGTAAGGTGCTATACAAATGTAATCTTGTTGTTGTAATGAAAGCATGTATATGGGTTTCGGCACCCTGCGATGTGAGACAGTGGCGGAGCCGGGTAATGTTGCGGAGGTGGGAGAAGGCAGAGTGGGTCATGGTGCAGATGTGGAGTAGAAAGGATAATTAAGTGCCAAACAAGACAGACACCGAAACTCTGTCTGTCCAGCGCCTTGGGACGTCCTCCCAATGTAAAAGGTGCTATACAAATGCAAGGATTATTATTATTATTATTAATATTGCAAGATCATCCTTGAGCTGTTAAACTCAATGCTCCATTTTGTCAACCCCCACATGTGCCTCCGCTTCACTTGATAAAGAATGTTTAGGGAGAAAAAGGGCCCCATCGGGAATGCATCTTCAGAGGAATACAAGACTTAGATTGGATCATTAACATTTTCACTTTATTTTATTCCATAAAGAGCGGGGGGAAAGAAGCACAGGCTCCAAAAAACATATACAGGAGAGGATCTGAGACACTAGGAATGCCAGTCTGTCTAATAATGATCGTTGGATTTGATATGACCTGGGTTCTATTCCTGGCAGGGTGAAATGTTGAGCAAGTTTCCTTAATCCACACGCCTCTGTTTACCTAGCAGTTAGTAGGAACCCAGTTGTTATCGATTGGCGGATCACTTTTCCAGGGATAATAATCCCTCAAAAAAAGTAATAATAATTTGGTCACTCAATCCACGACTGTTTGTGAGACACTGCTGTGCGCAATTGCCTTCTGCATTTTGCCAACAAATATACAGTCAATCCACTTCAGAGTATATTCTGTGAAGCGCTTTGAGACGTCTAGAAGACATGAAAAACGCTGTATCAAATGCAAGTATTATTATTATATAAACGCCTTATCATGTCTTTGAGACATCTCAAAACGCTTTACAGAATACGAGTGAAAGGAGGCAGCGAATTGCGCACAGTAATGTCCCACAAACAGTGGTGGATTGAAGCGACCAAATGAATTAATGTAACGTTTGACCCCTTCTCTCAATATTTAAGCAGGATATCATGGTGGGAGGGAGGGTGGTGAGAATAAAATGGGTGTTTCTGTTGAGTTGGGTGGGAATCTTGATTTTTTTTTTGGGGTGGGGGGGGTGTTAAAAAAAATCTGAAAGGGTTAAAGTGTTTGACTGGCTGGCGGGTACTTCCCTCCCCCATCCTACAGGCGAGCCTGTGTGTGAGTTTATAACTGAGTGAGTGTGAGTGAGTGAGTGAGAGAGCATTCCTCCCTCCCTCCCTCCCTCCCTTGCTCGCCTCTCACACCCAACGCACTCAGAACCTCTCCTCTGCAGCCTCTGCACTGCAGCCTTTCAGGTAAACCTTCCAAACATTTGCCTGGTTGCAGGGTGTCCGTCTGTCTGTCTGTCTGTCTGTTGTCTGTCTGTCTGTGTTGGGGTGTGTGTGTGTGTGTGTGCTGTGCTGTGCTGCTGCAGTGTGTGTGTGTGTGTGTGTGTGTGAGAGCTGTGCTCTCTCCCAGCGCTGTACAGTGTGGCCTCTCGATTCTCTCAGCGACGTGAGGGAATGTACATTGTTGCACAGTTTCAGGGGATCAGCCTCAGGAGCCGCGGATGCGACTGATGCTGATTAAAGTTTTAAAGTCCTTCAAACTGTGCGGCGTTTCCCTCCCCCCCCCCCCCCCCCCCCAAAAAAAAACTTTCCTAATGAAATGATGTATATGTATATATGTGTGTGTGTGTGTGTGTATATTTATATATGTATATTAAAAACCGCAGTAGAGTTTTATTAGTTTGGTAGGAGAATAATATTCGAGCTGCATGACTCCGACAGGCAGCAGAGAGGGCTCTGGCTCTGCACCGCAGGGAAACCTTCACCTCCTCGGCCACGGTGATCGAAAAAGACAAAAAAACTAATAAAAACTCGGTCTTTTTTTTTTAACCCCACCACCCCCCTCCTTCCCTTAAACCACAGTGTGAAATGCGTTTGAGATCTCTGCTCATGTGTTTGCTCTTAAGGGTGAATTGTGTACAGTAGTGGGTATCAAATAAAGTCATGCAAAGTGATTCGAGCAGTGAATATATATATATATATATATATATATGGGAGAGATGCTGTATATGGCATTTGATTGCACAATGGCTCAGTAGAGTTGTATGAATGTGTGCTGGATGGGGGAGGAGGAGATAGAGGACGTGGCAATTTTCTTTCTTGCCCCCCTCGAGGTTCTCTGATGACTTCTATCCCTGAGCAATGTAAGAAGCTGCACGTTTCTCACATAACTCTTTGGAGATTGCTGCAAACCTGTGCCCCTTGCCAGAACCAGAACCAGACCCAAGGAAGGGATTGGTTGTGCTTAGGCGAGCATTTTTTAGTGCCTTTTCCCCATCTTCCCGTTTATGTTTGAGAGTGAGAGAGCTCTTCGTATTATATATTAGTCTTGAAAACTAAACTGAAAAGATGTTTCAATCCCCTGACTGGACAGTACTTATTGCTATATATTACCTTTTTTCACCATGTATTAATACAGTCTAACTCAGAGTGGTGAAGACAAATAATATGACTTTTTTTAGAGAGGATTGGATATAAATTTGGAGTCCCTCCCTTAGCTTATTCCAAATGGGATCACCATCCTGTTACAGCGAATTTAAAAATCCGAAATATCGCTAATCGCTTTAATCATTTGCTTTCTTGCAAGGAAGCAACAAAGTAATACAGTATGTGCATTTATTGTACAAATCCAAAGTGAATAATTTCTTAAAATAACATTAAGTGATTTTTTTTGCTTGTACAAAAATACAATTTTAGGTACACAGTTGTTAAAGTCGACACCAAACCACCTTTGGTTTTACAAAACAATCTTTAATTTGATTTTGACTCCACATACAGTTTGCTTCCAAACCAGGAAGCCCCGATGTAGTCTATCCAATATTCACATCAACTTCATGGTTAGTGTTCCTCCTGTCTCAATTAAAAATTACTTGCAAAAAAAACTAGTTACAGTGCAGTTTGTCATACACTATTCCACTGGAGAAGGATACCAATTTCCCATGCAGGGAATTTTCTTTTTGATTCGTGCTGTCAGGAGGAATTGATCAGAATGTGCCAGGAGGGAATGAAAGTGGTTGATAACAACCAGGTGGCTTCAACAAGATATTGGAGTATCTTAATGCCCTGCACGACAGACAAGAATATGTGTCCATCTCCCTGAGGGGAGATTGTGCTTAAAGTATGACGAAATTCACCACAAAACCACAGATTAAACTGTAGATCTTCTCTCCACTTAAGTATTTGTGTGTCTATCTGGTTCTCTCATCTTTCCCTAGGTCATAGCACTGGAACAGTTAGATTTTTCCACTGCTCTTTTTTCTCTTGAATTGAGTCTATATCAATAACACAGTCCTTTGTCCAATAGAATTCAACAGACAAAAAAAAATGAGGATTTGGCCAATTCACAAACTTTCTTAAAGCAGCAGATTTGAGTCCCTCTCAAGGCAGCCCAGATTTGACATTATAACAAGACTGCAATAGATAATTGTTGCAGTATCAGTGCATTCTATGGAATGGCAGCTGGGAGATTAGCTCTTGGGAGGCCAAATTTATTCTTGATCCAAACAACGCTTGCACATCTCCTAGTGGCCAGTTGTTGAGTGCCGTTAGAAGGAGGACATGGACATTCATAAACAAAAACGTTGCCTTATTTTCTTCTCTACTTCTGTTCACATACCTTCACTCTTAGTCAATTTTTGATTCCTTTTTCTCCAACTGGAATATGGCTCAATGGGCACTGGGCGTTCTCTGGTTCCATTACTCAAGAAACCAGAGATTGTGTATGTCTTGGGAATGAGTTTTTGAAGAATATTTTATCATGTGAGGGCATTATTTTGTTGCTTTATTGCTCTTCTCATTGGTTGCTTGTGTGTGTGTGTGTATGTGTGGTGGGGGGTGCCTTAGGAGCAGAAATTACTTAGCTATTTTCGCTCCCCTTCTTCCAATGGGCAAGGAGTAATTATGGTGCCTCAACTGCTGTTCCAGCTCGGATCAGCTAATTCAGCACAGTCCTTATCTTAGTGATTGACCAGACAGTGCCTTCCAACCATTGGAGAAATGTAGCAGAACTGTATAAGTGTGGGGTGTACTCTTGAATGCCTAATTACTGAAGTTTTGAAGTTGTTCAATCCTGATTTTGTATAATTTTAGTTTTTTTCAGCATCTTTATGATTTTCCTGCAGTTTTTGTTTTTGAAGAAAATGCACTACATCGTATTGAACTTCTCTAATATACTATATCCAATCCATCTGCTAAAGATATATTGACCACAAACATTTACCATGAAAATAACACTGCATTGTTCTCCACCCTCCCAAGCAGCACAAGTAAACGGTACATCTATTATTCAGCCTACAAAATAAAGACACCATCTGTGTTTGTGTATAATTTGTTGAAGCCCCAATCAGGAGTCTTCTGTAAAATGAGATCTAAACGATTGTATCATACATATGTAGGATAATCAATACTTTCCCATTGGTGTTGAATCAATGGAGGAATATTAACTTGTCATATTGAAAGTTTTGTAATTCTCATGCCATAGCAGTCACCTGAATGAGACTGTATAATGTCAGCACAGTAGTTGCCATTCTAAAACCATTCAGAAATACCAAAGCGCATTTTTCTGTATGTTCAAACATGTTTCAGTGCTTAGTTTCTAACATGTAAAGTTTTCAAAATTTTAGCACACTACGGTTATCCATATTTATGGCTGCTTGAGGTACTTTAAAATAAAAGTCTGCCAGGTGTCCCACTTGTTGGGTCTGACAAGTTAATATTCAGAAATTTGTATTATTTTTATGGATCTGTAAAATGTTTCTTGCGAGCCTTTTTTAATAAATGGAATCAGACTGGCTATCAGAGATGTGCACAGAACACAACCTTTAATTCTACAGAGGGAGGTTTCAATGAGTATAAACAGGTTTACAGTGCTGTGAAAATAACACTGAAATTCTGTTGATTCAACAATGATCTAATATGCTTGCAGTATTGTGCATTAGCGTAAAATACTGTGCAGTTAAGCCAACTGCAATCAACAATAGTTTTGCCACAGCGAAGTCTGACTTTCAAACAGACCAAAAGAACCTTGGGAAGCAGCGGATACCTCAAGGTACCATTGTGCTGAAATAAGTTATCCACTTCAATCTACTTCATTTGGGCATGTAACCTTTCTTTGATTGTTGTACCGCATCGCATACCAGGTACTTTGGTATGGCACCCTGTGTCCTCATGCTGCCTGCTGCATATTTATTATATTACTCGTTAAAATGTTGGCCCTGGCAAGTTTAAAAGAAAACTCATTCCTCCTTCCATGTAACTATTTATTATGAAAGTGAGGAAAAGAAAAGTTAAGCAACTAGGTGGATGAATGTTTAATAATGTTTTGCGAAGGGATTGGTTTATTTAGCTCTGGATTTTGTGTTCTGGTTTTGGTTGCTGCAAACCCAGCAAATAGTTAGATAGATTTGTTTTTTTTAAAAAAGTGGAACGGACGGCTGAAAAATAGAGCATTTTGAAAGTTCTCTGGGTGGGGGGTGGGGTGGTTAAACTTCCAACTGGAAACCAACCTATTTGTCTCATCCAGAGTCAGACCTTTGTAAAAAGCCATTTCCTAAATTTTGGAGGAAAGTCCAATTGCAAACACCAATATCAATTCTGCAAATGTATTCAACATAATTCAGATTCAAAATACCCATTTGGTTTGAATCTGGGTAACCCTGTCTGAATACAGTTTCTGAACATTCATATTTGCTGCTGTCCAGATTCATTTCACTGTAGCAGGCAGTATTAACAACCAGTGTGACATGTCTGCTTTCCTTCTGCAAAGACGGTCTGCTGTTCTGGAGCCAGGTCAACTCTGGTTTGTAAGCCTAAATTCTCATTTGAATCCAGAATACCTCTAAAAGGTTTGATAGTTTTTTTTCTTTCCCTCCCCCCGGTTGCTGTTGCAGACCTCCTAGTAATCAGCTCAAGGGGTATTGGATGGGATTCAGGAATGAGATGTGACCTCTTGGCCGCAATGTCCTGAAAAGGCAGAGGAAAGGGAAGATTCATTTCCTCGCAAAAACTAAAGTGAAAATCAAACACTCCTTTAAATTTCTTGTACAAATTCCTGTCAGTATAAGTGACTGATATTGGGTGCCAAGTCCCTATTTTTTTCTATTTAATGGAATAATTTAATCTGCTGTAGTTTCCATTTGCATTTTTACTCATCTCACAAGGATTTGAACTGCAACAGGACTGAAGGTATTAAGGGATATGGGGCAAGGGCTTGTAATTGGAGTTGAAGTACTGATCAGCCATGATCTTATAGAATGGCGGAATAGGCTTGAGAAACTGAATGGCCTACTTCTTGTTACTATGTTTCCTATGGAGAGAGAGAGAAAATGGTGTGACCTCCGGAAAAAGTGCCCTTTTACTGCAATGCTAAACTGCCAATTGCTTACACAGCTGTTCCTTCATAGTTGATGCCTGTTTGTTGGATTTTAGTCTGTCCGGACCATTGAAGACCTTTAATTTGAACTGCAGCATTTATTGCTGGTAGCTAAGAGCTCTGTGTCCATTCTGGCAGAGTGTTGTCAGATGTAAATAGGGCTCTGCTGGTCTGCCACGTACACACCAGTCTGATAGTCGGTCAGAAAAATGCTAATTTTTTTTGCTTTGAATTAAAGAATCCATATGAAAATTCTCTCTTTTTCATACTCATTCTTAATATTGAGCCAGTGATTATGCCATGACTTTGATGCCAATTATTTATTACTCCAGTAATACAGAAACTGCTGTATATAAAATGCTTTCTTTACGACATGCTGCTTCTACCTCCTTCATTAGAGTAGTTATTAAGAAACTTGGCCCTTTACTATAAATGTGCTTTACACCTGGCTTCCAAAGTCTGTATTGCAGATGTCCTGTTTATTTTTTGTGGAAGTGGATTCAGCCAATGTTTCCTGCATAGTAGTATCAACATTTTCTATGATCAAGTTTCTGCCCAAGTCAGTCCTGTTCGATGTCCACTTGAATGTATCAGATTATTATTGTTTGTGGTAATGTAGTGGCATTTACTCTTCCATACTAGAAATAGATCAAGACTTGGTCACAAACTCACATTGTTTACCAGCACTGGAATGTTTTTAGCCTTATGCAGTGGTGTCCTGTTGAAACTGTTTTCTTTGAAAGCAATGTATCAGGAAAAATGGGAATGTTTCCTGGTGAACTGTCACCTTGAATCCCAGGATTTGCCCCATTTTGGGCATGTGTGCCTTGGGATCTTTATAATCTGTTATTACATGTGAACAAAGGGGGTTTGATAATAATATTGAATTATTATTATAAGAATCCATTTCATAGACAATAGCTTCTGTTCCATTGATAGGTGGCCAACAAACTGAGACTTCATGTCATCAGTTTCCTTGAGGTAATTGTAATTTCATATTAACTCCCAGAATGTTTAAGTTATTATACATAAACTGCCTGGAGTGAAACCAGAGAAGTCTTGGCATTAAGAGACAATAGCACTACTTGAATTGTTCCAGGTAATCTGATAGGGATATTAAGTACAGATCTTGTTTCAATTTTGCTTAGATTGATTTGGTAGTAGAAAGAAATTTAGATTGAAAAATGTACAAGATTTCTCATAAAATTAAGCATGTCTTTAAGTGTTAGAGAACACTATTTTGTATCAAGTATGCAGCAATATTATTGTACTTTTATACTTGTTACTAGACCTCCCACACAGAATGTAATCATGGTTTAAAAGCTGAACAATTCATCATTCAAGGTTTTAAAATTGGTGGCTGGACTTGTGCTGGAGGGATTGTAAGGTATTGCTGGAATGTTTCTATGTTAATAATTCTCTTCCACTGCACAGTGAGGTACTGTAGAAGCAGGCTGTGCACAAGTGAGGTATGTTGATTATAAAAATGTTCCATTGATATCCACTACATGAAATGTTAGCTTAGTTATTCACAAATTGCAGTCAGTAAATTATTTGAGTAAGAGAAATACAAATGTGCAGCATGTTTACTTTTTTAAACTATTTGATAACATTTGATTAAAAAATGCAGATATGAAGGGAGTATCTCTTGGGATCCTGACCATTGATCCTCCAGATAAAATTGATAGTTAACTTCATTGACTGCTTGTAGGACATTTCTGTGCACAAATTGGTGCAAATACACAGATTACACTTTACAATAAAATTCTGTGAAGAGCTTTAGGATATATTGGCAATGTGATAGAGAGCTATATCGAATACAAGAATTATTATATTCACACAGAGATAGTTGTGTATGTCACATTCTCAGGTAAAATATTTGTTTTGCATATAATATCAAAAAGATGATCAGTATCAGAATATATATTACATTAGAACTCAAAATTAAGTTTGATCCAAAGAAACTATGAATGAAATGTAAAATACATGCAAGTGCCAAACACACATTAATGTTTATGCTTTTGTATCTATGTATGGCTACAAAGAGACATTCTTTATAGCCTTCGACAACAAATACAGTCTCAACACCTCACAGAAAAACTGAAGCACTTTGAGATGTTTCGATGTGATAAGATGCTACATTAGACACAAAGATTATTATTATTTACCTCTGAGTTCTATGTGCATTGGTATTTTGGTACAAAGTAGCCATGGAGGTGACTGGAACCATAGGGCAGTCAGGAGGT
The DNA here is from genome assembly GCF_018977255.1 of Callorhinchus milii. Classification (NCBI taxonomy): domain Eukaryota; kingdom Metazoa; phylum Chordata; class Chondrichthyes; order Chimaeriformes; family Callorhinchidae; genus Callorhinchus; species Callorhinchus milii. The sequence goes on along the minus strand of NW_024704748.1, from coordinate 15,340,040 downwards.
GTGCAAATGTATGGAACATGCAGGGAAAGAGGAGGAACTAGCTTTTTTGGTTTGATAAGTTGCAGTAAACTGCTGTTTGAGGCATTCTTTCAGTTTATTTCTTATTTTGCTGCATCTTCCACATTTTCCACATCAACAAATTATGGTTTGCGGTTCTATGTGATGTTTGAAATGGGAGATAGGTGGAGTCAGAATTGCAGTGCATTTAAAGTAGACCTTGTGATCTTTCCTGCAGTGATGGGCCTTTAACAGTTGTTGCATTACTTCAATAACAATTCGCATGGCACCTCATCACTTCTCTTTGACCGAGCCTTCAGCTCCCCTCTCGACTCTCTTCCCCTCCTCGCTCCCTCCCTTCCCTCCCCTCACCCTGACCATTTCCCCCTCCTCGCTCCCTCCCTTCCCTCCCCTCACCCTGACCATTTCCCCCCTGCTCGGGTCATGACCCAACTGTGCAGCGCCTTGGGACGTCCTCCTGACGTGAAAGGCGCTTTATAAATGGAATCTTGTTGTTGTTGTTGTTGTAGTTGTTTTAAAGCGCTTCACAGCTGTAAAGTGTCTAGATTCATTGTATTTTGGCAGTTAAATGTGACAGCCTGTTTGTGCTAAGCAATGTCCCACAAACAGCCATGGAATGAGTGACCAATTTCTTATTTGGCGGATTGTTGACCAGGACACCAGGAGAAACTCCCTTCTCTTTTCAAATTTTACTCCTAATACCCATGACTTATGCCCGAAATTCTTATTCTGTTTATTGCTTCTGCTTTGTTCCATTTGAGGGAGCATTTTGGCAGATGTCATAACTGACAGCAACAGCCTGTGTACTCCATAGAATTTATAATACTTACAATGCAGGATTGAATAGTGTTGTCAGTTTTTTTTTGTACAAAATAATTCTTTCCGGGGGAAATTACCACGTCTAAATAGAATACTGATGGTAAGATTTTGAAGTTTCTAAATACAGACTATTTTAAGGATTGTAATTGCCACATGTGTGTAAGTGGAAGACAAGTTTGGATCTAATAATTTATGGTTTACCATCCCTTTAAGCTATTCTGTATCCTAGACTGAAAGGGAGAACAAGTGAAACCTGCTGTGTGTACTAACTGTATATCGCTTAAATTAATGCTCCAAATTTGCAGTATTTGGAGTGGGATCTAAATGTGATATCAAAGGTTTGAGGCATTCTTGGGGTGTCCTCCCAAAGTGAAGGGGCTTCTACAAATGTAATTTGATGTTCTTTGCATAGGTCACTCTGTAATCTCTGCACTGCGTTTATTTTCCTCATTTGAAATAGAATTTGACGTCCATTGGTTCCCTCATCCCCCATACTTAATACTTAATGAAAGAATTCACAAGTGTGAAAAATGCACACACTAGTGCGCAATCTGTAAACAACACCATCTCTTTTTATGTAAGAACAGTGTAGCTTTTCTACCTGATTTTTCACCTAAACTGATATGTATTTTCAAAGTGACTTTTTAAATTGTGGTCGTTATAAGCAAATAAATACTGCCAAATAAACAATTTTTAATTGTTTTACTGGGTATAAAATAACATACAAGACAGTTTATTTCCTTACAGATAACTTGCAGCAGCTATTCTAATGTATTCAATCTCTCTGAAATGATTATGCATTTAAATCACCATTTACTGTGTTTTTTTTTTGCAGAGGTGCCACTGCAGTGCCCAGTCAAAGCCATGGTTTGCATAAAGGTTTGGTGTATTTTATGGATGGGAGCTCTGATTTCCCAAACACAGGCCTATAGTGATTTCTTCACCTCGATCGGTAAGCATGAATTTCTTTCACGTTTGTTGCTATTATTTTGGAAATCTCATATTTAACCCAAATTTGAACGATGGACAAAAAGGTAAGGTTGGGACTTCAGAAAATAAAATTTAGGGCTACAATTGCTTTCCCTCAGAGTCTCTCTTGCACTCCAGGTTTTAACTCTAGAGACAAACTTTTATTAAAATTAGTATTTTAGTGCCATTTCAGTAAAATTGCCGTAGTGGTGCAGTATTAAAGGTCCAATATATGGCATTACAGAGAGGTAGGCAAACAATATCATCAAAACATTTTTGGTGATATTGTAAATCCAAAATGTTTCAGGTGCTCATTCTAACTGAGAAAGAAGTATTGCAGTGCTAATGTAGGTTAGGAAAGAAAAAAAAGTGATTGCCAACATATGGAAATTGCCAAGTAAAACTTTAAAGCGTTGTAATTCATAACAATAGTGATTTAGTTTGGCATGAAAGTGCTTTAAAGTTGGGTTAGGGACTCAAATTGGGTCTTTAACTCCCGACTACTGGAATTCCTTTAGTAGAAAGAATAAGAAACAAGTAGTAATTAAAATTATGAAAATCTGACATAAAAACAGAAATGTTGGAACTCACAGGAGTTCAATCAGTGTTTGAATGAGAAACTTTGGGTATACCACTTTATCAAAGTCTGTTTTTCAGTTTTCAAAATATAGGCTTGCCTCCCTCTTTATTAAATTAATCTGTAAATCAAGTGCTCCAGGATGCTACCCCACGTGAAGGGTACTATATAAATGCAAGTTGTTGTTGTAAAACCATTTTCTGAATTATTCTTTGAAATGTAGTCATGTTTTGAATCAATTTAAGACTTAACTAATAAATGATTTCTGGTAAATGTCTTCTCTAAATCTCTCTTCCCTTCAACAGGACACATGACAGACCTTTTATACACTGAAAAGGATTTGGTAACCTCACTGAAAGATTACATCAAGGCTGAAGAGACCAAACTTACTCAAATCAAACAGTAATCCAGTTTCTTGCTTTCATTTCACAAAATGCATTTCCCTTGATTTCAAAACGTGGTTAAGGTACCTATTTACAGGAAGATTAAAAAGCCAGGCAATAAAATGTGACTTACATACCCAGGTTCACGGATCATAGACCCTTCATTAATGAAATTGCAAGAAAATAGATTAAGATTAGTCCTGTTTGTAGCTAAACTTAATTCATAAGTTTGCACTTGAGATCATAAAAGTCACCCGAGTTCATCACCAGTCTTATCGTCTTCCTGCAGCCCCCCACCCCCCACCCATTCATACATGGTATATTGAATACTGGGCAAGGAATCTCCACTTCCTACAACATGCATAGTTTTCTATTTGAAGTATGGATCAAGGACAAGAGCAACCAAATTACCCCTTCCCCACAAGTACTGTAGTTCCCCCAGCCTTAGATTCCAACTTGAATTTGTTAACAAAAGAAGGGAGAAGTTAGAGTGAATGTATTCACTCAGAGTTGTTAGGTTGTGGAATTTCTTATTACATACGGTAAGGCATGCGTCAACGTGATAAAGCTCTTATCAAATCAAGGAATATTATTATTGATGTGGATCAATAGAATTATTCAGAAGGGAACTGGATGAGCACCTCACCAGTAAAAAAATTTTTTTTAAAAATTAAGGGTTATAGAAAAAGAGGTAGAAAATGGGATTAATAATATTAAAAAAGGTAGTAGTACATTGGCCAAATGGCCTCCCTTTGTGTAGACACTATCTTTGTTCCTATCAGAGGTTAATTATTGGCATACCAAGACTGTGTAGTAGTCCACTGACCCACTGGGGGTGCCTGGTAGTAAAGTATAATTTTAACCGAATCAATAAAGCTTTTATTAGTTCCTGCAATAAATTCTTTTTCATCATCCTAGGTGGGCAGCAAAACTGGATGAACTTACTGAGATGGCTACAGAGGATCCTGAAGGGTTCCTTGGACACCCAGTGAATGCTTTTAAACTGGTCAAGCGATTGAACACTGAGTGGCAGGAACTGGAGAATTTGGTCCTCAAGGATATGTCAGATGGTCAGTACTCAATCTTTTAGTTTCAGTTCCATTGATTGACAATTATCTGGCCTCCACAAACCATTTGATCCTATTTTCTTTCCTGTTTTGTTTAATGATCTGCATTCTCTCTATTTTTGTTTCTTTCATTTTTTTTTCTTGTGCTTGTGTTTTCCTCACCCACCCACTTCTTCAACCACACACCTCCTGAGCTGAGAGCAGGGCCTTCTTTCAGGTATCCACCAAGAGTGCCTTTGTCAGCCTTCAGGCAGGAGAGTTGAAAGAGCAGCCTGATATATATTGTCTTTCCTGTTCCCTCACGGTTTGTACCTTCATGATTTAAGAGCAGGAACTCAGATACTTGAGACATTGGGTCTGTGTCACTAGTGTGTGATGCCATTGTATTTAATGTAGCCAGCCTGGAGCTGCCAGGCTCAATTTTGACTTCTGGATAATAATTGCTTTTTTGGTATGTGTGTCTACCATAATATATGGCAGAGAAGTAAACAGCAATGAAAGGTTGAGGCATTTTTGTAAATGGATCTACATTTCCACAATGTTTCCTGGATGGAATAAATCAATATTTTAATTCTGTTTCCCTCTTGTATCAAATGCATTTGATGAAGTGTCACATTAGTACTGAATAAGACCTTTGTAAAATCTGGTCTGGGCCCTGTAGAGAAATAATAGATGTCCAGTTTCGACAAATGAACAGTATTTGTCTTGTCTAAGAAACCTACACCACATTTTTTGTTTTGATCCTAATGTGTTTATGTTACCAGGTCTGTTCACCTGTAGTTCACATCTGTACCTCATTGTGTAATAAACTCCACCAACAACTGCTGAAGTTCATATTGAAATATTTATACAAAAATGCTAAGTGTTTCTAACTACGAAAGGGAAAATTGTAACTCAACTATACAGTAGCCCACAGTTTTACTGCATAGAGTTTTCAATAAAGTTCAATTGGCCGATAAATAGGTTATACACCAAAGAGCAGTTTGGACTTTTCATACTGTAAATTGAACGGCAACCTGGAATGTAGAAATGCAAAACGTAAAAAGATTAATGTCTGAATATTTCACTGATTTCCTAATCAATCAAAATTACAAATTTGGGCACTCATCTAGAATTTGCATTTGTTTGTTTGAGGAATAAAAGCGGTGAAATATTTTCATGGACTTCTTATTCAAATAGCGATTCAGGTAATGTCTGGCAAGCTGTGAAATAGACTTAGCAGCTGAGCAACGATAAATTGTTCATTTTTCAAACTTTCTTTATCAATGGTTTTTCTTGATGCAGATACAGTTGACTTGAAATGGGTGTGTTTACTCCTGAAAAGCATTCAAACACAAATTACTGTTGAGGTTCCCAACCATTGGTGTGGATAATACAGTGTTAGCTCACTTAAGCTACGTGAATGCAAACTACATACATAATTGCATAGTGGCAAAAGTCTGAAGTTATTCAAAGTTGCGCACAAGTTATCTCATGTTTTTATTTCTACTATTGGACAATTCTGTTTATACAAAGGACAATTATTGTTGGAATGTGATCGAAGTGTCTGGAAAATGGGCAGAGATATGAATGTTATTAAATGTGGGAAGAAGTTGATTGTTGTTATTTGGTTTGTAATATGAATCATATTGATGTCTTCACATACTGAACCAAGTAATATTTGGGTTTGATTCACTGATTTTTCCATTTACAATACATTTTGTTCTTTGACATCCTGTCGAACAATTAGAATCCAGGTACTTCCCAGAGGGAGTTATCCAGGATCCATGTTCTGCACACTTTCTAGTGACTCTCAGTGACTGAAAGAGCCTTGGTGCAATTCACCACCGCATCCATATATAGACTTCCCCATGACTACAAATTGTGCTGATCTCTGTCACTTCTGGGTGTAGGGTCAAAAGGAATGAGTAAATATGTATCTGTCCTATTGGATCTGAATCAAATATGTCGTGGAAAGAATCTGTGGAAGCTTCAGTCTTTAGCCCAGGCTTCTGTCTAGTAAAATTGGCACAATGAGAATAAATGACTCACTGCAATGGTACACCAAACCACTTTGCCAGAATAAGTTAGTAAGTTTCCCACATGTGAAAATCTGAGAATCAGTCAACCCTCATTGTTCTTTCCAGTTTAGTGGCATTCAGATTAAGTGAGGCATGAAATAAGACCTGAGATCCAATCTTCTGCTTATCATGTTGATCAGGACATATTTTAAATTCGTGTTATCAGCAATTTTCATCTGCACCTACCTTGGCAACAAAAGCACTATTGCCTAACGGGTTTGATTCTTACACTTGTTTTCAAATCCCTTCATATCCTGGCACCTTGGTACCTTTCTGACCTGCTTACCCCCCAACTGATTACTTGCTGCCTCCGCTCAACTGGCTCCAGCCTCCTGCATGTGTCTCTTATGTCCTCCGTTTAACAGTCGCTGGCCTCATTTTCAGCCACTTCACCCTGAGACTCTGGAGCATTCTTCCTCTATCCTTTCACCTTGCCCGTTTCTTCCCCATCTTCAAGTCGCTCTGGGATGCTACCTTGTTTGAGGGGCAGTAAATAAATGCAAGTTGTTGTTGTACTATTATTGACCCTGTGAAAGATTTAATTAAGGCTTTTAATCTTTTTTGATGCATTGCCTTGTGTGTTTCTGTGCAGGATTTATTTCAAACCTTACCATTCAGAGGCAGCATTTCCCTGATGATCAAGACCAGACTGGAGCGGCAAAGGCTCTAATTCGCCTTCAGGATACATATAAACTGGACGCAGACACCATCTCTCAGGGTAACTTGCCAGGTGAGCAACAAGTAACACTATTCTTGGGCAAAATTGCAAATTCATTTGGCCACTTAGCCAGCAAAACACAATACTGTGTGTAATTAGATTTTGCGATATGTTTTGTTCAGACCTATTGTTCCCACAGAAAATAACCTGAATGAAACAAACATCAGGAAGCTGTACTAATAGGTCAGCATTTTGCAACATACCTTTGTCATTGATGAAATTTTAGTGTTTTTTCTGGTCTAGAGGACTGAGTGTAATTTGTCAGTGCTTTCCTGTTTCATATAGTTAAACTGGCTGGCTGAGTACCTTTTTAGAGAATACTCATATCTAGAGGAGGGGAATTATCAGCAGTCAAGAGATGCTCTTTGCAGCAGGAAGTGCTTTCAATGTTGGGCTGGGGCTCAGAAATGTCATAGCTTAGTAGTTGCTAGATTTATAAATGGCACTGAATCACTAGCTTTGATCAGAGAGCCAGCCAGGCATAGGAGTTTTATTTAATATAAGGAATTTTCTTGAGATGAGAAAGACCATATTCCTCTGTGTGAAGCTGGATCAGCAGTATTTGAGGCAAATGTCAAACATGTTAGAAATCGTAACATTCATCATCAACTGACAAAGGATAAATATGCTGTACACTGTGGAAATAGCAAAAGTCACAGTATGAAATGGCATCATACTGCAGCACAGTGGAGCTTGGTGTGGTAGGATGTGTTCCTGTTCCGGCATTGCCCATTGTCCTCCATGGGAGTTATATTATTAGGGTGTTTTTCTTAGAGAGGCACAAAGTAAAGGCTAGAATCTTTACTGCACACTTTGGCTAGAAATATGCATGTGTGTGTGAGAAAGAGCAAATGTAGGAAACTGTGACATACTTGCTAGCATCAGTCATACAGCAGCTTTGGCAGAGTCCAGCGAGTAGATAGACATAAGGTTGCAAAATAACACTGACTGTATTGTAATTGAACTCACAGCTTCGACCAGCGTGGCTCTGTCAACTGAAAATCCTGACATAGGAAACTTTCTGAAGCTATTTAAATTAATTCACAATGCTATTTGATGGGTATAATATTTCTCCCCACTCCCCCCTTCTCATTATGTCTGTTACATCTTAAAAGTTGCTGAATCTTGGCTCATAGGTCTCTCCTCTTTCTTCCTCCCCCTCCCCTCGTATATTTATTCTCTGCTATATATATTCTACTAAATAGGGCTCGAGTATTTAAGGAATGTTGAGAATAGAAAGCTTGCATAAAAACATATTTGAATATCTTCCAGCAGTAGTCTCTTGAGAGAATGGATGAGGTATGACTTGCATATTAACACTTGTATATTCACTATCTATGGCTAGAGATCAATAAACAATCACTTTTTAGTATTTACTTTTGACTGGCGTAGTATGATTGACCAATACTTGTTACCAGAATAGTCTGTCAAGATTTACAGCCAACTGATCAAACTCTGCAGTGCTTTAATTCTGGCTGGTTGTTTTCTCCCAGGTGTGAAGCACAAAACCTCCCTCTCAGCAGAAGACTGCTTCGAGCTGGGTAAAATAACTTACTCTGATGCAGATTATTATCACACTGAGCTGTGGATGGAGCAGTCACTGAGACAGCTGGATACTGGTGAGATCTCGACCATTGACAAGATTACAGTGCTGGATTATCTGAGCTACTCTGTGTATCAACAGGGAGATGTTGACAAGGCTCTAGAGCTCACAAAGAGGTTGCTGAAATTGGGTAAGAAATTACAAAAATCCTCTACTCTTTTTCAGTTTTAGTGAATCTCTGTCCCCACACTCTGGAACTCTATCCTGCAATCGTTCCACCTCACCCCCTCTCTTGCCTCCTTCAGCTCTTGTTTAAAGACTCTTCAACCATACCTTCGGCCACCCTCCCACGCCCATCCCTCTGCCCTCCATCCTTCCTGACCCCAGCCCTGACTGTCTAGCACGCTGGGATGTCTTTCCGACGTCAGTGGTGCTATACAAGTGTAATTTATTGTTGTTGTGTCACACTATGTGTTGGCGTAAAACCTTTCGGCACTGAATTTCTATTATTTTTTTTAAAAAATTTAATGGGTCGAAATGGGATAATGTTAGTATTAGTAATGTTTATACATTGTTTGTTAGCTCTTTTTGACATCCAAGGGAGAAACAATTGAAATAATGGGACACTAAAACTTTTAACAATCTACTCCGGCCATTCAGCAAATGTGTATTTAACTTGAACCATGTGAGTTTTTTTACGTGAAAGCTGTAACACTGGCTTCATTTTTGTAGATCCTGAGCACCAGAGAGCAAATGGAAATCTGAAATATTTTGAGTACATTATTGCCCAGCAGAACAGGGACAACGAAGGGTTAATGCAGAGCACTAACAAAAGCATTACAACAAATGTTAAGAAGGAACGTATCAATAATGTGGCACCAGAGAGAGAGAAGTATGAGATGCTGTGTCGTGGAGAAGGAATTAAGTTAGTAAGTAAATGATTTAACTTAGGTGACAAAATGAATGATTTTCAGTCTGTTGTACTTTTTATTTTAAATGAATATTCCTTAATAAATGTTAGTTGTTGGGCAAGTTAACTGTGGTGGCAGTGAATCCAGCTGATATCAGCAAAATTCCACTGGCATAATTGTGATGATTTTACTATTTGATAACTTGGAGAATTTGTTTGAGTTGTGTTGACAACATGTACAGTATTTATTTCTGTCTGGTACAAGTTGGAATGGATCGGTAGCCCATTAAGTTATATAAAATGAGATATTTTATAATCGAGCTGCTCTGAACCAGAAAAATTTTGGTCTCCTAGTGATTACTTTTCATTACTTCGAGAAATTAAAGTAGCTTTTATGTCCTGTCCACAAATGAAATTTATGGATCCCAATTCCGTGATAAATATCATCGAAGAATACTGTAAGTTTAATGTTCTGCACACTGTGATTTAATAACGTAATTTGTACTTTAGGACCAATGAGGTGGAGCACCGTCGATGACCTTCTTGCACATTTCTTTGTTACTTACTATGTTCTTTTTAAAGCTGTAGCACTATCTACAGAGAATGTGTAAACATTCCCAAATTCAATTAAAAAAGNAAAAAGCATCAATAAAGCAAGAACTTGTAAATTGAATTTCAGTCATAAAAGCATTAAAACTATAAACTGTTCCATTTAATAATTCCATTAGTTATTAACTCTGGGTCTCACAGATTAAAATTTTATAGAAAAGGAGAGTTATGCTGTATAATAATTAAATGGGTGACTTTGTGTAGACTTTTTGCTGTTTGCGGAGGGATTGTTTTATTTGGATCCTCTCTCTTTATGGTACGTGATCTTTGACACACCAGGATGGCTTTAAGAAGGTTTTGTGTCAATGTTGTTATGTAAATTGTTCCCCCTATATGCTCCCTTTGTTGAAAATGAGTTTGATTTGCATAACATAATCCTGAATAATATTCCATTAAAAATTCCTTATATTGTTATATTCCAACAGGTTTAAAGTGTTGCTTAAATGTGTTTCCTTTTCTTTGCAGACTCCTAAAAGGCAGAAGAAGCTATTTTGTCGTTATTTTGATGGAAATAAGAATCCACAGTTCATTCTGCGACCTATGAAACAGGAAGATGAATGGGACCAGCCTCGTATTGTGCGTTTCTTGGATGCCATTTCTGATAAGGAAATTGAACGAGTGAAGGAGATTGCAAAGCCACGGGTAAGAAATTGGATTATTTGCTGGTACACAACAGGCCACTGTTGTTTTGCATGAAGCGCTCAACAAAATATAATTTTAAATGCTACATTGTTTCTAGTGCAGGCAACAAACATTGTGCTACTGATTTGCATGTTTGATTTTTAAAAAGAAACCTTTGGTCCAGTTATCATGTAACCTGATGTCCTAAACGTCATGAGCCTATCCCGTTAGTCCCCATTCTATGGGAAGTGTAAGCCAGGTGGACGTTAAAGATCCCATGGCATCATTCAAAAACGGAAGCAGGTTTATCCCAGTGTCCAAGCCAACTGTCACCCAAATAATATTGGTCACTTACTCGATGGATATTTGTGGGACATGGCTGTGCGCAAAAATTGGCTTCCGTGTTCAGCCACAAAATACACGCAGTCACACTACTTTACAGTATATTCGCTTTGGGACATCTCGATAAGCCACTATTTTAAATGCAAGGATTACTATATGCGATCTAGGAACAAAACATCAGTTTGGGTTGTGTTACTGTGAATCCACCGGAGCGTCCGTCCCAAAGCCATGGCTTTGTATTCTGGGAAGGTTCGCATTGGTCTTGTTTCCATCTTGTGGAATATGTTGGTAATATTTTTGTGTCCGATTGGTTGGCTCCACAGCTGAGACGAGCCACCATTTCTAACCCCATTACGGGAGTTTTGGAGACAGCTCACTACAGAATAAGCAAAAGGTAAGTGAGAGCTGTACTCAGCTCCTCTTCATGGTGAAGCTGCTATAACTTCATTAAACATGGCATACCAAAGAAACTGATCCATTCAATGTGGGCCTGGAAAAGTAGGTAACTACCTGGAGTTCTGTTATCGAGTTCTGTTAAACACTGAAGAATCACAAATGTGCACATTAGAACCTGTGTTTCTACCCTGAACAAGCAGCTCAAACAGACAAAATTACCTCGTTCCCCTGCCCAACTGAAAATTTAAATGCAATCCAATTTTAATAAGTGAAAGGATCCAAATTGGAATTTATCTCGAGATTTATTCCCACCCAATTCTTTTCTCTGACCAGCCGGAAGCTTCCAGAATTCCACTGCTGAGTGGAGGTTTAGCTGTTACCAGATTAAACCTATCCTTTCTCTTTCTGTAGCTGAGACGTGCCACAGTGCATGACCCTATGACCGGCAACTTGGTCTTTGCGAATTACAGAGTCTCCAAAAGGTAAGAGGAAGTTGTGAGGTACTCATTAACTGTTCAGTGACCTGGGATAGGTCCCTACACACCAACTGTGTGAGTTGCTTCATCACCTTTGTGCCTCTGTTGGTTTTACAGTTTGTTTTTTGTCAAACTATTCTAAATCCCTCTGAATTTGCATCTGGCTATAACTGAGAAAATAAGAAAATACTGAATTATCCAATGCCTGGAACAAAACAAGCAAACAAGGTATAGAACAACACTGTATTCAGTGCAGGTTAAAGCTTTTCATATCCAGTCACTTAATTGGTGGAAGTGAATTCTAATTGCAACTTTTGACAAGTGAAGTGAATGAAAGTTTTACACTTAACAATTTTTTTTTGTTAACAACTCTGTCGGTTTCTTTCATCTCTTATTCTTTCCAGCTGTTTTTCTTTAATAATGCCTTCCTGATTGTTATAAAACAACAATCTGCATATTTTAGTAGGATACTCATTTTGGTAAAGTTTAGGTGCATCTTTATTTACAAAAGTGGAGTTTTACTCGCTGACAGGTATTTAAAAATTGCAGCTGTCACACTTTAAATGCCTGTTTGCCTTCCATCCTGGGCATTCTGCACATATATGTTGTCTTACTTGAGGATTATTGTTTTGATGAGTTGTGGGATTGGGAACAACAGTAATTAGGAGACCACTATGAAGCAGAAATTTTAGTGTTGCTCAAAGTGATGGGTTCTGTCTCGCTGACTTTGTTTGTTGTTGCTTGAATGGCTTCTTTTCCTTCTACAGATTTCTCCTCCTGATGGTACTGACTCATTCTGGTACATGGTTTTGTGATGTAGAACGTTATCTAGAACATTGCCCAAATGACTGTTTGTCATGTTTGAGAGTGTTCTCATTACATAATCAGGTCTTTCCCTTTCCAGCAGAGGTCACTGCTAACAATTGGAAATGGTAAACCTGACTGCCTTTATTTTCTGTCCCTCTCTACCTAAGGGTATTGAGACCAATTTTAGCACCTTCACGGCTACCCCGACTAAGCTCAGCTAACTCAGCAGCTGAAAGATTGTGTAGCTCATTTTTACTGGGAAATGCATTTACCCACTGAACCACTGCAGATGTATTGCAAGGCCTTCTTTAAAACAAATAACATTATGGGAAATACTTTGTTTTTAAAAAGGCCAGCAATCTCAGTCAAGAGGAGAAGGAATATGAGGCTTGGTATTTTACTCACAGGGAGGAAAAAATGAGGAGGAGATAGAATGTATTTATTATTATATAATGTACTTTCACCAACAAAATATACAGTCAATTCACTTTACCGTATATTCTGTGAAGCGCTTTGAGACGTCTCAAAGATGTGAAAAGGCACTATATCAAATGCAAGGATTATTATCATCAATGGACCACTTCTTAGAGACCAGTTACAGAACAACATTGACGAAGGCCTTAGGGAAAAGATTGGCAGTTAGCCATCTGTAGTGTGGAACAGTGCCTAATGTGAGTAGGGGTGAAAGCACATATAAAATTCAGTAGTAACCAACACCCAGCTTTCATGAAATATTATTCCAAGGAAATTTTCAGGTCTAGGCCTTGAGTTTCTCTTTACAACTTTGCCAAATAAAATGTAGGTCATTCTTCTAAACTGAATCCAGATAGTTGAATGCCAGTCTCAGATTAATTACTGCACAATGGGTCTGCAGGATTGCTGATGCTGTAATACATTCAGAAATTTTATTTTTATTAATATTATTTTTTTATTTCAATTGAGGAATTCAAATTAGAGGAAGCAATGGCCTTCACAGTCAAATATCTTGCTGACACTTACTATTTAGGCTCAGGCTCATTAAGAACACCCACCAGGTTCAGTGACTTGCTGACGCCAGTGTACATATTCCAGCAAGAGTAAGGGTGGCAATTGGGAGCAAAATGTATCCAATGTATATTTTTAAAAAATCTAAAATCTTACTCTAGAAAACTTAGGTCCATGTTGTAAAAGCAGAACTTGGTTAGTTAGTGGAGAATCTGGAACATTTCCATGTGGTTCTTTTTCTTGAAGTGTACAGTAAGATTATAGAGTGTTACTGCAATGATGTGTGGCTCTGCTCAGATTGGACCAGCTCCAAAAATAACAGTTACAACTAAAGGAAAATTCATTTCAGTTCATAGTTGACTTCAGGAAGCTTGGTCTGTGTGATTTCTATTTTGTTCTTTCTCCCTGATTCAGTATTGCATAGAATCTACACTTTCAGGATTGTATCAATTCTATGCAATCCTGTCCATCTATGCAATGGACAGTATTGCATAGAATCTCTTCTGATGAGATGGTAGTAAGCATGTTCCTCCTTTTGAAAATAATGGGCCACTTGAGATGATTAGCAGCCATCAAACTAATTGAGGGGATTTAAACTAAAGTTGCTATGAGATTACTGCTCTGAATATAGTTCAAGGCACTGTTATGGTTAATTATATATTTTGATTATATTTTATATAATCTGCTAATTTGATGGGTTTGCGTGTGCATTGATTGTTGTTGAACATGTGTCTGTGTTAGTGTCTGTGCTTACTGCAAATTGATATCAACAATTTGTAAAGTTAGTATACTCCAGAAAATAAACATTTAGCATATATTGTACTTAAATCATAGGCAGTCAAAAGAAATTACTGGTTTCAAATTGCCCAAGAGATGTCATATTCTGATATGTGCATTTTAATATTAACTGTAGCATCAAAGAAATGATGTGTTCATCCAGGAAATAAATTTTCCTTGTCTGTTGTGTAAGAGGACGGAAAGATACCATATATTGTATTCAAGTTTGTAGAGGTCTTGGGTGATCAGGAGGAACTTTTGCAGAATATTCTGACTTCAAAAGGGAAGCCGAAAACTGACTAACTGTGACCTTGGGAGTTTTGTTGGTGTTGTGGAGGAAGGCTGGGTGTGAGGAAATCTGATTAGTACCACATGGTTTTATGAGATTCTATTGCCTCATGAATTTGCCCAATGTCATTAATACCATCCCCAAGTGTCTTACTTTTATCCCCTTTACTACAACAGCAACAACTTGTACTTATAGAGTGTCCTCCACACAGGGTAGCTTCTCAGAGCACTTAACAGTGGCAGAGCCTGACTCCGAGACTGGGAGAAGTCGGCAGTGGCTGTAAGCATAGTCGAATAGGATAGTTTTCAGGTGGGACTTGGGAGAGGGGAGGCAAGGCGGAGGGATTGAGAGAGAGGGTTCCAGTGTTTTGGAGCGTAGTGGCTGAAAGCATGAGCTCCGATGGTGGGGCGGAGGGTGCGAGGGACAGGTATGAGGCCGGTCCCAGTTGAGCAGAGGCCCCGGGTGGTGGATTGGGGAGTGAGAAGGTCGGAAAGGTGCCACGGGTGTGAGGATCTTGAAGTTGAAACTCAGGGTTTAAATTCAGGGGAGTGGTATGTACAGAGGCATGAAGTCAAATGCTAAAGCAAATGTTATAGAAAAAACTGAAGTGAAGTATGAGCTGAAGTGAAAAGTTACCATTAAGTGAAAATGTAGACCTTATCCCTCATCACCATTTGATAAAGTTTGTTAACCTAACAAGTTTTCTGTCTTTTTAGCAAATCATGTTAAAAGTGAAAGCAAAATACATAGAACAAATTAATGATAAAAAGTGTAGGATAGAAAACTTAACTTGAGTACTATTCTCGTACGCAGACTGAGGCAGTTCTTCACAGCATTCTTTGTATTACATTTTTAAAAGGGTCTCAAGTATGACCTCCTCTTGCAAATAGAGGCCTGCGTTTAGTTGAATAGGTTTCTGGAATTACTATGATAGGAGTTACTGTATAATTTCTTTATAAAGATTATTTGAATGTACTCCACTGATAGTATATAATCCTATTCCTTCATGGTGGTTGGCCTGTGTGGATGGTGTGCTGCACATACCTTTCTGATAGTGAATAATTTAGCCTTGTGGCATAATGGAGATGGCATGTAAGAATTAGATCAGTTGATGATTCAGCCTTTTCTACTGCATGTTCTTTTGAAGCACGAAGTTGAGGGGAGTTCAAAATCCATGCAGACCAAAGAAATGTGTTAAACAGATATGATTAGCTGGGATATTTACGAGAATTTTAGCTTTTAATTGCAGTTTCAGTTTAGTCTTGATCACAGACAGTTTTACTAAATATACATCAGATGCAGGCATCTGATGTATATTTAAGGAATATATATATTCCTTTTTAAGGTTGAACTGCTTTTTTTAAAAAAAAGACTTTTCCCATTCCCCACCACTCTAAGCCTGCATGTAATTTTCAACTTGTTTGTGAAATATAACTGCACTTTCCTTCTCATTTCCTTCTCATTGGATCCTTTACTTGTAAATCTTCATTCTGGTTTTGCTAATGGAAGTTGATATTCAATTATTCTTGTCAAAGATAGAATAAACCTTTGGTCATTTTTTTTAAAAAAATGTTCCATAGTTGATGAATCCTGCCTGCATATTTATTTGTCATTTATATGACCACACAAACCTCAGGTTCTGAAACCAGTTCAAAGCCAAGATAATTAAACTTTTGATTGTGTGCGCATGTTTTATTGCAAAGCATACATACTTTTTTTAAAAATTTCTGTTCATCAAGGGTTCTTTCTCAGTGGTTCCAGGTATCTGGATAAGACCAGTTTTCAGTAATTTAGTACCTCTAAAGTTCCTCTTACAAAGTATTTATTGTATTTGATTTGTGTTTTTAATGAAATGTGAGATTATTTTGTTCTGTTTGATTTGCATATTTCCCACTTCTACAACACTAGCCTGATTGTCAGAATAGAAAGACAAATACAACATGTTGACAAACTATCAAGTACTGATTGAGCTTATACTTTTCAATTTGTTAAAATAGAATATTTGTTGTCAAAAGTTTGAGGACCCTTTGGGTTATGATACTGTCAGCGCTTTGGGAGGTCCGACATGAAAGACACTCTACAAATGTAATTTGTTGTTGTTGAAATGAGCTAATGAGCCAACAGATTAACCCTTAAAGTATTACAATATTTCCCGATTAAACCTTTGAGCTAGTTTTCTATTATTATAAAAACAAATATGCCAATTCAGTGTATAAAAGCTGCAGTGTTAATATAGTGGTCTATTAAAATTGGTTCAGTTAATGAATTTTCAATTCCATCACAGCTGCATATGTCATTTTAATTATCTGAATTATTAAATGAACTGCAAGCCGCATAATAATGGAAGCTTTATACATTCAATCTCATGTTCCATGATATGTTCCTGTATTCAGAAATGGCTGTTCAAACATGACTGGACTGACTGTTTTCAAAACTATAACTGCTACATTGAAAGATTCTTTCAGATTGCGAGCATTACTGGAAATCACAGCATGTTTCACCTTTATTTTGATACTGAGACTGAATGACTGTTGTTGACCTGGAAAGAACATGTTTAAAGTTTCATAAGAGACTGTAGCATTGTGTTGGCATACATTAAGTGCTTTATGACTGCAAGCATTAGTTTGTTTTGATCTGTTGACTGAGTTTAATGACAGATTAGTGATAAGGTTTTCACTATAAATGGGTGGTGTTCCATTGTGACTCATGTGGTTATGTGCAAGTATTTTACATGAAATTTGAAACAATTTAATTATAAATTAATTTGTTGATCTCTGACTTATTTGGTAAATTCCATTGTAATTGGAGAAATTCAACCCATTAAAATTATTTTTTGGAGATTTCAATGTAGTTCTGAAAAAAGACACAGAAAAGGGATGCAAATAGAGATCCACGTGGATAATTAAGATGATTCAAAACCAAAGAACAATGAATTCTTCATTCCCAATATTCTCAAGAAGCTGTATTCTTTGTTTTGAGTCATAATACTGTAGTTTTTAAAAGGTTAATTCTCATAGCTCTTTCATTGTACACTCTGGGTTTCCTGAACTATTCATATTGAGAGCACATATCAAACACTCAGACATTTATTGGACTAACTTAAGCAAATTGTTCTACATCTGTTCAGTGCTTGGCTGTCTGCATATGAAGACCCAGTGATTAGTCGTATTAACCAGAGAATAGAAGCCCTCACAGGGCTTGACGTCTCTACAGCAGAAGAACTACAGGTAGGTCCTGAACTGATATGTGTATATTAGAGGAATGAAGTATTGATCTTCCACCAAAAAAGTACTGTAGAAATTGGGATTTTTTTTATATGTCTTAAGACATAAAGAGTGGAACATTTATTTTTCCCTTTATAGTGTTCCGAGTGCTCCTGTGGGTTTGTTATCTGTAGCACTTTAAGCAATATAGACCAAGGAGCTGTTCATGTATAGCACTCTCAGGGTTTAAAATGATCTGATTTTTTTTTCAGCCAAATGGATGTGTTTCCTCATATTTTCCTTAAATTAACTTTCTAAATTAGAAGGCGCTACACAAATGTATTATTTCTCTGGCACTCAATGAAACAGCTTAACATAACGAAAGATGTGCTGATAAACTGACACTGAATACTCAACTACAATAATTCCTGACAAAATTGAACCATTTTCTTCTTCACATTCTTTTCTATTTATTCCAACTTCTTCCCCATCGACAAACTTAGTTTCCTTAGTTCCTTCCAGTACCATCAGTAAAGTTCTTTTTGGAAAAAAAGCTTTTAATATGACTTAAAATCGTTTCATAGGAGCAGTTTGACTGGTCAAGATCTAAAAAGTGATCATTGCCACAGAATCATCAATCTAGAAGAAAAGAGAACAGAAAATGAGTATCAGTACTCGCTAGCAGATATAACCAGCAAACTAAGCAATGATCGTTCATATTTTTCACCCTTTCTCATTATTTTCACCACCACATGGAATACATTAGTTCCGCTTCATGCCATATATTTTGCACAGATTTGCTTCCTTGTATATTGCCAGTCCTCTAGTTTCACTGAAACTTCCAGAAAAGTGATTCACCAGTCAAGTAAAATGTTTTTATAAGAAAGTCTTCCACAACATTGTCGCAGATTGTTCAGGTCATGCAACAGAAACCTTTGTTTGTGAATAGACCATTAAAACATTTTTAAAAAGTATTTCCGAATAGCCAGGATGTCTAGGTAAAGTTTCCCTGTCTCTAGTAGGTAAGGTTTGGGGTAGAACTTGCCTTGCCCGCTGTTTCAACTCCCTCAGGTGCAATTTGAGGAGTTTCCTAGTCTGTGCATTGTTGGCCTGCAGTGATCAAGTAGCACACTCATTTCCAACCTATTTTCTGATCTGCTGCCTTAAAGTGTCCGATCAACCTGCTCATATCGGATAACTTACAGTGTAGTTTTGATTTCGGCATTCCACTGTGGAGCTAAAAACATATTTAACCCAGAGAGATGAGAATTCACGTGAGCTTGTACAGAACTAAGGTTTGATAGCCGAGTTATCAGTGGAGTTCACTCTAACTTCAACAGCTGAAGTGTCAGACAATTTTACCCCTATATCAATAGCTAGGATAATAAGTGTGGTGATAGAATCTCTACCTTTCTTTCAGATGCCCTCTATCACACTTTGCATTACAGCACCTCTTGGCAACTGTTGCTCCTTAGCAATGAGATCTCTATTTAAAACAACATCTATTTTTTCTTCTGTACAGGAGGGCTCCTCTATTATTGTATATTTTTTCTCCAACAGGTCTTGCAATGTCAGTTAGGTTCTGTTGGTGAGTCTGTCCCCTTCGAGTTTATACAGTGTATATCTAATAGATTGTGTTGGTGACTGAAACTGAAATAGTACATTTTGTGGTGCAGATCTGGGCTCAAAAGGTTAGATACAATGATTTAATATATAAGAAAATCAAACCAGCACCAATTTACTTTTGTTTTAAAGCACAATGTGCATGAATTGTGCTGCACCCATTAATAGATTATCACTAAATAAATTTGGGAGAAAGGGATAATTTTTATCTCCTGAAAGTTGCATCATAAAATTGTATTTCATTGGATTCAATATAAATAAGTATAAATCTTGCTTTTTATACTGATTAATAAATTGGATTTAAAGCCATTTTTGAAGTAATGCATTCAACATTACCAGAAGTCTCTCGTCAATGCAACAAGAAAAACATTCATTTTAATAATAATAATAATGTCTCAAAGCACATCTCCTGAACAGACAGATAGGACCTCTGTTTAATGTGTCATCCAAAGGATGTTATCTACGATAATGAGCCCTCTTTCAGTGCTGCGATGACAGCCTACATTTTCAGCTCAAATCCTGAACTCACGACTTTATGATCTAAAGTCACATTTCCATAGTTTGAACTTCTAGAGTATGTGCAGTGGTTCATTGTTACTAGGATAAAATATGATCCAATACCTTTAGGGTAGAGCCTAATTTTAATTTAAAAATCAATTTTGCATTGATTTGGATTAAAGTTTTATGCACAATCAGTTGAGCGACCTGGGATGTTAGCACAATAGAAAACATCAGTCTGTGAGTAAAAATACAAATATAATTTTACCAGCTTCATTTTTATTCCCTGAGAGTGAGAAAGTTTTGTACTAAACCATGAGTGATTTTCAGCACCGTACCTATATTTTGAATGCAAAGTGAAAGATCTATATGCAGTAATAATCGTAAGTATGTTTTGATCCCTAGCCTAGTTCTTGAGGTGTCATTCCCCAGTCTGTTCATGTATATTTCAAATGCTGTAAAGTCCAGCTCAAATATTGAATCAACATCGATTTTTAGCTTTGAAATTATTGCACAAAAACAATTTTTAATTTTGAGATTTGACAGGAAATGGAAACAAATCTTGAAAATGAATGGAAGTTTATTTATCTGGATTTTAAGGCATGTCAATGAATGTTTTGACACACACCAAAGCCAAGTGTTGAAGCAGTCACTTAATATATGCATTATTTCATTAATTATTGAATTAAATTGTAACCTCATTACCTGAGACTATAACCCAGGAACGCCTGTGGAATTGGAGTGAAAGTTCTAATTTCAGTTTAAAGACTCTTTTGAATAAACTACACTGCTGATATGCCATTTAGCTCTTAAGAAAGCTTTCTTTTGACTGTGTAACAGTCCTATCTCTGACTTCTCATTTTGCTGTAGGTGGCCAATTATGGTGTTGGAGGCCAATACGAGCCTCACTTTGATTTTGGACGGGTAAGTTGCTTTCAAATTATTATTTAGCTTTTTCCTTCTTCATTTGTTTCTTTCAGGTGGCTAATTATGGCGTGGGAGGGCAGTATGAGCCCCACCATGACTTTGCACGGGCAAGTAGTCACAAAAAGCTGCAGCTATTGCTGTGTTTTCAGCTTTTTAATGGGTGTGCACGAATGGAATAATAATCAGTAACTGTGCATGATAACGGTGCTGTCTCATCTGAGAAAGTCTCCTAGTTGATCAATGCATATTCAATATTTTGCACTGCATGATTGGTAGTTGGCTTTTGCAACAAATTTCAGAAGCTTATGCATTAGCTTCAATGTTTCAGACCTAAAGCAATATGCTTGATTTGGAGAGGTAAGTTTTCACGTATTTTCAGTGGAGGGAAGGAGAACGCCTATTATAGCAAAGGAGAAGTTCAGAATTCAAAATCGATTTTAAAAAAATCAATGTCTATCAAAAAATTGTGTGTATTGATTTATTGGAAGTAATTTGATTTTTGTTGAATTTGATGACTCTGTCTTCACATGTATTAAGTTCTTCAGGCAATTTTTGTTCAATGTTAGTCAGTCCCCAATTTCAAGAAGTGCATATGCTGCTTGGATCCTTTTCAGTGAATGACCAACTGATGTTTAGTGGTGGTTGACTGGCCTTACGTGGTTTTAAGAAGTAGCTAGCCAAAGCATCAAAGATTGCCATCAGCACTGAGTTTACTGAAAGGAATTCTTGCAGAATAGCTTTGCTTCTCCAGGTGCTACATCTGTTTTATCAATTTAAAAAAACTTCCAACTTCCAATTCAAAGAATAGAGGACATCAATAAGAACTATATCAGCCAAGTTATTTTCTACTTCCTATGCCAAAAGGTTGGAAAGAAGGCTTTTGAGATCTTCTAAGCTTTAGACTGCATTTCCAGCTCATACTGTTAGACTTTGAGCCTCTGGACTTTGCACTGACTTTAATGTCATCAAACATTTGAGATGTTATCATAAATGCAATCTCCCATTTCAGTAACATTGACTGGTCTGTCAAGAAGTAAACCCAAAACAATACTTTCAGATACACTGAGACAGCAAAACAAAAGGAAATGGTTTAGGGTTGCAAAGGGCGGAGAGTATTAACACTTGGAACAGGTTGTCAGGAAGGATGGTTGAGGCCAGGACATTGAGTGTAGAAATGAAAGAAATGTAATATAGAATTACATTTTTATGAATCCATACTTAGAAATCCTCTAGTGCATTATATTCAACTTTGCTCGATATTCTAAACTTTATATATCTTGTCTAAAATTAATGCACTTGAAGGTTTAGCAATATTACTGTACTTTAGCCCCAAGGAGCAAAATTTTGTTTAATGAATAGAAACTGTTACCAGTTCTGAAATACAAATATCACGAAGTAGAAATTAGAATTTGGCTCCCACAAAAATTGCCACAAAAGAAATGTAAGAAAGTAGTGCAAGGGTAGTCAGCTGTTTACTCAATGCATGATTAGAAGATGGGTTTCATATTGTAGATTCTAATGCAATGATTAATCTCTAAAGGCTACATTGGGCAATGCATTTATTATTCAATAATGGAATATGTATTATTGCATTTTCTACATAATGGAAGTTATATTTCCTTGAATTGCCACATTACTAATGTTCTAAAGGGCAGTATTATACCTTGGGATGTCCTCTAGATATGAAAGGTGCTATAAAGATGTAATTTGTTGTTGTTATATAGCTACCTGTCTGTCAATCCACCTTCATTCCTGTCTTCTATTCTTTTTAAATCACAGTTGTCAAGCAGTCTGGGAGCAGATACTTTGTGGCTTCTCTTTTTAAGTGATGCTATGAATGGAGACAATTATTTGTGAGAAGCCCTTTCAAATAGTTTAAATGCATGAAGCAAAAGAACAAAGAATACTGCCGAGCATATGACAACCTTCCTTTCTAACATAGAATCATAGAATTATACAGCATAGAAGGAGGTCATTTGGCCCATCATATCTGTACAGGCTCTTTGAAAAGAGCTATCCAAATCAATCCCACTCCCCGCTCTCTTCCCATAGCCCTGCAAACTTGTCCTCCCCAAATAATTATCTACTTCTATCTTAAAAGTTGTTATCAAATCAGCTTCCACCATCCTTTCAGGCAATGCATTCCAGATCCAAACAACATCAGTGATTTATGTGGCAATTTTTGTTCTAAGGTTTATCTTTCCATTGTGGTTATTGTATAGAAAACTGACCTGATTTCATTCATGATTCTGCTTGCTCCATGCTCTGCTATTAGGAAGATGCCAAAACTTCAATAAAGATCTTAGTATTACATTACATAACAACAGAAGCTTTTATAACATTTCTTTTATAGAAAGATGAACCAGATGCCTTCAAAGAACTGGGCACCGGTAACCGAGTTGCTACCTGGTTATTTTATGTAAGTAAAACATACTCCAATCAATTTAAATTTAGTGATGCTCGCGGAGCTGGTTTATGTCAATTTTTGTCAGGGGTTTGAAACTCACAAGCTTGATTTGTGAATGATTTTTTTGTAAAAATCACTATTCTGCTCACGCAATTTCTGATTCCCCAGCTTAACTTTTTTTTTATATTAATGCCACAGTTTATTGATGGTGCAGTGTGCTGTTGTACGGCACTGATTTCTATTCTTGATTCTGTTAATTACGGTTTCTCAATCTCTCCTACTATTGGGCATTATGAGACTAGGTGACTTCTCTAAGGTGTGACATTTGAGGGCGAATCACCCCATTCTCTAGATGTGCACCTCTTACCTGCAGGTTCACTGCCAGACCTGGGAGCAGGTTACCTCTTGAATGTAAAATGGTATATAGCCCAGGAAGGTGTTAAATGGAGAAAATGAGAGAGGTGCATGAGTCAAAAATAGGATTTGTCAGTTCCAGGTAGAACATTTTATTTAGGCTTTTGTCTGGCTGTAATTTTGGTTGCCCATGCACATCTGCATTTGCTTTAGCATCTCAGCTAGTTACAATGAGCTTCCTGACTCTGCATTCTTTTAGTGCAGCAACATCTTTTTTTTACTATCCAGCAGTAAATTTGGCTGCCGGTTAGTGCCAGGACCACTGATCGTGTATCGTCTTTCAGAGGAAAGCTGAAATCAGGAAACTCAATTACAGAATTTGGCAAATAAAAGCAAACATCTGCCATAGAGTCCAGTCTGTTTGCTACTGATAATACCTTGTGTAAGATTTATGTTGCCAGGTAAGCAGCTTCATATCCGGGGTTGATTGGCAGCCTTGATATTCCTGTTAGTTAATCTAGGGAATAGTGTAGACAACAGCTCAAACCTTTCAAAGTGTGAGCATATTACCAATGGCATGGGGAATTTTGTATTGAAATTTTCGATTTGGATCTTAATGGCTAAGTAGAGAGATGTGGGATGAAAAGTCCACGGATTTTGCTTACGTAACATTCACAAATTGTTGGATAAGTTCCAATGAATTGGCAGTTGACAAGGTCGAGGAGTGTTTTTTCCTATTCTGTAGCCATTCCTTGTATTTTTACCCTAATTTCTTTACTTTTATTTGGTAGATGAGTGATGTGGCAGCAGGAGGAGCTACCGTTTTCCCTGAAGTAGGAGCAGCAGTGTGGCCACAGAAGGTACTGTCAGCATTTCTTTCACTCAGAAAGTCACTGACCATTGTAGCAATTTTAATCTTTCTTGCCATCAAATAATCTGAGAAAATTTAAGTATATTTAAATATTTAAATATACCTTCTTTAAGTCCTGTCTTAAAATCTACCTCTTCGATCGAGCCTAGAGTTACCACCCTCTTTCCTTCTCCCCTTCTTCGCATCCAAACCAATCTACAGTGCTGCAAGATATTATCCTATGAGAGGGTCTCTATATAAATGCATTTATAACTTAAAAAAAGGTCCATGTATTATAGACCTGCAATATTTCAATATACTTCCTTCAGGTTCAGGACAAATGTGCTTTTGAGGGATCTGTTAATTAGGATTAACTTAATATACAATATACTGAAGGACGCGAAGAAGGGGAGAAGGGAAGAGGGTGGTGACTCTAGGCTCGATCGAAGAGGTAGATTTTAAGGCAGGACTTAAAGAAGGTAATGATATTTGATGGAAACTAATAAGTTGCTTATTGGAGAGGACAAATTTGTAAGGCTATGGGGGGGAGTGGGATTAATTTGGATAGCTCTTTCAAAGAACTGGCATGGGCACGATGGGCCGAATGGCCTCATTCCCTGCTGTATGATTCTATAATGAAGAGCAGAATCTTTTGAGGTGAAGGATAAGCATTAAACGTTGGCGAGAGCACTATCATTGTGGAGTCCTGTAGCTCAGTGGTTAGAGCACTCGCTTTGCAAGTGAGAGACCTGAGTTCAATTCCAGGCAGAGCGAAACCTTGGGCAAGTTTCCTTACTCCACACATCTAATAATAATCCCTCCAAAACCAAAAAACAATAATAAAATTGGTCATTTTCAATCTACGACTGTTTGTGGGACATTGCTGTGCGCAATTGGCTGTCGCGTTTGCCCACAAATATACAGTCAATTCACTTTATAGTGTATTCTGTGAAGCGCTTTGGGACGTCCTCCCGATGTGAAAAGCACTATATCAAATGCAAGGATTATTATTATTATCATTGAATCAGGCTGACTGTATATGTGACTTTGTATATATAATATTAAAAGAACATAGTAGGATCTTTACCATGGTACAGTAGAGCCCCATTGTAATGAGGAAGTTGGGATCCATAAAATATCTAACCAGTTCTATAATGTGGCATGATCACTGGTCAATACTTTTTCATTCCCTGCACATGGTTGCAGAATTACTGCTAGCTCAGTTGGCTCTTCCAAGATGCTGGCAGAGAAATTCTGGGTATCGATGCATTGGGGTATTAATTGTAAACTCTGTTTAGAATGTGAACTCATTGTGCTGTTTGCTTATATTGCAGGGCACTGCAGTGTTTTGGTACAATCTGTTTGCCAGTGGAGAAGGTGATTACAGCACACGACATGCAGCTTGTCCAGTATTAGTTGGAAATAAATGGGGTGAGTACAGAGACTTTTTTTAACTCTTCAAGGAGGTGAAGGTTTGGATTCAATTATTTCCTCAGCCATGCTTCCTTTTCCTTCTGTACGAAGAGAAGGAACGTTCCACGTGTGGATCTCAGTGACTGGTTTCGACAACCCTGAGTATTGGAAGCAGATGACCTACTCGTGTTGTCAGCTGTAATTTGGTATGAGAGTGATGTGGGGTGACTTTTCCAATGGATCTTCCATTCATTATTCCTCTCTTATTTATGAAGTATTTTGTTGTTGTAGATTGATATGATATGCATGATATAATATACTAACGGCTCCATTTCTTATTTCATAGTGTCTAATAAATGGATCCATGAGCGTGGTCAGGAATTCCGAAGGAGATGCGGTTTGTCAGAGATGGATTGATGTTCTTCACTGTGAATGTGTTTATTCACATATGTGTTTTGTATGTGTGAGCGTGTGAGTGTGAGCATGTGTGAGTGTGTGTGTGTCTGTCTGTGTGTCTATGTGAACACCTTGTCTTTTCCCCACACCACTTACACTGCAGCTCAGTGACTGTTTACACTCTGTTATCATCACTCACTAACATTGCTCACCTTAGAGTACATCGGACAGGGCTAGACCTGCACACTTTTGGTTTCAACCCTTTCCCTCAACAATTTTTGTGGAAAGAAGACTGGGCTTAGTCTAGTTAGTTTAGATGACTAGAAATGTTTCTCCTTATCATCAGTCTTTCACTAAATCAACATTTTCCATCTATTCCAATCATCTGCTTTATACAAGCTGATATAATAGAGGTTTTATTTGATCACCTATAGCGGTGTACGTATTTTCAACCCTGATACCATTTTTAAGACTGCTTTATTGAATTTTGCATGTTCTTTTGAAGTGCATTGCTAAAGATTAACACTTTTGTTTCAAGGCATCCCTCAACTTTAGTCAAGCATGTGAACGTTGAATTCTTGCAGAAATTAGATTACTGTGGATATAGAGGTGTCCGTCGATTTGGCTCTATCAGTCACACAAGTATTTTCTTTCACTAAGAAAGCCATGATTTGGGTATCCAAAGCCTACACTGCTTGTATGGAAATATCTGAAACTTATTGCTTTTGAAAAAAAATCTTTGCTGACTAACACAATGATTCTTTTTAGATTAAAGTTAGTCATTCAGAGTGCCATGTTTACATCTAAAATGGCTTATTTAAGTAGCATAACTGTTTCTACTACCACATGTATGAGGTGTATGTCAGTAGTAAAGTGCTAAATGGTGAAATTTTGTGAGGAAATATCAATTTCTTCCAATTATTTCACCTTAATATTTGTGATTCTGTGTCACATGTTGCCAACTACTACTTTCGCTTATATACCATGTAATGTAATTACAATTGGAGCACGTAAATTGGATCATGTCACTGACAAGTTATTGAGCAGTATGTCAACAAATACACAGGAATCTTACCCAATATGAAATGTATTTGTGTAATAATGATAGTGTAAGATTACACAATCATATTCCCATCAGCACCATTAGATTTTCATTTTTAATGGACTTTGGTTAGTTTTCTTAGCAGTAAACTACTCTTGCACTTTGCTTAAGCACCTGTGCAATCCAATAGCATAGAAGCTATTTATTGCTGTTCAATAAATAGGTTCATAATTTGAAACGTACACAGATTTTTCTATATCTACAAATCCAGTTTACCTGGTTGATCAGGAGATAGATAATCACTGGGTAAACGTTCAAAACTAAAATTGTAAAATCGAATGGTTGCAAATGAAAACCTCTGCACTGTGAAACGTCCTTGAAGAGTTGATGACAATAAATACACTTATCAACCTAGTGCAACAAACGAGTGCCGAGCAGAATATTTAAAAAAAACTCCTTTCTGTGCCATGAAGAGGGAGAATTTGTGTATTTATACATCTGTACCTTTTCTTAAAAAAAACACTCCTTCCTCTCCCCATCTCTGTTTTCTTAAAATATTTTTATTAAGAGCCTCATTTTGTATTTGATCATGTGCACGTTTTCCACAAAAGACTTCATGCAAAGACTGTCTCAGGAATGAAAACAAAAGCCAAAGCAGTAAATTTAAGGCAGCCAGTGCCAAATCTACCAGATCAACAGAATGTGAGATAGAAAAGTCTTTATTCATCCAGCCAGCAGCTCACAGCTATACAGACAGGCTTCAGAAGTGGAAAATGCCTTCTTACAAGAACCCAGGCTTTACCATTTTTAAAAAAATTGTAATCATGTGTTTGTGACCTCTCCAAGTTTACTTTTATCATGGGTACTTCATATCTAGATTAGAGATTCAATGCAATAATGAATTATTCATTTTTGTCATTTTTCAAGTCTAAGTTGTATCCCCCTCACAAACACCAGCTAAAGATTTTGTTTTTTTCAAAAACATTTGCAGAATCAGTGGCGTCTGTAAGATGTATGCAAATGCTATGTATCCCCCCCACCCCACCCAGACAATCTTACTGAGTGCTGCTCCTACACATTGAAATGTCATTGTTTTCCCTGATGTATTTCTCTGTTCCAATGTAATTTTTTTCATGTGAACAAGACTTTCAATAAAGACACTGTAGTGACAGTGAAATTCTTCATTTTAAATCACACTTGCAACTTTACGTATTTAACATGTACTGCTACTACAACAATAACTTGCATTTATATAGTGCCCTTTGCCCCAATCTGCCTTTGTTTGCAATTCAAAGCTCTTGAATTTTGTATTTTAAAACAAATTGGTGCTGTCAACTGCTCAGTATCAAATCTAAAAGTGTGACACATCAGTCAAATACCTGCAGCAAAGGAACACATGGTATCAAGAGTCAGAAACTAAGCCCACACAGGGTGAGACACAGGAAGCCTAGGTGGAAAGTATTTTAAACATCTCAAAAATGTAGAATGGACAGAATATTTTAATAAAAAATAATTCAAGTCATTTTGCAATTGCATATCAAATGCAAGGATTATTATAATATTGTATCTACATTGCATAAAAAAGGTAAGACTTGGTTAATTTTTATTAAAAGAGCTTATTTTATCTTAAAGGTTAATGTTATAATAATAAAGCTCTTGACATTGGCTATAATTGCAATGAAGCTCAATTCCTTGCCAAAAAGGTAGCAGAGTACAAATGACATTGTTTTTTTGATGGAAAGTGCTGACTGGATATTTCATCTATTCAAACTGCTTTGGCCTTATCAGGAGATAATACATTCACTTTGCACAGTATGTACCAAGGTCTGGTTCAGGTATTTTGTGTTTGACCTGTACAAGAATGCTTCAAAACTATTGAAGATGTAGATAGAGCTTTAATTTGTGATCGACCCAAGTCAGATTTGTTGTATTCATTTGCAACTTTCAACTTGCACAATTTGTGACTTGTGAGTCGTTTCCAATCAGCCGTTTATTTGCCAGCTTTCATTTCCTGACTTTGCCAATTTGGGATCAGTGATTTACTATCTACAATGTTCTGAAAATCAAAGTTGCCTACAACTAATCCAGTTTCCAAGTATTGCAAATTAGAATGACAGAGCTTCCAATATGAGTGGAGGTTTAGAGCATGAATATTTTATCTTGCATATTCAATAACATTTTAAAAGGGTTTTATTTTTCTTCTGCTAGTTACCCCTTCATCAATGCTTCTTGACTATATTTTTGGTTAACCCATTAATCCTTTGAAATTCTCATATTTCAAATTCTAGATTGTAGTCTTTCTTGGAGCTGATTGCCTTTGTGACATTTTGATCAGAAATACCCTAAAGCATCACTCATAGATTATGTATGTCACTTGTAAGGAATAAACCCCATATTCTACATATAATTAGGATGGCTCACATAATATTCTGTGTGAGCACGTTAAATATAGCTTGTACATGAGATACTCCGAGATGCTGGTCCTCGTAAAGGGCGCTATATAAATGCAAGTTGTTGTTATGTAATGGAGAGGATGCGTGTCGTAATTTGTCAAGTTCTAACAGCTCACAAAACATCAGCTGACACACTTATTTGTTTTAGTGATGCAGAAAGATTTAACATTGATTTTACCACAATACCCAACCAATCAGACCTTTTGTCTCTCATGTGATCCATCGTATGCTCTTGGTCAGGAAGCACATGACAAAGTTTCTGAGCAACTGGAATACTTATTGACTTGCTTGCAGCTCCTATTTTGAACTGTAAACAACCCTCAGGCAACTATGGCCAAATAACAACTTACCTTTATAGAGTGCTCGTCACACAGGGTAGCGTCTCGGAGCACTTAATATCAGAGTTTACTGATCAGAATCTACTAAAAAAAACCACACTAAACCGAATAAATGTACTGTTTACACTGTCAGAATGAATATTATAGAAGCTCCAGAACATGCCACTTTCAACAATTTGAAAGACACTTTGCCCATTTATATTTGGAATGGCAAGCAACACTGCAATGCTATGTAAATTTTACTACAGGAAAACTCACATAAGTCTGATCTGTTTAAATTGTATAATTGCCTAAGTCCTACATCTGTCCCAAGTCCCGCTTAATAGTTTATATTCTATGCAATTTGACATAACTCATACTTTGCATAAGTCACATAAAATGTATGGACCCAACTGATGCAACTTATGAGAGGCTTATTTTAGTAAATAAGTGTTTATTGTTCTTCCTGAAGTACTGACTGCAATACTGTTCAGAAGAAATATAGGACAAATAAATTGTTTAAAATGGGAGCCAAGCCCTCATAATAATTAATTTTGTTGTTGTTATTTGTGATTTTAAACGCAGTTAGCAGAGTTGGATTTAACATTTTTATTCTTGACAGAATTCATAATCTCAACAGTATTACTCCAGCAACCGGTAACTGACACATAGTTGGCAAAGTTGATTCAAAAAGGAAAAATACAAGATTATAATAATAATCCTTCCAATTTGAAATAGCGCTTTATCCTGTCTTCGATACGTCTCAAAGCACTTCACAGTATATACTGTAAAGTGAATTGAATATAAATTTTGTGGGTGAAACGAAAACTCATCTGTTAAAGTAAAGCTTCAAGGATGTTTTGGGAGTAATAAATGGGTCTTTGGTCAATGAGTTAAATAGTGCTGAATTTATGATAGTTTAAATTACTTTAAATACTTGCCTTTCAAAGTTTATTTGAACAGTTCTTATTCTTTATTGTGTTCTTGCTGTGGTACCAGTAGGGCTGTATCACGGTGTACTTTGTGCACCTTCTCACTCAAAACCTGTGACTCTTAATCACCGTTTGAAGCAAGCGAGTTCATTGCAAAATCAATCTGTACAAAGTGTCAAGGGAAGGGCAAAGCAATTTCGGGTGTTTTAGCTATATTAAAGTGCCACACAAGCCAGGTTTCAACATCAAGCAATGTATTGCATACAATGAGCACTCAATATTATCACTAACCTGAGTGCTGATATGCAAGCAGCTAAAGTCAGAACCAGTTGACCACTGGGCAGAAATTCCACCTGGGACTAGATTTACACCATCTATAAAATTTCAGAGCAGCCATAATTTAGCAAATCGTTGATTTCCGTCATAACTTTGAAGCTGTTTTTCTCTGATTCTTAAAAGAACTTACAGAAAATAGCTTCAAAATTACGACTGTTTAGAAATTGCCAAATTCTGGAATGGACTGGATCTGCAATTCTACATGGGGTTAATCTAGGTAGATTAACATATCTATTCAGTGTTTGCAATGTATAAACAATTGACCCCTCCATATCAGCATTCAAGCTGGTCCCAGGATAGAATTCCATGTTACTCGATGAAGCTATCTCCTGCTCAGTTTGAGAGGGCCTAACCTGGTAGATTTCAGCCGGGAGCGACAAGTTACCCAATACATTATCTCCTACAAAGTAGGAGCTTTACTTCTTACTTCCAAGTTCTCCTCTGACACTCATAGTATTTAAAGGTTAGATTGGTCAGTCATGCATGTATTCTATGTATACATTAATGATTTAGAATTTTTAAAGCACCTTTGTCCTTTGTTCAAATACTGAACCCTCATTAAGTTATTAATATTTAGAAACGTGGACTCCTGTTAAGATAAGGTAATAGCATGCCATTTAGGTGTTTAAAGTACATAGATAACTACAAGTAAGCTAATTAAAACTGTTTTAAAGATCGAATTCCAAACAAACCTCCACTTAATCTGACCTTTAGACTATGTAATAGCAGTGAGCTCATCTCAGATAAAGAGGTGAGGGCTGAAAGTCCAGCTTTGAGAGTAACTCAAGGGAGTCTGCTGCTGTGCTCAGTAACATACACAGCTTGTTCTGGCTTTGGTATACGATTCACTTTAATCCAACCCTAGTTTAATGCGATGGTAAGGATGCAGATAGGACTCCTGTTTGTGCTGTGCCTGACCCTTCCTGGGGTACACTCTGAAGAAGTCAACGCCACCACTGCAACAGATGACACCTCCTCCACCACCTCAGATTGGGGGCTCGGATCAATCCGAGACAGCTTTGAGACTGTCAATGGATATTTTGATTCATTCCTGGAGCTCCTTGGTGGCAAGAATGGAGTTTGTCAGTACAAGTGTCGATATGGTAAGTGGCCAAAAGCACGTAAGCTATACGCTTCGCGCACTTCTGAGAATGAAGAAAAAAAGCTAGAGAGTGAGAAAGTAAGAGAGAGGAGTGAGAAGAATGAAAGATATTCAAAGAAAAAGAGAGATCAAATGTGGAAGTCCAAAAAGAAACCATTCCGACTAAAACTGAAAGAAAAACGTAAAGGGGAGAGAAAAGAACAGAATAAAATGAGCTGTAATTTTAAATAAACAGAAAAATGTAGAGATATAAAGATATCCACTTTTCTGAATGATATTCTGAGATTTGCTTGCTATTTTGAATTTGCTGTTTCTCAACATTTTGGGCTGTGTTAATGTTTAACAGTTTTTGAAGCAGTTAGCATAAAGGTGAGCCAAACAAATTCAGAAAAATCATACACAGAAATGCTAGCAAAATATTCTTTTAAGTGCAGTAAGAAACACTCAGGCCATATCCCAATCTGAGTAATTGAGAGGGACAAACAATCTGCAACATAATGTCTCTTTGGCCTTTAACCAGCAGGTTAGGAGGTGTTTGGGAATGTACAAGGATAACTTGCCATGCACTTAACTCTCCCTCCCATGGGGAAACACTCAGCCTTCGGTTGTGTTCACCCTTTATATGGCTAGGCTAAGTTTATCACCTGGCATAACTTATGAGTTGACAGTGTATGAGTACAGCTGCCTTGTCATCCACTATAAAATAGAATCATTTTAGTGATTATCCTGTAGTAATCCTGTAAGAATGATTTTCTGCCATTATGAAGTATTTAAGTCTTAGCTTTTTTAATTAGTATGCTGTATGGTAATTATAGCACACATTGGGAGTCAGATAGCAGTGGAATAAGCTACTGCAATATTAGTTACACAAGAGGCGTCAAATACATACTATATATCCACTGTGGAAAGAGAAGGGATAGAAACTGATCTCATATGACTGGACCAAAATATTACTGTGAAATGTTTGATCTCTAATGAGTTGCATTGTATAACCAATACAATACTGTTCTTGTCTTTCTGTCTAGGAAAGGCACCTTTACCCAGACCAGAGTACAAACCTAGTGAGCCAAATGGGTGTTCCTCCTCCTTCCTTGGAATCGAGGTACCAAATGCTGTATGTACAAGAAGCAGAGCTGCAATCTCTTTATTACCTACTTTTAGTAAAACCTAAACTTTAGAAGGTTAACAATAATCAAGAATTCTCTCCAAGAATGCGTATTGTGTATATAATTCTCGTGATACTATTGGATATGTAATTTCCAATGTAAATATTTGTATATGAGCAGTGTAGGAACTATTGCATGTACGAATCCCAATGTGGATTCTTGTCTAGTACCAGCCCCAGAGATGATATAATATTGTTTCCCTGAGACTCAGTTTGTGTATTATATACCAGGCCACAATAGAATTGCATTTACTATTCTCTTTACTTAAGTCCAGTGTAGTTACTTTATTGTAGGTATTAATTCCTGGTGGAACTGTTATATGTATCAATGCGAGGGTGGGTATTAAGTATACCAGTGCAAGTATTGTATGTACTAATCTTAATGAAGGGTTGTTATAGAAGTATTGTATGCGTCATTCCAGTAAAGATATTATAGATACACCCTTACTAGATAAGTGGATTTTACAGATCTGTTGAGTTACTCAACAATGTAAACTGAGGTTAATTTATCTCAATTCTGAGGAGAATGGGTATATTTTCAGCTGGGCAATTTAAGAGATAATTGATTTGTAAATGACATTACTTGATCTCAGCTCAGTACGACATTTTTCTGATGTGAGCTCATCTAAGTAGTAAAGGTTGCACTGAGTTAATGAGGGGCAGGGGGCATTACCTTCTGATTTTCTGAGTTAAAACTGATGTGTTGATAAATTCAAAGTGAGCTGCCCAGAGCACCAAATTATCTAGTAAAAGCTGTTGGATACAGTCATACAGAACATATCACAGCCGGCCTTAGCAATTGATAATCCTCCAATTGTGAAAAGTGCTATGTAAATTTGTATTGTATTATATAATGGTCACAACAAGCAAATCAGAGTGAGTGGCAAAATCATAAGAATGGCTTTCTCAAATGAGAATAATAATAGTAATAATAATCCTTGCATTTGATATAGTGCTTTTCACGTCTTCTAGACGTCCCAAAGCGCTTCACAGAATATACTGTAAAGTGAATTGACTGTATATTTGTGGGCGAACGCGGCAGCCAATTGCGCACAGCAATGTCCCACAGTCATGGATTGAAAATGACAAATTTTTTTAGTATTTTTTTTTTTGGAGGGATTATTATTAGGCGTAAGGAAACTTGCCCAAGGTTTTGCCCTGCCTGGAATTGAACTCAGGTCTCTCACTTGCAAAGCGAGTGTTCTAACCACTAAGCTACAGGACTTTTAATTAGCAGTAAATGTATATGTAAACAGCAACCTAGATTTCAGTTGTCAATTAAGGTGCAATGCAGAGTGAGTTAAATGTAACCACAACCCAGGGACTGAACTTTCTTGAAAGTTCTTGAGAAGAAATTTATGTTATCACATGAATTGCAGCTATTCCCACATGCAGTCATTGCTGAGATGTTAAACTGCAATGAAGGGGACAGCTGCTATCAACCTATAACCAGTGAGATCTTGCACTGTTTTAGTTTACTTTATGCAATTTGTTTTCAGTTTGATATGGGAATCCCAGCCATGACGAAGTGCTGTAACCAGCTTGACATGTGCTATGAAATTTGTGGAGCCAATAAGTACCGATGTGATGCCAAGTTCCGCTGGTGCCTGTACGGAATCTGTTCAGACCTGAAGAAAAGTTTAGGCTTTGTGTCAAAGGTTGAAGGTCAGTATTTTTTATTTTTAGTATCAGATAGTGATAAATGTGAAGACATTCCCTTCAAATATTTAAAATTCCTGCTCTGAATATAGTGAGCTGTCTTACCGACTTTCGATTGCAACCCTAATCTACGTCGTCAAACCGTACCAACCTGGCTGATGCCTGCACTTAGCGGAACCAGCTTCACGTGCAACACCTTACTCGCCCCACCATCGGAGGCTGAGCTTTCAGCCTCTCTGGCTCATTTTCTGGAACTCCATCCTGCTGTCCTTACTCACTTCTTTCGACGTCCATCTCAAGACCAACTTCTTTAACTTTAGGTCATCTTTCCCATTTCCACCCCCTTTTGGCTCCCACCCCCAGCTCGGGTGACAGATTGCTAAGCACTCTAGATCGTCCTCCTGACGTAAAAGGTGCTGTCTAAATAATTTTTTCTTTAACCTGGTGTTGTACAGTAATTGTGACAGAATGTCTGGATGTGTTATATGACACTTGTTGCCCCTAATAAATTAAGCCACAATAAATCTTGTAAAGACAATTCTAAGAATTATTTTTAAATAATAGAACATATACAGTATACAGAAGTACAAGTTTTCTGGAAATGTATTCAAGGTATCAATGTGCTGACTGAGTAACTATGATGAATTTAAAAACTACTTCAGTCTTGTATCTCACTGGCATTCTTTGTTCTGCATAAAATATGTTCAAGTTTCTATTAATTTGCTGGTCTAACCTGTGCAAAAACAAGCCCAAGGAACATAGTCCATACGAAAATCAGAGGGCAAGTCACTAGATTGCTTACCTCCTAGAAGCCAATTTTATTGATAGGGACCCAGGATCTCACTTACCCATCCATTTTTGTACCTAATGATACTTAGAGGATTCTCACCCTTAGCAAAAATAATGTAATGTATCTGTGTATTTTTGTCGTCACACTATTAAGTGGGAGCTTCAACATGTAACAAAGGGCAGTAAGGGCTGTACCCTGTGGTTCTCTCCACAATAAACTCCCGTTCTCAGCTGTGCCATTGAAGAGAGAGGTATGATTCCGTGGAGACCTTAAGTTAAGACTGGGAGAAAATATTAAAATTACAAAAAAAAATCTTTTATGTGGAGACATATCCCAAAATGTCCATGGCACTCTCTTTATAGCTTATATTTTGTAATATTCAGATTCATAATTTTTAAGTAAGAATATTTTTCAGTTTTCGGAGAAAATATTTCAATGTGGAGCATGTTAAAGTGGGCGTTTGGAAGAACTTACTGAATTAAATGTGAAGTATCCTGAAGATTATCTTGTTCTCTTGTTTTTAGCTTGTGAATCAGTGGCAGATACCATGTTTAACACAGTCTGGACCCTGGGCTGCAAATCCTTCATGAACAGTCAGCGATCAGCTTGCATATGCAATGAAGAGGAGAGAGATGAGCTTTAAGGACAAAAGCTACCAAGTATATGTTTGTGTGTCTGTATATGTAGCACAGCTCTTCTTAGCAATTATATACATACATAGACAACATGGCATTCCTTATGGATGCTTGATAATGAGACCTCCATACAATATAGATATTAATGCATGAGCTGTTTTTTCCTGCGCATGCATGTATATATATATATATAATAACCTTCCCTATCCATGGCTGTATATACCTCACTGATTATTTATTTTATGTAATAATTTCACAACACAAGCAGAAAGTAATATCAATTACTGAGCAGCCATTACATGCCACCTGCTGACAATGTTGTGGAACAGCCATGAGTTCAAATGAACATCCGCACTGAGTGCATGGTTACCTCCTTTTTACTTGTTTTTTTAAGTTATTTTTAAGTTTTAGTTTACTTTTTTTTCTTACTGAGTCTCCCCAGCCCACACAGGTTCTCCGTCCACTCTGATAGGCCATAGGAGCTTCTGCCAAAGTCAATCTATAAGTCCTCGCTGATCTGCTTTGTATGAAAATAAATGGACATCAGTATCTCACATGGCTATTCTACCTTCCAGTGAAACACATTATCTTCATCTGTAAGTTGTGGCAACTAAAGGATATTCCACTGAGCAGAGCAGGGGAATATGAGCCACATATTCATGTTGTGCTGTATACAGTCCTTGATCGCCATGGTTCTGGTGGCTTGTCAAGCTCATCAATTGTAAAGTGCTTTTGTTTGAGTAATGCAACAAAAGCATTACTTTAATGAAAAGTATCTTGATATTTAAAATAAAACAAATTTACAAAATGGTGTTGTATATTTACTGTATATAGATTGCTGTTGTACTACAAAAAAATCAAACACCGAAGCGTGGACAATGTACCATCATTGTAGTGATGGTACTTTTCAGATACCTGTTTATATTGACACAGAGAAGTAGAAAAGAAACAACAAAGACAAATGTGGCCCAAAGTTGATACAACCAGATCTATTTTCCTGCAATCCAAGACAGCTTAATAATAAAAATGTACTTTTTGTATCCATGAATGAGATGGGTTATATAATTTTGATACTTTATTGCTTGTGTTTTAAGAAACCTTTTTGCATTCATTAGTTTCATAGTAGAAAGGCGCTCTATAAATGTAATTTTGTTATAATTTGATAGCATGATTTTACAAAGCTAAAATTAAATGGGTTTGTATGAATTGTAATCAATGTTAAGTGAGGCGTTAATCTTTGGTGTAAATGGACATGAAGACGACTTGACAAGAAAATTGAGTAAAAGTTACATTTATTGTTATTATTGAAATGAGACTATGCGTGCTTTACAAGATTCAAAAACAAACTTCTACATTTTGGATATGCATACAATACGAATGAATTCAAAGCTGTTAGATTGAGTATAATGTTTAGACACTACAGTTCCACTACTCGGTGTCGATTACTATTGGTCCACCAGTAAGAACATGGTTTCTCAGATGACCTGTATCTTCTGTTTCGGAAGATCTTTGAATCCGTGCACGACATCCTTGAGAACAGCGGGATCTCTCGTCCAAAGCCCCACACACCAAAACCCGGCAGTGCAAGTACACCTTCTGCGAAGTGAGGCAACGACAGTCAGCAAAGTTGCAATCACAATGAAAATCTCAAACTACAATTATGGTAACAGTAACACAGACTACACATGTTTGACTAGGAGAGAGACTGGGAGCAATTAATGCAGGCTACATGCACCCTTACTAACAAACACTAATAACACAAACAATACATACCTCACTAACAGAGCAGGGGAGAGTAACATCCAAATAGTTAACCAGGGTTTTCAGATTGTTATACTGTGCATTCTCTAATGCTTCTGGTACCACTTGAGCCCACAACTTTATTCTACCGTTTACACCTTTTCAGGAAAAATTCCTTACCTTATTGTCTTTTCCCACAAATTTGAAGACAGGCACGTAGAAATGTTTTGCTAGATGGTCCCTGGAAGTCTGTTGTTTTACTGCATCATCACTGACACAGCTAGGATAGGAGAAAAGTAAATGTTTGTTTGGGCTTCTGGTCATTGAAGGAATCCAGATTCTGAACTTTAAATGCTGACTTGTTACATCCCACTAGGGGACCTCAACATATGACTTTTATCAACCGCACTGCATTGGAAACGCAAAAAATCCAAAGAATGCAGGGGACTAAGCAACCACAGAATGGAGGAAACAAAGCAAAATAGAGCTGAACATTAAAGCAGATGAGAACAAGTTGTGATCAGAACTTTGTGGAATTTGACGTACATTTTTGGTAGGTTGCTTGGAGTGAGTCAAAAAAAAATGTGCACGGAATTTACCTTAATTGTGCTGACATGAGAAGTTGTAAGATTCTGGAATCTATGAGGGTGGATCCTGCACTCACCACCTAGGTAGTACATGTCACTGATTAGGCCCTAAAGTTGTCCATCAATTGTTGCTTTGGAGACAGCAGGTGGGAGTTATTAAGTAAGAAATTGGGAGACTTCCAACACCGGGTTTGACAAAGATCCCATGCACAGCAGCTCAGAATTATGTCGTCTTTTAAGGAAAATGAGCCATACAATAGCTGAGGAGAGACTGAGGAACAACAACAATAAATTACATTTGTACAGCGCCTTTCACATCGGGAGGACGTTCCAAGGCATTGGAAGAAGCTAAAGCTCAGGAATACGGATTGCTCTGAGATGCTTCAGCTGAAATAAGCTTCCGTGAGTACTGAAATTAAAGTGGCTGCAAATGTTAAACACTGAAGCGGGTCTCTGAAGTGAAGTAATAAATGCATCAGGCTGGTGTGATGTTGGAGGAAGGCCATTCTTACATTTACAGTAGAAACATAGCATGTGGCAATGCACCAATTTTGCTAGTTTTATTATCTTTATTATATTGGTTATATATCAAGACTCGCCAATGTGGGCATCCAACTCTCAGGCTAAATCCTAAACAGTTTTTCCTTGGCAGGTGACATAACTAATTTAGCAAATGTTAGGCTATCTAGACACTGAACATCAGCCAGGACCAATGGAAAAAAAAACACTTCACTGCTCCTAAAGACTACAGATTGTTGCCTGGACATCGTCATTAACACTTGCAGCCAACACAGGTGTGATGAATTCAGTTAATTTGTACCAACTACAAATGTATTGTTTTTCCACACCGAAATGTAGATGTTGCTGCTTTAATTCCAGTTCATAGTTGTGAAGTGACCTGACCCAATTTACTACTGTTCGATTTATCAATGATAACTTATTTATGTAAAGAAAATTTTGAATTATAATTACTTTATGTGTTCCTCTTAACTCAAACTGATGGTGTCCAAACTCATTAATGAGCATTTGACTGCCTTTCGCGACTGCAGTGAATTCTATTTAAATTTGGGTTTATTGGATCAAAGAGAATGGTAAAGCTGTTAATAGATGATAATGCAGTGGTGAATGTGATGGAAGATAGGTGAATATTATTGATTTTAGGATGTGGAGTCTAATGGCATACAGAATTTTAGCGGCAGATATCCAAGTATACTGAATTTATTGTGAGGCTACAGTGTGCATTGTTCTATTGAATACCTTTTTTTAAACAATGTACACAATTTGGAACGCATTGTACAGAGTGTCCACAAAGATATATTACCTCCATATTTTTTTTCTACAGTGCACTGACCAAAAACTGAAACGTGTGGGATAATAATGATAATTGTATTTAGAAGTACTTAATTGTGTGTCAGCGCAAGTGTTTAACTGTATTTAGATGTCCAGAGGATCTGTGTGAGCACCATCATTTTCATGGCAGATAATGATCCGTCACCATGTTCGATTCAATATCTTCAATAACATAGATGGAGTGATGAGGCAAAATTCATCTCTGACAGTTTGTTTCAGCTCCTCTGTAGTCTCATATCACTCTTTTGTTACAGGGGGCTAAGAGGACTTGGTGGACACCCTGAATAGTACATTTCTCTTAACTTGCACTTACCCATCCTTGATCAGGTAATATCTCATGATATCATCACTTTTGGGGGAAGGGGTGGCAAAGCAGTTCTCAACAAGAGCCTGAAGCCCATCCACGTGCATGAGGGGCTCAATCCCGAAGTACAGCGAGTCGCGGAGTTTGAGAACCGGTGGTGCATCTCTGTAAATTTCATCAAATTCCTTGGATTTAAAGATTTCAAGAGCAAAGGGGAAACGTCCATGGTTTCTGCTCATGATCTCCAATTGAGAATTCAAGGAGTTTGGCACATAGCCTTCGGACACGGTGTACCGTCGAGGAAACTCACACACGATGGGGATCACCAGCTTACTGGTCCGGATGATAATATCCCCGTTGCTTCCTGGGGTCTGCTTCGGAATGCCTGTCAGAGTGTTGGTTGCAATTATCTTATCATCCACAACCTGAAATAAAACATTTCAAAAGACAGGTACAAACAATAAGCATCATTCATATAACCTGGGGTAAAAAAACTATAAAACTCCAGACACAAAGA
The DNA here is from genome assembly GCF_018977255.1 of Callorhinchus milii. NCBI lineage: Eukaryota > Metazoa > Chordata > Chondrichthyes > Chimaeriformes > Callorhinchidae > Callorhinchus > Callorhinchus milii. Next base: position 15,299,075 of record NW_024704748.1, on the reverse strand, counting down.
GCACTTTGCTTTTTTATAACTAACTGAATACGAGACTAGGTGTATTGGTGATACTGTTTATTACAGCAAAATCTGACCAATGTGTGTGAGAATACACTTTTTTTTCCCACTTCCTTTCTCTCCAATTTCGCTGGGCCATAACTAAGTCTGTTTTAAGACAGTATTGAGCACCCTGCTCCTAAGCTCCAATAATACTGCCTTGACCCTTCCACCAGGAGAAGCACAACACCCACTCACAAAATATTTCAAATAATTTGAACACACCTATGCAAAATTGTCCTTCTCTGACGCATTATTCTAGAAAGTTCCTGTAAATCGGATTAGTTTGCACAATTACCTCAACAACTGTGCCACAGGTTTTCAGATTAAAGTTGATGTTGACGTGAGTTCCATTGGAAAGTCCTTGGCACGATGAGTTCAAGAGAAACAGTTCTAAACCACCAATCAAATCCTTAGGCACCGACACCTCAATTGAATCTGACTTGCATTGGACAGGAACTGTCAACAGATACCAGAGGAGTGAGAGGTCAAATCCAAAACAGACAACAAGATGAAAATCTGGTCTATTTCTGAGCATGGACTGAGCTTGTAGTGTGTTAGATAACAGCCTTTGAGTCGTGCTGTGTGTTAGAATGCAGTCTTTCAATGTTGAGAGCTGGACTCAGTTCCAACCCACAGACGTGGAATTGGATATCTATTCTGTGTAGCAGTCAGAATAGGAGGTTCAGTGGTGCAATGTTTTAGTTGGATTAACCTAGGAATATTGACACCTGGGTTCAAATGTAGCCCAGATGGTGGGGAAAACAAGTAAATACAAAATCAGCTCATCTTTTTCATCAGATTCTCTTCACCTCGATTCCTTGACTCTATTAGGGGGAAATTGAACAGGGGGAACAAAGGAGGTTCCTAAATATCAGAATTCTACATTTCTGAGCAAGATGAATTAAAACTATCGGATTTCACTGGGAATTCTTAATAACTTTTAGGCCCCTTTAAGTGGCAAGGAGCCAGTAACCTGAACACATTATCTGTGGAGAGAATGTATAGTTGGTTTATCATATCTCCTGGCCCCATTCAAAATATTATTGATCTGCTATAGTGGCACATTGACTATTACAGTACTAAGCATCCTTTTACTATACAGAAGTAAATACCCAGCTAAAATATTTTATTTTCATTGTATACATGTACTTCATGGCTACTGTAGTGAGATTTAATGGGTTAATTTCCATCCGATTGTTTAACAATCATGACACTTTGCATTATGTCTCTCAGTAATGAAGAGTAATCTGGTTTGGATGTTCTTAAGCATGGTGATGGGTTTTCGCATATGTTAACAAATTGTATATCTCAACGCCTACCTCCAATGTGAAAAACAAATTTAAAAAGAAAAGCTCCAAGTCATGAGATTTACCTAAACAGCTGTGAGTGTCTTCTGATAAGACAAGACCACGTGGACATTCACAATGGTACCCATCATCTCCAGTCGTGCAGACATGGCTACACCCTCCATTATTATAGTGACAGCCTTCAATGTCTGCAGGTACAAACGTAACAAATCATTAAGTTGGAACATTCAGAGGGACCAGAAAATATTATTCAATGAAAGTAAGTTGTTACTGTTGTTTAAAATAACCACCTTTTCTCTGTACAGTTACTTGTACCAGTATAATATATATTATATAATATATTATCAAATGCAAATATTATTATTATAGAAGGTATCTGAAAAGCATTGCATTTTACCAGTCTTGTCACCCTAGGTGAATCATTAAAAGCTCATCTCCACTTCATTGTATTTCTAAGGAGATGTCAGTGTTGCTCTGACTGAAACACTAGTAATCATGCAATATTGGTTCTAATACATGTGCTGCATCACCTCTTTCCCCATTAGATTTGACTGCACAATTCAACCCACAGACCACTCTGTGACCATCCTCATTTGTCAGAAAGACAAATGTCCATTGTTTCCTTCCCCTTTGTCCCATTACAATAAGTATGAAAAGCACACAACTCTGGGAGTGAAACTTACACTTTTCTAACAAAAAAGCCTCAATATCCTCCTGGAAGTGTTCTTGCAGTGCCCAGAAGCAACTAAAGCTAAACTAGAATTTCCACCATTTAATATTCAGCTCAGACGGTGCCTTGTCAGATGTTTACTGACTTAGAACAGACAACAAGAGCCTCCGCTTACCTTCACAGGTCACATGGTCATTGCTCAGCACATGCCCAGCCATGCACGAACACTGGAATGAACCCTTCAGGTTGTGGCAGATCTCACTGCAGCCTCCATTATTTACCTCGCATTCGTTGACATCTAGTGAGATAAAATGCAAGAATCACAGGGGAAGAGTTATTTAAAACATTAAAAAAAAGCATTGGCTTTCATCCTTTTTTTAGGCTTTTGATTTCCATCTTTTGATGAATACAACCAGTACTTGAAGAGCTTTTTATTCTCGCATATTAATTCTTGTATATATCTATAACGTTACCCTTGTGATGCACAGTCCCTTGGAGCTTCTTTACCTAGACAAGTCTGCCCATCTGGTCCAAGCACGGTTCCTTCAGTACAGTGGCACTCCTCCAAGCCTGAGCAGGTCCCCACACAATCTGCCTCGTCGCATATATCATAGAAATCTAGAGCAAAAAAATAATGGGTGAGCGGGAGGCACTATCTTTATCAAACATTGCAAAATAATAATAATTCTGGCAATTACAATGTTTTATCATGTCAAAACGTCTCAAAGCATTTCACAGGATTTACGGTAAAGTGTAGGGACTGTAGGGAAATCTGGCAGCCAATTGTGCACAGCAATGTCCCCAAAACAATCATGAAATGAAATTTTCAATATTCATTGACAATTCAGAATTAAAATAAAAGCTTATTCTTTACTTGGAAAAGGACCTGGTGTGATTACAGCTGTGTTTCCTTCTTTTGTGTAGACTGGAGCGATTTTCTGTGGGTTTGATTGGTAGTTGGTGAACACTGCAGAATAAGCTCAGAGGGAGCGAAGTTGGGTGCGGCTCACATTTGTAGTAACCAAGAAAGGGGCTACTGAGAAGGTATTGAATAAATATAAGACAGATAACCGTAAATTGATGACAGATGGCTAGCACATTTGTTTTACAATGAATATGCTGTAGAAATACTATCTGCACTCTTTTAAAAAGTTGTTTATGTCTTTGCACCAATAACCAAATGAGTGGCATGATAGTGATCAGTGCCAGCCGGCTGCCTTTGGCAGGTGACCACAAGTGGTGTAGGTCAGGCTGACTTGATTTCTCAGGCCACTGTTTGGCACTTTCATTGTTGGCCTCAATAATGAGGGCGAGATCCCAAATTTGCGGAGAATTGGGTTGCGGTTAGTAGCTGTCCATCAGTGGAGAAGGACTTTATTGTTAAAAGTGCGGTTCTTCAGATAATATGCTTAAACCAAGGTCTCGTGTCTGTTCAGGTGGAAGTTAAAGATCCCATGGCATTATTTGAAACATGAAGAGTTTCTACAGGGTCCTGATCTACAATCCCCAGATGAAAATAGATTGTTCATTTCATAGCTGTTTGTGGGACACTGCTGTGTGCAAATTGGCTGCTGCATTTGCTTACAAATATTCAGTCACTATACTTCACAGAAAATATAAGTGCTGTGAGACGTTTCAGCTTTGTAAGCTGTTGCATCAAATACAAGTTTTTTTTTATATAACCACTGCGATTATGCTATTGGAAGCTGTTTTACAGTAATATTATTGTTTAGAGAATGTCAGCATAATTATAGAGTCAGGGCTTCAAAAACAAATTGTACATAGTTCAACTCTTCCACCATTAAACAGATAATCGCTTTAATGTTACTGGTAATATTGGTCTGGGAAACCACTTAAGATATTGTATTATAGTCCCACACTATCATTCAGATATGTTTTACCCATAAAGTGCTCCAAGACTCCAAGGTGAGGGGTGGGGGAGGTGGGGAAGTACAATCAAAAACATGGAAGAATGATTACTGTAACTCAAACTCCGTAAAATAGAAGATTGTACAGAAGAAATACTACACTCTTTGAATAATCCCATTTGCTTTCAAAACATGTGGAAACATAAATAGCATAAGAGCAAAAATAGCAGCCACATGTAGTGTTTTACCAAAAGCCGCCTGAATAATCATTCTGATGGGATTACTAAAATCTCTCAAGATGATGAGCATGACATTTATCAAAGCGAAAGAGTTAAGAGCTCTACACCTTGAGCTTTTTCACTTACGTCCACAGTAGGCATGAAAACAGTAATTGGGTTTGGGCAGGCGGTACACATAATACCCCTTTGGGCATGCCTTCACATCAATAATGGTGCTCCACAGACAGCAATTGTTGTTGAAGCTGGCACATGCCTCTATGGACACAATGCCAGCAGACACGTTAGGGTGGCTGCCATTAAGCCAGATGGGCGCGTGGGTGCCGCAGAAATTCTCCTCGATGCAGAAAGTGGGCATGGCATCCCCTGACATGCCAGTGAAACGGTACCACTGCCCGTCCATATCGTTGTCACACTTGAGCGCCCCCAATGAATCGTTGATGTGATTCTCAGTGTTCCGCCACGGCTCATTCAGGCTGATGTACGTTGAGCATGGTTCCAAGTCTGCCATAAAGAAAATCAGTACGTGACTTATCATAGTGCCAGCACCAGCCCATAAATACAAGAGGGTTGCAAGTTTGATTTCTAGTATACAATAAGCTAGCAGATATCAGCGGGGGAATCTTTTGTGGTGCTGCAAAATGCTTAATGGCTGGAGAGGAAAATATTGGCCAGAGCTGCACAAACTGATCAAATTTCTCGCCGAGACTGTGATTTTCCCTTGTAGTTGAATAGCCTGACCACATTCACTGTCCAGATTCACACTTGTGTTGTTCTCAGAGTTCATGAGAAAGGGATCAAAAATGGGAACTCTAGGTGTGTATTTTCTTCTCTCCAGCTCAGGCTGTTAAAGATCAATTGTACACCTCCAGTGAAATTCCCAATTCAATACAAATAGGAGATTGAACCTATAACTTTCTGGGCTTAGTTTCATACTAGGGAGTGACCACTAACTGAACTTTTAGAGCTACAGTACATTGCACACTGATAATGTAAAATTGTAATAGTTCTCATTTGAAGCAGTTCGGAAATAAAGCTTTACTAAAGATAAACTATCCGTTGTTTTTTCATCACTGAAGCAATGCAGAGATGATGTTTTTGTAATACATTGACCTGTTTTGATACGATTAGTGTCAGTTTGTGATATAAAGAAAAACTTTCAACATACATTGTCTCTAACATTTCATACAAAATAGTTCCAATGTTATATTAAACAATAATAATGCAGTATTTAGCATATTAATAAGGTAATCAGTATCAATTGCAATGATGCACTATACAGTCAGTGTTGCATTTGTGCATAGATTGAGACTTGAATCGAATCAGATTCAAGTCTCAACCAGTTTCTTCAATTCAGAGACCTATCAGTTTTTAATAATTAAATGTTAACTGAACGCTTGTGGCTGTAACCTTTGCTTGTACATTATGAAGAACTGCATCTAATTCCCTCCTGTTAATTAGATCAATTTAGATGTGAAGTTGTCCAAATTTGTTCATTCTGTGTGAGTTCTTTTAAAAAAAAATGCTGCATTTTAAATTCAAAACCTTTCGCTTACAGTCCTGTCATTGCAATATACTCACACAATGCTGATGATGTTTGAAATCCAGCGGAGAGAGTTAGGCTCAGTAGTAGAATCAAGGAGTGCATTCTTATCAGTGACTGCTCCAACACGAAGATTCCAATTGTGAGATTCTCCCCCCTCTCTCTCCTCTCTCCAGCCTTCTGCTGACTGCTTCTTCCAAATGCTGGCTGGGCATTTTATCCCTTGGATGGGCTCCTTATCTGGGCACAGGAAAGAGGGAGTGGGTGCACATCCTCGACCTTGGCCTGGAGGGGGGAGCTTGTTCTGATAGAGAAGCTATTTTCACGCATCCTCCTATTGTTTTAGATCATTGCTCTCCCTTGACGGCTATCTTATCCCACCGAGAACATGACACTAGACCTGAGCCACCAACTAACTCAGCCTTGTCATGGCCATTGTGCTTCCTGGGGTTGTTCTGGGGGCAAGAATCTTCCCTCAATAAACAGAAAGTTGGACAAACAGTACGACGGAAGGCGACACAGAAATGTCTGAGTGTAGCCACCTCAGCAGGTTGTTTTGATCCAGCAGAGGTCATGTGCAGCGTAAGTATGTGCTGGCGATAATGTCTCATCCAAATGTTATCTCAATTTTTTTCCCCCGATTTGTGTGTCGCCACTTTGTTTCTGATATTTTCTCGTAAGAGTTAATATGGAAAAAAAAACATTCTGCTCATTCTAAGCTTGTGCTTCGCTGCACTTTTCACATGCACTTAAACAGATGATGTAATTCCTCCACAGCATTAAACCAGATCAACTCATGTTGTCATTATGAGCTTAATCTAATGGATGTTAGCCAAACCAGGGGAGTTCAAGCTCACTGCTTTGAAATAACATTTTGGGGGAGGAAGGAGTAAACTCCTATAAAAGTCAAACTTAATATTCAAACGACAGGTGCTTGTAAGTAGTCATTCTGTGAGGCTTGACCGTAGATGTTGGCAGCCTATACAACCATGAGATGGACATGCAGTCTGATCCTGCCCTCACCTGACATTCACATGTATATATTCTTTAATGTATATAAAACCCACCAGTAAATGGCTGGAGTTTTACTCCCTGATGGCTGCAGATATATGGATTTCTCACTATCTAGGGCAAGATTTGATTAAATTTATTTAGCTGCTCATTAGATATCTATAAATTGTGATACTTACCACCAAAAGCAGAGTGGAGTGGAGATAAGATCCTGGTCTAGTTTAATTTAATTTGTATCCCTCATATTACAAACCTATCCCTTCATTCCTCTGTCTGATTGTGGAAATGAGAGGGCTGCAAATTAAGAACAAAGCCGTGACTTACATTAACTTCAGGTTATTTTAGAGCAGAACTAATTTTCCACATTCTCTATCCAGTAGCTATTGCCAGCTTTGGGTATATCTTGATAGACTGGAGCAGTGTTACTCATTAATTTATCATTCGATGTGTTGCTCGAGAGGGGTTTAAAATGTTATGTATAAGGTTAATTTTATCTGATTGCTACAAGATACAAATGTAACTCTTTCTGTTCAAACAAAGACTTGAAAATGAGATAGGAATTTACAATTTTAATCCCCTGTATTATTGCACTTTAGAAGCTTTATTTAAAAATATTTTCTGAACAATATTTCTCCCCTTTGCTAACAGCAATGTGCACAAGCTCATGTATATTTTTCTGCAAATTGAGCTCATACTGAATTGGGTTTAGGTTTAACCAACCGAACCTTGAACGCTACAAATGACATTCAGAAGGCACACATTAGAATTGTTAAATTGAGCAAAAACTCGGAATGAGCTGGTGAGATCCACTTTGCATCCCGACATCCTTATAATAATAAAATGTGGTCTTTGGCACATAGCCTTGGTGAACACACTGTTACAGCAAGTGGTGGCAGTGAAAGTCAGGCACTGTCAGCTTGGTTCCCAGTGTTGTTGGATAGATCAGTCAGGGCCCAAATGCTCGGCTTTCAAACGTGCACCAAACTGCACAGGCAGCTGCCTGATACAGCCAACCACTCGGTGAAGATTTTCTTTTCTTTAGAGGTGTCAGTGTACATTGAACATTTCTGAATTGTAGTAGTTCTCCTACTTATTTATGATCTTGGACTCATAAATCAGGAACCTTTCCCAGTTAATTTTAATGAACTCATTGGACTGGCTCCTGCAGTGGCTTCTTGACGTTGGGAAAAGTTCCTGTTTTACAGTAATACAGTACTATGTTTGGCAAGAAATCAAAAGTGCTCTGTTGGGTACCAAAGAGGCCTTTGGAAATATAATTAAATCAGAAACACAATAGAAAAATAGCTGCAAACGTCTTTGTCAAATTAATTAAGAAACAGCCATTGGAGCTGAACTGGCTGCAAGGTGAGCTGCTTACCAACAGAATAAGGAATCAAGTAAACCTTCTATGGTGGCCTCGCTAGTCTGGTTCCTGAGCCAGGTTGGGGTTGGTCTGTAGAACTCCAGCGCTCATCTGATAGATAAGCCATCCCACTCTGCTCCTATTAATCGTACAAGCCAAAGCCTCAATGATCGGGAGCTCTGAGTTGGACGAGCAGCAGGAAGCTTGCCAGACGATGCTCTTAGTTGCATGCTATGTAGCTTTAGCTGGTTCAATTCCAGCAGTACCCCTGCACCCATACATGTTCCTGGAGTTCACTAACCGGCGATAATATTTTCTGTAGTTGGATAAGAAGGATGTGTCTCTCCAGGAAGACCATCCCCATTCTATTTCAGACATTTTTTTTGTGTGTGTAGGACCATGCAAATGTGCAATTCTGTCTGGTTTGGATACTCGTATGGTTTATTCACATGTCACCCGCAGACCAAAAAAGCATGAGCTTACACTATACGTATTGGTAAATAATGCTAGTCAGGGCTATACAAACCATCATGCTGAAAGGAGAATGACATCAGGTCTCTGCGACTCACAAGACTTAGGAACATCATTGTATCATTACCCATAACCTTGTAAAATAAGATCAATCTCAGGGATAAAGGTAAGAAACATCAGAACTGCACAGCTTGACATTGATAACCATGAAGGATATTAGGAACTGAATGACTCACAAACACAAAGGATGAATCACAACAGACACACAACTTAGAGAAATGGGTGAGTAGAAAAATAAACCGGCTGGTATGTTAGAAAGATTCTGAAATATCCAGTTAATGGAGTCTTGATGGATAATAAGCACATTACAATTAAATGTAGGTTTATTGAGGATTTAGCACCAGAAAAGATTTATAACTTAAAAATTGCAAATGTTAGCAGAATGAGAAACTAGCTGGAAAATAACAAGAGGACAATGAAGAGCAATAAAGGGGATGACAGTCATAAAATGTTTTGCAATTAGTTTTATTTGAATATGCCTGGAAACGTAGGAGGGTTTGCCTCACTGTAATTAATAATAATACTTTAATTTGACATAGCACTATATCACATTCTATAATAATAATATTATTATATCACATTCTCAAAGAGCTTCACAGGATATACTGTAAAGTGATGTGACTATGTGTTATAACCCACAACCCCTCATTGTCCAGCACCTTGGGACATCCTCCCAACGTGAAAGGCGCTATAAAAATGAAATTATTTGTTGAGTATTTTGTGGACAAACTCTCCTTAACCCCCTGTTCTCACAGAAATGGGTGAGCTTCCAACACATCTGTGTATGTTAAAGAGTCGCCGGATATTAATGATCTGGCTATGTGACAAACAGAGCATTAAGATCTTGTAATCTTGAAATTTGATTCTGATCACAGTGTCACAGGAAGCATTTACAGCCCTTGAGAGGGTGCAAAGAAAGGTCGGAGAAATTTAAGACAATCTAAAAAGAAAGTAATTGAGAGAGGACTTAAATGGAGTACTACTAATAATAATCCTTGCATTTGAAGTAGAGCCTTATCGCTGCAGCCAATTGTGCACAGCAGTGTCCCAAAAACAGTCTTGCATTGAAGTGATCAATTTACTTTTTTTTAAGAAATTAAGAAAGGCAATCTGCCAATTGACTAACAACCGGGTTCCTACTTACTGCTTAGTAAACAGAGTCGTGTGGAGTAAGGAAACTGGCGCAACATTTCGCCCTGCTGAAAAATCGAACCCTGCTTGCGAGGTGAGTGCTCTAACCACTGAGCTACAGGACTCCACTATTGTAGTAGTAAAGGTAAGCTCAGTGGTCTGTACTTAAACATGACGTATTAAGTTCTTATGATAGTAAAGCACCGTGATCACTTGTAGCATGATATGAACATTGAAATACAATACTGAATTTGAGAGTACGACTGAATCCGTCTGAACTCCCTGCTGGAATGGTGCCATTATTTCCGACTTCTCCCAGCAGAGCGACAATGGATTCATATTTCAAGACTATATAACATTTCACAGTGACTCTGTATATTCAAAGTAAATAATATTGATTTGTATGCGTGATCAGATTTACGCAGTTTAGATGGAAGGAAATTGGCCCAGTCGTGCTTGACTGGTAGTTTCTTGACCAGTCTTGAGTTGACTGCAGATCCATTGATTAATTTTGGAACCTTCCAAGGTTTGATGTGCAAGTCAGAAATCAAATGACTGACAGAATGTGCTGAGCAAAAGGGCCTTTATGTAAGGGTGCCAATCAGTAAGGGTTTATTAGAGTATGTAGAATTCTAGTGGATAGAAAAACGTCATACATAGACAAACCCATAAATTAAACTAGTCTTAATAAAGTAATAAATCAATTATCTGATACAAAAATTGTGACTATTTCCATGGGTCCACATGTAGATTCCTGCTAGACTCCTCACGCTGTGCTGAGCAGCCCACCGGAAAGATCTGGTCACAAAAAAAGGTCTGAACACCAACAGATCTTAACAAAAAATGGCCATTGATTGCATTAGGCAGATGGTTGCTGGATAGAGCTGGTTTATTATGGAAAAATGATCTGGATTTTTCCAAGGTGTTTGTGGACAGCAGGCGGTTCTTGAATAGAGATGGTTGCTTTGACTATTGAATTCAGTCCATGGAGAGTTTTGTTTGACCTCAATATTTTCAAAGATTTTATAAGACGTTTGTAACAGGTCTGTGATGAATTTTAGAATATAAAGCTCTTGGGTAGAGTAAAACTTGGCATCAAAGACAAGAATTTGCATCCTTTGTTTTCTATGCTGTGAGAGACTGGGTACTGCAAATGTTTCAAAAGATAAGATGTTCTAGATTCACAATAAAATAGCTAGATGTGAATCGGTCTGATAACTTGTTAAGGAAAGAGAAGATGCTTTTGAGTAGGAACCACATTTGAATTGATAATGAGGTCTAAAATGTAATTATTTCATATTGATTTCTTCCCAGCTATGTGCTCATCTGTGCCAAAAAAAATTTAACTTGAAATTTTCTGGCAAGATTGAACAATCAATGCATTTCCTCTTCATAGAACAAAAGGAAATGTAAAGAGCACTGTTAGAGATAGGGTTTTTGACACACCGTTGCTACAAAAATTATCCTGCTTTAAAGAGATGGGTTTCATCAGATCACACTTGCATTACAAAAGGTACTAATGAATTCAACAGTAATCGTGGATGACTGTTAAATGACTACTGTTTGTTAAAACCAAGACATGAGCAATTAATAGGATAAATTGGAGAACAGAAGCAAAGAATGTTAATTTCATGACAGCTCAATTAAAAGCAAATAATAAGTACATTGGGGTTTGTGTGGAAAAATGGAGACAGCTACAGTTTTCCCAAATCAGATTTCCTACTTCTAAAAATCTATTGCCTTATGAATATTGGATCTGCTAGGGTGTCGATCGTTGAATAGGCTGCTAACAGAGGCTTTGGTTGCCTGGTTCTGAATTGTCAGCATAATCTGATAACTGGGTAAGAATGCTCAAATAAAATTTGATTTGGATATCAAAGTTATTGTGTATTTTGAAAAACTATTTGAACTCTTAAAAAATGCTGTTGTGACTGTGATGGATGTATCCTTGGACATGATTTCTGTCTGTCTATGTACAACGCTAAAGGAGTCATTATATTCCAGCAGAAGATAGTGTTTTTGACATGACAATCATTTGTGAGAAGCTTTCTATCAGGCATTGTCTGAATTAAAAACTCCTGTGAGCTTTAAAGATTTGAAATGACCTGCACTTGTGCAAATTCTCACAATGTCTTGTGTTCACAATATGAGTTTGATATAGTCAATGTACTCGTTGACACAAGGATATTCCCTCGACGACCTCCTGCTGTCTCACCCCAAGTGTAGCCAAGAGTGTTGCAGCCATGAGCCAGACTACAATTATATTGCTCAACGTGACATTTTCACACGTTTAGCACATCCTAAGGGAAACAGATTACTGGTAAAATAACATCTCTTAGGACAGAGACTCTCTCCCGAAGCATATTCTTTACACAGTTAATATTTTGATATTCATTCCTAGAATCTCATGGAACTTTTTGACTTGTATTCAGGCTAGTAGATTGGAGTTTAAGGTTGAGTTTGGAAAATCGAAATTTGCAGCAGTTTTGGGTGTTTTCTTTTTTAAAAAAAACAATGCCCTTCTCGAGTTCTGACCACCCATTCACCTAATGATGCTTCCTTGTGTTGGCACTATCCAATGGTGCTGTAAATCCTCCAGGATGTCAGGTATTCAGGTTGATATGTCTAATTCATTTCAGTGGCAAGATATGAACCATGTATTCATTCTGGCAAAGATTCCCCCTGATGTCCAATTTCATGCAGAATGGAATTCAGAAGCAATTTTTCATTCATCTATAACATAGAACTCTTGTCTATAAATGTTTATGTTTGTGTGTTGACTGTGGTTGGAAGTCACCAGGCTTCTGTAAAAAGTTTGTCTGCAGATTTAGGAAACTCTTATTGACCTCTGTGTAACACAAGGTGGAAGTCAACAAGTCAATGATAGAGAATATGTGGTTCTGCACAGTGTTGGATAAAATAACTTAAGTTGGGGATTTTTTTTACACACAGGATGTAGTATTTTACATAGTGAGGTTCTGAGTACTTTAGTTTGAAATTAATTTTGTGGAAATGCATTGGATTCAACATGCAAGCAGTAGAAGATCATGCTAAGTTTTTCACTTGCTGTGCAGTAGAACCAAGGGAGCTTCAAATGATCTGAACATTTATCATATAGGCAGATGCCGATCAGGTACATTTTGTAATTTATGTAAAATAATCAGGTAAAACCACCATGTCTGCATAGAGAGAGAGAATGCATTCTTCTCTACTAGAAAATCTTGTATTAGAATGTGATTTATTTGTGCCATAGAACAGAACAAATATTTGACAGCAGAGAACTGGACAGGCCAAAGTAGATAACAGTTGAGGCCATTTACCAAAAGTTCTGACTGAAACCTATCGGTCAAGGAACATTGATTCTGGATTGAACTGTAATATCAAGATTTCAGTCTGCTGGAAGTTATTCCACACATGCCTATATTGAGTGTTTTTTCTATTCCGAAAGACAGAATTCAGTTCTTAGTCACAACAATTATTCACAGCGAACATTTGAGTATGTCATTAGTTAGTCATAAAAAATGTTTGAATATTGGGAGCAACACCAATTGGATAGTAGAGTAATAATAATAACAAGAATGACCTCCACTGCCACATGAAGCAATCAAAAAGGTACATTTCCTGTGGAAATGCTCAGCATTTTGTCATGACAAAGTAGCTGAGAGCGTGTAAAGTCATGTAACGTATTGATTTGAGTACTTGCCTCGCAAGTGAGAGGACATGGGTTTGATTCCCAGACAGGGCGAAATGTTAGGCAAGTTTCCTTACTCCACACATCTCTGTTTACCTAACAGGAAGAAGAAACTCAATTGTTAGTTGATTGGTGGATTGTCTTTTCCAGGGGTAATAATCCATTCAAAAATAAATATAATTAAAAAATAATAATTTGGTCACTCATCCCATAACTGTTTGTGGTTCACTGCTGTGTACAATTGACTGCCGCGATTCGGCCACAAAATTTACGGTCAATTCATTTTACAGTATATGCTGTAAAATACTTTGAGACATCTTGAAGCCGTGATAAGGCTCTATAATCAAATTCATGGATTATTATTTTATCTTTAATTAATGTATTGCTTCCCCTTTCAAATGATGTTAGCTTTTATCCCATACAAAGCCCATTCAAGGTAACAATCCTATTAACACTATGGTATTTGGAAAGTTTCTCCTGGTGTTCTGGTCAATAATCCTCCAAATTAATTGATCATTTTCTTCATGGTTATTTGTAAATGGAAATGGATATTCAATTTGCTTAAATTCCACTTTATAATAAAGCTATACGTGAAGTTTCAATATGATGAGGTGCTTTAAGTATGCATGTTTTTTTGCTCATCTGAAATTGATGCTTTCTGTATTGTACAGATAAGTTAACATCCTTTAGTGTATTCCAAGGCAGTAACTCCTGCTGGTTGGGATTACATTGTTTCGTAATAATAATAATCCTTGCATTTGATATAGCGCTTTTCACGTCTTCTAGACGTCTCAAAGCGCTTCACAGAATATACTGTAAAGTGAATTGACTGTATATTTGTGGGCGAATGCGGCAGCCAATTGCGCACAGCAGTGTCCCACAAACAGTCGTAGATTGAAAATGACCAATTTATTATTGGTTTTTGTTTTGGAAGGATTATTATTAGGCGTGTGGAGTAAGGTAACTTGCCTCCTCAAGATGTGAAACTTGTCTGCTCAAGAAACTTAACTGCTCAAGATGTGCTCTTGTGGTTTGTGTAATCATCTCAATCCTTTGAATTAATTTTGTAACATTCTGTGTTATCTGATATGGATTTTGAAAGTACTTTATTTATTTTGCCCTCCTTGCTCTTCTTTGCTGGAAGCAGTGACTTGTGCTTTGAATGTCGAATATTCAGCTTTTTGGTATTTTGTCCATGTTGCCGTTATTTGTGCACAACCCAGTCAGGGAAGGTTGACTGAGTGTTTGACTATCAGTGCAGCAATTGAACATGATCATATCTTCTTGATATCCACATGTGGACTTCTAACAGAGGTTGCTGGATAACTTTGGAAACAGATGCCGAGCTTTCCCTTGCTGCAAACAATAGAGCGGATTTATAATTGTGTCAAACATCTTAACTGCAATTGGTTAACTCTACAGAGGTGAGGGATCTAGGCTAGAACCTTTCTGATTTACATTTCACACCTAGATATTAGGGATGTAGTTTATTTTGATTGCTGTATGCTGAATTAGTTTGGTAGTTTCCTTCTCCCTTTCTTCCAGTTCCTCTATTTGTTAAGTAAATCCCATATCCTTCTTCCTACAACTACTGTTCTGACCTCCCTCTTCCTCTGGGATTGGTATTGTCCTTTCGCTGTGTTTTATTTGTGCATTTGCTTGGGTTCAGCCTAAGGACAATTGCATTAATTGCCAGTCTTCATGTCACCTAAAGGAATTTTCAAAGCATTCCTCTTCCCTTGTTGTTGGTTTAACCAAGGCTATGGGTCATGTTTTTACATTTGTCTTTGCTGTTTCTGATTCCATTTTTTAAAAAAAATTGTAACAATTGTTTTAAAAGGTACATTTTTCCCGGCTTTAAAAATGGTGAAAAGTGCCAAAATATCTTGATGAGCTGAGATAGCATGCGGTGTGTCGGTTGGCAATTGCTACAATTGATATTAATAAGATACTGTACCATCATGTTCATTTAATATCTGATCAGAATGCTTAAAGTAAAACCGATAACCTTTGGATATGATCTTCCCTGTCATTCACTGTAACAATGATTTCCTGCTATGCTGATATGAAACCAATCTCCATGTCTGATTTTGATCAATACAGTAGCAATAGTTTTGTGAGAAACTGTAGTCCATGTATTGCATTAATGCTTTTATAAGGAAGTGTGGAGCAATATTGTTCTATACTGTTGGCTGAGTATACAGTACTTCCAACCTTGTATCTTGGTGGAAGGACACACCTGTAAGCACTGGCAAACGTGGTTGGGATAACTCAAGTATGTGTCTTGCAAACCAGTGAAACAGCTCATTGCTAATGAATAAATATTTGGTAGACAGTAGATAGTAAGTTCTTTAGTACTTTCCTCTAACCAACCTACAAGCTTCTGTTACATTTGGAGAATCTGATGTTTTGTCCTCAGTGATATGTTCCTTAGAATTTTACAAATAGTGCACAAAATCTCCTGAGCAGACTTTTTTTTGTCTTGGTCATGCTTATCAATTCTTGATGTTACCAGAGCTGGGGTAATATATTTTGTAATAAATCGAAAGTGCATTCATTTGCACATTTTCCATGATTAAGACTTCATGCAAGGATCAGGATTATATGAATAGATCTATTCTTTACTGCTATAAAATAAAAGCATACCACCAGGAGTTCCACACATTTTGGTCACATCGTAAAAGACTGAAATCATTTGAGCACAACTATATTTATTAGCTCAATACACACTTCTGTAAGTATTTAATGCACGTGTTTTCCCATGAGCAACAACTAGGCCATCAATCAGATGATTAGGATTAAATATCA
This sequence comes from Callorhinchus milii, assembly GCF_018977255.1. Taxonomy (NCBI): domain Eukaryota; kingdom Metazoa; phylum Chordata; class Chondrichthyes; order Chimaeriformes; family Callorhinchidae; genus Callorhinchus; species Callorhinchus milii. The sequence goes on along the minus strand of NW_024704748.1, from coordinate 15,282,874 downwards.
AAAGGGGCTCCTGCCTGCCCAAGTATTGAGGGGACAAAACATGTCTTCAGGAAGGTTAGAGTGCAGGACACAAATTTCTGGGTAAACAAGGTGCTGTTAAGATTATGCTGACCTTGTAAGCAATGTTCTGGAAATCAGAGGAAATTGCATCAAGAAACTTCCTTTCCCAGGAAGAAACAAGATAGCCAAAGGAGATGAGTCTCTGGCCTATCTAGTCTAGCAGTTGTATTTTTTTGAAAAAGTAAAAGTAGTTAATTTCTCCCCTTCAAAAGATACCCATTGGGAAAACGTCTTCAAGCCACTAAGGAGTGGCTTAAAGACATTTATCCATTGTAGGTTTGTCTGCCAATCTATTCTACCTTCAAGTTTTTCTATTCCAGAACTTTTTTTTTTGATGCCGTTAGTAAGATTTTGTCATGTGAATCAATGTCCAATGTTGCTCAAACCTTTGAAACTGAGCTCTAAATGTCGTACCTTCCTGACTGAACCACTGAACTGATGCAGTGTTCCATGTCCACATCCAGACGTGCTGAACGACTTTGGAACACAGACTGGAACATTCCAGCATTAATGTTGTTGCTAATTACAACCTATTGACATGCCAAGTTTGCTGGCAATATTGGTAAAATCACTTAAGGTTAGGTGAACGGATATGAGGTTTGGTGGGGGGGGACATGTGGAATATATTCGCTCACATCCACCATTGGGTTGCTTCTCCTAAAACCACCTTCCAAAAGTGTCCATCATCCTGCATTGTCAAGGTGCATCTATCAGAGACCTTCAATGATCATCCAAACAAAAGATCTTTTCCAAATATGGAATTCTGACTCTGTCCAAGGATGGAACAAATCTGATGGTGTGCCTTGATTCTTTTGAATGATGAACTGATCCAGACCATTGGTGTGTGTGTGTGTGTGTGTATCTGTTTAAACAGGCCTGCAGGGTGGGCCTACACAATTATAGCAGTGAGGGAAAAAACGTATTAGAATAAAGTGTGGTAGGACAATTAATCCTTTTGAGACATTGAATATGAATCCTTCAAAACAAAATGAAACTTTTTTCCCCAATTTATTCAGCAAATAGTGTTGATTTAAGAAATGATCTGCAGCTCCAATACATTCCTTAAATTCTGCTTTATAACCAGCATTAGAAATTTACATAAGAGAATTTCTGCACATGTTACATGATAGAAAACGTGTGTATATTTAAAGCTACAAACTTCAGTACTAATAGGCTCAACTTAAACCCTATTCAGAACTGGAAATTTCCAAGTCTGGCATTGAAAGTAATGGAAATTTAGGTATTGATTCTGTGGGGAATGACATTTGTATTACTTACTTGGGTAGCAGTGATATTTATTACTGCCAATATGAAGGCAATGGCCAACTATCGTGAAAATAACTCAAATCATTTTACAGCCTGCTTTACTTCTCACGTTGTATGCATTTCAAAGGGCACACATCTCACAAATAGAGAATACCATCATTGTCGGTACATTGCAGAGATTCATTCACTCACTTAAAACACAGCTATATCAACTTACACATGGGGTGTTACCAACAGAGGAGTGCAAAATTGTATGTCTTTTTGGGTACTTAGGCTCTAAGGATTTGGTTTCCAGACACTACATTTGATTTCATGGGGTCTGGTGCATGTATCCATTACAGCAAGTGCATCAGTCTCACAGGAATATTGAGGCTAGGTGGTAAAGCTGGCTAAGGCACTAGTCTCAGTCACTGTCCTTCACCCCTGGAGACCCAGGTATGTATACTGTACAGCCCAGGGAGAGGAGGCAATGAAAACCTCATTGTATTGACCTGCTCAGAATTACACTTTGCCATCATCCTGAATGGTCACATTTGCTACAGTTTGCACAAGTACAGTATATTGCTGTTGGCTGCCATTGACTGACCAAGCTGCCATAAGACCAGTTTTCACATAAACCATCTTTACATTTGTACACATCACAAAATCCTTTTGTCATTGACACTTGTGGAAGTGTCGTTGACAAAATATTGTGTTACAAATTAGTTAAATTGCAAAATCAGCCACACACACTGAGCTTTCCTTTCGTGGTTTGTTTCTACTTGGCTGAAAGTCATTCTCTGTGGCAAAATAGTGTAACTAGATGGAAATGGGACAGATATGTATTCCTTGGGTGAACACCCTAAGGTAGCTGTAAAATTCTGGATTGTAAGTCGCTTCTTGTGTACAAGTTCGTTCCTTTTTTATGGCTGCTTTTTTTAACCTAAAAAAACCTAAAAGTCACAGTGGTTGATAAGTTGCTCCCCTGTATTTGGAGGGTGCATAAAATAATTGAGACTTGTATGCAGAATTTTACAGTGACACCTCAGAAATAGCTTGCATGATTTACAGCTTCCTGCAACAGAGAAACCATATAAAATACTCTAATGCAATCCTCAACACACTGATACACATGCATTGTATATGGCTCCCTCTCCAACAGAATTAGACAGATCATACACTAGTTTTTTTGTAAAGCTCCCAAATAGTGTATACAGAGAGGGTCTGGTGTATTTAACTTTTCCTGTGGACCCCTTAACATGCAGTTACAAAATATAAAATACTATGCTAATATTTTATTATCTAGTTCAAAACATAAAAGTTCCATAATCGGCTTGTGAAAATATTTCTGCAGACAAATATTGGTGCCTCTTGAAGGGGCCAGGCAAATTGTATTTTCAAATAATCATTTGGGACAGTTGCTTGGCTTGTTTTGGTGGGTGAGGGGGAGGTGTACCTGGCTGGGCCAAACAATTTAGTGAGATTTTACTCCTGCCTTGATAGTGCCAATCACATTTGCCTACAATTCTGACCACCTTACCTAGAGTTCTGTCACTGCTTTGTCACACCCTCACCAACAGGTTTACTGAACAAAAGATTAATTTTAAACAAGAGAAAATTGTAATTCATTTAAGAGTAACGGCCATATTGCAAACTAGTTTTAACCCATTCTCCTCTGCTGTGGTTTAGTGCTTGTGCTGCAGCACCTGTACTGACACTTAATGGAAAAATAATTCAGATATGAATATATAATTAAGCACTGAAAATGCCTTTCAAACACAATAATACAGGTTTGTATCATAGGAGGCGTCGAAGCAGTTTGCCAGCTTAGTGGGTACAAGTGATAAGACACACCTTGAGTGAGGTATGTTGGGAGAGAATTTAGTGCCTGAAGGTTGTAATTTAGTTTGAATCTCATAACTGCCAAGAATAATAACATTCGGAATGAAGCCACAAGTACTTCGAAACAACACTCCATGGTAATGATCGAGTGCTAGACACAGCCAGGCAATACACTAACATCTTGCGAATATTGTAGAGCCATGCAATCTATCTCTAAAAGCATTCCCAGGAGTGACTTGCGAGTGACAGTGTCAGAACAATAGTGCGGTGCCACCATTCCCAAGTTATATGACCAAGACAGAATGTGGTCCTAACTGACAAATGCCCAAGTACTGCAGCCTTCTGCAAAAACATGCATTAAACCAGAGAAGTGGAGAACAGCAACAATGAACCCAACACCACCATCAACCAAGTGCACACCCTAATTAGCACCAAAACAATAAGGATAGCTATTTATTGTCAGAATTACATTGCTCTTTTATACATATTTCATAAATGACACCATTTTTAAACTTCAATTCCAATGTCAGGTGACAGTTCTTAAAGTCTGCGCACACACAGGATAAAACAGTAAAATAAAGCATGTAAATAAAGTTTTTAAAAAAACAGAAGAAACGTGCATCTGTTCTGCCTGGCATGCCGTCAGTTGGAAAGGCAGCAACGTTCCTGTCCATGTATTGACGTCTGCAAGGCACCTGACTTACTTTGACATAATTCCTAATCCCTTTCCCTTCATCGGACCTTTAAAACCCACATTGGTTTGAATAAGGTAAAAGTGCCCCAATCTCTGTGTCTCCAAACGTTCCATTTGGATTTGTAGGTGGGAGCGGAAGCGTTGACGTGGGGGGGGGGGCACCCTCATTGCTTCTCACTATTTATCGATTGCCCGGATGGGAAGCTGGAGCTGGAGCGGATCCCGGAGACGCTTTAAGTCCAATTCGGCCTGAAAGTCAGAATCAACAAACTTCACTGTAAAAGGCAGCACTTTGAGATGGCCGTGCCAGTAACAGCAGTCAATGGTCATATCCATTATATGAACATATTATTGCTGTAATCTATGACAAACATGTTTGAGACATGACCATTTATTATAAAGTCCAGTGATTTCTCACTGGCTGTGAAGTTCTGAACCAAGGTAGCCAAGGTACCCAGCTTTTTATTCCAAGAGTCTGGGAGAAATGTATACCAAGCTCACGGTGAATCAAGAACAGGGTTCTAAAGCTTGATTAATTTCACAAGCACTTTTGAGCATTTTTCTTCTTTAAAAAATCCTCAATATTCCTGAAAGGTTTTCACACTTTTGTCAGACTGAATTTATGTTGTGCAAGTCAAACAATATAAGTGCTTTGTTCACAGAAACAGCATTAAATGGGAGTCAAAGGACTACTTTCAATGATTTCTCCTGTAATGGGACATTGTATCAGTGAAGACCTGTTTCTGCAACAACTGACTTACCTGAACAATTGCATCCGTGAGCTGATTGTATTTCTCCACATCAAATTGTGTCTTTTTGGCTCCTTTGTGGAAGAAGTGTAAGTATTGTCTGTCTCTGGCATCTGGGTAAATGTACTCCTGTCAGGGGAGGAGACAAAAGGTTGTTAGATGCTAATAGTAGAAGCTGCAAGAATCCATCGCTCTGAGCATGTATACTCCATATACCATCCATATACCCGGAGCTCAAGGGAGGAAAAATAAATTAGCAGCAACATCTGTCTGAGATGCTCTGTCAATTGGTCAAGTGGCTGCTCAGGCAGATTCCAATCTGAAAGTGAAAACCATCCAGAGGTTATTGATTTTCAGCAGCACTGGAATTAAGCATTGCCCTAGCAGAACATGTGGTACATGGTACCTACCTGGCGTGTTAGCACAAAGTACGCATACATCGCCATGGCACTGCCATAAGTAATGAAGTAGGTGACAGGCTCCATTATATCCCAGGAATATTCCCACCAAGTGAGTCGAGCCAAAATTCCAAATTGGGTAGCCATGTAAGCCATGCCACCCCACAGGACCCAAGTAGTCCTCTTCTCTGCTTTCCTTGCTAAATCCATCTTAATCTGCAAGAAAAGACAAAAACATTTGGTTTAGGTTTAAACAGAAGGATAAGATAGCTTTCTGAATTTCATAGCTTACTGTTATTTTCATGGTTTCGATGAAAAACATTACATGCAATGTAAAGAAAATTTACTGTGACAATGGAATTCTGGTGCAGTTTAGGTTTATTTTAACTAAGTTGTCTGTATTAAAGGGAAGGTTCTCTGTAAAATTTTGGTCCCATCCACTGCCTGGAGAGGTTACTATAGCTTGCACATTGCTTCTACCACCTACAAAATAGTCACTAAATTTTACAGTAAATCCTGTGAAGCGCTTTGATATAGTGCTTTTCATGTCAGGAGGACATCTCAAAGGCAATGACTATTTTTGCAGAGTCGAAGGTTAGCAAATTTCATAACCTGTCAAATATAATAGAAGTAATAAGTACTGATGTTGCATCAAAGCACATTCAATCAATAAGTCATCTTATTTAAGATTTTTCTCTGAGCAGAACTCTATTGTAACGTTTGTACATTTCAACGGCTCAAATGCAGAAATGGACGCCTGGCAATTGAGGATGGAAGATTCAAAATGGACTCGAAAAAGAATCCATCAGTGGAGAAGTTCACTCACTTTTTCAAATGGCTCAATCTGAGCTTTGAGCTCTTCCAACCGACCGTTCAGCTCCTTCTCTTTCAGCAGCTGGTGCTCCTCAATTCGTAAGGTGGTAAACAGTTGCTGTACAAGGACTTTAATGTCATTCATAGTTTGTGCATCTTCATGACTCAGATTTTCTGCAAAATTCAAAAATAAGAAAACAAATATTATTAGCCAACATTTTTGTGGCATTCTCACCAGAGGAGGTTATTTAAAAAAAGGCTGAACCCAGCAATTGTAGTACCTGTAAATAGGAACCCGGTTGTTAGTCGATTGGCGGATCGCTTTTCCGGGGGTAATAATCCCTTTTTTTAAAAAAAAGTTTTAAAAAAAATTGGTCTCTCAATCCACGACTGTTGTGTGCAATTGTTTGCTGAGTTTTACCCACAAAATCTACAATCAATCTACTTTACAGTATATTCTGTGCAGTGCTTTGAGATATCTTGAAGATGCTCTATCAAATGCAAGGATTATTATTATTGTATTTCTTCCAGCATTGTTGCTTCAACCCTAGACAACATCATCTCACCATCTGCCACTGATCCCAGCTTGGGCTCCCTGTAAAACACCTTGAGACATTCTTTCATTGTAAAATATAAAATGTAAAATTGACATTGAGTTCATGGTTCAAGTCTTTTCCGGGGGTAATGCTTCTTCACTGGTGGCCCAAAATATTTTCTTTTATGTTCCTTTGTCTTCCTTTGGCAAATTACCTTTTCCCAGGAGTCTCCTGCTGCTGCTCCTAATAGCTGATGAGAAGCGTATCTCTCCACTCAGTTGGGATAGACTCATTCTCTACCGGCTAATGTTTCTACAGCTGAACTGACCAACTCAGAGCTTAGTGGTCGTTGTTAAACATGTCCCACCACATCATGTGACATACATTAGCACTCGAATCAAATACAAGATCATCTCAACTTGGGCTCATTACTTCCATGTACAATTAGTGTAATAAAATCTGATTGATAAGGAACCAAACCTGAGAGGATTGCAAGTTACTTAGATTTTGCCATGTCACAACAAGCAGCAACAAGGTCAATGTAATGTGAGCTATAACCAGCAGGTGTCAGCCGAGCAACTTTTAAAAGGTTTGGTCCCTAAGTCAATTAGTCTACTTTTAAATGCGAGCTTTTCTTGCAGCAATACAAACTCTTACTGAACCTCTTTCTCTCAAAACTACCTTTTAAAAAGAGTAAGAGCGATTGAAATACAACAGGAACTGAGTGGGAATGAATCCCAGTAAATGGATGCACGCAGACTATGTGACTCAAAAATGTTCGTTACAAATGAAAAGACATTGCAAATAACATTCATTGTCATTTCTAATTAGAATGAAATTCTGTTTGCATGGGTAAGGCTAAAATTGTCCTAATTGTGAACTAACTGACGAGATATCAAGTGGAATCCAGCTCATTAAATATATGTTAATAGCAGCAGGCTGAGCGCTCACAAAGCCTGATCTGACTGGCTGTCAAGGAAAGAAAGATTCCTTTCAGTGGCAGGAGAAGAATAACTCAGCCAACTTTCAGGCTGTGGATGGTGCTTAACACTAGATGCCTTAAAATGATTTAACTAGAAAAATAAACATTAAATTATTGAGTGATTAAAAACAGCAATGAGTTCATAAGAGCATCATTCTGTAGCTGAAGGCAGCGTTCTAGCTGACTAAGTGTGGTTGCGTTGTGTGCATTCTTGAACTGTTGCATTCTCTGGGGTACCGTACAGTGCCTTGGTATGCTGTCCAAATGGTTATTATTCATGCATCATCCTTGACTGTGATGAGCTCAAAATTGTCCCCATCTAACACAACAACAAAAAATTGCATTTATACAGCGCCTTCCACGTCTGGAGGATGTACCAAGACGCTGAAACACATGCGCACATTTTCAGCACAGGTCTCTGGATCCTGAACAGGAGTGTGAATCCTGGCTGATTTTGTTTAAGCATAGGATGAAGATTACAGTAATAGTAATAATCCTTACATTTCTTTGCAATAATCCTATTAACCCCCACTGTATTAGACAAAGCTGACTGCTTTGTTTCAACTGAACAACTATTTTTTCCCTGGAGTTGGGCTGATTAGATTCAATCATTTTCAGACTCACAGTAGCTACCGTACCTCTCTTTGGTGGCTGGACATAGTACGTTGTATCGTTGATCAATAATTTGAAATCATCTAGAAGTAGAATATCAATTGCTGTTGATGCAGCTATTCGATTTCCATCTGCAAAAAAATAAGAGAATTGTAGGATAAGTAAAAAGGGACAGGCTGCTCATCATAACAAGCAGCATCTGCCAACCAAATACTGTACCCACCAGAGGCAGCCCAAATGATCTGCAAAAACATGCAAAACTCCAGAAATTCCATCATCAGCATGCCATATTAAGCAAAGGGATTCTCGCTCAGATACAAGCTCAAAGCATGTACCGTGTTCTTGACAGAGATACTGAGTGAATATAGACTGAGCATTTATCAAAGTCTGCTCTCTGCCTATGCTCCTGGGAAATTCTAGCTGTGGGCAGCACTTTGTGCAGCAAGTAGACAGTCCAATTCATGGTGCTAGGATACTTAACACTGGGATTCCCATACATCATGTGCCTAATCAAATTAATATCAATTGAGAGGAAAAGAAGACGGGCACTTTTTACAGGGAGAAGCAAACATTTTCCAGAAGCACTCAAAATCAGCACACAGAGAACTTACACTCTTCCAGTGAAAGCACTAGTGCTGGATGAACTGGGCAGTGCCTTTAGGTCATCATGGGAATTCTTGGGGAAGATTTTACCCTGAGGTCAGAATCTGCTCAAGGAACACTTGCGCAGTGCTGCAAACTGTGTTCTAAAACCTTACGCTCTTTCAATCTACCAGAGCCCTGCTATTTCCTGTGTCCTGTACCTGGGGAGTAGATGGCGACCCTGTCGATCCCTTTATCCTCTGCCTGCAGTTGCTTAAGGAAAACTCCCACAGAGTCGGACATTGGCTTGAGGGTGAACTGGCAACGCTCCTGTCGCGATGGAAGGCTGACAGAAACCACGGGTAACCCATTCTGGTAAATAACATTCACATCTATACAGAACGAGAGAGAGAGAAACACAAAAGGCAGTCAGATTTGCTTTAAGGCAAGATATTATGAAAGATCATCTTTCCAGGAAAAAACAATTTCATTTTTAGTTTACAACGAACTCAGATGAAACATCTTTTAAATTTAAGGAGCAGACCATTCCAGCCTACCTATCTAAATTCCAAAAGATTCCTTTGAGGGAAAATAAAGCTGATGTTTGTAATTGCAGCTTTATATAGGTTAGAAATTGTGACATTAGTTTGTACATGAAAGAAGTTAGTCTGGTGTACTGCTACTACTGTTAGATGGGTGGGTGGCAGTTTTTTCCTTGGACCTTTGACCAAGTTATTATTGTGCTCATGAGAGCCTCAAAGGCCAAAGCTCTCATTGCAGAAGTCTAATGCCGACTCACAAATTCATATCACATCTTCTTCCAGTATCTTACGTTCCTGACACGATGCATATTGCTGTGTTCTCACTCCAACAACAACAAAATTACATTTGTATAGAACCTTTCACTTCGGAAGGACGTCCCAAGGTGCTGGATAATCAGTCTTTCGGATGCGAGCTAGGGGTCAGGATCGGGGAGGCTGGAGGACAAGGGATGATCGAAGGCATGGTCAAAGAGGAGGGTCTTGATACAGGTCTTGAAGGAGGCAAGGGAGCAGGGAAGCAGAGGGACTGTGGGATGGAGTTCCAGAGGGTGGACGTAGAGTGACTAAAAGCCCGCCCGCCAATGGTTGAATGGGCGAGACAGGAGACGTGAAGCAGGCTGGAGCCCGCTGAGCGGAGGAAGAGGGCTGGTTGGTAGGGGGCTAGGAGGTAGTGGGGAGCAAGGATATGGAGGGCTTTGAAGGTGAGGACCCGGATCTTGAACTGCATCCTCTGTGTGATGGGAAGCCAGTGGAGTCAGGCAAGGATGGGGGCGATAAGGCATGGAGCCTGGTGCTTGAGAGGACACGAGCTGCAGAGTTCTGGATGATCTGTGGCCTATAGAGGGAGGAGTTGGGGAGGCCGACAAGCAGGGAGTTTGTATAATCAAGCCTGGATGTTACGAATGTGTGTATAAGGGTCTCGAAAGTTTATGATGTCTGTGAGTAGAGGGGCAAGGAGGTGGAGCTGGGAGGTAAGGAGAGGGGTAGGGATGGGGGCGAGGGAGCAGGTGGTCGGTCACTCCAACTGTGATTCTTTAGAGTGTTTTCTCCATATTCCCTGCATAATATTGTAATTGTTTCAGGAGCGTAGATAAAGAAATGGTGAGATTTCTCACTTAATGCTGCCATGTGATCAGAATGTACGGTCTGCCTTTATGAAATCAATTTAAAAATAGAAAAACAATAACCCTTGCATCTGATATAGCAGCTCAAAACGCTTCACAGGATTTACTATAAAATGTAGTCACTGTGTATTTTGTAAGCCAATTCGTGTACAGCAATGTCCCACAAATGGCCATGAAGTGAATAACTAATTTTAGCTGGGGAGTTGTTGGCCACGACACTGGGAGAAACTCTCTTCCCTGTTCAAACAGTGCTATTGGATCTTTAAGGTTCACCTGAACAGGCAGACAGGACCTTTAATGTCTCACCCAAAGGATGGGTTCCAAAAGAGCTCATCAAATCTAATGTGCCAAACCACACTGTATGAAATTCTATTGATCCTGCCCCAGAGCTGTTATATTATCAGTTTGATAACCACCTTACTGCAAGGATCTAAAACATGGAGGGAATCTATTATGGTCTTCATCCACAGGGTAATTATTGAAGTGAAGGGCAATGAAAACTATTCAAACACAATGAACCTACGCTTCTAAAACAGTGAATAACACGTGTATGTGAGAGGTTGAGAATTGCAAAAGTGAAAGCAAGAAATTGAATAATTTATTTAAATCTAAGCCAAATAAATAAAATTAAGCAATGGTTTTAACCCCAAACCTTTTGAAATATTCTGTAAAGACAGTAGGGTAAAAATGGAAGATAGGACCTGGGAACGATCAATCTTTCCTTTTATAATATTACCAGAGGCTGAATCTCTTAAATCTGGTAATTTCAAGGTCTATAAAAACGAAAAAAGCATGAATGCACTCAACTAATGGAATTCAGCATGCCTGACCTCTTTCTCTATGCTTTTCCAACAAACCAGCAGTTTAGGTCTCCCCCGGAGATGGATACTAATTGTAGGCAGTAACAGGACTAAAGTTACTGTGAAATGATCTGAGGCCATCTGAGGGAACACTCTTTAACGCAACCGGGCTTTCACCTGGTACCTCCATCACCTCTCAAAAAACATTCAACAAAAAAATTTGCAAATGCTACTTGGATGTTACACTGAGCTCTTTTAGCTTGGTTTGTTTACCTGTGCTTTTCTCTCTTTTCAATTCCCTATTCTCAGCATCACAGCCTCTTATACTGAGCTGGTACTTTTCACCGAAAACACACCTCCTCACTTTTCTTCCTGAAATTTTTGGAGCCTCTTGGCTTCACGCACCAATGGATTAAAGGATAGAATCCCTACCAACGCTGCTCAGGAACGGCCTTTAGAAAGACTCCTGGAGGGTTTGATATCCCTTGGCTGTGCCATGGAACATATTTGAAATTGAAAAAGAAAAATATGACTGGCAGAATGCACTTAACAAATTCCAGTTCAACTCAGAAAAACGGAATATTTGGGATTTTCGCTGTCTGTTAATGGGTTACCAAGACAGATCTGTAACCTGGAAATAATGAACAAACTTGTATATAATCACAATTTTTATCAAGTAATTAGCAAGAGGCTAGTGCAAAGCGCAAAAACAATTGCTGTGGAACTCATACCCCATCGTTTGTCTCTATTCTTACATCACCAGGACTCACGCTGTTCTGTTGTGCCTATAATTTTATTTTTAAATAAAAAAGGGACAAGTGGACCAAGGTGAAGAAGAAAACTTGCGTGGAAGTTTCTGAACAAGACTCACATGTTCCCATTATAAAGGAAGTAACCAGGCTTCTTTAGTACCCTTTTGTTCCCTTTCCCAGCTGTTTGTTAGATCTGAATGATGAGATCAGCATGAAGGATATTAACTTCCATTGAGATGAATGGCAGCCAGTGGAGAATGACCTCATGGATTAAAAATACACACGTGGAGTAGCTCTGTCCCCAACCTAGCGAGAATCCCTCTGTTGGTTTTAATATGCATCAATCTAAACAAACATCTCCTACCAGGTAGATTACAACAGTCATCCCTAACATTCTTTAAGGGTGGGTGGGGGAGCAGAGGAAGAGACAACAGCAGAGCACCCTTTCCCAGGACTGCAGGAGAGCTGCCCACACAGGAGATTCCTGGTGAAACAGATTGGGAAATAAGAGTATATTTAACACCCAACCATGGGTAGGATTTGACTTGCTATAAAAAGAACACCCGAAAATATAAATATGGCTGATGTGGGAAATGGAACTACCACAGCAGTGGGAAAAGATTTGCTTCTGATGTTAGATTTACATACTATTGGGAAAGTGTGGAAAGAAATTCAGTCTTTTTATTCAATTCATGCTGTACATCAATTGGGAATGCTAGATACAAACACTGTTTAGTTGGATGTTAAAGATGCCTAGCATCACTAGTTGAAAAGTGAAAGAAGTTTCTCCCAGTGTCTCGGCCAAGAATCCCTCAAATAACGACTGATGAAGGGTCGTTGACCCGAAACGTTGACTCACTTTCCTTTCTCCATAGATATTGCCTGACCTACTGAGTGTTCCCAGCGACTTCTGTTTTTGTTCCAATCCCCCAGATAAAACTGGTTACTCAATTTACTTTATGGGATGAAGCTGTGTGCAGAATTGGCTGCCGCATTCGCCCACGCAAAAAAAGTCACTCTACAGTGAATCTTGTGAAGTACTTTGAGATATCCTCCTGATGTTTAAAGGCGCTATACCAAATGCAAGCACTGTTAGGAATATCAATAAGATTTAAGATGATGTTAAATGGGAACTCATTGCTCAAGGTAGTTTATAGTGACAAAAAATTAGCACATTGACCACTACAGACTCCTTTGCCACCATAACTTGTGAAGAGTCCAGTGTGGAATTCTAATTCTGGTCAATCTTTCCCATTTCAGTTGTTCCAGGATTCTAAAACAATACGATTTAGAACAAAAAGCTTTGAGCAAAGTTAGGGGATATGAATCATTCATAATATACAACAAAAGAAATATTCCGTAAGAACAAGTGTATTAAGTGAGCATCAAGAATTATTATTCCAATGAAGGATTGAAATATTGAAGCGCCAGGAGCAAGGTTCTCTGAACACGCTAGTTATTGCTGTGTTACTCTCCTGTGCAAACATGAGGTGGCACTGCTGTGTGGTGCCTTGTATTGCAACAACACCTTGCACTTATCTAGCGTCCTCCATGCAGGGTAGCGTCTCAAGGCACAGTGCTTTGTACTGCACTGTGCAATCGATACGTACATTATAAGAAATCAATCCCACAACTACTGTCAGTACTCACCATTAGAGGGCACAACCGTACTGGAGCAGTACATCACCCGGTGGCTATGCCACGCAGATAACCTCGGGCATACCTGAAAAGCAAAGAAGAGTGTTTTAATGTGAGTAGAACTACAGAACGCACTGCACAATGCCATAATCTTCACCACACCCACCTTTAAATCACAGACAAACACAACTCACTCAAGTCAACTGCAGGAACAACCCACGTGAATACCTGGAATGACTCACTACCGCAACGCAATAGGTTTGTGTAGCGAACACAAAGGTGTGGCCCAAGGCTGGAAGATCAAATGGCAAAAAAAGATTTTTTTTTATAATTCCAACTTTTAACCCTCTCCCACACACTGACTGGAATGTTTCTGACTCTAATGCTCATGGTTGTGTGCTACAGTTAGCAACTGAAATGAGCAAATACTTGGACAAAGACCTTCAGCAATCACAGACTACTTCATGGAAAGACACAGGAGTTTATTTTAGTACTTTGTGCAGATGCCAACCACAGATTGGCAATGTACACCACACCATTTCCTACATACATTTTTAAAAGTTTTGTACAAATTAAAAGAGATGTTATTGGAACATATTCCAATAGCAATGAAAACAACACATTAGGCACATTGTGTTATAAAGAGATTTTTACTGTTGGTACTTTTCTCCCACATTTTTAAATGTACTTTGTGCTTTTCCTTTAAAACTGCTCCTGGGCCTCTGTCAGGAAGGGAACGGTGGGTTGTGTGAATGGTTGAGTGGCTCAGCTGTAATCGCGTGAGCTTTGCGCAGAGCCACCTCATTGATAACTTGCCAAAGAGAAGGACCTCATTGATAGAAACATCACCCCAAGTTCAGCATCTTATCGCTTGGGTACCCTGTGCCCTCACTGGCGTCTTAAGAAAGGCAAAAAAAAATGTTCGCAGTATGTTTTCAGACTGCCAAACGGTGCCATGGAGCAGAAAACTCGCTCTTCCTTTCAACTGTGGAATATCCACATGGAAACTCAGCAAAGCTGTAGCCACAAAAACAAAATCCTTCTTTATGCATCAAAATGACAAAATGAACAAACAGTGTTTACAGACAGGACCCAGCTGCTCTGATATTTTTAGTTTATTTACTGCAGTCTTTGCATTCTTGTACTAAAGAGGGACTTAAACTGCCCCTTGACTAATTCAAAGCCATATAATACACTGAGGAGGGGCAAGGGAGGAGAACAGAAAGCTAAGTGAAGATTAACACAAAATTCAGACATGTATACAGGCGTGCCCTGTAATTTTAAATTAAATTCATCAATTAAACGCCTCTTAGAATTTCACTTTGAATTCTCGACCAAAGCAGCACAGAATCATGGCCCATCAGTCAAGACTCTTCAATGTACTGCAGATAAAAAGCTATTGTTTTTGCTCCCTTCATCTTTCAAATTAATTTTCTCTCCCCTTTGAAAGTCTTTCTGTATAACACACGACTCCATGGTTGAAAGTGCATGCAGGGAATCCATTTCTCAAAGCCTTCGTTAATCTAGTGTAATTGTATAGAAGCAAGTCTGGTCTGATCTTGCATGCGAAACCTTGGGCTAGTTTCCTTACTCCACACGCCTAATAATAATCCCTCCAAAAAAACAAAACAATAATGAATTGGTCATTTTCAATCTACGACTGTTTGTGGGACATTGCTGTGCGCAATTGGCTGCCGCGTTTGCCCACAAATATACAGTCAATTCACTTTACAGTATATTCTGTGAAGTGCTTTGGGACATCTAGAAGACGTGAAAAGCGATATATCAAATGCAAGGATTATTATTATTATTAATAATATGCTGTCAAATTAGCACTTTGAAAAAAACAATGCATCTGGTCTCTGCTCAGCATTTTGGTTAACGACATGGCTGAAAATTGCTTTTGAACCGACAGTAGCGTTGGCAATCCAGTATTACCACTTCTCCAAAATGTCCTATTAGGCAACACAGAGTCCACATTTCCATTCATCTGCAGTACAAGTCCCAGGTTACCAAATGAACCAATCTCCAAATAACCACACTATCTGCTCTCTTACATTTATATGGAAGCAAATTCTAAGGCTGAACATCATAAACCAATTTGATCATTTCCCATTAATCTCTACCGCTTTCTTTCACGCAATCTGAAAGGCAGGACGATAACTGAAGGTTATCAGTCCGTTCATTATTGGCTACAGTTTGAAGAAATGTGGCTGGTATTAGTCTCAGCTTCTAGCTCAGTTTGGCTGCCAAGCAATACACAGCTCCTACGCGCTGGCATTCTGGTAATTGTGCTGATTTTGATAGGTAGATAGATGCTAAACAGATATATAATTCTGATTGTTGGAGCTCAGCACATTTAAATTGCAAACTCAAATGTGTTGAATTCTATGAGCGCACTGAGCTGTGACTCTAATGACAGTGCCTGTCATTACCTGCACATCTCCGAATGCTGCCATCTGCCAGTGTCCTCCCCTGGGTATTAGAATATAACGCGTATTGTGTAACACATCAAACTGTTCTCTACAAGTGAATATTGTCAGGGAAGCTGTGTTAGCCCTTTTCAAAGCAGGCCTGAAAAACATCCTGTTAAAATAGAAGTACTAGTTTCCAGACAATACACAAACAAGCACCTGCTTAAAAATCTCCACTTGCTGAACTATGTTAAAGAATATATTTGGCTCCCCCCACCACCTACTCTTACATTCCTTGTGTGGGCTGCTCGGTTTACAAATGTTACCTGAAACACCATCAATCCTGGTTCTAGAAACATTAAACATGAGACATTTCTCCTCCCCAGGATAATTTTCCTTCTCTCCTTTTTTGGCAAAGCTGACAGGACCTACCTGCCCTTGACGGCATATATAACCTGCCATGTATCCTGGGAATGCTCGATGGACACACTACGTATCCAAGTACTAACAGCTCTCACCTTCTGTAGCATAAAATGCATAGAAACACTCGGTCTAAAGAGCCATTGGCCTGTAAAGTTACTGAAAAAATTGTTCCCGCCTTTATTAACGCAGGATGCTATTTTGTGTTACAGTAGCCTCATTGTGCTTTGAAAATAATGCATCACTTTACATGTTTTTTTTCACCAAACAGATTGCATCTTCATTATATTCGCTAAATAACCTCTCTCCTTCCCCATTAAGTTGAATGATCCAGCATTGTACATGCCAGATCCTGGGTAATACAGTTCGATGCCCATCAAAATAAAGATGTTGCAGTAAATGGGCACTTCAACATTGTATAATTCACACAAAGCAAACGCGTATTGTGAATATTTGCAGTAGATTTGCCAAAGCAAAAAAAGAACCACAGATAGATCAGTGTTGAGCTAGCTGACCTCAGTCAGAATGGCACGAGGGTCCTGGAATTAACCTCAAGTGGGCTCCACACAATGGCTGGAATATAGTAGCATGGTAACAATCTTACAAGGACAAAAATGCATTGAATTACATAAAAATTGTAGGAAGAATTATTTTCTGGGAAAGATTGGAGATCCCATTAAACTATGAATAGCTGATGAGATTTTTGCTGCAATTTCATTTGACTTGAAGGTAACAGGATTTAAGGCTGAATGAAGGCAGAGAATAGATCTCAAGGGAAAATCAGTCTTTTGACTCCAGTGATAATTCAAATGTCAAATCTAGGGAGAGGGAGGAGGAGAGAGAAATTCCGAAGAGAAAAATGGGAGGCAATTATAACAATATTATACCAAATACATTTGTAACTCTTGACCGGCAGGAATCTGAAATTGTAAGTAACCCAAATACTATTTCAATGTGAAAAATATAACATATTATTCCTACAGCAAATTCAAGGAGTCAATTCAATAAAGAGAAATTAAATTAGTGTTTCTTTATGGTTATCCCTGTTCATAGCTTCTCAGAATTATCTGTCCAATTAATCCTCAGTTATATGCAGCTATATGCTATAGACAAGGGGCCCATAGGAATTAGAAATTAACTTCACTGAGGCTTTTAAACAGTTAGATGTAAATCTATATGGCAGTGGATTTTTTCTAGCCAACTTGTCCCTCAGTTTCTCTCTAGTGATGGATGTGAAGCCGAGTCTCAAGATTTGACTGAAATTATGTACCATCTCCTGGTTGGTAATATGTGTGTTTAGCTTTAAGAGCAAATGCAAATTTCATCAAAGACCATTGTATGGCCTCAGATTAATGGACACTGGCAGCCAAAAGAGATGCAATATTTTGATTGCCCACCACCAAACCAAAAGGCAGAGGAAAAATGGAAACTCAAAACTATCAATTAATGCAAGTTTTTTCTCTTTCTCCCCTTCTGATTAAATAATGTAATAGAATTGGACAGTGACAATCAGAGGCCTGAGGCACGGGAAACATTTATCAAGGACGAGGAGCAAAAACCTCACCTCCCTTTGGTAATTGTTCAGGACCTAACAAAATTAATTTAGACCTGCTATATTCCAATTCCTAAGGGACACAAGCTGACGGCACAAAATTGCAGATAAGGAGACATTAATTGCACAACATGTTCAGAAAGCCCATAAGCACGCAGCATTTATCAAAGGTAAGTCATAATAGAGTTCCCCATTCTGTTAAAGAACTCCTTGAAGTGTAGAGAGGGGACATTAGTTATTAGTTACAATTGCCACATCAAATTATTAGGCTAATTTAGCATGCCTGATAAAATGTAATTTGGACTTTGTTTCTGCTGCAGTACCACTTTTAACACTTTTCTGCTACAATGTCCTTCAAATGGTTTCAGATGTATGCACCTCAGGTTGTTTTTTATCGTGGAATTCAAGGAGTCGGGGGGGGGGGGGGGGGGGGGGGGGAGTTGGAAGAGGAGAGGATGGAAGAAGCATGCATGAAAATATTTTGCAGTTTGTGTGTTTGCACGTAGGTTTTCCTCTTTATTGAGCTCCTAGTTTGAATTACATTTATCTAAAGGAGTCAAGCCAAATTTCAATCCCATTGGAAACACTTCAAGGATGTACAAGACAGAAATATTGTACCACGCCTGTATGACGTTCACAACCAAATTGTCATGTGGAGCTGGATAGGATTTGAACTGATAGAGATAAGCTTCACTTAGATCCAGAAGGCTGTCCCTGAGTGGTGGTGGCAGTTGAGAAAGCGAGAAACACCTTGCCAAGCAATGCGCCTGTTAAATACAGAAACTCACTGGAACAGGATGCCAGTAGTGCAGAACACAGAATCTCGCCTTCAATTAGCAACAATCTAAAAATACCTACATTTTATGACAGTGTCTCCTCTCATCAAAGGGAATACATTATCTTTTCATACTGTTACCTACCAAAGCCAACTAGGTAATTACTGGATGCCTCTCGACCAAGTGCTAGAAGACTGAGACGTCACCAAGAATAAGAGCAAGTCAATCAGGTATTCCAGTCCTGAACCAACGGACACCCCAAAGATTTCCCTGAATATAATGCAGGGTTTGCACTGATGTGGAATACCAATCAATGTCTTGATCTCCCACAGTATTGTTACCCAATAACCTCGGCCCAAAGGCAAGGAGGGTTAGGGGATATCACTACAAACCCTTCAGTAAAAATCGGGATCTCTGCAGCCTCAGAAAACCAGGATCCAATACATCAGGTAGAAAGAGGTTTCCAATGAAGAAGAAGGGAGTCCTGACTCAGTTTGAAAGTTGACACTAGAGCCTGGGGTACACTATTGCTTCAAGCAAATGTCTTTGTTTAGTTTCAAGCGAGGGATTGCCTTGGTTTAGGGAAGTGTTAAGATTTAGAATGAGGATGGGTGAAGGGGGAGGGAAAGAGGCTATCTGTCAGTCTTGCCCAAAATTCCTACAAGCAGCCAAGATCCTCATTTAAAATCCCCATTCTCCCTAAACCAAGGAAAGCCTCTTCTCCTCCCCGCATCATTCATTGGGAGGGATACTCAATACGAGAGAAGACTTTCCAATCACATCATTTGATAGGAATGCCTTCAGATCTATACCCTGCCAAGCTCCCAGGTTTTAATCAATGAGTCTTAAAGAGGATGAAAGATCAATACACTCCAGACAAACGACCAGTTGACACTTTAAGTATGCACTTGAATATAAAAAAGACCAGTGCACCAACTCTAAAGTGCTCCATAATAATTATTATGTAATTGTATTTAAAGAAATGCAAAAACCTTTCCATGTTATCCAGCAATTTTCTCCTGTTTTATCGTTGATTTCTATTTTGCTCTCGACTGCATAGTGCCCAGATTTAATTATGAACATGGATGCATGCCTATACCCAAAAGCAACAGAGTACAAGATACTATGCAGCTGTAATCCTGTCTGTATGAATTAGGCATTAAATAACCCGATATTCGCAATATAAAAACAATTTGCAACCATATGAGAGAAGACAGGACAATTACACCCCCCGTCCTATGAATCTGATGCCTCATGTTGCCAGCAGTAAATATAATAATCCTTGCATTTTACATAGCTACATCATTGACACATACCAAGGCACTTCATGGGATATACAGTAAAATGCAGTGATGGTTTGCATTTTGTGGGTGAACTTGGTAGCCAATTTGCACACAACAATGTTCCACAAGCAGCTAAGAACTGAAATGTTATTTGGTGTGGGGGCAATTGTTGATCAGGACATCAAGAGAAACTCCCTTCTCCCTAAAGTAATATTTTGTGCTGCCCACAAAATACACAGTCAATTCATTTTACAGTATATTCTGTGAAGTGCTTTGAGACGTCTCAAAGATGCGATAAGGCGCTATATCAAATGCAAGGATTATTATTATTATTTGGGTCCAGTGCACTGGATAGAGGATTCAAAGTAGAGATTAGATTTGCCAATGCCCAATGCACATCAGAAGTACCATTTTTTTAAGCAGAATTCTAGCCAGCCTGGTTTATTGAGAAATGCAGACTTGAATATCCTTCTACAACCAAAAGTTTAGCAATGAATATATGTTTACTGAAAAAAACGGTTCAATAATATTACTTGCAATTGATGGAGCACTTTATCATATCATCGATACGTCTCAAAGGACTTCATAGGATATATCGTCAAATGGTGTGACTGTATTTTGTGGGCAAACGTGATACAATATTAATTTATCAGCGATAACATTAAATACACCAACAAATGGCTGAAGCAAAATTGGAATTCAGACCAAAAAAAAACTTTGGTTACAGTCACAACACCACACATGAGGCAATTCAATTTTTTTTAAATTATTACAACCAAGTATAAGTGATCATCCTTCCCTGATCATATGATTGAATCAGGACCACGTCTCAAAGAGCTTCACAGGGTCACTTGCACGGCAACTCTTGCTGGTTAGCTACTACAGAATGGACTATTCTGGGGGAAAAAAAAATCAAAGTGCCGTAATAATCTGGTATAAATTTATATCGATTAAATTTTCAAAAGTGACTGAGTTTAGTTTGAAGTGATTTCAAACAGCAAATTAACTATGTTGTGTGCAGGAGGTTCTGTACTTGCTGTTATTCTGAAAGTGTAGATTCTCATTGTTCCCTTGAACAAATGAGGTATCAGGTAACACCCTCAAGAAGGTGCTCTCAGAAAAAAAGAAAAGTACATGCATCTAGTAATAGTGCAAACCAGGAAGGTGCAAACATCTACAGATCACAGATACTATCTACAGATGTAATACCCGATTCTAACCTTACATTCCCTAAATTAGANTTTTTTTGAGGGGAGGGGAAGGAATATGCAGTCCAGCTTCAAACAGCAACTAACAAGATATAAACACAGATGGAAGCAAATGCTAATGTTGAAAGATCATCATTGTCCAAGTAAGCAACAGATACAGACAACAAATAAAATGTGGAAGATTTGGTTTTCGTTGCTGTTTGATTTTTTTTTACAGCAGGAATGTAGAGACACATTTTAAATGGTTAGGGTGTCCAGGGCCTTCCTGCAATAATAAAAATTATTGAGTACACATGCTCGTCAATAGTCCAAACCGTAAGGAGTTGTGATGCCAGACAATGAAAATGGAAGACACAAGTTAATCTCAAGGTGACAGTGCTGACTGTGGGCTTCTGAATCCTTCCTCCTGACTCAGGGATACTCCTGATAGACGAGCTTCACATTTTGCTGTTAATTCATTATTTACAGGCTTGCGTTCGCTTCACAGCAGGCTTTTTTTTAAATATTTAAAAAAAAACAAAGAAACCTCTAACCTTACAGGAATGTTACAAGGACAATGCCAATGAATAATAGAACACAAGGAATCAGATCCAATTTACACCACTTAAAACATATTAGCTACGTTTGTACAGAAAAAAACATTTCAAAGCAGAGGTCGGGTACATTTGAAACCCATTCATATAGATAAAGAAGCCTTTAAATTCTTTACAATCACATAGCAGTGGTAGTACAATGAAATGGTATTAAGTACAATTTAAAAGATTATCTCTTTCATACTCGCCACCTTCCTTCGAGATAAAAGCTAAGCCCTTGTTAGATGATATCACATATCATGACAATCGCATCGCACTGAATGGGTAGTAATAACTTCTAAAAGGCCATCATTATAGGAATAGATGGACCCTGTTTGACAGATGGGATAACAGCTGTGATTCTGTATCAGTCTCTTATAACATAGGCATAGTAGACTGTTAATGACTAACAATGAGAATTACTGAGACCTTTGTTCCTACATCTGCCAAATACACATTGAAACATTGGATCAATTTACTCAGCAGCAGTGCCCGCAAGGTGATCCCAGGCAGTCATCACTGTCAAACCTTTGCTCACTTCAGCAATAAAACGTGAAGCAAACCCAAGGCAGCCAGCCCTTCATCCTGACGACTATTCACCTTTCCGACACAGACATTCAGACACAGGGAAATTTTCACATGGAGGTGGCATGTGTAATGTGGAACTCTGTCTGGATTGCGTACTTTTTAAGCATGGTGATGGGTTCCACAATGCGTCAAGATAAACCTTTCTAATGAGGTCACCCAGTGAACCAAACCAAAGTGAAAAATGATTACGTTCTTCATACAGTCCGTAACAGTCAGAATATATAAAAAAACACAGAAAGAGGGAAAGGCTTCATCCCATCTCAACAGTCCCTTCCATGGACTTGCATACACAATCGGCTCTAGCTCAAACCTTACCAAGATAGCATCACCTAAGGAAATGTTTTGCAAAATGTCTTTGGTTTGATTTACATCAACTTAATATATTTGTGTATATACATATATATCAGCATCCTGTTTGACCCTCAACTGTCTTTCATCCCCCACATCTGTGTCATGACCCGCTCCGCCTTTCCCCACCTCGACAACACTGCCCAGCCCCCACCGTTGACTCTCATCGCAGGTCGCCGAGACCCTCTTGCACATATCCATCACATCCAGGATTGACTACGCAAACTCCCTGCTTGTCGGCATCCCCAACTCCTCCCTCCACAGGCTGCAGATCATTCAGAACTCTGTAGCCCATGTCCTCTCCCGCACCAGGCTCCATGACCCTATAACCCCCATCCTCACCCAGCTCTGCTGGTTCACCATCACTCAGAGGCTACAGTTCAAGATCCTGGTCCTCACCTTCGAAGCCCTCCACTGCCTTGCTCCTCCCTCTGTGACCTCCTAAACCCCTACTAACCTGTCTGCTCCCTCCGCTTAGTGGGCTCCGCCTGATTCACGTCCTCCGCCTCACCGGGCCCACCATCAGCAGGTGGGCCTTCAGGCTCTCTGCCCCCACCCTCTGGAACTCCATCCCACAGTCACTCTGCCTCACCCCCTCCCTTGCCTCCTACAAGACCCTCCTCTTCAACTGTGCCTTCAGTCACCATCCTACCTCTACCCTCCCTCCACTCCTCCTGATCCCAACCACCAGCTCAGGTGTGGATCCCTGACTGTCCAGCGCCTTTGGACGTTATCCCGATGTGAAAGGCGCTGTACAAATATAATTTGTTGGCATATATACAAATGTAATGATAAATTATTGCTCGAGATTGAAATTGGGATTGGGAATGAATTGCCATGTTTATTGCTATGAATTGTGACATCAATTATTGATTTCTGACTTGTAAACTTTTATCACTGCACTTTAAAGTGAATCCCATAAATTGCTTTGAATCATTTCGATGACGTGATAAGCCAAATGCAAGGATTATTATTATTTAGAAGCATGTCACACTTGGTTCTAGCACTCTGTGTGATTTGAGTTAAAAAACACGGGAGAGGAAAGTTTACTCATTGTGGCCTGTACATTTGAAACATTTAACAGGAATTATTTCTCCCCTTCTGCCGCTACATGCAATTATTCAACCAAGACGACAGACAGAGATAGCAAACACTCCTGCTTCCAGGTTACTGCTAATGCTGCTCTAACAAGGAAGGCATCTGATTGACACATACTCCTCCCTTCCAAGGAAAGTGCCTCATCTTTACAACAACACAACAACAACAACAACAAGATTCCATTTATAGAGCGCACAATCAATGTCACAAACTCTCACTGTAGGGAATGATCGAAGGTGAGAGTCCTTCTATAGTAACATTGTGATCTGTTCTCTTTGAATACCTCTGAAAAAGATTTGATCTAAGGCCAGCTGATTGTTCTTTACTGAGGGATTTCACTGACTTTTCAGAACAATAATTCACTCATACAGCACATTTCATGTTGGGAGAATCTTGAAGTGCTTTACGAAGGCTGAACAGAAGCCCAAACTGGGAGAGAGGGAATCGCTGAAGGTGCAGCCAGTGTGGTAGATGTTCAGGCCAGATTAAAGCTTCAGAGATAAGGGGAAAGGCAGAGAAATTTCAGGAGAGGGAAAAGTGGCTAAAAAGTGGTTTGGCACGCCTATCGATGATGGGACATGACGAAGATCTGAGGTGAAGTGGAAGGAATGCCCAGGGTCACAGGATTTCATGGAGATAGGATAAGAAATTGTGTGGAGGTATTTGAAGGCGATTATTACTTAAATATTGTAATAATAAATAACCCTTGCATTTGATACAAGGCCTTTCACATTGGGATGATGTCCCAAAGTGCTTCACAGGAATTACAGTCTAGTGTCTGTGTATTTTTCTGTTCAAATTGCTTGGGGATAGGGAGTCAGTGCAGCAGGTGAGGATAGGGATAACAGGCGTGCGGAGCTTGGTGTGAAAGATGATACAGGCTGCAGAGTTCTGCATGACCTGGAGTTTGTGGAACATTTTCCGTTCAGTAATACTCTTGAAAGTGCATCTTCAAGACCACAATCAGATACTTGTCAAAGGGCCAGGAACTGAAACCAAGGCAAAATCTTTGATTAAACAACAACAACAAGATTCCATTTATAGAGCGCCTTTCACGTCAGGAGGACGTCCCAAGGTGCTGGACAGTTGGTCAGGACCCGAGCAGCGGGGAAATGGTCAGGGTGAGGGAAGGGAGGGAAGGAGTAGAGAGTTGAGAGGGGGTAGAGAGTTGAGAGGGGAGCTGAAGGCTCGGTCAAAGAGATTAAATACTGAAACTGCATATCGTTCAGCTGTAATTTTACAAAGTAATAGTATAGCAGCACACAGTTGTAACTAGCTTAGGATTGTGCTTTCCACCAATAATAATAATAGATAATAATCATTATCATCCTTGAATGTGGTATAGTGCCATTCACATCAGGATGACATCTCAAAGCGCTTCATAGGATTTACTGTGAAGTAGACTGTGTATTTATAGGATAACACGGTAGCCCATTTGCGCACAGCAATATAAGGTACGGCTATCTTATTATAACTTAAACTGAGTTGTGAAGTTCCAATATGGACGTTGCTAGGATACAGTCAAATACATTGCTTGTTATTAATACAAAGGTTAACCACACCCCAGAAAGCCCTGAAGTAAACTCTAACTATATGATATGCCCTGAGTCACAGCAACATTCTCCAGATGCCGGCTCCAGCAAAGATCAGCAAAAAATAGGCACTATATCTGTACACACACTTGGATTAAACTGCTGTAGACTGACAATCATCAACCTCTTTTCGCATGTTTAAAAAACAGGCTGAATTCAGCAGCTATTTTGCAAAATGTTTAACTATGAAGAAATTGCTCTCCCTTTTTTGTCTCATTTTACTGGACCACACCTAAACATTGCCCAAACTGATCAAACACAACAGGGCAAAACGATGGGGAAGTTTCTTTACTCTACACGCCTCTGTTTACCTAGCAGTAAGTAGGAACAATGACAACTTGCACTTATATAGCGCCATCAATGCACGTAAGCATGGTCGAAAAGGAAGGTTTTCAGACAGGACTTGAAAAAGGGGAGAGGGGGCAAGGCACAGGGATGAGAGTATTCCAGAGTTATGGGGCATAGTGGCTGAAACAACAACAACAGGATTCCATTTATAGAGCGCCTTTCACGTCGGGAGGACGTCCCAAGGCGCTGGACAGTTGGGTCAGGAAGCCTGGCTTCCAATGGTAGAGCAGAGGGTGCGATGGACAAGCAGGAGGCCGGTGACAATTGAGCGGAGGCGCAGGGTGGTGGATTGAGGGGTGAGGTGATCAGAGAGGTAGGGAGCGAAGGGATTTGAACACGAGTGTGAGGATCTTGAAGTTGATCCGTTCGGTGATGGGGAGCCAGTGGAGCCTGGCCAGAACTGGTGAGCTGGGGGTAAGGTGGTGGTCCGGGTAAGTATGCGGGCAGCAGAGTTCTGAATGAGCCGGATTTTTTTTTTTTTTTTTTTTTAAATCGTGGAGCTGGGCTTTGAGACGTTTTGAAGATGTAATGAGGTGCTAAACCAAATGCAAGGATTATTATTATTAACCAGCAGGAAAGTTAAAATATTTTACTTATTATGATTTTTATTTAATTCCCATTTCCCCCTCGTGCTGTCAAACTCCTTTAACTTACATGATTGTTATTGACCGTTTACCCGCCCGGCCCAACGTGCCTCATTTTCAAATGCCTCCACCACTTTACCCCATCTTAACTGATCATCTGTGACCATCCTCTCCTACCCACCCATTCCATCCCGCCAACTCCATCCGGCTGCATGCCTTACTTTGCTCGGCATTCATTTTTATTTCAGAATTTTTTTACATGTTGATACTTTTGTTGGTTATCTTACAACGAGTCCAGTACAGTTCAGAAGAGAAGCACTATTTTGGAATCAGAGATTCATTCTCTTAAACTATAATTCATCAGACCCTTTCAAGACGAACAGTAAAATGGCATTGCATTACAACTGTGCAAAAGATTTCTGCAAATTTCTCAGCAGAGGAGTCTAGCCATGAAGAAAGAGCACTTTGATGTATTTCAATCTATTTGCAGCTTAACAGAGACAGAATTGAACATCTCACCTCAAAACTGCTGAATTTTTGACTTTCATTGGTTTTGAAGGAGTATCAATGTTGCTTCAGGCATTTTACACACATGCTCTGCTTGTACAGGAGTGTTGCAGATATCTTCATATGTGATGCTAGTTTAAAAAAAATTCACATACAGCTTTCCCCTAGAAGGATGAGTTTCAAACTGAGGTCTTGCCAGCTTGCCTATAGCTCAGTGGTTAGAGCACTCGCCTTGCAAGCAAGACACCTGGGTTCAATTCCAGGCAGGGCGAAACCTTGGGCAAGTTTCCTTACTCCACACACCTAATAATAATCCCTCCAAAACAAAAAACAATAATAAATTGGTCATTTTCATTCCACGACTGTTTGTGGGATATTGCTGTGCATAATTGGCTGCCGCGTTTCACCCACAAGTATACGGTCAATTCACTTTACGCATATTCTGTGAAGCGCTTTGAGACATCTAGAAGACTTGAAAAGCACTATATCAAATGCAAGGATTACTATTATTATTATTTGGGTAATAATAATAATCCTTGCATTGACATAGTACCTTGTCACGTCATTGAAACGTTTCACAGGGTATACAGTAAACTGAATTGACTGTGTATTTTGTTGATAAATATATTCCATAACACTATTCGAAAAGAGAAGGCAAGTGCCCTGGGAATCAAGGTGAGATTAAAGTAGAGGAATCGATGAAGGTTCAGCTGAATTGCAATTCAGTGACTCTCAGCTTGATATTTACGTGTGTAGTCATCATGTGAGATCAGGATTGGGCTAAACTATGATGTCTTCAGCGGTTGACTTATCTGCTGACACGCATATCAAAGAAGGTTAAAAGTAGTCAGGTGCTTTCAAATGAACTGAGTAAACAGGAATCAATGTTCTCAGTTTGAGCATATCAAAGATAATAACATTGCTTTTCTGATGTGTTTTTTTCCACCTTACCAAAACATCCACTGCTGTTACCTCTTTAGCTGAGCAACACTAAGTAACCTTGATCAACTCGTGACTGGAATTTCAAGCAGGCTTGGGATTTTCACCTCCAACATTCTTGCATGATCTGGCTGATTCCAGCCAGCCTGAACTTATCACTTCGAGCTAACAACCAGATCATGCAAGAATGTCGGGGGTGAAATTCTAGCTGTATCCATTGCCATCTTCCTTATAATTTCAAGCAACATGAACCCGATGATATCTACATGAAAACCAAACCAACTCAGCAGGCATTAAGTACAACATAAACACACTCAGCATTACTGTAATTTTTGACGGCATCCAATTGTGTGTGCAGCCATTCAAACCCATAGCCACAATATTCTCATGTTACAATGTTCACAGATACAACTGCCCAGTTAAAGTTTGTCACCAGTTTTTACATTGAAATAATTTGTATTTGCTCTGTATTCTGATCCACATTAAAGTCAAACAGCAGACTAAGCGAGGAGGAAGGAAGATAAAATGAGCGAGCAACTTCTAATCCATCTCCCTGTGGGAGTGATGGAACTATATTTATTAAAGCAGGAAAGTAGTAGATCTGAATTATTGGAAAAAATATAAGGTCTTTACTAAATTCTGCAAACATCTGGAAGCTTAAAATCCTTCACACATCTTCTGATTTCTTTTCTGTCCGAGAAAAGAGAAAGAGTAGATGGAAAAGAATGGTAAAACACATCAAGGGCGAAATCAAAGAAAAAAAACAGACTCAATCAAACACACAATCACCTCTAACATGCTCAGGTTTCTGACAGTACAATGGGAACATTGAGCCAAGGTTAGTGCTGATGAATGCAATGTGATTGTTACGTGTCTGGTGTGTGAATTCATGCGTGCCATTTCATTCCTTCTACAAACTGCTTCAAAGAATAGCTGCTGAATGTTAAGCAGAGGAAAGGCTCTTTCTCGGAATCCCCGCTCCCCAGAGAGGTTAGCTCCACAAGCAAAAAATGCCTACAACTCCCAGCATTTCATTCATTCCCCCAGATTTGCTGAGTCCAGCATTTAATATCCAATACATGCCAAGATCTCTAAAGAGCTGCAGAAATTGATAGAATCGGGGATGGAGGGGAACTAACCCTTTAAAGACTGAAGGGAATTGTAGCCCAAATATAAACACCTAAAATCCGACGTCCTGCCAGAAGACATATTCTTGCTAAATACTAGTTTCACATCCAGATTCTGGTTATCAGTGTAATTATTTTATATACCTGAAGTTTTCGCCCACGAGATACAAAATCATTCCACTTTACAGTACATCCTGTGAAGAGATTTGAGGTGCCTTCCCAACATGAAAGGTGCCATATCAAAATGTAAGGATTATTAGTATAATTATTAGAGGGTAGAATTGGTACTTGTTACGCTGTCAGTGCAGGGAGGAGGAGGAGCAGGTGAAGAGCTGGAACAATTACTCAATGGTTTTGCAGCAAAGACATATTTTAGCACAAATTGTTTCCAACAACTGGTGGGTGACAAGGTCATCAAATGAAGAGCAACCGAAAAAGGGAGAAGATTGGAAGAATATGTTTTTGCACACAAGGGCGTTAAATATGAACTGCGTCTCCATAAAAGCCTGAATACTATTTAATAAAGAACAGGATACTTAGAAACATGTTCCTTAGAGTGTTCCTTTGAAACACAGAAACAAGAGTAGGCCATTCAGCCCCTCAATCCTGTTCCGCCATTCTTTAGGACCATGGCAAATCAACTCCAATTACTCGTCATTGCCCAGTATCCCTTGATACCTGACCTAACAAATATCTATCCACCTCAGTCTTGAAAATGTGAATGAATCTACTCTCCACAGCCTTTTGAGGAAGAGAGTTCCCAATTCCCACTACCCTTTGGGTGAAAAACTGCCTCCTAATTTCACTCCTAAATGCCGAGGTCTGATTTTAAGATTATGCCCCCTTGTTTTTCTGTATCTACCCTATCGAATCCCTTTATTATTTTCCTTATTTTCCTGCTGCTTCGAAATATCCCTTACTCTGGCACTGTCTGGCTCAATGGCATCCTTCTGAAACTGTAATTTCTCTAGACTAAATGATAAGATTTCTAACGTGTGGCGATTGTTACACACAATACCCTTGTAAATTTAACTGAATGGACTGGATTATTGAAATTCAAATCAGTCAGATTGCTTTTTATTGAGTTGGAACTCTTGAATTAACCTAGATTGATATGGAATTATCAAAACTCAAACTGAGGAAAATGAAGATTTTGAAATACCTCTCGCTTCAACCTTTCTGCACGACATGTCACACTTATTGTTGTGTTACACATCGTTCTTTCTGTAATTATAATCACGTATAGTTCTTTCCAGAGTGCATTCCCTGCAGAGAGTGGTTGTCACTGTAGTAAATGAGCATCTGCCATTAATGTCATAAAATCATAGAATTATACAGCACAGAAGGAGGCCATTCGACCCATCGTGTCTATGCTGGCTCTTCGAAAAGAGCTGTCCAAATTAATCCCATTAACTCGCTCTCTTACCAGAATTTGTAAACAGAATTCTGCTGAATATTGTAGAGTGCAGGCATTAACAGTCCCCTTCTTCCCAGATATGTGTCACACTTACACTGGATTGTGGTGCTGTGACTTGTACTTGTTGACTACTTCTGAGACGCTACCCCATGTGAAGGGTGCTATATAGATAGATGCAAGTTGTTGTTGGCACACAACAAAATTGTTGTTGTAATATGTCATCATGTGCACATTTTTGCACACACTCACATGTATAATAAAGGTTGGATGTGAATCTCTTTGTGAGTTAGACGCCCGCATTGCAACATTACACTGGTCATGTCAATACACTGACCAGTATAGTAACAGTTATGGAATGCCTACATCGTACTAACTGCAGAAATATTGTGTTACAAAATTCTGAAGTAGCCCCAGTACGCCATTAAAGTCTAAGGAAATTCTCTGCCACATTCTGCACAGTTGTGTGGACTTTTCATCCCACCATAACTACAGTCCTGGCAACTTCTTTTATAGTACTAATTATAGTTAACGTGCAACATCCAACACTGAGCAGGTTTACCATTTGAATGCTTGAGATCTCAACTATCCCCTATTGAGAGGGCTGCAGCCTCCTGTGCTTTTACCTTTCCGGAGACCACACAGCTGATTAAAATTGATGAGAGCACCAGGGAGTGTTTTGTTTGCTTTAAAAATTAATCAGTGGAGCCGTCACTTGGAAGTCAATTTTCAAGATTGCACGTAAAAGTACTGCAGCGTTGGAGAGTTGATGTTTCATATACTTCAATTTCAGAGGGAACTCACATAGTTCGATATTATTATTTCATTTTTTAAGATTCTAAGACTGGACAATGTAGACCATGATGAGCTGTTTTATCTTGCCCAGAACAGAAAAACCAGAGAACATTGTCTGTTATTGAAGGGGAGTAAATTCAAAACAAATCTACAGATTACTTGTTCAGTGAGCAAGTAGTAACACATGGAACAGGCTCCCCAGGGAGTCATCAAACCAGAAACTGTTGATTCTTTCAAAAGCAAATTAGATAAGATTTCTTTTAGGAAATAATATCTTGGGATACAGTATATACTTTGGGACATGACGTGCATGCATCTTGACAGGATGGTATGGGGAACTGGATGAACCTTGGTCTTCTTTTGTCTGGCAATTCTTATGTTCTTACGTTTGTTCTTATGAAAAGTAAGCACTAAAATGTTTGTATATCCCACAAAACAGATTCACAAAGTAACATATAATAAAATTGCGTATATAAAAGAGGAGTTCACGTATTTGCAAGATTTGGGGGAAGTAAATCATTATCGGTAGCCATAATTATTTTTAAAACAAATAAAATAATGCTAAACAAATCAATGCGTGATTCATTCATCAATTCAGAAAGCACAACGATATCTCCAGTAAGATGCTGTTGTGCAGCATTTTTGAATTAATTACACATTGATCTGTTTCGTGGTTATGTTATTACAGCTCATTTTCATTGTCCCTTTTTGGCAGTCTTTTGGACACCGTAAAACAGCAATTAATGGACCAGATTGTGAGAAATTGCAAGGTCTACACCAATGTCACCATTCACTCAACACTTCTAAAACTACTCAATTGGAATGCACTACAGTTTCCGTTCTTCATTTCACCCACGAAATATACAGTCAATTCTCTTTACACTATATCCTGTAAAGTTCTTTGAGACTTCTTAAGAGACGTGATAAGGTGTTATATCAAATGCAAGGATTATTATTATTATTCATATTGCTAGCCTGAAAATCAATACATGGATAGACATATACTACATCTGCTCTGTTGCATAGAATTACATGGACTGTATAATACTAAAACTGGCCACTTGGCCCAACTAGTCCATGCTGGTGATTATGGTCCAAATGAGCCTCCATCCAACCTAACCCCTCTGCCTATTCAACAACAACAACTTGGATTTATATAGCGCCCTCCATGCAGGATGGCATCTCAGAGCGCTTCAAAGTAACGGATCCCAGGGCCGAGCCAGGGGGAAGAAGGTGACCAAAGGCGCAGTCGAAAAGAAAGGTCTTCAGCCGAAACATGAAAACAGGAAGAGAGGGGGCGAGGCGAAGGGAGTGAGGAAGGGAGTATATTCCCCCTCCCATACCACTTCCTTTTCCATCCTCATATATGCATCGTTTATTCTTAAATGATTGATGCTTTCAGCTTCAACTATAACTTTTGGCATTCTCACCCACTTTTCAAGTAAGAAGTTCCTCTAAGCGCTTTTAAATCTGCGAAGTGGCTATCTTATGTTCATGCTCACTTATCATGGACTCACCAACAAGTGCAAACAGCATATTTATGTTCATCTTATTAGATCGTTACATAATTTTAAACACCTCTATCGGGTCCCCAACCAAACGCCTCATCTCCAAAGAATAAAGCTTGAGTACTTATACTAGTATCCTCCCATCCCTGATATCATAGTAAATCATTATGCTCTCTCCAATGTTACAATATCCTTCTTGTAGCATGGCGACCAGAACTGCGGACAGTACTCCAAATGTGGTCTAACCAAGATTTTATGCAAATTTAGCATCACTTCCTTAACTTTGTACTATGTTCCTTTAAATTCTATTCATGATGGTTGTATGCAGTGAAGTGAAATTAGACAAGAATTGCGGGATGAATCACTATACAGTTGTAGACCAATTGTAACTCGATTTCACTGAAATCTGTAGGAACTCATTACATGGCATTAGAATGCTTATCCCCATCCATTTGCATTTGTATCTGTGTATATCTAAAATTGACACAGACAACAGCAATAACAAAGTATGAGAGAAGAAAAGGTCATTCAAATGATTCCTTCCAACAGACCATGTCCAATATTGTCATGGTGCATTCTCACTAACCCCTCATACATGAATAACGTCAGCCTGGAGCATTTCTATAGGCAAGAGCTCTTCTCGCTTCATCCAAACTTGGCATTTTTTTGTAAAAAAGGGAAACATTCCCACTCACTTGCCCTTACCCTCAAATTATTATCTAGGAATTTAATATCAATCAACTAGAAGTTAATACTGCTATATTCTCCGGTGTTTGGTTTAGGTCACTGATATCTTGTGGCAGGATTTTCCCCAGTGACATTAATGACTCACAATGTTCACTTTACCAAGGCAGAAAACGCTCTGATCATCGGGTTGCAAAATACAGTTCCAACCTGTAGCATTCTAGAACAGTTACAAAGATGCACTCTGGAACCCATCAGCGCAGTGATTAAAAGACTGGAACTGAAATGGTCAAACAGAGAGATAAACAATGACTGCTTCTGCGATCAACAAGTGATTGTCAGCTCTGTCCATGAAACTAGATACACCGATTCCACAAACAAAGGGAGTGCTAATAGCTGCTGGAAGACAATCCAAATACAGTTGAATGAATATACATAAAATCCTCTGTGTACTTTATTAAATTGAACGATGTCAAGAAACACAGCAAACCTAATCTAAATATTATTGCTGATGTCTGGAACCAATGAACAGCCGCTCCAATCGGTCTGTTCTATCTTTCAACTTGTACATGCAGGGGTGTTTCCAGAGCAATGGATTGAGCACTCTCTGGATTAATACATTAACCGTTTACCATGAAAAGCTCTTGAGCTTTCATGGCTGCATGTCTGTATGACTAATCTGTTACGAGCTCTTATGCACTGCAAAGAAATTACCTTCATATCAAAGGGATCACAAATAATCAACTCTTAGTATTTTTTTTAAGTTTCAAAGCAAAAGTTGCTTCAATGCCAGTGTGGAGGAAAGGGAGAGCGTGAGAAAGGAACAAGAGAAAGAGAAGTACAGATCGATTTCAGTCATCCGCGCCTCCCCAACTAAACAGAACATTGTACCTTAAAATAGTTTTGATTGTTCCATTGCTTGAGAGGGAAACAAGCTGACTAATTTTTGCATGCTGCTAAGAGAAGGCGTGCTCACTTTCACATTTATTTCCAAAAGGAGACAACCACAGGACACTGAAAAAAATAAGTAAACCCATTTATTTCTTCCCTATTCGACCTCAATGGTGGAACAGCCACAGATACTGCTCTGCAGGGATGCACATTTGGTTTGTTGTAACATGAATCAGATGAAGACATACAATTTGAATTGCTTTTTGGGACAAGGTTAACACTTCAGATCCAATGTGTAAAGTCTCATAACACAAACACAATTTCTTTTGAATGCATTTTAGGTTCGAAACTTCATGTTGGTCAGAATGTTTCACCCAGAATGTATTTGGGCCAAATCACTTTCCTCCAACAACAACAACAAGATTGCATTTATAGAGAGCCTTTCACGTCGGGAGGACGTCCCAAGGCGCTGGACAGTTGGGTCGGGACCCGAGCAGGGGGGAAATGGTCAGGGTGAGGGGAGGGAAGGGAGGGAGTGAGGGGGTAGAGAGTTGAGAGGGGAGATGAAGGCACGGTTGAAGAGAAAGGTCTTGAGACCAGCCTTGAAGGAAGAAAGGGAGGAAGCAAGGCGAAGGCATTGGGGGATGGAGTTCCAGAGCCTAGGGGCTGAGAGCCCGGCCACCGATGGTAGGGCGGTTAGGGCGGGGGGATCAAAACACTGATCTGAATGTAATGGGAATGAGACGAATATGATTCCTATAATACATCAAAAGTTTATTAAAAGACTTTTGAACAAGGCATTTTTGATTCAGTTCAGGTCACTTTTCTACACCTTTTTTTAAAAAAAATTTGACAGCTGCAATGTACTCAATGTAATCATCTGGTTACCTTTCCTGCAAGAACTTCATGAAAAGCTATAGTTGGAAACACAAATGACACTTTGGATGTGCAAGAATCCAAAGTAAGTGACTAACCTATTTTTAATTTTTTTGGCACTAAACAGAAGTTAAAAAGTCTTTCACGGCTACAGTAATGAATTCCAATTTAGGTAACTCATGAGTTACATCTGTTATAAATGGAGGATAACGCGTGTTTTTTTCCAGAATTATTTTTCTCATAGGCTGTTTTGTTATAGTTTCCTTTGCAGTAGACATCTTTGCACAGATCCCACCACACCAATAAATAGAAGCTGCCTAATCTGCTCCAATAATGCTATAACTTTGCTTGAGGAGCGTTTGATGGGAGACAAAGGGATAATCCCATCTCCATTTTTCCTTCTGTGTTCGGAAGCACCTGCCTCGTCACTCCAGCACAGCGGATATCTGAAAATACCACATGCAAAATTACAGAACACACCTCCATCCATTGCTACGTAGCCCAGAGCTCAGCACCAATTAACTTGCACATTCGAAAACTAGTTGAAACTAAGTTTTTTTAAAAAAATTCCACCAGTGAATTTTAATGAGCGCTTCTGAAAAACAACACATACGCTATGGAGGTCACGCATCTGCTGAATTGTCTAAAGCCATTGATTTCAGAATGACAAAATTCTTCCCTCCTCTCTCCCACATTGTTTAATTGCCTGCAAAATTAAAATGTATGCCTAAAGTCAATTGGTAAGAATGTTACACCCAAACAGGCTGCTTTTGATTTCCATGATGCTACTAACACACCGTCTCAGGGCACTAAATGGCAGTGGAACCAAGTGAAGGCAGGTATATACACAGATGCACATACCTCTGTTTTAATACTTCATTGAGTGGCTGTTAGTGGGTAATGAGGTACAGTGAGCACAGGTTCACTACCAGGGCCAATAATACAATAGTTAACAGGAAGAACCCACTTTGATTTGAACTGCATTACAGCTTCAACTTTAGCAAACTACATGATAAATAGAATGTAGTTACATCAGTTTCAGCCATAGTCAATTTAAGGCTTCACTTTCCTCCATGATGAAGACCAATCCCTGGCCAGAGCACCAGAAGGCCTCTTGACATCATCCCATCCACTTTCACCCCATCCAGCTCGTTGGGAGCTCCACACATACAGTTGCAGGAGGGAAGAGAATATCATCTTTCATTCTTGTTGGTGAACTAGTTGAATTCCTTTTAGCTATTTTGTTCCATTCCCAAACAACAATAGAGTATGATGCGGGGTGGGGGAAGGGGAGGCGGGGGGAGAGTAATAACCAAGTCCGATCTAGTCCTCACCCACGTATACGTACAGTGCTATCCAGCTAGGTCAGTTTTAGCACGAAACACCTGAAACCTGACTGATTATTTTGCCCTTCCCTATCTCAGGAGCTGCTGAGGCTAAGTGCAGTGCCCCAATTAATGCCCTGAGGGAAATCAACTCAGTACAGAATGGTATTTGAGAGTGCAATCTTCTATTCTATAATGGTTTTGTGCTATACGGCCAGTTTATCCACAACATTATGGCAGTTCTCATTCTACTAATTTTTACAGCAGAAGTATCACATGGTTTCATATCATTTTTCTACATTCTCAGTTTCCCCGTATTCTGCTTCTCTATTCTCTCATGTGCCTTCTACAGATTTAAGAGGAAACTTGATAAACAGATGAGGTAGAAGGGAACACAAAAGTAAAGGAGAGAGGTTTGGGATGGGTGGAGGCTCATGTGGGCTATAAACACCAGCACCGTTGCAGTTGACCTGAATCACCTGTTTCCGTGCTATAACGTTCTATGAATTTCTATGTAACAGGTTTTACCAAAGTCTCAATAGGAATACAAAGATTAATTGCATCTGACTCCGTTTTCTGTATCAAACTCCAAAAGTCCCTGAAACGTTCTCCCTTAAATTGATCATCTGTACCTCTGCACTAAGACTAGATTCTTGGAGCTGAGTACGGAGCCATAACAGCTCTGCATGGATTAGCTGCTTAGAAAATGATTTCAGTCAATACTGCAAGCTACTGCTGCTCAACATTGCTAATTTTTTTGACCCTGCAGTGATAATGCAGTATTGGTTAATGCGTCAAACATATCTGTCGTAAAAGCTTCCAGGCAGAAGACTGGGTCTGACCAGTGTGAAATTGTTTTCACTCCTGCCTCTGCATTAGATTTAGAGAAAAATAGAAAATGAAATATCCTGGGGTTCCCATCACACTCAGCTTCACAGCAAGTCAGAAAGCGGCATCCAGAGACCTGGGAGCAGGTTGGGCAGCTATATTTTCTGTGTGGGAACGATGGTCGCTGAAGGAAAAATACTACTTTCATTCAAAGGTTTCTTTAGGCAAAACAACTATCTTTTGAAAAAGTCTGCATTATACAGCACATGCCAGTTCATCAGGAAAAGGTCAATAAACTGTACATTAACACAAGATCCATTTTTCAGTTTCTTTTAATGACACTTCACATTTCCTTCATATTTTGAATGCTCGCCAAATGTCAAGTGTCAATTGAGGAGCCACGACAGCAAATCAAGGGTAATCCTCTTCAGTGACTGGATGCAGCACTGGAAAACAGAAGGCTTACTAATTAATACTAATGCCACTTCTTCAGTTAGAAAAATTTTATCTAACTTTCATCGGCTACTATCGCATCCAAGCACAACAGACTGTTTGCTTTCTGGGATCATAAGACTAGCACATATTCTAATGTGGTCCTAAATATACAGGCAAGAGATTTCCCATTGCAGACTTCAACAGCAACAACTTGCATTTATATATAGTACCATCAGTTCTGTATCTGCACCTAGTGCACTTTGCAAGTGAGAGACCTGAGTTCAATTCCAGGCAGGGCAAAACCTTGGGCAAGTTTTCTTACTCCACTCCACACGCCTAATAATAATTCCTCTAAAACAAAAAACGATAATAAATTGGTCATTTTCAATCTACGACTGTTTGTGGGACATTGCTGTGCGCAATTGGCTGCCGCGTTCGCCCACAAATATACAGTCAATTCACTTGACAGTGTGTTCTATGAAGCGCTTTGGGACGTCCTCCCAACGTGAAAAGCACTATACCAAATACAAGGATTATTATTATTATTATAATATGTTCTCTTAATTGAAATGCTGATCACATATTTGCAGTACAATTGAACAAGCCAATGTACAAGTTAGGGGCTCAAGGCTTTGTGAAACAGTTCACTTTTGCAGGAAAAAATGTTTTTTCAACAGCAACTCAGAATTCTAATTGATTGAGTGGAAGTGTTGTGAGAAAACCCCCATCACACTAGAAGCTCTGGGTGACTGGAAATCTAAGACTGCTGAAATTGCCCATTAATTTCAACTCTGCAGATTTCTTCTAATAAATCATGGCAGCACTTTCTCCTGGATGACTCTTATTAAACCCATTCCATGGTACCCTTTCAAGCTTGTTATCAGAAAGAAACATCAAAACACATTTGCCTCAGTTATCTAGTGAAAGAACAGCATAATCCAATTATGCTCCTCTCTTCCCTTGCTATTCCACTGATTCGTATCAGGCAGTGGTTCCTTTCACCATTGCAAAAATAAGTGTAAATTCACAGTCTCCCCTCTGCAGGGCAATCCATAATCCTTTCTTAGTAATGCAGGCTCAGCTAGTTCTAATGCAACGATAACCATTCAGAGAGCCCCAACGTATTCAATTGTGAATATGTATTTAAACAAGATAGAAAATTAATGAGATTGTTTAATTTCTCTACTGTCTTAATCTACATTTTTGCAAACTGATTTGTGCAACAGGACAGTGGAATAAAAAAGTAACAACCGATGTGTTCAATTATCGCTGCTAAAAATTATCATCAGTAAGCATGATCACATCATAGAAAATTCCAATCTGTTGACCGTGGGTCCCTTTCTCTCTCTCCTGCCCAATTCCACTGCAATGGTTGGGACCAAAACGAACCCACAACTGACATTGGATTTGCCGACAAGTCAGGTAGTGCAGTACTGCAAGAGAAAACGTACCAGGGAATAGAGGAGTGCAGATGAAGGGAACAGCAGTGGTGGGGCCTTGTGTGGAGTACAACAAAATTACATTTATAGAGCATCTTTCACATCGGAAGATGTCCCAAACAGTCAGGTATCGGGGCCCGAGCATGGAGGACGGGTGGTGTAGGGTGAGGGAAGGCAGAGAGGTGGGAGGGCGACCAAAGGCACAATCAAAGAGAAGAGTCTTAAGACCGGCCTTGAAGGAGGCAAGGGAGGAAGTGAGACGAAGGGACCGTGGGATAGAGTTCCAGAGTGTGGGGGCAGAGAGGCTGAAAGCCCGGCCACCGATGGTAGGGCGGGTCGGGCAGGAGACATGGAGCAGATCGTAGCCCACTGAATGCAGGGAGCAGGCAGGTTGGTAGGGAATCAGCAGGTCAGATAGGTATGAGGGGGCAAGGCCATGGATGGCACTGAAAGTGAGGATGAGGATCTTGAACTCGATCCTCTGGGGGATGTGGAGTCGGGCAAGGGTGGGAGTGATGGGATTGCGGAGCCTGGTGCGCGAGAGTACACGAGCTGCAGAGTTTTGGATGATCTGCAGCTTGTAAAGGGAAGAGTTGGGAAGGCCGATGAGGAGGGAGTTCCCGTAATCGAGCCTTGATATGACAAACACTAGTACAGATTAGTTGGGCTGAATGACCTTATCTGTTTCTGTACTATATTCCTCTTTGTAACCATAATGATAAGAGGTGCCATATCATATGCAACTTTTTTTTCTTTGATCTCTCTTTAAGTGAAATACAGTAAAACTCGCACAAGTCTTATTTTTATAAATTGGATAAACACCCAAGTCATTCATTCACCTGAGCACCATTCAATTTCCTATCAAAACCACTTCAATTTCTTTACATTACTCGTATTACTCAACTCCTAGCTTATAACGCCACTTCCCTACCCACTGTTACTCCCCCACTTACCCGAGGCCTGACACTTACACCCCGGCGCATGTGCACTCACGAGCCGGCTGCATTGAATCGCGGGAGTCTTCATTCGTCAACGCATGCGCAGAATAACTTAACTTCCCGCGATTCACTGCAATTCCAACATTTGCCAGTAAGTGCGCATGTAGTGTCGGTGACTGCATAACATCATGGTGTTCAATGCCACTGCTGCAAGATGAATAGCAATGGTGATATTTAAAGAGAGCTGGTAAAGGTACGAGCATAGTCATTCTGTCAGTCTGTGGCTACTGTGCCATTAAG
Organism: Callorhinchus milii; assembly: GCF_018977255.1. NCBI lineage: Eukaryota > Metazoa > Chordata > Chondrichthyes > Chimaeriformes > Callorhinchidae > Callorhinchus > Callorhinchus milii. The sequence goes on along the minus strand of NW_024704748.1, from coordinate 15,242,716 downwards.
CAAACAGAGCAGCAGTCACGTCTGCACAGAAACATAAAGGATGACCGAGCAGCTCTGCAAATCATAAATGCAGGTTTCAGGCTTGTTTCAAAGTTCTTGGAAGGTCATAGTAGCCAACACGCTGTCAAAAATGGGTCTTGTTTTGTTTGAGAACAGAACAGTGTACCAGTCGTGACTCAAGAGACCAGCTGTACAGTTTGGCTCACTCGCTGACTTGGAAACATGGATTCCCAATCACTGACTAGAGCCAGCACTTCCCCAGCAATAACAGGCATCAAACTCAACTTCTTTGTGATTTGTGAAACCTGTATTGAGTATCACAAATGCAATGCAATAGATCAACAAAGCTTTTTCAAAGCGTTCAAAACACTCCTAGTCTAGAGATTAGCAATGGCTTATTAAAACAAACCATGTGAGCTGAAAGCCTGAAAAGGATAGTTCCTTTATGGCTTAATCGCTTGTGTTTATAACAAGGATTAGAGCACCCTGTTGCCAAGAAGCCAACAGAACACATATCTTGGTCAAAAGCCACGCTTAGATTCAGAAATGCAAGAAATTCTTTAAAGTGAGTATTGTGATGACTCGCAATCAAAAGGCTCCCAACACTCACTGTCCCGGATTCACAGTGAATGACTGCCAAGTGTGCGAAGCACTACCGGACAATCAGTGGGCAATCAATGTCTATGGATTCATATCATAAAGAGGTCAGAGAAGAGGAGGCGAAAAAACTGGTGGAAATGGGGGGCAGTGGGGAACAGCAACTAGATAGAATAGGGTGATCCAACCTTTTAGCTGCCACGGGTCAGATTCCCTAATTGGTAAAGGTCCGCGGACCGCATAAGCAATATTTTGTGTTTCCCTTCTAGAAACAATACATTATTTCCCCTTCTCTTTCCCGCTCCTCTCAATCCCTGTCTCCCACATCAGCCTCGCAGTGGCAGGATCCAGCAGTTGCTAAGTACATGGTGGATAAGGAGACGTGCTTGCCTTTCAGGAAGACCCTCCGTCAGCTCAGAAGGGGTTTCCTGACAAGACCTCAGCAATGGCCACCATTATTTTCACTCTCCCCGTAGCGTCCTCCCAACCGCTGACTCCTTCCGTTGCCATGGAGGATGTTCACCAGGGAAGAAGGGAGTGGAAGTTGGAATTTTGGAAATGGTCTTGTACCAGATAAAATCACCCGCTGGGCTGGCTGTGGCCCGTGGGCTGCCAGTTGGACCACGCTGAGAATTATGATCACACATATAGACTTCAGATGTAGGAGGGACATTCACCAATCCCATAGGTATGCTGTCAGTAATCAAAACAGTGTGGTTAGAAATTGCAGGAATATCAGTTATGAATTAAGTTACTGAATTTCATCTCAGGAAGCTTTAAAGCAGATTTTCCCATTTTTCACAAAAGAACGATAATTTCAAGTCACCAGCAGAACACTGCAGTTCTGGATGTGATCTCCTGCAAATTCCAGCAGTGCTGCACAGCAGAGGATTTTGATTTCTAACAATATCTATGGATTAGGGATCCTGCAGCTAAACTGCAAGGGTTTGGCTGGTACAATGCTCATCTCCTCAGTGAGAGGTGAACACTGCATCATTTCAAGGCTATTATTTTTTCATTCCGGAATTTCATTTTGCTTTCTGAGCTCCACATGTTATTGGCAGCAAGGTGGGCAAGCCCTTTTTGAAATTGCTTCATGGCCAATTGATTACACTGCGTAAAACACTGGAGGGAAAGCCCTTACTCAGCACTAGGGAGCTAATCTCAGTCTCATCAATCAGAATGAAAGATGCTGTTGTTACTGAGAGAATTCAGAATCCGCCAGCCAATTTTGAGTTTCTGCAAGAAATGACTTTGATGTGATCTCAGGATTAGTTTCCTTAATCTGTGCAAATCAGTGGAAAAACTACATTTCTTTTCATATCCTCTTAAATACAGGGGAAATTGCACGGCTGCAAGTTCAACCGTTTTAATTTTTGCCTTTCATACAAACATGATCTTCATTAAAAAAAAAGTCCAGGAGGGTGGGGGAGAGAGAGAACAGCAAGGACTGCAAACCACAAGTGCCACTACATTGGTAAGTGGAAGTTATGAGATGCTGTTTTCCATCACACCGTATATCTGCAAACACAAATATGGTTTACTCAAAAAATTCTGAAATATAATTGATGTGTTTCTCCAAACCTGGCTTTCACTCCAGACCCACTGCATTACTTGGGGGAAAAAATATTACCAGTTAGTTAATGGCACAAAGGATACCATAATATCCAAGAACAAATTATATTATACAGCTGCAAACATAAGATATACATTCGCTATTTAGATGAGAGTGCTATATAAATGCAAAGTTGTTATATTTTAGACCTCTGTGGTGCTGCATACCATCCATACAAGATATATCAAAATATACAGAACTGTGTACTACATAGAACACAATCTCAAACAAAAACAAGTCTAACCTCCATCATGTAACAACATCCATCATTTTTATGAGCAGTTCTGTTTCTAAAAAAAGCTCCTAAATCAGTTTGAGTGTTTACTTGAACGAAGAGAAATGGAAGAAAATAAAATAAAAGGTTTGCAAAGCCAAATAGAAGAAATCAACAGGACAAAAACAATAGTTCAAGTTACGAAAGCAAGGTTGTGACTCTCATGGATAACCTAGAGGGCATGGAAGAACTGATCCAAGCTGTGCTACTCTTCCATGATAATACCACAACAAGAACAACAAAATTACATTTGTAAAGTGCCTTTCATGTTGGACGACGACCCCAGGTGCTGGGCAGAAAGAGTTACAGTCTGCTGGCTGCAGATCAACAATGGACGAATTCTTGAGAAAGGGTTACTTCCACAAGCACTTGGTCAGAAAATGGTACACAGACACGTTGAAGACTGAGGAAGGAACAAAAAAATGATGCATGTAAAATACTGCAAAAATCGATCACTGTTGAGCTACAATCCAATAAATGACACCCTTGTGCATATCTGCATCTGCACAGAGCCAGGTCATGCAAAGCAATTTTATACAATCACATTTTAATTTCTTTCCCAGAAGAGTTTCTTTGTATGTTGAATATTCTCCATAGAGATCCTCTGATCTTCGGTGTTGCTGAAGCCTTGTCTCTTTAGACCAATTGATTCTGAATCTCAGATCCGAATCAGGTGAATTCCAAATGGCTGGAGGCGGTAAAAAAGTACAAGAATTCCTCTTTGCCCCAGTATTCTGACTCAAGTTACTGATGATAATATCCTGAAGAAATGAAACTTCAGAGTCAGGGAAGATGAGAAGCATTTAAATCAATTATTGTAAAGTGGCTGAGTGGCACAGAATCAAAGCTGACTCTATTCTAAACTTGGAGATATTTAATGCAACAAACTGAAATCTTAGTAACTGAAGGAATCCCCCATACATAAACAGTTCTGTGAATTCAACATGACTCCAGTTTTGCAGTTTGCAAAAAGGTCATTTTCTTTCCTTCTCCCTCAGCACATTATCAATCCAAGATAGACCCATGAATAGCAACTAAACTGCTGGTATCGTGCGCCCTACCCAACAGAACATTAGAAAACTCAGCATTCACCACTTTAAAAATGAAGATATTTGATCTTAACCTCCTATATAGATTTGTTATACTCTGGACCTTGAGCAGCAGAGAAATTGTGATTTTAATAAAAAGCAACAGAGCTTTAAATCACTGATCACTTGGAGTGAAGATCAGGAAAGCCAGGAAATGTGGCAGCGAAATTTTTTAAATTTTTTTTTAACGAGAGGAGGCAAAGGACCTGTAAGCACACAAAATTGTACTACTGGGTCTCCATTAAAACTATATATTTTAGCCTTCTAAGTTGAATATGATTTGTGTAGCAGCGGTAGACTAGTTTCAAACACACTCTGGGAGATTGCAGCTTTAATTGGATTTCAGACACATCCTCATTTGTGACATTACTGACAGACCCAACATAATCTGTGTTAATTTGCACTTGTAAAATCATATCATAATTTAATTTATAAAATTATAGCTTTTCATACTCTGAAAGTCTACACTCAGTCATAATACCCTAAGGAAACAGATATTCAATAAAGCCAGGTATTGTGCATCGTTAGATGGTAGCACGCAAAATCACAATAAGGCAAGTCTCCCATCTCGGGGGAGAAGTAAGTTCAACAGAGGCTGCTTATGTCAAATGCTTTGGCCTTTATAACAAGAAAAATACACCCACTTCACATTGATCATGGTGCAGCAACTACAGAGGAGGCAGAGAACTTATTGCTGTATGTGTGGGTGGTGTCGCTAAAGTGAGGCCAGGCAAAGGGGTTGTGAAAGAATAATTAACCCCCCCCCATCTAGATTTTATCACCAAACTGTGGTGGTGTTAGAGTTTTGGCATGTGGCAATTTCACAGTTACACCCTGCATTATGTGGGTGGAAACTAACCTGGTTTAAACCATTAGACTTTGATCGTGGTTCCACTTTAGATTTTACTGGACCATATACCATACACTAACCTTCAGGATAAGCAGGTAGGTGAGCTGCTATCAGTTCAGCTGTTTACTGCAAGATCATCAATTTTACAGCACCGACAGAACCGATGCATCAAGCTGATGCTGGTTGAGGATGGAAATGATTGACACAATTGATGTTCTTTTTAAACATTCACCCAATTTTGGGCTGTGAACTCGTACAACAAAATATGTTGGAGCTTTTTCTGTCCATCCAACTCCCACAGGAGAAATCGGGCCTCGCACCACAGCTGCACGTCAGAGCATTATTACAGCGATTAAGGGGTGACAGACTTTCAAATTAAAATCACAAGGCAAAAGCTTTCTTGAAAAAGGTGACAAACCATGGCTTCTGGATTTATTCAACATTTACAGGCAGCCTCTGGATTCCAGAAGAAGAGCTAACAGCAGCATTTTGAGGATTCAGGTCAAAAAATTCCTGTTCACTGCAACTATGGAGTTTAAGGGGAAATAGTTTACAAGTTTTTTTTAATTAAATATGGGGGCTGGGGGGGGGGAAGAGAGAGAAAAGAGAAGGCAATGATCTACAAAACTTGATAAATGGCTCCAACTCAGAACATCCCTTCAAAATCAAACAGATTTTAAAGTTTTTTTTAAAAAAAAACTATATCCCTGTCTTCACATGCATTCCATAAAAGCTCACACCAATCCCATGAAAAGGAGCATTTCAAACACTGAACCCAACATAGCACAATGATTCGATCCCTCATCACCAAAATAGAGAATCAATGAATCCCCTTTGAGTTTGAATCAAAAGCAACAATTTTAATAGCACTTTACAAAGTTTGCAGACTTCAAACATTTCTTAACAAGCATGTGTGAGTAGTCAAGAAGGGCTTTCCTTACAAATCCGAGAACAAGTTGAAGGTCCCAGAGGCAAAGCTCATGCAAATTGCAAAGTGTGCTGAGCGCAGTAACCTGCTGCACCTCAGAAAGGTGGTACACAGAGGTTCACTCAGAAATAGTTTCACATCCATTTAAGAGAAGGCAAAGAAGGGAGGAAATCCCTGATTGCACACTTGTGCCTCCTGGAGAGCAGGTTAAAGGCCAGAAAAAGCTGCAGAGCATGTAGCTGCCAACCACTTGTTTGCATTGGGCTGGACAATGGCAAGTGTCAGCCTGGCTCACTGGATGGCCATAGATTCTCCATGTGGCACGTTACCTGTCTCACCCAAGCTATGGTGCAGATGCATTATGCCAGACATTGCAAAAGGGAGTGCCACACACATACACATTGCTCATAGTGGCTGGCTGCTATATAACACAAATTGGCATAAACCTAGGAATAGATCAGCTTCTTGCTCCCCTTTACATGATTTTGTGCTACAGAAGGTCAAGGAAGAAGAGAGAACCCAGAATCTATCGATATATATATATATATATATATACTGATTTTGTAACCAGGTACTATTTTTAATTCTTTGCAGACAGTTAGTTGGAACATACTGAAGAGAACCTTTCAATAGAAAAGCCATCATCATTGGAAAATGTCCACTAAAGACATTTTTAAAATAATAAACTGCATTAATTGAATGTTCTAAAATTATCAATATATTCAAAATAGTAAAGTAATTAAACTTCCTGTTCATCAACCTTCCCATTCATCAAATGAAAATCTATTACTTGCTGTCTAATGAATAACGACATTTACAGAACAGCACCAGCCAATACAGAATCAGAACACTCAAGTACCAAATACGTGACCTCCGTCAATGCAAACCTACTCTGCATGGAAGCAAGAGCAGAGAATAATAGAAATCATCATCCTATCAATGAAATATCAATGACAATCTAGTGTTTCTCCCTGGCTTCAGTTTGCATGGTTTTCTCCGTTTTACATCATACCAAATCGTGCAACAACAAGTAGACATAAATGTAAACAATTCTTAGCTGTGGTACAAGGAGAAGCTTGTGGAGCTGAACTGATCCTTATTGGAAAAAAGATTGCATGTCGGGGATTTGGGGAGAGGGGCAGGCATGATCCTTTTTTTTGTAAACTGCTGAGAGTAACAGATGACTTAACTTAAGCAGGTTAACCGACTTGGATCACAAAATCAGAACTCGAGGGTTTAGATTTCAACTTAAAAAGCATTCAATGGGATTAGAATTTTAAATATAGATTTTCTTCCCCAGAGTGGATTACGTGGGACAGATGTCCACCAAAACCAGTTAGTACTGCATCGAATAAATCCTGAGTAAATAATTGCTCGAAGACACAAGTACTCCATGGGATTCAATGGTTCCTGTGCTGCATGGGGCAGGGAGAGGGAATGTTGTAAATGTGTATGAGGGAAAAGTGAAGATGTGGGGATGGGTGAACGAGTTCTTGTTTTAGTTTCTTTGGGACTCGGGGAGTGTGTGCAAAACTTTCTGCTGGGTGACGTATGTTAAAGGCTGCATTAGAATAGATTGTGTGTGGACTGCACTGTGTCAGTCTGAATAGTCTACTTTTCCATGCGTTTTACCTTCTCAAAGTCAAGAGTAAACACTAAACTGTTTATAAAATACTCGCTTTTATTTGTCTGGAATAAATGTCAACAAGTAGGAATGTTTATATATAATTTACAGTATAGCTCTCACACTGCAGTAAAGTGTGAGGCTTTTTTAGATCACATTTTTTTAAGGAACATAGGAGACCAGTCACATAAGAACCACCAACACAAATACACAAAGCTACATTGTGAGAGCAGACGCTCATGTTCTGAGTGGCACTGCGATATCATTCACAGATCATCCCACTGTGCAATGTGCCCGACAATATGTATGGGCTTTTGCTGCAACATCACAGTGCAATGAAACCCTGCATTAAACAAACACATCTATCCAACATTACTAGATGCTTCTCTTTATTATGTGGTTTGTTTTGAAAGATTTTGCACCTAGTTAGAAATCGACTTGGTTAGAAAGTAGAAAGAACACATCTGCAGTGAAACCCTTAAAACCTAAGAAGGAAGTGGGGGAGGAATGTTCAGCGGGAGAGAAGAGGAAATTAAACAAATGTATAAGGCAGGGCCTGTGTTCAGATTTTCTTTGAAATAAAGAGACTCTTTAACTGTCACATCAAGAAGGACCCCGTTTGGGGAAAAAAAGAATGACTAAAAACAAAAAACTATTGGTTCCATCCAACAGTCTCAATATGCAGATATTTTCAGCTTGGTAGCAAGAACCCACAATGCTCATCAGAGGTTGAGAAATTTTTTTTTTGCTCTCTCAAACCCTTTCTCTCCTTCCTGCACAATACAGTCAGCAACTAAGCAAATGTGAAACTAGATCCTGGACCTCTGTCACATCATCATTCTGAAGTTCCCTAGAGATACTTTGAAAGTGCAGGCGGGAATGACATTCACCTTTTAACTGTGGCATAGACTGGAAAGGGAGTGAGTAAAAAATATAGAGCTCAGACCCGCTTTGTGATGCTGCTCAAAGGAGGCCATTTCTTTCAGTAACTGAAGAAAATCCCACAAGTTAAAATGAATCTTTTATCCATTAGTTCAGGCGCATAGATCACACTGACATTTTCTGAATTCCGCACATGATACAAACACCTCAAATTAAAAATGGGCCTGGAATTCTCCTTGCTTGGCTGTCCATGAATTATGGATAAAACAGCTACTTGGGTAGGAGCATTAGGGAACTTAGGTTTAGCTTCGTCCATGTTGTTGACATTCGCTAATGGGTGCTTTATTGCTAACAGCACACTTTCAGCATTCATAAAATAAATATGCTCTCCGCAGAATTAGAACCATTCATCAGCTTTTCCTAAAATTGAAGGGAAACTGAGAAGCCATTATTTACAAACCTGCAAGACTTTAATAAAACTATTTTTTAAATAATGACTTTCCCTTGGTCACCCTTCCCAATCAGGCACATTAACAGCTGATTCAGAACACACAGCAGAGAACAGAAACAGTATTTCACTCACCACTGCTGACCAACAATGCAACATCACTGGAGTCACATTTATCCTCCAAACCTCGTAAGAATACCTCCGAAGCATCATTTTCCAAATTCAGGTACAGAGCTGAAGCAGTTCTGGATTTGGCCTTTGATCCTGTATTGCTTATACACAGGCAAAAGCAGGAGACAAGTACAGTGCACAGGCATTACCACAACAGTTTCCATAAGACCATATGACGTAGGAGCAGGAGTTGGCCATTTGGGCCCTCGAGCCTGCCCCGCCATTTAATAAAATCATGGCTGATCTTCTAACCTAATTCCATTTACCTGCTCTATCCCCATATCCTTTAATCCCTCTGTTTCAATTATGCAAAGTGCACTCCAGCTAAAAAGACTTGGATCAACACAACTGACCAACCTTTTTCAAAGCCACCTTACAATCCCTTAATGCAAAGGATTCTTTCATGTCACGGTCATGGCAATAACTCAACAGTGTGACCCAAGTTGGACTATTTTGATGCTTAATGGATAGCGTTCTACGTGAACATATGGTTTCTCTAACCAGGACAATTTACTTTACTTTAGCTCATATGCACTTATGAACATTTCAAATAAAAGCAGCAGCTAAGGGTTCTAGTGTGAGAAGGGCATGTTTTGGGTAACATAATCAGGTTCAGTATCTGAAATCTATTGATATGCTCCAAACTCACAGCAGTATGACACAATTCATTGGGAGTCTTCTTTGAACCAGCAGTCGATGCACAAGCCCAGAAGAATCATTACAGCATTTAATGTCAGAATCCTCAGTGTTCGATGGTTTCAGTCAATTGAGAACTGTCTGCCAGCATATATTTGAGCCTGATAATTTACAGCACTGTACTGCAACACGTCCCTCACTGCTCCAAAGCACAGAAAGAACATTTCACATTCCAGTGCAGCAAAACAAAAGTATTTCAGAGGTCTGTGGCCTTAAATAGACACAAATAAGTTATTCAAGTTGCACATTATTTTGCACATCCCAGTCACTGTTCTGCATTTTCTATTATATTGGTTTTAAAATACTTGAGGTGGTGTAGAGTGTAGTGGAGCACCAACAAGTAGTGGCAATAAGTATTAATACATGGAAACAACAAACCAAGCCAAGCACTTGCCAAGGGCAGGGAGAGTTGGAATTACAGTATTCCAACCATGCTTAAGTCACCTTCCAGTGAGCAGTTCGGAGCACAACCAGTCCAAGCCTAGGGTCAGAAGAGCAATGTGTTTGGACGTCTGGGAGGTCATCCCAATCAGCAAGTTATTGAATGCCGACTGGAATCAGAGGCACAGCGTAAATAAATCTTCCATACTCAGAAGGTTATTGGAACAAGGACGGGTCTACATTTAATGCAGACCATTTAGAATTCTGCAGCCCATGTTCTCTTCTGCACCAGGCTCTGCGAGCCCATCATCCGCCATCCTCACTCATACTCGTCTTCTTAACAACTTCCTTTCCTCCGACCCATTATCAGAGAAAAGTAAAAAAATTAAACTTGGTTGCGCACATAAAAACAATAAATTAAATTCCAATATGTTACTTCATTCACGGCAGAAAAGGATTGGGAGTTTTTAATTCAATTGAGGAGATCCCAACTGCTGGGTATGAGTCACTGAACCAGGACATTCCTGGGTTCATTTGCCTGGCCTCCAGCGACTTCCTAAAGGGTTCCTGCTACTGTACTGTCCTTCATGAGAGCTTAGGTTTTGGCAGCAGCACTGTAATATAAAGGTGATGTATTTTCCTGAAGTGCTTACACATCCTAGGGCATCCTAGGGAACTTATTCATTTGAGCTTCAGGGGAAACAGCACCAAAAATAACAAGAGAATCTTCATCACACTACCCTAAAATAGCCAGGCTATATATTTTTTTCTGAATGGGGGGGGGGTTATAAGATGAACTATCAAGCCAGTCAGCTAGCCACAAAAAGCACTACTTGTAATTACCTGTGCAGAAGTTCCATGACGATTGGAGGAAAGGCTGCCTGGGCTGCCACAATAATCGTTACTACTCTTGCCTTGGAAACTACCAATGCACAGTTGTTTCTGTGTTCATTTTTTGGGAGTCAAAGTCAGGACACATGTAAAAAAACATCACCATGTTTAAGAATATCCAAACCAAATGGAGTTCCATGCATCGCACCTACACATTCAAATTCCAGGGGTATTTGCTGGAATGGAATGCGCACTCTCTTCCTGGAGGGGCACATCCTGCTTACCTAATTCTGAAAAGTATTAGGTGCAGGTTTGCAAAAAATAAGGTTGGGGAACTAATGAAGTCTAACCAGCCATAAGCACACAGCTTCCCATTGAAAGCACTGCCTAACAAGCTTTACTACTTCTTATCCAGCTAGGACCAACGTACCTATGAGGGCTTTGTCTTGCAGGGTTAACAGGTACCGAGTGGGAAGAGTCCCTGCCCTCAGTGACTGTTAATCCATGTTAATGTTATATATGCTGCCATCTCATCTGGTGCACTATCGACATCAGTTAACTGGAGACTGTAAATCAAACCTGTGAGCTCCAGGACTGTATAGTTTAGTGCCAAACCAAGCAATTTATCCTTTAAGATACTGGGGTGGGGGAAAATCCCTGAATAGATTTCTTTTTTATTATATTTCTCAGCCATGGTTCACAGTAAAAAAAATTATAATCTTTGTTGATGGTTCAAAAACTTTGAATTTATTCTGATTTGTCATGAACGGAAACGACAACAGCCATGCAACTGACACTGCAATCTGTGATGGAAGACGTAATCCTACACTTAATAGTCTAATAGACACGGGTCAACAGTAGGAATTATTTCACAAAAAGTAGCGAATACAAAGAGTAAAAGCAGGAAACTGAGATTTCCAATTCCTCTTCCCTTAAAAGGAATTAAATTGTTCACAGCTTCCTCTACTTGTTCCAGTTACGTGCTTCCAGAGTAACCTCTCGTGCTGCACAGATGTTTGCAAAAGCTGTAAACTGGATCCAGTCAACAAATCAGAAGATACAGTGGTTTACAGGCTTTACATTGAAATGAAAACGCCAACCCACTAGGGCTTCACAAATCCAAACCCATATTTGGGAAAATACAGTTACTGCAGGCTGAAGCTGTTTAGATTCTGTTGCCTTGAAACTCAAAACATTGGACCAAGTAAGAATCTATTCTCGTTACATGACTGGAACTGATGAACAGCTACTCCCACTCCATTCATTTCTATGAACTTGTACAACTGACAATTTTTGTCCAAATTGGAACCTTTAAAAAGGACAAATTGCAGGTTATTTCCATTAGTTGGAAGAAAGAGAGAAAAAGACACCAGAATGGAAAATGAAAGTAGGAACGTTAAGCTCTTTAGTTACAGAAATCCATGTACATGAGTACCCTTACCCACAATTTGTTGAAAAAGGAGGAATACAGTACCACCTCATTATAATGCATTAGTTGAAGTCCAACTAGCACTAGAACAGTGAGCAGTCAAAGAGAGAATACATATTAGTTCAGAAAACAATAGCTCAAATATTTTCAGATCAGTGCTGAAAACTATCACTCACTCTGAGCAATTTGAACAAAAAGTCCATGCCAAATACAGCGAGATCCAATCTCGTTTGCACCTTATTTAGATACACCAGTTGTGTTGAACAGCAGCTAAAATACTGCTACATTCTATATTCATGCACTGGCAAGTGCACTCTGATGTTTACTCCTACAGCTGGGCATTGTAAGTGTTTGAGACATTTGTTTTGATGCTCTGATTAATACAATGCTTATGCTGAGACTCAGTACATGTTGGGCTAAGAATTTAAATGTGAACAGTGGAAACAATCCATCTGCAGTGCAAACGCAGCTGGTGTGCACTGAGGAATAGGTATGCCACCCTGATCTCTCCCCCAACTGTTCTGATCGCTCACACATGCCAGGTTTTTTTTTGGAAAACATGCCACCTGCATGTGTCTTGGCTGCAGATAAGGAGTATAGGAGATGATTGTGGCAGAACAGTGGGAATTCAACATTGAACCAACTGCTGCCATACATCAACAGGCATCCATGCACGTCTGACCCGGTAGAGCCAGGAAACCTACCCTGTGGGTGGATCTCATGCACTCTACTAAGATTCAGTTACAGAGATGACCAGAGGTTGGATTTCATGACAAATAAGTGATGTGGATCTTTATACAACCAAGTCATTCGCCTAATATACTAGGTCCAAATTGAAATCGCTTTATCCAACTATAATGAGTGAGGTTTATAATAGGATTGTTTTTGGAGAAGAGAAAAATTATCTAAATCGTTTTATTGATCGTAGCACAACTCTATCACATTTCCTTAAAACTTCATTGCAACAAGAAAGATATACAGCATGAGCTTCATCATGTAAAAATTAATAATTTTGTTAACCGCATCCAGCATCCATCTGTAATCCATTGTATTATTATTTTTTAAAGGAATTATTACCCCCGGAAAAGCTATCCGCCAATCGACTAACAATCCTACTTACTGTTAGGTAAACAGAGGGGTGTGGAGTAAGGAAACTTGCCCAACATTTTGACCTGATGTTAGATTTCAGAGTTCCAGACTTCCCTTTACAGCAATTTAAATGTAAAGAGACTTGTAAAACCTTGATCTTTAGTTTTCCTTCTCATCCAGCTGAGATATTAAAACATGAGCTCAGTTTCATCTCCAACGGCTGCTGCACTATGACCCAAAACTTGCTATTGAGTAATACGAGAACTGTTGATTACTATCACTTTATTGTTATTCTACCTATGAAAACAAAATTGTCTTTTCAGATCTTGTACGACAACAATGGCACAAACTGTTGGAAACCCTTGACTAGCCCAAATCTGCTCTAGATCTTCACAACTCCTCTTTTGGATCCAGTGTCAGTAAATGAGAAAAGGCTGCTTTAAAAACGAGTTCAATCATCCGGATACCCTGGGTCCACTTAGATATCAGCTAAGGCAGAAGTTGGGCTGCTATAAATTGGTCTCAAATAGAGCGAGGATAAACATCAGCTTGGTTTCCCCACTACACATTGCTATCCAGTTACATTTGCTGGAAAGTGAGCATTGGACAATGAATAAGGACATGATTCAGCTCAGCTAGGAGGCTGAATAAAGGAAAGAAATTTAGAACAACAAAAATAAAGTGACTGAAGAGAGGTGATCGCAATTTCTCCTCTTCACCTTCCTGCTCCCAAAACCATTTGAACAAGGAGAAAAGGCTCCACACTCAATAAGCTTAGCTCAAGTCAGGAAAGCTCCAGACCGTAGGCATCGTCGAAGAGGAAGGTCTTCAGGCACGACCTGAAGACAGGGAAGGAAAGGGCAGGGCTCAGGCATACAGGAAGAGTGTTCCAGAGTTTTGGGTGCAGTGGCTGAAAGCGCAGCCACCGGTGGTTCAAATGGACTGGGGAGCAAGAAGGTAACGAGAGGAAGTAATTATGTCCAAAGTACATTTTAGAAAACTAGAAACAAGAATTGTTTCTCATCCAGAGTACTGGAAATGTTCATTTAGTCCCACCAATTTATAGAAAGCTCATTATACTACTGTAACTTGGACCAATTCTCAGACCTTAAGAAAATGAAACAACCAAAACATTAAATTGGTTCACAAAATCCTGTTGTAGCCTTCAACATCCAAGGTGCAAACTAGTGGGATAAAATAAATGTCTAGTTCGGTAACCTATTTTCAGCACATTACCAGATGTGCAAAGCATTTTCTTTTAGAAACACTGTAGTCTTGACTTTTGGCTCATTAAGAAGCACAGCAGCAGGAAGGGGCCTACTCAACCACACTGACGCCTTTAAAGTGGAAGTTATTTATTGAGCTAAAGATTTGAGTAACCGCAGGAAATGTTCCTCAGTTTATAAATTACTTTATTAAAGCACCAGCTGAGACACACAAAGACCTCATTAAGTAGCTAAAGAAAAAATTGCAATACTGAATCGACAAAATCAATCAACTCGTGATACTAGTAACTAGTAAGGCAATAATATTTTTGTGTAATGAAATCTCAGTTAATGGAGCAGTGATCTTCTTTTAAGTTAGTGCTGCAACTGGGTGCCTGGATGAATGGGGTAGTTCTGTGCACTTATGTATCAAGCTCAAAGTAGACCACAGTCTGTCAAGCCTGCTCTGCCATTAAGTCTTTGGCAAATCTTATAAACTCCACTTCCCCACCATTTTCCCCACATTCCTTAATATCGTTAATTGCCAAATATCTTTATAGTACATCTCTTACTTGAACTGACTGAGAAAACCAAAGGCTAGGAGATGGAAATGAGCAAGGTAACTGATGCTGCCCTTTCACATCTCCCAGCAACCGGTTACAAAATGGTGTCCCAGATTTCAGAGAAAACATTACCTACCCTTTTGGCAACAGCTTGTTTAGTCACACAGCCATTTCTACCTATTGCTAACCATGGCTACAGCAGAGAGGGTCAACAGCAATTTGTAACCAATACAAAGCCACTGTACTTAGGCATAAGCATGTTCCAGCAGGTCAGAGCTGCCGGTTGATATTTGTCTGTGATTATATACCTTTGCACCACATGCTGTAATTAAAACAGGCTCAGGCAACAGTCTCAGGAATGTCAAACACAATCCCACTGGAAGCAAACCATTAAAAAAAGTATAGGGCACACATAATTACAATAATCTTTTCGCATCAACAGGAGGATATACTGTAAAGCATACAGACTGTTTTTTTGACAAAATAAAGTACTTAATATTTCACTAAAATAAATAAATATTTATTTATTAATTAGTGGCAGCAATAGCCCACAAACGGTCATGAAGTATTAAGATGTCAATTGCATTGGGATGGAAGGGTGCTTCTCTGCTTTTCAACATTTACATCACGCCCCTTTAGATTTCATCAGTCAGGCCCAATCTTGTTCTCGTGGAATGTTCATACAGCCACATGTTCTAGAAGAGGTTCACTGGATAGCAGTCAGGAGTCAGAATCCTAACAAATTCTGTCATTTGCTGACGCCAATTATAATGCCCTTATTGGTGTCCCCTCTGACATCAATGAACTCAGTACAGACAGATTTGAACCTGCAACCTTATGTCTTGAATGAAAATTCAAATGAGAACATCAACTCGCGAGACAAGCATAAGAGAAAAATATATATATTATGATATAAATAAGCTTTTCACGTTTGGTTTAGAATTTAGAAGTTTGTTATCACTCCAAAGAAGAAAAGGTCTAATTGGCCAAAAAAATTTGTCAGCCCTTAATAGAATCTTGGGACAGTGAATGATTCAATAATACCACCTTCTATACATCTGTGCTCTCCCCACTCCCTCTTTGTATGCAGTCTAACTCAATTTCTCCCACATTGTGACTAACCTGTTCGACTTGTTATCAGGGAAATCTGGCTAAGCAGCATGGGAGCAGCATCATGTAGATGCAGCAAATCTAAAATGATTTCTTCAGCAACAAACCTCAAGCAGCTCTTTTAATCTTCATCATTCGGCACTTTTTTAAAAAAAAAGAGACGTGAATAAGAGTGAAGTGTGATTTTACCTATTCTAAGTAATAAATGCACAGAAATGTGTAACTATTCCACTGTAGGCATGCTTTGAACTCAACAGAGCATTGTAAGTCAAACGGTTTCCAGGTAACTAACACAGTGAACAATTACTAACCTAAAATGCACACAATACCTTATGCACCCCACATATTACGCAATGGTAGGTTACCTACCTTAGGTATGATTGGCCGATATTTTCATAAATACACATGGAACAGAGCATGTACATGCACCCACGGTGATGTTTAGTGTTTTATAGCAGGCTAGAATTATCCAATTTGCATGCTGTTAGTATAACCCAATAGAGGCGATTGACACTGGGTGGAAACAGCAGAAATACATGAAACTTCCCAACAATGATATCCCTCACCCTGATGAATACACAATGTCAAGACTAACAGGAGGTTCTGCATCATCCATGTTCATTTGGGGGTAAACCACAAGGTTAATGAACATCATACACTAGTTCTAAGCTGCAATAGTTATACAGAAAGCACTAAAATAATATTTTAGAAAGATTCTACCCTTCAACTCAGACTCTGATACGGTAATCACTGTGACTCAGAGATGTGATCATTTTTTAACATGGGTGAAAAAGGTGGCTATATTTGATCCTGAAGACAGTCATTTTGGTACCACAGTGTTGCTGAATGAACAAACCATACCATTGAGCAGCAGAACATGGGCAGGGGGATGAGTTCCCAATCTCTGCTATACAGTCAATGAGAAGTAGTGGGTTTCATACAGAGACCCAACCTTAAACAAATCTTAGAAGCATTTGATCAATTTGTCATTTTGTAGTAAGCTTGTCTCTGGTTCAGAAGGTTATGGATTCCTACGTCATATTGAAACAAGGTTTGTGGGAGAAAGCTGGTGCAAATTGCTGTTAGTTCCTACAAAAACAACCACAACAATTACAGTAATTGTCTGTAAAGCGCTTTGGATCATTTCAATCATGTAAGTTCCTTTTTTCAGTTACCTTAATAAATTATGATATTGAAACAAGTCTCAACAGCCGGTTTCTGGTTTTCCAACAGAGGGGACAAAGAGGGTTGCTGCACAGTACACCAGCTGGCCATCACTGTGGGACAGGACTCTTCCCTGCATCACACGCACATACATGCAAGGATGTAGAAACCTCAATGGAAATGACAGAATAGACAAAGTCAAATTAACAAACAAGATGCAAAATCTACAATCTAAGACACCCTATATGGGATTAGTACATGCATGTACGAAAAAAAATAAAAATTGTAAATGTTCAGAAGGTTCAAAATCGTGAATTTTAAGTACATCATTTTACTAAGAACATTTAAATTGTTATTTCTCTATAAAAAGAGGAATCAATTCTTAAAACATAATGGTGCAATTCTGGGATTGGATCAAAACTACAATATTCGCCTTGATGTCCACTGTACATAACAAAGTGAGCAGCAAACACATTGTTGCTGTCAACGGAGATTCCATCCCATTCCATAAATTATTCAACATTCTGAACATTTCATCCAAATAAGAGGCCTCCAGCAGAGAGAAAGGATAATCTGAAGAGTCATCTGTTACAGCAAGTTTACCAATAAATGTGTCCAATAAAGTAAACTGCTGCATTGTAACAAACATACATTTCATGGTATTAGTGGCAGCATTTTACTAGCTAAACTAAAATCACGTCACTGTAAAGGTGGCTTTAAAGAAAGAGCCCTTTACTTGAGCCAAATGAGTACCATTCAATAACCAGCTGGTAAAAGCTGCACAAAACAAGCAGATTTGCCCACCCTCCTCGTGGGAGAGTAAACAAGCTACAACCTTTACTTGAAAAGCCATTTCAAAATCAGATATCCATATATTTGTAAGTAAGGTAATGTATGCCTTAGCATGGTCATCCCCAAGTGGGCAAGTTACCCCTAAATAGAACTGGTCATTCACTTCATGGCTGTTTGTTTGGACAATGTTGCAAGCAAATTGGCTGCTGTGTTTGCCTCCAAAATAAACAATCACTACATTTTACAGTAAATCATGTAAAGCGCGTCCTTCCACTTTTTCAAATACAAGGATCATCATCATTATAACAGCCATCAAAATGTCAGGACTGATGGATTGCGAAACATTCATTTGCCACTTTCCCAAAAATATTTACTCCAAACTATCCAATCCATTTTTTTTTACACACACACACTTACTGTCAGAGTAGGGTGTTCAAGGTAACAGAAATTCTATCAGAGGAGAGTTGAAAGAATTGATTAGATGACAATAAAGGTTAAAAGCAAAGTTTAGATTTTTCTCTGTGAGACAGTTTGTTAACTTTCTCAGACTTTATAAAGCAAATAAATTTTAAAAAATGTTCCCCATCAGCTAAACAAGTTTAATTGCACCTGTTGACAGCCCTGGAGATAGAGAGCTCATCCGATGGAGTAATGGCCTTGGGTAATGGCATGACCCTTGTTGTCACTCAGCAAATAAACCAGAAGGTCGATAGTTAAATTCTGATCTTGGTGAGTTAACTGACCTCACTCTGCAGCAGTTGACATGTTGGCTTGAGCTCCCAGGCTACAGAAGGAACAAACTCAGTCACCTTGCCTTTTCTGGATTGTTCTCCAGTGATCCCTGCAGGCACATCCTGGAGACTGGATGTTGGGCATGAGCAAGATTGGACTCAGCTGTGTGTCTTCTTAAGAATATAAGAAGATGAATGTGGTCAAACAGCTTGCAAGCATCTCACTGTACGGGCACCTCATTGTGCAGGCTCACACAAGGGAATGATCACTTAAGAACATAAGAATAATAATTTGGTTACTCAGTCCACGACTGTTTGTGGAATAGTGTCGTACACAATTAGGTATCGCGTTTCGCCCACAAAATATGCAGTCAATTCACTTTACAGTATATTCTGTGAAGCCCTTTGAAACATCTCAAAGAGATGATAACAACAACTTGGATTTATATAGCACCCTCCACGCCGGACGGTGTCTCAGAGCGCTTTAAGGCATTACATCAAATGCAAGGATTACGATTATTATTATAACATAAGAATTGCTAGGCGAAAGAAGATCAAGGTCCATCCAGTTCGCTTTCCACCATCCTGGCAGTCGAATGCACATATTATGTCCCAAACTATATACTTATCTTGTATCCTAAGATTTTATTTCCAAAAAGAATGTGAGAAAATCTAATTTAAAAGAATGTGCAGTTAAGTGCATGGTGGCCAGAGCCTGAGAATAAGTGCAAGGGTCTGTGCCTTCAATGAGGAGAAAATTATCTTTAAAAGACCCTTTGGAGTCTGACAGAGAACATGATATTGTGATCACAATATGCTTTGCAGTTTGCTGGTTGTACCTAATGTGAATGCACTACAACAATTTGTTAACACAAAGTACCATCAGTATTTTCAATAAAAGGAATTCTCTTCAAAGTATGGGAAACATATTTATATTTTAAACTGTTTTAAAAACAAAGACAAATCTCCATGATCCAGCTTATTCTTTTAGTTCCCCCAAATTAGTTACTGCTTCTTTCATTTGAGGTGTATTCAATATATTTTGATACAATACAAACACATAGCATTGTTATTTTATAGAAAGTAATATTTGAGTTATTTCTCTCTCAGATATCATTCTATGAGTAAATGCTCAAACTGGCACAGTGGAAGTCTGAACAGGATTTTTACTGCAGGAGGCTCAGTAAGACCCCTAAGGCAAAACCAGAGGAAATAAAGTCCTCAGTGAATTCATTCAGGCCTGGATAAAAAAAAACGTTTCTCAGGTAACCTCAGTACTCCTCCAGAGAATACTGAGGGAATAGGAGTGTAACAGGTTTGGGCTTGACTGAGGAAGAAGCACCACCACTGCTCCAGGAATCATATTCAGCAACGTCTGTTACATAACCAAGTTCAAACATGAAAAAAAACCACCATTTTATCAGCCTTTTGTAGACCAACTCTAATTAAGCTTACAACCAGGGTCTGACACCCCACAGCTTCTTTGGACCCGAACACAGTGCCTGAGCTGGGCAGTTCACTAAGTTCTCATCAGTTCACTAATTGTCCCCGAGCACATCCATTAATTTCCTAGCCTAGCCAGGTTGCGTCGTCCTAGAGGATTCCTTCTCTCGGCACCCACTAGACATGCTCACCCAGCCAAGGGCTCCTATCAGTAGCTTCTTAGACGTAGAAGGGCCTTTACACCATTAATTACGAAAGCTGTTGATTTATCAAGATAACCATATTTATAATCTATAAATAATCTATTTGTGCAGTGTGGTGTCACTTCTCATCTCTGCTGGCACATGCGGAAATTTACTTTATGCAAATTGTGCCTGTGTCAGAGGTCCTCTCACATCACCAAAGTCCAAACCTGACAAGTTAACTGTAATGGCGGAGGTCAGAAATATGAAACCCAAACACCTTCCTCCTTCTCCACCAAGCACGAGGAAAGTAATATGGATTCGAGGGAGGAATTAAGCCACGCAGCAGGCTCCACTAGTTTGCTGCAATGTGAATGCTTCATATTGTCCCTCCGAAGCAGAATCAATGTACAGCTTCAGAATCAGCAATCAGAAATGAGCACAGACACACACACAATACAAATATATCTTTTGGTTGTCACAACAATCTAATTTATCCTTTGATTTATGTGGCCACTGATTTCCTACAAAGTAATTACTTCTATATTAGGTACATATCTTTTTCATCTTGAATGATCAATTACATTGAAAAATAAAACTCTATATAAAGCTTGACTAATACTAAATGAAGGTGAGAATGGGAACAGCAAACCTGAACAAGGCAAAATTGCTATTTAAAGCCATGTGATTACAGTTATGGACCCAAAATATTACACAACATCACAATAATACTATTCAGTGATGACACCAGCAGTCTGAGGAAAAACGAAGATGCAGAAGCATATGCTCAGCATGGCTCATGCTAAATTACAAGCAGTCGTGCAGTGCCAAAGAGAACAGATCCTTTTACTCTTCAAGCACAATTATCGAGTTGTGTCATCATTTTAAAGAAGATGCAATTTTATTTGTAAATAAGCAATGTAAAATGTGCATTGCAATAATATAAAATCATAATCTTTCCTACAGTATTTCCTACATCACCTTTCAAGTTGGGGGGACGTCTCAAAGTGCTTCACGGAGTTTACTGTAATGTGTGGTGACTACATACTTTGTAGGCCAATGTGGCTGCCGTTTAGCACACAGTAAACAATCATGAAGTGAGTGACTTATATCTACCTAATGAGGTCTATTCAAGATCCAGAAACAACTATCTTTGAAACGTAAAACAATTAAAACGTAATTTTATTCAAAATGGGTCGTCAAACAAAAAGCAACATGGGGAGGAAGTGGGACAAGAGCAAGGACAGTCTATGTCAAGAATGTAGTTGGGCTTCAGATTCTACTGCCTAAGTACTGAACTCATGCAGCTATGAAATTGCATCAATCACTACAACACCAAACTGACAAACATCATATTGCCTATTCATCATAAGCCAGTGGAAGGGCCAAAAAAAAACGATTTTTTAAAAAAAGTATGAATTTAAGATGTATAGCAATTTGCTTGAGAATCTTGCGTGTTTTTCCAGATCAACAAACCACCTCACTCACTGCTGCCTTTTCATTGATGGTTTATGAAAATTTAGCTGTAATATTGCAGAAGCTGGACCAGATTTTGCAAGGATTTCCCTGTTTTTTGTAGGATCGTTTGAATCTGCCAAAGCACACAGCTGAATATTTGCAAACCTAAATAAAGTATAATATCATTCAAAGCTCTAGGGTAAGAAACTGAAGGAACATACCTTTAGAATATGCTGAAGGAAATCACTTTTAAACTAAAACTGATTATAATGGTTTGTACCTGAGAAAAATAGTTAAATATTACAATGAGTTCAAGACTAATAATGGAGCCTCATCAATAAACAAATCAAATTACTGTAGTCTTTGTTTCCCTTTAGAAGACCAGTTCAGTTGTAATAAGCAGAGAGCTGCAATAGAACAAGAGGACATAGGTTTAGAGTTCCAAAAGGCAATTTCAGTACAGACGACATAAGGTTTTCTTTACTCATGGGTAATTAATAACATGAAAGGTGCTACACTAAATGTAAGGATTATTGTTGTTATTATGATAGGAATTGAAACAATTTAACAAAAATGTTGAGAAAATAACTAAATACTCCAATGTTCCCCAAACTAACAAGTGCTGGGAAATAGTCGTACAACGTGAACCTAACCCTACATGCCAGCACGTAATAGAAGCAGCACAAGGTGTAAACTAATTTAAAATAATTCAAAAAGAGACAAATAATGTTTTTTAAAAAATGAATAAGGGATATTAATGCCATCAACCTGAAAGTCTTGCTGTGAATCTCAAGTATAATGACGCACCATAAGTGCAATGCCTGACTTGCTGCTGCAGAATGAAATTACTACAGATAGAGGGTTCTCCTGTAACATGCAAAAAACACCAGATTGGACCTTTACAGAAAATACACAATATGATCCCAAACCCTTGCAGACTGCATTGACTGTCGCTGCTGGACAATCTGAACAAATATACTATTCATGAAGACCAAGGGTACACATTTTAAAGACTAGCATAGCTTGGAGTGTTCTCCAAGGACACAATACTGCAAGAGGATTCATCAACCACTCTCAAAGTTTATGAGAGCTGTCACAAGCCCTGGATGTATTCACTGATTCAGAACATATTGCCATCTATTAATGATATCACGCAAATAAAACCACAACGTTAAATTTCAAAATAGTGACAGCAACAACGTCCGTATGTCATTATCCTGAAAACAGTATGTAAAAACAATATTCTGCACTACAGATTGCGAGTAGGCAGAACTATTGAAGGCTCTGGTTCTATTAGACGACTGTGGACACTGACCAGGAAATGAATGCTAACCTCTATGGGAAACACTTAAACGGAAAATTGACTGCGCATAAAAGTCAATTTCACTTAAAGGTCAGAAGGGAAATCGAAGGTCAAAGTTATAACATTTTACTTTAATATTGGAAAAGTAAAATGTTAACTCTCCAGAGAAAATGTCTTTTTCCCCTTAAAAAATGCGCATCGCTTTTGATTAATTCTCCCAAAGCTTATATGTTCAACTTCAGAGTCACTTTCTTTTAAATATTTTCAGGATAAAATCATGAACCACTGCACAACCTGGGAGAAGTTCTATACATGGAGATCTCCTGCTTAAATGTTTCAACTCAATAACAAGTTTTTTAAAAAAGGAAAATTAAAACAAGCTGCTAAAAATTGGCAAGCATATATATACTTGGCTTGTTTTCTGCAATGAAGAGGGACCAAATAAAGCAAGGCAGTTACTTTTTGTTAAGAAAAATTAAAAAGCACACAAGGACTAAAGTTTGCATTTGGGGGTTTAAGGAAAGTGGTTTGGACTGCGATATAACGATTTGCTTTGTGATGCATTTATTTCCTCCATGCAAAGGTGTTGATAGGTATTCATCACATATGGGAGATGCACAATTGCAAAGTTGAGTATACCAATTGGGCAAGATCAGATATCTCTGGATTCCTGACATGGGTGAGGCTCTTCTACAGCTCCTTTTCAATTGCCCATTTACTCACCTGAACTCAGAAAGAGAGAAAGAACTATGCATACACAATTATTTCTTATGCTCCAATTTGCACAGCAAGCCCAGCTTGGGAGGAGAGCGGGCATGCACACTTGCTGACCAACACACACGAATGCCAATCTTACAATATTTTTCCCAGTAGGTTTGCTAACATTGCTGTTCTATTTGGATGACCTTTGATGCCCACTATGTTTGCCTGGTGTACCCACCAGCAACATTATCATGAACAGAACATTGAATTATTGGGTTCAAGTTGTTGATTCAAGCCTTACATCAGGATTTTGAGCTTGGAGTCTGAGCTACAAAGCTTCAGTTTATAGTTTTGCTGATTGTTCAATGCAGTGTTTGGGGAGTACTACTTTGTCAGAGATGTCATTGGGCAGATAAAATCTTAAACCGTGGTCTTGACTGCCTATTCATGTGGCACTGTTTGAAAAGGGAATGGTGTCCTGGCCAACAATCCTCCAGAGAAAAAAAAGTCATTCTTTTGATGACTGTTTGGTTGCTGTGTTTGCTTACAGAATGCACACTCATTACAGGGCTAGGCACTGACGTGTTGCCCAACTCAGCTAGGTTAGGAACCTGCAATTATCTCTTCAATCTGTTAACAAGAACTCTTGACATTGAGTTCAATCATTCTACATTCCTTCAAACCAAAGAATTACCATTGCCCGGATGTCGAGCAATGAATCTGTCACAATTTTTGTACCCATCAGCATAGTGCTCTTTATGCAAAATTTGGATTTGGTACTGTATTCAAAGAACACCATTAATTAAAGCAGTAAATCCAAGAACTATCAACGTCTAGGATGGAATAAGCATAGCCATCCTGATCCTTGGCAGCACTGCACATATCCAAACCTATTAGAGATATTGGGCACAAAGAGATGCCAACAGAAGCATGGATTGAAGGCAAATATATCAAAGATAACTGGAAGACCAAAGGATGAACACAGCTTGCGTGGTTTTAAAGTCTAGCACTTGGGGAAAGCTACATATGACAAAAACCCCAGTGGGCTCACGGATCTGTTAAGTAGTCTCCATTATTTAGAACAGCAAAGTGCCAGCCAGGATGTTGAACACCTCAAGGTGCCTCACGTTGCTAATCACACTATTTTGCAATGCTGGAATCTTTTACTCGAGTGGTGTGTGCAAAAGGGATAAAAGCACCATAATAAGACTGTAGATGCTTTCAATATTTCCTATGAGAAAGTCATCAAAATTCTGTTTATTTCCTGACCTTATTGAGCCCTAGTACAAGTCTGTATCTATTTTACAATCATTTTGAAACATTTCAACATTTAACAGAAAATCTAGTCATCCCAAACTGGTGCTTCATATCCAGAACACAACACGCAAATAAAGGAGTAATTCTGCTGGTTAGTTCTGATTTGTGGGTTATGCATTATCCAGCTTGGCTGAAAGAAACACACAAAAGGCAAATAGAGCAATGCAATTTTAGCTGACGTTATTTATAGTTCAGTATTTAAAATATGGAAAAGCATCAAATGGACGTAAAACCACGAGCAGCATTAACTGGTTGCTCTTAACCAGTTAAAGTGTTTCACAACCACAGTATTAACAGTGCAAATGCACCAATGCTGAAACTTTTCAGGACCCATTGCTCAGCTTTGGACGTGCAAAGTAGCAATGTATGAAACCACAACAACCTCAACAGATCTGAAGACTGTACAAACACTGGCATGTATCTATTTGCAACTGTGCAGTGCAGAAAAGTGGGCCAGTCATCTATTCCTTTCTCAAGCCATACCAAAGCTTCCATACACAATAACTAACACACTTCTTTTAACCTTGGTTTTCGTTAACAGCAAATGATTATGGGAAGTTGACAACACCCGGGCCTGTAGCGAGTGTGTATTTTATGACCAAACAGCAACCAAACAGCCATCAAAAGAATGACCGATTTTTTTTTCTCTCGAGGATTGTTGGCCAGGACACCAGGGGAAACTCCCTTCTCTTCTCTTCAAATAGTGCCACTTGAACAGGCAGATGGACCATGGTTTAAGATCTCATCTGCCCAATGGCACCTCTGACAACGTAGAACACTGCATTGAAGAATCAGTGAGACTACAAACTCAAACTTCGTAGCCCTGACTCCAAGCTCAAAATCCTGATGGAAGGCTTGAATCCAGAACCTTTTGACTCAGAAGCAAGAGAGCCACCAACTGAGACAGATGTAGAGCTGTAGAAATGCAAATGTACTCAAAAAAAAATTCACATGTAACCAGAAATATATACATCAAGAAAAACACCGAAACTCAAAATCCAATAATAATCCTCGTCTCGTTACTGTAATTCAAAGAGGAATATCACAGATAATTGGCACTCAGAGAACTCGTAAGGGGCTAAGTGCAAGCTAAATGTGAATTACGTTGTTCACAACTGAATCATGTGCAAAGGGATTTTTTTAAAAAATGCTTCAGGCCACAATGCTGACAATCACAGATGTTTTGCAAAAAGCTTTTGTTTTTAGCAGGAGGATCACTGAGCCATCAATGCCTCATAGCCACAATCATTATCTTCACATGATACACTCGGGAGTTCTGACAATACACCTTGAAAACCAGTTTTTCCAAGCACTGGATTTTTTAAATGCTTCTATGTACTAGATGTTGAAGCTGCCCAAGTATTTTGTTACATTTTGCCAGATTAGCAGAAGAGCTCAAAGCATACAAACTTTCAAAAACTCCAAAGGACCTGGAAACTGAAAAAGACTCGACTGAGTAATAAAAATGCAAAGAAAAAGAGTCTTTTTCAAAGAATATTTTGGGGAAGAAACATGTTATTGCTCTATGTGGCTTTTCATAAACGTTTTCATAAAAAATTGACTATTTTGGAAGGTACGAAAGAAAACGTCTTCACTTCGTACATACAAGGTGTCAGGTTGGCTCATTTGTGAGCACTCTCGTCTCCGAGCGAGAAAGTTGTGGTTGGGGTTTTGTGCTCTCAGTCTAGGCTAACACTCCAGCGTCTGCTGTGGGATGCTCTGCATTGTCGAAGGTTCTGTCCTTTGCACGAGAAGTTAAACCAAATTCCCAGCTGCCTGTTCAGATGGACCTTATAAGATTCTTGTTACACAGTTTGAAAAGAGAAGTGGCCAACAATCCTCAGATGAAAAGAATTGGTCATTCAATTCATTGCTAGTTGTAGGACATTGGTGTGTGTGAATTAGCTGCCATGTTTGCCTACAGTCACAGCACTTTACGTAAATTCTATGAAGTTTTGTGAGGCGTGATCAGGTTCTATATCAAATGCAAGGATTATTATACAAAAATAATAAAGCAAAATTAGCACATATAGCACGACAGTGACTGTTATAAAGGATTTTACTTTTTTTTATATACATTTATGATTATTTACTGTGTCCTTTCCAGTAGTGATTCATAATAAAGATTTTGCACAGTATTGTATATTGGTTATGAGTTATGATTTCAACCAATTCAGAGTTCTTCAGTTTCATAGAAGATTGTATGCCATCAATTGCATGCCAGTGTGTAGATAGGGTCAGGTCACATGCATATTGCTCCAGAGAAATGATGGAGTTATGTACCTTTTAAAGTTATTAATGATAATGTTTTCTCACATGCAAGGCAGAAAAATAATGTACTGCTAAATAACATCTTGCTTCTAGATGAGAAATGGATTCAAAACTCTGATATCTGCTCACTGAGGGACAGTTGTATGAAGCAGTTGTATGAATAGCAACAGGGAAGTAGTTTGTTTTTAAACAAAGGTTAAACTTTACCAAATATCTACCAAATCCTTTGGAACTTTATTTCACATTTTGAAAACAATTACTGAAACTCCAATGGAGGTAATGGAGTAAGGAAATGCATTTGTCATTTTCTGAACAGCAGAAAGGTAACTTCCGAATGTATTTAATGATTCAGCATAGCTTTGGGAAGAAATTTCACCTGGATTTAGATTCCAAATCGAAGCTGTATTTAAGAATTTGTTATATCTGGACACTCCAAAATGATAAATAAATAGAGTAAATCTACACCCAAAGCAAAACTGTATTTCTTGGAACACCTTTAGCAGAGGATTAGGACAGTGTTTCCCAGCGGCCCTTCAGTCAGGTAGAATACTATCTACTGTTAGAGAAGATCATAGGTAGTTCGGGACATATGTCAACGCCAGGAAGGTGAACTAGATGGACCATGACACATAGAGTGGCAACCATTCAAAGCTTCATCTCGAGTTCATTAGAGGGTGGTGCGCCCATCAGAGTATTCACACCATTGCTCGCTCTACAGTACCGCATATCCACTTGGCTATCGAAGAATTCAGATCTGAAGTGCTTTGAAGTCCAAGAGCAATACAAATAAATTGATAAAAAGTAGCAATTTATAATATTACACATTCATTTCACTCTGCTTTTTTTGCTCTTATATGCAAGTATGGTCTGGCTCTCATTCGAGAAGCCAGTCCATATTAGTACCATTTTTGATCTGAGCAATCAGCTAAAGAATAACATTGTTTCAACTAATGCTTTCAGTCAATTTTCCAAATTCTAAGTGTTAAACCCATGAAAGTTCGTTCCGTCCTTAAATTTTCAAATCCTACTAATTAGCCTCTTCGTCTGGAAGTCTCAAAATCGTTTGCTGCAAGGTTGTTGTTTCATTATTGGAGGACTTTCACGTGTTAAAATATTAAAGACTTTATTTTGGGATCTCAGAAAAGAAAGCATGAGTATACAACTGTTACCAATTATAAATAAAAACTAGAAATGATCAATGGCTTCAACACTTAGTTTATGTTATATTTTGTACAGATAATGCAGTACCAAATTAAAACATAAGACACAACAAATTTCTATTATGCCTTTTATGTAGGTAATTTGTTAAAATGCTTCACATAGATGATTCCAGTCACTGGGTAGAGAGAAAGGAAGGAGCTGGACATAGGCAAAGTCAAAGAGGTAATCTTTCAGGAAGTTTTTAAAGTTGGTGAAGGGTGAGATGGAGAGATTAATCGAGGAAGTTCCAGAGTTTAAGCCTAGAGGTTAAAGGCTGAAGGCGGGACAATGAACATGCATCAAGCCTGAGTTTGTCAAGGAGAGGGTGTGAGCATGAGAAGGAGGCTGAACTTAGAATACAAACACAAAACTTACTATGACCAATCTCTTTGGGCTGTTTGAGGACTAAATTCTTTATTTCTACTAAACTTACAAACCGTGATCTGTTCTGCAAAAGTCACATTGTGCGGCAATTCTCATTAGAGAATTGATGTGCTGCAGAGACCACTTTGTGTACTAATCAATGTACAGTACATTGTTAAGTTTTCAGAGTGACTGGAGAGGTATCAAACCCATCAGCATATTTCTTTCAATTAAGAGACTGTTTATTGAGCAGCAGTCATCAAGAATTGCACAAGTCACTGCATTCATTGTGCAAATTGCATTGAGCTGGTTAGTTTGATAGAATAGTCATTAAAACATGCAATTCTCCAGTAAAATCCTTTTGTTTACATGTCTTGTTAACAAGTTAATGATATGAAACATTTTTGTACCTTTCCAAACATATAACTATATTCTGGATTTACAGAAAGTCAGCAAAAAACAAGTTATTGGCATTCAACTCACTGCTTGTGGGATGTTACTGCCATAGATTAGCTGTGGCAGTCGCCCATCTAAAAACCATTGCAGCATTTCAAAGTGAATCATTGCGTTAGGAATTTTTAGATATTCCAAATATAAAATGTGATATCAAACACTGTAAAAGTATTCACGTCCCTATGAAGGAGATGCAAACTTACAAGTCTTTCTCATTGTCTATTCTACCCTCAGTTCCCCAGTGCAGCCATTTACCATCCTGATTCTCTCCACAAAGAACAAGCACCTTGCGTAAATTAAATGTAATGCTTTTTGTCTTCTCCAACATCCACACACTGCTGGACATCCAACAGTTCAGAATTAAACACTTACAATACATTCTTGCTCTTGAGATAGTTGAGTACACATAGAAGACCTCCTGCACATTTATTACATTCAGTGATATTGTAGGTTAAAGCCCTATGCAGCAAGTCTGCTCTTCCCCATTTTAGATCACCGTTGCAATATACTCTTAAGATGAAGTTGTGGGTAAGTGGCCTGCTCCCCAGTGTTTGCTCAATCTGCAATGGCTGTTATTCAAGTCAGGTAATGATGGATACGCAGAATAGTATACCATAAAAAAAAATTCAAAGCAGCCATTATGCATCCTTCATGAAACCTGGGCAGGCTCTTTCAGCACTGCCACCATGGTTTATTCATGCGTTTGACCAGACTAATTTCTCTTCAGTTTTCTATTAGTGGACTTTGACAAAAGAAATAACTGAGTAACAAAGGCGCTGATCATGTATAATCGAATTGACGCAAAAGTTCTTATCGCCACATACAATCACTCTCATATCTGCTCCTGAAGTACGAGCCAATCTCCAACATTTGGAAGAAAGGAACAGAATGCAATGAGCCATGGGGAAAAAAAAACTGCAATAAGAAGTCCAAGCTATTTTACTTTTAAATTTACTTTTGAATCAAGCTTTCCCTGCATTAAGGTCATCGCTAGTAAGTTAGCAAATAGAGTAAATAGAGTCTTGTAGCTCAGTGGTTAGAGGATTCGCCACGCAAGCGAGAAACCTGGGTTCAATTCCTGGCAGAGCAAAAACTTGGGCAAGTTTCTTTACTACACACGCCTGATAATAATCCCTCAAGAAAAAAAATAATAAATTGGTCACTTCAATCCACAGCCATTTGTGGGAAGCTGCTGTGTGCAACTGGCTGCCACGTTTCACCCTCAAATCTATAGTCAATTCACTTTACAGTATATTCTGTGGAGTGCTTTGAGACATCTCGTAGACATGAAAAGCGCTATATCAAATGCAAGGATTATTATTATTACTAGCTAAGCGCATCGTAAATTAAATTTATCTTTGCAACATAGAAATACTGGAATATTTTGGGAGAATTGCAGAAAAAGTACAAATTCAATTTTCAAAAGGATAATAAACATTATCTTGACTATTACAATGTCATCCTAGCCTCCTCAGTTACATCACTGTTCAGGTCTCCATATCTAGCAACCCAGTGCCTCACAAGATTTTCTTACACCATATGGCAAATATCATTACTTGGTATTTGCTCTTTGTATAATCATTGTGGAACTAAATAAAGGGAACATCCAAATTGTTTGCACATTATTTCATCATTAATTAAATAGTAAATACAAAGTTTCCTTACAAATGGCTCTAGATTCATCAGAAGTGACATTCTTATTTAAAGATCTCAAAACTATAGCAACTCTCACATTCTCAGTTTACAGACATACTAACACTCTACAACTGTAATAAGATACAAGACTTGCAAGAGCACAATCACTCAACAACCAATATAAAGAAAACACAGGTATGACAGGTGTTCAACAGTCAAACTGGTCTTATGTTATACACACCTGCAAGTGTGTATAAATGCAAGTTGTTGATAGTTGCACTCTCACACTCGCCCACTAAGATAACTGGCCTTGGGACATCCTCCCGACATGAAAGGCGCTATACAAATGTAATCTTCTTGTTGTTGTTTCATTTAATTGTCTTTTGTTTTTGGAATTCCCATATATCAAGAAAATGACCATATACATTTTCCATATGCACAGTCATTTTCGAGGTATACGGAAATTCCCAAAACAAAAGACAATTAAATGAAACCAGTTATCTTAGTGGGCGAGTGTGGGAGTGCAACCAACAACAACTTGCATTTATATAGCACCCCTCACGCAGGGTAGTGTCCCAGAGAGCTTGATCCAGTAATGGTGGTCTCAAACATGTCATGACTCATGACAAGATAACATAACAAGGTAAATTCAAACGGTTCTAACTAAACATTTTACACAAAAACAATTTTTGATTTGGTGAACTTGATAAGATAAAATGAAATGGAGCAGACGATCCATGTCAATGATTCAGCAACACAACTTATACTTCTGCACATCCATGAGAGCTGGCTAATAAAACACCTGTTCTAAGACACTGCGTTTGCAGAAACAATAAGCATACTTTGGAACACGCTTACGAGTGCATTGCACCATTTGCACATAGAATGTCACTGGAGTACCACTAAATTTACGTCCTTTTGTCTGGGGGAGGGGTTGTGCTTATCTTAAGTCCTGTTATAAGAGGAGCTGATTAACAAGAGGAATGATACTCAGAGGGGGTGAGGGAAGATAAATAAACTGAATATAAAGTCCTGTCTTGTACTGAATGTTTGATTTAGGTTCTCATGCTTGGATAAGAACCTTGGACAAGGAAACTATTGAGCTCCTTAGATGACTGGCAGCTCAGCAGATATGCAAATGATTCAGACTTAATATGGTAAAAAAATATATTTGACACATGCAGCAAACTGCTCCTTAGAAGTTAAGTTCTGCACACGACATGTGATTATGTAAATTTTAACTGATGCAGATTAGGTAAGATTGACTTTCAAATTCATATGGTCTTTATAAAAGTGCAGCAATTCTCTGTGCCATCACAGTCTGAAAAATATTAGCAACAGGCTCTCTTCTGCTGGGAGATCCACCATAAAGCATCTTCACAAGGATGCCTTTTTACTCACAAAACAGAGACTATGTCAGGGAGAAGACGATTCCAACATTTTAGCAATTGCTTCATTTTTCTGTAGGAGTATGTCAAAAATCAAATTAAATCTTTCAATTTCACCAGCATAAGTGTTTCCTGACCTTTTAAAAACCCTGTGCCACATTAGAAAAGCTGCATGTCACTTTCTTCCTCATCCCTCCCACTCAAAAACAGATACAAATTTCTCCACAAGATAGGACAAAAAAGGACCTTGCATTTTTACAGCTCCTTGTATATTAAAATGATTCAAAGCACTTTACAGTAACTGTCTTGTCTCATGACTGTTTTTTGTCCTCTAAAAAATAATAATGTGGTCGCTCAATCCACGACTGTTCGTGGGACACTGCTATGTGCAACTGTCTGCAGCATTTCACCCACAAAATATAGTCACTACACTTTACAGTATATTCTGTGAAGTGCTTTGAGATGCCTCAATGACGTGGTAAGGTGCTATATGAAATTCAAGGATTATTATTATTATTAAATGTACTTCTCCCTTCTTCCCCAGAAATATAAACAAACTGATTTGTTTTACAGATAAACTTTTAGCTGCATATCATAGAGGTAGATATTGTACATTATTTTGATTTGTAATCGGGGGAGGGTGCCAGGAGAAGAGAGATTAAAACTCAAAAGGTGCTATTATTATTAGCCAGGCAAAGCATACACATATTATAATTGATCTTATTATAGTATGGGGGTCATTAACCTTAACTTTTATTACTCATTACTTATGTATGCTATGCTCCCACGCTTCTTTTTAAAAGAAGAAAATGGGAAAAATGAAACTGATTATAAAGTTTATTGATGTGTTCTTCAATATTTCTGAATATGACTGGGGTGCAGTATTGGAAAAGATGCACAAGATTTGGTACCCATATATGAAACCGAGTGTCATAGTCATAATAGGTTTCAATCACAAAACTAGTCCTTCTTAAGATCATAAAAAAATTGTTTTGTGAAGACAATGCTGTACTCTGTGCTTACCACAGGTGGGATTTCTGAGGCATTGTGTCATCAGCCAAGAATAAAAGACATGTTCACAACATGTTGGCAGATTCCGCATGTAACCATCAGCAGGTATGTAAGAGCAACCAAAGCTTATGATTTATCTTCCTCCTTGCAAGGAAACATCCAGCCTTTGTTTGATATTTCCTCAGAGCAGAAAAGCTACAACCAAACCCTCAGCATCACAATTCCCAGAACTTCATGACATTTCAAAAGACTGTCACAGAAAATGTGGCTCTGCTACAAACATGATTATCATTTAAATTAGGGAGCATTGCATTTCTGCAGAGAAATGACATGAAATAGAAATAGCAGTACAGACAAAATATTATCATGAGTGATCTACAACTGTCTTCATTACAATTTTATATTTTCAATTTGCACGGCTTTTTTTCCTGATGTGGGATAATATACATTGGAACTCCAAACCATCACAATTCTATTTAGTATATAGGGCTTCAGAGCTCCGAACCAGACTCCTCTGCCAGATTCCTGACTGACTGCAGTTTTTCCAGCAGCAATCTTAATGGGTTATCTCCACACCATAATTCCTTTCATTTCATCACAGATTATCACTTAACAGCCTTAAAAACACCATATTCAATTGCAAGAAGGGCTAAAAAAAAAGATGACTCTGTTACAATGTTATCCCATTACCTCTTGATCAAAAGGGGTCACTGACTGCGCAGTGTTGTGGTGACAATTTACGCTATTCAATACTATACATCATGACACATGAATCAAAATGATTGTACGATTGCCAGGGAAAATAAATTCAGAGCATAGTGCACAAACATTTGCAACTTGAGTTTGGCTCTTTTATGGATATTACCAACCAGCCAGTACTAAACCTTTTCAGTAAACATCTTTGCTCAGTTTATCCCATCTCCCTCCAGATTTACAATATGATTAATGGTCACAGATCAGTAAAATTCTGTGAAGCGCTTTGAGATGGCTCAGCACGCTATATTTCAACACACTAGATTGATAATAATGATTATCCTTGCATTTGATACAGCGCTTTTCACGTCTTCTAGACCTCCCAAAGCGCTTCACAGAATATGCTGTAAAGTGAATTGACCATATATTTGTGGGCAAAATGCGGCAGTCCCACAAACAGTCGTGGATTGAAAATGACCAATTTATTATTGTTTTGTTTTTTGGAGAGATTATTATTAGGCGTGATATCATATAGGATGATATATATTAGCCCAACAGACACTAAATCTGTCATCCTTCCATCTTACACATCTGGATACTGTTAGAGCTGAATTTAAGACATATTGGGGGGTACAGTAGTGAGATATTGTCAGCTTCTGGCTGTGCGCATTACTTATACTGGATCCTCACAGTGAATAATATTTCTGCTCCAGTCCTGGCATCCCTCATCACCCGAAACACAAAATAGGGATTAATATAGCAGAAGCATTTTTGAATAGCATTTGTGTTCAATAGATAATCGATTCAAAATCATTAAATTCAGGGACTGGACCTTTAAATTTTGTTCCATTGTACTGCACAAATTCCACAACTGTTATTTGCAATACCCAAAGTCAGCTCTCTGGATTCTTATGTGATGGTTCACGCTAGGTCTTTACAGTATCTGTTAATTAACTTTATAAAGTCATATGTATTTTAACTTACTGTCATTACTGTATGTCGATTCAGCTCCCACATGTTGTTCTATACATTCACTGTACAATGCTTTATTAATATTTGAGTGGATATGCATTAGTCTATGTTATCACACATTAGTTTCTGCCTTATTTTCCCCCTCCAGGTCGCATCAATATCCTGAGCTTCCCTGCAGCAGAATAATGATAATAATGCTTGCATTTGATACAGCGCCTCACAGAATATATTTTAAATGAATTGACTGTATATTTTGTGGGTGAAATCGTGATATACCCGAAGACTGATGCTTGAAAATGTCAGTAATAATTGCAGTCAGTTCTTCTCTTTGATGTATAAACAATGATAATTGTACACCAAAATATGAAGAATTGGATTAATATTAAAATAGAGGTCAATTATATTTTGTCAAATTAATATACCTATATTTCCCCATAAATGGGAAGAAGTGGAGAGAGAGGTTAAAATGAAATATCATCGCTTTGCCGCCCAATTGCTATTACTATTTAAAATGCAAATTCAATACAAGATCACTGCATACAAATAGATCATTAAAGTAAGTATTGTAGTCTTCTTCGAGCAGTGTTCATAATTATTCACATCACACTGTGCAATTTCTTGAAATAAGATTCAACTTTCATGAAGGCACTGATTGGATATGTGTGTGTGTGTGGTGGGAGGGGAGTTGGGAGAGGGTGTGTGTGTGAAAATCACTTGATGATTCAGTAATGCAGCTCACATTTACAATTCACAGTTCATTCAACTGGTTATAATCTCCCAATATGAACTACAAGTAGAATAGTTGGTAACAAACGTTCACCCACAAAACACACAATCACTCCACCTTGCAGCGTATCCTATGAAATGCTTTGAGATGTCCTCCTATTGTGATATGGTTATTTTCTCTCTTTCGCCTTAATACCCTTGTACCATAACTATTCTACAGGATGGCACATCAGAAAGTAAAAACTCACCAAGTGGGGAATCAGAAGCACGAAAGCACATTCTTACCAATTAACAGGATGATATTTTCATTACCGAGCGCACACTTGGTGAAAACTAGGAGCTGCGCAAAATCACCTACGGTTCACTTTACTGATTTCCCACAGTTCTCTGAAGGAGGCACCCGAACTCCACTTTACATCTGCTTCCGAAAGGCCAGGCGAGGCTCAAAAGACTCGCCAACACCTGCAGAGCAAACTCAGACTATTTTTTTAAAAAAAAAACGATTTAATCATCAGCCCAAGACCTGCGCTGTCCGTACTTGAGGGTTACGGGCGCGTCCCTTTACAGAATAAAGTCACCAAAGCCCTTAAATTCAGCATTGACCTGAATGGAGCATGAAAGAGCCACACAGTTAGTTCAACATCATGTCTGTGCTGTGTTTGGGTCCTGCGATGCACGTTATCCACACAAACCATCAAACTGCACCGTTTCACATCCATCCGGTGCGTGCAAACTCTCGACTTTTAACACGCACCACTGCACTGTACTCCACTGCACTGCACTTTGGGAGCTGTTTCGGGAAAAGAGGCTTCAACGTCAACTTCGCACACATTGCCCTCACTCGCCAGGAATGCCGAGGGGGAGGAAGCGGATGGACGGGGCAGGAGAATAAATCCTTGTGCAACTTCTCCCGACTGCAAACAGTTGGCATTGATCACAGACACAGACACACACACACACACACGCGCGCAGCACAAAGTCCTGCAAAATGCTCGGCCCACATTTGCGGACAGATTTTGCGGTGCACGATGTCTTTGCATCTGTTGCGCACAGATACATCCATCAGGTCCACCTCGGCCGCAGGGGCTCAGATTAAGGGCAATTCATTCATTCCATTCATTCATTCCTAAGATTTTTTTTTAAAAAACTGCGCTCTGTAAATATCAGTGCTTCTGCTTTCTTTCTCTCTCTCTCTCTCCCCCTCTCTCCCTCCCTCCCTCTCCCTCGGTGAGAGTGTCTCCTCTTTCTCAACGTGTCTTCAGTGATATCCTTCCTACTGATATTCCCTGAAAAGCCTGGACTAACCTTCCTTTCCCTCCCAGTGTTTTCCAACCCCCTTTCTGGCTCGGGGCGCAACTCGATCCTTCCTCCCGCGGACTCCCCAAACGCTTCGCAAACAGGGAGTGGGGGGTAGTGGGGAGTGGGGGGTAGTGGGGAGTGGGGGGTAGTGGGGAGTGGAGGGGGAGTGGAGGAGGGGGGAAGGAAAAGCACCAACTTTTGCACAGACGCGAGTTGCACTGTTTCCTTTTTCCTTAATATTAAATACAAAGGAGAGACAAAACAAAGGGGGAAATCTAATACTACTCGCAGTCACTGCGTGGCCATTGCAATACCAGGCGGTGGTTTGCTTCTCTGACAGCATCTCGCCTTATCTTCCCATCAATCTACTCTACCCCCCCCCCCCCTCCCCTCCACACACACACACAGTCTGGGAGGCCTCCCCTCCCTCCCCCCCTCTCCCCCACCCAAGGCATTCATTTAATTTGCTGCAATCTACAACCTTGTGTTTGCAATGTACAATCTCTCTCTCTCTCTCTCTCCACATTCCCAACCAACCTCTCTGGACTGGGAATCCCGCGGATGTCTGTCTGTGTGTGTGTGTGTGTGTGTGTGGGGAGGAGGGGGGGGGAATTCCTGGGGATTCCGGGGGGACTGAGAGCAGCGTCTCTTGGGGGGGAATCCCCAACCCCCCTCTCTCTCTCTCTCTCTCTCTCTCCACCCCTCTCTATCTCCCTCCCTCCCTCCCTTCTTCCCCGGTGGGGGGTCATTCACCCCGTGCAAAGCCCGGAAGGAGGAGGAAGAAGAGCTCAGGCCCTAATCCCTACACAGACCCCCCCCCGCCCCACCTCCTGCAGCCGCACCCTTCCCGCCTTTTGAGTCTCTACCTCCTCTCTACACAGCACTTCCCTCTCTCTCTCCCTCCGTCTGTCTGTCTGTCTGTCTCTCCTCCTCCTCCCACCCTTGAAACTTGCTCCCCCGCCCGCCCACCCGCCCGCCCGCCCGGGAGCTCACCGTCCTCTGCCGGTGCCTGCCGATCCCCAGCCCCGGGAAGCCGCTCCCTGCCCCGACTCCAGCCGCCGTCAGAGCCCCTGTCCTGGTGCTGTTGATCACGGAGGCGAGCAGCGTCCTTGCCGCGGTCGCCATGGCTGAGCAGGGAGACAGCCCCGGGAGTCTGTGCGTGTCCGCAGCGGCTGCGGGGGCGGGGCGGGCGGGCGGGCGGGAGGGAGGGGCCCGGGATGGGAGGGGGCGGCACCGATCCGCTGTCACTCGGCCGCTCGACCAATGGTAGCTCCAGGATCGCAGCCCGTGGGCGTGGCGAGCGCGCCGAGGGGGCGGGTCCGAGCCTGTCAATCACCGCCCCTCCTCCTCCCCAGGCCACAGCTCCCACACACTTTCCAGGCAACAGGAACAATAATAATCCTTGCATTGATTATTGCTATTAACAACAAGTTGTTGTTAATAGCAATAGCGGTCGATGTCTACAAGAGGAAAGGAAATGTCACCACTTTAAACAAAGATGTCCTGTAATCTGAACTTGGGGGGTGACACGAGGCGGGCGAACCTTACCTTACGTCGAAAGCTCCTGTTTCTGGTATTCGACACAGCGCCTCGTCAGGTCTCCCGAGACGCCTCAAAGGGCTTCACGGAATTATATTGCAAAGTGGATTGACTGTGTGTTTTGCAGATGGAACGCGGCAGTCAATTACGCACAGCAGTATCCCATAAAGAGTCAGGGATTGAGTGACCGATTTATTTTAAGGGATTAACCCTGGAAAGCTACCAGCCAAACAATGAACAACTGCGTTCCTACTTATTGCTCGGTAAACCTGGCAAGTGCTGGAGACTGATTCATTCTCGATGCTCAGAGACTTGAACAGTATTTTTCGGGGGGAAGCCTTGCAATTTTAATAAAACGGGCAGAAATTTTATTGCAAAGGCATGAGGCGTTCTCCCGATACAAAAGGCTCCTTACAAATGCAATTTTGATTTTGTTGTTTTAATAAGAATCTTCAGGTTTCTTTTTATCAATTGTTTGTGCACTTTCCAGGTGCAAAATGTCAAACAGTACTAAATAATGCTGCTGTTGGAAACTATGAATCATAGAGTCAACCAATAAAGAGGACTTTGAACATCTGTTTCCTCTTTGAGTTACAGACAGTTTTGCAACAGGATAGCAAAAGGTAACTATTTCCTAAAAGGATCTGGTAGCAAATTGCCATTTTTTTAAAAAAATCAGTAACTTTGTCTTTCAGAAACTTTTAACAAACTGTTCCAAAAGATCAAAATAAGAACTAGCTGTGGCATTCCCACTTACCAGAAATAGGAGTTTTTGATGTAGGGTTCTTGTTTCTCATGTTGATGTAACAGTATTATGATAAACATCAAGTTCAAATTACAATATATCTATTTAAAGTGCTGTAATTTAATAAATATTTTGCAAAGCATTATCATTTGTTTATAAATACACAATTTAATAAATAATATGGTCAGCCGGTGTCTTGACACATGCAGAAACCCATCACCATGTTTAAGAATATCCAAACCCAGCTGAGAATTCCAATGATTGGCAGCTACACATGGAAATCAGAGATAGTATGTTGGAATGGAATGCACTCTTTCTACCTGAAGGGATGCATTATACTTACCTAATTCCAAAAAGGATTAGACACAGTTTTCTAAGGTTTGGGTACCCCAAAGTGTGCGTTGGGATACTGCAGGAGAATAACCAGCTAAAATCGGTGAGTCGTGCTGTCCGACAAGCATTCCCGCTGCTTGTCCATCTAGGACCACCCTACTCATGAGGGCTTTGGCTTGCAGAGTTAACAGGATGTTGAGTGGGATGACTCACTGCCCCCAGTGACTGCTCTGCCCTTCCAGGTCCTGCCGATGAGCCACGCTGGCGGTCCTGTCATTAGCAGTGCCCTGGAATACTGCGGATCCGCCTGGCTCAGGATCCGGACTACCGAGACGGCCCACAGAGGGCTGGCTCTATTCCAACATTCGATTGCCAGACAAGTCACCTTGGAGCCAGCTCAGCTCCAAGGAGACACGATTTAAAAGCATAACATACACCAAAGTGCATTCTCAGGTCACTTTGTTTTACTCAGCCAGGTGTCTGACATGTGCAGAAACCCATCCCTATGTTTAAGAGTATATAAACCAGATTTGAGAATTCCACAAATTCACGTCAACTACCCATGGAAAAATGTCAACAGTGTGGCAAAGGACCAGGACCTATGAATGTCAAACGTATGAGTGAGGGAGAAGGAACACTAAAAACCCCACCCACACCTTATGCACTGTGCGGCGCGAGGCTCCAATTCAGTGCATTCCAAAAGCAGTGAAACAAAGGTCCAAATGAGATGAAGCGGAATAAATAACTGTTGCAAACAGTAGGAATGTCAAATACCACCACTTGCATGTTTTTCTACTAAAAAAAATGCAACCGCACATGTACAGTCAATTCACTTTACGGTGTATTCGGTGAAGCACTGCGGGACGTCTCGAAGACGTGGTAAGACGCCGTATCAAATGCAAGGATTATTATTGCTATTGTTGTTATTATTGCTGTTACTGTTAGCATTGCTACTGTCACTGGGGGTGGGGGGGGGTGAGAGGGGAAGGAGTGAGGCAGGGCTGTGCGTGTGCGTGCCGACGTCACGACGTCACGACGCAGGCAGGGTGACGGTTGGAGACGCGGAGGCTGGAGCGGCCGTTGGTCCCCCCCACCACCACCACCGCCACCAACTCCCCCACCGACCCCCAACACCCCACCCCCCGGACCCCCGCTATCCGCTCGGCCCTGTGCCTGCCCGGGCCCTGAGGGTGTGTCCTGCAGCGCACGGTGAGTCGTGCTGCCCGGCCCGGAGGCCGCGAGCGAGCGGAGTGAGTGAGTGAGTGAGTGAGTGAGCGGAGAGAGCGAGAGCGCGAGAGAGAGCGCGAGCGGGTTTGGGTGTCGGTGCTGCGCCGGTGTCCGCAGTTGGGACTCTGGGCTGTTTGTGCGGAGCTGTGTCTGAGCGGCACAGGGAGCGGCTGCCGCCGGCCCGGCCCCGGCCCTCCCCCCACCCACACACACACCACACGGTGCTGACAAAGTTCCTGAGGTTTACTGTCGATACTAACGTGTGTGTGTGTGTACATATATATATATATATATGTTTTATTACTATACATATATGATACGCTTATAAGAAAGACAAGGTCCCGTGTCAGGGAATGTGCGTGACCCACCTCGCAGCTGAGGTTCCGATAGTTGGGTCAACCAATAACGTTCATCGGGGTCATTTATTTCCTTTTTTTTTGTTGACAACCCAATCGGTATAAGTTGTCCAACGTTCAATGTTATTTCTGACCTCCTCCCCCTCCCACCTCCCTTTTTTAAAAAAAAATGACATTAGTACTGGGTGGTGATCGAATGACTGGTGGTGATCATTGTGGTTAGCGCAACGGGGCCGCTTGTTTCGGGGGGGAAAAGAACTCAGTCCGGGTGAGGACAGTAAGAATAATCCTCGCCTTCGATGTCGCGCCATATCGTGTCGTTGAGACACCTCGAAGCGCTTCGCAGAGTATCTGCGTTTGCGTACCCAGTCACGACATGTTACAGTAAAATCCTGAAAGGTACTTTCGACCTGGCCTACTGGCGTGGAAGGTACTATATCGACTGCAAGAATTATTTATTACTATGCCAGCACAACTGAATAATTGATCGACACACTGAAAAGTATTTTGAAGTGCATTTAGAATTAAATAGCTGCCGCGTTTGCTTTGAAGAGGTTTTGGAGCCACTTTTTCACAAGGTGTCACAGAGCTTGCTACTACGGGGTGTCATAATGAGGAACCCAGAAATATTAGCATACGGTACTAGCCTTTTTTTAAAAAAAATTGGGAGACTTCATCAAAGCAAATTTGTCAGTTAAAAATGTTTCAGAACCAAAAGAAAACTTACTTGACAGGCATAGTACTAGGTTTGCATATGTTAGACAGCAGCAGCAGCACTTGTGATATAATGAGGAAAGGATGATGATAACATTTAATGCAATTAATCTAATTTAATGCTACTCTCAGGCAAATGAAAAATATCTACTTTGAAGTCTCTTTTACGTGTAGAAATAAATGAACAGAAATAGAAATTCCGAGAAATCTACAGCAAATTAATCAGCAGCTAAATAGGAAACATTTCTCATTAGAACTGAAATTATTTGATCTCAAAAATTGAAAGGCCTTTGAAGTAGTCACGTAATAATGAATGTTTATTTTTTTTTGTATAAGGGATTAGTTGGTTTACTAGGTTTTATAATTGTTCTTTCTGCCCTGAGACATGGGTTTAAATCCAGCCTGTACTCATGGTATGAAAATCTCCCCTCTTTACCAGCTATAATAATAATAATAATTCTATAATAATTATACACTCGATTCACTTTACAGTATATTCTGTGAAGCACTTTGAGACGCCTCGAAAACGTTATAAGGCACTATATCAAATGCAAGGATTATTATTATACCACAGTGTTCTCAAAGGATTGTAATCTGTCTATTTTATGCTAT
Source organism: Callorhinchus milii (assembly GCF_018977255.1). Lineage (NCBI taxonomy): Eukaryota > Metazoa > Chordata > Chondrichthyes > Chimaeriformes > Callorhinchidae > Callorhinchus > Callorhinchus milii. Next base: position 15,200,306 of record NW_024704748.1, on the reverse strand, counting down.
CTATAAACTGCTAAAGTTCAGTATCATTCCTGTTTGCAGATTGTGATCTGGGAGACGGTTATATTCTGATGTCGGAAGGATCAGAAGGTTGACATTCACTGGGGGCGTAAGGTAGTGCCTGAGGTACGTATTGTGTATCTAATGCTACTCTTAGGCCGCAAAAGCAATTTTTTTTAAACTAGTGGCTTGGGGTGGAGCCAAGGGGGTAAGGAGGGAAAAGATGACCCACAGCAAAATGGGCTATTTCCGTGTTGGACAGTCTGTAATTCAATGCAAGAACCCTAAAATACGATTCCCACATAATATAATAATAATCCATGCATTTGATATAGTGTCATATCACACCTTCGAGACGTCTCAAAGCGCTTCACAGAATATCCTGTAAAGTGAATTGACTCTATATTTTGTGGGCGAAACATATAGTCCTCAATCAAAATAATTTCAGCGCTTTTTGATTGTCATTAGAACTGTGTTCATCTTATATTGTAGACTGTTTTATCTGTGACACTAACATTTAAATTGATTGTTCAAATTAATTAGTCATTCACCGTGGTGGTTTGTGGGACATTGTGGTGTGCTAATTGGATGCCACACTCGCCTATAATACATTTTACAGTAAATCTTGTGAGGAACTTTGAGAATAAACAATATATGAAATGTGAGGATTATTATATTATTATTCAGTTATTCCTTGCTTTTGCATATTATTTAATAATTCTGGGATTCAGATGGCTTATATTCTTGGGTTATCATCTGAATCACATAAAGCTTCACTGCTTGCTTCCAACCATGTTTATTAGAATTCTATCTGTATACATCTACAACATGCTGTTTAAATCTTTAGGTAGTTAATTATTGCTGTGTCGTTTAGCTTTTTTCCATCATTGATTCTATTATTTAATATTATTGATAACTGCATATGATAAAGAAGCAGTGTTCAAGTATGCTATTGGTTTAACTCATACTGATAGAAGTCTTGCACATTGGTGGTCACTGGCAACCGACTGTGAACTAATATAGCATAAACGTACTAGAAAATGCCCATAATTTTTCTGTAGAATGGATCCATGCAACAGTGCAGTAGGTCTCATTACAGTTGCTTCACATTGGATGGTTTAGTTAATATGTCATCAAGTAATAGTTCACACAGTTATTAATAAAAGATCATTAGAGAAACTAGAACGCAATGAGATTCTCATACGTTTTCTTTTGTCAATTAATATGCACTCTGGGCTTTAACATTTATTTAAATTACTTATTGAGCAAGTTAATCAGTTTGTGGCAATACTGTAAGGACTGGGATATTACTGTGCTAAGTATTAAAATACATAAAAGTTAACTACTTTTGTAATGTTCTATTCATATCATGTTTGTATTTAAGCTTCACAATTTACACATACAAGTGTAACTTGGCATTCTTGTACTTGTATATTGAAACTGTGTGCAGTTATAACACTGTGTTAGCAGGTTCTGGCCTGCTCCATGTCCCCCACCCCGCCCACCCCACCATCAGTCAGGCCTTCAGCCTCTCTGCCCCCACCCTTTGGGACTCCATCCCACAGTCCCTTTGCCTTGCTCCGTCCGTTGCCTCCTTAATGTACATCTCAATATCCTCCTCTTCGACCGCATCTTCGGCCACCTTCCTACCCCTACCCTCCCTGCCCTCCAACCCTCCTGCTAACCCTCTGCTCGGGTCCAAATCCCTGACTGTCCAGTGCATTGGGACTTCCTCCCAACATGAAAGGCGCTATACAAATGTAANTTTGTGGTGGTTGTTTGTAGATTTCACAGGAATGCACAAATATTCTGGACCCCAGCCTATTCAAAAATAGTGAATTCATTATGACCATAACCTTTTCAGTGTTGAATTTATTTTAAGATTTTAAAAGGTATACACGTTCTTCACCGACAGGAAAGAGTTGTATATAAAATTAACTCATTTGGTTCCTCATTTGTGTGGAGTTGTATCCAGTCTTATGAAACTTTTTCACAGCATGGTCGAGATGGAAACTCACCTGTGGAGAATGCAGAAGGAATCCTGCATCTTATCATCTTATCATAGCAATTTGGAGTTCCAACAGTACAATTTTGGAAATTACGTCTTACTCTGCATTTCTGAAATTCTGGTTCAGATTCAAATCTGCTAAAAATGTAATCATTGGATCTCCAAATCATGAGCAGAACCTTGGGTGGTTTTTCCTTTGCTGGTCAGTGGCTGTGAAATCAATTCTGGTGCTCTGACTGAGATTGACAAATTATATGTATAATGTTTTTCTAAAATGTTACATTTCACCCACAAAATATACAGTCAATTCACTTTAAAGTATATTCTGTGAAGAGCTTTAAGACATCTTGAAGATGTGATAAGACGCTCTATCAAATGCAAGGATGTTTTTTATTCTCAATTGAAGTAGGACGGACTAAATTGGTGGTCTGTGCTTACAAGTAATGCTGTGAGTAAATTTCAATAGCTTCCTGTGCATGCCCTTGTCTACTTTGAGTGACATAGGAAGAAGTTAGCAGGTAACCCTGTGGAGAGCAGACAACGTAAGAAATTAACATTTATCTTTTGGATTCTCTCCTGAAGGATGTTTCGTGTTCGACTGCTGCCTGCCATGGCAGCTCTTGGCAGCTTTTCCAGACGATATTATTGGACAACATACCCAAACAGGAATCAGCGCAAGTTGATGATGTCAACATTTATTGGTGTTACAGCTGCTTCAGCCACAGCCAGCTTATTATGGAACAGGTAATATAGTTTGTTTCATGCGTAAGGCAGCAGGGAATAGAGGGGCATGGAAGATGGAATTAAAAGAAATGGAAGGAAATCAAAGTAATTTTTTATTAACCAATTAAGTAAATTTGCACAAACAGATTTAAGAACAAACATTCCACAGGACCCAATTATTTCTATGATGGGAAGCCGGATGAGATAATTTAATCTGTGCAGAGAAGGAGATGAATGGATTAATATTTTCAAATTTTTCAAAATGCCTGTGGGGTTCAGGGAATACCACATTCCTAATGTTTCTCTTCCCCTCCCCCTCCACCCCCGAGATAATTACCTTTTCTGATTCAGTTATTTCTTATTGTTAATCCTGGTTTGATAATTTTTTTTACTTAATTACGATAAGGATACCGACACTTTACAGAACTTTATCCTGAAAGTTCTGCAAATACTTGTCTCCAGAAGGATAGAAAAAGAAGTTGATGTCCAAAGCAGTGAAATCTGTTGGAGTGGGTGGATCAATGAGCCAAATAAATATTTTTTATGTTTCATAGACTTGCATTTTAAGAGCTACATTTTTTTTTAACTGGGACTTGGGTGGTGAAGCTTCTTGATCAGTGAGGTGATAATGCATGAAGTGTAATCTCAAAACACCATAATGAATCCAGAGAAATAAGATGAAATACATTGGCCTGGTTTACAGAATAGATAACGAGCAGATTGCAAGATGGTTTTATTTGTACTGGGAAGAAAGAATTTCTGTACAAAGCCCTGATTAATTTGTGCAGTGTGTTGCAAAGCTACAATGCAGTCTGAATTCAGATAACAAGAGCACTTCCCATATTATTTATGAAGCCAGCTGAACCTTTGATTATATGCTATTTTCATGTTTTACACCAGCTATTCAATTCCACATGTACTGACCAGTTTTGTACAATCATGTTGTTCATTAAAAGGATTAAAAATGTGAAATAGATGGTGAAAGAGTTTAAACTTCTGGAATGTAGTTCTGATATATTTGGTATTTGTATTATTGTCAGCAATTTTCTGTAAAATGCAACTTTTTTATTTGTCATAAAAGTATATTTATGACAAATAAAGGTGGAGTCCTGTAGCTCAGTGGTTAGAGCACTCGCCTTGCAAGTGAGAGACCTGAGTTCAATTCCAGGCAGGGCGAAACCTTGGGCAAGCTTCCTTACTCCACACGCCTAATAATAATCCCTCCAAAAACCAAAAACAATAATTAAATTGGTCACTTTCAATCTACGACTGTTTGTGGGACATTGCTGTGCGCAATTGGCTGCCGCGTTCGCCCACAAATATACAGTCAATTCACTTTACAGTATGTTCTGTGAAGCGCTTTGGGACGTCCTCCCGACGTGAAAAGCGCTATATCAAATGCAAGGATTATTATTATTATTTTTACTGAAACCGAAATGCAGTAGCATGGGAGAATTTCAGACAAAAAACAAGTCCCATTTCACAATATTGGTGCTCCATCTCACGAGGCACCATGGGCGTAAGAGTCCCCTCGAGCTCACTACTTTGTAGCTATTCCCACAAGCTAATTGTGCAAGTTTTCTGAAGAGTAAGTTTAGCCTTGCTTATGTTGTGCTGTACATTTCTAGGCAAAATGCAGAGCTCAGCAGTATCGCTCAAAACAGCGTGAAGTTAAATAACTGAGTTGATTGACCAATTTAACTGGACATTTATTGGTTAGGACACCAGGAGAATTTCCCTTTTTTGGATAGTGTCATTGGTAATATCCACTTGAACAGGTAGATGGGAATTCGGTTTAATATCTCTTCCTAAAGAAACATCTGACAATGCAGTCTTCCTCTAGTATTTCCATGGAGTGTCATCCTAGACATGAATTCAATGTTCCCAACACAAGACTTGAACCCACAACCTACTGGCCTAGAGAGGAGATAACTACCAACTGAGCCAAGTTGTCACCAAAATCATGAAGATTGAGCAGTGGTTTAATAATAATAATCCTTGCATTTGACACAGCGCCTTATCACATCTTCGCGACGTTTCAAAGCGCTTCACAGAATATACTGTAAAGTGAAATGACTGTATATTTTGTGAGTGAAACGCGATAGCCAATCACACACAGCAGTATCCCACAAACAATCGTTTTTTTTCGAAACGAATAATTACCCTTGGAAAAACAATCCACCAATCAACTAACAACCAGATTCCTAGTTACTGCTAGGTAAACAGAGGTATGTGGAGTAAGGAAACTTGGCCAACTTTTCTTGCTGGCCGGTAATCAAGCCCACGTCTCTTGCTTGTGAGGTGACTGCTATAACCCTGAGCTGCAGGACTCCACTGATTTATTAATAAATAAGTAGGCATGAGATCTATCCTTAGTTTGATTGCAGAAGAATAAATACTTGTATGTAACCCATTTGCATAAATCATTATTCTTTTATTGTTGCGGAGATGTGTATGAAGAGATTACATGTTCTGGTATAAGGAATTAGTCAAAGTTAAAAAGGAATACTTGTATTCAAATAACTATCTCCTGACTTTGTAATAAGTAATAAGTGCCAAAGTGATGATAAATGAGCTTTTAAAAAGATGTTTGACCTTCACCTTTCTCATGCTATTTTTAACTTCATTATTCCGAGTTTGCTCTGCCAGCAAAGCTTACCATACCAAACTGAAACTTTCTCAGGAGCACAATCAGGTGCCTGTGGGAGTTATTTCGGAGATATAAAATGAGTTTTAATTTGCCTGAGAGCAGAAAGTAAAAGTAGTTGCTATGCTCCAAGCTTCACTGAGGTTCATTAAATTGATTGAATTTTGATTTAGGAGGCCACATGTGCCTCTTGGAAAATTGTAGATTAAATTGTGCATTATTTCTAGTTCACTGATGGGCTCATGACACTGTGGCCCTCCAGGGTAAGATGAGATGCAGGTAGTTGACTTTTAAAACTCAAAAAGGAACAGGCTTATTTTGTTCAAATACATATTCAGATTCTTGCAAATGTATTATGTAGCTTTTGATAGTGGAAGGTCAATTATAATTTTTTTATTATATTTTATAATTGTATTCATTCTTCCCAAATAGATAATCAACTACCTGTGGCAGATATGAAATTCAGATTTGCTCTAAAATGTGATATTTTATTTTTCATTTCATGCAAAAAAAAGTCTGGAGGTTAAAGGAATGTGCATTAGTCTCCAGTTTATCATTTTCCAAAGGTGTTTTGGAAGTGAATATAGAATATCGTAACTGTGCTCCATATTCTGAAGTTAGATTTTCTAACTTTTCCTTCCATTCCTTGACAGAGTCTATGCAGAAGCACCCACCTCCGTAAAAATTCCATCCAGATCTGACCCCAGTGAGGAGGAGGAAGATGAAGAGTACAGTGAGAAGGCTGTGAAATCAAAAACAGCAGAGGGACAATCAGAAGGGAAGAAAAAGAAACCACGAAGGGGATTCAGGGATCGGAAGGTATGTCTGTCAGCCTCTTGTTGGGAAAATTACCGTGGTAAAAAAATACAAACTGAGGGAGAGTCTCTGAGTATCATTTCATCTGTTCCAAAATAGGTGGCCCCTGAAGATTTTCTTTCAGAAAATATATTTCTCCCTTTTTGGCTCCATCACGCCCAATGTCATTATCCTTGGTTTGAGATTGATTTAATTAGCTCACCTGCTCAATAACAGCAACAAGATTACATTTGTATAGCGCCTTTCACGTCAGGAGGATGTCCCAAGGCGCTGGACAGTGTGCAGCATTTTAGACCCGAGCTGGGGTCAGGGAGGGAGAAGGGAGGCGAGGGGAAGGGGGCTGACTGATGGCATGGTCGAAGGAAAGGTCTTGAGGCGGGTTTTGAAGGAGCCTAAGGAGGGGGCGAAGTGGAGTGATTGGAGGATGGAATTCCAGAGGTTGGAGGCAGAGTGGTTGAAGGCTCTTCCACCAATGATGGGACCAGTCGGTCGGGGGGGCATGGGGCAGGCCAGAGCCGGCTGAGTGGAAGGAGAGGGGTCAGGAGGTTGGGTGGTGCAAAGCCATGGAGGGCCTTGTACGTGAGAACCAGGATCTTGAACTGGATCCTCTGAAGGATAGGGAGCCAATGGCGTCAAGCGAGAATGGGGGAGATGGGGTCACGAAGTTTGGTGCGGGAGAGGACACTGGCTGCAGAGTTCTGGATTATCTGCAGCCTGTGGAGGGAGGAGTTGGGAAGGCCGATAAGCAGAGCATTTGCATAGTCGAGCCTGGAGGTGATGAAGGCATGAACAAGAGTTTCAGCGGCCAGAGAGGTGAGGTAATGGCGGAGTCGGGCGATGTTACAGAGGTGAGGGAAGGTAGAGCGGGTCATGGCTTGGATGTGGGGAAGAAAAGACAATTGAGGGTCGAAAAAGACATCTGGGTTCCTAACTGGCTGGTGAGTTGCAGTGTGCAACCATGGAGATTGATGCTGCAGAGCCTGAGGTGCAGAGGCGCTGACATGACTGATCAGTAACAATACTGATCAGTAACATCTTTGATAGATTACTATAGTCTCATTATTGTCTTGGGTTTGTTGTTTCATTCAGGATCTAACATTTATTCAACTGTAACAAAGTTGCAGTTCTAAGAGATAGTAAAATTGGAATGGAAATATGTTAACCGTACTAACCACAATATATCATCAAGGATTAATGTGTTCTTGCTGAGCACAATGTAGAAATTAACCACAACAACAACAAAATTACATTTTAATAATTACCATGAACAGCCCTTTTTTAATGTAATTTGTGGATTTAAAACCGTGATCAGCCATAGATGACTGAAACTTGGTCAGATATCTTATTTGAACCCAGTGGTTGGATGTACAGATGTTTTTGATGACAATAATAATAATAATAATATTCCTTGCATTTGATATAGCGCTTTTCACGTCGGGAGGACGTCCCAAAGCGCTTCACAGAATATACTGTAAAGTGAATTGACTGTATATTTGTGGGCGAACGCGGCAGCCAATTGCGCACAGCAATGTCCCACAAACAGTCGTAGATTGAAAATGACCAATTTATTATTGTTTTGGGTTTTGGAGGGATTATTATTAGGCGTGTGGAGTAAGGAAACTTGCCCAAGGTTTCGCCCTGCCTGGAATTGAACTCAGGTCTCTCACTTGCAAAGCGAGTGCTCTAACCACTGAGCTACAGGACTCCACAAATGTGCACAGATGCAATTTCATATAGTCTAATGCATATTTAACATTCATGGATATCAGGGTTAATTCTGCACTTGAATCTCTTACAGAGTTCCAGCTAATTAACTGAATTTTTTTTGTACTCTGTGTTTTCTTTGTTTAGGTAATGGAATACGAGAATAGAATCAGAGCTTACTCCACTCCAGACAAAATTTTCCGGTATTTTGCAACACTGAAGATTATCAATGAAAATGGGGATTCAGAAGTGTTTATGACGCCACAGGATTTTGTTCGATCAATAACTCCAAATGAAAAACAGCCGGAGAGTAAGTGGAGAATTTTAGTTTGATTAATGTTCTGCCATTTGGAGATAAAGCTATAAATTGTTCCACAATGCTCAACGCACTAGGGCAGTAGTTTGAATCTCAGAGAAGTGGTTTCCTGAACAAGACCTAAATTCAATGATACCTCTCAGCCTAAACCTAGAAGGCATCTTTCATGAAGGGCAACCGGGCCATTGGATCGGACGAAGGAATTAGAAATGTAAATTGCTGCACTGATCAAGCAACTTTTGTGTGTGGTTTAACCAAAAAAACGATGGTATGTACACTGTCCTAATTGATAATAGAATAATTGGTTCAGGTGAACAAAAAGAAAGAGGATTGGAAATATCTTTGGGAAGTACTTTAATAAATTTCCGCTACTCAGATTCCTTTAATTTCTTCAAACTCTGAAAAATACACTATTTTTCATTTAATTTTGACCAACAAAATAGACAGTCACCACACTTGACAGTAAATCATGTGAAGCGCTTTGAAACACCTCTCAACATGAAAAGATCTGTATCAATTGCAAGGATTATTATTATGATGATTATTCTGTCTTGTATTCTCCCGTCAACATTTCCATACACCTCTGCAATTGATTGAGATTTGGTCAGCAGATAGTTCCTATCATTGATTATGGTGGTATCTTGACACTCTTTCCTCTGTGATTGGGTTTCAACTAAATCATTTGATAATTTGCATCTCTAGAACTTGAGAGTTTATCAACCTCAATGGAATGTCAAGGTTTCAAACCACATTCATAAATGTATAATTTTGCTTTCCATGAATTGGAGCAGCAATTTTTTCCACTGTTCCTCCCTTTGCTCCATCTTTGTCTATTAGATAAAATTGAGATTCTACTTTGGTTTTAGTGTTCCCTGAATATTGGTCTTTTGTTATTGGCACGATGAATAGCTTTACAGAAAATGTGGCAATGACATGATTTTGGTAGGAAATGGGCGTTTTAGGGTTTACTGACACATCAATTGGCTGGTGTTGTATAGGTGTATATCTTCACCAAGGTTACATAAACATTCACTCTTTACAACTAATCATTTAGGGTTCTCAGTAAGCTATTCGTGTTCAATTCTTTTGATAACTCACAAATTGTATATCCTCTAATTAAAACTCCCATACACTTTGTAAAACATCTTATTAAAGGATGTTCTGTTTTGCATTGTCCATTTTAATGTATTATCGAATTTGATTATTTGTTACAAATTCATTCTTTACATTTACATGCATTTTAAATTTTTTAACAAAACTATATTTGTTAGTGATTTATTTTCACAAAGTGATAGATATAAAAGTAAGCTACAGGGGTTTTGTGGCTTGGTTTTTCTTAGGGGAATTCCTCTGCCTCGTCACTTCCGAAACAATTTAAATCTGTTTGTGGGACACTGCTGTGCGCAATTGGCTGCTGCGTTTCGCCCACAAATATGCAGTCAATTCACTTTACAGTATATTCTGTGAAGCTCTTTGAGACGTCTAGAAGACGTGACAAGCGCTCTTTCAAATGCAAGGATTATTATTATTATCGTCAAATTTGAATCAGTAAATTGCTTTTTATATTGAAAAAGATAAATTACCATTGTTAACCTTTTCTTGTATTGTGAAAGTAAAAAACCTTGTAAATATGTCAAATTAGTTATTGTTATGAATGATTTACCCTTTTCATGTACTTGAAATAAAATTAACAGTGGAGCATATTAAAGCTCATTTATCAATTTAAACTTTTGTAAGGCAGTCAGTAATATAGCATTAGCCAAGCACTTGAATAAATAAATCATCATATAATTGAAGGAAACAATTGTATTTTGACATTTCATAGTAATTCACTATCATTTGTTTTCAGATCGGGGGCTGGACCAGTTCCAAGTGAAGCGATATGATGGAAAGGTAACACTGTGTACTGTCTTGTACATTAGACAATTAACCAAGTCTTGAAGGGAAAGTAGATGTGTTTCTGACCACATTGACTTTTATTACATTATTCTGCTTAGGACCAAATGCGTGCTGAGCAATTTTATAAAGTACTGTCTTCGTTCTCTCTATAATATAGATTGAATTAAGAATTTCTCATTGAACAATTCTGTCTTATTTTCCAACAAAGACATCTTAATCATTGATCTGTTGTTTGAGAATCCCACATCAAAGACATAACTAGCACTCAGTATGAATAAACAACCTTGAGCTGGAAATGCAATAGATTTGCCCAACAATACAAAAAAGAAAAATAATGAGAAATGGGACTGGGTGTTGATGGTGCAAATTAAAAAAAATTACAGTAGCCAAGTAGTAAGTATCACTTGAAGTTTTAGTTTACATGCATTATTGTCCAAATAAACTGAGCTTCACTGCATGGGGACTACATAATACCTAACCGAGCAGTAAGTGATAATTCTGGCTCGGGGAAGTATTACAATTCCCAATACTGGTGATTTTCTGTTTCAGGAGCAAAAATTAGTTGCAAGGAAAACAGTTCAAATGACAACTTGTATTGTCTTCTGAAACACTATCTTAAAGGTCCATGGGTTATGAGACATCAAGGTTGACTAGATATCAGAGGATCATAATGAACATGTCTTATGGGAAATAGCCGGTATATTAAGTGTGTGAGGAGTTATGTGAGGTAAATGGCTTATCCCAGAGTTTCACTGTTGTAACGTAAGCAGCCAAATAACAAATTTAAATGTATGAATAAAATGCAGAATGAGAATAAAAGCAGACTAAAAAATAAAGTAAAGCAATGGATTTTTAAAAGATGAAATACCCTAAGTATATGCTATGCACTTTTAATTATTGATTGACTTGTAGGGATTTAAACCAAAACTTGCTGTAAAGCAATTTTGTATTGCCCTTTAATACTGTGTTTTAGCTGTTACACCCGGAACATTTTGCTGTGTGACTTTGCATTACAAGTAGAGGGAGTACTTTTGGAACATTGTCTTGGGTACTATTCTGAATATTTTACAATGGATAGCAAACCAGACTGTAATCTCATTCAGTTGCTATTTACAGGTGCACTGCAGTCTCCCTATGGCTATTGATTTTGCTCGAGGAGTGTTTTGGGCTAGCTTTAGTCTGTTAGACATTTCATAGTGAACTATAGGAACAAATTGGACTATAACTGTAATTTCACTACATATATACACCGCAGAACTCATCATTTCAAGAGAAAAGTGGCAAATTATCTGGAATGATGAGTTAGGCATGAGTGCTCCCAGGCCACAAAGGGGCACTGTGACTGGTGCAGGAGCGCGGTGGAGGTTGGGCACGTGTGCTCACAGGATAGGACGTGAAGCCACAGAGTAACCCTCCAAACGGCCAGAGGTCTCTGCGATGCATCAGAGCATGCACTTCCAACCTCTGCCCATCACCCACAACAGTCACAGGATAAGGCAGGAAGCCTCTGAGATGCAAAACTGCATCTTATAGGACAAATTATCCAATTAATTTTGGATTGTACATACATACAAGAATTTCTATAATGCAACTAATTACTTGTTGCGAAGAGTCTCTTATTAACATTTTGCATGGGAAGCGGCCAGTATACTGACAGCATGGTAACTTAAGTGGTAGTGACAAGTCAAATTGGTTTAACTTAAATTAATCTCTAGAAAACTACGGGAGTTTACTATAGTTTTCTAGATGTTAATTTTCTTTGCCAGGTGACAATCTGGATCAGTTGGTAGTATTTTCACATCTGAGTCAGAAGGTTGTGGGTTCAAACCCCATGTCGGGACTTCGAGCTCATAGTTTTGGTTGATACTCCAATGGAGAACTAGGAGAGTGCTGACCTTTGGATGAGTTGATATACCAAGGTCCTATTTGCCTGTTCAGGTAGATTTTAAAGATCTCGTGACACTATTCAAATGCGAAGACAGTTTTTCCTTGTGCCCTAGCCAACAATCCTCCCGAAACAGATTGCAATTCACTTAATGGGTGTTCGTGAGATATTGTTGTATGTGAATTGGTTGCCGCATTCTCCTGCCAATACAGTCATTACAGTTCACAGTAAAATCCTGTGAATCCCTCTGAGACGTTTCAACGATGTTATGAGGTGCTATATCAAATTGTGCTATATTGTTTTCCTGAAGCATAACTTCCGAACATCCAAGTTCACTGTACTGGAAGGTAGCATTAATTATTCATTATTCTGGCTCACCAATGGGACTTTAGGGGTAAATTTATAATGGGATTCTTCCCACTCTGTTTCTGATTACCATACAGGTAAATCCCTAACATGCTAACATGTAAGATGGTTTTTTCTCTCTCCTCTTCCCCCACACCACAAGCCGTCCCCACGAGAGATCAAACTGGCAATCACTGCTTTTGTGAGTTCTTAGCAACCTGGGAAAGAGATTTTCACCATGGGAAGGGATTTCTGTGCATTTCAGGCACTGGCTGACAATTAAAATTGCAAAAGTAATGCATGCCACAATATGTTTTGCAATGCTTTTTTCCCCACTAGCATTTTGGAACTGTGATTATGTAGTCTTTACTTTAATACTGGTATGTATGTTAACTATATTGTCACACCTTTTACCAGTATAACGTTATGTGAGTCTCTTGTGTGTTTGCTTTGCCAAAGTGCAATATCACTAACAGCTTAACAGTACTGGAGTTTGCAGGTCTAACCTGCTGCTGTTGGCTTCCTGGTGACGCAGCTATTAACTGTATGTACTGTCTGTGTTTCTTGTAATCATTTAACATAACATAATCTATTTTGTGATGTAACCAAACACCCATTTTTTCCCCTTCTCACCACATTCTGAACCATAATGAGCAGGATTTCTGGCAGGTATGAGGCTTGTGAGCATGTGCATTAACCAGTATGCACTACAGCCTTTACCACATTTCCCTGACTGGACTGTCCCAGCATGCTCTGTTGCTCGTGCCTGAATGCCAGGAAAGACTGATCAGTTGAATCCAAGTTATTTTAATTTTCCTGTTTAGGTTAATAGATGCAAATAATTCTTTGGACATTGTTTCTGCCACTTTGAACAATATGTTTGTTGATGCGCTATAAAAGTAAAGTTGCGTAGAAGGCTGATTGCAATTAAGAGCAAATGATCTTAAAATTAATGAGTAACAAATCTCAATCGAGATTTGGAAGATTCTCACACACTCAGTAGTGCAAATCTGAAATAAATTCCTAGCAAAAGGTTAATGCTCTGTTATTTAACTCCTTCACAGTATATCTGTTGACTGGGATTAAATATTATGAGTATCAGTTACATAAAGTAAAACGTTTCCTTTGGTTCTGGGGATGGTGAGAGGAGATATGTGCTGGAGATGGAGGGGGAGGGGATTCACGCCAAATTTGAGTCGTAGGTAAGATGTGCGGATGGACAACTATTCTGCATTTGTGTATCACTACTTTGAGAATAAAGAACATTTATCGAGAAATTTCCTTCAGGAGATTAAATTAGTGGGATGGAAGCTTTGATCAGATGGATTGCTCATGGCTGGGCATTAATGTTTTTTCTTGTTCCGTGCTTTCTGTGTTATTTCAGGCACTAAATGAATCCAAGTGCGCAGTTGAGAAACTGCTGAATTATGTCAAATTAACTTCAATTTGAGTTACTGTTTTCTAATCCAGTAACCAGTAATGTCTCTCTCTAAAATTCAGGTCATGTGGGGAATTATGTATATATGTCTATGCATATATACATATATAGAATATCATATTTTCATCTGTTTGACCTTGTGGTGTAAACTCACATACAAAGCTCCCTTTAATCATTTTATCTGGTTGGAACTGCTTTCAATTTGCAGTCTGCTAACATTGAATCTGAGTGTAGGAGATGTGTTCAAATCACCTGACTGATTTCTTCAGGAACTAATTGTGTAAGAGATTTCTGGTTCAGCACTAATGTCAACAACAATGGAAATGCTGTGTTTGGCAGTACCATAAAAATGTTACTGACAGTCTTGCACAAATTGGCAACCTTGTGCAATGCCAACATTTCCTACCTTTGAGGTAATAACATTTTTCAATGCGGGCAAGCATGCGTCTCTCCCCAAAAATATGCTGCTGTCCATTTAGGAGAGTTTTGAAATATGAGATTTGAACCACTTCCGTGAAAGCAACCTGCAATATCTTTGCTATTAATCTGAAATATTCCAGTTTTTGTTGTTACTGGTTTTGATTTTGTGTCAGGCATGTCAGAAGCTTCACATGCTACAAGAATTTCTACTTGTTTTTATCTAGTATCTCTATTTGTCTTATTTTGTTAGAATTATCATTTCCTCCTACCTCAGCTCAAATTGTTTATCTGGACTGAGTCATTTGTTAGAAACTCTTAGAATTCCATCTTTGACTCATAGTTTTAGCTGACACTAGCCTGAACTTTTCTGTCAATGATGATCACAATCCAAACCAGGAATAGCATTGAAATAATCCACAGTAACAGGCAAAAATGACCCACATTTAAATGTGAGAAAGATCACATGATGTAGAGAGTACATCGTAACAGGTTATAAGCTACTGATAATTTAATTAAAGTATGCACTACACTTTCATGTTTTTCATATTCTGTACCATAATTGCTCAAATATGCATGAAAGAAACTATTGTCAAATTTATTTTCTCATGTAACAATTTATATAAGTGAGATCATTTATATCCTCCTACATTTTTAACTTGTGTATAAATGAAGTGATTGTCTTATTAGCTTTGGAGTATTTATTGACTACAGATTTTATGCCATTATGTCTTGGGTGAAAGAGAAAATTGATAATTTTTGAAACAAGGTAGGCTTTGCTCTGTGCTCATCTTTTCTCCCATTGTACCATACAAATGGGGAAACACACACCTACATGGGATATGCAATGGTGTTTTTTAAAAAGATATTTTGAATTCCTGTCTTAAGCAAAATATTTTTTACAATTAGGTTTGCGAAGAAATGACTACGGTACAAAATAGAAGTGTATATTGCATAGCCCAACAAGACATATAATGAGAAACAACATTATTCATTGCTTTCTTGAGCATCTTTCATTTGTTATATATATTCATTTGATATACCTGTAGCAAGTTGGTCTTGTGGAATTCATTTTCAGTTTTAATAAGGCAATTCAAACTGAGCAAGAGTTCTATTGAGAAAACACAGGTGGAATCAGAGGGGACAGCATCTACTTGAGCTATGGTTCAGTGTTGATTGAAATTTAACAATTTCAGATCTCACTGGATTAATTGTGGATGCACAGCCCCTCAAGTTCTTTTCATGGGTCGGGGACTTAACCCGTATAGAATATAAACCATTGTCAACTACATATTTTACAATGCTCAATACACCAGTGAACGTATTGCATTGGCAATAAGCCCCATAAATTCAAAAGGAAAATGCTATCAAATTCATCTTGACTGATTTACATTGGTGTTTGAAGAAAGGAAAATAGTAGACAGAATAATTTATTCAAGTCTATATAGTTTAATTACTTGCTCCTGGATCATTTACTTCTGCTCTGATGCTGATGCAATATTTAAAATTGCTTTTAAAAATCTATTGATTGTTACGGTTCATTGACTATTCATTTAAACATATAATTAGTTGCTTTAGTAGTTGAGAAGTGTTTTTTTCTAATTGTGCAGCTTTAGTAGATTGATTCAGTTATTGCCAAACTGGAATTTGTAAATCACTTTGAGATTGGCTTGTATTTGCAGTATGAATCCCCCATGGTGCAATCCCTTGCTTGTTGGAGTGCCATCATACCCTTCAGTACAACACATTCATTCTGCAACAAGCCTAGTAATACAGTGTTCTTACATTGTTGCTATATGGTGACATTGTATTTACATTTGAGTGTACTACCGACAAGATTTAAATTTAGCCCTTTCATTATGTGAAGATAATTTCTCCCTGCAGGCAGTAAAGTTTAGTGTGCGTACCTACTTTTGCAGACCGTATGTGATTGTAGGCATGTCAACCGTGGAAAATCTGTTTCGAATTGTGAGGCCGTACGTAGCATAAATGACTGATGAAGAAGCCTGTCCCATGGACTGTGGGTGGGGAGAGAACTAATGAACAGTCATTTTTCTTTCAGAGGGACATAAATATTATTACTCATACTATTGACCTGCACTGTTTTCCCTGGTTTTCTACCAATGATGAAGGCCAGACTGATTGAAAATTATTACCCAGGCTTTCTACCAGTTTCAGAGCCAAAAGTGATGGGAGCGGAGGTCAGTGGGGGTGAATATGCAAGCAATGCATTTGTCATCCATCACAAAACATTGACCATCTTTAAAACAATATCAGAAGCTATGTTACGAGCAATTTCATTTCCTGTTTAAGGTTTCTCTGATCTAGAGGCTGGGTTAGAGATTGGTCCTCAGACCATTGCTCCATAGTTAGCCGTTCTTGATGCTGCGCAGGTTAGGTCTAGGATGCTTTTGGTGTGTTTTTTTTAAAAAACTGTTCTCAGGAGACATGTCTAGTGTTTGTTCATATAACCAAATAATTGACCAGGAGCTCAGTGTAGAAAATCATGGATTGTTTATCTGCATTCTGACACAGCATGTTTTGCTCAGTTGTACTATCCCAATTGTTTTTCAGAGGCAGGCTTCTTCATTTTCAATGTACAAATGGGTTTGAAATAAAATTGTAGTGTTTTGCAAGGTTAAAAATACAAAGGACGATAAAATATCTGTGTAACTGAAGTGTACTTTGGTGGCTGTTGTTTAATGAGGTTTTCTTTTTCTCCCTCGGATGTTATGGATTCCTGATAGACAGAGGTAACCGATGTCCCTGTAGCAGTGATAAGTAGGACTTTGGCATGACATTTTTTGTGCATAAATGTAAATCTATCTATCAGTCTTTCCTGTTGAAACAATGCTGCCTTTCTCTTATATGCTACTGCAGCTTTTGCATGGTGTTTGCCTCCCTACCTTAGCTTGTATATTATCCTGCCTTTTTTAATGGCATATTTTTAACGTGTAACCTACTTAACTTCAAATTCTTGCCTTGTACTCTGCATCCCCTCCAGTTTACTAGGTCTGTATTTGACACCTAAAGGGTCACCCTGCAGGTGTCATCATTCTGACTGGTTTCTCTGTTTTCTTTGGCAGAAACTTTCCCAAGAACGAGAGAAGTTTGCAGATGAAGGCAGCATATTTTACACACTGGGTGAATGTGGACTGATTTCATTCTCTGATTATATATTTCTAACTACTGTTCTATCTAGTAAGTATCTTTATGCATCAAATTACTTTTTGGGGACAGTCTGTTTGCAAATAGCCAAGAAATGCATTCTTAAAAATGAATCTACTGTTGCAAGCATTCATGCAAACTTATAAACGAATAAAAGTAATTGTCTTTCCACCATTATTTTGACCATGAGTTTTTCTAACTATACAATATAGATTCTAACAATACAACATGGGTGATTCTTGAAAAGGCAAACAAGCAACAGTACATTGCTTGTTTGCCTTTTCAAGAATCGCCCATGTTTAGTTGAGTAGTGTAGTATAACTTCAGGCAATCAAATCTGTATACTCAAAAAGAGGGAAAAAAAATTTCCCCAAAATTAAATATTGTCAATTATTAGCAACTTGAACATCTTTGTTTACAAGATTTTGGTGCTTTAATATTTTAACAAATATTTTTCTTCAAATTTGAGTCATTTGTAGATCAAATTTAAGTACATTGATACGGTAGGTTTGAACTGTCTGTTAGTTATAATTTAGCCCAGACTGATATGTGAAGGTTTTTTTTCACTATTTTCAAGGAATAAAATATGTTGTTGTACTGTTATAATGGAACTTAACTGCTCAAATCTTAATGTGAAATTTGGTATATTCCTGTTTCTTGAGACATTTGTCTATGAACATCGAGAGCTTGCTGATTGAATCTTGACATTGAGCCAGCAAACATTTTCTACCAGTGTTTTTTTTCACACATCATTGTGTATTCTATTCTCCTGGAGTCATTTCGGGTTCTTATCATTGATATGTTTTCTGCAAAAAAGAGCTGATTCATATATCTTTCCCATTTAGTATATGTAGTCCCATTTTTTTCTTTTGCAAAAATCTCAACAAATTCCATATTTCCCTCCCCCCAATAAAAAGTTCAAAACATTTTTGTTTATCTAAGTTCTTGCTTCCTTACTTAGCCACAATTAGTTACTGAGTTTCCATATACTGAAAATAACTGAGATCCCAAAAGGCATTCAGTGAGCCAAGAGCTCATGTTGTTGGAAAACTGCATGTTGATTGGGTAAATTTTCACCTTCTACATTATTGCTGGTGTTGAGATAAGTTGATCTTTTTGTTTTTATTTTGTATATGTGATGCTCTTTCAGTGAAGTTGAGATCTTCTAGAACTTCTTAATTCAGTTTTTTTGATAAACACAGCAGAACATTTTTAAAATGACACATGTTGCACTGATGGTTGTCCTTTCAACTCGGGTTTTATGACTTCCTCGGAATTGATCTATAAACAATGCACATACTACAAGGGCTAATGGGGCTATTTAGTAGACAAATGACTAGAATTCATTATGATTATTATATCTCTTAGCTCCACACAGGAACTTTGAAATTGCCTTTAAGATGTTTGACCTGAATGGCGATGGTGAGGTTGATCTGGAGGAGTTTGAACAGGTAAGAATTAGAATTAGTTTGTGTGAGTTCATCTGAGCAGCAGAAAAAGAGGACACAGAATTAGGTTTGCAAAGGGCAATTTTAGCACAGACACCAAGAAGTGTTTCTTTATCCAGAGGGTAATTAATAATTAGAACAAGTTACCAGAAAAGGTGGTTGCGGTCAAGACAGTGGACTCATTTGAAAAACAGCTTGATGTGTAATAGGAAGATGGTGGAGTTGGTATTTTAGAAGGATTAGATGAAATAGATTGAAGGGCCTACTTTATCTGAACCAACTGCAATAATAGATTTAGCACTGCCCTTATTTTTACTAATACAGACCATGTAGTGATGTGCTTCTAACCTTTCCAGTTGTAGATAAATTGCTGTCTTTACTAGAATTTTACTGTACTGTTGCATCAGCAATTGGAATCTAGGCATCATAGTATTTCTTTTCAAAACAGATTCCCACATAGAATTTACTTGGGCAAAAGGGGGAAAAGTTAGCCTGTTATGAGATTCATACCTGAATACCAATTTAGACCACGTGTTCCCTGTCCCCTATTGAGTGGGTAGCCAGTTGCCAGTTTATGCCTAGTTTTCTTCCCGTTTTTTGTAACAGGAAAGTGCCTGGCTTGCGTTCTTTGCAGCGTAGCTGAAATTATAATTTCAGTGTATTTGGTTTACACCTACATCCCAGCATGGTGTGGTACTTGACATGTGGTGCTTTTTGTGAATATTTCCATCTTGGTATTAACCTTGACTTTCTGATTTTGTTTACAGGTTCAGAGTATTATTCGATCACAAACCAGCATGGGCATGCGTCACCGAGACCGCTCCACGACAGGGAACACGCTGAAATCTGGATTTAGCTCGGCACTCACCACCTATTTCTTTGGTGCAGATCTGAAAGGAAAACTAACTATCAAACACTTCCTAGAGTTTCAGCTTAAGTTACAGCAAGATGTCCTGAAACTGGAGGTGAGAGCTGTGTTTTTTCAGACTCCTGGTTCAGATATTGGTACACATATGGTATATTTCATTCACCTCTTTAGAGTTGCTGCTTACAGGTGGATAAGCCAGATAAGAATGAGAAGTCAGAGTGAAAGTGGTGGGCCTTGTGGAAGTTGTGGTGGCAAGATTCATTGCCAAACCGGGAATCAAAATAAAGTTAAGGCCATTAATGCTGACTGGATTTTTAAAATAGGATTCTGATCAATGGGAATCACTGGCAGGATGTTTGTAAATGTTTTTCAACAGAGTGTCCGCATAATGTTGTGGACAAAAATACCCTTGCACGACATCTGCACCTCAGATTATATTGAAATTATTCCTGCAGCTCAACTCTAGTGAGCTACCCCAGAAGGAAAAATGTACTGTTGAACATTGATATTGGAATGATTCAGTGTAAGCAGTGAATATATTTTTATTTGATTTTGTTAATACTGTATTGCAATAAAAAATGTATTTGTTTGTGTGCTGGTGGTCATAACAGCAAATCAATATTATTTGGTTTGCAACAGAAACAGCAGATTGCAAACCAGTGGTGTTTTTCACTAAGTCAGTAGTTTAAAAGATGAGATTCATTTTGAAAATGCCTTAAGATTGCAGAGCCAATTGGATGAGTTTTGGGACTAAATATTCCATTATGAAGTTCCATTTATACCACAGAGCAATTTTTGATAGGAGTTCCACAAATTAATTTTCTATTTTATAGTGTGTAATTGCTTCATGAATAGGAAAAGAAGAGAGAAATAAAGGCCATAAATACTGGCCCTTACCAGTCTGACAGCCTTCCACTCTTAACTGTGTTTAGATTTTAAAAATGCTATGCTTTATCTTTGTAGGATTAAAATTATTTCATAGATCAAAAGTGAAGGCATGCACCAGTAATCATTTTTTTCCCCCCATGAACAGCTATGAAGTGAATGACCAATTTTATTTGGGGTTGTTGGCCAAGAGTACTAGAAGAAATTCCTTTCTCTTTTTGATGAATGGCATGGAATAATAACAATCACCTGACCAAGCAGACAGGACCTTGGTTTGTCTTTTCTTGAAGGACAATAGCTTTGACAATGCAGCTGTCTTACCAGCGCTACATTTGAATGTCATCCCAAAGTGGGCTTTAAACCCATAGCCTTCTGAACCCAAGGCAAGGGTGCTAAAAACTGAGTGAAGCTGAATTTGCTCTTATAAATTAACTATTAGCCCAAGGGATGAACTGGAAATGTTCTTCATGTGCCAGATCTGGTCTGTTGGACTAAGGTAAACATTTTTGCAATATGCTAGAAGAGTTTCCTGAATGGTGAAGAGGGCAGAAAACAAATCGCCTGTCTTTGATGTGTGAAAATTGGATTTTTGCTGATACTGAATTTAAGTGCCTTGATTTCCTTGGTGATTTATAAATTGTTATGTGCATTTAGTTTCCCTGTGATTTCTGTTGCTGCTATTGATGCCACCTTGGAAAATATAAGTCATTTATCTAAAAGAATTATGAGTGAAGAATTCTATTATGCTAGCTTTGAATTTTATTCTAATAATATGAGGGACTATCATACAAGAACCTCATGGCAATACTATTAATGGCCAGCCTAGTGTTTATCTGTGCAATAAAACTGACTGCTTGTAACTATATAAGTTTTTTTTAAAAAATCCCACTTAAGATCTTTATACCTGGATAGATGGAGATACCTTTCAGGGTGTTTAATTATTCAGTGTGATTACTGTTGCTGTGCAGAATTTCTGATCAGTTCGTGTTGTAACACTAAACAACCATTTTGTGGGGAAAATACTTTTCCTACTTCCAAAGAATACTGCAGTTTCTCACACATCTTTGATTTTCAGATTGGTTGCCCCTGTCCTGATTAAAATTAAATATTTACATTTTAAGTTCTGGCCACCAGAACTGGATTTGAAAAAAAATGCGTAAGATGATTTTGCAACCACTATGTTCTGCCTCAGTGCTCATTGTTGCTAGAGATATTTTGCCCCAGTGAATGGTTCTAAATCCTACAAGTTTACTCCCGATAATTTAATCACAAAACTTAAGAGGATTATAATTACTTACCTTTATGTTCCAAAATGTTTTCCCCTTCTTAGTTCTAACATTTTATAGACAAGAATATCTTCAAATAACTTCTTCTTCCACCACCCTTTCTGAATGAAGCTTGTCATACTTCCAGATCTATTGCAGTATGTATATGGGAGGGTTGTAAAGTAATTTCACTTGATTTGATATGGTGCCTCATCATGTTGTTGAGACGTCTCAAAGCGCTTCACAGAATATATTGTAAAGTGGATTTTGTGGGTAAACATGACACCAATTGCACACAGCAGTTAATAGACTAATAGACCAGATCTATCCATCTCTAACCCATGCGAGTTCCTCCTGATATACATTTCTTACTAGCTTTTACAGCAAAATTCAATGTCTCTATCCATCAGATCCTTCAGGGCTATATTTTGGTCCAGTTCAATAGCCTTGGTTTTAAATTACTTTCAAGGACATCCTCAACCTGATTATATAAGCTTATTCTGGTGTGTGGCACAAGAGAGACGGTGATGAAATGCTCTGACAACTAAAGCGGTCAATCTAAGTGTAATCCATCACTTTATGTTGTCGGGGTTCATTATAGAACAGAGACAAGTTTGTGAAACTTGGAAAATAAATTGTGGCATCTATCGTGTTATATTTGATTACACGTTCATATTAAATCTATTCCTGATGACACTCTGGCTATAGAATATGCAAATTAATATTTGTCGTCATTCATTATAATAATGTTTTGATATAATAAATTCTCAAGTGTTTTTAAATAATTCTGTCCAGTTAGTAAAACAAAATCTTTCTATTAGGTTTATTCTAAAATATTAGTCCTCAATACCATGTTTGAAATTAGCTCCTAAGAGTATAGAGCAGGTGGATAAAATAATTTTAGGGTGGATGTTAATTTTTGGTTTTGGTGTATTGCTAATTTGTAAAATAAAGTAAACCCAAAATTTTAACATGCTCTGAACAATTCACTAAGATTTGCAGCAGAGCAATCTTTTACAAACTGCTTGGAAGCTCGCAATGTAGCAATATGTATTTACATTTCATTAGCTTTGGTCATAAATGGTGTGGTACAAAATTATTTTTTACTTGATTCATATTCAATACATTTAAATGATGGTTTCAATGGAGAGTTTGCTTCAAAAACATAGCAGTGCAGTGACATGTAGTTTAAGATGTGGGCTAGTCCACATCTGCCTTACAGTAAGATGGAGGGGGAAATGAAACACCATTGCCAGAGGCAATAAACTGCTTTACCTTCCCCTGACTCCTGAGAAGAAGGTGATATAGAATTACATCAACTGTTACAGCACAGAAATGGGACATTCAGTGTAGACATGTATACTCCACATGTGCTTCCACTCCTAATCCCCTCTCACATACCCTTCCATTCCTTTCTTCCTTGTGTATGCAAGAGTAGGAATAAGCATGAAGTGGGTGGGAAAGTCATTTGGTTCATAAAACCCAGCTGCCTGAAATTAATTAAGTGATATTCCATTACATTCGTATACCCCATCTCTTCAACATTTAAAGCCTGTCCAAGTGTCCTCTCTGAGTGATGTCTTCACTTTCAATTAAATTCTAAATGAATATTAATCATTGATATTAAATACTTGGATATCTATTATGTACATCTAGTAGTCTTGTGAAGATATATTTCCATCAACCAAATCTCATAGTATTCTGAAGCCCCCCTATTCCCAGCCCCCCCAACAAATTAGACCCCTAATATCTAGAATCATTATTGATGCTGTTCTCTGAACCTATTTCAATTTTAAAATGTCAGAGTTTCTGAATGTGGTTTTATCAATGATCTGTGCAAGAACATTGAGATAGTCTCAAGTTTTTAGTTAAATTTGTTGATAACATTTGTTGATAACATTGGTAAATGATTATTGTGTCTGCATGAAGATGAGATAAATCTGGGATCCCTCCCCTAGTCTTCAAGGATGATGGGAAATTGATGAACATGTAAGAAGATTAGTTAGAAATGCTGCATCCTTTCCCCTGTCTCGTTGCTGATAAAGAAAGGAGGAACGGGAAATGTTAAAAACACTTCAAAAGTGAAAAAAGAATAAGCACATGTGAAAGGAGTGATCTGATTGTTTGCGGAGAGACAGATGAAACTACTTTAGTTGTAAACACAGGAGTAAATATAGAGAAACGTACTTAAGTAGATCAGATCATTTTCTTCTCTTCCACCCTTACCCCCCCCCCCCCACTCAGTTTGAACGGCATGACCCAGTGGATGGACGAATCACAGAGCGTCAGTTTGGCAGTATGCTATTAGCGTACAGTGGTGTCCAATCCAGGAAACTCACTGTGATGCTGAAAAATCTCAAGAAACAATTCAAAGATGCAGAGGTAAGAATAAGAGACTTGGGGACTTGGGATTTTGTCTGAACATACTGTAGTATTTTTGAGTGTTGAATAATCATTGAATTGAAGTGCTAACATTTGAAGAGGCCATTCAGCCCATTAGTATCATAGAATTAGAAATTTACAGCGCAGAAGGGGTGATTCGACCCATGGAGTCTGCACCATCTCTCAGAGCATCTGTGCGAGGTGAATCCCCACTGCTTTATCCTCTCCCCATTCCCCTTCAAGCCTCTAAGTAAAACTTTTTTTCTTCTGCCAATTCTTATGTAATGATTTGATGTGATAAAAATTTACAGATTAAAATGCTTACAGAATTATAAACATCAGTTTATAATTCTTTAGATTTCTGCTACTTTGTAACCATAAGTGGATTGTTTTCTTTTGAGTTTGGGGAGTGTTTTTTACACAAAATATGACTTTCTATTTGTCAAACCAATTGATGGACATGCGCAGGATAGTGAAGGATCATCAGACAAGGACTGTCTACCTTCCTATCACATGTCAAATCTTCGCGATTCCCTCAGGAGCTTTTACTATTCTGAAGCTCAGTTACTTCTGGTGAATCTGTCATCTCGGACATAGCAGACCAAACTACTTTATTCATTGAAGCAGCAGTTATTCTTTGTGCTTACATGTACATTTTATTTCATACAAAATTGAAAGGGATTTTAAGATTTGTGACAATAAATTGTAGGTTTATGGCACTGTTCAGATAATCATGCTTTATTCTAAACCTGAAATGAATTCAAAGGGCCTATAGTTTAATCAATTTTAATCAACATTTAATACGTTCTTGCACCCATCTGCCTGCATCCTAATTTATTAACCAATTCTTCCAAACTGAGACTTCAATCTGACATGTGAATGTAGTGTGCAAGATATTTAGGTTTGAAACAGACATTTTTAAGTAACTGAGTTTTTATAATCATTTCTTAGTCTCAGCTATTCCATTTGTCCTTAAGAAAGGAAATTCAGAGGATGAGTCTACCAAAGACAGAAGTAGGAAAACGTAACTAGAAACGTGTTTCTCACAGCGGAAAAGGGAATCCAAGAATCAGGAAAAAAATAAATAACATTAATGGGAGGGAACTTTAAAAAAAAATATGAACACGTTTAATTCAAACAGGATAACTATGTCTAACATGCCTCAATCAAACTTTTCTTCCCTGTGGTTCCTCTACAGAAACTGTTTGATTTCTTTACAGGGTGTCACTTTTCGTGATGTGGAAAGTTTTTTCACTTTTCTGAAGAACATCAATGATGTGGACACAGCTTTAAGTTTCTACCACATGGCAGGAGCCTCCATTGATAAAGGTACAGTTCATTGAAAAATTATAGTCGGACTCAGAAAGGAAATAAGATACTTAAAATGTTGATTATAGCTGAGATTGAAAGACGTGTTTTCTTAGAGGTGAGAGAGGTAGAAAGGCAAAATAGTTTTGGAAGAAAGTTTCAGAGGACTGGAACATAATGACTGAAGGTATGACCACTGATGGTAGAGCAAACAGAATGGGAAGAATAAAACTATTTAAAAAATGATTCAGAGCTGGTTCATGGAGCAATACAAGTCTGCTGCACTTTGAATAAGAATGATTCAGATTAAACAAAGTAACTGCAGTTTCCCATTCTGAATCTCTCTATTGCTGGAAGTAGTTATATCGAATGTGTATAATTCTAGTTTGAAGTCTGAGTCTGCTCACTCATACTGTCATTAAATTGATTATCAGAATCTCCTGTTGGAAGGAGCAATGTGTGCAGCGTTGGACAGACAGGGAATCTTGTTCACGAGCCTAAAGTAAGAAAATAACACTTGTCAAGAATTTGAACTGTTTATTTTACAGCAACTATGAAGCAGGTTGCCAAGACAGTGGCACGAGTAGAACTTTCTGATCATGTCTGTGATGTCGTCTTCGCTTTGTTTGATTGTGATGGTAAGAAAGTTCAATTAATTTCTGATATATAAAAAAAACTCTGCCCCTCCCTTGCCCTTAGTTGCTTTTGTCTCTTTTTCCCCTCCAAGAGGCAAACTTAAGTGGCATATTCTTAAGCCTCTGAGGTGACTGCGCTTGAATTCGAAGCTTTGAATTGGAAAATAGCATAGTAGAGTTCACATGTAACCACAAGCTCTTTGTAAGTTCCTCTTCCATTGGATGAGCTGAAATTGGAGCTCAACATTAGGGAAAAGGCGCTGCTGTACCGTACACCAGCGAGAGGAGTGATGAAGAGAGAACATGGATGTTAAAAACAATGTATTTTTATACTCATGCAACTGCTGTTCATATCATGAAAAGTTTTAATGTACTAGCTATTCGGCTAGCAATTTTACTTGTTAAAATTATAAATTTATATATGATATATACAAATGTTTTTACCATCAAAATCAAGAAATCCTCAGGTCTCCCTCTGTTCTTCTCAGTACTATTGCATTCTCGATCGAAGGTAATTTTTTAAATTTATGGTTTTCATTTCAGGAACTACCAAGCTAGTTGTGGAAGGCTCACAAATTGATTTCTGTACTCCATGCTCCAAATGTTAATTAGTAATGAATGTCTTAAGAGATTTGCTGTTGCAGTAGTGAATTGAAAAAAAGTGTTTTGTTCACCTCTCTTTGCTGATGCTATTTTTAAAGGTATAATAGCTCGGGGGAGGTAGAAGAAACAACAACAATTTCTAAGTGAAAGATTTATTTATACATATATAATATAAAATAGTCAAAGCTTTGGGGTAGCATGTTGCAAAGCTGTAGAATAGCCTTGAGATTCTGATGTCTTTATAAAGTTTGATCTCTGTGCTTGACACCCCAGGTTTGAACACCTTTTAACAATCTCTAATGCCCTTATTCTGCAATAATAGCTCGACAGCTCTGTGTAGTTTCATGTTGTGTTAAATATCGTTATGTACCCTGATCAACTGTAGAGATTCAAGAGACTATTAACATCATTAAGTACAAAGGCATTGCAGTATTAAGGGATTATTTGTGCTTGATTTACAGTATTGCTTAACTCACTTGACAAGTGAAAGGAATGTTGAACAATAAGCCCTGTTCTATGTAATCAAAATTTGTAATCTAATGAAAACCATCACTGTAAGTTCCTGATTTAAATGAAACTGCTGGCACCAAAACCATTAGCTATCAGAATTATTATTCAAGTCTCTTAATAGTGAAAGATAGTAAAGTCATTTTATTTTGCAAGACAGAATTTAAGTGTCTGAAAATGATGACGGTCAAGGAAATTATCTCAGCAGCAACCTATTTAACATTTAGCTGAGCCAGCTGAGAATTGTGCAACTGATTTCCTTAGCATTCTTTCTTTTGTATCAATGAGGAAGCCCTAAAAGCTCACAAGTCAATGTAAACTTTGAGCAGAGGTCTTAATGTAAATAAATTGTGATTAACTAGCTGTACCCGTTGCAGCTACGCTTGCAACCAAAGGATCCAATATGAAATGTAGATTTCATTGTTACCCGCCATAAACGCTGTATGTACACATTAAGCAAAACTGCCATACGTGTAACTATAAGAGACCCGCCCCACCCCAAAAAAAATGCCCATGACACTCCCCCATGCAAGACCTTTCCGATGAGATATCAATCATGTCTCTACTTCAATCGGTTATTGTGTTATTGGCACACAGACAGACATTTAGTTTTCATTAGTATACTTAGATTATTATATGGAATTCTATAAATAAGGGGAGGGAGAGTGGGAAGGCTAAACCCCAGCCCCGGGTGAGGTCCCAAATCGAGCCCCAGGTTTCACCTTCCCCGGCTAGTCGCGGAATCCGGAAACCCCACGGCCTTACCGAGCCAACGATCATCCACCACTGGCCCAACTCCAACATGGCGCCACCCACCCTGGGCCGCGCAGGAGCAGAAGGTATAGCAGCCAAACAGCTGCCGTTCAACGCCGCTTGAGGCAACTTCCACCTCACCACCGCCGTCTTGTTCCTGCCGCTTCACTTTGTCTCAGTGCATGCATGCTGCATGCCACAGCGCCAGTGGGAGTCAATACGGCCACCAAGTGTAACTGCATTGTACATGTAACTGCCAAACGTGTGATGAGCTTGTTTAGATCGTAGCTTATCAACGAGTCCTGTAGCTCAGTGGTTAGAGCACTAGCTTTGCAAGCGAGAGACCTGAGTTCAATTCCAGGCAGGGCGAAACCTTGGGCAAGTTTCCTTACTCCACACAGAGCCTAATAATAATCCCTCCAAAAACAAAAATAAATTGGTCATTTTCAATCTACGACTGTTTGTGGGACATTGCTGTGCGCAATTGGCTGCCGCGTTCGCCCACAAACATACAGTCAATTCACTTTACAGTGTGTCTGTGAAGCGCCTTGGGACGTCCTCCCAACGTGAAAAGCGCAATATCAAATGCAAGGATTATTATTATTAACAATAGGAGATCCCCGAAAACAAATAAGCCCATGACACTCCCCCATACAAGACCTTTTAGATGAGGTATAAATTATGTCTCTACGTCAATTGGTTATTGAGTTCTTAGCAGACACACAGGTACACAGACATTATGTCTTTATTAGCATAGATAATACTTGTATTTGATATAGCGGCTTTCAAATCAGGAGAATATCTCAAAGCGCTTTACAGGATTTTTACTGTAAAGCGTATTGACTTGTGTATTTTGTAGGAAATATGGCAGCCAATTTATGCAGAGCAATGTCCTACAAACCGCTATAAAGTGAAAGATTAATTTTCATTTGGGGAATTGTTGGCCAGGATAATTCATTTGTACAGCAAAGAATATCATGTAAATTGCATGGAAACTGTAAGAATGAAAAGATCTCTGAGTTTTAATTGTTAATTTTTGCAGAATTTTAGTACATTTGTCTGTTTGAACCCCTTACGTCTAGCAATTTCAACCTTGCCAAATGATTGATTTGAGCACATTAACAGTCTGGGCACAGTGCTATGGTCATTCATTGACACTGACATGAGTTTTATTGGTGATAGACTGTCTCAATGCTCTACAATGAATGACTTCAGTGGTAGAATATCCTCTTGTCTCCCTGTCCTATTTCCAAGATGGAGAATTACAGTATTTGAAAATCGTACCAAGCCCAATTCCCTTAAAGTCAGCTGTCCAAACTTCAGTTCGTCTATTCACCCTTTCGTAAATTGAAAAGCATAAAGGTCTGTCCACTAATTGGCAATATCCTGACATTGATGTTGTTTTGTACTAGAGATACTGATTTGACAATAGTACCCAGTTCAGAGTGTTGTGACCTCAACGAATCCTGGCTTTTCACTGGTCTGTACTGGTGCAAATTGCTTTCTTGGTGAAACCACATCTTACATATCACACCTCCTATACATGATATTGGAAATTGCATACACTAAATGTTTCTTGGATCATTTTAAGTTAATTCTGGTCATCGATAAGCAAAGCATTGTGTTCCCATCACACAACCTCAGGATAAATAAGCCAGCTTCACAATTTATTCAAATAGTATTATTAAAGATGATCTGCAATTCTCTTACAGGAAATGGAGAACTAAGCAACAAGGAGTTTATTTCAATCATGAAGCAACGGTTGATGCGTGGCCTGGAGAAACCCAAAGACATGGGCTTTACCCGCCTAATGCGTGCAATGTGGAAATGTGCACAGGAAACCGCATGGGACTTGCCCAAGTTATCCAAGTAAAAAGAGGTGGAAATAGCCCAATTGCACATTTCAGATTCGAGCTGCTTCATCACAATCTTCTAATAATTGTGAAAAGGACTGTACTGGGTCAGACTAACTGCTGTCTTAGCTCATGGGATGTTTGTGAAGGGGAGAGAATTTTTTTTTCTATTTATGTTATAATGATTATGTATCTTAACACTGCGATTAGTGCAAGAAAATGTTTGCATGTTTGATAATGTAACTACCTTTGTATGCTATAAACATTGCTCATCGAGTTTTAAAAGTGGATTCAACTGATTGTTACGGTTGATGAAATGAAAAAGTTCATCATATAGCCGTTATGTTGTTCAGTCATAAACACAACTGTTTAATGTAAACCTCAGGAATGTATAAACCTGTCTATTTTAGGGTGTAGGATGGGTTGCAGAGAGTCTCAAAACATCTGCCTAATTAAAGTGAATGTGATGGCAATTTATAGGTGACAGTGAGTTCAGTGTAGATTTAAGGGAGAATGTTTGTAAAGCACTGTGTCCATTCTACTTGGAGGGAGTACACTGATACAGAGTGTTTATTTACACTTATAATCAATACACAGTGTGTGCAATGAGATTAGGTTCAAGTTTTGCTTATAGCAACCCACCTCACTTTGCTCACATTATTATTATCACACTTGCTTTCAAATGTGATAATGCAACTTTGAATGAAAATTACTTCCTGTTGCATCCACTTCCTCTTCAGGTTTTTGGTACTTGCCCCAGTAATCTTCCATTTTGAACTTGATTTTATTTTAAGTTGTTTTGCTTTGAGGACATTGATGTGAAAAAATGTTTTTTTGAGACCATGTATTTCAGAAGCTGAAATTTTCCCAATTTTGGTTCAGTTTAATGCTGATTACAGAGTTAAAAGTTTGTTTGTCATTGTTGTTTAGGAACCATCTCCAAATTCTTACTGTTGCCCCTAAATGTACAGAATGGAGTATATGTACCTGATGTGTTTGTAATATCTACACCTCTTTTCTGCTCCTCGGCCTGAAATCACCTAATCACACAAATGAGTGATACAAACAGAACCCAAAGCGACAGGAATTGAAAGTTTGGAGGTGAGATCTTTTGAGACGATCTTTTAGGACGAGTGAAATTGCCAGCCAGGGAATAAAATTTGAAATAAATGGTATCTCTTTTGTGTGCTGTATCTATTTTTATCATATTTTACCCTGTATATATTACCACTTCATCTGCCATCATTTTATAAAACCTTATTGGTCACATACTGATTCTGTGAAATTTGGGTACTTTCCATAGTACTGAACTTTTTTTTCCATATGTGTTAATGGTTCATTTAAATATTGTTTATAAGCCAGTATTTTCTGACACTTGGATACTGAATGCTATGAGATTGAAGTTCGACAAGAAAGCATCACACACATTCTGGCATTTAAACTTTATTCAGTCGGGAATCCTTGGTATGGTAGTATAAGCTCAGAATCGTCACTGATAATCCAGGGCAGCAATGAGGGAGCACTGCATTGCTGGAGGTGCTATCTCAGTCCTAATAAGACACTAAACCAAGGTTTCTTCCATCTGTTCTGGCGGTTCAGGTGGTCGTTCAAGATCTCTTCTCCAGATGACTTCACTAATATTCCTCCATCATCCAGACAAAGGTTATGAAAATCAACACAATGTTTTGGTCATTCATTTAATTCCTGTTTTTAGGATGCTAATTCGGCTGTAATGTTTGCTTCCACAGCAAGTAGCCGCACTCAACTCAGCGTGTGAAGCGCTATGAGGTGTTTTGACATGAAGTGCATATCAAATGCATATATTTATTTGTTACAAAAGCCTATTATTCAGTTAGTAATGCACACGACAGACCAACGATGGTTAGTTTTGCTGAAATTAATTATATCTGTTTTGTTCTCCAAAATCCTATGTTGACAAAGTGGTCGTGGATGTGACTCTCGCCTCTTCCAAGGCATGTCTCAAAACTTAACACACTTTCAGTCATCTACCTTCCCCTAGGCCACCATGCGCAACTCGGGTGCACGTTCAGCACTGAATGCGCTTTTGGAATGTCTTCCTGATGTGAAAAGCGCTAATTTAAATATAAATTGTATTCATAATGCTAAATATTATCAAATAGCGTTTCTTAACTCTGTTTCTGGGCTTGTCATTAAGAGTAGGAATTAGGCTCAAGATAATCAAAAGAAAGTTTAAACTGCTGTGTTTTTTTTCTGGTTGAAGCACCAGATGTAGGTACTATATAAACCGCTGTAGTCTATAAAAGGGAATAATAATTATAATGTACTTGCTGTTTTTAAGTGTTTTTGGTCTCCTGTGCAGACTTCAGCACTTCATGCAAAGGAAAAGTTTAGTGAGGCACAGGCCTCTTAGCATGAGGTAAGCCAGATTTCTTCTCACCTCAATCAAAATGACAGAGCAGGAGTAAATCTGCAACTGTTAAATTTTCACTTCGTTAAATGCTTGAAGGGTGTAAAATATTGCAAATTCATTAGCACAGTATTCTTGATTGCTGTAGATGTGCAGACACAATAAGAATGGCTTTGATTTTCATTAGCTGCTGTAAAAATCAGCATTTGTAAAAGTAAGATACCTTACTAATCCAATCGATAATTATTGAGCCAACAGGCCCAGCTGAATAAACAACCAGTCGTGACAAGTGAGCTAAACACGGAGCCCAAGTAGATTTTTCTCCCTTTTCCCCCAATATCATTGAGGAAAGGTTGACCCCTATACAAACAAATAACAAATTGCATTTATATAGCATCTTTGACATTAGGAGGAAATCCCAATGCGCTGGACAATCAAGGGTTTGCACTGGAGCTGGGGGTTAGATTCTGCATGAGGGTGGGTGGGGGGGACACATAAATGACTTATTCTACAGAAGTCAATCAGCTGTTACGGATGGACTGAATTCAAAGATTATAGTTTATAGTGTGAAAGCGATTGGAGGTATTTTTATTGCAGCTTTAATGACATAGTAAATTTTAGTTTCCGCAGTGAAGAATGTAAGAGGTGAAAAGCAATTACTGAGACAAACTCATATTTTAATAAAGAATAAATGCCTTGCAGAATCCTCACTGATCTAATTCCTGATTTGCTCCAACAGGGTGAATACTGAACAACATCAAGATTAATCAATCTGTAAGTACATTTATTTTTATTATGTCTACAAGTAAATTAAAATACGCTAGTGAAAGTCATACCTCATTAGTGAACAATGCTGCCAATTCCTCACCATACCCTGGTACATCAGCCACCTCTGCTCCCTCAAGGCACAGATGTGTGCCACCGAATGCACTTTAATTTAATGGTCCATCGGCAGATCTGGCTGGACCACATCAAAACTTATCTCTCTGCCCTCGCCTCCGCTAAATCATCGTTCTATTCACAAATCAAAATTTAAGATCTTACCTTGTGTTACTGATTAACATCCACTCCAGGCTATCTTCTATCTTTTTTCTTCTATCTGTCTTCTTTCTTATATATAACTACTAATAAAACGACAATGTCTGTCTGTCTGTCTGCACTTCAAGAAGGATCTCACTAACCAATTGATGTAGGGACATGATTTATACCTCATTGGAACAGTCTTGCATCTGCGAGTGACATGGACATATTTGTTTTCAGGTACCTCCTATTGTTCATGAATTATGACCTAAAATGTATTTCAGTTTTTTGCTGCAGTTACATCTGGTGGCCACCGAATCAAAGCGGAACTGTGGCATTGTGCGTCAGAGAGCAAGTATGTACGTACGCACGGCAGGAGTCCTCCCAGATGAGTATAGATAAAGATGAAATGTCTGTCTGTGTGTCAATATACATTCCATTTTGGATCCTTTGGTTGCAAGCGAAGCTAATCTAACAGATACATTTTTTCTCTCCTACATTTGGCTGCATAAAATTCAGCAAATTGAGTGTAGAAGTGGTCTGAGATTATTTGTTGAGCAATGATTTTTAGTCCCTAATATGAACATTTTGTTTTGTGTTGTGAAACGGAGGGGTTCCGGAGTTTCCTGCAACTGGTCCAATAATCTCTGGTCCTAATTTAGAAAATGTTTTAGGAGCTGTGTAAAATTGTTCAAATTTCTTTTTTATTATACATCCTGAGTTTATTTCCACCTGGATACAATGTTCAATTACTCTAATCTTATATCAAAGCAACATTTTCTGACATTTTATGTTGCTTTGAACCCCCTCCCCTTTATCTAAAATGCTGAACTGTTGCACCAGATTACACATTGCTGTGCCATCAGTAAAGTTCTGGTTAATAAAATTAAAGTGCTTATTTCAATGAAAGGGATTAATTCAGCCAATGATTCACTTTACGTTGTACTGAGAGCAGCATTGGCTGAGGCCTGTGTGACAATTGATCGTCCATCTTCTCCCTTTGTTTTTTTTTAAAAAAGTAATAGTTTGGGTGGGGGAGAGAAGTGAGAGCTTTGAAAGCGTATTTTAAAAGGAATGTGATGTTGATCTGTTACAAGATACAAAATTCTTTTGTGAATTCCTGTGTTTCATAATTTCAAGTGGGAGTGAAAGTTGGTTACTGAATCATCCCGAGCTACAGTTACATGAGCTCCCAGCTGCTAATTCAGGAACAGTGGTGACAGATACAAAGGAACAGGTGACATGCTTTGCTTCCTCAAATAGTAACTAGTCTGTGACTTGGGATGATCTGAAGAGGGATAGAAATAAAATGCTAGCAACTTCAGTTTTCAATCATCATGTGATTTCACAGGGATATTATTCTGCCTTACTTTTAAAGTTAAACCAAACTTTTAAATGAAAATTATCTATTCAAATGGCTCAGCTGGCAACACTCTGATTTTAGTTGAAAAGATTGTGGGTTTCGCTGCACTCCAGTGCAGTGCTGAGGGATGTTTTATTGTTGGAGGTAGCAACAGCAACAAAATTACATTTGTATAGCACCTTTCATGTCGAGAGGATGTCCCAAGGCGTTGGACAATCAGTGTTTCAGACCCGATCGAGGCCAGGATTGAGGCTGGTGGAGGGCAAGGGTGGAAGGAGGGTGATCGAAGGCACAGTTGAAGAGGAGGGTCTTGAGACAGGTCTTGAAGGAGGCAAGGGAGGGAGCGAGGCAGAGGAACTGCGGCATGGAGTTGCAGAGGGTGGTGGAAGAGTGGTTGAAGGCCCCCCGCCAATGGTGGGGTGGGCGAGGCGGGGGTCGTGAAGCAGGCCGGAGCCCACTGAGCGGAGGGAGCGGGCAGGTTGTAAGGGGGTAGGAGGTTGCAGCGGTAAGGGGGAGCAAGGCCATGGAAGGCTTTGAAGATGAGGACCAGGATCTTGGACTGCATCCTCTCTGTGATGGGAAGCCAGTGAAGTCGGCTGAGGATGGGGGTGATAGGGTCACAGAGCCTGGTACAGGAGAGGACATGGCCTGCAGAGTTCTGGATGATCTGCAACCTATGAAGGGAAGAGTTAACATCCTTCAGATGAAATAAGCTTCTGTTTATCTGTTCTGGAGCTGCATAATCCAATGCTATTCTCTTCAGCCGTGCCTCCAGCTCTCCTCTCGACTCTCTACCCCCTCCTCGCTCCCTCCCTTCCCTCCCCTCACTCTGACCATTTTCCCCCTGCTCGGGTCCCGACCCAACTGTCCAGCGCCTTGGGACATCCTCCCAATGTGAAAGACGCTCTATAAATGCAATCTTGTTGTTATTAACAGAAACAAAAGAGTATTCCTCCTTTCAGTTTTATTAATTTGAACTAGTCTTTCAATCTTATCAAAAAAAAGTTTAATTGGTCATTCATTGCATTGCTACTTGTAGGAAATTGGGATACAGATTAACTGCCATGTTTTCCAGCAGTAAAATATACGAAATATACTGTGTTTGCCTACATAGTCCCCACACTCCAAAGTAATTTGTTTGAAGCACTTTGAGACGTTTGAACATCTTTCGAGTTGTACTAATCCGGTGCAAAGACAGTATTTATCTTTATTATGTAAATTGCAAGAATATAACTACATATATGGGTGGCAGCAGTACTATAAATAATAGATTGTTCACACATCAAATGTGTTAGTGACCGTGTAATCCTCCTTTTAAAACAGTACAGCTAATTCAAGTCATGCCATCAAACAGAAACACTGACTGGAAGCCAGGCTCTTCATACAGAGAGATGGGGAACACATGAAAGAAAGTTGCCCCGAGATTCTCTTATGCTCATATACAAATGTAGTTCATAATGAGCAGCTCGAACGTAAAACTGGACAGAGCAAGAGAGCACATCATCTTCTAACTACCCTTGACATTGCGTAATGGTGTGTATCGTGAGCGGAGGGGGAAATAAAATTACAAAAGCATTGCAAGTAGGACAAAGACTAATCGAAACTGAGAGTAAATACTGTTTTAAGGAGGAATGACTTTGGGTCTTGCCAGATGTTTTTTCCGGTCTTGTACAATTCTATTACTATTAAGCAAAATAAATATAGTATGTCATTTTCTTCCTCACAAGTATTTCCAAGGAAATTAAGTGAAATTATTTAATTATTTATTTTGGGGGTCTGACACATACAGAAAACCATCACCATGCTTAAGAGTATCCAAAGTGTGAGATTTCCATGCATCCCACCTAAAGATGAAAATCTCAGAAATAGATTGTTGGAATGGAATACGCACTCTCTCCCTGGAGGGATGCATCCTGCTTACCTAATTCCGGAAAATATTAGATAAAATGTCAATGCTAATATGAATAAGGTGCAAAGTCTTGATATTGACCAAAGTGAGAGTCTGCCATCTACTGTCTGAGCACAAGAGTTGCCAGGGGAATGAGCGACTGCAGTTCCACTGAGGTCAGCATCTCATTAACCTCGTCTGTAGGAATGCAGCAAATGCAGGAACAAGAAAATCTCTATCTAAATAGGATAGATTACTATTATAACTGAACAACATTGGAAAATTAATTGGGTAGCTGTAAATGAAGACTAACTTTTACAGAACATTGTAAAGAATTGCTTAAATGTTTCAAACAGTGTTACTTTAGAAGAACACAAAATTACATTTCTATAGTGCCTTTCACGTCGGGAGGATGTCCCAATGTAAATAGTGAACCGAAAAGAAAATTATCAGATGGCAAATTGTGAATTTGGACTTGCTTGCATTAAATGACTTCGGTTATAGTAGTATCTTAAACATTTTCTTCATGAATACCTAACACAGTAAACAGAAGTTCTTTGTTAATTCACTTTCAAAATGTTGAGAAGATTTTAGAAAATTGATATCATGGGTTCAGACAGGATATTTGCTCCGAATGAAAGCCTGCTTTGTATTTATGTGTGTGATTTCCCATATGGCAGTGTTCCCAGTTTCTGTGAAAGGCTGAATGCTTTTCCACAAGTGAAGAATAAGTCACAAAGTGGTATTAGTATAAGACAGCAAAAACAAACGAGGAAAATATTATGTGCCAATGGCAGATGCATTTGTGTAATTGTAAAATACAGAAAGCAATTGTATTCTGTACTGAATAGTGCTATGAATATAGAAATGCGGTAAATGGAAGCAAGAGAAATGGAAGGCGATGGAAACAGCAATGAAAATGAGTTGTGCAGGAGCATAAACACTTTTTCTGTTTTATGTGGGGGCAGAACCCATTTTAGCCGCAATTTTATGACTACCATCTGGTATAAATTGATATTGTTGGCAAGATTTGCAAAGTATCACACACCTTTTCTAATTGGTAAAAAATTTTTACTTTTGAATTTATTGCTGGCTTAAATTGCTTTTTGGCCTTCAAAGAGTCTGATTGGTAAGAACTTCATAACAGAGAAATGTTCTTACAAGTGTGATTTAGTATAACAAGAAAGAAAACATGTGTCATTTCGTAATTTTTCAGGCTCAAAAGGCAGTGCTGACATTTTATCATGTTTCCAGTACCATCTCATTCCAATTCTCAATTATTCATAGTACTGCTGCCACCCAGTGCATGCCCAGTGCACCATTTACTCTTCAGTACATTTTCCTGGAGAATCCAGTGTGTTCCTTTTCTCTGCAGATACTTTATCTTGGAGTCTTGAATTGAATTCTCTGTCAAATATGTCTGTCACTTCTTACAGGTTGTTGAAAGCAATTCATTACTTTAATCACATCTCCTACAGTGAATTGTTTGTTGCCAATCAGGGAACATTGTGTTTCGAGAGCTAACTGGAGCTAAAATTCAATTATGTGAAAAAAGATTCCTTCTGAATGCGTGTCACTGCTGAAGATGCTACTTGGAGGCTTGATTTATGGGCTTTGCTGGCAGAGATTAATTTGTTGTCTTGTAGAATAACTATCAAAGTACCAAGTTGATACACTCTGTTTTCTGTGCAACAAAACAATGGCTTCGCCTGAAGTGATAAAGATTGTTTCGGTACATGCCTCATTATACATCTCCATTACAACTCAAAGGAAATTAAAAGTTACGTAGATCTCTTTTGAGATCGATTATCTAAATTCTCAGGGGGGAATTGATTTGAGGTTTGGTAATAAAGGGGTGATGGTCCTAAATAGACATTGTTGCTGGCAGAATTATTATTATCTTGACTGTTGAAAACAATTTGCAGTGTTTGACCCAATTCATCAGGTATTGTATTGTGTGCAAGTCACGGAAGAGAGGGTGGCTGAATTGGATGGAAGCATTATCAGCTGGATTGAACACCTCTCACTCTTAAATCTAAATCAGTAGACCTGAAAAGTATCACTTAATTGATCTATAACATTATTGATGTCTCATACTGAAAATCTATATACAGTAATTTAAGTGGTATCTGTCTCACTGTCGTAGTGTAAAATCTCAGACTCGGAATTTCTTGTGCAGTGATTTTGTGCAACTGAATTGAATCAGGAGATTGGTGGGATTCTTGAGGATAGTATAGAAGGACAAAGGGTGCTGACTCAGTAGCATTGCTCACTTGAGCAACACACTCTCCTGCAGAGTGATGCAATTTGGGACTGGGCCCACAATTCCAAGCATAACCTGACTGGGAGGGATATCATTCCTATTTCATGCCACCCAGTCCATTTCAATAGAATTCTAGATTGAGGGTTGCGGAGGTGGTTGAGAGAGTAAATAGTAAAAAAACTGTTTCCTCTGGAGGGTGGGTTGGTAATAAAGGACACAAATTTAAGATAATTGGCAAAAGAACCAGAGGGGAGAGACGAGGACATTTTTTTCTATCCAGAGAGTGGTTATGATCTGAAAGGTTGTGGAAGCAGATTCAATAGCAGCTTTCAAAAGGGAATTGGATAGACACTTGAAAAGGAAAAATTTGCAGGTAAGAACGGGGGAGTGGGACTAGTTGGATAACTTTCAAAAAGCCAGCACAGGCACGATGGGCTGAATGGCCTCTTTCTGTACTGTAAGATTCTATGATTCAATGATATGGAAAAGAGATCAACAGGTTCCACTACTTTTAGATTACCGTTTGTCTTGACGTTTTTAATTTGGGTAGCCAAATTTGTGAAACAAACATGTTTCCAAAAAGACAACAGAAAAATAAAATAGAGATGAAGATTTATTTTTCAAAAACGATAGAAAGTAATTTGAAGAGATTTAACAACAACTTGCATTTATATAGCGTCCTTCATGTGGGGTAGAGTCCCAGTACGCTAAAGCAGACACTGAGACAAATCTTAATCTGGCCAAAATTGGTGAGTTAAAATTATCCTGTCTATTGGATGTAAAGATTGTAAGGGAAATAAATTGATCTCAAACTGTCTCCACTTCATCACAAATTATCACTAACAGGCAATGGCTGGTGGGAAGTGGAACACTTCATTCTGCTGCAGCAGCATGTTTTCTGCCTGAGGCTCGAGTTAACAAAAGTACTTTGTTGGAGCAGACTAGACAGAGCTGTAATCTGCATCTGCCTCATGTTTTAGCTGAGTTTAACTAGGTCTTTAATGCTAATACTTAATATTAAAAATGAAATCCATTATTCTGCATTGACGTTGCTCAAATGCATGTAAAATTCAAGGGAAAATGAAATGTTAGGAGTGCAAAATCCTGTCAACAGATTAACTTACAATAATTACATTTGGCACAGATATGTTGGGCCAAATGATACTCTACTGTGCAAAAACATTGCATACGTCTATACAGTATTTATTCATTCCTGATGCAAAAAGAAAGCTGTTTCTCAGTCTGGGAGCTTACAAAAATAAAACCACTATCAGAGAGAATAAGAGACTTGCTTCGAGAAGAAAGTCGTACAGTATCATGGTTCCACTGCACACTCTGAAATCCCCAAGGATTATTCCACAATTCCTGACAGTGGCTTTGACTGAAGTGGGTTTCACATCAACTGGCAACTCATATTTGTCAGATTCAGCCAGGCTTGAAATTATCTTAAAAATTATGTAGAAATTGCAGCTCTTTACTGCTAGTTATGTTTGTGCTGTCTCTGTGGTTGAATCTGTTTTTTTTCTCCTCCGCTATCCACTGAAACTGTAGTCAGTGGCATTATGTTAGCTGTCGGCAATGTGATTTCTGTACGTTTAACTGGCTGGATTAATTTACTGATTTTTTAGGTGTATTTTCTCCCTACTCCCTTTTTAATCTTTATCAGCTATGGGTGTTTCTTGGCTGTGAAACCCACTCGCTCGCCTCTATCAATGCCTCTTTGTTGAGGTCTTTGGATGTTTTATATGAGATCTCTTTCAATGGCTGATTCCTCCTCCATTTTCCTGTTCTTTTCCAGTTTAAGCACACGATGCTCACATACCAATGATGTGGTATGCTGATGACATAACTAGAATTTGGAATTCAACAAGTTAGGAATTATGATTGAATTTGAGTCTTATTAAAAAAAGGAAAAATGACAAAATATAATCGACCTGAAACGTTAACGCTCTCCATAGATTCTGCCTGACCCGCTGAGTGTTCCCAGCGACCTTTGTTTTTATTTGAGTTTTATTATGTTGTTCCTCTACATTCTGTATTGTAGCAATTTGGCTGATGTTACAATCTAGTATTGAAGGAACACTGCATTAAGAGTGTCCTGTCTGCCTGTTAGAACATAAGAACGTAAGAATTAGGAGCAGGAGTAGGCCATTCAGCCCCTCTAGCCTGCCCCACCATTCAGTAAGATCATTGCTGACCTATTCTAACTCCATCTACCCGCCTTATCCCCATATCCCTTAATCCCTTTATCCACAAGAAATCTCAATCTCAGTCTTGAATATGTTCAAGGACTGAGCATCTACAGCCCTTTGGGGTAGAGAATTCCATAAATTCACTACCCTCTGAGTGAAGAAGTTTTTCCTGAACTCAGTGCGAACAGGCTTACCCCTAATTTTAAGACTGTGACCCCTGGTTATAGTTTCTCCAACCGGGGGAAAAAGTCTCCTACTATCTATTCTGTCGTGCCCCTTAATAACCTTATAGGTTTCTATAAGATCACCTCTCATTCTTCTATATTCTAAATTGCTCAACCTATTCTCATAATGTTTCTCTCACAAATATACAGTCAATTCACTTTACAGTATATTCTGTGAAGTGCTTTGAGAAGTCTAGAAGACGTGAAAAGCGCTATATCAAATGCAAGGATTATTCTTATTATTTGAAATGATGCCTTTGCATTTTGCCATGCACAGAATTGGCTGCCACATTCACCTACAAATAGTCACTACACTTCACAATAAAATCCTCTGATGCATTTTGAGACATCTCAATGACATTGTATAATGTATAATGCAAGCTACATTGTTTCCTTCCCTTTTTTTGTACCTTCAAACAAACTTTTTGTGACTGTTCTCGTTGCTGTGGATTTTCAAGATACCAGGACACTATCCTCATTCAAATTACACTAGAATACATTAGAATATACAACACAGAACCAGATCATTCGGCCCAAATGGTCTATGCCGGTGTTTATGCTCCACATGAGCGTCCTCCTGCCCTTCCTCAACTAAGCCTTCAAGCACAAATTCACAGGGAAAAAAACAATTGGTCATTTATTTCATTGCTGTTTGTGGGACACTACGGGCAGCACAGATTAGCTTGCATAGTTAACTTCAAAATAACTTGTGTGAAATACTTTTGACACGTAATAATGTAATAATGTGTTAGATTGTGTTTTTTAATACAATACTTTCACAAAAGTATAAAAGGAGAGACTAATGCCACCTTCTGGCCATTAAGCACCTAAGCAAATAAGAATCACACTAAAAATTTTAATTGGGAAGACGCAAAGTGCAGACCCTTGGGATGGTGGGACAACAACAACAAATCACATTTATATAGCGCTTTTCACGTCAGGACGATGTCCAAAAGTGCTGGATTCATGCCCCATTCTTCAAATATGGAGTTCCAAATTCCAATGGAGAGGTAATGGAAAGAGGCCAGGTTCTTGCCCACAGAGAGAGGGAAAATCTGAGAAAATTTAGAAATCATTTGAATTGCTGGGCCAATAAGATATGTAAATATGCTGATTAACAAGTTATTCAATCATCGATTGAATGACTCGGGATTAGAGGAGAAAGGTCTCACAATCTAAATTCTGTAGAGGGCTCTGTGAGGATCAAACAAATCTGTGAAAGAAGTATATGTGGAAAGAAATGTTGGGTTGGAAGTTTGATTTAATATGAGTGCACAGAACAGACATTGTTTCAACAGTAGAGTAAGTGGATTTTGGAGAACTGCGAATGAAATTCAGCACACTCACTAATCTACTGAATGCTTTTTAAGTTAATACATTGGCAGAAAATCTATATCTTAGGTCACTCACTACAAGGAAAGGGTTTTAGAAAATCTGTCTCCGGAGCAACCTTTGTATTTGTGTTTGCCTCATTAGAATTGATGATATTTTCATTGCATCGTGGGAAAATTATAGATATTCCTAAAGTACAAAAACAACTTTGAAAGGCTGCTGTCAATTGCCTGTTCAATGAAGTTTGATATTCTTATCCAAATTGTGTACAGTATTTCATGACAAATATATTTTAGAATTGCCTTTCCATCGATAATAGGTTGTGTTGCTTCAATTCTCTAAGTACAAACTAGCTCCACTTCAACTCTTTATTTTTTATCGTCTCTATTAGTGGATGAATGGGAGAGTGGAAGATCCAATAGTGACATACAGCTGGTTCCAAGAAAGTCAGACATGAAAGACCTATCTATTACGGAACAGGTCTGTGGAAAGTCTAGCTCAAGTGAAGATCAGTTACTAAGAGCAGGCCATGGTCAAGTGAAAAAACGCAAACTGATTTTGTGCAGTTTTGCCATATGGAGTGCTACACAGTACTCTTGAATGGAGAGAGGGAAGGAAACGATGTAGCTCGCATTATACATTATACAATGTCGTTGAGATGTCTCAAAATGCATCAGAGGATTTTACTGTGAAGTGCAGTGACTATGTGTAGGTGAATGTGGCAGCCAATTCTGTGCATGGCAAAATGCAAATGCACCATTTCAAATAATAAGAATAATCCTTGCATTTGATGTAGCGCTCTATCGTGTCTTCGAGACGTCTCAAAGCGCTTCACTGAAAGTATACTACAAAGTTAATCGACTACATTCTGCGGGCGCAACGCGGCAGCCGATTGCGCGCAGCGGCAGCAGCGTCCCGCAAGCGGCCGCGGATTCAGTAGAACAGTTTACGGAATGGATACTTCAAGGAGTGAGCTTAATAAAAAAAATAAAAATTTTCACTGAAAGCAAAGTCGACGCTGAGCTGTGCTCGCACCAAGAGCGCTGCGTTGAGTGCAGGTGCTGTGGAGGGGGTGACGTGTGCCGGGAACAGTCGAGTCCCTTCGGCTGTTTCCGACCTGGGCCGTGACGTCAAGCGAGTGCGACGACAGCGGCGGCTCAGTCCAATCCCGAGATGGAAGGGAACAGGGACGAGGCGGATCG
Organism: Callorhinchus milii; assembly: GCF_018977255.1. Lineage (NCBI taxonomy): Eukaryota > Metazoa > Chordata > Chondrichthyes > Chimaeriformes > Callorhinchidae > Callorhinchus > Callorhinchus milii. Next base: position 15,156,563 of record NW_024704748.1, on the reverse strand, counting down.
CTGTACGGAGATCGGTTTGAACGCCTTGAAACACGGCAAGAGGGAGGAAGCGCTGAAGTTCTTGCGGAAAGCTCAGAAGCTGTTCCCGACGAAAAAGGTTAAAGGTAAGAAGCCTCGCGAACAGGCGCCGGTGTGGGGCTGAGGAGTGATTTCAGGCGAGGCCTGGGATTCAAGAGCGGGGGAGCCGGGGGGCCCGGGGCCCGGTGGTGGGGGGGGTGGGGGTGGCCGGGAGTTGTAGTTGAGCAGAAATGGCGCAGTGTGTTACTGGAGGCTGAGCACACTACAACTCCCAGCGTGCACTGCGCGGCGCCTGGCGAGTTTCTCTTCACTCCCCCTTCCTTCCCTCCCCCACATCCCCTCTTTCTCTCCCCCCTTTCCCTCTCTCCCCACTCCCCCTCCCCGCCCCCCTCATTCTCTCACCCCCCACCCCCGCCACCACCCCCTCGCGCTCTCTCCCCCCCCCCCCCCTCGCCGGCCCCAAATTGTGGTCGGTTTTTTTTAAAAAAAACGATTTTCTGAACCAATTATAAACCGCGGTCTGACCGGGTTTCAGAACGTCACTCGGCTCGGTGTCCATCAGGGTTTCTCATATACACATATATATAGATATAGATATATATATAGATATAATATAATGCCGTATTCCAATGGGTTTATCATCCAGGTGACCACGCGTGTCCCACACAACGTTCCCACCCGATGAGAGAGAAGCTGCAGTGGCAGTGGTGTGTGTGTGTGTTGTGGTGGTGGTGGTGGTGGTGGGCACTTGGTGTTGTGATTCCTCTTTGGTTGATGTGACGGGGAGTTTTGAACTGCGATATTTGTTGTGGTGGGTGGGGGTAGGAGTGGGGGGAGAGGGGGTCAACACCGACCATCAAAGCGCTGTGCTTTGCCGACGGATCGGAGAGATCCATTCGCAACTCTCGAATTTGTGGACAGTTGCATTGCTGGGATGGGTGTCCGAGAATGGGTTTGTGCTGTGAGTGTTGACCTGGGGTACAGCACACATGGCAGAGAGCAGGAAAATGGCAGCTCTGTCTCGCTCGTGATTTGGAGTGCCCAAGGTTACGTCATGTTAACTCACTGCTTTACCTGTGTGTGTTGTGTGGGGGGGAATCCTGGAAAACAGAAATATCTCGAGCAAAACAGAGGGAGAGGGAGGTGTGTGTGTGTGTATGTGTATAGACACATGCAGTTAACTTGTAAACATTTGGATTGTGACCAGGAAGATTGTGCCCCTCTTGAAGAAATCTTTGCTGTACATCATCAGCTCTTCTCTCCTCCCTTCCCCACACACACCATGCATGATTTGTGCATCCAAAAATATAGATATTTTCCATGTCGAATCATTTTTGTTGAGTCCGACTTATTCGCACCATTGGATCTGGAAAATGAGGCTGTCCCATGTATCATCAAACTGTGGTAATGATTGCCAGCTCATTTAAAGACCAAAGTTCGAACTAGACCATTAGTAGATGTGCTAATACACATTTTTCAAATGCCAACACTGGACTAAACCATGTAACTCAGAATTTGTTCTTTGCCAATTATTTCAGTGCGTTGTTTTTCCATTTCTAATATTTAGTTTGTAAACAGTCCTGTTTGTTTTGCTTGTTTATTCGGCCTCCACCCTCTGCCTGCACCCCTGCAATTCGTCTGCCTTGCCCCTTCCCTTGCCTCCTTCAAGACCCTCCTCTTTGACCGTGCCTTCGGTCACCCTCCTTCCCCCCCTTGTCCCCCACCCTCCAGCTCGGGTCGGAAACACTGATTGTCCAGTGCCTTGGAACATCATCCCAATATGAAAGGTGCTATACAAATGTAATTTTGTTGTTTATGTGCGAAAAACCGAGGCCCTCCTGATTGGCTCACGTCAGCGCCTCCGCACCTCAGGCGCTGACACCATCAGCATCCAAGGCTGCACTCTCCACCTCTCAAAGCCAGTCAGGAACCTCGGCGTTTTGTTCGACCCTGAGCTGTCCTTTCTCCCTCACATCCGCACCACAACTGGCACCGCCTTCCATCACCTTCGGAACATCGCCAGACTACGGCACTACCTCACCCCTCACGCTGCTGAAACCCTGGTCCACGCCTTTGTCACCTCAAGGCTGGACTATGGGAACTCTCTCCTCGCCGGCCTTCCCGACACCTCCCTCCACAAGCTGCAGGTCATCCAGAACTCTGCAGCTCGTGTACTGTCCCGCACCAGGCTTCGGGACCACATCACACCCACCCTCGCTCGCCTCCACTGGCTCCCCATCCCCCAGAGGATTGATTTCAAGATCCTCATCCTCACCTACAAGGCCATTCACGGCCTTGCTCCCTCCTACCTCTCCGACCTCCTATCCCCCTACCTACCTGCCCGTACCCTCTGTTCCTCTGGCTCTGGTCTGCTCCACGTCCCCCGCCCCAACCGCCCTACCATCGGTGGCCGGGCCTTCAGCCTCTCAGCCCCCAGGCTCTGGAACTCTATCCCCCAGTGCCTTCGCCGCCTCCTCCCTTTCCTCCTTCAAGGCCGGTCTCAAAACTTTTCTCTTTGACCGTGCCTTCAGCTCCCCTCTCGACTCTCTTCCCCCTCCTCGCTCCCTCCCTTCCCTCCCCTCACCCTGACCATTTCCCCCCTCCTTGCTCCCTCCCTTCCCTCCCCTCACCTGACCATTTCCCCCCTGCTCGGGTCATGACCCAACTGTGCAGCGCCTTGGGACGTCCTCCTGACGTGAAAGGCGCTTTATAAATGGAATCTTGTTGTTGTTGTTATGACATCGGGAGATGAGTTAATTGAGTAAGGTCCATAATGGAGAAATATACAGGGTGACCAAAAAGCTGTAATAACTATATTACCTAAAAAAAACATTGTTTCTTTTAAGACTTATTAAACATTGTCATGGTATCATGACTTTTTGGTCACCCTGTACATGAACGTGATGACTTTTCTCATTGCTTGCTTTTTGATATTGCAAAAACATTATCTGGAAATAACATACAGGGTGCACAAATAGTTTAGTCAAAATAAAAACAAAGTTGATTCAGCTGTGATTCAGGCCTTGTGGTTTTATTGGCAACAACGGAAGTCTCAACATATTTATAATATGTATACAACATAGACAACAAGCAGTTGACTGTTGTTTACATATTTTTTTGTCGGTTTCAAATGGATTAAACCATTTTAGAATTAATAAAATGCGTGGTCATGTGAAGTAGCCTGAAATCAACAAATTATAGCAAAGCAATTTTTTTTAGATATAAACATGCTTAAAGGCTGAATTTATTTTTTGTTAGAGACTCACTCCTCACTGCATAATTACAGATGTTGGGTGCAGAAGTAATTTCTTTCTATAACGATATTAAAAAAAAAGGTAATAACACTGTTTGCTCAATTTAACCTTTGTAAATCACAGACACCAGAAAAAAACGCACATGGATACAGTGGAAGCCACTTAAGCCGGACACATTGCAGGCAGGGCGGAACCTTGGGCAAGTTTCCTTACTCCACACGCCTGATAATAATCTGTCCAAAAACAATAATAAATTGATCATTTTCAATCTACGGCTGTTTATGGGACATTGCTGTGCGCAATTGGCTGCTGCATTCGCCCACAAATATACAGTCAATTCACTTTACAGTGTGTTCTGTGAAGCGCTTTGGGACGTCCTCCCGATGTGAAAAGCGCTATTTCAAATGCAAGGATTATTATTATTATTGTGGGCGGCTGTTTTGTCCTGCTGAAGCGGCTTCCACTGTATGTAATTTACATCAGTGCCTCGTATTGGTAAATTGAGTGGGTTTAGCTCTCTAAAGCCTTAGATTCTGGCAGTCAGCACCAATGATTTCTAAAAATAGGCAAGTGAAGTGTCCTCCTCCTTCAGGGGAGAAATTGCACTTTTTAGAACTGGTAAACGGAAACTGCTTCTGAGTTCTCAGTAGATAGACCTGGAGAAAAGCAAGAGGTGTTTCAGGATGTCAGGCCAAAAGTACAGCTGCAAATCTGTACTCATTTTCATATATTTTAACCAGTCACGGTGGTGGGGAGAAAAACTGCAGTGTAGCACTATCAGCAGCAGCTGATTGGGATTTTTAAAATATGTCATTTTTACATCTAAACCCAATCTGGACAGTCTTTGAGAATTGTTTTATTGGTGAATGACAGGCGATTAGTATCAATGGTTTTCTCTTTTCTCAGAATTGATAGAAACTCTGACCCAGAATGGCCACCCATCGAGTAACTTCAGCCAATCACATGCCACAGATTCATCGGCATGTCACCAAAGAAAAGGAAACCAAGGAAGCAACTCTGGGGGGTCAGAGGCAGCAGGAGAGGCTGCAAAAACCTACACACAGGACCAGGTTGAGGCTGTGAAGAGGTATGAGAAAGGAGGGGAATGGGGCCTAACCGCAATAAGGGGAACAACAAAGTCACATGTCCTTGCTTTGAGAGGAAGGAGATTTGAGAGAAAACACAGGGTGTCTCAGAGAATGACAATGGGATCTAATATGTGGCTTTTTCTAACTGGATTTCTTAATAAAGGAATCACATCAACTCATGTACGAAACTACTACGTCTCTTTGGTCCTCTTGCTTTGCAGTCGGGGCTGTTATTAGCTGTAGGAAGGCTTCATTATGCAGAATAGAGCCACTTTGGGATTAATTTTACTGCTAATATAAACTGCTCAGACTAAAAGCTAATAATGTAAGTTATTACAGATTCTTATGTAAAATGATTCAACACTAACTGATGATGAACATCTGCTGGTTGAAAACTGAAATGTTGCTATGTTTCCTGTCTGTTCAGAATAAAGAAGTGTAAAGATTACTATGAAATCCTAGGGCTGAGTAAGGATACCTCAGAGGATGACTTGAAGAAAGCTTATAGGAAATTGGCTCTAAAGTTTCATCCTGACAAGAACCAGGCCCCAGGTGCCACAGAGGCATTCAAAGGTAGGCACTGAAGCATGTGAATTTCGGACTGGCAATGGTGCTAGAACAATTCTGTTGTATGTTACTAGACAATGGCTTATATAGCTTACTGGATGGTGGATTCCTCCCTATCTCTGTGACCTGTTAACTCTATATAGACCTGTCAAGCGCCTTTGGCCGTACTCCTGACTTGAAAGACACAATACAAATGTAATTTGTTGTTAAGAGTGCAAAGCGTTTGAATCATCTGTACTGTCACTGGTCCACCTTACAGACTTTCGCAAGAGCAAACAATTTCCTATAGAGCATAGAAAATGGGAAGGATTAATGTTAAAGCTTTGATCAGTATTGCAGTGTTGTAATTGAAGACTGAATTTTTCACCTGCTTTTACAAAGCCACACATAGTGGCTCGGCTCATTAGGACTCCAACACTACACCACTGAGATGTGAGGTTGCGCTTGTGTTTTCTTGCATGGCGAGTTATGGATCTCAACCAGACCCTGAGATGAAAGTGAAGTTTTGGCTCAGTAGAGCCACAAGAAAGAAAGGTGTACCCGGGTTGCTCTTGTTTCACTCGAAGCTTAGGTGGATGTCTTTTGCTTTTTCATTGAGGATTCCCTCCTCTCCCAACTCTCACTGTTGAGCGCTCTGGGATGCTACCTAGCGTGAGGGTGCTACATAAATGCAAGTTATTGTAAATGGCGAGGAGAAATGGCAGAATGGGTTGAGGAAAGTAATTTAAAGCTACTGAGTGACGGATGTAGTTTTGAATACGGTGCAGAAATGCTGCTTCACTTGTCAGTGTGGCTACGTGATTTTTAAAGCGCTAGGTCAGCTGGTAAGATATCTTTCTGTTTGGGAGTTGAGGAGCATTTCTCTACAGTGTCAGAAGTAATTCTGCAGTGCCCCACTTTGTTATATAAGTTACTTCCAAAATAACCCCAAATGGGAATACCTCATTTAAAATCGCTAATTACACGACATGTTTTAAGATTTGTTTTCATTTTCATTGAAATCCCATTTCACAGATGGAAAGGTGACCTACTTGCAATACTCTTCCTGATCTAATCATTAGAAGCTGTTTGAAGAAAGCCCAAATTGAGTTGACCCCATGTTCTTCTTTCTCACTGGAGAAATGTTGGTCTCATTTCAACATCCCCAGAACTGCCTGTTGTACGTATCGCAGGCACAGACCATTGTTGTACCACTTTATGGCACAGGTTTGGAGGAATAATTTAACCTCTGGTACTCTTGTATTGATGGTCCCTGACCAAGACCACTTTTCTCCTCTTCTACCCCTATCTCACACCAAATCCCGGCAAAACTCTTATTCACTCCTTTGTGAAACCTCCATCTAGACTTTTCAAATGCACTCCTTGTCAATACAAGAGTGCCCAGTGTCAATACAGGAGTTCCAAAGGTTTCCCTAGTTCCACCAGCCATAAACTTCAGCTTTTCCAAATCTCAACCATCTGCATTTTCACACTCCCCAAGCTCCACATGCCCATCACCCCAGACCTTGGCAAGCTCCACCATCTCTCAATAGAAGTTCCTCATCTATAAATCACGTCACTCCCTAGCACATCTTTCTGTCTGATCTTGTCCCATCATATGCTGCTCATTTCCTGTCCCTTCTGTGCCACAATCAGTGGCTGAAACATCAGTTACTTTCCCATTAACCTCTGGACCCCCTCGCTCTGCCTCACACCTTCTATCTGTTTTTAAATCCTGCCTTAAAAACCTCCTCCTCTTTGACTGTGCCTATGGCTACCTCTCTTTTCCATCGCCTTCCCTTTTTTCCTTGCTCAGGGTTCCGACCCTGACTTTGTGAAATGCTCTGAGAAGTTCTGCTATGTGAAGGGTGCTGTAAGACTGTAAGTTGTTGATCACTGACTGGAAGGTTTAAGATTCCAGCTGCCAAGCAGGAGGGAGCTCTCCTGTTATCTTTTCACTGCTCGGTGATATGAACTAATGAATAACAAAGCCATTACTTTGATGTACTGCCTCAACTGCCACATTACAACATTATCACAGTTAAAAGATATTTGTCAAAGGAGGATTCTTTTCTTACTTAATTCTCTATTTAAAATTTCAAACTGATGTCAGACAAATTGATGAAATTAATGTTATACACACTCTTGAATATTTATACTGGACACTTAATAAATACATGGATTGGGTTCGGATTGGCCAAATGCTAACCACAGGCTTAAATATCTTGCCCTCAATGCCTTCTTTCAGCTATTGGGAATGCATACGCAGTACTCAGCAATCCAGAGAAACGGAAACAGTATGATCTATATGGCGATGAGAAACAGGTAACATCTAGGCACAGCCACGGTGCCTCTGACTACCACAGAGGTTTTGAGGCAGACATCTCACCTGAGGACCTCTTCAATATGTTCTTTGGAGGCGGGTTCCCATCTGGTAAGTTTTCATTTTGTTTTGAGGAAAGAAATAACTGCAGTAATCATTTCCAGCTTGTAATCCATTAAACAGTGCCGTGTAATTTACATAGAGGTATCTCCAATCTAATGTAGGTTGCAGTCGTACATCATTAAAAGGCCTTTTTTACTAATTCTGCTTTAAATCACCTTTATAAAACCATCAAATTCACCCATTTCAGAGGTAGTTTGCTCTTTCAAGTTAATCGTTTATATCAGAAGTTAGTTTTGTCAGGAATTCATCTTGTTTAAATCATTTTGAAGCAAGTAGCACTATGCTACTTCCTTGATTGTGATGTATGAATAAACAAACTCATTAAAAAACAGAAACGCAAAACGGAATTTGCAGCTATAAATTATAATTGCGTACAGTGCGCATCTCTCAGCAAAAAGTACTTGAAAATATGACTGTAAAGCAGTAGACTTGCTTTCTTCTTTGAAGAAGTTGAATTTATGATGCAGAATGCAAAGTGATTTGTTCTATGTCAAAAGTGTAATTCTCGGTCCTTCCTTGCCTCAACCATGTGTAGCACCAAAATACTGTGCCCACTTTTGGTTCTTGGGTTCCAACCCAGGTACATAAGAACAGTCTCAGAACTCTCTTTCTCTCTCACTTTCTAAGGGAAACAAATGGAATATGTTTGTAAATTTTTAATATAAATGTTAAAAATGTTGTTTGGGTTATCTTAATCTAGTTCTAATGAATGTAAGCCCACAATGAAGAGAACATGAGAATTAGGAGCAGGAGTAGGCCATTTGGCCTCTCTAGCCTGCCCCGCCATTTAATAAGATCATGGCTGATCTATTCTAACTCCACCTACCCACCTTAGCCCCATATCCCTTTATCCACAAGAAATCTATCAATCTCAGTCTTGAATATGTTCAAGGACTGAGCATCTACAGCCCTTTGGGGTAGAGAATTCCATAAATTCACTACCCGTTGAGTGAAGAAGTTTTTCCTCAACTCAGTGCGAACGGGCTTACCCCTAATTTTAAGACTGTGACCCCTGGTTATAGTTTCTCCAACTAGGGGAAAAAGTCTCCTACTATCTATTCTGTCGTGCCCCTTAATAATATTATAGGTTTCTATAAGATCACCTCTCATTCTTCTATATTCTAAATTGCTCAACCTATCCTCATAACTCATCCCCCTCATCCCAGGCACCAACCCAGTGAATCTACGTTGTACCCCCTCCAAGGCGAGTACATCCTTTCTTAAATAAGGAGATGAAAACTGCACACAATACTCTAGGTGCGGTCTCACCAGGGCCCTATACAGTTGCAGCAAGACTTCCCTACTCTTATATTCTAACCCTTTTGTAACAAATGCCAACATACCGTTAGCCTTTCTAATTGCTTGCTGTACCTGCAAACTAACTTTTTGTGACTGGTGTACAAGGACACCCAAGTCCCTCTGAACGCTAACACTATCTAGTTCCTCCCCTTCTAAAAAATAATCTGCTTTACTGTTTTTGCCACCTAGGTGGATGACCTCACACTTCCCTACAATATACTTCATCTGCCACCCATTTGCCCACTCACCTAGCCTATCTATATCTTGTTGCATTTTTTTAATGTCATCCGCGGTGTTTACTCTCCCTCCTAGTTTTGTGTCATCCGCGAATTTAGTTATATTAAGTTCGATGTCTCATCTAGATCGTTGATGTAGATTGTAAATGGTTGAGGCCCAAGCACTGATCATTGTGGCACTCCACTAGTCACATCGCGCCAATCTGAGAAGGACCCGTTTATCCCTATTCTTTGTTTTCTTCCCCTTAGCCATTCTTCAATCCATGCTAATATAGTCCCCTTATTTCCATGGGCCCTAATCTTGCGAATCAACCTTTTATGCAGCACCTTATTGAATGCCTTTTGGAAATCTAACTACACTACATCCACCGATTTCCCCCCTATCTAATCTTGATATGTCCTCAAAAAACTAAAAGATTTGTTAAGCATGACTTCCCTTTTGTAAAGCCATGTTGACTCAGTCTAATCATATTATGATCCTCTAAGTATCCCACTATGACATCCTTAATTAAGGATTCTAGAATTTTCCCTACCACCGATGTCAGACTATAGTCCCCCATCTTTTCTCTCCCACCCTTCTTAAATAGTGATGTGACGTTTGCGATCTTCCAATCAATGGGAACTGTTCCAGAATCCAAAGAATTTTGGAAGATCAGACACAGGGTCTCCACTATCTCATGGGCTACCTCTTTTAAAACCCTAGGATGCAGACTATCAGTTCCAGGGGACTTGTACTTTTTAATGCCAACAATTTTCCTAGCACCAATTCTTTGCTAATGTAAATTTCCCTAAGTTGCTCCCTGTCATTAGCCCCATGGTTCGTCTCTATTTCCGGTAAGCTTCTTGTGTCTTCTAACGTGACCATAATGACCATATGAGCTGACCATAATGAGAAACTTAATTGACACCGAAAAGTCAGTTTTCACAGGGAGGCCATAAGAATAATCAATGGGATTGTTACACTGGGGTTTGTGTTGGTACATCTATGCACTGCATCACGGGAGATTATAGCATATTTTTCAAACTGACCTCAGATTGAAAACTGAAAGAAACACTCGGCAAGTCATAAAACGTTTTTTGAAATTAAAAGCCTTCATTATATTAAGACATTTTTACGTGAAAGAAGTCCAGTATTATTAATCCTTTTCCACTGTCTGCAGGTAACGTTCATGTATATAGTAATGGGCGAATGCGCTATACGTACCAGAGACCTGAGCGTCAGGAGCGTCGTGGTGATGTGAGTATTTCTCTTACCATCAGTATTCTCTTCTACGCTTTCGATGGGGTTGAATCTTTCTCTTGATGTGCAGGTTGACTGCAGAATTATTGAGCTTTGCATGATCAAACAGATATTTTGCTGTGTAAGTGCAAAACAAAAACTTGATTAGCATTTTACTCCTGGATCTTTCTACGTAGCTAACATTGTTTGTTGATGAACTATGCATACCGTTTCAATGTAATTGTGATTTGGAGACTGAAAAACATTCATTGCAATACTGTGCTGTTGGGAATATGCTGTCACAGGTGGGCATATCATTGGAATTGTTACGAGGAATTCTCATCCACAGCAATTCTGCCAGCAATTTCTAGCATTGAACAGATCGTTGCTTTCAGGTTTGAGACTAATTGGCACTGGCTAACTCTTGAATTGTTTTGCCTGTCAGGCTGACATTCTTGGCAAGCTAATGTTAAAGCACATTTCTTGACTGAATGTGACTTCCATCTGAATGAACTAAACGTGGCATATTTGTAAATGCAACCATACTGTTGATTATTACTGATCATCATCTCCATTGTAAGCAAGGTCCAAATGATACAAAACTCTGCCATCTGTGTCCTCACCTGTACTAGGCTCTGCATCTCCATTACCCCAGTCCTTGCCAGGCTCCCCTGGCACCATGTTGCAGAATGGATCGATTTTCAAAATCCTGACTCGCTTTCAGATCACTCCATTACCTGGTAGCTTCTACCTTTCCAATCTGCTCAAACCCCACTCCGCTGCCTGCTAATTTGGGTCTTCTGCACATCCCTCATCCCCTCCGCTCCACGATTGCTGTCCGTGCTTTCAGCCACTACTCCCTGAATCTCTGGAACACTCTGTATCAATCCCTCCATCTTGCCCCATTTTTGCCTGACTTCAAATCACACCTGAAGACTTTACTTTTGAACCATGTCTTCAGTTACCTCCCCTCTTTCCAGCTTGGCATCAAACCACACACTGCTGCTAAACTCTGAGATGGTACCCATGTGAAAAGCACTATATAAATGTTAGTTATTGTTTAATGAATCACAGAGTAAAATGCTGCTGAGTAAACTTTGGAGCAGTAGGAAGTAGTGGGCAAAATTATCATGGTTTCCTTTAATGTAAGACTCTTCAAGAGATGGATTTTGCAGGAAAACTGAATAATTGTAACTGGTGTAAAATGTTGACATTAAGGTTAAGCATTTCAAAGGCCACCATCAGACATGAGCATGGTAACGTGAGTTATTTTTAATTTTTGAGATGCAGAAGTTATTGTTTCAGAAATAGCTCACAGCAAATTTACTATGAGTATTAAGGCTGTGTGTTGGATATACATTCCAGTTAAATGTTAGTTGTGTTTGCAAGTGATGTTTCTACTAGTTAAATATTAGCTGTGTGTGTGTGTGTGTGTCTGATAACGATGCAGCTACACACTATTGTTCTGAGTGTGTATTGATTGTACTGTACGATTGTGTTCTGTTGCAGGGTGGGTTAGCGCTCTTTGTACAGTTAATGCCGATCCTGATCCTGATTATCGTCTCTGTGATCAGCCAGATGATGGTGTCAAATCCTCCCTACAGTCTTAGTCAGAGACCGTAAGTTAACCTCAAGTACATGCAGTTGCTTATCACTGGACATTTCCAAGATCATTAAAAATCTAAATTCTGCCACAACAAAGCCATTTCTACTCAAAAATGTTTTTGTATGAACAAGTTTGCAATAAATCATCAATACATTAGAGAGAGTTAAATAATTTGATCTGGATGGCTGAGGAAGCTTTTGTGGGATGAGTTGTCTTATTGGGAGCTGAAGAGCAGGCGGCTGCCCAGATCTTTATGTAGTCAATGTTACAGGGACCTCAAGTGCATTATAGAGCTTTGCGTTAGTAATGATCTTGTAAGTTTTATTCCCCTTTTGAAATCAGCCAACTTGAAATTTTTTATTCCAGTTGAAAAATATGAAATGGTTGTTCAGCCACTAGAATGTTACTAATGTATTTGTTCATAAAGTACGAGATAACTTCCGTAGTATATACCTTCAGTGCCCCTAGCTCAGATCATGTTTTTGCAATCTCATAATTTTATCTTTGCTAATACCTTGTATCCCTCAATTGATTTCTTTATGAAATTTTGCATTCGCTGGCTCACTGCCATTATCACCTATGTGGATATCCATTCCACATATTTACCACTTAATATAAAGTAATTATATCTAAGCTTTGTTCACCTTCCCTTTACTGAGTTTGAATCTGTGCCCCCTTGTTATAAATGAGATTACCCTTAGATATTCTGTTCTTCGTGACTTTGGTGCTGGTTGCTAACAGCTGTGCCCATATTTTCAAAGCATTTCCCGCATATTTTCCTTATGTTGACATTGAAATTGTACCATTATTAGCTCTGAGCTTGAGCAGGTAGTGTGATGACATATGAACAGGACTGGCAATTTCTTAGAGTTGCTTTGTCGGGACCTGAATCTCAGACCTTTTTGGAAGTATTCTAACCATAAGTTGTTGTTCCCCAGGTCAGTGGGCCATATTTACAGGCGGGCAACAGAAGTGTTAAAGGTGCCCTACTATGTGGCGGATAGCTTTGCAGAAGAATACAGTGGACAGAATCTGAAATTAGTGGAGCGGAATGTGGAGGAGGATTTTATTGCCAACCTGCGGAACAACTGCTGGAAGGAAAAGCAACAGAGTAAGTAACCGGGGTGTGAGAGCTGGCTTGTTGACAGCACATGTAAGGTCAGATCAGTCACTGGGGGCATGGATTTTTTCCATTCAGCAACTGTTAACCCTGTAAGCTAAAGCCATAATAGGTAGGGTGATTCCAGCTAGAAACTTGTCAGATGATACCATTCCAGATAAGTGAAAATTCCATTCATAGGTGGCATGAATAAATAGAACTCTGTTTATATCTGTTTGGTTTATATACTTTTAAGCGCAGTGCTAAGTTTCAAGACACCTGGTTGAGTAACAGAGAATCTAATACACTGGTAATGAACAGTGTTAAGTGCAGTCATTAGTGTAACATTACAGTGAATGCTGTCAGGTACACAATTCCATGCCATTTAACGTGTTTTATATTTTGTGTGTCCACAGAAGAGGGATTGTTGTATCGAGCCCGGTATTTTGGGGATTCGGATTTATACCATAAAGCACAAAAAATGAACACACCGAGCTGTACTAGGCTATCACAGGTTCAGGCTTCCCTGCACGGTTAGAACAGCGTCTACATCATCAATAATCGGAGGCCAAGTAGGTACTGTGCATAATATTCAATTAATTTACTGTAATACATACTGAACTTTGAATTTGCAACTTATTCTTTGATAAAGTTGCAGTGATGGCATAATTGTTGGTCACCTTGGCTGATTCCCCTTGCACAATCAGTATTCTTGATACTGCAGCAAATGTGATCGCTGATCTCATATTTCCTTCAATTCTGGTTGTAAAATGAATCTATCTCAAGTCCTGTGTCTTTACGTGGGAAGACGTATGCAAAGTAATGATGCGAAAAAAGTATTGCTGTGTGTGTGAATCAGATTGTGAACTGCGTGCTCAACTGCTCCAATCTTGGGAGTTCAGATGACTGTTTTAACTTCACCTTTGTAGTTTTTGACATGGTGTGAATCTCTTGATTGTATTAGTTTCTTGTCATTCAGTTCCTTATCAATCCTCCTATTTCTCTGAAAAACTTAATGCGAATGAAGTGGGTGGGATTCATTCAGAAAACAACACATATATTTGAGAAATGAAGAAAAAAAATTGTTTTAAAATGTTTGCATTAGAATAACTTTTTTACAGAAATCTTGCTTGGTCCTTTGAATACATTTGTAATTTCTTTTTCTATTTTTCATGTTCTGTCCATAGAGTATTGGAGCTTGAAGATTTTAACAAACCCTCAAATTCATCTGACTGGATGTAATTCGCCAGCAGCAGTGCTGAGATTATTCACAGCGTAAGAGTACCACACTGGATTTTTGTTTATGAACTGGAGTAAGCAGCCCAAGGTCTCCTGGACAGAACACTGGTGTGGAGACCAAGAAATACTCCACTTTGTGGAAACCTGGGACAGTGGAAAATGTGAAAGACATGACTACGCATGAACCAAGTTTGTACACATGCACTAGTCACTTCTAATGAAGAGAATCGAGAAACCTGAATTAATGATCTGGAGATTATTTATAGTTGTATATACGTTGTACTTTTAACTATGCAGGGGCTGAAATCAGTTGTAAGTTATTTTGCTCTTCTATAGAAATAAACCTGTAATGTGAGTAATACCTACGTCTCCATTCAGTTCCCAATATTATATTGTCACTGATTCAAGATTTAGAAAACAAGGTCACCCCGCGAATGTTATAGAAATCTAATCCTGACTGCTTTGGACTACATTATTTTACCGAAGATGTAAATGCACATGAGAGAATTCTCAAGTATTTACCAGCAAGAGTAAAACTTGAGCAAATTTCATCATCAGAACGTTTGGGGAGAAGGTAAGATGGTTCCCCACCCCCCCCCATGCTATATTTCCAGAGTATTAGTTTGAGGTCAGTTTTATAAGAACTGACCTGAGCACAAGTGAGGTTTAGTACTGCTGTGTCAGAGTGTGATTGCACTTGTAATTCCTCACAAAGTTACCAACATCAATGCACCATTATGAGGCAATGCTTATCTATGGGCAGGAGATAATGAGTGTAAAGAGTTTCTCCCAGCCGGAGATATTCGATGTGGAAACAAAAATGTACTACTTTAATTTCCAGTTAATAGTCCATAGAAACTAAGAATTAAAAAGTTCGCACTGTGTGTGTGTGTATTTAAAAAAAATCAAATGCGAGTGTCTCGGTACTCTTATCTCTGGTGAGAATTACACGCTCCTTCCAGGTGCACTCTGAAAGGTGCGATCCTTCGCCTCATTTTATGTTGAACATACGTACCTGGGCAGAGTGGTCTCACAAAATACACCCAACACTTGGCCTTTAATAAAAATATTTCTTATTTATTCAAACCTATATAATTCAATATATATTTCTGCATTCGGAGCAATTGACGCAAAAATAACTAAACAATTATAATAATACTATGTTAATATAGATTTAACAAGGCATAATATCTTATACTTTATAAGATATCTAACCACTGAGCCTCAACACTTGGGACCATCAGGGGTAAACAAATAGAGTAACCTTACTGCTAATTCACATCTCTTCTAAGTTCCTGAGATTCCTGAGTTTTTATAATGAGTGATGTTAAAAATCAAATGTTAATTAAAACTCCAAAACTCAATAACTGCCCTATAACTCTACTCCCTCTCTTTTATACCTTAAATGTGTCCTTATGACTTTTGTACCCAATCAGTTCTCTATACTTTGACAAACTCAACTCCTAATTGACTAAGAATACCTCCTTCAATCAATCCTTCATACTTTGACAGTTTGAAAACATAAACTCGTTATTTCAATTGTTACTCAACTATAGCTCAAACTAAAAGACTCCGACAGGACCATAAAACCTATTAACTCACAAAATTTAACAAAAAAGCCATAAGCCGAAAGCACGTAACCAACATTTTTACACCTTAAGAGAGAGAAACAGATCGATATCTCAATCTAACAAATTCAACAGACTATCTGGCTGGAAAACCAGTGACCCCTCTCCATGAACCCAAATATTCAGCCTATTAACCCTTCACTACCTCAAACAAGGATAATTTAACTCGGAAAACAGTTTACAAGAAAATTTCTAAATAACTTGACTGTTTGGGGTAAATATGCATTCTGAATTCTGGAATATTTGATAACATTGCTGTGTACCAAAATTATTTAGAAACTAAGAATAGGTTTTCAATGAGTTGCTCACTTATAAATTCTGCAATTAAAAGCATTAATCACAAAATACGCCAATGTAGAACTCAACGTCTACCTGAGTGGCATACGGACCTGTAATAGATTTTTAATTTTGCTTGTTTGCATGTGAGAGTGTTGGGGTATTTTACGAGGGAAAAGGGTGTTTTGCACGTGTGTCTAGTTGAAGTTTCTGCAAAATTTGAGGATAGCAATGGAACTGCAGTATTCATGAAGATAAAAAATGAGGCTTGAAAATAAGTTGCCCATATTGCTCAATATTACAATTGCAGAATTGTAGTGATATCAATCTTATTCAATTGTTCCAACCCAAAAGATTTCTGAAACACACAGGGAATGTTTTTTGAAGCTGCCTAAAATAATGCAGTTTGCATCCATCTCCAATAATGGTTTAATTTTGGAAAGAATGAAGGTCAAGATATCTGGATTTCAAGTGCACCATATAAATGTCATGCTATCAGCAGTCTCCTAATGCTTAAGCTTGTAAATACGGTAGTATTCCACCTGAAACTTAAGACCAATGAATGTCTTAAATCACTATCAAAATTTATTAACCGACTTAATGCATTACATTTTCACAAATAGCTATACATGTATTATAAAATTAACATCCTCCATTAAGATTGAATTAAAATCCAAGTGCATTGTATATACTAAAGATAATACAAATGACCTTAACACATTTTTACACAACAAATGCCAAGTTTCCATTCAATGAGTTTCGCACAATGCTGTCAAACATGGTAAGTGAATCCAATTCAGTTTGTTTTAACTCATCCAGAGGAGGGTGTAAATCCCAGCAGCTGTTCAATTGGTTTATAGCGCCATTCGTCCGCCTCCAGCTCTTCAACCAAACTGGCTAACTTTTCTATCCGTGAGCACTGTTGCTCTAAGAAGGTGGGGGGGAAAAAAATTGTAAGATTGCACAACACAATCATCTGGAATCACTGGATTATTTTGCTAGGGTTTCAAATTGTAATAGTACATGTTCTTGACTTCTATTGCTAATTCCATTAATCAGTGAAGCGATTTTAAACATATTAGAATCTTTCAGTTTTCTAAAGCTTTACCTCGTTTCACCTGTTTCCGCGTGTGTGCCACCTGATAGCTAAATACCGCCTCACACAAGAACCGTTCTGTTGCATCTGTCAAAACAGAAATCATAATACAGGGTGACCAAAAAGTCATGATACCATTACAATGTCTAATAAGTCTTAAAGAAATTATGATATTTGTTTTTTTTAGATAATAGGGTAGATAATCATGACTTTTTGGTCACCCTGTGATAAATAAGCTTGTCACTTTGGAGCAAAAACTCAAAATCAGGAATAAAAAGGTATGTAAAATAATTTTTGCATTTGATACAACGCCTTATCATATCTTCAAGACATCTCAAAGCGCTTTACAGAATATACTGTAAAGTGAATTCACTATATTTTGTGGGCCAAACGCGGCAGCCAATTGTGCACAGCAGTGTCCCGCAAATGTGTCCCATGAAATGTTTACAGGTACGATTTTGAAATGTTGGAAGCTTTGGGAAAGCAAAAAAGTCACTCTGTCTGGCTGGGATGAAGACTATTGGGCCTGCTGAATTAAACAGCTACTCCAGCACACATCCTCGGGTTGGTTGGTGGGGGGGAAGGTTTAGGGTGACCATATTTCCCTGATCTCCGGGGACAAAATGAGGCATTGTTTCCTGGGGGCAAATTTGCCCCATCTTGAGTCCAGCAACAAACTGAGCAGGAACAGTAAAACTCATAAATAAATACATTCATCAGAAATACAGCCTTTAATCCAGTAATTGCCAGCATCAGGAATTGTGATGAGTTCCTTAAGCGCTCTGAGACGTCGTCCGACGTGGAGGGCGCTGTATAAATCCAAGTTGTTGTTGAGTTCCAATTTTTATATACTAGGTGTTCCCTGGATTTGGCTAACGAGATATGGTCGGCTATGACCAGGAGCACCTGAAGCAGGACCCAGGGACTCCTGGCGTTTGCTGTAAGGTTAAATGATAATAACAATCCTTGCATTTGATACAGCGCCTGATCGCGCCTCCGAGACGTCTCAAAAGCGCTTCACGGAACATAAGCGTAAAGTGAATCGACGGCGTATTGCGCGGGCGAGACCCGGCCCAGCGGTGCGTCCCTCCCGCGATGAAGGTGGTTACGCAGGGCGGACCGAACAGGGGTCGCGAAACCGTTATGCGGTGCCCTAATAAGGTCTCTTAAGAAAGAAAATGATGATGTTTGGGGTTGTGTTTATGGATAACGGGGGAGTTATCCACGACTTTTGTTTTTGTGTGTGTGTGTGTGTGTGTGTGTGTGTGTGGGGGGGGGGGGGGTTCACCCTGGATTTACAACGTGGTTCCCCAGGAGCGGAGCAGGAGCTGTTGGTGGCTGTGGGGCCGCCCTGGGCCTGTAGTGTAGTGTAGTGCAGTGTAGTGTGTGTGTGTTTGACGCGGCTCCTGACAAGGCCTCACACAGTAACCTCCCGCCTCACCGCCCGCTCACCTTCCAGCAGCTCCCCGGCTCCTTTGGGGGAAGTGAAGAGCGCTTTCCGCGGCGGCGTCAGCTCCGACACCCCGAACCCCCCACCGCCCGCCACCGGAGAAGAGGAGGAAGAGGCTGAGGCGGCGGCCATCGAGCAGAAGGTTCCGGCGGGTGGTGGGGTGGGGAGGGGGGGGGGGGTTTGTTGTTGGGGGGGAGGATCGCGGGTCGGACTGGTTTGTCCGCGGACCGGAAACGCCGGGTTTAACTGGCGGACCGGAAGTCGGCTCTCGCCGGTGGTTTGCGAACGCCGCGGGTTTTTCGATTCACTTTTAAAGGTTATTTTCTTTGTCTTCGTTTCCAAAGTCCCGTCAATACCACAGCGGTTAGAAACCACACTGCGGGGGCCTGGAGCTCAGTGGTGAGAGGTTGTCGCCTCGCCAGCCAGAGCCCTGGGCCTGATGCCCGGCAGCGAGAAACGTTGGTCAGGTTTATAATAATATATAATAATCATTGCATTTGGTATAGTTCTTCGGTTATCACGTCCTCAAGACGTCTCAAAGCCCTTCGCAGGATATACTGCCAAGTGCAGTGGCTGTGTATTTAGTGGGTGAAGTTTGCGTACAGCAATGCCCTACAAAGAGCCATGGAGCCAGTGACCTAATTTTTTATTTGGGGGATTGTTGGGCAGGACCCAGGATAGTCCCGTGTGATCCTTAACTTCCACTTAAACAGTTTAGTTTAGGACCTCAGTGTAACATTTCATCCAAAGCTCAGTGCCTCTGACAATGCAACGCACTGCATCGGAGTGTCAGCTTAGACTGATTCCGAGCTCCGATGTGGGGCTTGAAACCACTACATTTTTGATAGTTCTATACCCGTAGCTTTGCTTTGCATTTCTTGTGACGGACACTTTGTTCCTCTGGTCATAGAATTTGCGCTGTTGTTGAAGAACGTGCAGAGTCTGTCGGTGCAAGAACGAAATGCAATGGATGTTCTTCGACCAATGCTGATTAATATTGAAGGTCGAATTTACCGAAAAAACCTGGTCAAAGAGCAAGTACATCAGAATGAGGAAGAGGAAGACTTCAATTACTCTGGTACTTACAGGCGCATACTACCAACCCCACCTGGTCTAAAGGCCAATTTTTCTATACCTGTAAAAATATGGTTCTCAGGTTCTTACTACAATGTTCTAATGTGTTCTAAATTGAAATGAGTGAACCACTTTTTTAAAACAACCACGAGTAATATATCCCACATTTACACTTACTGGATCCAATAAACTTCTACAGTATTTTTAGTCTTTTTGTTTTAAATTTTTTAAACATCCAGATGTATCGTAGTTACAGTTTTAGACAGCACCATCAATCCAATAGTCCTCCACACACGCGCACACACACTAATTTCCCAGAAGACTCTTTGGATATATCTAATTATAGTAATTCTAGTGGTTGTCATGGATAATCACTGACGTTCAGGGTTCCTGCTATTAACCTATCTTCTTTCTTTCAGGTGCTGTAGATTGTTTGGATGAGCCATGTGACTCTCTAACTATTGATCACACAGAGCGAGGATATCGATGTGCTATGGCAGTACCCAGTGCTCTTTATAAGTGAGTTGTCATACATATTAGGGATTTTGCTACTGATTAGTAAATTGTATTGTTTCGTAACTAGAGTTGCTAATAGCAACTCTGAGATGTGATTGGTGACTTCTGCCAGTAATTGGAAATGCATCACACAGAATTCTGAGAACTTCATTCGATCCATTCTAATTTCACTTTGAGTGTGGTTATGTTCATATATGTAACATGTTTGCAATCACCAAATCTAGTTTTTAACAGCAATTGGCCAGCTTCATAGGGCAATAGTTGAATGTTTTCCCTGCTTAAATGAGCTCATAGCTGATTCATTTTAAAATTAATATCTGTTCACAATGGAGGATGCAGACTTTACGAAGGTAAAAGGTGAATTGTCGATCAGTAGAATCAAAGTGATTGAAAAATCTCTTTTAACAGTTTTATTCTTTTCCGGACTTAACATTGATGTCACCTTAATGTGGAGTATATGACAAAACAAAAGTATTTATTTTACAGATATGTTATTGGAAAGAAAGGAGAAACAAAAAGGAGACTCGAGACTGAAACTCGGACTTCCATAACCATACCTAAACCTGGAGTGGAAGGAGAGATAGGTGAGGCTGGGCAGATGCTAAAGGAACAGTTTATTAGTGCAGAATTTTCTTGTTAGGTTATGAAAAATATTTTTTTTAATCTGAGTTATAAATGCATGGTCGCAATCCAAGACCAACTCTTCCCCGATTACTCAAAGAGATATGGGTTCTAACATAATTAACAACTGGTATAGGTTATCAGGAAGGGTGGTTGAGGCCATGGTGTTAGACCCTGGTAGGAGAATCTATAACTATCTATAACTTCCAGGCAGAGGGCGAAACCTTGGGCAAGTTTCCTTACTCCACACGCCTAATAATAATCCCTCCAAAACCAAAAACAATAATTAAATTGGTCATTTTCAATCTACGACTGTTTGTGGGACATTGCTGTGCGCAATTGGCTGCCGCGTTCGCCCACAAATAGACAGTCAATTCACTTTACAGTGTGTTCTGTGAAGCGCTTTGGGACGTCCTCCTGACGTGAAAAGCGCTATATCAAATGCAAGGATTATTATTATTATTAACTAGGAGTCACAGTCTTAAGATTAAGGGTCAGCCTTTTTGAACAGAGTTGAGGAAACACTTCTTCACTCAGAGGGTAGTGAATTTATGGAATTCTCTACCCCAGAAGGCTGTAGATTCTCAGTCCTCAAATATATTCAAGACAGAGATTGATAGATTTCTAAAGGATAGAGGGATTAAGGATATGGGGATAAGGTGGGCAGATGGAGTTAGGTTAGAAGATCAGCCATGATCTTATTGAATGGCGAGGGCAGGCTCGAGGGGCCGAATGGCCTACTCCTGCTCCTAATTCCTGTGTTCCTATGTTTACAAAGCACCTGGATGTTAGGATTGAAGTTAGGCATGCAGAGGACTTGAACGCAGGAGTTACTAATAGTAACTTTAAAGCCACATTGGGCATGAACATAAAAAAATTCAGCAGTTACGTTGTGTAGTCTAGTTTGACATTTTGTAAAATAATACAAGGACAGCTCTAGTATAGCAGATCCTGAAGTGCTGCAAACTGTGTCTGAATGCAAAGGGGAGAAAAAAATCCTTACAACACCATTAAGCACAAAAAATGATCTTTCTTTTCCCTTCCCCCCCCAAATATTAACATTTGTGTTTTTTCAGTCATTACTGGACAGCAACAGTCTGGTGTGATTTCAGCCCGAACTCGAATTGAGGTGATGTTGGACAGTTTCCGCAGGAAGCAGCCCTTTACTCATTTCCTATCTTTTGCTATTAACCATCCAAAGATTCAAGAACGGTTCCTGAAGTTTAAGGAGGAGGTTTTGGATCTCTGCTCTCAGGTATGTGAACAAGTTGATAAAGCTGGGGATAGGAATGGATGGGTTTGATGGTACCTACTCTCATATATGTGAAGACATTTTCTGACTTCTGGGGTACAATTTCACAATCCAGCAGAGAAATTGTAATTCTTTGTTCCTGGTCTATGCTAGGATCGTGGGATTGACAGCAGCATTTTCCAGAATCCAGCCAAACTGCATCTGACAATTGGAACTCTGGTCCTCCTTAATGATGTGGAAGTTGGGAAAGCTTGTGAGCTGCTGCAGAAGTGTAAGGAGGATTTCATCAAGTGAGTCGGCCTAGTCACAGCTGGTATTCTGCTTTAACACCAGTGGTCTCCAAAATAATAACTGCTCAGCTTGATTCTTTCCAGTTGAGATATTGCTGCATTGGTTTTTCAAGAGCACATTAATAGGGTAGGAGTGCTTTGAGAGCAAACTACTTGTTTCCCCTCTTCCAAAAGCAATTTGTAAGGTGGTAAGAAAATGTTTACAATTCCACTCAGTTTGTGTAGGGATTGTCCTCTATCTGAATGGCTGTTACTCCAGGTACTCCTGAATGGCAGTCATGGAAAGCAACTTCAAAAGCTTGAGTACTTACTGTACAACAACAACAACAAGATTACATTTGTATAGCGCCTTTCACGTCGGGAGGACGTCCCAAAGCGCTGGACAGAGTACAGCATTTCAGACCCGAGCTGAGGCCGAGGGGAGGGGAAGGGGGGTGGCCGATGACATGGTTAAAGAGGAGGGTCTTGAGGCGGGACTTGTAGGAGGCTAAGGAGGGGGCGAGGCGGAGTGACTGGGGGATGGAATTCCAGAGGTTGGGGCGGGAGTGGCTGAAGGCTCTCCCACCAATGGTGGAGCGGGTGGGTCAGGGGATGTGGAGCACGCCAGAGCCGGCTGAGCGGAGAGAACAAGTGAGTGGGTAGGGAGTTAGGAGGTCGCAGAGGCCATGGTGGGGCGAGGCCATGGAGGGCTTTGTATGTGAGGACCAGGATCTTGAACTGGATCCTCTGAAGGATAGGGAGCCAATGGAGTCGGGTGAGAATGGGGGAGATGGGGTCACGGAGTTTGGTGCGGGAGAGGACATGGGCTGCAGAATACTGGATTATCTGCAGCCTGTGGAGGGAGGAGTTGGGAAGACCGACAAGCAGGGCATTTGCATAGTTGAGCCTGGAGGTGATGAAGGGATGAACAACAACAACAACAAGATTCCATTTATTGAGCGCCTTTCACGTTGGGAGGACGTCCCAAGGCGCTGTACAGTTGGGTCAGGACCCGAGCAGGGGGGAAATGGTCAGGGTGAGGGAAGGGAGGGAGCGAGGAGGGGGTAGAGAGTCGAGATGGGAGCTGAAGGCACGGTCAAAGAGAAAGGTCTTGAGACCGGCCTTGAAGGAGGAAAGGGAGGAAGCGAGGCGGAGGAACAAGAGTTTCAGCGGCCTGATGGGTGAGGTAGTGGCGGAGTCGGGCAATGTTACGGAGATGAGGGAGGCCAATCAGGAGGGCCTCAGTCTTGTTCACATTCAACTGTAGGAAATTTGCTCTCATCCAGGACTTGATGTCTGACAGGCAGTCTGTGAGGAGAGCAGTGGTCCTGGAGTTGAGGGGGGAGGCAGAAAGATAGAGTTGGGTGTCATCCGCATACATATGGAAGTTGACCCCGTGTCTGCGGATGATGTCACCAAGGGGGAGCATGTAGATATTAAAGAGGAGAGGGCCAAGGACAGAGCCCTGGGGGACGCCAGACGTGACGGTGCGGGGGCTGGAGGAGAAACCGTTAGAGGCAACAAAGTGGAAACAGAGAGATAGGAATTGAACCAGGCAAGGGCAGGTCCGTGAAGATTGAGTAAAGCGGAGAGGAGGATGTTTGGAGGATGGAGTGGTCGACAGTGTCGAAGGCGGCAGAGAGGTCAAGGAGGACAAGGAGGCAGAGGGAGCCCTCATCACAGATGTTCAGAATGTCATTGTGACTTTGACCAGGGTTGTTTCCGTGCTGTGGGCTGTGGGATACTGTAACATCTATGTTGTGCCAGAAAGATGAAAGTGGAGATTTATCTTGAAAGGGAAGTGAACACCTCCCTCATTAACAATATGGAAGGAATGCTTTATACAGAGAGTCATTTCCATCTCTTTCTACAAACAAAGGAACATTCCTTTAATATAATGCAGTTTGCTGAATTGGTAGTAAGTGTCTTTGAGAAGGGGAGAAGCAGTAAAATAGTTGGTACAAAGTGTACATTTCCTTTTTATCTCTAGCTTCTGATTTACACTAAAATCCGTCTTGCTCTTCTTCCCACCTTTGAAATATGTAAAAAGACATGAAATGCCTAAAGCAATAAATATGCTAATACAGTACATAGCTATAAGTCTTCTAAAAATGTTTCATCTCTTCCAACTCTCCATGAAAATAGCTCCGGCCTTGCAGCTGTAGCCCCAATGACTTACAATTTGTTACAGTTCTTCACAATGTCTTTCCACAGGAGATGCAATCCCCAAACGGCTTCTGCAGTCAAAATTGTAAACCTATGGCCCTCCAATCCTATGCCTATCACAGTGATTTGGTTTTCAAGCGATTTATATTTTGCTGCAGTACCCATTTACGACCACAAGATGCCATAGAAACATTTGGATATGTTCTTCATTATGGCTTTTAGTAACAAGAACGAGCCTTCAAAATCTTTTCTCAATCTCAATGGCTGAATCTACAACATTCCCCTATACTCAAGTCATTTAATTTGTACAACCTGTTTTAATTTCATCAGTCTCTTCCAGATTATGGGTGTTGTGGCAAGCTGACTCTAATTAAACACTTGTGCTGTAACTGGGATGTTTAAAGTGATTCTGAAACACACATTCTTCCTTTAAGGAAGATTCGTATTGATCAAGTTTCTTCTGTTTTGTTTATACAATGACTTTAGCAAACCCTGCTTGCCTTGCTTCAGCATCATTCTAAAGAGTTATTTGTTTGAGGACTTTTTCTGATGTGATCTTTAATAACAGCTAATCAATAGGAGGAAAATGAGAAATAACCCTGGATGTTTTTTTTTAAAATCTCTCCATCTTACAGTTACTGCAATCCAGCACTCTGCATGGCAGCATCTTGTGCAACCAACCTGCTAACTCCCTGATATCAGCAGTGTATATACCAGGGCTGACTGACATAAATTGAAAAAAAATCCAAGTTTTTTTTTAAAAAAAACATGCTTGTGCGAGGGAACATTTGTAGATAGAATAGACTGAACTGTCAGCTGTTTGCACCCATGAGACACTTTGCAGCAATGCCTTCAAAAATCCCGAACCACATTTCTCTTCATCCTTTACTAACAGAGTTATTAAACAACTCTGCTTATAAAGCTAACAGGAAACAGTCACTAACAGAAAAATACAATGGTTATGTAACTTAAAAATTTTACCTCCAATGGGCTCTGTTAATTACAGAAACTATTATAGCGGGACTTGAAATGTGGGAAGGCTTTTGTGGAGTATAAGCACTAACGTGAATTAGTTGGACCAGCTGTCCTGTTTCATTGCTGTACAGTCTTGGTAATTCTACGTAATTTTAGGTTCTACCCCTAACCCTTTTTCACCAGGATTTTAATTTGGCAAAAATAAACTGTTCAAGGTGAGCACGAGTGGAGCTGTCAAACTGAAATTGTTTTTGTTTTTGTCAGGAATTGAGCTTCTACATTTCACTCTTAATGAGATGTGAGAGAAGGAAAAGCTGATTTTAGAAATTCATGTCTTGTATCTCAGATGGGTTCAGTAGTCCAAAATCACATGCCTCTCATGTTTAATGCCTTGCAGCTTGATGCATGCTTGTTATGAATTTGAATACTGTAGTGGCTTTTACAGGTTTTTACAGTAAGTGGCATAAACTGTTTTTTTGTCAGGAACTAAGAAAAGCAATTTAAAGTCTGATTTATTAGAACCTTTCAAATAGATCCAACAATGAATCTTTTCAATCACTACTCCACAAGCTGCTTCAGTAATGATTGGCAGCCATGGCACACTAACAAAACATTTCATCTCCCAAGTTTTTTTTTTACTCTTTAACACAGTCTAATTTGAATTGATTTGGTTAAATTTATGCCATTGCCTTCCATAGCTTAATTTGGTATTATTTTTAATTTGAATTAAAAATCAAATCAGGATTTCAAGGAGCTGAATCTTGGTCTGGTGCTTTGTCAGATAGTAATGCAGTGCTGGAATTTATATTCTGTGTAATTGAAATTCTGAATATGAACAATGACTCTTATCCCAAGGTACAGAATGGGGAGGAGGAACAAAAAGACAGTTCTACAGCTAGTTGTGTATTTGGCAAAGGAAAGGGGAGGCCTAGGTTCTGCAGTCTGGTGTGATCTATGATAGTACAGTGGAAACTCACCTTAAGGGTACCCTACTAATGTACTCAAACTGCTAATGTGATCAGTTTACTGCAATCTTTTTCATTTCAATATATACTACAGAAATAACCAAACTGTAGTGGGTCGACCAACGAATGTGGTCAGAATTATTTGTTCCATTTGCTGGGCCTTATTAGTGAGTTTCCAAAATAAAGGTTTTGCATGATCTGTTGAGTGACTGCTGTGGTCCAAATGATCTTTTCATTTCATTACTATTCAAAAAGAGAGAAACATTTTGACAGTACAAGCACTTTATCAAATGAAGGATTATTAATATTTGACACAAATGCACCACACAAGAGGAGAAAAGTAAGGAATGGATCCCAACCGCAGGCTTGCTATGTGACTGGGAAGCGGATTGAATCCCACGCCAGCCCTGCTTAGTTAAATTGGTAGAGATGGGATGGGGATAGCTGGTAGGGATGTATGAAAGGTCATATACAAGATCTTGTTGATAGAGAGAGAAGAGAATTGTGTCTTACAATGAATATTTCCAAGATTCAAAATATTTTAGGTGTAAGGAAAAGGAGGTATATGCCACGAGCCTCCTCTTGTATGTTTGTGTCAGTTGCTATTCTTTCTCTTTATGAGCAAATGCTAAGTAAAGCAAAAAATCTTGAAGTCACTGAAGGATATAAATGTGTGGAAATGCCTTCTGCTCAACCGTTTTAAATTTCTTTCTGCATATCATTCTTTGCAATCCATTCCATCTTTTTGACACTGACCAGCTTTTATCTATTATACATGTGTTAAAGATTAAATATGTTCAAGCACTGTGTTTTCACAGAAAATATCTGTTTTGTGTGACTTCCTTTCTAATGCACTTTTACGACAGAGAGAGAAAAAATCAGTATTGGTTTGGTTTTGACTAGATTATGAAGTGTTAACTGTCCTTAAAAATGGTCACCAGCAGATCGTTAGCTGCATACTCTAAACAAACAGATGTGCTAAATCATCATTTTGTAATGTGACCACAATTAAAAAAACTTTCCGCTGAGTGACAATGACATATTATGTCAAAATATCTCAAAGCATTTCATACAGTGTTACATGAAATTTAGTGACTGATCACAAGAGAGAAGAGTATGTGCATTGTATTCACATGCCTCTAAGGAAAGTGTGGTTTACAAGCTAAGCTTTGCTTGTATGATTTATGTTGTCTTCTGAATCGCCTAATTTTAGCCTAGAAACCCATTTTGCCTTATCAGATTCAATCTTAATTTAGGAAGCCATTTTTAAGAATTGGGTAAAGCTAACTTTCAAATTAATGACGAGATGTAAGAATTTTCCACAATTCTGGAAATCTTAAATTTAAAGACAAATTGTCATATCGGCTAAAACTAGGTGGAATTTTGGATGTCTGAACCTTTTGACAAGTCAAAATGTATCCGGTAGCAACAGAAGTATTATTCTGCAAAACAAAATGGTAACCATCTTACTGAACAATTGCTGTTCATAAGACCACTGCCCTCTTGATGTGAAAGCAGCTATACAAATGTAATTTGTTGTTGTTGATGACTGTTCAACTGCTTGTCTGTTTCAGTGATGTTATATGCAAAAAGCCACTTCTCATTAATGTAGGAGGGATTGAATATATGAATGATGACCCAGGAATGGTGGATGTTCTTTATGGAAAAATTCAAACAAAAGATGGGACGAATAAGTAGGTAGTCCATATCCATATCCTGATTGTTTTGTAATTTTTAAAAAATATTATTTTAAAAATGAAGATTCTCTCAATGAAATTGTTACTTTCAGGATCACTTACCTTTGTTCTGTTACATTCCCCCACCCACTCCTTCTACTTTTATAGTAAATCGTTGGTCCTTTTCCTATTTACAGCCATAAGTGAACACAAACCAAATACATTGTGAAAATGTATCACATTTACCCAATAGTAAAGCATACACTTGGTTTAAAAACAACAATAAGTTGTATTTATATAGCACCCTTCAAGAGGGGTTGCGTCCCGGAGCACTGAAAAGTGTAGTTCAAACATGCTTTTTGTGTAAAATATTACCTGGGAAGGTCTTGCTCTAAAATTTGGTGATCGGAGACACTTTTCTGCAGGAATGAGCCAGAACTATCACTTTCACCACAGTCTTACAACTTTCTAGTGTATCAAAACATTGTATCTACTGGTCTGGCAGGGAACCATCAAGGAAGGCTACAGCTATTAAAGGCTTGATGGCAGTTAGGATGGAAGTGAAGGCCTTCCTAACAGCTGTGTGTTATTCTGTTGCTGCAGTGGAACAACAGATCTGATTTCAGAAATGGATGACAAGTGTATTACAATGAGCACTTTAATGAACATCGTTGAAGGCATTCTGTTTTTAGTTGCTCATTTACATATAAATGAAAGTGATCCTCCTCTACCCAGGGACAGTGTAGGGACTCCACTTGACAGCACTGTGCTGTACGACATGCCTCTCTGCCCTTCATGTCTCTAATTTACACTTAAGAGTTCCTTTTTGTGTGCTATTTAATCCATTAAGAAGATCAGGTTACTAAAATGAGCTGTAGATAATTCTTAATGTAACTGGTTGACTTTCTGTGGGACAAGGTAAAGCCCATGTCTGCATGAAGCGACTACTTGTGGAGCTGACCAGCCACTTCAGTTATCTCATTTTTAAAATGGTGAGATTAAAATTATTACAGAGTGTAATTTTTTCAGTCCATACAAAAATTATCCAGCACAGACTAATTAATAGGTCTTCTTCATCACTGACAACTGCCTCCCTGTGGGAATGTTTATTGGCTGTTTGAGAAATGTTCCTGATGATAGATGCCTGGGCATTGCCTTTGCTTCTAGTTATTGAAAGGTGTTTTTTCCCCTAATTATATTAAAATAATTGCTCTCTTGTGTTATCTGTAAACCTTCTAGGTCCTGGTTAAAAAAAATGTATGTTCTCACCTTAACACTGAATAAAGTTTAGGAACCAAAATTATCTAAACAAGATGAATTGCTTGTGTATTTGTACATAGGACATTAATCTTGTCACAAAGATCCTTCTGTTCCATTGAATCGTTGTACAACTAGGGATCATATTAATTGCAACCAAACTTTAATGTTTAATAGCAAATATTTTCTCAGTTTATGGGTGAAGATCCTTTAATTAGAGGAATTTAAATGCCCATTTAGTTTGGAAGACAGCAGGCCACAAATCATATTTTTTTTAAAAAATGGTAACAAGTACAGGGATCTTAAAATGGGTGTTAAAAAATAATAAAGCTTATTTTCCTCTGTTTTGGTCCTTCACTATCTGGACTAAGGGGAAAGACAGATGATTCTCTCCCAATCCATTTAATGCTAAGAGATATACAAGAAGCAATTCTGTTGTAGGGAAAAGCTTTGGTATGTGTTTAGTGTACAGTTCAGTGAGTTCAATTCCAGGCAGGGCGAAACCTTGGGCAAGTTTCCTTACTCTACACGCCTAATAATAATCCCTCCAAAAACCAAAAACAATAATTAAATTGGTCATTTTCAATCTACGACTGTTTGTGGGACATTGCTGTGCGCAATTGGCTGCCGCGTTCGCCCACAAATATACAGTCAATTCACTTTACAGTGTGTTCTGTGAAGCGCTTTGGGACGTCCTCCCGACATGAAAAGTGCTATATCAAATGCAAGGATTATTATTATTATTATTAGTTGGAGAATTATGGGGTAAAATATATTCCACGGCTCTGACATGTTGCATTGGAGCATTACCTATTAACTATGCCTCCAATGGATACTTACAAAGAATGTGCCTGTGGCCTAGCTGTTCTTTATCCCTTCCTGAGTTAGGACAGGATTGGGCATGGCTGTGGTGTTGCCACAGTTAAATTATTGCCAACACTCACTTGTTATGACTCGAATGATGAATGGCCCTTTGTTCCAGGTACCAGAGGGCACTTGGTGCCAATATTTCAGCATGAGGCATGCCTTCAGGAGAAGAGGGGGGAATGAAAAAGCCCAATACTTATTTTAAAAATAAAGTTTGATCTAAACAAGATAATAGATGCTTTAGTTCAGTCATTCACTTTTCCTAACTTGGTAACCTGCCACTTTTTATCCACACTCAGCCAAGACTTGTTGAATTAGCCTATACAGACATCCTGCTGTAGTTCTACTTCCGTTTTGTAAATTGCACATTGAACTGGATTAGGTACTTCAGAGCTTAAACCTGCAGCTATCTGGTCCTGTAAGATCTGTTGCTGCTGTCCGAAAATGAACACAATAGTCCAATTATTGTTCTGTTTGCAGGTTACAGCTAATTGCCGATGGATTGGTGGAGCGCTTCATTGCATCAGGACTCATGGGAAAGGAGTGGGACCGGGTGAAACTCCACGCGACTCTGATGAACACTATCTTCAGAAAGGACCCAACTGGTATGTAAGTAGTGGTTGCCCATTGTCTCTCAGTCCCATTATGAACCTGGGTTGTGCCAGATACAGAAACCGGTATGACCCGATTATTTATTGCAAAGTTTGCAGATTGCAGCTAATTACTGGCCTGCTCACACAAGTACCTTTGTACCAGCATAACTAAAGTGTACTATTATTGACAGTAACACTAACCTTTTCGTGCTGGAGATATTGATATAAAGATGGTTTATTTAGATTACAACGTGGATGATCAATTCTTATAGAGATTGATCAAATCTCATCTTCGATTTTCTCTACTATCTGAACATCCATGTTTTTCTAGATTTCTCTCAGTCATAGAAACACGAGTAGGCCAATCAGCCCATCAAGTCTGTTCTGCCATTCTATAATAGCATGGCTGATCTGGACTTCGACTCCCAATTACTTGTCCTTGCCCCGTATCCCTTGATATGCTGACCTAACACATATCTATTCACCTCAGTCGTGAAAATGTGAATCGATTCAGCATTCACAGCTATTTGATAGAGAGAGTTCCAGATTTCCACTACTCTTTGGGTGAAGGTATGTTTAAGTCCTGGTTTCAGAAGAAATTTTTAAAGCTGTGATTATGTTTTTTTCATTTCAGTTGAAGACAGAAACGCAACTTCAGGAAAATACAATCCGCGTGAAAGGGAGTCATTTGATGCAAGAAATGTGCTAAAGGTTGGTCACCTGTGACTAAGCTTAGATTAGCTGCAAATTAAAATATAGTTGTATGAACTGCTCGGGTTGGAGATTTTCCCTTGTTTTAGGTTCATACTTCCAAAGAAGAAAGAACATACAAAAAGAAACATAATCATCAGACTTCAAAGAGAAATGGTAAGTTAATTGTCCTTTGATTATTCATTATGACAATGAAATTACCTGTAACCCTCAAATTGAGTTGTAATGAAATGTATGCTCTGAAAAATATCTGAAACTTTCTGCTTTTTAGACTTTAAAATTTAAAATCTTAATGCATTTTTCTTTTATTTTTAAACAAAATGTTTGCTAACCTGGCTTTGCATCAATCATAAAGTTGACCATAAAGATTTGCCCTTACCATAGTTACATAATGAGCAGTTCTGTGTACTATTATGGAATGCTGTTTGTGAGTCCTGCTGGTTTATGAAACCTGCAAATTACACTGAGAATTGGGCTGAAGGCAGCTGCAAGTCAAGGTAATGAGGTCAGAAACATGACAAGCCTCCTAGCTAGTAGTCTTTTTATCAATCCCCACTGTGTTCACTATCTCTGAGATTGAAGGGGAAGCTGCCATGTTGTTTTCTCATTATTTCATACATGAGGCTATCTATATTTAGCATAGATACCCAGATGTGTCTTTAAGGGTTGTAATTGAATTTTAAGGTTCAGATAACGTTTGCGCAGCAAGCAAGGTTGGTCTTTGATACCACGTAAAACTCTTGATTGGATTGCGGCCTTTAATTCACTGCTGGATATTACACAGATCTATTTTTTGTGATGTGTGCCTGGGAAAAAAAGCTAGCTGTTACACAGCAGGCATGCTGAGACTTCAATAGCAAGGTTGATGCATTTTGACCCAAGACCTAAGCTATTGCTGCTGATTGTGAAGGCAGGATCTGAAACAACACAATTACGGGAGCTATAGCAATATAAGGCTTTTTTATTAATAGAGCGAGGGATAGAAGGATGGTTGCAGCAATTAATTCAAACTTAATGGCGGTTTCCTTTGGCTTAACATGGGATGTAAAGTTGATATTTCACAACATCTTGGCTATGTGCTGGCCAGCAGTCAGAAATGACAAATATTTGCACTTATATGGCTGACTACAACTCTGCCGCAACTTCTCACGTGAGGTATCTGCTTAGTCTTACAGATGGAAATATTGATCGTATCTTACTGCTGTCAAGTGCTTGAGCTGTTTTGTATCGTCCCCCAAAAAGTGGAGTTTGCTTTCTGCTATTCTCGTGAGCATATATGTAAAGTAAAGGCACTTGTTAAAGCATTCCTGTTTGCACACTTTTGTCCTTAAGTAACATTACCTATTGGTAGTTTTGTTGATTACAGAATGAATTACGTAGCTATAGTCTTTCTTGCCTAGCCCGTTTCACACAACAATGCTTAAGATTACATGTTTATTCATGGGTGAAATAACTTCTTAGTAGAAATGTCGCTTCTGTTTTTTTGAAAATCTAGACGCACTTTGTGGCTGCAAAATTTTTACATTAGGAATTTAAAATGTATTCTTCAAAATATTCAACCCCTAATATTTTAAGCACTACATTTTACTGATGATTTTTATAGAAACGTGAATTGAATTTAGGTGCTAGCAAATAGCAAGTTTAATTGCCCAGAAATATTAAGGTATTAAGCTTCTTTTGATTCTGAGAATTTATTTAATATTTCTTCTGACCTTTTCCATTGTAACTCAGAGCTTTATAACACTATTTGTGTTATATCATGATAGGAGATTTTTGTTTTTTTCACTGTTCAGGCTATGGCATCCTAGCTTTTTACTTATTCTATTTTCTGATGTATGTAATTAGAAAAAGCAGTGGGTTCCATTCAGTATTTGTGATTCACTAACAGCAACTCAGAGCTGTTAGCAGGAAATCCTGCTGGTAACCAATGCTACATCATGGCTGACTGACAGCGACTGTGCAATTTATTTCCAGTGTTTCAGAGTGCGGATCTGGCAAGCCGGCCTCTGTTCTGTTGGTTATTGTCAGGATTCCCTGTCAGTGGCTCTAAACCACTTTTTTTGTGGAACATTTATTGCAATACATGTTATTCTAATTTATAGTACGTGTTTCCATGTTAACACTTAGTTTACTTCCAGCCCCATAAAATATTTGCATCTGGGATGGAATCGCACTTAAAATAAGTGTATATTTTTAAGGGAGGAATTATTTCCAGAGACCTTTATGAATTTCAGTTTCAATGCGTTTCTCCCACTCCCTATTTTTCCCGACACGTTTCATTTTGTGCAACTGTTAATGTAGGATAAGGGTTCAAAAATCTTAATCTCAATACTTGCAAGTATCCTTGAGTTTCTTTTTATTCATCAGAGTAAGGGCTAAACACTAGTGACATGACTTGTGTTAATTTGTTAATTGTGTGCTTGGAGTTGTTCAGGAAGGTGAGGGTTAAAGCACTAGTTACCATATTTATTTAGGGAAAGATTTGGATAAGTAATTCTGCTGAACTAATGGTGGTCCAATATGTCCAAGGGAAAAATATCATCCCTTCCATCAGTCAAATAATACTTTTCTTTCTGTTGCAGAAATTTGAAAATTACCATTTTGGTGAAGTCGAGCTGAACGCTGTGCACATCTCCCAAAGGTTCTCCTCTGACAGTTCTGGGTTCTACGCTTCTTCTGGAGTCATTAACTTCTCATAGGCCACAGTCTTAATGAACCATGATTAATCTTCAGGCAGTGATGTGCAGGATAACATCCTCTGAAGAGTATATCTAAAAGATAAAACTTTCACGGCTCACTGTTGTATCTTTAGAGAAACAATCTCATACTTGCCAATTAATTACTGATGCACGTCCTCTCTTCTGAGGAGAGGAGTTGAATCAATATTCACAGTTCTACAAGAACATCCTACTGACATAAAGGCCATCATTGTTAGCACATTTGTGTAAAGAACGGTGATTGTAGTGCAGTGCTGTTTGCTGGAGAAGACGTGATTTCACATTTTTAATTCATGACTTTATATCAATACCTGCAAATTAGGATAAGGGTTAGATATTTATATTTGCTTGAAATATTTGATTTGAGATGTTTAATATGTTTTTACCTATTAAGCTGAGCTGAGATATTAGTGCTGGGAAATGAAACACCTTTCCATTTTGGGCACCCAGGTCAGTCATAGCAATATACAGAGTAAAGCATGAAGCTCTACTTGTGTCATTATGTAAAAATAATAATCCTTGCATTTGATCTAGCGCCTTATCACGTCTTCTAGACGTCTCAAAGCGCTTCACAGAATATACTGTAAAGTGAATTGACTTGACTGTATATTTGTGGGCGAAACACAGCAGCCAATTGCACACAGCAGTGTCCCACAAACAGTTGTGGATTGAAGTGACCAATTTATTATTGTTTTTTTTTTCTTGAGGGATTATTATCAGGTGTGTGGAGTAAGGAAACTTGCCCAGGGTTTCACCCTGCCGGGAATCGAACCCAGGTCTCTCACTTGAAAAGTGAGTGCTCTAACCACTGAGCAACAGGACTCCAATATAGTTGTGGAATTAAGTGTTGCTTCCATTAGTGTCTTCCCACATACTGAAATCTATATTAAGATGTTCTGTTGGCAGTTGCCTAATTATTCTGTGAGGTGGGTGGAAGCAATAAGTAGTATATTCCACAAAAGCATAATATCCAGTGATTTAAAAATTACATAAAACAGTACAGAAACAAGCCATTCGTTCGAACCAGTCCTTGCTGGTACTTATACACCACACAAACCTCCACCGCCTCCAATCCCTTCTCCCACATGTATTTATTTATGTAGTGTGACATCTCCAGATTAATTTAAGTGATATACTCCAGAGGATTCTTTTCAGTGCATCCATGCAATCTTGTGTAAATTTGCAAATATAACAAAGATAATGGGTGAATTTTGAATTAAAAAAAGAACAATACTTGTTTGCATATTGTCTTTTCCCTTTTCTCTAATTGTATTATTTTACTCATTCTTTCTCCCCCCTTCTGTTTTTACTTAAACTTCACCTTTCCCAGATTTTTAACCTTCTGAAGTCTGGTTATATTGCAAACCTAGCCACTTCAATCTTTGAAGTGATTTTCTAGTACCAAATACCTACAGATGAGTTATTTCATCCACAATACCAGCACTATCATTAAGGTATTGCTGTTACAATTTTAGTTGTTTTTGTTCTGTCACCAGTACTTTCAAATTATGAATTATGGGATTGTGAATTCATGACTGCATATCCCAAATTTTAAACTGCCAAAGTGTGAAAAAGCAGATGTTAAAGTTGCTTTATCTGCAGGATATTGGCATCCCCTGGTTGGAAAGGTTTTCAATATTATTAATTTGATAAACATGTGACAACTCTCTTCAATGGAACCTTGCAGTCAGCTTCATTTATACAGATCTGATGCAAGCAAAATATCTCAAGTACTAAATCATATCCAATTCATTCATGGGAAATATTTCCAAGTTACCAAAGATCTGCCATTCAAACCTGTTGCATAGAAATCCAGTGTTAAAGCACATCCCATTAACATTCATTACAGGAATTCCAGTGTACCAAAACAACTTCCAATTCATTCACATTGGATTGAATAGCAATATGTTACATTGCTTTAGATTCACTCCATTGGGAAAAATATAATAAGCACCCAGGGCACTTGTAATTTTGATACAGTAAAAGGATTCATTATATACCAATATACAGAGCAAAAGGGCTACATGCATCTCGCTATCTGACATCAATAGGATTCTTCTATTTCATATATGTCAGGCTCTACAGAGGAGACACTCAATTAAGGATTTTTCTCCAATGGTACATTATCCATCACACCAAGAGGTGTACGATACATAAAATATCAAGTACTTCACATTGATGGT
The DNA here is from genome assembly GCF_018977255.1 of Callorhinchus milii. Classification (NCBI taxonomy): domain Eukaryota; kingdom Metazoa; phylum Chordata; class Chondrichthyes; order Chimaeriformes; family Callorhinchidae; genus Callorhinchus; species Callorhinchus milii. The sequence continues at coordinate 15,120,221 of NW_024704748.1, read as the reverse complement.
GGTTCTCACATTATACTCCGCAGTACTGTTCTCCTTTAATACTCAGTACACTAAATGAAGTCAGTCCACTGCCAATTTTCCAGAGACAATAGCACATTAGAATTCTAATCACATTTGGGGAAAATGTATGCTTTTGTTATGTGTTTTTCTGGGTTTGTCTGAAATAAATTTCTAAATGAATGCTAAGTAGCCTGTGTTACAAAGATTTGTTAATTGACCAATTTTAGCTGGAGTTTACAGAAATCCTGATCCAAGTATAATTGTGAGCCAAGAATATATAATGTGTCTTGGCAAAAAGGTTTGGTATTCATCAGAATTCAACAAAGCAATGATTTGTGTAATAATTGGCGGCTTTTCTTCCCAATCTTAAGATTTTGCCATGCCATTTAACAGATACGCCTTTCTTTATTTTACTACTGTTAGGAAATTGGTTCCACATAAGTAATCCAGATCAGAGGAGAAATGCACACTCAAAATAATTGTTGCCATAATGCCTTGTTATGTGGAATTATACAAAGATACATAGCTGCTGATTTATTCCATATTCTCTGCCACCTGACTGCCGAATATTGGATTTCTTCAATCAGTGTAGTAGCAGAGCAGAAACGTACGGTTCACTCAGTAAAATAAGCATAGACCCATACTCAAGCAAATAATCATGTACTGAAGTATGCGATTTCCTTCTCCTGACAACACAAAAGAACAGCATTTATAGTCAAGAAATAAACCATAACAACAACAAAAAATCTGGACTCAGTAAAAATTGACTGGGAAGACACGATCAGTATTCTGATGCACATTGAAGACCACATCACTGCCAATAAAGATGCACATCAGCAAAGGTTTCAATCCAATACTCGCATCTTATAATGTTTACTCAGTCATGTTTCGAGTGTATCACTTTCTATTTTTATTATATAAGGGATAGGAAGAGTTGGATTTTTTTTCCATAAATACATCAACAAGTCAATTTCTTTCTACTTAATGCAGTGTATCAACTTGCGGTTAACCCATAATAATCAAAGTTCTTTTAGACAACCTCCCCCCCCCCCCCCCACACACACACCCCTTTCATTTTTAATCTCAATGCACCAGACTGGCTCAGCAGCCAAACTCACTCAAAACACTTTTGGTTGAATCACACAGAGCTACCCATGAACTGTCTCATCGTTCCTCAAACTGTAGAACTGTTCGACTTTCCATTTGTTTCTAGTTACTTTCTAAGCCCACTGGCATCTAAACCTGCAGTGTGATAATCTTCTATTTTAAATTAGTAGCAAAAGCATAGAGTGTAACTGCCCTAAGTGAGTTCCATCAGAATGGATAGCTGGGGAAATGTACCCATAGCCTCAGGGTTCTGGGCTGATGATGTTGCAGCAAAATCTCCACACAGATCTGGGAGTTCCAAACCCCTCACAGCTTCTGCAAGTTCACTCTTGGTCAGACTTGTCTAATGAACCAGTTCGGTTTAGGGAATTCAATCCGTATGTTAGATTCCCTTAAAAGATCTGCGCGCTTAATGGTAAACGGAAACCTAAATTTAACAAATTCTCCTTCCTCATCAATGTAATTCTTCGGGTATTGTATTGTCAATTGGGGAATCAAAGCTTTGGCCAATAACGTCCCCCAATGCCCTCCATCCTGTCTCCAGAGTAGCCAACGTGATACAGCAGATATGAATGTGAACATATTATGTTAGTTGCTATCCCAAGCGATACCCAAGAAACACGGGGTCAGGTTTCAGGTGGATGGCCACATGCAGCTCCATTCTGCTCAGCTCACCACCTGCCAAAACCTTTGTGGTGCAATAGTGATGATTATCTTTATGCACTTGTCACTCTTCTCTCCCCCCCCCCACCCCCCCATCATGGCAAATTAATGCGCACAGATCCTTGAAAAGGGAAAAAATACGCCTTATCTCCGATCAGTGTTACTTAACCACTCTATTCCAGTTAAAACACATTACTTTTTTTTTCACTATTGATTTACCAATGAAGGCATATTTTTTTTATTGTGCAACTCTCATCCCTCTGCTCAGCTCCTCCGCAGAAGCCAACCATCTCTCTCCTCACCCTGGGGAGGAAAGGCCAGTGAGAGAGGTGTCCCTGAGCCACACTGATGGGCATTTCAAGTGCAACATCAGCAGACGCCCTAGAGCAGGATTCACAGCCTCCCTGCTGAAGGTTGGGGCAGAAAGACATCGTGAAGACATTGTACAGAGATATTTGCAGCTCGAAGAGAGAGAGAGAGAGAGAGAGAGAGAAAATAAATCAAAATAGCGACTAGAAAATGACAACGTTAACTAATAGCATGTATCCTCCCCAAGGCCATCAACTCATTTCCATCCCAGACAGAGACTTGGTTGGTGTTGCTGAACAATCAATGATGTGTCTTCTGAAATGCATCCAAGCTTATTCACAATTTTAAAGGAGGAGGTTTGCCTGTCTTGGTAACCTTAAGGGGATGAAACTGACTGGCACCATGGACTTGACTGACTTGTCCCTCTGTGTTTGCTCCCTTACCTGAAATCCCATCCTTAGGCTCTGGTAACCTCTGACTTTAATGCGCCAGAGTGGGTTTCACTCAATCAAGTCGGAAATTCAAAAGCCCCATTTTCACACACCTTTAAATGCACGAGGGAGAGGGAGAGGGAGAGGTGATGTGATGTGTGTGGCTCCGGCGCAGCCTCACACAGACTCAGGCTCAGATTAGTGAGAGGGAGGGGGGAGAGGAGGGGGGGAGAGGGGGCAGAGTTGCTGTAAGTAGAAGCGCCTCGCATTTGCAAAGCCAAATCTGCGGGAGAAGCCGCAGCGCTGCAGCCCCGGAGAGATGATGAAGCCATTGAGTCTGTTCCTTATGCCTCTGCTGATGGCAGTGGCGGTGGCGGATGGCGATCCTGTTAAAGGGGGAAATAACGGCAATTTCCTGGAGGATGAGCAATGGCTGTCCACCGTCTCCCAGTACAGTCAGCAGATCAAAGACTGGAACCGATTCAGAGATGTGAGTTCTCAATATATATATGTATATATATATATGTGTGTGTGTGATGTGTGTGTGTGTGTATTGAGATGCATCTCTTTTTTTTCTAGTTATTACATTTTAAAAGAATTGAAACTTATTGTTTCCGATGGAAGATATTGATTGCAAAGAGAGAGATGGAGAGAGAGAGATAAGAGAGAGAGAGAGAGAGAGCAAGATACAGAGATGGAGTTACAAGGCAACCAGAGAATAATGATTGAAATAGCACCAGTTTTCATCTCATGGATTTGGATGAAATGATCAGGAGAGAGATTTGGTGCTGCAATTGCATGTGTTACACACGAATAAGAACTGCGTGTGCCTTTCCTCTCACCGTCTTGTGCTATGAATTCACCTGCTGTCGGTCCTGGTAAATTGCAATAAACGTTCTGAAATGTCCCCTCTCATGATGGAAAGAAGACTTGGGGCGTTTTTTCTCCCCCACTCCCCTTTTTTTAACAAAAATGTATCATCCTTTGGTGATTTTTAATCGATTTTTAAATGTGTGTGCAATATATATATATACATATATATATATATATATCAGGTCTGCCTCCTGCTATTATGGAAAAATTGCAGGGAGTTTCAACCCAATTTTGATTCCTTATTTGAAGTTAGCCATTGCATCACCTGAGATGGTGGGGGAAAGGTAAAGGAGAAATGTTCTAGAGCTGAGAATTTCTTTTTGTACGTTTGTGTGCTGTGATAACGCTGTAATTTGGAGGGAGGGTGGCTTCTCTTCTGTGAGTTTGCTTCAGCAGAGAATCCTCAGGGAAATCACACACACAAACACACACAAAAACATCATTGTCTCTTTTATCCCAGAGATCAACATCAGCCTCATGTCAGGGATCAATCTGTACTGTCCCACCCTGAAGGGCGTCGCAGAGACTCAACAGTAACCAGAGTTCAATCTTTCTCTGTTACCCACTTGTCCCCCCCACCCCCACAACTCTCCCCCCACCCACACACAGAAAAAAGCTGAAGGCTTAATTGTGATCAAGTAACGCTGCCAGATTTATTAAACTTTGTTTCTCCTGTATGTATTGATTCATTTTAATTAATGGGGAGCGGATGACATCACATTTCAAGAGCCAGAAGTGAATTATGTAGGTCATCTGCATAGCTGACTATTAAATAGTTGTCATGATATTTTATCAGCCTGGAAAGGTGGGTGTTTCTTGCCTGATCATTTTTTTTTAAATAAACGGGGATATGGACCACTCTCAGGAAGCTTTACATCTTGGAATATGTGGGAACAGCCCTCTCCTGAGAGCTGCCCTATTGGCTGCAGGGAAAGGCCATGATGCTGCAGACATGACATCCATTATCATGAGAATGTTCAGGATGCAGTTTCTGCAGAACCACACTCAGGCTTTACGTTAACGCTGCGGAGATGCCCTCGGTAATACGACTGACATCATCACGGTGCAGGTGATGTCATTCTGTGTGCAACATTTCCCAACATTGTTCTTTAGTGACAATACCCTTTCCCGGCTTAACCAACTCCCCCTCACTCCACAGTCATACATAGTAGACTGAGTGCAGGTGAATATATAGATCTTCACCTGTGTGTTCAGACAAGATTATTACTGATTTTCCAGGAATTTCATAATTCAGGACCATAGAAATTTAGCAACAGGACAATAGGAATAGCTGTAGGCCAATCAGACCATTGAGCTTACTCTGTATTTTAATAGCTCTTGACAGCTCTTTATCTTCTTAATCCTATTTATCCGCCTTTTCTCCATATCCCTTAATACCATTACTTCCAAAGTGCATATCTATCTCCCTTTCAAACACCATCACTCATTCTGCACCTGTGACTCTCTGGAGCAAGAGTGTTCCTCATTCCCACAAGCCTCTGTGAAAAAATGTTCTCCAGATTAATATTAACCTACAGACTTGATCATATTTGCCAAAGAAGTTTACATTTTATTTTAAGGTCATTCCCAAAGAGAGACCTGAGGATAATATGTTTACACAGAGGACCATGAGGATATAGAATGTCCTGCATTAGTGGCTGAAGCAGAACCCATATTAGCTTCCAAAAGAGAACTAGAGAAATATTCAAAAAGGAACATGTTCAAAGGGTGGAGGGAAAGGGCAGGAGATTGGGACTAACAACAACAACAAATTACATTTGTATAGTGCCCTTCAAGCTGGGAGGACGTCCCAAAATGTTGACTAAATGCTATTACAGAATACCATAATGGACCAAATGGTTTGCTTCTGTACTGTAAAATTCTACAGCTCTATTGTGTGATTTTATAAATAAGATGAAAGAATTAGTAACATTAGGGAGAATGGAGCTGTGGGACGGTCACTCAGCTGTTGTGCTGACAGCTCCAGTGGTGCAGCGTGTTTAAGAAGCAGGATTGCCTCATTGATGTAGTTTTTCTTCCTCAACCACTTCTGAAATTACACTCAAAACCTATATTCTGTAGGACAAAGAGTTTTGTGCTCTAGACTCGCTGAGCGACCAGCAACTTATGGCTTTATGAATGGATCTGAGGGTCTTCCAATGCTCTTAATGACATATCTGAAGTGATGTTCACTGTGTGATCAGGTTAGTGCAGGTGGGCCAGGATTGTTCATTTTTACAAATCATTGTGACAGAGATATTCAGAGCAGTCATTCTCAGGAACAGTAAAGATACAATAATAAATAACAGTAGTAAATAGTAATAATAATATAATAATAATAATCCTTGCATTTGATAATAATCCTTGCATATGATACAGCGCTTTTCACGTCTTCTAGATGTCTCAAAGCGCTTCACAGACTATACTGTAAAATGAATTGACTGTATATTTGTGGGCAAAACGCGGCAGCCAATTGTGCACAGCAGTGTCCCACAAACAGTCATGGATTGAAGTGACCAATTTATTATTATTTTTTTTCTTGAGGGATTATTATCAGGCATGTGGAGTAAGGAAACTTGCCTAAGGTTTCGCCCTGCTACAGTGCCTTATAATATCTATCCAAATTGCTGACTCTCCAGCACCTTGGGATGACTTCCCAACATGAAAGGTGCTATACAAATATAATTGTTGTTGTTAAAAGTGAAGATGGTAACTTATAGGTCAGATGTTCGCAGTTAGCTTAGCTTTCAACAACTTTAACAAGACCGAATCTCATAAACAATCTGTTTCTATCCTTGGGTGGAATTTGGGGTTTCAGGAATTGCAGAGTGGGAGGGCTATGTGAGCCGTGCATGATGTATCTGATTTAACTCCTAACCATCCCATGAAGTGATCCTTGGGTGAGAGGGTTAGCAGGTGATATCCTCATCTACCAATAGGGCAGTTGGAGTTGTGTGAGTTCAGTGTCCCTCATAGGGTCGTGCCTGGACTCCACTCAGCCACTCAATAGCATTGAGAAATTATCCTGCAGGGATTCAGCGTTCATGTTTTTATTTATTTGCAGGAAGACAGGTGTTACATTGGGTTGCCATTTGTCTTCTCATTCTTCTCATTCTGCCTTCTGGTTGTATCCTGAGGCGTCCGCCCTGTAACTGTAACTAATGGCTGGTTTAGAGATTTACTCTCCTTCAGATTAACCCTCCCTCTCTGTTAGGAAGTGATTTGGCTCTCATGTATCACTTCCATATGTCAAATAGTTAAAATTGGCAACTCAGAGCGAGAGGAACCAAAAATATCATCCCATGTCCCAGTGTCCTTTCATGTCAGCAGATGTATTGGCAATGTCATCATCGCCACCAAAAATACTCTTTTGTAACAATGTGCCTTAGTATTAGTCTTTAAAAAAATTCTAACAGAAGTGTATTTTGTGCAGTTACCATCTTGGAACTGAGCCACGATGCAGCTGAGGCTGCTGTTTCCAACCAATTGCATAACCCATTACCCTGGTAACTGGTTACATAGACATACCCTGAGGTCCACTGTTGTGGCACCTGTACTGCAATGAACAGAGAGGCTGTTGTGCCCAGGGAATATGCTGCTCCACTTATTTATTTTTTATATTTAAAAAACACCTGAAGTGAATGAAGGAGGAAGGGAAAAAACTGCAAAAAAAAGGACAACAGTTCTGAATTAGGATGAAAAATTTCATTAAATAGGTTTCCAAATAGGCTTACACCCTACATGAGTGCTTTTTGGAGACCGACAGTCAAGGTTCTCTGCTGAATGACCTTGAGTATTTGGATTATTTCCCTCAAACTTTCTCAAGGCTGATTCACCTTTGGATTTGTTGAGCATCTTGGGAACTCCTCTCGTTGGCTCCATCACAGAATACCGGTAATATGAATGTGGAGGAATTGCTTTTGATTGGGGTTCTCTTCCCTGTAGATCTCTCTTTTCACTTAAGTATATGTTGCCTGATCTTTGCCACATTGATATACTAATCTATCCTGTTTTTATTTGCAATTAGTGCCTACTAGATCTGAACGTACAATTCTAGTCTCATGTTCTCATTTTAGAATGCTGCTTTGTATGATTTAACTAATAATAATTTCTAGCTATACACAGAAATTTTACTGTTGGAATGAGGGGGAGAGAGAGAGAGATAGCATCTTTATGAAATACAGTACCAATGAGTTTGGAAAGATGACTGAAGTGGATCCTGATCTCAGGCAAGCCATGGAGGGGGAGTGATCTTGAGAACATCTCCAACTTCCACTGGGTTAAGAGCAATATTGGCAGAAGCCTGGTTGCAGGCTGCCCTCTCAGCCCAGAGGAATCTCCCCTCATATAGGTAACAGAATTTATTAATAAGATAATACAACATAATTCAGAATTTGACATTTTTCATGCATCGGTTCTTCTCCTTTCTCTGGAATATATTCATGCTTTTGCAGAAGAACTTGACTGAGACAAATGTTGTCCTGGTTGAGCTGTACATCTCGTCAAAGTCAATGCATTCATGTTGCACCGAATCTGGCAGACTGCTTGTGTAATAATATCTAGTGTTGAGTCAGACTCTTGTGACCTTAGTTAGAATACAGCAGAAGGATTTCACACAATAGCTAATTGCCCATGGTGAACTACATTAGTGCTTAAACCTAATTGTATGTAATGTTGCTGCAGGAAATTTAATTAAATAGACTTTTGCCTGCATAAATTTTCAATTTTCATTACCAGTGAGCCAAGTCGCTTTAAAGGTCCTGTGTTATTCATTAGGGAGGGAATGTGAATACACAGTTGTTCGATATACGATAAAAGCCCGGTGCCATAATCTGGTTTAGCATTTGAGTTTGTGTTGGCAGTATAATGACACAGTAATCACATGGATAAACATCAACACTAAGCACTCATATTGTTTCTTTGGAAAAACAAATTTGCTTATGTCCTCCCTATCCTGAGTCATTGGATATACACATGAGGCAAGTTTGCACTTGTGCACTTGTTAATCTTGATATCTGTTACATGTTCAGGTGTCAACCTGGTTTAGTTGGTAGCATTCTCACCTCTGAGTTGGAATGTTGTGAGTTCAAGCTCCACTTGAGGATTTTGAACTCATACAGTTTAGCCTCACACTCCAGTACAGTACTGAGGGAATGATGTTCCATCAGAAGTGTTGTCCTTCGGATGAAATATTAAACTGAGGTCCTGCCTGCCAGTTCAGATGGACATTAAAGTTCCTATAGCACTATTCAAGAAGTGAATGGATTGTCTCCTGGTATCCTGACCGACAATCTCAAAGATAAAATTTGTTACTCCCTTTATGACTGTTTTATAGGATATTGCTGCCCATGTTTCTGTACAATTAGTCACTGCACTTTAGAGTAATTCTTGTGATGTCTTGATGATGTGATAAGGACCTATATCAGATGTATAATAAGCATTATTATTACTATTATTATTATTGGATACATTGTATACAATTATTATAAGTTAGATACATTATGTTGCTTAAAGTTCACAGAAAGAGTTAACTCTAGGTAGGGAAGGTAATGAATTCAATGATTCTGTTGGTATGAACGAGAAAGGAATGAAGAGATTTCTGATCATCAATCTTCGGACAAGTATTTCTGGCCATACTCGCACATGTTTTTGAACTGGTGCTAGAAAAATACTGAACCCCGAGGCAGGACTGTTTTCCACTAGTGCTGACTTACATTTCAAATAAAATGAGTCGCAAATTGAAGTCAGATTTTGATGGCAGAGAGAGAAAGTGAAAGCGAAATTTTGGGTCATCGAACAGTGTTGCGTGCATTCTAGAGAGGCCAGTACAAGAGAACTCTCTTTCAGGCTGGAGAGCTTTATCTGGGAACAGATATATTGCTGAGGGGAACCCAAAAAGATATTTTTTAATCATGGAAGGGAGGCAGAGTTTAAATCCAAAGTTTCAAATGGTGATATTCTAAATGATTTACAGTGCTGCAGCCAGGGTTCAATAATTTGATGAGCAGTTATGATAAATGCACAGGTGTTTCCTTCTCCCCTGCCCAGTAGGCTTCATCCTTCCATCCTGTCACAGAAACACTGTGATATGACTCATCGGCTCTTCCTGACTGTACAAGAGAGTACAATATCGGACATTGCGGGCAGTGTGGCCCAATGGATGAAGCCAGTAGCATCATTTGTGATCGCACTAAACTGATAATATTTGCTATGGTTACCTACAGTATTTGTTCATTCTAGATTTAGGATTGAGAAGAGGGTGGGGAGGGGTGGATAAGCTGCTGAACAAGAAAAGTGCATAAAAATTAAAGTCTCATCCCTTCAGGTTGTACCTGAACATTACTAATTTTTTTTCTATACATATTTTCCTGGGAATAAAACACTGGCAGCAGAGCTGCAAGGCAATCGTGGATAGGGCACTGCTGCATATCTCAGAGTATTGTGTTCCTAATGCTTGCTAGTGTTGACTTGTATTTAAAATAAAATGAGTCGCAAATTGAAGTCAGATTTTGATGGCGGAGAGAGAGAGTGAAAACGAAATTTTGGGTCATCGAACAGTGTTGCGTGCAAGCTATAGAGGTACAAGAGAATTCTTTTTCAGGCTGGAGAGCTTTATCTGGGAACAGATCTATTGTTGAGGGTAACTCAGTGGTTAGAGCACTCAGTTTGCAAGCGAGAGACCTGAGTTCAATTCCAGGCAGGGTGAAACCTTGGGCAAGTTTCCTTACACCACACGCCTAATAATAATAATAATAATAATCCTTGCATTTGATATAGCGCTTTACACGTGGGGAGGACGTCCCAAAGCGCTTCACAGAACACACTGTAAAATGAATTGACTGTATATTTGTGGGCGAACGCGGCAGCCAATTGCGCACAGCAATGTCCCACAATCTACGACTAGTAGATTGAAAATGACCAATTTTATTATTGTTTTGGATTTTGGAGGGATTACTATTAGGCGTGTGGAGTAAGGAAACTTGCCCAAGGTTTCGCCCTGCCTGGAATTGAACTCAGGTCTCTCGCTTGCAAAGCAAGTGCTCTAACCACTGAGCTACAGGACGTCACGATATCCCTCCTAATAATCCCTCCAAAACAAAACGATAATAAATTGGTTATTTTCAATCTACGACTGTTTGTGGGACACTGCTGTACGCAATTGGCTGCCGCGTTCGCCCACAAATATATAGTCAATTCACTTTACAGTATATTCTGTGAAGCACTTTGAGACGTCTAGAAGACGTGAAAAGCGCTATATCAAATGCTAGGATTATTATAACACAAAAAGATTTTTTAATCGTGGAAGGAAGGGGGAGTTTAAATTCAAAGTTCCTCAAGGGACCTGGAAATAAGGCTAAGTTGGATAGTTTGTGAATATTGGACATTGCTGGATCCCGCTCATAGACATTGCATCAGAAACTTGCTCTTTGTATGCCAAAGTGTTCTGAAGAGATGCTGTTTGAGCATTATCTGTGTCAGTGAGCAATTTATTTACAAAGTTTTTCACATCACAGTGAATGTTTTAACACCAACATCTTTGCTCATTATCAAACCTGAGGATTTTGAATTTGATGTGATTGTGTGGCATCTGAAAATAATTAAGATATTCCAGAAAAATAGAAGAATAACTCGATACAATGAAAGTGATAGAGTTGAAAAATATTCCCATGCTTACAATACAATTAAAAAATATATTTTTATGGTGTCTTTCACTTCGAACAGTCATACCAATGCACTTAACAGACCTGGCTTGGCACCTGAGCTGGGGGTGGGACCTGATGTGGTGGAACCTGAAGTGGTGGAGAGGGGAAAGATGACCAAAAGCACGGTCAAAGAGATGGATCTTGCACTGGTATCTACTAGTACCATAGAAACAAACTACAGGAGTACACAGGGAGAGACTGAGGTGATTAGACGGGAAGTGTTGGATTGGAAATATGTAAGAACAATGCTGAAATGAAGTGTTGGATGAGTGTCTGGAAATAAGGCTGAGCTGGAGAGTTTGTGAATACTGTACATTGTTGGATCCTGCTCATTGACGTAACATTAGAAAATTGCTCTTTGAATGACAAAGTATTCTGAAGAGATACTGTTTGAACATGATCTCTTCAGAACACTTGGTCATACAAAGAGCAACTTTCTGATGCCATATCTATAACAGAGTACATTGTGTGCTGTGTATACAGTAGTGTGAATAGGACTGCAATGGGTATGTACAGAAGAAGTAATGGGAGCATGAACGTCCTTTACATAAGTGAAAAGGTTTAGAATGTGTAAAGAGGAATAAGTGCTGAGATATGTATTTCTGTTTCCCTGACTCAAATGATTGATTGGTCAGTTCTAAGCCAGGCCTGTTAGGTGCAACATCTGATAGGAAGGAAACACAGGAATGTCCCCCACCTCCAACCCTTGAAGTTAGTGAATCATGTTTCTGTCATTGCTGGCATCCCTCCAGTACCTACCCAAGTGGCTATTCTTCACTTGTGAGGCTAGTCAGACAGTGTTTGGCAGACTGTTCAACTGGTAGAGCATCACAGCCAAAACCAGATCTCGCTCAATATTATTCACACACGCACATATACACTCCACATGTACACGCACCACACACACTTTCCAACCATGATTTCGAGAAAGAGATGAGGAATGGAAAATGTAAAGTAGTTGTTTAAAAATTCTGCTAACTTGAAATCAGATTATTTTTCTGTAGAAAAGGTATGGATTGTGAGATAACAGAACTCAATCTTGCTTATCACAGCCCCATGTTTCTAATTATCCCCTAAACATCCTTTCCAGCGCAGTTTATAATTAATAATATTTCTGTTTAAAACAAACAGTACAGAGCACTAATCACTAAATATCATATGACTAAAAACATGCTGTTTGATGTACTAATAGTCCAATGTTTCATTATTTCCGATTCCATAAGCATTTCAGTGTTAATGGGGCAAGTCTTGTAGTGACTATCAGCACCTTCATGAGAAAGGCTGTGCGTCATTGCACCTCTCAACCCGAAGGGGAATTCAGATTACTTTTTTTTTAATTAATTGTCTTCATTTTGGAAGTGCTGTTTGAGGCACATTCATGTTTCCGCACTGCACCTTACATCATCCTTCCAGATCCCAGTTACATGTGGATACATGTAGATGCTCTTGCTTAACCTCAAAAGAATTCTGTTGAAATCTGATAACTAAAATGACGCAGCTGATCTTTATTATTATAATTGTCAGGCTATAATATACTTGGGTTGCTTCCTTGTAACTGGTTGAATCTTATTTTCCAGTATACTCCTCCCATATACTTTGGATTTAATAACTTTGGGTGGAAGACATACAGCATTGAAAAATGTATAAGTATAATTAACACTTTTCTGCATCTGGTATTTTTTGCTTCATCTCAGAGATATGATGTGTGACAGGAAGTCTGTAGTCATTGCCATGTGCCCCATATGGAATTTCCTCACCTTGCAAGGTCATCTCTTGTGAGCTGGAAAAATCCCATCTGCATAGCAACAACCTGGAAGCTGGAAATAGGTAACCTGGAGGAAATGGCAGAGAAGATCTGAGCAGTGGGATTTTAGTTTGAACCCTGGCTTGGCTGGTTTGGTTCAATCCTTCTTTAATGGTTTTAACAGGATAAACTCTAAAAATATATTAGCTGCACTGTAGGTACTCACGCCCATGTTTTGTTCTGATTTTATGTTTTCTCAACCTTTCTGGTTCCCCTAAGCCGATGCTTGAGAGAACTGGAGAGCCATAATTCTCAATAATTGCCTGTGCTTCTCTCCATCTGATTGCTGAGAGTGCATTGGATATGACTTGGATTTCATCAGCTACTGATTTTCTTTCTCTGCTTTTGGGGGAAGATTCCTGACCTCCTCTGTTGAGGACATGAATGACCAGTCAATTACTTCTTCATTCTGGTTTCCTTTCCGGTCAACTGGTGTGCAGTGCGTTCAGAAAGCACATCAGCATCTCTTTCGTAGTTTAGTTTGTAGCTCTACCAAGCAGATGCATCCGTTCACAGATTTTCCAATTGGGAAATGTAATCAAACTCACAAAAATCACAGCAGCAGTCACAAACAACACGAGCATTATCATGTCATACTAATTTTATTGCAAGGTGCTTGGATCAAATGTTTCCCAAAGGAAAACAAAAATGTGCTAAAGCACTGTTAAATGTATAATTCTTAAACAAGGTGTCATTTCAGATTCCCTTGTTGAATTTTCAAGAGTCCAAAACTGGATTCAAGCAGTCATTATGTGGAGAAAAAAACATTGCAACAGACCTAATATCCCAGCCGTTGATAAATAAGAGTTTAATGTGCAATGTCAAACATCCTTTACATATGGACCTAAGATAAACCTAACACTGGTTGCAAGACTACCCCCCCCTCCCTCCCCATTATTGGTGATGTCAAAATAAAAGCTCTTCCATCTATTTGAATGAATTTTGAAAGGCTATTAGAAGAAATAAAAATGTATTGGATTGAGTAAAGGAGAAATGGTATTGGCAATAGTAATAAGAGAGTATTGACTAGAGCAGTGGGATGAATTTTGGCAGAAGTAGAGGGGAGAAGTTTGGAAAAATAATGGGGAGATGAGATAAGAAAATATCAATAGAAATAGAGGGGATAGTACTGATGGAGAATAATGGGAAAGTATCAAATAAGTAATTGGAAGATATTTGGAAGATATAATAATGGAACCATGTTACTGTATTGTATAGTATCTAAAGGAGTACCTGTGAAGATCTTTGGAAGAAGTAGTAAAAAATATTAATTAACACAAGTGCTGGAAGGTTCAAATGTGGAAAATACCTTTGAGAAAACCAAATTATGGTACATTGTTATGAGAAGAATATTGAGTAAATTTAATTAAAAATGTAATAAGTAGAAAGAATTTGCATTCCTTATCATGCCAAACAGCTCAAAACACTTGAAAGGAAATCACTGTCAAGTGCACTGTTTTTATAGTGAAGCACGACAGCTATTTATTCCATCAAGGTCTTATAACAGTCGTGAGATGAAACTAGAGGATTGTTGCTAAGGAGACTCTCCCTTTTTTGAATATTGTCATGGGATCTTGACAGACACCTGAAAAACAGACAGATAGGAACTGTCCTGAAAGATGGCTTCTCTGACGATACAGGACTCCCCCATTGCTGCGCTGGAGTGGGTGTCTGGCTTTGAGCTGGAATCTCAACCTTATGCCCCAGCGGTGAGAGTGTTGCCAGAAAAACAAGGAACATATTTGTAGGATAAATGGAGATTGAACAGGAATTAATTATTCAAAGAGTAATGGGAGTTTCATAAGGCGAATACAAAAATGGATGCAATAAAGGACTGATAGAGAAAGATTAAGTAGTAACGCACGCTAGATTAGGAAAGAATGCCGCAACTCTTATAAGAAGTAATGGGAAGAATAAATGGAAAGTATGTTATGAGTACAACAACAACAAGATTCCATTTATAGAGCGCCTTTCACATCGGAGTAACAAGGAGCAGTAGAAATAATGTGTAAAAGACTGAACAGAATAATTGTGAGAATATTGATAAGAAAAATTAAACGAACATCTGGAAGAATATTGGATGAAGGATAAAAGTGAGGAGAATGTAGGAAAGAAAAATGTGAGGCTTTTCCTAGGATTCTTTTTGGACAGTACCGAGAATTTGAATTGAATAACAATATCAACAAATAGGGAAGATAAGGCTGAGATGCAAATGTTTAAACTAGAAGAAATGATGAAAATAGTATTAGAAGGATTAAAGTACTCAGTATTGAAAGGAATAAATGAGAAGAAAAATCAGCTAGATGAAGACAGCCAATGATGTAACCATGGCAACACTTGAGATACTGAGGACGAATTTCCTGTTACAGAGTTTCTTATTCTTTACTCAATGGCAAAATAATTCCATTGAAAGATTATAAGCTTGGTTATATGTTTCCCTGAGCTTTGGACATGAACATTTCACAAAATGCAATATTTCTCAATAGCATTCTTTAATCAGAAATCTGGGTCACACAAATACACACCTTTCGGTAACTGAAAATACATCACGTATTTCTGGAGCAGCCTGTGATATTAATTCCGTTAAGGAATCCGTTTAGAAATTAGAACTATTTTAATTAGAGGAAATTGGGCCCTTTTTTCAAGTCTTCTTTGTAAAAGTGTTTTTTAATATTTGATCAAGCTTTCAACTGAATTAATTGTAAATTCATTCATCTTCCTTCTCAAAAACAAGAGTTATTTTTTCCTGTGTTTGATGGTTATTCAAGATCTGTGTCCCTTTGGTAAAAGTGCTTGCTTTGTTTCTGAATGTTGTACCAGTTCCAAAGGTACAAAACCCATTCCAGGTTAAGTGGGAAAGATCATTGTGATTGTCTATGGTGGAAGGAAATCTTGCAGGAAAGGGTGGCGTTCCTCAGGCTTTCCTGAAAGGAGCATTTGTTTTCCAGCCCTTTGAATACTGACTGCAATGTTGTTGCAGTTCAACTGTCTGGTTGAATTGTTGGGAGTGTGATGTTTACACAGGCATTGTCCATGCACCAATTTTATGGGAATACAGTATTTAATCTCAGGGATTTTAAGTAAAGAGTTTTTTTTCTGGTAGGACAGGAATGAAATATGACTTTTGAAAGTCCAATATAACTAAGCTTTAAGCAATCATCATTTCATAAGGACCCTTTCATTCATTCATACCATATGAAAGATTCATGAAATAGGACTTGAATCTTATTGTTTATAAACTATCTTTTAAGCTTCACCTTAATGGCTCAGCTGTAAAGTGCAATCCTGGTCTATGATGATTTCAACTGGGAGAGCAGTGCGACCACTGGCCTCAACATACACCCAGCACCCTGCCAGGCAGACTAAGCTGGACAATTGCATATTCATGGTTGAGTCAATAATATTTTGCAACTCAACTATGCCCTATGCCACAAATATAATGGTTGATAGTGAATCACGTGGCAACACTGTCAATACACTTCTCACAAGACCAAAATCCACAAGAGTCAAGTTCACGTGATTTCAGTCAGAAGAAAGATTGAAATTGCTCTCTCAAACTCCCTGCCTCCTGTTGTTAGTTTTTGCAATGACCAGGCCAAGTTTGAGTAAGAGCCCTCATGACGTGTGTGAGTGTGCCACAAAGATGGTGATTGCATTGAACCTTGAGGAGGTGACATTATGTGGTTGACACTGTAGGATTATAATTGGGTTTCAGGATATAGATTGCTCAGAAATGCACCATCTGCATTATATTTTATATCTTTGCTGAATGGGTAGTGGTTATGTCAGTTCCTCAGTAACTTGCTAACTCACTGCAGTGGTAATATATTCAGTGTATACCTCCTGTTAGTTATCATTTCACCTACAGGATCGTTTGACATGCTGTCAATGTTTCAAACAGATGAGTCTTCCTATGATCTCCCTGCAGGGGAAGCACCTGTTTTCACTTCCTACCTCCCCAAGGTACGCAGGCTGACTATGAGAACTGAATCCCAGCACCTCCTAGCACTATGTGAAGTGGTTTCACTACCAGTATTTGATTATATTTTATGCTCTTATTTTCCTTCCTCTCTTGACTGTGGTATAAAATGTTCTCTGCTATCTCATCTAGATGTCCATACCACTTGTGTGCTAGCCTAGAAAGGGAGGTCAGTGGAGTGCTTAACCGTAAACTGGGGGAGGGGAAAAGGGTCATCAGAGTCGAGTTTAATGCAGAATAACAAATATTTCAGTGTAGGAGGAACATTCTGCCCATCACACTTGTGCTGTGCTCGCTCACCACTGCAGCTATCCACTCTCATCCCATTTCTCTGTTCTTTCCCTTTTGTTATATCTTTGATCTTCTTGTGTGTTGTATTATGGGTTTGTGATACCTGATCAGTGCAGCTTGATGGGGAAACATTTGCTAATAATTGTGATATGATAATTTGGTAATTTTTCTCACATGTTTAAATTAATGGGATTGTCTGCCATGGACTCAGGCAGAGCTCACATGTCTCTTAAAGGGATTGTCTGCCATGGTCACCAGCTCTGTGTTCACATGGTTCTATTAAAGAGATTGGCTCTCATTCTGTTCACATGTTTGTATTAAAAAGATTGTCTCGCAAAGCTTTGGGCTTTGTGCCATGTATTTCCCCCTAATGTGCTAATTGTTTTCTTTTAATTTTTCTTTCCCATGCTTTCTCCCTGTCTCGTGTGCTGAGTGGCAGGAGGTGGAGGTTAGTGGTAGTTTTACTTTAGTATTGACTATTTTAATGGTGCATGACTCCAGATTTTTTTTAAAAGAAATTCAAAGCACTTCATCAAATAACCCCATCTTGTACAGCCCTGATTCTAAATCCCTTTTGCTAATTGTTGCCCTTGTCTGTTCATCAGCTGTGTGGGAGTGAGTGGTGAAAGCAGTCCATGGTGCCAGTCAAATCCACACAGTTGATTAATGAAAGTGAACTAATCTCACACTGTTACATGGCTACATCTCAGTAACTGAAGGATACTGTATTGGAATCTATTTTTCATTCTAATTGAAACTATTTTGAGAAATGCTCTGAACTTAAACACAATTGTGGAGGACCTTAGCTGAAACCAGTGTCAAATCCTTTTGCTGTTAAAGGTAATCATTTAGCCTTTTTCCACTCTTTGTGCCATGTACTCATATTTATAATGACAGCGATATTAAGTTCAGCAGAAATTAAATATTGGTACATATTTCCACCTCTTTGGAAAATTGTCCTTTTTTACTAGGGCAGGTTTAGGAACCGGGTCAAAAATGCCCATGCATCCCATGTAAACCAGCACTACAAAATACTTATTTAAAGTTTCCATGATTACATAGTGGTGACAACAGGAGGCCTTAAGGTTGAAGTTTGCAGAACAAAAGGCTGCAAATTCCAATCCCAATCTGTGCAAAGTTAGCTGGTAGAAAGCACACATAGTCAGAGGAACAACTAGTTATGTAAGTGGGATTTGGAAGAAGAATACATTTACTGAACAGAGGACACTAGATCACAGATTATAGGTGACTGAGGTGGGTCCAGGAATGCTGCTGGTGTTGAAATAATGCTCACACAAGGCAAACCTCCATATGTAAAGTCCCTGATCTAAGGCTGACAACACCTCCTCCATCTGCTCCCATCCCAGCAGAGTGAAAATTGGAAGGAAATTCACACTCAGCTATAGTTTAAACTAATGCTGCAGGGAAGGCTTACAAAATGAAATTCATAGGGTAAATACAATCATTGAACATTTCACATGTAAACACGAAAGGTTACATTTACCAGTGTTTTAAATTGTGCTGTGTTTCTTTTTACCACTGTACCAAATATCAGAGCTGGCCTTTCCCATTGATATCCCTTCCTGCCCTGATTTTCAGAGCGTTCCAGTGGACAGTGCACCTGACTTGTCAATGGCCTATTGAGCTTGAGCCACACACTGCCACCTGCCGCCACGAACTCTGTGGAAAATTAACTAAGGCTACATGCTGCTAGTGAACTTCACCACCACACCTGCATTGGTTACCAGTGGCAGTCACAGCGCTCACTCCAGGCAGCTAAACAGGTGTCTCTGTTGGCAGTGAGCTTGATGGCATTATGTGGCATCCTCATTGATGCCATGAGCTGAAATCGACACAGCATCAAAATTAGGTCTTGTGCGATATATATGCAACTGATCCACAAATGCAGGACAAACCTAAAATAACAAGTACAATTAGTAATATTTCCCATTGACATCTTGATACCGTGGTTTACAGAGCAATTTCCTAAGGAAGGCTGTATCTTCTGGCTCGGAGGTCAGAGTAGCTTTTACAATTAGACTTAATTTTAATGACGTGCCAAGAGCTGAATCAAAATTAGAGAATGGCAGAGGGTGGCAACAAGCTTGTTTGGATAGGCATTGCTGTAATAAACACCCTGACTTGGTAGATGGGAATGTTACAGATTTTGAGAAGAGATGTATAGTGAGATGTGTTCAAACTCAGGGGTATTAATTGGGGAATTTTTCCTGGGGTATTTCTTTAAGGCATTAATCAGGAGTGCATGGACTCACGATTGATGACGTTATCAGATCCGTTCAATTGAATTACCTCCTTGTACTTCACTGTTGGCCATCAATTAGTCTCTCTGTGGTGTCCATGGCTTCTCCAAGCACAAGAGTGATCAATAAACACACTTTTCAGATGAGCTACTTTAGCCCAGGGGTCCATTAAGGAAAAAAACTACACTAAGCCAATTACGGCACTAAATTTCCCAGGAGCAGACTCCACAATAACAAAAGCAGTATAATATCGACCACACTTATCTCTTAATACCAAACTACCCCAATTATCTTGACTAATGGCAGACTATATTTTTCTAGAAATATGAATTGCTCCTACACTTTGCATATTCGTGAATCACAGCTCTCTTTACAAATCTTGTTACTGTACTAATCTGTGCCAGTTAATTCAGAAATATACATTTACTGTTATAGTTTGCTTTGCCGCAGAGGCAAAAGGCCACTTCTAAATCACATTAAAACACCCCTTTGGTATACTTTATCAGTCAGTACTTTTCCCATTATTACCCTGTGGAACCTCTTAGAACTATTGTTCCCATTCCTAAACGATAACACAAGCTGGCTTATCAGGAGGCCAGTTGTGGTGCAGTGCAGCTACACTTAGTACACATTTCCAGATAACTTTAGTGACCTTGGGATTATCCTGCTGGGCAGCCATTGCTGGGATAAACGCAACAGAAAAAGGAGGAAGCCTCTCTTATTTTTAAAGAAGTACAATTGATGGGATCAAATACAGAAAATGTTGGAAACAGACACAAAAGGTTGATCGGCATCTGAAAGAGAAAGCTGTGTCAATATTCTAGGTGTGACCCTTCATGAGAACTAAGTTTCAGTCTCTGATGATGTGCTGTGCATTTCCAGCACTTTGCTTGCCTTCTTTTGTATTTTTCGTCAGTAAAATAACTGAGGACAGCATCTGTGAGAGCAGTTAAGTGGGAGCAATAAATCCCTCAACTCACATTCTTGCGCTGTCACAGTCAATATAAGTATCATTTTATATGCAGTATTCATGCCAGTTAGCACTTAAAATAAAAAAACAAATAGATAAAAATTAGATCGAACCAGTTATCTGCAGCAGAATGGTTGGGAGCTTCACATCCCTGCAGAACACGAGAATGAGGGAGATTTATGAATATGTGCCAGAGAAAACTAATTTTACATAAAAAGGATTGTAAACGATAAATTCTCTTTATTATGTGATTAGAATGTGGTTACATGGGATCCCAGGGAGTAAACGATCTTATCCCACGGCTCAACAGAAGCACAGAAAGGATTCTGGAACCTGAGTTGTGCAATCAAACCAGGGGAGATTATCCATCTCACCCATCTCACAAAGAGAGGACCTTGATGCAGAAAGCATGATCAGGGAGATAGACAGAGGCAGTAAGCACAAAAACACAAGACAAACTGATTCCAAATACTGTAAGGGAGTGGCAATCCACTTTGCCGACAGCGATCAAACCAGTACTGGAAATGCAACCTAGCTCAAGTAGACATTTTACCTAAGGCTATGTGTCCCTGTGTACACACCTCTAACAGAACGAGATTGGCTGCAGATATGTATGGGATACCAAGCTCATATCTCTAGAGGCCACTTATGAGTGCTCATTGTTGTGGGTGTGCACACACAAACTGCAGGTATGGACAGATATGTGAAAAGAATAATAAATTGGAAATTACTTGGTGTATTTCCTGTGTCCCCAACCCCCCGCACATGTACACACACACACACACGACTGTTGCGGAACCCAAAATTCCCTCTTGTTTATAAGTTATTTACTCTCTTTCCACTTTCTTGAATCATTCTGGATTATGGCTGTCCACCCAACCAGTTTCTTATCTGAACATTGCAATTTAGCAAGATGGTGTTTCACAAGGCATGGGCACCAGTTACATTTATATTTCAATGGATGTTTTTTTTGAGGGGTGGGAGGAAGTGGGAAGGAATTGAGATTTTGGTAAAAAGCTACTTTTTTACTCTGTGCTGCACCTAACCCAAAACATTGTTGTTCCAAGCCATACATTCATTCCTTCAAAGGACAATTGATATTCATTTGGCACTCTAAATATAGGAAATACAATACCTTGTTGTTATGTCTCATATTTATAAAACGTTGCTCTCCAAAAAATCCTAGTGAAAGATGATCACTTATTTAAATCCAATATTGCAGTCTGAAAATTGTACAAGATGGTTGTAAATGAACCCATTGTTTCAGAATCCTAGATTTGGCAGTGGCTGAAGTGATAAACACTGTCAGAGAATACAACCCCGAAAACATGTTTTAATCCTCAGATCACTCACACAGCTCTTTTGTTCAGAAAACACTGTAAATTAGCCTTTGTATTATGGATTTCCTGTTCACAGAGAACTTGGCCAAACTAGGCAGAAATGACAACTGCACCCTTGTTCTGTTCACTTTCACTTAGTCTAGATATAAATTGTGATATATATATTATATACACACACAAACACACAGACACACACACCTTCCAGAAAAAGGATGTTAGTATAGAGAACTGTTATCAACTCACCTCTGAACTTTTATGATGAAGTTTCCATGCCATACTTTTGGGTGGCAGTTACCTCATATTGGCCCCTCTCAGCACTAAACTGTATTTCTCTCTTTCTTTCCTTTAGGAAAATTAATGTATAGCAAAGAAGCAACAGTCTCTTCATGAGGTTCATAATCACCTTGTAATTTGCATGGGGGATAATACTGTGCTCACTACATTTTCATAGCAAATCTATCTGAAGAATACACAAGTTTCGGTTGTCAGTGTAACTGAAAAAAATGTATTAGTAATGAATTAACACATAGAGGTGATATTTATTTTTTAATAAGATCTGCCTCTAAATGTAACACAACATTTCACAGTAACATGTAGTCCCTTGCCTCACAAGTGAGAGGACCTGGGTTCAATTCCCAAATGGGGCGAAACCTTAGGCAAGTTTGCTTACTCCATACAACTTTAGTTACCTAGCAGTAAGTAGAGACCCGGTTGTTAAGTCGATTGTTGGTCACTTTCCGGAAGTAATAATCTCTCCGAAAATAAAATTAAAATTTGGTTACTCAAACGATGACTGTTTGTGGGACACTGCTGTGTGCAATTGGTTGCCGCATTTTACTCAAAAAATACACAGTATAGACTTTACAGTTTATTCTGTGAAGCACTTTGAGAAATCTCAGCAAGTTGACAAGGCGCTGTATCAAATGCAAGGGTTATTATTAACATCCTTTGAATGCTTTGAGACAGCTCGACAATGTGATAAGGCATTATAGTAATGCAAGCTTTATTTACAACATCATGTACATAAAAGAATTGATAAGAAGGGTGGGAACTGCTAATTTGAGCCTCCTCAGTCAATCCGTGTGGTCAGGTCGAGGTTGATGGTTATCAGTGCCCCTGAGCTGGAAAAGAAAAATGAGACTGGGCTCCTACTTCAAATCTCTCTCAACCAACCTCTGGTGGAAAGTAAATGTGTGACACTCATAGGCTAAGCTTGCACATAAAGAATGTTTATATGGACAAGCCATTGAATGGGTCCAGTGAAAACGTGCACTAAAATGACTGAGGAAGGGATGTCAGGAGTTTATTTCAAAATGCCTTATTCCCTCTGTTTTTAGAAAAAAAATTGATCAAAATGATGATCCTCCACCGTTTCTATATAAAAAAAATCACAGTATTTTCAGTCACAGTGAGACACTGCTGGTTTTTCTATAAAGGGAAGGTGAGAATTCTCTGCCCTCTCCAAACCAGGGCCACTTTATATTGCATTGTTGTGATAAAATTGAGAAAGCAAAAATGACATTTAGAACAAAACAATGTTTTCAGAAGTGAATGTAAAATGAGCTTGTGTGCGTGTGTTTCTTGTGTTTGTAATGATATTCTCAGTCCTTAGATCATCATTCTTCTCTTGTGCAGGATGATTACATCCGAAGCTGGGATCAGAAGCAGTCTTTTGATGAAGGTGAGTTGTCCCTTTACTGATAGCACTGAGCACGTATTGACTAATTTGATGCACTGTTTTGAGACCAAGGACACATCAGAGTTTCAAGATCACCAGCAACTTGAGCTCTTGAAAAATGCTCCATCAGGAGTTGAACAATGTCCTTTGGCCTCTGGGATTTGGCTTCAGTTCCAGCCTAAGGCAATCATCACAAAACTGTCCTGATTTAAACAATCCAACACAGCAGCAACAAGGATGCCAGGAGGAGAAATGGAAATGTGTAGTCGGAAGCAGCTTTATGAATTATGGCTGAGAGCTGATGTCTGTGTGTAACCTATTCATGGATTGGGTTGAGTTTATTATAAATGGTTACAGTTTGAAGGGAACCGGTAACCCTGTTTACCCCACTGCAATTGTAAGGCTTATATTGCAGTTAAAATGTACAGTACGGATTGCCTGACACACTGAATCTAAAATAAGTAATGATGTGGGGAAATTATCACATGAAGTACTATTACCAGGTTAAGCTGTTGCATGTAGGCTGTTCTCTGTTTTTTCAGGAGTGAAAATCTATTTTTTTCCTCCCTTTTCTTCAACTTTCCAGTGCTGTGGATCAAGACTGCCTGAGAGAGGCACACAGATCTGGTGTCCCCAGTACCATTCTGAAATCACACACTCGTAGGCAATTGAGAATGACACAATGGCATTGTCATTCATGCCCAGGCAGGCACTGAAACCATGTTCCCTCCCTTTGGGGAAGTGCTTGCTCTCTGCTTATCTTGTTCCCAGACTGGCAAAACTTAAACAATTGTGGACTCCTACCACTACCCCACACACACAGTACATTGGAGTTGCAAAATGCTATGCCATTACATCACCAGCACGGATTTGTTGAACCCTTTGGGTTTATGCCTCTATTCAGATGTTTTAAAAACTTTTTTCATTTAAACAGCCTGTATTGTAGCCTGAAAACCCAGCGCTTTGGGACGTTCTCCCGACGTGAAAGGCGCTCTATAAATGGAATCTTGTTGTTGTTGTTGAAAAAGATAGCAATTCTCAGCCTTGATGCAGAGAAAGTACAAGGAATGATGTGCATCTTTACCATTATTAATCACGTGGAATTAGATATCCTCACTCTGCATTTTTTTCTAATAAGTGCAATTATGTTTGTTGGTTCCACTGTGCACAAGTTACTTTTGAGAGCACTTTGGGCAATGGGACTCCTTTGCCGTATCTGTGCCCACTGCCATTAATGGGAATGAATCTCCTATTTTTAGTGTCTGCCTACAGACTGATTGTGGGTTGCATTTTTTTTCAGTCCCTACAGACTATTTGCCGTGTTGCCAGGTAAATGATCTATGAATGTTTGCATCTATTTCTGTGCATTCTGCATTTTCTTCTGTCCTTTCTTCTTTTAGACATGTTAAAACCTAAAGATTGGTTGCAATGCAGTATGTAAGACTGCATTCACAGTGTCTGGAGTGAACATTCATCCCGTATTCCCTGCTCCACCCACAAAAGGGATTTTGTCCAGGGAATGCAGAGTGGGAGAGAGGAGTGTTTATGCACTTCTTATGAATTCTGGTGCAATGAATGGAAACTATATAATTATACCAGACCATGCATCTATTCCACACCCTATTGCAGATATATTGCGAAACCTTGGGCAAGTTTCCTTACTCCACACGCCTAATAGTAAACCCTCCAAAACAATAATAAAATTGGTCATTTTCAATCTACGACTGTTTGTGGGACATTGCTGTGCGCAATTGGCTGCCGCGTTCGCCCACAAATATACAGTCAATTCACTTTACAGTGTGCTCTGTGAAGCGCTTTGGGACGTCCTCCCGACGTGAAAAGCGCTATATCAAATGCAAGGATTATTGTTATTATTATTATTATTATTATTATATGCTTTAGAGGTAGCTGTTCTCTGCTGCTTCCCGAGAGGAGAGTCCAGTGAACCTCGGTGTCCGCATTTTGTCTGCTTGCAATAAAAACTGGAATTGTTAATGATCTGGCTTATGCCTTAGTTATGGGTAAGCAAGGCAGTCCATGCCCATAAAACCATTTAGTAGATTAATCTCCAATCTCAGATTTCAAATGTTATTTTTATTTAAAAGCATATCTAGAAATAGTTACATTGCACACCATGGAGCCAGCTGAGTCAGCTTTGTGGCAGACTCTCAGCAGGTCAAGAAAAGTAAAGTGATGCTGAGTTATTTGTGTCTTCCCTGTAGGAAGTTTTGCCCAGTGCAATTGTGAGTGGCTGGGAACAGGTAGTTACAGTGTCCCCAGCACCAATACTGTTGTCCAGCGTGGAGGGCGCTATATAAATCCAAGTTGTACGGCCTTTTTTAATCAAATTTCACATTAACAGGGGTCCATTTGAGGGCAGAGGCTAAATCTGTTTGAAGAGAGAATGAGGAGGCGTCTGGGTAGAAATTATGAATTGATTCTAATCTCCTCCCCCTCTGCAGAGCTTGGTTTCTGCTTCATTATATTTCTGTCTGTGCTACTCGGTGACACAGATTAGCACAAAGCAATCACATCTGCTAAAGGGAAACAGATCAATGTCTGCACTGACCGCTGAGCTTCTGGGCTCCATGTAACCTGGTGTTTTGATTGCTTGTCTTTCTTACCTGCCAGAAATCGATCTGAGTGCACAGAGTAAACCAGGGCTTATCTTTTAACAGTCAAAGACTAGAGATTGATGCAGGGCTGAATGAGCAGGGCTTTGAGAGATTGAAGTATCCTAAATGTCCATTAATTCCAAGGCAAAGGCAGCAACAGACAGAGGGAAATAACACAGAATGGTAGCAACAGAATGCAACCACGTACGTGTAAATCGTCATTCTTCAATGGTGAGCAGGAGGACAGCAGAGGTTGCACTGGGTCTCTGCTTCTTTCAGATTAATGTGGATTCATATGACTCTTTCTTGAGATTTGGTGTTGTATTTATCCCTTAATGTAGTTTTCTCTTTTCTGCTTTATGATATCCCAACACACCCTGCCTGGCAAAAAGGTGTTGAAGCCTCTGTCTCCCAGGCCTCTGTTGCACAGACATCAGTGGCTAAAGGCACAATAAGCAGTAAAACCAAAATATCAAGATATCCCTTATCTTATCACCATCTAATAACTTCTGCTGAAACCTGCCCGTCTGTGGATGCTGGGCGAGAACGGGATTGGGCTTGGCTGTGATACCCCTATAACTGAGCCGTCTGCAAATACTAACTGTCCAGGCTTACATGGGAAGAATAAGCTGTTGGGTGAGGTATGATACTGGGGAGGGGGGCACTTATGCTCATGGAATCCTACCCCAGGAAGAGTCAGGAGAGAGCAATGAAGAAGTAAATTGTGTACGCTGTCCAGAATTGTGACAGGGAAATAATAATCCTTGCATTTGATATAGCGCCTTATCACGTCTTTGAGACATCACAAAGCACTTCACAGAATATATTGTAAAGCAAATTGACTGCATATTTAGTGGACAAAATGTGAGACTATGAGTACGTATAGGATTAGGAGGTTGCTACTGTACAGTAACAGGTCTGGGCAGGCATTCATCATAATAAGATGTGGGAGAAATTCTGTTCTCTTTGTTTTTGACATTTCAGAGTATAACAACATGAGACATCTTATTTTATTTCAATTAGATACGTTCTGCCTCTCCATTCAGTTTGTAATGAAAGAATAAATCTATTTTACACATCACAGCATTGCATTTTCAGGAGTTGCGAGTGAGACAAGGCACAAGTTGTACAGTAATAGCAAGAATGGTTAACCTTTTACCCAGTATGTACTGCATTCCCAACAGCAGTTGACAACTAGGCACAAACAAATCACACAGTACCAGGTGTTGATGAATTGTTACTTTGCAGCACCCAGGGTGAGGTTTACATATATACAGTTTGGCACAGATGCATCTGAGCTTTACAGCGATAGACAGGAGCCATTTGTTAACTGTTACCCAGCGGATGCTATATGAAGAGGTGTGACATTCGTGCTGTGTTTGTGCTACTGGAAGTGATGCAGTTTTGTTCCTGACAGTTTAGTGAAGTCAAATTTATACTTCCCTCTCCACCTCGCTGAGGATCCCAGTCAGAATTTTTTTTTTACATCAGGTTTTAATGTTTGGCACTTGAATGATCGTCAATGTTAGGAGGCAGGCGCCATGTGGAATGACTAGATAGTGACAAGATGTCAGCCTGACTCAGTTGGTAGAATTCTCGCATCTGAGCCCCATGTTAGGACTTAACACTAAGTCTCGGCTGATACTTCAATACAAACTTCACTTGTGATGTTGTGAACACTGGAATCAGGTACTTGTCTTCAATGTTATTAAGGGGGCCATATCAATAACTTCACAAAAAAGGTTTTGAAGGTTGTTAGACCATTCAATGAGCAGCCCATTTACAATACAATACAAAATTATATTTGTATAGCACCTTTCACATCAGGAGGACATCCCAAGGCGCTGGACAGTTAGGGATTTGGACCCGAACTGGGGGTCAGGATCACGGAGAGTATTTGCTTTTGACAGGCCTCTGGAGAACGAGTGGAACGTGATTTTATATTTACTGTGGGTGCAAAGTACACGCCTCCTGGAACTATCTCCTCCAGTTGATCCCACGAGCAGGACCTTAAAGCAATTCACATTAGCTCATCCTCTGTGTACATTGTATAGTTAGTGGCAAATCATTGCCAAACTGTAGGGATCTGCTGACAAACATGCAGTTTAAATGCAGTACAAGATGTAAGATGAGTCATGCAGACCCCACTGTGAGTGGATTGTTAGCTTTTACCCAGTGTGTAATGGATTTGACAATGAACCATGCTGCAAGCACACAGTATCAGACATTTTTACCTCACTGCTAATCGGTTGTACACAAGTCATACAGTACATCTATATCTAGAATATGCACAGGATCTGACACTGAAACATGAGCAGAGGAAATCCCAGGTGCGAATGAATGGTTAGTTTTTAGCAGTTGTGCTACACAATATGATGATGAGTGGTTGTGCTGTCTAACCTCAGCAAAGCCACAGTCGTTCTTAGTGGTGAGCTAACAACAACAACAACAAGATTCCATTTATAAAGCGCCTTTCACGTCAGGAGGACGTCCCAAAGCTAAGTAAATAGACATGGGTGGGGGGTAATTTAACATAATATAGCAAAGTGCTTTGTCACTGTGAACAGGATCCACAGACCCTATAAATTAATCGGGAGATTCAAAGGGCTGACACAAGATAGAATTCATCTTTTGTGAACACAAAATACAAAATTATATTTGTATAGCCCCTTTCAAGTCAGAATAATTTATATTGGATATTTTCAGGAATCACTTTGTAGGCAGGTCCAATAAAAAATACTTTCCCTGATGAACCAACTCTGGATGACAAGACAGATAGTGATTTGTTTTTAGGTTCTTTGCCAATTTCATTCTATAGTCAGTGTTGAGGAGATGCATGAAAACACCTCTATCACACGTTTACACTTCACAAACTCTGGTCTGACTGAGTTAGAGAAATTCGCCCTCTAAGAGATACATGAGTTGTAGGGCTAACATCTTGTATCTTTGTGGCACAGTGTGTTGGAGACAGCAAAACATGACGAGTGTTTCACAATCCAACTTAAAACTAAGTGCAGACATAAAATTCTGTGCCGACAGTGGGGGTGAATAGCCATGCAAGCTGACCCCTGTTACTAAAGGCACAGTGTTTGAAAAGATGAGAAGACAAGGCTGACACAACAATGAGGAAATTGCACATGGCCAAGCACAGTGACAGGCAGAAACTTTCCAAACAGAGAAATGAGTAAGTTTCTAAGGCCAGCATTGTTCAACTCTAGTTACTGTCTGATTCTATTAGTGAAAAGTTGGGCCAGAAACGGGTCTCTGTGCCAAAAAAACGGAAGCAAGAGAGACAGACGGGAACTTTACAAAAGGTTAAAAACAATCTTAAACAATGTATAAACAAGCCTTGGTAATGAGGACAGCGGGAAAGAACTGCAGGTTGGTTGGATTGAAGGAGCTCTTCCTGGTGTTTCAAACTTTTATCAAGCTACTTATTAGTGAAGTTAAATACAGTGACCTGGAAAGTTCCAGCTTTAACTTTAACTGCTATCCAGCTCTTCTCCCCACAAACTCCAGACTATCCAGAACTCTGCAGTCCACATCCTCTTTCGTATTGGGCTGGCTCAGCAAGTCCATCATCTCCATCCTTGCTTTGATCTAGTGGCTCCCTATCTCCCTTGTAGATCAACTTTACTTCTGACCCTACTCACCTGGCCACTTTCTCCACTCTGCCAAACTCTGGTGTACTTCATGCTCCCGCATGTTCCACTGCACCATTGACAAGTGAACTTTCAGTCCCTACCCCCCACCCCCTCAGCTTTCAAAACTCATCTAAAATCTACCTCTTTGACTGCACCAGGCTTTGGCCAATTACCCCCTACTCCCCCACCCCAATCTCCCTTTCAACTCTGGCTCACCTCCGCCTTTGCAAAGTTCTCTGAGCCATTCCCCTTATGTGAAAGACACTATATAAATATAAGCGCAAAGTGTTGTGTAATACTTACGATTGGCTCTTATGGTCTACAATGCATATGAGTAGTTGTTATTAGGTCCATTAAATGTGAGGGCGGTTGTGTTTAATACATGTGAGGAGCTGTTATTGTGTGTAATATATATAAGGCTCTATTATTGTGTATATTATATATCCAGAGGCTGTTGTTAACTATTTTTCCCCATTGTTTCTCTTATAAAAACACAGTAAATAGCCAGTGCCTCAGAATGAAGACAAGTAGGTTGCTGGTTACCATGGAGAAAGTTATTTAATGGGCACAGAAGAGCAATGACTGCTTGACATCAGAGATAGAGATAACCTTTGAGGAAAGATGATATCCGTATTCTGTTATTTGAATATGCCATTTACAAGGATATAATCTTTAGAAAATAGTGGGGTAAGGAGTGATGTGTATGCATTAGACACCATTAAAATCTTTTAGCTGCAAATATATTCCCAGTTACTCCTCTATATAACACGGATCCTAATGATTATTTAATGAAGCCATAAAAGTTTAAAGACTCCTGTTTTTCATAGATTTGCAGACTGTGTTCTCACTTAATGGCACATTGCCAGTGATGCTAAACATTGCAATGCAGCCCACTGAGTGAGTTACCCACAACACAGTTACCCACTTCCTGGGACAGACAGTGGTAACGTCTTGCCGTCAAGATGTATAAGCGATAGTTAGCTGCATTTCCACCACAGTTCCCAACACGCAGCCACTGTGTTCCCCAACTGTGTCGGAGGCACAAGAGTAAGCAGTTACTGAGTAATTTTAACAACATCTTCTGTGAAGCATTTTTCATTAAACAAAATCCATAGAGTTTGCAACTTTACAACAAGTTACCAGGACTCGGCTGGCTCCCTATTTTACACACCATCACAAAGTATAATCAGCACAACATCGACCTAGTTCTACATTATGGCATTCTCAGTGGAAGTTGTCTGTAGAAAAAAGATGAAAAAGCCTCTCCGACTCCTCAAAGGGTTAAATTCAAGTCTTTAAGAGACAGCACACGCTGATGAGTGGCAGTTTGCAAAATGTATCTGATCAGGTAACAGCAGATCTTATAATAGGGACAATGGTAATTGGTGTCTATTTTTTCTGTAGGGTATTAATTCAGAGAATAACCCCTCATTATAATGGTGCCTTTGGGAACCTTAAAAACAGGATCAGAGTGAAGGAATTATAGTACAAATAGACCTGCATATCAGATATATCATCCCACACAGATGCACCCTGTCAACAATTCCATCTCCAAGCAGCATCCCAGTCCATTGGGAGTATAGCAAGATCTCAGCATTATACATACCACTGCAGTACAGTGCTGATTGAAGCCTTGGCAGTTCTGCTGACATTAATCCTACAGTGCAATGCGGCATACAGGCCTTTGGATGGGTGTGACGTCTTTCCCTAACTACTGTGTGATTCAGGAATTCAAAATAATTCTCACATACAGGTTGTTAAGCCTGAAGAGACAATTTTAATAAAACATTGCAGCAAATAACTGGAGAAATCCTGTTCTATAGAAATCACGGGGTTCCCGTTACATAAACGCAGTGTTTATGTTATATATAAGGCTCATCCTGAAATCCCCAATATCTGGTGTGCGCATCAATCCAAAATATCTGGTGCGAATATGAGTCTGTTTCAAGATCCGTATTCAGAGTTGCACTGGCACTTGTCAACCACAAACTGGCACTTGTCAACCACAAGCAGCCTCTTTCTGCAACAAATTTCATATCACTAGTTCGTTGACTACTTTTCAGAATTTCTGACATTCAACAAATGTCACCAATCTCATCTAAAAAGTCAAATGGTAAATCTGTGCCACCTCATTATATTATCCAGAGCTCCAATCATTAAAACACCACAGTCAGTCGACAACCAGCTTGTTTAAACATTGGGGTCAGAAATAGAATCCAGATACGAGTCACTCATAGCAACCTCCAATTGCAAATATCAGATTTCAAGATTCATAGTGAGATTTCTGTTGGTAAGACAAACAGTTTAGTTAGAACTGTCAACAATCCGACATAAAATTGGTCATTCATTTCATAGCTGTTTGTAAGACATTGCTGTGCGTGAATTGACTGCCGAGTTTGCCTACAATTATACAGTTGTTGGACTTTATATCAAATCCTTTGAAGCATTTTGAGACGTTCTGACAATTTGATAAGGACCTATATCAAAAGAAACTGACTGGTGGAAATATGAGAAAAAAAGAAAAAGCTTGAAAATTATCTCAGGAAATCAGCAATTGAAATAGAAAGCTGGGTTAATGTTTCAGACTGATCCTTCATCTAAACAGGAATGAATGGGCTAGACAAGCCACTTGATAGAATAGAGGAGGGAAGTAGGGCCAGACCAAGGAAATAAAGACAATAGGAAGACGTAAATGTAACTGTGATTGCAATATCTGGTGAAGAAAGTGTGAACACTGTGTATTTGTGAAGTGTGGCTGTGATTCTGTGTTTGTGTGGTTGTACGTGTGATAGAAATGTTGCAATGCAGTGTTAACTCCCAGTAATACAAAATACATTATTGTTATAATAATAATTCTTGCATTTGATACAGCACCTTATCACGTCTTTGAGTCATCTCAAAGTGCTTCACAGCATATACTGTAAAGTGCAGTAACCGTGTATTTTGTGGGCAAAACGCGGAAGCCAATTGCACACAGCCAATTGCACACAGTGTCCCATAAACAGTCATGGATTGAGTGACCAAATTATTATTATTTTTTATTTTTTTAAGAGATTATTACCCCCAGAAAAATGATCTGCCAACTGACTAACAACCGGGTTCCTACTTACTGTTGATTGCGGCATTCAAATTCAACACGATACTGATGTACAATTTTCTATATATCTGCAACCTGTAACTCTCAGCAGTCAATAATGAATAAGAAAGCCTGTGGTCTGCTTTTTACTCGGTGATAAGCAAGTGTAAGTGTGTACGGAGTCTGCTTCAGCTCCTGCACACAGTACCTGGGGCAGGAATTAATTTCTCTTATACTGCTGGAATACTTCTTTTGATGAAATATGTCAGTTTGAATGACCTCTTTTATGACATTGCTGAGAAAAAAAAGGGAATTCATCGTAGCGAATAACCTCCGAGGGCATCACGTACAATTTGGGGATCGATCCTGGCATCTACCTGATGTGTGGCTCTGATACTCACCGAATACATTTGTTCAGCCATCACGGAAGCTATCTGTTCAGTTTTATTTTAAAAAAAGCCATTTTTAATAATTTATATATATTTTTTTTATATTGCATGAAGTAGGAAGTAGTAACCCAGCACTAAATGCAACAACAACAAGATTCCATTTATAGAGCGCCTTTCACGTCGGGAGGACCTCCCAAGATGCTGTACAGTTGGGTCAGGACCCGAGCAGGGGGGAAATGATCAGGGTGAGGGGAGGGAAGGGAAGGGAAATGCATTGAGGAAGGGAATTACCCATAGCTTTCAGCACTATGTACAGCCATTTCAACACAGATATTTGTACCAAATACAGAGGAACATTCACGTATTCACATAATGCTGTGAACCATCGTGAACATAGGAAGATCACAGCCCTGGGCCGTAGGAATACTCTTATCAGTGTCAGCCCTAAAACTGTTTCTAAAACTTAGATAGCCTAGCAGTTTCTGCAGACAGATTGTGAAAGGATTCTCTCCTTTTGTGATTTTCGGTTCTATTTTTAAGGACATTTAGAACTAACTCACTGTCAAACAATTCCTTCCGCAGGTCTTGACCCCACCAAGATCCCTGTCAGAAGGTGAAGTGCAGCCGACACAAGGTGTGCATCTCACAGGGCCCACAGAGAGCCATGTGTATCAGTCGCAAGAAGCTGCAGCACAGGTTAGAACTGTGTTTCCCTCACATCATTCTCTACATTCCTGTAGAGTGCCTCTGTGTGTTTGAACTGGAGAGGAGTTTTGGGGATCCCTGAGTGAGAACTTGTGGTTCAATTAATGCATTGCTTACTGCTAATTTGTGTTTGTTTTAGAATCAAACAGTCTTCACCGAAACCCCAGGGGCATGTGGAAAGCGTGTGCAAGCCATGCCACATGACGCAGACTTCCCCAGTGTGTGGCTCAGATGGAAATACGTACACATCGCAGGTAGACAATGTGCTCAGTTCCTCAAGCCTGTAATTTAATGGAGTGGGATTTCCACATTTAATGTCAAATAGTTGAAATCCCAACAATAACAAATATAAAGAGTATAATTCAAGCACCCAAATTTAGATTTTAAAAAACTAGCAATATTTTCCCATCAGATTTAATTAAAAGTAGAGCAGCTGGCCAGGGACCTTGCTGGGTCCAGCCTTTCAAACTGGCCCAGTATTGACCAGATGATAGCTGTACATTCCAATACAGTTATAGCCACAGATGAAAATAATACCGTAAAAATACTTGCATTTGATATTGTGCCTTGTCGTGTTGAAACATCTCAAGGTGCTTCACACAAGTGAGGCACATCAAGCCTGCTTCAACAAGCTGGTGTTGACAATCTTCATCAAACTGGTGGTGATGTGGTTGAGGAATTGAGGAAACTTTGCTGCTGTGGAGTCAGCACATATTGCCACCTGCATTCGAGGAAGAACAATGGAAGAATTTTTTTTGGAAAATAAATAAACTATAAATGCGGTGTTCAGCTAACCAGCTGAGAACCTAATCAACAAATCAACAACTTTATGTCAACACTCCTTCTTGATGGAATAAGCAGGTCTGGCTGAGGTCAAATCAATTCACTTCTAACCTCAGCTCTCTCCTTTTCCCCTTCTTATGATAGTGTAAACTGGAGCAGCAGATATGTCTGACTGGAAAACAGCTCACTCAACAGTGCCAAGGCCAGTGTCCATGTCCAACAGGACATGTGCTAACAGCCGAAATAGAGAAGAAACCAGGTAAATAATTGATACCATCCCAAAGACAAGATGAAGTCACAGACCACAGTCAGTGGAGAGGAGATGTGTTGAGTTCAGGTTGGTTCCTACAAACAGTCTGAATGTGATCTGACACCTTTCATGACCAGGTTTTGGCAACATCCACTTGGCAACTCCCCAATGATCTGTTAGAGATAGGGGTCTCACCATGGGTAGGATCTCATCATCGTCCTGTGGTGCAGGGGTTAACCAATATTCTTACAAAACCCAATTCAAAAGTAATTTGTGCAGATCGGGTTGAGTTAAAACATTCATTGTTGCTCGTGTGTAAATTTTATGAACTATATCAACCAGTCCATTATTGCAAAATTACTCTCTCTCTCTAGAAAGCTGTACAGGGCAGGATCTCGCAGATCTTGGAGATCGGCTCAGGGATTGGTTTCAACTGCTGCATGAAAACGCCAAACAGAACAACTCAGGGAGTCCTTTTGCGAGGACAGCCAGTGGTAAGACAAGAAAAAATACCAGGTTCACTGGTAAACTTAGTTGAGTCTTTCAGGAAATATTTTACTGCAGCTTTTGAATCATTCCACATAGAATCAAAGAACTTATCGTACTCTTGGTGTGACAAAGCAGACTTTATGGCCCTTTGTTACGAACTCACATCTTCTCATAAATTTTGTGGATTTTGAAAACCTGATTAGTTTCCCCTCTTAATCTTCTCTGTTCCAGCAAAAATAGTTCTTTTTTGGGAGGGGGGGGGAAGTGATGGGTTAGCTCCAGATTGTGAATTCACTTCCTCACAATGTCTGTCCTTCTCTCTGTCTGAAAGTGCTGGACAAGAGCCTGATGGCCAGCTGCAGGGATTCGATTGGCTGGATGTTTACCAGACTGGATAGCAATACTGACCTGTTTCTGGATCAGATGGAGCTGGCAGCCATCAATCTGGACAAGTATGAAGTCTGTGTGCGACCTTTCTTCAACTCTTGTGACACTTACAGAGATGGACGGGTTTCCACCGCCGAGTGGTGCTTCTGCTTCTGGAGGGAAAGTACGTTGGAGAACGGCAGGAGTGTGTGTGTTTGTGTGTGTTGCTTGCATGTGTGTGTGCGTGGCGCTATGGTATCAGAGCAGCACATGAGTGAGAGGTAGACAAAAAGCAGAGAGGCAGATTGAAGGGCTGGTTGCGTGTACATGAGTATGTTCATGTTCATGAGCATGTTCAGTGGAAAAGAGAGGAGAGAGGATGTTTTGGAGAGAGAAGCTATGCCTGTTCAGAGGCCTGCAAGCATTAATTGCCCAGCCTCATGCATGAAAAATGTCCCATTAAACAAGCGCAGTCAGTACAATACAATTTATGTTTATATTGCATCTTTCATGTCTGGGAGGACAATATCGGCTGGGCAACCAAGCTGGTAGTGGGAGTGAGGAGGGTAGGGAGGGAGTAACTGTGGAATAATAATCCACCTTGAGGAGAAACAATGGTGGTGGGAAGGGGGTACCATTTTTTAAAGTGAAATATTAGTGTGAATTGATGTGTTGGAAATGTGAAGAGAAGGTAACTGTAAACTGGATCTTACACTTCTACTGTGTCTTGGCCCCCAGTTTTACACCAGAGCCTCTAGTTACTGACACCAGTGAATTAATGCCTGGTGCTAGAGCAGCAAATACACCACAGAGTGATCTGTGAGTCTGTGCCTACAATTCAGTGCCTGGTGAATTGCCAGCACTGCCCCATAGCAGAGAGCTGCTAAGTGCAGGCCAGAGAGAAAGAAATCTGAGAGCACTGCTGCCCAGGCTGGTGGGGTACACCTCTTAGTGGCAAGTTGCAAAGCCCTGGCTGTCCTCTCAGCTTGGAATAGTGGTGTGTATGTATATCCGTGGCACAGAAAGAGGAAAGGTAGCAAAAAATACAAATGTTTTAACAGCAATAATAATAATAACAATAATCCTTGCATTTGATATAGCGCCTCATCACGTCTTCGAGACGTCTCAAAGCGCTTCACAGAATATACTGTAAAATGAATTGACTATATTTTGTGGGCGAAACGCGGCAGCCAATTGTGCACAGCAGCGTCCCACAAACAGTCGTGGATTGAAGTGACCATTTATTATTTTTTTGTAGTTGTGTTCTGGTAACAATGTTACCAGGACACAAATACACAACAGCAGCAAAGAGTAATTGAGTTATAATGGTTAGCTACATACGTTAGAGTTTTACTGTATAAACTGGAAGGGTGTGGGAAAGTTTCCAGAAATTTCCCGCAGGCTTTTAACCAACTGAGTAGTCAGGGGCAGGGCAGAGAGTAGGAAGATAATGGTTGAACAGGCTTTTCTTGCATGCTTTGTTGCATTGTGATATCACGGATTAATCTTCATAGACGTACTGTAACATATTGTAAGCTTGTATATAATCTATGTAAATGCAAAATGTCGTTCTATCCTAGTGTATTTATTTAATAACTGGGTAGTTGTCTTGTAAAACTGGGGCCTCTCAAGTGTTAATCTTCTGCTTTCTTCCTTGGCTTCACTGCTCTGTTATAATGCTTCTTCCTGTTCCCATAGAACCACCCTGCCTGGCTGAGCTGGAGAGGATTCAGTTGCAAGAAGCAGCACGGAAGGTACCTGGTGAGTGGCTTCCACAACCTCAGCAGGAAACAGCATATTTTTCCACACTATTAGGGACTTTATGTCTCCCAGCAAGTGCTCATTTCAAAGAAATAGGCTGATCTGAATGAATACTGCTGTCCAAATAAGCAGATGAGGAACATCCTATCCTGGCTTTGCACGATATTTAAAAAAACGAAATACCTACTACATGATATTCAACGCTGACCAGGTTCCGGGGGAGACCATGTACCAATGTTTCCATTTAAAAAGGCTTTGAGAAGGATTCTGAATTAAGTGTTCCAAAATATTCCTTCCCCATTTTGCCCCAATGTTGGGACTTTCCAATACAGTGCTCGAGTGTGTTGCAATATCAGGGTTCTGTTCTGTGACTGAAACTGCAAACTGGTGTCCCATCTGTCTATCCCAGATGGACGTTAAATATTCCATGGTACCTTTGAAAAGGGAAGGGCATTCATCCCTGGCCAATAATTCTCCAGATGAATTGTTTATTCATCTGTCTGTAGGACCATATTGTGCATAAAGTGGTTTGGATTTGGAAAGTGCTCAGACGTCAGTGCAGATTGTGGGAGGTTTGACTGTTAATAATTTGCATAAGGAGAACTGGTTATTTGCAGATTCAGATGTTTGAAACCCCAGTAAATTGAGACATAGATTAGAGCATTTCTATAGTTTATCTCTACAACCCGCTTGCAAACCTCAAGAGATAATCCATAAGAACTGATGACTGTTTAACTTGTTGGCGTCAAACGTGTCCCTGCGACTGGCTCACAAGAGTCATAAAGCAATGCCAGATTACCCTGTTTAAACACATTCAATTATTTTAATAGGAATCATGGAGCAATGGAGACCCCAGATTAAACAACTCATAAAAATGCTGCCTTTGCAAACCTAAGCTGAATTGGAACCAACATATGAGATGGCAGACCGGGTGGGGTGGTGGGGGGGGAGGGGTGGGTGTGGAATGAGGGGTGAGATCAGGGCTTCAGTTCTGGTGTGAGTCTTGCAGTGGCTGAGAAATCATTGAAATTCAATTAATATTTAGTCACATTATAAAATAGAGAAGCAGGTATCAAAACAGATCTTAATTTATAAAACAGATTTTTGGTATCTTGTTTATTATACACTTTAGACATTTCTGGGTTCCACATTCACAGAGAAATCTGTGTATGGAGATGGTCTGGTGGACCCAGTGCATTTACACGCTGTGAGTTGCACATTTGGTAGGACACAAGCAGTTATTTTTTTGCTTCAATAAGCAGTTACGTGCTCTTCACAGTAAAACCTTCACCCGACCTTTTGAAAGCCTAGAGGCAAGTTCCTGGCTTGACTGCCTGCTATTATTCAGAGAACTATCCTTGGCACTGGAGGAAGGGCTTAGTACAAGTGGGGAAAAACATTTTTTAAAAGAGTTTAAAAAATGGTTGGAGTTAAGAGAAGATTTACAGCACACACTGAACCCCTGTACAAATACATTAGAAGTTAGTCATTTGTGGAGCAACTTGAATTCATGTTTACCTAAAGACTTGTGCCTCCTGCTGTGAACAAAGATGTTACTTTAACACTTTACTGACCTGCCTGTGTGCTTCGACAATGAGGTTGTGGGAGTGGAGGGAAAGTGGAGTAGCGGCTAACATGTAATTTAAATTAACCAACTCCTGCCAGAGGTGGATCTCCTGTGCAATGTCAACAGCATTCATTTAATTTTTAGCTCACCATTGCAGGATTCATACCACTTGTTGCAACTTGATGATCTATAACCCATGCCGCTCCTTTTACTCAACTACCCAAAATATTAGACAGCATCAGCTTTTGGGCTAACAAATATTCTTCATAATAATCCTTGCATTTAATGTAGCACCGTATCATGGCGAAGAAAGAAATTGACTAATTGTTGCTATACAGTTGGCACTCAGAAATACATACAACTAACTCACAACCACTGATAAATGAAATAGACCCAATGCAAATCCTTTTTAGCAGAGGTAGTTCCAAATAAGTGATATTACACACACACACACACACACACACATGTAACTAGACAGGTACAGTGGATACTATTCACTTAATGAAACCACACTTGCCAAAGAGTTCTTTGTGACAGGCTGGTTACTGTCTCCTCC
Organism: Callorhinchus milii; assembly: GCF_018977255.1. NCBI lineage: Eukaryota > Metazoa > Chordata > Chondrichthyes > Chimaeriformes > Callorhinchidae > Callorhinchus > Callorhinchus milii. Next base: position 15,080,611 of record NW_024704748.1, on the reverse strand, counting down.
CACACCCACTCCACCCATAACACAAACCTCTCAGTTGCTAAAGGTAAAACCCACACAATTTGGTCCCCAACAAATGCACTATTCCTCTTGTTCTGCTGCCTCGGTGTATCTGAAAATATCGTCCTAGATTTACTTTCTCCATGAGCATCTTAAATGCCTATAATTAAGATTCTTTCTGAGACAACTCTTTTCCAGGCTAAAGATGCTTCTGTGCTGTCTTCTACATGTAAGCCATCGATCTCTTTTGCAGGCACTTACATTCCCAGCTGTGATGAGGATGGATATTATAGAAAACTGCAATGTGATCCCTATTCTAGCGAGTGCTGGTGTGTGGATCAGCACGGCAGTGAGGTGACTGGAACACGTACACGAGGGAATCCTGACTGTGGTAACTATTACTTTGTTTTAAAATTCTGCAGAGACCATATGAAAATCTTAAACTCAGAGTCATGTCCTGCTTACTAAACTGTATGACAAGCACACAGTCGTAATCTGAATGGCAACCTGAAGTTTAACAAGGAAAACATAGATTACTGGAAGATTGACTACTTCAAATGGGCATGTGTTTTCTACCATCTTTAGTGTTGGACTATACGAACAACAGGTCGAAACAGTGTCTCAATGAAATTCTACAAAAGACAAGCCCATTGCTCCTTTCCTTACTTTGTTCTTGCCATTGGTTCCTCTTGTCCTCTGCTTGGCTTTTTTTGCTTACTTTCCTGCCTCCTGTTCTTCATCTCTTGCTGTCCTATTTCATGTTCTACCTTTCTCTGCACCCTGAGTGTGTACACCTCACTCTTCCTGGTAGCCATGATCCTAGATCTTGTAGCTCTAGGTTTGAACCTGTTTTTCTCCTCCTGTTTGCAGATGATGTGATAAGTTTTTCTGGTGACTTTGGCAGTGGAGTCGGCTGGGAGGATGAAGAAGATAAAGAGACAGAAGAGAACACTGAAGAGATAGAGGAGGATGAGGGGGAGGTTGGGGAGGCTGATGACGGAGGCTACATCTGGTAGAGCTAATGGAGTAATAGCTAAACAACTAGCACTACTAACCCACTCTTTGGCACATATTCTCCAACCTTCCATACACCACTCCTACTCCTAACTAATTCATCCTATGCTCCACATTGTTCATCACTAGCCATATCGCCATTGAAACTCCAGGAACTAGTGAGCGCACTATTAACACTACTAACCACACTATTTGACACCACTGATTTATCATACTAACACTAATGGGCAGAGCAAACTCCAGTGATACCACTGATGACTGACCACAATAACTCAAACGGTGATGTTAAAGCCACCCCCTCACCTGCCCCTGCAGTCACAACAACACATTGACATACTACAGTCCTGAACGTATCACTCTCCTACATGGGGCAGAAATGAGGACCTCACTGCTGTGAGATGTACATGAGTATGAATGTAGACAGACAGAGAGAGTGCAGTTCAGCAGTTTCATTCCAAAGTGTATAGTAGACAACTTCGGAAACCATGTATTCTCTCATCCATTCCCTTTCTCACCACCCCCAACTCCTATACACACACAGACACACACACACAGACCTGTATTTACATATAATTACTGTTTCTATAATGATTTATGCTCATTTTGACATGAAAGTCAGTACACTGAGGATTACAAGTATAAGCGGGGCATCGTCACCATCTGCACCAATGCAACATTTCCTTGTATGTGAAGCTGGTGGGCTGGAAATAGATCCCCCAGAATAGTTGAAGCAAGTGCAGTTTAATGAGGTGCCATCAATAGGAAGCATTAAAGCTTTTACATGAACGCCAGATATCATTGCATTCATATCAACAAAGTGTAGCAAACTTTCATCAAAATTGTTCAGAATATCCAGTACTAGTGTCACTGAAAATAGATTCTTGAAAAAAACATTAGGGAGAGAAGGTCTGACTCCTCAATATTATGAATAATACAGTATTTTCAATCTTTACAGCCTGACATGTTTCTGAATGTTCATAATTCATATCTGCCTGTATACTTGTTGAAACTCGTGAGAGAGTGCTTAAGAAAAAGGTCTCCAATAGTGTGAAATACACTCTGAATATAATTCCAAAAATCTAAACATGCTGGGACTAAGTGGTAGAAGCTCGTGGTAGCTTAACATCTTTTTCAAAAGATTGAGAGGGTGGTTTATGTTACACATGAATACTTAAGACTACTGTAACTGTCTTACCCTGCTCCCCTTAATGTTTTACATTTTCTGTTTAAAGGAACACGAGTGCACCTTCAAGGGGAAGTGAGAATGCAGATCTTTTTGTTTCTTCTCAACTCCTTACACAGCGAATCATTCAACAAACTGACATGCACTACTGAGTTTAGGGAATATTGAGGAGTAATGAGGTAAATATATTTACAGACTAAAATGGCACCTAAGGAAACCAGAACAACTTTGTCATGGCACAAACCTACACTTATTGTCTGATCAAAACACTCTCCCATTATAAGCTAGAATTCTGTTTTGTTTTAGTTTATCCCAGTGCAGTGTTATTATATTCAGCTCTCACCAAGGGAGCTACGTCTCTGCCTATTGTATTCCTGAACCAGTTGGTATTCAAGATGCACAAGAGCAGTGCAGCTTGACTGGTTCTCTCACTAAGTGAAGGCACTTGAACTCCCTTCCCCTCAAGGTGGCCCAACAGAGCTAGAAACTGAACGTGCAATGAATACTGAGATTGGAAGCAGTACACCACAAGCTAACTTATTATTTGGCTTTGAACAATAAGCTTTCTTAACAATGAGAGAGTGTGACAAAGAACCATATCCTTTTCTGAGCATTGTCTACATATTGTTTACACATCTTAAATCTTTTCACAGTGCACTTGGGCAAATTCTGCAAGCATTGGGTAAATCATGTCACGTACCAACATGTATTATGTCACATAACAAATCGCAAAAGGAAAGACTAATTTTACTGACTTCACACTTTTTTAAAGGTTGAGTGGAATGTGTCTCCATTGGACAAGAAACATGTGGGTTTAATACAATACATTCTCAGTGACATGAGTCATTTTTCATCTCTGCACTGAATCTCTGCTCAGGCATCAAGTCTCTGGGGAATGTGGTTAGAACTGCACCAGTGTGGTAGGCAATAAAAAGCTGACAATTGAAACGTGTCCCCTTTAAACAAGATTACAGGTGATTTTGGGGGTTACTTGTCTGTGTGCTGAACTGGAACAAAAATGTAGCAGAGCATGAATGAAGAGCATTTTTTATACTGCTACTGCACATCCTTGATTCTCCATTCATAGCTACACACTCTCCCAAGGTCAGCCAAGCAGAGGATTACTCTGGAGATCTTTCAGTTGCCTCTGCTTTATAAAGACAAAAGCTGGAGATGCATGAGACATAAATACAACAACAACAACAAGATTACATTTGTATAGCGCCTTTCACGTTGGGAGGATGTCCCAAGGCGCTGGACAGAGAAGAGCATTTCAGACCATTTAAATGTCAGTCAACCTAAAACCAATCTCTAGTAGGCCTCAGGCCAAGGCAAACAAATGTGCATTATTATGCTACTGGTTACTGGCATATTACTAGCGTCACTGAGAAAGAAATGAGAAAGGATGGTTGATGGGATAAATGAAAATTTTGTATCAGTTCACTTCTAAGTTGGGGTTAATGTGCATTCCTGAGACAGAGCAGAGGGCATTTACTTTGTATTAACATCTACTGTACTTGACCTGTGAGGGCTTGCTTCTGACAATGGGTGCAAATAATGGGAAAAAGTGGAAGTTCACTCAAACACCAACTGGAGCCAAAATGATTTAGCACTGAAGAGAATTACTAGGAGTGTGACTTTATTTGGTTGTTTTCACAATGGAGAAGAGGAGAAACATCACCACGTTGCATGGGTCCACTGGATGTCAATGCCTTGTCATTCCAAACACCTTTGCAATGAGTTGCTTCCATGGCTACAAGGCAAACACTATACAAAGCACACACAACAGGCAAAGCCCTCCCAAGCACACACAAGCACATGTTTGCAAGGCATGCATATGACATTACTACAATGGTTCTCACCATTCCCTGCCAAACCCCAGGTTCTTGTCCATAATGCTATTCATTAAACAGCTTTTTGAAACTGTTCTGTGAGTTTCCAGCTCAAAGGGCAAGCATCCCAATCAGCATTCTCTCACAAACCAAACCCCAACCAAATCATCCTTTCACTTATTTCCGTCGTCTTGAAATGTTACCTCCTTTACAATATCCTTCCTGTTCAGCTTTCAGCTACAAATGCTTGAAATTTTATCTAGGTTTTAATCAAAGCTAAAATGAAAGTACCAAGACATTTCAGTAGATTAAGGCCTCACAAATGTAGTACTCTGGGGCAGAAAGTTGCAGGTTGAACACTCAGTCTATATACTGTTAGCCAATCTAACCCTTGGCAGCTGTTGAAGAGCCACAGCTGGCTTCAGGGACCCTGCTGGACAGTGTGTTAATGCTAGCTAAAGACAGGATTGGTTTAAGCTTTATGCCCTTTCCAGGCTATGGACTGGCTGCACTCAATGCTTAGGCTCACATATATAAAATGACTTGGTCTGTGGATCTGTACGAGTGCCTCAGAAGAGGAGGGGAGAGAAATTGGCAAAAAAATTAAAAATCTAAAATGAAAAATGTTTTAAAATGTCAAAATATTTATACTTTTTCAACGCTTTAACGCACTGGCCTCCCCAGCCCCACCCTCCACATCTCCAGATCATTCACAACTCTGCAGCCCATTTCCTCTTCTGCCCCAGTCTCTTCAAGTTTATCACCCACATCCTTGCCCGGCTCCACTGGCTTCCTATTATCAAGTGGATCGTTTTAAGATCTTGCCCTTAACCTTAAATGTCTTCATGGTCTTGCCCCCACCCAACATACCTCAGTGATATCCTTCAGCCCTACTCCCTTAACCATTCCCTCTGTCCCACCACTTCTGGCCTACTTCATGCCTGCTGCGTGTTCTGCCCCAGCATTGGGGGGTAAGTTTTATCACTTTGCCCCTGCTCTCTGATACTTTCTTCCCAAATCCCTCTATCTCAACTCCTCATTCTCGGCTTTCAAAACCCGTCTCTGTGCCTGCACCTTCAGTCACCCCCCATTCCCCCGTTCCCCTCCTCTCCTTTTGAGTCTCCCCAAATCTTCACATTGAGATGAGAATCCCCCTTTAGACAAGGAGCGCTTAGGAATTGAGAGAAGTTTTTGAACAGGCGGGATGAGGGATCTGAGTTATTGTCAGTGAGGAAACAACCATTAACCCAGGCCTGCTCCAGCACCAACTGTTAATCTTTCAACTCCTTCCAGGGTCAGTGACTCCTCCAAAACAGCCCATCCTATAATGCCTCAGTGCGTGCTTGTCAAGCACACAAAAATACAACAAAGAAATAAGCAAAAGATGTTAATTAACATAATGTTTTGGACTGAGGGATTAGGACGGTGACTCCTGCTTATTAGCGCGTGAGATTGCTGACACACTACTTGAAACTTTTCACAAATTCTTTACTTGAAATGTTACACATACTTGAATTTTACACTCACTATGAAAAGCTGGTATAAAATATCTCTAATTCGTTCCAGTTTATTTGCATTGAATACTGCATCGTGCGCCTACCTGTAACTGTAAGCCTATACTTGTTTGGTTGTTGGGTGCAATGCCCATTAAGTGGACTGTGAATGTTTTTACTAAGTGTTAGAATATGGGACTCCTGCTGGCGTCTTACAGTACTGTCACATCAGGAAAACTCTTGACCCTATGAGTTACAGGCTTATCTGGCCACTGAACTGAGTTGGTTTCACTTGTAGGGTGAGTATCATGAGTCTTTGGCAGGAGTCACTTTTGTTGCTTGTATCACGTGTAAGATTGTCTGAATGTTAAGCATGGTGGGACTTGTGGGCAAATGACTGGCCTGGAAAACAGAGCGATTTTCATTGTATTGACAATTCTGCATGGTCCCAGCAGTGATGTGATGTGTCTGCTGTCACAGCATCATTGGAGACTTTGCCATTGAAACTATCATATTCACAAACTGGATTTGATTCAGGTATTGCATGTGTAAGAACATAAGATTTGTTCTGCGATTTGGAAATTTCTAACCACAAATTCCAGGCCAGAAAGCTCCGCAAAAGTGATAGCTGTAATTTTGCTGGCTAGCCCTTTGGCAGATATTCTCGGCTTCAGATTTGTGGTTTAAAACCTGGCAAAGCAGGCTACATAGAGTCTTGAATCTGATTTGTGAATTATCACATTTCCAACTCAACTGGGCACAGAAGATAAAAAAGTGTGAGCTAAATGAGGTTAATTAATGCAATACAACTTTACTTTGTCATATACAGAAATGGGATTCTCACAGATGCTATTAGTCTAGACCTATATTTAGAGTTAATGCTCAAGTTATAATTTGTCTGGACCAGGACAATACATACAAGAGCAAGAAGCAGAATGTCTACCTGCCCAGCTCTGTGCTACAGAGATTTATTTTATGTGAAACATATTTGTTGCTTTTGCTGCTTCTGCTGCTGTACTTGTAACTTATCGGTCTTGAAATTTGTGAAATAACTTCTGTAAATCATACTTGACGGAGCAAATTCTGGATTCATCACGAGTAGGTGAAGTGTGAGAATCCTTGCTATAGTCAGTGCAGAACCAGCATGAGTTGCACTAAACCATTTAGACTTGATCTGCACTGAGTTAATTGATTTCAGTCAGTGGAAGTAGGGATACTATCAGTCAAAGTCTCTTTCCTGATTATTATGTAGTGACTGTTTGCTGAAAATGGATGTGTATGTGTATTGAGAAGAGTCTTGGGTTCAGCTGCAATGCCCCAGTGGTCTAACAGTCCCACGACATTCGTTCTCTAAGATCACACTTGAAGAATGGATGCTTTCGGTAATTACAAGAGGACAGCCACAGGTGAGACATGTTCAGAAGATAATGCGAGAATGATACAGGAAAAACAGCATCCAATTATCTTACTGTGTCCAGTGAAAAGTCTTTGTGTAGTAACGTGCTGCACTCCAGGGTGAGAGTTAGAACATAGAAGCCAAGTGTGCAGGTAATGCTGCATTGTTGACTCATTCATTCATACAGATGCAGTGCCTTTCTGGATTAGATGCTTTTAAAAGATCCACTGCACAGAAATGTCTTTATTGAATGGTTTAAACTGTTGTGATCAGTTATCCAATTACCCACCTCAGAATAAGAATGGAACTGCTTGCTTCAATTGGTTGCCTTTTGTGGAAAAGGTGCTCCTTTTGTTAAACAATTGCAAAGATGAATTTCAATATCATTTCCAGTGTTGATAATGAATGCTTAAAACATTTTTTTAAAAAGTTAAAGTAATGTGTTTGCACGTCAGTCTTTTCCAAGAGCAAATGTGCAGTTTATGTACATATGCTTGAAGCATATAAGCAAACTAGCATAATGTAGCAATTAGAGGTGCGTTTTAACAACATGGAATAGCTTGGAATTTACCACAGTCCCATTTCTGCACAGCTGTAGAGATCTTTAGGGAAGGTGGGTAGGCTTGGGTGGGAGGGGGTTTGAGAGAAAACCCACAATTGTCGTACGGTATTAGTGAGAAACTCTATCTGCTTTCCTTCTGTGACAGTGGAGATGTCTGTAATGCTCTAATAATCTGTATGTAGATCAAATGCAATCTCATATTCACTCACCAGATAGATTAATGTATGCCTTGAGATTCAATGGGGTTATTCTCAGAATGTATAAATCCTGTCTGTTGTACTGAATGTTACTGCTTGGAACTGTCTTACTCTCAATATTTACATTGTATTTGATAATAAAATAACCCATTTATCCAAACACTCTTTTGCCACATCATTGAGGTGAAGTTATTTGGAATTATTTGCTTCATCAGAGCATTACCAGAACCTTCCAAACATAGTCATATAAACAAACTAGAAAAATGGAGCTGATTAGAGGGTGAGTTGTAACAATGTGGAATGGTTGGGAATTCAGCACAGTCCCATTCCTGCACACTCCTTGGAAGAAGAAACACAAAATTAGTTTATAACTAATGTAAGAGTTCTTTTCTTGAACCTAAACCAGACTCAGAGGCAAGAGTGCTACCACTTGGCTCAGGTTTAGGTTCAAGCCTCAGTTCTGTAGCTCACTGGTTAGAGCACTCGCCTCGCAAGCGAAGGACCTGGGTTCTCTGGCAGGGTGAAATGTTGGGCAAGTTTCCTCACTCCACACGCCTCTGTTTACCTAGCAGTAAGTAGGAACCCGGTTGTTAGTTGATTGGCGGATCGCTTTTCTGGGGATAATAATCCCTCAAAAAAACTAATAATAATTTGGTCACTCATTCCACGACTGTTTGTGGGACACTGCTGTGTGCAATTGGCTGGCGTGTTCTGCCCACAAATATACAGTGAATTCAGTATATTCTGTGAAGCGCTTTGAGACGTCTAGAAGAAGTGAAAAGTGCTATATCAAATGCAAGTATTATTATTAAGTCTCACATTGGACTTTGAGCTCATAGTCTTATCCGACAATGCCATGATGAGGGATTAGCAATAATGGCTGTGTGCAAATTTTCTGCCCTGTTGGCCTACAAATACACAGTCACTACATTGTTAAGTACTTTTTGACATGATAAGGTGCTATATCAAGTGCATGGATCGTTATTATCAAGAGTCCATGATGAAGAGGGAAGAAAAAGAAAACTGACAAACCAGTTTGTGAGATGGTTATTCTGCAGGCAGGAGGACCCTGTGGCAGTGTTCAATCTCCCGAAAGAGCCGGGCTTGCTGCCCTGACTGCCTCAAACCTCAATCAGAACCAAATGTCCCCAGCCTGGGTCATGTGATAGCTGAAACACGAAATGTTATTGTGTACTGAGGACCTTTCTGGACCTCAGTATAGGACAGCTTGAGAAGAGAGAACAAAAAAGCAAGCTTTGTGCGTCAGCAAATGCAACCTATTTTATTTTGGTTTTAATAAACTAAACAGATCAAACTATTTGGGAAATTACTCTTACACGTGCACATGCGTATAACAACCTTAAAAGTGGAATGATTCAGTGCACTTGGGAATCTATCCAGCAGCAGCATTCCATGCACAACTGGAAGGAATCAATGCTATTCAACAACAACAGCAAAATTACATTTGTATAACGTCTTTCACATCGGGAGGATGTCCCAAGGTGCTGAACAATCAGTGTTTCGGACCCAAGCTGGGGGTCGGGATCGAGGAGGGTGGAGGGCAGGGGGGGAAGAAAGGTGTCCGAAGGCACGGTCAAAGAGGAAGGTCTTGAGACCACAAATATGCGGTCAATTCACTTTACAGCATATTCTGTGAAACGCTTTGAGATGTCTAGAAGACGTGAAAAGCGCTATATCAAATGCAAAGATTATTATTATTGAGACAGGTCTTGAAGGAGGCAAGGGAGCGTGCGAGGCGAAGGGACTGCGGGATGGAGTTCCAGAGGGTAGCAGCAGATTGGTGGAAGGCCCACTCGGCAATGGTGGTGCGAGCGAGATGGGGGACGTGGAGAAGGCCGGAGCCCACTGAGCGGAGGGAGCAGACAGGTTGGTAGGGGGTTAGATGGTCGCAGAGGTAGGGGGCAGCTGCCATGTTGGCATATCCCTGATTTTGAGGACATAAGATGTAATGGCACGGATGTGGGGTAGAAAGGATAGTTGAGGGTCAAATAAGACGCCAAGGTTCCAGACTGACTTAGTAAGGTGGAATGTGCATCCTTGGATGGTGATTCACAGAGTCTTTGCACAGCACCCCTTACCATGCAGCTCTTATGTGGCAGTGTGAGCACTTATCTTATTGTATGTATAGTCAATGATTCCAGGCATTTTCACTAGCTGGTTTGTCTTGTTTGCTGCAGCTTATCTGAGCCAGAATATCGATAATTTGAAAAGTTGACAGCAGCTAAGCGGCAATCCTGGATACAGAACAGCAGCTGCGCCTACAAATCCATCTGCTTCCTGGCACCTCCTTATCTCTCCGAACTTCACATACCTTACTCCTCTGTTCAGCTAACGCAGGCTTGCTGTGCATCTCCTGCCCTCTTCGGTGGCCAAATCTTCAGTTCCTATGCCCCCAACCTCTGGAAGTCCCCTCCTTCATCATTTTGTCTCACTCCCTCTGTTTCGGTTTTTAACTCCTGTCTTAAATTGCGCCTATAGCCACCTTCCAGGCCTGCTTCAGCATCTGACCCCATTCACTGTAAAGTGCTCCAAAATATTAACCCCTAAATGAGGGGCCCTGTATAAATGCAAGTTGTTGATGCACTTCTGTCTCTGGATGGGGATTTCGATCCTGGATGTTGCCACGCTGACATATCCCTGATTTTGAGGACATAAAATGTAATAGTTTATGTAAGCAAAGATCAGCTCCCAGAAGTTGTGAAATATGTGTGTGTGTCAGTAAGACACGCAGTGTATGCTTGATGTCTTATTTGAAAGATGATAATATGTCCAGTTCTTTATTTAACTGGCAGGCTCTTATTCTCAAAGTGAGCAGTTTCACCCCTTACCTTTGTCAATCATTGCTGCATTGTCCTATATATCAGGAATACATATCTTGTTACTCAAAATGTGTGGTGTCTTGTGCAGAAGGTAGGCAGTGGCGTATCAATGTGATCTACTTAGACAATGAGTTTTATTTTTTATTTTTCTCTTTTACAACACAGCAAGGACTGAATTAAAGGCTGTGGAGACAAACCTGTATCGCATTATAACGTGGCATTGGCAACCCACTGGAACAAGCCCCCAGAGAGTCCTATACTAGTCCAGTGCAATAGCCTATTCATCTCCAAAGTCTTTACTCATCATAAGCACACACATATGTACTTATATAGGGTAAAAGCAAATCCTGGCACACTTGCATGCTGTTATGCAGAATGAATTTCTACAGTTGTTGACTCCTAGGTGTTAACGACTTGCATGAACTTAGGCAGATGTTGTGTCCCATTTCTACAAAAACATACCCGCTACACCTGAGTGAGGTAAGTGTACTTTGACTGGCAATAAAGTTGGGTTTGGCCCCAGAGGCTCTTTAACTTCCACAAAGAGCCTCTTTCACAATCTAAAAGTTTTGAATTTCCAACAAGATTAAAAGAAAACGTTCCTTAGAGCTAATGTTTCAAGCAAGTAGGAACAGAGGCATCTGCCATACTTGGGAGATCTAAATCCTCATAAATTTCATCTATCATTTCCCCTGTTACCACTTCCCTAGTTTTAAAAATGTACATTTCTGTAGAGGCGCAAAAAAAAGCAACCTAAGTAGGAGGGCTTTCATGTTTGATTTAACCATGAAAATCTAATGTCACTACCCAACCTCACTGTAAAATGGAACAGGATCACCAAGTTGCCTCATGGATATTTCGATGCAGATTCCATTCTCGTCACCAGGTCCCAAAATAACCAGACAATAAACACCAGTTTCTTTGTCTCCAATACAGAGTGAAAGGAACTGGTATTATCTCTTCTGTTAGGACTGGTGTGCAGCTTATTCGAATTCTAGTAAAAATGGCCCTTCAAAGTCAGTGAGCTCTTTATTGTGACAATGTGAGTAGACCTAGAATCCATGTATATGAATTAATGGCCTATCTTCAGCTTCTCCTCAGCCTATAGAGTTCAGGGTTTGTGCTGGAGGCACAATAACTTTAGATGTTGCAGATTAGGCTTGTCTGTGTGAAATGTTATCAAATAGGCTTTTGAAAACTGCTGCATAAACAAAGAACTCCCCTGATGTGCAAAGGCACTCCCGAGTGCAGAATTTAGAGTGTATCTTTGACTGAAAGGTTGCAGGTTTAGACCCTGATTTGTGCTAAATTTGCTCATTTACAGTCTATTGTGTGAAGCACTTTGAGACGTCTAGAAGACGTGAAAAGCGCTATATCAAATGCAAGGATTATTATTTCAACCAGCAATTGTGGTCCTACAAGTGTGTTTGGGGCTGGTGAAAATTAGTTCAGACTCTGCTTCAGATTGCTATTGGGGATCCTTCCTGGAAGGTGCTAATGTGTACAGAGGTTCAGTAAGGACAGGATCAGGCTTGGCTATGATTCTCCCGCAATCAAATAGTCTCTTAGTGACTTTTAAAAGCTCAAAATATTCCAGTAGGGTGGCACTGAATAGCATATAAGAGCAGGATTCCTGGCTGTTTCTTTTCCTTCAATTGCTGAGTGATTGCAGAGTTCAATTGTATTTCCACTGTTTTCCTAGTCGAGATCATCTTAACTAAATACAGAGCAGGAAACATACCTGGCCCTTTCCTGGTCTGTGTGTGTTACGATGATGGAGCATGTACTCCTGAGTGATTAACATTCTGTGTATCGAACAGGACATAAAAGGCCCTCACTATTTAAATTGTTATCCTACGCTTTTTGCCATGGTTTTTTTCTGTAGGCTATGTTCTTGTACAAGTAAATTATCATTCATGTAGCATTGACATTGACATCTTTTTAAAACTTGCTTCTGCTTCAGTCTAGAAGTGCTGATAATAGTCCCTAGGAAGTAGCAGAGTATTGCTAAAACATCACCATTCTCATTCTATGTCACGACAGAAATCTTACAAAATCTAGACCTCTATGCCCCAGAGAGGGATCCTGCCAATATTTATGCCATTTTTAAACTTTAAAAATATATATTGAATCACAAGCGACATTGAAATATCTTGCTTCCTCCAAGACAAATATATAGGCAATACATGAGAATGCTAATAAACACCTACATTTTAGATCCATAGCATTGCAACACTGACTTCAGAAAGTAGATTACGGCCACACTATTTTAATCTACTGTGTGTTGTTATTTTCACCCCTTTTTAAAACTGGCTTTGGTTTGCACCTATTCCCCTGCAACCTGCCAAATGTTACTGTGTGACTGGCTCCTTTTATTCAGCTTCAAGATGTACTGGATGACCTCCCCCCTCCCCCTGCCCCCATCTGTTTTTCCACCATCTCCCTGTGGGGAGGCTCCCAATTTCTGCTCGCTGAGCCATCTATGATATGGCTGAAAATAGAAATTTACAATGCAGGAAACTGAAGAACAAACTTATGTCCTATTACTCTAGGGAGTAATTTCTCTGGTTGCAGCAAAACCGTAGACCTTAATTTATGATGAGGAATTCCATGATAAGCCAACACTGCCAGGGTCCATAAAGCTACAAACAAGTGGAGAATTATGGATATTTTACAATGGCTTCCTTTGTTCTCAGTGGACAAATGCACTGAGCCATGTAGATCAGTAAGGTCCTAGGTTCAATCCCTGGTCTTTATATGATTCAGCCTAGCAGGGCAGGAATAGGGGCACTACAGTTGTCATTTAGGCGAAGGGTGAATCAGATGGGGCATGTGAATAGTCGCTGAATTAAGATAAAATTGACCTAGATCATGACACCTATCTTATGATCAAACTATCTGTTTGTTACCTCTCTGCCTGCATGAAAAATGGTGACTTAGTTGAAAAAGGGAGAATATTTTTTTTGGGGGTGTAGGGGGCTCAAGAGAACTGTTCAAGACATTCCTTCAGTCAGGATATTCTTGAAACAATTGCACTTTTTGTGTAATAGTTTTTTTTGCCTAAGAGCAGAAATGCAAACTCTCAAAGGGTTAAAAAAAAATCTCTAACCAGCTCCATCTGCTGCTGAGCACAGAACAGCCCCAGTATCACAGGCCCTGCCTCAGTGGGAGGATTTCAGTTTCCATCATTGTGATCCCAACTGAATGTGCTCGCTCAGCATTTTCAGTCACCTCTGACCCCCCTCTCCTCCTCCCCCCCCCACAATCCAGTCATCCAGTTCACATGCTGGATGGTGTTAAATTACCAGCCTACTGCATATGTTCTGCTTCCTTTGAGGCAAAAAGTGATAGAAGCCTGTCTTACAACAGCTTTCAAGACAGGCTTATTGTGAATTGCATATTAGCGTTATTTACCAAAGGCATTTTGTACCCATTGTTTCGCCGGTTGTAAAGTGAAGTACAATGCAGTGATGAATACAAACACACAGTCCTATAGATTCCACTATTTAAAAGCATTTCCCCTCCCCTTTAATTTTCTCCCCTTTTCTGTAGTTATTGACTTATGATGGGGTTTCAAATCAGGTAACTCAGCATAAATGGTTCAGTTTGCATTGAGCAATGGCTTTACCAACTAAGCTATCAGGATTTTATCTCAGTATTTCAATAATAATTATTGCATTTGATATAGCACCTTATCACATTGTCAAGACATCTAAAATGCTTCACAAGATATATTGTAAAGTGGATTGACTGTGATTTGTGGGCAAAACGCAGCAGCCAGTTGCACACTACAATGTCCGCAAAACAGCCATGGAGTGAGTGACCAATTTATTTTATTTGGGGGATTATTGGCCAGGACACAGGGAGTAACTCCCTTCCCTTTTTGAATGGTGCCCTAGGATCTTTAATATCTACCTCAACAGGCAGACAAGATCTCGATTTAAAGACTCATCCAAAGGACGAGACATTGGCTGATATCAAGTGGAATAAAGTATCTGTTCCTATCAATTACACCTTGTGTAGTGCAATTCCTCACAGTGAGCTCTGTATTTGAGGTCTCAAGAGCACTGTACCCTCCCCCCCTCCCAATGCTCTGAGCCTTCCTCCACATGATTTTTATTCATGGGGGATAAATGCAGCTGGTCGCAGGAATGCCAGCCCTCAGCCTTTTTTGGCTGAAGTCAGTATGGCTGTGATTTGGGGAGTATGATCAGCCCTCACAAGAAGTAATAGAGGCTCTGGGATATGGATCTACCTTGGTCACCAGGGCTTGCCTAGGTCAGAGAGGCGATACAGCCATTTGCTCAAGTGGTGGTGATGCAAGCAATCAGGTTCATGTTGTTTTTTGACAATTTGGGTCCCAGATTTTGGGGGAAAAGGGTTGTCTGGGGGACAACCTGTGTTCCTGTTTGAGGAACGGTATTAATTCAGTATAGTAGGGTTGAGTGGGGACAACTTGCTCACCAAACAAAAACGATTAGGATTCTGGGGTGTACTCTGGGTTTTCTCCGACAAAGAGTTCCTGAGTCAGAGGGAAGGTGCAAGGCAGCAGGGGACCATGCATGTGAGAAATCAAAGGGAGAAATAATCCAAGCTGTTTTCGCACAGCTCTTTGTTATTAGGGTTAGTGTTTAGAGTGAAGGCAAAGACTTGACAATGTATCATGAGGAGCAAAAAGGTAACGTGAATGAGAGAAACAGTGAAGATATAAAGGCTTTTAATATTGGCTTAATTAAATCTATCTCAGAGAGTGTTTTACTCTGAACAAAGTAAAATCAGAGTAACTAACCTTTTGCTGTTTACACTTGCATTGCAATGTTAATCATTTGCAGACTGGTGATAATGGGATATTTACTACAACTGTTCTGTTTGAGTGAAGAAACTTTACTGTTCTTCCATATCTGACCAATAACTTAAAGTCACAACTCCTCAAGACAGAAACAATTGCAGTATTAGAGTGGGTTTGCAATAGATAAGAAAATAAATAAAAGGAGATTTTCCTCTCCCAAAACCCGGGGTTCAGTTAAATGGACCCTTTCTTTCGCATGAAGTGATTTAGCTGAATCAACCAAATATAGCCAACTGCTCACATAACATATATGTTTCTTGTGTTGGATTGTGAAGCCCTCCTGACGCTATAGGAAGTTCCTTCAATCTGCTACTTGCCTCTACAGCTGCAACATGATTTGCGCAATGAGATATTCTGACTAATTCCAGTACAATAGACAGGAGCTGGAAGTTGCCTTTTGCGTATGAAATGCAAATTATTGTCTGCTTTACGGTAACTAAGGAACCTCCAGTCATTGTTGACTCAGTCTTGTCTGCTCATAGCTCTTGACAATATCACTATTGTTTGCCTACTTTGTTGGTAATATTGTATTGGTAATATTACTAATTACTTATGGAAAGAATGCGTGATAGTTATTCTTGATTCTCCCTCACCTGAACCTTCGTTCTGAATTTGTTTAGCAGTCCTCAGGGTCTGGGCAAACGGGTTCTTTATCATTCAGTCAATCTTATCTCCACTTGTGGTGATTGGTGGCATAAGGTAAAGTTGTTTGAGTCAACAAGTAATCCTAACATGTTCATAAAAAGTGAGCGAGAGCATTAGAGCCATGTATTCTTAATCCAGATATACTCTGTTATGTCTATACAAATGTGCTTTTCCATTATTTTTATATGATTTTTATAGAAAAGTTATTTGCAGAATTTGCAAAAGCATTTGTGTAGACAAAATGCTTATTGTGTCATGACTGACCCTAGGAATTTTGCTTCAATGTCAATAATAATAATAATAATAATCCTTGCATTTGATATAGCGCTTTTCACGTCAGTAGTACGTCCCAAAGCGCTTCACAGAACACACTGTAAAGTGAATTGACTGTATATTTGTGGGCGAACGGGGCAGCCAATTGCGCACAGCAATGTCCCACAAACAGTCGTAGATTGAAAATGACCAATTTATTATTGTTTTTGGTTTTGGAGGGATTATTATTAGGCGTGTGGAGTAAGGAAACTTGCCTATTTTTTCAAAGTGTCGTCTATTTACAAATCCTTTGTAAATCCTAAGCACTTTGAGAAGTTGATCCTATGTTGAAAGAAGCTATGTAAGCACAAGTTGTTTGTTGAACTGTAAAACATATAGTATTTGCCAAAAGTATATTCAAAAGATCACGAGTTTGGTTTGGATGAAGAAGGCCCTTCGATTTATCTAATTTCATTATTCCAAAATACCCATCCCATTGTTTTCCCATCACAGCATCAAACTCTTCTAAAATTAGTCCAGTGTCCAAATCCCTGACTGTCCAGCATCTTGGGATGTCCTCCCGTCGTGAAAGGCTCTAAACAAATGTAACTTGTTGGTGTATGTCCTGAATTTATCCTTTTCAACTCTAAACCTATGTACTCTTGTTCTGCTGTCTTGTAGTACTCTGGGTGTACATTTTCAATGCCATTTAAAATGTTATATGCTGTTTTTTGCTCAGATAAAAAATGCAAAGGCTTTCGAAGGGACACGTATTCTAAAATACAGTACATTGATAGATTTTTGCTGGTATGCTATAACCTTAGACAGAAATTCCAAACATGATTGGCTGAAGTGCTGTCTAATTAATGTCAGCACAAATGCTCAGTAAATGATCAAGTAGAATGGACCACATTGCCTGCTTTCGTCATACACTGCAGGTTAATCCCACGTCAATCAGATAGAAAGATTTGCTGTTTTACGAAATATGTTTGCACACAAGAACATATTAATCCAACTACTGATTTCAAACTATCTGGTCAATTCTTCCTCTATAGTAACATGAATTGGAGTGTATAAGAATGTAACCTCCCTCTTCATCTTCAGGGAATATAACACCTTTGGATCACTGACAAAGTGTCTGTCACATTATTGTAAAGCTCTGAAATGAGTACTCAGGGCATTGATTGAGCACAGCAGTAATTATAAGTAAGCATAGACATCAGATATCACCTCTGTCTAAACTGATCAACTGAACTGATAATCTAGTGACATTTTCCCCCTCTAATTTTCGCTCCTCACCAGAAGGCATTCTCCCTTTATTAGGGTGCAGTTCCACGTTACTCTTTGGTAACTCACCAAAGTGTCTACTTTACATGTGAGCCCAGAATGAAAACAGCTAACTCAGCACAGACTAGGAATTAAACCTAGGGCTTTTGTGATCATACTCTGTGACGATTTTGCCAACTATGCTTTTTAGATTGGAAGAGAGCACACTGAGCTGACTATGAAAATGAATCTCTGTCTTGTACTTTAAGCAAAGAACCAAGAATTATTTTTCCTGTATTGAGCTCCCTAGCCCCCACCGGCCCCCTTCCCCCAAGATTCCACTCAATCCACTCCATCTCCTGAGGCAAGGTTCTGCAAAGTCTCTCCCTGTCTACAAGAGTCATAAAACAAAACGTATTCCATTCAAACCTACTACAACCTACATTATTTAACACTGACACGCTGCCCTTCAAAGTGTGCTTGATCAGCTATCCTGCCCTCTCATCCGGTGTAAAACAACAACAACAAAATTACATTTGTATAGTGCCTTTCACGTCGGGAGGACGTCCCAAACATACTAGAAGATATCTTTAGAGCTGTACTATAATAATAATAATAATAATCCTTGCATTTGATATAGCGCTTTTCACGTCAGGAGGACGTCCCAAAGCGCTTCACAGAACACACTGTAAAGTGAATTGACTGTATATTTGTGGGCGAACGCGGCAGCCAATTGCGCACAGCAATGTCCCACAAACAGTCGTAGATTGAAAATGACCAATTTATTATTGTTTTGGGTTTTTGGAGGGATTGTTATTAGGCTCTGTGTGGAGTAAGGAAACTTGCCCAAGGTTTCGCCCTGCCTGAACTATCACTTGTTCATGTAAATCAAGATTAGTTATCTGCTGCTATAGCCCACAGCTGCAGTCAATATTTGTACATTGTTACAGCAGACAATAAAAAACACCACAATGTTATTCTACCCGAAGGGAACCGATGACGTTTTGTGAAAACAAGACAAACCAATAACCTTGTGTATCATTAAAATTATGATTTTATAATACAAACTTCATTCGTTAGCTGATTACTTTAATGTTATTTAAAGGCCAGGGATATGCGAAGGACATGTATTCTGTGCATGTTAAATTGGTTGATCCTGTTCAACATCTGTGAAAACGTATTTTTGAAATTCATCATATCTTCCCAAAGGGTTTATGACCTTTGAATATGGTGGTGTGACTTAAACACCTTTTATTATTCAGCCATTCAGCATCAAATGTATGGAAGTGACTATTATGACAGAGTGACATACCCATTTTTAGGTAATGCAAAACAGTACAAACAGGTTAATGGATAACTTGATGTGAACTGAGTGTTACATTAAAACAGCAGCATGTGATTCACAATTACTTGCAAGAGAGACACTGTGATTGCATCATTTCTTTGAAAATACTACGCACTAACCTGATGCAATGTCCTTTACCCATTTCCCTCCCTTTATTGAGACAGTGCTTGACATTGCTGTTTACCAGCCTAGATGATTCACAAAGTATATGTCTGCCAATTCAGCCCCACAAATATCCCTTTATTTTGGATCAGTATCTGCAATTGTGAATGGGTAAACATCAGCAGCAGTCATGTCAATGCTAAAACAACCACTTCAGTAATATTCTCACTAGCATGTATGTGTTATCATTTAGACTTGGCCTGAAATTCCACCTCGTCTTACCTTGTCAGACCATTTCTTTTTTAAAAAATTATGATGGCCAAGAATTATGGAAAATTCTTAAATTCAATCTTATTTTGGAAGTTGGTTCTTTTTAAGAACTGCAGAAAAAAACAGCTTCGAAATTAAGTCTAAATTTTTCACTATTTCTACACAGATCTTAAATTTTAACACAAAATAGTTGTAAGGGCTAAGGCTAGGTGACATTTGGGCATATTGTTCCTACAGTCCAGATATTTCTCCCCCCTCCCAAAATGCCAACATGGATGGAGGAATAGAACAGAGATTTGAAAGGATTATGAGTTCCTTTAATATCTGCTTTTCACAGGCTTCCACCAATGTTACTTTGAACCGAATGACCAGCAGATGCACAAGAAAAACAAATAAATCCCTCATATTTTTGGATCTAATTATGATCAAGACTGCACATGGGGGAGGGGAACTCAAATCTTTCTCTGCCTTTTTGTGGCAGTGCATCCGTGGTCGTACAGTATGTCATAAACCTAACAGTTCAATAACTGATGTTGGAGGAGTTCACTTGGGTCACAGCTGTTGGGTTTGTTCTTACCTGCTCTTGCACTGAGCAAGTCTGATCAGTGAGCACTGCTAGAAAATTCTGCTATGACTTTTCGTCGGCTGCCACTTTCACTGCTGGCGGCTGTATGGTTTTGGGCTGCGGTTATTAGTATTTCTGATGAATTGCATCATTCTTTAACCCAGATCCCAACCCCCTGTCTTCCTGGACACTCCGTCTGCCTGCATCGGAACTCACTTGTATATAGGTGTATTAAAAATCCTTCAGAATTTTCTCCCTTGCTTTAATATATTAGTTTTCTGCTGGAACTGCTCTAAAAGAACATGATTTTATGCATCATCAATGCCTAAGATGAAACTGCAGCTGCATAACTGTTCGGCCAAAGTTTATTGATTTGAGTACATTTACTGCCACCTCCATTCTTCGGGTATTAAGAGAATCTGAAGCTGGTGAGATACTGTGCAACAGAGAGCGAGGGGTGGGGTGGAGGCAGACACAAACCAGCAGTTAGATATATAGGTTTTTTTTTGCTCTGCAACTGCTCCCGATGTAATACAAGTGCTTGCGAAAGCTCTCAGGGTGGACTGATGCAACCAAAGTCACGACGTGGTTATGGATCTTGTGCATTGGGCAAAAAATATGAACCGCACGAGTTCTCAAGTTTCCCTTCAACTCCTGCAAACAAGTTTCGCAAAGTTCGCGGCAGTCAGGTCCGGCTGCGTATTTTCACAGATTTTTGACATCTCGAAAAATGTTTTGTTTCAATAGGGGATCTGCAAATACCGCCGCAACAGAACGCCACGCAGTGCCGCGCTTTCATTTAGCTGTTTTGCATATCAAAGCAGTGACAATGAGCGGAACAGACGGTTCTCAGGTGATCGGCTGTTTTTCAGCACATTGACCTATTTGGCCCTGGAGTTTGCGGTGTTTATTGCAAACTTCCAAACAGCGCTGCAATATGCACCGACTCCGGGTCCTAAAGCCGACCCTGTTCAATCTGCAGCTCTCTGATCAAATGTTCTCATTTGGATTGACGTATACACTTTAAACCCCAGAACATGTTACATGTAGGTTTTTTTAATATCCTTATAGAACACGTCTGGCTTATCTCTACGTTGTGTTTATTTTAGTCGGTTGCTATTTGACACGTCAGTATTCTTTCATTCCGGCTGCAGAACATTCACAGGAGAAGGAATATCCGTTGCCAGGACAGGACGGCTCTTCTCTGGGTGCAGCAGACACCCATTTGCCAGTGATTAGAAAACACAGCCAGAACCTCAGGGGCCCCCAAGCACTAAGTAAGCGTTTTGCTGCATATCCAATCCATTTCAGTGTTGCGTTACCAGACCAGATTCAAGTTTGAAGAATCTTGTCCTGTCTTCACCCCTCCCCCCCACCCTCCTTACCCGTGACATATTTACCATGAAAAAAAATCAGCCCTATCGGAACGTGCTCTTGGGCAGATACAGCGTAAGAAAATGATCACAATCACCAGACATTACGAGTTTAGCCTCTGAGCCTCCTGCAGCCAAAGATAAGCCGAGCTCCCACAGCCAACAGCTACTGTATCTCTCTTGTCAAACGGACCAATGCCAAAGAAACAGAGCAATCTGAAAATGTGGAAGAAATATACACCGATAGGGATGTTTATGTGATACAAACGGACTCTTTTATATCCCAGTCTGGCTTTTAATGTACAGGTTCTGCGTAGACCCTGAGAAGTGCTATTTGTCAGAGGTTAGAAGTATGTAGATTAGGTTTTTATAATTATGTAGACATAAAGGCGTTAGGACCCAAGCGTCACACGGCTGGTTCTCTTTGAGTTGGTCTGTATGTCCTCTTAACTGTAGGCTCAGAGCCTCTCCCTCTCCTTTACATTAATTTGGAGTGAAAACGTACATTTTAAATATATTCATCGCGAGGTTCTCAGAGACAAAGAGGTCACTTCAAATAGCAATAGGCGGAATGAACAGTCGAATCGCTTTGACTGAATAGGATATAGACACAATAGCGATGTGAAGTAAATCAGACAACTATCAGCGAAAACTTCGAAAAACAAAAGAACATTTATAACATTGGGCGGTGGGCAACGATATTGTGTTTACACAATGCCATAGAATATAGATTTGGCACAAATACAATATGCTATAGCATTGTGCAAAAAAAATGGCCTTGCCCATTATTATAGCGAATAATCCTTTTAATATATAAAAATATACATTAGAGTGAACTGATTAGATTTTAAAGCTAAGCTCACCGAACTGGAAGTCAAATTCTATTTTGCAAGTGATGTTCTAGGGTTAGGTAGGGTTGTTTTTACAATATTTCTGTAAAACATTGTAGGGTATATACACGATATTTGTGTACTAAGGTGAATCGATGTATCAGATAGGTGGTTTATTTACAGTATTTTACCTTTAAAGGTTTCAATGTATCTCTGATCAACAAAATAAACCACACAAGTAAACCATGCATTTTTTTGTGCAGCATAATGTATACAATATTTGGATAAGTCATTATAAAATTGGACAGTGCATCTTTTATATAAATATATAATAAATATAAATATGATTTTGCTACTAGCATAATAAAAATAAAGTGAAATGGAAGTGCATTGCCTTCTTCACTATACTTCACAGTAAGAAAATCTTTTGGGATGTCGTCCCAAAGTGAAAGATGTTATATCAAATGTAATGATTATTATCATAAGTGTTTAGAAATGTGGCATCACTTAGGGCACACCACCGTGTTTGACACAAGATATTTACTACAGAATATGTCTGATTAATATCCATTGACTAGGAAGTGAAATAAATCCTGTTTAACTATAAACATTTTCAGTTTAGCTTTCTTTCCTACAACGTTTCCCTTCACTGCTTGCTACAAAATATGTTTTTTTACATATTAATTTACTATAAGCAGCAATGTTGTATTCTGGAAAATGGTTACAATTATGTAATTGTAAACATTGATACAAAGCATCTTTACTGTTTCAAAGTCTTGCTTTAGTTTATAAATCTCCGGGACAGATTGGAAACCTCGATTATTGTGTATTACTGTTTATAAATACTTTGAATATAAGTGTTTTGCACTTTGTGCCCTTGGCCACTTTGTTGCAACAAATCGTTTTGTTGCCGAATATGTTTAGAACAATTAATTTCTCGGACCTCAAAAGATTTAATTCTGATGCGGGTATTAAACCTCTTTGCTCGCTTAAACATCTTATCTGAACTGCAAAGCCTCTTAGTTCGGGCTTAAGACGCAGACATTTGAGCTTGGGTTGGTTTTCCTTAATTGGCAAAAGAAAATACTAATAGAAATGTTTGTTTTAAAAAAAATTGCGACGGTTGCAAAACCCCCTTCAAAAAAAACATATTGCATTTGTAAAACTAATCTCTCGCGGGTTGATTTTTTAAAAAATAAATGTGTTTTTTTTAAAAAAAACTTAAGGTAAGACACCTGAAAGCTGCAAATCAAACTCTTCCCTCCCTCCCCTCCTCCCCTCTTACGGATCAATTTGACACAAACAACCGCAGATGATGTTTTAATAAAACCACAAACCGACTTGAGCAGTAAATGTACAGACTGCGTTGTGTGCCATTGGTGAGATGAGAGCCATGTGATTTGGATCCAACGACGTGCCACACACACAGAGAGAAAACACACACACACACACACACAGAGAGAAAACACACACATACACACACACACACACACACAGAGAAAACACACACATACACACACACACACAGAGGCCTCGCTTTCCTGTGTGGCTCTGTGCCAGAGAACATTTCTCTGACTCTCTTGTCCAGCACGTCTCCCTCTCTCTCTGTGCCTCACTATCTGTGACTGAGGCTGAGAGGGAGGAGGGATGAAGGGAGGGATGGATGGAGGGGGGGAGGAGGGAGTGGGGGGGAGGAGGGATGGAGAGGGGGGAGGGGGGAGGAGGAATGGATGGAGGGAGGGGGAGGAGGGATGGAGGGAGGGAGGGGGGGAGGGAGGGATGGATGGAGGGGGGGAGGAGGGATGGATGGATGGAGGGAGGGGGAGGAGGGATGGAGGGAGGGAGGAGGGATGGAGAGGGGGGAGGGGGGATGGATGGAGGGAGGGAGGGGGGGAGGGAGGGATGGAGGAGGACACCTTGTCCCTGAGCCCGAGGCTGAGGCTGAGAGCGGACGAGGCGAACGTGCGCTCTGCCCTGATTGGCGGAGGTGCGGCTCGTGTATCGAGTCGCCCTCCATGTAGGGAGCGTCGCGCCTTATATGGCGATCACCGCGCTCTCGCCGCGCCCCCCTCTCTGCTCCATAAATAGCCGCGCATCGCGCGTGAGCGTCGCCGCAAGTACTTAGGGAGGAGGGGTGTAGCGGAGCACCGGCACAGCACAGCACTTAGAGCCGAGGTCAAGCCGCAGCCTCACTCACTCACTCACTCACTCACTCACTCCTTCAACCCGTCTTCCAAGTCGGTCGCAACGCACTTTTCTGAACCAGTCTCCCCTCCCGGTGGCTCGGCCTGGGTTTAGTTCGCACTTCCAGCGGCAGAGTCTCCAAAATTACTGGTACTCCCCGTCCAAGAAGGAACCCCCCCCACCCACCACCACAAACACTCCCCCAGTTCCCTCCCCGCCCCCGGTGAAAGATGTGTAACGGGCGCGCGGTTGCTCCCCCTCCGCCCCTGCCCTCCTCCTGGGGTAAACTGCTGCAGAGAATCGCCGACCTGACCGGGAGTTCGGTGCCTCATCCCAACCTCCCTCCAGCCCGGCCGGAGCACAAGGGATCGGTGTGTGATACCGGTGCCGACAACGCGAGTGACACCGACAGCGGTAAGTCCAAACCCCCTTATAATCCTCTCCCCCACTCGATTATACATATATATATGTGTGTATATATATATACTGTTAACAACAACAACAACAAACTATTGACATGCCTACAGCGCGCCTGACTCGGGGTATAGCGCCCCAGCGAGCGAGCGCTGTCACTGTTCACTCTTCCCCACTTTTTTTTTGCTTTAAAAAGAATTAACGCGTGTGTGTGTGTGTGTGTTTGTGTGAGAGAGAGAGAGAGAGAGAGAGAGATCTGCTTTGAAACCTCAACCCCAGTCTCCCCATCCCATCCCCTCCCTCCCTCCCCACCTACGTACGCCTCGTTGTGCACAAGAAACTCTGTAAATTAAATGCTCTCTCTCTCTCTCTATATATATATATACTTATTCTCTCTCTCTCTCTCTCTCTCTCTCTCTGTCTCTCGGGTGAAGACTATGAGAGCCTGGACTCGTGCAGTGACCAGGACTCGATCGTGGACGACCCGTTCGAGGAGCCGCTGTGCGCCGACGTGCTGCAGCTGATCGAGCAGAGCCTGATGGAGGCGAAGCGCGGCGCCCTGCGCTGCTTCAAGCTGCTCATCCCCGACCAGCTCACGGCCCGGGTGGCCGAGGACCTGCTCCGGTTGGCGTCCAGCGAGCCGTGCGGCCTGCGGGGGGCCGTCATCGACCTGAACGTGGAGGACGACAAGCTGTTCAGGAACGTGGACCGGTTCGCCGTGGACGGCAGCCTGTCGCCCACCTTCGAGCTGACCCTGGTGCTGAGGCTCGAGGCTGGGCTCTGGCCCAAGATCCAGGACCTCTTCACCTCGGGCCCGTCCTTCACTCCGGGCTTCAGGCGAGCACTGCGCCTGAGCCCGGGATTCAGGATCATTAAGAGGAAACTGTACAGCCCCACAGAGCTGGTCATCGAGCAGTGCTGAGTGAGCCCCGAGCAGCAGCCGCCGCACTCCCCCAACCGACGTGTTGGAACAGACAGACAGACAGACAGACAGACACAGACAGCGATGATAAGCTATAGAACAAACTTTTTTTGAAAAAAAATTACCCCAATCCCCGGGCTGACGGACTGATCCCGTGATGGGGTCTACATTTTGCACATTTCCAGTCCCGTTTTTTTTTAAAAAAAAACTCCCGAATAGGCCACGGGACGAGGATCGACTTCTAGAGAAGCAATAACTAATTGCAAAGAGTTCCTTTGTACAGAGATCTTTTCTTTTAACGTATAAGCTTCTGCCTGAAGCTTTCAAGCTCTCTTGAGGGGGTTGTACTATGACAGTGGTGCTAATTCTGATTCATGTAGCATAGATATTCCTAGATGGGGACCTTGTAGGTCTGCAGGGCAGACTACTTTTAAGGGGAAATTGTTCTGAACCTTTTAAGTCTGCATGTTTTTTTTTATATATACATATACATGCCTACTTTTAAGTTCTACTCTGATTTTTACTGAATAAAAAAAAACCCAAACGTTTCTCTTTGTAACTTGCCTTTGTTATTTCTTCAATGGTTCTAAAAGAAAATTCACATTCGGAAATGCCTTTACATTTTGTATACACGGGAGAAAACTTTGCTGGTGATAAATTGTTTCTAAAGGCTGCGGAGGGTTTCATAAATGTATCTCTGGACAGACATATTGAGCTCGGTTTCATTGTGTCAACCTGAGTTGGGTTATGATATCTAGCAACTAGGCTTGCTCTGTTCATTTCAAAACTTATATTATAAAAGCTTTGCTTCCTTTCATTTAATAAAATATGAGCGGGTGAACACATGTCTTTGTTTCAGGATTTCCTCCCTAGTTTTGTAAGAAATCCTGAATATCAATCTGACACAAGTCTCTTGGTCCATCTCCTGCTCGCCTGTACCCTAAACCATTCAGCTTGGTCCTTTGCTGTGAGAGAGTTGATAATAATAATAATCCTTGTATTTGATATAGCGCTTTTCACATCTTCTAGGCATCTCAAAACGTTTCACAGAATATATTGTAAAGTGAATTGATTGTATATTTGTGGGCGAAACACGGCAGTCAAATGCGCACAGCAGTGTCCCACAAACAGTCGTGGATTGAGGTGATCAATTTATTATTGTTTTTTTTCTTGAGGGATTATTTTCAGGCATGTGGAGTAAGAAAACTTGCCCAAGGTTTCACCCTACTGGGAATCGAACCCAGGTCTCTTACTTGTGAGGCGAGTGCTAATCCTTGCTTTTGATATAGCTCCTTATCTTGTTGAGACGTCTATAAAAAGTGCTTCACAGAATATAAAGTGTGTGTTTTGTGGGAGATATTGATATCTTGAATAGGATGGGATTAGGGGAGCTCAGCCCCTGAAGAGAAAAAAAAGTAAAACTCAATGCAGCCTGCAAGCAGAAGAGTGAGATAGCAGATTAGGGATAGGGAGGTGCTAGGGTATGAAGGGATTTATATGTCTGGTCCAAGAGTTGGCAGAAATGGGGAGCTCTACAGATCCCAGCATCATCCCAAAATCTGCATCCACCAACATCAAGTTACTTGCAGTTACTAACAGGCTTTGAGCAGGTTAAATGCTTGACCTTGTCTACCAAATAGTATGTGTCTTAGGAGAACCTAAATATGTGTGGAAGTATAGACCTATTCCCAATGTGGCGTAGTGTGGAAAATTTACAGGTACTTACCACTCTATTTTGGAGCCTCATCCAATACGTTGCACCACCGTACTTATAAATCAGGCTAAAAGAACACTCATAAATATTCTGATATTCCAGGACTTTTTAAAAAATATATTTTTAATTAACACTCTGCAAGGCCTAAGTTAGTAATTCTTTTACAGAGAAAGACTTAACAAATGTCACCTAGGAAAATATTTTTGATGAAAGAGTACCAGAGGATCAGAAACTCAGATGCCTCCCATTCCCAATGTGGTCCGAGAAGATTGGAGAGGAATGCTCGGAGCTGCAATTACGATCTGATCACAAAAAATACTACCAATTCTAAATAAGCATGGATGAGAGCAAGGGACAAAGATTTAATAACATAAATTTAACACATTTAAAAAACTTAATAAGCACTTTGAAACAGTCAATATATTCAGCAAAGATCACTTTTAGATCCTATCTTAAGCACCTGTCACCCCTACTCCTATTTCTATCAGAAAGATCAGAGGAGCATCTGGGAGAGATCTGCAGGGCAAGTAGGTCAGGTAAAGCATAATCACCTGAAACCTAATACTTTACTCCAGAACTTAACTCTTAAAAGTGCTGCTTTTAACACTACTGTGTTCTACTTCTTGGTCAGGATACTGAATAATAATGCCATTCACAATTTTTAAAAATAAATTTGACTTTTAACTTTCTTGCAAAAAAAAATCTTTGGGTTATGAAGGAAATGTATTAACTTTTGGATCTGAAGCATCACCATACACTTACAATTTACTCTTCTGTAAACTTGAAAGTCTCCCTTGGAGTCTCCATAGTGCATGCAATCTATCATTTGCTGTGTTCAGTGTCTCAAAGACACTGATGTCCCTGCTTTGGGTGTATACAGAGAGTAGAGGCTGCAGAACTGTGATAGGAATGCTGAAGTTCAGATGGGGGTAACTGGCTCCCACAGTGTTATTTCGGGCATTGCTGGATACAATTCCTGTTTGGAAAAATACAGCAAATTTAACAATTAGTTACTTTCAGATCAGACAAAAAGACAATGGCATGAATAATGAAAATCAGCCAAACCTCATTTTAACAAACTGTTTCTGTTCGTTGCTAGCTGGTAAATGATTTCACCTCCGGTTTTCCATTTCTCCCAGTGGAGAACTACCTGGCCTATTTTTAGCAATTTGGACACTAAGATCATTAAATCAGCCAAATGGGGGGAAATCAGTTCCTGAGTCTCACCAACCTGTGGTACAACAGCAGCTTAAGCATGGCTTTTTAATAGACAGAAAATTAAATCATCAAAATTGTTTGATCTGCCTCCTCCTCTCATGAAGCTAGTGACTTGTTAGGGAGTACGGATGATGTGAATGACAGTCACACTCCTCGTAAATACTCTTTGCATGAGTCTACACGTATAACCTTATGAAGGGTAAATGCAGGTGGTTGCTGTGACCGTCAAATACATGATCTAAAGAACACTTTATTTATATGGAGGTTGAAACTGACCAGAAACAATAGTAGAGGCCAGGATGTGGCATGCATTTAAGAAACCACTTGATATTATAATTGGAAGATGGTAGGGTCGTCGTTATGAAAACGATAGAAGGGGTCATTTTGCCCTTTTGCATTTGTACCTGTTGCGATCACCCCAAATATTCATTTCTTGTTATGTATTAAGTTTTCATCAGTTTGATAGGACTCTCATATTGTGGTTTCTATACTGTGTAACCACAGCTTTTTTACCTCAATGTGGCCAATGAGCTAGAAACTCAAACCAGTATCTCAAACCAGTTAAAATGTTGCAACAACCCACCCAGCAATTCACCGCTGTTTTTTCTGAAGATAGGTCCACCACTGGCTCCAGCGTGGACGGCACACGTTGTCTGAAGCATCACAGGCTGACTGGCGGCAGTAACTACAGCAGACACAACACCACTAGTCACAGATGCACTACAACGCTGGCCAAAGACTCCATAACCAACAATGTAGACATCCTCTCCTGTTGACAGAGACACACTATGTTACTTTGTTGTATTTGTTATTCACATAGATGATTATTTTCAGTTTTTACACAATAATGTTTATTCAGTGAGAATACACAGTATCTTAATATTCTAAAAGTCATCAAGCCCCAAATTCTGTTCAAATGGGAAACACCGTGGATTAGAAAACCACCCTTTCAAGCTGGAATCTGCAGTCTAAACCAAACCAAAATGAATCTTCACATATCTTCACATAGAACTGATCACAAAATTAACAATCTCATCCAGGGGTATTCCTCTGAATCTAGGGTTAAAATATCTTGTTGGACAGATTAGAGGGAACTTTACTCAAGATCTGACCTGTCTCAAAGCGTTTAATACTGCAAAAAGTGAAGAAAATCCCATTCCCCCAATAATGATCTCTATTCCCCTTTGAAGTATGTATTGCAACTAAAATCCAATTTATAATTTGTAGTGTATAACAGTGCATTCCTTCAAACAATTTCTCTCTAATGTTCAAATTTTAAAGTTCATTTCAGTCCCATAAATAAATGTACACATTAACAGAAAATAAACATTGCTTGTATAAACAGGATTCCCATATATCAATAAGGAGATAAGAGTTTTATCTAATGCAGTTGGGTGCCTTTGTCTCTCATTAGTTACCAACAATCTCACATTGATTAAGATAGACCTTGTATCTCATTCATTGGTGTGCAGGATCTTGCTTCTCACTTGGTGGGAAATAGTTTTTTAATCTGGAGTCAAGTGCAGAAAGGCAATTATTAAATGGGATCTTGAACTAAAGTTAAACTTTTGAACTAAACTAGAAAGTTAACTGTACCTCAGTCATTCTCTGCTTTGCTCTGCAGTTTCGATTAATGGTTTGAGTCCGTGTGGAATGCCCATTGGATGTTAGTATTGCTGGATTTTGAAAAGCAAAACCCTCCTTATTCTACTTCCCCTCTTGTCGGCACACTTACAGGAGTAGGAGTGAGCAAGGGCCTTGTATCACTTTATATTTAGCCACTAAAAGATATGCCAGAGTGTCAATGTTACTCATAAGCAAGAACACTTAAATGTACAAAATATTTTAACATCCATGGCCGATAAATATATTGTTCACTTGGACTAAGGCACAAGACTTGAGTAAGGCCATACAGTATGAACAGAGTTGCCCAGTAATCAAAAAGCAATAATCAAAAAGCACAAATATTTGTTGCTGCCCACTCTACAGGAGGATCATATTTCCATGTTTATTTTTTTCACGAGTGGGCCAGCCATATAAGTGGAGTATCAAATAATGGTGCAAATTAGTTATCAGACTCAAAACTGGAAAACAAAAATAGCCATCATGGATTTACTCATATCTGCTCCCCCCTTTTCTGGAAAATAGTGTGGGTTCATCAACTCCTCATACCAGGCCAGCAGAGATCAGGAGCTAAGCAAGTGGGAAGTTGAGATGGAGAATCAACACTGTAGCAGTTAGTCAGCAACACAGTGGAGATCCATTCTGTGATATGGATTAAAATAGATTTGAAGATGCCTGACATTGTGTAAATATCAGGTGTAAACATGATTTCACTATTATCAAGGGAACGACCCAAGTACAGACTTGCTTAAAGATATACTATTACAGTAGATATTTTATGACACCTACATGTTTTAGCAATGAAGATGTATACACTTCATCCATACAATTTGGAAAGTTTAGTTCAGACTTATTTATCTTTTTCATTTTGGACATTAAATGTTTTTTTCTTACATTTATTTTAGCATTATACACATTTTTTCCTTACCGGTATTAAATTCAGAGGCAGCTGTAATTGTTTCAACAGCTGACAGACCTTCTTCAAGTTCCACCACTGCCACATCATAAGCCGAATTATCTTTTGTAGCAAACAAGACTCTTCCCTTCAACACAAGGCACCTGTAGGCATAAATAGGAAACTTTCTTCTTAGCAAATTCAGTGAAGCCCCAGTGCTTAATGTGTAAATGAATTGTGTTAATTTACCCATTAAGTAGCATAAAACCATTTAGCTGAAAAGGTCATAGGTTTGATTTTCGTTCTATGCTGGCATGGGAGGGAGTAGAAAGCCAAATCAGCCAATGTTCTTCTGATCACTTTCCACCTACTTGTTCCATGTGAACTGATGTTACTTTGGTTCAGTTGGTAGCACTCTGGCCTGGAAGGTTATGGGTTCAAGCCTTTCATTGGGACTTTCAGTTCATAGTCTACCTGACACTCCATTGCAGTGTTTGGGAGTGCTGCATTGTAGGACATGCCGTCCTTCAGATCAGGTGTTAAAATTAGGATCTGTCTGTCTGTTTAGACAGATGTTATTTGAAGAAAGAAGAGAGGTTCTCTATGTGTCCTGAAACAACAGACTACCACATAAAATTGGTCATTTAATTCATGGCTGTTTGCAAGACACCAATTCAAAATACACAGTTACTAAACTTAAGTAAATCCTGTGAAGTGCTTTGGATCATTTTGACAATGTGGTGAGGTGTGATTGTTATTATGATCTATGGCCTTTTAAGTGTGAACTTCTATTTCACAAGAAGATATGAAACAGTAAATGCAGTGTTGAAATTGATGGCAACAGGCTAAACACTTTTAACCAAAGTGCAACCACAGCAGAATCGACTTTCATTACTGTACCTGTTTGAGTCGGGGTGTATTTTCACTTTCACAGTTGATTCTCCATTTAACACATGTCGACAAGTAAGAATCAGTTTGGGGCTGATAATCACTCCTGATCCCCAAACTCTTCCACTCTCCAGCAGGGCTACTGTGCTAAGCAATTGAGTTAACCTGTGCCTTCCTGGGATAGTCAGGTAGTCAGGCACTGTCCAGAATGGCAACATTCTCTTACCACTGTAGTCAAAAACCTTCAAAAACCTTCCAATATTCTTGATGATGGAACCCACTGAACACACCAACGTCAACCCAATCCACTCATTGGCTTTCCAGCAAAGAGGGGCCACAATTAAGCCGGCTAAATAATACAGATCTTTCGACTTTATATAAACGCCACCGCCTTCGGTGCCCGGCAGACAGCGGGCATCAGTTAATATCATGGCATTGTCTTCTCCTGCAAGATTACTCACTATTCCTTTACTGAAAGTGTTCATGAAAATGTGGGAAGAGAAAGAGGCAAATGGGGAAGCACAAGTGAATAGAGGTTCCCCTTTCTGTAAAGATGTGCTACTAATGTACTGGGGATGATCTCCTCCCGGGCAATCTTGCCAACCTGGGCACTGCAACACACCAAACCAAACCAAACCCAGGCTGTCATTTTGAAGTTTACCGCACTCGCTTTTTTCTTCCTCGCTGTAGAAGTGCCACTTGTCTAATTTGCTGAACAAAGTTCGGAAGATTTGCCTAAATTCTGGGCAAGAGCACAACATCAGCATCTCAGCCTGGCTATGGGGGAGTTGTGCATCTGTCAGGCGACCAGCAGTCCAAGACAAACTGGGCTTGAAACCCGATGCGGGATCATCAAAGTCCTGTCCGGTTGCATCATTCTCCCGAACTGGAAGAACCTGTTTGGGTTTGCAATCGTTTCTGGAAAACTGCACCTGAACCCGCAGATCCTTGTGGAATGCCCCGGGCAGGAGGAACGTCCCGCGAGTGAGGTCGCGGTCCGGCTGCTGGAGAAAGGGGAGAAAGATCAGCCCATGACACAGGACCACCCCACGCCTGCGGTCCAGGATCACCCCACTGCAGCTCCACGCTCCGTCCCGGTCAGAGCCCCGGCACGAGCGATCCTGCCCGGGACAGGACACCGGGCGCTCAGGACCAGTCGGGTCTGGCGCGATTCCACCCGCACCGCCGCGCTGCACAGAGGCAGAGACGATGCAACTCCAGTCTTCCGGAGCAATCATTCGCGGCCAAGAGCTGGAGAGGAGCAACGACTCCACATTTACTTCTCTCTAACCCGGAAGCGATGACAGTGACTGACATCACATGGCAGGTTATTTGTGTGTCAGGGAGATCCAGTCCAGGAGTGGCTTTAAATCAATTGCAATGTATTAGATATATATATATATTAAAAATCACAATGGTAACGTGTGCGACAAATAGAATGGCTTGAACTTGCGGGAGGACCTGTTCATTGCAAAACAGCCCACAGTGTCCCTGGGAGGCTTTTAATCCACCTATTTTTTTTGGGGGGGGGGGGTGAGGGGGGGTTTCTGAATGTGCAGCTGTTCAGAAGTCGCTACAAGTACTTTTGTCGCAACCTGATTATCCTCAGGAGTTTGTAACAGTGGTCACAGCGGTTGGGATATGTTTTCAGATGCTTCTGTTTTGATCAGGTGAGGGCAGAGCAGCGTCCAAGGGTTTTTTTTTGTTTGTAACAGGGAATACATCCTGCCCTGCTACACCAAACCACTCACTTGACACCAAATGATTTTTCTCCAGAGGCACTGACTGGGGTGTGAATTTACTTGATGCAAAACACAATTGCTCAGTTATAAAGTATGCTAAAAGTAATTGGAAACTCCCATCCACGACGTGAAGAACACCTTATTAGAGGAGGCACCGAGAACTGGCTACCAAGAGATCTTGATAGTCGAAAGCCTTATCTTGGGATTTATTGCAAGCTTACGCTTTTGGATTGCAGACTCGGATTCAACCAGTTCGGTGCAAATATTGCCCCAGATTCTCTAAATTGCATTTCTTTCTGAGCTTTTCACATTCTCTATGGAAATTTAGCAAAACGCAGAAAGCATGAACAGCACAGAAGGCATCTGAAATGTTACGATGAAATGCAACAGATGCCGAGATTTTCCAGGCAAGATTGCTTTTCTATTTACGCAGGATGCACTTGAATGGAATGAAAACAATACACCAATATAATTATATGTTTATTTCAAATAAAGCAATGATTTATAATACATTTATACATGTTGCAGGTTATTTTTCTCCTAGATGGAGAATGAACTGACAGCGAGGGTATGAACTAGCTTTTACAAGAATTAATTGGTGAAGGCAATAATTTGGCGAGAGGCTAAACTTGTCACCAATACCCTCTTTAAAACTGTGGAGAATAATGACTACAAACATGTAGAACTGCAATAATGGGAGTAATACTGCAGGTACAGTACCAACTTATGTGAGAAGCCCTAAAGTCTTGGGAGGGAGGGGGGGGAAGAGATAAAAAAAAAGTTTGCATTCATGCTTTGGAGAATAGGATGCCGCTGACAATGCAGTTGGCATATAAACTCCTTAATTGGTACCCCCACCTAATCAAACTGTGATAAGCAAAACATTCCAGTAATCTGCTCACCCTTATCAAGCAAACCATTTTGAAAATGTACAAGATGGACTTTTTGAAAATACATTCCCATTAATTGGCTTCTGCTGTACTCCCATTTCAAGAAGTAATGCATCACTGTAAGGGCTTGCCACCATGGGGCTGAGCACTAGGGTTGAGCAAACCGAGCAAAAAAAAACAATTTGAGCTTGGGAATGGGATGCAGTGCTATTTCTAGAGAAATCTGCCTGGCCCATGTAGAAGCACAGCAAAGAAAAACAAAACTATTACATAGAATGCCTCCATTCTTTCAGCAGTTTGAAAGAACACCACCATTCTGACAAGTGACTAAAGCCTTCAGATGCACAAACAAAATAATAACTATAGTACTTAGTGTTGACTGACCACCACTCATTCTTTTCGATTGACTACTGTAAACGTTTTTCCCATTCAATAACAATGCTACTCAATTCGACTTTTGTGAATCTGTGATAAGCAAATCTTGGAAGTGAACAGAAAAAATAAGAATTCCCAAATACATTTGTTCTATTGTATTAGCTATAATTAATAGGAGTAAGGGGAATATCTGCTGCTTGTTATCAATCTGTAGAACACATTGCATTATCTATGGTAATTTTACAATCAAACCACACAACGAAGAAAGCTAAAAGCAACCAACCGTATGAATCAGAAACACTTTCATTACAATTAAAAGTGTGCAAGAAATTGTGCAATAGAAATGTTTACAAATATTTCAGTCGCTGAGAAGTAAATAAAATTCTGGGTCAAACTTGTTATTCACTGAATAGCTCTTGATTGTGCCATCCACCTGTGTTTACAAACTGGAGATTTTCTTTGTTCTTTACAATCACTCATGAAGTTTAAACAACTACTTCATTATACTCAATCCACCTGGGTATTGGTTGTCTAAATTTTTTTCACTCTCAAAATTACTAAGGTTTAAAAAAACCCAGGCCATCATTTAGTTATGACACAATAATTTGTTTTTAAAATTTGTTTTAGTGAATTTTTAAACTTTACAGTTAATTAGTCATACAAAACTAGACTGGCAGGTTTGAATGAGGGATGCAATATTTGCAGTAACACTGAAAGGTCTTCGAAGATCCACCTTTGGTGTAACAATTAACCTGCACCACACATTGACACAATAACTATAATCACTGGAGAATCGAGAGCAAGATAACTGGATATTGAACTAATTACTTGTGTTTATAAATCAGACAGCATTTTCACCAACCCAGACAGGTGCAAGGTACATATTTTGTAGTGAACTGTATCTCAACCCAGAATATGTTGAGAATGGCTTCAATTGCAAACATTAACTTGCAAAGAAGAAAAACAGATGTGAAAAGTCAACAAAATTCTTAATACAATGATAACCTATTTGGGTTAAAAAAATGTTTTTGTCAATTTTCTCCCCTTTGTTGCTCCTGAAGTGCCGACTCCTATTGGGATACAGTTACATAGTGCTAGCAGGTAAACCATGTGATCTATTTTACATTACTAAATGTCAGCAGGCTGCTGCTCGACTCTGTATAGCATCACAACTCAGCCTGTTTGTGTTAACGATGCCCATACGTCTGCACTTTCCAGTGAGGGATTGAGTGGGGGGAGGAGGGAGGTGTGGAAGGAAAAAAATCAGGCAGTATTTAACCTCCTAACTGGAGTAGGATCCCACTGTTGAGGGAGTAGGAACTAAGGCCAATTGTAACCTCCCATTTTCAAGTTGGGTTAAAATGCTTTCAGCATATACTTAGATCAGTGGCCAGTTAACAACTGTTCTGTTTCATTAATGCACGTTGTTTGCAACAAGGCCTTTGAGTATAAACATTCCCAAACAATTTAAGAGCACCAAAAAAACCCTGTGGTGAGAGGGGAGGAAGGGAGAAGAGGGGCAGAGCAAAAAAAGAACAATGCACACATCCTGAGACTGTTGCACAATATACATTTAAGTGTAAATTTTTCAGCTAGTATGAAACAAAGGATCATGTGTAACATTACAATTTGAATTATCGTACAAACATTTAACTCAAATTATACTTAAAAACTCAGAAAATGGGGATTATCTCCTGGTTGGCATTATGATGTGTTGAGTCGACAGTTGTGTATCCTGTTTTTTTTTAAATAAAAGAAAAAAAACATGACAATGGCAAACTAGTTCAGTCCACAGTAGTCAAATTTTAAGTTCAGTCGATGTACTGTGCAAGCCAGCGAAATCCTTCTCCATAACCTTGACGCTTTAGCACACTGCACATAAACACCTCCAATGGCCGAGTGTTCAGCTCCTTGAGGGGTACATTACCCTAGAACAGATCAATGTGTGAAATTAATACAGTTTTTTTAAGGGGGAGAAGATTTGTGAAAACAAAATACATTTCCTTGATGAATATTTCTTGATATATGCCATAATAACATAACAAGGTCTAAAATGTTATTTGCAAGCAGGATTCCTTGCATTAATTTCATATATTCCGAGTCAGATTCCGAGTGTATAATAAAGACAGTTGACAAAGTAGACTTGATTATTAAAAAGCAACTCCTTGCTTAGAACCAAGATTTAATGGTCCATGAGAGTCATGACTAGTACCAGCAAATGCGCAATAGTTTTTGGCAGTACAAAGTGTACCAGCACACATGCTATGGAACACGACACTGGTTTGAGCTCATTAAAGCACAAGCAGTTAGCTTATGATTTTGCTGGTATTAAACAGGAGAGGTAAGATACCCACAGAGAGAGGAAAAAAATCACAGGAAGAGTCAGCTGATTGCTCATATGCACATTTTTGAGAGTGGCTGAAAATAAGTTCTACCAGTCAGAGGCAATAACAACTAGCACTTATATAGCACCGTTCACGACAGACAGCATCTCGGAGCACACAGGAGTATATCAATTGATGCCCCCTCAACTAAGGGAATGGTGCATGAAGACCTAATGCTTTCCTTTTTCCTAACTTAAGATACCTTTGTATTTTGGCTGCAAACATAACTGAAAGAGGAATTGGTTGAAATACAAAACTGTCCTGCTCTTATTTAGTTTTGATAATTTTAACCTGTTCATTGTATTCACCAGGGGTCAATTTAAAAAGCAAAAGGCACTCAGCATGGACTTGTAAATCTCCAGGTGTACAAGAAACAGCATTTCATATAAAAAGAAAAAGATAACCTTAACAGGGTTGTAGGTCCGATTTATAAAACAGTTGGAAGGAAAATTCCCTTATCACTAACGCTGGCACAAACAACAGGGCAAGCAGCTGTCTGTGCTAGCTCAGCACATGGTCAGCTGTCACTGTAAATCACTGCAACTTGTAAGGCAAAATGAAACCACTCCAGGGAAAGTGACCCAACCACACGTTTAATTAATCCTTTGAGGACTGCAATTATTTTTCTGCATCATGCCCAGAGTAACATGAGTAGAGCTTCCCAAGCATTTTGGGCATCTAATCAAATGGTCATGGTCTCAAAGAAAAAAGGTTCTCTCTGGAAACCCAAACCATATTTTACCTTTCCTGTGGACTGTCCATACAGACCGAAGATTTCCCTTAGCTTTTCCTCACTGATGGCTTCTGGTCGATCAATTTTATTTCCAAGGATAAGAATTGGAACATTACATATTGTTTCGTCTGTCATCAATGCCTGGAAGGGAAGGGAAAGTTTTAGATTATGTTGCACATTTGACTACATTGCATACAGCCTACGACTGAAATAAGGTTTGCTGGTCAAGTAGTGCTGAATCACCAGCTGTTATTTGACCACAATGTTTGCATTAAGTGAAGGTACAATTGAGGCAGTTTCAACACAAAATCCCCCCAACAAATCAGTAGAAACATCACATGCATTTATTACAGCTAAATTATGGGAATACGTTTAAATAATTTTGTAATTCAGAAAAGTTAACCTGTTCAACCATTGCTTTAATGAGTTACATCATACAAACCCAATTTCTAGAATTCAAGAATCCTTTCCCACACACCTCCCAAAAACTTCACCTTAATGTTGTTTGACTTACATCAAGCTCAACCTTAGATTCAGCAAGCCGTGAATGGTCTGCGCAGTCAACCAAGAAAACAATTCCATTAATGGCAGGGAGATAATTTTTCCAAACTCGTCGGGCTGCAAATAAGCAGGAGAGTTTAAATAGAACTCCTTTCCAGAGAATAGTCCATTTTTTTATTTATTTGAATGAGAGTGAAAAGATTTAACAGTTGAAAGCCTATATAATTATTAATGACAAAGTTTAATTTTACATTCAAAGATTCTTTCCTCCTCTGTTCCTCTTGCCTCATTTTCTCATGTTGTTGTCCTGCACTCATATGGTTGTTGTTAATCAAGAAAATAGAGTGTATCTTGAAAATCCGGAGTCACAATGCTACAACTGTGAGTGCCTCTTCCCTTTACAAGGCAGTTCCCCAAGAGCCCACTACTCTGCTACTGATGTGAATCTACAATGCCTGCCATGCTACAGTCACCATATCAAGTCCTTATAAGCCAAATACTGGGCTGGTTAACTGATTTATCTCTGCCAATGGAGATGAACAAAATGAAAGTTCTTAAAACCAGAGCCCAAATAACAACAATTGGCATTTATATAGCGCACTTCACACAGGTTAGTGTCCCGAAGCACTTGACTGAACACTACCCAGTTCTCTCGGATCCACTGTTGAGACAGTCTACAGATACTTTGTGCATCCTAGGTAATTGGTTTCATCACTACCTGCTATTGATGGCGAGACTCGGTAAGAGAAAACAACGTATAAACAGGGAGCATAGCTTTAACTAATTTAATTCAAATACTGTACTGAATGAAGACTGTTGATATAAATTCAGCTTATCCTGCTTTAAAAGGTAACAAAACATCTCTTGTGAGAATTTTACCTTGTGCATGACCTCCAAGATCAAACGTGGTAAACGTCATTCCTGCAATGGTCAGTTCCTCCGATGCTGTGTAAAGAAACAGGACCTAATCAGGAGAATGAATCAGATCCATGGAGCTCCCAAAACCTGCAAAGCTCCAACAGCCACAAATAAAACAACCATCTACACACGTCAGGGTTTGTAGTTATGGGCAGAATTAGCAGCAAAACAACTCTTAGGAGACAGTAAGAACAAAAATCATGAAAAAGGCCAGAAAAAGCTACCATTGATTGACAGTACATAAGTACACAAGTTTTTCTCGTTGTGTCTGTTCTTACTGAAGAATGCAATGCTTAGAACATACTTTTGTAAGGAAATAAAGGGATTTGTTTGCTTAATTCTGGAAGGCAAAAATTGGTGGCTGCAAGTGGGATGAAAACTGCAGAAATATAGGAGTTAGTTGTCAATCACTTGGAATCAACAACTCAGTATACTCTAGGTAAAATAGACCCATGGTGCATCCACTAAATAAATCAAATTACTCCTGGGAATTATTACAAGACTGTAATCTAATTTAGCAGATCAGATTGCATAAATAGTGAGAAATGTGAATGGATTACGGTCATCTAGATCCCTCAATTAGTTTACTACCCTGTCAGCTTGCGTGATTACTCAAGTTTGGATCTATTCTTTAATGACTATTCATGCAGGTAGCACTTCTTATAAGAGCTCTGTGACTGATGTCTATTGATATTCAGACTAAACAATTTATCTACTGGACACCATCTAAGGAACAATATGGCCAGTCAACATTATAAATCACTACCCCAGTTAAAATGATGAACCAAAAGATGAATTCTCAGCCTTTTGTGAAAAGTCAGTTCACTGAGGAATAGTATGCTAAATTGATGGAAATACTTACTCGGGTGTAATGTAGGAACATGCTGTCCCAGTCTGTCATCTTTCAACATGTGCAGTAGGGTTGTCTTGCCAGCATTATCCAAACCCAAGAAAACCAACTTTCCTGACTTCTTACATAAACCTAGACAAAGAAAATTAGTGTAGTTTTGAAAGAAAATATTTCTTGCTTTGACCAGCATGCAAATTTTCCAAACATTACTAATGCTTTGTACACAAAAACCCGTAGTAAGTCCAGTGCACGGATACCGATTTGGACTGGAAATGTTTATTATAGCGACTCTCAATTTAGGAACATTTTGATCTTCTTTGGGCTAAAAGGGAAGGAGACTTTGACAACAATGGGGAAAAGAAGCAAGTGAGACAACCTGGGCTGATCTCATGTCCCCCATACAGTTACAGAACTGGACTGACGAAGTTCTTATGAAGGGTCGTGGACCCGAAACGTTGACTCACTTTCATTTTTCCATAGATGCTGCCTGACCTGATGAGTGTTCCCAGCGACTTCTGTTTTTGTTTTCAGATTTCCAGCACCTGCAGTATTTTGAGTTGTATTTTATAGAACGGGATTGCCTGACTGCTTTCTCAGCTGGGGGTTAAACCAGCACAAAAGGAGAAAGGAGGCACTGAGCATCTATAAGATCTTCTCAATAATTCATGAGGTAATGCACAAATAGTCTTGGGGATCCCAAAGGTAATTTACTGAGCTGAATAAAGATGAAAATAAAATAAAGTACAAATCAGAGATGGACAAACTGAGTCAGTGGGCTGGTAAATGGTGCAATAAACCTACTACTAAGAGCACATTTTTGGGTAATCACATCTAAATTGCGATCAGGCAAACAAGTAGGATAGATATCAGAAAAGCTGTTAGAAGTCTGGAAATTCCTTGTTTAAAGGAGAAAGGGAGAGGAAATAAAAGACTAACCCATTTACCTAGGAATTGCAGCATACTGGTAATATTACCAAAAATCCAATCGAAAAAGGTCTCCATTTCTGAATCGGACACACCTACAAATGTAAACACAATCTGGATCACTACTTGGTTACACAGCAATGGAATTTACTTAAAAAGCTACAGATACTGCAACATATCTGAAGCTAACCTTAAGGAACCTAAATAGAGCCAATGCTCTGCACTACAAATGAGCAACATGTCTTTTAATCCTATGACCTCCCCTTTTCATTTTAGCTATTTTTCCCCAAGTATCTATTTAGATCCAGTTTAACAATCCTAATTCATTCTGTCTCTGGAGCTTTAAGGCAGTACAAGTCAGCCTGCTCAGCTGGCAACACTTTCATCTCTGAGTTAGACGGTTGTGTTCAAAGTGCCACGTCGGGATTTTGACTTGTGGTGTGAGCTGACACTTCAATACAGTGCTGGGATAACTCTGCATAATCAGTGTCATCCTTCAGGCGTTTGCTTGTTTAAGGGGACGTTAAAGATCCCATGGCGCTATTCCAAAAAAAAGGAGTTTCTCCTGGTGTCCTGGCTGACAATTCCCCAGATAAAACATTGGCTGTGCAGTTCTTGGCTGTGTGTGTGTGGGGGACATTGCTGTGCACAATTTGCCACACACGTATAGTCACTATACTTTACAGTAATTCGTATGAAGCACTTTGGCAAAGATTATTATTCCATATTTTCGCAGATCTCTTCGGTGAAGAAATCTGGTGTTCCTCCCAAACCACCAACTTCCCCTCTGCTTCCTAACCTCCTCCTCCTCCTCCTCTTTCTCCCTCCCAACCTCTTACTTTTTTTCCCCCTCTACTCTTTCTCCCCCCCCTCCCCCCCATTTCACTTCCTGTCTCTCCTCTTCACCCCCTCCCTCCCTCCATCCCTCCCCCCACACGCTCAATCATTCCCTCCCTCTCCAGTGTCCTCCTTTCCTCTCCCCTCCCCCCCCCCCGTCATGGCTCTTTCTCGGTTACGTGTCGCTCAGTGGGGCCTGACCCCCCCCCTCACACCCCTCACACCCCTCACACCAGCTGAGCGCACTCGGGGTGTCTGACAGCCGGTGGTGTGGGTGGGGGGGGGGGGGGGGCTGTGCTGTGCTCTGACCTGATCCTCTTTCTCTTTTTTTTCTCTCTCTCTCTCTCTCTCCGTCTCTCTCTCTCTGTCTCGCGGCTCCGAGCGGTCTCTCTCCGACACCGACTCCCGGCAGCGCAGGAACCAACGGGAATGTTTCCGGCCTCAGCACAGCATCACTTCCGGGTCGGGGTCAAGTGACAGAGACAGGGAGTCAAACAGAGGGTTGTACTAACTACACACACAGTGTAGACATATATACACACACATATACACGTACACAACCACATATACACG
Organism: Callorhinchus milii; assembly: GCF_018977255.1. Classification (NCBI taxonomy): domain Eukaryota; kingdom Metazoa; phylum Chordata; class Chondrichthyes; order Chimaeriformes; family Callorhinchidae; genus Callorhinchus; species Callorhinchus milii. The sequence goes on along the minus strand of NW_024704748.1, from coordinate 15,038,015 downwards.
TACACAACCACATATACACGTACACACACACATATATACACACACACATATACACATACACAACCATATATACACGTACACACAAACATATATACACACACATATATATACACACACATATATATACACATATACACATATACATATATACACATATATACATATACACATATATACACATACACACATATATATACATACACACATATATATACACATACACACATATATACACACATACACACATATATGCACATACACACACACACACATACATACATATCTAGATGTATATACAGTAACTACCCACATACAGTATATACACACATACATATACATACAGCATACTCACACATACAATATATACACACACATACAGTATACATATATATACACAGTATATACACACATAAACAGTATATATACACACAGTATATACACACATACAGTAAATATATACACACACGAGAAATACAGTGTATAAGTACACAGAGGGAAGAGAAATAAACAGACAGAACCAGGGGGAAGAGAGAAATACACAACAGCTGGCACGTATATAGCGCCCTCCATGCAGTGTAGCGTCTCAGAGCGCTTACAGTAACAGACAGACAGAGAGGGACACACACAAACACTTTCAGAGAGTGAGAGAAAATATACTGACAAACAGATACACAAAAATTGGTAGAGAGACACACGATCACATTAACTGATAGAAACATACACACAATTGCTCAGATTGAATTGATTTTTAGAGAGTAGCTCAAAAACTAATGCAGAGTGCACCAGCTGTCAAAAAAGGTGCATATGATAATTGCATAATCATTCTGCTGTTTAATAGCTGGAAAAATTATGAATTTTCATTGTATTTGATCCAAGAACTGCATTTTTCTTCCATATCAGCCTTCAGATAAAAGTTTCTCAGCTAATTTCATTCCATTTGTGGGCAAACCTAGATCTGCTTCCAATTAAACCTCCTTTTACCATACAATAGAGAAAATCCTATGTTTGACAACAAATGTACTCCTAGCAATTGTATTGCTATCGTTGAACCAATTAGCAGAAGCTCGTGACAACCACTGAGCATTTGTTTTTTTCTGCTTGGTGAAGGCATTGCATCTCTTTGATCCACGGTAAGGCCATATCACATTACTACTACAGTATACTACAAGATACAACATCATTATATATACAAATAGTATAAACAGAAAGGTCAATGGAAACTGGTTAGAAATATTGAATACGATCATGTATTCAGATGTATTACAATTTACCTGTCAGACAAATAGCAAACAGCTACTTATGTTTTAAGTTTTTATAAATTGATTGCTGTGGAACATTGCATTATGGAGTGGCAGGTAGGTTGAGTCACAATCCCCCCTAAAGATTCTGGAGGCACAATCAAATGGGATGTGAAATAGATATATACTTGGCAGTAATGGTACTGTGTTACGAAGGGTATGAAGAAAAGGTGGGGAAATGGAATTAAAAGATCTGCCATGTTCTAATGTCAGCTATATTCTCCTACACTACACGATTATTGCAGTGTACAGTAAATCCTGTGAAGCTCTTTGAGTCGACCTCTTGATGGGAAAGATGCTACATCAAATGCAAGGATTATTATTATTATTTACAATAAAATGATGGGACAGGGTCAATGCGCTGAATGTCCGTCTCTTCTGGTATTGCAATCACATATTACAGTCTTTATAACAATCCGAATACATTAAAGAAGGGATACCTGACTGGTAGGAACTGTAATGTAGGAACTGTAATGTAGGAATCAGTAGAGAAGTGTTTACTACCTGAGCTCTGGTTGGTTGTAGAACATGTTGCTGTGGTGACAGCACTGTAATCAGGTTACGCAGGTGTTCAATTCTCTATCAGTCCATCAAGGAGATTTTTCAGAATAGGGATTACAGCTATATTGTATCTGAATCAGTTTAACATGTGTAGCTAAAATTAATAGTGACTGAATCTGCTGGATAGACTAGATGGACCAAAATGAACATCGTAATCTCAAGTATATTGTGACTGAAACTTTAATGTGAGTATTTATTGCTTGAAATATATTTACCAGTTTGGTTTGTCTTGCTGACTAAAGGCTTTCCTTCTACTGAAATAAATGTCTAATCCAGTGTTTAATTCTAATCTGTCCAATAAATCTCTGAGTTGGTCTGTCCTTCTCTCAGTTCATGCTGTCTCTTATCTTTTGCCCTCTTACTGTTTCAAAGCATCAATTGCCACATACTAGATGTTCTGTAAGTGACTTTATTTTCTTTCCCACATCTCAATTCATTATGGAAATGATGTGTTGTAATTACCTTTCGACCTCTGGTAATAGTGCTGTAAGTCTCTTTTAAATAGAGATTGACCTGAGCTGTTTCTTTAATGTAGAGGCTTTCTAAAGTTGTTTGAGGATAATGTTATATTATAGATTGCAATATCACATTCATCACCTAATACTTGTAGTTGTATTGCAGCACCTTAATTTCCCATGTTCAAATTCTGACAATGTTTGTAGCATATCGTTTGTGGGCTTTGTCTTTCTAATGAGACACAAAAATGCTCAGTGTCAGGTACCCTATTAAGTGACAGATCAGACATTGGTTATCTGGCAGACCTTCATGATTTTGTGTGGAGTGGAACCACAGTGTCTCAAAGAGTATCTGTGTGTATTGCTGTGGCTGAAATACTGTAGCTATGCCAACAGAGGTGATTAGAATACATTACTACTACATGGGAGTTGATATCGTTTATCACCTGAATAAATTATACTGTCCTGTGGTAATTAAAGTTCAGCCATCTGCGGTTTGTATAGAGAGTGGAGTATCAAATGTCACTGTTGTCTGGGATCAACGCTAATCTCAGGCTGTTATAATCATTCTGGAAAGTGTATCAGTACAGTCCAAATATATGCATATATTGCAATATATATATATTCAATATATATTCAACCATTATGGTGCAAGAATTGAATGGGTAGGCAATATGTTTTGATAATTGATCATATGATTTTCCAATGAGAAAGATGCCATGTTTTCACTAGCTAGTATGATCTCCATGTGTGTCTGTCTCCTTCACATATGTCAGTGAAACTCATTAAATCACTTACCCTTATCCTGCTGGCTGCAAACCTAGGACTTCTTTAGTATTTAAAAAAATATCGATATTGCATTTAGGAATAACTGTTGAAGTGTTACATGTGAAATAGGTTAAAATATTTTTATGAATATGGCACTTGTTTTTTTTTAAACTTTATCTCCGTTGACACTTTGGAATTTCTTCAGGATCCTCGGAGTATGTAATAATAACAATAATAATAGTATATCTTGTAATTGTAATTGTGTGCACTGTACATAGTAGTTATGATGCAGTAGAGGTAGAAAGGTAACTAGCTTATATGTGTGATGTTGCTCTGCTGCATAAAGTGGTAGCCAATGTGCATCTTGTTCACCCTTCCAGTTTATCTTTTAGATGGTATTGTTCAACTCCATTTACTAGAGATAAAGTCTACCAATAAGGCTCCCCAGACTTAGACTGTGCAGACTCCATCTCAGTTGGGCAATGTTTGTTTTCAGGCTCTGACTATGCAAGGAGGGGGGAGGATAGAGTCAAGAGAACAATCATTGTACGGAAATGGAAGAATTGGTTGGAATCTGAGAACTTAAGGGATTTTGAGCAGGATTGTGTAAGCAATACTCCAATTGGGAAGTTCTTGACCTTGATTGTGCTGTTAAGGATAGATCAAGCTACCCTTAACATTATTGCTGCTTTACCATCGTATCTTTTGGTAGCCAGTTACAGATGGACATTGGCAGATGTTTGCCTCCCCTCATCTGAGGGATGGTGCCTGGAATATAGAGCTGAGAGACTTGAAGAAGAAAAAATAATTGGCTTTAAATATGAAATACCACAGTAGACTGAAGTTTCCTGCCAAAGTATGATTGGAAATATAAGTTATCTTTGTTTTTCAGACAAATCCCTCTTATTTTAAAGTTGTCTACACTTTTAAAGTTGTCTGGTAGTATGAATTCTGTATGGATCAGCTGAAGGAGATGACACCAAACTTAAATCTGCAGCAGGCCAATGTGCGGCCAGTGAACCTTTTACAAGAGAGATGTGTTCTCCCAGTCGAACCAGCTTCAACCCCTGAGCCAAACCTGAGTCCCTCCCTCAGGAAACTGAACTGCAGCTCAGAGTAAGAACTCAATATTCTCTTACACGTCAGTAACATTAGGTACACTGTAAAAGGTAATGTATGTATTTGATGTGTACATTGTTTAGGAGGTGTTAATTTTTTTCTATATAGTACATATACTATTTATTTGGGACATTTACTCACAGCAAAGTCTTTTTGAATGAGCTATTCTTGGCCTCTTGGGACAGGATCCACAAATACCTACTAGTCATCATCACAGAGTAATTCTGTTTAAACAATATGATAAATATTAACCAGGCAAAGAACCGAGAGGATATAAAATATGACATGTATACCACACTATGTGGTTTGCTTTTAGTGCTGGCAGTGAGTGAGCTGCACAAAAAGTATGGAATGTGAGCGTTTGCCCTGCCTAGCTCTGGGACATTGCCTTTCCATGATTGATCACCTCAGCACAGACTGTAAATCACATCTGGTACCTTCCTGGTCTGGATTATTCAGGACCACATCACATCAGACATTGCATTTAACCAATAAGCCTTTGGGTAGCAGCAACTTCTTTTAATATGTACAGTATGAACTAATCATTGTGTAACAGTTCAAATTAGTACATCAATGACCCGAACATTTCTGCTTTCTTTGTTTTTTTCCTCCTACAGTATATTTCGATGCACCCTGATGAATATTCCTCAGACTCAGGCACTCCTGAAACAAGTGATGCTTCCTCTTGGCCTGATTTTCCACCCATTCAAGAATTTCAGTGTAAGACGGCTGCTTTAGGAGCAGACAGCCCGAAATACATTACGGATTAGCGAAAAAAAATCATCTTTTGCCTTTATCAGTTTACAATTTAATAATGAATGTTTTTACTGACCCAGCCTTTAATTTCTTCCGCAGGAACCTCTCCCAGTGATTCCTGGAGCTCCTCCATGCTGTTCAATGTGTCAGACTTATATAAACCCTTTTGTGATCTTCATAGACCAGCGACACTGGAAATGCAACACTTGTTTTTCACTCAATGATGGTAAAGCAGCAATAATGTTGGATTTAACCTCCCTCAGAACCCGTGATGCCTTATAAAGGGGGACCTGGTCACCTTGTATATTGCTGCTTTGCTAATAGTGCTGGTGACCACAAGATAGCACTCAGCTTCTGGAGCTCACAAACCAGTTTCCTAGGCTAAAATGAGACTGAATTCTGGGTCATCAAGTTGTCACTCACATCACTTTCTGCATTCTACACATGTAGGAAGTGATATTAATAATGTTTTCTGCATATAGCACATCTGCATGCAACTTGCAGGAAGAGACATGATGATATCAAAGTCACTTTGTGCTTTGCTTATAACATGGCCTCTAAGGTATTATAATCCGGAAGACTGCATTAAAACAAGATTCCCCTGTATGTTTATATCCATGAAATAGAGAATAATGAATACCTGTGAATAATTACAAGGTAGTGTTGTCAGGTAATTTATAAAGACTGTAATAGATACCTGGAATAATTACAAGGCACTATTGTAATGAAGGCCTCAGGTATCTAATAGACATCTGGAATTATTACAAGGTACAATTGTAATCAATGGTTTAATCCTAATCAACAGCAGGTTTCACTACTTGTATTTTGTTTCTGTTTTATAGTTCCTGGGAATTTTCTCTATGACCCCATTACAGGCAGCTATTGTAACCCACTCATGCGACCTGAACTGCAGCATGCTGTTCTGGAGTTTGTTGCGACATCCAACCATCAGGTACAACCTCCACTTTACAGATCACCTGTTGCAGGAACTTCCTCTTCCATCTGATTCACATGTACGACTTGTACATTCACCATCACTCTGTACAGACCATCTGTATGTACCATGTCCAGTTGTGTCCAATTGTGCAGTTTCCTTCATTGTAAGCTATGTAGTTGTAGTTTGTTAGACTCCAGCAGTTACCCCAATGCACATCCTGAGGTCCCCAAGCCTTGGCTCATGCCAACCTGTGCCAAATACAACAACAACAAACAACAACAACAACAAAATTAAAATTATAGAGCGTCTTTCACGTCGGGGGGATGTCCCCACCCACTGATAATCACTCTGTACAGATCGGAAGGCGTAATACCTTCTGGAATTACGTTAGTAGGATGCATCCCTCCAGGGAGAGAGTGCGCATTCCATTCCAACAATCTATCTCTGGAATTTCCCATGTGTATGAAGGACGCATGGAAATCTCAGCTTGGTTTGGATACTCTTAAGCATAGTGATGGGTTCTGCATATGTCAAACACCTGGCTGACCCCCCAAAAATGTTTACAGGTCAGCTGTAATGGGAACAGCTACCATCCCACTGTACAGAACCAGTTATAGCTACCTCTTCCATTGTACTTGAACATTTCCCTTCCACTTGGGTCAGATAAAAGTATCTCTCTTTTGTTAAAACTAGAAAGTTATTTTACCTTTTCTTCCCTCTCTAAGTTTTACTTAATACCACATCATACATCGCAGATCAAATGAGGGCACAAATGACTCTCCACAAATGTGGAGAGATTTTCTGTTGCTGTGACATAGTGCCCAGCCTCTGCTCAGTGTCTTTGTGTAAGTTGCACATTGTGGCACAGTGGGTTGATACTGACAGAATCTCTGTTGAAGTGAGTCAGCAACCAACACTGTACGGTAAGGCACAGTAGAGGTGTACCCAATACAAGTCAATTACTGTGAAGTAACATACATGTACCGTGTAACTGATTAGCAGGCCGATGGATGAAGTTTGCTGATTGCACTTTATTATCTCTTTATGGCTCCTCAGGCTCGTCCCCCTCAACCTGCAACATACTTGTTTATGTTTGACGTCAGTTACAGAGCAGTGGAAACTGGCTACCTGCAGATTGTTTGCCAAATCCTGCTGGACAACATAGATAGGTGAGGCATTCAGTGGCTATAGGCAAAGCTCTTAACGCAGCTCTATCTCACTATGGTTTTTGGTCTGAAGGTATTTCTGGGAATAGCCCAAAAACTTGAAGGAAATAAAGTTGATTCTTTTTGATTAATGAGATATCAGAGTGCAAAAATACTTGCATTTGTTTACTTTCAGAGCTTCTGTTTCATCTGTTGGCAAGGACTACAAGTTGTCATTGTACCAGAGCTCATGTGCCCAGAAATTATCAGGGAGATGTAAATGCTGCTGTTTTCAATTTAGAACAAAACATTTGTTAATGCCTAAGGCTGTAACGTTTGAATTTAAAAGCTATCGTGGGCTTTGAGGGTGTACTGTTTTCTCATCTTCTAATGGTGGACGTATCTGGCTGCCATGAGGGACTGTTGGAAATTTCAATGTGTTGGTGAAATTTTGACCGCAGATCTTCGAGCTGCAGCATGTTAGAGTATTACAGCAAATGGCCCTCCAGCAAAACATAGCGTAAGACTTGGCAGAACCTCACTGAGTGACACTAATTTATGCAGAACATTGACTCAGGAGAATAAATCATTGGGAAGGAGTGTGAATCCATAATAGAATCATTCATGCAGGCGTTTGTGGAAGTGGCAGTCTTGATGGGTTGAAAAACCTTTTTATAGTGAAGTTCCTTTACTTTGGTTCACTTGCTTCTGATGAGTTCCGACAAGATCATTCCTCCCCAGAGCAGTCTTACTGATCAAGCAAGCAATGGACGAGAAATGACTATAGATCCTAATTTAAAGATAATTCCATTCATACATTGCCTCCTGTCTTTGTTACCTAGGTTACTGGAAGATTCAGAAACTCGCATTGGATTCATCACTTTTGACAGCACAGTTAACTTCTACAATTTGCATAGGAGTCTCTCCCGACCGCGTATGATGGTCATGTCCGAGATTGATGGTAAGTCGCTATTTGACACTTTGACAGTGTTAGAATACAGACATTTGATTCTGTGGCATATAATTAAAATCAGAATTTTTGCATAAAAATCTTTATAATGAACAGATTACATAGACTGTAAAACATTGATTGCATATTAGTATTCAGTAAAAACATCTGTCTGTCATTATTGATACAAAATAACCTCAAATTGTTGTGGATATGATGAGTTATATTTGATGGAAGATGTGTGAACTACCATTTTGCAGAAGACTTGCTAAATTCCTTACGGTTAGTAGATAGGGACTTTTGATGTATGTGAATGTGAGTCTGAATGAGTATGTTGGAATATATTTGTATGTGATGTGTCTGTATACGTATAGGATATCTATGTGTATATCAGCATACGTGCGTGATAATTATATGTACAAAATACTTGCTTGATGAGGGTATTGTGGCGTTTATATTCTAAATGGTTACCTGATTGTAATAATAATAATAATCCTTGCATTTGATATAGCGCTTTTCACGTCGGGAGGACGTCCCAAAGCGCTTCACAGAACACACTGTAAAGTGAATTGACTGTATATTTGTGGGCGAACGCGGCAGCCAATTGCGCACAGCAATGTCCCACAAACAGTCGTAGATTGAAAATGACCAATTTAATTATTGTTTTTGGTTTTGGAGGGATTATTATTAGGCGTGTGGAGTAAGGAAACTTGCCCAAGGTTTCGCCCTGCCTGGAATTGAATTCAGGTCTCTCGCTTACAAAGCGAGTGCTCTAACCACTGAGCTACAGGACTCCAGGACTAAGATAATGTCTCTGTATTAATTGGAAAGATGAGTCAAATTCAAACGAGGGATTGAATATATTTTAGCTCGCCCTAAATAATTAACATTTAAACATTTATGAGTTAGTAATTGCTCTGTACTTACAGTTTTGTTAATTCTGATTTGATTTATCAATAATTTTATTAATACATTTTCACTGTATTCCATGGATGTAGTAAGCCATTACAACTGGTGTCAATCACTACTGCAAACCACAGAAGGATACAAACAGTGTACCTGACACTGAGCATATTTGTGCCTCATTAGAAAGACAAAGCCCATAATCTCCAAGATGTGGCACTTCTGATTATAGCAGTGTGTAGTCGATTCCAAAGACACAAAATATTACATCAGCTGCTGTGTGGGGAACTTCTGTTCCAGGCCAGTAATGGAAAACAAACCTGCCACACTTTCCTGTATTCATACATTTACCACTCAGAAAATAACAGCTAGCAGCCCTGAAGTTATGTTCAACTTGTTTGTTCTGACAGTGCTTCCTCCAGAGGCACTGAGAAAACCCAGCTCTGAACATGGTTGCTAGCTGAGCTGCAGTATTAACGTGGCATGCAGGACAGTTCAGCACTTTGTTTGGCATTTGATGTATTTGCAGATGGCTGTGGAGGTTTGAATTCTGCACTGTGTTTTCCCTCTCACTAAATGGCTGTGCATGTTTCATTGCATTGACTGAAGTTACCACTATATGTCTACTGAGTCTCTGAGCAGTTGCTTTGCAGGCGAAGATTAGTTTGTTTTCTGGTCATTGTTTAAATGAATATTAAAAGCATTCTATTGCTAGTTACAGGCAAACAATGGGAAATCACACTTAGGTTCACTGTAAGTCACTTTACACACAAATTAGGTTGGATGTTTTCCGTACATTTGAGTTTATTATAAGTTTCATTGTGGTATACATTTTCCAAACGTCAGCCATATCTTTAATGGCAATGAACCTCCACACAGATGGAAGCAGTCACAGGCAATTGCCTCCGTACTTCAAAAGAATTGATGTTGTGTATGTCTTTCTTGTTCTAGATGTCTTTGTGCCGAATGAAGAGAAGTTGCTAGTGAATCTTCACCAAAGCAGGGAGGTAATTGCATGCCCTTACTTATTCCTTGTGAATCTGTTTGATGAAGCATAATAGCTAATCACTGCCTTGCATTTCATTGGATTCAATCTTATTGTTTTCTATCAGCTGGCTCCAGAGTTTTTAAAAAATGAGTTAAGCAGTTCCTTTCAATTGATATTTGGCCTGTCTTCAACATTAAGCCACAAATAATAGTAACATATCAATTGATATTGATATTTTACACACCCTTGTGCTTCTTGCCAGCTTAACCAAGTCTCATATGGATTTTTTTTTGGGTTGGAAAACTAATTATCTAAGTTAATCCTCGAGAGTTGTAAATTCACCAATATTTTCTACATACCTTGGTGTTTAAAACCGTATTCATTAAGTTGATATGTTGTTTCTTGTAAGCCTCCACTAGTTTCTGAAACAGCCTACGAATAAATGAAACATAGCTCCTGTGTTGTTAAATGTTTGACCATTACCTTCCTTTTTCTGATTCCTGCACTAACTTTTCTTTGTAATAGCTGCTTGTTTCTCTGCTTGAAGAATTGCCGGATATGTTCCGAGAGACTCAGCAGGCACAGTGCGCTTTGGGGCCTGCATTGCAGGCTGCTCAGAAACTCCTGGCTTACAGTGGTGGTCGTGTGTCTGTGTTTTTGACCCAGTTACCCAACATAGGCTGTGGCTCCCTGCAGCCACGAGAAAGCCCTGGAGGAAGTAACCTGGTATGTAAGCCATGTTTCAATAATAATAATATCTTGGGATACAGTATACAGTTTGGGACATAACATGTGCATGCCACTACCAGGATGGTGGAAGGCAAACTGGATGGATCTTGGTCTTCTTTCATCTAGCAATTCTTTTGTTCTTAATAATAATAATAACAATTAATTACTTGGAAGAATTTTTTCTCCTCCCCTCCAACCCTACAATTTAATGTTTTTTTCTATTAACAAAGTTCACCTGAATAGGATTAAAAAGGGCGCTGAGTTCAAAGTGCTCAGATTTACTAGCCTTTTTTTTCTCTTATCTTCTCTCAGGGAAGTGAGCAATTGGGACCAGCCATCGACTTCTACAAGGTGCTTGCATTGGAGTTCTGTGGCCAGCAGACCTGTGTGGACTTGTTCTTGCTCAGCGAGCAGTATGCTGACCTTGCTTCCATAGGTAAATGCTACTTACGGTGTTGAGATAAAAAAATTAGTACAGTTGTCACAAATGTATTTTTTGGGGGCAATGTCATGCAGTGAAACTCTGTTGGGTTGGGATAATTGAAAAAGATTGATTGTAAGGAGATCTCTGTAAGAATGTAGCTTGTAAACACATTGTTACTTTTTGGTTTAGACAACCCGGTTTAGTGACCGTACTATACAATGTGTATAAGTACATAGGACTAGAAACTCCCCAGGTCATTTTCAAATGACATTTCTTCCCAGCTCACACACTGTTGCTCCAACCAATTTTGCCATCAAAAATGAATCCAATTCCCTCTTGAAATTGCCCGTGTCACCTGTCTCTACCAACTCTGTGAGCAAACTGTTCTGCATTGTTAATTATTTTCTATGTAAAGCAGTTAATTCTGAACTAGCTATTCAGCCATTCCCTTCTGAGTTTCAGACCATGACTCCTTACTGTGGACGTCTTTAATTCTTGATTACAATGTGTTTCTGCAGCTTGTATTTCCAGGTACACGTGTGGCTGTGTGTACTATTATCCAGGACTCCATCATATACACACCTATTTCTTGGTTGAGAAGTTTCAGGAAGAATTCCAGTACTATTTGACCCGTTCTGTTGGCTTTGAGGCGCTGCTCAGGATACGATACACACAAGGTGAAGGGATTTTCTTTGCACCCAAACAGGTGGGATGACTGATCCAGAATAAGCTGTGTATAATCAAAGTATATGGTGGAGCAGGGTGTGGACATTTATGACAAGTCCTTAAGCTTATGACTGTTTATAAGAAAGCATGCTTCATTGTAACCTTTGTCTTAACTCCATGAAATTCAGGTCTCCTTCTGCACACATTTTATGGCAATTCTTTCCTGCAGACGACTGAGCTGCTATGCCTGCCCACTATCTGTCCTCACACAGAATTTGCCGTTCAGATGTTGATTGATGGATCTCTGAGTGAGAGCACATTTGTGGTGTTCCAGTTATCTCTAATCTACACTTCCAGCCAAGGTACGACCCACTCTGCCAGCTTCTCCGCATTCTCAATGAGAATGCTTTTGGAACTAGCTTTATTCCCTTACATTTACTTCAGTCTGTGTCTGCTTTTCCTGCCCCCATGATGGTAAGCCATCCACGATATACTGCTTTTTAGCGGCAGTCAAGGTGCTGAATAATCCACCCATTTCCTGCTTAACATTGTAAATGTATTCCCCTTTGTTAGGTAATATTTTATTTTTGTTGCCTCCCTCCCTGAGTGAGAGGGCAGGTACTTTATTCCCAGGGCTCCGCAAAGCTGTTCTGTGAACTGCTGCTCCAACATGCATGCTGTAGCTGCAAACCATTTTCACTGTTGTTTGTGAGCTGACTTTGTAAGTTACTACAGGCCTTACTCAGTGCTGCATTTGTAGGTGAGCGGCGGGTTCGGATCCACACATATTGCTTACCTGTCGTAAGTTCCCCGAGTGAGGTTTATGCAGGAGTTGATGTACTTGCTACCGTGGGAATTCTTTCTAAAAAAGGTAAGATAATCTACAAACTGGTGAAACGAATAATAATTTCACACAAACATACATGAAGCATGATGGTGATATTGCTTAGTGGTGGAGCAAAGTGGTGATACATAGTTGGGTGGATCAGGTGCAACTTCCAACTCTCATCTAGTATCAGGGAATTAAGGAGGTACAGTGGGTTTGCACAGAATTGACCAAAACTCCCTAACTCCCTAAATTTGTGTTACCTACATATTTAACTATAACAACAAGGACAACTTGCCTTTATATAGCACCCTTCACTTTTACTACCTTGTACTGAGTCTGTGAAGCTAGGCCATTGATGTATACAAGGCTCCGGAAGGATGTCTGAACAGATTCCTGAGGTAAAACATTTAATATCTCTCCCCATTTTGACCTAGGTCCACTAAGGACTATCTTCTGCTTCCTTCCTTTCAGACAGTTACTAAGTCACATTTTATGTCTAATCTTTGATATCGAGTGTGATCAGTTTGTAAAGGAGTATTTCACATGGAGCTTTGTCAAAGACCATTTGGAAGGATCTTAGATCATATGCTTTCCATATCAAATTGATATTTGTTAACAACTCTTCAGAAAAATCACGGAAAACAGTTACAAGAATATGCCTCAGTGATTCCAAGACTTCAGGGGCCATTTCTTTATCTCAGCCTCACTTGAGTTCACAGTTTTAAAATATCTGCCTTAGTATTAAAAAAGTTTAGAAAGTGAAAAAATTAGCCAACAGAAGATGGCGGCCTGCATAACTATGATTGGGAATCACAGCTTTCTAGAAATTTTGGGAGGCTTGAGGATTTAAATATAGGGGTTCTAGGTGAAGGGATGAGAAGGAGGGATGTTAAGAATAATAGGGGGAGTTGAAACTTAAGAAGTTCAAAATTTGCGAGATGCCAACATTCCAAGGGTTACATGTATGAAAGGGTCTGTTTTGTCCTTCTCTACATGTTTCTTTACAAAGTATTCCTTTCTCTGTGTGGTTGATAATAATAATCATAATAATCCTTATATTTGATACCGCGGCTTATCATGTCTCAAAGCGCTTCAGAGGATACACTGTAAAGTGTAGCGACTGTGTGTTTTGTGGTTTCTTACAGCAGTGGATCGTGCAGTGAGGTCCTGCCTTGCTTACGCCCGAGAAGAACTGATGCAGGCTGTGACAGATGCTCTCACTGCCTACCAGAATTCAGCTTCCAGTCCACACCATTTTGGCCTCATCGTCCCTTATAGCTTACAGCAACTTCCGCTGTATGTACTGGCCCTGCTCAAACAGGTAAAAGGTCACGGCAGGATATAGTTCTATGTTTCTGTCTCCTTGTATCACTTGTACAGACTTGCTACACTGCTTCCAGATTTCAACCAGATTTTCCTCTATGGCAATGCGGTCATAAGTTTAGATAATCAGCATTTATTTTAAGCCTTTAGGAACACTAAATAAAATTGCACAATGTTTAAGTCTGAACACTTGCGCAGACCCCATGCTTTGAACTGTTGCAAAAGCAGTGTGTTGTAGGGCTCTGCGAGTTCACAAGTCATGAACTAGGAGAGGGAAATTTGAGTATTATGCGCATCCTTTCAATCTCTGTTAACTTCCTTTCTCTACATCTCTCTGTGCAATGCAATGTTGTTGAGAAAATGGGCAGGTGTGATGATAGTAATAATTTGATGCAGTACTTTATCATGGCAAAACGTTTCAAAGTGCTTCACGGAGTTTTCTGTGCATTTCTATAGGCGACTGTGTATTTTAGGCACAACCCCTAATAGTGTGATACTGATGGGACCAACTGCTGATATTAAACATTTTATGTTACAGTCGGCCTTTCAGACAGACGTAGCTCTGAGCCTCGATGAGCGTGTTTTCACTATGTACCAGCTGATGACACAGCCATTGACTTTTGTGATGCGGATGGTGTACCCTGACCTGTTCCGAATTGATACCTTCACCAGTGACAAGGTTACGTATGGTGTGAGCACTGGAATTAATGTGTAGCATGATAGATTTTCAGTGTTTTTTTTCTATTGGTGTTCATTCAATGGTATCCCAGATACATGATAGTGAGATTGGTAAACAAGCTTCCCTCCTGTTTTCTTTGTTTTACTCTAACAGACCTCCATGGAATCAGAAGATAAGACAGTGAAGAGACCAGCCTTGATTCAGCTCTCTGTAGATAACCTTACTCTTCAAGGTGCCTTTCTAATGGACTGTGGCAATGTAAGTGTTAATAAATGTTCAAAGAAACTTGGCAAAGAAATTGTTTCTAGAAACCCATTGAAAGATATACTCTTCTTGCAAATTAATGTATTGATCTTATTAAGAGATGTTGACTGAGAGAAAATACTGTTAGTTATACCTAGGTGGAGTCAAGGTAACTTGTAGATAACATTTCTCCCCTCTCTTTTTTTGGACTTGTATTGGAATCTTCTGCTTTCTTCTAACTGCCTGATTCAATATCGCTTTTGCTTTTCCAACGTTACCCTTTACCTGAATTGCACAATCTGGTAAAGACCCATTAGCTGTCTCTTTGTTTGTGTCTATGTCATAACATTTTTAATTGCTAATGTTTTCTTATTGGGCTGGCCCTAAAATCTAAAATGATGGAACATATGACATTAACGATATTTAGGATTACATGACAGTACAAAAAGCAGATAAAACTCCTATCTGAGAGTGTAGTGTACAAGATTCCAGCAAAATTCTGGTAGCAGCTACATATTCAGGCATACATAATTGCTGGTGAGTGAGTAGTGGTGTCCCATTTGTGGCAAGTTCTGAAAAATGCCCTAATGCTGCTTCGGTGGAATGCTTCAGTTACCAGACTGCTCTGTGTTCTTGTCATTAGGTTTTGTATATTTGGGTTGGCAAGCATTGCAGCACTAGCTTCTTGAACAAGGTTTTAGGAGTGTCGAGTTATACCTCTCTATCACCTACTCTGGTAAGTGGTTTATCTGCTATCTGTATCCACTGCAGAATTCTCGCTCTCTAAAACCCAGAAAACTGTGTTAAATTTTGATCACACAGGACTATCAGATTGATACCTGTCCATTTGCTCACAAGACATTTACTGTGGACTATGGATTGGACCATTGCTTACTTTCAGCTGTGTGCTGTGGAAGGATTAGTTGGATATTGGCTTTTAAAGAATAAAATTCTTGGTGTTTCTGATGTTACAGCATAACTCAGCTGCAACAGTAGTGTCAGAATGAAGCACAGTGCCAACAAGTAATAGAACCATTTAAATTCTTCATTTTTTTTCATCTCAGTGTGATTTATGGGCTGTTTTTTATGTTATTAAGATAGGGTTTGTCTGTTTGGTGACAGGTCATAAGATGTGCAGCTCAGCAATTGGCCAAGAGTGGCACAGACTGCTCTGGGAGCAGTTCACTTGTTCTGCCCTCCAATATGCAGTACGTACATGGTCTTGGGGGACACTGAAAAGGTAGATCATGAGTAGGGAAAAGCAAGTTATGTTCCATAAAGAGTTACATCATACCAAAATCACTGAGGAATTGGATGTCTGGGATTCATACAGCTTAGGTCATTTTCACATACGTTAGTCAGATGGCCATATTATATGGATATTCTTTCTCACCCCATCATACCCCAGCTTATTGATATTTGTGCTTATACAATATGTTTGCTGATGTCTGTCTAATTCTCTGTGCTCCGTAGTGAAAGGAAACAAGTGCAAACTAAAACTTAAGTGCTGTACAGTATTGATTATTTTGTTGTGCTGTATTTCAGACATTACTGCCTAAATTCCAGAACCCCACTTCAAAGCTTGTTCAGACATTAATAACATCCATGAGAAATGGGAGACTTTTTCATGCACCATGTTACGTCATCAAGTGAGTGAAAACTTTTACAAAGTATCACTTAAACTTTTTTTCAGACAGCCGGAGAAATATCCTGCACTATGCTGAAATCTTGGTCTCACAGTGAGGAAACACGTTTACATATCAAGAGCGATTCTCTGATTGTCCTTAATCAACTTTTCAAGGGAACGTTTTTGATTCTCCACTGATTAATAACCACCAACCTTCACATCCTCACGTGGGTTGGTCAAGTTACCTATGATTGGGATCCTTGAGTTCTAACTGGTGTTTGCACTACAGAGTGGATTGGAGAGGGATTGCAAGAGGTTCCTTTCCACAGTACTTGAGTGTCAGCCTGGCTCAGCTGGTTCCACATTTGCAACTGATTCGAGTGTAAGTTATGGCTCACATTCGAAAGCAGTAGAGGTGGCGTCCTTAACATGAGATGTTAAATCAAGGTATCATCTGTGGGTAGATATTAAAGGTACAGTGACACTATTTGAAAAGAGAGGGAGTTTCTTCAGTATCCTGGTCAATCCTTTAGTTAAATTGGTCAGTCACATCATGACTGTTTGGGACACATTTGCTGTGCACAAATTGACAGCATCTTTGATCTACAAATACACATTACAAAAAAACTCTGAAGTACTTTGACATGTTTTGACTGATAAGGCACTACAATATTTCAAATACAAGGATTTTTTTATTATTACTCAAGACTGCTTGCTCGTGGCTACACCAAAGAGCAGCATTACTATTTTCTTTTAATATGATCTAATTCTGGATCATCCATCAGACAAAGGAAGACAGGACAGGAGTGAATGAGAAGGAGCAGTCACACATCCTCCTTGGCTCAAATTCAATGTACCTATTAAGAAAACAGCAGAAAATCTTAAGTATATGTTTGCCAACAAGCTCCCTCAATGATTTACTAAATAATTACATATAGATAACTGATTCTATCTTTTGGCAGCTAAGCTTGTGTGAGGTGAGGATAAAGTTCTCACTTGCTGTGGAGGTGAGAGAAATGGAAATTTCCAAACAGTTTTGATACCAAACAAGGTGAAATATCACTGAATTTAAAAGAAGTTTTAAATTGTTAGTTTTATCTGAGGTTAATAATTGTCTGAAAAGTTTCATGCTGTGCTCGTTGTAGATTATTTATGACTTGATGGGCTGAATTACCTCGCTTCATTCCATACTTGATTCTTATTGTGTGCAATAACAGTCATGGCAGCAGGCGGCAGTATCTTACAGTCATAAATTCTGAAATCAGGGCTTTCAGATTGAGTGTAACAACAGGATTTAAAATGCCATAATAGATTATAGCTGCATTAAGCCAGGATCTAATAAGGTTGCTTTCTTAATTCGGCAGGGATGACAGTACTACGAGGAACACGTTTGTTCAGCATATGGTTGAGGACCGCAATGAGTCAACCATGTCATACTATGATTTTCTGCTTCACCTGAAGGAGCAGGTCTGCAAATGAATGCAGATGGATTGTTTGAATTTGGACGGGGAGCACACTGTATTGAACAAGCTACATATCAGTGGTAAATAGGGATGGTGAAAACTCACTCATCACAACTCTGAAGTGATTTGAAATATTTCAGTGTCATAAGGAGGCATGGAAATGCAGGTTCTTTCTTATATTGTTGAGTCCATTCATCCAAGAGGTGCTGGTACATCATTTTGTGAATGCCATAGATTAATGTGACTTGGTACATAGACAGATGCTGCTCCTTATACGTCCTTAGAGCCTTGGGACATCCTTCCGACGTGAATGGCGCTATATAAATGTAATTTTGTTGTATACACTCCTCTGTGTTAGGATCTCATGGCAATAATGGTGCAAGTCAACAGAATGAGATTGGGAGGACTGAGGTAACACTGAAGAATGATTTCTTATAACTGTTGATGGCCATTCTCACTTTGTAACTACACGTAATAACTGTGGTTGGGTTTTGTTGACTGAATGCTTTGCTTGCTGCCCAAGGTTGTTAAAGTTATAAAAAGGGACAGAATTTCCCTCCCCACTGCTGCCCATTTGGGCTGCAAACATTTTTTAAAAAATGTTCTCTTGTTTATAGGTTTATCCCCCCCGCTCGGAATAGTAATACAGCTCTCCGTTAAACAATTCCACAAATATTAGCCTGAGGGGAAAAAGCAGGTTTGAAAGGTTCGGTACCACATGCAGTACTTTGCAGATCGTTCTTGTGTGTCTCTTGAAAGCACTGGTAAAGTTTTTTTTTATCTGTTTTGTTTTCTTGGCCAAACCTATATTGAAGGCTTATCCTTTTCAGACCAGCAAAGCACTACATTAAGGATATGTTGTGGCCAACAGTGTCATGAGAAATATCTCCACAAGTGAGGCTCACTTGAGAACCCATGACCAATAAATACTTGTAATTGTAGCCCGAGAAACAAGTTCCGCTGCAGTGCTGTAATACATTATATATTTCCTACACCTACTGCATTGCCACCTACTGAAAACAAAATGGTATTGTAGGAATATTTATTAAGCTAAACTAAGCAGACAGCTGATGGCCAACTCCTGCTCACTTAAAGCAGGGTGGTCTTAGCTGGACAAACAGAGGGAAGCATGCCAAATACTGCTCTTAATGGCAAGCTATTGTTTTAGCTGGTTAAACACTAGAGGTAGCCCAACGCTCACTCTGCCGTCCCCAAGACTTGATCCTCAACAACTAGCACTAATACTCGCGAATAGGTAAGCAGAGTGAGTTTGTCTGGAGGAGAGTACACATTTTGTTCCAGACAGAGGAAAATTTCAACATGTGGGTAACATACAAATGTGGAACTGTCTTGCTTGGATACTCATGCTTGGTGGTGGGTTTCTGCATGTGTCAGATCTGTTTGACCCCCAAGATTGGAATAATCTACTAAAAAAGGCAATAGAGGCAAACATATTGGGGCTAGTCAAAACTCACTAGTATGAGTTCATGTAGCAATGGGATGAGCAGCTTTGGTGGGCTTCATGGCATCATCTTATTCCAGAGTTTTCTTATGTTAACTGCAAGATAAACTGCTTATAATTTAATATCCATATATGAGCATTGATACTGGATTAAAGGCTTGTAATCACTGCAGAGATGTGATCTCTTTGTCATATATACCGAGAATTTTATAGAGATTGTATTCCTTTATAGGCTCCTTTTTTTCTGCTGTTGATTGCCAGAGCACTCAGGGCTGTTAATGCATTTTGATATTCAAAGATAATGATTATGAGATAAATGCAAGTGTATTGAGAGATAATCTGCATCTGATTACTAGGAATTCTATGGTTGGTATACTTACTAGAGATTACATCTTCAGTCACAGAAAGGTTTCTAAAGATGCTGAATGGATTAGCTATCATAAAATGCTGTTTTATGAATTTGTTAACAAAAATTGAATTTTGCTATGCTTTCTGATTCTACTGAAATATGTTGTTACTGTTGTAAATACTAAGTAATGTGAGTGCTCACAAATAAATCTTAAATTTAATATAAACTGTATCATAAACCCAGGATTGCTTTGTGGTCAGAATTAAACAACCAATGGATTAATCAACCCATCAGACAGATAGGCCAGGATGATCAGTTTTGATCTGCCCTTTCTATCCATTCCCAGTTATAGTTCCATGCTGGTAATTTCTCAGTATTTGCATTGTATTTGTGCAGTGTCATATTCATGATCCAGTTTCTCTTTGCATGATTTCTTAAACTGCTTCCTTTTTTTAAAAAAAAGAATTTCTCTCCCTCCCA
This sequence comes from Callorhinchus milii, assembly GCF_018977255.1. NCBI lineage: Eukaryota > Metazoa > Chordata > Chondrichthyes > Chimaeriformes > Callorhinchidae > Callorhinchus > Callorhinchus milii. The sequence continues at coordinate 15,017,862 of NW_024704748.1, read as the reverse complement.
TTCCTTTCTACAGTTGCTCCTCAAACGTATATCACTTCCCGACAAACAGATCGACACTCAGCCTCCATGCCATGTCTCTGCCATTTCTGCTTGGTACACTTCAAACTAATTCAATATGTGAAGCTCCCTGAGACATTTTGACATTGATAAAGGGTCATATGAATTTCAACAACAACTTGCATTTGTAGAACATCCTTCATGCAGAATAGCGTTTCAGAACTCTGATTACTTTTAAAGAGTGGCAAGTGGACACTAGTGCATATGCAGAGTTAATAAAATAAATGCGGATTTAGTAAAAAAAATCAATGGGAAGGAGAAAAAGCAGCCAGAGTTAAAGGAGGAAAACTAAAGTTGAGAGGTATCCAAATAAGTTGTAAGTTCATTACATTAAGATTTGTAGCCCTTGCTCAGTAAAGATTTTTTCTGGTCTTGATCTTTAAAAGATTTGACTACGTTTATTGCATTGCCTCTTCCCAGCGACTTGGGAGGCAGAATGCAGAATTACAATTTACTGTTGTTTCTGCAGCGTCACAGAGTGGCTGGAACCTGACATTACAACAGGATCGATATCTTGAAGAGGCAACAGGTTTTTGAATCAAGTTTTCCCAATTTATATTCTTTTACCGATCATTTAAAACAATCATTTATTTATAAATTATTGGTATTAGTTTACCCAACATAGCCAGAACACTCATTCTCGTGCCTTTGTCACCTTCAGACTTGACACCTCCAAACCCCTGCTCGCCCGTCTCCCCTGGTAGTTTGAATTGAAAGTTCATTGTCATCCCCTTCAAATGCCTCTACAACCTGCCTCACCCTCGTCCTGTTCCACTGACTTCCTATCCCTCAGCAGATCAATTTCAAGTTCCTTATCCTTACCTTCAAATGCTCCAAAGGCTTAGCCCACCTTACCCCTGTGATCTCATGCAATCCAACTCCCTTGGACAACACTCTTTGTTCCACCAAACTCTGGCCTGCTTCATGCACCCCGTTTGCTCTGCCCGAACAACCTTTCTACCACGTTGCCCCCACTTTTTGTAGCTCCCTCGTTCTGATTTTTTCCCCCCTAGTCTAAAAACCTAACTCTTCAACTGTACGTTCAGCCACTAATAACCTCTACTTATTACCCAGCTCAGGCACGCATCCATCCTATCTTATAATAGCATTTCATAATAATAATCCTTGCATTTGATATAGCGCCTTATCACATCTTCCAGACATCTCAAAGCCCTTCACAGAATATACTGCAACATGGAAACATATAAGTGAATTGACTGTGTATTTTGTGGGCGAAACGCAGCAGCCAATTGTGTTCGGCGGTGACCCGCACACAGCCGTGGATTGAGTGACCGATGTAAAGGTTGGTACCCGAGAGGCTGTTTGTAGCGGATAAAGTGCGGCCGCACATTCCTATTGGCCCAGGATGACTGACTGGCAGTGGGAACACCAGGCTGATTGGTTCAATTTATTCTTGCATTGTGCTGGCCAGATCCGCTTTCCTCTTTTGATTGGCGAAGCGGGACGTCAATCACCTGTCAATCCTCCCGTGCGCCCACCTCCGCCCGCGGATTGGCAAAAGGGGCTGTCAATCACTAGTCAGTCCCGCCCTCAGCGCCTGACGACGGGCAGGAGCAGCCCCCCGATTGGCCGGGACGCCTGTCAATCAGCCCTGAGCCAGTCTCTCGCTGATTCTCGCAAGATGGCGGACGCGGTTCAATTCACTGAAAACGGCGGCGCGGCGGCTGGAGCGGACGGCGACGGCTTCGGCTCCGCCTTCTACAGTTACGGCTCGCAGCAGCCCAGCGCCGACAACGCCTTTTCGGGCATGGCCAAAGCTAAGCCCGGGGCCGAGGAGGCGGCGGCAGCAGCAGCAGCAGCAGCCGCCGCCGCGACCGGCGAGGCGACGAGCAGCGAGGCCTCGGGGCGGATGGAAGGCGCCGAGGACGGCAGCTCCGAGCAGAAAGACGTGGAAGGATCCAAGATTAACGCCAGTAAAAACGAGGAGGATGAGGGGTAAGCGAGAGGGAGGCCGCGGGGAGGGAAGGGGCTGCAGTACGAGGGGAGCCCTCTCCCCCTCTCCCCCTCTCCCCCACCCTCACCCCCTGTGTACATTTTATATATTTTTGGGTATAAAATTGGGTTCCGAGGCCTGAGGCCTGAGCCGTAACCATAACGGGGCTGTAACTCTCCCGGGCCCTGTTATTGCGCCTGTGACCCCGGGCTTTGAATTCACTTCACTTCAGCCCTCCCTCCCCCTCCCCCCCCTTACCCCTTACCCTTACCCCCCCTTACCCCCCCCTCCTTACCCCCCCTCCTTACCCCCCCTTACCCCCCCCTCCTTACCCCCCTTAACCCCCCACCTACTACCCCCCACCCACCTACTACCCCCCTCCCCCCTCTTTACCCCCCCCCCCCTCCTTACCCCCCCCTCTCCTTACTCCCCCCTCCCTACCCCCCCCCCCCCCCCGCCTGAGGTGCACAAACCCACAGCGAGTGTCTGTGTCGGAGCGGAGATATGTAGAGCGGAAAAAAAATATAGGGGTTTGGTATTTATCGCAAGGTCCGAAAAAAGAAGCTTCTCGAGTCGCCGGGAGGGGTGGGGGGAGATGCACTGAATGTAACGGTTTAAATCACATCGAAGATTGCCCACCGTGAGGTGTGGGGGTGGAGGGGCTGAGAGGTGAAGGGTGTCATCAGTCACAAGTTATAGTTTTGAGTCACTTAATAATAATAATAATCCTTGCATTTGATATAGCGCTTTTCACGTTGGGAGGACGTCCCAAAGCGCTTCACAGAATATACTGTAAAGTGAATTGACTGTATATTTGTGGGCGAACGCGGCAGCCAATTGCGCACAGCAATGTCCCACAAACAGTCGTAGATTGAAAATGACCAATTTATTATTGTTTTTGGTTTTGGAGGGATTATTATTAGGCTCTGTGTGGAGTAAGGAAACTTGCCCAAGGTTTCGCCCTCTGCCTGGAATTGAACTCAGGTCTCTCGCTTGCAAAGCGAGTACCGAGAGTTAGAATTTCCTCGGCACTTTCTGACAATTCCAGTTTCAAACATTTTCTTTCTTCTCTGAAGGATTTGTGCGTTTCTTTGTGGGTTTGTTTGCGGATATAATTTTTGCGGGTGAGCAACGTTGCATTTCGCCCGCAACTATACGGTCCATTCATTTTGCAGTCTCTTCCCTGAAGCGCTTTGAGATGTCGAGAAGACGTGAAAAGCCCTATATCAAATACAAGGATTATTATTATTATTAGGAGTTTTAATGAATGTATTAAAGTGAGAGACCTGGGTTCTATTCCCGGCTGGGTGAAACGTTGGGCAAATTTCCTTACTTCACACGCCTCTATTTACCTAGCAGTAAGTAGGAACCCGGTTGTTAGTCGATTGGCGGATCGCTTTTCCGCAGATAATAATCCCTCAAAAATAGATAATAATTTGGTCACTAAATCCACGACTGTTTGTGGGACACTGCTGTGCGCAATTGGCTGCCGCGTTTCGCCCACAAAATACAGTCACAATTGACTTTACAGCGTATTCTGTGAAGTGCTTTGAGACGTCTTGGAAGATGTGAAAAGCTCTGTATCAAATGCAAGGAGGGATTATGTATGTATTAGTAGAGCAAAGGTAACAAATGAGTCACAAAGATTGTTTTTTTTGTCAATTATTTCTTTTGGTCAACTGGATGGTCAACTGGTCAACAGATGAAATTGCGTAGTTTGCCATTGAAAGCACAGCTGGCAAGCTTTCCCATTGCTTGTCCAGATTGGGCCACCGTGCCTGTTGGAGCTTTGGCTTGCAGAGTTAATGAGAGCTCAGTGGAAAGAGTCCCTGCTCACAGTGACTGGTCTGCCCTTCCTGGGTCTGCTGATGAAATAGGCTGCCTTAGCAGTGTCCTGGAGCACTCCAGAGGAGAGTTACCAGTTGGTCATTTAACATCTGACAAATGCAGGTTTGAGCCCTCACTAGGTGGGTGGCAAGTACCAGAACTCCCTCCCTTTGCCCACAAATATACAGTCAATTCACGTTACAGTATATTCTGTGAAGAGCTTTGAGATGTCTAGAAGATGTGAAATGTGATAAGTCAAATACAAGGAATATTATTCCTGGTGGCCATACAACTCAGCATGAAAAGTGTGAGAGCACACACATTCCTTCCCATTGAGCAATGGTTCCACCAGTTGGCAGTGAGGAGATTGAATAGCAGCTGCTTACCTCTCTACAAACCAATCAAGGTAGATTTCAAGTGTTGGGTGTATGGAAGTGTATTCCCAATCTTAAATTCCAGATAAAACTTTCCAGCAGCTGTCATCCCATGCCTCAGAGTTACCTCATCAGCTGTCTGATGGACATCTCCCTTCAGCGTGGTGAGAGGATCTTTACAGTACGGCTTGTGATGCTTCAGTTTTTTTGATGAGTTCAAGGTCCACGTCTATTGTCAAGTAACAGGCTTACTCAGCACTAGCTGGTTAATGTGAGGGGTTTTAGCAATTAGACATGCCCTCTGTTCTATTGATGTGTCTAATATCATTAGATGATTCTGAGGCAAGTACCTATTAAAACATGAGAATGCATAGAATAACAAAAGATCATTAAGTCTGTTCCTTCCACAGACCATGTACTATCCTATTTAGGATTGTATTCCAATGATTTAACCCTCAACCTCAAAATTGATTCCCAAAGGTAACTGAGCAAATCGGTAGTACGAGTCCTGTATCTCTTAATTCCATTTCCTCACCTTTTCTTCATACTCTTCATAATACCATTACTGTACAAGTATATATCTATTTCACATCCCATTTGATTGTGCCTCCAGAATCTTTAGGGGGGGATTGTGACTCAACCCACCTACCACTCCATAACGCATTGCTCCACAGCAATCAGTTTGTAAAAGCTTCAAACATAAGTAGCTGTTTGCTACTTGTCTGACAGGTAATTTGTAATGCATCTGAATACATGATTGTGTTCCATATTTCTAACCAGTTTCCGCTGACCTTTCTGCTCATACCAATGGTATGTATGTATAGTCCTGTAGCTCAGTAGTTCGAGCACTCACCTAGCAAGAGAGAAATCTGGGTTCGATACCCGGCAGGGCGAAACGTTGGGTAAGTTTCCTTACTCCACATGCCTCTGTTTACCTAGCAGTAAGTAGGAACCTGGTTGTTAGTCGATTGGTGAATTGCTTTTCTGGGGGTAATAATTCCTTAAAAAAAAATTAGTCACTCAATCCACAACTGTTTGTGGAACACTGGTGTGTCCAATTGACTGCTGAGTTTCTCCCACAAAATATACACTCAATTCACTTTACAGTATATTCTGTGAAGCGTTTTGAGAAGTTTCGAGAAGACGTGATAAGGCGCTATATCAAATGCAAGGATTATTTCCTAGCATGCTGCACCCTATTCCTCCCCAATCCCGATTGAGCAGCTTGGAACAAAACCATAATATCCACAGTATATTTGCTCATCTGTCCTTGGCTAACCTTATAAACTTAAGCACATTTCCAACTGACCTATTCATCCTACTCTCTTTCAACTGACTTAGTTAACAAGTGATTAACTACTCTTACTGGTAGAATAGCCTACATCTACTTCATCTATGCTTCTCACCATTTTAAAGTTCTTGGAACATGTCTTTCCTCTTTAACTGCACCCACATTTTTTTCTCCGATGGAAACCACTTCTCCTGTCATTTGGCTATTACCTCTTTTAGTGTGGTCATCTGCATATCAATACTACTTTTGGTAATGAGCAAATATTACAACTCTTCATGGCTTATAGTGTGTACATCTGGGCAGTTAGCAGTCTTGATAACAGGTTTGATTTTGATATGTGTATTTGTGCAAAGGTGGCCAGGAGACTTCTTACTACTTGTTTTACAGTGGAACAAACTAACTTTAGAAATTAAATATATAGCATTTGTAGATATGATTCAAATTTGATCTGTTTAGGTATGTAAATGTGTCACTGTGTTTCCAGTAAAGAGCAATGGTGGGAATGTGAATTCTTGTAACATTTTCATGTTACCTTTGGGAAATTCTCCAGCATTATAGTAGTTTGAAGGGAGTTTGTCCCATGTCCTGGCCAACAATCCCCAAAATAAAATTGGTCATTCACTTTATGGCTGTTTGTAGGACAATGCTGTGTGCAAATTGGCTGCCATGTTTGCTCCAAAACAGTCACTGCACTTTACAGTAAATCCTGTGAAGCGCTTTGGGACATCCTCCCGATGTGAAAAGCACTCTACCAAATATTAGGATTATTATTATCAGTGGTCATTTTTATTGTTGCTAATATATGACTTGTATAATAATAATAATCCTTGCATTTGATATAGCGCTTTTCACGTCTTCTAGAAGTCTCAAAGCGCTTCACAGAATATACTGTAAAGTGAATTGACTGTATATTTGTGGGCGAAACGCAGCAGCCAAATTGTGCCCAGCAGTGTCCCACAAACAGTCGTGGATTGAAGTGACCAATTTACTATTTTTATAATAAAGTGTTGTCTTACGTGGTAGTGTTGTTATGTACAGTATCCTAAATGGAAATTAATTCCATATTTGTGATGAAAGATGAGGTACAAAATTGCCTTTGTCCTTTATCCTCAAGCATAGGAACTTTGTAATTAAATTGTTTTGTGGATATATGTGTGCTAATGATTTGTTTTAATGGATCAGAGCTTTTTTTTAAAGCTTTGATTTCATTATTATGGCAACTACTGGCCTCAGAATGTTACAGATGAAGAGGATTTGTGCATTTGGAACATTTGTTGAGTACTGTATTTGTAATTGCTGTAGGTTTGATCCTGCAGCACCAGTGACTCCTGCTTGGAGCTCATGCTTGTAAATGCCATGTGAGAACAGAATTGAGCTGTGCTTTGATTCATCGCCACTCCCTCCAGTCAAATACTGTAGCATGTCAGTACTCGCTGTGTAGGCTCACACCTATACAATAGCCACTTGAGTCCAAAGTGTTAGGCGAGGAGAGAGCCAGGGTGACTGCAAGTGTTCTTGGTAATTTAACATTAGTTGTGTAACCACAGGTCCAGAATTGAGAGTATAATTGTAAAAATTGTCTGTTAAAATCCAGAATTGGAGATGCAGTGTTCTGGTAATGCAGGAGAAAGTGAGCATTATCCAGTGCTGCTCAACACCAGACTTAAGATAATAATTTGTACTGGCACTATTTTAAAAAACTGATTTGCACTTCCTTTTTTATATTATCACTGTGCAGGAAGATGTTTGTTGGTGGACTCAGCTGGGAAACGAGCAAGAAAGATTTAAGGGACTACTTTTCTAAGTTTGGAGAAATTGTAGACTGCGTAATCAAAATGGACCCTGTGACTGGGCGTTCACGAGGATTTGGTTTTGTCCTCTTCAAGGATCCTGAAAGTGTAGACAAGGTAGGATTTGGTATTAACTGCCTGTTTTTAACCTGGCTTTGAACAGGTCAAATGAGAAGCATCCTGATTTTATAAAATGTACAAGGTTGAACAGTAGAATTTTTGTTTCCATTTTAGATTTTTATTTTCACCCATTTCAGGTCTCCAGATGCATGCACCGTTATTTCACCGAGAAGGCAGACAACCAGCTTCTAGGCCTTTGCAAAGGCCACTTGAGTTGCCACTAGGAAGTGTAAGAGAGTAATCAACCCATAGTGACAATTTATTTACTCTTCTACTTTCCCTTTTTTGTAGGGATGTGTTTTTGCGATGCTATAGTAGAGATTGAGAAGATTGGGTGTTAACTTGTGTCCAGCACTACAGTGATACAACAGTTCCTAAAATGTATAAATGAAAAAAGGCTGTCAAACATTAAGCCTTATATAATAAGTTAATGTAAATCCAGGGGTTGACATCTGGAAAAATTGGGTGGATGTCTTAGTACAAAAATTCTATCATAATGGAAAATGGGTTAGCATTTTGAAGTAGGCAGAACTATTTTTTTATATCAAATGAAAGGATTATTTTTTAAAGTGTTTTTAAATGGAGTATTTTTTCTTTAAATTGTTGAAGATGTTTTAAAAATGGATTCAATTGAAACCTGCACATATGAGAGCTTTGGGGTCGTTTACTGCTGTAGGTATTTTTTTTATTTTGTGAATTCATGGAACAAGAAGTGGCAAAAAGTTTTGCTTGTTCAGTGTGGTTCTAATATAGTTCTAAACAGTTTAAATGTAGGACAGGTCATCAAAAGGAAGATGTGCACTTCCTCCGTAAAACACTGGGAGTAAATCTTTTGGGATGTCTGAATTTTGCTGCATTATCTATTTGTGGTATTTCTCAGTATCTCTTCCATTACTCTCTTTACCCCCTTTCAACGCTGCACATTTTTTTTAGGTATACTGATGTTTATTGTTGAAGCATGATATGATCTACTGCCAGCTCTGCATCAGCTTGTTGAAAAGCTTTACTGGAGTTAATTTTAAAGATTATCAAACACAATCAGCCTGGATGGAGAGTGTCTGTCAGTAGAATTGACCTTGATAATAAACTTTGCACTTTGCTGTGTACGCTTTTGTGGGGACGTGCACCTCAGATTTAGCTATACAAAGACCACTTTTAAACAATAAGCATCATTTCTCAGAATTGAGCTATTTTGAGTATTCTGGTACCAGTCATGCCACTGCATCTCAGTACTCTTTGTACTACCTTGAAGCTTTATTACTTTGAAATTTTGATGAAGGCAAGTTTGTAAATTAATACATCTTCAAATGCTTCAGCAAATAAGACAACAATCTTTAATGTTGAAATCCATTGTTGAACTCACTTTTGTAGGATCATCTAGAGAAATCTAATAGGTGTAGACAGAGCTTGCGTATAGAGAAAAATTGTAATGCTGCATTTAAAGCTAGGATTTTTGGAAGCTCAAGCACTATGGGGAGAAGGTATTAGCATCAGTTTAAATATTGCAATGGAATCTGCATCATGGGGAGAGTCATAACTAAATGGGAAACTTTGAAATGGGATAATGTGCATGCTGGTTTGATAGCATTTACACTGCCAGTATAGTTTGAACTGAGATCATAAGAAATGCTAGACCTAAAAAAGACCATGGTCCATCTAGTTCGCCTTCCACCTTCCTGGCGGTTGTATGCATATGTCATTTTTATTCCTCTACTCTTTCAACTCTGGAGCTAGATTGTGTCTGCCTTGCCCGAGCGACCATTGTCTGAGTCAGGGCAATGTGTGTCATATTTATCTTACCTGGAAGTTGGATCCTAATTGTATCAACGCTAAGCTCGATTCAGTCCCCCTATGACCTCAACACATTGGTTATTCACTCGTGATTAGGACCAGGAACTCTGTTCTGTTTTCATCAGTTTTTGTCCCTACAGCTGACGATTGAAAAGGCATTAGCTACTCTGTACCATGACACTAATGTATTAGGACAATGTTGAATCTATGGGAATCATAATTTGATTGTGGTGAATTTGAGATTTTTTTTCATTTCATGGCCAGAAATATGTGGCTGGAATATACAAGATTCTTGTTGTTAATCAGCTGCTTCTTAAAGATGAATATTCCTGTTAATCTCTGTTCTGCAGTCGTTTATGTCTAACTGAGGGAATTTGCCAGATAGTATACAGGAATTGGCTCTTGTTCGAATGTATTCCAATTCCAGCAAATGTTTTAATTCTAAAACTGCTACAGTAAAATCCATACCAATAAACTGTACAACTTCATTCAATGAGTATTGTTAAATTGTGAACTCTTATTAATTTATAACTTTAGAACTGTATATTAAAAAAAAAAGGTTCAGGTGCTATTGTAGAATTAAAATTAATCTTTGCGAAGAATTGTTCTGCACTCAGTAAGAAAGATGAGAGCATTCACTTTGAAACTTGCAAAATAAAGCATTCACGTTCAACAGTGTGTTCAATCCAGTTATATTTGGAACTGTTAAATTCAGTCAGGAACATGCTTCACAATAGTAAACCCAGTATATCCACTGTAATTGGCAGTATGATTTAGAGATGGTACCATAAGTAATTGATACCATTTTAAAATATATTTTTGCATTTTGTGGATTTATTAAATTTGTGATCGGGAGGAGAAAATAGTTTGGCATCGGTTACTAATTTTCTTCTCTCCTTTCCTAAAGGTGCTGACTCATGGTGGGTTCCAAGGGCAGCAGCAGTGAGTGTCGGCAGGCTATTCAACCATGGGAGAGGCTGCTGCTTTTGAAGGGGAGGAATGATTAGATAGCAAGCAGGAGACCCTGGTTCATTTCCCCTCTTCTCTTTGAACCCAGGATGTTGAGGCAAATTTAAGCAGCCCTCTACTAACATTCAGCCTAGCTGAAATTGGCTAAGACAAACTGGAATGGATTGTGGAACCATTCTAGCTTGTATGGCTCTATCACACTGGGTGATGCATTTGCTCACTAAACTGTCAATGGCACTCTGGCCAGAAGTTCTATTGTGAACCATGCACTCTTGGCACTCGTAGGCTATATTGGATTTTGGAATATTTCCAAGATTAAATGAACAGCGTTATTCAACTTGCTCTGCAGAGGGATGTTCCATGGTTTCTTGTTAAGATGAGATAATTAGTGTTAATGGGAGCATGGGAAAACTTTAATAATTTGGGCTGGAATTTTAAATATGTTTAAATCTAATAACCGCTCTAATTGTAACTTTAAATTGTTAGTCTTAATTGTTGCAAAATTTCTAGAAAGTGATTGAAAGCACATTTAATTTTAGTTTGGAATCATTTGCTATGTTTTTATATTTGTAGTTTATTGCTACTGTTACTGCAAGTATTCATATAGGCATAGATATTGTAGTACATTTAACCTACCTTGCTGCAATGTAAGTGAGTGTACAGGTTATCTACAAAGCTAATGCATTTTGCTGTGCACATAGACCAAGGTTAGGTTAAATAGAAATCCAATACCTAATGACTGTTCTCAAAAGAATGAAGTGCTTGTGCATGAGGTCCTAGTATTTTTCTGAAGCAAATTGTGTTGCTTCTGTTTATCTTAATCTTTGGCTTTCTTCACCTATGTTCTATCATTTAAAGTTGACTTTAGTACAATTCATTTTGCAATTTGAAGCAATGAATGATCATGATTTTCTTCGCAAACGTCCAGGTATTGAAATACAAAGAGCACAAACTTGATGGGAGAGTTATTGATCCGAAGAGAGCTCAAGCTATGAAGGGAAAGGAACCAATCAAAAAGATCTTTGTGGGTGGTTTGGACCCTGACTGTCCAGAGGAAAAAGTGAGGAACTATTTTGGAACTTTTGGAGAGGTAAGTTGTTGCAATGAATTTGTCAATCTATTTATTTCAACTTATAGGATACTCTAAATTATTTTTCCCAGAATCATAAAAACGAGAGCTAAACTTTAAGTGCCTCGAAAGGTTTCCAGACACTTCAGGCCATCTCCTGTGCTGAAGATTTCTATGCTTGAATTTTTAAAATGTATTCTCTTTATTTTGGTTGTACTTAAGTTGTTTCTGAACACTTTGCTGGGTAATGGAATGTTCCAGATCCCGAGCTGGAATAACAAATTCACACTACATAGTTAATTGAAAAAAATTAAAACCCTTTGCAGTTACTTAAACCTTGAGGGTATTTAGCTTCAAAATTAGGTTATTGTGAAGATATCCATGTCTTTCCAGGGAATTTGGAAAAAAATACTTAACAGTGGTTTTGTTTGATTTAATAGATTGAATCTATTGAGCTTCCTATGGACACTAAGACCAACAAGAGAAGAGGTTTCTGTTTCATAACGTTTAAAGATGAGAATCCAGTGAAGGCAATTATGGAAAAGAAGTTCCATGATGTTGGTACAAGCAAGGTACGAATGTGATTGTGGAAAGCTTTATAAAAGTTTTGGCCTTGAGGTACATGGCATTTTTTCCAAACTCTTTTTAGGACCTCCTTAAATTAGGAATATGTAAAGTTTAGCTATCCAGCTATTCAAATCCTTTGGATTGTGGAGTCCTGTAGCTCAGTGGTTAGAGCACTCGCTTTGCAAGCGAGAGACCTGAGTTCAATTCCAGGCAGGGCGAAACCTTGGGCAAGTTTCCTTACTCCATATGCCTAATAATAATCCCTCCAAAAAACCCAAAACAATAATAAATTGGTCATTTTCAATCTACGACTGTTTGTGGGACATTGCTGTGCGCAATTGGCTGCCGCGTTGGTCCACAAATATACAGTCAATTCACTTTACAGTGTGTTCTGTGAAGCGCTTTGGGACATCCTCCCGACGTGAAAAGCGCTATATCAAATGCAAGGATTATTTATTTATTATATTTATTGTTAATATGATTTATATTTTCATATAAATGTGATTTGCCACATTAGTAAAGTTCATATTTCAATACATTTTTCCCAAAGGTTGAAATCAAATTGGCCCAGCCTAAGGAGGTGTACCAGCAACAGCAATGGGGAGGCCGAGGTGGATTCTCTGGTAGAGGAAGAGGTAGAGGAGGTATTGTTTGGGATATTCTAATCAAGTGTTCAGCCCTCATTTCATGTAAAAATGTAAAAAAAAAGTGAATTATTCAAAGCTGCTTATTTTGGGATAAAATTCTTTGTTGTAGCCAATGATGGTAATTCATGAGCTTTGTAGAATTCATCTCGCCAGTACCCACATATACATGTTCACCGTGTTGGTGTCTATTGAGCGATTGCCAAGTGTAATTTCAAGAAGGGATATTTGGATCATTAATTTTGATGATCTTATTCAATGTTTAAATTATCATAAATGCATGAGATCTCAGAACATTTAAGGTCAAATCACTTCATTTTAGAGTAGTTACATTTATCGAGCACTTTTGGTGGGTGTTCGGAAAAAAAAGATTGCTCAAGGTGAGGAATGCTAATGCTGAAAATAATACTTGCATATTTAAGCAGCTACAAAATTAAACTTGTGTTTGGAAAAGTTCCTGGAATTGGAAACCATAGTTAAGTGATTCAAATCTGCAAAGAACTTTTATTTTTCAAAGATATGATACAAGCAGCAAGAGATACCTCTGATGGATCAAAAGGTAAGAAGTAATAGTAATGGTTTTGTTCAATCATGCAAATAGAGTTATGGGGACATTGCAGTTGGCTTCAGTTCCTCCTTACTAGGAAGGGAGGAAGTCCCTCAGTGTTCCTGTTTGCTATCCGGTGATTTGAGATGGAAAGTGGGCATTGGATTGGTTCACAGCAATACCCACAAGGTCAGTTAACTTGTCAATGGTTGTTTGCTTGGCTTGTATGTGAAGAATAGCCACTTGAGCAAGCCTCTTGGTACTTTTCCTGGTTGCCTATCCAGTAGGAGACTTAGCATTTTTTTTCCTATCTAGTTTTCTCCCTTGATAGTATCCCTCACCAGCTGCACCAGTGGCAAGAATGCCCTCATGCGCCAGTGTTGCTGCATAATTTTGCCTTCTTTTGCATTGTTCTGTAAATTGCATCTAGTTCCTGTATCACCCACGAACATTTATTTTAATCATTACCACAGACCAGTTCTCTACATTGGCTCTCTGGAGACTTGTATTTTGACTTGACTGCTCCATTTTCTTTTACATATTAAAGACACCTTTAGCTCCTCCTTTGCAAACTAGCTATAAATCATTTTTTAATCCCAATTTTTAAATACATTTGTTTTCTTTGCTCTCCTGACTAGGACAAAGCCAAAACTGGAACCAAAGCTACAACAGTAACTATTGGAACCCAAGTTATGGAAACTATAGCTATGGCTATGGCCAGGGTTATGGTGGGTATAGCGGCTATGACTACCCAGCATACAACTATGGCTATTATGGTTATGGACAAGGATATGGTGATTATAACAGTAAGTTTTATATGCCAAAGCCTTTTCTCCTTTGTAAATTGATGGAATTCCAGGAACGAGTGACCTGACAGATTTATCTACGGATTTAATATACCTGTACAGCTATGCTTTACACGCATTTTACTGTTGGAACATCATTTGCTTGCTTTCAACTATTTTTTTATTCTTAATTTTTTGAACGAATATGCAAGTGTTTAGATTTCCAAAGTTTTATTTCAAATTTCCTGCATTTGTCATTCGCCTTCATTTGAAAGAGCAGTTTGGCATTATCTGCAAACAAGCAAGCTATTCAAACCCCGCCACAGTGTAGAAGTATCAAAGAGCAAATTATCTTTGGGAAACTAACCTAACATTATTTGCATTTGTTGAATGACCTACATTCAAAATAAGGGTTGCTTGAATTATCCTATACCTTGTGATGAGGGAGAGTTCAAAATACTGTGATCTGTAAATTGAAAAGTACTACTGTGTCAGATGTACATTTAGGAACTAATTGGCCTGGAGTGGTGAAGTTCGATTTTCATATTTGTGTATTATCTGTTACTATGTAGGTACAAATGCACAGCTACACCAGAAGAGCATTCAAAGCCATATTTTTTTATCAATTTAAGACAGAACTGAAAACGTATTTTATGCTGACAAATTTTACTTTCAGATCAACCAGGCAGTTACGGTAAAGCTCCAAGGAGGGGAGGTGGTACACAAACTCAGTACAGGCCTTATTAAACAGCCTGGCTATGGTGAAGATCTTCATAAACAAGGTAAGATGTATGTTTCCCTGGTCTTTCAGATAAATTTGCACATTTATATTTAAAGAGCTAGTTCATTGGTTTTAGTTTACTTTGAAATGTTGTTCAAATTTCCCTTGCATCGGCTGTTAGCTCTGACCTATATGAAAATGTCTGTCTTCAATGGGAGGCACATCATAAGATCAGTTTACAGCAGCTGGATATTAATCATATCACTGAAGTTTTTTTAAAAAAAGCCAGCTTTCATTAGACAAACTTTCTTTAATTGCTTGCTTAAAATGTACTATTGTGATGCCAAGCTAAATAATATCTTAATTCTGTTTGGTGTATTTTCCAGTGCAAATTTTCTAGTGCTGACGTGGATGTTGGTTTGAATAAACCTACATTTACCCTTTAATTCATTCATTACCTTTAAAGGTATGGATGAGTGTATTCATTTTTTAATTAACTATCATTTCTTGATTTTACCAACATCTATGATACAAAATATTGAAAAGTTACTGGATTTCAATCCTGTATCAATGGTGGTGCAGACCTAGTGGACCTAGTTTACCCTTGTGTATAATATAATGCAACATACTGTATGATAAATTCTACGATCAATGCACCACCATAACTTTTCAAATCTCAAGCTTTGATGTAGAAGCATGTAATATTACATGGTTGTACGGATTATTTAAAGCCACCTTGTTCAAAACTTGAGATTAAACAGTTTCATTCATAAGATCTTTGCTTAATGCAATATTAACGTACCTCCTTCTAGATACAGTTTGAATAAACCTACATTGATTTTTTTCCCATGGAGTTTCTGGGTTTTTAGATGGGGAAGTGAGTGCTTGAACTCATCAGTCTGGTTCGCCATTTTCACTTTGGGTTTCAATGCAAATTTTTGGGGAGTTGGTGCAGGGATGGCTGAGATTTTCTGGTTACTGATGTCCCTCTGTTCCCCCAAAATGATTTACACCATATGTTAAATTGATCCAATAATATAAATGCTGGAGCCTGGGTAATACAACATACCCCCATTTCATCCCAAGTCCCCTATTCATCAAAGCAGAATATACTGATCAGGAGAGGTGAGAAGTATCATTTCTACTTCTCAAAGTAACCTAAATTACAAACTTCTCAAGGTGGCAATAATTTTAATAAACTCTGAATGAAAGCTACTCATTTGTCTAAATGACTGCATATATTTTTGAAAATCTAGCCTCGAACTAGCTCTTTAAATCTTTGTATATTAGTATAAATTAATTTATCAATTACATGTTTATCCAGCTAATATACTCTTTTACTGTAAGTATATTAAATCTAGGTATAACTCATTTTACTCTTACTTCCATTTTACCTTTTTCTTTTGAATATTACATAAATTGTGTAAGGATAACCTAGTCCTGTTTGAACACGTAATGAGTTAAAGATCTCAGGTAATGTACCATAATGGGATTTAAAAACATCAGAGCATCAACCTGATAAGAATTCTACCAGTATAATTCTGACTTGTACCGTTATGTTTGTACCTGCCAGTGGGAACTTCATTGCAGGCCATGTCACCATGACCACACGATTCGCACAAGCCTGCACATTATGGACAGAATTCGAGATGCCCAGTGGTATGGTCTCTTCCAACCTTCTGTCTCACCATAAAGATTAGACCGTTTTAAAAAAGAAACTCTAATTATACACTTTCATTCACGCAGACAGTTTTTCCTTTTTTAAATAAAAATTATATAGTCCTATTTTCTTTACAGGCTCAAGTTAAATGGTAATATAGCCATGACCTCCTGTTTCTTCAATGGATAAAGCCGTTCTTACAATTTGTGCTTTCTTTTAATAGTGTGTAATTGGATAATGAACTACCAATTGCTAAATAATGCTTGCTTTTTTTCTTTCTATAGCTCAATAGTGATGTGTGACTCATGTTTGTAATGGGCAGTTTTAAAGTTAATGGACTTGTATATTCTTACAGCATCTGCAGTTTGTGAAATATATATATTTATAAATGCAGTTGGATTAAGAAACTGAAGGCTGGGTCCAAGAGCATGGAGGACTTGGATAATTCCTTGAAGGTGCTACCAACCAATCAAAGCATAGTCTGCTCTTCAAACTAATTTTCCATTAATCAATATTGACAAAAGAGTAAACATGTCTCGGACAGCCCAGTACTTCACACAGTTGGTGTGTGTGTTTTGAAGAGAGAGAATCTTAACCATATTATTGTCCATTCTGTTTTCCAGGCTACATCGATCATTTTAATGAGAGAAATGTCACCCTTGAAATCCTTTCTGAAATGAAGAAACCTGTCACAGATATTTTTTTTTACGTTGGAGACAGTGTTGGATCTGGTGGACTTTTTAATGTTTTCTTTGTACTTTTTTTTCCTTTTAAATCCAAGTGATATTTGATGACTGACTTTTTTTTTGTAAAGGGGGCAAATGTCTTGTGTGAGTTTTTAACCTAATTTAATGTACCACCATATAGTTTTACTACTGGTGAGCACATTGTGTATCAGTGTGGCAGATGTAAGGGGAATTTATTTTGGTGTACGAGTTCTGTGAAATATTTCCATTTGTAACTCCTTCTGCGTGATTCGAATAAAAGCGTTTGTATATGTTTCCAGCTTTACGTTTGATATTTTGGAAGATAATTCATTCATATTCTCTTTCCTCTGCGTGATCTGAAATTCCACTCCAGTGATCTGGATAATTTTGACCCTCGACCTCAATCTCCATGTTACAGTGATTGAAACATTAAAAAGATGTTTTACCTCATGAGGTATTATATATGAGAATGAGTAGATTGATCAATAGTATTGAACATTGCCATCAAACCTGAATTAAATTAAATTCTATAAAGTAATGTTTGCCCCTATTGTTTTGTTTATTGCCATAGCAGCAATATTATTATAACACTATTATATTATAACACTATTCAGGACTTGGTGTGGGATGATGTTGGTGGCCAGTTGAGGAGTTATTGCAATATTATTGATTTCAGCGGAAGGTATAAAAATAATTTGCGGCTTTGCAGTCTGATTGTAAGAGAATTTACTATAATAATAATAATCCTTGCAGTTGATATAGCGCCATTTCGCGTCTTTTGAGACGTCTCAAAGCGCCTCACAGAATAGACTGCAGAGTGAACAATTGACTGTGCATTCCGTGGGTGAATCGCGACTGCTTGAACGGTGCAATTTACCATAAGACTACATCCTGAACCGCAGTCGTCAGCTGTTCATCTTTCAGTGTCATTTTAATGTGATCAAATGGTATCCCCGCGCCCTGTATGTAATATATAGACTGATGGTCCCTTCATGTTGCTGTGGGTGTGTGTGTGTGTGTATGTGGGGGGGGAGCAGGTCCTCAGCTCGTGCCTGACCCCTAGCGGCGGCGGATTGACCGGTTTACAAAGCCATCGCGACCACGTGACCAGACGGCTCGGCTCTGATAGGCCCCGACTCTCGCCACGGTGTCAGGTGACTGTCAGGTGACTGTCGGGTGTCATGTGACTGTCGGGTGTCAGCCGCGGGGGCAGAGAAAGATGGCGGAGAGCGCCGAGTGCGAGCGGGTAACGGGGCCGCCGGGGCCGCGCAGCGCCGCCGCCACCGCCGCCGCCGCCAGCGCCCCGTCACCACCGCAGACCGTAGACTCGGCCTCGGGAGAAAGCCACCAGTCCCCGGGAGGAGCGGCTAAAAAGCCAGGTACGGGAGGCCGGGGCGGGGCGGCCCGCGGGGGGGAGGGCCGCGGGGGGGAGGCCCGGGGGAGGGAGGCCGCGGGGGGGGGCCGGGGGGAGGGCCGCGGGGGGGAGGCCGGGGCGGGGCGGCCCGCGGGGGGGAGGGAGGCCCGCGGGGGGGAGGCCCGCGGGAGGGAGGCCCGCGGGGGGGCGGCGCTGCTCTGCCCCCGATGTCACTCGTGTTGACTGTCGCTCTGCGCGAAAAAGAAAACATCCCGAAGGCCTCTCCCCAGCGGCTCCCCCGCCGTGTCTGAGCCGCCCGCGCCCTCCCGGTCACTTACTCGCTTCAAGGCCTAAGTTGGTCTTGAGACACGTGTGAACGCGGCCTCGCGTTTAGAGAGCGTCCAAACTGCACGCAGTGAGTGCCGCATTGTGTGGGGGTAGTGGGGGTTGGGGGGGAGTGGGGGGGGTGGGGGGGTAGTGGGGGGGAGTGAGGTGGGGGGGTTGGGATGGGGGGGGAGTGGGGGGGTATAGTGGGGAGTGGGGTGGAGTGGGGTAGTGGGGGGGGTGGGGGGGAGTGGGGGGGTCACCAACAAGTCGTGATAACTACTCTGTCATCTAAAAAAATAAACCACAAATATATCATCATTTTTTTTAAGACTGACTAGACATCGTGATGCTGTCACGATTTTTTGGTCACCCTGTGCGTGTGATGTATGTGTATAATATATACATTATATCTAGTCTATATATCATATATAATATCTATTGTATATATTATATATATATATCTACATATCCTATGTCGCCGCTGAGAAGAATCACAGGCGGCTCTACTGTGTCCTTATTCACATTGACGGCTGCTTTCAAGCTTCTGGATAGAAATGAGGAGTGGGAATCTCATATGATTTTAACAACCCCTCCCCTTCGTTTGCCGTTCGTAGTTATGCCCATTTTTGCCTCAGGTGAGATCTGTTAACTCTGCACAGACTGGGAATGGATTTTTTGATTTGTCTGCTCTGTATGAAGTCGTGCTGCACTAAGCAATACCTTACCGAGGTAATAATAATAATAATCCTTGCATTCGATATAGCGCTTTTCATGTCTTCTAGATGTCCCAAAGCCCTTCACAGAATATACTGTAAAGTGAATTGACTGTATATTTGTGGGCGAACGCGGCAGCCAATTGCGTACAGCAATGTCCCACAAACAGTTGTAGATTGAAAATGACCAATTTATTATTGTTTTTGGTTTTGGAGGGATTATTATTATGCTCTGTGTGGAGTAAGGAAACTTGCCCAAGGTTTCGCCCTGACCTGCCTGGAATTGAACTCAGGTCTCTCACTTGCAAAGCGAGTGCTCTAACCACTGAGCTACACGATTCCACGAGTGGGCTCTCGGTGACTTGCTTGCCAATGGAATTTCGGAATCAAGCCAGTCCTTTGTGGCTGTCTCGGTCGTCCGCTTCCTGAGCCATGTGGGTCCGCAGTATCCCAGGGCACTGCTGATGACGGCACTGCCAGCCTGGCTCATTGGCAGGACTTGGAAGAGCAGACCAGGGGTGACGGACTTCAGCTGCTTCCAGTTGTCCCCAGTGCAGTTCCTTCATTGTAAGCTCTGCAATTTTAGCTGGTCAGACTCCAGCTGTACCCCAACACACACTCTGTGGTCCCCGAGTCTTGGCTCCTGCCAACCTGCGCCTAATACTTTCCGGTATTATGTAAGCAGGGAGAGAGTGTGCATTTCCATTCCAACAATCTGATCTCTGGATTTCCATGTGCGGGTGGGATGCATGGAATTCTCAGCTTGTTTTGGATACTCTTTAAGGATTGTGATGTATTTACGAATGTGTCGGACACCTGGCTGACCAAAACAAACTACTCACTAAAGTATCATGAGCTGAGATTGGAGCACTTTAATGCTACAAATTTTCATTTCTCTCATGCTAGATGATGCCGGAGTGGAAACAGCAGAGGAAGCTACAGAGCCATCTGAACCAGACGTTAATGAGCTCTGTAAGGACATGTTCACTAAAATGGCTGTTTACCTGCAAGGAGAACTCACAGGTTGGTTGACATTAATTGCTGTACTGTTGTGTACAAGAAAAATTAGGAATCCTCTCAATCTTTTATAACTGTAAGATTGGGACATTTATCATTTTGGTACAATCATAGTAGTGCTGCAACCAGTCTGATCTTCTCACAGAGCTACTATATTAAAGTTAAATACTTCCCTCCTGCTTGGTGATGCTTTGAGATATTGATTCTATGTGAAAAAATACAAATTATTGTAAATTTTTCCAGGCTTTGGTTTGGTAGTGCTCCGAGACTCTGTCTGGCGTGAAGGGCGCTATATAAATGCAAGTTGTTGATTAAAAAAGGCACTCTGAGCCAGTTTCATACTTGTAATCCAGATTTGTCACTGAAACATCACACTATTAATGGTGATTGTGGTTCTTTATGAATTTAATAAGGATACGTAATATTCCTGCATTTGTTTCTGTTTTCGGTGCTAAATGAAACACTTTCTGAACTACAAGTAACAAGGAAATATTTTTACTCAATGTTCATTATTGATAAGTCCAACTTGTACTTCAGCTACCTGTGAAGATTATAAACTGTTGGAGAACATGAATAAATTGACCAGCCTTAAGTACCTGGAGATGAAGGATATTGCTGTAAATATTAGTCGTAACCTCAAGGACCTCAATCATGAATGTAAGTTGTTTTATTCTTCTGCAGTGATCGGATTATAGTTGGATGTACAAAACTGAACTGAACAGATGACCAATGCTTCTTTTTAATCATGTTTTTGATGCAGTCGATGAGGATGTGCCTTTTATGAGCACCCCGGCCTTTTTTCTCAGAGCTTTTCACACTCACTGATATTTAACATTTCTCATTTTTAACTTTCATCTCAGGAGATATTTAATTCTACTGTCAATTTATAAGTGTTGTGCAATATAGAGTCTAATATACGGTGACTTTTAAGAGATTCACGGTAACTGGAAGTACATCATGAATGCTGATTCGGCAAGATTTTTGGTGAGGGAGTTGGATGGGGGGTGCAGGGGAAGGGGAGAATCATTTGCTCCTGATCTTTCTCCTCTCTGTGCTCTCCTTAACAATGATAAAGAGGTAAATAAGAGCAAGATAAGCTGTTACTATATTTTCTGGATGATGTAGAGGGTGGTTAATTATCTTTAATAAAATGTGCAGTTAAAGCATGATTGTTCAATAGGATATAAAAAAATAAAGCTATCAATTGTATGAAAATAGAAGCAATTTCTAAACTGTTGATAGCTTTTTTAAGTATATCATTAAATCACGGTGTTGTCCTACTAAAGTTTTAATTCCACTGCACCTGTAAATGGATATTTTCTTCAGATCATGTCTAAAGATCTATTGGTTATGTTTCTTGTGAAACCTTGCAGCTGATTGAAACCTCTGTGATGTGTCTCCTAGATGCCAGTTTGCAGCCCTACCTTGATCAGATTAATCAGATTGAGGAACGAGTAGCAGCTCTGGAACAAGCAGCTTATAGACTGGATGCATACTCCAAAAGGCTAGGTAAGACTTGTAATTTTATCATTTAATTTCATGTGTATGTTATGCATGAGTATGTAATTGAATACAAATGGGATTTTATACTTCAGAACTGCAGTACATATACAGGCACTTTATTTTTTTTATTCTCTTTAATGATATTGATGCCCTAATAAATTTGTGATGTTCAGAGCTCCTAGGCATACCACAAAAGGATTTCCTTTGGCCACTTGCAAGGTCAGGGCAAACCTATGAGGTAGATTTTTGGTTAAGGGAATTGCTGCAGGGAGGGAAGGCTCTGGCCTACACTGGAGCACAGTGAATACCCTACAGTTCAGTGGGCACAACTCGGCCAAAGCCCCTCTCGTGAATACGTGGATTAAGCAGTTGATGGTGAGTCAATCTGGTGCACGGCATTGGACTTTACCTTTAGAACATCAAGGTGTCTGGGCTGTCGCACTTTCTGTATCAGTCCAGATTCATCTAATAATGGATAACAATGTTGCATAGAGGAGGATTGAACATATAGCGAGGGCTTGAACAGGAACTTGAAATGTATCCCAGAGCTGGTTGTCAAACTGGAGGTTGTTTCCCTTCTTTTGGGGGTGCCTACCTAATTGACCAGTGAGATCATTTCCTGGTAACTAATTGGAATTATTTTGTGCCTAAACTTTAAAATGCAACAACTCAGTGTAGGTGACAGTACTTCTGAAATAGAAATGAGAATGCTTATTTCTTAGAGCTTGTGGTTTCCTGTTTAATGCTCATATTGCTGTGCTTTGTTTCTTCACAGAAGCCAAATTTAAGAAACTAGAAAAGCGATGAGCATTGCAAGTGCTGTCTGACTCGCTGCAGTTGATCAGCCAACAGATTGCAATGGTGTAATGAATGTTTGAAATGTGGATCAACTTGTAGTTTGATCTGTGAACAGATGGAACAAAATCTGTAGAATGAATGAACCTTAATACATTCTAACCAGTAGGAGAAGAGATTATTGGTGAAACCTGCAGTGATAAAGTGCGACAAGGAGTGAAGATTGACTCTTCCTGGAGGTTTGATTTTTAATTCGTATAAGAAACGCTGGAACCCATTGTTAAGGTAAACCGAAAATCTTTTGGACTAGACACATCTCTTTCTTACCATTTCAGGGAAATTGGAAAAGTTTGCAGCTTTTTAACTATTTAAATCCTTTGTTTTACTGCAATTGTTTCCTTAAGTTGTACTTTTCATGTTGGTTTGAACAATTTCTGTAAGAAGAGCAAACTATGAATTTTTCTTAGGAACTGAGGTGTTTAAGGTTCAACCCTGTCTAATTTGTATTTTGTTTGCAGTTGCAAAGTGACTTGCTTGGTCTAAGTATTGATTAAAATTGTAGTACAATCATTATGTGACCATAATTGAATACAGTTTGAATACAATACCTTTGACAAGCTGCAGTCATAGGATAGTGGAAAAAGCACCCTTCAATCCTGGCTATTTGTGTACGATTGACAAATTATATTTATTAAGTGAATCATTGCCAGATAGTAAGGGTAACAGACCGACATAAAGTCTCCTAGTGAAATGTTATCTTGATAATCACCTGATATTTTGAGATTGTTAGTCTGTAAATCAATCTAACCCAACTCTGGATTTTCACAAGAAATGTTAGAAAATCAAACTTCTGTAATTACGTTTTTATAAAAAAAATTGAAACTGTTGACACGAGAGACTTTGATTCAATTTTTGTGATGGAGCTAAAACATTTATTGACACATATCCTAATTTTTTGTGACATTTGTCACCAATTATTTCACAAACTATTGTTCTTAAAACTCAGACTTATGTTATGAAATGTTGCTGTTCTGTAACATGAGCAAGACTAGGACCAAGACTGTTTCTTTGTAAACAAAACCAACTGGTTTGTTGCATGCCTGATTGATGAAGGTCATCAGCAAAGTTGACTGCGAGTAACTTAACTATGTGAGATTTCAGACAGCTGGAAGTAAAGAGATCAAATTAATGGAGCTTTACAGCCTTGAACACAATTCTGAAATGGATAATATATAGATCCCTTACCATTGATTTTTGCAGTCTGGGGAAGGTCTTGTTGGTGTAACCAGCCCTGCTTCAGGGAAATTGTTACATAAGGTAACTGGAGGGATTGCATTGTTCATAGTATTTAAAATGTTACAGAAATGTTAAAGAAATGAAATGATTTATTGTAATCCTGGAAAGAAAATGGATGTTTCCATTTATAAATAAACTTGCCATTTTGGCCACAATCTCATTGGCTATCAGATCTTGCACAGAAGCTGTGGGGCTTCAGGGGTGCACAAGAGTTGGGAGCCAAGTGTCAGTTAATGTGCTTATACCTACTTCTGTGCAGAATCTCAAACCAAAGGGATTATTATTGCATTTCCCAAATAACCTGTTTCCCATTATAAAAGTTCTTCCTTACTAAATAACTTCATAAATAACACCATATAAGACAATAATAATGGTTGCATTTGATATAGTGCCTTATCAAGTCTTCGAAATGTCTCAAAGCGCTTTAGATTATACTGTGAATTGACTATATTTTGTGGACAAAACGCGGCAGCCAATTGTGCACAACATTATCCCACAAACAGTTGTGGATTGAATGACCAATTTATTATTTTTTAAAGGAATTATTAATCCCAGAAAAGCGACCCACCAATCGACTGGGTTCCTACTTACTGCTAGATAAACAGAGGTGTTGGAGTAAAGAAACTTGTAAACCCAACGTTTCACACTGCCGGGAATCGAACCCAGGTCTCTCGCTTGCGAGGCGAGTGATGTAACTACTGAGCTACAGGACTCCAATAGCTGGAAGTACAGAGAAATAGGAATTCACAATAACCAACTCATATCATCAGGGATTGATCTAATAATACAACAGTCAAAATGATCTCTATATTTAAAGAAAACAAAATGCTAAATCTATTAAGGTCTTACGAGCATCTATAATTTATTTATCTGCTATTTAATATGCGGTTTATCGTAAAGGCAGAAAATGAAGTCTTACAATTGATCTCATTGCATCAGGTCATTTGTTTGAAAAATAATACAAGGTGATAATCTCATCATGTAATGACATGTTGACCACTGCTTGACTCCATCTACCATGAATTATTTGGTCAGCCACAACTAATGTGACTGTCCTCACTTACCCACTGAGCATGCTAAAGTGTGTCAACCCACCATGGGAAATGCGCCTCTTTTACAAACTATAAAAGGTCACAAGATAGAAACCCACAATGTACTGAACACAGCAAACATTACAAAATCTTGCTAAAAAATCATTATTCCTGTCAGTTTTGAACTGGCTCCAGAACATTGACCCCAAAACGTCTTAACTTATGCCCTTGAAAAATTATCTCAGATGTCTCAAATTCTGTCAAGGAAAATTGCCAACAGTGAAATTAAGCTACAAGTACTGTATGTGGACAGGGCGAGGGCATGTTTCATACATTCAGGGTGTACTTGCACGCATTACTTTCTGAATTCCACTCCACGTTTTCTTTTCTAGATCTCATCAAAAGACAAATTATTTATTCATCTTAGTGATCCCTCATTTCTTCAGGTTTTATTCGTGCAGGAGCAAAGTCTTGCAGGTATGGTGGTGTTCGTTTAGAAAACCAAATACATCATTTAACAACACCCCCTCCCACCCAATCTTGGTTGTTGATTCAATAATAAGAGTTAATTCTTTGAACTGGCTCCCCTGTTTCCAGCACTGAGGCCACTCGATGTAGTGTTGTCGAGCTCCAGACCTGTGTGTCGAATGCTCAGACCAGTTGATTACTTTAGGGGCAAGTGTGTTCCTGTCAAAGTTCTGTAATTTCCAGTGGGGCATCCATGATAGTTTCTTTTATCTTGTGCATCGGAGTGGACTTTGCAGACTCAGTCCTGGCATTCCTATCATTGTAGCTCCCACTGTCGGTGTTCAGGGTCTCTAAGGATCTTACCAGTACTTTTTGGTCATCCTCTGGTAAACTGTTGAGGTCTGAGGCTAGGAGAGTACCTGTGCTTCCATGTACCACATGGATGCCATCAGGGCCTTTGAACTCTACCGGGTGTCTGTGCTTGAGTCGCAGTGTGCCCCGGCTCATAGGTTTCTCATCATCTTCGTCCATGTCGCTGGGAATTAGCTGCAATGGAAGAAATAACATTTAAGCTTCCAATATTGAATGCAAAATAATGTGGATCTTGTGTGCAACATCTGCAATCTCGAGAACACAAAACATACCCATCACATTTATCTAACCAAAACCCTATTTATTTAAACCTATTTAGGTTATTTTTCATTGAATAAATGCACATCTCAAATTCAGTTGATTTTACATGAGCTAATAGTTTTTGCAAAAACTCTTACTAAATGTTAATTATTCTGAATAGCATCTGCACGTGAATAATATATGCCAGTTTAGATGATGTAAATTGGCATATAACACTTCCTTAGTTTTTTTTTGTAAACTGCATTGTGCTGTGTGAGCAGGATGCAAACCGAGGGTTTAAGGCTGCTAAATGACAATCTTTGCAAAGCAATATGAAGCACTGTTCCAGTAAAGGACATTCAGTGCATCAACAACACACAAACAACAAATTTACAGGGTGATCAAAAAGTCTTTATTTGTCAGCTACCCTAAAAGATCTTTTAAACTTATTAGCCTCATTGTAATGGTATCACAACGTTTTGGTCACACTGTATATATTGTCTTTCACATCGGGAAGACGTCCCAAGGCCCCGGACAATAAGGGGTTTGTACCTAAGGTGCAGATTGGGATCAGAGAGAGGTGGAAGGCAAGGAATCAAAGCATCAAGTCCAATCTTTCCACAGATCACTCAAAACTACTTTATCGTTTACTCCATCTACACACTGCCTGCCCTTCGGAGAAATGGCTGCACAATTATTCCCTCAATCCCAAAGGTAATCAAGCAAAAATTAGATAAAATTAATCACCATATCTCTACTATTTAATCGTGACCTAATCTCTGTTACAGACAATCTCCAGCAGCAGCACAGACTCACGGTGTGTTGTAAAATGTGGTCATCTGACTAAGCACCCATTCCATACAAGCTCAAATGCTGTCTCAAGGAGGTGATTACCCAATTCTTTTTAGGAATTGATGGAAGATTAAGTGCTTTTGTCGGGAGTAAGTTGCACCTGGTCACTACTCTGAGGAGGTAATAATACATGAAATCACATATCAACAAGGGGAAAACCTTGCAATCAATGGAAGAACTCGAGTGGCATTTCATAGTCTTTAGTGTTAAAAGGACCTTGTTTAAAAAGATCAATTCACTTCACAGCATATTCTGTGATGCGCTTTGAGACGTCGAGAAGACGTGAAAAGAGCTATACTCCAATGCAAGGATTATTATTATTAACAAAAAAATGTCTTGGGCGGTTCTCATTTAGGAAAAAAAAGCAGCTTAGTAAGACTTTATTGTTGAAGTGATCAGGGTTGACATTTATTTAAGTGGTTGACTACTTTAACAGGGAATTGGTATCATTCTATGCAGTGGCTTTGTCGCTTATGTGCTTCAGTCGCCTCCTGATCGGGGCCAATGGAAAAGCGCGGCTGTTTGTTTACCCTACGTCACTGTTGTGGGCGGGGCGATGACGTCACTGATGTGGGCGGGGCGACACGGACCTGCGGGAGACCAGGCACCACTGACGACCCTCTCGCACAGGGGCCGGCAGGTGGCCGACGCGGACCTGGGTGGAAAGACCCCCCCACGCACCTCCCAACGGTCGGCAAAGCCGAAAGCGGACCTGGTAGAAGCAACCGCTGCTTCCCTGCCGTGGGCGGGGCGGCTCCGGACGCGCATGCGCGGTGCCGAAACTTCGGGAAATGGGCTTCGTTCCACTCGGTCGCGATTATCTGTGACTGTCTCTCTCTGTGTGTGTGTGTGTGTGACTGTGTCTCTCTGTGTGTGTCTGTGTGTCTCTGTGTGTGACTGTCTGTGTGTCTCTCTGTGTGTGACTGTGTCTCTATTTCTCTGGGTGTCTCTGTGTTCTGTCTCTATTCTCTTGGTGTGTTTGTGTCTCTCTATTCTCTGTGTGTGTTTGTGTCTCTCTCTGGTCCTTGTGTCTGTGTGTGGTGTTGAGGCCTGAGAGGCAGGAGGTGGTGAGGTCCTGTAGCCCCGCAGCCAGGACACTGGTCCTGAGTGTCACAGAGTAGGAGCATAGTAAAGATGATTGTTCTTAACTTCATTTCCTGGGCAGAAAGTAATGTCAAGGCAGGCATCTTGACCATGTGCCTCCTTACAACATCCTTGATGTCTCTTCATATCTGTGGATGAGCACCACACAGGGCAGGGCAAAACTTTAGGCAAGTTTACTTCACACGCCTAATAATAATCCCTCCAAAACAATAATAAATTGGTCATTTTCAATCCACGACTGTATGTGGGACACTGCTGTGCGCAATTGACCACAAATGTACTTCACAGCATATTCTGTGAAGCGCTTTGCGACGTCGAGAAGACGTGAAAAGAGCTATATTCAAATGGAAGGATTATTATTAACAAAAAATGTCTTGGGCGGTTCTCATTTAGGAAAAAAAGCAGCTTAGTAAGACTTTATTGTTGAAGTGATCAGGGTTGACATTTATTTAAGTGGTTGACTAACAGTGAATTGGTATCATTCTATGCAGTGGCTTTGTCGCTTATGTGCTTCAGTCGCCTCCTGATCGGGGCCAATGGAAAAGCGCGGCTGTTTGTTTACCCTACGTCACTTGTGGGCGGGGCGATGACGTCACTGGTGTGGGCGGGGCGACACGGACCTGCGGGAGACCAGGCACCACTGACGACCCTCCCGCACAGGGGCCGGCAGGTGGCCGACGCGGACCTGGGTGGAAAGACCCCCCCACGCACCTCCCAACGGTCGGCAAAGCGGAAAGCGGACCTGGTAGAAGCAACCGCTGCTTCCCTGCCGTGGGCGGGGCGGCTCCGGACGCGCATGCGCGGTGCCGAGACGTCGGGAAATGGGCTTCGTTCCACTCGGTCGCGATTATCTGTGACTGTCTCTCTCTGTGTGTGTGTGTGTGACTGTGACTCTCTGTGTGTGTGAGACTGTCTGTGTCTCTCTCACTGGGTGTCTCTGTGTGTCTATCTCTATTCTCTTGGTGTGTTTGTGTCTCTCTCTGTGTGTGTGACTGTGACTCTGTGTGTGTGAGACTGTCTGTGTCTCTCTCTCTGGGTGTCTCTGTGTGTCTGTCTCTATTCTCTTGGTGTGTTTGTGTGTCTCTGTTCTCTGTGTGTGTTTGTGTCTCTCTCTGGTCCTTGTGTCTGTGTGCGGTGGTGAGGTCCTGTAGCCCCGCAGCCAGGACACTGGTCCTGAGTGTCAGCTTTTTTTTAGTGTTCCCCAAATGGTGCAAAACAATAATTCATATCCTTGCAAAACAATCCCCAACATGGAATTAAACCCTAATGTGAAGTTCATAGTGAATTTTAAAAAAAAAGTACAAGCAAAACCGTAATCTTATAAGACAACATGAATCCCTATGGTTTTCCTCGTGAATAATGGGAAGAATTGCCATTGTGCAATCTGGTCTTGTGGTTGAATGCAGTGCAGTGCTATTTGGGTGAGCATCTCGATTAGAGAGGTTCAACACTGCAATTACAATTTCAGAGGTTCAGAGGAAGGTCTTAGCGGTCGAGAAGGATTTAAGACTGAACCCCTATCTGAACCCCTTGATTCAGTCACTGCCCATTACTCTCTCCCAGCAATCCATTGCTGATGCTGTAAAACTCTGAGGATTCATAATGCTTCAAGATGTGTCAGCAAGAATGTGCTTTTAATTCTTGAAATTCTACATCTTTTCCACTCCAAATATTTGAAACACGGCAAACCCACACATCACACTGCAAACTGGCTGTTTTTCCACACCAGGTATACCTCTGTAAGGGACGACTGATCACCACTGCCTGTAGACTTGTGCGCCAGTCGGGCTGCAAAGAGCTTCTTCAACCTCAGGTAATCATCCAGAACCACCTTCAACAGTGAACCCTGAGATAATGCACACAGCTGCTAATCAACACTTGGCAGCTTAGTAACATACTTGTACGTTGACTCCCTGTACCTCCTTATCGAGCTTCACTGGATCACTGGGTAAAGTGAATTGGTTCCCTTTCATAAATGTTACCACACTAAATTTGAAATAAATTTGATAGGAAGGTTTGCTTTCAGATCCCGGTCTTCCCTCAGACGAGGCAACCCCTGAGTATGACCGTATTTTTGGAGTCTGATTATATTCTTTGCATTTGCATTACATTTCTTTGCATTATCATCATAAAATGCAAACTACAACATAACCAATGCTTGTTACTGAAAGGTTATTTCATTCCTTTTCACGAAAGTGTACAGTGTACGTGAAATTTGGGAGAGGACTAACCCAGCACAGGTTTGATACTGAATCCTTTTTGGACCATATATAAAGTTCACAGAGTGAATCTCCATAGGTCACCCAACAGTTCTCAGTTTGAAAGGTAGTAGTTTGAGTCCTGTAGCTCAGTGGTTAGAGCACTCGCTTTGCAAGCGAGAGACCTAAGTTCAATTCCAGGCAGGTCAGGGCGAAACCTTGGGCAAGTTTCCTTACTCCACACAGAGCCTAATAATAATCCCTCCAAAAACCAAAAACAATAATAAATTGGTCATTTTCAATCTACGACTGTTTGTGGGATATTGCTGTGCGCAATTGGCTGCCGCGTTTGCCCACAAATATACGGTCAATTCACTTTGCAGTATGTTCTGTGAAGCGCTTTGGGACGTCCTCCCGACGTGAAAAGCGCTATATCAAATGCAAGGATTATTATTATTATAATGGTTATACAGACTAATTACCAGTGAAAAGCAACAGGTGATTAAAAAGCAAGCTTAGTAATACAATGTTTTCTAATTTTCAAGTTTCAATTTATCTTTCCTCAAGTCCCGATCTCGGCAAAATACTTTCTGCTTAGAATGTCAACGTCCCATCAAGGTAAGGACAATATACCAAAAGTGAGTAAATGTACCTTAATTGGCCCTTCCCTCATGATTTGCCCCAGTTTTGTGATACTGTCGTACTCTTGTATGGCTGCACGTAAGTATCGATCATCCTCTGGCTTAGATGTAACTGGTTCACGTCCAAATGTACCCTTTAAAGCAAACAGTCACAGTTTTAATGCTTCGCAAGAAATATCAATCTGCTGAAAACCTTAGTTCTCAGAAATATTGGGTTTCCTGGGCAGAAACAATAATGAGATTCCTACCAATGGGAAATTCCCCGTTAAGAAAGAAAGTGACTAAGTCAGAATCCCAGAGGCCTGGAATTTCACATGGGCTTGAGTTGAAGGCTTAAAATTTAAAACATGCAGAATTTTGGAAAATTCTTAAATTCAGGCATTATTTTTGTAAGAACTGAGAAAACAGCTTTTAAATTGAGGCAATGACACCCCAAGCAACAATGGAGAATTGGTAACGTACGTGAGTTCTGGCTGGGCTGTTCCATAGATCAGTGATATCACTGAGGTTCTCGGGCAGGTCATCTTCATGCTCAGCCTGAGCTGCCAGCTCCAGGTTTCTGCAGAATGGGTCAAGCCAGACCGGATTCGCCCTGCGACAATTCAATAGTGTGAGAAGCACATCACGTACTGAAGGGATCAGATTTACATTCTTTATTTTCTTGCACTTTGTTCTCAGTGGTCTTTGAAACTATTTTCCCCTTTCCTTACATCTTTCCAGACTGCACCTCAGACAGGGCAGATTTTAAGTTAATTTTTAATGTCCACCCAGTAACTGTTTGGTATAAATTCTCAGGCTTTTAATATGCAGTGCTCCAAGATGTTATTACCTCCTACTTACCTGCCCGTACCCTCCGTTCCTCTGGCTCCGGTCTGCTCCACATCCCCCGCCCGAACCACCCTACCATCGGTGGCCGGGCCTTCAGCCTCTCAGCCCCTCGGCTCTGGAACTCTATCCCCCAGTGCCTTCGCCGCCTCCTCCCTTTCCTCCTTCAAGGCCAGTCTCAAGACCCTTCTCTTTGACCGTGCCTTCACCTCCCCTCTCAACTCTCTACCCCCTCCTCGCTCCCTCCCTTCCCTTCCCTCCCCCTGACCATTTCCCCCCTGCTCGGGTCCCGGCCCAACTGTCCAGGGCCTTGGGACGTCCTCCCAACGTGAAAGGCGCTCTATAAATGCAATCTTGTTGTTGTTGTTATCATGCACAAAGGGTTCAATATAAATGGAAGCTGTTGTTATTGATATACTCACTTGACAATCAAATTGCTTTATTTGACTAGTCCATTTCTTTTTTTTTTGCATGCATCATAAATTCTTTAATGGGAGAAACATGTATATCTATCTGTTCATGTGCCTTGTATCTGTCTCACATAGATACAAATCATTTTGGTAAGTTAAATATCATATTGTTGTAACTATTAATATAACAAGTACTCTACTATGGAAAATGTATTTTATCCATCTATAGATACGAGCAGAGTGGGAATTATTCAAAAATGAATTAGCCAAAAGAAAAAGGTGTCAGTGCCTCCATCTGTCATTTACAAAAATAAATGGCTTCCTTTATTCACTTTATAGTATATTTTGCGAAGTGCTTTGGAAAGCCTCGAAGACATAAGGTGCTATATCAAATGCGAGGGTTATTAATATTATCATTAATGCATTAGTTGATACTGTGCTGAAGTAGAAGGGTTACATGTGTAACCCATCTCCCTCTCCTGTGTCTAGCCCGAAGTTCTACTCACCCTTCAAACGAATACTTGTTGGTGTTTGGCATATCCAAAATATCCATAAATCCTTGATTACCTAAACAAAAGCATAAATACCACTTTTGATTTAAAGGCTTTCTTTCTTTCCAAACTGCAAAATAGTTGGGAGTTTGTTGGTAAAACTGTCAATACAGGCTACTCTATAATATATCAAGGTTGTGCCCTCGATACATTATACAGACTGACCAAAATGTCGTGAAGCTACCCTTTTATCTAAAAATAAACAAAAATATAATTTCTTTAAGATTTATTAGGCATTGTAATGGGATCACGACTTTTTGTCTGCTTTTTGTATAAAAAATAAAAATCTCGTCTGCTGAAGGCTTGTGCTGGCTTCTATGAGATGAAAATCCATCCGGAAATGAACAAGCAAACACAAGTGCAAAGAGTAAAATAAAACAAAAAGCTAACTTCATTCAGTTTCTGGTTAATCAGTCGATATATTTTTTAAAAAAGTACCCAATAATGGGAGTACAGGTCATACATATACTTTAAAAGATTTTCAGTTTTTATTTGACAAAAAAAAAGCATCATGCAATTCCAGAAGTCTCTATTCGAGGCAAGTTTATGTTAGAGCAATATGAAAACAAGGAAGCTAAATGTTAACATGTAGTGATGACCAATGAGCTTCAACATCTGTGACAAAGTGAATTAATTACTTACCAGTCGATCCTGCCACAATGGCTTTTAACTTTCTTTTGTGCCTGAAGAGAGAATATTAGAGGTAATCACTGATTTCACCGCAGCTCTGTCAAGACTACACTTAAGAAGGCAGCATGACCCTTCCTGGGAATACTTGGGAGCAGGTCTGCCTGTCTGTGGACCCTGCTTTGTAGCCAGCTGGAAGCTACAAGGCATTTGCTGCAGGTCATTTACTCGATGCAGTGTTTGAGCTACAACGCTAGTTTTTCCTTTCCCAGGCAACGTGTCCAGTGACACAGATGATGTGTGTACAAAAGCAACACTCAAAAAATGTTACCAAAAATTTTCGATAATGATGCTGCTATTGTTCTGTACTCTTTACATATTTTTATCGTACTAAGTGAGGTTCATTCCGCCACCTGAGGCACATAGTAACTAAAAAGTGTAGTGTTGCACATTGTAAATACAGATCAAGATACTTACACTGTTCTGTAATACCAGTTCATAAAGACAAACAACAAAGTAGCCAGGACCAATAGTACTGCAAGTATAATTATTGCCATCTGCAAAGGAGACAGAAAGATATTTAAAAAACGTGCATTTTCTAAATCTTTTCAGGGTTGAATACGATTTGCAACTCTTAAGCATTTTTCCTTTACATTTACCAAATGTGCTTTCCAACATTGAGGTTCAGTTTCCCAGATCGAAAGAGAGGAACGAATGTAAAAGGATGTTCTCATCCTTCCAAAACACCCATCCGATAAGGAAGATTGGACAGTGAGAAGGGAATGAAGCAGGAATCTGCCTTAATTAAACATGTACAGCAGTATTGTACATTGTGTCAGTGCCCAACAGACAGGCAACAATGTCTCATCATGCTGAAGTAGGTTACTTTCCACAGATGGTAATGAGATTGTGGAATTCACTGCCTGAAGGTACAGTTTAATCAGACAATATAGATGATTCAAAAGGAAGCTCTTGAATCATCTATATTGGGCTCGTAGAGTCCTGTAGCTTGTGGAGTCCTGTAGCTCAGTGGTTGGAGGACTAGCCTTGCAAGTGAGAGACCTGGGTTAGATTCACGGCAGGGCAAAACCTTGAGCAAGTTTCCTTACTCGATACGACTGATAATAATCCCTCTCGGAAAGAAATAATGATACAATTGGTCACTTCAATCCACGACTGTTTGTGGGACACTGCTGTGTGCAATTGGCTGTCGAGTTTCTCACACAAATATACAGTCAATTCACTTTACAGTCAATTCTGTGAACCGCTTTGAGACGTCGAGAAGGCGTAAAAAGCGCTATATCAAATGCAAGCTTTATTATTTATTAGTTATAAGATAGACCTTCGCATGAGGGAGAGGGGAATAGAAAGATATGGGAGGGAGTAAGGAATGAGTGGAGACTCATGCGGAGTATAAAAACTGGCTTGGATTGATTGGGCCAACCAGTCTATTTCCATGCTGTACATTTTTGTAAGTCTTTGTCGGTTAGTGGCTGCCAGGTATGCTTATGTGCATCTCCTAGGATCACTGACTGGGAATGGAGAAAGATGAATGACCTGGTTTCTTTCAGTGTGACCTGACCAAAGGAACAGTGAGAAAAATGCAAATAGCTTACACTCAACCAAATAAAGAAAGAAAAAGGAACTTGAGTATGGAGAGGTATAACATGAGGTATAACAGTGAATGTGAAGAGATATAGCAGTGGAGAGGTATAACAGTGAATTTGACAACGTGATGCTTGCAAACCTAAAATGATTGTGTAATATGTGACATGAAAACATTGTTTTGCAAGATTTCTACAATTGTGAAATGTCAATCCCCAGCTAGGAAATTTAAAAAAGGCTGGTGAGCAAAACAGCAATGGAAACAAGAAGGCAATTTGCTCACTGGCCTTTGTGCTTTTCCATCTTGGGTTTCCCAATTTGCCCATTTTGCAAATTTTGTGCAAAGCTTTCAAACTGAGATTCGTAAACCAGAAGTCACAATTAATGCAATGCTGCCAGATAGCAAATCCTCCCTTTTAAACACACCTCAATACGTGAACTTGACATGATCAAAGCTAATAATGAGGAGTTTAGGCAGGGGTCTCTATTCTTGGCATTTACTGGTGAGGTCAGCATGTTATAATGCTAGAAGCTGATAAACAAAATATTACTTGTAAAGCTGTCATATCATCAGCTGGTCTCACAGTAACAGCTGGCTGAACATCAAGGACATTATAATTTCTGAAGAGATTCCTTAGCTGCTCCTTGTTTTCATCTATCATCTGGATTACACTGTGGAAATAAAGGGGAAGATCATTAAGAATCGTAAAGTAGTTGACGGACAGTGTTTTAAATATCGTCTTGCTTTACACTGATTTTTTGCAGTTTTGTATTTGGCAACGCAAGCTATTGCACTGTCATACTTATTTAGGTCTTCACATGAAATCCTTGTTTGGTGTACGTATCACTTATAGGATAAGCATTTGCTGACATTAGTGTGTAGGGGAGACAACACCAACAACAACTGGCACTTATATTGCGCTTTCCACGCACGGTAGCATCTCAAGAAGGCTCGAATGATCTGGTTTAGACATATGCCTTCAGGAGGGGAGGAGGAGGGAAGAAAATTGGCTAAAATAAACCTGACATTGGCTAAAATAAACCTAAATGACAGATAGCAATTGGGGCAAGGCACTGAAGGGCAAAAACTGCCAATCCAGATGGAAAGCAGGCATTGGTATTTTCAGCTAAGGAGTAGATATTGCTGCTTACAGATCACGGTACTGAAATTAATACAAAATCAGAGGTCACGCTGAAGAGAAGTCACAAGGATAGAAATGGTGGAACAGCCCACTACTCTACTCAAAGTAAGTGCATTATTCAGCATGTGAAAAGAAAGTTACACCCACAAACATCAGGATCCACAATGTCCTCCTTTTGATAAGAAGTAAAAACATTTTCTGGTCTTTTTTAACTCTCTGCAAATCGTAATTATCTGTTTTGCAAACATTGTAAATGAGCCCCTCCTTGCTTTGTTGTTGTGTGTTCAGGACTCTGGTAGCAATTGAAGAGGGCAGTGGAAAATTCTAATTACCTTTAATGCTGAGCTAACTGTATAATTGCTCACGATGAAGAATTTCCCCGGTATTTAATTTTGTAATTGGTTCTGGTGAGTATAATGTTTGATGCAATACTGGAAATTCTTGCCCTACAATATCTAAGACTGACAAAAATGCTGTGAGTTTGCAGCATTTTTATGAGACAATATCATAATTATTGCCACAAATGCAACAGCAAATACACACAATTTTACCCTGTTGTGTTTTACAAAGTAAGAAATAATAGAAGTTTTCATCTTCCCCTATATCTTTTCTCACAGGAATCAATTTATCTAATCATCGTTACTTCAAATGAGCCAGTACTCTCTGCACTAGGTGGCAGTCTATTCCACAGTAACTGAACTATGAAGATACACTCATTGAGGTCAACTTGTGGTTTCCCCAGCTATAATTGCACAGCTGATTTTCATTTCCTTCTTCTGCAGAAAGTACCTCTTTACAATCACCTTAGCAATTTTCTTCAGGTTTGTTTCAGACTTGGGTCTCTCTCAATCTATTTTTTTCATCATCCAGACAAGAAATGAAACCTTCACTTTCAACGTCAGATGATGGCAGACTCCAACCATCTCTTTTATTCTCTGCTGAAGGACTTCAATAGCACTTTTTACAAGTACAGTGCAGAGACTGAATAAAGACACAATGTTTCCTCACCAATGCCATCTCACCAACTCACTGTATTAGAAATATGGATCTTCTCAAAATGTTAATCAAGAGAAGTATTCCTACAATTGCCTTTAATGCTTTATAAAACACTAATTTTGAACCAAATCCACCATGAAG
Source organism: Callorhinchus milii (assembly GCF_018977255.1). NCBI lineage: Eukaryota > Metazoa > Chordata > Chondrichthyes > Chimaeriformes > Callorhinchidae > Callorhinchus > Callorhinchus milii. The sequence goes on along the minus strand of NW_024704748.1, from coordinate 14,980,781 downwards.
TAATTCTGCTCCCTATTACTTTACAATCCTCAATGTTAAACACTGTGTGTTATTAATCTGAAAGTGTTTCCAAACTAAAATGGTTCACAATTATTAAAAACCTTTCTTATTTTCTTTTATGTAAGCCATCACTTCTTGTGAAGATCCAAGGCTTCTCATTCATTACTGACTAATTCTAAGAGTGATAAATGCTTTGTTTAGGAAACAGCTGAATTGTTCACTTCTCCAAGTGGAATGCATCTGTTCAAATAATCAAAATTGTTAGTTTTGTTGAATTTGCAAAATATAGGGCTTCCGCAGTGTTGTAATAATGCGTGTGGAAGAAATTAATGCTACAAATGCGTAGTTTCACAGCCATTTCTGCAACAGGGAGTTTTACTTCTGCAGCAGCTAAAATAAACCAGCTCACTCACCGCTCTACGTCCAATATTTGATTTGTCTCTCGGTTGACCACGTGGATTAGAACATTCGTCTGTGCAAAATTCACCCGGCCTTTTTTATCAACATGAAACTGTAAGGAAAGGTATGGAGCATTAATGTATTCAGTGATGATGAAATTAATAAACATTTGTATCTGTGCAGTCGTCAGTCACAATGCTGACACAAACACACAAGCTTGCTGCTCGTGAGACAAACTAAACCACCCCACGAGTTGTTGGCTAATATTTTATACTCGAGTATAATCCAGTTTCTCGGTCTGATTACACTGAAGCAATTTTAAATACACCAGTGCTCTTTTACACCAAGTTTTCTAAGTTGCAAAGCACAGTCGCCATGGAAAATGAGAATCCACAATTCTGCGTTATAAGGAAAAAGGCTCTTTTTGCTAATAATATCAGGAATAGAAAGAGTTTTGAGGTAGGCAGGATTGAATTATGCACAAAATAAACCTTACCCAGTAAACTCCACTCTCTCCTTATAATTTGCTTTTCAAAGTAAGGCAATTAAGTAGCCACTAGTTGCTGTATAATAATAGTAACCTTGTAAGTGGCTTTCAGCCCCAAACATTAACAGTAATTATTCATGTATCTTCCACTTCAAGAGACAGCAGTGAGGAGCTTCAGGAAGCTCTTGACACAGTGAGATACTCATACCTGACTGGACAGCAAAGGGTTGACTACCTGAACATCATCGGTGTTTACTATGGCTCCAGTGATGTTGGAAAGCAATTTGATGAATTGTTCTCCAAACTCTCGCACTCTCTCAGGGATCTCATTGATGACTATCTTGACCCGCTGGTCATCTCTCAGAATGTAAATTCCAATCACCGCTGTGTCATTGTGACCAGCCAGATCTGAAACCATGATTTCTACCACAAAGTATCCAGGGCTGTAAGCTGTGAACAGGTCAAAGGTCCTCACAATGCCGCTCTTCTCCCCTGAAATGCAGGAACAGCCAACACATCAAATTGCAAGACATTCCCAGAAATAGTCTAATAGATTCTGTTGTGTAATTACTGCAGCAACAGATTGCCACTGCAATGTATAAACCTTTCACATAAGTCTCAAAGTGCTTCGCAATGATGGGACAGGGGAGCGAGGAACCATTTGATATTAAGTAAACCAAAGTCTTTATGCTAAATTATATTGCTGGCGTCACTCAGGACACATGGTTTAACCTTCCACCCTCACATTACACCAAAAAGGGTTCAAACCTCTCTTCCCCCATGGTTAGATTTGGCATTTTCGCACGAGACATTTTGCACTAGTTAAAGAAAATAAGAACCTGAATGACTTGCAAACTCCTCAAAATCTTTCAGAGTAATCAGATCCCAACAGACATACATATATGTCAACTTTATCCATCCTATCCAACTTTATCGCTTATTTCCTTTGGCAAAATCCTACCAATTATGAAGACATTTCCAACTTCTTCAGAATTGTTGGACTGCAGCTTGATGTAGCGGATGTTAAGAATTTGATAGTAGACAATGCTGTTGTTTCCAATGTCAGCATCGTAGGCATCCACTTTAATTAGTTCAGAACCTACTTTCGCATCAGCGGCAACACCTAGAGGCAGGAAGAAGACATCAACCCACCCTGATAACAAAGTGAAGGAAACTACAGTTTGGAACTTAGTTGAATCTATCAGAATTGTCTCCTTTGGTTAAACTGCAAAATTCAGCACTGATTTAGCCCTAAGACGCAGCAGTAACCTTCCAGTAAACGCTTGGGAGCAAAGCGCCACATGAAGTATCAGAGAACAGCCTCATTTAACTTTGTAACTTAGTGGTTTGAATGCTTTTACCTTTACCACAAAAAGGTTTCCATTCACTTTGGTGCTACAGCATGTACTGAAGTAAAACATCCTGTTAGGTTTTTCCATTGTTAATTGTGTCACCAAATCTTTCACATCAGAACCCACAGATCAGGTCATTTCATCTACTCTCCTGATGTGATCAATGGATCAAATCACTTAGACACTATTCAAATGTACCGACCTACAAACCCTCTGACCTCCGCACAGGGTCTCCTCCAATGGCCTGGTTAACAGTGGGAACTGATTGCAGAGGGGAGGGGAAACTCACACTTGCATGCCTCCACTCTCTGGAAGTACAACAGAAGATGCCCGAAACTGCTGATGTCACTTGAATACTTTTTAAAAAAAGTTGTTTAATTCTGATTAAAGGATGTTAACTTCTCCTCTTGTCATTCACTAAGTTGTCCACTTTCAAAATATAAACATTAACAAAAGCAAAGGATATTGGAAATCATCATTTTCTACCTTTGACAGACATGAAACACCTGAAATCGCTGTACTCACCAGCAGTGTACTCTGGCTTCAAGAACCGGGGTGGCTGGTCATTGATGTCTTCTAGGTAGATACGGACTTCCTGGAGAGTGAGATCAGTGCTGAGGTTGAAACCTCGGTTCCGTCTTGCACTCCTGGCTGGGCTCCAGTTGCGATTGCTGGAAGCCTTGACAGTAATTGAATAGTATGGATTTATCTCCCGGTCCAGATCCTTTAGTATCTTAAGGAGTCCATTCCTGTTTAGCTGGAAGTTACGGTCTGGATCACCAGCTATATCAGAGAAGAGTTGAATGAGCTCCCCGAGTAGTTAGATACAGTGAATTTTCTATTAATTAAGTCACAGTTTTTTAAAACAATTACGGCTTAATCCATTGGTACAACTTTAAATTTTGAAAACTTTAANTTTTTCATAGTTTTATTCCAAATAAAGGATGTTAATTTCTCTTGTAATTCACTAAGTTGCAGTGCAATGGATAAAGCATATTTAATGCAAATTTGTTCAGATATCCAGCTTGGTGGGGTTCAAATAGAATTTTAATCCCTCTGCCCCATCCCAATCGTTGAATTTGAATCATCAGGATTTTCAGGCTGACGTTCAAAATTATTCCGAAAGACTATTCCTAGCACAGTGGTCAACACACATTAACCTTCACAGTGTAAGTGTAAATGCCCAGAAGTCACCAAGCTGTTTCACCTATGCCTCTCACCTGCTATAAAGTAATACACCACAGCATTGGGGCCCTCATCAGCATCTACAGCCCCTGTTACATTCCCCACAATCACTCCGGGCCGGGAGTGCTCGGGCACAGAGAGCAGCTGGTACTGGAAACGTCCTCTCTGATAAAACACAAATAAAGTAGGATTAATTACATAGAAAGCAAAAAAAAAGTTCAACCATATATTCCAAGCTCCAGCGTACTTCAGTCTCTTCGTATAAGCAAAAATGACCCTTGCTGTACATGTCATGACAAAACCCATTTATTTGTTCTTACAGTATTCTTTCCAGGGTCTGGTTCATTAGTAGGTGTAATGCTAAACAGGAAGATCAGTTTTGTGTCTTAGACTTTGAATACGCCAAATGGTGGGATTCAGGTTTGATCTTCCACTTGTTAAATATTATAATAAATTCTTACATTTGCTATAATGCCTTTCACTTTGGGAGGACATTGCAAAGGGCTTTACAAGATTTACTGTAAAGTGGGACTGTGTTTTCTTGGACAAACTTAGCAGCCAATTTTGTGCACAGCAATATCTCACAAATAGCCATGAAGTGAATGACCAATTTTATTTGGGGGTTTTGTTCACCAGGACACTGGGAGAAACTCCCTTCTTATTAGGTGTTCACCAGAAGGCAGACCACAATGAAACTGGAATGTGCTTTGACCTCCTTTTGGCATGTACACAAAGTGATAGTGTGGAGTTCTAACTCGGGTGAAGGGGTGAAGGGTAACATGGAACGCTGTCCACTCGGAACATGCTTTGACCTCATGAGTGCGTCCAAGCTGTGTGTGTTTAATGAGCAACAGCTTCCTTGGAGGTCTGCATTCATTTATATTTCGAGAAGCTAAAGCAACAAACTACAACAAGATGGAAAAGTAAAAGCCTAACGTCAGGCTGTAAACAAACATGAAAAAATAAAACTGTTAAGATTTTAGTGAATAGTTTATATTTATTAAAATTACAGCAAAGCCCCTTTATGATAAGGTGGTTGGAATTCATAAACTATAAAGGGGCACAATAGGCGGTTTCACTGCATGTGTTCTGCCAGCTCACTCCTTGTGCATTCCCATGCTAAAGAAAGACCGATTTGTGGGTCATCAGATTGCTGCCAACAGCGCTGAATAGTTCTGTTTCAAAACACAGACTCATGCATTTGTTGTGAGGTTCTTACGGGTGGTTTCAGAAAGCTGGGTTCATTGTCGTCAATGTCATCTAGGGCCACTTGCAGAAGCTGGGTAGTCTCATAGGGGACAGGGTGTCCCAGGTCATAGGCCAGGAGAATGAGCTGCAAAATAGTCAATGGTCAACATAAAGATGATAATAATAGTCCTTACATCTGATAGCCAAGATCTCTCTGAATCTGCACTCTGCGTCTAACTATATTGAATGCTCATCCTACAATAAGCATACTGGTAAGACATAGTATTATAAAAATAATAATCCTTGCACTCGATAATAATAATCCTTGCATTTGATACAGTGCCACATCACGTCTTCTAGACGTCTCAAAGCACTTCACAGAATATACTGTAATGTGAATTGACTGTATATTTTGTGGGCAAAAATATAGTGCCTTATCACATTGTCAAGATGTCTCAAAGCCCTTAACAACAAATTTCATTTATATAGCGCCCTTCACGCAGGTTGCATTCTGGAGCGCTTAACAGGTTCTATAGCACATTAATGCCATTTTGTAATTATTTTCCTTTCTATTATATACTCCAATTCCAACTTACATTATAAACAGGCTGCTTTTCCCTGTCCAGCCTGATCGTGGTGTTGATGATTCCACTGAGAGAATCAATGTTAAAATATTCCCAGTCTTTGTTGACTCCAGTTTTCAAAAAGCTATAGCGGACGGCTCCGTTTAAGCCTTCATCACTGTCCACTGCGAGCACTTCATACACCCTGAAACCTGGATCCCTTTCCTAGAAAAAAAAAGGATCTTAACTGTAACAATGGTTCAAGCTCCTAGAATGCTCCTGTCACAAAATAATTCCAAAACAGATATAGGCAAGGAACGTCCAAAATCACAGAGGCTATGGGACTTCTTGTGTTGATGGAAACTATGAAAATACTAGAGCATCTGAGTATTAGAGATACCAGAGATGAGGGTCATAGGAAAGGGTTTAAAAATTTATAGTGTTTCACAGGAACAAAGAAAGGCACGAATGGATCTAACAGAAGTCTAAAAGATTTTTTGAAAATAGTGAAAGATTATTGCTGGTAAATTAATATCTGTGGAGCATAAGGCCATGATTGTCACTGAGGAGTTAAGGGGGAGCTTTGAAGAAGCATTGGAGCATGGAGAGTTTAGTAAGATTGAGGTTGAGACTGGAACAACATTTAAAAAAGAATTGAATACACATTTAAAGTGGAACAATATAAAAGGGAATGGGAAGCAGCATGGAATTGGGATTCGAGGGGTTAGTTCCAGTGGAGGAGATGGCACACACACAATTTCATGGGCTGAATTATTTAAGTCCTGAGTAATAATTTAGATCTAGATTTACCCTATTAAAGTAGCATTTCAGAGTATGCAGAATTTGTTGTTGTTGAATCAGTTTTGCCTTTGAAACCTCTCTTTTTTAATAGTTTTTAAAAGAACTTGCAGAAAACTGGCATTAAAAAAGAAACAGCAGCAAAGAGAAATAAAGACTTAGCTCATTTGAAGTTTATTACCTCCATGATGTGCAATATAGTGCCATTGGGAGGCCTGACAAACACAGGGCGATTATCATTAACATCAATCACATCAACTTTCAGCAGAGTTGTGCCCCAGAGGGGCGGCCTTCCATTATCAGTGGCCACAACTGTCAAATTAAACATCTCGTGGGACTGCAGGAGCCGACTGGTTGTGATCAGCCCTGTGTCTCCGTCCATTCTAAAGGCGTCTGAAAGGAAGAAAATAAATTAATTTGAAAAGAAAATCGTTGTTTTTTTTGTGTTCATCCAAGGTGGTGGATGCCAGTACCAGGACAAAGTGGTATTTTGTTCCATTTCTCAAGCCAGCCAATAATAGAGCCAACTTTGTTTGATTTATTCTCAATAAAGTTCTTTTGTAGCACTTATTTTTTAGTTATAAAGGACAAGTGCGCAACTAAAAATGATGCCCTTCTGTGCAGAAACCTTTTTCTGTTACCAGGGGAACTGATACCAAGGTGGCAATGTGAAATCATTGGTGAGATTCAATTCCATTCAATTCATTTTCAGAACAGACTGTATGCGTGAGATGAAGACACCTTCAAGTTGGCAGGTCTCCCCATTGTGCTTAAGAGCTAGAGTTTCTCATCTGGCTGAGATCTTGACCAGATGATAAGGGCTCCACAAGAACAAGGAAGGGGTGAGAGGGAAATGGAACAAACCATCCCAGACTCTCTTCCAAATTTTTGATAACCTGCCAGACAGCAGCCTGCAGAGGTTCAGGAGCTGGGCTTTGTTCATTTGATGATACTGTGGCGAGGGAAACACGAAGGGTCAATTGCTTTTTATGAAGTTAACAGAAAGGGGAAAACATATCTTGAGTGAACATTTTATCCTTAAAAGGAAGTGTACAGCTTTTACCTGCTCCAGGCCCTTCAACGCTGAACTGAAGTACTGCGTTTTCTCCCTCGTCCAGATCTCTAGCAGTCATCGTTATGACAGACGCACCTCCAGGTTCATTCTCATACACACTGGTGCTAAACTCGCGCTTAGAGAATTGCGGTCGGTAGTCATTGACATCTAGGACAGTTACCAGGACCTACAGCAGCAAATAACAACATAACGGATCAAGTCAATAATTCTGTGCATCTCAGAACAAGATTCTCTCTTCTTAAAGTATCCGCTTTCATTTTCTTTTCTTTGTCTTCTACCACCACAAGTTTGATTTATATATATGTTTCGTTCATATCATTCAACTTTCCACCCAAAGAATAGAGATAAGGTTGTTTTTCAATGGTTCACTGATTCATATTATAACATTATAAAGAGGATACTAAATGTTCCTCAATGAATTACAAGACAATCCAGCTAAAGACTGAGGGTGTGTCATAAACCAGGAGAGTAAAGGTCAACCACTGGAGTACATCATGATCGTAAACATGGTTTCTTTTCTTTGCTGTGTGCTTTTAGCTGTTGTAGTGAAAAAGAATATAGTGTATGAAGGGGGCCATTTATATTCACAATGGTTATAAAAGCACTGCCAATCAATATAACAATAATAATAATCCTTGCATTTTATACAGTGCTTTTAATGTCTTCTAGATGTCTCAAAGCGTTTCACAGAATGTAAAGTGAATTGACTGTATATTTGTGGGCGAAACGTGGCAGCCAATTATGTACAGCCATGTCCCATAAAGTGCCCAATTTATTTTGAGGGATTATTATCAGGCGTGTGGAGTAAGGAAACTTGCCCAAGGTTTCGCTCTGCCAGGAATCGAACCGAGGTCTCTCGCTTGCAAAGCGAGTATTCTAACCACTGAGCTACAGGACTCCACAATATGTTGTGTGACCTCAAAGAACATGGGTTTTGTAATGTATTGGCATCTTATTTTTGACAGTAATTGGAAGAAACATTCACTCTCAAGCAAGCATGTACTCTGGAAAGAACTGAAAGCAATGGATTGTTAACAGTTATATTACCTGCACAGAGTTTTCTCTCCGTTTACTGGGATTACCCTCTGGGTTGTCTTTAGCAACAGCAGTTAGTGTATAGTGATCTTTCTTCTCCCGATCCAGTGCAGAAAGAATGTAAATGTCCCCCTTGATTTAATAAAGAGCATTTACCGAAACTGTTATTTCTGCTCACATTCAATTTAATAAGAACCCCTCAAATCCCAATTATGCAGTTTGAAAGAAGCCTACTCTTTATAGTGTACAGTTTAGACACATTTAATTGTCATATATTTGTTGTATTAATAATTGTCTTTTAAAAGGTGCTCATGTCATTGAAATATACTGTTGATTTTCCAAATATTTTACGTTGAATTAAAGTATTTAGTAGTTAATGTTCAAATAAATATATATTTTTTAAAAACAGGCAACAGGTGATGGGTTTCCTTAAAAACTACCACAGAGTCCGTGGATGACTGACTAAATTTACTCAACAACCTCTCTGCAGTGCAAATGAGAGAGGTGCAAGTAGAGTAAAAGTAGTTCTGTCATTCCAAGTTACTATCCTTCCCACACTTCCTGGGAGTTCGCATTGGCAGAACCCTTGGAACAGGTCAGTTCAATGTTCACTTGGCTGAAGAATTATCTACTGTTCTAAAGAGGGCCAGGAAATTCAAACTGAATTATACTACTGACTAAACAGCTGGAGCTGAGAGTGTCACCGGTTATTGGCAATGCCTGTGTAAAAGTCTCCAGCCCACCTCTTGGGCCTGAAAGTACATAACATAACAAGGCTAATCCTAATGTGGAGACCAAAGGGTTGAAAATAATTAATTATTTTCAATGAGTGGTTTAATTTAACAAACAAAATAGCCTTATTTCACTCTGTTGCCAAGAGAATCGGAAACAGTTTAACTGAAACCCTTTAAAGATGAACTTTACTTGCATTCGTGCTTATGTGCTTCTAAAACTTACCGTTGTGGGATTTATTCCAAACCTTCCCTCTCCATCCACAAGGCTGTATTCAATCAATGCAAAACTGCCGTAATCTGCATCAGTAGCACTAACTTGGATAATCACTGTTCCTAAGGAGACATCTTCAAACACAGGCTTCTGTATATAATCATGATAAAACTTGTTTAGAAAACATACCTGCCATTAAAATACCTCTGGCTTCCTACAGTTGATACACATTATACAATATTATAACAATTTTTGCCTTATCACTTCATCGAGAGGTCTCAAAGCTTTTAACTGAATTTGAATGTAAAGTACAGTGTATTTTGTATGTATTTTGTAGGCAAAAACAGGTTTTGTTGGTTTTAGCTGGTTAGACTCCAGCAGTAACCCAACGCTCACTCTGGAGTTCCCAAGCCTTGACTCTTACCAACCTGCACCTAATACTTTCCGGAATTAAGTAAGCAGGATGCATCCCTCCAGGAAGAGAGTGTGCATTCCATTCCAACAATCTATCTCTGGAATTTCCATGTGTGCGTGGGATGCATGGAATTCTCAGTTTGGTTTGAAGCATCGGGGATGGGTTTCCTCATGTGTCAGATACTTGACTGACTACCCCCCCAAAATTAAGAAGCTGTGGAATTCTAATCCAGTTTTATTCAGATGATTGCCATTAGCAAATTATTCCAGGCAGAGGCTGTATATCAGAATCCAAGCAGCGATTACCAAGGATTGAGCTATTCTGTCCATCCACAAATCATCCATTCATGATTTACAATAAAGCCAATTAACCACATAGTGACCTGGTAGGAGGACTGCACAAAGACAGGGTTGTTATCATTGATGTCCACAATCTGTAAGTTGACAGGAACCTGCACGGATCGAGGTGGCATTCCATGATCCACAGCTCGAACTGTGAAATTCAGCCAGTGGACCTCTTCATAATCCACTGTCCTGTTTGCAACTATTTTCCCTGTGGGGAGAGGAGGGAGAGAAGGGAAAATGCTTTCAAAGTTAATTACTCAAGTTTACAGTTACTTTGCCAGATCAAGCTCTGCTTCGCTACTGATTAGCTGAACAACAAACGTGGCTGTGATCCGATTGTGTCTTTGTTGGTACCACCCACTGCATATCCTCTGTAGGGGGAAAGACTAGCAGTCTTAAATAATAATACACCCCACATTTGATATAGTAACTTACACATTTGCAAAGCCTAATTATCATGTTTTTTTTGGACAGAAAAGCTGCTTGACAGAATTACATCATTGTGTTGTGGATTTCCAAACACAATATGTTGCCCGAACACTGACAGGTCTTAACATGAATTTCATTGATCACATCACTGTGCTCAACATCAACATGATGAAATAACCAGTTCTTGTACTTTTCTCCCTTCCAAATAAACATTTCCAAATAAATCTTTGCCCAGCAGAACACACTGGCTCTGGAGGTGAAAGGACGATGCTGTGAAGGCAGCATAAAATCTGATATTTATATATTTATAATTACCCACCACATACCTGCTGCAGGATCCTCGAGTCGGATGTAACCCCCAGTTGGAAGGTTTAGCAGCTCGTAGATGATGCGCCCATTGAGCCCCCTGTCAGAATCTACTGCTGTTACAGAGATGAGTGTTGTCCCAGCCGTTGCCCCTTCTAGTATTCGTTCGGTGAAAGCTTTCACCCCAAATGGTCTGAACCGGGGAGCATTATCATTGACATCCTGAACATTCACTGTGAGCTTAGCTAAAACATCACAAAGAAAGAGTTAGATGGTTGATTTTTAAAAAAAAGGGGGCTACTGTATCAAACCCCTTAATTTTCTTCCATCCAATCTCATCCTTCCAGAACACCCACCCTGCTCTCCCCCATCATATCATCAAGCTGCTTTTTAAATGAATCCAGTGTCTTCTAAATATGGACAAGAAGGCAGACTAATCCCCTGCTCCCACACCAATGCTGTTGTTTATGTTAATTAGCTTGTCAGGTTATGCCCAACAAAAGATTCAGTCGTCAACCTTTCTTGCCTTGCTTCAAACAGCTGAGATTGAGAAGTCAGAGACACAGGGGAGTCAAACTAGCATCTCTGGTATTGTGCAATGCCAGGTGCAATGCAATCCAATACTGCACTGTAATCCATTTGCTTCACTCAATCGATTGTAATTTTTAAAATTATTTTAAAAGCTACATGGAATCAGAAAAATGTAGCATGCATGTCCTCATGTTGTCTTGGCTGTGACTTGCGAGCCTTAGGGAAAAGGGATTGGGAAAAGGCCATCCTGTTATTGATTTGTGTACTGTACGGGTGGCAAAGTGAAAAGCAACAAAGTAAAATGAGGGAAAAGTCAATTTGAATTAAATACTTTCTATTAAATTGGTGCAATTAATGATGAGATTACTTCACATGGTTGATATTTTTACATTAAGACTATTTTGAAATTCTGCTGTGAAAAAAAGGTTTAAGATTTAAATAAGTGAATATTTCACTAAATTGAAATGTTTGGTAATGATCATAACCTCTAGCCTAAATCCACAATTCCTCCAAATATCTGTGATGTATACCAAGCTAAATAGTTGGGATACAGATGTAATTTACATTCATTAGATTCACAAATTGAATATACACACAAATGTTGATTTGAAGAAAGGCCCCACTTTAGATTAAGCTCTGACTAATGGCTGTTTCATTAGTTGAGACCATTAACAATAATGAGCTGAGCCCATTCACTTTGCTACAGGGTTGGGAAATTGGAGGGAAAATCATTGTGGATCATTCTTGTGTATCCCTTGTGGGATCTCACCACAAAATAAATAAACTTACATCTAATCAGTTCTAGATTAATATAAGAACTGCACAATCATGCTGTATTAACTGTTAAGCAAAAAAAAGCCCACCTTTTAAAGTGAGCGTGAAAAGCTTACCATTGGGAACACTGACAGAATGATCAATCACATCACTAGCATTGTCGTGCACCGAGATAGTTATTTCATAAGTAGAGACCATCTCCCGGTTCAAAGAGCTTCTTACAAACACAGCTCCTGGACAAAAGCAAAACAATAGCAGAAGGTCCACAGTATGGTGTTTACTATTATTGAATGGGGCAAACAATGCAAAATACCAGCTTGTGTCCAGCATCCCACAGGCTGGTTTGCTATATGACATAGGTCATACCCCAGTGTGGAACAATATCATAGTTAGTTATACCATTCATAGATTCTGTAGCCCAGAATGTTCCCAGGTCAGGGAGACCACAACAATGAGGGGAGCAAAATAATAGGAAACAGCTGATCTATTGGTGAACACACAATAGCACAAGAAAACACACTCCATGGTTTCAGATAATCTGAAACCGAGGCTTCAATTTAAAGGCTGCAAATGACAAGTTACAGTAGTATCAGTTCTTATCCTTGTTCTGCAGTGTTGGTGAAGCTGATCCATAAAGTTAACAAATGGTTTCTCCTGTACTGATACACATGGATGAGAAGCACTAATGCTTTGAGCTGGATTATATCATTGATTAGCTCTTTATCACGATAAAGACTTATTTCTCACTTTCCCTACTTGACTACCAGACAGAAACATAATTGGGGGTATACAATGCTTTGGTAAAGATAATTGGGAATACTCCAAATGTTAAACTACCAGATTTACCCACAATAGAACTACAGATCCTTTTCCTTACTAGATTACCAGAGGATACTTGTAGTTGGGTAGGGAGAATGGTAGCATGCATGTTGTATCGCTTTTATCGTAACTGAAAGGTAATAAAAGGGGTAGTGGGGTGAAATGCGCTTGTACTCAAATGGGCGAAATGGAGGTGGACCATTCTAGGTTAAAATCCTTTGTCAGTTTAGCTAAATTGGTAGAACTTAGCCTCTTGGTCATATGGTTGCTGGTTCAGGCTGTGCATTAGGATTTGAAGTCATGGTTTACATTGACACTGTAATGAAGAACCTGGGGAATGCCTAAGGTACCGTCCTTTAGATAATATGTAAAACATAGGTCCCACCTGCCTGTTCTGGTGGATGTTTAAAGCTCCATCTAATTTGAAGAAAAGAAGTTGATATTATTTGGTGTCACAACCAACATTCCTTCCTCATTCAAATACTCTCTGAAGCAAACAAAGCAAAACACCAGCTTGTGTTCAGCATCTTATAGGCTAGTTTGGTATTTGACAAAGATCATACCTCTTTCCTCACAGCACTATGCTCTCAATCCAAATCCCCAAATTATCCTTTCATACTCTTTCCAGAGCTGTATTTAATGCTGCAAGATAGACCCCTGCATTTGAATGTTATTTCCTTGCCCTGAATCTATTTGCTTCAATTTTACACCATAAACTTTACTGCCTTACATGGTGGGGAGATTTTTAATGCATGATTAGCTATTGTGCCTATCTTTCATCTGCTATGCTTTCTGTGAGCTCAGTAACCTTTCGATGCAATTACAATTAATAGTTTTAGCACACATATGGATTATCTTACATTTATTTAACAACACAAAATGTCAAAGGCAAATCTAGGCACCAAGGCTCAGTAAACTCATTAAAATTATTTCCAGCTACTCGGCATGGCTTGTCTTGTCACCCACTCCACCTACACGTTACCATCAGCTTGAACATTCTGCTTAAAATCCTTATCAAGTCCAGTAATGACCATTAATAATGATATCAGATCTCTGGGATAGAGCCCCTTGGGTCTACATCAATCATTGTTTCCCAATTTAAATCACCTGCTTAAAAATTACCCTTTTGCTGTCAAATATGCTGTCTATCTAACATGCAATTCCACTCATGATTTCTCTGAACCTTTGCTTTTGTTGCATCTTTACAAGGTAGTAATCTAATCTAGGGGTTCAGGTGTTGCTATAAAGCTTTAGGGTGAAACTAGAGTGGTATATAACCTTTTTGCTTTGTTCCTGAGATTAGATTACACCTTGAAATCACTGAAAGGTAATTTGAAAAAATAACATGCAGTAACATGCTTGTTTTTATTTAGTTATTAGGTTACTGCTTCTGCTGACAGTGGCTGTTGGCACTGAACTCCAGTCCAGGTCTTTGACATGTGCTGATTTTTATGCTAACAGATTAACGATTGTAACCTCATCAATCCATAGTAAGCAGGGCAAGTTTCACCTCAAGCTTTCTTGTTCCAATTCTGTGACTGAGCACAATTGGCAATCTCTGTGTGATAAGATAACTGATTTACTGTGGGATGCAAATAGTTTGGAAAGAGGTAGGAACACACAGGCACCCCAGCGGCACAGCTTGATGGAGAACCGGAGACTGCTGCACCAGAATTGCAGGGTGTCCTCCTTGTAGCCTTGCTTGAGTCCAAATGACAATTAGTGCTGAATTATGGATAATTCCTGCTTATGGAGTCATACTAAATAAAGGCCTTTATTGTACTTTTATCTAATTGAACAGGATGTAATGTTAATTGAAAATAACCGCTGCTCTAGCTAGGTCTGTTCAAAACCACATAGTTACAGGACCACAAGCATCTTACCTGCTACCATTTATATTGTTTTCCTCTTTATTAGCACAAGTCTAACACAGTGATACTTAAATCAAAAGAAAAATGTCTTGGACATTCTTTACAATTTGTTTGTTGTGCCTGGTTTGAGCTTTACCTGTTTCAAAATTGATTCCAAATGCCCTTTGCTGGTCTTGTATTACTGCATCAGTGTCGTCCTTAGCAACAAGCTCAATGATGTAATATTCCAGTCGGGGTCGGAGGTCCTGATCAATAGCTGTAACATTTGCTATGATGGTACCAATTGCAGCTGATTCACTGACACTAACAGTCTGGATAGGGTTTATAAAGTCAGGTCTGTAGTCGTTGACATCATCAATTATAATATTCACGGTGGCACTTGCTGACAATGATGGGATCCCACGGTCCATCGCTATAACAATAAGTGTATATGACTCCCTTTCCTCTCGGTCTACTGTTACTCCATTGGCCACTTTGATAACTCCAGTGAGGAGGTCAATGATAAACTTATCTTGGGCTCCTCCCTCTATACGGTAGTTCAGTTGTTGGTTGGAACCAATATCTGCATCTGTCGCTTTTACCTGGACGACACTAAAACCTACAACACAAAAGTACAGCAATGCATCTGATTTCTCAGACTAGAAAGTGTTAAAAGGTTCTGTCAGAATCTTTACATTAAATAGTTTTAATTAACATTAATTAAAAAGAGAATGCAATTCTGCGTTTCTGCTAAGATTCCCTATTTTCTTCCAATTTTCAGTCAAGGTATTTTGGAAGTATAGAAATATTTAGTGGCAGAACGTTGCAGGACATTGGAGTCCAAACACACAGCGCCAGGACGTATTGGGATGTGGGTTTGTGCCAGTACTCTACACACTGAATTACTGCCCCCAGCCATGCTGTCATAAGGAGATTCTGCCACTGAACCACAAGGAGGGAAAATCTGTGTCAAAACCTGAGCCTCACTTCATTGTCTCCTAGACACACTGCAGATATAGAAACAGATCACCTGCCCAGTCTTTTGGCCAAAAACAATGCACCCCAGAGAGCCAAGAGGCAAGAGACAAGAGAGAAAATGTGTTTTTTTGCCCTTCTGACTTGTGAAGGGATAAAATTCAATGGGTGTCAGCAGCTCTCTTGCAACTATCAAAATGATACTTCTGGATGACAATTGTGCCCACTGCTTCAATGCCCACTACTTATGCTGAGATCAGAACAGGAATCAAACCTGGAACTTTCCTGGTAAGAAAAGCTCAGAACTTCACTGTTTGGTGCATTTGGTGCAAAAAATGACTTTTTAACTGCTGTTTTAGAGATGTTCAATGTCAAGGTTCTAGTCGGAGAGATGGTACCTTGGGTGCTGTGGTCTGTCACGTCAATGTTGCTGAGAGCTCTGTCGGTGATTATGGCGTCTCACCGTTCACATCAGGGAGCAATGTAAAATGAACTAGAACAGAAAGCAAAGGGGAGGCAGGAGTGCAAGGAAAGATAAATGGGAGGTGGCAGGGTATGAAAAAAGGGACCTGAAAGAACCTGTGTAAGAATCTATACCCAATTTATTCCTGAATAAATTCATTCAGCTACTCACCTAAACCTTTCTCACACAGTATCCAAATTTGGACAAATGTATGACTGTTTACGCTTCAATTCACAATGCTCTTTCTCTAACTTAGTAACAAACAATAATGTTGCTCAGCACTTAGTGACTATGGGGAAATTTATAACATGCTGCTGTTAGATTTGGTCACCAGCCCAAAATGGAGAAAAAGGTTTGATGCTGCCTGATAGGTATTGAACACCCTATAATAACCTATTGTACCTGATGGGCTGTTCTCTGGAAGACTGACTGTCAGCGTGGGAGGACTAAATACCGGTATGTTGTCATTTTCATCTAAAACTGTTATAACAAGTCTAGCTGCACTCTTCAACTGGCCGACATCTTCTGCTATCAATGTGAACACCAGCCGTGCACTGGTCAATGCTTCCCGGTCGATGATCTTTCCTGGTCGCACAGAAACCGTACCTGGAACAAAATTTCAAAGACAAACGTTAACTCATTTGTTTGCCATATATTGATTTAATTCTAAATGGGAAAACATGTAGACAGGAGTAGTCTATAGTAGGATAATAACAAATAAAAATGTCAAAATTAAAAATATGTATGCTTAATTTTCAGACTTCTATACTCTTCTACTTTTTTTATATAAAAAAAACTTGCAATTCAGGTCTCTCCTCCACCAAACCAGTTTCCCGATGAAGACTCAACCCTATGTAATTGTTCTTTTTTTGAAAGAAGTAATGTTGGTTAGACTTGCTCTTTTGTATTAGTCTGGAGATTTGAAAGCCATTGAGTGAAAATATTCAGTCACCTAAAAACATTTAAAAATCACTGGACTGTTATATGCCTGTTATATATATATGTTATATGTTATATACCTGACATATTAGCCTTGCTGTTTATGGAAATTTGTACACAAAGATTAGGAACTACTGTATTTACAGCAAGAGTGATTGGCTTCACAAGAAGGAAGAGTGAAAATGAGAAAAAAACTTTATTTTGTTCTTGCTTTTACTTAGTACCAAAATGTCATTGCAAAACTGACATCTTGCGCAGAATCCTTTGGGTCTATTATTGCAAAATAGATAATAGATTACACCATCACTGATGTCTTTTCTTAAATAAGCCACAACATCCTGCATTGAGCTAACACTTCTTCCTCATTAAGACAGTCACGATTCTTACATCTTCACAGCAGTTGTGGATCAATGCGAGCAAGTCATGGAGCAATATTACATCTTAAGGAACCTGTGCAATAATTTCAGATGAAGGCTTTTTGGCTTTAATTTGTACAAGCAGGAGACAAGGCCACAATCAACATTATGCTCACTCTAAAAATGCTGTTACACTTTCACACATATTCGTTTCCACTTAAGATTCCCCAATTAAAGATACTAGAGAAAATCTTCTGGTTTCTGACAGTTAAGAAGATTGAGGCTGGAGATTGATAGCTGCTTTTCTGTTATTGCTGTCAAAACCTCTATGTTTTGTTTGCTGAAAAACTGGCCAGGATGAGATTAGCACATTCAAAGTCATTCACATCTCCCTCACTATCTCTTCAATTGCTTTGGTTGAGTTAAAGATCTCAATGGTGTGCGGCAAGAATGAAAATCAAACACATGAACATGCCTCCTATTGTTCGAGAGTAAGACATTGATATATCCTGTAGCTCAGTGGTTAGAGCACTCGCTTTGCAAGCGAGAGACATGAGTTCAATTCCAGGCACAGGGCGAAACCTTGGGCAAGTTTCCTTACTCCACACGCCTAATAATAATCCCTCCAAAACCAAAATAATAATAAATTGGTCATTTTCAATCTACGACTGTTTGTGGGACACTGCTGTGCGCAATTGGCTGCCGCGTTCGCCCATAAATATACAGTCAATTCACAGTGACTGTGAAGCGCTTTGGGACGTCCTCCCGACGTGAAAAGCGCTATATCAAATGCAAGGGTTATTATATCATTAGAATCCATAACCAACCTGGATTCATGAATTAGCAGTAATCTGTGACACCCCATAAACTAACATTACTTAAATTGGCTCTTGAAGTCATTTTTGTTGAAGCCAAGTGCTCCCTGGATAAGAATAAATATATTTCTGTCAATAAAAATAACCACTCAAAATAGCTAATGAGTGGATAAAATACTGAGCGTATTTAATCTGGTCAACAAAGAAAATGAGCAAGTAAATATGGCTGATTTGTTATGGCGTCCTGTCAAAGGGGAACAACTTCTACTTGCGCAGATGAAAAAAAATCTAAATTTCTATTTCCCCAGCAGAAGGCTCCAGTCAATGGGCATCACAATGGGCAGTACTGTCATTTGGAATATTTTACTGAAAGCAAAGGGGAAATCTTAAAGAGCCAAAGGATAATTTACATGTGGACCTTGATGTTTAGACACTTATGGGTGTATGCAAAATGTGGTGAGTGTTTACATACATTCTTCCGAAAAGTCTTTTTTCAAAAGAAAAAGAATTGCAAAATTTCCCATAACATAGCTGTTAACATTCAGTTGTTTCAACATATCCTACCGACTACAGAATCTCCAGGCATATCAAAATGACCTTCCCACCCAAGTTCCTTTTCACCATTCATGATCAATCAAAAACATCCAGCAGCAAGGCTAACTGCACAAAAATAAAACATGAAAATAATAAAAAAAATGCACCAGTAAAGTAAAAAAAAAACCCACCACTAAGCCATGAATTCCCAACAAAATCCAGGTGATCCACAGGGCAGCCTGCAGATATCTCCTTCATGACACTAGCAACATCCATTTCCCCTCAAACACCACATGTAGAAAAAGTGTTGGTCTGAATGACACTGAATAATGACCTGATAAGCACAATACTAAATCTTTATATTAAGTATGCTGCAAACCTTTGGGGGATCAGTATTTTAGACAATCCCTCCCAAATCACAATGGACATAGATATGTCTATAAACGTTAGCACTAAATCATAATATTGGTTTGGATGAAGATGGCCCTTTGGCCCATGTGATCTTATCTTCAAGAATACCCACCTAACCTTCCTCCCAGTGCCCAGGCCTCACTCATAACATAACATAAAGGAGAGACTCACCGCTTGTTCTGTCGATGGTGAAGAAATCAGTCCTGTTACCCAGCAATTGGTAGCTCACCACACCATTTGGGCCTTCGTCCCTATCGTGAGCCATAATCGGTCCATTCACCAAGGTAATTTGTGTACCTAACAATAAGACAATCACGTTTTAAAATCCATGACTGTTTATTAACATCACTGTCGTCTGCAAAATTGTCTTTTTGTAAAGATAAAGGACTGTTTGGCAAAATAGACTTTGTGTTACGGGGGTGGAAATCATGTAGATGGAATGACAACCCAGGTAGTGCACAAACACAAAAGTTAAAAATAGATTTTTTCTAAAACTGTAATTAAAAGTGTTTTATTCAAGGAAAATGACAAGACTGTTTGAAAAACCTCTTTATTATTTACAATCATCCGCTTACCTGCTCGAGAATTTTCAAGAATTTCAGCTTGATATGTGTTTTGAGTAAATATGGGCCTGTTGTCATTTTCATCTGAGATGGAGATAATCAAAAAATCGGAGTCCTAGCAAAGAGAGGTAATGTTCAGAACGACACCACAAACACAATACAGATGATTCATATAGATTTGCTATTTCACGAATGGCTTATGTATTCTGTTTACTTTACCATTTTTCTTCTGTTATGCTACAAATTCTCTTTTGACACCTCAGCTGTCAGCCTGGTTTAGGAGATTGTGTTTCTGTGTCAGAATCAGAAGGTTATAGCCTTCTGGAGCTTGAAGCAAGATCCACTTTGGGCCTTTACACTCATACTTTTCCTTTACAGCCTGATACAGTACTAGGATGCTTTAAAACAGTTTTGTTTTGTCCTGAGCATCACTTCCCACAGATAAATTGGTTATTCCTTTATGCTAAATTGGCTACAATTACAGGTGAAGTATGTTGAGATGTTTTGCCATAATGAGAGCTGTATCGAAGCAAATATTCTTATTGTTATTGATGTGAGATTCTTTTCAAAGTTTTGTTTTACTTCTTTCTCCTTTTTCCTGATCCAATCCATCACAATCCTGTAGCTCAGTGGTTAGAGCACTCGCTTCACAATCGAGAGACCTGTGTTCAATTCCTGGCAGTGCGAAACCTTGGGCAAGTTTCCTCACTACACGCCTGATAATAATCACTCAAGAAAAATAAAACAATAATAATTTGGTCACTCAATCCACGACTGTTTGTGGAACACTGCTGTGCACAATTGGCTGCTGCGTTTCACCCATAAAGATGCAGTCAATTCACTTTACAGCATATTCTGTGAAACGTTTTGAGACGTCTCGAAGACGTGAAAAGCGCTATATCAAATGCAAGGATTATTATTATTTATTATTAATCTGCTCCCCAGTCCCCTGCAAATGCTGCTATAAAATCACCAATGAGAAAGTGCACAAGAACAGCCTGTGGTAGTAGCATGTCCATCCTTGGATCACTAAGTTTGTGGGTTCAAGTCTCATATTGGGACTTTGAGCTCATGTCTAGGCAAACAATCTGTTGTAGTGTTGGCCCAGTGGACTTGTGGGTGTGAGCTAACTTTATATTATTTTAAGTTGCTACACCTTGGTATTTGAAAATATAATTGGTAGCCAAATATGTTCCAATGTTCTTAAAATTTATTTTTTGAAAACTTTCAAGGACATAGAAACAGGAGGAGGATATTTAACCCACTGGAGCTTTCTGACAGTTTCTAAGCTCTAGGTAAATCTTTTAACCTCCAATTTGACTCATCTCTCAGCTCCTGTGCCCAACAAACAGTGTCAAGCACTTTGAGACAGCCTCTCCATGGGAAAGCCTCTATAAATGTAAATTGTATTCTACATATCCTTAATTCCCAAGTAACATTCATCTCCTTTTTAAAAATTCCACTTGATTCTTCTTGTACGGCTCCTAGCATTTAGGCTTTTAACGTAGAAATAGTAAATATTGTGTTGTCATTTGCCAAGCTTCATGTCATGGTGCATATAGGATGGGTAAGTAGAAAAAAAGCCCTTGAATAGTACAAAATATACTTAGAAAAACATCCAACGGAGGTAGCAGTTTAATTCTATTTATATTTGCAGGATTCAAATATTTATGTTTTTTGTTCAATGTCCTGTTGTGTGGGAAATTTATATTAGCAGTCAGTGATGAAACCATAGGAGTTGATCTGAAAGTAGACTTGAACCTGTGTATAATAAGTCATAATTATAATAATCCTTGCATTTGATATAGCGCCTTATCACGTCTTTGAGATGTCTCAAAGCGCTTCACAGAATATGCTGTAAGGTGAATTGACTGTATACTTTGGGGACGAAACATGGCAGCCAATTGTGCACAGCAGTGTCTCACAAACAATTTGGATTCAGTGACCAAATTATTATTATTATTTTTTTGAAGTTTCTGCTAGCATAGTTTAAAACATATCACATATATGTACCCTGGCGTTGGAACAGTAACCGTTGATTTCAAGATTGTAATGCACATTTGGCTTCAGATGTAGGATTAAAAAAAATCGTGTGAACTTGACATTGTGGTTTAAAGAGGTCATCTCAACTTCTCGATTAAGATACTGAATTGTCATTGACAAACAACCATCATTAGATCAGGACACATATATATCGGACAATAATTTTAGTGAATGTGAGTGTGTGCAAAATACGATGCTCTTATTTGCATCTTTGTTACGACATCTAATGTAAACGGGTTTGGCTTCTGATACAATGGTAAGGCCCGCTGTATAGATCTGTAATGATAATGCATTCGCTTAAGAGTTTCAGGTAATTACTCTCCGAGCGTGTCTTGGGTTCTCTGGGTTGTCCTTCACAGTGATCGTGAGCCTATATTCTTCTGTCCGCTCCCTGTCCAATGGTCTATTAACATAGACGCTACCGCTCTGCAGAGCAAATCACAGGAGAATGTCACACAAACAGCTTTTTAATTACAACAAATCTAGATACACAATTCTAGCAGAAGTTCTTCTTCCCAACACCTAGCCACAAACTATCTCTCCTTCCTCTTCCCAGCGACATTGGAAAAAAATGAAAATATTGAGAGTCATGAAAAACAAAATCATTTTTTAAAAAATTAGAAGATTGAATGGTTGAGGAAATGCACGAAAGGAAATATCAGAAGGGTTTCCACTGAACTTCTTCTATTGTGGGACTTCTCATAAGCAGCATACCTGAGACCAAGAACCCTGCAGAGTTGAGTACTAAATCTCCAGTACATTAAATCTACTATATTTTATGTATTTCTTCTATTTTCTGAACTAAAGCTTCTTAGGCAAGTAAAGTGGGACTTTGTAAGCTTGTGTTGACAACTAGCTCGACTATTGTTCTATATTTTGTTCAGTTGTGCTTTTACCCTTTCTATTTAAATTTTGCAATTACATATCATGATCTCGTTCAATTTTGACAGTGTTTTCATGCCTTAAGTAATACTGCTGAAGAACGATGATCCATGTGTATGAACAAAATATGCAAAATACAAATGAGGAAGAACACTAGTTATTGTTCACCCTGATATGAAATTTAAGGCTTAGTAACCCAAATTAGAAGTTTCTTCACCCCCAATCTTACTAAGAAGTTGGTAGAACTGCTTAAACATTTTCAAAATTGAAAGAGATCATGATATGTTATTGCAAATTAATACAAGCATTCTTTGGAATAAAAGCAAATAGAAAAAGAACAAGCAAGAGTATTAAGCTTGCAATGGAATTAATGGGATGCTTCTTAAAAATAAAAATAAATAACTTAACCGTTTCATTGATAAAGAAGACATTCTCTGCATTTCCAGCTGTGACACTGAATGTCAGCAGAGCATTCCGGCCGCTGTCTGCATCTGTTGCCAGCACTCTAGCGATGGACGTGGACACAGTTGTATTTTCACTGACGATGCAGTTCAACGGGAGGTTCTGAAGCACTGGATCATTATCGTTTATATCTAGTACTCGCACTCCAACAAGTACCTGAACACAGAACAATTGATAAGTCGATTAGAATAAATACCAGTGAAAAATTCATTTATCTAAAAAAAAACTAAGTTTAACTGAAGTTTTAACCTGCAGCAAAAATCTTCACATTGATCAACACATTTCACCTGCAAATTGTTTTTGTGTTGCACGATAATTTAAGGTATTGATTTATGTGTCCTCATCAGCAACAAACCTGTCAACATTCGAGAACAACTTTCCAGCTAACAGAATTATAAAGATCCAGAACATATGCGGTAATAATTCAACCAAATGGCTCCAATGATAAGCTACTAGCCTAAATATTTCATCAGCAAATATAACCCGTTTCAGTTACAGCTTTCATCTTAGCTTTAGACATTTGTAAATTTGCAGTGTTTTTCTTATGTGGTGCACTAAAGTGCACTAAATGAACGATGTAAGATAACAAAGATGGTAGTGATATACAATCTGAGTTTTATGAGACAAAGTACTATAAATCATAAATTATACTGGACTCTAAAAATCCCTTAAAACTTGGCTTTACTGGCCACCAATACATCTGTTTTGGGCAGGACCGTAGATTGAGGATTGACCAGGAACCCGGGGAACAATGGGGGGAACTCTATAACCAGTAACTTAATGTGGCAGCTGCCATCAGCCTAATGATGATAGTTTGGATGGTTCTGTCCTAGCCTTTGCAATGCAAAGTAGTAATTTACAGGATCATTACTTATTAAGATGAATAATAAGTGGGCTGACCTTAACAAATCACTGAACTTCTTCTTTTGCAGCCATCTTCCCTTTGCTTCCTTTACTTCCCCCTTTCTTGGTTCTCTTTGCTCTGGAGGGTTTAGTCGACGTGCTGATAAGCACTTGACAGATTTTGATTGGGACTGTGGAAGCATGAAAGGGTGTGTGGATTCTACTTCTGCCACTGGAGATATTGCAGCTGCCTGGGTAAAGCAATGACTTGAGCATAGAGCCTGGACTTCAACTCTACTTTAGTAAAATAAAGCATCATTATACCCCAAGGAGTAGATCCTAACAAACTAACAGAATAATTGTATAGCGTATCAGAAATTGTGACTGAAGGACAGTGACAGTGTGTCTACATTGATTAGGGATACCTGAGAAAGGCCAATTGAAGAGTACAGTTGCACAGATCAATTAAGGATAAACTAGAGTCAATTAATGATTACTGTTCGAACTTGTGATTCAGTGTTAAATGAAAGTGAATGAAGTGTAGGCTTAAATGTGATACTGAGAGTATTAATGGAGTAAGAACTGACCGTACTGCTCAGTGATGGTGTTCCTCTGTCTTTGCCCATAATAGTTATGTTATAAAATGAAAGAGTCTCTCGATCCAACTCAGCATCTCTTTTCACACGAAGCTCCCCATCCACTGGAGAAATGATAAACTCATCTGTACCGGAAAACAAATTACGCAAGTAATCTGGTTTTATTTAAGCAGATATTATCTCTAGAACATGCAAACATTACAAATACATAGTCACTTTACAGGAAAAGCCACTTCAAAGTAAAATGCAAGGATTATTATTCAATAATATTCCCAACTTTGTGTTTGTTATCTAACAGGCGATCATCTATGACTGGACAGGACTGTGGAGTCCTGTAGCTCAGTGGTTAGAGCACTCGCTTTGCAAGCGAGAGACCTGAGTTCAATTCCAGGCAGGGCGAAACCTTGGGCAAGTTTCCTTACTCCACACGCCTAATAATAATCCTTCCAAAAACAAAAACAATAATAAATTGGTCATTTTCAATCTACGACTGTTTGTGGGACATTGCTGTGCGCAATTGGCTGCCGCGTTCGCCCACAAATATACAGTCAATTCACTTTACAGTGTATTCTGTGAAGCGCTTTGGGACGTCCTCCCGACGTGAAAAGCGCTATATCAAATGCAAGGATTATTATTATTATTATTATTATTATATAACTTCTGCTATTTTGTAACCTTGCTCATGCTACAGTTATGCCAGAATCAGGCTGCATTAGTCCCCAAACCTCAATCAGAGGTAAACTCGTCACTAAACCTCTGAGGAATGCAAATTGCATTATTATGGCTCTGCAATACACGTAAACCTTTGACGATCATTGAATCATAATACAGCGACACACCATGAGACAATGAAAAGTTTGTTTAGAATGTGCTCAGTATGTGATAGTTTGGCTTTGTAGTCTTTCATTAACAAGTGAAAATAAGTCTTACTGTGGGCTCAGGAGATCAGCATTCACAGTTAGAACTACAAAGTCTACTTTTAATTAAAACAATTAATAATTTAGAAGATAAATTTCATAATTTATTCATGGTCTCAGAAGGGTTTCTGAAAGAAAATTCCACATAATGATACATAATAAAGATAAAATGTCCTCCAGCAATTTTTCCTTCATTTGAATTTATTTTCAAATTTTCCCACTGTTTCGCTTAAGAGTTTCTTTACATTTCCAGTTACTTCTTACAACTCCCCTCCCCCACCACACAGACACACACACACATGCACACACAAAGAAAGGAGCCGTGGAGTTTCAAATAATGGATAATTGTTAAATTTTAAAAAGTTTCAGTCCATAAAACATTTGATCTCTATTTAAAAATATTCCCATTTCTGTCTTCCATATGACAACAGCACCAGGCGTTGTAAAATGATGTGGGCTAAAGTTAGTCAATTAGCGCCAAAGAATGATTCTTCCTGCAGCACAGGGCTGTTTTCATCCTCCCGACGTGAAAGGCGCTATACAAATGTAATCTTGTTATTGTTGTATTAGGTTTGATTAAACTTTGCTCGGGTCAGGATTAACTAGTATCCATTTATGCTGCTGAGTTCATTTCACATTCACGAGAATGTTTCTTTGTTGGATACAATTCAGTGATTCTTTCAGCAACATTTTAAAACGTAACAGTGATAGTGATAATGAGCAGCCATCATGACAGCAAGCCTGTGGTGACGCTACTCATTTCAATGTCACATAAAATTATTTTGCTCGAGTAGAATATTTTTAAAAAAATCTATCTTTCTTCTAGAGATGAATAGACCCTGTTGTTCACTGTTTTTCTTCTTGTGAAAGCTTGAGGAAGGTAACTGGACTTCAGTGTCCTTAAGTTGTATACTTGCTTCTCTCATACTTACTGAGAGGATCCCCTGCTATGACACTGTATTCCACTTGCCCATTTGGGCCTGCATCTTTATCTGCTGCGATGAATGTCCACACCCTTGGACCTGGTTGGCCCTCAGTGATGTCAAATGGGCCTTCATATGAACGAGCAAAGGTTGGCGTCACGTCGTTGATATCATTCACATTGACAATCACCTATAATAGAAAAAGAAAGGTTCACAATTTAACCCTCATATGAAAGGTATAGATCAAGAGTTCTAACATTCAAAAGCTAGGGTAGATGGAAACACAAGTCTTTTTTTTAAAAAAATCACTGGGTTCATTGAATTCTATCTCTACACAGAGATGGAGTAAAGATGATCTTTCTCCAACGTTGGTTAATGACTCACATTTCCCTCTCAGATGATCCTGGAATAATAGTTCAGTAGAAACTAAATCAAAACAGAGTTTGCTATGTTCAGGCTTGGTCAGTTTGTCTTATTCTCCCTCTACCACACCTCCCACTGTCACATGAAAAAGCTTTTTGAATGGAAATCTGATACAAGGTTGTTTATACTTTGTCATGTCAATTATGAAATGGCAAATCTTATTCAGAGAGGCAGTAAGGATACCTGGTAGGACAGATAATATACTGTATCATATTGGTGATCTAAAGGCTTCCCCTGAGACTGAGTTAGGCACATAATTGAAGCAATAATGAAAAGATCAATACTACATCTAATCTGCACCATAATGATTGATGTGGTTAATGGTTCAAATGTGGTTAATAGCTCACCTCAGGAGAGCAATATTTTCTACAGAGAGCAAACATTTCATTTGCAGCTTTCAAAGCACTGTATTTTGCTGAATACAAAGTGATCTCAATTAATAAGGCCACAGTCAGTAGCCTATACTGAGTCAGAAGGTATAAGGTCAAGACCCACTTCAAAAGTTTGAGCTCATAGTCTCACTTTCTGGTCAGACGGATGTTAAAGATCCCATGGCGTTATTTAAAAAGGGAGAATTTCTCCTTGAGTCCTGGTGAATGATCCTCCAATAAAATTAACCATTCATTTCAAGGGTATTCTGTGTGACATTGCTTTGCACAAAACATTGCTGTGTTTGCCTATACATAAAGTGCTTCAAATGTAAGGTTTATTAGTAAGATTAAGATCAGCCAGGAAGGCCAGAGGAAAGAAAATGTCAAGAATGTCTTAAAGGGTTACGGTTTGGTTTGGGAACAACAAAAATATTTTCAGATGATCTCAGTTAACTCTGAGCAGATTCTCTTGCAAGTCTTACAGAATGCTGATTTTTTGCAATCCGCTTCCTTTATGGTGAAAGACTCACTGTGGTTGTGGATGTGAGGCGTCGCTCTCGATCTGCGCACTGGTCTATGGCTGCGACAATCAGAGTGTAGCGTCCGTGGCTTATCTCGTAGTCCAATTCTTTTATTGCCTTGATCAGGCCCTAGAAAGGAAACAAAATAACTGCTTGCATGAGCATAGGTGTTTAACCCTCTTTTTTTTTCTGATTCAACCATCACTTAAAGGTCACTTAACCATGACTTACATGCAACTTCTAGCAGGAGCTGAACAGTGATCTTGGACATTGAGAGGTCAATTTCAGTTCAGAAGCAAGAGTGGTCAATGTGAGCTTCCATGGTAACTGTCTTGCTCAGCAGCAGGGGACAAGTAAGAGCATCATGGATGGAGCTCATGATTTAACTTTGCCTCTCTCCCCAGTCATGCCCCCCAGCCTTTACTTAGCAATACAACTGAGCTGCAACCTAGCAAAGATCACCAGAGTATGGATTCACAAGGATCATGAGCACAGTGATATCACCTGCACGTGCGGGGGTCATTGACGAGTGAGATCCAGCTTTATTAAGAATCTTATTTTCTAAACAGTGAGAAAGCTGCAATTCTGAGCTGCGCAATGCACAGATCAGCAAACACAAGCAGATCTGTTTGTTACATTCATACATAGGGAGCTGAATTGCTGAAGATAGAACACATTATCGTGGAGTTTTGTGTATTGGTGATGTAGACTTCTTTCAGACAAGTCAATTCTCTTTACAGTATATTCTGTGAAGCACTTTGAGACATCTCAAAGATGTGATAAAGTGCTATATCAAAGGCAAGGATTATTATTATTTATAACACAAGTCAAATCTACAACCAACACCTTCTCCATTGCAAGTTGAATTGTAATTGTATTCATTAATACTCACTGTGGTGTTGTGAATAACAAATGTGTTACCAATATTCCCTTCCAAAATGCTGTAGCTAATGGTCCCATTTAGGCCTTCATCTTGATCTGTTGCATTCACCGTTATATTGAATGAATATAAGGTTAATGGCCCTTCGTCCAAAGTGATTTCATATAGCTGTTGCCGAAATACAGGGTAGTTGTCATTCTCATCCAAAATGGTTATAAAAACCATGGTTGTTACCTGGAATAAGGGCAAGATGTTACAGGTTAAGCTTTAAGAGTACATTAACAGTTTTGCCTTATGTGTGGTGGGGGAAGAGGAGAAGGATCACCATCTTACTTATCAATGCAATAGTAGTATGCAGGTCTGTAGTCTAAGAGTCTGTGTATTGTATAGGTTGTGCATCAGTTTAAGAATACCTGGATTGTTTAACATTGGCTCTAAATCTTGGGGGGGAAAACAGTTTTAAAAAAAAGTCTAGGTTGCAGATGGATACGTTGCAAGTTTCATGATTTGAGCCAACTTTGAGAAGGTGATTAACTCCATTCTACACCATGCTGTTAGCACAACAAAGCAGAATATTCTAGCAGCAGAATTTTTTTTATCAATCAAAAAATGAAGCCAAGAATATGTGTGTGTGTTTGTATAGAAACAAGTGAGTAGCTATAATTACTCTGATGACTGGGAAGGAGTGTCCCATGTATGTGTTATTCGACACACACCTGGAACACTGCTGACAGGTTTCCGGTATTGGAGGAGCTCTTTCCAAAGGAAATTGTCCACTAGTTAAATCTTTACAACAATTGAATTGTGAATGGGAGAACAGCAGACCTTGTATTCATTATAGTTTCAGACCAGCTGTTTCTAACAGTGAAGCTGATGCTGATTGCCACCAGAAAGAGATAGTTTTCAGGAAATTCTGGTTTGACTTTGTTTGGTGGAGAAGCCATTCAAATGTACTTTAGAATGTGGAGCAGAGCAGGATTTCTGGTTACTACTTCTTCCCTAATAGTGCATATAATACTCTTACTTCCGTTCAGGTGTCAGCCTCAGTTGGTAGCACTCTTGATTCTGAGCCAGAAAGTTGCGAGTGCAGACCACATGTTGGGACTTTGAACTCGGTCTAGGCTGGAGGAATGCTGCATTGCTGGAGACGCCACTCTTTAGATGAGATGTTAACCAAGATCCTGTGTGCCTGTTCAGATGGATGTCCTGGTCAACATTCACCCCAGATAAACTTAATTCACTTCATGGTTGTTTGTGGGATATTGCTGTGTTAAATTAGCTGACAAATTCACCTACAAAGTCGATGCATTTTAAATCCTGTGTAGTACTGGGACATCAATGTCAATCTTTCATTTTAGTCTTGTGGCTGAAGCTCAATTGCTGTCTCTGAAGTAGACTGGTCAACAGTTACAAAATGACAATTCTAGGAGCATGAGAACTGATGTCTAGCTTCCTAACTAATTGAAGGATTCAACAATCTTAAATTGGCCATGAGATAAAAATCAAAATTCTTCACATCGCAGAGAATGCAGCATGGCTGACTTTTGCTAGGGATTTTGATCGGAAATGAATGCTACACAAACAACTGAGCTTAAGAGGTATTGTTGATGTATAGATCTAAGGAAATGTATAAGGTCAGAAAATGTCTAAAATGGTAACTGTTTATATATAAAAACACAACCTTGTGTACTGGGAAAAAATAAGGCAGATCTTAAGGCATCAATGACTGTTTGGATGTTACAGTGTATGCAATATTGTAAAACTAGACACTTTTGAAAGTAAACACTGGAGTGCCAGAACCTAAGGTGAGCATATTTCTGTGTGACCAGGTGTGAGTCAGTCTAAACTGGAACAATTTACATGGACCTTTTCATATAGGATAAATAACTTGAAGCACATTACAGAATTAAAAGCACTGAGGAAAGGGGAATGGAAGGAAAATTTAAGAGTGCTGGCCAAAGGCATTGTTTTAGGAGATAGGATATTAAAAGGGATTTGTAAGCAGGAAGGAAAAATAGGGTTAATCTAAACCATTGATTACACCATCAAAAGCGAAATATGTTTTGAGTTTTACTGTATACATTTAGAATAATAATAATAATCCTTGCATTTAATATAGCAAAGACTATTGCCAAAAAGGAACTTTTAATTACCCAAACTCAGAATACTTATGAAAAAATTCCTTTAAGAAATACCACAAATTTGTTTCTAATAATAATAAATAATAATAATAATCCTTGCATTTAATATAGCGCTTTTCACGTCGGGAGGACGTTCCAAAGCGCTTCACAGAACACACTCTAAAGTGAATTGACTGTATATTTGTGGGCGAACGCAGCAGCCAATTGCGCACAGCAATATCCCACGAACAGTCGTAGATTGAAAATGACCAATTTATTATTGTTTTTGTTTTTGGAGGGATTATTATTAGGCGTGTGGAGTAAGGAAACTTGCCCAAGGTTTCGCCCTGCCTGGAATTGAACTCAGGTCTCTCGCTTGCAAAGCGAGTGCTCTAACCACTGAGGTACAGGACTCCAAATGCAGTGCATAGTAGTATAATTCTCCTCAACGCATTACACAGTTCTGTATACACTGTACAGAGGTTAAAAGCATTGCGTATTTTTCCACTGGAGGAAAAGCCAGGAGCAGAACATCTGTCTACGGTGATTGGGAAGGGAGGAGAAATAAACTTGGGTCTTCTATTGCCTGAGAAGCCATTACATTTGCTAAACTAGCTCATGGCAGTCACTGAGACCAGGACCAATTAAAATCAGTAAATACTTTTGGCCCGCCTCTCAGCGTCTTACAGTTTTGAGCCTCTTTCTGACAAATAACACAGTTTTGCAGAGCCCCGAGGCTGTGTCAAGGCTCACACAGGAAATATCTGTTTATTCGGTTTCATGCAAAAAATAGTTAGCATATGAAGGAAGGATAAGTCTGAGAAGAAAACCAAATGGATAGTCAAAGGAAGATAAAACCACACCTCCTAATCTGGAGTGTCATCTTGCTTTTGAACACACTTAGAAAAGGTAAGATTGTTGCTAGAACAACAGAATTATGTAACTTAAAAAGGTTACATTTAAGCTTGAGATTGAAACATAACTGCAGTTTCACCCAGTGGCAGTCTTGAAAGTGCTGTTTGAAATGTTACTGAGAGCATGTCAGAAGGAACA
Source organism: Callorhinchus milii (assembly GCF_018977255.1). NCBI lineage: Eukaryota > Metazoa > Chordata > Chondrichthyes > Chimaeriformes > Callorhinchidae > Callorhinchus > Callorhinchus milii. Next base: position 14,949,196 of record NW_024704748.1, on the reverse strand, counting down.
ATTTGTCATTTTATGAATTGCTAAACTAAAGCTGCTTTTAATGCATTTTCAGTGCTGTGGTTACTGGACAAAATAGGCAAGAGGTACGTGCAGTTGTTGCTTGAGTTGGGAGATAAACACGCATGCTTTTCAGTGACCAAAATAATGTGCACAAGTCCTTAAAACAGAAAATATAAATCAATTGCAGGAACTGTCATTTATGCTATACTCTACACCTAGCTTAGACATGCACAGAAGCATTTCTCTAATTTATGTAGTATTTTGATGAAATTTATGATTCAAGGATACAATAATAATGTGGTCAGTAGTGACCTTCATTTTAATACAAGGTACAAGTGTACTTCAAAGATGAGAATAATTTACTGTTTAGTGTTCAATACGTTTCTTCAAGCAGCTCTACATACTGGAATTAATTAAATGTTTAAAACTGCACAATTCAGTTGGATGATTTGCTTTTTTGATGCTGATCACAGAATGCAGAAAATGGTTTGTAACCCCTCCCCCCAAACAATGATTTACAGTTGTGCTTGTTCTGAAACTGGCTTCAAAGACAAAACTTTCAATGATAAACAAAACAATTTACAAAATTAATTTGCTTCAGGCAACTTTTCACTTCAGAGAAAATGAGCTTAAATCAGTTGTTTTAATTGACATTCAATTTTAGTTTCTGTGATGATGTAGATGGGTGAATTTAATTGGAATTGACATTTTAATATATGCAAAAGAAACTGCTTAAAGTATATTAACTTTTCACAAGAAATTTCCATCTTCTGGTTGCTTGAAAGAACTACATGTTTTATTTTGTCGTAAAAGCCCAGCAACTTTCATGTATGATGCAGAACACCAAGACACGACTTGACTATGCATGTAGCACTTTCATCAGCAACTTGGTCAGGGCAATTTGGAACTGGAAATAAAAATCTGACTTTTAGATCTAATTTTTTACAGCTAGAAACAGTATAAACTGTATGATTTCTTTTCTCTCCCCCCAAATGTTCTGTGGCTTGAAACACTGCAAAAGGGCCATTCTATATAATTTTCTGTATTGTCATATTTCTGTTCAGTCACATAATTTATGGAAATCAAATTTAATGCCATTTGTTTCTGTTATGTGGAGGCTTGGAAACAGGATATGCAACATTTTCCACTTCAATAAATGACAGTATTGTCATTATAGCAAAGTTGTTTACTCATGATTCAAGCAACAGCTGTCTCATTGAACTTTTAATTTTGCAGACCCTCATCCGTCCCTGAAGCTTTTCTAAACAGCTGTTTAAAATTATTTTGCAGTTATAGCCTTTTTTAAAAAAAACCTTCCTTTCATAACTAATTCTTTTGAGATGCTCCCATTCAGAGGGCGTCTACTGTCTCAGATATTGTCCTATTCTTTGTAGTTGATACACCTCTTAATTACACTCAATGAGGAACCTGAGATTTATGGTTAACGCCTGGTTTTATTGTGTATATTCTTGTACAGTGATAGAACAGGTCTAACTAGTTAAATGGCCTAGTCCTCTAATGTGCAACCCAATGGCACAAAGGAAAGATATGGATTCCAGGAAAAGTAATTAACATGAAATTTACCTCTCTTAAATCCATTCTAGTCTGCATAATTCCGTGGATAAGATGTAGGTATTAAATGCTGTCTATGAAATGCTATGGTACTTTTACAGTTGTTCTCTGTAGAAAGTCATGGAAGGAAGACTTTAACAAATAAATTAAAACACTGAATCAGATGCCTGTAGGTTTGAGACTCATGGGTTCGGGGGAAAGAAAGCATTGATTAGTGTACCTCAACAGGATATGAAATGTAAATACAAAACTGCTATTTATGCAATGATGCTCTAATATGAATGATGTAATGCACACTTCCCCAAACCATTCGGATGAGTAGAAGTGTATGTGTTTATTTTTATTGGACCAATGTTCAGCAAAGGTGATTAGAGTCGTGAATGATGGTCTAATTCTGGATACTGTTAATGGATTCTGAGTCGCCCAAATAGACTTCTGATAACTTTAGTGTTAACTCACCTGATGGAAATCTTCTCTGATGCATCAGAGAATTGTATTGTGATTATTTATGAACTATTAAAAATAAACTAATCAGCCAAATGAGGTGCGAAATGAATGATGTCTTACAAACTAAGTCTTGCAATATAGTAGGTTTACACTAGTGATGAGAAATTCTATGGCCAATTAAGTTTAATGTTTTTTTAAAAAAAATTGAGCTCTTTAAATACATGACACTATACAGCTAAGCTGGCATCTGTAGTACCTATAGTAAAATAAGTAAGGAGAAATCTGCCATCTTCAATGCTCTCTCTATTCAGTATAACTGACAGCAAAAAAAAAGCAGGCAAAATGATGATCAGAGGCAGCTTGTATTAGGATAACTACTTCAAATCAATGTATGGCTATCAAAACAAGGTTAGGCAGTAATGAGATTTATATCATTAGTCTGCTATTAGGATTAATAAATATACCTCTTTGCATTAACATTTAAATACTTGATGAGGTGAATTTGGTATGAAGTACATTGCTTTAAGTTTTTATATATGCCAATCATACTTTTTCGAAAATTGCCTTGAGAGAGTTCAGCGAAATAGCAAAAAAAATCTAAAGGAATTTTACGGTATATTGAAATCAGTTCATTGTTCAGTACAATTGAAGAACTGTACAACCTTGTTTACCTCCTCCCCAAAAAAGCCAAACCAATGCTAGATTAACTTACTAGTAATAAAATTAGTTCAGGAATAGTTTGTACATTTCCACTGTCAACATAATGAGGGGCTATGGTTTCACTAATTTATCCTCTTTATAATGGCACACAACCACATCAAAACATATACCATGTTCTTCAACTGAACATTACAATGCAGTTGCCAAGTGACTCTGAAACAGCTTGGCCTCAACAGTTGATCTCTGTGTTGCATTCTCTCTGTCTGAATTACATTAGTTTTAATTTACAATATCAGCTGGATCTAGATTCTGTGAAGGTGGAGGGAATCTCATTGAAATGCAACCAATTGCTCATCTGAGGATGGCATCTCCAAGACTGCAGCACACCCAGCACTGCGTTGGGAGTGTCAGCTTAGATTGAGCAGGGGAAGTTATATAGTTACTGAGTTATATAGTTAGTGCTGCTTCCACTTTTAAAGCTCTCCAAGATGCTATGTAAAAGGCATTTGTTATATCCAGGTATCTTGTTGCAACATGGTCACTGAAGTCACTGCTAGGCAAGTGCAGTATGAAATAATGGTGTATTTGGAGTGCTTCAGATAGTATCACTATTACTGTACTATGAAGAGTTACTATCAGTGGGTATTTTCACATTTCTTTTTCTGCTGCTGGTGCAGATTTTTCACTTGCAAGTAAAAATGTAAATGTTCTGAGGGATGGAATAATAAGGAAGTACATTTCACAATAACCTTATTTCTGAGTGTTTAGAAAAAATCAGGAAATGTATTTTACAACATTGGGCTTACTCAACATCACATCATCACTGCTTAAGAAAAATCAACATTGAAAAATGGGCAGAATATTTAATAGTGATGGGGCCAATAAGATACCCAGCATTTTGTATCATCCCAACTCTCTAATTTAGTGCTACTACATTTAATAGAAGGAAATTTATTATCGCAAGCTGTTCAACTTCTTGTAAAGAACTAAACATTGTTGGCAAATTAAACCCAACAGAAATATGGAATAATTTTGCAGCACAAATGATTAATTAGCTAAAAACAAATTCACAACATCTTTGCTCAATTGTAAGCAGTTCTACTTCTGAGGCACTAAGCTTTGGAGAAAACCGCACCAGCCATATGGTGGGGTCAGAGTTTTTGTCATTTGGATGAAACCTGAGTCCTGTATAAATACCCTGTTCAAAAAGGAAGTTTTTCCCTGTGTCCTGACCACACATTTTCCAACTAAATTACTCATCCACTTCATGCTTACTTGTCATACCTTACTGCATGTAAGCAAGCGAGTCACTAAGCTTAATGAGCACTCATTGCTGCTTTTGTTTTTGACTCAACTGAATTGCAGTAAAGCACAAACTAGGTTTGCCCTCCTCTCCCATGAGAGAGCGATCACAATGAGTTAGAACCTCTCTGCACATTAGGCAACATCGCTTCCAATGCGTCCAGTGTAAAACACTCGAATAAAGCATGCCAGCGCTCAACAGTTAAATCCTATTCATCTGGAAGGGAAGTGTGTACTTTCACTGTAACATTTGAGTAAACTTCTCAAAAAGAGATTTCAATGAAAAAAGTATTTTCACAGAATTGGCTACAATGGAAAAATTCTACTTCTTTACATTCTTCCAGTGATCACTTTCTTAGTTTAACCACGCATTTTTTTAAATAGAGTAAGCCCTGAAAAATTCTTAAACTTTACCCTGGTTAAAGCGTTTCCTCAGACTATGCCACAATCATTGTTTAGCAAAGGTGGTGAGAGAAGAGACACAAATCATTTGCTTTCACACACGCATGACACGAGGATGCTCAGATGAGAACCATGACCCACCGCACACGCATGTAAACAAAGGACTGACCGGGACGCTTCTCACAGTGTCCTTTTAAAACAGGCGTAACTTGGTGCACAGATTGTGCTGCAAATAATGCAAATAATGGAGCATTGTAAGGAATTGGAAATGTAGTGGGTGTATGTGTGGGCGTGGAGGCTAAGACCTTGTCACTTTCTGTAACTGTAATTACCAATTTTGGAGATTCTTGGAAATTAAAACCAACAGTAAAGATCAGTCTTTCATACTTTTGAGTTTTAAAAAAAGTCCTGTACATTGTGAACCCGACTGGAAGTAAAATAATAACAGTAGCTCCCTTCTTGAAGTCCATTGATCCATAAACCCCAGCAAAACCACACACAGCTCAATGAAGTCTTAGTGTAGAGCTCAATTTTAATAAAGTTCATCAAGTTGAACGTACTGAAAGGATTGTATGAAGCTTACCCTCTTCAAATATTGTGGCTCTGTGCTCGAACACAAAGTTATTGAGAACAAGAAGATTCCATTTTACAGATGCAGACTTTTATAATGTATTTCCTGGAGTTTGATCTCCATTTACTGTTGGCATGCAGTTACTGTAAATGCTAGCATTGTAGACATTCCAAATGAAGGAATTGTTTGAACATCTGCTTACTGAAGGCTTTTCAATTTTTAAGATTGCACAATATTACAGGGTCACTGTAGTGCTATGTGGTTGAGAAACATCAGAATAAGCATTCATACAGAAGGAACATCTAATATTTACAACAGATTCCCAGAAATCGAGAGTTAAAGATTCAATAACTGCATGTTTCTCATGATTGTGGAGAAAGGCAAATCCGAGAAGCTGCAATGTTTGGGTAATCGTGGGTTGTGGAAAGAATGAAGAGTCTAGACCGACTCCAGCTTTCTTTCAAAGCACAACTCACTTCACAAGAAGAACCTTTTTTTTGTCTAGGTCTAGTGCAACAGGCATTTATGACAGGAATTGTATTAATTTCTCACCTCCACCCATTTCTAACACAAAAACTAAACAAACACATTGGGAGATTGTGAATACAAATGCATTTCTTTAAGTGGATCGATCCCAGGGTGGAGTTGCTCATTGCAGTAGACACTGTCATTATATTCCCCACATTAGAATTCTTCTGTAGCTGCATTTATACAGTACTCACATTTTATAATTTACTGCAGATCTTTAGCTCTGGCAGACTCATCTGCTTTCGATCAGTATCTGGAAGTAATGCGCAGAATGAGCATACGTATTGCTTTGGTGTCGAAGTCTATGCAACACTTTCAAATAAAATAATCAAGCTGTGAATTTCCATACCAGAATGTTCGCTACAGTAAGCCTCCACGTTATGAAAGATGTAAAAGCTAGTATATTGTAAAGAACATGGATTCATATTTGTAACATTACATTTTGTACAGAAATTCTGAACTATTTTGAGCCTTAGAGCACTAACTGACAAGCAGCTCCTCCATCAAACAGTTGTACTAAACCTACTACTCCTCTGGCTACCCAGTCTGCAATCTACATATGAGTCACACTCAGGATGTTTTGTGCACTGTAGTTTCATTAGCTAATTTAGTTCTGCTTAAGTCTGTCTGGTATAGAAATCTTCAAATTCATTTAAGTGTAGCTTTCAGCTGTTGGTCAAAGGGAACATGTTCTAATTAAACAATTATGGCAACAAGCTGAATTGCACCGGAACCAGAGAAGCAGTTTGAAGTGAAGGAGGACAGCATTGAGCAGTCTGCTGTTGTTTGTGAAGATCATGCAAGATCCGTTATCATCACTGTCTACTTTTGTTACCGTTTGAGGAAGTACTTCAATTTTCTTTCAAAATGTAAATAAGCCGGCACATTACAATGTGTCAGATATCTGGCTGACACCCAAAAATTGCATAAAAACAGAATACTGGAAAATTGCAGCTGGGCAAGCAGCATTTGAAAGAGAAAGCTGCGTAATGCAATATTTTGGGGTAGGATCCATGAAAACCAAGGTCCCACCCAAAATAATCTGTTAGAAGGTGATTAATCTTCTCTCTTTGTAATGTTGTCCCTCAAGGCCTGGAATCATTAACATTGTTAGGAAATGCATTTTAGATTTTCAGTAATTACAGTTTGTTTTGAATCTGAATATTTCAGGCTTCTCCTGATAGCTCACAAAATAACTCAACTGCACACAGCTTTGTCATACACCAATAACTGTCTGCCTTTAATGCCTAATTTTGGTGACAGTGGTGTCAGAGTATGTACATAAAGCAACAAATTGCACCTTCTGAGGGCAGTCTTGTGCATCTTGCTCAGTGCAGGAAACATCAGCTAAACCAAGGTGTGATTTCAGGTATTAAATGTTTGAAGTTTCAAAGAAAAACATTTCCAATTTGTTTAAGTTTTCAATTTTTTTTACCACTTTTCCACCTCTAGAAATTCATTGGCAATGGTGAAAATGACGCCTGCATTGCAATATGCAATCGACTGCTTAAATGAGATTTCATGATGGCTGATTTTATAATCTAAAATGGGCATGGCCTCGACATGTACTGTTCAAACAATGACAATAGGAATGGGATTTGAAGCTGGTGCACAGTATTGTATACGAGAGAAGAGCAATGCAGAGCCTCTTTTCAATTGAGTTCTGGAAATTAGGTATTAGTCAGCTGCAGAGTTTGGTTCACGCAGCTAAACTGAAGCACCATTTTTGAAAGTGAAATTGCTAGATGCTTAGTAAACTTATGAAGTACGCCAGTAATTTTGCAGCTATCAGAAACCTGAAGATTCCACATTTGGGCAAAAGGGCAGCTCAAATGTTCTCAGATTTTGCTGACCTCTCTAATTGAACCTTATAAATATTCAACAGAATCCAATCTTCCAGTGTTCCTTTCTCCTCTGTGTACTTTTACAACTGAACAGCATGAAAGGTGCTTTTGGGCTGCTGGTAACATCTTATTAGAAAATACAATTGGATGGTAGATGCTCTACTTCCTATTCACTATGTCCTGAGGCAGTTGTAGTGTCTTATGCTAAATAAGGAACTTATGAAGATTGATTGGCCTTTAATGTTAGATAATATTTTCCAAACCAGATTTTCAATAATGAATACTTTGCTAGGAAAAGAATATGGTTCTGGACATGTACATCTCTAAGGTTATGGAGATAGATATGCACTGATATAAGCAAATATGTGACATACAATGCTTTCTCTTCCTTTATCTATGCTGAATACGCATTCACTATTGGACTTGAATAATTACCAATTCATAGAATTATACAGCACAGAAGGAGACCATTCGGCCCATCATGTCTGTGCCGGCTCTTTGAAAAGAGATACCCAAATCAATCCCACTGCCCCGCTTTCTCTCCCCATTACCCTCAAACTTGTCCTCCCCAAATAATTATCTACTTCTCTCTTAAAAGTTGTTATTGAATCAGCTTCCACCACCCTTTCAGGCACACAGTTCTCTCTCAATTCAAACAGAAGTAAGGGAAGTTTGTGACCTGGATGTTATGCTTGGTTCCCTTTTGGGACAAACAATGGTTTGTGGAGGACTAGGCATGACAGAATTTGTGTTGTGTGGGGAGCGAAGAAAGTGCAGGATTTTAGTCCTTTTCTAGTTTAATTCTTTCTTGAATTCTTTCTTCTGTGTGAAATAAAATGGATCAGTAATCATCCAAGCCCAACAGCGAGTGTGCAGTCTGCATGCATAAAGGGAAGAGAGACTGAGTGACATTAATGTAATATAATGAAATGGAACAAAAATGTCAGTGTGTTCGAAATTACCAGAATCTGGCAAACCCAAGACCAGCTGTTTTCCTCCTGCTTGTACGTTTTTTTAAAAAATTCTGGCTGATGAACGTGAGTTTTATTTGACTGTAGTGATTAAAATAAAAACCTACAACACTAGATTGAAATTGCCAATTAAATGAAATGCTGGTTTGCAGCCTGACCATGTGGGTTGAGTTGGGGCTGATGGGAAGGTGATTGGAGCAAGAATTACCACTAGGTTTCATTGGAAATAAAGGTGAATTGCAGTCTGGCATCTGGGCTATTTAACATGGTCACTGTCCAGGGCAAATTAATTTTACATCTTAATGGGCACTGACTTCATGAGAAACACATTTTGCAGATGTTTTGGGTTTGTTTGGGAGCTGGAGTATTGTGCAACTTTAAATTCTAACCCCATTCTTAGAGAAATGAGCTATGAGCTATGATTAGCTAAGCTAGGGCTCTTCAGTTTTAATAGATGTCCCAGACAGACCATAAAAAAAGGGAATGAAAATAAAAACCCAGAACAATATTTTAGGATTTATCAAACAAAAAGAGCAGAATGAAATAGGTTTATAGTGGCAAAAGTCAACATCAGGACAGACACCAGGAGATATTTATTTACCCAGAGAGTGATTAATGACTAGAACAGGTTGCTGGGAAGGGTGGTTGAGTCCAGGATTGTGGACTCATTTAAATACTCTGCTGGGAAGACAGTAGGGTAGGTATTCTGCAAAAGATGAGATCAACTGGGCTGAAGGGTCATCTTCACCCAAATCCAATCTTGTGGAAAAAAAAAGTAAAATATTTAACCTCAGGCCCCTCCTCCATCTGCAAAGAAACAGATCACAAGCAAAACTGGTGAACTAGTAAATGTTAAAAATTGGTGGGAGGAAAGAGGGGGAAATATCATGGTGGTGGGAGTACCAGTGATTACCCAGTGTGGGAGGATCCCTCTAATCAGATTGCTGATCTGTCAACCTACGCAGGCAAGGAAATATCAATTGAAAGTATTATAGAAATATGGTTAGGCTTAGATATAGATCAGTATTTTGTAATGAGCACAACCTGTTCCATAACAGTAACTCTGTAGAAAAATCACACTCCTACATATGTTCATCTTTGCTTCAAATGCAGGTTTCTGCCCCAGATAATTAATTTTACTGGAAATAGTCTAATTATAACACCGAAAGAACATATTGCGAGAGAAGCTAACATCAAAACAATATTTAATAGGCAATAATGAAAAGTATGGAAAAGAGCAAGGAATTGGGCAATAAAATTCACTGCAACCACTGAAAGACAACCACACTGAAGCAAAGTGGAAAAGGTTAGGTTTGTAATTGTATAAGGTTTTTATGCTTATACACACTACCAACTGTTGCCTGAATCATCACCATTTCACAATATTTATTTTGAAAAAAAATTTGCAAACAAAGAGTGAAAAGTAGCAAAAGTCAAGTCTGGATTCCAGAATTCTGTATCATTAATGTTTGGATATTAATCAAGTATGATATTATGTATAATGCATTAGCCAATACATACTAAATTCTTTTTACAGTTTTACTTAATAAAAAACAATTTTCTGCATCAATGTGTGTCCTCCAAGCAAAAGGATACCAGTAGCAGGGAAAGAAATGTCTGCACAATTCCAACTGCAGAATAATATTTCCCTTTACAACCAGCCATTAACCCATCTCTGAGTGAGACAGTCATTTTAGTGTAACTATAACTAGCTTTATCTCATGTTTAGGTTTGAACTCTGGTCTTGAGATGAAAGGACAGTGATATCCAAATGTAATTTGTAAACTCTATGGGAGAAAAGTCATATGATACATTTTGCAGAGTAAATTAATAGCATCTCCTCCCCCTTAGTTATATTTTTGCCTTTTCTCTTTAAGCCTCCCTATGCATTCCATCATATCTCAGTCAGCAAGCGGGCACATTACCTGCACATTCTGGACAAAGCCACTTTGAGCATTAGGATATCTCATAAGAATAGACTGGGAAAGGCTGGAATCTCAGCGCATGGTAAGCCATAAACCCATGCTCTGCTTATTCTGTGATGCATAGCGTTGGGAGCACGGACAAGGCACCAGTATTCTCAGCAGCCAGTCATTATTTGTGATACAATTACTTTTTGTCACTTTTCTAATGACATTTTTCCATCCTACAGATCAGGCAACTGCACTGAAGGTATCCGCAGGACACACCATCAACACTTGCCCTGAAGGGCAGAATATCACCCTGAAATGCAGCCTCTCAGGACACCTAATGTACAAGCATGACATGTTGGCCAATGTTTGGTATTTCAACCACATCAAAAATAAAGCGTGCACAGACAGGTTGCACATCCGTAACATTTCAAGCAAACCTCAGTCTCATACTGAGAACAAGGGCCAAGGGGTCTACATGGGATCAGATCACAGAGGTGTATTTTGGGTCACTATTACTAACTTGTCGTCAGCTGATGAAGGTGTTTACTGCTGCATGGTACATGAATTTCACAAATCACATGATAAACACCATCTTGCCAACCACAGGTCTGTGCATAGTATGAGCGAGATAAAGATCCTTCATGGTATGTATCTTGAGAACGTGATTTTTGTCAAATTAATTAAATTTATATTATTACTAATTATTATTGTAATAGTGATAATAATTAATAATAATCCTTACATTTGATATAGCCCTTATAACAATGTCAAGACACACTTTCACACTGCTGTTAGGGTTGATTATGCGCGGATTGATTTGAAAATGATCATTCCTTGTGATAGTTGTGTGGGGCAATGACAAAAGTTTTAGTAACTGATGTTACACTTAGTGGACAGAATCAGTGAATCATCTTTCTGAGAAACTCATTTGTACCTGGGCAGATTAATATGGGGATTTACATGGAAACCCATAAGTCTCAGAGTGAGGAGAGCCTGCTGACAGGATTCAGGTGGGTCAATGTAAATTAAGCCACCAACAACTATTTGAAGATATAGATAACACTTGCTTTGCTGTGTGGCTAACAAGTAAATATTATGGGATTTCTCCCTTTCTCCACCCATTGCCATTCTGTCTTTACAAAATACAATACAAAATTACATTTGTATAGCGCCTTTCACATCGGGATGGCTCCCCAAATAGCTTTCTTTCCTACTTGACCAACTTGCAATGCTCTCTAAAAGTAGCGACCTTTCCTTTACATTACTGCAGGGAAAAAAATATTTTATGAGCAATCATTATAAGATAGACCTCATTGTACCTCTATTTTCTCCCCATCAAATTCTGCAATAATAATAATAATCCTTGCATTTGAATTAGCGCTTTTCACGTCGGGAGGACGTCCCAAAGCGCTTCACAGAACACACTGTAAAGTGAATTGACTGTATATTTATGGGCGAACGTGGCAGCCAATTGCGCACAGCAATGTCCCACAAACAGTTGTAGATTGAAAATGACCAATTTATTATAGTTTTTGGTTTTGGAGAGATTATTATTAGGCGTGTGGAGTAAGGAAACTTGCCCAAGGTTTCGCCCTGCCTGGAATTGAACTCAGGTCTCTCACTTGCAAAGCGAGTGCTCTAACCACTGAGCTACAGGACTCCACGCAAGCATCACTATCAAAGCAAAACGGGAGAATTTTTGCAGAAACCTTTGCCCCAAAGAATAGTGCCCTGCACGCAGGGTAGCGTCTCAGAGCACTTAACAGTAGTGGAGTCTGACTCCCAGCTGTGGGGAGGGGGGAGGTGACTGTAAGCATGATCGAAGAGGAAGGTTTTCAGGCAGGACTTGAAAAAGGGGAGAGGGGGTGCAAGGCGGAGGGGTTGAGGGAGAGTGTTCCAGAGTAGTAGCTGAAAGCGCTACCTCCGATGGTGGGGCCGAGGGTGCAAGGGACGAAGCCGGTGCTAGTTGAGCGGAGGTGCTGGGAGGTGGATTGGGGAGTTAGGAGGTCGGAGAACTAGGGAGGTTCCAGAGAGTGAAGGGATTTGAATACTAGTGTGGGGATCTTGAAGTCGATCCGATCGGTGATGGGGAGCCAGTGGATCCTGGCCAGAACTGGTGAGATGTGTGTATGGAGTTTGGTCCGGGTAAATAAGTGGGCAGCAGAATTTTTAATGAGCTGGATCTTTTGAATAGTGGAGCTGGGGAAACTGGCGAGGAGTGCATTTGAGTATTGCAGGCAGAAGCTGATAAACGTATGCACAAGGGTTTCGGCTGCATTTGGAGTAAGGTACAATCAGAGGCGGGCAAGGTGGCGGAGGTGGAAGAAGGTGGGCCTGGTCAGAGACTGGATGTGGGGGAGGAAGGACATAGGCTCCTTATTGATGCAATTTTACTGGGGGGACAAACACATTCACTGGGACTGACTGTAAGACGTAGGAGAAGGAGTAGGCCATTCGGCCCCTTGAACCTTCCCCACCATTTAATAAAATCATGGCTGATCTTCTAACCTGATTCCATTTACCCGCCCTAACCCTTTATCCCTTAATCCCTCTATCCTTTAGAAATTTATCAACTTCAGTCTTGAATATGTTCAAGGACTGAGCATCCACAGCTTTCTGGGGTAGAGAATTCCATAAATTCACTATCCTCTGAATAAAGAAATGTTTCCTCAACTCAGTTCGAAAAGGCTGACCCTTAATCTTGAGATTATGACCCCTAGTTTTAGATTCTCCATCCAGGGGAAACAGTCTCACAGCATCTACCCTGTCAAGACCCTTAAGAATCTTATAGATTTCTATAAGATCACCTCTAATTCTTCTATATGCTAAAGAATATAGGCCTAGTTTACTCAACCTATCCTCATAGGTCAACCCCCTCATCCCAGGAACCAACCTAATGAAACTACGCTGTACCCCTTCTAAGGCGAATATGTCCTTTCTCAAATAAGGAGATCAAAACTGCACACAATATTCTACGTGCGGTCTCACCAAGGCCTTATACAACTGCAGCAAGACTTCCCTACTCTTGTACTCTAACCCTTTTGCAACTAACGCCAACATGGCATTAGCCTTCCTAGTTGCTTGCTGTACCTGCATACTAACATTTTGAGACTGGCGTACAAGGACACCCAAGTCCCTCTGAACACTAACACTAGTCCCCCTCTAGAAAATAATCCGCTTTTCTATTTTTACTACCTAGATGAATAACTTCACACTTCCCCACGTTATACACCATCTGCCACCTTCTTGCCCACTCACCTAGGCCTGTCTATGTCCCTTTGCATTCTTCGTGTGTCATCCTCACAGCTTACTCTCCCACCTATCTTCATATCGTCTGCGAATTTAGATATGTTAAGTTCTATTTCCTCATCTAAATCATTGATATTGATTATGTAAATAATTGAGGCCCAAGCATTGATCCTAAAACCCTAGGATGCAGGCCATCAGGTCCAGGGGAGTTATTGGTTTTTAATCCTATCAATTTCTCTAGTACTATTGGTTTACTGATGTTCATTTCTTTAAGTTCCTCACTAACATTAGCCTCCAGGTTCCCCTCTACTTTCGGTAAGTTTTCAGTGTCCTCTAATGTGAAGACAGAAGCAAAATATTTGTTTAATGACTCTGCCATTTCTTTATTCCTGTTGTAATTTCTCCGATCTCTGCCTGCAATGGACCCACATTCACTTTTGATAGTCTCTTCCTCTTTATGTACTTGTAAAAACTCTTACAATCTGTCTTTATGTTCCTAGCTAGTTTACCCTCATATTCCATTTTCTTCCTCTTAATCAGTTTCTTGGTTTTCCTTTGCTGTTCTATAAATCCCTCCCAATCCTCTGGTTGGGACTGGTTTGATTGTCTTCATGCAAAGGAAATGTTACTGTTTCTGAACACTGCTGTCAGTAAAATTCAATACATTAAAACATTTGAAATGTTAACCTGCCTAAACCCGATTCAATATGTTTTACAGGAAATAGGTCCCAACAAAATTGTGCTTCTTATGATTTTATCAGTGGAGTATCAGACGAAGAAGGTAAGAGTTCAGATCTCTAATTCTGTAATTCTATTTTTGGGCTAATTTCTGGGAATTTGCATGATGTTCACATTTCTTTGTTAATTTGAAAGGACATCAGAGAGGCCTGAATTTCAGGCTCTGCCAGAATTCTTCAACCAATAGAAATGCACAGATTAATACCTGTTTATTCAGTGTTAACAAAAGTGGGTTTATTTACAGATTGAATATCTTTGTGGGTGAGTAATATTCAATGTATGTCAAGTAATGTACTCTTGTTTTTTTAGTTACCACAGCGGTTGTATTGGCTACAGTGGGGTGCGTGATTGGCATCTTGTCTCTTCCTCTCATTCTGCTTCTCATTTACAAACAAAGACAGGGTGCAGCCATCAGGAGAAGTATGTGCAAATCAACACTTCCAAAACATGTCAAAACGTATGCGCTCAGTCTTGAGCAGCTAGCTTTTAAGAGTTAAATGCATTTTTAAACCATTTTCCTTTTGTTTTAATTAATGTTAACAAAATAACCTCAAATATTTGGCCATATGTGGAACATATTACTTGGTACTAGAATTCAATTGCATCAGATTAAAGTCAATATGTTAGGTGCAGTTAACCCGTGGAGTCCTGCAGCTCAGTGGTTAGAGCACTCGCCTTGCAAGCGAGACACCTGGGTTCAATTCCAGGCAGAGGGCAAAACCTTGGGCAAGTTTCCTTACTCCACACCCCTAATAATAATCCCTCCAAAACAAAAACAATAATAAATTGGTCATTTTCAATCAACGACTGTTTGTGGGACACTGCTGTGCGCAATTTGCTGCCGCGTTTCGCCCACAAATATACGGTCAATTCACCTTACAGTCTATTCTCTGAAGAACTTTGAGACGTTGAGAAGACGTGAAAAGCGCTATATCAAATGCAAGGATTATTATTATTTTATTATTATTTATATTCTCAAGACAAACTCCTTGAAACAAATCTCCTGCACTATTTTGTCCACACAACTTATCTGCATAATATGGTTAGAACTCTTGACAGGTACCCAAATGTAGTTACAGTTAACTGACTCACTTTCTTTAATGATCTAACAGCTACAAAAATAATCAAAACATATCTAACCATTCAGAGAAAATGTTCTTTGTGACATACAAAGTGATGTGGCTAATAACTGGGGCAATTTTATAAATCCAGTTATGGTTTCAGAGTTACTGGAGATAGTAGATCCTCATCCTCACCTACAAGGCCATTCACGGTCTTGCTCCCTCCTACCTCTCCGACCTACTATCCCCCTACCTACCTGCCCGTACCCTCCGTTCCTCTGGCTCCGGTCTGCTCCACATCCCCCGCCCCAACCGCCCTACCATCAGTGGCCGGGCCTTCAGCCTCTCAGCCCCTCGGCTCTGGAACTCTATCCCCCAGTGCCTTCGCCTTGCTTCCTCCCTTTCCTCCTTCAAGGCCGGTCTCAAGAACTTTCTCTTTGACCGTGCCTTCAGCTCCCCTCTCGACTCTCTACCCCCTCCTCGCTCCCTCCCCTCACCCTGACCATTTCCCCCCTGCTCGGGTCCTGACCCAACTGTACAGCGCCTTGGGACGTCCTCCCGACGTGAAAGGCGCTCTATAAATGGAATCTTGTTGTTGTTGTTGTAGATAGTGTTTGCAACTGAATTTAATTGGCATAATTTAATGGGTTATTCCCATGACATCAGCATTTGTTCCAAGTTTCGTCAATAAAATAGAAGATATAAGCCACACTTTTGTTAAACTACTGAATATGAAAATGTTACACTGCCAACGCTTCCTCCCTGCCCCTCCTCCCAGCATATCTGAAACAGTTGTACAATATTGCTGACACAATTAAACATCATCAAGCGCTACTGATAAAGAGATGCGCTTCATCCGTCTGTGGTATCAGACAGCTCACCAAACCCCAGGAAATGATTCACATTCTTATAATGATTTGAATAAAAGATCGATTCCTCACAATGGTCTCTTTTATTGCAGGAGCTCATGAGCTTGTAAGAATGGACAGGTAATTTTTTTTTATTGTGCTTTTCTTTAAAAAAAAATGTATTTTACGCTCATTTTTCTTCCCATCTCACACATGAAACGTGCCCGAACTTGGTTAGATTCTTGCTGCCAGGCCTCAAGATTGAAGCTGGGAATTGGTAGCTATAAAGGAAATCAGAATTTCTCTTCCTCTTTGCGAGAAACCTTAATTGGAGAATGGAAACGTAATGAATAATGAGTCAAAGGTTGAAACTCGCCTGGCACTCTGATTTCCACTATGTGTTGTTGCCTCAATGCCCATTTTTTCCTCTTCTGTCTACCCAAGGACACTTAAGACGCCTGTTGGCTTCACTTTTAGTTTTCAGTACTTCAGGATAGGAGCCTGTAATTCTACAATCAAACTGAGAAGGGAAGAGTTGCTCTGAACAGCAGGATTCAGAGCATTAGTGGAATGCTTGAAGGAGGTTATCATAATATTGCCACCTTCTTACCTCTGGTTTTGCTTAGGGAAGAAACAGACTGATCCTCCAGTCAACACAACAATCCCTTTCATCCCCTCCTTGCAATATTGAAACTAAGTATCTTTGTCCTCATTTAAAACGTCATGCTTAGGGAAATGTTTTAAATTTCTTTAATAGATATTAGACACTGAAAATTATTTTAAACCGTTGTCTTCTGCAACTTAGTATTCTACAGTTCCAGTTAGAAAGAGGAACATGGAAGAAAGATGAGGTGAACAAAATATGTCGGCATTCTTTCTATTGGTGCGCATCTGGCTAGATTGGATTTTGTTCTTCCATCTCTAGGATCAATGTCAGGCCAAATTGATCAGAACATTGTACAACATTATTCTTACTTTGGTGCCACATTGGCAACCTCATTAAAAACTGGGAAAGGGAATGCAGTTCTGTGAAGGCATCAGGATGAGGTACACTTCAGAGGAGAAGCAGCTTTGCTCTGAAAGTGTCAGTGCTATACCCAGTGTGAAAGTACTTGATTTTATCTTGTGCTTTTAGTGCTACAGGGTGGTGGTGGTGGGGGGGGGGGGCAGAGCTGGCTCTACCCTGCTACATACAAAAAAGTAAAATATTGCACTATATAAAAAGGTAAAATATGAAAAAAACTTTCAGAGTTTGAAGACTGACATAGATTTAAAATAGTTTTATTTGGAGTATTGCAATATTGCAAAAAGAATTTCCAATAGGTCTACCACCAAAGCCCAGCTGAGGAACATAGTACTGTTAAAAATAGATCAAAAGGGGAACTACTTGGAAAAAGAATGAGGAAAATATACCATATTTTGTATCAGCTGTCAGATTTAAATAAACGCAGTGCAGAAACCAACAAACAGTTCCAGAAAGTTTGAGTGTTTTTCTCATTTGCAGTGAGGCCAGAGGTGTGGAAAACCCAGTATTTGATGAGCTGCCAGGCCAACATTCAGAAGTGAAACCACGAAGTCTAGATATCAGTGGACGTCTTCACTCGGAATCTGATCGTCACCTTCTCTCTGAACCTAACACTCCCCTTTCCCCAGATCCTCCAATACGATACTTCCCAGAATTGGGTAAGTTTGCCATCTGTTTCCAGCTGTTTATCTTTCATTCTTTCCTACGTGGGTGTGTTTTGCAGACTTAGCAACTTGAGGTTAAAGCAGCAATATATTGAGAATTCTCTGTAAATTCAATCATTCTGGATGAACTCAATGCTGAGATATAGTTTCCCTGCCACATTAAACATTCCAAATGACAAAATCACTACTGCAAGTTGCTACAAATCAACCCTGGTGAGATAGCTGCTGTCAAACAGTTGCAAAACATGTAGCACGACACACAAGTAAGTCACTGGACAATCAGTGAATACGTCTGTTAAACTGATTTATTTATTAAGAAACACACAGTAGAGATAGGATGGGAAATTTCCTGCCAGGAAGGCATGTTTTTGAACCTGCTGGAGTTTGATACAGATATTGTATGTTTTACACACTTATGATTTTTTGTGACCAATTTCTCTGGTCTTGAGCCTGTCTTTGGAGGGACCTGGTGATTATAAAATGGGTGGTTTTGGCAGCTCCAGAGTTAGCCCATTCAGAGTTGGACCTCCAGTTGTTTCCACATATCAGAGATCTGATTCCTTAATGTCAAGTGGCCAAACTGGAATGAGTAAGCCTGGATAAAACTCTGCCTTTGCATAAATATCGCAAAGATGACAAGTGAACCGATGTTAAGAAGGTTTGTTTTGCAATGTAGTCTCTGTCAAACAGTGCTAACAGAATCACAAACTAAGCTAAACTAAGCTAGCAGCAATGTCACTTGATCTGGCTTCTTTGATCATTCTCCGATCAGGGTACTTGCACAATGATGTCATGATGTCCGTGCTCACATGGAAGGCCATTTGACACAGATAGTTTCCAAAACTCTGGGGCCTCTTTAACACCATGTCACTCAGGCTTTCTTGATTAGAATATATTTCTTATCTTGAAATACTCAAGGCTTTTTCGACCTACTTTATAATTTATTCTGTGAAGTGCTTTGAGACGTCTAAACAACGTGATAAGGTGCTATATCGGGTCCTGTAGCTCAGTGGTTAGAGCAATCGCCTCGCAAGCAAGAGATCTGGGGTTGATTCCCAGCAGGGCGAAACCTTGAGTAAGTTTCCTTACTCCACACACCTGACAATAATCCCGCAAGAAAATAAACAATAATAAATTGGTCACTTTAATCCACAATTGTTTGTGGTATGCGCAATTAGCTGCTTCATTTCACCCACAAATATAACAGTCAATTCACTTTACAGTATATTTTGTGAAGTGTTTTGAGACCTCTAGAAGACGTGAAAAGCGCTATATTAAATGCAAGGATTATTATTATATCAACTGTAAGGATTATTATTATTTTCTGAGACAGTACTATATCAAGAGCATCATAACATGCTTTTATGCAAAAGTCAAACTTCTACAGAATTATGACTAGTAAGTATGCACATAGATACCAACAATAAGATAGAAAATGATTAGATTATTTCTGCAGGTACAGAAAATCCTGAGGTTAGGCAGAAAGATGTCAGATGGGATAACCTGACTGAAGTTTGTTTTACAGTTGAAAGGATTTCATTGTAAACCGTCTTGGAAACTACAACCATACATTTTGAAGAGAAAGGGCTATTTAGAAATATTTCACTTGTAGGTTTGAAAGTGGAGTACAATTATGATGCTGAAATACTAGGCAAACTGAAATACATTGGTCACATGGCAGGAGTGAACAACAACAACTGTTGCGTGAAAGGAAGGTAAAAATAAGCACACTGTGGTTGAGAAGCAGAGGAAATGTCACAAACAGTTTTGGAGTGCACATTAATAACAATGAACAAACTTGAGAGAAAAAACAAAGCAGGGCATACTTTTCCAAATATGTAAGGAAATGGGAGGAACTTTGACTTTACTCTTTGTGTAAAGATTGTTTTTCACATCTAATAAAATGCACTTTTTCTGTCAAAACAATTCATAGTATTCTGTTAAACCTCAAAAAAAGAGGTGTAAGAAATGGCTGAAACGTGTTTTGATGTTGAATTTTTTAAATGTATGTTGCAGAAACGCAGCTCCAAAATTTATATCAAACTATTGCCAGTTATTTGCTGTGCATTTTGAATCACTTCTCCTTTTCTTCAAGCGTAGGAGTTCTGTGTCTTTTATTGGAAGAAGAGAGAGGTGAAAATAACATTCAACACCAACATTCCTCTCCTTCTCCTTCCTGCCAATAAAAGCCACAAACAGAATGTAACAAACCTCATCTGTGCTGAGATAATGATGTGGCCATATGAACAAGGTGAAAACAGCAGTAAATAGCCTTTAGGGTGTTCCAGAACAATGATAAGCAAACAAAACCATTGGACAGTAGCTAAGTTAAATAACAATGGCCCAGATCCATAATTTCTACTTCAATATTTCTGCCTACCCATGGACAGATTTAACTATATTGGTAATACTGAAGTTGTCTTGTCATCGGGTTTGACCCGAATCAGTACAGATCAAAAAAGGTGGGAATGGTTAGGTAAGTTTCACTGTTGACTGTTTAAAAATGTTCTTGCTTCACTGGGAAGAAACATTGACACTTTACCCGCTTCATTTTCCTTTACAGATCCAGTTCCAGAACCCCAGTACTGATCTAGACGAATATATATGTTACACAGCCTCCACAACAGATAAGCCAAATTGGTGTGAGCACCTAAAAAAATTACAAGCAGCTAAACAGCAAGAGAAAATTATTTTCTCATTTCAAATAATGCTGAGAATATCTGTTGGTTGTAAAACACAGATTCAAATTCAAGGCCAAGCTATAAGATGGATTGCAGTTTTAACAGCATTAAGAAAACTATAGCATTATAAAAGGTATCTGTTTAATGCCGTTTTGTTTCAATTGCTGGGGTGGGGGAGTGAAGTAAAATATTGCCAAACATAATGCACTGATTTATCCCAGTATCTTATTGATCTGAATTAATGTCAGAATATATAAGTAAAAGAAAATGCTTAAGTCCATTGGTCAATGAGCCTCTTGTTGTGTATACGTGTGTACGTGCAGGGATCTGTTTAAAAGCATCTATTTTTTTCCCTTCCTTCAGATTTATTCATAGAATTGTGTATATTAAAAAAAACTTCCTGCCAAATTCAATGATTCATGCTTAGCAACCTCACAATCAAAGTTGGAACCAGACTATTTCTGAGACACGCAATGAACACAAGTTGAAAAATATATACAGGTGTATACAGCCCTAGCTAACAAAAATGCTGACAACATCCTTTGGCCATATCACACAATTTCATGAGGTTCAGATGAGTTTCTTTTTAGTTAAAAAAAATTCTCGCTATATATAAAAAAAATCAATATAGTGGCTCCCTCAATTGTTCCCAATTTTGGTGGATTTACCTCACTGGGACATTTGCTTTTGACACATTTGTGTTGCTGATGAAAATGTGTTGCTGTTACACAATCCTGGTCATATATTCTCTCACAGGAGGCTCACTAAAAATGGCAAGACATATAAAGGTGCATTTTAAAATGTGATATCCTACTTCAACTTGTATCATCAAGTGTACCTTTCTGAATGGTGCAAATGGTGTTCCTTCACCAGCTGCAAATACTTTTTTTTAAAGTCAGCATCACGTTTCAGGAGGTGCATTGACTGGAACTTTTCATTTTTCTTTTGTACATTATTCAATTGGATGTACATTGTTTAAGAATACAGAGAACGCAGTGGATGGTTGCAGGTGAATTTTGTAAGAGTACAAAATTGCTGCATAACTGGTGTTTATAGAGATATAGAATTAGTGAGGGTGACTTTCCCTCCAATGCACATCTAATAATTCAGTGTTTTTTTTCTTGTTTACATTGATGAAACTAAGGATGTTTCATTGTGGTGAGGTAGCTGGGCAGGTGAGGAAACCATTGTCAGTGCAGAATAATATGTGAGGAGTGTCACAGTATGAATGATTTTTGAAAGTTGAAATTCATAAGAAAATAGACACATGGAAGAGGGATCATTTTCACTAAGCTCTTTAGAGTTAATTAGAAAGAAATATGGTGGAATATTACTATGCCTACATTTAGTTAATGCATTAATAACAAATGAATCTTCAAGTTGTATATATTAAAATAAGCACAAACAATTTAATTTGTTAACTTTGTTGAGGGAAATGGGTCTGATTTTATGTTATGTGAGGTATTAGAAGTATTTCAGCAGTATGCAATGACCTATTAGTTTTATTGATGCTTAGTTTTGAATGTATTAAGTGCACAAATCAAACAAGATGACAGTTTTTCATTTTCAGTTTCTGATATGATTGGTGTGATGTTTCATTACATCTAACTGCTCTGACCTGTTCATGCACCAATTTGCTGTGAGAACACATGGCGTCTCAGCACCTGTACATTCTCNTTTTTTTGTTATATTATATTATTGCATTCATCAAAAGGCTCATTGTAGTTTTGAAGCTTGACTGTTGACTAATTTCTCACTTTAAACAAACATCACTGTGGTCCTGAAGTCACAGTTTCCACCTATGTAAAACCGCTCGTGCCATTTGATGACAATGATGATGATGTTCCAGCAATTAAGTAGCCTTTTTGCTTGACTGTGATAAAATACAATGCTAAAATAATTCCAGTGCCAAGATCTGGGACAGATGGCAAATGTCATAACACAAGACCTCAGACTTATTCTGATATTTGCCAACAGATACATAATACAAAACCAACAAAACAATGACTATATGTCGATGGCCCAAAGTGAGACTATTTTGCTACCTGAATGCAAACTGGTTTTAAAGAAATTTTTTTGCAAATAATCAGCTAAATCCAAAGGAACAGCTAGAATATTTTAAGCAGTCAGAGGGTTATGGAATGCCTCACCTAGAGCAAATGTTGAAGCAGAATCCATAAATAGCTTTCAAAAAGAAATTGAACCAAGTTTGTGGGGAAAAGGGCAGAGGAGTGAGTGAAAATTAACAGCTTTCAGAGATTAGATATTTCGTATAATATTACATGACAGCTTCTACCCATTGAGTTGGGTAATTGACCACGGCTCGTGTTTCATGAGCTTCCTTTCAAATGTTCTCACCCTGCTAGCTGACCTTTATAAGCACCACTTGAACGGAACAAGATGAGCATTTGCAATGCTTTGTCTTTGCTATAGGTTATAGCAACTTTTAACTGCAGGATGCACAAACAACTGCTTTGTGAATTCCATATCTCCAGAAAACACAATTTTATTGATTATTAGCTCTATGTCACTTGAGATCCTCCCGTAGCTTAGGAAACAAAAACACAGCTAAAATTTAAAATGCTCATTTTAGTTTTAAAAAAGGGAAACTATATTGTCAGGATAAATAGAATGAACTTGATGCTCTTCTTATTACATAAGTGGAAGGGAAACATTTTCACCTCCAATTAGTTGTCATTGCAATCACTCTAACCGCCAACAACTCCTGGAAGTTCACATCTACCCAATGAAATGTTTTCATCTCACACAAAGAGACATGGATTATAGATGCTCAGATGTGAGGAGAAGCTTTATTACTGTAATGTCATATTTGAAACAAATATTGTTCTAAAAGTTCATACTTTCCCTTCTATTTTTGCCTTACTTTTAATTATTATTTCCAAATTATGGTCTACACTAACTCTTGTGTAATTTTATCCCCAAGTTGAAGTTTTGCATTTACTTGCTTTCCTTTGGCTCTTGAGGCCTGTTCTTCCGGAGTCAAGCCACATAGTCACAAATTAGACACTGATTAGCAACTGCAAAAGCCACTGATTAATCTAATTGAGAATCTGGTGCTTTAAGGATTAACCCCACACCTGAGTAAAATCAGATGCTCAGTGAGATACTTAATCAACAACTCAGGGAAGCAACAAGCCCTGAAATTAACTGGCTCTGGGTCGTCATGGCCTTTAACAAGGGGATATAATTTTAAAATTAGAGCTAAACTGGTTAAAAGTGACTCCACAACACATTTTTGCACCAAGGTTGCTGAAATGCAGATTGAATAGTCTTGGGTGCAGAATTAATGCGGGATGAAGATGGATAAGTACTTAGGAAGTGAGGATGTATAACAATACTGAGAAAATAGGAGTTGCCATAACTTGATATAATGGTAGAAGAGCCTCAAAGGGTTGGATAGCCTTTTCAAGGTAATATAATGCTATGACCTTCTTACAGGGTCCAGACATTTTAGTGTGCATCTCCAATAGGTCAAACCAACTATGGCACAGTTTGGGCAATTTTGTATTTAAAGGATTCACTTGATCAAGGAAAAGTGAAAATAACAGTTGGACATGCACAGCTGTACATTACAATTTTGTGTTGGGGTGTTCCTTATAATGGAATATTCAATGTTTTTTGTGTAAATAGGAACAATGCCAAAGAGTTGCATAAGTTTTGGCGATGGTGTTATCTGAATTGAATCAGTAATTTAAAGGGAAACCACAACATCATGTCAGCCAAGATTCAGTATCTGAATACAATAGTTTCTGTCATTTCAGTGTTTGTGTGGGGCTGCTAGAAGGCTTAAATATCTGAGGCTGAACAAAGCTTTCAGTAAAAGAGGGGGCAGGGGAAGACGGGGAAAAAACCTGCAACTCCAAGAAATGGAAGTGCTGAGGTGTTCTAGCTTGGCATGATCTACAGATTAATTTGCAAAAGATTTCTGGGTCAATCTGCAGGGGCAGATTTTCATTGAATTGCCAATTTGCAACTGCAGCACAAGAAGGGAAACTGCGAAAAGTTACCAACGTGGTTAAAGGTTTGATTTTCCAGATTCTAATGTTCAGAAAGTTAAGTGTGGTGGTGACTTTAAGCACCTTATTGCATAACAAGTAGTCAAACCTCATTTAGCTTATTTTGCAGGGAAAATTAATCTTTTCTACTGTATTAGGGACTTAGTACATTTAGATTGGAGTTTGCAATCTTGTGAGTTCACTTGGTGCCATTTAAAAAAAATTAAAACGATATCTCAACTTTGGTTGAAGAAAGTTTTTCAATGTGCTTGATTTTTTAAAAATCAGCATTACCATGAGTCTAATGGTGTAGCATTATAAAATACTTTCACTATTCTTGTTACTTGTTCAGAACCTTGACTGATATGGATCTGTAATAAGGTACCTGCAGCCTTTGCAGCTACAATGCTTCACCAAAGTACACAAGCTATCAGTCTTTTCCAAAGACTGTGCTCAAATCCAAGATATATTCTATTGATTTTAAAAGAAAGTTACTTCT
The DNA here is from genome assembly GCF_018977255.1 of Callorhinchus milii. NCBI lineage: Eukaryota > Metazoa > Chordata > Chondrichthyes > Chimaeriformes > Callorhinchidae > Callorhinchus > Callorhinchus milii. Next base: position 14,924,205 of record NW_024704748.1, on the reverse strand, counting down.
AGGGTTTAACTAAACTAGGTTAGGCCTGACATTGAAACTTGCTTAGAACCAATGGCTTTAAATTCTGTATTTTTTTCCAGTATTATTTTAGGGATTTTTCTTAAAAATTAGTTTATGAAATGAATAATTTTCCTTCAGCCTGCAAGAATGACTAGGTATGGACTTTTTCTCTCTTGTGCTCTCATGAATTGTATATCTACATATTTTAAATGTTCAGGTTTTTTTTCTGTTACTGGTTTAACTGCATTTAATTGATTCATCATCACTGCTTTGGGACAATATATGGGTTATAAATCAATTGTGTACCATTTTATTTTTATATAACAAACTGTACCATTTTATTGCTTAATCATGCCTTGTTTTACACATTCAAAAGCATATATGCGTATATTCAATAAATAAAACCATTTTATACAACTGTGTTTTTGTTAAAATAATTTTAGTTCAATTGCTTTCAAAATTTTCAGTTCTACTTTTGATATTCATTGTTTCTATCAATTAATTTGTGTGCAATTCTTGAACAGTTAAATTGGCATTTAATTGGAATGCGGCAAATTGCTAAACAATGTACAGTAAAGTTCCTAAAAATTGGTCACGATGACAACCCAGTACATCAATAATGAAACCAGAAGAGCCTCTGTGGGCACATTGACATGTAAAGGACATTGTGTGTTTACTTTAGGGAATTGGTTCCATTTGTATATGTTGTAGTTAAGACAACATCTCACAGATGACTTGTCACCTCGAGGCTTGATTACGGGAATTCCCTTCTTATTGACCTTCCCTTCACAAGCTGCAGATCATCCAAACCTCTGCAGCTCGTGTACTCTCACGTACCAGGCTCTGCAACCCCATCACTCCCACCCTTGCCTGACTCCACTGGCTCCCCATCCCCCAGAGGATCGAGTTCAAGATCCTCGTCCTCACCTTAAGGCTATTCATGGCCTTGCCCTCTCTGACCTTCTGACTCCCTACCAACCTACCCGCTCATCAGGCTCTGGCCTGCTCCATGTCTCCCGCCCGACCCGCCCTACCATTGGTAGCCGGGCTTTCAGCCTCTCTGTCCCCACACTCTGGAACTCCATTCCACAGTCCCTTCGCCTCGCTTCCTCCCTTGTTTCCTTCAAGGTCGGTCTCAAGACCCTTCTCTTTGACCGTGCCTTTGGTCTCCCTCCCACCTCTCTGCCTCCCCTACACCACCCCTCCCCCATGTTCAGGCCCCGACATCTGACTGTTCAGCACTTTGGGACGTCCTCCCGACGTGAAAGGCACTCTATAAATGTAATTTTTGTCGTCGTTGTTGTCCACAGACACAATTTTCAATCCGTGCACCACTTCCTTCTCAAAACTGTTGATATGTCTGATATGAGGGCGTTTTTCAGACCAGCAAGACAGGAACTGTGGAAACAAGAGTCACAACCTTCCTGGTTTGTATCCCTTGCAATAATCGCAAAGCAGAAGTGGGAAGTCAGCTGAGTTTTGGAACGTGCAGAACCAAAAATGTGAAATGTTCTTTTTCTCTACAATTTCGGTAATGCAGCAGTTCCAACTTTATGTTAACCTTATGATAACTAGGTAAGCATAGAATAAAGAAAAACGGAATTCCTGTGAGCTGGCGTGGCATACTTTAGATTACCGGAAGGATCTTCATTTGGATGACTCTGATTCTGTTTTAGGGGATCCGGTTCAAAATAATCCTGCAAATTAGACCCTTCACATCAGTATTCACATCAGCTCAGCTATTGCTTCTCATTTTATTATTTCTTCTCAGTTTTCTAAAACAAACAAACTATGCCAACCAATCTGCAATACCGACAGAAAGAATACAAAAAATTTATACCTGCACAATACCACTTGGAGAAAACACTTTCTCTTATCTTTTATAACATATTTGTTGGAGAGCAAGTCTGTCATAATTCTACAGTTGTCTTCAACCGACAAGATTACAGGATGTTCTAGAAAGGATTATTTTTGCAACAGTCACATTTGGAAATGTTTGGAAGATATTGGAAGGAAGGTATTGCAGGGCACATAATCACTTTAGTGACACAAAGCAATTAATTTCTTCAAAGGTTGCTCTAGTCCTGGCATACTGAGAAATGAACTGAACCTCTCGAAAAGGAAACCTTAGTTTATCAATCTGCTGAGATGCAGGAAATGTGTATTGACTAATGAATTCTTGCTGTACCTAGTTGCACTGAGGTTTCCTGTTATTTACTCTATGTGTGAGGCAGGGAACACTATTTCATCAGCCCCTGTTGTCCTGCCCTAAATGAGAATATCTGACATTTACTCTGGAGATCAATTAATTACCCGTTTACTGAGCTTGTTAAGTAACAAAGATCAACTGGAGCATCCAAAATACATTGTTCCCATAACAAAGTCCTTCATTATGATAATGGCAATAATAATAATTTGGTGTAGCGTGTTTCTGTCCAGAGGATGTCCTGAAACGTTTAACAGGATAAACTGTAAAGTGGAGTGACTGTGTGGTTTGTGGGTAAATGTGGTAACCAATTTGCACGCAGCAATGTTCTACAAACAGGCATGAAGTGAATGACCAATTTTATTTGGAGGATTGATGCCATTGCTTGGGGACATCCTCCCAAAGTGAAAGTGGCAAGATAAACACAATTTTGTTGTTGATTATTGGCAAGGATATCAGGAAAAACTTCCTTCTCTTTTCGACTAGTGCCATGGGATCTTTAACTCCAACCTGAACAGGCAAGCCTAGCGCATTGATAGCCGGTTATGGTGTCTTCTAAATAGTTATTTTACACTTTGATATTGTTTCTCTCCATCTCTGAAATGAAGCTAGAGTGAAATATGCCAAGAATTTTTGATAATTTAAATGATTATAGAGTCTTTCGCATTGGGAGGCTATATCAAAATGCTTACACAGGATACGCTGTAAAGTGCAGTAACTGTATTTTGTAGTCAAAATAATTTGGTATCAAAAACTTATCAAAGGATCAGAATGCCTGAAAACCAGGCATTCGATAGTGGATGGCTTATTTATTTTAGAAAGATGTATAAATACAAAATCCAATTATAAAACAATAATGAAAAAATGGCTACTTTTTGCTAAGGATGTGAGATTGACCCCATTGTGCAAATAAATTAAGAAGCACTATTATGTTGTTTGAAAGGATCCCAAATACAGATTTGTTTTGTTATTTCAAGGTTGTGTTTTTGTACTCCCTCCCTGTTCCCGGATCTCAATGGACTTTGCCAACATCATGGATTGAGTGAGTCACAGACAAAGCTCACAGGGCATCTGTGGAAGCAAATGTGTGAGTCAACTCCTAATGTCTCTGTTCACGTTAAACAATTGAATCCCCTCTCGTACTTTGTACCAATTAATCACAGCTAAAAGTGATGCACAGATCCAGCTTGAGGGACATTGATTCAATGATTAAGCTCGGTTCCCTTCAGGAGACGGTTTTGGAATCTCACTAATGCCATCGGTTGCTGTATAACTCAGACTCCAATACTCCAACAATGTTTTCCCCTTAAGTTTGTAATGTTGTTATAGAGACATACACACTCACAGCACTTTTACAGAAAGCATTAATGCATTTAAGAGAAAATGTGATGCATAGATCACAGAAAATGGAATAGAGGGTAAAGCAGTGGGATAGGCAGAGGGGATTTGGATCAGTGAAAACTCATTTGGATCATAAACGCTGGCACAGACTGATTGGGCCGAATGGCCTGTTTCAGTGCCACAATTCTTAAAAACATTTCAGGAATTGCTGCAATCTCAAACTGCCTTGGTTTCCGGGCATGGAAGTTGTAAAGCAAAACACTTCCCATTGTACCTGAGGGTACTATGCTGCCATCTGTGCTGCACGAGGACATCTCAAAGAAGCTTCTTAAAATCACAGGAAGTGCACCAGTGCCGTTTCAGCTGTGTCATGATGTTAAGGTCTAGACATTGAAAGTCTTTGAGATTAATATCTTGAATCTTGTTGGTGATGCTGTTAGAATTCTGCTGAGAACAAATCTGTAGCTTTTTTTTTACAAAAAGTGTGGAAGTTGCAATCTACTGTGCATTGTGGGGAGGGTGGGCTTAGCAGCATTCTTTAGCAATGCCTCGAGTTTGAGGAATTTCATAATTTATTCAATGTGATAATTATTGCATCAAATGGATTAAAAAAAACACTGTCAATTTCACCCACAGGTTCTAAATGTGGCTAAGCAACCTCTAGGTATTTAAACAGACACTATAACACAAGTTTTGTGCGGAAGGGGGGGATATTTCTAAACACAATTCTATTGTGCAAGATTATAAATTGCAGTAGACAGGGTCATTTTTTTACGGAAACATCTGTGAGTTGCTCATCACTCTACAGCATTGCACCTGTTATTGCATGAGCTGTCCAAAAAAAAACACCAGCACCATCTGCAAATACACATTTACTTTTAGATGATACTGATTCACATTAGTCAAGCTTAATATAGATATTATGTTCCAATTTATTTCTGACACAGTGGTTATTGGTACATTTGGCAGATTGTTACTGGGAATTTGCAAGCAAGGTTGGTCACAAACAGCTTTCAGTTTTTCTGGCCCCAAACCCCAAATTGGAAAGAAATGCCGGCCGATTTCACTATGTCGAAACATTGCAAAGCAAGATTTGACATTTTACGCAAGAACTTGTGACACGTACAAAGTTGTCATGACTATAAATATTGTAAAAATGTACCTGTGCTTTGGGAGTGGTAAAAGTGCACAAGCATGATCAATGTATTCGTCACATACTCCACTGTAGTAACCTCAATCTATCCATACAATTAATTGTAGATTCCACTTTCATTCTAAATCCAACAGAGCTTCAAAACTTCCTCAGAGAGCTAAAGACTAAAACCCATCATTCGTGCTGTAAATAAATGTTATGGTTTCACGCTAGGTGGGTGAGATTGTTAAGGGAACAATGCACATGTTTCTCCTGGATTCTTTGCTTTCCCAAACTATCAATAATGCTTCTTAATTCTTGGCCTGGCAGAAGTGCTCAAGCACTGATACCAATGTTATGCTCACAAAATTATCGTTTGGTTTACTATCAACAGTCCTAATATTCTTCAAAGCTGGTTCAAATGCAAGGAAAAGGGACAATACTGGTCAATTGACGTTAGCAATTGTCAAGATTTAAAAAATATTGTTTTCATAAACATTTGAACATAAACCAAGTAAAACCTTTCAGGGAGAGGAAGGAAAATGAGGACACTTACCGAGAGCGAAGGGGTGCCATCATCTTCCACCGTGACTGTCAGCTGATAAAAGCCCTGCCTCTCACGGTCAGGTGGAGAAGGACGGGTGACAATCTCTCCAGTCACCCGATCAATTCGGAAGGTGAGATCCTCATTCCCTTGGGTGATGTAGTAGTACAGGACAGCATTAATACCAGTGTCCTTATCTGTTGCCCTGACTCGGGTGACTGCAGTGCCTCCACCAACATTCTGAAAAATAAACATGACTTGTTAAAGGCCTGTTCATTTAGACACAACTAACAAGCAATGCCAGTCAGATGGGGATTTCTGCTGCATTGTTCTTTTCAGCAGCTTTTTTCTTAACAAGTGAGTTTGCCACCTCAGGACTGGAAGTACACAAAACTCACCAGATTGCCAAACTTATGCCAAAAGCTTAGAAATAACCACTTTGGTCTGGAAAAAATCATAATATTGTGTGTCTTAAAACAAGGAAAAAAGCTTCCAACTAAGTGTTGTACTGTACAAATAAATGCTCCTAGATTTTATTTTTATTTGCATTTTGAAATGTCTCAACGACGTGATAAGGCACAATATCAAATGCAAGGATTATTATTTTTTTCCACTTGCCAAACCACTGTTGGTTCATCTGCAAACAGTGTGCAGTGCAGGTAGTGATTAAGCCTCTACTCTCATTAGTGTACCAGTTCATAACTTGGTCTCAGATATTTCAATTTACTGCAGAACATTAAGCAATAACCAGAAGAAATATCACACACAAAAAAAAACAAGGAACTGAAAAAAATCTTTCAATCTCACATTACTCGGATGTGAACGTGACTTTTTCATTTCACAAAGAATTGCAAAATTAGATTCCCTTGTTCTACTCTTGTGTGTGTTGCGTAGCCTTTCTGTGGGCTAATTAACTGTTTTTAACCCGTATCTGATGACCTTTATTAACCATAATTTCAGATGTGCACTTTGTCAGTACGGACAAGTACTGAATTTACCAAGGGGGAAACTGAAACTGAGCCATAAATTCAATCATTGATCATCATGTCAAAACAGTGAGAGGCAGCAATAATCAAGGCAAAAAGGCCATATTTCCAGTTCAGATTCCCAGAAGTCATACTCAAGGTGTTTAGTGCTCTCGTCGGCTGCACCTAAACTATTGCATACAGTTCTGATTGCCATGATATAAGGTATCAGTGGAAGCAGTGTGGACGAGAGCCACAAGGATGATCTTCAGTGTTAGAGATATGAACTACAAACAATGATTACAAGCAAAGAAGTCTTAGACAAAGCTTCAACTTTCATAAGCACCTAATCTATGTTACACTTGACTTAGGTTTGCACAATATTGATATGTTCCCTTTACAGACATCTCTTGTCTTAACTGTATATTCTCTTTGCGGGAAAGGAAAGCGTTGACCTTCATATTGAAAAACAATTTCTCATAATTACAATAGTTCCCTAATACAGTATATGAAGTCAAAATTCAATGTATTACTATAATTTGGAAGAGAAGACAAAGTGTTGTTTCTTTTTGATAATCTTTTCAAAGAACTTACTGAATTTCTTTTTTTTCAAAGAGGTGTGGACTGCAGTTTAAGTGCAGATCAGATGCAAACCTTTTATCTATGGCAGAGCTGTTTGAACACTATTTTTACCCCACAAGTGGACAGGTGTGACATTTGAGAACGTTGATGTTCTGTACTGTGCATTAAAATTAAAAACAGTAAGCATGTTGCAACCTTATAATTTAAAATAATAATTCTAAAACAATTTGAATGGTCAGATAATGTTTGCAAATTGAAAATCCTGTAACTGGGACATTTTTACATTAGGTCTTGAATCAAAAATAATTTTAAATGTTTTAATTCTCTTACATGTACGGTATAAAGGGACTACAAGCTTTCTGCAACACTGAAAAGGAAATTGAATAAATTTGCACCCAGTACCTGCATCAAGCTACAGCATATCTTTCATCTTTGCATCAACAATTTACCTCAAGGCTAACCTCTGAAGAGCAACAGCTACTGGGGTGAAAGAGAGCGATCATTTTCACATTTGCCATCTTCGTGGCACATCTAAGACAAAAAATTTCACTCGAGAACTTATGTAATTTTTCCTGTGGTCATAGGTCCATTAGTTTGATACTAAGCAACTAATTTTATGTAGACCTAGTACTGGGTCTCTCAGCAGGTCAGAGGCTATATTAAAGTCCAACAATCTGACTGACTAGATTTCTAGATGATTGATACATTTCAGCCAAGGCTCTTTGCTAAGTTTCACTTCAAAACAGAGCCCAAGTTCCATTGGGCAGAACAGTACAATTAAAATAATAGGCTCATAAACTAAAAAGTATAGCACAGACATTTAGAGAATCCCTCCTCACCAATTATTTCAGTACAATACAGAAACCAGGGCTATAGTGGGCAGAATTAATCTTACTTCACAAATGCTGATATTGTAGCTCGCAGGAAAGGCAATAATGGGAGCGTTGTCGTTGACGTCGCCAATTGTAATAATCAGGGTGTGATTCGTCCTCTGCGGCTGGAAACCATTATCATGTGCTTGAATCTGAAAAGAAAGGGTCAGCTTTTGTAGTTCAATATTTACTATTCACCTCAATAACACGTTTATATTTTGATTTATATCACCTTAGTGCCCTTTGTACCATAACCATGCATATCAATTTTTTTTATAACATGCGTATCAATAACATTGCACAAAATATACAGTAAATTAATTTCTGCAAAATGCTTTAAGTCTCAAAGATGTGATAAGGGGCTATCAAATACAAGGATTATTATTATTCTCAATCGTGTACTTTATTATTCCAAAGGATGGAAACAAAACTCAAAAAACCATCAAGATTTTATAACACATACTGTGAAATACAAATCATTGAGGGAGGAGGGGAGAGGTTAGTAAGAGAATGGAGACCAGACAAGATGACAAGGACAATTCCAATATTTTCAGATATGTCAAGAATAAGAGGTCACAGGTTCAGGAATGAAAACATTTCTTTACACTGAAGGTAATTGACAAATGAAGTTAGCATGAAGGGTGGTTGAGTGCAACCACTGGAGTCATTTAAGAAACAGTTTGATACAGGAATGAGAAGATTGTAGGGTGGATATTGTGGAAGAATCAGATGAAATGGGCCAAAGGGCCTTCTTGATTTGAATCTCCTTTGTGGCCATTTGGATATTTATTTTGCTATGGTGAATTTTAAAAGCAACACTGAAAAATACAGGATGCACCTCAAAACTTTAAGGAACCCATAGTGGGACTTGGAAAATATAATCCAGATTTCAGAGTCATGAAAATAAGGCTTGTATCTACAGGTGGCCAAATCAATGGGACATTGTATCAATGACTTGAGTTCTTAGTCATTGTGCCAGAAATAACAGGATGCAGATTTGTATTTGTAGCTTCCCACACTGTGAGTTTGTGACCTGTAACAAGGCCATCAGGGAAGGAGTAAACTCAGGCAATGTACTTCGCCTCTGATAGGAAGGTGCAACTGACAAGCTGTCAACTGAGGCTACTCTTGTACGTCTTGAGCAAGTGTTTTTTAATCAATGTGTGTTCTTTTCTTGCTTGGTTCCTGCTTTTTTGTTATCTGCTAAAATGGCATGTAACACTGGTAAAAATATAAGTTATCAGCACCATACAAACACCAACAGTACTGTATGGAGAGGGGAGCTCAACCATGATCAGCTTAACCGATCAGAATAACTGCTCCAGGCCAGTGGAAGAAAGCAAGGCCAGCCAATAAATGAACAGCTCCAACAGTGCATTTCATGTCAAAAGGTAAGCAACACTCGACCATGTTCTGGATGGAAAGCAGGGGTTGGTCTGGTGTATCTTGCGAAAGAAAATTAAAGAGAAGATTGCAAAGTTTTGCAATGTGAAGTACATTTTCCTGTAGTTATAGGCATTTTCTACTAAAATTAGTGCATTGGCTAAAATGGTGTCATTGTGGCCATTTTCCATTGGACAATGCTGATTTAGTTGACTGGAAATATAGTTTGACAGTTTATGTAAGAGACATCTTCATGTACATAATGCTTCATAAGAGAAAATTATATTTAAAAAATGTATTGTTCAGATGCAGGGTTAATCTGCAAATATTGTTAAGTATCCATCAACTCATCCAGATCGATATCTTCTAGGGATCAAAGCTGAATGATGAGCAATCCTTTCAGGTCTCCAAAGATTCTTAGAACAAGGAAAACACTCCTGAATTGTAGTCATAATCAATATTGTTCTTTTTTTGGGCCAATTTCAAATGCAGTGCTTCCCTTTTTCAGGATCTAAAATGTGGTGGCAAGTTGTGTGACACATTAAAATAACATTACAGAATGTGCTTAAAGTGTATTCCTATATTCCTCAACAAAATAACATCAGAGTTGTTTCTGCATTTTGTTGGTGCTATACAAAAATGCAAGGGAAATGGCACAGAACTCAGGAAAAGATTGATCTGTAAGTAAAATATCTATAATCAAGCAGGGTGTAGTCATTCTGCTGATGAATTGGCAGTGACTGACTAATAATGTGAATCCAGGAGCTAAGCTGCAACCCCAAGATCCAACTAATCCCCTGATCATCCAAAGGTAACTTTTATTTACGACTCTTAATGTGGCAGTTCCAGAAGCCGACAGCTGTAGATGGCATGATAAGTGGTGCTGGATATGAGTCGGGCTGCAGGGCAGCAGATTAATGTTCTGTTTTGTAACAATGGCTCATAAATCTGCAATTCAGCTCCAAACTGGCAAATAGATAACACAGGCAGTCATTGTGAGACATAGCCATTGAGCAAGTCACTTTTGGTAGCTTTTGGTAGTCCTAAAACAAAAATTCTCTACCATTCTCAAAGGGAAAATGGGAGCTATGTTGTACTCAGAGATTAAGGCCTTAATTAACCAATACCTGCAGGATTGAAAGATACTTCTTTTGTATTTTGTGCATGTGTAAGGGATGGAACATAAATTTTACTATCGACTAACATTTTACCGCTACAAGCAATATAGTGATAACATGTTTGACATACTGGATTTCAAACACACTGTACACTCTTAGGATGAGTTGTCAATTGTCCACACATTAAGTTCTTGATCTCTTCAAATTATTGAAAAAGAGAAGCTTCTCCCGGTATCCGGGCCAACAATCCCCCAAATAAAATTGGTCATTCGTTTCATGGCTGTTTGTGGGACATTGCTGTGTGCAATTGGGCTGCTGCCTTTGCCTACAAATGCACATTCACTCCATTTCACTGCAAGATGCTGTGAATCGCTTTTAGATATCCTTCTGACATAATAAGGCCTTATGCCAAATGCACGGATTATTATTATCATTATTATCTTTGCTCTTTGCTCTGGGGTGATGTTTCATTTCCACTCTCTAAGTTATGGCACTTCCCTCATGTGGTCGAGGTCAGTATTGTTTTCAAACTAGCAATCCTTCCCTCGGGGTTATCTTCAGTACTTAAACACACAGTAACTGGTGGAAAATCGAACAGACAAGATTAACTTCATTCAAAGTTTGATTTTTATATGCACTGATTGTAAAATGTATTCCTTAATTATTTGGTTTTCAGTGCACTGATGCGTGTAAAATGGCCTGAAAGCAAGTGCACTAAATTGAGCTGGAGCTCCAGCATTCAGACAATGAACAAGTTAGAATTTTATCTCAATGAATAAGGTATCTTCTAATGACCACACAGTTAAAGAACAAAACCATGCTCTGGATCAAGGGCTCATAGTGATCTTTTGACTTACAGTTAACACGTATCTACTAATCCATTCTCTGTCCAGTAGCTTAGCAATGTACACCTCGCCACGACTATTGTTTGTGGTACGGATCCTAAATGCTCCATTGGTATTTCCAGCCAGAATGCTATAGTTAACCTTCATTTCAAAATACAGGAAGAGAAAATTGAAAAACACCCCAAAATATTATACAATTCACAACACAAATAATCTAAAGTAATATTATTCATTTGTCCAATTTGGTCCCCTCAAAAATGACATAGTACCTTAAAACTGTGTGGGTGGTAAACTGTGCAAGAGCTTTTAAGGGACAATTTCTAACATTAATAAATAACTGGTCACACAATGCCTCTAATATCATCAAAAATGTAACACTTGATATCGAAGTACTACATATCCTCAGTCTCCTGGCCATTGTAATCTGCAGCAGGAAGCAGAAACCAAGATTCTCACTTCTTATCGCGTAACAATTTGGCCTGGCAAATCAATCCAGGCCAAAGTTGTTCTGTGACTTCCATCAGTGTCAGGCAACTTTGAAAAATCATCTGGATCTCTACTTTATGTATCTGCTTCTAAGTCACTACTGATGTGTCAAAATAAAGGGCTGTTTGGATTACTGGTGCTGCAATTGACCAAATAAAGGGGTCACCGGGTGATGCAGAGAGCAGGTAAGCAATCTGATCACGATTACACATTACAATCGACCCTCCCAATGGACCCTAATCGCTATTGTGCTGCTTGCAGTACTGTCAGTGAAGATTCCACTTTTTCATGAGACTCTGCAGAGTGTGACCTCAGAAATGTTCATATCTACTTTTCTGCAAGAATTTGATGCCCAGATTGAAGACCTGGAAAATTTGAAGAACATCTTCAAATACCATGAGAAGAATGGTGTGGGGGGTCTGTAAAACAAAAGTACAATTACATCTTGTAATTGAGTCGTGGAGTCCTGTAGCTTAGTGGTTAGAGCACTCGCTTTGCAAGCGAGAGACCTGAGTTCAATTCCAGGCAGGGTGAAATCTTGGGCAAGTTTCCTTACTCCACACGCCTAATAATAATCCCTCCAAAACCAAAAAAAATAATAAATTGGTCATTTTCAATCTACGACTGTTTGTGGGACATTGCTGTGCGCAATTGGCTGCCGTGTTCGCCCACAAATATGCAGTCAATTCACTTTACAGTGTGTTCCGTGAAGCGCTTTGGGACGTCCTCCCGACGTGAAAAGTGCTATATCAAATGCAAGGATTATTATTATTATTACAATAATAAAACTGCTTGCATTTGATTTAGTTTCTATAACCTCAAAGCCTCTCAAAGCTCTTCGCATTAGAAGTTTCTAAAGACTAAAGACATAAAATAGATTACACACAACTGTTCCTTCTGGGTGGATGACAGGAGCAGAGTTCCCATGACAAACATCCAGTTACAAACAAAAGTCTTCATTTACGAATGCGAGTAAGAATTACAAAGTAGGAATGCAAATCCTGGTTGCAGCTCCTATGTTTTAGACCTGTTATTCAGTACAAGTTGACCTTTAAAATGAAATGGTTAAACATAATGTTTAAAAGACAAAACAATCCCTGCTCATGCATGACCACAGCGTGTGCACCTGTATGGGAGGTTTAGATATGTACTTTACTGTCACGCAAGGGCATTGATTGTTAATGACAGTTAGTTGTGAGTAAATTTTATCACAATTGTTTACTATTATTTACTACCAGGCAATCTGATAACCAGTGGAAAATGTACAGCAATAACATGTTTCCATCTTGATTCTATTGCAGGGCAAACCGTCAGATTAATCCAACTATAATGGGGCCTTGTTATACGGTAGTATAAGTTTCCTTATACGAATTGATTCAAGCAGTTTCAAATTTACTGGCACAAGAAATCCTACTGCAGGTCACCCGCCTTCCAATCAGATCACGTTCTCTCCACTATTCACATTAGTGCAGCAGACATGCAACTGAAAATTCTGTTTTACCCAAAATCAGACATGCTTAGTACATCCCAGTTTTTTAGATGTAAGGTACCAGTTACCCCATTCCACTAAATGCAAATAGCAATCACAATTTGCCTGCTGACAGCTGGATAGTATTTTTCACGTTTGCAAGTACAAAATGTTCAATATGCCCTTAGGTCAGACGATTGACAATAATTGCAGAAATTATCTGGGCAGGATAACAAAACTAATGGGTTGAAGGAGCTGAATTAATATGGTTGAACTGGCAAGGTCACTCACTGAAGCACTTGGTGCTGGTGAGTACAACCACCGATGTGAATGCATCTCATACCTACTGTTAAGTTCAGTAACCAGGGATGAATTTTATGCTCATTTGATTGGTGGGAAATGAAATTGTTTGGTGCCGCTGTCATTTTTCTGACAACTTTAAGTGCAAATACCAAGCGCTCTTCCAGTACGGGAGTTTTGTTCAATTGATTCATGAGTGTAGGGAATAGGACAAAAACTCATTTCACTTTGAACTCATATTACTATCAGGGACAAGATTTTATCCATAAAATACAGTCACACCACTTTACAGTATGTCCTTTGAAGTGCGTTGAGACATTCTGATGACGTGATAAAGCGCTATATCAAATGTACAGATTATATTATTATAAAATAGGTTATTATATAATTTGGGCTTTGAGTTGACAGAATTGTAAGGTGCTATACTTAAAATTTACTGTAATATTAAACAGCAATTACTGAAAATGACACATAGATTGTTCAAGCAGAATTCTCTTTGTATATTTTAATTCGGAACTCACACTGGGTACATCATTTTAAAGTCATAGTATACTTAACATACTGCAATCTTAGCATCGAATTGGAGAATTATCTCTAAATGATATTAAAAAATGCAGTATAAATGCTGTTCAATTTGATATTTAGTTGCAGTTCAGGTGGGCTGGCATACATCCTAGCAGAAGGTGGTTTTGGAAGAAAGCAATTCACATTGCTGCAGGACGAATACAAATGATGCAAATCGATTCAAAACCTCTGTCTACCCCCACTGATCCTAAGTGTGGCATAAGATGGTATTGCTATGTTATGTTACCTTTTAAGGAACGCTACTACTTATAACAGTTCAGATAAGAAATGATGTACCTCTCTTCAAACAAAAGATAATTTCTTTACCAATACTTATGAAGTGCAGAGATACAAACCAGTCCATTGTTCTTTGCATCCAGATCATAGGCAAGGAGAACAGCTACCCGTTTTCCTATGGCAGCATCCTCTTCTACTTCCACTGAGGAATCTGAGGTAACATCAAACACTGGACTGTTGTCATTCTCATCCAGAATAGCAATGGTTACCTGTTGAATGAACAGCGGGATCAACTGTCTTTGCTTCAAACAAATACAATACAACTTATATAGAAATTTCAAACTTTGGATTCTTTGATTGCTGCTGATATACTTCATACACTGCAAATGTTCTTTAAAAGCGAAATGAAACTTCTTAAGACCTGTTATACCAATTGACACAAGCAAGGTTGTCGCATGAAGGATCTTTTGGCAGAAGCAGATGGTACTTTGCTAAATACCCTAATATAGCGTGAAGCAGAGTGATATGGCTGTGGTTTCTGTTCGTGATTCCTCACGCAGAGGACGACAAATCTTTACTGAGAAGAGTAAGAAGCACTGAACTGAGACAAGGTATTTTTCCACAGAAAGAGAGAAAAAAAATCAGTTCTTCTGGGTCACTCTCGTGCAATGCCAATCGAAGAATGCATAACCTTGGTAGATGCTTGGGAGAATTCTATCTGCCTATCACCCTCTTACAAACATTCAAAATTATTTCTGGAAATAATTAAGGACCCATGAGTTCACTTTTCAAGATTTGACTTTAGCAGCTTGAAGGATGATCCTTATATAATTTAAACGGTTGCACAAGCCTTGTAAAACTGATAAGATTCAATTTTATACTTTTAGGGCTCAATCATTTGCTGATGGACCTCCCAACTTTGAATCATTTGGATCTTACCTGGAAATTCAGACCACTTTGGCTTTTATTTTGGTTCTGTGCCAGTGATATATATTTTGTGCAGTTTTGATTTGTGCCACGGTTAAGCAAGAAGAATAGAGTATGTGCATTGTTTGCCTAATAAAATTTAAATGCTCTTGGAATGAAGCATGTTGAAATTCAGATAAAATAACTTGTGCAAATTATAAAATATTGTTTGACGTAAGAACAGCAAAAAAGAGGGAGTCTTTCCAAAAACCTACTAAAGCTTGGCATTGGAAGCAGCATACTTTAGCCAGAACTATTATGAATATTATGTTAACTGGGGAACTGAAGCCAGACTTGTATTTAGAGTTGTATTAAAATAATCAATTAAATGTACTAAAAGTCCATTTTGCAGCAACATACAATTGAAACCATACCTCCTGACCCATAAAAACTATGCTATTGTTCTCAGAAATCTATTGATCTATTGAATATTATCGAACGACATCTTGTGGTTCATCTCACCACATGTCTAGCAACACTACATTGCCAATTGCATCTTGGGCTTTACAATGTTATGGCCATACTATCACCCAAAATCGATTACATTTCCAATCTATACCATCAAAAGTGTGGAAAGACAGTTCACACATAAATCAGGCTCTTGCACACAAATAACAGAGGTACAAAAACCAATAATAACTGCTTACCTTCTGCTCATCCGCAACAAGAAGAAAAAAACAGAAAGACAGATTTAATGTAATGGTAATTATCTGGACACCATCACAGAATAAGAAAACCACCTTGATAAAAAGTTACTTATCTAGGATTCTGAAAACACTATTTTGAGCAATTGTTACATGACAGGTACTTTAGTCACAGTTTTATATACACATTATAAAAATACAACACAATTTGTCTCAAAATCCTCAGGTCACTGTCCCCTCTGCTCCCTTTAGAGATGACTGATGGCTCTCAGTTTCAGGTTATCACAGACATGGTTAGTTGATGGATAGAAATGAGTTGAGGTTATTTGCAGTAAATTCCACCACAACTGTACTGTCTCATTTGAAAACAGGTGCATTCTTACCACTGTTGAGTCCTTCCTGGGTCCCCCATTGTCTGCTATGACAGTAATTAGATAGAAATCTCCTCTTTCCCGGTCCACCTGTCCTCTCACGGTTATTATACCCTATTGTGGGCAAGAGGAAAGGATTGACATCAGTGAGAGTCCTGTTTGAAAAGAACAGACTTTACAATCTTCAACAGTCTGAGAGTGAGATTCAGATTGGGAAACAGTAATATCTACTCTCACTCACAATGTGACAGTCGTATTCACACTTGTAAAAAAAAATCTTAATTTCTGCAAATAACTCTGGCTGATATTGCTACAATAAAGGACTGCCAACAACCAGGATTTTCATACACTG
Organism: Callorhinchus milii; assembly: GCF_018977255.1. NCBI lineage: Eukaryota > Metazoa > Chordata > Chondrichthyes > Chimaeriformes > Callorhinchidae > Callorhinchus > Callorhinchus milii. The sequence goes on along the minus strand of NW_024704748.1, from coordinate 14,907,829 downwards.
AACACTCTGAATATAAAATGGAGCACATAATTGAAACTTGTCCTGATAAGTAATTAGCGTTTGTAGCATTTGATTTCAACATATTTTTCACAAAGACAATGCCCCTTCAATAAAGGTGAAATTTGGGGCAGTTCAAGACAGCTAACCATCGACTTCTTTCTGCGTAAGTTGCTGTAAATAGCAGGAGATGAATATTGAACTCTCGTACTCAATGTGAGCAATTTCAGTGAAAAGTACGTGTCGTGAAGGCACTCCTGCACTTTCAGTGCTAAAATGGAATTCAGAGTTAACTTAGCATTGAATTGCCTGAAAAGTCTACAGTTAAATTAACTGAATATTTCCCAACACGAGAGCCAACAATTTATGGCAGACTTTCTACCATCCTCAGGAGCCTGATTCCCGTGAATTAACTCATTAAACTTAAGCATATAAAAAGAGGAAGTAAACTGCTTCTGTAATTTACTTGCTGGGCAAACAGCCTTGGTCTGCAATGGGTATGTTTAAAAAGCACCAGAAATAAATCCAGCAGCTTAGAAAGTGTCAAGTCATCTTATCGCATTCTTCAGAGCATGATCAGGAAACAGAAGCTCCATATAAATAAGTACACTTACTGGCTTTCAACGGCAGTGATCTAGTACAATATTTTGTATTTTGTTAACCGCAAACTATTTACTTGGCTGGAGTTCAGAAAAAAATGCTCCACTCCTCAAAATACAGGTTCATGGAAATCTTTTTTTATAAATTCTTCCAGCTCCAAACTAAAGGAAAAATAAGTTTCTATATAGCATAACTGGCACAATATCAAAGGCCTTCTCAGGGTGAAAGGCATGGATAACCTTGTGTAAGCAAAGTACTGTATTTAACACACCATATATTGTGATTACAAGCCTAAGAGGATACTGGAATTAAATTGGCAAGTTACAAGTAAGATGAAGCATGCAATGAGATGTTAATTAGCCCACCCACTCAATCCATTTTCTAACAAACAATGAACAATTTGCCTCATTGTAGATTATATCAAGCACATTCAGTCATATGTACTCTAATAATAATAATCCTTGCATTTGATATAGTGCCCTATCACGTCTTCCAAGAAGTCTCAGAATCTACTGTAAAGTGAATTGTGACTGTATAGTTTGTGAGAGCAACATGGCAGCCAATTGTATACAGCAGTGTCCCACAAACAGTCATGGAGTGAGTGACCAAATTATTATTATTTTTGTTTGAAGGGATTATAAACCCCGGAAAAGCGATCTGACAATCGACTAACAAAGAAGTTCCTACTTACAACTACGTAAGCCGAGGTGTTTGGAGTAAGGAAATTTGCCCAATGTTTTGGCCTGCCGGGAATCGAAATCAGGTCTTTCTCTTGCGAGGCAAGTGCTCTAACCACTAATCAGCCATCAATAATCTTTCAAGAAGGTAAAATCAGAAGGGCCATTTCCTTCTACAAGTAACTTTAACATTAGAGATCCCTTTAATGCCTATGTGAGCACAATTTTAAAATATAACTAGCAATGTGATTGCCTCAATATTGGACCTTAACATTAAAGATTGAGGGCAGTAAGGCCAGACTGAAGACAGTCTTGGGAGGGTAACAGAAAATCAGGTTGTCAGACAATCATCCATTCATCTTGTTACCACCTTTGCTGTGGGAAATCAATTAAGGATAATGAAGACAGGAATCTGATTGAAGGATGGGATCTGTGTGCTCATCCTTCAGATCAATCCATTGATCCAAGTTTCCCAGAACAGTACGAACAGATCAATCTATTTCTCTTTAAACAATTTAGTGCAGCCAACAACACCACAGAAAATAGAACTTCAGTATACTCACAGTGACTCTGTTGATCTGAAATAAAGACAAAGCTAGGGCAGAAGTGTCAGGATCAAACCTGTAGGTAATCTGATTCATAATGTCAGCAGATTGGGCATGGATTTGTATCACATCAGTCCCAGTGGCTATATTTTCCATTAGTGTAACTTCATATGTTGCATTTGTAAACTGTACGGGCTCATCCAACTCATTCATCAAGGTGATATATACAGTGCAATAGCCTCTGTTGAAAGGTGCGGCCTGATCTGTGGCAGAAATATTCATGAGATAATTGGTCCTGGTTTCATAATCAAGATAGTCTATTGTAGTTATAAGGCCTGTACTTTCATCAATGGCAAATTTCCTCTCCGATCCAGCCAAAATCCTGTAGGCCACTATGCCTCCATCGCCTGAACATAGAAAAAGATAGTTTGCGTTAAATTATTGCATGTGCAACTCCTCAGTAAAAATCAGATGACGATCAATGCATATATCTCAATGGTAATGTTGGTACACAAAAAGGTGTAATTTGTAAACCAGGCAAAATGAATGATGACTGCAGAGGGCATGAGAGAATATGTATTTGACATTCAACTCAAACCACATACAAATTATTTTGTAGCACATTTAATTTTCATTAGAAATAACAACTACAGTATCATTGTCCCAATTCATCTTTAACAATTCCTTGTCAACAACATTCAGAAGGTACATCTGTGAAATGGCAGATTTGGCAACCTGGGAATCAAATCTGCGATCCCTGTTGGTTAAATTAATATTTTCTTCCCTGAAATATGTTAAGGTGAAAGAGTTAGAGTTGGGGAATGAACATTATTGCTTTGGACACTCCATGTAAAAATCAAGTGTTTGAATGTCAGCTTCAACACAGCCGTAGGGCATGTCAAAGATGCCTCAAATTTGCGAAATAACAAAATTTAGCCTCAAAACTTAGTAGATCACATCCTACCACTCCAACCTGATTCCCAGCCCCCCCCCCCCCCCCCATTTTCCTCATCAGTTATTCTTAAAACCAACCTGTGGTTGATTGAGCACTGCGGCTCATATGCTCACTAAGAACCCAATGGAGATTGATCAAACTAAGTTTATTATGAGATTTTAATGGTTTCAAAAAGTTTACAGAAAGGGCCAGTCAGCTCTAGATTTGTCTAGGCGTTCAGTTTTGATGGAAAAATCAGAAGAAATAGTAGACCAATTGAATTTGCCACTGACCTGTATCTTTGTCTGTTGCCCTAACAACGTTCACTGAGGTTCCTATGCCTGCCGTTTCCCTCAGTCCAAGCCGACTGTACTGTTGCTGAGTAAACACAGGGCTCTCGTCGTTCACATCTTCCACATAGAGAATAACCTAGAAAATTAAATCAGATCAAGAATAAGAAAGCTAAGGAGAACTGTTGCATTCATTTATTATTAACAAGTCACTCATTAACCAAAGCAAAGAAGTGGGTTTACTACTTATTAATGTTTGTATACATCTCTCCAATTTTAGAATACAATAATAACCCTTGGATTTGATATAGTGCCTTATCACATCGTTGAGATGTCTCAAAGCATTTCACAGAATATACTGTGAATTGACTGTGTATTTTCAGGGTGAAATGCTGCAGCCAGTTTGCAAATGTGATTACTCAATATCCGAAACAGAAGAGCTTGCTCTGTTGCTCTTTCATTTAGTGAAAAACCTTTGTGCAACATCATAATCTTGTGAAATTCCAGTCATATCAGAGGAAGCTTCATAGCAAAACTCAGCGGCAATTTTAAGCGTAGGAGAAGACTAGATTTAGTAAAACAAGATTCAGACATACAAGCAACAAAAAACTTGCAAATGCTAATTGTTACTATCGAAATTAGTACAGGAGTCATACACTTCTGGAACAGTACATGACTTCAGCAATAGTCTCTCTTTCTGTCAGTTTACCAACTATACTAGGATTTAGGATTGTATCGTTTTGATCAAGCAGGAAAAACTCAGATGTAAAAGCGTCAGAATGGTAAATAAAGCCACACCAATACATCAATAAACCATGGGTGGGAATCCATTTGGCAATACATCTTTGAGCTCAGATAACCATATCAATCATTCCAGCTTCTTCTCACATGCGGTTAGTAATCCTTTGTGATTCAGCCATTTCTTTTCTCTGTGACACAATGAATTACGTATATTTTAATCACTGTATGAACAAAAGAACCAATCGTGGACAATTTAAGGAAAAACAGGTGGAAACTCAAAAGATCTGTTGAATGTTATCTTCATACAATGATTGTTAAGGATTAACACAGTCCCTTACTCTGACGGAGCTCCTCATTCTTCCAAAGTCATTATTATATGCCTCCACCTCCAGTACGTGAGTGTTACTGGTCTCTCTGTCCAAGGGTCGGGAACCTCTGGAAATCAGCCCAGCATTTTCATTAATCTGGAAGTTATCATTGGCGTTTCCTTTTTTTATAAAACAAAAACAGACAGGGATGATACTCAAGTTAAAAATATATCACACTGACTGGAGTTTCCTCAAATTACAAAATAATGATAACTGCTTTCTCTTGTTGATTTCCTGTGCTTCTTTCTGAAGTTCATCAGTTCACTTGGGAGTGACATTCTTTCAGGATGCAGCTTGCTGGAGAGCTGCATTCAAATTAAATAACTGGATATCTTGGAAGCTAGTAAAGCTTTGTTTCCTATGCACGGAGAGAGCCCTGAATACTGTGTAATAACTTGTACCTATTTTACAAGCAAACAATATTTTTTTCTTCTTTATCTGAAGCTACTGTCAGAATTTGCTACAAAAATCAGCTCAGTATAGAAGTATCCTTCACAACGTCAACTTTTAGAATCAAGGTACATAGTGAGTTAAAAGAAACACAACACAGCATATTTCTATCAGCACATTATCACTGTTCTTGGAACAAAGTTCTTGCTAAACGTTACTTCTTGGGAAGGGAAAATGCGACTTAAGGTCAAAAAGAGAATACGCAGCAGACAAGAAAAATGTTCAAAACAGCAGAAAATAGAGATTACATTTTATGCCTTTTAGAAATTCTCCTTCCCAAGACTAACCCTCCTCTAACTCACCCTCCTTCCCACCTGATCAATGATCTCTCACTGCCCTTGTGAAATGCTCGAGACATTATCCTTCACGAAAGTCACTTCATAAGCGCAAATTGTCGTAGTTGTTGTAGGTCGTTTTCTGAAAGATTCATTCTCAATACTGAGATCCAATTTATGATGGGCTCTCAAACTATTGACACTTTTAATGGAATTTCCAGTTGATGAGAATTTATTGTGTCTTGATAGGAAGTGCTGGCATGCTACTCAACCAATTTGGGTGGGGGGAAATCATAGACATGTACAAACTGATCAACATCCAAACATATGTACCTTCAAGGAGAGACAGGCACTTTGAATGTGAATCAGAAGTGGGAACCTTGACTGATTTAGCTTCCTCCAAGGCCATGACAACCTATATTGCCAAGTGCTGCACTGGGTGGTGCTTTACCCATAGACACATTTGGGGAGTTCTTTTTGAGCTTAATATTATTTCAGATATTTAAGTTTAAATATAAGAGCCTTGTTGCTTGCGTGCTCCTTCATTGTAATGTTTAGAGTGGCTTCTTTTCTGCCCCGAGACGTGAAAGGAGAAGAGTGACAGCAACGGTGTGACAGCTTGTCACAGGGTAAAGTCTGAGAAAGTGAAGGAAGTGCTGTGAAGAGTTATTGCATTGTTTCTGAGGCCACAGGCATGCTATGAATATTAATATATCACCTCATCTGGTACATCAAGCTCCGGATCTGCTGCTCGTCACACTTCCTCGCATTGTTTCTTGACAAATCTTTAAAAAAAATTCTGCCTCTCACCTCAGCACAAACTCCCTAATATCATGTATTAGAGATTGATTGTTTGTCGATACTTGGAAGTCATTCTGGTTGATAGTTAATTAAAGATCAGCTACACCCATTGGGTCACTGTCTACATAGTTATACTTTTGACCCTGATCTCTTTTTGTTGTCACTTTTGTAATCCGAAACTCCAAAGAGCACAGCGAGCCAACTCTAATTGAGCCTGGAGCTGGTTTGGGGAAATAATAATAATAATAATCCTTGCATTTGATATAGCGCTTAATCACATCGTCAAGACGTCTCAAAGCGCTTCACAGGATATACTGTAGAGTCGAGTAGTCTTTTGTGGGTGAAACGTGGCAGCCCACAGCAGTTTCCCCACATACAGTTGTGGATTGAGTGACCACATTATTTTTATTTTTGGAGGGATTATTACCCCCAGAAAGCGATCTGCCAATCGACTGACAAGCGGGTTCCTACTTACTGCTAGGTAAACAGAGGCATGTATGTGGAGCAACAAAACTTGCCTAAGGTTTCGCCTTGCCTGGAAATCAAATCCAGATTCTTCTCGCTTGCAAGGCCCGTGCTCTAACCACTAAGCTACAGGAATCCACATTATTAGGGTAAATCCAACATAAATCTGTTGGGTTTAGACTAATAATGCACAGTTTATAAACCCAAAAGAGTCCTCCAACTTTCCCTGTATAATGATGTACACAATGTAATTTTGCTGCAGGATAACACACACCCATTTATACTCTGCATTGCTTTAACCAACTGAGTAACTGCCTAGGATGTTTTGTAATGTAAGCCAAGCTTGTAAGAGGAGAAAGAAAAAGCAACTCAATGAGCATGGATCATCTATGAATATCAACCAGAATGGCTTATAGGTACCAAGATATAGTACACTCGCTGAAACAAAATACAGGAGTCTGACTACTCAAAGTGTGGTGATCTAAGATGCATGATTTGAAGATTTTTTTGATGTGATTTAATGCGTACGAATTCAAACTATCATAAGATAAAGTAAAATAAGAGGAGACCAGAGAAAATACTAGTTTGTGCACTCGATTCATCCACAGATCAATTCACAATTATAGCAGTGCTGTCCAGAGGAGACTTCAATGAACACCAGTCAAAACTCAGTGTTACCTGAGAGGATTCTATACCAAACATTCCCATTGTCTCCCTCGTCTGCATCAGTAGCTTCAACCTATGAAAAAACCAAAATGGATATTTCTTGTTAATAAAGGTGCTCTTACAACTTCAAATGAATTTCTTAAAAACAATGCATTTCCCTGGCCGCCTATTTTCACGTGACTTGTTTTGCAAAGTTTTGCAGTACAACAAAAGCATGATTTGTTTTCAAGATTAGAACAAAAGGTGCAACTTGGATATTGAAGCTGCATGACAAAGGCAATGCAAATAAACTGGACCAATTAAAAGTGACAGCAAGACTGATGTGCAGCAAAACAAAAAAAGAAAGTGAGCATGAACTTTTTCAATAAAATAAATTGGTTTAGGAGTGGCTATACTTGAAGCATTTCTTGATGAGTATATGCTCAGCTCAAGACAAATATTGATTTAAATAGATATAAATTTGAGTTTCTACAGTACCTTCATTCGCAAACAATTTTTGTTCACGGAGCTTATTTTCTAGATGAGGTTCCTATCCTGATAAACATAAGCAGGAGTGCCCTCTGCTGTTGACATCTGGTCAATGGTCACTTCAAAAACTTTCCACGGTTTCGACAATGTTTGTTTGGAACAAAATGTATCTCAAAATTTGAGAGATTCATGGCATTCTATCTGCACATAATCTGAATGGAGTTTGGGCTAAATCACTATTTCTATCTTTTCCTTTATTAAGAATTAAATTGCATTTCTAACATCAATAACACAAGCACAGAACAAATAAAGAACCCAAGCCCACTCCTTCCACAGACTCTAAGTATACTCCTCTATTGTGATTCTATGCTGAGTCTCTAATTACCGAATGAAACTTATTTAGTAAACAGAGACTCAGCACATCTCCTGATATTGTTCTCAATGGGATATTTAGCCAGCTTTTTTCTGTAGCAGTTAATTGCTGTTCCAAACAACCACATCACTGAGCAGAATATCCAATTGAGCCACATAAAAAATGTGTGAAGCAAGAAATTACCCTGAAAAGTTTGCCACTTTAAATTTGGTTGCGCTGAACAACAGTTTCTGTACATTCTTGTTCAATTTCACAGATAAGCTGTGGCAAGAGTTATAGAAAAACTGGGTTGATCACGTCCATCACTCCACCTAACACAGACAGGGTGGAGGGAGTGGAGCCAGCCATGTTTTGAATACAAAACCAACAATGGTGAGGTTGAGCCTGAGAGCCAGTAGATGGAGCTCTTATATTAGGCACAGAAGTTAATACATTGATAGTCCATTTATTCACCGAATTGTGATATTATTTCAAATGAAATGCTGGGTAAAAGACAGAAGAGATAAAAATGATGTGCAAATATTTCTTTTCATCTTAAAATAAATGCTTAAGTGCCAGGTGTCGACTAAAATATAATCATCAGTATATAAATACCCAGTGCTTTCAGGTCCTCTTTTAAAGCACCACTACAAATCTAAATCAAGAGTGCGTTATTCCATTAAAAGTCAGTTCAACAAAGAGTATTTCCCTTGCTCTCCTTTCTCTCACTCATGAATCACCAGCCATGCCAAGTGGGGCCTTATATAGAAACAGCATAGGATACTGAATGAGATAAAGTCAGTAAACCCGGAACAATACAAATCTGTGACCTCTATTGTCAAGGCAAAAGAACAAGAGGCCACAGGTTCAGGATTGTCCAGGTCATTTTTAAGAAGTATTTCTTCACACAGAAGACAACTAACAGCTGGAATGAGTTATCAGTAAGGGTGGTAGAGGGCAGCATACCAGACTCATTTAAGAATCAGCAATGACAGTAGGGTTAGTATTCTGGAATGATAAGATCAAATTAGCCAAAAGGCTTTTGATATCTGAACTGCTTGTGATCTCGTCATTGCTGTTTTGGAAGATGTTACATGGATGGGAATTTTTTGCAATGGAGAAATCTAATCATAGTAGTGACAGGGAGGATTCTGATTAAATAAAAAATTGCAAGAACTAAACAATTCATTAGCCATCATCTTAACCCAAGAATGGATAATGAAACAAGAGGATTTAGGACCTCAAAAATTGTGAGATCTTTCTGGTGGTGACTTACTGCACAAAGAAACTTGAGCAGCAACTTTCATATTAATAATTGTTTCATTCACTCTTTGAAAGATACCTGGTCTTTCAACACTTTTGTGTAGTAGTTGAAGAAGTCGACTCTTGGCAAAACTGAGAATTGCAAATTTTTTTCACAAACTCTGCACAGCACATCACATGCCGGATTACTGGAATTGTTTTTACACCTGACATGCTACCACTTTCTCTCCTTGGTCATGAAAATGCTTTCACATCAGAAGATGAAAACCTCTGGCTGATCAGTGAAGTGAGTATTTTTGTTTTGATCACATTTATCCTTGAAGGAGGCCTCGGATTGGTTACTTCAATGCGAGGTTTCAACACAGCGATTCTGGCTTGCAGCTCCACTAGTTTGAAAGTAATTTTTTTTCTTGCTGAAGCATATCCTATTTATTTGTCACGTTACCACAAACTTAATTCCCCTATGCTTCTTAGACCACTGCATTCCATTTCGGAATCTATTTTCCGCACAAATTTGAAGTCTTATACAAGACTTATAACAAGTTTGAAACACAGACTTTGCTTGGTTTCTTCCATGGGATCATAGAGATCATATCTTGGGTGCGCTCAGAACATTGAACAGTCTTACAATTGATTACAGAATATATTCATGGTATCAGTATTGAAGGCACAATTTTGAAGAGGCGATTTTCTACATGCCAGATATCTAGCTCAGTGGTAAGAGCATTCGCCTCGCAAGCAAGAGGAACTGTATTCAATTCCAGGGCAGGGCGAAATGTTGGGCTGGTTTTCATACTCCATGCCTCTGTTTACCTAGCAGTAAGTAGGAACCTGGATGTTAGTCGATTGCGGATCGCTTTTCCGGTGGCAATAATCCCCTATAACGTCTTCAACCTCTCCTGTAATGGGTACAGTTTATATGGATAATAATCCTTGCTTTTGATATAATAATAATAATAATAATAATAATAATAATCCTTGCATTTGATATAGCGCTTTTCACGTCGGGAGGACGTCCCAAAAAAAAATTTGATATAGCGCTTTCTATCAATTGCGGCAGCCAAATGCGCACAGCAATGTCCCACAAACAGTCGTGGATTGAAGTGAGCAAATTATTGTTTTTTTCTTGAGGGATTATTATAGGTGTATGGAGTAAGGAAACTTGCCCAAGGTTTCGCCCTGCTGGGAATCAAACCCAGGTCTCTCGCTTGTGAGGCGAGTGCTCTAACCACTGAGCTACAGGACCCCACAATTATTGTGTTATACTAGCATTAGGAACCCTTTCTAAGATTCAGATCGGACATTTCACAATCTAAAGTCAAACCCTTTGTCATAGAATGTAATCTTTTACAATAATGCAATCGAGTCTTAGCTAACAATTGAAGACTTTTTAATTGCCTCCTCCATCCCATTCACTCTTGATCCAATTTAGTGAGATTCAGAACTAGAACTTGTTTCTTTTGAGTCACCTTACATCAATTAATAGATTGTTACATTAATTGGTTACAATTTTCTTACTTCAGCACATTTTGGATGACCGAACTCTCCAAACATTTTTCTTCTCATTAATCTGTTAACACAAAACCTGTCTGATACTTAATAGATCTTTGACAAATTAAAACCATTTAATCAGTAATATTCTTTGAACAATTTTGAACTTTGATTATTAAGCTGTGAAGACCAGCCACCATTTCATTTCATCAGTTCATGTATTCATCTTCATGTATTCATTATTTATCAGTCATTAAACAGAAGACCATAGGTAGGGATGAGAGATATCCATCTCTGTTTAGGTCCATGTATAATTTACACTTGTATTATTTTTATCTCCATCTCCTGTAATATCAAATCATTACTTATGCCCAAAGCTCTCAAAGGCTCTACATTTTGCACTTCTTTCTCATTTCATCTTATTCTTCTTAACATTACTCAGAGAAGTGAGTGAGTTGTTTCCCGGCTTCTGTTAATGCCACTCGCAGCTGGAACAAGGTTGGCGCAGGGGATACCTCTTCGCAGCTTCTCCTTCACCTTTACGTAGAGATACCTGGCTTCTGCCTGGAACCTTTCCATTATACCTCAGCCATCATTTAACTGGGTTGAATTAAAGAATTTCCTTTTGGATGCTGAATTTGCAGTTACTGGTGAACCACTCAGGATTCTGACAAAGTGCACGAAACCAATGCAGGGTTGAGGGGACCATCTCTAACTATTATCAAAGATGTAGTGTGCTTAGATTTTGCCAATGCAAATACAGCGAATATTCTTCATTTCTGCAACACTATTTTGTTAAAGGATTTAAAATAGTTTTCAAATTTTACATCCTCCTCTAGGATGATCGATAAAAAAAGTTATTGTGGGCTGAGCAAACATGTACAAAAATGTATATCTGTATTCCACACTGACAAGGGAGGACATCTTTCCCACTCATAGATCACATCATCAGATGGAACATATAGTCAGGTACTGGTTGCTCAGTTTAACAGTACTGGAGCATTCCATTATGAAGGCAGTGGGGAGAAAAGTAAACTCATTGCACTGCTGGAACAAAACACTGGTTTTCATAGAGAAATTGAAATCACTTGAAATGAAATGATGTTGATTTTTACTGAGGTTCTGCAGACACCGTTTTGGAATGCTGGCACAAGATTAAAAAGTTTGCAAGCTGTTGTTCCAGTACGTTCCTGCCCCTCTTCCAAAATGTTCAGCTGAGCAGAAACAGAGAGTGGAGCTCTTTCTGCCTCAGCAAGAAGGACCAACAAGTGAGGACGAGCAAAAGAAGTTTCATCAACTTGTAATGAAAATCAGGTAAAACTGCATTGATCTCAATCTTCTTTTTGTTTGGTCCATCTGCTGGGAGCCTTTGCTTTGTGTGTGTGCTTTCAGGCAGCAAACTGTGCAAACTGTGTCTATTTATTTGGAGGCAGCTGTGTGAATTTTTATGCCATCACTCAGGCTCTTACCACAATAACTTTTAAACAGGCAGGAAAAGTAAACCAAATCTCTCAGGGGCTGTGCTGACAACTGCATTGACGTTTTATGACTGGATAAGATCAAAACTGCAAATTGCTGAAACTTTTTTTAAAAAACACAATAAATTTTAAACATAAAGTTTGTGTTCAGCAAGTTAGGTCAGAGGTGTGGAAGGATGTATGCAAAAAAAACAATAGTAATGAATATTCTTTTATGTCTGACCAAGGCCATCAAACGAGTGTTGGCATAGAGAAAATACTAAAACAATTTCACTACATTAATATATACTATGCAGGATGATTGATGATTTGGTGTTTTATTAAAAATAAAGTGTCACTTTTAAGCAAATTCAGTTACTTGACCTGTGAATCGGGTCATGCTTTTACAGAATAACTAATGTTAGTTCAATCCACACACTAAATTCAGATGTATGTGTTAAATAAATGGCAGAGCTCAGGGAAAAGAATTTTCTCCACAAATGCATTGTGGTATTTTCCATATTCTGCTATTAGTTTTGTGCAGTCATGCAGTTGAGAATGGGTTGTTGTTACCTGCAGCTGTACTGAAAGTTTAACAGTTTAACAATCACTCTTAACCACTTGTGGTGAACTTACTAGTCCTGACAACCTAGGTCTGTAAGTGGCTGGGGAGAAGAATTTGATTCCTTGTGTTTCAAGTTTTCCAATTCCTGGCAGTGTGTTTAATTCCTGGAACTCTGACATTTTGTATTGGGGGAAGGGGATAAACTGCATTGAATTCCACTGATCAATCCCCTGATAGCATGCTCAATATATATGCTTAGTGAGGTGGAGTGTGCATCCACATACAATTGGGTGTCATCCACATACATGTGGAAATTGACCGCATGTCTGTGGATGATGTCACCAAGAGGGAGCATACAGACATTGAAGAGGAGAGGACCAAGGACAGAGCGCTGAGGAACGCCACATAAGATGGTGCGGGGGCTAGAAGCTGTTTGGGGAGATGAAGTGGAGATGGTGTGAGAGGTAGGATCTGAACCATTCAAGGACAGAACCATGAAAGTTGAGGTGAGAGGAGAGGCGGTGGAGGAGGATAGAGTGGTCAACGGTATCGAGAAGAGAGAAAGGCAATTGCTTCGGTAGTAGTATTATGGAGTATGGAGTGAAAGGGCAGGGATTTGAGTTTAAAAGACCTGGCAAGATCTAATTATCTGTTGAAACAGGCTCAATGGATTGAATGGCCTCCTCCTGTTGTGTTTTCCTATGTTGCTATGCTGTACAAGTGGGCAGATCTGCCAAGCCAAGAGTTTCAAAGTTTCGTAACTGAGTGAAACAATGCACAATGGTTGTTATAATATTTCATTCACTCCATAGGTAACCATGTAGGTGAACAATTCCCTTCTCCTCAATTCATAGGTTAAGTAACTGAATGAGGTAGATGCTCTGAATTACCACATCGGTGAAATTGTCATTTACGTCCACGGAGTGAATCCCTAATTAGCTGCAGTTTCCTAGAAACCTGCCGTTAAAATAGTGGTTATTTCAACATTGCAAAATATGGCCTCTACAATAATATTTTAATAGCAAAGTTCTGACTACCAAACCATTGTAATCGGACTGTTTAGCATTTCAGCGAATGTTCAGCATGAAAGGTCAGATGAAAGATTTACATTTCACGACTGCAGGAAAGGCAACTCCCGAGTTCTAAATCAAAACTAAATAGCTTCTTTCATACGAATCTGGTTGAAAATAGAGGCTGAATAAAGTCATTGAATACTGTATCAATTTGTAGGCAAAGCAAATTGCTACAGCCCACAGTAGAAAATGTAGTGGCTGGAAAGTCAAACTTTCTGTGCAACAAAGAAGCTAGTGTATGTTATTAAAACACATTTCTAAACATACAAAATATTACCAAATTCCAGTCTAAAAACACTCTTATGTATCCTACTTATTCTGCAACCAAACATATTAAACCAAGGTTTATAGTTTTCTAAAATAGATTTCTGAAGTTATTTTGCCCAACTAAAAACATTATTTAATATTTGGTCTGTTTAAAAACACCACGTTTTGTTATAACAATATAAGGCAGGGGTTTTCACCTGGGTTACACAGGACGACTCAGAAATGCAAAAATAAAGATGAAAGTAAAAGAAAATAATGATCTTGAATTGATTTTTTAACGGTATTATATATTATCTCTAAACCAATGTGCATAAATATTTAATTTTTTTGTTCAGCAGCTGAAAGTTTACAGTCTGACTATAGTTTGAACATTATCAACCATCATGTACGTGTGCATGATTTTGATTGAGCGGATTTCCACTCTATTATGAATGAAAATTGTAAAGGAGTACTTGAGCAGAAATCTTTAGACAGAAGGGGTACAATTTTTAAAAAAGGCTGGAAACCATTAATACAGAAACTTCAATAGTCAAGAGTTTCACACATTAGGGAGCAGGGATTATGCAGATAACTTAAATTGCACTTGTTTTCCTGAATTGAGTATACAGCATGGATATGCTTTAAACTGAGCAATGTTAAAGACAGTGAAGATGGCAGAAAACAGCAAGAGATGTTCAGTTTGACCTTGAACACTTATTCATGTACCGCGAGATCTAACTCTTAGGTTGAATCATAGGAATGTAATATGAAAATGCTGAGCAAGTGACCTTTGAAAGTTCTGGTCTTGGATACGTGACAGAGGATACCGGATGAAGAGTTTTGCGATTTGATTAATATCCACTAGTGAGCTGAGCTGATAAGTCACAATTGAGTTATGGTCAGTGTCACTCGGGAGTATAAATCGGACCCTCTGTCTCTTCATCAACCATTCTATTTATATAAAACTGTAGAATTGATTCTCCGTTGGTTAATAAATTTACGGACCTTGTCGGTGTGGAATTTACGTGCCCAGTGAAGAATAAGATGTTCTTTCTCAATAATGTCCATAAATTACTTACCTTTTGAAAATGACCCCAATTTAAAAAATCTGATGCATTTATTTTCTCTGCAGTTTCCCTGCTCTCACATAGTCTCATACCAATTGCTGTGAAGAGGGCAGATGGCAGCCTGTTCCCATATTTTTGCCAGTAGTCGGTAAATAGGATATGCTGAAGAGGAGCCTGGATCCATCTCCCTCAAATTTCTGCTTCTGGTGTTTAGTCCTTTCCTACATCTAAACAACTGAGATCACAACCTCAGTATCTGTGTTCTGACAGCCTGTGACACTCCCCAAAAGTTCAATCAATAGCTTTACTCCCGAGGAGGTGCAATCATTTTCACCAACTAAACATGATACCCTCCTTCAGATAAGACATTAAACCGAGCTCCCATCTGCCTGTACAGATGGATGTTAAAAGATCCTATTGTCACTAATGTCCTGACAGTCCACCAAAATAAAAAATTGGTCACTAACTCTGGCTGTTTGCGGGACACTGCTGAGCGAAACTGGCTGCCACACTTCGCCCACAAAATGCACAGTCAATCCACTTTATAGTATATCCTGTGAAGTCTCAATGACATGGTAAGGTGCTATATCAAATACAAGGATTATTATATTATTTTTTATTTTGTCCTCAGCACTGCTCCAGAAATGCCAGTTTAAAAAAAAGTTTGCTTCAAATTCAAACTAAGTTTTTATAGAATATTTATAGTGCATTGTAGATATGATCCAATGGTATCATCCTGAATATTTCTCTCCACAGTAATAATAATAATTGTTGCATTTGATATAGCGCTTTTCACAGTACCCTCTGTTCTCCATATGTATTATCTTCATAAAATTTGAAGCTAGTTTTAACCAAACAATATCACTGCATTTCATGTAACATGTGAAGTAGACTAAGATGTTGATAAACAATGGACATGATAGTGATTTCAAGACAGTTTAAAATGTCATGAACCGCCAAAGCAATACTCTGACTTGCAATAGGACAGAGCCCTGAGATTTATTAAATCCACTTGAAACCACTCACTGGCACTGGCAAATAATAGTCTTTCGATTTGAAGTGCACATAATAATCCTTACATTTGATTATAACGCTTTTATGTCTTCTAGATGTCTCAAAGTGCTTCACAGAATATAGTGTAAAGTGAATTGACTATATTTATGGGCAAAACACGGCAGCCAATTGTGAACAGCAGTGTCCCACAACCGGTTGTAGATTGAGTGACTAAATTGTTACTTTATTTTTTTCTTGAGGATTATTATTAGGCGTGTGGAGTAAGGAATCTTGCCCAAGGTTTCGTCCTGCTGGGAATTGAACCCAGGTCTCTCGTTGCGAGGCGAGTGCTCCAACCACTGACCCACAGAACTTATTTGGATTTCCTTTTGTGCTGAGTGTCCAAGCACTACAGGTCATTGATCTGTGACAATGTTCACTTTGCAGAATTGAAATTTTAAGTTATTACTGCAATTTTATTTGCATTTGACAGGAATTTCTATAAGCAATATATAAAACAAAGTAATAAGCTGTTCTGAAACAGAAAACATTTCTGCTTCATATAGACTTCTAAATTGATTGCAGGTTGTGGACTTATTTCCATGGTTACCTTCACTGTGGTGAAACATGCCTCAACATAATGGATAGATAATCTTACATCGACAGCATAGTGAGACCTGCTCTGTTCTGAACAAGTAAGGATAAATGTGATCAATTCCACTGATGTAGCACTAAAGCCTTACGTTTAATACAGTGCAAAGCCATTTACCTCAACTATCCATAGCTCATAGCATGCCCCGCATGTATAATTAGTTCATCATTTTGAACAATCATTTCTGTACTAAATTACTAGCTTATCACTGTACAGTGTTAGAATTAATACAAAGATCTATGAATTATTCAGTTGTCTGGAAATGGAATTTCCTGAACAGTTTGGATAAATAGTGCTCCCACTCTCTCCCATTTATACTTATAACCACATTCAGAACATGGCTTTAAGCAATTGGAATCAAAGATGTTTGTTGATAAAACCATCCCTCTTTACAGATTCATCTCTGGATCCTGCTAAGAACTGTACTAATGGGATTCTACAGTCAGAGAATTTAAAATAAATGAAACTCACAGAAAAGATTGGGTTTTATATTTTGAGCTGAATTGACAAATATTTACAATGGCAAATAGGAGCAATGCTCAGTCTCCCAAAAGACCAAACCTCTGCACGTTACTGATGTAACACTTGGCATCTTTCGTTCATTTGATTGGTCATCGCCTGTGCGCTTGTACCTGTGAATATTGACATTGCACACTAATAATCTCTTTGTGGCTCTTAGGGTAACGTAGTTACTCTGGAAACAAATGTGACAGCAGTGAAAGAGATGCAATTGCCTTGTGCTTAAGAATCGTTTTCGGGACAGCCATGATGGTGTCGTTAACAGAGTGGCAGCTTATGGGCCAAGACCTCATTGATTCAAATCTTGGTCTATGCTGAGTTTTGCTGGTCTTAGTCAGGGCTAAACATTCCCTAGCCTTCTCAGGGTTAGGAAGAGAAAAAAAACTAGTCAAGGTTCCTGCTCTTTACAGTAACTTCTACTATTTGTGCACCTGTGACAGCCAGGTGGGGAGGGATCAGGCTGTGATTTCCTCTTGAGTTGACTCATCTGCCGACACTCACTTCAAAGTCTCAGTTAAACATCGGCCACTTGGGCAGCAGTACCAGTGCCTGTGGAACCACACTCCATCAAGGAGCAGAGTGGGGAGAAAACTAGAAAAATAATTGGACACACCACATTTATATTAAAATAATAGTTTTTTAAAAAAATAACTTAGAATTCCAGTTGTACTTCTACATCAAAATCCAGTACAGATTATTGACAGGTATAATTTTGAAATCATAGTGGATAATCGGCATAAGGATCAATCAATCTACCAAAGCATTTAATCTGTCTGTCAATAATGTTGGTCTGTCAACTGGTCTCAGGGACAATCCTCACAAGCAAGGGAATTATTTCAGTCATTTCCAATAACTAACACAATTTATGGTTAAAGTAACATTCATCCTCTGATCTTGTTCACAGTATATATAGAAAAGATAACAAAAGCTTTACACAATCCAGTGCTGGATTATGCCAGTATTGTTTTAAAAGTCTGGTACTTTGGATGATGCAAACAGAATACTGCTCCCTCATCTTTAAAAGCTTCAGTGTATATTGTGAGAAAGGTCACATGAGGGTGAGTGCTTAACTGCTCAGGAAACTGCCTGTAATTCAGAATGATTGCAATGTCACATCACTGCTGTCACCAGAACCACAACAAAATAAAGGTCTTCTGTTGGGAGTGCAAATTAAAGGAAATTACCTTCCATATTCCAACATAAGCATGGACCATTTTGCTAAGTGTCTGCATAAGCTAGGAGGTAATTACAATAGCTTGTATTCATTTGCCATATTTAAAAATGAGTAACTGTAGTTCAAATGTACTTTGCTTTCTGTTCACTGTTGTATTTTTAAAATAGTGGTGCTCTTTCGTCTTAACCGTGTAGAAACAAAGAGTTGTTGTAACCTTCAAAGCAAAATAAGATTCGTCCACAACTCTTCTGAATTTAACTCTGGTTTAATTCTTCTCACAATATTCCAGCAGTTACTACAGCTTTCTTGATAATTTTGGTTTTCCAAAGCAACTTCCTCAACCAAACAACATCTGCGTTTATCCTTATGCTTTGTACAGGAAGTGAAAATAATCTGGCACTTTCCTAAAATATATAAAGCTTTGAAACCAGTTTAGTATGATTGTCTTCTGGAGAGAAGGTAAGAAAATACTAGCAGCCCAAAATTCCATCTGGTCATAGCTCTAGAATCAGCTATGGAAAATTGTAAAATTCTGATTTCGGTCCAAAAAAGTGTGCAATTGAAGACTGAATTTGAGAATTTTCTAAATTACTAAGTCTTTAGATGACAGCCAGAGAAATTCTGGTCCTCAGACCTCAATAATGTAGAATAATGGTTAGAGCACTCGCCTTGCAAGCGAGACACCTGGGTTCAATTCCAGGCAGGGCGAAACCTTGGGCAAGTTTCCTTACTCCACACGCCTAGTAATAATCCCTCCAAAAACAAACACAATAATAAATTGGTCATTTTCAATCCACGACTGTTTGTGGGACACTGCTGTGCGCAATTGGCTGCTGCGTTTCGCCCACAAATATACGGTCAATTCACTTTACAGTATATTCAGGGATGTGCTTTGAGACGTCTAGAAGACGTGAAAAGCGCTATATCAAATGCAAGGATAGTATTATTATTTAAAGTTAACAGGTATGATGCAAAACTACAGAATTTATGGTTTGGCTACTCTCCATTTTTAAAGCTAAAATCCCAGAATTTATTAAAGCTATAATCCCAGCAATCATTGATGTTGCTGGATTCTCACTAAGCTCTTATCTCACTCTCATACTATTATGTCTCTCAACTGCTAGACCGATTTAGAGAGGCACACTTATGGCTGCCAGCATCTTAGAATATAATTATTATTACCTGAAATCTAAAATAAAGTCTCTAGTTAGTTTATAGACAGCATAAGACATAATAATCATTAAGCAGTCTTCCTGAATTTAGTATAATGGGCCATCTTTTCATAGTAACAACATCTTTCCATTATTCTCTGATGTGCCTCCCAGCTATGTATCCTGAGTTATTAATAATTAGGTCGGTGTCCATAAATGTATTTTAATAGTAAAATTATATTGGTAGCTAAAAGGGATTGTAAAATTGACTGCATTCATTTGATAATTATTTAAGGATTCTACCTCCAATTAGGATATCCTCATATTTTCAGACTTCTCTGATGTTATTTCAAGAAATTAATTCTTCTCACATAATACGTGTCTTACTGGGGAAACTCTGGAGGTTAGCAGTTTCAAATAGCAGTGCAAAGCACAAAAATGAACTTCACTGTATTCTTATAGAAATGTTACTGACATATTATTACGATGATCAGGTGACTTGCATAGAATATCATGGGCAGAAGTTTATATTGTATTAACAAAACCTAATTAACATTGATTCCAATTCTATTATAATGAACCGATAATTAATATTTCTTCTGAAGTTCAATATTTACTTACAGCTCTTTTTGCTTCTCGGAGTCACATATTAATTTTAAACCGTATCAGAATAACCTTCTCAATGTTATGCTATTTGTCATGAATGAATTAAGCCAATGTAAACAGGTTTTATGTATTTAAAAGATGAACGTGCAATATTGTGACAATTGTACAGAATTGGTTGGGGGGATAGGAATTAGAAATAAAATGGGCAGTTCACTTGTAGCCAGGCAAAGATCAAGGATCATTCTTTTCATCCTCTACATAAATAAAACGGATTTTGGGAGCGGGGTGGAATGGAAAGAGTATTTCTAAATTTGTTGATGATACTAAGGTGGGAGGAGTTATACATTGTGAAAAGGACAACCAAAATTTGGAAAAGGACATGATGGTTTTATTCGAACGGGCAGAACTGTGGCAACTAAAGTTTAAATTAATATATAACACTTTGAATGAAAGAATATTGGATGGGTTTGGAAATGTGTTTTAAACAGGAAGCATTAGGAGGGGTAGTTGCAAAGGGATCTAAAGGTGTAGGCTAAC
This sequence comes from Callorhinchus milii, assembly GCF_018977255.1. Lineage (NCBI taxonomy): Eukaryota > Metazoa > Chordata > Chondrichthyes > Chimaeriformes > Callorhinchidae > Callorhinchus > Callorhinchus milii. The sequence continues at coordinate 14,887,406 of NW_024704748.1, read as the reverse complement.
ACTGGAACAGGTTTGTTTTACATATCCGCAGATGACTGCTCATAAATGTTAAAATGATTTATGTTCAAGCAATTGTGAGTGCTACATTGTAGGTTGGGACAATGATTTAAAATGAAAGTCGTCAATGTGTTTCTTTTCCTCTCCCCTTACAAACAAAACAGGAGAAATGAATTCAGAAACCAGGAATGGGACTTTCAGTATTCTTAACCTTCTGCTGGCAACCACCGAGACACTTCAGAAGTCTGACACTTCCATCGAAAAGGGAGACCCTCTGCCAATCATCATAGCATTAATGTGTATATTTCTTCTCTTGGCAACATGCATTATTTTTATAGCCTTGTGTAATCCTGCAGGCTTAGATGCTTCCCGCCACGGACCCCATGAGTGTATGCCATACCACATTGAGGACTCCAGTGAGCCTCAGTTAACATTGTGGAAGCGTTTCAGCTCTTTGAGACAATCAATAAATGGCTTCAGATGGGATCGATCAATCTCTCAACAGCATCGAGGCCTTACTGATCGGTATCGGAGGGACATCAATGATTTGGGCTTTGTAGAATTAACAAAAATGTGAAGATGGTGGGACTACCACCATCAGGGCACACAAATATTTTCACAGCGACCCTATAGTACCCTAAAGTACTACAAGAAAAGCAAAACTAGAAAAAAAATTAACTACTGACCAGGATTTCCCCATTATTTAGTAAAGACTCCAGTTCTGAGATGTGTTCTTCATAGGTTGAGCATCTGCGGCCCACAATACCAAAAGGAAAATGTAGGATTCCTGTGGGCTGGACGTACAGTTATGATATTCAGAGGTTCAGCCTTGCAAAGGAGCACTTCAAACCCAAGCCAAGATATCAACAGAGGTGCAGAGAAAACAGTAAATCTAATGGACGCAGCAAGCATCTGCTTGAATGTTATTAATCACCATAGATTATTCATTGTAATCTTAGAGCACTATTTGCACTGCTTAGCCCAGACACATCAGATTTACAGTACTGCCTACTATAGTCTGAATTCTAAGGTTCCAAGAGGTTAGGACTAACACCACAATAAATTTTCAAGAGCAGTGACTTGCAAGACCATGGGCTGAATTTAGTACATGAATAAGGTCTGATAAAACGGTCACATAATGCTTGAGATTGGAACTAAGATTGGAAGTGACCACAAATAGCAATCGGAAGAAAACTCAAGCATCCTGGACAAAGCAGTGAATTAGCTACATTATTTTTTGTACAAATAGCACGCGATACACAATCAAGGTAAATAAAAAAGTAACTGGATTAAGATTCATGTTTGTTGACTGCATATAAAATGGGCACCTTCAAATCAATGAATAAATATACTATTAATATGCTAGATGGTTAATTCCGTCATAATTCATCAACCAACAGAATTCACAGGAATCTTGGATATTAAAGCATAGAAGGAAGACATTTGTCCCAACAAGCTAGTGTTGGTGGATCCATATCCATATACCTTGAAGCTAATTCCATTCTCCACTAGTGGAAAAATGTACTCTAATGGCAATTCTCTACTCTTTTCCTGATTCTCTTTTATGCTATTTCACTTTACCATTTAATGTAGCTGTACATCATTGTTAAAATTCAGCTCAAATAGCCCACAACCTACAATTGTGTATATTTGGCATGTTAGGAACTGACACACCACTCACTGCCTTCCAGCAGACAACCAACTGCAAGTAAAATAAAATAATTGTAATATTTCTCCCAGACTCCATAAGGACATTGAGCAAAGCTCCACGCTATTAAATTAATTTCAGAACCCAAACTATTAACGCTATATACTCTTAATTGTCCTCCCCTATGCCTGAACAGATAATACATTGGAAATATACCACAATAGTAGTCTTTTTAAGTAAAAATGGTTGCAAAGAAAAAAAATCTTTATCCACAGATATGAATGCACAAACAGCGCTCCGAGATGCCGTCCGGCGTGAAGGGCGCTATATAAATGCAAGTTGTTGTTGTTTTCAAGGTACATTCTTCCTTCTGTATTGAGTTCTGAAAATATTTAAATAACCACGACCAAGCTCAGTTAAGGCTCACTGCAGAATTAAGTAAAATATCCTGGATGAATTTTATATCCCTCAATCAGAATACTACACCATGCTGTCAGTTTAAGCAAAATATGTCATTTCAGGGATTAAGTTTGCAGAAGGAAAGATTGAGAGCATAATTCTGAAATAGTCTCATGGAAATAAAATAGTGCTCATAATTTTCAGTAGATGCTTGGCAGTTTGCTTTATTAATGTTTTCCATTTGATCTCCTGAATTTTAAGCACTCTAAGAAAACTACTGAATATATTTTAATAGATTTTTAAAATAAAATTAAGCGACAAATTGTTATTATCTATTGCAAGTTATGGTACAAGAAAAGGCAGTGATAGTGTCAAAATAGAAACATATTTGAGAACAGCATCACAGCAGATTATGATTTTAGTAACTAGAAAATGTTCCAATAGACAAAGCTGTTTCTACAAAGTCTATATGGATTAACAGCAATAAATTGTTACTGAATGTAGGAAGCAGTGGATGAAAGTCTTAAATTGGGACTGAATGGACAAGCGAGGTTTAGTTAATTGCAAGATTCTTCTACAAGTTTTAAAGAATAGTAACATAACTGGAAGATCCTTGTCACAAAAGTGGGCAGGTCAAATACTCAGAGACACCATTTACTAATAAAGCTCAGCAACAAGAAGGAATGTCTCAGTAGGGAAAGGGCTGGAATAAGTGAGTCCATTCAATGGGGCTTTAACCAGAGAAATAAAAACTGTGCATTGATCATAGAATGAAACAGAAAGCACTTATGAGTAGTTTGAAAATTGTTCCGATTCAGCCACAACATGTTCCAAATTCATACACTACAGTCATCCTATCACTTTACTTGGACCTTGATTAGTGGTTAAATAAAGTTACACAGCATCAATTTAAACAAAATAATGAGGATAAAGCCTTTATTTCAAACCACGTTTGTTAACCAACAGGGAAACGGTGATGCAAAGAGACACCACATTAAATGCGGAATGAAACACACGAATGCCATGGCGGTGCTAAAACTCAATATAAAACTACATGTAGTTCACAACTTCTGCATCTGTGACTTTTTCTGGCCAAGAGCTGAGTTTCCTTCTGCGTCAGCGATAGGTCAACCTGTGGCCCACAAGGCCATCATAAAGCACTTCCCCCTCAAACATTTGCATGAGTCTAGATAGGTCCAGGTTTGATCGGTAGTGTGTTTTCAGTTTCTTTTTGATTTAATATTTTTTGATTTATGGCATAAATCAAGAAATATTCAATCATGGAACATTTATTTTGTTGGCCGACCATAATGGTTGGCCCCCACTGATCTATCTGTTAAATATCGAACAGACAGATCATCATCAGATGGCTTGTGAGCAGAGAGCAAGTGAGCAGTGGCTTGGTCTTGTGCGGTTTAAAAAAAGCCCTCAGGATTTGTGAGGCAGCATCTCTAATGTGCTCGTTTGATCCAGTCTAATGTCCCCCAGTTGAAGACACATTATGAAAATGACTTTCAATTATGCAATTTAGAAAATATTGAACATTGGCTGTTACGCACTGTTCTGTAGTTCAGCAATTACAGGCATGGAGCCAATATGTATCCCTATTATCAACACCATTTTTGTGAGATTACTACAGTGATTAACATGGTTGGACAGCTAGCAAACCCAATGCCAACAACTGCTCAAGACCTGAGATTTGAACAGGAAAACTACAGCACTCAATTTCAACCACTACAGGGAGGAAAAGAGAAGTCACCCAAACTGTAGAAACTCCAGCAGAACAGGAACTTTAGCAGGTTACTGAGGCCATTTAAAGCTGAATATAAAGCAACACGCAAGATGGTTAATAAGGGAAATAAAACAATAAGAATACCAGCACAATCAAAATGATGCAAATGAATGTGAAACACAAAATCAAAACAATAAAAGGGGACGAGAAAACTCAAAGAAATTCAACTAAAAGAAAAAGCTGCAAAAAAAAGATTATTCCAACAGCACTATACACTTTTTTCAAATGGCAAATTTCAGCCTTCAAGTCGACAAAATGATTGGCTTTTCTCTGCCTAGTCCAAGATACCCAATGAAAAGACTTACCTGCAAAATACTGGTGGACATTGTTATGTTTTCTGGGACGCTGGCCTCATAAGTGTTCTGCAAGAAGATGGGTCGATTATCATTCACGTCAAGCACTCTGATGTACACAGTTGCTGTTCCAGTCCTTCTGCTGCCTGCTGGCCCATTGTCTGCACAAGATTACCAGCAAGAACTTATTCAGAAATGTTACAAACGAGCACACTTCCACCAGCGTCGATCTTTATACTTTTTCAGATCACTTATTTAAAACTGTAGGTCAGCACAATTCTTAGTGGGTGCAGTCTTACAGCACAAAACTGCCTTGAAATCTGCCACTAAATTGAGAAATTCCTTCTGCTCCTGTGTATACTGCAGCACTTGCTCTCAAATTGCATTGGTAAAGACTGAGAAGACATCTGCAAAGGCTGAACTAAGAGCTACTCACAGAACTCTCCTAACTCAGCTGAATCACTATTTGTTATTTCTGTTAAAAGAGTCAGTTGTGTGAATTCTCAGGACTTGAGGGACAATATAAACAGTGCAGATTAAATTATTTATATTGCGCTTTGTAATTTATACCACAGAGATACAAAAACAGATTTTCTAGTGAAACCACCACATCAAAACAATTCCAGTGCAGTTCACTTTGAGAACTTGAAACAATGTTCCAAAACACAGTGTTTTAGCATTGATAGGAAACTGCATTATAATTCAGAGAGGTTCAAAGAAGCTACAAGAGTGGCCCAGTGTGGAAAATGTCATACTGGTGCAGCGTTCTGAGGCTGTGGCATAGATTTGGGACAGAATACATACTGCTTTGCCCCTCTCCTAACCGTACCCTAACGTTGCTATAGCAGCTGCACTGAGTGCTGTCACTGGATGTCCAAAAAGAGAGTTTCCAGAATTAGTATTCCTCACCTTCAGCAGCACAAAGTTCAACAAAAAAAGTTTTAAAAAATCTGTAGGACCGAGACCCATCAAACACAATCCTACAATGTAATTTGAAGGCAGTTTACAAAGTGGAAATCCACAGTACAGGTGAGAGTTACGAGATATAATCCTCCATATGAAATACAACTGAGGTAATTGTAATCCATTTTGCTTTTCTACATAGAAACTTCAGCTAGTGCCAGAGATTTGTGAATGGTGCAACAGGGCTCAACCTCACTGAAAAATGATATTCCTTTCCCTGAAGCCCTCTGGTTTACATCTCACAGGCTTGGCAAGGGAGGCAGATAAATAATCAATTCCAATGTTCTAATGGTGTTTTTGAGCCAGGCTGTGCATGTGTACCATTGCAGGTTGAGAGCAACTTTCTCAGCAATTTGTCTCTCCCCCCTATGGGAAAGTATCAGATTTACATTTTTCCAGGATTGTAGGGTTCTGAGAGAATGTGTGCAGACCGTTGAGAGCCTTTACTGTGAATAGTACTGTACATCACAGTGAATGGTACAGTGTGTTACCAACCTATTACGTGAACGGCTGCTTTTAAAACCTCAGCCAAGAATTATGTGAGTCACAAAAATAACATTTCCAGCTCATCATTCTGCACAGAATTCACCCCAGTCTTCTATCCAGAGCAGGCAGCACCCTGCCGAGAATGAGCTATTACTGAGAGGTAGCAGATTCACTAACGTAATGTTTCCACTACCAGCATATGCCAGTTATTTAAAAAAAATAAAGTGGTCATACTAGACTAATCAAACAGAGCATTGATTCTCCTCTGGGTAAGCTTACACTACTGGAGCTGGTCCAACGCAGAAACCCGTGCTTGCATATTCGCACTCCCTTTCCCCAGACACACCTCATAAAGGGCCAGACAGAATGGACACAATACTGCATTGATTTCTGCATCTGACACCAAACTAAACCATCAATGCAAGGGTGCAAAATAATTTTGACTTTTGTTGTAAAGTGGCCAAACACAGGCTTCGAAAGTGAGGTTTCAATTCCTGGTAACAAACATTAAAAGTCTGTTTTGACTCAAATTAGATCCGTTAAAGAGCATCAACCTTGCAGATGGGTGTACTCCATTTGGCTGCAAATTACGTGATATAAAATGCATCACAGCACAGTCTGGCAGTGATCATCAAGAAGAAAATAATACACTGCTCACTGGCGAGAACAAACCACTTACCAAACATTTTTCATAAAGACAACAGTATTAACAATGTATTATTTTTAACAACAACTACAAATTGCATTTATGTAGTGCCTTTCACGTGGTCAGGACATTGCGACATTGCGAGGTGCTAGAAAATAAATACCAAAGACATCTTTACTTGTTTTAAACGACAGAGATAAAGTTACACGTGTTTTTACTTTCATATTTGATTAATGTAGTACTCACCTATAGCCTCTAAAATAAGTATATAAGAGACCTGGGTTTCTCGGTCAAGGTTCACCACAGTCCTTACAATGCCGTCCCTGAATCCAACACTGAATTTCCCATCATTATTCCCAGCTGAAAGATAATGTTGCACCATTAGTTAAGACAAAATCGCTGGCGTCAGACAACACAACTCATCAAAAGATTGAACTAGACAGGTTTGATTTCCTGCATGGTTGTAGCTATGAGATGGATGGTTAATGCCACTCATTTCACATACATTCCTACCTTACATGTTGACTGATGGGTTGGTCAACTGAGAATACCCTCTGCATGACTGAAATATCTGTATGAGATAGACATTTTTCATTGCACTGTTTCCAGTTCAAGGTAAATGTAATGATGTTCTTAAACACAAAAATATGGCCAATTTCTTCATAACCTTTAAGGTTGAGTGAAATGGCAACTTGAATACTGAAACTCAGAAATCCTCCCATCCACTAGTAAAACCCTGGCTAGCCGGACCAGTCTAGTTCGATCTTTTGATGAGTGGTGGTGGTGGTGGGAGGGGGAGATCTGGTCTGGTAAATCTGAATTTCTGATAAGGTACACTGTCGCTACTGCATTCAGCGCCAAAAAATGCTGTTAATGGTAATGTAATTGTTTGAATCTTGTGAGCAGAAGATAGTGAATAAACAATCTTCTGCTCATGGGATTCAAACTGAGTCGATATCCCTGGTCACTGTGAAGGCCAGCAAAGACAGTGAGGCGGGGGTGCATGCTAGGAGACTTGGGCTGGTGGGAATCTAATTGTAATTTTGCTGTTGTGGACCCGTGGACATTTTTGGTCCACAGACTGTTATTTCAGTGTAATGACTGAGTATTTGTAGGCGAACACCTGCACATGTTTGTGTGAGCATAAACTAATAAAAAATAAACATTGTGATTATTTTCATTGCAACACTGGTTAGAATGGAAAGATGCCCTGGCTATATTTTCAATGAGCTGGAAAATGTAATATGTGTGACCCATGTGTGAAAGGTTATCACGGTTTGTCATGGATGTGTGGCCATTTAGCACATCACTGTTTTACTACAAGTGGATTAGCGACCGCCATTAAACCATTTGACTATTAGTGGATGAATGCAATACCCTTTAACTAAGCAGTCATTCGGAACAGTTTTATTATGTACTTCAATAGTTTTTTTTAAAGTTAGTCATTCGCCAACCATACAGTCACTACACTATGAAATGCTTTAAGGCATCCTCCTGACATGAAAGGTGCTAAACGAAATGCCATGGATAATAATAATATTTTCCATTCAGCTCTGGGCAATAAAATGTATTTTTGATTTTGAACAGCAAGACATCACTGAAAATACGTAACCTGGCAACACTGGTGAATGGCACGGTATCAGCCGAGAGCAGTGAAGAGTACATTTTGAAAATCATTTTGTCTGGTGTAAACCTACTGCTCATTTGCATTCCAGCAGTGCATTATTTTGACTTGCCGAAACATGCGAGTTGAGCATAGAATTGTACTTTTGCAACTGAAACTAGAAGCACAAATGGCCACGTGATTATTGTAATGTTGTGAGGATTCTGCTACTAAATTAAACTGAACATTCCAAAGCAATTACAGCTAAACCCAGGAGAGGAGTCTGCACCCTGCTGTTTCTGACCTCATTATGAACTGAACTTGAAAGACAGATTTGAAAAAAGAAAACAGGGCCGACACAAGTGAGAAGAACATGTTGAAAAATATTATTAGCAAACAAATTACCACCGGATAATTAGTGAAAAGGCATATAGCCGTAGGGGAGTGTTGAATCTAACAATATAGCACCGTAGAGAGGTTACAAGGCATCCACATTTCCCAGTGGCTGTTGCCAAGGATTGAGTTGAGTTGTTGGCTAAATCTGACAGCTTTATAATTAGGTATTCAATTACTTATTGTGTATCGATACAAAGTCAAACACGTAGTTTTCAACAATATCTAACATGCAGTTGAAATTGGCCTTGCCTAATTGGTAGCACTCTCAGAGGCTATGGCTTCAAGTCCCACTTCAGGACTTCGACTGTGCTTACGGCCACCTCCCCCCACGCCCCCTCCGGCTCGGAGTCGGGCGCTGCAACTGTTAAGCACTCTGGAAGGCGCTATATAAGTGCAAGTTGTTGCTGTTCATTCGCTTCATGGTTGTTTGTGGGACACTACTGTGAGCAAGTTGGCTCTCACATCTGCCCACAAAATATGCAGTCAATTCACTTTACAGTATACCCTGTGAAGTGCTTTGAGATGTCTTGAAGACATGATAAGGCGCTATTTCAAATGCAAAGATTATATAGTATTATTGTACTTCTCAATAAAATCCTGTGAAGCGCTTTCAGGCAACTTTCTGACATGAAAAGTGCTATATCAAATGCAAGGATTATTGTTTTATTATGATACGACAACTACAATGTTGATTTAATAGATGTAGAAACGTTTTGGAATTTGAGAAATTAGTGTTTGCAGACAGCACAGTGACATCAATTAGCCGCAACAGACCAGAGAAATGAGTACAGTCAATTGATTATAATAACAATAATCCTTGCATTTGATATAGCGCTTTTCACGTCTTCGAGACATCTCAAAGCACTTCACAGAATATACTTGATTTATTAATATATAATAGAATTGATCAAAGGACAAGACCGCAGGCTGATTCTTTCACTCAGACAGTTATCCTCAACTCTTATTATAATCCTTCATATTATTGTTTGATCAAGCTTGTGTACTGCCTGAGCTTCTTTGCTTTTCTGGTTCTCTGTAGTTTTCAAATGTCACTGACATTAACAGGACAGTGGGGAGCTCCTTATTGTTGCTGACCAACATGTAAAAGTAGGGGTAAGTGGGGACCTTAAGCACCTTATTCTGCCAACAGGTGACCACATTTTCAGAATTCAATTCATTATAAAATTGAAACAAAATTGTCCTTACATTAACTCATATAGCATGCAGAATTCCAAAAGGGGTCTCTCAAAAGCATGCCTTTACATTTCAATTGAAGGTCAGATTCCTCGGGTCAGCCTCTGTGTGCATAGAGGCCTGCTTTTCAAACATCCATTAAATCTTACCTAAATGGAAGAATGCGCCCTGAGGCCCTTCACAATGTAATAACAGACAGACCTCATGTAAATGGATTTGCAGCTCCCACAACCCACCCCGCTTGATATCAGTCGGTATTTATTTTTGTTGGGTTTTATTTATGAATGAGCAAATTAAACCATGTTGTACAGTAAAATAGAAAAAAATTATACNTTTTTACTGAACTGCAAATAACTAACACAACAAAGCCGCCACCTCAAGTGCTCTGAGATGCTACCCTGTGTGGAGGCCTCAGAATGGCAAATTAAATAGAAAAGTTAGGTTAGAAACAAAACGTTTAGGGAAAATGACAAGTGTGCTCCACGGCTGCAATGGATCTCAATTGCAATAGCAAAATAACATTCAATCCATGTTCTCAGGACTTCTGAATCCACCTCAACATCTTGTACCATATTTGGGCCTTGAAACACAATTGGACTATGTTGTCCTACACAAATGACATGTTCATCATAAGCTGCATTCATATTCAACCTTTTTTTTTAAATTAGATTTTTTTTAAACCTTTTTTTAAATCCTGAGCTTCCGATCTCAACCTTAGTACTACTGTGGGAATGTCATGCATCCTCCATAGAGATAATGGAAAATTGGAATAATGGAGAAGAGTCAGGTCACCTTGTGTAAGCAGTATATTTGGGACAAATTGCACTGACACCACAGTAATGTACCTGTAAGCTTGAACCAGTAAGGAGCCCCGAAAACCACCAAAATCACCCTGGGGCTATTCTTCACAAAACACACTTACACCTGTCAATTCTTTTGTTAAAAAGAGCCTGTATATCAATGTCCAAGATACAACTATCCACTTATTTTCACAGCTCAATAAAGGAGGCATTGTGCTGATTGCCACAGTTTAAATGACAGCCTTTTGATACGCACATGGTAATTACTGCATCTTTCTGTCCTTATAAATTAATTTTCAAAATTTGAGAAACTCCATTTTTGTTCACATCACTTTGAAAAAGCCCTAACTCCAGCATCAGCACGTTCAGCAATCATTTCTGATTTGTTTGTCCTTTTTAATTTAATGGATGTATAACGGCATACAATAGGTGCTGTTTTGTCTGCTACACAAAGGCTGTTGTAATTGTGCACAATTCAACTTTCAAGCTGTCACCTAGATGCTGACACATGCTGGACCAACATCTATCGATTGGGTGCCAAATCTAATCTGTTCTTTTAATAACACAAATCGGATTCTGTAGTGAGTAGTACGAGTTGTTAGTGCTGCCGCCAGCAGGGCTTGGAACATCAGAAAGTGTGTTGTTCCCCACTCGAAAGGAGAAGTTGTTGAACAGATGCATTCCGGGAGAAGGGTAGGAATCAGAAATCCCAAGCGTTTCACACTCAACTCCCACAGAAATGTTAAATGTAAATTGTAAAGAAACCATCAGCTGAGAGACATCAAAAGAACCATTTATTCCTTAGGTCTAGTTACTGAGATGGTCCTTTGTACAATGTTCAAGCCGGATCAACTTTCCCCACATTTGACAGCAAGTGAATTTGTGTGAAAATATGAAAGGATACCACCAGTATGTAAAAACATTTAGAGGTTGGATAATTAGGTTAACAACACTGAGACAAGCTGCTTTTCAGTCTGTGAAAGCATCTCCCAATTTCTTTTGCCATTTTTTAGGATTCTAGGATTCTATAAATATAGTAGTTTGTAAGGATTATGTTTACAAATTATTATTTTTAAGAATTTATCAACACGTTCAATAATGTTTCTCAGTCATACACCTAACAGGAAGTGGTATTGGCTTTGTCTAGAGAAACATCAGCCTGGCTCAATTGATAGCACTCTTGCCTCTGAGTCAGAAGGTTCTGAGTTTAAACCCCATGTTGCGATTGTGAACTCAGTCTTGGCCGACACTCATTGCAGTCTTAGGGGGATGCTTTGAGACAATATGACAATGTGATAAGGCACTATATCGAATGCAAGTATTATTATTACTTTTTATAAGTGCGTTGAATGTTATCCTTGATATCTGCAAGCGATTCTCACCTGTGATGAAGTAGCTCAGCTCTGCATTAAGACCAGCATCAGCGTCAGTACAATTGAGACGCACAACCATATAATCTCTAGGCACACTCTCCAATAAGGCAATGTTGTAGATAGATGGGTGGAAAGTAGGGGTTTCATCATTTACATCGATCACTGAAAGAAAAAGGCGATCATAGTGAACTATATGCACTGCACACACAGAAAGATCCAACTCCAAAAGAGGCTTGAAAAAATTAAACTAGCAAGGGTGCATTTCACAGTATGCAAATGGAAAAAGAAAACATTGAGACAGCATCTGTCCATAAGTGAAGGCCGGAGAAGAGTGGTTTTCTTACAGCTCAAGGTTGCACAAGCCTGTCAAGTTGGTTGACTGCGCACCTTTCACCTTGAGAATAATTTATTGGGCCAAGGAGACCTAAGATAATAAACATCTTCTGAGAAAACTATTATAGTATTTTAGTCAATTATAGTTAATTAGTATTTTAATAATAATATAATAATACTTGCATTTGATATAGCGCTTTCTACGTCTTATTGACGTCTCAAAGCGCTTCACAGAATATACTGTAAAGTGAATTGACCGTATATTTGTGGGCGATTTAAAAAAAGGCTTTAGACTTTTAAATTAGATAAATCACCAGTAACAAATTGGAATAATTTGATTCACAAAGCATTATTCACCTTAACAGGAATCTATTTTTGTTTATGCTTTAGAAAACATTACAATAATGCAAAGGATTCACAGCATAAATGACACAAAGATTTCCTAGCTACTTACTCTGTCCAAAACAGCGATTTTAGATATTATGCTAATGGCACTTACCCCTTACAGTTAGGGTGCTGGTGGAACTCCGAGGTACCATTCCTGCATCACTGGCTATTATCCTCAGGTAATATTCTGCTATCTTTTCTCTGTCCAGCAAAGCTGTGGATGTAATCAAGCCTGTGGTAGTGTTCATTATAAAGTCCAATCTGGGCATGCCAACCTGCATAGTGAAAGTAACCAATCCATTTAAGTTTTCATCTGGATCCACCGCCAATACCTAATGGCAGAAAAGGAAAGCAGAGTTACTATTTCGAATCACTAAAACTTCACCACATGAATTTTAAAATTTCTCTTTCAGAAAGCAATACAAGAATGTGTTTTTCTGGCACGGCCCCTCACTAACAATGTCGGGATCGCTATTCTGAAATGTGAACTCTATGTGAGCGGCATACATTCGGATTGTAATATTGCCGTAGAGTAATATTTGCCAACACCGAGTAAGATCTCTGCTCATTACCTGGAAAACAGATGATGCTGCAGTGAGGCCCTCTGGCACCTCAGCAACAAATGGCAGGTTTTCAAAACTTGGGTCGTTGTCATTCAAATCAAGTAAGTTCACTGTAACAGTAGTGCTACTGCTCGCTCGTAGAGGTGGGTTTCCGCCTGAAGTGAAACAGAATAACAGGGCTGACGAGCAAAGCATTCTCAAGTATTAGACGAAAGCTGCATCTAATTCCCGCGTATCATTATACCTATAATTGCTTGCAAATATCTGTAGATTGCCAACTGCCTGTCAAAAAGTACTTCCAATACCATTTTACATTAGTCAATTTTCACTCTGGCCCACAGATGATTGATGAAAGGCATCCTTTCTGTACACTAAGGTATAATCGTAATTTTTGACCTACGTTCTGTAGAGGAGCATGTCTTTCTTTTCATATATATACACATAATATATAATAAAAGTACTGAAATAAATATTTACTGTAATTAATTAATTTAGCAACACTCAGATCCCTGGAAAGTAGTGAGATCTACAATTTAACTGAGGATACTCATTCATCACCACGTTTGATATTGATGGTGTAAATAAAATAAATTCCTGCCATTCCACCCAATATACATTCCATCAAGTTTGGAAAACAAACATCAAAGTGGTGCATGGTACATAACGATGCCATCGTACTGCAGCTCATTCATCATTGGGGACATGATAGAGTTGCACTCAGAGTGAAACAGCTGCACTTAGAAAAAAACAAGTGTAAAAATAAATACATTGGTGAGATTTCTCAGCTTAGTTTATAGACAGAGGAATCAAAAGCTTTGATTTTAGATATTTTTGTTAAAAAAAGTTTATAATTTTACAGAAATGTGGGTACTTACCTTTATGATCAAAGAGTGGCTTAAGTTATGGTTAAGACATTTTTGGAAGCTGCATGCACCCACTTGGACAAGATTCACTGTAGATTGTCAACCCAGTGCAACAAGAATAGGAGGCTGAGGCACCATATCAGAGAGTGGAGATTTATACTATAGATTTAAATAAGTGATATGATTTCAGAGTGGTTTCTGGTTGAAGGCTAATATCTTCAGGACATGAGATATGCTGTCTTAAAATCGTATTCAGCTGTAATCGTATCTTTATAGATCACATTTTGAGCTGACCAGAATCGTAAACAGCGGCAGTGGAACAAATAATGTTTTGGAGAAATTGGCCTCAAACAAGAAATGCAAAAGAACAGTCTGACATTTTGGAGTAGATTCATTCTATGCAGAAGCTTCCTTATAAAGAAATGATTTGAGGGAATGTTTCATGGTGCATTGAGGGATTAGAAATGATGAATTGGGTATCTGCTTCAAAGCTGTGTGAAAATTTGAATTAAAGTTCAGTCAGAAAGCTGAAGATTTGAGGCAGTGAATTAGAACATCTTGAGAAAATTTTTCACACAACATTAAAGATGGGAACTCGCATTAGAAATAAATTCAATTGATCAAAGCTCGATGTGTGCATAGATATTATAAATACAGACAGGCCAAGCAAATGCACCTGAAACACACCACTGCATGAAATTTTCTTTTATTCACTCCATGGGACACCAATAAGTATTATTTCTTGGATTAATTGTGTGGAAATCCTCATGAGATTTGTACTATATGATGTCCATTGCACCATGAAGTTTATGATGGAATTTAGATTGTACAATGTGCTTTGCACTGTAACGTTTAACATGGAATTGAACTACAGTTAACTACTGATAACTCGTCACACCAATCGAAAGGGGCTCAGTGATAAGTTATCCAGATTGGAGAGTTAGGCATATGTATAAATACATACATTTCACATTTATACATATGGCTGGGATATTGACAGCATGATGACTTAAGTGGTTGTAACATGTTAAGCCAGAGTCGAACGATCAGAAGTTTACTGTATATAATGTACTTTGCAAATGTTAAGTTTAAGAAGGAATTTGCACAACATGATGTCATGAAGTTAAGATTATGACCTCAGAGAGTGTGTTTTACCAATTATTTACCAAACTGCAGTGAAAGCATACCATGGGGGCTGGAAGCCATCTGAACTACAGCACATCAAAGCTAACTAGATAAGCAGCTGCTTTTACAGTCCAATTACAGCGGTGTCTGTCATAATGTTCATGAACAGGAAAAAAGACCTGTTTCTAAACAATTGGATTTTTTTTAGTTCAGTAAAACAACATTTTTGAAAACAGCATGGAAGCTGCTGCCACATGTTAGGTATCAGAAATGTCTCAGTAGGGCCTTGATAAATGTCTAAGATGCATAATTCACAGGAAAGTGGAATGCTAAATAGCATGTTTAAAGCTGTAAATGGTGGATTGTAGTTTTTTTAATATATAAAATGGGGAGGAAGATGCTTTCGTCAAAACGCTCCTGATTCCTTATTGTTCAACAGCTGGAAATACAGCAACATTGAATGGAAAAACGGCAAAACCATATGGGGTTTAACTGTGAACATGACTCACCATCATACTTGCAGCATGCTTTGTACATTAAAAATCTGACTCAGTCACTGTAAGGTGATGATAGGAGTCTTTTATAATGTACAACAAATGGGTATTTTCTGGTAATTAAGTCAAGATTATCAATTTGCAAATTTGGAGCGATTATGTTACAACTGTTAATCCATCAAAGAAAGGATGTCATTACACATCTAGTGCATGGAATATCCTGACAGTCAGTGTGGAACTATATTTCGTCACAGTGGTGTCATGTGTCGGAATACTCGCATTGCACCACAGGCAAATGATCATAACCGCAGTCCCACACCATGTCCTGAGTTTCCAATTTCAGGAATGCTTCTGTGGAGAGGTTCAAACCAGTCACTTCTCTATACGAGAGAGGGAAATTCACAGACCAAATCATTAGCTCCTCCTCATGGCAATGATGCTGATCATGTGCCCAGGGGCTATCATTGTGGAAATGTACATCAAAAAGGGGCCTCAGCCTTATAAAAATGCTTACAAATAAATGATTCCAAGGCAATATTGTACTGCAGGTTTCAAATGCCGACTGCAAACCTCCTGTACTTTATTCTCTAATGCCTTTTAAACCCTTCAATGAGATTACTGCCTTTAATCAATCCTGGATTATCCACTGCTCTCTATGTATTAACTACTTGTATCATGTCCCCTAGGACTCATCAAATGTGGATTCACATAAAACAAGGAATTTAAAAAATAGAGGCCTAGGGAAGAAAAATAAGGAGCGACTGCCTTAAATTTTCAATGAGCTCACTAATTACTCACGGTCAGTAACCGATACAATGATTTTCCTCATCATTTCTGCAGCCCTGACATTCATATTCTCTCGGTCCAAGACTGCTCCTGATGTTCGGATTTTCCCTGTGGTGCTATTAATGTGATAGAATCGATTTGGAGGATGAATGGTGTACGCCACAGTACCATTCTCAGACAGGTCGGGATCAAAAGCTGACACCTGTGAAAGAGATTAAACAACAAATCCAGTTATTCTTTCAGAGCAATGTCAATTTGCTAACTCCAAGTTAAAATCTAAACCAAGGGGTTATAAATACTCCTTATAAACAGAAGTTCAAGTCTTCGGATCATTAGTAGCTCTCAGATTTATATCCTTTCATGAATTGGTTTGAGTTCCAAAGCAATGAATGTCAGTGCTGATGAATGGAACACTCTCCCAGTTTTGGTGCTCAGTACTGCCATTAATCATTCTCAGCTCTCAATTATGATGGGGTGTGGTGTAAACGCTTGCTTCCTAAGATCCTTATCCAACTGTACCTACAGACCAATCTCAAGAGATGCATTGGATATCTGGATACACTTTTTCCACTTTTCACATCAACTGACCATGCTGCATCCCTGATTTAGCGGCAAATTATTGCCTGCAGACTCATAATAACTAGGTGGACACTGGGCAAACACACTTCAAGTAGGATCATCCCAGATCGCAAAAGAGAGCAAAATGCATCTCTCATTATGACACTAATCCAGTCAGGAGCTCAAAACTGAAATCACACTGAACTGTTGCACCACCCACACCAGGTGTGCACTCATTTGAAAAACAATTCAACCTTTTCCAAAAAAAGATTCATTTTAGACTCAGCCTTTTGTTTTTTTTCTTGTTCATTTTAAGAGATTTTTCAAAAACGTTCTTCTTTGCACGTTTAGTGCTGTTGGCATCGCTGAGCAATTGACTAGGCTGAATTGTGCAGTAGATGACTTAATTAGGAGCAATAGAGTAATTAAACCAGTGCGCTTCAGTGACCAATCCTGTCAATTACCAGGGTTGGGTAATTCAAAACTTTCACGTGTTTAGGCTCAGCAATTCTTCCAAGTCAATTCATGACAAGTAAGGGCATTCGGGTTTAAAACAATTTGAAAAAAAATCAATGAAAATAAAATAAAAGGATGTTAAAACTAAGCATAATCATTTGCAATGGTTTGATTTGTTAAAAAGTGAGGTTTCTGGAAAATACTTCTTGCATGTTGTGCTAACCCTTCAAAAACAATTTGATCATGGACAGTTTTGGAGGATACTCTTATAAGGATAGATAATATAAGGCAGACTTGAGTTGAACAGACACACCATGGGTATCAAATGTTTTCTGTGCTGCTGGGGCAAAGGGATGGAATAATATCTGTGGAAGGAAGGATACCAGGTTTGAACAATAGAAGTATGTGAATGGATGAATATTCTGGAGGTTTTGCTCTCATTATCTTTAGGATTAGAAGATATCCATTAAAACTCTTTCTGCGGGAGACTGTGTGCCTTTGTGTATTACGGGGAGGTGGGGAGGTAAGGAGTTCCATTATGGAGTAAGTTTTGCACTGTCTGTTGAATTATTGGGCATGACTGGTCAAATTATCTTTTCTTGTTCCATTCAATAATTTTTTTTTACCTGCATTAAGAACATCATTTTATTCAGAAAACTGAAGGGTTTGACTCATCAAATAAGTGCTATGGCACCATGTTCAATGACAACAGTCAAGCTCCCACTGCGCTTTGCACTCCAGGAACCGATTTCCTCTTAAATTCATAAAAAGTTTATGAATCTCAGCGCTAAAAGGTCAGCTAAACAAATGTAGATCCAATGGTTTTAATGCACTTTCTAAACCCAGAGATTGTGAATGCATTGTTGAGCAATGTAAGAGAAACCCAGTATTGCTACAACAATGATCCATGAAAACTAGGTGCACAGAAAAGTTGTCACTGTTACCAATTTTTTTCTCTCTTTTGAATAGACCATTAAAAGGTTCTGAAATAAGTAGTTTTCCAAGTAAATCAGTTAATTGAAGGGATAGTTTCACAGGATGAACTGAACCAGTGATATAGTCATCATGTCAGATGATGCATGTTGCAGCGGAGGATAATCACAGCTCACTCATGGCTTTTCTCTTACTGCTATAAACAATGTGATTCACTTCTTGCAGTAAAGGAGTAATCCCTTTTATGCTGTCCACTTCTGAAATAACTTTTGCTGTGAGCTCTGGAATCAAGCAATAGCCACCAATCCAGTTATTTTTTTCTTAATTAAAAAGAGCCTTCAATTTTAAATTGCTTAAGAATTTTTAGTTGTATATTTTTGTTTAATTTTGTATTATTATGTTGTTTTGGAAGCAGAACTCTCTGCTTTATAATCTTGCTGGCTTCATGAATTGAGGAAAATCAGTTCCCTTTGTACCTTACTTTTAAAAAATGAGATTGCATTGGATTACAAAAACGTCCAATTTCCAGATCATAAGGTCACTTCCTGCACGCTGTGGACAGATAATGACTTTGTAGTCAAAAAGGTCGTTAAAAATCGTAAAAAAAAGGAAATGAACATTGATGTTCTCCGTTGTAAATTAAAACCAATGAAAAATGAATACTGGCAACCTCCATCTACAGTGTACACTTAGCTAGCTTGCAGAAGTGAAAGATGCAAATCCACCACACAAATTTAACAACCTTCCCATAACTGGATTGCTTTCACATTGTTAAAACAAGACAATGCTTATTAAACAATGCAAAGATACCCTATAGAACTTAATTTACCATAAATTGTGTTGCTTTGTAAGTTCTGATGATTCTATATGTTCATAAAAAAATGTTAGATCAGTAAAAATGTATTTTCCCCAGCTCTCAGACCCATCAGATATTACAGTTCAGGTTCTAATCCATCTGAAAGATCATCCAGCTAATGAACCACCATAACTAATTCTGATTATACACAAAGGTCTGATTAGCTTGCATTTTGATGGTTTGTTGAACAAAGAGCCACTACAACACTCTATTTAATTGTTTTACAATAACAGCAAGAAGATTCATCGATCTGGTTTGAATAACACTGATGGAAACAATCACAGATGTGTTATAATATTTAATTGTTCAATTAATTTTAACCAGGCGCTATGCTCTGCAGACATCTTGGGTAAATATGTTGTACCACAGTTGATCAATAATGTAGATGTTGAGTTTTTGTTAACTCACTCTGAGCTAAGCATATTGCAAAATCACAGCATTTAAATCAAATCTATGAAACATTCACATTATTCCACCAAAATAATTTGTAGAATACTAATCGTAATCACATTACTAGTACACAGATTTCTGATAAACTACCACACAATAAATCTGGTTAATAACTTTTGTCAGCAGCATAAGGAATTATTATCCTTTTGCGAATAGCATCATACTTCAAGGAAACGTAGTAGGTTAATAATACAAGGATTTGCATTTATATATTATGTCAGAACTTCCCTCACAAAAATATGCTACAAGCTACATGTTTTCAAATTGAAACCTAGCACCACAGGGTGAGTACAAATGTGTGATGTGATCTCGATTTCAGGTAAAGGTTCTCAATCGTACTCAGATAAACGATGACTGGACAAACAGCTATGTTCATCACACCACGCTTAAAGTGTGCAGGGTCAACTTCTGAGCGTCTATGCAAGGCAGGTCAAAGTTCAGAGGATTAGGCACTGAAATATTTGATATCTCTCTTGCCTATCTGGTTATCTGTACAGTACTGAAGATTTATGTAAAGAAAGTTTATAACTGTTAGCCATGGGATGCGTGTATGTGTGTCAAGATCTCAATTACTCACCAGGACAGGACCAGATGATTTAGGAGATTTGGAATTGTGCTTGGATTTTTACGCTGTGAGGGATGATCCTACTTATCTATACTTGTGCACCATTGAAAGAGGACAGTATCATGTCAGTGTTCAAACGCCTTTTTGTTTATTGAGCACAATTTCAAAATGAATCTATAAGACAGAGTTAAGTAATTTGTGCTTTTTGCTCAGCAATTCCTAGCTACCAAAAGGCTGCTGTCAGAATATCATTGCTGCTTCATATGTCGAGGTAAAGGAAGACATGTCATTTTCCCCTTTGTAAGATCACAGTAAACTTGCCAATAGCCTAGAATAATCAGCCCGCCTAGGTAAATTTACTGGCAACTGAAGAAATCAGATTGGCCTGTTATGTCATATTGTCCTGAGAGAACACATAAAAACAGTTATTCTTCTCTTACAATACTTCATGGTGCTTGCCTCGAGACTGAATATTGTCATTGAATGCTGCAGTGCTTTGGGAATAAGCGGTTGTATTTTTCTCCTAAGGCACAAGACTATAATCAGAGAGTGGTGAGTCTAACAATGACACTGGAAGACATGTTGATGAAATTAGCGCAACACAAGGATGAGGAAAAGAAGAGAAAAGAATTTATGTGCATTTGAAGATGCAAGAAACTACCATAGCCATGATCAGCTATTTTTTGACTTAATAATAGTTTCCAGTCACATAAACTAGACAGCATGATAATATGGAACACCGGTTTAAACAAATTTGCATTAAATATTATGAGAAATCATGCAGCTGTTCGGGGGTGGGGGGTTGCATTCACATTAGAGCTGAAACATATCTGTCTTAAATTGGATGTGCATTCCAAGACATTTTGGACAATAAAGTACTCATTGAGACTGAATCCAATACTTACTGTGATGACATCAGTGTGGGCTGGAGACATCTCAACCACGTTAACTAAGTATGGCTCATCCTTCCACAATGGGTGATTATCATTCATGTCCAGCAGAGTTATATTCACCTGTAACAATTTAAAAAAAATTTTTTTTAAAAAGAGAATATTTTATTTATTTAATCACATTTCTTTATTTTATTTTCCAATGTTCTCCACTCTTTCTGTGGTACTGTTCTTCAGTTGCTGGTTGCTCTTCTTCACTTTCCTCAAATGCCTGTTCTTCATTTGTGAGCCTAATCATTGACTACTGGCAGGCTGTTTAACTGTGGGAGACAACACAGCCCAAGCTTGATCCTATGTTCATTTTAGATAGCAATCAGAAGCAGAAACTGTGGCTGATAGATGGTTTCCAAGCCCAGGGGCATTGAGGCAAATTCCAACTCCCCATTCCCTGAATGAGATCTTCTAACTGAAATCAACTGGGAATAAAACATGGGACACTCCTGATCTGTTTGATTCAGGCCATAAATTACATCCCCTTTTAAATATAATACCAAGTATTTTTTCACCCTGATAGCAGGGCAAGAGCGGACAAAGCTTAATTAACCTGACTTTTTTAAAGAAATGTTTTTTTTTAAAGTGTTCAGCGTGGTGTGCATGATAAAATGGACTTCAATTGGTCCAAAGTATCATGGGTATGCCCTTTTCTCACTCCATATTTTCTGTTCTTATAGTGTCCTGCAGTATACAAGTCTTTTAACATTAACAGCTCATCATGAGGCAAGTCAGAGCAGCAATTCCACACTGATTTAACCAGGACCTGACCTTATTGAAATTGGTCTGTGGTGTTAATTACTTTGTTCTAATTCTTTTTAAAAATACGTAATCTGTCAAAAATGCTATAGGCAGTGTGCTCAACCATCACTATATTCTTTATAAGATTCTGCCAAAGTGCTTTGATCAGGAGATCCCCTTGTGGCACTCACAAACTAGCATTGGGTCTTTGGCAACCAGCAAAGCTGTCAAGATAAATTTCTGTTTAAACTTCAAACAACAATTCTCTCAGTGCCCCAATGGAAGAAACAGAGGGTTTAAATGGGAGCAGGAGGTTAGAACTATGGCTGTGAGATAATGGAATATGTCTTGTGAAAAAGGCACGTCCACAGACCAATTTCAGAGGTGACTTTGATATTATTAGTTCAAACAATCATGATTAAACAATAAAACAATAGCAAAAGGAGAAAGTAATTTTATTTTAAAGTTTGGGGTGGAGAAGAGGAAAGAACTACCAATCATTTTGTGTACTCAGAATAAGTCTTATTTTCTGAACCACTGCTCATGTAGCCCTGCCGATTTATTGTCTTGTCTTTCATTGAAGCAAATGGCATCTTACTGTCATCAGTTGCAAGGATGCAAAGTTAAGAAAAGACCAAGTATAAGGCACCTTGCCTTTCTGACTCAGATCACTGTACAGTTTTGTTGTTGGTTGGCAAATAAGAAGAGTTTTAGCAGATGGTTTTCACAGATGGGAAAAAAGAATGCTTCTGATTGTTGCAAACAAAGAATTACTAAGGGCTAGTTTGCAAGGGGTTGATGGATTATTTTAAAAAAGGTACAGCCACCATTGTGTCTGAAATAGACAGAATGTTCACAGACAGATCTCTATAGATGCCTCTTAGAGTAGTATTTCAGGTAGTGAATTGTTTCTTGTTAAATATACACCATGAGGGAGATGGATGAAGAAGGTCCTTTGTCCTGTTTGATCTCGTTCTTTCAGAAGCTTTGGTCAACTAAATGTCCTTCATTACATCACCAAGCCATTTCTTGAATAAATAGTGTCCTAGTTTTCACCACTTGGTAATCCATTTCAGCTTTCAATTGTCCTCTATGTTGATAAATACTTCCTGGTGTCTGTGGTCAAGTGTCCTTCACAGCTATAACTTAAGAACTATTGCCCTACTTCCACAGCTTATATGAAAATATCTGAAAGAAATTCACTTTCTCTGTTCAATTGAGGAACATATATCCCTCTTATACAGTCTTCTATGAGATGTCTCTTTCAAAGATGAAAAATTAAGTAGCTTTGATCCTTGCCTATTAGTAATATTCTCAATGACATTGGAATCCTTCAATCCTGAAATATTAGCAAATTGACATTTTTTTCCTATTAAGAACCTGGTAATCTTTAACCAAGCCTGTTTTCAAGGCAACTGATCAATTAAAAAAATACATTCAATCAGTGCATGGCGATCAATGGTATGTAGCAGTTGATCTCTATAAGATCTGTTTCCTGACATCAACATGGGGTTCATCCAATTGACTTTTGAGAATGATGAAACGGAAACCACCTAGGTTCCAGAGGCAAGCCCTTTACTAAGAACTATTGTGTAATAGTACAAAATGCATCAAACATGAAAGCTGAGGCACATCTGAGAAGCTAAGTACTTCGTCACTGGAAACATCTCTTCACCCGCAAGCCTCTTCACGGAACTCTTCTGTACTAAAACTGGCCGTAGAATTTCATGCTAATCAGTTGCAAGTTGTTACTCACCAAAGCAAAGAAATATCATTACCAATATTCACCCTAGAATCACAAAACGTGTCATATCAGCAATGAGCAATGAACTATCAGCGAAACCAAAAATACTTTCCACAATTCTTAAAATTCTTATTATTTGTTATTAAATATAAGACGCCTCCAATAACTAATCATATTTATTGAGCTATGTCATCCATGAAGATAACATTCAATCACTAGTCTAATCTGCATTACCTGATCTCAGCCGGCCTAACTGTTAGGGAGGGAAAAATCAGCCAGGTTTCCCACTCTTCATCACTATTCTGGATTGTTAGTACCTCTGATTGGTACTTCTAAGCTAACAAAACTAGCATTGTACTCACTGTCTAGGAAATGTAGGCATGAATCTGAAAAATACAGCTCCTTACTTATACAATGGACCATCACTGTCACTAATCCTGCCTTTCACTACACGCTTAAAATTGCAAGTAAATGAAGTAAAAATCCATCATCAAGCACTTATAATAATAATCTTTGCATTTGATATAGCACTTTATCACGTTGAGAAGTCTCAACGTGCTTCACAGAATATACTGTGGAGTTGCTGTATATTTTGTGGGTGAAATGTGGCAGTCAATTGCGAACAGCTGTGTCCTACAAAGAGTCGTGGAATGAGTGACCAAATTATTATTAATATGTTGTTCCTTCACGTGTCTATACCGGAGCAGAGTATTTCAGTAAGTCGTACCAGTGATTGAGCTGGTCCGAAAATTCCCAGTTGAGATGATAAACACTTGTTCAACATTAATTGAGTTAATTGATGACACATTCCTAGTATGGCAGATCATTTCTGCATACAGATGAGCCAATGATTTTAAACTGAACAATGGCTTTTGACATAATCAGTGTTTGAAGCATTCTATAAGGTTTAGAAATTTTGCTGGGGATAATAGGTGTTATTTAAAAGCCTTGTTTATTGCAAACATATACATATTACTTACAGTGGCTATTCCAGTTTTCTGGTTATATCCCATTCCTCCATCCACAGCTCGGACAATGAGTATGTATTCAAATTTGGTTTCTCTATCCAGTAGAGATGTAGTGGTTATTTCTCCTACAATAATACAAGCAAAATATTTAAAGTTTATATTGAAATAAAATGTGGTGAATCATTGGAAATGATACCCTACAGCTATTCAATGTGAATTAATTATCTCTGAATTCTGCTAAAAGAAGGTTCATGTGAATATGTGTTTAAATGAGTGTAGGTTGAATTCCCAATGCCTGTCAATTTTAAAACTATTTAAATATATCTCAAATCTCCTCCCATTCCTTCCAGATTAGCTGCAAAATGATGTGTGTGTGATAGTAAGTGTTGTTCTATTCATCTCTGTCCTCCTGTCTGCCTTGGGAAACTGAATCAGGCTGAATGTGAACGAATAGATGTAGCAAGTCTGCTCAACCCCCTCACATTCACAACGGTACTTTGGACAGAGCAGCAGTATAAGCAATCTCCTTGAAACTAAAATTGATGCCTGAAATTAACCTACATATTTATCAGTAAATTCCTGCATTTTTGGTATGATCGGAGGAACTGGCAAGACTTCTCCAAGAGCGTGCAGACCTACCTGAACGAGTGTTGATCCGGAATTGGGATGATCCTTCCAGAGAGTATATCATCGACTCCTGCCCATACTCCCGAGACTGGTCCAGATCAGTAGCTGTTACGAACAATACAGTGGCTCCTGTCACATGCAAAAAAACCCACTATTAGCCAATTGCTGAAAGGCTACCCTGCCAACAAAAATTTCCTTATGTACAGTTTTCAAATCTCTAAATGCCTTTCACCCCCAAACAGCTGCGTTTCCCACAAAATTCATGGTGAATAAATGGGATCCCCTCTGCGAAGTTGGCTGCACCCAGTACGAAAACCAAAATAAAGCATCAGACAAATCAGCTGTAAATATGTTTGTACCAAATGTCGACAGCAGAAATTGTTGCTCTTAAAAATACGTCAGCACACAACTTGTGTTGTCCCACTTCAAAATGAGACATTATCCTTTGAAGCACAACAGTGATAGCAGAACAATAATGTGATCTGAAGCGAGTTGTGGGCAGATTAAGCCTTTCTGCATGGATGCCCAACGATATCACTGGTGGTGATCAGTGATGTCACATTAACCAGCAGCCTCCCTGTCATAAGACGGGTTGGAATTTTGTGGTCTCCAACATCCACCTTATAATTGAGGCTTTACTGTGGAACCAGCCATACTATTCTGTTCTATCAGAACTGCTGGAGGTAGACAAGCACAGAGAGAAATTATTTTCTCTCACTCCTTTCCTCTCTGACACCTTGTAACTCACTTTCAGATATCCACTATTCTCTGTTACACCTGTTTAAGTGGTTCCAATGACCAGTTTAGCAGTAGAAACCAGCAATGGAATAACCAAAGTATTATTATTCTTACCTGCTATTATATTTTCAGAGACCGCTATGATATATGATGTCTGACTGAATGTAGGAGAATTATCATTTTCGTCCTGTAACATACATAGTTTAAAGGTTTAAGTAAGATCATTCTGTACTCAAAAGTGACGAAATTTAATTGAAAGCAGCTATACTTGAGATCTGAGAGAATCTAACAGACCTATCTCCCGAACAGGGAAGTACAAAGGTGAAAAACCAGAATATCAAGCGAACACCAGTTGTTTTATTAAAAATCAATTTTACAAGTCTACACATTTATTCAATATAAAGATTTACAACGTATAAGGCTGCCATAGCAAAAATCTAGAATATAAGTGAACAGGGAAATAAAAAATACAGAACTTTATAAGTTAAACAAACCATTGTTTTTGAGTATTGTATTGTTATTGGTGAGATGCAAGGTCCATACCCTACCTCTAACAATATAAAATTTTAAATGGGATTGAAAAAATAAGACCAGAACAATACTTTCAGGTGCATGAAGACAGGAAACAGGTTTAGAGATACAATTTCAGGTCAGACACTGGAAATATTGTTTTGCCCAGAGGGTAATTATAATTAACAACTAGTAGAGGTTACTAGGAAGGGTAGTTGAGGCCAGGCGTTGAACTCATTTAGAAAACAGCTTGATGCTGTGATGGGAAGAAGATATGGTGGGTATTCTGAAGGGATGAGATCAAATGCACCAAAGGTCTTCTTCATCCAACCCAATATAGTGGATGGAGGAGACTGGGAGATGGAGGAAAATGTATAAAAGTAGAAAACCAAAACAAACGGGCTTGATACAGGCTAAGCACATTTAGGATGAAGTGTAAGTATTCCTCAACACAGCAATGTTACCATTCCTTTCCCTTGTGTTGCAACCTTCACCCTCTTTATCTACTCAACACTGCCAATAGGTGTCAGTATTGTTTTACTTCCAGAATAATTCTAAACTAAACAAGCTCCTTTGGACTCTCGAGTTGTATCAGACTCCTCATACAATTCTTTCACTTACTGGTTATCTGATTAGACGTACAGGAGAAAGTTACTAAAATTTGTTTTGACCTTCTAATATCTTCTAATAGGCAACAACACTTCACCTGGAAATGTGGTACAGATCCAATTAAAACATTAGATGATAGGTTAAGACCTTTAATTGACTAGAAACCATGAGATTTGAGGATTTTAATGCTATATGAACCTGCATCGAATTTGTTTAGTTAAAAGGTTTCTTCATAGAATGGTGGGACATGGGTTCACACTTTCAGTGCCACTCACACTGTTGAGTTTCTGATCTCAGTTATGTTATTGTGAGGAAGCATCAAGCAAAGTTTACAAACTTCCATAGGTAGGTAGGGAAGAGAAAATCATCAGTCACACCCAGGACACTCATGTTAAGCTTACTTAATATTTGATTGGTCTGAAAATTCATACTGCTTGTTGAGGTTATTTTTGAAATTGAAAATAAGAACAAATAGAACATTAAAGATGGATCTATGGTTATTTTTCTACTGTACTTAAAACTGGACTGAAAGAAACATGGACTCATTAGTGATTTCGAATAGCTGTCATGACAAAATATATATTTTTGACAAGATTCAGGTTCTGGTCTCCAGCCACAGAGTTATTAACACTCAAGTCATACGTGCCACAGGCCCTCAGGCTATTGAGTTTGGAATTCCCAGTACTCTTAATTAGAAGATTCTAGCTATCAAGGTCTCGCCATTTGAGTCCCCTGTATTCTCATGCTGTGACTGCAGATTTACTTGATTAAAATTGTATTGTTTTAAATAGACCAACATTGCCCTTTTTTTGGGGTTGCTGTTTTGTTATCAATCTGACAACTCATACTGGAGCATATCATATAACTCTGCAAGACATAAAACATGCATGAAGCTGAGGCAAACACACCACAGCACACATTTCACGGGACTCCTACCATCCAATTTGTTGCAATTATTATTTTGTCTGCAACATGTGTTTTAAAGTACCAGTAACCTACCGAACCTTAAAAAAACGTTAGTGTGGTGGAATTCAAGGTGCTGGCCATGCAATGGGTCATGTTCGCACTTTTCATATTGAACATCAGCGCCAAGAGTCCAAGATGATCTTGTGTGTTGTACATCAACAACTTGCATTTATCTTGTGCCCTTCACGTGGGTAACGTCTTGGAGCGCTGTAAAGTTCCTTCTACATTGCCTTAACCCTAATTTACTGAAGACACCCACACCTTCATTCCATTGTGACACTTTTTTCAACACGTCAAAAAACAACCTTTATGTGAAAGCAGTAAATGAGTATTTTAAACTAAATGCAAGCCCACAGCATTATTCAATCTTAAATGTAGGAATGATTATGTCATTGATTCTGTTAGGTAAGTGTATCAAGGGATATGGGGCAAGAGCAGGTAATTGGAGTTGAGGTACACATCAGCCATGATCTTGGAGTTGAGATCTTGAGCCATGATCTTCTAGAATGGCAGAACACGCTCTGAATGGCCTACTCCTGAGTAAAGAGACAAGTGCAATTTTACTGCAAAACATTCTAGCGCAGAAAATTAATCAAGAATCTTATTGGTAAGGTGAATGTAATAATTGAATTTTGAAGGGCCAAAGAAGCTTCATGAA
This sequence comes from Callorhinchus milii, assembly GCF_018977255.1. NCBI lineage: Eukaryota > Metazoa > Chordata > Chondrichthyes > Chimaeriformes > Callorhinchidae > Callorhinchus > Callorhinchus milii. The sequence continues at coordinate 14,858,945 of NW_024704748.1, read as the reverse complement.
GCACATATAGTTTTGAACACGCGTTAACCCATTATCCAAGGAGTATTAATTGTGCAAGTGATACATTCGTTCCATACTCGGAATAAGAATGTCAAATCCTACCTCTGAACGCGCTTATGGCTTATAAGAATTCATAAGAAATGCTAGACGAAAAAAGACCAAGGTCCATCCAGTTTGCCTTCCACCTTCCTGGTGGTCGCGTGCACATATGCCCCAAACTACCTATGTACTATATCCCATAATGTTATTTCCTAAAAGAAAACTATCAAATCTGTGTTTGAAAGAATCAACACTTCAACAATTCGTCATACATTAACAAAACCAGATATGGTCACCAGTCATCTAATACTACAAGACAACAAAGAAAGATGCAGCTTGTGAGAGACAAAATGTTTGCCAGCAGAATAATTTACAAGTTAAAGAAGCACGGTATCGGTTTCAAGGTTAGAATTTCACTTTGGCTAAAAGTCAAGTTCCCACGAAAGACCAACCAGCTTCTAACTTAACTAATTAGAATTCAGTTATCTTGTGAAATTGTATCTTTAATACCAGTGACCTTGTATAGGTGAGCTAATTATGGGTGGTATTTTCAGGCTTACATAATAGCAAATGCTATGAGTTCCACTTCAGTTAAATAGTGAACCAAAGCTTTGTTGAATCTTAATAAGAAATCTACAATAGCTTGTCCAACACCTTCATTAGAAAATAAACGATTGCCTCATGGAGAAATACTCCACTTGAAATGAAGCCGAGAGAGGCTTCGATACTGTCAAGACCACAAATACCATCTTATGAATATTTAAACTCACTCGAATTCACACCAGGCAGGTTTTGGGTGATGAGGGTGAAAGGGGAACATTTTATTATTTTGTGCATGGCTTAAACTATTGCACTGAATTACATGATATTTCCAGTGAAGAGCGCATGTTAAATATGATAAATGTCATCCATTAATATTAACTTCATCTTGCATATTGCAAGCACAGCGACAAAGCTTGACAAAGGGTGCATGAAAATATTCTATAATAAAGCACATCCTTTGCGAATTAAACTGCACATGCTGAAATGGTTACCTATTTATCTATCTTAAATTAATATATAATTCATATATTTAATATAGTACATTGTGTCAAAATATCTCAAACATATCACAGTTTTCTCTCTAAAGTGTAGTGACTGAATTTGTAGGCGAAACATTTTACAATTATTTTCCATCTCGCTGACAACCTGTCTGTTCCAACTGGAACTCCGAAGTTGCAAGCTTCTTTTACATCCCAGGAATATCAGTTGGTTAAGCACCAGACTTGGGTTCAGAAAGTTTTGGGTCGGTTCAAATCATGTTTGGTCCACTCAAACTTTTCACCCTTTCAAGACAAAATCAGTCCTACAGGATTTCAAAACATTGCCCAGTCTTGGACAGGCAGACAGGTACTCTACCCTCGAATCGGAAACTCAAATGAACAAGGACATTCTAGTTACAAGAGCATTGTGAACCTTACCAATGCTTTACATTGGTAGCATGTTTAGTTGCCATGATACAAACGCTGACATGAAGACAATCACAACTCTCTCCACACGTTTTACTTGTATGAGATGCTCCACCTAGCAGAGTGGCTGACAGCTGACAGAACTCATTCCAGGCCTGGCTGATGAATTCAAGCCCTGGGATTCAAGTATACAACCAGATAGCTTTATAGCTACATGCTGTATTCTGTAATATCACCCAAGGGCACATTATGGTTTCTGCTTTATGTCCAGTTCCATGCACAACAGCAAAAGTTCTACTTCAGTGATATTTCAGATGATGCAGAAAGCAAACCAAAAAATTACCGATATTATGCAACATACTTTGAAACAGGGAATAATTCTGATACAAAATTCAAGCCCATTCTAAATACCTGCAAAACTCAAGGTCTGGTATCCCAAATATTTAGAAATTAGAAAAATATCCAAAGATTAAGGAAATATATCACAAGACAACTGCATTGTCTTAAAATATTACTATTTATGATTGTGGTAATGGTTTTATCAACATCAAATCAGCCTAGAACAATACTTTCTATACAGAACATATACATACAGAAATACCTTATATCTATTTCAATGGAGGGAGAAAGGCACCCAATTATCTCCAACACTGGTTCTGAATAAAGCAACACTTACGTGAATCCCAGAAGAGAAAAAAATATTGATCTATACTTACAAAGACTTCAATGGTTATAGGAACAGAACTGTGGAGAGGAGGATTCCCTGCATCTTTTGCCATGACCGTCAGAAAGATAAACCCTCCTGGCACATGCTCGTAGTCGAGAGACTTGGTCACAGTAATAACTGGAACAGACACACCCAAAAAGAACCATTGAGTCAATAATTCACAGCAATCATCAGCTAGGGAATACAACAGCTATCTTTTTGTCAAATTTAAATCCTTTATACAAACTTAAAAATCAATAGCCTACTGTATTGCAACAAGTATTTGTACATATGTTATCGTTAACAGCACTATTGTAATTGAGGTGCCTAAAAGAAGTGAAAAGCGGCATATCAAATGCAAGGTTTATTGTTATTGCAATACTCAAAACAACGAATCTACATAATACAAGGACTTACTGTGCAAATGTAATAAGGCCATATCTTGCCCACACATGCGTGCGCAGATACATTCACACAAACCCTTTTCTAAGGCAATTTATAACTTCTTCAACCTCTCCTGTGATGGGTACAGTTTATGTGGATTATAATAATCCTTGCATTTGATATAGTGCTTTCTATCATAATAATAAAATAATAATCCTTGTATTTGATATAGCGCTTTTCACGTCTTCTAGACATCTCAAAGCGCTTCACAGAATATACTGTAAAGTGAATTGACTGTATATTTGTGGGCAAAATGCGGCAACCAATTGCGCACAGCAATGTCCCACAAACAGTCGTGGATTGAGGTACCAAATTGTTATTCAATTTATTTATTTCCTTGAGGGATTATTATCAGGCGTGTGGAGTAAGGAAACTTGCCCAAGGTTTCGCCCTGCCGGGAATCGAACCCAGGTCTCTCGCTTGTGAGGCAAGTGCTCCAACCACTGAGCTACAGGACTCCACATCAGTTGCCTTTCAGTACCTCAACCAAGTGCAAGTTCTTCAAATGTGACCAAATCAATGATAGACAGATGCACTTGTGGTATCAGATAAACCACTTTTGGAGATGAGGTTATTATTTTCATTGTAAGAAAAAAAGCCTCAAAGATGAAATAGAAAGGCTTGCCAATAATTAACTGGAGTGGCCGAAGTAGGAAGAAGGCATATTCTGGACCACAAACCCAAAGATATCTTACTAAAGGTAAAAAAAATAAAAAAATTCTCATATAGCTGGGCAGGTGCTTTTAACAGAAAGTCCTTCTTCCAATCCTTCTCAGTCTTTGGAGACGACAGAGAAGCTGAACACCCAGAGACTGCCTCTCATGGTTATGTGAATCTAAGTGTCATGATACTGGCTGCATTGTTACCTATTGTATCCAATCCATAAGAACAATGCTCAAGCAGATTCCCCAGATATGGTGAATGAAGTTTATAGGAAGTTAAAGAGTTGTTGAGGGAAATAAAAGTATTTAGGACAAAAGAGTAAACCAAACTTCTTGGATGAACTATGGTAATGGTGTTATGACAGTTCCAAGATGAGGGGAAACACTGAGGCAAGAAATATCATTGGACAAAGAAGGGAAAAGAATGGACCCATCAATGGTACTGAAACACGATGAAACTATCTTTTAAATGTTGAAAGGAACAAGATTTTCATTGCTCTATCAAAGAACACGAAGGAGATCAAGGTTTAGTAATTCAGCCAATGCACTTCGAGAGGATTGATTTAGATTTAGAGGATTTAGATGATGAATGGAGTGGATCACTGACATGGAGCAGGAAACAGTGGAAGAAACTGAACCCTGGGGAACTGCTGAAATGGAGGAAAGAGGGTACCAAAGAGAATATGGAATGATAGATGTGTTTTCTGCACAAGCATAAATGCATTTGATTATATTACATCTCATCATATTACAATGTCTTTCACTCCATGGAGTGTATTTTGAAGTGTGTTGTTCCCTGTTACAAAGGCAATCACCGGAGATGATCTGGATAATCTGCATTGGCAAATACACACAAATAGCAGTGAATGATAAATTATTTTTTGTGAATTTTCACAAGGAGGGAGGAATATTGAGAGAACAATTTTATTAGTATTTTATTATTCAGAATGCTCCAGTGAGCTTCACAAGTAATTATTCTCAAATGTAGTAATCATTTTTATAGGCAAAATAGTAGGCATTTGTGTCAAATAATCCCACAAACAGCTATGAGGGGAAAACATCAATTAGTTTGGAGGTTTGGTGGCTGGGAAACTAAGGGAAATTCTCTGCTGTTTTTTGATTTTGTCATGGGATGTTTAATGTTTTATCTGAAATGATACAACCCACAAGGTTACCTACTCCCCAAATGAAGCTAAGACTATTGAACTCAAGTTCTGGCTTGTGGCTTGAATCCATCATCTCTATCACAGAAGCAAGAGTGCTACCAAGTGTGTCAAGCTGATATTGGCCAGGATACAAAAGAGCTTCCTGCCCTTCATCAATACCTTGTCATGCGATCTTTAACACCATTGAACCATTAAAACAGGCAGATGGAGCTAAGGAATAACACCTCATTTGAAAGCCAATAGCTCTAATAGGGAAGCAGTGGGGTATCAGCCAAGATGACAAGCTTTGGATCTTGAACCAGCAATCTTCTGATCCAACTGAATCAATCTGTCGCTTTACAGTCTGGACTATTCTCCCTTCATCATCACTGGGGAGGAAGGAGTAATCTGTATTGCACATGAGCTATTTTCGCATTTTAAATAGTTTAAATATCACGAGATACAGCAAGCATTTAAACAGACAAAAAAATCATTACAAGCCTAGCTTTTGTTATTGCATTGACAACATGCAGATCGTGATTTAGAGAACACATCAGGGAACCAGTTTTAATCGTGCAATGTAATTACACTGTATCAAAAATGTGAGTACCACAAAAGAATAACCTCTTCTGCTTTCATTGTGATTATAAAGTACACCCAATGCCAACTGCTTGAATGAACTATTTTTATTTTCTTTAACTACCTTGTGTGAAAAATGTCCAAGCTGGATTGTTAAATTACACAAGACACAAGATCTGAACTTAATATTTTTCTGGTTTCTTTGGTACGTTGGTTAATGTTAGTTGTTTATTTGTATGGGGCAATGGCAAATGGAACACTTCTGTGAGATGAGCCCCGACAAATCTCTGTCTCCATCCCCCTCTCCCTTAGTTAAACTCAATAGTGCAGTCTAATGCTATCACACAGTGCCTGTCTAGCTACTCTGCTAAGAAGTGACACAACCCATTTATGGTAGTACTTGGGTACAGATTTGCCATTCCTTACAATTGGCGTGACCAGATCTCATCTTAAAAGAACTTAAATGGATTCAAACACTATCAAAAACCTTGACTTGTTCATTAGAATTATAATAATATCTTGGTTATTACAAATAAAGAAAAAGATTGCTGCACATTTCTTACAGTTTCCCCAATTCCAGCTTTAAGATGTAAAACTGCTGCAGGCAAGCAAGGCATCATGTGATGTAAAAAGTTTCCCTGTGGTGATACTGTAAGCAGGGAGCACTGTTCACAATGCACCATCAATTGAGTACTCATTTTTAATCTTCCAATCATGAACTCACTGCAGTGACATTTCCTATGCAAGCTGCAGTTCTATTGAGATTTTTGGGGGATAAATACTGATCCGTCATGTTCCACGTCTTTGGAACATTAGGATTATGCAACAACCCTGATAAGTTAACTTTTCCTTTCATTTTCGCCTATAAGACACACAGTCACAACACTTTACAGTAATTCCTGTGAAGCCCTTTGAGTCTCCCTCCTGACATGAAAGGTGCTATATCAAATGCAAGGATTAGTTATTACAATTTTGTTGTACCGTTCAAACAATGCTCTGTTCAAAAATTCATGACGTTTTAATATTTGAATATTGGAATGAGTTCTTTGGTATCTTGTTGGAAAAGCTCTGAATCACATTTACTGTATCTTTGCCATGGGATTTGATACGGTTAATTGTATCAAACTACTATATGTGCAATTTATAGCTGAATTACAAATGATGGATATGTCTCACACAGATGTTCCTTTACTGCTATTCTGCTTCTTTATTGGATTTGCCACTATGATTAATGTAATTTGATCCAAACACTGCAAGTATGTGAGAGAAAAAGAGGGAACAACAGGTTAATGTAAAGCAACAAGGTAGCTACAACACCCACCTGGTTCAACATGACACAAACACCACAAAACACAACAGGCTGTGCATAGTACAAGGCATACAAGGGAGGCACAGGTTTATATGTCCAGAAAGCATAAGAAAGCAAGTCAAACGATAGGCAAGAGTCTGAAAAAAAATTGATTATCTTGAGGCGATGATAATTATCACTGATGTTTAGAACCCAATTAAACATAAAAAATAGAACAAGAAATGTATATGATTTAAGCCTACTCCACTTGTAAAGATTTGTGACAGTGATAAGTGGGAAAAAAAAGTAAAAGATAGAAAGTGATGCAGAGCTTTAGTGCACTTTTGTGGTGCCCTGTGGCGTGTTTCAATGCTGATTGTCCCTCCAAAATCCCCAATGTAGTAATTTTCTGATCTCCACATTTTTTTAAAAAAGCACTACTGTTTGCCCTTCAGCTTGCCGCTTTCAGCCAGAATAATACGGCTTCTCACTTGCTTTTCTGTTTCCCCAACTAGAGAGCAGAGGGAGAATGCTGTGCACAAATTGGCTGCCAGATTTGCCTACAAAAAAAGAGTACCTGCACTTCACAGTAAAATCCTGTGAAGCGCTTTGAGACATCTCAATGGTGTGATAAGGAGCTATATCAAATGAAAGGATTATTATTACTGCTGCATTAAGTTACTGAGAATTTTAACATTTCAGCCAATAAGAGATGCAAGAATGCCCGAGGTTTTGACTTTAAACTTATATTCCTCCAGCACAGAAAGAACCATGATTCCTCTTTCTGCCATTCAGTCATAGGGTTAAATCACACAGCTCCAAATCCACATATTACAGCTTTATAGCACAACACATCCCAGCACTCAAAATAATAGCAATCCAAACAAATTTGGTAGCTAGAAGCAATTAGTTGAAACCTTCACATGCCTACAATGGTGCTACAAATGCTATGGTAAATGGAATGGCAATTAATGCAATGGAAGGTTATGCCAGGGAAGGATTCCCAGAGGCATTAAACAAGCAGCAGATGTTTCAGAATGATGAGCACAGACAACAGACTAAATAAATCTGCTTGACGTAGTTGTAAAATATGGGACACATGATGAGGGATGCAAAGCTGAAGTTCCTTACCTCCGTAACCCTCTGATACACTGATATCAAAGTAGTTGCTCTGAATGGATGCATTGAAAATGCTGTATGTAATCTGGTTGTTTGGAGGGGAGTCATCATCAATTGCCTATGTTAGAAAAAAAAGTCCATGGATTGGTAACTGGCAAACAAGACACAATTATAATCAATATAAAATCATTGCCACATATCTGCTTCTGAAAACAAAGGGCAATAAAAGCTATAGGTTAGTGTGGTTTATTGCACAAGTTTCAGCTCTGGATATCATGAAAAGCATTGATGGGCAGACCAGGATCTGATAGATGGAACATTTTTTCCAATAATCGTATGTGACAAGAACACACACGAGGAAATCGTGAGTGATACAAAGTCAGGTCAATCGATATGATAAACAACTTATCATTGCTCAAATGCATTTCTGTTTTTGCAACATACTTTATTTTCAATCTTTCATTGAGAAAAATAAACCTTTACAATTTCAGAAGGTTTACATTTGTTACTTCCTCCGTGTAACTGTCTGTGCTACTGGCTCAATCATAGGAAGCTCACTCCAAAGATGCCTATATGGATGCAAGAGAGCAGAGACCATGGATTGTGATTGGGATGTAAGAGCTCTGGGACGCTATCCTGCAAGAGGGACACTTTATAAATGCAAGTTAATCCTTGAATCCTTAAAAATATACTTTTCAGCATGGTTGATGCATTTGAAGAATTCAATAAGCACAAACTAACAAAGCGAAGACGTAAAACACAAAAAAGAACCTTAATAAACAGGTCGATCCTGCACATTGACCTGTTCATCAATGCTCGAGGTTGAGTGTGTTTAATAGGATGTTCCCGTTTACTATAAGCTTTAACAACAGACCAGAGCTGGAGTAAATAACCCAATGTTAGATTAATCTTCCTGCCTCTGCATATTTTCTAGCTCTCATCACAAATGGCTGTGAACGACACCTTAATGAGGGCAATTTTGTACATGAGGCCAAAAGCTTATAGTTACTCAGCAATAATGGTCAGGTGGAGAAAAGCAGATGAAAATGAAGACAGACAGCTTTATAGAAGAAGCCAGCCTGAGGTATCATCTTTCTGTCAATCTTGCTTTTTTCAATAACAAGCATTTGCATTCCTTGTGTACCTATTACTACCTAATAAAAGCAGGACACAAAACTACACACTGCAGGGGAACCTGAAGACAGATTAGCTTTATCCGCCTTCCATAGTTACTCTGGTTGTCTGTCTATGGTCCTTTCTCACTCACACACAATTAGATGTCTTTTCCTCATCAGAAACAAGATTACTGTATATGGGAGAGTTTCACTTCTGCTGTTTTACAAAAAACTTAAAGCCTTATGTTGCAGTAATCTAAAACAGTGCTATCTGACCTATACTGTCAATTCTTTTCTTGCCACTGTAAAATGATGGGTTAAGGAAAAAAATAGCAATTTTGTGTGCAGCCAAGTCCACCGTGAACAATTTACTTTTCTTGAAACTACATCTCTTCCTCACACAAGCAAACCGTGAACATTAGCAGTACAGTGGAATCCATTTTAGGTGCAAACTAACATGTGTATTGACTTCAAGCTACAAACGATGGCTGATCGAGAGCCAGGTTAGCAAAGCTCTTCAGTTTACATTCAAAGGAGATTTGTACCAATCTAGCAGTGGACTCTTCTGTTCCTTGCGAGTCAAACCCAGCATGAACAGAATTATACTGGCAAATGGAGATAAGAGTTAATCAGATAAACACTGAATTTCTGGCTCACATTTTTCTGTAAATGACATTCTGCATTTGGAATTAGTCTTGTTACAAAATAAATCCAATTCTGGGTAGCATTCATACAAGATCAATTGTAAGCCAATAAAAAATAACTTGATTCCACCCACCAGCTAAAGCAAACAGGAGGCAAAGTAGCAGAATACGAAAAAAAAATGCATGGATATCTGCGTGTACAGGCCCGACATGTGATGTGCAAAAAAAATGCAGCAGTTCAAGTTGCCCTGCTGAGATTGAATAGTGCAAGGGGAACAGCTCCACTCAAACTGACATGGTGGAATTGACCACTGAGGCCAGATAAGAGGATTCCGATAAAAGACTAAACACTAAGTGTCATTGCACAATGCAATAAAATGCAAATGACACTTGGCCATGTTATAAAATCCATGCCTGTGTTATCTTCCTATAGTGATGACAGAATGAGGACTGCAGGACAGATTGTTCCTACAGATAGTCTTCTTCCTTCAGATTTAGTTCTTCTCTCCCCTGCTGTGTAAAAATCTTCCCAGACATGTTTATAGGTGTTATATAAAACAATGTCTTAGCTTTAGAGATAGGGTCGCTGGTTTCAGATATTAAATTGGTAAATACTGACATTTGTAGGTTGTTATCCTCGGGAACAAATAGTGAATTGTGGCTGCCCTAAAATTTCCTTTCACAATCCTGAACCTATGTTAGTATATCTGAAACTATTGTCTGGGTTTACTTTTTCTATCCAATTCACCATTTTATATTCCTTCATTAGGTCGCTTCATTCTGCGTTGTTTTTAACTGATTGATTAATTAATTAATCAATTAATTAATTTTGATAGTTAATTCAGTTAATTGCTGATGAGTTAGACTGATTCAGTTAGTAGGACTTTTACGTTCAGTCAGAAGATTGTAGGTTCAAACTCTAAATCAAGTCTTTGGTCTTTGACTTTATAAGTTAGGTTCACAGGTTAGGGGGCACTGCAAAGTTTTCGATGCTTTTCTTTGGATGAGATATTTAACCAAGATCGAAGATCCCATGACAGATTCAAAAAGGGATGGGAGGTTCTTCTGGTGTCCTGGTCATTAATCCTCCAGAGAAAAAAAAATGGCCATTAACTTCATGGCTGTTAGGGGGAACATTGATGTGCACAAATTGGCTGCCATGATTGCCTAAAAATACACAGTTGCTACACTTTACAACTGTGCACTTTGCATTCTGTCAAGTGCTTCGCGACACTGACTTGGATAATAATAATCTAAGATTATTATCAGAAGTAGTAATTGTAGCAATAGTGACTGTTCTTTCATAATGTATGTCTCTAACACTGGTGTTTTTCCTTGTTGCTCTCTTTTCTACTATCCAGGCTCCACAACCAATGTTGTGACAATCAACGCTCAAGATTTTAGCGTGCTGCAGATGAGGCACTTTGTGCCCAAACTCACATTCACACACCACCAAAATCAGACGGTTTATTTGTTTGGCCTCAGTTAAAAATAATGCAAAATGAAGAGTGTAAACCTCACTTCCCCCTCCACATTGCTACACTGATAGCTGCAAAACAATAGTGTTGAAGTGGATGCAGCAAGATCCACTGTGTTGCAAGCAGTAAATTGAAATAACTAAAATGTGTAACACTATAATGAGATCAACACGGTCAATTACAGAAACATTTACTATGCTGATGTAGGTAGAACCTGTCACTTGAAATTCATTATGATGTTATCAAAACCAGGATATTCTGTTTAAATATTGAACAGCAATATTCCCCAACTCTAGAGCTCAAGTATCATGATACTTACAGCTGCAAATACTTTACAACTTTGCATTTTTTTAAAAAAATCGCGTGCTAGCAGTCAACCATAAAAATGCTGCAGGACTATCATACTTAAGTAGTATGTGCAATTTGTTTTAGTTTTCAGTCAGCTGGCAAAATACTGTGAGAACACTGAGCACTGTAAATAATATGTCAAGTGTGTTTGCCTCAGAGGAAGTCTGCAGTCACATCTCCCATCTGGCAAATTCATCACCTTGTCACCAGTGGCAGATGCCAAGTAAAGCATAGACTCTTCCCGATTAGAAAAGAATAAACACTTGCCTGGTCAGAGTGCTCTCAATAGAGGCTACAGGACAGGCCACATGTAATGTTTGAGAACAGAAAGCAAGAAAAGGAAAAGACAGGGAGGTTTAATTAGATGGATAATTCCAGATATTTGTGCACCTGATTTGCCTTTTTATCACTTGGTCTTAGCCTAAGATCATTACCTTAAACTTTAGCATGATTCAGAATGTGATGAAGTTCTAATATCCAGTCTTATTTGGAAGAAGTTTTCCACAGTTCTTTTTAAGCACAGGACAGGGGAGGGGAGCTGCCTGCTGCAGGATCTCTGCTTTGATTCAGACTGGTGGAACGTTTATGTTCACATTACAGGGCAAGTTTTCATTCTCGGTTAACTTTCGGTGGAGAAATGAATGGGTATGGAATTAGTTCTTTGGTTTTTCTGCAAACAAACTATGCTGCAATGGTCATGGTATCCAATGCTGGTGCATTTTAAGAGGATCTCAATATCAAAAGTGTACTGTGTATCCCAAAGCATTTGCTTGTACAAAGTGGATGACCACAGGGCTCGATGGAGATGCCTGATTAACAAGGACAACAATAAAATCGGATTTAAAAATACACCGGGTGACACTTGTCGGGGTTAAATACTTATACCTTTGTCTGTTTATTATATGTTATTGAAGTAAAGTTGGAAACAGTAAAGAGGATGGATTCTGTTGAATTCAACCAAAATGATTAGACTTCCACCCCTCGGAGTGGGTCTGCTTCCTGGCATTGGCCTTGTTTCAGAAACTCAATGGGGACAAAGATGGAGAAAAATTAACAACTTTGTCAGAAAATACTGACACCTTCTAACGAAACTGCTATGGCTGAAATTAATGAAGCATATCCACTGAGTAAGATAATAATTATCCTTGCATTTGGTAGAGTACCTAATCGTGTCTTTGAGACACCTAAAAAGTGCTTCACAGAATATATTGTAAAGTAAATTCACTGTTATTGCGTACAGCAGTAGCCCACAATCAGTCGTGGATTGAGTGCCTAAGATTTTGCCCTGCGCAGGAATTGAACCCGGGTCCTCTCGCTTGCAAAGCGAATGCGCTAACCAATGCACTACAGGACTCCAAACATCTCCAAGCCAAGTAAGAAAATCAGAAACTAAAGCAAATGTTCCGTAAAGCAAAAATTGACAGGAACTCCCTCCCTCCCTTACATAAAGGGATGCTGAATATAATCATTATGCTGTGTAATGGCCAGATTTGAAGAGTAAGTGATGGTGAAGCTCACACTTCAAAATCAATTTCATTTGCCAGAGGCGAGGAAAAGCCACTTAGGGAAGATTTTGTCTTTACAGGTTTATCATTACAGGAATAGAATAGAAACTACGTTTTTGCCACTGTTGCTCATTCACTTTGCAGCACTGGATTCTTTTCTCACAATTTTTTTTCCTTCCCTACTCCATCTTGTAGATTAGTTACCAAGAGAATTTTCACCTCTCTGTTGTGATTAGAAATCTGTTCAGAACATGATACCTCCTGATCTCTGAGCTTCTCCTAGCCCCACTCCTTTGCTTTCAACCTCTGCTTGGCTAATTTGGGCTCACTGCATGTCCCCCACATTATCAGTGTCACCATCAGTGACTGAGCTTTCAGATTCTTTGCCTCTAACTTGTGGAACTCCCTCTACTCTTCCATCTTGCCTCCTCTCTATCTGCGTTCAAGTCCCATCTTAAAATCTACCTGTTCAAAAATGCCTGTCACCTCCCCCTTACCCCTCTTCACGGTATCTGACCCCATCACTGTAAATCACTCTGAGATGTTATTGTTGTACATTGTTGTTGATAATACTAGCTACAACAACCTGTATGAGCATAAGCCAGAGTAACTCTGCCTGCAGTGAACAATACGAATGCTACTCAATGTCTTCAGTAGGGTGAACAATCACAGGCATAAACGTGCACCCAACCTCTGAATTCCATTCCAACACATCAATTCACTTTACAGTATATTCTGTGAAGCACTTTGAGATGTCTCGAAGACGTGATAAAGCGCAATATCAAATGCAGGGATTATTATTTATTATTATTCATTTCAATGGAAATACAATTTTTAATGCAGAAGCTCCCATTGTAAAACATTGAAATGGATAAAGGCATGCTTCAGCGGTTTCTAAGGAGCACTGACCATTCTAAACAGCTAAATAATGTTTTAAAAGCAAGTGACATTTTGCAAAAGGCTGAATTAGAACCATGTGCAACACTGCTGCGAAGCCATTCCTTTTTTAGGATACACTATGTGTAGAACAAAATTGACTAATGTAGGGTTAATAGTTAAGCAATGAATTTATAATAACTTTTGAGGACAAGGAGACATTTTGCAGAGTTATCTTCTTCCAAGTTTACCTCGGGAGACTGAGAGGGTTTGGAAGAATTCATGTCAAGCAAAGTGCATATGATCTGTAGCTTGGCTGTGCTGAACACCAGGAATAATCCTTTGAGCAATTACTGTCGGAAAGATTACTGTAATGTGAAATTTCCCTTTGTGCATGGGTTACTTGGACATTTCCATTATAGGCAACCGTGTGGGGAACATATGGCAAGTGACACGTTTAGATTCATAATCACAAATGGAAGAACAAACTTTTACCTGGGGCTGTTACCTACCCAGGATTTTGTACCACAAAATCAAACAGATTTCATAGGAAACAGCACCACGGGTATTGAATGTTAGGCTCACTGACTTCAGCAGGCGAGGAAGCAGTTCCACCAGTTTCACACTTGACCTGTAATTGTTTGTGTCAGCACCCAGGTTGGTGGTATGAATCATTCTGCTCGGGATGAACATTCCTGCTATCGTGACTTGTTTAAAGCTCAATATAAATATCTGTAACTGTAACTATATGTGCTCACTTTGATAAAGGAATGATTCAATGTACTCTGCTCTTTCTTTTGAATGACAATCATTCCATTTGATACACTTAGTTTAATTACTACATGCACAAACTTAATTGCTACACCCACAGAGCTTACATAACAGAAGATCCTGGCATACAAGTCAGTAAGTGCTTTCCTCCTGGTAATGCATCTCTCGGCAAACATTAATAAATGGATTCTTGAATAGATTTTTGAATGTAGAAGACTGGAATTTTAAAGAGCTGTAAATTGAACAATGTGATGGATACCATGGGTACAATGCTGACAACTGAATGTGGATCTTTATATCAGCTCGATTGCTGTGAGTTAAGCAACCACCACTGAAGCTCTGTACTTCCAACCATCACTCAATGTGTAGGGATATTTGTCCGAGCTGTAAGCTGAAAGATAGTGGCTAACTGCGCAGCAGGTTCTGGCCTGGACCACGTCCCCAGCCCGCCCCACCGTCAGCAGTCGGGCATTCAGCCTCTGCCCCCACTCTCTGGAACTCCATCCCACATTCCATTCATCTCGCTCCCTCCCTTGCCTCCTTCAAGGCACATCTCAAGACCCTCCTCTTTGACCGTGCCTTCGACCAACCTCCAAGTTGGAAAGCAGGTTAAACTCCAGTAGTGCCCCAACATACATTCTGCGATGTCTAAGCCTTGGCTCTTGCCAACCTGCATCTAATATATTTCAAATTGAATTCAACAGGGAACAGAGTGCAATTAGATTCCAGACAAGATAAAATTTCCATGTGTTGGTGGCATGGAAATATGGAACTCTTGGTCCGGTTTGGGTACTCTAAGGCAGGGCAATGGGTTTCCACACATGTCAGACATGCAGTGACCACAAAGCAAACACAACAAATGTAGTAACGTAACTGATAATGTTTCAGACCCAAATTACTACTACAAGTCCACCATTTTACAAAAGTATCATTGCTTGTGGCCAGCTGAAATGGGAAGGGGGGGTTTCTAGCTGCACATCAGCTGACAGTTAATGTAGCTTCATGTTTCAGGGCACTTCCCTGAAATCATGGGTCTAAGCATGATCTCATGAAAATAGCAATGGTAGGAACCAAAACAATCCCATAAATTTAATCCTTCATCTTTGTTAAAGGAGCTTTTCCATCAGGTAGTGAGTTGAATCTAGAGAGACAAGAGAGTCCTCTGGCAAACTTCCTTTGTGAACTTATATGTGGCACTGCTTGGTATCTATAAAAGTTATATAAAAAAACATTTATTTGAGGGCATGTTTCCTTCTAATTTCACCTTCAGTTTCCCTATTTGCATCTAAATCCTATCTTCTGATTCAATATAAAGGTCGGAAAGGCACCATGCAGGGAATTACAGGCATGGACATGTATTGTTACAGCTTTGTGGGCCAGTGCATATGAGCCCAAACCCCCTCGAATTCTCAGAGAATCTGATACTGCACAAGATTGTTTGACTCACTCGAACTTTGACCACTTGGACCGAAGACGGCTCATTTTCTCGGATAGTTCCCAGGTAGCTTTCCTTTGGAAATGTGGGGACATTGTCATTGACATCCAACACACTGATGCGCACTCGTCCTGTCGTTTCTTCACCACCGCCATCTTTAGCTATCAAAGTTAAGGTATATCTCTGCGTCGTCTCATAGTCTAGCCGCCCGATTAATGTTATCTGACCTGTATCCTTGTCAATAACAAACCTAAGAGAGGAAAGGAAAACATTAATATCTGGAAATACAATCAGTGCACTCCTCCACCCAAGATTCCCATAAAGGATAATAATAATCCTTGCTTTTGATACAGTGCCCAGGACTCACTGCCGTGAGAGGTGCACACAAGAAATAAGGAGAACTCTTCTGGAAATCTGGCTACATATAATGAAGAGAGAAAAACTGCTCACCTATCCCTCCAAACTGCCACAATCTCTGAGCTGTCAGTTATACTTCTCAAATAGCTCACCAAGAAATGAAAGGTCATTACAAAAGAGAGCGACATATTTATTCCAAAACAATTCACCGAAATTCAACTTTGATCATTCAACATCTTTTGATTTACACTTCACACAGGGCTGAGCTCTCTTATTCTTTGCCATGTCATTCTTTGTTCTTTCAGAGCTCAGTAAAAAGCTTATTTATTTTGTGCTCTGCTCCGAGACTGGACTAAAT
Source organism: Callorhinchus milii (assembly GCF_018977255.1). Taxonomy (NCBI): domain Eukaryota; kingdom Metazoa; phylum Chordata; class Chondrichthyes; order Chimaeriformes; family Callorhinchidae; genus Callorhinchus; species Callorhinchus milii. The sequence continues at coordinate 14,842,628 of NW_024704748.1, read as the reverse complement.
TGTCTCTTTCAGTGGATCCAGAAAAGTAACAGTCAGGCAATATAAAACCCAGCCTTTTTATCTTCCAAATCCTTGATGGTGAAGCAGAACCTAATATTAACCGTTTAGCCATCAAATCATTGCAACCTTTCTGAAAGCAGTTCTGAGACTTTCAGGTGTTGCACTGCAATTGCAGGTCATATCTATCTGTGAGTGTCTTTCCTGAATTTGTACCCAACTCTATTTATACTGTGACAAAAAATCTCTCCAAAAGGATATTTTGAGACCGCATGTGAGCAATTATTTCAGGTCTACTTGCCCAAAATTAAGCTACAGCATAACATGTCAAGCTTTTCGGAAACTCAATTCAAAGATCCATTTTCACATAAAGATGAATATTTTCAAAGCCTTATTTGTTGAAATACAACCACCTCCAAAAATCCATGATGCATGAATACAGTGGAGAAAAATAAAACAAATAAAAGACTGATTACCATCAGTATAGCAATGTTTCTTAATGATTTGCAATGTAGGTATTTGCCTACAAAACACTATGTTTAATAGTAAATCCTATTACGTGCTTTGAAGAATCCTCCCATGTGAAAAATGCTACATCAAATCCAAGGATTTTTATTCTTTTTTTAAAAAAAAGTGCTAGATCTGCCCATACTTGATTTTATGCCCCATAAAAAGAAAATGGCACTTTACACACATAATTGTGTTACATTACTTTATTTTCCAGATCAGAAATATTGGTCTGCCAATTCATCAGGCTTTCCCAAGGATTTATTTGTATTGGTGGTCTGGCCCATTACCAGTACATCAAAACACCATCCAAAAAGAGTCAGGCTATATCTATTGCCTCACAGACGTTAAGTATTAAAACATCACGCCTACATAAACGGAAAGCAAAGTAGAGCTCGTTTCCAAACAATTCACCCTTTACTGATAGTTTTAAATAAATATTTATGTTTACTTAGAATTTCATCTCAAATTGCCTGAATTATGGAAACATCTTTGCTAATCTGGAAAGGTCAATTATTAATCTCCAGGGTAAAATGAACTGCTTTCAGAAAATTTGATGGGAGGGACGGCATAGAGGAAGGAAGTCAGAGGCAGAATTCTTGCAGAAATCTCCAGTTGTTTTTATCCAGATATAATTATCTTAGGGGTGTTTCCTGCTTTGGTTTCCTCAGTAAGTAGAGTTCACTTGTTATTTGTCCTTAACCTCTTTGGTTATAAACTACCCAGTGAGATTTAAAAAAAACATTTCACCATGTTGAATTAACACCAATAGAAAACATGATTGAAGAATTTTCCAGTGGCAATTGGGATTGGATTTGCCATCTTGTAAACCAACTAATATTTTAGCAACAAAATACTCACTTTGCAGTAAATCCTGTGAAGCACTCCCAGCAGAAAAGCGCTATACCAAATCCAAGGTTTATTCTTATTATTCTAAGAAGTGTTTTTAATACAAATCACAGTAAACTTTTTACTAAACTCAATTGTTGATTGTTCCAATAACCCTAAACAAAAAAAGGTGCTGGAAAACACACAGGACAGAAAGATCTAACTTTGATCCATAAAATTGCTACTTCCTAACATATAAGGAAATAGAGGGTAAGTCAGGCAACTCCCTGGTGGAGGCAAACAAGACAGAGGAAGAATCTTTGCAGGACTGGTGTCACATCAGCCAGCTCAGTAGCATTACCGGAGGTCTGGGAGAGGGAGCTGCTTGGTTGCTCTCTCAGGCCAGCACCAAGTGTATCCCAGCACACAAGAGAGAAAACATGGAGGGAGAGTGGAAACATAGGACATTAAAGGATAACACCCACTCCCAAAATGCTAGTTTTTGTGGAATTAATGGTTATGTAAATGCAGGTGCAGCCAAGGCTAGATTGAGGGGTTGTGAGGCACAAAAGCTACAGGCAGTGAGAATAGCAAATAGCTATTGTCAGTCTGAGCTACATTTCTCCTGACTTGAGAGAATGCTTTAATATTGCAAAGGGGAATAGGTTTGTGGGAGAAAGAAAACTCAGCAAACCACTGATGTAAGGTTGTAACTGATTGTTTTATCATAGGTTGTTTGTGTGACATTGCTGACTCTTCCTTTTGTATTGCACAATAAATACTTGGAGATTCTGAAATGGCTATTATCCAGAGCCTTTTCTTACCTGTCAGATTCATCGCTGAAATAGTAATTGACATTTCCATAGCTTCCAATGTCATTGTCTGTTGCCTGAGGGGGAAAAAAAAAACACAGCAAAATACAAAATTTGTATTTGGAACACACAAGTTTAATGGCCAACACTAGACCGTACTTGCAAGTGTACTTTTAGAATCTTAACTCTGAGTGCCGGAAGATCTATGTTCCCTTTTCCTTACATTTCTGCGGAACGTAGAACACAATCTCAAACAGGTTGGACTAGTGAAATAGAGAGCTCAAATTTTGCATATGGATGTCATTAACCATCACTCTGAGTCTGATATGGAGACTGGCAGCTCTGGGCCTGAGGAGCTTCAGTTATTCTACAAGCTTGCAAACCTGACATTTCCAATTATTTTTACCTATGTTATATTTTTTCAAAGTAATACCTTTCGATAGGTATTAAAACTATAGCTATCAAAACCAAAATTTAAAGTCTTTGACTCAAAGGTTTAAAATCTTCCAAAATCTAACCAGCATTACAGCACACACACTCTCCTGAACACAGTTCATTACTACACTAATCCTACCCATGCACCAGCATTTGTCTGCTATCATTAGCTCTCTAATACAGCTCAGCTTCCCAGATACACAGAATTATTTCCAGCTTACCCAAGCATGCCTAGAGGACTACAGCTTGCAATTTACTGGATGATGCAAATATTTTGGCAGCTACCACATGGGGCTGAAAAAGTTTAAGAACTTAATGACGGTACATAATATTCACTAATGATTAGCCTTAAGGAGTCAATGGTCATAAAAAGACATAAATCTTTATTATATAGTACATAACTTTTATGATTTGAGTTATACAGAACCTACAAATAAAATGAGTACAAATAATTAAAAGTAATATTTTCCCCCTCGCTAACTGATTGATGCAAGTGTCAGGTCAGAGGAAGAGTGGACAGGTTGAAAACAAGATAGTTAATTAATGCATATTATCACGTTTTTGTTCGCTTTTCAGATGACTGTGTGTAGGCATGACTGTCTCAAAGTCAATCTTATCTGTAGCCTCTTGTGAATGGAGAATTCTTGTTCGGTTCAAACATTGAGGAAAAATTGATGGAACTGTGATTTCCATATGGGGTACATCATCTGTTGATTCCTCCAGTGTAGAGCTCAATATTGTTACTGCGTGAACAATAATTGACTATTGGAAGCCATAGTCAAGGGGTTAAATTAAAGCGTTAAGAAATGCAAGATATATGTGTTCGACAGTAGAAGGATAATTCTAAACTAGCAGCATAGAACCAGATGTTAACTGTAGCGTACGGTACAATAGGTCTCAATGTAACGTTTTATAATCATGCACAAAATTACTTCTGATAAAACTATCTTTCATAAAGTCTATTACATGTATCTGTGCAACACTGACCGTGTCTCTATAAATTTAAAGTGAAAAATATATTTTGATGAATCTACTCAACATGGTGAGAATAGTGGCAAGAAATACTTTTCCATTTTGGGTACTCACTGCCAGCATTCAGCCTTCCCCATGGCAGAAAGACTGGCTATATCAAATGCAAAGATTATTATTATTATTATTATTATATATGTATCAGTAACAGATGTAAAGTAAGGCTCTCCCTACACTTCCTCAACAACATGCCATTTCTCTGAGAATACTGAAATTCATTACACATAAGATCTTCTCAAGCAGAAGAGAGAGAAAGAGGGAAAGAGAGAGAGAGGGATAGAGAGAGAGAGAGAAAGGACATTCATCACCTAAGTCTTAACTAGATTTGAATCCAGGTCTCAAGAGCTGAAAGGCTACTGTGTCAACCCACTATTGTGTACCTAGCATAAACTATTTAAGACAATAAAAACACACGTCTGACTTATACACCTGATTGAATAGTAAAGAGGAAGGACTCAGTGGTGAAATATTTCCCTGGGGGAGGAAGAACTAAACATTCACTGGCTGGTGGATTAAAAATTCTCATAGCTTTTCCCTCAGGGAAATTATTGTAGGCAAAAGTTTAAGAACTATTGATGTTTACAGAATAGTCTGTAGACTATTGGATTAATTCAAGACTTTCTGTCATTCTTGTTGAGGACTATTAACTCACAAATGATGGGCCTTGATTGAGCAAACATCTTGAATTCATTCAGCAACCAGTTTAAAAAAATCACTTCTGCTAATTTTGTGACTATCCCTTCCAATCAGCTAGGAACATTGAATTGTTCACATATCTCTTCCCACTCCATTACCTCAGTACAAGTTTGCATTAGAAATGCTCTCTGGCCCCAACTGTACCACCTCTTCCAATTTACGTACAATTACCTCCAGCTACTATCACCATCAATGGAAGCCTTGGCTTTAACGCTGTCACATCTGACAATGCACTGATGAAATTATCCCTTGTGCCAGAAGCAGCAGATCAGCTGATAAGTGTGTCCTCTGCCCCCCTTTAACCTAACCATAGTAATAGTACTTCTGGATCATTGCAAAATGAGAAAACTATTCATTACCACACATTCATCTATGGGCACAGTGGCATAACCAATATAATAAAAGCTGACAGAATGCTTTTAGATAAAGAGCTTCTGCTTTTATTTAAACTCTGAATAAAATTGATGGAAAGCAAATTGCTTTTGCCAGAAGCTCTTTTTAAAAGAATCATAAAAGAATCCAATTATTAAATGTCAGAAACTTGTCAGGAGCTGTGATGACCGGCAGCTATCATACACTACTGAATTCCATTACTGTTTACTCAAAACCACAGATTCACAATATAGGGTGAGAAGCTATGGATAGAATGGTTAGGTTGTTCCAGCAAATTGGACAGACATTAATTTGAGACTTTGATTTTTAGTTAAATTGTGATTACAGGTGAAATATTGTTTGTGGCGGTGTAATGCTGTCCCAAAGTTTTGCAAAGCCAAAAGAGAGCCACTCCTGTCCTCAGAAGGTCCCGATTAAGGAGAATTGCCATAGGAAAAAAAATGAGGTTTTTCAGAAATATTATTCCTAAATGTCACTCAAGGGTCAAGATTGTCATCTTAAACTGGTAGCAGATGAACTGTTAGGAGAAAAATATTGAATTTGTGGGACATAAGTACACAACAAGCAACAAGTATCAAAAATAATTATCTACCAACAGGCTTTAACTTCATTCCATTACTTTTTAACCTTCACTCCCTAATTCATCATGATGTACAGTAAGTTTCTCATATTTCCAATACATCAATCACAATTGCATTAGGTTTCCTTTCTAGTAATGCAAACTGCCATATCAACAACCTCGCAAACTAGGCAAGCTCTAAGGCATTTGTTTATTGTGTACCTTAGTATTCAGTTTACATTACACTTCACATTTATAGAGCACAAACATCTGGTAGGAAGCTGGGCTGTATGAAGGATCTATTACAGACCAAATTTTGAAACCAGCATCATTAAGACTCTTGCCTGGAGGACTCAAATATTAGCTGTTACAGCTACAGATGGATTTTTTTAATGATAGGAAGAAATTAATAAGGTACAAAGATGTGAATGTCAATCAAACCGATAACAGATGAAGAGTTTTTCAACACAATATTGATTCTAGTCACAGAAATACACAAGAATGAATGAAGTTGAGTGATTTACATAGATCATCCTCTCATGAGGCTTCAAAACATGTATTGTAAGCCACTTTTAGTAGAAATCATCATCAGCAAGTATAATGCCAGTAAATCTCTCTTCAGAGTGTTTGACCAACATATTGAAAATCCACTTTGCAGCAATTTGACTTTACATAACGTAGTTTCCAGTCCAAAGAGGACTTTATCGCTGGTCACTGAATTAATGAAACATTTCAAGTTCTTGTTTTTACAAAGGTCAAACGTCAAAGGTTTTTGATTACTTCTGTTTTATGCTTTGAACTGTGAAAGAACTGAAGAGGGGAGAGGGAAGAGGTAGCCTGTGAGCAATTTCTTTTACAATGTTATTTTATGGGTAGCTATAATTTTAAGAACATTTTCTTTGAAGTTAAAGGGTTCGTGAATGGCAGAACACAGTTAATGTGACTCTGGAAGATCTATTGGCAGTCTCTGAAGGCCGTAAGAGAGTTCACCCTGATGGCACTAACATCTAAAGATGTGTCTTACACGTTTCTACAAAGTTGAATATCCAGAAAGCATGTAAAGTGTTCCCTTTTCATGTTATCCCTGCCAGCAATTCAGAGACTGCCATGGCTTAGTGTAATTTAAAGACAGGGTTTTTTTGGACACAAACTTTCATTTGTTCTCAAATCTTGATCTATTTAAAATTCATTGAAATTCTGTGCTCTCTCACAGAATGACTGACATTCATTTTTTTCTAAATTGGTGACAGCAGTTCCTAGCAAAACTCAGGGCTACAATATTCATACATATAGCAACAACAACAACTTGCATTTATACAGCAGCCTTCACATGGGGGAATGTGCCAAAGTGCTTGGTATAAAAGGTATACTGGAAAAAATAAAGCAGAGACTTATTAGAAATAAAAAATCTGCTTCCTAATTTGGTCTCATGGCATTTAATGGTGTAAATTCAAAGACAAATTTGTATTATTCCATTTCACAGGTTAATAGACATTGCTTTGTGCCAGATCATTCATTATCAACAGTAATCTACCCACCTGACAATTACAAACCTTCCACTTTATCACAGCTGCTGAGATAAGTGGATTGTTTATGACTCCTTGATTAGTACCAAAGCAATGTAAAATACATTGCTATTTTGGCAATCTATGACCTGTCGTGACACAAGTTTCCCCAAGGCATTTGTTGATTATGTGCTCAGCTGTTAATGCAATTCAATAGTAAGTGGGTTTGGAATTAGTGCAATATCTCAAACCCTAAATCAAATAATGGTTAACATACCTCTCCTACTAAGCAGATTGCCTGTCTACTCTTTTATATGGGAATGGAGAATTGAATATAAAGATGACAGGTGAAGAAGAGAAGTGATAAAATGCCTTAACAGTTCTTAGTTCTGAATGAGTTTGATGTACAACAGCAATAATATAAAACATAGTACGAACATTAAAATACAGAAATAACATTCAAAATATTAGTATGTTACCTAATGCATATCTCTCAGGGGAACATCTACCTTCATGTGGATCTGTTCAAAATACTAAGGAAAATAATCCTTGCATTTGGTATTGCGCCTTTCACTTCAGGATGACAACTCAAAGCCCTTCACAGGATGTTTACTGTAAAGTGTAGTGACTGTGTATTTGTAAGTGAACACAGCAGTCCATTTGCACACACAAACATACAACCTTCTTCAGAGCACAACATCAATCCCAAAATTTGGCACTTAAGCCACATTTCCAATCGATTTCATTCTCTACGAATATTGGAAGAACAATGTTTACTTTAATCTTTACAGAAAGAGGAATACCAAAGGTTGATGTCACTCCACATACCTGCACCATATAATTGTTTGAATGGTCCTTAGATGCTTTTACTTTAGCATCTTTACTTTAGACTGCCTTCCTTTGTCTACAATGAACCTTTCTATGGGAATTGAACAAATAGGATTATGCGAAAGTAAAAAGAAAAAAGAATTGAAGGAAAGGATAAAAAATGTAGGGATCTTTAGAGCAATGTGTTGTCATGGTGATTACTGATTGGCATTATAGTTGCTAAAACACTCAATATTAAACAATGTGTAGCAGACTCCATATGCTATAAAATATAAATACAAGCTATTTTCAATTATTTTACCATGCAAAACTATATTTCATTAGAAACATAGATTAACTGTGGTGTAACATGTGGGCTGGATTATCCTCTCCCGTCTTTCAATTTACCTACCTCAGGTGGATTGCAAACTGGTCCATCCATTTGTATGTCTGATACCAAGATCAGAGACACTTACACACACCACAATTCCAATGAAGGCAAATATAATAATAATAATAATAATAATCCTTGCATTTGATATAGCGCTTTTCACGTCAGGAGGACGTCCCAAAGCGCTTCACAGAATACACTGTAAAGTGAATTGACTGTATATTTGTGGGCGAACGCGGCAGCCAATTGCGCACAGCAATATCCCACAAACAGTCGTAGATTGAAAATGACCAATTTAATTATTGTTTTTTGGTTTTTTGGAGGGATTATTATTAATATGAAAAAATCTGACCAATATAATTGTAATGGAATCCGATTACTCCTTGTGCCGGGTTCATAGGCAAAACAAAGAATTATAGTACAAATAATTGTTCCCTAAATGCACCATTCTTATCACACAGCACACACACGGTGGTGGTAATCTGATCTCATTTGTGGACTTCAACCTGTTTGATTAACAAGGATCTCCAATAAATAAGTCACTGTCATACTGAAAATCCTACAGATAGTGACTGGAACAGTGGATTATCAAGGCTAAAAAGGTCCAACAAACAAATCCCCAGTATTTTGAATACTAATCCCCCTTTCAATAACACAGCTTTGAACATCGCACTTAATGAAATGCACAGCATAGGGTTGAGATTCTGGAAAAACTACTGCTATTTGTTGCGACATTGCAGTGTTGTAATGTCAACATGAGAGAAACTGTTTTTAATCTTCTTCTGACTGGCAAAGTATTTGCTCTTCAAACTAGTCCAAGTATCCTGGAATTCACAATTTGAATTTTTTTATCCATTTGCTTTTGAGATGTTTGAACAGATAAGCATCTCCTTCCTGACTTCACTCTACAATTGTTCACTGTTACTGACACAAATTGTGTCATTTGCAACATTATTTGTAGTACAATCATAAGAGAAACTGAAATAACACAAGCTAACACTGCTGACATTCTCCACAATACAGTATATAAGATTCATTAGATTTGATTGAAATATTTATTGCAGTTGTTGAAGTTTGTGGATCTTTGTAAATGCCAAGCTAAATTGTATTAACCGGTATAAATCCACAATTTCAAATGTTCATTGCATGTAATGATTGTATGAATTTAGAAATATTTCTTACAACAAAGATTCAAATATTAACCCTTAGACTGCGGGCAACGCAGCTTCTATGGGCTCATTGATTCTGTGCATTTTCAGCTCATGTAATAACCATGAACCTCCCTCCTCAACCAACACTAAACTTCCTTAGAATAATAATCCTTGCATTTGTTATAGCACCTTTCACATTGGGAAAGCATCTCAAAAGTGTACAGGTACATAGGATTCTGCCCAAAATAGTTACACCACTTATGTCATACCATGTGAAGTGCTTTGAGATGTCCCAACGACATGACAAGGTGATTTATTAAATGTAAGGAATATATTTTTACTGTAAGGTGTATTTGGAAGCAAACATGACATTTGGATGAGACTTTAAACTGCCTGGTCAGATGGATGTTCCAGATACCATGGCACTATTTGAAAAGAGAAGGGAGTTTCTCCCCGTGACCTATCCGAGTATCCCTATGTGAAAGCAGCCATATCAAATGCAAGCAATAATATTAACACTGAAGAGATTGTCTGAAGTAATTAATCTGAAACATTCTAAAGTCTCAAAATATGCCAACAAATATCTGCATTGATTTATCATAATGGATTTATGCCTTTACTAAAGCTTTAAAGGATAAAATCCCAGCGTCCTCCTGACATGAAAGGTGCCATACAAATGTAATTTTGTGTTGTATAACTGAAACCAAACCAAGCTTCAGAGATAAGATGAGGGATACACCATCAGAAGAGCCACTGCATTACAACGATCTCCGGGTCCTGGTATCATAAGTACGACTTTATATAACATTGACATTTATAAGGTTTTTTTACATTGGGAGGATGTCTTAAACAGCTTGCTGGTCACCCGAGCTGTTGGAGGGGGTGGAAGAAAAGATGCCCAAAGGTGTGATAATAGAGTTAAGTTTTGAAAGTGGTGACTGAGATGAGAACTGCTTAGTTCGAAGCCAGGCGGTGTCTTCTTTATCCACTTTGGCATTGGGAATTCCTCCAAGCTTCTTTACGGATGTCTTAGAGAAAATTTGCCATGTATGAAAATAATTTTTCGATTTGCTAGATATGCTTTGCTTTCCAGGGAAGACATTTTTTTGCATCAGAGCTGAGAAATCAATTCTGCTCTGATTTCTGGTGAGTTCTGCTGCTGAACTACAAAAAGGTAATAATGTAGCTGTCTCTCAAAGGAACTGGGAGCATCAAACATCAATAAATAACCATTTAAAATGCAAATTGTAAGCATTTCCAGCCATCAATCTCCTGACAGCAATGTAAACACTCTCCACTGTTTCCTCTGTAGTCACTATATTAGTGAACCGACAATTCAGCAACAGTTCACTTGGAAATTATAATAAATTGCTTCAATCTGATTTTTATTATTTTATACTTTACATAAATATTCCAGCCATTTTGTCTTTATTTTCTGCAGAAAATGCTGATTTGATAACTAATGAATCATATTATGATCTTCAGCAAAGCACCAAGTATACCTATTAGCCCCAGTGGCAGCCAAATAGTCTCACTTTATTGCAGTGCATCTGCTGGTATTCAAAGTACTAACCCATTGCTCTTTATGGATTGATTTCATATTTAAATAGAGAATAAGTATGTTTATGGTTGCACTGAACAGATAGATAGCAGTTAAGTAAAAATGCCAATCAGCTGCAGATAAGAAACCAGTGCAAATATTGGGGACTATTGTCGGGGGCCAAACTGCCCTGATTTCTGGAACAGTCCCCAAATGTGGTATTGTGTTCCTGGGGCTAACTTTGCCCCATCTTGAATTCAGCAACAAACTGAGCAAGAACATTAACATTCTAAAACAGATACACTCATCAAAGAAATACAGCTAATAATCCAACAAGCTTCCCCAATAACTGCCAGCATCAGGATTGTGGGCGGTTAATTTTTTTTATCCTTGTCCCTGGATTTGGTTCACAAAATATGGTCACCCTAGCCTACTGCCAAATCTGAAGGGCAGGTTTGAATAGTTGGGGGTGGCTTGCTGTCTGATAGAGCATCTTTATTTTTATATCAACACTTCCAGACAACTTAATATTCTACAAGATGATGAAAATCATTTTCTAAACAATTAAATAATTCTAGAAGAAAGGTCAAAGTAGCAAAATAAAGCTGAACATTAAATAATAATAATCCTTGGGTTTGATATTGTGCTTTTCAGGTCAGGAGTTTCTATGATATGTAAAGGTTAAGTATCATGGGATAGAAGCAGGTAAATATTTTCATGAAGATTTGAGTACAAATTGTTATTCTCTGAAAATGTTGAAGTTAATCTGAGGGTTTGAACAAGAGATCCCACTGATGATAAACTATACACCTGAAATTGATTTCCTGTCCAATTCCTGTTTTCAGTGGAACATGAGGTAGAAACTCAATTTGATGGAGGATCCATGTTGGTAAATGATGGTTTACAGAAAGCAAATCACTCAAAGGGTTTTGTGATAGTGAATCCGTTGGCTGTAAGAAGAGATTTTTTTTCCATAAAACTTTCAAATGACTGTCATTTTAGACACTATGTAGTTTGAAGACTTTTAAAAAAAATCTTTTGTGTCAGTTTCAGTTCTATATGAAGTATTTTAGCAACTTCCAACCAATGTGCTGTTTCTTCTAAAATGAATGGTCCGAGATGAAGCATAAGGGTTCATGATGCAGGACACATATTACAGCTTTGAAAAGAGTTGGACAGAAAATGAAACGCATAAAAATAATAGGTTCTGCCAAGCTTGGGAGTCAAAAATATTGAGAAGATAGGAGGAAAGAAAGAATTGAGCACGGCAAAGTGTTCCATAGCTTTATGTTTTGGAAAAGAATGAGTTAGAGTTGTACGAAAAGTCTGGATTTCGATGCACAGAGGAATCGGGGAGGAGGAAATTGTGTAGGATATTGTATTGAAACTGAGTTGGAACAAGAGAGCAATAGCCACAGTAATATTCACAAGATTACAAAAGAGATTCAAATGAATTTGGCCCATTTCATCTCCCTCCTGAACTCCACCCCTACATCATATTGATGAAGTGAAGAAAGTTGAGAAAGAATGTCATAGGAGAGAAATTGGCAATGAGACGTTTGAGAAAGAGAGAGAAAGTTGAATCATCAATCAACATGCTTTATCAAGTATCCAGTTCAGGTGTGTGATAGAACTGCTAAATGGATCCCCGAAGATATGGGAGCATTATTTAAATCTAGGATACATTTTGGCTTTTGTTGAGAGATGAAAGTTGCTGGAGTGTAAAAAAAATTTGACACGAGGAAACTGAGATTGCTGGTGGCAGCTTTAACAATGTAGAAGATGCGAGAGTTCTATTACAAATTGCAATCACGTCTGAGAACTTTCAAACTTCAAATGAGATACCTTTCAGATTCCAAACAGAGTGCTGCTCCATCAACAAATAACAGATCTACCTTAAACTGTAACACAAATAGCAACTCACTTCCAAAAACATATTACTGCCAGTGTAACCCAAAAGCTTCATGAAAAATAAACATCTAGTTTGGAATAGTGGTATTCTGAAGGAGTTTGAGAAATTGATTTCCACTAATCTGTCAGATCTAATGTCAGAAACAATCCCTGTGCAAAACAACAAAACTTGTCTAGACACCGAAAAATTAAAAACCTATCACCATCAGTGGGCCATCATCCATCTCCCAAATAGCCTCCTCAGGAGAACATCAAGCCTCTATTTTCCACAAATGCAACTTGCTGGTCTCTGAAATGGCACGTTTTCCCCCTTGCATTACTATCTAAAATGAACATTGCAAGGCAGCTTTAATAAGAATAAGAAAACCCAAGAATTCCGCTTGGATGCACAGAACTGTTGTTGCTTGAAGCTATGAATCTGAAATCAAACTGCAAAAGGACAGGCGGGGAAATCAATGTGGCATTTGTAAAATACAAATTAAAAACAAAATTAGCACAGATTTGAATGGTATATATCTTTACAAGAACAACTTGTATTTATACAGGACCCTTTACGTTGGGCAATGCCTCAGAGCACTTCACAGTAGGAGGGTGCAATGCCAAACAGCTTGAACATTTTGAAATACAGGAATTAGCTTCCATTATTCGTGAAGTGGTTTCCACCCATTACACCAAACCGATTACTCCTCATTGAAGGCCACAGTTACTTTACTCCATGCTAGATTTCATTTCTTGGACAACAAATAACTGCTGCTAAGTAATAGAGAAGCCAATATCTTATTTTAGGGCAGTAATAATTTCCAAGCTTATAATGCCATGGGAAGTTACTTTGCATAAAGAACGGATGAATGACACCCTAATTTGGGAAAAACATGCTTGCTGGAATACACCAAATCTAATCTTACACAAAGCCCAGACAGCCTTTTGGTTCACATCAGAGAGACATATGTTGGTAGTTCAGCATATTGGTCTTTCAACATGTCACTCTATGGAGTGGTAGGACTGGAGATCGCTCCCGTGGTTCACCCGATGTCCATTTCAGCCCTGCTGTCTGAGAGAAACAACAAGCTGGTGACAGACAGTTCCTCACAGTGAGGGAGGGAGGGAGAATCACCAAAGCTGTTCTTGCGTGTCTCTTCATTGGTTGGCAGAAGAGGAGCAGCATGAGGAATGGCCTTGAAGGCATCTGTCTGCCAGGCTTCTCAGCCAAGCTTGGGGAAGGTAAGAAACTTAAATTAAAAAAACCCACACAACAATAATGGCTGAATAAGCAGCGATTATCAACGTTTAGTAGATTGTAGCTGGACCACTCAAACTCATTCAATTTCTTGATAGATTCCAAGGGACAGTGGAATATCTACTTTATAGACTTATGGAGCTGATAACTCATGACTCATGACCACATCATGAATAATGCTAAAGAATTCCTGTATTTCAAAATGTTCAAGCTGTTTGGCATTGCACCCTCCTACCGTGAAGTGCTCCGAGGCATATTAACCAACTTAAAGGGTGCTGTATAAATACAAATAGAAATGTGATTTTCTAGATTATATCTGTTGTGGGGATTCTTGTTTAAACTAAAATTAGTAAGTATAATGTGATACAAACAAGCAGTTCAACATTGACCATTATGCCATGATTTATCTCTCGTCGCTTTAGTTATACTGGCTGCCTTGTTAAAAATGCTATTAAAAGGCAAGGAAGTGAGTGAGTTCCAGATATTATTCCTTTCTTCGTCATGAAAGCATTATTAATGTAACAGAACTTAATGCAAAGAAGAAAAGAAATGTATGTGCTGTTAATTTCACCAGCTAATGACATTTTTGTCACTTCCAATTCCACATACCTGCTATACATTGCTGTAGCTGTCATAAATAGCTTAAATATTAATAATAATCCTTACATTCAGTACAGCGCCTTTCAAGTCAGGAGGACGTCGCAAGATATACCGTAAATTGTAGTGACTGTGGGTTTTGCCAATTTACACATAGCAGTGTCTCACAAACAGCTGTGAAGTGAATGACCAATTTTATTTAGAAGATTGTTGGCCAGCACACTGGGAGAAATTATCTTCTCTTATCAAATAGTGCAATGGGAACTTCAACATCCACCTGAACAGGTAGGCAGGACCTCAGTTTAATAGTTCATTAAAGAACGGCTACTCCAACAGTGCAGCACACCACCAAGACTGTGCTGGAGTATCAGCTGAGACTATATGAGTTCCAATCCATAGTATCGATTCACAACATTATTAATGGGAGAAGTACCTGTTCTAGTTATATCTCTTGTACCAGTTCTATCGATTATCAATAACTTCCATATCACATTATCTAACTCAGTGGTAGCCAACACATATACTGTAAAGTGTAGTGGGCCAGAAGTGGCCGTCAAGAAGTGGCCTGCTGAACATTCGCTCTAATTTAGGTGAGTCTGTCTTAAATCAATCTTTTGTTTCCAATTTTTTCTTGATTTATGGCATAAATCAAGAAATATTCAATCAAGAACATTTATTTTGTTGACCGACCAAAAAAGGTTGACCACCACTGATCTAACTGTATTCAAACACCTGCCTAAAGGCCTGCCAAGAAATGAATTAACAAAAGCATTCAGTTAAATAAAGAACAAAACTTTGTAGAAATCACAATTCAGAAGTTAACAGTTTTCTTAATTTACACAGAATAGCTCATTTAAGTAGGAGTATAACCAAATGTGTCTTGAACTAAATTATTTCCCTCCTTTAATGACTGGTTTAATAATTGACAATACAAATGTCTCTTGGATAAATGGTCTTTGGTGTAATCAGGATATTCATTTTTTTTAGCCTTGTAGCGAAAGGAACAATTTCAATTAACCCTCAAAGTGACTCCAGTTCCTCTCTGATTCTGTAGATTTTCATTGAAAGAAATACTCAGACATCAGGATAACTTAATTTCTGTGATATTAACCTTGTAAATGCCACAAGTTTTAACTTAAAGTAGGCATTTTAAATAAACCTTACCTGTACTTTCTATGTCTCGCCTTCTATTTTTTCTCCCCTGCTGTGCTCAGCCCTTTTGATTTTACTCTACACGACACTGTTTAGTCTTGCTTAAAATGCTACAAAAATAAAATAACTGCAAAGCGATCTGAGATCTATATGAAATAGAAATTGCCTTGTTTTAGGCTCCAGTACCAGATACACAACAACAACTTGCACTTATATAGCACCCTCCATGCAGGATAGTGTCTAAGAGCGCTTAAAACACACATATATGGCACCTTCTTGTTCATGGGTTTCGAATAGAATTCACACTATCTCCCTTGAGGTTCACATCCTGTTTACCTACTTCTGCAGAATTTTAGGGGTAAGAGCTAAGGCTTGGGGAGTGTAGAGTATGTGCTGCAGGAGATTAATAAACTATTAACTGCAAAGCTTACCCTTGAGAGCATCAACTGCCAAGCTTTCTGCTGCTTGTTCAGCGAGGACAACCCGACCTACCCATTAATTATTTGGTTTGCAGGGTTAACAGGAGCTGAGGGGGGAGAACACATGCTCCCAATGATTGGTCTGCCCCTCCGAGTCCTGCCAATTAGCCAGGCTGGCTGCACTGGCATCAGCTATACCCTGGATTACTGCAGAATCCACTTAATTCAAGAACCAGGCTACCGAGACTGCCACAAAGGGTTGATGAAATTCGGACATTCCATTGTCAAGCATGTCACCTTGGAGCCAGTTCAGCTTCAAGAAAGCCCTGCTTACTTTCTCTCTAAGGAAGACAGTTATTCAGCAAAAGTTTGCAAGCGCCCATTTCGAAAAGGATAAGTTCCACCCAATCCACAAATGCATATGGATTTTTAAAAAAATATATTGACGACTTGCTACTTTCTTGTGATAAACAGCAGAATGGAAATATCATACATTTTTTTTCTTTAAAAGAACATTAAGATTCACAATCCTGACATAAAATGCTCTCCTGCTGCACATTCTCTTCCAGGCACTGGCCTAGTGTGTATTAAAATAAATTAAATATTTGTCCATGAATACAAATGTGAAAAAATAATCTTCACAGCAAAACCTTGTCCCACTGGAAGAATCCAATACAACTGACACATCACAACCAACACACAAAGCCTCGATTGTAACAGCAGATCTAAGTACAGTATAATTATGGCATTAGGCTTGAAGTTCATGAATTCTGCTAATTGACACCAAAGCCAGAAGGTTGGCTGGCCATTTTCTGGATCAGTGTCACGGGGACAAAAGAGACATTTTTTTAATTCTCAAATGCTTTCCAATCCACTTCAACAAAATGCAACATAATAAAGAGTGATGTATTCTTCTGGGACATACATCTCATAGCGTGTCAGCTTGGAGCAGTGTTAGCACTCTCGCCTCAGAATCAGAAGGTTGTGGGTTCAAGCCCCATATTGGGACTTGGTATCACATAGTCTAAGCTGACACTCCAATGTAATGCTGGTTTGCCATCCTTCAGATGAGATGTTGAACCGAGGTCACATCTGCCTGTTCCGGTGGACGTTAAAGATCCTATGGCACTATTCGAAAAAAGAAGGGAGTTTGTCCTGGCCAACAATTCCCCCAAATAAAATTGGTCCATGGCTGTTTATCAGATATTGATGTGTGCAAATTAGCTGTCGCATTGCCCGACAAAAAAAGACAGTCAATCCAATTTCCAGTATTTCCTGTGAAGGGCTTTGAAATATCTCAACGACTTGATAAGGTGCTATATCAAATGCACCGATGATTAGTATTATTATTGCATGGCTATATACAGAAATCAATAAAGGAATAGAAGTACCTAAAGGGTTACTTTTTATTCTATGCTTTGGAAACAGAGTTACTATGAGCTACTCTATAAGTGTTTGAAATAAATATGCTATTTATTACATATCCCAATGCTATTGACTTTTATGGGCACTTTTTTGTTGCTGCTGAATTTCCATTTGCTTGCACCAAACTGAAATGACTCTTATCCCTGTGGTTTTCATTACTTATGCCAGAATCAAGTGAGCAAGCAAATGAAAAGCTAGTCTGCAAAAACAAAATGCCAAAGGTCACACTGTTTGAAGAGGTGCGAATCCTGTGCTCTTCTCCAGTCATGCTTCAGGATGATTAAGACAGACTCTGTCTGTCAGTCTCTGCTCTTCTAACTAGTGGTGATGAGCAGACCAGACATTCTCTCCCAGTCAATGGGAACATGTAAATCAACAAACAGCAGAATTGCAATACAGTATATAACAATTGGTTCCCTCAACATTCATTTCTGGGTGCAAAGAAACCCACTACCGATGATGATTGAAAGATCGGAGGATGTGATACATGATGAATCTCTGCATCCAAATACATTTTTTTAAACAAAGGACTGCCTTCTTCTCCACAAGTTGATTTCTTGACAGGATTTGGCACAAACATAGTTTAACAGTGATAGTTTTTTGTGAAAAAAACAAATTTATATAAGCAAGTAGCTAATTTCTTTTTAACTTATATTGCCCCAAATGACCTTTGATATCTACTGAAACCAGAGCAAAAGAGATTATTTAGAGATCACTGCATTTTATTATTAAAACTGTAAAAGGTTCAACTTTGTTTTAATACTGAGAGTGCTTACTGATATCAGACAAGCAATTTCTAATGGTGTGGATCTCAAAGGAAATATAGATGCTTCTTCATTTAAATTGCTGTCCTGTAATGTAATGGCAGCATGACTTTAGAGTGAACTTTGGGTTTCAGAAGGTCAAGATTAGGAGTGAGAGGTACTGCTCACTTCTACAAGATTATGTGGCCACCCTCATAAATTCAGAGGAGAATTCTTAACAAGCCTCTCTTCTCTATATATTGTTCACAAGCAAGTACAATTTTTTCTCCTCTTTCTCTCCCTCTCCTGGATTTACTGCATGATGATTGTGGCTGTTGTCTTCACAAACAGATTAATCAAATTATGCTTTTAATGAAAGTCCAGGGGAATTAGTTTTGAATTAATGAAAGTGTAAATGGATGGAATGGACAGATACTTCAGATTATTGTAATCTAACCAACACAACTACATGTGACTTTATATTACACAAATGTTTACAGCACAATAGTAATTCAAATATAACAGGCATCCATGTCTACTTATTTATTGTGCCCAAATGTCAATATAAACTTAACACCAAATTATTGTGCATTCAGAAACTACTATCCCACCATGACTTTGATGTTTTTCTTACAATTTAAATTGACTGATGGAAACCATTGTCAAGTTTTTTTTTACCCCATAAAAACACAGCGCATCTTTTGCCTGTTCGATAACTAAGTTACTTTTCAGTTTAATTTTAGGCCTAATTATTATTTTATTAATTCAATTTGTCAAGCATGACTAAGTTAT
Organism: Callorhinchus milii; assembly: GCF_018977255.1. NCBI lineage: Eukaryota > Metazoa > Chordata > Chondrichthyes > Chimaeriformes > Callorhinchidae > Callorhinchus > Callorhinchus milii. The sequence goes on along the minus strand of NW_024704748.1, from coordinate 14,823,702 downwards.
AATATTGTGGCATAAAATAAATTGCTATCATAACTGTAAAAGAGTACACATAAAATTAATTGGGGCTTGTGAACTTCTGGTTTGTTTTTAAAAACTGTAAAGTAGACATGATGATTAATGTGCAATCTTTTAACATTGGGTTCTGATTTAATCTAAAACTAGGAAAGTATGATTCCCTGTAGTATTTTACTTGTCAGTGTTTGATTTGTCAGGAATATTACTATGTAACTATAGGTGCACACAGCACGGTTGTTTTCATCATTTTGTTCTCAAGGGGAATTCGTCTTACATAATTTATTGGTAGAGTTGGGACATGGTTTAGAATGATGTCAAAGTACAGAAAATCATTGTATGCCTTAGTCTTGTTACTTTGCTTGGTATGAAACACCAACAGTGCTCAGAGAATAAAGGTGGGGTAATATATGTCTGACAGTGATTGAATTTAGGAAGATTCTTCCTCCACCCACCCCCCCCAAAGCACTCCTTGAACCATGCTTGCAAAGTCTGTGGAATAGATAAAATAACGCATTGCCCTCAGGCATATTGGTTAGAGGAGAAACCTACAACCATTTAATAATATTTTCATTATTTACCCCTGGTTCCCGGGAGAGCAAATCAGGTTGGTATGCACATAATGAGAATTCTCTCCAAAATGTTTTGCCCACTAAAATCCAATTGAAATAAAAGAAAAATGAAGTTTAGACTTACTGACATGTTTCTTATTCACAAACAGTTCTAGGGTGTATTGGCTACCGGGAGGCTGGAATACACAACAGTCAAAATTCAAGAATTTGAAGGACAAGTCTAGGAGAGATACAAGGAAGTATTTCTTTACATAAAGGGTAACCGGCATCTGAAACAGGATACGAGAATGGGGTTGAAGTCAAAACTGGACTTACAGTAAACTCCTGATAACTCGACCCTGGTTTAACTCATCACTACCATTTAAGTCATAATGCTGTCAATATCCCGGTTGCATTTATATGTATATATGCCTGACTCACATGATGTATGAATGTAAAGATGGTAATGCTGGTATTCTGGAAAGATTATATGAAATGAGCAGAAGGTTTTTTTTAAACCAAACCTTTCGTATCATGTTGAACATTCATTTGTCACTGCTCCCAAAGATAGCTTTTCAGAGGGGCCCTACTTGTATTTTGACAATTAATATGTAAAGTCCATCATCTGGTATAACTAAGTTACATGAGAAAATGTGCATCAAGTGCAAATAGTATCCTTCACAGGCAAACTGACCCATTTCCACATATGTCCAATGGATCCCAGAGAACCACTACTGTATTTTCCTATACAATACAAATGTAATTTGCTGTTGTATTAAGTAGGATTGGTTTTCTTTTACAATTTAAGGAAATAGACAAGTTTTTTTAAAATTCTACTATATTTTCTGAATACAAGATCTTTTAAACTGTGTTATCAGATTTTACTGTAATGTTGGACCTTTTGCTATTCATTAATCACTTTCACACACCCATTGCTTTTAATTATCACATCCTCTCACTTGTGCGGTCACTCACCAGGACAAAGCAATGGCCACAAATGATAAGATTGGGAAAAAGTACCTTGTGTTTAGCATAGAAAATAAACAGATGGTCAGATATGAATTACAGCATGAGGCCTTTGGCTCGTACTGATTCAAAACCAACTTTCTCTGTACACAAATCTCTACACCTTGACCATCTGTGTATTTTTAACCTCATCTATGATCAAATGGAAAGAGGGAACATGAAAATTGCATAACACCACCTAAGATTACCTACAAGATGATCATTTTAGTCCTGCAATTCATTTGTACTATAATCCACTGATAGATACATCCATGGATTTCCAACTCAAGTGGGCAGGCTGAGCAGAGGTAATCAAGCTATGCTGTATGTGCTGATTGTAACATTGTCATGCGTGAAGTCTTTATGCATGTGCAAATAATCTTAAGAGTAGCTACAGATGGAATGGGATGGATGCAGCACGGGAGAGGATTTGGCAGCAAGAACCAGGGATTTCAGCACTTTTCACACGTGTAACTTCCTCAGCATCAATGCTCTCAAGTTAAATTCAGAGCAAAAGTAACTTTCATTGAATTCTCATTTGCCTCACTTCGAACTTTGTTTATGTAAATCAATAAACACTTATTTATAGATCAGGCACCTTGGTCTGATCAGTTCCCCGCCCTCCCATCCCAAAGTGTCAGCACAGTATTCAAACTAAATCGATTAACATTTGACCCATCAAGTTAGAATGAAATAAGCATAATTGGCATGCTATGTGGAGTGGGAAATCTATGTCACCATGACACTTGACTAAATTATCAGCGCAAGATTAAATTGTGTAGCATGTTTTCATAAAATGTAGCAGCAGTAGTGTTCATAAAGTTTCAAGATTGAAACAAAATCAACGTAGACGCCTTTGCCAGAAAGTGCTGTGATATTTTTATTTGCAGAAAATATGTTGTGAACTTACGATCAAAATGTGATAATCAATGTCACAAACAATGAAAATCATAAGCACATTAAACCACAGTTTGTGCACCACAGTGATCAATAATACAACATAACTTGTTATATTATAGAGAGTACCTTTCTACTTTTCTTAGTGTTGTGCAGCAAGTACAGTGAGAGTAGCAGAGCAAAATAATGTAAAGGATGGGTTAATAAAGGAAGAGAAAATGGTGGATCTGAAAAAGGGAGACATTAATGATGATTTTTCAGCAGTGCAAGACCAATAAACACAGTATACAATATACATTGTATAGAAGAATCCAATTATACAGACTCCCATATTTCATATTCAATTTATAGTGTGTTACATTCATTGTCGTTGTGTTTCTCCATCTTTACATGGAGCTCCAAGTCAGGTGACTTGCTTCCCCCCTCCCCCATATTCCAACTAAGATTAGGAACTCACCTTATGGTATAAACCTGGATCCCTTCAACATTCCATGAGGCAACACATTGATCCACTCACATGTGGGACCCAGCACATGTGCGCATATTTAGCTTCTAATGTGTAACTGTTCAATTCTATATTGGATTAAAGCTAGTAAACTAAAATGCAAAGCCTAAATGTTCCTCTCATAAAAATAGCATCATTAAACTTTTGTAGCTTTGAGAGAAACCAGGCATTGGAACAACTCGTGCAACTGATACTGAATTGAAGCAACTGTTCTTTGTGACTTTGCTCATTAAACATGCGATGTTACCTTTTCTTTCACGGATGTATTTCACAGTAACTGGAAATCATTGCGTAGCAGAACAAAGGGAGAAGAGATATCATCATAAACAGGTACACCACACTGAATACTAAGAGTGACAGTGAGCCTCTTCCTAGCTCATGCCCCTGAAGAAACGTCCTGTTGTCAATGAGCCTTTCTGTAGGAACCCTCAAAATATCAGCGATATTTTGCAAGTGTAATATTTCACCAAACAACAACAACAAGATTCCATTTATAAAGCGCCTTTCACGTCAGGAGGACGTCCCAAGGCGCTGCACAGTTGGGTCATGACCCGAGCAGGGGGGAAATGGTCAGGGTGAGGGGAGGGAAGGGAGGGAGCGAGGAGGGGGAAATGGTCAGGGTGAGGGGAGGGATGGGAGGGAGCGAGAAGGGGGAAGAGAGTCGAGAGGGGAGCTGAAGGCTCGGTCAAAGAGAAAGGTTTTGAGACCGGCCTTGAACGAGGAGAGGGAGGAAGCAAGGTGAAGGCACTGGGGGATAGAGTTCCAGAGCCTCGGGGCTGAGAGGCTGAAGGCCCGACCACCAATGGTAGGGCGATTGGGGCGGGGGACGTGGAGCAGACCGGAGCCGGAGGAACGGAGGGTACGGGCAGGTAGGTAGGGGGATAGTAGGTTGGAGAGGTAGGAGGGAGCAAGGCCGTGAATGGCCTTGTAGGTGAGGATGAGGATCTTGAAATCAATCCTCTGGGGGATGGGGAGCCAGTGGAGGCGAGCGAGGGTGGGAGTAATGTGGTCCCGAAGCCTGGTGCGGGACAGTACACGAGCTGCAGAGTTCTGAATGACCTGCAGCTTGTGGAGGGAGGTGGCGGGAAGGCCGGCGAGGAGAGAGTTCCCATAGTCCAGCCTTGAGGTGACAAAGGCATGAACCAGGGTTTCAGCAGCGTGAGGGGTGAGGTAATGGCGTAGTCTGGCGATGTTCCGGAGGTGATGGAAGGCGGTGCCAGTTGTGGTGCGGATGTGAGGGAGAAAGGACAGCTCAGGGTCGAACAAAACGCCGAGGTTCCTGACTGGCTTTGAGAGGTGGAGAGTGCAAGGCCTGCAAAGCTTACTGAATATAATTAAAGAATGCGTTACAATTTAGTGAAACAACTAACAAAGGATTGAAAAATGAATCCACTCTAGATACACCTTCCCCACTAACGAATCAGTCATGCACAAATTGGAAAAAAGAAAACCATGTTTCAAACATAGTTCATTAATTTTCTGGTCGTAATTTTTTCAATAGTAATTTTGCCTGTAGTGTATTCATTGGGCTCTCCTAAATGTAGTTCCTTCATAATCATGATCCATCCTCATGGCAGTCAGTTTCGCTCAGTTGGTAACGTTCAACTCTGAGTCAGAAGACAAGCACCACAATGGGATTGTCACCTCATTGTCCAATCCTGGGAGAGTGTTGCATTGTCAGAGGTGTTGTCCTTCAGATGAGAAGTTAAACCCAGGTTCTGTCTGCCTGTTCAGTTGGACATTAAAAAACACATGGCCCTAATTGAAAAGAAAAGGAATTTTCTCCCAGTATCCATGCCAACATTCCCCCAGATATTGCATGACTATTTGTGGGATTTTACATTGTGCAAATTGACTGGTGCATTCACCTACAAATATGCAGCCACCACACTTTGCAAAAAAAATCCTGTGAAGCACTTTGACGATATACTATATCAAATGAAATGATACATATCCTCAGTCAAGGGCAGCTGAAACCAGAAGCTAAGCAATCAGAATGACTTGGCTTTCAATTATCCCTTATGTCCGCCTTGTACTTGGCTTCTGGTCATTTTCAGTCCACAAATGGCGCAGCTAAATTAATTCTCTGTAATGTCTAGTTCATTGCTTGGGGGTATACAATATGCAATGTACTTCACATCACAGATACAACTCGAGTTTTTATGGACTTCAAAAAAATAACTTACCAGAACATTATTAATTTTGTCTCCCATTTCCTTGAGGAATCTTATTGAAGGAACTGGCTCAAACTGTTGTCAGTAAAATTCATGAAGCAATGAGTCACAGAAGGTGTAGTACTAAAAATCTCTAGTTTTTGCTAATCACTTGTCGGAAGAGAAATGGCAACCAAGACTTCCAGCTCAAGTGACAAAGCAGAAGGTCTCTTGGTTTTAAACATTACATTTATAGGACAGTCACATTGCTGGACAGTCCCATCCCTCACCAGAACAGGAATATTGCCACTTACATTTACTTTTTTTGCAGTGTTCTTTATTTTTCACATATAAAAACACAATATAACATAGAGTAATTTACGGAAGACAAATGAGAGTAAACCTCAGAATTACACTGACCATATTTTGTCCATTTCAGACACCTGCTCTAGCTATCAATTCTAAACTCCCGGTGCAACAATCAACAGATGGTATGTCGCAAGCTTGCAGAGACAGCCAATTTAAAACATTATCTAACAAAATAGAATGCAACACGATTCTTATGCAACTTTAATTTTTATTTTCCGATGAAATGAATTGGGGATGCAATCCCAATGAATAGGTAAACATCTCTTCCTAGGACCTGATACTGAGTGCATAAACAGCACACCTTGATCAGAGAAGTGTAAGAATTTCAATTAGGAATCTGCTGGAGGAAAGGATCTGTATTTTTAGAATCAGTCAGCCCACCCCTTACATTACCTGGCAATCTGAATCTATCTATAACTGTCAAAGTGCATTGCTGATACACATCAAGCCTCAAGCACTGTACGTGAAACTCATAGCGTTTTACTTGCCTTACACTGAAGTGCCTATAGCATTGGAAAATCATGAGCATGAAAAAGTACCCTAATTAAAAGAGGCACTTGCAAAATATGACCAGATGTGTTTTATTGTCTTCAATTCCTATCCTGCCTGATGCATGTTAACACACAACAAATGAAGACCTAGCAGTTTGATCCATTGAATTTTCCTGCAGTTTCTGATACTTATCTTGGGACTGTTTGCCAAAATAATTAATTCTTAAAATTATTGGAAATGGAAAGTACATACAAGTTATTTTTGTAAATAATTCAAGAATACATGTGATGTCTGATATGAATCATTTATTTCAAACAAACAAAAATGCTCAAATTTATATGATATATCATTTTAAATGAACAAATGGGGGTGGGGGGAAGAATATACACTGTCAATGATCACCCCTCAACAGTAATTACTCAGTCTCCCAAATTGCCTTTGGACTTCCTGTATAGATACAACTACTCTGGCAAAGAAATTCACTGTCTTTTGATTGATGCCTGTTCATTCAGAACTAATCAATCAGAACCAATTACATTTATCCAATAAACTACAGACTAGAAGTATTTCTGTCCTCTATGATTCTCAGTGTGAAGCAAGCATCTTCATCATAAGCTAAACATCAACCATATAAGGGCCGTCCGCTGCCAATTTGCTTTCAAATACTAGCACTATTTTATTGTTGTACACACTCATGTCACTCTTTGTCTAGGATATACCGTCCTGGAGCCTGTAGCTTACTGGTTAGAGCACTCGCCTCGCAAGCAAGACATCTGGGTTTGATTCCCGGCAGGAAGAAATCTTGGGCAAGATTCCTTACTCCACACGCCTCTGTTAACCTAGCAGTAAATTGGAACCCGATTGTTAAGTTATTGGCAGATCCTCTTTTCCAGGGGCAATAATTTCTTCAAAACCAAATTGGTCACTTTAATCTACGACTGTTTGTGGGACACTGCTGTACGCAATTGGCTGCTGCGTTTCGCCCACAAAATAAACAGTCAATTCACTTTACAGTATTTTCTGTGAAGCGCTTTGAGACGTGTTGAAGATATGATATGGTGCTATATCAAATGCAAGGATTATTATTACCGATAGAGCCTAGCTAAAAATCAAGAATCATCAATAGGGATAACAATCCTACTGTACCCTACATTCGGGTTCAGGATCAGCACTCCTACCCCGGGTGAAGGGCACACTGTAAATGCAAGTTGTTGTCGTCGATGTACATTCCCAAATGTTGACCTTTATGATGGTTAATAGCTAAAGGAACAAATTCCATTTGCCTTTCTTCTTGTAACCACTATCCAGATCATATTTTCTTTTGCTTCCAATTCTAAGTTTAAAATTTCATAAGTAGAAATCATAGAATCATGCACTCCAAAAAGAGGCCATTCGGCCCATCGAGTTTGTGCCGGCTCTTTGAACAGAGCAATTAATGTCAATCCCACTCCCCAGCCCTTTCCCCATAACCCTGCAAACCCATCCTCCTCAAATACCCATCCACCGCGTTTTTAAAAGTTGTTATCAAATCGGCCTCGACCATCCTTTCAGGCAATGTGTTCCAGATTCGAACAACTCGCTGCATGAAAAAAAAATTCTCACCTCCCCTCTGCTTCTTTTAGAGACTATTTTGAATTTGTGACCTCAAGTCACCGACACACCCACCAGTGGAAACAATTTTTCCCTTTCTAACCTATCAAATCCCTTCATGATTTTGAAGACCTCTATTAGGTCTTCTCGTAACCTTCTCTGCTCCAATGAGAATAATCCTAGCCTCACTAGCCTTTCCTCGTAATCAAGGTCTCTCATTCCTGGTACCATCCTCGTAAATCTCCTCTGCACCCTTTCCAATGCCTTAACATCCTTCCTATAGTGTGGTGCCCAGAACTGGGCACAGTATTCTAACTGAGGCCTAACCAGTGTTTTATATAGGTTAATCATAACCTCCTGACTCTTGTACTCTATGCTCCTATTTATAAAGCCTAGTATTCCATATGCCCTTTTTAAAGCTTTATCTACCTGTCCTGCACCTTCAAGGATTCATTTACATGCACCCCTAGGTCTCATTTACATGCACCCTCTGTTCTTTTACCCCCCTTAAGATTGTATTATCCAGCCTATATTGCCTCCCCTCATTCTTTCTACCAAAATGCATTACCTCGCATTTCTCCACATTGAAACTCATCTGCCATGTGTCTGCCCATTTTACCATTCTGTCTATGTCTTCCTGCAGTTGGCTACTATCCTTCTCACTGTTTACTACCCTACCTAACTTTGTGTCGTCCGCAAACTTGGAAATGGTGCTTGCTATAGCCAAGTCGTGGAGTCCTGTAGCTCAGTGGTTAGAGCACTCGCTTTGCAAGTAAGAGACCTGAGTTCAATTCCAGGCAGGGCGAAACCTTGGGCAAGTTTCCTTACTCCACACGCCTAATAATAATCCCTCCAAAAACCCAAAACAATAATAAATTGGTCATTTTCAATCTACGACCGTTTGTGGGACATTGCTGCGCGCAATTGGCTGCCGCGTTCGCCCACAAATATACAGTCAATTCACTTTACAGTGTGTTCTGTGAAGCGCTTTGGGACGTCCTCCTGACGTGAAAAGCGCTATATCAAATGTAAGGATTATAAGTCCAGATCATTTATGTATATTAAGAAGTTTAAAGTTTGAAGTTTAAAGCTCTTTATTTACTTTTCTTCTATGCATATTAAAGCATACTATATTTTACTGAAATCTGACGTTTAAAAGCTGGTTAAATAGTCACCCTGAATATTGACATGTCCATGTGATAAAACGCCACCATATATAGTTTTAACATACAATGTGACCAAAACAGGGAAGTACACCTGCCAGTGTTCTTGGCTTCAATCGCAGTCTGAACCAATTTACCAGGTTTTAGAAAAATAATGGTCCTAAATTAACAATTGGCCCTAGCACTCCAGGTTAATTTAGGGAGGAGTAAAAGTTAGGGATATCATTCCTGACCTCTATCCAGTGGTCCCTCTGAAACAATGTTCAGAAATCAAGTTCAGGCATGATTAGGCTGGACTATGATGCCTGCCTGTTCCCAAATTTGACTCACAAACAAATAATGACAACTTGGGTAATGTACTTGAGGACAATTGAGGTCAGTGGAACTGTCCCCTCAATGAAAGGGAGTCAAAATGCCTTTCAAGGCAAGACCTGTAGTTCAGTGGTTAGAGCACTCGCTTTGCAAGCGAGAGACCTGAGTTCAATTCCAGGCAGGTCAGGGCGAAACCTTGGGCAAGTTTCCTTACTCCACACGCCTAATAATAATCCCTCCAAAAACCAAAAACAATAATAAATTGGTCATTTTCAATCTACGACTGTTTGTGGGACATTGCTGTGCGCAATTGGCTGCCGCGTTCGCCCATAAATATAGAGTCAATTCACTTTACAGTGTGTTCTGTGAAGCGCTTTGGGACGTCCTCCCGACGTGAAAAGCGCTATATCAAATGCAAGGATTATTATTATTATTAGAAGGGGAAGGACGAAAACTGACAGGTAAAAAATAAGAGCGTTCCACATCTTCGCAACCCTCTGCATGAAGAAACTCTTCCTGATCTCAGTGCTAATGGTCTTAGTTCAGATTTAAGGCTAAGCTCCCTTGTCATGGATCCCTCTCCCAGAGCTAAACATACTCCACACTAATACGTGAATCTTTTCTGTCCCTTATTATTCTTCATTAGTTAATACTTAATTTCATATTTAGTCTGACTTTGTCACAAAGTAAAAGCACATGAACATCACTTCGGTGTTCCCTGTGGTAAATAAAAAATGTGTTAACTGGGAATTTAGCATGCAAAGAAATGCAAATATTAAATTAAATGCTCTATAACTTCAATGGCTGGTTGAACTATTAATTAACTGCTTCAAACAGATTACTGGGGTTCTTTTTTGGCTCGTTGCTGTTTAAAATCTGAAGAAATACCAGTACTGCTGTTAATAACTGAGAAATTTGTTTTTTAAACATCTGTTTCAAGTAATTATACCTGCCAAATGTGGCTATCTTGTGTGCAATTTGTAATTCAAAAAGCATCTGTTTAGATCATAATCCAAATTAATTCTGTATATCTTTGTCCGACAAAGGAAACCACAATATTATGAATGCTACACGGAGTGCAATTTTTATGTAAACATTTGCAGAGTATTTCTGCAATGAAATATAGAGAATAATAGACACCTGGGAGTGATTAGAAGGCCCTACTGTAATAAACTGTTCAGATATCTTCAGCAGTGAGCGTGAAACTGAAGTGGTTTATAATTGTCATCTAACCTTAAATTAGGAGATTACTGCTTTGAAAGCACTCCCTAGTAACCATTATAAATAACACACAACCATTCAGTTTTGCGTGGTTGGATATTCCTCTATTTTTCTTTTGTTTTTTTGTCACTAGGGATTGAAAATGTGAATGGAAATCCTTGGTATCCGATACACAGCTCTTGAAATTGTACACAAGGCTAATGAGGAACTTGGGTCCATCTTGATTATAGGTTAAAACAATTATTTTGCTGGACACATTTGTGTATCTATGCACTTTACATCTCTAATAAATGTACTCGTTTGGCAAACCTATTTCATTTAACAAAGACTGACTTGGTCAAGTCAATGAGTTGACAGGGTCAATCTAATAAGAATTTATGACTTTCAGCTGAATGGAAAATGGGCCTTGTACCCATTTGTTTCAGCAAATAAACCTGTTTCTTCTAAACACTTTCAAGCTCCAGAATAACAATGCAAATAAATTATGTTTGATAAACTATAACATTTCATGGAGCATTCTATTGTTACATTACTTTCTTAGGGAGAAGAGTTTTCTTTCCTACACAACATTTTAGCATAAATGAAGCATCCGCAGACCTTATACAAATTGAGAATAATCCCAAGCACTGAGATGGAAACAGTAATACCCCCAAGGAACAGAGAAAGGTTCCTTCATAGAGTGCAGTGCAAAAGCAGAAGCATCTCCTGGGAAGTCTGTTCATCTTCTTCCTGCCATTTCTTGTGTGCTTGTTGGTTTAAATGGATTAAATATTCCTAAATGTAACAGATGTAGCCTAGATACGAGATTTATTACAGTTTTCATTGCTCCATCTCTTCTTTTTTTAATATGTCTTTTTTTCCTTTGCAAACTGGTGATTAATCCTTGCCAGTTAACAAGTGGATCTTTACATTCATCTGCATTAAAATTCATCTGTTATTCCCTCAGCCCATCTACAAAATTGTCCTGCTCTTCATGAATGCTGTTTAACCTGCTTAAATTAGTCACCCACAGGCATCGCTTTGTAGCGACAAGAAATAGTTGTTATAATATTGCAAATGCTTTTCTCCAATCGTTTATGAATCATGTGGACAGCAGGGTGCCCAGAACAGGCCGTCTTGGAACTCTGCTAGTATTGACCAGCTTTTTCTATTGATCACCATCTTCAATTAAACCAAGTACAAATCATCTCCAAAGGCAAATACTCTCACTCTGTGCAGGAATTTCATATAGAATTGTCTACAAATCCATGAAGAGTAATTACCACCTCCCTCATAAAGGATCACAAACGTAAACATCTCTTTGGGTGTCTTCCACTTAATATGAAATAGATACACTTATGTCACTTCAAAACTACAATGACGTGTGACCAAAGTGGATCCCTGTATATTAGTGCAATTCTCCATTTTTGGGGGGTTTCAAAATCCATTTTGGGTGCACTTTTATTTTCTAAAGGATGATAACATGCAAATAACAAAGATGTGGATTTTACAGCTCACTTGTTCACGTAACGCAAATGCCATCACTCAGTCATCAGTCCAAAGGAGCACTTTGCACAGCAAAAAGCCAAACAAACAATAATAAAGGTACTTACTATCACACGAATGACTGTGATACCGACAGAAGCATTTTCAAACAAATTCACATTGTAGAGCGGCTGGCTGAACACTGGTCGATTGTCGTTTTCATTTATCAGGTTGATTTTAACTCGAGCAAAACCGACGTGGTCAGAGGCAGTCTCGTTTGCAAAAAGCTGTTTTTTGAACAATGGAAAATAGGAATTATACAGCAATTATACAAATGTATATTATGAGAAAAGCAGCAAAATAAAATGATGTCCATTATTACAAGCATAATACAGTATTGCAACTGGCATCAGAATATACTCTTTTGAACACTGCTGGATATGCAAATCAAAATGACCACATTTTTCAGCGAGACCTGAATGTGTGTGGCTATGCTGAATGAGAGAGAACCCTGACAGCTGAGACCTTATATGATTGAAATGTTGGAAATTAACATAAGAAAACTTGGTATACACTTTGAGGCCATTTGACATTGGGAATCCACCTACACATAAATCAACAAAGGAAGCAGAGCCACTGAGCAGCACTAATTACCCTGAAATGACAGAGCATCAGTCTGCAGACAATTTACACACGTGACCACTTAGGAAGAGGTCACTTCAGTCTTAACAACAGTGCCGTTTCTTCCAGGTGTTGTACGAGGTGCCATTAAAGAACCAAGCTACAGAGACATTTAAACCCCTCAAACAATTCATGCAAGTTTCTTTTTAAATATCTACCTTTATCATCGGATTCACATCATTACACAGGTTGAAGAGCCAATTATGAACACGTGCAAACAACCTTACTGTGTACATATGGGCTCATAAAACTGTGTAATGAAGGATTTCTACTCTAATAGCATTAGTAAGCAATGCCTGGCTCAGATTTATCTGGCAGTCTGCTTTATAAATAACAATCAAGCTTGTCTACATGATTTTCTGTTGCTAATTTTCTCTTTTGCCTTCCTCTCCATAAGTCAATTGATTTATTTTCTCTTCTTCTGAGATGTGGTTCTATGGCATCATGAACCTTACATCGAGCTTAGACATATGTTTTGACCATGAGGCATTTTGATTATGTGTGATCCTGTCCTCATTCAGTGTCCATACAAGAGCACCTCCAGCTTTGGTCATTAGATAATGATCAGGAGTGTAAGACCTGGCTGATTTTTCTTCCTCTTTAACCCAGAATACTGAGGCCAACTGTAGGGCATATAACTGCGGAACTCAGTTTGTATTGGGATTGTCCTTGCTCTGCTCGGGTATTCCAGCCATGTCAATGATGCGTCTGCTATAGGATCAGATGGCTTAATTTCCTTCAATGAAAATGACTGGTCTGAGAGCTGACCTAGAGTTGCTGGACAATGCTGACACCTGCACACTCACTGCTACTGTGTTTTCCCATGGTCAGGCAGAACCAAATCAACTGACATCCGTTCCACCTCAGTTGGATTAAGTGAAATGAATCCATGGTGTACTCTCCAATGGCTCAGGAGAGCAGGAGCTAAAATGCATATTGGCCTTCAAGAGAACCAGCCAGATACCTTAAAAGAGTCAGCGACACGGGTATAAAGAAATGGCAGGTAAGTGGGACTGAAGGAATTGCTCTTGTGGGAACTGGCGCAGACACGATGGGCCAAATGGCCTTCTTCTGTTCTGTAAATTTCTATGAAATTGTTTCCTGGGAACCTCGCAACAGTAGAAATGTCCTCTTTAATAAGTCATAAAAATTTTTTGAAACATATAACATTATCCAATATAGCTTAGGACAACTTTGAATTCATAGCACATCCTTGTGATCTGTTCACTGAAATAGTAAACTTACAGAAAATTCGTAGCGGGAAAGGCTTTCATAATCAAGAGGCACGGCCACTCGTACTCGGATATCTGCTTTCCCCTGGCCAGACGTAGGAGAGATGGTGAAATGGTCTGAATTGTTTCCCACCAGCTGGACGTCAAACAGGCTGTTAACCCCCTGGGGGAAAAAAAATAAGACGGAAGCGAAATAACTGCACTTTGAGTAGCAACCTGAGTTTGTGAAAGATTAACATGCTCCAGCGAGAATCTGTGCTACGGATCCTAACATTGTGGAGAAAGGGAAAGGGAACGACAGGAGAATAAAAGTCAGGAATGCGTAACCTAATGGACGAATCTCCCATGCATAATTAGAATTCCCCAGAATCTAGCAAAAATCATCAGGAGAAAGTGTACAATTTCATGCATGAAGCAGTGCTAATGATACAAGTTGGCTGAGTGTGACGGTGCTCTGCAGGTGACAATGACTGGGCTGCATCCCACTGCAGCAAAGGCTACCTAGAAGCAGCTCATTGCCAATGAGAGTTTCCACTTCACCAACAGCAGGGAGCAAACCGGCTGTCAGGGTATGATTTGTAAATCTTCCAAAAAAAAGGAGTAACAGCCATTGTTCGAACTCCTGGATGCAGTTAAAATGAAAAGTAAGAAAGGTCAAATAAGCATTTAAAACATTTAATGGATGAACAAAAAGCCTTTTTAAGAACATACTTTCAGCGTTTTGTGTCTAAAGCCTGGAGCTCAGTAGACATTTCAAACCAGCAGAACAATAATTATTCTTGCTCCACAGTGTGAGCTAGGGAAGGTTTAATATTGCACAATTCATCTCTGGGGGTTTTAAAAAAAAGTGCTATAAAGTGTGTGTCCTGTAGCTCAGGTTAGAGCACTCGCCTTGCCTGGGTTCAATTCCCGGCAGGGCGAAACCTTGGGCAAGTTTCCTTACTCCACATGTCTGATAATAATCCCTCCAAAAAACAAAACAATAACAAATTGGTCATTTTTAATCCACGACTGTTTGTGGGACACTGCTGTGCGCAATTGGTTGCCGCATTTTGCCCACAAATATACAGTCAATTCACTTTACAGCATATTCTGTGAAGCGCTTTGAGACGTCGAGAAGACGTGAAAAGCGCTGTGTCAAATGCAAAGATTATTATTAACATTGTGAAACAAAAAATTCAGTGCATTTCCATCCTCAATATAAAAAATCTTGTATTTCCCCGCTCCCCAACACCCTCCTCTCATTAGTTCCCATTTCAGCACACCTCTAACTCCCCGTGAAGTACACAACAACAATTTGCATTTATTAAGTGCCCCTCACACAGGGTAGCGTCCCATACCTCTATTTCCCAGTGTAAGCATATCTACATAATGCAGCATCAGGCCATTTTCCTGTTTCACATCTTGCACTTTGTAAGAGTATAAGTTCCATTATTTCAGCTGTCTTCTCTAATAATTAATCTTTTGCTAAAGTAACACATGTTTTGACATGCATGATTTAATTATATAACTGAATGTCTTAGATTTAAAAAAACAATGAATTCCATGATTGGCAGAAAAGTAAAACATATTTTCCTTTAAAAACTCTAGGCTTCAGAAATGTCTTTTGTGGAAAAGAAAATTCATTTTGACAAACACCCTTAAGATCTTACCATTGACAGACCAGCATGTTGTTCCAAGAATGGCAGTAAGCACACAGAGTATTATTATGCTGATCTTAGTATTTCTGGAGTATTTCCCAATGTCATCCACCTTATACTGTTCACTACCAAACAGCAAGTGAATGTATACTGGACAGGGAAATGCTGCACAACCCAAAAGATCAACAAATGCATACAAAATAAATCATAAAATGCAAAAAAAGCAGAAATTGTGGAGCTACTCAGCAGGTAGTGGAAAGCATTTAAAATCAAGTGTGTGTTCCTTCCAATAATAGGCAAAAATATTCTAATGCTAATTATTTTGTAACACTAACAAAACTGGAAAGCATCAAGTGGTTAAACAAAGATATTCAAAAGGATTTTATCGCACAAAGTTGGAGTAAAGAGCAGGAGTAAGAAGATACCTCTTCTACTCTAGACAATAGCAATTTGGGGGAAAACAGATTATTCAAAGGAGAAGAGTAGAGGAAATAAGGAAAAGAGGAAGGAAAGGATCTAGATGTGGGTCTACAATGTAAAAACTTTGTTAACGTATATGTCCTTGGAGGATCAGGTCAATAGTCAAAGACCTAAGGTACTTAGAAAGGAAATGAGGACATGACTAGGATAATGCATGGACACATATACACTGTACAATGGAAGTTGGAGAAGAAGTCTCGTAACTAGGAAAAGGCTTGTCCACAGTTGACCAGTATACAACAACAACAAGATTCCATTTATAGAGCGCCTTTCACGTCAGGAGGACGTCTCAAGGCGCTGTACAGTTGGGTCAGGACCCGAGCAGGGGGGAAATGGTCAGGGTGAGGGGAGGGAAGGGAGGCAGCGAGGAGGGGGTAGAGAGTCGAGAGGGGAGCTGAAGGTTCGGTCAAAGAGAAAGATCTTGAGACCGGCCTTGAAAGAGGAAAGGGAGGAGGCGGCGAAGGCACTGGGGGATCGAGTTCCAGAGCCTAGGGGCTGAGAGGCTGAGATACAATCGTACTGAAGGTTCTAGGGAAGATGTGGAACATAGCAATTTAATTGCACGGCAGCTTGATAAATTAACCAACAATTATTGCACAAGTTTTTATTTAATAATCCCTTGAGTCATCAGACATTTAAGTAATTCACTCAGTGCTGAATTATTATTAGTTTCGGTCACCCAGTGAATCGCTGATTAATATGAAAATCGGTTCATATTTTAATTAATTACATCAGTCATCAAGTGAAATTTTCTTCTTAAAACAGATGCAATTATTTCTAAATGGATTAACTTAATTATTTATTAAGTTTCAGTCACCAGCGTTAAAAAAATATAACTAAGAATTAATTTATGTAATTTGGAATACTGATAGTTTAGGTGATTAGCACCAAATGTATTTAGAATTAAATCTAATCTATTCATGAAATTACCAGTTAGGATTTTTAAAAAGAATCATTAATTCCACTCTATTTATTTATCAAGTCTTTGAAAAACTTATTTACATATCGATTACCAAGATTCAATCGTGAGCAAAATAGAATAAAAACAGAGGTGCGAGGTACCGGTACCAGATTAGGACTCATCCAGGGTAAGAACGGATCAGCAAATGAAGGACAAGTGGAGTGTGAAGTGTACAATAATAATGAAACATTAATGCTAACTCCCAAAGAGTGCTCGTAAGATCCTAGAAAGTGGGAGATTGATCAATCCAAAGCAAAGAGGGTAGATAAAGTGAAGTTAGTTGTAAGTTTGAAACAGTGGATAGTTTGCTTGGAGGCGATCTTAAAACAGATATTTTTTAGATGTTACCAGTGTTACATTTTGATTTTTTTTTCTTAAATTGAACTGTTTTCATCCCTTGCCCCTTTTCATTTGAAAATGTTTTTCTTTTCACATTTTGGCTCTTCTTGTTCTGTATATTATCAAATCCAGGAGAGAGCCTAGATAGCATAATTATGATTTTTTTTCAAATTGCACAGTTTCGAAATAATGGTTATGAAATTGGTCATTTTTTTTGTTAAACCAAGAGAAAAAATAGCCTATCCGATGAATACGTGCACAGTGTATTAAGATATCATTTCAAATGCATTCCATGCTTAATTGTGTTTCGGTGATATAGCTTGATAATTACGATCTTGTTGAATACTGTTTTAGTCAACTTTGAAAAAAATCTAGAAAGAATTTCTCCTGCCATCCATAATGATCTTAGAATACATTTTGCTATATTCAGTCATATAGTCATTCAGATGAATGGTACTGAACACTTTATTCTTACTTTTTCCACTGAAGCTGTACAAGAACAAGATGGACTGCTCAAATGTATTATGAGTACAGACCCACTCTTATGTTTTCTGTCTATCCTAACTTTTGTTTCTTTAAAAAAATTTTTAAAAGTTTAGATTTGATTTTTCCCTTCCTCCTCCTGATGCATATAATCCATTTTGGAAGTGGGACCAAGTTCCAAAAATTATTAAGTTTTCGGTGACTGAAATTAATGGGTTTAAAAGTTGAGCTAATTGAAATCCCACCCAGAAATTGCAAAGCTTGCTTAGAGACATGACTTGCCATTCTGACAAGTAAAACTTGTGTAAAATGAATATATTGTCAATAGCCCCTGGATCCCGATGCAAACTAAACAAGTAAACAATGTAATGTGGTGTAAATGTTCGGCAGTGAGAAAGGAAAGAAAAATACTGTTCTTCCCATTAATGCCCCATTAACTCTTATAGAAACTGTGTAGTCAACATTTCATTACCATTTATGACTTACTTTGTGAGGCATAATAATAGCAGTGTGATGCATCAACAAAGCCACAACATGTCATATGTATTTCACAAGGCAATCTTATATTTTAAAAAAATTACAAACAAAATAACTGAGAAATGTCATAAAACACATTTAAAACATTATCCATGATTTCCCCATTATCCATGGCATAAAGCCTACCCCCTGCAGACAAGAGGCAATTGCCCATTCCTCATAGTTATGGTTCTGAGTTAGTACAGTAATGCGAGGTGTCATTGTACTGTCTTCACAGTTTTTTAATATAATATTGTTGCATTTGATATAGCTCCTCAACATAAAACATTGCAAATGTAATTTTGTATTGTAAATCACTTGACAGAATTTTCTGTAAAGTGTTGGTAAATAGAGCAGCATATCAATGTCTCCCCAAACAGTTGTGAAGTCATTCTTTTTTTAAAAAAAATATGGGCGTGGGAGGGAGACTCTTATCTTCTTGAATATTACCATGGGATCTTCCACATGAATGGAAAGATTAGACCTTAGTTTAACTTCTCATCCGAAGGACGGCAATTATAACAATGCAGCCTTTATAAAGGCTTTTATTCTCTTTTAGGTAATTTTTGCTTGCACTAATTGTCAAAAATGAACGAAAGGTTAATAAAATTTTCACAAAGGTTAATAATTCCTTGTGAAGTTTCCGAAAAACGTTTTGATTCCTTTGTCAGTGTAATTTACCAAGATGAATAGTTCTCTGCGTGTATTAACATACACTTATGGTTACTTTGTGTCAAATTCTACAACAGCATAAGAGTTCTCTCTCATTACAGATTAATCATTACTAAGGTATTAGCCCGTATGGCTGAAAAATCTCTCTGCTTATCATAATTTTTAAAAAATATATTGAAAATCTAAATTTACTATTAGCGCAATGGTAATACATATCTAATGCCATAACCTTTCCTTCAATGTCACTGATGTGCATTTTTAGCCATTATTTGCCTCTGTCAATCGTATCATTTATGGCTTACATGCAGTAAGGGATGGGACTGAACTCTCAACAATTGCCTGGCATACAGTGCACTTCATTTGTATTTGTTCAGCGATCAGTACTTACATCATCTTTATCTTGCACCTGGATGAAGAGAGGCAACGCAAAGCCCACCTGTGCCAGTTCGGGAATGCTAACACTGTACTGTGACCTGTTGAACTCTGGCGGATTGTCATTGACATCAATCACCAGGATATTAAAGGTAGTAGAAACGGTAGCATTTGATGGTGTCCGATCATCATTCAGTTCCGTGCCCTACAAAGTCAAAAATGAGCTGATAAGAGATTGGTCCCTGATACATGCAGTCAATGAGTAGTAATTACAGAGTACTGATAAAGAAGTTGGAAAAATATATTATTCAAAATTATTCAACCATTGTAATGTTAAAATCAATAGGAACAGAAATCTGAATCATAAATCCATGTTTAACCACAGATCAGAGAAGCTCCTGTATGGATTTTAATTCACAAGGCAGTCTTGGGAGGCAAAAGCCCCAAAAGGTAACTTTTTATTATGTTTACATGCTTCACTGCACATTTATTATGACTTTAATTTCTAATTTAAAAATAAAATATGCACCTACATGCAGAAACAAGTGACGGACATGAAGATCAATCCGAAAGAATTCTGAGCAGCACACATTGAGGTTTATTAAACCATTCAATGTTAAGGTTAACCAGTTTGTCAACATTTGTTCTCCAGCTCCCCATCTTGGGGGAGCTGGAAGCTGATCTGACATCAGATCATCATCACCATCGCTGGGCACACTGGATTCTGTTTGCCACAACATCGCACTGACAGTGTCCAGCAAAGGAGCTAAGAAAATAATCTTAATGCTATTTTTTTAAAAAATTGGAACTCACAGGGGTCTACAGACTTCACTGTATGAATCTTTATATATCTAGGCATGTGTTACTTCGAATGAGTGACTGTGCTTTGTGAATTTATTCCCAGACTGACTGATCAAGTCAGAAAGTATCACCAGCATAACTATATAGGGCAGTTTTAGACCGAGTTACCGCTGTCATTTTTCCAACAATACGTGTCTTTCATATCATTTTATTTGGCCATTTTATTTGGCCATAACATCTGTCAAATTGTTGTCACCTGTTAATCATCTTAAAATGTCCAACAGATCACAGAGCAAATCCCAAACTTCTTTGGCCATGTCTAACTGCAATGTGATAGTCTCAGATGGTTAACTGTATAAACACTAGTTTGAGGGAAAGAGAGCTTCTCCCTTTTCTTGCTGTCCCAGCAATATCTCAGGGACATATTAACCACTGAGTGTGGTGGCGAACACAGAGATGATCACAGGCTCGAAATTGTTACCTTTCCAACAAAGGGGAAAGTGTACTGGGAGGTGGAAGTAGGAAAGAGAGAAAGTGTTAACCAAAATAATAATAATCCTTTAATTTGCCCTAGAGGGGGTGCAACGTAGATTCACTCGGTTAGTTCCTCGGATGAGGGGACTGACCTATGAGGATAGGCTGAATAAACTAGGGCTGTATTCTCCAGAGTACAGAAGAATTAGGGGAGATCTTATTGAAACCTATAAGATTCCTAAAGGGCTGGATACAGTAGACACAGAGGGACTGTTTCCCTGGTATGAGAATCTATAACCAGGGGTCACAGTCTTAAAATTAAGGGTCAGCCTCTTAGAACAGAGTTGAGGAAACATTTCTTCACTCAGAGGGTAGTGAACTTATGGAATTCACTACCCCAGAAGGCCATAGATGCTCAGTCCTTGAACATTTTCAAGGCTGATACTGATAGATTCTTGAAAAATGGAGGGATTAGGGGATATGGGGATAGGGCAGGTAATCAGAGTTAGGTGAGAAGATCAGCCATGATCTTATTGAATGGCGGAGCAGGCACGAAGGGCCGAATGGCCTACTCCTGCTCCTAATTCTTATGTTCTTATGTTCTTATTTCATATCGTGCCTTTCACATCAGGAGGTTGTCTCAAACTACTTCAGGATTTACTGTAAAAATGTAGTGACTGTATATATAAGGCATTTCTTATAAAGATGTATTAAAAGATTATTCAATGATAAGTTCCTGATCTTCATGTTATAGTTACAGGACACAGATAGAGGCCAACTTGCAGTGCAAACACACCCCTGCCACATGCATTCAGGGGAAAATAAACACAAGAGACCCATAAAATTAGAGAAACTAAAACAGCAAGTGGAGAGGGGGAAATAAACACTTTAAAAAAATCAGCATTATTTCAAAGGGCTGTGTAGTAAAAAAAGTGTATATTTTTTTAAAAGACTCCAAACATGTTCATCCAGTTCACATTAAATCACAACAAGGTTGTGCAGCGTTTAATCACCAGCAATATCTTAAGATTAAGTTTAAAATATGTTGAAATGATATTTGAAGTCTTTTGAAACCTGCTGCTTTTCAGGGCCCTGAAGCAGGACAATATTTATGTCTACTGTACAATTGATCAAACGTTTTGAGCCTGAGATTTTTGGCTGAAATAAATTAGGTAATTAAGACTCCAGAAGACTGCGGGTCACAAATACTCTTGTAGGATTACACAGAATGTAAATTATAAAGAGTTATATTTTTGAATCACTGAAACAAACCACTGAATGACAGCAGAATGAAACTGTGGCATATGACATCATGAGCTGGGTGAGGGGATTCATTTTTGTGGGAATTGATTCGCTGTTGCCCATTTTTCAATACAAAGTTTCCTTTTTTTAAAAAAATCAGAAAATTCAAATAAAGGGAAAGAATTCTTGTCTAAATGGGATCACTGCATGTGGCTGGCATGTGTGGCTACCACATATGACAACAGCTGCAAACAAACCACTGCTTTCAACTAACTTGCTGCAACTTCTCCTACCTGCCTTCGAAAGCTAAGAACAGAATGACACAGACTTGCTAAAAAAAAAATGTCATCATTTAGCTGTTTAGACTAAAGCAAGTTAGATTAAAGCAAGCTGCTTAGACAGTTTTTAATTTTGAGGTACCATGAGCTGGTGTAAAATTATTCAACTCACTATGGACATGATCATCATTTGTGCAATATTTCTGCAGAAACAGAAGCCACATTCCATGCCTTTTTGGCTCAGACCTATTTTTGTGCTTATATATATCATCTTCCTGCGTCTCTTTCCATTCTCTTGGTTGAAAAAAAATCAAGTAGGCAAATTACTCCCAGAGTTCTGCCCGAGACATTCTATCAACATGTATTACAAGTAGGATGAGTTGGATGACAGTGGCCTGAGGAAATCCATCCTTCAACTTGCCCTGCTTCCTTCTTTGTAAGGGATTGTTGAGCCTCTGTTAATGGCATAATCAAAAATGGAATCAGCACATTATGGCATGGAGTCTTGTTTTGTACCATTCCATGGCACAGGGCACTAATAATAATCGTTGCATTTGATATAGCACCTTATCGTTTTATCATGTCTCAAAGCACTTCACAGAATATACTGTAAAGTGAATTGACGGTATATTTTGTGGCCATAATGCAGCAGCTAATTGTGCACAGCACTGTCCCACAAATAGTCATGGATTGAGTGACCAAGTTATTTATTATTATTTATTTTTTAAGGATTTATTACAATAGAGTAGAATATATCTGGAATTATCTCGGTTGCTCCTCTCTGTCTGTGTCATAGGCAATAATACCATTCCTCTGATTTGCTCACCAGGATGAAGTTGGACTATATTGTAACAGGATAAACCCTCCTACTTGTATTCGATCCATCTGCTAATACAACCAAATGTAATTCATGTGTGATGATCTATTGTAATGCCGAAGGTCATAAATGATTGACAAGAGGGTTGTATAAACAGTCCATAATTCAACATGACTGCATTGCATCCAACATGACAAGCTTTCACTTTAAATACTCTTATAACTTCAGATATTTGCTACATTGGTCTCAGAAATACTTTGAACACAAAATCCTGACTATTTTCCATCTGGACTTATATATAAACATTGAAGAAACGAATGCAGTTTTAATATAAACTATATTTTCAATGTATTTTGCAGAAAAGGTTCACTCGGAGGCACCTATTTATCTATCTCCTCAGCATGATGCTAAGTACGAGTTGCTAAGTTATCTCTGAATATTGCTTTTGGCATTTCATTGAAATCTTTATTGAATCTCAACCAGAAAATACATCGCTTAACATAAATAAAAAAAGGAATACAATCATGCAATGTAGGTCAGTGGGGACTGTTCCAAATTGTCTTTATAGCTGTGTACCAGGCATGAGCAGAACTGGTTCCAAACGCTTTTGTGCACTTCTATTTCTGAGGAAATGTTGTGCTCATCTGTGCTGGGAAATGGAATGCTTTCTCACTCAATATCAGTATCACTGCCAGGCCAGTGAAGACGATGCTTCCCTCTATTTTAATCGAATGAGTTTCCTTAACCATAACCTCAGGAAATAGCACGGTGATGAGAAATTTAGATGAGACTCCGATCAGCAGAGATCATATAGCACTTGCCTTTCTGTTAGTGCGGTATGAGTGCATTATTTACTTAGTATCTAAATATATCCTTCTCCATATACTGCTGTATTTTGTTCATCTCTTGCTTTATACTGATTGCAGCACAAGAATGTGTGTGAGAGGGTAATAGAAAGCAAGAGTGTGTGTGTGTTTGTGTGTGTGTGTGTGGGTGTGTGTGTGTGTGTGTAAGAGAGAGAGAGAGAAGGGCCTGAATAAAGATCTGAATATGTCCAAAAGAGATTGAATGAAGACAATTTTTTCTCATAAAGTTACATGCAACTGTGTGAGCTAAATCACTAATAGCATATGCCAGGTTTATGACTCCCTCACAAATTAAACCATTCTCTCAACAGACCACTCACCTCTCAGCACACCACTCTTGTTTATATCCTAAAATGAGTTTCCAAAGTTCACTTGTTAGTACACAATTTCTATTAAACATCTTTGTAATACAGTCTGCAAAAGAACACCGCTTTGCATCTAACTAAGAGGCTTGTATATTTGATGAATGGATTTATGTTTGTTGTTTGACTGAATGTACGTCAGTCAGGTGGACCAGTCAGAGATATTAAATATAGCTTTCACGGCTGTAATAATTAATAATATGGATATAGTTGGCACTATGAGGCTGAGAACACCCAGCACAAATACAACACAAGACAAAAAAAAGGAAACTCAGCCTATTTCGAAAAGGAGCAATGTAAAAGTTTATCGTAGATTCTTGCGAATCAATCGACACAACTCAAGTTATTCATTAGATTAACGACTAAGTGTTGGTGTTCCCATCCACTCTAATCAGCCATGCTCCTCGGTCACCTGGTCTTCATTGATCTCCCAAATCAACTTGAATGCGTCTTTTATTTACATTCACTGTAATGAATGACAAATGCTCCAAATTAATATTGGATTTCATGAGATGACAGATGTCTCCCATACACAAAGCAGCAGTATGTCAATGGCCAGAAGGAAAAGACGAATGCCACATATCCTCCATGTTGTGAGATACTTCAAAATGTACTTTGTGAGCTACAATACAGACCAGAGGTGACAATGGAATTCATTTCCAATTACCCTCCCTTATCCTTTAACATCTTTTTCCAAGAGGACCAATCTTGGGGTATATCACTGAGTGGTGGAGCAAATCAGGGTTTCCAACTTCAAGATCTCCAGCACGCTGAAGATTGAATTTGATCCATTTGAATGTAGTCTTGCCAAGGTAAGACTTGCTCTGTGCAGTACTTTTATTATTATTTAGCCTTGCACTCTGAGAAGCTGTGTCTAACTTCCACCAAACACATTACAAACTCGAGAGGAAACCAGTGGTTTATTAATATCACGCACTGGAAGATTTTCTTCCCCAGGAGCACTGAGACAAAGAAATGGATTAAAAAAATCACGCACATATTATGGAGCTTAATATATATAGTAATGAGGCAGAATTTTTAGAATCCTAGTTATTTAATCAACTTGAAAATCACACTTCCAGGAAAAGGCTTAGAAACTAATCTGACTTACAACACATCAATTTTCCACTGGTACTAGCAATTTAGGTGTAAGAGGATAATTGCAAGAGAGAGGATAACTTTCACCAGTTATAATTCACGTGTTGCAGGCTTGAAAGTGCTGTAATTCCAAATTAGTACAGAAAGATCTATTTTTGATGCCCTTATTGAAGAACACGTTTGTGGTGGCAAAACCCAGTGAAATACAGAAATGCAACGTATCCTGTGAAAGACACAATGGCGAGGAGTGGAATAGAAAGACATTCTGCAGAAACAAAGTATATTCTGACGATTGGTAAATTTCCCTTTTTTTTGCAATCTCCATTCTGGATGGCTGACACAGGCAGCTGATCTTTGCTTTCATTTTGCACTGAATCTAGTTTGCTTTACCAGATGGAAAGGCTGAAGTTGGAATTACTCACCCTTACAGTCAATATAAACCCTGAGCTGTAGAGGGGATTTTCTCG
Organism: Callorhinchus milii; assembly: GCF_018977255.1. NCBI lineage: Eukaryota > Metazoa > Chordata > Chondrichthyes > Chimaeriformes > Callorhinchidae > Callorhinchus > Callorhinchus milii. The sequence goes on along the minus strand of NW_024704748.1, from coordinate 14,798,187 downwards.
ATCCAGAGGGCCATTCAGAATTAACGCTCCACTGATGTAATCCAAGGCAAAGATGCTATTGGTGTTACCTGGTAAAATAAAACCACTCCAGTCATTCACTCAGAGCAGATGGACAAGTTGCTAATAGAAGAACATAATTTTTAACAGGTTATCACCACCCGTCTGTCTTCTTCCAAACAGACTGCAGCCACTTCAACATCAGCAATACAGTTACCCTGCCACAGTATAAACAATACTCAGCTAATTGCGTAACTATCTTGTAATGAGTGTCTAAAAGTTTAATAAATCAGATTTAGCTTCAGGACCGAAAGCCTTAATTTACAAAAAACACAAACAATGTAAAGGTAATAAGTTCACAACATTTTAGAAAATGTATTATTCAGCAAAGTGTAGACCTGTCCAACTTGCACCAAAGCTGTGTGATGAATGGTTGCCAAATGAAAATAGCCTTGATTCACCAACCCTACTTCAACTACCACCTGGTGTCTGAAATGACATTACCCTGTTTCCAGTGATCAAAACTGCTAAACTTATTTTGTGGACTTATTTGGAGTTTATTTGTGTAACTCGAACACCGCTTCTGTATTTTTTAAAAAAAAGTGTTTCTAGGTTTAAATCTGAGCATGTCTGAGCGCTAGGTGCTGAAAATTAAAGATCAGGGATAGAGATAATGGAGTCAAGGTCAGCTACGATCCACAAAAATGGTCGAGCTTTGGAAATGACAAACAGATGATGACCTGATGACCATCAGAAGGCTTACAAAAATGCAGTTTTGTACATGTGGGTGGGGGGTGGGGTGGGGAGGAGAGGGGGGCTGTGTAGGAAGAGATTTAGATGTAAACACTCAGGATAGATTGTAAATATAGCGACTGCAACATTTTATACCACAGCTTTCATTTGTAAAAGTTGTATTGACTGGAAGGAAGGGTGGCTTTCAAAAATCAATTGAATCAGAACAGTATTCAGATGACAATTTATGTTCTGAAAGCAGGAAATGGAAACCTTTCAAGGTATATCATTATTTCTTTGTTGATTCCAATGTAAACCCACATACTAAAACTTAATCTGACAGATGTTTGCAATAAACATAAAAAAATAAAAATACTCACACTATTTTGAAACTCAAATTCTAAAGCATCAAAATACAATAGAATACATGTTTATGCATTTTATCATGAGAATTTTTTTCCCATGACTTGTCATATGATAAAACAGTTTTTCCACCAACATAAGAATCATTTACTTTGAGCCAATGATTTGTATTTATTTGATTTAGAGATAGATACAAAGAGGTATTGTGATGCAAATTAAGAAGAGTTATTTACGTTTTATTTATATTGCACACAAATACACAGACAACCATTAAATTAGTTGCAAACATGTAATTCTTTGGCCAGGTGTAGCTGGTAATGTTTTTTTAAAAAAAAATCTTTTCAATGCTCTTCTCCAAATCTCACCCTCTTAGCATCACTTTATTTGTTATGGGCATATTTCCTGACAATATGTGCATCGAGCCACGGCACCTTGAGAACTAGACAATAGACAAACTGAAATCCACTGAGCAACCGAAACTTTTCAAACGTCTGCTACATCCTCCTCATCTCCCCCTCCCACCCTGGCCCCTACCCATCCCTCCTTCCACACCTTCCTCAAGGCTCAGTCCTTGGTCCCCTCCTCTTCAATATCTATATGCTCCCTCTTGGTGACATCATCCGCAGACATGGGGTCAACTTCCACATGTATGCGGATGACACACAACTCTATCTTTCTGCCTTCACCCTCAACTCCAGGACCACTGCTGTCCTGACAGAATGTCTGTTGGACAGCAAGTCCTGGATGAGAGCTAACTTTCTACAGTTGAACGTCAACAAGACCGAGGCTCTCCTGATTGGCTCCCGTCAGTGCCTCCACACCTCAAGTGCTAACAGCATCACCATCCATGGTTGCACACTCCACCTTGCTAAGCCAGTCCGGAACCTTGGCATCATGTTTGACCCTCAACTATCCTTTCTACCCCCCTATCTATGCCACGACCCGTTCTGGCTTCCCCCACCTCCTCAACATCGCCCGGCTCCGCCACTGTCTCACACCACAGGCTGCCGAAACCCTCATACACGCTTTCATTACATCGAGGCGTGACTATGCAAACTCCTTGCTTGTCAGCCTCCCCAACTCCTCCCTCCATAGGCTGCAGATCATCCAGAACTCTACAGCCGTGTCCTCTCCCGCACCAGGCTCCATGACCCTATCACTCCCATCCTTGCCTGACACCACTGGCTTCCCATCACACAGAGGATACAGTTCAAGCACCTAGTCCTCACCTTCAAAGCCCTCCATGATCTTGCTCGCACCTATCTCTGTGGCCTCCTAACCGCCTACCATTGTGCTCGCTCCCTCTGCTCGCTATCCAAATGTAATTTTGTTGTTGTTGCAAACAAGACAAGGAAAATGCCATCAATACCACCTACATTTGGTGCTGAACTCCCACATCAATATATTTCGTGATCAGGCTATAACGTACAGACAATTTATGCACAGAATTTTGTCTTGACAAGCCAACTAAATATATAGAGACAGCAGTTCATAAACATTCACTGACAAGCTAAGGGCTAAATAAATTATTCTCCTCTTTATAAGGTGGTAGTCTACAATTTAAGGAGAGAGAAAAGGTACACAGATGAGAGCATTGCTGAAAAATTCAGAAGGTGGTTTCTCCTAATGTATGCAAGCTTTCTTCAATAAACAGAATATTATGGTCACTGCAACACAAAACATGCAATCGGTATTCTAGCTTTTTCCAAATACATACAGTTGCAGGTAAATGTCAAATAATATAGTGAATTCCTCTAAAGTTCTTGAAATACAACTTCAGAAAGCTGACCTGACAAGTTACAAGTGAGTTTCAATTGACATATGAATGGCATATAATACCCCATGATTCTTCATCATGTATTGTTTATGAAACACTTTTGACAAATAATTGGTAGCAATATTTCTTTAAAAATTCCTGCATGCTTTGCAGAATGCTTGTGCTATCGGTGGATACCTCTATTTTACAGTGCTGCCTCTTCTCAATTTTCAGTCTACAGTAACAATATTTGTTGAGATAACATCATCAGGTGGTGGTAGATTTCATGCGGGGGTAGAGGAGAGTAAGAGAGAATGGAAGAAACAGAAAACACGTAAGAGGGAAAGAGCAGCTAAAAGAGTGTGGTAAGACAAAAATAGAGCAAGTGGAATAAATGCTCCAAAAACTAACCCAGCACTTGCTGCTCAACCCTAAAGCTGTTTCACTGGTGTGTATGGTACAGCAACTACTACTCATAAATTTGTGGCTACTATTTATATAGTGCAACTATAGCTCCCAGAAACCTGTTCAGATATTTAGACATGCACAAAGCTTGCCCCGAGTAACCCTCAAGAAAGTGCGCTTGTCATTTCACTGCAATCCCCAAGCAATTTAAAAATACTATTCTTTACTAAAGTAAAGGATAGATTGTCCCTGTTTGCATTAGAGAAGTGATTCCAGTTATCAGAACTCTTAAACAGAAGAATGAAAGCTGTAAGGTTGTACTAAGCAATTTTGCAGCAATTGTTGAAGAGTCCCCTGATATTTTAGAGCACAGTTTCTTTGTTTGATTGCTTGCTATCAACTGTCTGCAAACACTTGAGTGAACAAGGGGCTGAGAGATAACACTTTTGTGTAGCAAAATACTTGCTAACATGTTGTAAAAGTTTTACAAAATGTAAACATTTTATAGTTGTTCAAATAAAGCTCTGATTAAAAGTTAAAAAAGAGCACTTTATTTTAAAATTACAGGCATTGAAATAACATTTATGGGTTGCAAAGAAGATTTCATACAATAATGAACTGCTTTGTTCAAAGCAAAATCAGTTCAAAGGACAGATTGCCACTTTTTGATACAATGCGATACATATTGTCTCCCACATAGAACGACAACATATTACATTTATAGAGCGTCTTTCATGTCGGGAGGACGTCCCAAGGCGCTGGACAATAAGGGGTTGGGACCCGAGCATGGGGGAGGGGTGGGGTAGTGGTGAGGGAAGGCAGAGAGGTGGGAGGGAGACCGAAGGCACGATCGAAAAGGAGGCTCTTGACATCGGCCTTGAAGGAGGCAAGGGAGGAAGTGAGGCGAAGGGACTGTGGGATGGAGTTCCAGAGTGCGGGGCCAGAGAGGCTGAAATCCCAGCCACCGATGGTAGGGCGGGTCGGGCGGGAGACATGGAGCAGGCCAGAGCTTGCTGAATGGAGGAAGCTGGCAGGTTGGTAGAGAGTCAGCAGATCAGAGTTAGGATGGCCTTGAAAGTGAGGACGAGGATCTTGAATTTGATCCTCTGAGGAATGGGGAGCCAGTGGAGTCGGGCGAGGGTCGGAGTGATGGGGTCGCGGAGCCTGGTGCACGAGAGTGCACGAGCTGCAGAGTTTTGGATGATCTGCAGCTTGTGAAGGAAAGAGTTGGGAAGGCCGATGAGGAGGGAGTTTCTGTAGTCGAACCTTGATATGACAAATACATGGGTGAGGGTTTCGGCAGCCTGAGGGGTGAGGCAGTGGTGGATTCTGGCAATGTTGCGGAGGTGGTGGTAGGCAGTGCCAGTCATGGAGCGGATGTGGGGGAGAAAGGACAGTTCAGGGTCGAACAAGACACCCAGGCTCCTGACTGGCTTTGTGAGGTTGAGTATGCAGCCGTGGATGCTGATGCTACCAGGGCCCGAGGTGTGGAGGTGCTGGTGCAAGCCAATCAGGAGGGCCTTAGTATTGCCGACATTGAGTTGGAGAAAGTTGTCCCTCATCCAGGACTTGATGTTGGATAGGCAGTCGGTCAGGAGTTCAGGGTGGAGGCAGAGAGATAGAGTTGGGTGTCATTCGCATACATGTGGAAATTTAGAGAGTGAAGATGAGGGGACCAAGGATAAAGCCCTGAGGAACGCCGCACGAGACAGTGCGGGGGCTGGAGGAGAAGCCATTTGCTGAGACGAAGTGGAAGTGGTGTGAAAGGTAGTTCCTGAACCAGTCAAGGACAGAACCTTGAAGGTTGAAGTGGGAGGAGAGGCGGTGGAGGAGGATTGAATGGTCCACATTGTCAAAGCGGCGGAGAGGTCGAGGAGGACAAAGAAGCAGAGGTTGCACCTGGTTGCACATGGTCAGGATGTCATTTGCGACCTTAACTAGAGAAGTTTCTGCGCTGTGGGCAACACAGAAACCCGATTATAGAGGTTCATAGAGGGAGTGGGAAGAGAGGAAAGAGTGAAGCTGGGAGGCAACGGCAGATTTCACATGGATATAAATGCACCAAAGAAGATATGAAAACAAAAATGAAAAGTTTTTATTAATTGGTAAACAATTAGAATAGTTGAAACTGGATTACAACATCTGTGGTTGCTTATAATTTTCCTCATTCCTCCCTTTGCGTTATTTATGAAACACTGGTTTGATAAAATACGTTGAATTTCAAACAGCGGTCACCATGTGTCAAGACAAACTCCTACATTCCAAGGTAATTTAATTCTCCATTTTTAAGTGAAGAAGTTCTCTCAAAGGGCAACATTGTACATTATACCTGTTTATATCTGTTTTACTTCATGCTGCTTTATCCAGCAAACAATTGAGAAAATGTTGATGATTTTTAGTATGAGCCAATTTAAAACAAATCCATCCTCTACAAAATCCATAGGTTTTGCCAGCTTGAACCTAACTTGGGTAAGGTGCAGGCTGGCAAACAATCCAAATTGATTAGGAAAACAATCTTTCCAGAGACAGAATGAAACACTCAGTAGTTTGGTTTGGAGTCTCCATAGCAAAACAATGAGTTTCTGCATGTACTAGATATCTGGCCGACCGAAACAGAAATAAGAATGACATTTTGTCACAAACGGTATTTATAATAAATAATGCTTTCCCAAATTTACTGTTGTAACAATGACTCTCTTTAAAGGAACTTTACAGAGTGAATAGAAAATGATTTGCACCTGAATGAACACAATCGTTACAGCAATCATTCCCATTAACAGAGTGTCTATTAAATGGCCGTATACTTTCAGAATGGTTTACAGAATCAAGACAGCTTTCAATACGAATACAAATGCTGACTGAGATTTGTTGAGAATTTGGTCCATTGCAATGATGAGAGATTGGCTTGCATTTCAAGCACACCAGAACCGACAACTGAGAGTACACTCACTGTTAGCGAGTGATGGTGTACAATCTAACAGAAAATGACTGCTTTAAATTGGTTTGTCTGCTCCACTGCCCTGATAGGAATTACAGTTTAGAATTCTGTACGTCACCAACCATATCCACTTACCCGTTACCGAACCTTGCAGAAAATATGATGCAAACCCCCAAAACTAGTTTAATTATTTACCTCCTCTCTCTCCCCTTCTCCATATAAATGGCTTTTAAATGTAGAATTACACATTTCAAGGTTTTCTCAGATAAACCAGTTGTACAATATATTCTCAAGCAATGATAATAGTAATCATTACATTGGATAAAACACCTCATCACTTTGGTGAAATGGCTCAAAGCACTTCATAGGATTTTACTTGTAAAGCGTAGTGACTGTCTATTTGTAAACAAACAGAGGAGCCAATTTACACAAACAACAATTTATGTAGTGCACTTCAAGTAGGGTAACGTCTTGGAGTGCTTCACAGTGATGCAGTTGGATAGCAACCAAAGGAGAGTAGAGAGAGTAAGGGGAGATGGCACTGTCCCACAAACAGCCATGACATGAATGGCCAACTCTATCCAGGGGATTATTAGCTAGGACCTGTGCCATGGGATCTTCAACATCCAACTGAACTGGCAGATGGGACTTCAGTTTAACATCTTATCTGAAGGACGGGACCTCTGACAATGCAGACTAACAGAATTTCACTGGAGTGTCAGCGTAGATAAACTATGAGCTCCGTCCCAGCGTGGAGCTTGAACCCACAACTGTCTGATTCAATTGGCAAAAGTGCTATCAACTGAGCCAGACTGACATCTAAAGATACACTGCTGTTCCAGGGAGTCTTTCTTCACCTCAGTCTGTACCTATGCATATTCGCTTCACTACTGTTGTCAAGTAGATACCTACTTCATTTCTATTTTGAAGGGAGTTAAATGCTGCAGCATCAGCTGACTTTGTTGGGAGCTTATCCACACATACAGTATATAGAGGGGATAAATCCATCTAATCTTTCATCTTGCTTGAGGTTTGTTCACTTTAAATCAGGGGCATTCAATTCCCGTATCTTTGCTTACTGCAAAAATCAAGCACTACACATTACAATTTATGGAACCTTAGTAAGGAATGTCAAAGGCAAGTTGCAATTATACATTATAAAACTTGAAAAACACTTCCATTTGAGAATTATGGGGCCAAATACAGTTTAATTATTTGAAAACATAATGCTTTTCTGACCCATTATAATGATGATTATAAAATAATTTTTTAAGTACTTAATATGGACAGAATTATGCCGCTGAAATAAATAATTAGTGAGTACCAAGGTCTAAGATGTGCCTCTACTACATAAGAAACCAACCTCATTACATTCCTACATCCTCAACATGTCAATTCCATTTGCATTATATTTTCCTCAGAGAATTAACTGTTATAACAACATTGTTATGTTATTAAGCTTATAAGAACTGTTGTCAACAAAGAAAGACCTGCATAATATCCTACTCTTATTTAGTTTGCATTAAAATCTTTTTGGTTCCTACTTCTGATGTGTAGCTAATTGTCACTTTCAGACAATGTGGAAAAAAGCTCATCAGAGCTCTTTGTGTCAGACAATCTATTATTCAAAATTTGTTCCGTCAGATTATTCCTCATGTGAAATAAATGTTTTTTGATGTGGTTCGCAGAGCTTTCAACAGCCACAGTTATCATTACATAAATAGCCCCTGTGCTCTCCTTACCACTCATCTAATGCTTTGCTGATAACCTTGACTTGTCTCACACTATTATTGTGACTTTGGCTCAGTTTTAGGAGAAACACCTATGGCATATCAAAAAGCTCACTTCAGCCATCTTTTGCCCTGCATCCATGTTGTTCAGCAACATCACATTCAAATTTCACGAGGCTGGCAATGTGGAGTCCTGCAGCTCAGTGGTTAGAGCACTCGCCTTGCAAGCGAGACACCTGGGTTCAATTCCAGGCAGGGGAAATATTGGGCAAGTTTCCTTACTCCACATGCCTAATAATAATCCCTCCAAAACNAAAAATAATAAGTTGGTCATTTTCAATCCACGACTGTTTGTGCGACACTGCTGTGCGCAATTGGCTGCTACGTTTCGTCCACAAATATACAGTCAATTCACTTTACAGTATATTCTGTGAAGTGCTTTGAGATGTCTAGAAGACACGAGAAGCGCTATATCAAATGCAAGGATTATTATTTATTATTTAATGTCAATATCACAAATTTACCTTTAAAATTGGCTTAGAGCAGTAAAAAAAATCAGTTCACTATTATCTTAATGAATATTACAATGTAGAAGCCTTCTACTGTACGGTGGAAACATCAGCTTTGAAGATTATCAGGTTTGATACCCATTCGGGAATTCGTAAAGAATGACGATTGAGCAGTCAGCCTTGCACAGTGGTACATGGAGGGGTAGATTTTTACCTGGGAGCAATATTCTTCCCACAAAGTTCTGATAACCCAAAAGTCAATTTCATAACAAGGCTGACCATCTTCCAACTATGACCGTCATTCATGAATTATTGGGTCAGTCCACTTACGGGATATAAATCATGTCCAACATAGTAAAGCCAAGCTTATTTTCAAAGCAGCTTGATTTACAGATGCAAATGTCATCTCATTTGAATAGATTAACATAAAAACATTGAACATTTTCCCCCTGCAGTTTATACTATCTGAAATACTCAATAAAATGACTGGCCTACTTGCACTTCTGAGCGTCCACAATACTGAGAATGGCTCATTTGAACACCTTGTTTAGACATTGACTATTCAAAGAAGTTAGTAAGCCTGTATGAATTTCATAATCCTTGTTGTCTTACCTCATTCATTAAAGGATGAACCTTTGCAGCACTACCTCATTATGCAATGAATCTATGTCTTACCTCATTAAACTATTAATCTGTCCTATTTCACTGAGCGATGAATCTGTGTAGTCCAACATCAAACATGAGCACATTTTTAACACTCAAGTAAAACAATCATCACAAAGAAATTGGCTGCCCTCAAAACCCTCCCCACCACCACTATCCCACCATAAAACTCACTATCCATTGAATATAAGACAATAATCAAGAACTGGCTGGAACAGCAGGTTGTTTTTCTGCCAGTTACATGGTCTCTTATGGAAAATTACTTTGGAAATCCAATGGGAAATTCACTCCCAAATCATGACACTTTCACGTGGGAGGTAAGACTGAAGTCCAAAATAACACAATTCTGTGTCTGGTCTGGTGAACATACACACTGGCCTTGAATATTCCTTTTAGGAAAACATATGATGAATAATTGATATTTGAAAAATCTAACATGTTCATGTGGATGATATGGAGATACTTGATGCTTGGGAAGGATACAAACATTTTATTTAGGGGTGCAGAACAGAATTGTGTTATTTTGGTCTTCAGCTTTAGCTCCCAGCATCTCCACTGGAAGCGAAAAGCAACCAAGGAATCTAATCAAATTGCCAAATGTTAATATCCAGCCCCAGACATGTAAAAAATCAAGACTAATTGTGCTTTTATGTATAGGAATTTGGCAGGTGATAGCTATTTTAAACAAATACTTTATTCTGCTATAAATTTATGAGTCCTGGCTTTATGCTGCAATCTGTTGATTTCCCTCACTTTCAAGTCAGTTGTGAACAGGACACCATGCCTTGCTACTGTTTGTACCCAATCTCCAATAATGGCTCAAAACTGTCCCACTTGTTTTATGCAACTGGATTAAAAATGGAATTTTCACATTCAAGAATAAAAGGTGTAGCTTTTGCACTGCCTCTCCGAACGCAGAACTGTCTGTTGTCTAGAAAACCAAAATCACGTCAAACAATTATGTTATCAAATCTGCTTAATTGTGTTTTTTTCCAAATCAGCAAGTTGACCTTCACTTGGCATTTTTAAATTAATTGGTTTTCAAAGAATTGTATGTGACACTGCACTGAAGCGCTAAACTCAGCTACCGGTATTTTTGGTATTTTCAATTTAAAGCTCTGTGTGACTGCCTCGCTGGCTAGCCCTTCACCAGCATTTTCAATTTAAAATATGCACAATGTGCATGTGACACCCTGCATACAAAGTTCAACAGTTTAGTGGCCTGATTGTCTAATTAACGCTTTTGGATCCCACATTCTTGCTGCTGAAATCAATATTTCTCAGGAATTTAAGTAAAGCCATCAAAATCATTATTTAAATCAATTTGCTTCTATTGCTGCACTCTAATCTTTAGTTGGAGCAGTACATAGAGAATAATATGGGCCTTTTATTGTAACAAGATGGATTACTTGCGATTTCTGTAATTTTTTTCTGAACCTTGATTAAAGGATTTAAATAGCATCCACTCATGTGGCCTGAGTTATCGTAAATTAGAATATATTGGTTATTGTACCACAAAAGAAACCCAAGCATTTCAGTTCCTGCCCAAATATTGACCAGATAATTGTCAATAATTGTTGTGCTTTTGTACATGTGAAATTTCTCAACATATTAAAAGGAATTGGAATCTGTTAAACAAAAGTAGGCATAGTATGGTTGGGTCAGATGTGGCAATCTTATTACAGTTCTTATAGACTGTGCAAAAATCATGCAGATCAGGAACAAACCTTTGATTTTTATCTCTGGAAATGTGGGTTCAGTCTTTCAAACTTGAATTTTGCTTTGTAATGTGCATCCCTGTTCTTTTGTACGTTTAATTGTCTTCATCTCCTAAAGCATTTCTGATTTTTTTCCCCTTATGCTACAGCACACCTTTCATTAAACCAAACCAGTCAACCAATATTAATGTTCAGCTGTTTGGATAGCATATGACGCTCTACTGGACCACATAAAATCTTCCTGAAATAGAATTGTAGCTTATCTTTTGTAAATTTAGTTTTGCCAAAGTACATTATATCCATCGTATTTGAAGGCTAGTGGTGTTGAAAATTATTCTGTATTGAACTGTACATTGGTCAACCATTTTCTAGGTTTTAAACGGGACTTTGAAGGTCAATTTCCTTTTTGCACTTTCTAAGAATCTCTTTCTGAAGGAGTACTCTTCAAATGTTATTCAGCAGTGAACGGGAGATCTGATAAATGCATTATATTATGCTACTTTTACTATCTATTCCAGCTGGTTGAAAACCTATAAAGTATAACCAGTCAGTCAAGTGTCACCACAGATGTTTGATTTATGTTCTTTGGAATCTGATCTTACAAGAAAAGGGTATATTAGTTTTCTCCATGCACATCTCACAACCATAAAATCCAGCAAGAAACAATACAAAACCATACTTGAACTTCATAAGATTATCTATCCTAATAAATGCATAACTATTTGATCAGTCTCTGATAGAAATATGAAAGATTTCAACAGCACATTGTCACATTAAATCCTGGGCTTTTAAATTTGATAAAACATAGCAAAATGCTCCAGTTTATTGAGACTGAACGGTTTCCACAATACATTTTTCACCATAAATTATGAGAGTATGAATTCCTAAGTAAATATTATTTTATGGCTATAGACGATAAAACAAAATAGGCAACTGTGATAACTGTTGGATAAAGAATTATCCTACCACCCATCCCCAACTTAATGCACCTACAATACTTGATCCTCTTCTGTACATGTTATTATACTTCAAGGTTACAATGTACAGCAGATGTCAACACAAAATCGCTTACCAAACCAAACAAACCCCTTATCTAATCAAAGACTGTGCATGATAAACAATAAGGAGGGCCACGGGTTTGCTGGGACTAAATAAAGACAAATTGATTTTTAGTACAGAAGACTAGGATCTTTCCAAGGCTTTGGAGAGCACATTTCATGTTCTACCAATAATTCAGCTGTTCAGCAACAATAATTTGCATTTATATACTACCTTTCACATCAGGAGGACGTTCCTCATCACAATTGTTGTTTCAGAATTTGTTTCACGTTGAATTTAAAAAGGACAATTTTAACCATAAATTCTTGATGGCCCTGCATTTCATAAGATTGAGTTGCTGTGGATGTGATTTTTATTTGTGTTTGATTAATTTGGGCATTTAGGCCCCCGGTCACTCTAAAGTACCATCAACAATACACACTGAGAGATACTGCAACTTTGCATCAGCTTGCTGATCATGTGAATGACTTTCATGATCCTCGTCAGGACTTTGAACTCACAGTCTCAGATGTGAGACTCCAATGCAGGGGTACGTTGCATTGGAATATCAAACCTAAGGATTATTATTATTACTACAATAGATTATGTATACCACAACAGGGCAGCAGATGGGGAGGGGAAGAGGAAGAGACTTTAAAACTCAGCATTAAAAATATTACAATTAAAAGAAAACAACAGTTTTCTTGTGTTCAATAACAAGTTTCAAGTTCATGGATCCACAAATTTCACCCACAAATATACAGTCAATTCATTTTAGTCTATTCTGTGAAGCGCTTTGAGACGTCAAGAAGACGTGAAAAGCGCTATATCAAATGCAAGGATTATTATTATTATCCAAGTTTTCAAGCATAACATTTTATTTATTGTTAAAAATTATTTTGTTAAAAAAAGTTCAGATTTCTTTTATACTCTTCAAAACAGAAGTGCAGTTTCACCCATTCTGTCACATCTGAACCTGCACTGCTGTTTGGCTCACGTTTACCTTGTGTTTGACTTGACGGCTTAACCAATCCCACAAATCATCATTTGCTGACATATCAACACACACATTTATTCGAACAAGCTGCTCATTCACTGACCCTTCCTTAACAAGACTTTTTTTCCTTCAAAGAAACAACATTCTTATATTCACTAGCTTGGACTCATTCAAAGCTCCTCGCTTGGCAATTTACTACAATTACTGCTTTAAAATTGGAAAATAACCCAGTAAATCTGAACCACCTGCAAATTTGGAATTATTTGCATTATAAATTGAGACAACATCTGTTCATTTAGAATGAAATATCAGATAAGCACAATATGTTGGCGAGTATGGGACCAGCTAATTTCTGCTCCAGCTACAACTATCAAAAGAACTTAGCAAGTCAAGGTACTTTTCCACAGAGGGAACATTTTATGTTTTACTGGGTTTAATCACCACAGGCTGCTCTCGGGCACCAGTAGCACAGTGGGAAGTGCCAGAAACCACCTTTCATGACTGAGGAATAAAATATTGGGCACTGGGTGAGTTTAAGAAGAAAGCTATAGTGGAAATGAGACTAAAATAGGCACAAAGCTATGTCGTGGGAAATGCTTATCAAAATATCAAGAGGTGGCAAAATCAGAGAAGGCAGGAGCATCAAATACCAGTTACACAGCATGGAACTTTAGAGTTGTGCACACACAAAAATGAACGTCATGTTTTTAGAAGTGAAAGCCGAGGTGGCAGAAAAAAAGCGATACTCGACTGGCAGAGCCTCCCGTGGAGGGATATCTGTGCACAGCACAAGTACAGCCTTAACTTGGTCACTTATGAGGAAAGTTTGACAATTTATGGTGTGAAATAAAAGTGATGTTTCAATTGGTCCTTTGGATTGCGCCAGACTTGCTGCAAATCTTTATCTAAATCTCGATGTATGTCGAGTTTGCATCAACCAAATAATGTATGCGGCAAACATGATACAAGATGTTTACAATGACAGGCTGTGTGGTTTGGCTAGTTACACTCCAGTAGTACACACGCTGGGGTTTCCAAGCTTGGTTCTTTCCAACTTGGGCCTAAATTCTCTTGTTTTACGTAAGCAGGATTCAAATCTCTAGGGGAAAGGGTGCGCAGACAAACAGAAACTATACATATGTGAACTCTCAGTAGTTGGTTTGGTGAAGGGTTTCCATGGGACAGATAACCCAATTGACAAAAGCAAAAATTCCTTTGAAGCAGAATTCAACAAGCATTGCATTATTCACCCACTAATAGGAAATATGAGCTGGCTTTAGACTGTCATGAGACAGGTTAACTTTACCTACTGATGATATGTGGTTCCAGTGGTAATCCCAAATGTGGCAAAGAATGGGGAACTATTTATACACAGCTTTCTAAATGTGCCTTACCAATGTTACGTGCGGTTAACCTATAAGTATGCCAGTATTCAGTTTGTCCTGTTTGCAACAACTCTTCATTGACTAGCTACTTTCAGTAATTGGTTGATAATCACTCCCAAATCCCTTTCTGCGTTTGCTAATGAGCACCATTAATTGTGTATGAACGCAGACCTTTCCTGGACCAACAATCAGGGTATCGACATGAAATGAGCATTTATGCTTAATTAAAACGTGGATTCCAAGAACAAGATTATGAAGTCAACCCAATAACAGGTTTGTTTCCTAATTTAGCTTTACTGGAACCCTTCCATTACCAGATTCTATTAACTGATTCCGCTTGGAATTAGCGATTTACATAGAGTTATCTATATGTGGTTCCCATTTATGTTGCTGAAAATACTTTTTTTTACAACTGTTGTATGTGATGGTATAATTTTCTTTAATAAAGAAGCACATGCTGCCTTACCTGAAACAATTGTATACCCGATGCCCCGAGGCCTCCCTCTGTCCTGATCTATAGCTGTAATAACACGGACTGTCTTGCCCTAAAAAAAAACAATTAAACACATAAAATGACATTTTACTTGATTATAAAAAACAAATACATAATTTTGAATTATTAAAGACAACATTTTATGCACAATGGGAGAAAAGAGACCTCAATACCCAATAATACCAGCTGATTCATGCAACGCAAGTCTGATCATGTGGATCCCACAGAACAAACAGGTATGATCCACACAATAAGGTTGTTAATTGTGGAGTCCTTTAGCTCAGTTAGAGCACTCGCCTCACAAGCGAGAGGACCTGGGTTTGATTCCTTGGTAGGGCAAAACTTTGGGCAAGTTTCCTTACTCCACACGGCTCTGTTTACTTAGCAGTAAGTAGGAACCTGGTTGTTAGTCGACTGGTGGATCGTTTTTCTGGGGGTAATAATCCCTTCAAAATTTTTAAAAAAATAGACACTCAATCCATGACTGTTTGTGGGACACTGCTGTGTGCAATTAATTCATGATGTAATTTTCAATTGAGACACTTTGAGGCAGGATTGTTTACTTGGATATTGACATGTGGGGTATCCACTATAATTAGTTCAATTATAACATCGCAATAAACTGCATTGTTGTTGTTTAAAGTGCCAGAAAACATAAATGATTTACCATAATTTTTCTGCTTAAAGCAATTCAGCAATTTGTCATAATCATTGTCTAAATAATGTACCATTTGATTGTAACATAAGTAAATGCTCTCAAGAACAAGAAATAAAGTGAACTAATTTACAGCTAACCACAAGAAAGGTTATAAATAATTGTTATGAAAGTTCAGTACTGCTGATTAACTTCTTCCTGATTCATNAAAAAAAACTCCACATACTTGCTCATGCAGAAAATGTCAAATAGTAGACTCACATTTTAATTAATGAAGTGTAAATACACCAGCATCGGTAATCTGCAGCAGCAAGCAATTTCTTTTGAAATGTTAAAGCCATTTACTAGTGACTTATTCTATTTTAATTAAAATGTAACCAATTCCCCTGTTCCCATGTTGATTTCACAATCCAAAGCCAGAGAAACAATTGAGGTAGTTTGCTTGATAGATAAAACTCAACAGTGTTCTTGCAAAAACATAAATCTCAGCTCCTCATCAAATATGGACCGTCCCTTGTCTGAAACATACCAAGTAAAATCTACAAAATAAAGTACCATTCGAATGACCTAGACCTGCAGTCGCAGAGATGCCAATCAGAGTGCCTTAACCTGAAATACTCCAGGACCTAGAATATTTCAGGTTAAAGCATTCTGATTGGCATCTCTGTGGCTCCAGGAAACCCAGGCACCTGTCACACACATGACAAGTTCATCTATTCTGTGTCAAGACATTGATTTCACAACTTCCCCGCTTGAGGGAAGGAAAAATGCCAATTAGCTCAAAAATCTCTTTGCAAGAGAACAAGACAAGAGCCTCCATCAAGTCTGCTCTGCCATTTTATTAGATATGGCCTATTTGCAAATCTATTTACTTATCTTTATATTTCCTTAACACCCATACATCTCTAGTATCCATTTATCTCCCACTGAGTCATCCCCATCCCGTCTGTATGTATGGACTTCTGGGTGCAGAGTATTGGACATTTTCACAAACCTGTGTGTGAAGAAATGTTGCCGATGCACACAAGTGTCCATCATCTCAGGACCCAATGCCTTCGGCTTTTGCCTCAGGAGAGAAGCTACGATGAGAACCACCTCCTCCAAGTTTATCAGAAGCGCCACATGTGCTGCTTTAACCCCAATTTTACTTCATTTGACAGCTTACCAGCCCAAACTAACAATATAAATGTACTATGTTACTCAAAGAGGACAGAGTAATGCTGATTAAAAATTAATACGTTTCCAAGCATTTTTAGTAACAACAATTTGGTAATGAAAATCTGCTGAAGGATAATACAATTCCTCCTTATGTCGTTATTGCTCATGTAATTAGATAGTTTTGTACATGTAGACTGAGCACAAGAAATAACCCAAAAGCGCTAAATTCAAGCTGCTCACTTACGATTGAGGAACGATTGAAAATTCTAGTTCAGTTACTGTGTATCGAGCCAGCAGCTTTCAAAATCAAAAGCGCATTTAGACCTGAATCAGTGACACCCATAAATCCTAGGCTACCGACCTTTGAAAAAAAAGAGCAAATGGACCACAGAGACCATAAATCACTCTAGTAATTGTGTTTTCCAAACCAGCAACTACACTAAAGAGGGTATTACAGGAGAACAGAAGCAATGTGCAGCATTCAGCATCCTATTTCCAGAATTTATAGCAGTTCATTTACTGCCCCAGGAGATCTGACTCCAAATCCCTCATTTACAAATGATCTGGCAATCGAAGGAAAGGGTATCTAACAATCGTGTCCGAGCCTGGTTAAACAGAGGAACTCACAGAATGACAATGTTGGAAAGGTGAGCTATATTACAAAGATTATTTCTAAATTTATAAATAGTTTTATTCCTGGGCAAACATTTCAGCTCTAGCGTGTCAGTGATCCATGCATGTATTTTCTGATCTTAATGGTTTTTTTTCTTTGGTCTTCTGGTGCCTTTCCATCTCTCTACTTCACTTTTCTTTCTTTTTTCATTGACTTTGCCTTTGCGTTATCAGTGCCATTTTATTAACCTATCTTTTATTCTTATAATTCCTGTTTTTCTTTGTATGCAGAAAAATGCAATCTTTTCTCGGAAGGAACAAAGAAAGAAACTGGTCCGATGGGCCAACCAACTGGTTCAGAACATTCCTTACACATTTATCAACACAGGAAGCTGTAAAGCCTAAAATAAGTCTTTAGAAATATTAAGGGTTTTGATAAGAGTAGATAGGGAGATTTTTTTTCTTCTGGTCAGTGAATCAATGATTAGAAGGCATCAATTTAAGATATTTAACAAGGTAGCAAAAGCTGGGACTTGGGAGAGAGGTTTTTCATATTTATTTATTCATAGTTAGCTGGTTACCCATTTTCTTTCTATTAATTATTTCCCCAATCCTCTGAAGGCAATTTGATTCAGTCAATTCACTCTACAATATATTATGTGAAGTGCTTTGAGTCATTTCAACGATGTGATAAGACGCTATATCAAATGCAAAGATTATTATTATTCCTTTTCTCTGACTTCACTAACAGGGTACAGTTTTACACTTGCTAGTCACTCTCCAGTCACTGGTCCACCAAGCCTGGACCTTCCATGGGCTATGTACAAATCTACTGCTCAACGATCTTCATCTCTTGAATCAAGGCTCTACATCAATATACCCCAATCCCTAGAGATTATCATGCAATATTCTAACCATTCTATCCTCACAGCTTTACAGTTCAACCCAGCCTCTAATCTTCTGTATCGCACCCACCCCAAGAATCATCATGTTTTGTGCAGCATTTACTAATTCCTTAATTTCCAATCTCATTCAAAGATATTTATCCAGGATCATTTTGAAGGAGGCAACAACTACTTTTACTGGGAATCTATTTTATGCATTGACCACTGTGCATGTGTGCGTGTGTGTGAGAGAGAGAGAGAATAACAAAGTGAAGGGGGAAAGAACAGATTTCTTCCCATTTCTATTCAGTTGGTAGTTTTATAATGAATTCACTAAGTAAATGCATTATTAAGAGCAAATGAAATGATAGCTCCTTCTTTGTCAAGAATACATGATTTTCCAATTAAAACATTTAAATGGTTTCACAAGCATACTTCCAGCAGTTAGACGTACCAATTTCATACTAATATTTTTTCACTATCAAATTGATCAGCGGGGCAGTAATGAATTTTAAAGTATAATTCATTGACAATGACAGCAACATTCTTGCACTCAGAAGAGAAATTAATTTTTAAAAACTAACCATTCAGCGTATTCATCATGCCAATAACAAAGTGTTCTATGGCTTCCATGCATTCATAATATTCTACTGTAAAATATTCATGAACAATTTACAGAGAAATAGCTGTAAAGATCTTCCTTATCATTGTTCTATATTTCTCCCAATTTTCTACTCGTTGGACAATACTTACTACCAGATTTAATCTTATCTCTACAAAGGGGAGGGGAAAGAAGAGGCAATTGTTCCAGACTACAATCAATACAGCTTTGAGGATGGTGAACAAAAGGAACAGTTCAAGTGTGTATCAACGTTTCTCTCTTCATTCTTTCCCTTCAAATTGTTTTGGAATAAAATTAACAGAAATGAACGTTGATTTTGCAAACTGCGCTCATGACCCGAGAAATCAATTATTGAACCACTTAACCTATTATGCTGACATGAAGAGTGTAAATTGAAGACCATGAAGAGATGCAATATGAAATAGTTTGTTCTTCCTCAAATAGCCATTGTTAGTATTTGTTCCACATTTACACTTATATAAGATTCTGCACACTCAACATCCTCTTGCCACCACTCCCCCACCACCACACCCCTACTGTGGTTATACTGCTATATTTTCAATATTGTATAGAGAATTAACTATGCAGTTACAGTTCGATAATCCTTTATTCTTGGTGGATTGGATTGAAATAATTCAAGAGGGCATTGATCAGTGAAGAGTTCAAATGGAAAAAAGAACACATTTTGTTGATTATTTTCTCTACTGTGGTAGATTACCTTCTCCTTGTGGGATGTATTGAACTATATTTGGTTTGGATACTCTTAAGCATGATGATGGATTTCCACGAGTGTCAGACACCTGGCTGACCAAAAAACAAAATTCTCCCAGCTGTCCATCATTATTTTTCTGCAATCTGATGCTTGATGTGCATTCATTCTTTCTTTCCTCCTTGTGTTTTCGAAACAGCCCAGTTCAGGATTTAAAAAAAATATGAAGCTAAACTAGATCTATTGAGCAGTTTCAACAGCAATTTTCTGTGGCATTGAGCACTATTTATTACACTGAACCGTATATGCAGTAAAATCAAATTTGGTTTATACAAACACAGAAATCGGAAATGTCCATTTTCCATGCATCAAACACAACATTTATGGTATGTACACGGAATACGATAACTCATGAGATTGTCTCAAATACTTAATAGAAAACCTATATCATTTTATTCTGTGTGGGATTCTTATTTCATGGAGAGAATTGTGCTTCCCCACTAAACCAGATGAATAATAATTTCAACTCATTCATATAACATCGGATGACAAACAACTGTGTTCATCTCCTTGCACTGATTTTGATCTATAGTAATAAACATTCCTTTTACGCCATCAAAAGCCATTGTCATCAATGTATTATGGGAAATCTCACAAAAAGTCACCGACAAAACAGGGGGCATATCACACAATGAAGGGGTTCAAATTACATTAGTCAAACGCTGCATAAACCTTAGAGGCAGTATTCAAATATTGAACTTATTCTGAGATATTCATTACCATTTTGTAAATTTGTTTTTAGTTTGGCTAAATTTAAACAAATACAATATCTTTGTGGACCTTTAATCCTGGAAGCTAAATGTTCTCCAAGATGTATACCATAACAACTGTTTGGGACACGAGTACACACAAGAACATTATATTAGAAGTGAAAAGTTATTAAAATGGTTGCATTTTGTATACTTTTTGAGAATAAAGAAAAACAGCAATCAAAAGCTGCAGCACAGGTAATGGGAAACTTTTATTAATAAATTGACAACTTTATTTGGAGGATATGTGCAATAATATAAAAAGTCAGCAGTATAGACATGAGAAAGCCCAGAAAGTGAAGGGCTGCTGACAACTGCTTCAAAGGAGGATACAACAATACCTTCCATTGTTTAAGCATATCCATTGAGTAATGTTTCTGTTTCATTGTTAGCATGTTGGCAAATATTTATCCTAATCAAAAGTACACAGTTTGAATTTTAATGTAAGTTTTATATAACAGACTTTCTATTCCATTAACTTAACATTTAAAGGACATGCTTGATTGAGCTTTATTGATACACTAGCACTCTTATCGTTACTGTTCATTCTAATTATCTTTAAATATTTAATTAGAAGAATTCCTGCATTACCATTATATGCGATCCTGAAGACGATAATGAGAATATTTGCTAAAGTACTTGTGGAAATTTTGGAAACAGTGTTGCATTTTGGGTTTAGTAGATTTTAATTTCTAAAAGCCTTTTCCGTCAGATTAAAACTGTGCTGCTTCTATCCATAAGAAGTTTATAGGTCCATAAAATCTGCTAGGTATATAATTCTTCTCTTTTATTGAGATTACAGCCCAATCAAATTTATGTTAAATTAAAAACAATTGTTGCAATACCTTCCAGATAACCTGATAATCCTGTACAATTCATATCCTTTGAGTTAACCATAGATATTCTACTTTACTTCACAAGTATGAAAACATTTTTAAGAAGTTAGAAAGTGATTCAAACGGTAAGGTAATGGTAAGTCTTGACTGCTCGTTAAAGGGATACAATGCTTCACTAGAAAGGTCAATGTGGCTGCACACCATGTTTTTCAGGCTGATATGAGACAATGGGGATAGTGACACTTCCCTTCAGAGTTTTTATGATTAACTGGGGATCTGTGGGAATGATGAGCCCATGGATGAACACCCCGTGTGCATTGGAATGAATATTGTTTAAAAGTAACGCATCATTGTTCAAGTAATGAACACATTTATTCTTTGTGTCTAATTTCAAGCTATTTGTACGCAGTTATTCAGTCAGCAACATAAATTGTGAAAACATGTGAAAAGTTATTACTTACCGGAGGGGAATTCTCATATATATTTGTGCTGTAAGGAAGGTTGATGAAAATAGGGTCCATGTCCTGAATATCAGTTATAGTAATTGCCAAGTTAGCCAGTGTGGATAGAGGTCTGATTTCATCCTGGTCCTGGAACAAGTAAAAAAAAACTAAAATCATTTTGATGTCTACTTTTCGATGTATCCTTGAAAATTGTTACTTTTTGTAATTGATAGCTTAAATTTCTCACATGAAGATTGGGAATTTCACTTTTTTAATCATTTCTACTATCAAGTCTTTCAACAAACCCAATTCCTTGTAGGAATCAGCATGCCCATTTGCTCAGTTATGAAGAAAGCAGACAACCAAATACACACGAGAATAACTGACTACAACAGAGATCGTCTGTTATTAAAGAGAGGATGTACTGTTACTGTCAGTCCTGGTGAGACAAGGAAAGATTTACAGGGTCACTGGCAATATGTTTTGATATACGATTCGCATACTAGAAAATCTGTTACTGCATCTTCACATAATAACCTGAAATTATTTTCTATGGTCATATCCGCTCTCTTTTCTTTGTATATGAACTGGAAATTAAATCAGAGAACATGTAAAGATTTGTAACAGAGCAAGAAAGGTAGCATGGAAGGCGAACCCAGACTCAACGAGGGTATTTAGACATGACCTGGGGAAACTCAGGAGAAGGGCAAAACACAGCAAAGATGAAAGGCAAGATTTATTTCAAAAGTATCAAACGGTTTATATAATTACCAAACATTGCCAGGGGTAGAAGAGGATGGAGGAAAAGAAAAATCACTGGAGCTATCTGGACAGAGCCTTTAAATAATAAATACAGGTACTATAAAGCACAATGATAACCCTAACTGAATTTACTGTCGGCATTATTTATCTGGTATGACTTCTGGACTGGCTTAAACTGCTATACTATCTGTATTTTCACTCAATAAAAAAGCATTCAATTTTGTTTGCAGCTCGTATTCTGTTCCTGCACCCTCCATTCCACTCACAAGTTGTTCTGCCTCTAACTAATCCCTTCAATTTAGAGGCAGAGCAATACTGTAACTATCTCTGAAGCTCTTTCCAACACAACTCAAAGATCAAGCAGCAAAAGATCAGCTTGTGGCAAGAAAATATTTTTAAATTTTCAATTACAGAATACAAGTTAAGAAGTGGAAACAACACGTGATAAAGGCAAGTTCCAAGGTTCTCAAATTACTTAGAATGCATTCAAGCCGCAATTCATCAGGGCGTTTCAGCCTTGGAATAGTATTTATGGCACAAGCGAGTACGAGTGTGTGTGTGTGAAAGGGAAAGATATTAAAATTGTATGAATCACAAACATCAATCAAAAATTTGTAATTTTCCTATTAACAATTACTCATCTTGCATAACTGCAATTTCTACCTGAAATTATACATCAGTTGAATTATTGCTCGACTTTCAAAGAGTTTAATAACCTTGTTTTAAATAGGATAACTGTGAAGGGAAGAATGAAATAAATGTAAAATACTATTCCTCCTCTCACCCATTCGTGAAACAAATATGAATAAATTCCATTATTTCTCCAATTCACTTGCCTAGATCTCTTTTTCACCCCTATCCCAGCAATTGAAGGAGCATTTCACACATCTAAGCAGGAAGAGAACTGCTCAGTTGATACTTACGTAAAATCTGAAGCTTTCATAGTTTGAATGTCAGTTCCATAGATCTCAGAAATATAAATATTTGGTACCAGACTGAACTTGGCTCGTACTCATGCTTTGAATTGCTAGTACATTTAGAATCAAAATCTAGACTGGGAACAGCATTGATTCTCACCAAGTAAACGTGGCTCAAAGAGATTTCTAAATGAACCAGTGGAGTGGAAGGACGGGGGGAGACAATATTTTATATTGAAAACTTATCTACCCTCCATTCACACACACTACACACACACAGAAAAGTGCTTTGTTCATTCATTTAAAATTAACTACTAATCTTTCCCAAAACTTGGGCAAAACAGATATACGAAGTATAACATCCATATTATGATCACTTGAGCTGACGCTTAAGTAGAATGCGATTCATATAGGTACCAGTCTCTTACTTATCCACTTTGAAAGAGCATTGGTGACATAAGAATCATACCGTGGCATTGACTTGAAGCTGGTAGGCTTGAGTGATCTCATAGTCCAGTGGTTTTACAACAGTTACTACTCCTCTGGCACCATCAATAGAAAAGAACGGGGATGGAGGCTGGAAGGAATACAGCACACTACCGCCTGTGCCTTGGTCTGCATCTGTAGCATTCACAATGTAAATTGGTGTCCCAACAGGAGTGTTCTGAAAAAAAGGAAGCTGTACACTGAGAAATCCACCTGAATAAATAAACTGAAGCAACAAAATGTACAGCATTTAGTGTCCGAGATGACATTTCTGACATTATTTACTGAACTATTAAATCTACACCACCACAAAAAAGCAAAACAATGCCCAATATCATCAATCTTTTCATCCATATGAAAAAGAAAAAATAGTTGTGCTGTAGTGTGTTACAAGGTGATATTAATATTATTATTATTATTATATAACACGATCAAAGGGTATTGAGTTTATAAACTGAAAATAAATAGCAGTTTTGATATTCCAGTGCACCAGCCAATAATATAGTTGGCCATTAATGCTGACTCTAGACGGGAAAGGACATCTTGTAGCTGCATGAATGAATGTAAATTTTTTATCTGTAAAAATCTCAGATAAGTCATATCAGGTGATAGAAAGATACATAAATGGAGATTATTTTGTACCAGTGGAAAATTGCATGACTGCTAGTTTCATAAAGAGAGGAGAGTGAAATACGAAAGAGTTTGTCGGTAGATGAACTGATCAAAAGTAATCATCACACTGTAGACTGTTCTGTCGATAGGTTGCCATAGGTTTACATTTCATTACTTTTCCTTTCCAAATGGTCTTTCACATTCCTGCCCTGTACACTGAGAAAGCGAGGTCTTAAAAGATAAGAATGTTTAACAGTGTGGAAAATATTTTTTAGGAGAGCTTATATGTGGAAATCCTTTTTTGGATGGAGTTAAGAGTTTCTTTGGAGAAAGTGTTCAGAAAACTCCTAAAGGTACAGGGCTCCCTGACTGTCACTCAGCAAGGAGAATAGCAGATTTCAATTATTTGGCAGTATTTTCTATTGATGTTATTCTTCATATAGATAACTGAGAATCTACTGTAAAATACAGCACAATGATGAAGTTCAGCAGAGCAATAACGTGAAAATATTTTTAGTACAGCTGCCCCTCTCCTGATCTGAAAATACAACAATGACTTGCATTTATATAGCACTTTTCACTCAGGATAGCCCCCGTAGCCCTGTGGCTCACATATCAAATGAGGAATGAGATAAGTCTAGATTTGATCTTCATCAAATCCTCTACAACCAATATTTGATTTTCAAGTCTTAATCACAACAGATGCACTTCATAATATAATTACAGCACAGAAGTAGGCCATTCGGCCCATCGTGTCTGTGATTTATTAGATTATTATTTACATAGGCATATGGACTGAAAAATTATCTCCCCCTCACTTCCCGAATTTTTTTTGTCTATTTTAAAAAAAAAGGTTGCCTCTGAAAAAGTGTTTCAGTTAAAGAAAAAATGCCACAATGTGATTAATATAAAGTATAGTGCAATGCCCAACATAAATAGCACTCACATATTTGTTTTCTTTATTTCAGGATCCTCTTTTTCCACAGAACCTTGAATCATTCTATTTCAGTGACGCAAGCCACCAATAGGATTTCATATTGCTCACAGCAGCAGAAAGATTTACTATAGTGATCCATTTGTGATGCATTAGGATNAAAAAGATCACTTGCCAGATGTGATTTAAGACTTAGTGGACAAGAAATAAAGGTGAGCAAAAGTAAAACACTCAGGAGTTAGGAGCTTCCAGAGTAAATTCTTTCTTTCTGCAGGAAATGCAGAAACAAGTTTGAAATTTTAAAATGTGAAATAATGAATCCTTAAACAATAAACTGGATTAAGGACAAGGGTAAAAGACATGTACACTAGCTGATCCAAGGTCGAAATAAATAGAGATGCTGTCTACTCTCTTTGTTGAAAACAATGAAGCCCGTTACAGAAATGATTCAATAATGGTAAGTGAATTGGCACAAATGCTACCTGTGTGACTGTGAATGTTAGCTCCAACAGATTAGGGAGCCAATAGACAGATTCATTAATAAACAATTCACACTGAACCCATAGTAATAGTCACAGGTTATTCAATCAAGGTACATGGTGCAGATTTTTTAAGTTAAAATTTAAAGATTATGGAAGCTCTAATAAAACATAAAATATATTTATATGGAAACTTTATTCCCACAATATTTTCTCCAGCATATATTTGTCAGCGAGAGATTTTGAAACAATATTTTCTCAGATGCATACAACACTGATAACTGCAAACAGTTTATAAACTATTTTATGATAGATTTTTATGGATTCTGACAATTCGTCATAGATTAAGTTTCAAGTAGTCCTTATTTGCTTAATACTGATGATTATGTAATAGCAATCCCAACTTTCTTAATTGTACAGCAACGTGTAATATTAGGACATTCAATCCGCTATGAGGAATTGCTTTGTTATGGAATATTGTTCCAGAGCCTTTTTGATTCAGGTGAAGCTCAATGACCAGCAAGCTATCAAGTTTAATCTTCAGGAGGTACATTGATGAAGTCTGAATTACAAGTCAGCATTCAAAAATGTTAGTTATAAATGCAATCAACTTCTATTCAATACTGGCATTAACAAAAATAAAAGTTCAAGGTACCACAGACAATAAAAAAAAGTACAAGAAAGGATCTCATTTTGATCTTAGAACCAGGGATATTGATTGTTGGATTTTCAAAAATTTGTAAGCAGATCTCATTTTAATTACAAATCCAGATGGTGACATTAATCCGCAAAAGATGAGATACATTATTCAAGCTTTTATAGAATTTTTTTAGTTTTATTTCTCATTGTAAAATTGTAAATTGTAACCCTCTCCCTGGTAGAGCAACTCACCTCCATTCAGCACCTAGTGCATAGCTTACACAATGCATTTCATAGTGACTTGGTATGAAAATCTTAGCAAATCAACTCAGCCTAATTCAGGGTTGAGCAGCATGATCTGAAAGTGAAATGTGCCACAGACCATCTTGAATAAGTGGTTTCCATGAATTGTACATGTGCAGCCCTCTCCTCAACCCAGGCTGATTGGTAGTGTGAATATACATCCCACTTCCTATCTCAATAAGGTTGTAGTTGGAATTAATGTCCCATCACAAGCCATTATGATGACAGACAAGAGGAGTTTAGAACTTAAATTTGTGAGAAATTCTAGGGTTGAATGATGTTTTGCTTTCCAGATAAGCAGCATAATTTTTCGAATGAACATTCTGGCAAATATCATCTCTATTGTCAAAGATAAAAGCAGAGGGCAAAATTGCCCTTTTATCTACAACACCTATGCAGCACAGCATTGATCATGAACATCAGTGTGGGTTACATTAGTTAGCACTGTATTTTAAAAAATATATAATCATCACATTCTATTTGCAACCAAGGGGCCTTCGGTTGAACAACAGTCGAATATTCCCAACAACTCCCAGAGCCAGGACTTGTTATTTTCAGGAGGAGAAAAGAGGAGAAAAACTCACTGGGGAATCTTTACCACATTGCTCAAGCTTGATCCCCTCGTGACCCAGCTGCACGTGTTCAGATGGCTGGATTGGGGCACCCTATGCTTCCCTGTAAAAAGTGGATGGGGGAGGAATGGGGGTGAGAGAGGAGTTGGGGGTAAGAGGTGATCGAAATAACAAAACAAGATTGAATTCTATTAAAAAACTGCTCTCTGCACATATGGAGAGCCTCCAGATGCTGTATGTCCTGTTATAAAAAGACCTGATTATTCCACAATAGTTGTAAGATATGCTTATAACCTTCCATGCTTTCATTGCAAGTTCAGAAGAAAATTGCGCATACACTATTTAAGACTGAGGAACCAAATAACTGTACACTGTGCAGAATGCTTCAAACAGAGAAAACAGATAACATTTTCTTCCCAATTTTTCTGGTTCTTTGCTGATTTATTTCTCTTTATCTTTCTGATCCCTAAATCTGTCTCACTTTCATTTTTTTCCATGTATCTATTCTCACTGGGCTTAGTTTTCTATTTTCACTCTCAGTTTGAACAGTCATTTTAGCTTTTCTTTATTGTCAACCTTTCTCTGTCTGAGGAGTAACTGACTGAACATTGATGAATATAGAAACTCCATCAGATGCCATCTTGTATTCAAAATGAGGCTTCAATCTGCAGTCGCACATGGATAGAGCTGAGAGATAGAATTGAGAGCCTGGATGAACTGAAGATCAGTAGATGGAATTTAAGAGTTTAATAGGGCAGAAGTTTATTTTTAAAAAAATCCAATTTCTAAGATCAAGCAAATCAATTTAAAAGGTCAGTTTCATGAAGAGGGGAAACAGAATGTGGAATGCAAACCAGAGATTGGAGATAAAGCTGGAAATCAAAGAGCCAGTCAGGAAAGTTAAGACAAAGACCAAAGCTGATTGAGGCAAAGAAGACTGAAGACTGGGGTGTGAAATAAAAGACAGGAACAGAATTGGACAGTGAAAGCAGAATAAAACAGCAGCAAGAGAAAAAAAATAGATTCAGGAACTGAACGTATTTAGATTAATTTATACCATTACAACAACAAAATCACATTTGTAAAGTGTCTTTCACGATGGGAGTACGTCCACCACAAATAAATCATAAGTAATTTTCCATTACGTAGTCCAGCACATGTAATGGCACAAATTTAATTTCTCTGCATACTTTGCAATTGAATACTAAATGAGAAGAATACACAAGGGAAATGTAAAAGTAAGCTAATTGCTCTCATCTTCATAAACACAAATCTGCTAATTGAGAAGAGATTGGCCCAAGTTTTGACTTGGACATTCTGCAATGGGCCTAAACATTGCACTGAAGCTCAAGGGGGAACCTCTGGGTGGATCTAAGTCCTGCAATTAGAGTGGTACCTTGCAACACAAAAAAATAATTAGTGGTCAATCTTAAGGAGAAGCACCTTTATATTGGATTTAGTTGATATGATCATCAGCTTCATTTGAATTTTACTCTTTGGTTTGGACAGATTCCTGTCCAGTGGGGGAGGTGAAAACATTCCTTCAATAGGGGAGTTTCATTAATCTCTATAGATGAAAGCACTGACACTTGGGTGGTTGTCAACTTCCCATGCCATCCACACACTCCAACCAGTGGAAACTTGTTAGAAAATGGCATACATCCTTCTCAGCATGAATTGACAATGCTCTCCACTCTAACAGAAAATACATTCGCAAGGAAATTCATCTCTTTGTAATTGAGAATTGTTTTGCCTGAAAACCATTGCACCTGTCAACATTGCATGAAAAAGCACCTTAATTATACTAAGCTTCACAACAATTTTCACTGAAAAGTGTTTCACTCATGTGCCACATATTTACCATTACTGTCAACGCTGTTGAAAGTCAAAAATGGTACAGTACATAAGCAGCACTGATTCAATCAGAAAAGGGAAAAAAAAACATAGCAGAAAAAACATATACGGTGTTTAACTAGCTCATTATAAACAGCAATGATGGCCAATTCCTCTGCCTGGGTTCATTTATCAGCATCTTCTCCCACCTTATGGAATGTCACAAGAGGATGACCCATGCCCAGCAGCAGGCAGAAACCCATTACAAACTACAGGCCAAGATCTGACAGCAAAGCCTTCATTCATCAAGCAGTCTTCATTTCTGCTGACAAATTATTGTATCAACTGAAGCCATCTTTGCTTTATCTTGTGCTCGGAAAACCAAGTGTATATAGAGTTCAACTGAACAAATCCACACTCAATTAAAAAATATTGCCCACACATAACATTTGTGTGAAACTATACAACAGTATTTCTTTGTTGAGAAGGAAAAAGAAGCACAACTCAGATTTATTTTATCAAAATAAAATAATAATTGACAGGTGTATCTCCTAACAATGGCGTTACAATATTACGAGGCCACCAACAGCTTATAATCAATACTACCTTGAGACTAGGATATAAGTGGAAAAGAGGCAAGGGAGATACATCTCATTCAACAGTAATTGCCTCAATGCTCCCCATCTCAAAACATTGCCAACTCAATTATAAAGCTGGTCCCTGATGGTGCTTGCACAAGGGTCTCTGGAGAGGCGTAAGCTGTTTCCGATACATGTGACACTCAACGCTTGGAAAGCAAAAACCCCAGCAAGAATTTACTGCCTCTCAGGGGATGGAGACTATGAAACAAGTTTGTCATGGTACATAAAAGAGGTTGCAACAGGATACACATCATTTAATCTATCAGATGTAACATAAATGCTCTGAATAAAACTAAGAAAGCATTGGCATGCTGCAAATCCCCAGGTAACGTATGGTGCTAAACACAGACTGAAAGCGTACTGAAAACACATGTCTGCACTTGGAAAGTTGACTTAAAATGGTTTAAGACAAACAACTTTTTTTAAAATTACAGTAAAAGAGGTTTGAATAGCAGAAAAAAGCTTTGGAAAATCCTTGGCAGTCAGTTTTTCTTCAATGGCAATTCTTCCATGATTTAAACTTCACGTTAAAACAATATTAAAATAGATAAACAAGCTTTCCTCCCCTCCGGCATTGTTATTTATATGCTAATGGTTCATTCCTCATGTTTTGTTGCACTGGAAAATACAATTTACAAAATTATGAATAAATGTCTATTTGTTGGTTATAGAATGACACCAAAACAAAGCAAATGTATTTAGTCCTTTCCCACTATGGACTGAATCAGTCACAATATTCAGCAAAGTCACATCTAATGGAGACCAACCGAGCAAGGAAAGGAACTGAATTGCCTTCAGCTCCATTAGTCTTTTCACTTTCATTTCATATCTCCTGTACACTGTAGTTTGTAGGCAGATCATTCAAAGCCAAAGCTGCAGTTGGTGTGCGAGGAATCTAAATGCATTTTTTTAACCTGGTGACCAAAAGACTCCCATCCTCTCCCATCAGCTGGCTCATCCACTTTGTTTCTATTGTTTATAAAGTAGTGTTGAAAATATCTTAAAACAATTTATCAAAAACAAAACTGAACCAAATAAAGTTGGGAGGTTATCTCAGACAGGCCAATGTACAATACAGGAACACATGTCAATAGGTGATTCTTTTAAAAACAGAAAAGATCTTGGCGTAGATCCAGAACTGGTGCTCCTCAGGTATATCGGCATCGTGAATGGCATATTTAGCTAAGACTTAGATACTCAGTAAGATTTAGATACAACCCGTTAAACTCTACATTTGTTTATATAATCTTAAATCTAGTGAGGTTGCTTGAATTACGTTAAACAATTTTCTTTTTCACTATGGTTAGAGGTGCAAGGAATGTGATACATTAGAAAGGATGACAGAGAGTCTGAGATTTCTGGTTCAGTGACAGAGTCGGGGTTCAAGAGATTTGGGGGTGGGGAGGGGGTGCAATAATTAAGAGGCAGAGAGAAATAAAAGTCAGGAGATAGGACAGTCAGCTTCAAAAACCCACAAAAGGTTTTAAAGCTAGAATGGCTCACTGATGATTTGTAAAGTCCCATGTCAGTTTTTGAGCTCATGGTTTAAGCTGACATAAATGTAAGTTGTTGATACGCATGTGTAATTACTGGGGAGTGTTGGACCGTCAGAGGTGGCATTTTCAGATGAGATGTTAAACTGAAGATCTGTCTGCTTGTTCTTCAGATTAAAAATGTTAATTGGGGCAAATAGCTGTGTCATTTGCTATAAAAACAGTCACTACATTTAAACAGTAATTACCTATGAAGTGCTATGAGATGTATCGTCATGATAAAGTGCAAAAACCTTTTTTTTACTGTCAAGTGTAGCTCTTTGGGATGTCCTCCCGGCGTAAAAGGCACTATACAAATGTAATTTGTTGTTGTAGTGAGTGTATTTGTAGGCAGTGCGCAGCTATTTGTTTTAGCTATTTGCACCAATAAGAACCAACAAGCAACAAAGAAGTGGATAATCAATTAACGTATCCAGAACACCAGGACAAACTCGCTTCTCTTTTGAATAGTATTTTGGACTTAATGCTCACCAGAACAAGCAGACATGGACTCAATTTTGGATCTCATTCCAAACCCAAACTGAAACACAAGGGCATATTTGTATTTAATAGTGCAAGTTCATACATTATTATGCAAAGAGGAACTTATTTTAAGAAAAGGGAAGGAAAATGAAATGCCTCACTTTGATTTAATGCAGCCTTGTGTAAAGAAGAATTTCGAATTAAGTACTTCATCAAAATAACTATTTCTATAGTTGTGTTCTAATTATTTGATTGAAAGGTTTTAATTGATAGCAGTATTAGAGTACTGTTTCCTATTTGGTCCCACAGTCTGATCTTTTAATGGCTTTATGTTAAATGCTCATCAAATCTGCCAAATTGAGCATTAAAAAAAATCAAACAAAATAACTTCAATTTTGCTACTATGTAGGTTAACTGAAGCATCAAAATGAATTAAGATCTAGCCATCAGAATCTCCATTCAGAAACAGATTTTAGTTAGAAAAAATCTTTAATGCTTTTGGACTGTCACTTTTGTACTTTGTCTGTAATATGCAGAATAATATTTGAAAGAACAGGCAAGCAGTGTGCAGTGGTACAGCATTAGATTTAGTGTGACACTAATTGAACTGATACCAACCCCACTTAAAAAGGAACACTCAGATATGGTCTCATTTCTATTGAAACTCAATTGCTACAGTGTTAACTTCATAACTCTTCCCTCCCCCACCCTCCACTGTAATTGCATATAAGCTATATCAAATGCAAGGATTATTATTATAAAGATTATTACAGTTCTAAAAATAGAAATAAAATTGTTTGGCAGTTCAGTAAACTTCAGAAATGTAGATGGAAAGATTTGGATATTGTACTTATTCCCCTAAAATGTTCTTCTCCCCCCTAATTCTGGCCTTATTTTCTGTTACTAATTACAACCCACTTTTTAGTAAGAGTGCAACTTAGCAATGGGCAAAGTTTAGTGTCTGTACACTTTCAATGGCAAGATGCTCCACAGTGAATTTGTAGTATTCATGAGAAAAACTAACATGAAGCTGTATTCATTTCAAGAGGCTGGGGCAGGGTGGGGGGGGGGGGGGGGGGGGGGGGGGGTGGGGGGCAGATTGTCTATAAATATACATTGATATAGGGCCTTATCACTTCTCAAAGGTGGATTATTATTAAATCAACTCCACGCAAAACTTCACATTTTATTTAAATTGATGAAGTGTTAGCTTCTTCACCCTCACAAACAGCAAACTTACTGCTGCAGTAGCATCAGGATCAAGCACTTGTCCAACATTAAGAAACTACTGTATGTGCGAAGAATCACACAAGCACTTCACATTTCTCCTTAAGATTTTATCTCAATGCCCTTCACATAAAATTCTCTTGTTGATTTACTGGAGTGGAAACTATTGGATTTTGAGCTTGCAAATATATTACTGATCTAACTCTCTTGGTAAAAGCTTCTGTCACATCAAACCCAATAGATTTAAGTCAAAATACAACTTTTGAACATGTATTGTGCAGCCAAAGTTATTAACATACAGACATGTGGAATTAATCATTCCACTTGCAAATTTGCACATGAGGTAGGACCTTAATTTAAAACATTCTCTTTCTAGTCATTATTTGACAAACTGTAAGAATAATAATCCTTGCATTTGATATAGTGCCTTATTACGTCTTTGAGACGTCTCAAATCCCATCACAATAACAAAATAAAGAACACACACAAAGCTAAGCCACGGCAACAACAAAACTAAATTTTTAAAGCGCCGAGTCCTCCCATTGAGCTCTCCCAATAGTAGTCCTCCCACAGGAGTCCTCCCAGATAAGTATCGATAAAGATGAAATGTCTGTGTGTCAATCCACATTCCATATTGGATCCTTTGGTTGCAAGTGAAGCTACAATGAGTTCAGCTCGTCACCTATAAATTAATGCATCTGCCCTATTGCAATAGTTAGAACAATGGAGGAAAAAAATGTATATGTAAAGTTACACAGAACACAGTGGATGTGTTACATAATATAAAGCACACGCATTGTTCCACGAGCGATCTCCTTAAAAAACATGCTTCAGCAGACCCCTTTACAAGATTCAACTACTCTTAACACCAATTATCATTAACTGCTGTTATATCCTGATTTTCTCTGCGGCATCAATCAATTTTACAAAGCGACAGGCAAAACTGATCATCATATCAAAAGAACATTATTTTGAGCACAAAAAAGGCACAAAATTCATTTTTATATTCAAACAGTGATTTCTAATCACTACAATTTTGCAACAAAAACTAAACTCCCTTAAGAACCATAAGCACCTCTTTCCCACCCCGCTGATTCCTCTTAAGAATGACATTTAGTCACAAGTATACATGCAATTATTACTGTGCAAAATGTCTCTTTTGGCATTTGACACTAGCCAAATTTCTCAATGAAATTACTGCTACTGCAACTCTGCTCACTTATGTTATGTCTTGCAACGAGCACAGAGAAAGAAGAAAACTGTTCACTCCAAATACATTTACCATTGGTACGAAGCATTGACATGTCTTTGCCTTATGGAAATGATACTGGCAAGTGATCAAAATATTTCTCTATTATTTCTGCATAATGAAGTTAGCTGTAGACAAATATTTTGAGTTTTTTTCAGGAACCATCCATTATTGAGCAATGGCAGTTTTAGATACAATATTTTAAATGTCAAGATTATTTTTAATATTAGAAAATTTTTAACAATTCTGTTTTGTTCCCCAAACATTTTCCTCTTCATCCTATTCTGTTAACACCAAGTGCAATAACAAGGGAGGCAGCTAATCTGTTCCTAAAATTTCATTAATACCATTCTAAAACCAATGTCATCAAATACAATTTGTTGGACTACAAAGAACTTGAGGCCTGAAATTCCAGTCTGCATTTCATGGGACGACTTTGACAAAGCATGATCATACTGGAGATATCTCGCTAAAGGCTAAAATCATCAAATTTACAGCATGAAAAGTCCATCAGA
This sequence comes from Callorhinchus milii, assembly GCF_018977255.1. Classification (NCBI taxonomy): domain Eukaryota; kingdom Metazoa; phylum Chordata; class Chondrichthyes; order Chimaeriformes; family Callorhinchidae; genus Callorhinchus; species Callorhinchus milii. Next base: position 14,763,551 of record NW_024704748.1, on the reverse strand, counting down.
ATTTCTACCTTTAGATGAATACAGCAATGCTCAAAAGCACTGTTTACTGTTTCAATAAAACTTAATTTGTGCCCAGCTTTAGGCTGGATTCAGCATCCAGTATTCCATCATCCCGCATCATTTTCAGGCACCGGAGCACTCTGAAATGAGCTCAGTCCTCTGCGAAGGTCTCATTCATCCTGTTATATGGGACAACCATTTGTGGATTAAAAAATAAATTATCCAAGTAAGTTTCAATCTAATTTCTTATTCAAGGAACTGCCAGATTCATGGAATGGGCTCACAAATACAATTTTATGAGCCTGCCCTGGAGTACTATTAGCACAAAAACACCAGACCATATGTTTTGCATTGGAACACCATCAGCATTAGTACTTACACCAAAAGTTGTGATAAATTCTGCCTACTGTTAAATGTTTTAACCCCTCTTTGACTAAGTACCCATAGCATAAACCTTACAAAGTAGTTAGATACTTTCATTTCAAAAAATAAATCTCATTTGCTTTGAGTTAGACAGTCCACATTATTTGAGACAACACACAAAAGCGAGGTTAGGCTTTCAAAAGTTGCAAATATTCAAATCTAAAATATATTGGTTCTGACAAGAATTGACCTTCTTGTTTATAACTGTGGATCAACAATACTGACGCTCATTCCCTGATTTAATCTTTTGAGACTGGACTAACATTAATGACTGCAAGTTAATGCTTCAATTATATATCGTTAAGGATCGAAAATAGAGTTTAAGACTGGAAATAAATTACATATGTAATCTTTAACATAGGTAGATATTAGAAGACCATGGCTACAAATAAGGAGCATTAAAATTGATACATTTTTTTTAAAAGGTCATTATAAGTTGATTCACCATTTTCTTCCATTGTCCATGATTATACATGTGCATCTCAAAATCTGTCTTAGTCCTAGTGTCTTAGTGCAATGACAGTTGTGAGTATATGCACACCATCCGATGTACACAGCTAAGCTGGTTTCTGGTAATGAGATGCATTTCAAAGACTGACCTGGAGACCGAATTGGGAAGTGAAGTAGCTGAAAGCCAGTCAAAGAAGTAGGTCTTCAAGTAGGATTTGAAAGCAGAGATGGAAAGGACGAAGTGCAAGCATTTTGGGAGGGATGGGAGCAAAGTGGATGAAAGCCAGACAAGGCAGGGCTGATGTAGCTTAGTTTAGAAGGTACGGGCTTGGAGATGGTACTGTCTATAGTTATGGAGGGTGGGACTGGGGAAGTCATGACCAGGGCATTGTAAAGATTGAGTTTAGAGATGACAAAGGTATGGATGGATGCATTTTGGCAGCATTGGGGGTGATGTAGTGATGGAGGTGGGTGACAATAATGGTAATGATATTTATGTTTGATGTACCACCTTCATATTGGGAGATCATCTCAAAGCTCTTCACATGTTGCACTGTAGTTTGTAGTGACTGTGAATTTAATGGGTGATACCAGCAGCTAATTTGCATACAGTAATGTCCCAGAAATGTTGCAGATGAAAGGTTTGAGGGAGAATCAAACAAAATGCCAAGCTTCGCAAAGGCTCCTTATATCTTTTTGAGATTAATGATTATTATAATACAACAATAGTGAGAAGGGTTTCAAACAGGCGTTTACAATTCTGAGGGGCACAGAATCTGAGAGGCAACCGCTTACTATGTGCTATCCCACTGCCATTCCCTCCAAGGTATTCGTTTAAAAGCAGATTTAATGATCCAAGTATATTCTCAACAGCAAACATTTTACTAAATGTCAGATCGTTCCCAACATAGATCATGTCGATATTGATAATCCAGTTTGTTTTTTAAATCAGGTTTAAAAGCTCCTTCTTGATCCACCTTAACCTATTGCATAAAGTAGGATCCAGTCATATAAAGTTCACTGAGTGCAAGAATCATACTCATTCATTTTCTGCTATGTCAAACCCTGTTGTTGGAATGACATTGCTAGTTCATCATAGGGAATGGGAATTGAAGGTCAGCTGAATATCCATTTCAGTCCTTAACTAATGTGCTACAAAGACTGCAGGGCACCATGACAGGCAGAACACATTCTGCAAATTGGAAAGCCATAAAACTCTATTACCAAAAATCAAATATCAGTCAGAGGACAGCGATTAGCATAAAATGAATACATGCAAATTTAATGAGGTTTGTCACGGCTAACTTCATGAATTAGTTTCAGCTGTGTCCAATACTCAATGGTCCTTTAAAATGACAAAGAATCACTCTGTTTTCTGAAGAAAATGTTTATGGCATTGCTGAAGTAATTTTCGTATTCAATTTATGAATAACTACTTTTATTCCATTTCATAAACCCCGTTATAAAATAATTCTTAGATCGTAAATTGTTTGTACACCAACATAATGTCTGAGCTAATGTCATAGTTTGTTGCTGTTTTGACAACACTACCTGAAGCGATGCCTCTGGCAGTTTGAAGCACGGAGAAGTTAGATCCCAAATCAATACAAGGAAGTAAAAGTATTGAGCTATCAACTTTTTCAGAACAATTGCAAAGGTCATTTACACATACGAAACAATTTAAGGGAAGATTTAGTATAAGAAAATATTATAGATCCAAAGGTATTTGGATGAATGTATTGTACAAATTGTGCTGTCTCAGCCATTATTTTCATATTCTCATTATACTACTGGATCAAATTTGTACGTCACTAATACTCTTAGGCGGTACACACAGCAATGTTTTATCTCTCACATGGAGCAAGACTCAGGTAGTGAAATTCAGAGCAGACTCTTTCTTTTCAAGCTATTAAAATATTATATAAAATAGCCAGTGAAACTAAATGTTTTTAAAAGAATGTATTCATTGAACATAGCATGCCAATGTAATATTGGATCAGTTGCTAATTTGTAAACTCCAGAGCACCATAGAAAAATATCATTCATCTGTTGTTTGGTATTGCAGTGATAAATATTTCTATTTTATTTTGTTTATTTAAATACATCCTTCTTTTAATATTTTCTCATTGGGTTCCCTGCAGGAGCATGCACCATTCAAAATCGAATGAGAGCAGATAGGTAATATCCTTAAGCTTCTTTCAGTAAGCTAGTCATTATTGTGCAAGAGCACCTGGTTAAATCCTCTGCCATTTTTCCTTCTCTCTGCCACTCATTTGCCTCCTGTGTCTCTCAGATGGTTTGGCAAGAATATTATGTAATGAGGTAATGCTTTAAGTTTGTTTCTTGAATCTCAATTTCTACATACCACCAAGGAGAGCACTGACTTAATAGTTCAATGATGGGTACACAAACCCCATCCGTGCTCAGTGTACAAAGTACTAGTTTTGTTTCCCTGTCGCTGGTTTTGCTCCATTTTAGGTTTCTTCTTTCTTGTTCTTTTCCCTTTAATTTTCCATATCTTTCCTTTATCTTCTACTAACAATAAAGATGCATGTTTAATTGATGCAGAGTTTTTCAGGCTGATCCAGCAAGGGTGAACCCAAGCTGTAATGGTTGTACAATAATTTCACTCTGTTGGTAAACTCTACCATCATTATTATGACAATAGATTTCCTGATGGCAGAATCAAAGTTTATCAATACACCTCAGTAAGATTAGCTACAAAAGAACTCATGCATTTTGTCTGCCAGTATACAGATACGATGGAAGTACAAATTCACTCTCAGTATCGTCCTATTGGCCTCCCTGCACATTCTGTTTGAACCACTGATGTTAAAAATTTGTCATGACTTACAATTTAATTTAATCATTTTAAACAGTATTTTTTGAAGATTGGGACCTGTTAAGTTGAGGCTTAAATGATACCCGACCCATTTCTACACATACATTCAAGGAGTTTCGTCAATGGGAACTGGCTGTGCATCTCAGAATAGTGTTGACTGATGATGATAAAGTGAGCAAGAGGTTGAATAAAAAGATGACGTGTCATAAAGACAGTTCAATTTCTTTGCACTCGTCTTTTGGAGAAACAAATGACTTGTTTTATTGGACCAGAAATACCAGTTATTGCATTGAAACATAAAGAGACCTTGTTGGGACGAATATTTCCTTGTGGTAACACAGTTTTTTTTCCACAAGGGATCATAGCTCTTCCTCTGTGGATCCAGTGATGGACAGCAGGAATTATAGAAGATAGGATTATTCTTTTTCAAAAAAAAATCATAAATCTTATACAGATATTTAACAAACTAAACAGAATAAAGCATTGAGCCACTGAACTCATCCAACCCTAAACATTTCTGTGTAAGCACTACACAAGAAGATTAGTATTTCCAGCAAAAACGTGAAAAAGAGAACTACTGTATTAGAAACCTGGAGTGAATTTAAGGTTGTAATTTAATCACAGAATTCAGGTGACAGTGACAAACAGCTCAGGCTGTTATTGTGGTTTAGGAACTCCAATAACTGAACTCCAATAACTCCAATTACTCCAATAACTAGATTACTACCTTATAATCACTCTTGGGTCTTCATTATACTGTATAAAATCCACAAGGATAGGCAGGAGGAAATTTCAGTTCTACCTCCCTTATTCCCCCCCACTCCTGTTTGCAAAATGCATTACGGTTGAATAGATGGTAACTTTTTACATTCAGAGACAAACATTAATTACGTCTTCTGAATGTGAATAGACTTACATTGAATAATTTTATTCCTTCAGTGGTTAGCATGTTATTAAATAATTTATAATCCCAAGGGTTTTTAAAATAAAACAATGCTTTTCTAAATCACAGAGCCAAATCTATCACTGAAACTATATTAAAATACTCGTGCTTTTTTCCTACATTTCAAACAGTTCATTTGAAGAGTGCTTTTTTTGTGGATGAAAGGACAATTCTCATTTCTATGTGAGCTGTTCCTTCCACTGAGTGATTTGGTATTAAATGTTTCACAACTTAAACTTGACCAATATCAATAAAAATTGCAGCGTCATTTAATCTTTGGTTTGTCATCAATAAAGAGAACCTATTTCATATAAAATGTTGACTCTGTATTAAGTGGCAGCTGTACATTTTTTTCTCTCTGAAATAATGTTTCATCTTTTCACATAAACACTAAATTATTGAACCTGAAACAAGAAATGATACATTAACATAACCAGTATGAGTAGAAGACGGTTTGTCATTTTTGCACATTTAAGCCAGTCATTCTTTATCACACCTACCTCAAGGATGCGGACGCTATAGGGTTGACTGTGAAATATCGGTACATTGTCATTGACATCACCTACTTGTATATTGACAATGCGTTTAATTACCTGCAAGTAAAGAGTCAAAAATGGTTTAGAAATTGCACAACACTTCATTTAATTATGAATGAATCGTAAGGTCTTTAAACATTAATGCATTCCATGCAAGAGTCATGTTACATTTTGGCAACTGCCTACTTTATTTTTGCATTGATGAAGTTGTCATTTGAGAATCTTGCTTTATTTCATTCCTGGGCTAAAAATAGAAACTCATTGTGCAATAAGCTAATCAAGATTCATTATGCTAAGTATGAAATAGCTTGATTAATTCATGGTAATGCAGATCATTCACTTTGTAACCAGCTACGAACTTGTACATCATTTAATCAGCTCAGCTAAGCAAAATCCAACTGATCACACTGCTACATATTCACAGAAACACTGCTGATATAGAGAGCTTCCCTATTTTACAGCAGCTACACGTAAACACCACAGAACCATGGAGAAGATCATTTGAATTGATGCTACGCGAAATAATGCAGGAAAAGAATATCCCCATACTATATTTAAACAATTACACAATATCTATATGATTTATTATGTGAAGGTGAGTCTGACTTTTGTTCTGTGCCTGATTCTTGTAAGAACACAAAGAAGGGAGCATAAATGGAGTAAAGGTCCTAATGCCAAGCTGTTGAATTTGGACCAATGGAGATCAAATTCTACAATAGGTTTGAAACATCACAAGTGCTATACGAGCCTAACTACACAGGGAAAAATCTGCATTCTTGATGACATCTCTCAGTCATTGTTTGTTCTGTGTTTTTGATTCACTGCAGTATATTATGATAGAAATTCCTCTTCTTGATTTGCTCTGGAGTCACATCATGATTTGCAATAGAATGCAGTTCATAATCTACTCTTGAATCCAATACAGGTACAAATAATCTGCTTATAGAACATTTGTAGTTGTATGACAATCCACATTTCTACACATGCCATTTTAAGCATCCTAGCTGTCAAAATATTAACACGAACCAATACTTATTAGACGTGTTCTGTTCCATATTTGCATGTCTTCCTGCCAGTAGCAAAATCTATGTGAAATTATGTTAACAAGAGAAGGATTTCCTAAACTCCCCTTGATAGAATACAGAGCAATGTATATTTTGATCAACTGTCCCTTTAACAACCATTTCCAAGACTGTTGAACTTTGATACATTCCCACAATAAATATATACACATACTTTTAATATGACATCTTCATAAAAAAAATCTACAGAGGCAATTCCACTGGCTGTAAGCCAACTATTGCATGCTAAATCAAAAAGATTGCTTTTTAATTGTAATCCAACATTATGGGTCAACTTGATGGCTCCCTTCCAAATACTTCTCCATTGCTCTGGCATTATATCACCACCTAATTGTTATTTCCAAAGTGTATGGATTCCTGTGACAGGGATTTTTACTTTTAATTTAGAATACATATTATAGACCAATTTTGTAACACCTACTTGCTTTGGCAAAGATCATTTTTCAGATCGTAAAGGAAGCAACAATGAATCCAGAATTTTCTGCATTTTATTATTTTGTGCTTATATGGAGACACTCTCTGGTTTGAGGTGTCCTATCTAATGTTCTGCAGTGAATCAAGAGCATTAATCAGGAGTAGAATTAGAACAAGTCAAAAAGATGATTCAAAGACCTTATATTTCTACCATTCATGTTGATTATTGCCAAAGAATTATCATCTGAATAGAAATAAAATAAAAACATGTTTGCAATCTCAATTTTCTGTCACTGGCTGCATGATCTGAAATAAAAGAATGATCTCAACAAGCCCCACAAGATCATACTTGAAGTAATAAGCACAAAACCAACTCCAATCAGAGTTTGATTGTAGGAGGCCTTTTTACTGCTTGTAATACGACAAAGAATCACTGAACTGAAAGTGAAGGCAATTCTTTCATGCTGGATCCACCACCACCTCTTGAAACAAAGCTTTGAGTCCAGTTTGAAACACGGAGCATTGTAATTAAATCATGAGGTTGTGCAGCTACAGAATAATGCTGGATATTGGGATGTCGATCGTTTTGGGGCACAAAATGGCAACTTTAATGCACTGCTGGAAGTCAAACACTTTGACTCCATTCCCTAAAAGCTCAACAAGTAAATCTCTGTGGTATGCATAAGAAAAATATTATGTAAAACTGTATAATAAAGGGGAAACATGATCATGATTCTGATTATTAAAATTCGCCTGAATAGGTTATTTCTCCTGTGTTTTTCTATGATCATTTGACCTTGAATGAAAAAGCAGGCCCTTTTATTTTCATTTAAGGGCAAATTAATTAGGATAATTTCAGCATAACACAACCATTTTTAAGCTTCTTTGCATGCATGGTTGTCATTTATTTAAATTATAAAAGTACAAAAAATTAACAAAGAAACCACTAATCAAAACTGTAAAAACATATGAATTTGTGAATCAACCCAAAATGGTTCAAGTTCACGTAATTGGTTTGAAACAGATAGCAAAATTCATATTCAAAATTTAGCTTGTGTAGACTACATGCTTATTGAGTCCCTCTTCAAGTTTTCAAATTATTAGTTTTATTTGATAAATCAGCTAAAAATAAAAACTGAACACTGGAATGTTATTTTGAGAAAATAACTGCATTTTAATAGCTGCCACTAGGGAGCTGAGTCTTTTCCAGATATTTGTAGGTTATTATAAATAGTTTCACTAAAAATTTTTAGGTGACCATTTGTATTATGATGCCTTGTCCTATTTTTTAAGGAACCAAATTTGCCATTGGAAACCCCACAAACACATAACATCCATTTCAACATAAAAACACTGTCTTATAGAAGATTAGACTGCTGCAAACCTATGTCATGCTCTCTTATTGTCAGCTCAGAATAACAAGTGAACTGCAAAGCAGCACTGCAGTGAACCCATAGATGGCATGTCATTAATTTTCCAATCTACCATCTGAAAGGGGAGGCTGCATCGTGTAGCTAGCAACAGTCTAACATTTTCTTATATCCAAACACTTCTGAATGTCTGAATGTACAGATAATGAAGTTCAGTGAATACATTGTCAAACAATTAACACTTTGAATACAAATGGTTTCTGCCAACAATTGATTATCCAAGGGCATTGACTGAAAACTTATAGTAAGAATATATCCAATTTCTAAATCTGTGCTTCCTTTCTTATAAAATTGGCATCACCCACAGCAGGCTGATGGTACGGTGCATTGCTATAGAAATATATGCCAGGTAAACCAAAAATGGTGCACTTGTTCTCTCAGCTAGGGGGTGGAATAAAATCAGATTACCTAAGATTCTGTGCAAAGAGGATAATGAACTATTACTTACACTTTCAGGGTCACTGACAGAAAATTCGACTTGAAGTTCTGATTTGACCTGAAAGAAAACATTTAACAGAGGTCGGTTCTTAAAAAAACTCATTTGCATTATGTGCTTTGCGTCAAAATACAAAATAAGTGATGGCACGCAAATAGTTAAAGAGTGCCCATTAAAATTAAACTCCATTTTACACTGTTCAACCTAAGAACACTGAACAATTTTGTCAGCTTCCTTTATGCTTGCTTCCACTCAATTTGTAAAAACTCCAGGAGCACTGATGCTGGGGAGATCTAGCAGCCTGCCACTTCTGTGATCCTCGTACATTCGGGCCCTTTAAATTGACTGTTTTTTATATCATTCATTTAAAGAGGGGATTGCTGAACAGTTGCATTCTTTATACATAAGTCCTGGAACAGCATGTTCTGATAATACCAGTTTTACAGCTGTCAGGAATAGTTGGTTGCAGCTGATGTGATACAGACCTTATTGTGATATACCTCTAATGTTGATTCAGAATTCTTTTTTTAAAAAAATGAAACCTCATCTATAAAACAAGTTGTCATTCTTTGTCTCACCTTAAAAACGTGGCTTATATGTGAAGCAAGTCATTTTCGAAGATATAATTTCTCAAGTACTTGGGTTCCGAAATATCACCGATAAATCACCCTTCTCAAACTCCTGCAATCCACTCACTAATTAAAATGGTGCAACAAATTCGTTAAGCACTGCCAATGGGAGACTTGTATCATGGAACACAAGTCTTGTGCTACCAGGCTGACACAGTTAGTTTTGTCAGGAAAGACTAATAACAAATATAATTACAGGGAAAAAAATATGCATTAAACCTCAAAATGGTATGTAACCTGATGACTTAGCCTTTCTCAGCTGCTGGCTTACAAAAATGACAAGGAAAAATCATTAACTTGGTAAGGAAAAGAGCGTAAGACATCTATTACTCCAGTTGTCGGTATTTTCAGACCCTCTTGCCATCATTGTAATAACATTCTTCTGTCTGCAAGTCGTCAAGCTGAATTTTATCTTTTGAAGAATAGAAGTTCAAGGACTGTTTGTGTGATTTTGAAATCAATAGAACTAGGCATTCCAGCAGCAGCTGTGGCTGTCAACCAATTGACTCCCAAAACAGAGGGAATCTGCTTTGAAATCCAGCCTCAAGTGATTTAGAAAGTTGCCTGCCCTTCTCGTGTTAGCTCTGCCAGGTTAATATTTGGACTGCTAGATAGAACACTGCATTGACAACAAAAATCTCCATCTGGTGAGAGAAGGGAGAGAAGATGAGAGAGTCAAAGGGGACAGCAAGATAGGCAGGATCTTTGTTCCAGAACAGAAGAATATGGACAGTGAAAACAATCTGACATTCCCCAAACTATTCATAAGATGTAGGTCGAGTGTGGACCAAGGATATTAACAATTCACAACTGTTTTGTTGGACAGGATGTGGATAGGTTGTGTGGGATGTTCAGTAGATTGATGTTCCAGCACCTTGGATGTACTATCGTGTGGCTTCTCACCTGGAATTCCACAAATAGTGGCTTTCAGTCATCACCAGGCCACTTTGAAAGTATTATATTCAAAAATGTGTCACTTCCCATGGGGTAGAAAAGAGAAGAAATACAGAGATTGGTTCAACCTCCTGGCAGACAGTTAAAGTACGAGAAGAAAAGGTAAGTCCTCCTGATGTGGAAGGCACTATAACAAATATAATGATTATTATTATTATTATTTTTAAAAAAAATACAAAGCAGCATTTAGAAGCTACAAAAACAAATCATTTCCTCCAAGATTTTAAAACCAATTTAGAATTAGTTTATAATGCTCAACATGGAACAGGAAAATGCCATGGATCATTCCAACAAGTTACTTTCCAGATTTGTGAAAATCCTAAATGAAACTAAAATGCAGGTTTGTGAGAAAGGCCAACACATTTCCGTCTCTGTCACCAATCCTTCCTTGTTTCATTATCTGTACTTTCCTCCTGTCTATTGTGTGTGTTCCTTTCTACCTTCTTCACTCCTCTACTGAATGAAGCATAATTCCCCACCCCCATCTTACTCAATAATGTTTTTGTTGTACATTAAATGGAAGTAACTTTTTTGTTAAAATTGTCTCACAATCTTTCTGCATGAGCAAAAATTCCTTTTTTTAAAGTCCATATTTTTTCAGCAAAAATAATTTAATTAGAGGATTAACAGGAGATTAACCTGAAACTAATCATTACAAAAGAAAGTCAATTTGTCTGCTAGACTTGACAATGGATAGAAGATCTGGGTAAAAAGTAATACTGTAGTTTCAATTTGTCACTTTGGATAAGGCATTCTACATCATAGTGATACTGTGAATTTGAATTTATGCCAGGTTTGAATCACAATCCAAGTTATCAATAATATTAGGCATTCACTATGCCCAATGCATTCCTTTGGAATGTAAATATCAAATTATCTCCATTTAGCAAATCACATACCCTTAAGAAAATGTGTAGCTGGAATTTTTTTTCTTAAATATCCAGTTAATTTTAATCCTTTTTGGTAGAAAACTATGAAATGCTCTTAAAATTATGTAAGAAAATGTTCTTCACTAAAATTATACTGTTACTTTGAACTGTTTAGTTTACATGACATATATCTTCTGCACGTTGTGATGAGAAAAAGGAAACACAACTCTTAAAAAGAGTGATTATACTGAGTTTTAAGTTTTCTGTGGGGGGAGGGAGAAGTGTTACCTTTGCAAGAATCCAAGAATATAAAATGGGACTTGAAGGAAGAAGAGAGAATAAATACTTAGAGAGGGACAACAAATTGTAAATTTGGATTTCACACACCGATTATTTAGAAAGAATCGCAGAAATATTACAATGCCAGAGAGATTGCTTATTTATGTTTAAAAGCATTGAAAAGTTAAGTCAAGCATGAGGTTAACAGTCATTACTGTCCAATTAAAAACCTATCAGGCGAAAGGAATGACAAAAGGTAGTGATCATGCTAATCCACTATAAAATTGTTATAAGGCAATTGTGGGAGGACATTGTTGCCAATTTGTTTTTGTATTCAATTTATGCCTATTATTACTCTCTCCAAACAGTCTTCCTCAAATTGGCAGTAATTTATTCCCATGGGCAGAATATTTCTTAATTAATAAATTCTTAGTTAAGATTAATCACTGTACTCTACAAAGAAGCAAAGATCGTATGTGTACATTTAGATGCAAGACTCATACCAGGTTGCACCTCCAGGTTTACCTAAGCAATTAAATTACCTCTCTATCCAAAGGCTGACGAAGCCACACAACTCCAGTCTGACTTTCCACCGCAAAGTATCTGCTGGCTTCTTCGCCAACAACTCCATAGACAAGCGGGTCATGGTCTGAATCTTCACCCAGTAATGTAGTGATGGAAGCACCTGCAAAAAAAGAAATTCATCAAATCAACACTTGGTTACTTTAAATTTAAACGTTTTCCCTGCTCACGTGACACAAAACTCATTAGAATTGTTCAAAGTGGATTTTCCGTCTTCTGGTTTTCAGTTCAGTCCATCTCTCTTACATCTTTGCCTTTTTACCTGAGTGATTCTTGGTGTTAAACTGTTCTTCTCCGATGTACTGTTGTCTCACATTTACAATTGGTTTGGAGATAGCTTGATAGCAATTCTCAGTTTCTACTGACAATGTACGAGTGCTAAATTCTCAAAACTTTACATTCAGGTTGTGACGATGCCCCTTGCTATGCAAATGTAATGTTGTTGTTCATAAGCAGAAGGCAACTGCATTACATCAGACACGCATACTTCATAAGTGAGGCAACAATGCTTTTCTTCATTCTTCCCTCCCAAGGCATTGAATGATGATGGGGTACGGCTCCACAAGCTTAAATACCTCAGTACCTCACCTAAGTAGTCAGAAGGTGCTATGGGATGCTGCATAAATACAAGTTGTTGTTGTTTTGAACTGTGAGCCAAAGAATGAATGCCTGGCTATTTGACCCACAGTGAGGTTGGCAAGACTCACAGTAGAGTTAGAAGCAATTCTCAACCAACATCAATAAACACACAGCAACGTAACTAAACAGTGTTTAAGAATGAGAATCCTGCCCGACTTTCCCTCCCTAATTCTGAGCAGACATCAATTGTTGCACCACTACCTTGTTTGAGATCAGATAATTCTAATTACACATGTCTAAAGTTATGTTTGATGAGGAAATGGAGGGCTGTTGACACTCATGGCAAACCCTCTGATCTGTATTGCTGAGTCTTGCAGTGCGCAATGGGTCCAACTGAGACGCTAGAGAAAGTCCTGAATAATGTTAAAATTTGTCTCACTGATAAATAGGGTGGCTGAGAAATGGCGACGTTCAGAATCCAGTCAGTCAATTTCGAAATCATAAAGTCGAATGTAAAAAAAAGATTTGTTATCGACATTTACCCCTTGGTATTTGTTTTATTGTACAACTTACTTCAGGAAAATGTACGCTCAAAATCTGACTCATAGAGTCTCATTCATCTGGAACGTGAATTGAATCTACTCTAGTTTTTATTTAAAATCAACATTCAGGTGGTGGGTGAACTGACTTCAAATTTTATGGGATAATCTTAAATAGTCTTTCAAGATATGATTTTCTACTTTGACTGACCATTTTGCTTTCTTCCTTATTTAAGCACATTCTTGTGAAATCCTGTTAGTTATTGGTCAGTGAATTTTATTTTGACTTTTCATACCTTTTGCGATTGTTGTACCAGATATTGATTTATTGTTTGGCCCCTTTTCTTTTTAAATTTGCTATTTTTTTCTAATCCTTTTTGAGCCGTGAAAACAGGCAGATGAAGTGGTCCAGGTCTATGAAATTTGTACTCTGTAACAAATAGCTATAATAATTCTTGCATTTGATATTGCGCCTGATCACATCGTTGAGAGGTCTCAAAGTGCTTGACAGGATATATTGTAAAGTGAATTGACTGAATTTTGTTGGGGAAGAAAACTCTACTAACACAGGTGCATATCTTTTTTTTAAGAAAAACAAAATATCAAGGATGAAATTCATTTTAGCAAAAAGGTCTGCATTTCAAACATTTTATGTGAATTCATAACAGAATTCCTATAATTTACGTAATAGCTTATCCAGTGTTTTTGAGGGCATGATATATGCTTTTTAGAAATGATTTTCTCCTCCATTTCGTCTTAGCCTCTCTGACCATATATCATGCATGACAGACAGTGGGCACAAAGTAGATTGGTTTTCAGGCCTCAAGCAATGCTGTTCTGCAACCGGTCATGTAGAAGGAGCACAAAAGCAAGCTAGAAATGACACTACTTTTACTTATCTGTGAGGAATATTGTCTGAACCTGTTCAGTTTTGTACACATAGTTGCAACCAACAATGTACCAACACACTAATACATTCACTAAGCTGATGACAGTGAGACAAAGAGTAAGCAAAACAGCTAAATGAGTTAAGTGAGAAAATAAAGGATAAGTAGATTTTCAGTGGTAGATTTTCACATTTACCCACATCTAAATCTACTCAGTAAGGAGTCTTCCATGGTGAGATAGAATTGACAGCAGTGGTTGCAGTGGCAGAACATCTGGGAAATCTGATAAAACCGAGCTGTCAAAATCAACTTCTCTATGCAAAAGGCAAAGACAAATATAAAATGCATTTCATTACAATTGAGAAGCACTATTTAAAATAATCTAATCAAGAGCTCCACAAGGTTGGCACTCAGTCATTAATACATTAAGAATTAAATAGATCGGTATAGTACCCTATGCAGTAAAACATCTCTTTTTCTAAATGTAAGATTTCTGCACCTAAAAATCAAGTGTTGTGGTTTAAGTCAGAAGTGACTGGGGTTAAGTAATTGGCTATCAAACTGGATATATTGTATTAAATTGTTTATTATCCATCAGTTAACCATTTAAAACTAAAGTTACAAAAACTGATGCACTTCAAATTCTTATGGTTTATAAACTTTTGGATGGTCGATTATTTTCCTTTCACGGAGTGCTATTTATACAACAGTGATGGAACTGGTTTGAAGACGTTTCCATGCCTAACAAAGAAGAAACTTGTAAACTTATAAACAGGACTACACTTTGGCTTAATGACCATATGGATCTGTAAATAGAACTTTACAGTGCAAATGATGGCCATTGGTCCATTGAATGGAAATGTTAGATACAGTGCTAACAAAACTTGATTCTGTTTTTCCTACTTCCTCACTTGATAAAATGTTAACCAGAATTCTCTACGATACCCATTTTTAAAATACAAGAGTGTTTCGAGAGAGTTTCAAGAGCAAGTTAAAAGCTACACATAGTGGTAGCACAGTGGCAGCTACTGATAAAATTGATGTGTACCTAATCTTATGTGAGAGAGGGCCTCTTTCAGCAAAGAGGATAAACCGATGGACCAAAGGAGCTTCAAGTCATAGGCAATGAAACATCAGGTAAACACAACCCACAGGATGAGGTGCTGTCACATCACTTGGCACACATTGCAGGAAGTTGATGCATTTTCAAGTAAAAGAAAACAAAATGAAAAATTGACATGAAAAAACATCACAGTTTGGAATGCAAGGTGACATTTTGTTCCATATGAGTTAAGAACTGAGCTCCCTTAAATAATGGCAGCTCCTTGAAAGCAAAGCATGTGCACATTCCTATTTATTTTACATCAGTGTCTAGCTTACCTACAAGAGGCCTTTTTTCATTATTTAATTTTAAAAATATATGCGATCTTCAATTGAGGAGGTGCCAAGTAGATGCCTTTGATCTTGAGACGTGGCACATTGCCAGGAATGTCATCCTGCACTAATCTCTAAGGCAACCTCTACTGCCTGGTGGCAAGTTGTAGTGCAAATACAACACTGCTTTGAGTCAATTTCTTACATCTAATCTATTTTTCTTCAAAGTCCACATGCAAAAAAGTTAAGAGTGTTCATATTTCTCTCCCTCACCTCCCACAGAAGCAGGAATAGGTGCACCAACCCAGGATATTTTTCTCAAATAAACTGTGCCAGTGCAAGATATCTTGTTCAAATCAGCACATACAGATAAACCTTGTTCATAAGTCTATATAGAGGGAAAACTCAAATTGTACATCCATCCAACCATATCAAAAAACATGGTCATTTTGTTCCCTGTTATTTTTTCTTTGATGGGTGCATTACTCATGTTCTGTGCGGAGCTTTTTACTACTAGTGTTGACATTTCTAAAACTCAGGACACAGCTATAAAATAGTCCTTCAGACCCGCTGCCCAATTTCAACCCCCTACCCTCCCCAAAAATCTTGAAAAAATATTTTTTTTAAATAAACTCAGCGGCTGAAAATAAAATACACTTCCAGAACTTAAAACAGCATTTAATATTCCACTTCAGGAACATTTAAAAATATTTCTGCCTTCACAAGCAATTGTTTCCACAAACCTAGGTCATCATGTTAGCCACTTGCATTCCAAGCTTAAATTTCAACGTTTTATGAATATTTTTTCTAGAATGCTCCTTTAGAGCTCCTTTTCAGCGCCTTGGGACGTCCTCCCGACGTGAAAGGCGCTCTATAAATGGAATCTTGTTGTTGTTGTTGTGGAACATAAGAAATGCTAGACGAAAAAAGACCAAGGTCCTTTACCTTCCTGGTGGCCGCATGCACATATGTCCCAAACTACCTATGTACTATACCCCATAATGTTATTTCCTAAAAGAAAACTATCTAGTCTGTGTTTGAAAGAATCAATACTTGCTTCAACCATCTCCCTAGAGAGCCTGTTCTACAGGTTCACTATTCGTTCACTGAAATAGTGTTTGTGTAGATTAATTCTGAATTTAACCCCCTTCAATCGCAGGCCATGTCCTCTGGTTTTATTATTCTGGACGAGTTGAAACAGCCTACCATGATCTGTAATGTTTAGCCCCTTTAGAATCTTAAAGACAGCCATCATGTCACCTCTCAATCTCCTCTTGTCCAGCATGAACATGCCCAATTTACTTAGTCGCTCCTCATAGTCCAGTCCTTCCATTCCCTCAATCATTTTTATTGCCTTCCTCTGTATCTTCTTGATTTCTCCAATATCCTTTTGTATTCGGGTGACCAGAACTGTACACAGTACTCTAAGTATGGTCTCACCAACGATTTATAGAGTGACAGGATTACACCAATATTTTGGCTTACTATTGATCTTTTGATACATCTCAACATCTAGTTTGCTTTACTCGCTGCCACCGTGCGTTTTTGGGAGAGCTTGCATTTATTTTCGATCAGGACCCCCAGGTCCTTTTCATTTTCCATACATATTATTTTCCTTCCGTTCAAAATAATAGTCCCTTTCAGGATTTTTTATCCGGTGTGAAGTACTTTACATTTCTCCACATTGAATTTCATCTGCCACTGGTCTACACAATTCCCAAGTATGTTCAAATCCTCCTGAAACCCATCTTGTTCAGCTTCACAATCTACCACCTACATTGACTTGGTGTCATCTGAAAACTTAGCTACTGTGCCTGCGACTCCTAGTTCCAGATCATTTGTAAAAATATTAAACAAAAGAGGTCCCAAAACAGACCCTTGTGGATCTCCACTGGTAGCATTTTCCCAGTCTGATGACATTCCCTGCACCACCACCCTCTGGGTTTTCATGGTCAACCAATTGTGTATCCATTGTAATATAACTCCAATGATTCCTGCTTTCTTTACTTCTCTCAGCCTCTCAAGAGGAACTGTATCAACGCCTTATTGAAATCCAGATATACAACATCCACAGCCTTACTTTAAAGCTCCCTTGACACACCATCGAAGAAAAATAGTAAATTAGACTGGCAAAACCTTCCCTTCATGAACCCATATTAGCTATCATTTATGATTTTGCCTACAAGACACAGTCCCTACACTTTACAGTGAATCCTATGAAGAGCTTTGAGATTTTCTACTGATGTAAAGAGTGCTATATTGAATGCAAAAGCAAAGATTTCAAGGATCAACTTAAATGCATCAACTTCTGGATATGTGCCTGGTGATGGAACAACCATAAAACTATTGAGAGTTTGAGGCCATAATCTATATCAGTTTGGCTTTTGATATCATACACTATATGAATCAATAAGACAAATTCATTTTGCCTTATCAGGGCTTTCGCCCACAAAATACACAGTCAATCCACTTTACAATATATTCTGCGAAGTGCTTTAAAACGTCTCGATAATGTGAAAAGGCACTTTATCAAATGCAAGGATTATTATTATAACTATTAGTGAATGGATTTAAAATGTCAAAAAAAATTTCGGAAGATATAGACAAAACGTACAGAACATCTGGGTTCATGAATCTTATGTTGCAGATTAAGTGCCAACACTTTCTATTCTCAAAACATATTACCAGCATATCATTCACCTTTAATTTGGGAAAACTAACTGGATTCAAAGTTAAATATGTGATGCAGATTGTCTGATTCATTATTAATATCTATGAAGCAGTGTAGATGAGGCATACTTAGGGGAATGCCATCAATCATTCTCATCTTTCATCAAAGCTCATCACATGCAGATCGGTTCTAACGTGGACATAAGCAGATTAACCCATTGGTTTCAGTGTCATTATCAACAGCTTTTAATGTAGAAAAATCGCTTTTAAATTGAACACCTTGAATTTTGTATTTTAAAATTGTAGTTACTCTTCCCACTAAGCATTTTCCAGCTATAATTTAAAATTCACTCTGAATATTGTATCGTGGCCACAATGTCCCATTACAATCAGCACGAACTTCTTGGATACTCAAGCACGTTTCTGCTTCTTCCTTCGTTTGAAAAATACACTCTGAAACTAACCCTTCTCAGCGAGAAGAAATTGCTTGGCAATCTTTTGGTTTCTATCTGAAATCAAATTTAGACTGACCCTCTAACATGGTAGCTCATCCATCCACGTCCTGGAAGTTTCTTCTCTTACAATCTAACATCTGACTGAGGAATCCCTTTAGGTTTAAGATTTGATATACTGCAAACCACAATGTTCAATACACTATGAGATGTGCCACTACAGAGAAAAAAAAATGCATCTGTTAGTTTGAACTACACTAACTGAGAGAGGATGATATTAAGCAGTATAATTTGGGTAGAAAGGCTGAGATGGGGAGGGAGTATTTTTACTGGTAGACAAGAAAAATGAACTTTTAGCAGATGTTAGACATTTTAAGAGAGAGAAATACTTACAAAGGGAAGAAATGTTTAGTCTAAAGTTAAAAGAATCTCAAAAGAGTCCCAATGAGCTGGAAGCTAATCTGTTGACTTAAGTTTACTTTGCAGTCATTAGAGTTTTTAGTATAGAATGCAATACAATATAAATTTATGTAGCGCCTTTTATTTCAGGAGGAGTTCTGAAACACATTCACAGTGCTGAATGGCTCCTGACCATAAGAACTGCAATACTTGAGGCAACAATGATCTTTGTGCTTACTCTAATGGATACAAGGGAATGCGACAAATTGATAGCACAAGTATAAGCTGAATGCCACTCAATGATAGCACAATTGACAAATAACAAGAGAAACCTCAGATAAGAAACACCACTTCACAATACAGTCTGTGGTCTGTTGTATCCCCAAACCATATCAGACTGGCAAAACCTTCCCTTCATGAACCCATATTGGCTATCATTTATAATTCTGCCTACATGACACAGTCACTACACTTTACAGTGAATCCTATGAAACACTATTGTCTATTCATTTACAGTGAATCCTATGTCAGTTGTGTCACATTTCCCTTTTCTCCCAATGCTAAGTTCAAGACTGATGTAATTGGTTTCATTTCAGTGCTTTGGCTCAGTCGGCGATGTCCTAGTTGTAGTACCGTAGTGCAAAGTACAGAGTTCAATGAAAGGAAATCAAATACAAATGCACAATCTGTGTCTGTTACTTCCATTCTCCAAGACCTAATTCTGGCATTGATTTTTGAGGTTGGGGGATTCTGCATCAAGTTAGACAGGGGCCAGTTTGTTCATTTCATCATATTGAATGTCATTGAGATGACCTAGAATAACTGAAGGAGCATCTCTCAACCTGTCTCATTGTAAATGGCTCTATAGACTAATTTAGCAGTGGTTAGTAGCTATGGGGAACTGAGAATTATAGATTAGCTGCAAGATTGACAACCATGTCAGGGCAGTACGAATTGTGGACAGGACATTCCTAGCTCAGTGCCTCACTATTATTTTCAAATTGTGCAATTAACCTTAAGTATCAGTCTTTTAGGATAATGAAGAACTAACTAACTACGTATTATTTCTCATGAGAGATGTCTCATTGTGGTTTTTGGAAGGTGGTTCACGATTAAGAAATAAGGTAGTGTCTAGGCATTTAATAAGTTAGCTTGTACAGGAGGTATAAATCTGAAACAAATGTTAAACTACTCACTGAGCATAAAACAACAGCATACAGGTTGACATTCCACTTGTTTTTTTCCTACAAGCTGGTCAGGCAGAATTTAAAATGGGATTTCTCAAACCCAAAGCAACTTTTACAGAGTTTCATCTGGAAGTGGCAGTAACCACTGCACATAAATGGTGGAATCGACTACAAGGCTTTCAGAAAAGGTGATTCTACAAAATGAATTAGACAAAAAATAAGAATTTTATTTTCTTACAAACATAACAAGGATAAGCTTGGCGACAATTTTTTAAAAAATGATTGATAATGAAGCATAAATACTTAAATATGAAACAACGAGGAAAAAAAATAGGAGCGTTAAGTTGATTGATGAAACTCACAGATTTAAAGCCCAAGAAATCAAGGTGTAAGAAGCCTAATTTCTACATTTAGCAAAGAGTCGGGGACAAATTGCTGTCAGAAAACAAAATGAGTGGAAGTGACATATCAACTATCGAGCATGACAAGCACAGATTTAAATACTTGAAGACAAATGAACAAAAAAACAATTACATTTCTAATGTGCACTTATGGGTTAGGTAGCAATACGCACACGGCTATCATTCATGTCAATATTTGTAACAATTGGCGACTATGAGCATCAATGTGCAATTTTGAGCCCCCAAAATGTTCTAGTGGGTACACACAAGAAGCACAAAACATCAGTCTACAGGGCAAATGTATTGCATACATTATAAATACAGTAACGAGCAAGAAAACAAAAGGCAGCAATCCAAGTTTGGATAATCACGTGGTTAGATTTGTGTCAATGGGACAGATTTTGAACTCAAATTAAAAATATTTTTGCACCCCAATTTGCTTTCCAATTTTCTCCTGTCCGCTTCTTACAATATGTTATTAGTTTTTCCTTCTATTATGGTTCCATAAGTGTCCTTGTTCAAATGTTGATGGAACTCAGGTGAAAGCATGGACAGTAAGTGTTGAATTCTACAGCCACTTTTGAGCAAGATCCTATCCTCAGGAGAGGTTCACACATGCAGCTTCCAGCATAGCCTGTGAACAGCAATCAGAAGTGGGAATTTTGGCTGAATTCCCTCTCCCTTATCCAGCGGAGTTTACACCAATTGTAGCATCCAGCCTCCCCCTCGTCTGAAATCAGATAACTCATCACAGACTGGTTTTGAAACGTGTGATCTTCTGGTTTATATTTCCTCATGCTGCTCTGGGAGCTAAACGATCACTTTTAATTCCTCTTCATTCTCGGTCTTTGTTACGCGACTGACAGAGGTGTTGGACCTTAATACAAAACTGCTGCAAAGGACCTTCACGGTGAAAGACACCGAGTTTCACAACATCCCAATTGCTTGTATGAAAATAATGTAGGTTTCATAAATTACAGCAGTTGTCCTGGAGTGAGTGATGAGCTGCAACAAAATCTCACTTTTCGTGACAAAGCGCTCAAGTTTCACTCAAGTGGCCGAAGACAATCTCTGGATTGTGTTACAGCCTTGTAAACACACATACCATCACCCAGCTGTTCATATGCAAATATCAGACCACATTAGAAATTAGGATATGTAGGTGAGGAGGAAAGGAGAAGCAGGGTAAGATCATTTTTAATCATTCAATATATGCTAAAGGTCATCATTCCCCTGACATTGTAATGTCAATCAGATTTTTTACATCTGGCTTTCCCATAAATGCAGTGTAAATATAATATTCATCAGGAAGATCTAGAGAGGCGATCAAAATATATAAATGCTTGCAGTAGCCAGAGAGTTTGTTGCCAGCTGGCCTTTCTGGAACAGGGGAGAGTGATCGCCTCATTTCTGTCAGTAGATTCAAAAGGGAAGTAGATAATAATTTGGTGAAGAATTCAATTGAGGATTGGGAGAGAAAAATTACAGAGATTTTTAAAAAAAAATTATATTAAAAAAAATTTCAGGTCCAGCCAAATGAACTGCAATGACGTTTTTGTTTGGTCCTTTGCATTCCAATGTCCTTAATTGATGCATAGCAATCAGTATATCCTTCCCTACAGGAATAGCATCAGCAAATATTTTGACTACTGGCCAAATTTCAAAGAATTTTTTTGTTGCAGAGGTGCATAGCAGAAATGATCTTTATTTTCCCTTTTTTTGGTTCAGCTGAGTGTCTGATATGTGGAAACCCATCACCATGTTTAAGAATACCCAAATCCATGCTTTTAAACCACTTATTGAGATGGTTCAAACTTATGCAGTTTGTAACTAAACTTTAGTTTGATCACGATGAAGGACTGCCAACACCTAAACCCCTATAGTTTAGATTCACAGAAATACTTTTCAAAGCTACCGGGACAAAACTGGTCTTAGTACAAAATTAACCCCATAACACACATCCAACACTCTTCTTGTTCAGCATTCACCCTTCAATTCATCAACAAAGGGCCTTCACACGTTTAACATCCTTTCCCATGATGTTGAAACAACTGAGATCTGTTACAAGCAATAATAATTTCTTGGTTTCATTGGCTGCCATCTCATATTATTACAGAGAAAGTCCAGTGCATCAAAGTAAGAGTCAGTGCCAGAGAGTCGCTCTGAACCTCATGTCAGGTGGAGATAGTTTCACCAGTTCCACAACTTTCTGTGTTGTATACCATTCCTAGATGATATCCATTCATTACCTACTGTACATTTCCTCAGAAAGTATTCGCACACTGTAAGAGCACACTCTCCAAAGTACCATAAATCAGTATTTTGTTCTTTGACAACTTACTGAACCCAGAAACTCTCCACTAACTACTTACTTAGGACACCTCAAACAGTGACAAACAACAGCAATGCACAGAATATACTGTAAAGTGAAATGATTGTATATTTTGTGGGCAAAACGCAGCAGGCAATTGCGCACAGCAGAGTCCCACAAACCGTCGATGAGTGACCAAATCATTATTGGTTTTTTTTCTTGAGGGATTATTATCAGGTGTGTGGAGTAAGAAAACTTGCCCAAAATTTCACCCTGCCAGGAATCGAACCTCTAACCTCTGAGCTAGAGGACTCCAATAAGACTCCAATAAGCTCCATGGGATCAATGTACATACCATCAAAAGCTATAGGACTATACCTAATCATGGATACAGCCATTGCTGCTAAGCAACTAAACCACATAATTAAAACAGACATGGAACTGTTCGTGATTATAAAGTGTGCATTTTTAATTTGATATTTGCATTGCAAATTGATCTTGTTTCTTTGGAAATCTACTTAATGTATTATACTTCAGAGATTGTAATGCCTATGCTTAAGTCTCCCCCATTTCTGAGCCAAAATGCAAATACAGTATTACAATATTAGAGCCTTGTGTCCCCTCCCCTCACTGGTTTGATAATATTTTAACTTGCACATGAGTATTCTTGAAAAAATATAGGTTTATGAATATGAAATAAAAAGGCATTTTTTCAACACATTAACATGCTGAGTCTTAACAATGCATAGCATGGAGGAATTGTCACTTTAAATTAATTTGATAATATATTCTGTGAAGAGCTTTGAGACATCTCAACGACATGATAAGGCACTATATCAAATGCAAGGATTATTGTTGTTATTACTATTAGAATATCAGCCAAAATTGCTAAATATTTAAGCTAGTCTCCAAATATAAAAAATGTTAATCAGGAATCTTTTGATAAATTGAGTTAATATTTTCATCTGAAAATGTTTTTTCTACTACGTACAAAATATAAAACAATCCTTTTATTTGAGATGGCACCTGTAATGTTGAAATATCTTGGAAGCAATTCACAAGTAATTGCTGTGAGGTCTAGCAGCTACTTTCACCTTTTCCTCGCCATTGATTCCACCCATACCTCAATTCTCAGTTAGGCAGATAACCTTCTCTGAACCCTTTGCAGCATAACTGCACACAACCTCCAATACCTGTATGAAAGCATCTGAGCAATGAGAAGATTTGGGGGAAGAGGCAAAAAGCAGGTATGATGCAACCCTGAACACCATGTCTCTATTACGACATAACTGTAGGGATAATTGTTGAGCTAAACTTATTTCAAATCACCATATGATCCCACTAAATATACCATTATTTTGGTATCCTCAAGAAATTATATATTAGAGAAGTTCACAATACTTCTCTAATTTTTCATTTCTTTTCAATAAACAATACCTTTTTCTATAAACTGCTAAATGTAAATCGCATAGCTTCTGAAGAATCAGTTGGTTAAACTCACTGCTAACGTTGTAAATGACCTGGCCTGGACTATTCCAGATTTAAAGCCTAATCTTTGCTAAATTACCTCAGCTCAGCCAAGGTAGCAGTAAGGGGTGTTAAAATTAGCCTTGTCTCTACTGGATTGGAGAAATATTTAGCCAAAGTTCTGCTTCAATTAATAATAATCATAATCCCTGCATTTGATATAGTGCCTTATCACGTCTTTGAGATGTCTTGAAGTGCTTCACAGAATATACTGTAAAGTGAATTGACTGTATATTTTGTATATCCATTGCTAAAAGCTACACCCTGAAATGTGTAGGAAAGATGATCCATCTCCCCATCCCATGATCAAATACATGGTCTCTGTGGTGAGGTGAAGAAGGATCAGACACCCATGGACCCACAACCATGAATCACAAATGGGATATAGAGTGAAGATGGGTGTGAGACAATATGCAGGATTCAATAACAATTTCATTTCACCTTCAGTAAGCATTGCAACAGTGAATATTTTTCAAATGGAGAATGCTCCTTTTTTTATATATAAAAATGCAATTCAAACTACTGTCAGCCTTTACTCTGCCGAGCAGCCTTTTGAAGTGTCACGCTACAATCTAATCTCTTGGCTCATTGAAATCCTACCCAGTGCATCATCATGCTACACATCCACCTCCAGCTCCTCCCACTGCTGCTGAATCAGATCCTCCTTCAGTGTTAGTAAAATCCTCTGGGTGCCATAGAAGCACCTGCCATCTGTCCATGAGACCGCCTGCTCACAGAGAAGCAGAAACATTGGTCCTGCTTCAGCTGTGATCTGTCTCAATGCTTCCTCCACAAGCATAGGTGTCAATCTTAAAATCTGAGCCCATATGTTGGCATCAAAACTCATACTGTCACAATAAAATTTCCAGTTTGATTCACTGTTGTGTTTCTTCTGTCTTACAAGTGTCTTAACTCTGACCATCCAACACACAAGCCAAGAACAACAGAGATTTATGTGTCTCAGAGGAGAGAATCCACTTAAAAAAAACTGCAGGAACTATTAAATCAACCCTTAGATTTAAAATAATCTATAATAGATGGTCTCTACTTGAACAGCAGAATCAAAACTAGACATACGGGAACAAATCTTCAAAACGTAATTTAGGAACTGCTGCCTTGCAGGCGACATTTGAAACAAATCACAGAGCTTTTCTGGTCTGCCATTTTGAGCATAGCAGTGCAGACCAGCACTGAGTACAAATCTAGTTGTGGTGCTGAGACAGGAAAATGCATTGCACCCATCACCCCATCTCCAGTTTAAACTGGAGACCAGGAATCAGGAGCTTTTCTTCATTGTTCATAAATTCCTAACAAACAAAAGTAAATATATAAAAACAAAAACAAAAGTCTCTGGGAACGCTCAGCAGGACAGGCAGCATCGATGGAGAAAGAAAAGGGAGTCAATGTTTCGGGTCCACAACCTTTCATTCTGACGAAAGGTCGTGGACTCGAAACGTCGACTCACTTTCCTTTTGCCATCGATGCTGCCTGATCTGCTGAGTGTTCCCAGCGACTTATGTTTTTATTTCAGATTTCCAGCATCTGCAGTATTTTGTGTTTTGTTTAAAAGTAAATATATTACAGATCTGCATTTGGAGTCATTAAAGCAGCACAAATGGAATTTTATTTTTTAAACGTGTTTAGGAATCACCTGGCTCAGTTGGTAGGACTCATCTGTAAGCAGGTCATGGAGTCTCTGTTTTCCTCTTGCAATACGCCCATGACTTAAATGAGCAGTATTCATTCTTTTAAGTTTGCAGCACCCCAAAAATAAGCACTATCTCACATGTAATCACTGCAAATTCATCATCAACATTAAGAGTGAATCAAATTCCAACTCCATTTGCTGCTGACTCACCGGTCACTGATTTTGGTGAACATTAGCTTTACAAGTATTGAAGAAGAGAAAGCTAGAAACTTCAGATTCCTCAAGTAGAATCAGAACAGTTCATGATCATTAGAATTGTCTATATCCTCCAGTTCTACAACATCAAATAAGAGGGAGAATCGTGACACATTGAGCAACATTCTCAAATCCTGTCCAATATGGATTGTTGTTGATCTCCAATAAGCAAGTGAACTATTGCACAATAGGCATTTCAGCAGGGCCATTTCCCTTTTGTAGTAAGGAAAGATTTGAAAGTTTTGTATTCAGCACAAAAGTTTTTTTAAAAAAGAAATCTGTGCATTCCTGTGGAGTAACCATACTGTATTCAGACCCAGCCTCAAGGATCCGATTAAATCCAGCACTGTGTTCAGAATCTAAATAAACATCTGTGGATACATTTACAAGGAGCAAAAAAATCAAAGGGGAGTTAAAAGGGAAAAACTTGAATTCTTCATAAAACTGTTCTGAGCAGCAATGGTCCGTTTAAATGTGGAGTTTCAATGGATAACATTTTGCAAAGACTACAGAACAATTGTGTACTTTCATGTAAGCATCATGTACCATCAAGAAATCCGAGCAGAGAGCAGTGACTGAAGATATTTCCAGGCAGTGGTGCATCAACAACTGCAGTGCTATGAGCAAGATCGAGTTGGAATCCCTCTGGTGAAACCAGATAAGCAAGAAAGTTTAGCTTTCTCTGGTAAAACTGACATTTGCTAAAATGTACCACTTAAGTTTCCCTTGTTTTTCAGTTAATATTTTTTATTTAGACACATCATGCACGTAGCAATGTACGACTGGGTACCGCTGTAGTTTTACTACTTTCTGAAAGGCTGTTCAAATTGGCTCGGGTGCTAAGCAGGATCAAAGGAATGCTTTATGAGCAATGAAAAGAATTGAGGAAGGTAATGATGCATATGATGGTAAGTTTAGTGCACTTGTGATACCATATTTTTACTAGAAAATCCATTGTAAACACACATCGTCACGAAACCTGCCAACAAAATGCCTGCAACTCTATTCTCTTCATCAACTACAACTAGTTTAAGCAGTGAAAACAATCTATGTCGAGTGATTTGTAGAGCCTCTTAACTTAGAACCTGTATCGTGAAAGCGGTGGATGAATGTCTTGTGCAACTGGGGTCAACAGATAAATGAATGCCACCAAATGTTGGGGGAATCATTCAGAAGCACCAGCTCCAATCATTACTTACTCTGTGAGTAAATATATGCTAGAATTGCCTCATACTTTTTGAGACAGTGAGCAGCTAGTCAAATAACACCCCTGGAACCTGTTTTTCTCTCTAGGCAGAATCCTATTTTACTTCCATTATATGCAGTAATGTACATTTATCTATTTTGAACTTAAGAGTAGATTTATGGAAAGAGTAAATTGCTAAAAAGATGGAACCAACTTGCCTCCAGAAATCTGTAATTGAACAGCAATGAAAATGCTACCTGTAGAAAATGATCCCAGAGTTCACAATGTAGAAGTCTACTCTGTTGTTATACCTCAGAGTTTGAGAACTACTACTTGTGACATGTAGACTTGATGGGAATATCCAATAAATTTAACTCCAGACACAATTGGAAAAACTCTTAAGATGACACAAGTCTACACCTAGAGGCAATAGCAGAGCTATAACCTTCCAGTAAATCTGCACAGTTACCCTTTTGCAACACTGCAATAGTGACATTGCAAAGCAGTTTTTCCTTCACTGAATATACATTTAAAATGCTGCATTTAGCTGGAAGACTACTGGAAATGGCATTTACTTTTTTTCGGTGGAATACAAAGCCAAATTGCGAACAAGAAAAGGACAGTGCACACAGAGTGGTTTGTAAGTTACAGTTCATTACTTTTTTCTTCTGACTAGGAAGCCTTCACCTATCTCCAGGAAAGATTTTGACTGGCTGACATTGCCAAAACGACACAATTAGTTGAGCTCATACCAATTAGAAAACAAGGTAGCCAGTACATCCAGCCTAAACCATTGAGCTCACTGTGCTGGCTACTGCACAATCCAGAGGTTTGATGATAACCCACCTTGGGAGGAGGTGGTAATCACCTTTAACAAAAGTACTGCCTAATTTGGTATACAGTAATAATAAATTAAATTGGGGAAAAGAAAGATAATCTTATCTAACTTATTCAATTATAATCATGCAATTACGATGGGCCGAATGGCCTCCTTCTTTGCTGTATAATTCTATGATTCTACGAATTCATTGAAACTGAACCAGAGGTTGTGATATTTCCCAATTTCCCTCCTAATTGATATTTTTTGCAGAACATTTTAAAAATGAAAGTGCCCCATCTTCAAAATGAATCTTATAACATCAATATGATTTTTTAAGCTCCCTTGACAACGTTGTGCAACCATTAATTGTTTCTGCAGTCAAAACTATCTCAGAGGTAATTTTTATAAAAACAAAGGTAAAAACAACTTTTTCACTAATGATTTTATTTGTTGCACTTCTGGCTTCTCAATGACACAAAGTAGTTCCTCATGGCTGCTACATTGTAGTTAATAAATTCACCAATGTGCTTTGTCAGAACAATTTGTCAGAACAGTTCAATGGAAATAGCAGTTGGAGCAAAATTTGACTTGTGCAGTTACAGTACTCAAGTGAGACTCATTTGGTAATTATGAGATCCTTTGCCCTTCTGCATTCAGTCAGTGCATTTTTAGAGCAATTTTCCACTCAACAAGGAATCTGTCCATCAATTACCAATTATAAATGTTACACTTATCCAGATTTTAAATATTTTTTGGTTCACTGGACACTCCAGAAACAACCTGCAGTTATATTGCGCCATTCACAAAGGCGTAACATCTTACAATGTTTCACAATGGATTGGAAAGCAAGAAAGTAGAGGGGAAAGGAAGATGACGACAAGTGTGGCCAAATATATAGTGTTTTTTGGCCAGGATTTGAAGATATTTGAGAGCAACATTGGACAGATGGACTTAATTAGTAGGTATTATTGTTGCTGTTCGATTACATACATCTGTTAAAGGAAAAAAACATAGCAAAGGATTCAATTAATACTGGCTTTATTCTACTACTAACTGTAAAAACAATACAGTTGTATCAATATTTGATACTCGCCTCATCAAATGAGAACATTGCACAGCACTTCATATAATAAGTTACTTTGCACCATAATATCCATTATATAGGCAATCACCCTCACTTGAAGTTCCAACTCACTCAGCATTTGTGATCCACAACATTTTGTTTTTAAAAAAACAAAGAATCTTTTGTGTCACTCAGTGACATAGTGATATTCTGATACGATAACAACCCAGATGTTACCTTTGCTTAGCCAAGTAAGTATGACATGGCTATGTAGTAAGAAAACTGTCGAAAGTGAATTAGACAACTCAAGTGGATGTAACTGCTATTCCCTTGTTTTCTGTAAACATGCAGATATACTGTTGCATAGAGAATATACAATACACATTTACAGTTATCTTCTTTTACTTCAGGAAGACATCTCAAGGCACTGCACAGTCCAGGTTTCATTTTTTTTAAAAAAGGACTATAATGTAAATATTTGAGTGAAATCAGATGTAAATGTCTAAGCAATGCTCATAGTTCATTCTTCCAACCATAGGGATCTCGTTATTCATCTCTGCACTGCCACTCAAGTCTACACAGCTCCATTATGTCTCAGCAACTCGAACTGTACACAGCACTCCAGGTGTAACCTGACCAGAGGATTGTTCAGCTTCTATATTTTCTAGATTTTCTCTTTGATCGAGCCTTCAGCTCCCCTCTCGACTCTCTTCCCCCTCCTCGCTCCCTCCCTTCCCTCCCCTCACCCTGACCATTTCCGCCTGCTCGGGTCATGACCCAACTGTGCAGCGCCTTGGGATGTCCTCCTGACGTGAAAGGCGCTTTATAAATGGAATCTTGTTGTTGTTGTTGTTGTTGTTGTTGTATATAACTTCTGGGGACAACTGATTTGGTAATAAAGCCCAAAATTCTGTTTGCCAAGTTTATTTCTGCCTCACACTGTTTTGACACAGTGAGCAATGAGTCAACTAATACGCTTGTATCTCTGTCAAAATGAAAGTATGGGAAATGCATTTAAAAAATTAACTAAAGCTGAATGGATGAGATTGTTAAGTACTTCAGCAGAATACATCAAACAATTTTCCTGCATCCCACCTTTTCTAAGTTAGAAGTTTTGCTGAATATAATGCATCGTTTACAATTAAAAATGTATGGCCAGATTTATATTGAGTCAATGCCATTACCAACCTTGATGATGTTTGCTTACATAATGATATTACTACAGCAATAAGCATTCCCCAACAATGCCCCTTTGCCAATCAATGGAATTTTACCCCTACTTGCTATGAACTAATGAAAATGATGATCTGGTGGGACTGAAATTGCTTCTGAGTTAACAGAGAATCCCGTAACTCAGAAATAATTTGAGTTCCATTTCAAACTACATACAGTATAAATTCCACTCCTAATTATGCACAGTTTCACTCAAACATGGATATGCGATATGTATAATATGTATCTTTGCATTCAGTATAGTTCTTTCCAAGTAGGGAGAACATCCCGAAGCACTTCACAGAATTTACTGTAAAGAACAGCAACTATGTTTGTGGTCAAACACAGCAGCCAGACACACATACCCAATGTAGAACTTACCAGTCATTCTGAATAGAATTAATTTTGATGCAAGAATTCTGAGGCTGCACATTTTACTGACAACTCTAAAATAACAAGAGCTTTGCTCTCATAGTTTATGAAATCATCAGAAACACTTGATCAAATTCTTGCCTCAACATCACTCATTGGTGGCACAGAAAAAGGACACAAGACATCCATCACTACAGCACTCATATATTTCATTTTGTTTGAGGAAACCTGTTCACATTCACACTATTAGAAAAGGCAAGTTTTTCTATATTCAATGCTCATCTGTCAGGTTTTCAATAATAGCTACATTTTTGAAAGTGTGTGTTTTTAACTGAGTACTGTCATTCATATCAGTAACATTATCTGCCAGATTTCATTTGGATGATGGAGCATCAGTTACACACATAACAGAAGTTCACTGCATTTATAAACTAATTCAGTTTTCCGTGCCATTGAAACTGCTTGTCTATAACCTACCATTGTCATAATGTGGTTGCTGTGGATCTCAATCGTTCCTTTGGCTTCCAGTGTCAGACCTTTGCCATATGAGGATCAAAGGTCTACCAGAAGCACTTTACAGTAATGGCATACGTTTTAGTTTCACTCGGATTTCAATATTCTCTCAATAGAGTTTAGAGCATGAAACAATTCAAACCATTTATGTTTACCAAAAGAAAAACACAGAACAGCAGTCCCTATCTATTTTAAACCAATTACATTTACTTTGAATTGGTAATTCTCAGTCCCATTGCATTGCAGAGTTTGCACAACTCAATGTGATTTAGGAGTTCAATGTGATTCATGAGGATAGGTAGAAAAAGCACTTTGTGTAAGCTGTTCTATGACAACCAACACAAAAGTAATATTTTTTTACCTATATTGCGTTTCTTTTTAAAAAAGCAAATTTTCAAAAGCCCTGATCCTGTTTGTGTACTCCCCCTTCAGTGTCCACCTCACAGTCCCAGTTTGGAAAGAGCTTGATAGACTTGAGACTTCGCTTTTTTAAAAAATTGCTTCTATCCTATGTTATTCACCTATGCTTCCAGCTGACACATAGGTCTGCGAAAACTCTATTTTAATTCATCTTAATTTCCTTACAGCAGAGATCTTCAGGGAATCAAGTTACTTGCGGCTCTCAGAAAGTCAAACTTTTTAAATTCATTACTGCAACTCTGGCTAACTTACCATTTAAGGAGTTTCTCTTCAGAGTCCTGCGTAATTACATTCAACAGCAGCTGCTGAGCTCCTTGGGTAGGTGGGGAAGAATACATTAAAAACTTAGCGGCTGACGATCTCATCCGACCTCTGCGATTCACAATATTGCACAATATTGCGGATACAAATCCAATGAAGCATAACAAAACAACTATAGAAGATAACTTTGGGGAAATCAGAATTTTTAAATGTGAAAAGATTTCTCTCGATAAACAGTTTTGCAAAGACACATGCATAGATCTGAGGGAAAATAACATAGTTCTCAACTTGATGCAGCTGAGAAGCACATCTTTAGCAAAACAGGATTCCAGTCACGCAAGATGCAGAATGATCGTTTCAAGTTATATTTTTTTAAAAAGAGATTCACTAACATCATGGTCAGAATTATCATTATTCTCTGATGTTTTCTCAGTGGCAACAATGAAAGATACAGCGTCCACAGCATGTAGAGTCCATTTAGAAAACATTAGAACATTCAAATGATAATGTATCAGCAAAAGACAATGCAGGATTATTGCTGAGAAAGCAGCATTTCCCATTAAACTTCAGTTCAATTCAGCTAGAGAATGTTAAGACTTCAGTTTTCCCCATTCATTTCTGCTGAATTTATGGACCATGTCCTCACTACATCATTCAATCCAGCACGCTGCAGGAAGATTCAGATCCGTGATACAATCTCCTGATTAAAAAGGAAACAAACTGATACCAGAAAGAGCAGAAAGCTAAAACTTTAGTGTCAGAAAATTAACCTTCAGTATTAGCTGCTCACACATTGAACAACTCTGAGGAAAGTACAGTATATCTTAAGTCATAAAATGTGCTGGTAAGACCAAGCAATGTGACCAAGTGACTGTTATGAATGATGATCTCTATTTACAAAAATCTCCATTAAGTAAACAGATTAATGAACAACATACAACTTCCTGCTCAACAACCTTCAGGAATCAAAGGCAATTTCTGCATAACTTTCCCATTGAAAAATAAATATGTGGGGTTGTCTACTACAGAGCAAATTGTACACAGTCTGAAAGAGATGGATTTGATGACCTGAATAATCTTTGATTTCCTGCTTTAAATTAAATGTTTTTTTCGTCTTCCACTGGAAATTATTCACTTCTTCGTTTTTTTCATGAGCAGAACGTACAGAAGGATCTGGGACAATATCTTAATTCCAGGTTTGAAAAACAATAATTACAATTGGAATGAGACAAGATGGCCAGCTTCTCCTCTTTTTGTCTACCCTACCCTTCCAAAAGCAATTCAAAATAGAACAGAGTCAAATGAATTAAAGTTAGGCAGCCCTGGGAATGGATGAGGTTCATTGTAAATGGCAGATATTCTTGAAAGCAAATAGTCTTTGAAGCCAATCCTGCCTAATGTAATTGCATTGAAATATTTTCCCCTGGGAAATTTATACGATCAGATCGCAAAATGGAAGTAATTTTGCTCAAAGCCAACCTACCTATGTAGTACAATAATTAAACACCGAAAGAAACAATTCCACACAGCAGATATCGACAACAAAACAGAAACTACTGTATATTAAGTGTGTATTTTTCTCATTAAAGCCAACATCTGAAATGGATTTCTGTGCCATGTCAGTATTCAATCTCTATACAGCCTATCCACCTCTTTACCTATAAAGTGATTTAGCCAGACAGATTCACAGTACTGTACCCCGAGCAGTGTTGACGATGAATCAGTCAGCCTGGCTCACTGGCAGGACTCAGAAGACCAGACCAGTCACTGGATGCTGGAATTCTCCTTGCAGGCCAATCCCTAGCTAGTTGGATAAGATGTGGGAAATACTCTGCAATGGTAAGCTGCATGATTTTAACTAATTAAACGCAATAGTCCACAATGCATACTGCAGGTTCTTCATACTTTAGCTCTTGCCACCATGTGTCTTAACTGTATATTAGGTAAGCAGGGTGTATGCCTCTGTAGGGAAAAGGATATAAAGGATTAGAGATCATGCCTGGATTTAAATTATTGTTTATACTCAATTCTTTTCAATTAGATTCATTAGCTCCTAGCTGGCTTGCTAAAAATACACCAACTGTGGCAGAGTGTTCCATCTTGGTTGTAGAGAAGCCATCAACTTTTTCAAACATAAAGCAAAGGGCATGAATCCTATCTCTCAGAGGAATTGCATCACCTTGCTCTCCAAGTTGAAAAGCAGTACATGAGGTGGACACAAAATGAATTAACCTCCCCTTTCTCAAACAGTCGAATCTGCCAAGTTTCAATCCTACACCAGTTCACAAAGGTGGTTCACCTTCCATTATGTGTTTCAATTGTAAGTTATTTCGGTCAACATTCCTATAAAATGCATCACTTCTATTAAGTCCCTTGTCGGGTCTCAGCAGAGAATCATAGTTACCTGAACTTGTTTGCGCTGTTCAGAGATTCTTCCCTCAGCAATTTGCTTGGTGATGAATGTGGCTATCTGAATCAAGTGATGCTGCTATCAGTATTATGAATGATGTACCAGTTTCAAGACATTAATAAAGAGACCAGTATACGTTCATGCATAGCTAATATGCTGCACAATGATTCTACTTTGCAGACTATTCAAACTGAGAAATCTAATGATCCACTGATCATTTTAGCTCAAATAGTTAAAATGTCAAATGCAAAATAACATTCATCAAGTCAGTAAAGAAGCTAAAACGTGTTAATTAATGATGCTGAATAGTTATATCTGTCACCTGAGTGTTAACCTCTCACATAAATTTTAAATATAATCATACTTATTTGATGAGATCTGTGATTCCAAAGCCCATTACTGCAAACTTGCTTAGGAGCTTGTACTAATTAACATACCAAAAAAATCAGTTCAAGAAGGATGCAGTTTAAAGCAACCAAAATTTGAGTCCAAATTTAAACAAGAATGAGAGGGTTTTATCAGGCCTGAATGGATATAAATCCTTAAAAATTAATCAATGAAATATGACATTGTGATTCTCCTGTGACACATTATGTTTATTTTTATAGCAGAGCAACAGCCTTTTGCTGTGTTGGTTGATTTAATCAACATAAGATTGTTTCTTGATTTACTCTAACATACTGCACCTGAAGGGTTTATGATGAGTTGCAGAGTTCAGTCACAGATCACCAGTTAGAATCTCTAAGCAAGAGTGTCGAGGTCTGCAGTGCCAGTAAAATCAGACAATTAACATCGGAAATGAAACAATGTAGCTGGAGTTTTCCAAATTTGCAAGGTTTCAAAGGACTATTCTTAATAAATGAGTGAAAGAGTTCCATCTAGTCACACCTGATGATGGTTCTCACATCATTCGTTGATCAAAGAAAAAAATCGTTGGGAAACATTAAGATCTGAAATGCTTTCCAAGCAGATGAAATCCGCAGACATTAGTTAAGGAGACAAAAGAATATCAAAAAGATGTGGTTAAGTAGTTAAACCACCATATTCAAAAGGCTTAATCAAGTATTGTCTTGCAGACTAACATACAATGAACTACATGTTGCCCTGGATCTGGGAAGATGGCAAAATGATGCCTTTTATGAAGCTATACAAAGCAGGCTGACAGTAATGGAAGCAATGGGAGTGCTCAAACTGCTGGAGTGTGCATGTGACACGAAACTGACTAGGCTCTCACTAAAGTATGATCTGAAGCAAGGCGAACACGATTGTAGTTCTGCATTTCAAATATATCGCTATTTGCTATTCCAAAGAGAATGCCATTCAGTCGTACACTTTAACTAACCAATAACAAAACTCAGAAAAACACTTTTAAAAAAAGGGAAAACCGTGATTTCCCAAATTCTCCAGAGGGAACCATATGGGGACCTGGAATTACCGACAAGGAAGGCAAGAACTAATGGGTGACTTTTCCAGTTGACATTAAATCACCTTACTTAAATGTTTTTTTCTTTACAATACTCCTGTTGACAGCACCTCCACAGCCTCATCATTTTGCTTCTAGAATTTAAACACACAAACTAATTAACCGTATTTGCTTCATGACGCCCACCTCATCAATACTGAGCTTTTCCAAAATACCTACCCCTTCTTCACAACGGAAAATCGGGTGATTGATCCTTGTATGTGCAAGTTATTTCCAAGTAAACGTGCAGCAGTTCCACAACAGTGCACAATTACCAAAAAGAAACTGCTTATTAACTCCCATGCAACTAGTTTATCAAGCGTAAAATAATCTAGATCAAAGTTCATTCAGAAGTGACACTCCAGAAGAGACATTAACAGTACATTCATCTCACTTTTGCCAAGGGTTGGTGGGGGGGGGGGGGGGGGGGGGGGGGTGGGCGGGGAGGAATTAAATACTCCACCAACATAATTCAATTACAATATTACACCATCTTTAAACAACCATGGACAATAACAGTCCCTGCATAAACACATCATTAAGCAATAATTCTCAGTAAGCCATAAATACTTTACCAAGCCAAGGTTTCCAGACACATTTCTTTTCAGAAACAGAGATCCTTTTATAATCAAACTGGTTAGATCTGACAAAGTTTGTTCTAAGGAGTACCAAATGCCTGCAATGCACCATATGATGTAAAGTTACAATTTTCCCATCATCACACTGAGATCGATTGTGGTCATCTCAGTGAAATTTAGTGTGGAAATCAGTCACCGTGACATTTCATGCCATGGTTACATAGCAGAACCACTTCAATAATAAACAGCCCTGCAATATAGTTTGTTGCCAGCCTTTGCGGAATTCACCAGTTTACCCTGCAAGGTGAATTTCAAAGTGCCAGCGACACTGTATCCAAGTCACAAATCACAGCTTTCAGTTCTGGTTACTGGACCTTCTGGACTCTCTGCTGACTTGAAATGACACCCAGAGACAGATATATGGCACTTAGTGTTGCCAGCAGCATTCACAATCCTACACCGTGTTGCTTCCCACACAGTGAGGAAGACCACCTCAGGGTGGATGTCACTGTCTCTGAGTTCAACAATCCGCTCAATTTGTCAGGAAGTGTTTCCAGGAAAAATGTGTAATCTAAACAACAACAAATTGCATTTATACAATGCAATTTGTTGTTGTTTAGATTATATACATTTTTAAATGAATGAAAATAGATCTCAAAACACTTGACAAATAGTACAGATTCAGAGCAAGCAAATAAGAGATTTGTTGATCATAGACAGTCAAAAAGACACAGTACATGTTTAGGAGCTTTTAGAAAGATGAGAGTTTGCAAGGGCAAAGTGGTATTGGATGCATTCAAGTGGAAGAGTGGAGAGGAAGACTTTTCCTCAATTACAAATGAGGCACTATTCTTGCAAAATTCTTGATCCCACTAGAGTAGTGAGCTGAGGTGGTGATTGGTTATCTGCACCATCATCCTCTGGTTCAAATAAGCAACAGACAGAAGTGGAAAAGAGATGTTAGAAAAATCCACATAGACAAATCATTGCTAATTTTCAACTGTAATTTTGTCTCGCACACCAGTCTGATAAGTACCTTGTTAACTTCCATGCAAGCACAACAAGCCTTCATGACTTGCCTCATCTTTCTGTACAAGAGTGACAACTGATCTATAATAAGTCTTCAAAAAGCTTTTGATTGGCTTCTTTGCTCTTTAATTGACAGAGCTATCTTTGGCACAGTGTCACCCAGAAGCACTTATTTACGGATCTGAGCTGCATTCATTATAGCTACAAATTCCTACCTGGATGTGTTCATCTACCAATATTTTCTCCCTCCCGCCCCCCAAAAGTAGACACAGAAGAAACTGCATCAAATCAAACAATGATAAAAAAAACCTTAGGTAATATGGGGAAGACACTGAAAAGTCTAAGATTTATTTTAACCTGATAGCTATTAGAAAAAGCTTGTTACATTGATAAAAGGAACTATTGTAAATTTTCGAAACAATCCGTTCCTTTTTCATTAATCTCACTCTTAACATAGTTACAATAAACTTCTCACCTATAATGATTGACAGACCTTTCATGTAAGTAGAGCTGTTAAGTTACGATCCTTTAACATGTAATTATAATCATTATGATGCATCAATAGTCACAAAAATGCTAATTCAATTAGCTATCTAGGCACTGAAGGAACTTTCAATTTTCTAAATAAAAATGTACATGATAGATTTTAACGATTATTAATAAAGCAGAGTTAAAGCAAACCATAAGGCAACATTCGTGATGTCAGAGGATTTCTGAATGAAATGACAGATTTTATCTGGGGTATTAGCTAGGAAAACAGGAAAAACTTCCTACACCAGTATTAAAATACTGTAATAATAATAATTCCTGCATTTGATATAGCACTTTACCACATCTTTGAGACGTCTCAGCACTTCACAGAATATACTGTAAAGTGAATTGACTGTATATTTTATGGGCAAAAATACTGGTGACTTAAGTAACTCAAATCCCTTCATGTTCGCCAATCTTTCCTTTTCTAAACTTGGTTTCCACCTTACCAAAGAATATCTCCTAGGCAAAATGCTTTCCCAAGACTGCCTTGTATTTTAATAGTAAGTATAACACAGAAAAGTGCAATTAAACAAATTATGTTACAGCAGAAGGTGCCTATTCTAATATTCAGCTCTTCAGCTAAATTTTACATCAAGTCATTCCAAACCTTCTCCTTTAACACATCCAACTGAATGATACTCTGTTTGACAAATTCTATCCTTTCAAGCAGTACCAGAGAATTGTGCTTCTAAGCACATCGCAAAACACGTTCTCTCATTCTCCTGAAAGGGAATCCGAACTGAAGATGATTTTTTGTTTGCTTAAATGGTGCATGACATCTTTAAAACAGTTTTCTAATACACTATAATCAAACTAGCTAAAATATTTCTTCTGAGGCAGGATTATTATACTTATATCCTTTATGATCTAGAGAAGTAAGCTTCCATCTCCACCACATCACCTTCCCCCAAGAAAGTAATATACAAACTGGAAACTTTATTACCATTTGTACAAATGCAGCCTTAAAATGGTTAAATTGATTTACTTCTAATTCATACAAAACTCCCTAATACTGGATACTTGACTTGGGATGTGAACTCACATTATCTAAGGTGATAGTCCAATGCAGTGCTCGGGGTGTTTTGCCTTGTTCGAGGTGCTGTCCTTCAGATCAGATGTTAAACTAATGTCATATCTGCCCAGAGGGATGTTAAAGATCCCGTGGCACTATTCGAAAAAAGGAGAGTGTTTGTTTCTCCAGGTGTTCTGGCCAGCAATACCCCAAATAAAAATTGGTCATTTGTTTTATGGCTTTCCCATAATGCCTACAAATATAGTCACTTCATTTCACAAAAAATCCTGTGAAGCGCTTTGAATTGTCCTTCTGACGTGATAAGGCACTATACCAAATGCAAGGATTATTGTTAATTATTATTACTATTATTAAATCACAAGCAATAGTCAGTTGGACTTTTCATGAACAGACATTAATCAGTGAGAACCAGTCTGAATGGCAGCTTTTTGTTAAAAAAAGAACTTGGGTTTTAAGTTGAGAGGTGAAGAAAAATATATACAGCGTGAACGTTTTTCAGACTCCTAGTACCCGATTACCATTACGGGAAAGCCTTTTAATATATGGTCACAGACAGCAGTGTTCAGAAATTAAACCATACAATCTCTAGAAAGATTTGAATCATGAAAGAGGAACAACCATGTTTGAATTAAAAGGCTTTAAACTCTTTCCTTCTAACTAGAATGCAGTAAAACTGTCCAATTGATTCTCGAGCAAGGAAGAAAAACAACTAGATGTAGGATGCTTGACTTCTGAAGATAACAAATTATTTACAAATACTGTATCTGAGGCTCTTAATACTTGAACGCCACAACGGACAATGAACCAAGAGGTTGAGTACATTAATTTTGTAGATTAATAGCAGATTCATTCACGGTTGGGGAGCTTTTTTTCTCAAAAGGCACACTTGAAGGTCATATCCTCAGCGAGTAGTGATGAACATTAACTAAAGCTCTATTTTATCAAGCTTTAGTGAAGTCACATAACCCAAAGAAAGCTTGAGCAAGAGATTCGTCAGTACTCGAACGTTAGCGACCATGAAAGGACATGATAAGTGTTAGCCACTAATGTGGGACTCTTTGCATGATGAACAATTTCAAAATGGGTAAGTCTGGGCTAAAATGAGAAAGGCAAAATGTAGACGTTTCTGACGTAACAAAAGAAGTTATGAAAAATTATGAAAATGTTTAAAAAATAATCCGTAACATAACAAAAGCGTCCAGCGAACCCTATTTTTGTCCAAAAAAACACACTTAAATTTAGGAATTTATAGCAGATACAAAACTGGATCTGATTGATCATCAAAATGTTAAATAGCTTATGGTCAACTCCCCCCTCCCTACGGCTGAGTATTAGACTCTACAACTGTGAAGTGGTCTGAGATGCTATGATGAATGAAGAGCGCTGTATAAATGCAAGTGGTTGTAGAATACGGTACAGTTGCCTCAATGTTTGCAGCAGATGCTGGATTGCAATTTTGAAGTGCAAATATGTCCCATTTGTATTATCAGCTCTCGATTCAGCAACTTTTTTGTAATGTATGGTGCACAATATACGAGGTCTGCATCATACTACATACATGAGGTAAATGTTATTTATGTTAATATACACTGGTTGAATAAACAACGGAATATGGGATGGCTGCTGCAGGCATTGAAAATTCAATGTGTTCATGTGTATTGGTTGACCTCTAAATCGGCTGTGATAAGAGACTTTACCTTGGTTGTTGATGCTGTTCAATTTAAGCACAATTAATACCTTTATTTATAGTGGCAAATGGGAGTGAAATCAGGCACACAGAATGAAAGCTCATTTCAGAAACTACTTTCAAAATGCCCGCATTACATCAAACCATATTAAATAAAACCTGCTTAAATCGGTGGCTCTCAAATATTATCAGACTGAATTAAAAGCCAAAATTGCTTCTTAGCTCTTAATGAGTAGATTTATTCATTTTGACGATTAAAATCCAAATAGTTTTATTATTTTATTTTAAAACTAAAGACTCGTATACGAGTATCAAGGTGTTGGATCATGCGTTTTAAAGACATTGATAAAATCACTCCCCAGGTGTATAAAAAAAATTAATTCCAGTCACTTTTCAATGCAGCTAAGCAGTGAGAACAAGGAAGCAAAGCACAGGATTTTTAGACTTCATACAGGTTATTAAAAGCTGGAAATAAGCCTGATGTGATCTTAGTTTGCTGGGGTACAAGAGGCTGTAATGTGCGAGGAACAAATTAGGGCTGCTCAGTTCAGAAACTAGATTATGTTCAATCACATAAAAGTGGAGTTGTCTAATTACAGCTTGCAAGACTGGTGCACTTGTAGGAAGTCCATATAAATTAAACATACTTCAGTATTTCCTTCCACTGCAGGCATCTTTTAACTTTTCTTGTATTCTTTGTTTGGGACATCCTCCTGATGTGAAAGGCGCTCTGTAAATGTAATTTTGTTGTTGTTGCTTAAGTCACTAAATGGGTAAAATACTTAATTAATTATTTTCCCCTCTTTCCAGTTCCCTTGAACTACCATGCCTGTTTCTTGTGGAAAACCAACAACCTCCACCGTGAGAATCACGAGCGCTCACCTGGAAATTCGGCTACTAATGAAGTATCTGCTGTCTGCTCAGTGTCCATCTACAGTGTCATGGATGGCATCAAGAACAAACCACGTAAGAAGTTCTCATGGGCCTTGTCCTCTCATTCTGGTTCCTTCTGTTCAACAATAATCTCTTCCAATCAGTACCCAAATCTAGCCAGTCTTGTTAAGAATTCCAATCTACATACATTTACTTTGATGACAGTGCAGTGTTCACTGATTGCATTGTAGATGAAATGCATTGCATCACGTGGGACTCAGTCATATCGACCAGATAAGCGTGAAGCCTGCATCCTGATATTTCACCTTGTCATGACCTGGAAAACCATTTTGCCTTAAAGTTTAAGATTTACACAGACCTGTGAAAAATTCGGTCTTAATTTGGAAGCTGGTTCTTTTCAAATACGAGAGTAAACTGCTTTCCAAATTCATCTAAGAAATGTCCACAATTATTAGCCATATTAGATTTTAAGACAAAGTGGCCTAATAGGTCAAAACTCAATGGGATTTCATGCCTCTGGTCTATCATGAGCTATCAAATCAGCGACAGTTAGCCTAAGCAAGAGCAGTGTGTGTGAGGCGGTGAGGGGGAACATCAATCAACCAGATAATGCAATGATTCCTTCTTGGAAAGGGTACATATATGCACATCATGTGAGAAAGATTGACATCAGCTGTGACGTTTCACTAACAATCCAATGACGTTCACGCTTTCCAGGGTTTCACATTCATGATGGCCACTTAAGGCAAGTTTCCAGAAAATTGTCAAACATATGTCACTTAGAGATGAAGTGACTTGAGGAAATTGGAGAACAAAATGTGGTGTTGTCACTCAACAATAAATTGGCCTAATAGTGTCTCTTTGGTATTGAAATCAGATAATCATATTAAACAGAAGATAATTGTGCAAACTGTGTTAGCTCTATGGAAAAATACACTCCAACCCTTCGAAAGTCAACTTACTCCTCCATTGACATACAATGAGGATCTATGCAGAACAATGGCAATGTTGTTGAAATGAAGAAATCAATATCCATTTCCTTTGCTGGGTGGTTGATTCTAGTAATATAATTATATAATTACCCAAACCAAATGGCAGGAAATCCATTCTAATCAGCAGGAAGTATATGAATTGGGAGAAGGGTGGTGCAAAGGCTGTATCTTAGAATTTTTACCAGCGGAATTGGTCATTTGTGGATTTTAGTACATAAAAAAAGCTACTTTTATTTCTCCTAAATATGTTTTTCTTTTGAAAGAAAGTCATCAACTTTGAATTTAGTTTGCCACTTTCTAATCTCGCAAATTTTAATCAAAAAAATAACCTGAATAAAGTATTCAAGTCATTACATGAATATTGTTTCTTTAATGCAGCAAATTTCATGTAACTTAACCTCAAAACTCATCCCTGGTACCTCACAGAGAAGAAAGTTTGCTAAATTATTGAGGGGAAATAAAACAACAAATCATGTTATCTGGTCAACATTATAGACCAAATCAACAAAAATTGGTTATCGTTTGAACTCAGTATGTCAATGCACAGCTGTTAAACTGACCATATCTTCATTGTTATTAGCCTGCTTTGTCAAGCAGAGTGAATCACAGACTGCCAGCTGTTCCTATAATCTAGCCATATGTGCCATTGGTCCTCCCCACTGGCTCACACTGATATAGCTAATTATTTTCACATTGAAACAAATTGACATCTGGAGGCTTCACTATACAACGAAAGCAATGACATTTTTCTTTGATGTAGAGATACAAAAGTGCATTTTTAACATGCTAAAATAAAACAAATACTAGCAATTGTGTCTGTGGTTAAAAACAACTTCAATGTGAACTTGTAATCAGCCAGGCTTATTCTCTGTATTATAAATGACATAATTAGGTGCCATACTCATCAGCATGAAGTCTTAATTAGCAAATATT
Source organism: Callorhinchus milii (assembly GCF_018977255.1). Taxonomy (NCBI): domain Eukaryota; kingdom Metazoa; phylum Chordata; class Chondrichthyes; order Chimaeriformes; family Callorhinchidae; genus Callorhinchus; species Callorhinchus milii. The sequence continues at coordinate 14,720,054 of NW_024704748.1, read as the reverse complement.
AATATCAGTTTTGATAATGGCATCAGCTAACTGACTTAAAAATGTGTTGTTGATATTCTTGTTCTTTCAATAAATGCCTGGCATACTAATGTAATGACTCCTGTAGCTTGGTGGTTAGAAAACCCCCTGGCAAGTGAGGGGACGGGTTGGATTCCCAGGAAGGGTGAAACGTTGGGCAAGTTTCCTTACTCCACACGCCTCTGTTCACTTAGCAGTAAGTAGGAACCTGGTTCTTAGTCGATTAGCGGATGCCTTTTCCAGGGATAATAATCACATTTTAGAAATAATAATTTGGTCAATCCAATTGGCTGCTGCGTTTCGCCCACAAAATCAGTCAATTCACTTTACAGTAGTCTGTGAAATGCTTTGAGACATGATAAGGAGCTCTATCAAATGCAAGGATGTTAATGATCAGCAGAGAAAGCAAAGTGGTTTCCGCTCTTGTTGCACATCTAAATACCAAAGTAATTTCAAGACCTGCCTCAGTTGTTAACCTTTTCGACTTCAATATTGCAGCATACTTTGTATTCATCCAACAGTCAGTCATACATGATACAACTCTCAACACAACAACTAATCTGTCTCTACTTTTCACCCATTTGCTTCATGGCAAGTCTTAAACAAGATGGGATTTTAATATGTAGTATGAAGGGTTTTGAGGCTTCCAACATATCTATAACTGGTTCAAAATGAAATCTTTGTGTTTGACCTTCATTGGGGAGTTGCATTTGTTTTGAGCGTTGCATTGTTGTAAGGATTTTATAGTTAAGGGACTGAGCTGCACAGGTAAACCTCCTTGCAGGATGCATCACCTTGGGCATATAGAGGGATGTGTAAAGGCAAGATTATTGAAGCAATGAAATCACATCTGCGACTAATTGGTAATCTTAACAAATAATTGTCTATAAATGTTCATGGAGGTACAAATTCTGCTGTAGTGCAGAATTCAAGCAAATACAGCCTTTGTAAAGTTACACCAGGAGACAAAGGTGCGTCTTTTTAATCTCTTCTGAGTACTTCTCACCAGAGAAAGTTATGAGTACTCTCTAATTGAATGTTGGCAAAGTCACTGGAAGAGCTACCAGTTTTTCTTTCAAATATTACAATATACCTTGCATTTGATATAACACCTTACCACATCAAAGCACTTCTCAGTATACTTTGGAGTCCTGTAGCTCAGTGGTTGGAGCACTCGCCTCACAAGTGAGAGACCTGGGTTCAAAACCTTGGGCAAGTTTCCTTACTCCACATGCCTGATAATAATCCCTCAAGAAAAAAAACGATAACAAATTGGTCACTTCAATCCATCACTGTTTGTGGGACACTGATGTGCACAATTGGCTGCCGTGTTTTGTCCACAAACATACAGTGCAGTGCGCACAGCAGTGTCCCACAAACAATCGTGGATTGAAGCGACCAATTTATTATTGCTTTTTTTTCTTGAGGGATTATTATCAGGCGTGTGGAGTAAGGAAACTTGCCCAAGGTTTCACCCTGCTGGGAATCGAACCTAAGTCTCTCGCTTGCAAGATGAACATTCTAACCACTGAGCTACAGGACTCCACATTCTGTGAAGTGTATATACTGTAAAATGGATTTTTTGACTTTGTATTTTGGGGGCAAAATGTAGCACACAATTTGCACACTGCAATATCCCACAAACAGCCATTGAGTGAGTAACCAATTATATTTTGAGAGATTGTTGGCCAGGACACTGGGAGAAAACTCCCTTCTCTTTTCGAATAGTGCCACGGAATATTGATCCAAATATTGATATGGGAATTTTTTAAAAAATACTGCAGAAGCTCGAAATCTGAAAGAAAAACAAAAGTCGCTGGGAACACTCAGCAGGTCAGCCAGCATCTATGGAGAAAGGAAAGTGAGTTAACATTTCGGATTGACGACCCTTTGTCAGAACTGATATTGATCAACCACTAGAATAAGACAGCAATAATAATAATAATCCTTGCATTTGATATAGCGCTCTTCACGTCGGGAGGACGTCCCAAAGCGCTTCACAGAACACACTGTAAAGTGAATTGACTGAATATTTGTGGGCGAACGCGGCAGCCAATTGCGCACAGCAATGTCCCACAAACAGTCGTAGATTGAAAATGACCAATTTTTATTATTGTTTGGGGTTTTTGGAGGGATTATTATTAGGCGTGTGGAGTAAGGAAACTTGCCCAAGGTTTCGCCCTGCCTGGAATTGAACTCAGGTCTCTCGTTTGCAAAGCGAGTGCTCTAACCACTGAGCTACAGGACTCCACAAGCAAGATGAACACTCTAACCACTAAGACCTAACTTTGTTTAATGTCTTATACAAAGGAAAGTGTCTTCAACAATACAACAATCACTCAGTTCTATGCTTGTCTAAGTCTAAGATTATCAGCTCAATTTGTTCAATATCATCCATAATGCTGTTAAACATGTAGCTGGGGACTTGAAACTTTCTTTGCATATTGGAATGATTATCCTCTCCACAAAAATATCATAACTGTGTTCTATTACAACATCCAGCTGAGCTTGCTGAACTTCATCCGAAAACTGGCTTTTGCAAATGAGTCCTTCATCCATTTTTGCTTGCATTTCCCTGCTCTAGTTGTATTTACAGCCCTTTTTAATTCTTAGTGATTAAGTGGTTTTTTAGCTGGTTCAATGGCATCAAATGCTCATTATTGCATATGTGTCATTTGCAGTTAAGATTTCGGTTCAGGAATATAAATCCCATTTCATAAAGATGTCGGATTTCCAAGAGCAATTTTTTTTAATGTTTCATAAAAAATGCGACAAAGGAGGCTTTTTAATTTCTCTAACCAGGAATGCTGGCCCAGAACATATCCTGTCAATATTCTTCCCCCTGTTCTCTGCGAGACACCGTCTCATGCTGAGGTAAGGTTCTAAAGACACAGCAAGTCTTCACGACCTTGCGGTAAATTCCAATTCTGCACATGTGAACTCAAACAGCAAATGCAAGCAACTCTTCAACTATGGAAGGTATCAAAGCCTGGCCTGATTTTAACTTTACCCCAACACCACACATGAATATTCCCACCAGTAATAGGTGATTGGAAAGTTATCAAGACTAACACCCCTGGCCAGTCTCTCTCCTCCAGGATTGTACCACCCCCAAAGGCCTGAGTTGACATCTACTTTTCTGCACAGATCTAGAAGTCACCTGCAACCTTCTGATTTCTATAGCTTAGTTTCTATTTTAATATGACTATTTCATAAGTTACTTCAATGCAATATTTTTGGCAGTAGGGAAAGTTTTACACCTACATATTTTCTGAAGCATGACTATAAAATATTTCTGTAAATAATTAAATGTAAATCTTGTGCTGCACTAGTTTATAAACTCCACGACTGAATTTTTGCTTTTGTTTTTTAGCCCTTGGTTTATCAATCTGCTTTTCTCTAGCTTTATAAAATAAATTCCCTTGAATCAGATTGCAGTGAATTCATCTTATTCAGGTGCATAAAAAGCATAACTGACACATTCCTGAGACCTGTTTGCCCCACAATATGAAAAAGAAAGTTATTGTTATGTAGCACCTAAGAAATGAGTGAGCATGTGAGCGAGACAAACTGAGGTAATTTTGCTGTAAGTTCTACGAGTGCCACTGACTCATCATTAGTTCCACAGAAAGTCATTAGAGGAGTCATAACCATGCTGCAGGCTGTTTCCTCAGGGATGCAACTGTTGAGATTCCACGTGGAAGAGCTTGGGAGGGAAGAAGACAGCATTATTCAGAGAACATTAGGAATAAAACCATATCAGCAGCCAGGATCATCGACTTTCTTTTGGTCTCTAGCGACTCATAAAAGTAACCTGAAAAATGATTGAGATTCCACCTCCCATCTTCAAAATTGTATGATATTTTGAGCTTTAAAATTCTAATAGTGGCCACTATAAAGCTAGCAGAATCTATCCATGACAAAGGTTAGTTCATTTGAAAACGTGCATTGCAGTAGAAGAATAAATCTGCCATTTCTAAAATTTGCTGGAGTTAAATTCCTTGTATTTTCTGCAGATAGTATTTGAATACAAAAGCATTTACAATGCTTTCTAATCTGTGAAAGAAAATCAAATGCAACTTTTAAACAAAAAGTTTCATTTGGATGCGCAAGGTGAAATACTCATGAACTTCTGAAAACCTTTTCTTTGTCTCCAGGTTACCACTATTTTCAACCAAACTATCACAGATGTCAGACGTAAATTCCACCAAGACTATTTACTTCGCTATGTCAACAGCCTGCTTGTCAGCTTTCTCAACACAAGCTGTGGATCATCCAGAACTCTGCAGCGCATGTCCTCTCCTGCACCAGGCTCCGTGACCCCATCATATCTACCCTCACCTGGTTCCACTGGCTCCCCATCCCTCAGAGGATCGAGTTCAAAATTCTCATTCTCACCTTTAAGGCCCTCCATGGCCTTGCCCCCTCCTACTTCTCCGACCTGCTAACCTCTTATCAATCTGTCTGCTCCCTCAACTCCATGTCCCCCGCCTGGTCCGCCCGACCATCGGTGGTTGGGCCTTCAGCCTCTCTGACCCCACCCTCTGGATTTCCATTCCACATTCCCTTTGCCTTGCCTCCTTCAAGGCACTCCTCAAGACCCTCTTCTTCAACGATGTTACTGGCTATCCTCCTTCCCTCTCTGTCATCCACCCTCCCTGGTCCCAACCCCCCATCACCCCCGCTCGAGTCCTAATCCCTGACTGTTCAGCGCCTTGGGACGTCCTCCTGACATGAAAGGCGCTTTACAAATGTAATTTTGTATTGTGTTGTACTTAATAGGTGAATTAATACAAGTTTATGGTGAATCTATTTCAAATACAGTTGAAATGATTGATTTAGTCAATTCACATCAGACTTTAGTAAACAGAAGCAATTCTCAGATAAATAATTCCCATGTGACCTTGGCTGTGCAACATTCCATTGTATTTGACTGTAACAATGTTCTCATTACTGAAAATAAATTGCGTTCATTAGCTCAGGTCATATTCCTCTAGGAGTTTCAGTTTAAAGATGAGAACATAATTCCAGTGCACTAATGACATAAAATACATCCATCTACAAGATAGGAACATTAATAAACAGACAAAAGCCAAATTGAAGATGGTTATTAATCGACCACCCAGGTTGTTCCCATTCTGCAAATGGCAAAAAGAAATGAAGCATGATTAGGGCACAAATTATAATGAAAGAAACGGAAACCACAGTGGTCCTTCAGTAGTGCTGTTTACATACATTCTGAATATGGTGCCACAAGAATACCAATGAATTTGATACCTTCGATCCTGGATCTTATTTTGCAGGTAAATACAGACGCTGAGCTTAGCAGACCAAATACAGAAGTGCTTCGTAAGAAGCATTTTAAACATAATAAAAACTCCAATACTTAACACTAATTTTACAATTATCCAAATGTTGGAATTGGTATTTTAAAGTAACTGCGGTTTGTGAGGTGTGGGAAAAGTGGAAAAGAAAACAGTAGAGGGGAAGCTTAGATTTCATGAAAGGACCTGCACTTTCACACTTTCCTATGATAACACCTAAAATATTTATATGTGGAACTTGGTCTGGTATGGATACTCTTCAGCATGGCAATGGGTTTTAGTCTGTGCCAGATCCACAGCTGAACAAACAAAATATATAAACGATAATCCAGAGCATCAGTTGCCTGTGGACCGATGCTACCAATGCAATTAATAAAGTAAATATCCTGAACAGATGTAAACCCATCAATCAGACATCTGCCAATAGATTTTCACCTTTAAAATTGCTTTTCTAACCTGAAAAGTCTACAATGTGGGAAACAAAGGGACGCCAGGAAAGGTGCCAATAAGTTCCCAGTTGTCGGTAAAATTACCCCACAGTGAATTATTTTCAAGTCAAGCTGTTAATTTTTGAAATGTTTGAAGTTCAATTCCATTGGGCTTTGCTGAAAAGGCTTGTAAGAGAAAGAAAACAGCTTTCTGATGTGCTTGGGTGGTCCAAAGGGCGAAGCAGCAAAAACATTTGAACATCTTCTTGACGAAGAAATGAATTTAGATTTCACCCATCAGTTACTGCATTTCCATTTTACATAAATATGTTTCTTAAATATCAGAGGATCAAGAAAATCTGTCATCTACCATGCATTCAAAAATACTCCCAAAGTACTGAACTCTCCTTGAATCAACTATCCAATACTTATGGTCAAGCAACGCATTATTAATACAATTTAAGAAAAAAAAGCTTCTAAAAGGTAAAGGATATCCACAGTGACAAAACTGTTCAATGGAAAAAGAGCATTTATTTGTTGAACAGTAGATAAAATAACCTTTAATAATGCCTTGGTCAAATGAGTCAAGAGTAAGTCATTGTGGCCTATAAAGCATTCTTACCACATTTCGCACTTAATAAATAACAGCACCATGCAGCCAATCAGGACTCAAACTTCTAACAACTTGAATATATACAAATACAATTTTCGAATAAAATTAAATAAAGGCATCCATGCAGTCGATGCTGAATCAACATTTGACATCAAATTATTAGTGTCATTCATCAGTCCAAGATTGCAGGATCATATCTCAAATATGAATTGATAACACACCTAGAATCATTTAATTATTAGCAACAAACATTATCATTAATGACATTACTTCCATCAAAACTAAGGATGTATTCTGCATTTTGAGCAGAAACTGTAACAATTGGAATTCTGTATGGCTAGCTAGTAGAAATCCATTATGAATAAAGATTGCTATTTGGTAGTACAATGCGCATTTTGTGACACTAAATTAACATTCATTGCCTAATTTAAATGCATCACTACATATTTCTACATTGCAAATATTGTTGCGTCAGCTTTAAAAATGGAGTGGAAAAGAACTAACCAGAATCAAAGAAACCTGTGAAAAAAAAGCAATGCTAAGGTTACTGAAATCTCTTCTACCAATTGTTCACCCTGTCTCTCTTCCCTGTATTTCTAGATCAACTGAACCATGGACATTCAAAATTACTTGAACAAAAATAATTTAATAAATGACACCCAACATGGGATTAGAAAGAGGCTGACCAACCTCACGACTCAACGCTCAATGATAATTTTAAAGGCAGATAAAGGCACATTGAATTGCAGGAAACATAGTCTTGACCCGTCACCTCAGGTGCACTTACCAGCTGCATTGAAATATGTCATTTGATTAAATCAGATTTTATACGACTTAGACTTGCCTGCAACTCAGACTTCTTATAAGTCGTATTAAATGTTACAGCCCTGACTGATGCAACTTGTGAGATTTACTGTAGTTTGGAATCTTATAAATTCATTCACACACATTACTTACGTACACTATCAATTATCAAGTGTTTAGTTTTGTGCACAAGTCAAACATTAATGTTCTTGTCTGCTACTACAGGCAGAGGTCCACTTCCAGTAACCTTAGACTCAACTGATAGCAACACGTTGGAATTTAATGAACAGCGACTTGTGTTATTGGACTATTTTGTTCAATGTGACTGTTCAGAAGTCCATTTGGTGGATTGCTAAATGTCTAAGGCACCAGATGTGGCTACTGGCTTTGCTTTCTACAATGGCTCTGTATTATAAATTCGGTATTAATAACCTTTAATTGCATTGCAAGACTTTTGTTTCAAATTGAGTGGTCAGTTGATCATCGTAATGTCACAGGTGTTATAGAGTTCACTTAGATTTACTCAACTTTCTTTTCATAATTATGAAGACAATACCTAGTCACACTTCTTCCATATCCAATGCTTTTCCATTCTTTTTACTGAAAGAATATTTGCAACATGCCCATCAATTCAAATTTCAAATCAAAAGCTCCTGGCAATCCCAAGTTTTTTTTAAACAAAGGAGTGCCTAACACATCGCAGTTGTTTAGTATCAAAACTTCATCCAACAATGTGTTACACATTGCATTTGTACGCCTAATAATAATCCCTCCAAAACCAAAAACAATAATAAATTGGTCATTTTCAATCTACGACTGTTTGTGGGACATTGCTGTGCGCAATTGGTTGCCGCGTTCGCCCACAAATATACAGTCAATTCACGTTACAGTGTGTTCTGTGAAGCGCTTTGGGACGTCCTCCCGACGTGAAAAGCGCTATATCAAATGCAAGGATTATTATTATTATTATTATTATTATTATTAAGGTTAACGCAGAACTCTTTCCGGATGAAGTGCTGAGGGCGAGGAGGGTATCAGCCGGTTGTCTTGACACATGAGGAAAGCTTCAACAAGCTTAAGAGTATCCAAACCAGACTGAGGGTACCATATTTGCATGGAAATTTCCCTGTGTCAAGAATGGAATGTACATTCTTTCACTTGAGCAAAACACTCTGCTTACCTAATTCCTGAAAGTATTAGTAATAAAACTGTGCCAGTACTTTTCCAGGTTAAAAATGCTGCATCTTCCATTAGAACAGCCTGGGCAACCGTTTCCTGCGGTGTTCAAATGTTTACAGGTGCTCCAAGTTCAATGAATGCATGCACACACTTGAACACATTTAATGCCCCATTTATTGCAGTCGCAATATTATACTGCAGCCCGCTCCAGTAGGTCTGAGACTCACCTATGTAGGTGGCTTCTGCACGTGCCTTCAGAAGCAGAGCTACTCCTCAACAGTAGCACACAAGGGAAACCTGATGGAATGGTTTTACTCTCACCACTATGTACAACACATCATTCAAAATTCTTTGCAATAGTAAAACTACAAAAGACAATCCAAAATAATTTTTTGAAAGATATAGAAAGCACCAATTAAACTTGGACCACTAGATATTCATTTAATTTATTTTGTGTTTACCTGATCTTACCACACTAGGAATGTTTTATGAACAGATGGACTTGTCAATTAGTTAAGCACTAGGGACCTACTGTAAATGAGAACGCACAGCTAACTGGATGAAGGAAGCCAGAGGGCTGGAATCATCTTCTAGTTTCTCTTTTTAAGGAAGACCTGAGTGGATCCATTTGCTGAGCTATACTACCCATTCCATCCATGTTTCACTGGGGTAATATGGAAGAGCTGCAAAAGGATTCGTAATGAGCAAATCCTGCTGGTTCTTCTCTATGTGTGACACCATGATCCTCCTATGACTGCAATCAGGCTTCATAGAATTCAGAGAGTAGTTCGGTGTCCTAGCAGAGTTGTGTTCTGAAGGCTCAGCATCTGACAACTCTGGACCCCAGGAGGATTTACTAGTTACAAATACTTCCGTGCCTCCCACTAATTATGATCCTGTGTGTGAAACACTGTACTGATTTGTGCAGGAAATAAATATTTGTGTTGAAGATATTTGCATTGCATAGGTAATATAAGCTAGATTGCCAGTAATAATAATAATAATAATAATAATAATAATCCTTGCATTTGATATAGCGCTTTTCACGTCGGGAGGACGTCCCAAAGCGCTTCACAGAACACACTGTAAAGTGAATTGACTGTATATTTGTGGGCGAACGCGGCAGCCAATTGCGCACAGCAATGTCCCACAAACAGTCGTAGATTGAAAATGACCAATTTATTATTGTTTTTTGTTTTGGAGGGATTATTATTAGGCGTGTGGAGTAAGGAAACTTGCCCAAGGTTTCGCCCTGCCTGGAATGTGGTTTGGGTTTCCAGTTGCTTTACCGCTTCAAATACGGTTTTAAAAATGATACATTTTAATGATATAAGTGATTCTGTATTTCAACAACTATTCATTTTTATATTATCTTTCACAGACGATAGCGTCTTGAAGCACCGTGATTTCAGTGATGCTGGAAGCAAATTCAGCTACATAGGTCCCAAGAGCAGCGAGCGAGGTAATAATGATGCACAAGCTTTTCAGATCCAACTGAAGTGCAGACTGAATGCTGTTAAGGACAGCTATGAATACAACTGACTCGGGAAGTTCCCATTGGTGAGATGTTTGCAATTGAATATTATTTTATTTTAAATTGAAGGGCACTTAACATTAACCTGTCCATCACCCATTTCTTGAAATAATTCCCTCTTTCTATCAATCCATAAACTTATCTGCAACATATTTCCCTCGAGGCATTATCGATTGTTTGTACCACAAAATGTTACGCACATTACATGATTAACTGCAATCCAAAAATTGTATTACATCTATTAATCTAAGACCAAGAACCATAGTAGTAAGTGTATGATAAACTCCAACTGTCACAATTTAACCTTTACAGTTTAAAGAACTGAAGCCACATTTGCATGATTAAAAAATGTTGCAAAAGGAAAACCTGGAAATTGCTGCTAGTTCCTCAGTCACTTAATACACACAATGCTGAGCCTCTGGTGGGTTATACTACTTGCAGTAAAGCTGTTTTGTCCTACCAGTTTTGTTATGCGAATGGGAAGGCAGGCTTATACCACCCCTCCAAATAACTATCAACCAGACAAAAACATATTTTCTGCATATGTTCACTTAGGCATATACTCAAATCACCAAAGCAGTCATTTGGGTTTTTATTATTATAAAGAGACAGGTAAGCAATTGATTATTTAAAAATTAAAACTTGCTAATATCAGTTACAGGGAAGACTTGAACTGCCCAAGAGCTGTAAAATAAGCCTGTGACAATAAGTTTAATGTGATTTGCACCTGTCGTATTTGCACAGCACGACTGCGACTTGCATCACTATCTGCTCCAGGTAATGTCCCACTCAGTTCACAGGGCCTCAGCTTCCCATTTATAAAGCAGATTGGTCGCTATTCATTGTGATTCACTACCAAATATAAAGCATAAATTATTTGACCCCTTTAAAATCATGGGCATTTCCAGAGATGAGTGACACAAAGGAGCCTAACATGCTGTTAACCATCCCCCTCTGAACATGTTATCTGCGCCCATTGGTGGGCGACCTTTGCGCTATTCTGTTCCCAGTCTCTTGAACGCCACCCTGGAGACTATCCAACTTGGCTCCCTGCCTCGGCTCATTCAACGACCATCTCCCGATGCATCTCTTTCCCTGTGCTTTGAGTCATTTAACCCATCATGTATGTCAAACATAATATTGATACGAAAATCCAGAACACATTACTCTTAATTCCCAAGTATTTATCTATCTCCCTTATAAACATCCCAATTTATTCTGCATATATAGCCTGGTAAGGCATTCCACGTTTCCACAATCTTTTGTTTTAAGAAATGCTTTTGGATCTCACTTCTATCTGCTTGAACTCTAATTTTACTCCAATTGTCCATTATCTCTCTCTTTCATTTTACAATTATTAGAGTTGCATGTGAAAATAATTTGGTAGAATAATAAAAGTGTAATGGAGTAATAGGAATGCGTTATCAAAATGCTATTAAAAAAATCTTGATTTTTTTCCTCAACTATAAAAACCACAACAGTTTTCATTGGAATACAGTATACCAAAACATTGCCTTACTGCATTGCAGAATATATTATTTAATCAGTAGAATTTTTAATGGCCAGCAAACTACCAAATTTTAAATTGGGTTTTGTGCTGTGGATTGAGGTCAAGTGAAAATGAGCCTGAGATTGTCCAAATTCATTTCATTTAATGACCTTCAACAGCCAGAAGAGACTTTTAATCATCTCTATCTGGGGAAAAAAATTAATTTGAATCTCATCGTAGAAGAGTGGTTCAGATCTCTCCATTGCCCAGTTCATTCATAATCCATTTATGATCCAGACTGCTTCATTGCAAGAAGAAAAAACCTGGGCCATAACAATACACCATTTCAAGTGAGCAATAAAAACAATTATCAATATATTTTAAAGTATGTCTAATTATGAATAATTTTGTACATTTCTGTAAAAGAACAGATGGCTGGTTGTGTTTTAAGAGTGATATTTTTCTTAGGATTAAATAAACTGCACAAACTATGCTTTCATGGTGCTACTCAATGGAAATCCTGTCCGTCGGGTCCTTGCTCCCATCATTTAACCATTCTCTCTCAGAAATAAACTGATCTGATCCGAGTTGCCATCCAGCTTAAAATATCCAACTGGGCTGGTTTAAGTTGTAATGTTTAAGTAATCTATACCACATTCATCTCTGCTTGCTTAAAAGACAAACTCATTACTTTAGAAGAAAAATGATAAATAATAGAGCAACCCAAGTTGTCTATTTGGTTACAAAATGATTTCACAAGAAGTGCAAGCAAAATGCAAAGCACCATCTCAGATAATTCACTGCAAACTTACATTTTAAAATAGCGTATTTCATAATTTCTAGAACTTCAATCTAATTGACAATATGGCATTGACAATTATTTCTCAGAAATATATGTACACCAAGGTTAACAATCAGTATGTATTGGTCTACATGCAGAAACCCAAAGTATATTTGGAACAGATGCTGAAAATGTACGTATACTTTGAAATTCCTTCCTGGAATCCCTCCAACTCATTTGTTTCTTCCCTCCCCCGCTCAAGGCACATAAAAATGTATGTCTTTGATCCTTCCCTAACCCCTCGGTTCCCATCCCTAGGTCAGTACCCATCAAACAATGTGAAACACTTTGAGATGTGAAAGACTCTCTATAAATATAACTTGTATATTTTCACTCTCTATGGTAAATGACTGTTTTAATCAAATTGCTTTCAATAATCTTTCCAATTAGTATAGCATGGCATGTCAGAGATCAGTAATAAGATCATGCTGTTGGAACAGTCTAATTTTTAAACAATATTCATTTAATTCCAATGTTATGGGCTATTCTGACTCTCTTTTCACTTTGTTCCCTTCTATTGCGAAATTGCACAACCTAGACAAGATAGCATTCTGAAGTCATCTATCTCTCCTTGGGTAATATAAATATTTCAACAGTTCAGGGAATCTTGTAGTACCCAAAATATTCTACTTTTCCCATGCTCTATATGAATTTAACCATGCTTAGGTAATCTGCCAAATGATAAAATCAAACTTAACACAACATATAGGAGATGCCTGGGAGCAAATGTGAGCAGACAACAACAACAACAACAACAAGATTCCACTTATAGAGCGCCTTTCACGTCAGGAGGACGTCCCAAGGCGCTGCACAGTTGGGTCATGACCCGAGCAGGGGGGAAATGGTCAGGGTGAGGGGAGGGAAGGGAGGGAGAGAGGAGGGGGGAAATGGTCAGGGTGAGGGGAGGGAAGGGAGGGAGCGAGGAGGAGGAAGAGAGTCGAGAGGGGAGCTGAAGGCACGGTCAAAGAGAAAGGTTTTGAGACCGGCCTTGAAGGAGGAAAGGGAGGAAGCAAGGCGGAGGCACTGGGGGATGGAGTTCCAGAGCCTGGGGGCTGAGAGGCTGAAGGCCCGACCACCGATAGTAGGGCGGTTGGGGCGGGGACGTGGAGCAGACCGGAGCCAGAGGAACGGAGGGTACGGGCAGGTAGGTAGGGGGATAGTAGGTTGGAGAGGTAGGAGGGAGCAAGGCCGTGAATGGCCTTGTAGGTGAGGATGAGGATCTTGAAATCAATCCTCTGGGGGATGGGGAGCCAGTGAAGGCGAGCGAGGGTGGGAGTGATGTGGTCGCGAAGCCTGGTGCGGGACAGTACACGAGCTGCAGAGTTCTGAATGACCTGCAGCTTGTGGAGGGAGGTGGCAGGAAGGCCGACGAGGAGAGAGTTCCCATAGTCCAGCCTTGAGGTGACAAAGGCGTGAACCAGGGTTTCAGCAGCGTGAGGGGTGAGGTAGTGCCGTAATCTGGCGATATTCCGGAGGTGATGGAAGGCGGTGCCAGTTGTGGTGCGGATGTGAGGGAGAAAGGACAGCTCAGGGTCGAACAAAACGCCGAGGTTCCTGACTGGCTTTGAGAGGTGCAGACAACAACAACTTGCATTTATATAATGCCCTTCAAGCGGGTTAGCATCCTGGAGAAACTCGCCTTAAAAAAAATTCTACGATTAGTGATAGTGGGCATGTTCGGTAAGCATTGATTTTCGCAACTTGATATCAATTGCCTCAAATATTCAATGGACTCTCCCTCTCTGTTGGCTTTCGTATCCAGGTGCTAAATACCTATTGCTGCTAAAATGAAGGAGAAAACTTATTAAATGACTCCAGACTTGAAGTTACCTCCGGGCTCTGTAGGAAACATTATCTGACATACAGTGTTTAACGGGTGAAAGAAAATGTCTTTTGGGAATGGGTTGTCCGCAGGGAACAAGAGACCGCTTCACCCTACAATCATTGCCATATAAAGACTGCTATAATAGCATGTGCCATACTCCAAGGGAAAACAAAAGGTGATATTTTAGCAAATACTGTACTCAATCTGTCTTCAGAAATCATAAGCATCATCACTTCTTCGCGGTTAATTGAAAAGCTCGAGGAGAATACTGAGTCACGAAACACAGCAGGACTTGGACAAAGGAAGAGGGCAGTGTATGTCTGATGATGAGCGAGAGTCAGAAAAGCAAGCAACGTTTGATGGTTCCTGCTATACACTGTGAGAAAATGGATTACCGGGATCTCTGCTTATCCAGTCAGTTTAAATTATTTAGAGTATGTAGACTGTTTAAATCATTTAGCTTGTTTAGAATCCCTGGCATACTAATGCTTTCATTACTGGTATCCATGATCACCATCTGTTTTGCAGTTATTTGAGATTTTACGCAACCCAACACTTGCCACTTGCTGAGAGACAGTCAGTATCAAACACCATCTTAGGTCGTGGCTCTCATGGATAAAAATAAATTCTGCACAATTTAAATTTTACAAGGGAGCACATCCCTGCGAGATTCAAAATGACAATAGTAGTTTGGTTTGACAATCTGAATGGTCTTTCCCAATGGTTAAGTGACCAAATATATTGTGTCTGATTACGTTTCCAGACTCAAAGATCCATTTGTGAATATGACATTTTCCTATGCAAAAATATCTATTTGTAATAACAAAATGTTGATTTCCCCCCCCCCCCATAAATCACCTTGCAATTCAATTCAACAATGACATTTTGCCTAATATTTTAAAAATAGGTCAGGGAGATGAATAGAAAATCACTCTCCAATGGCACCAATTTGTTTCCACTTTCTGTTAAAAAGCATAAAACAAATTAAGCAGTTATTGCATGGAATTGGATGCAAGATGGGCTATATTCAGCAATACGCACCTCTGGATCCTTTTACATCCTTTTCCCTTCCAAAACCTACACCTTTCTCGAAAGTCCACAGTCAGCTCATAAATACTGCTGCTATATCTGGAGACCCTTTTCTGACCCCTTTCTTGTGTAAAATTTATGCCAACGACCCTGAATCCACAATGAACTGATCAACTGCCACCTGATCTCATCACTGTATCCTTAACATGGGCCATGAAGTAGTCTTCCATGACTGCACACCTCTGAAGAAACAAATCCCCATGGCTGTTTTTAGAAAAGCTACTTAAAATCATTTAATGTATGGTATAAATAACAATGTTCAAGAAAAGCATAGGTATGCTAGCAAAACTTACACTTCAAACTCTTGAGTTAGCCAATTACAACAGCTAGTCACAAAGTCCCTCTGTAAATTAGCACAAGTCATACAATAAAATCAACACACGCCTGTCTGATAAGGCAGCAGCTCTTCAGAACAGATATATAAATACTCTAACCTCAGAACAACCCCACAAAATTACATTTGTATGGCGCTTTTCATGTCGGGAGGACTTCCCAAAGCGCTGGACAATCAGTGTTTCGGACCCGAGCTGGGGGTCGGGATCGGGGAGGGTGGGGGGCAAGGTGGGGGAAGGAGGGTAACCGCAGGCACAGTTGAAGAGGAGGGTCTTGAGACAGGTATCGAAGGAAACAAGGGAAGGGATGAGGCAGAGGGACTGTGGGATGTAGTCCTAGAGAGTGGGGGAAGAGTAGTTGAAGGCCCGTCTGCCAAAGGTGGGGCAGGCGAGGTGGGGGACGTGAACCAGGCCGGAGCTCAAGTGGTAGGGGATTAGGAGGTCACAGAGGTAGGGGGAACAAGGCCATGGAAGCCTTTAAAGGTGAATAGCAGGATCTTGAACTGTATCCTCTGTGCGACGGGAAGCCAGTGGAGTCGGGCGAGCGTGGGAGTGATAGGGTCATGGAGCCTGGTTCAGGAGAGGATGCAGATTGCAGAGTTCTGGATGATCTGCAGCCTATGATGGGAGGGTTGGGGAGGTCGACAAGCAGGGAGTTTGTGCAGTTGAGCCCAGATGTTATGAATGCACGTATGAGGGTTTCAGCGGCCTGCAGAAGGTTGGATGTTGAAAACCCATATCAAACTGTTGAACTTACAGTCCAGGCTAACATTTCAGTGCAGTAGTGGGGAAAGCACTGTATTGTAAGAGATGCCATCCTTTGGATGAGACATTAACCCGAGGTCTCATTTGTCGGTTTAGGTGGATAATAAAGACACCATGTCGTTATTTGAAAAAAGGAAGTTTCTCCCAAAATCCTGTGGAGTGGTTAGAGCATTCGCTTTGCAAGCGAGAGACCTGAGTTCAATTCCAGGCGGGGCGAAACCTTGGGCAAGTTTCCTTACTCCACACGCCTAATACTAATCCCTCCAAAAAACAAAACAATAATAAATTGGTCATTTTCAATCTACGACTGTTTGTGGGATACTGCTGTGCGCAATTGGCTGCCGCGTTGGCTCCACAAATATACAGTCAATTCACTTTACAGTGTGTTCTGTGAAGCACTTTGGGACGTCCTCCCGACGTGAAAAGCGCTATATCAAATGCAAGGATTATTATTATTATTATTAAATCCCAATCAACAATCCTCCAGCTAAATGGATCATTCACTTCATGGCTATTTTTGGGTCCTGCTATGAAACAAATTGTCTACCATGTTCACCTACAAATATACAATCACTACACTTGACAGCAATTACCTATGAAATGCTTTTGAGATGTTTTAGGCGTCATATGAAATGCAAGAATTGAATTCAGTTTTCACAATGAGGCCATAATTAGGCAATATAGCATGAGTCGGTAATCAAAATGTAATGTAAAACTTAAAATGTTCTTAATTTAATCAATCAAGCTCAAATCAGACCACTTCTGGCTTGGCAGCATACATCCCTTTCACACATCTATATAAAAAAAAGTATGACAGCAATGTCAGCCTTGCAAAGAAAAAAAATTGTTTCAGTTTTACATTTTTAGAAGCTTTGTGAAGCTACAGGATAAAATAAAATTCCCGCCAGCGTGAAACCAAGTTGTACAATATATCAATAAATATGCAGATTTATCAAGCAATAGTCTTATAACAGGAAAATTCTACGTGTATTATATGTAATATTTGTATTTAAGTCAGACACTTGCACCTTATCTTAATTTCTAATGCAGCCAAGATATTATAAACAAGCTGTGTAAGTCACCATCTCCCTACTCAATTTCACAGCTAAAGCTGTAAGTCCAGACTGAATGCTGCAGGGTCTCATTTATTTTCTCTGTAAAAAAAAAATCATTCTATTTCAACAAATAAACCTTACAGAAAACACGCTTCCCAATCTGCCAACAGTCACTTTGTTCCTAACTGAGTCCAATTCTCTTTGCTTATACGTCTTCCATTCCAGTCTCTCACTGTTGTTTTTTTTTCTTCATTACTGCTTCACTTTTGTTCCCTGGTTTATTTTCTGCAATCCTCAATTTCAGCATTTTATTTTACTATCCAGCTCAATTAATTTACCAGGTACCACAACCTACCTGAACAGAGTTGGCAATGCCTCACAAAAACTACATACATCTTTTACTGATCTTTGACTTTTAACAATGTTGGCACCCAATCCACTGATAAACATGTAGAATTTGGAAAGAGTGTGTAAGGTTAACATATAGTAGTATCAATTTCACGATTTCAAAAATCATTGCAAGTAAATGACCCATCCAATTTGCATGATGTATGATCGTTGAATCTCATAATCCTGAATGATGCTAGTTGACAGAAACAGGTGTATTTACTTTTGGAGATGAGGGCAATTACGTTGTTTAATAATCCACCTCAAGAAACATTATATAAAAAAGGTTTATAGTAATACTTGCAATGGATTCTTTAGGTAAATGAAAATTATTTCATTTGCATGTACTTGGGTCACAGGTACGTTTTTCAGATCAGGTCACAGAGAAATAAATAGTTTTTACTCATTAAATTTAAATTTGGTTTTGTTATTGGTTATGACCAAATGAACCTGCTGTGAACAATATGCTTTTTTGTGCCTGGTTGCAATCGTATTCTTCATTAATAGGACAGCGAGTTAAATGGTTTGTTGCCTGGTACACATTTGTTTGCTGTGACACTTAATGAATTCAATTTCTAGAACCCTCAGAGGCTTTTAAGCCATGTTGAACTCTTGCTGTTTATTTTAATGATAAAATGAATTATTGTTCTTGACCATGGGATAACCATACATTCAATTATTGCTTTATGAAATCCTAAAAAATTGTATGTGATAAGTTATTTAGGTTACACAATTGACCAATTTTCAGTTCTTGGATAAAGTGGAAGACAAACAACAGTAATTTTGTTTTTGAATTATCTAATAAAAGTGAAGCTTGTATAGCAAAACACATGTAACGAATTTAGTCCAAGTAACTAAACAGAAAATAATCCAATCACAAAAGAACCTCACCATAACTTCGGTAGATATAATTGTTCCTTTTTCAACTTTGGAGTTAGCATACGTTTCTTTCCCACAAGTTTCTAAGTTCTCTATGAAATGTTTACAGCATATGAATACCAATTGTCATCTTATTAATATTGAAATCCAGCAAGGTTAAATTCTGCAACACATGTTCAGAATTACTTCAATACAGTTTTTGCAGCCTCAAATAGAAACAGTAAATTGACAAAACTGTAAAAACTCTGCCCCCACCCTCTGGAACTCCATCCTGCAGTTCCTCCGTCTCGCCCCCTCCCTCGCCACCTTCAAGACCCACCTCAAGACCCTCCTCTTCAACTGCGATCTCCCTGTTTCCCCCACCCTGCCCTCCCCCACCCCGACCCTCAGCTTGGGTTCGTAACTCGGTCTGTTCAGCGCCTTGAACCATCCACCTGACGTGAAAGGCGCTATACAAATGTAATTTTGTTGTTGTTATTATAACATACCTGAGATACACATCATGTATTACGAATCATGATTTCAGGATATACGCTAGGTTGTAAAATGAAGTAAAACATTTAAAATAAATAGGCAATAAAGAGTTAAGCTGACACAACCCTCCAGAACATTTCCACACAAATTGAACCTTTTCATATTATTAATCACAGACCTGTCCATTTCCAGATGATGTTTGTAAAAGATTTTTTCTATGTGTGTCCATTAATTATTATGTAAAGCTCTAACCTAAAATTTGAAGATATTAAAATACTTTCCACTGGAACATAAAACAGCACAAATCATTTTCAAATTAATAGAGTATGCTCTGGAAGTTTGGCATTCATGGTAAGTTGATTAGGTTACAATATTAGGTCATAAAATACAGATTTCCATGAAAAAGCCTGTTCAAGAAGGAGAAAACAGTAAAATACCCACAGGACCTGGAAAGTGAGTATTACAAAAAAAAACACCCATTTGTACCTGCCGATAAATATTCAATTATAAAATCAATTATTTTTGGAGATATCCTCTGTCCCCCCCACGCATATTGTGTAACCAAGATCCAACTTTACTCTTAAACTTACATTTACAGAGAAACCACATTATACAACAGCTTGTATTCATATAGCACCCTTCACATGGGGTAGCTTGACAGTGGCAGACGCTGACAATGAGCCAGGGAAAGAGGGAGGGGGGCGGTGACTGTAAGCACGATCAAAAAGTAAGGTCTTTAGGCAGGATTTGAAGGTGGGGAGGGAAGGAGCAAGGCAGAGGGATTGAGGGAGAGAATTCCAGGATTTCGGGGTGTAGTAGCTGAAGGCATGGCCACCGCTGGTGGAGAGGGACAAAAGGGAGGCTGGAGCTGGCTGAACAGAGGCAATAGGTGGTGGAGTGGGGAGTAAGGAGGTCGGATAGGGAGGTGTGAGGGCATGAAAATTAGTGAGAATCTTCAAAACGATCCTTTTGGTTATTGGGAGCAGGTAAAGCCTGGCAACGACTGAAGTGATGGGGGTACAGAGTTTTCTGTGGGTGAGTATACAGGTGGCAAACTTTTGAATTAATTAGATTTTGTGTATTGTGGAGTTGGAGAGACAAGCGAGGAGGGCATTGGAATAATCCAGCCGGGAAGTGATGAAGGCATGGACCTGTATACAAATATACAAAACGAAGAAACTGATAATCTATTTGATACCTTCTCAGGCTATAGTTAAGCCTAACGTTTGCAAAAAACACAAGATTGAAATACTTGCTAACTTGTTTTATTTACAAAAACATGACAAAGCATTTTATACAATGTCTGATACAAGAGATATTTTTAAAAATACGCAGGAATTGTAAGCAATGGGTTCTTGACCCAGCAATCAAATATATGGACATATTAGTTTTATTTGTGTTCTTCTAATGCAAACCTGAAAACAGTGCCAAGTTTCTTTCCTGCTGATCTGTTATATTTATGTGAAACCCACAATTATTAAACACGAAACTGTAAATCTTTCAACTGTATGCAAGCAAATACACATGTAAGCAAACAACACACCCAAAACTTAAATTTGATACAAAAGTGAAAACATTAACTGTGAAACATAAATATTCAGCACCAGACTGATTTCATTTAACTTTATTTAATGCATTCAAACAACAAGCACAGCCACATCAAGGATTTCAATCTGGCATCTTCATTGTGGATTCCAGGTGTCCACAAGGGAAAATAAAACAACATAGCAGTCATCTCACGCCCTACAATCAAGCACTGCCAAGGGGTCAAATTGAGAGCATCGGAAACCAACAAACAGGTTATCAAGTTCACATGCTCATCTGGGGAATGGTATGTGCTGGAAGATCGAAAGGAAGATTTTTTAAAAAAATAAACAGTTAACTGTATGAATTTACTTCATACAGTTCCATTTATAACCTAAATTTAGGTTTGTGATTCAAATAGATTCATTTTGCAAAATCAATTAGTTCTCCTAACAGGTTGATTTACCCTTCATTTTTTCCTCCCTTGTTCTGTGGGAAAAGACATAACTTCTCGTCAGTACTATGTTCCTGAATGGTACAACAGAGACAGGATATTGGTTGCAGGTGAAAGCCCAGATGTTTCAACTACACACAAGACATTGGGAGTTTAATCAACCACCCAATCCTTCCTGAGTGAAAGTAATTCCTACAATACAGGTGATCTAACAGTGTAACCATGTGACAGTAACAATGTGAACATTAACAAGCTGTACTTCGTTTTCAAAACACTTTATCTACCCTAAATGCAACAGAACAGAAATAAAAAGATTTTAGGACCCTTTGCATTTAGGCAATACTGCACCGCAATGTGTTTCAACCTTTTGTATTCCAATTTGAATCAATTAACAAGTTAACAAAGCAAGTACTTACCAACTGGAGTGTCTTCATATATTAAAAAGTATTGATCAAAGAAGTAATTCTTGAAATAAGGCAGTCGATTATATGACAGACCTATAAATGGGGAAGAAAAAAAATCAATGAGCACACAAAAAAGCTGTAACTCATAACTATATTATTTTACTATATAGGGTTTCTTTTTGCAAAAAAACTTTAGTTATCAACTACGTTGTTAATAAAGTTGTTATTTTTGTCAACCATTCTAATAAGACGATAACTATGTGTCAAACTGGGCAATTCTCTGAGAAGTTAATGTTCTCTCAAGTTTACCAGTTATGGCAGAATCACCATTTAAAATTGCTCAACAAACTTCCCAGAGAAATTAACAGGGTGAAGATATAGCTCAAAGCCATACGAATTGGAAAGTTAAGTTTAAATTAAGTCCTTTCATGAGTTTGAAGATTTCACCGGGATGGGAGTTGGGGCATTGCAATTGGCTGCAGTGCCCGTGGGCTACAGAATGGGAAAAACACAGAGATTGTTGTTCCTAAGGATATTTGGAGACCCCTACTGGAAGAGGTGCTCAACAGGGATTGATTTTTGATGCCACAATTAAAGTTTCTCAGTTAAAAAAAAATTGCCATCTCCTCACTCCTGACGTAAAAGCACCAATTCCACTCACTGCAGATCTCAGCTGAAATCTCCGTTTCTTATCTAATCACAGACATAAAATATTCAAAGACTACCACAAACCATATTTTATAGCTTATTACGCTAGACTATACAGACACAAATTCTAGTAAAACTAAGCAGCATTATTCTACTGATAACTAATAACATGGTCAAAGCTTCATCTCGGCTGAGATCCAGGCGGAACCACCTTTTTTTAAACCAATTCGACAGGACGGTGTTAGAAATGAAATGGAGCAAACGTCTGGGACTGAGATTTTGGTCTGGAGGCAAGAGCAGAAGAAAATTCATCACAGAATTTTAGCATTTTGTTGGCAGGAACATGTAAATAACAGGCTAAATAAATTGAAAGCAAATGAAAGAAAACTATTTTTTCTTTCCGATCGCTGTACAAGAAGCTTGTTTTTTCTTCATGCAAGTTCTGGACCAATAACCCAGAAAATAATTTTTGACCACCGTCATTCAAATACAGCTCAGTCTGCTGAACTTTCACACCATCTAATTACACTTCCTTCCACTAGATTTAATAGTTTTACTTAACAATGGTGTCACACATCACCATACATCAACCTTTAAAAGCACTCAGCACTATAATAATCCTTGCATTTGATGTAGTGCTTTTCACGTCTTCTAGATGTCTCAAAGTGCTTCACAGAATAGACTGTAAAGTAAATTGACTGTATATTTGTGGGTACAATGTGGCAGCCAATTGCGCACAGCAGTGTGCCACAAACAGTGTGATTGAAATGACCAATTTTTTTTTGAGGGATTATTATGAGGCGTGTGGAATAAGGAAACTTGCCCAAGGTTCCATCCTGTCGGGAATCGAACCCAGGTCTCTCGCTTGCAAAGCGAGTGCTCTAACCACTGAGCTACAGGATTCCACTAAACAAGAGTTGAAAGGCTCTTTGCATGTTAACAAGCATTAAAGCATAGAAACACGCATCAGCAATTCAGTGACGAGGAATATCAGCTAACTAACTAAAACGGAAAAATCCTGATATCTTGTCTTATTGAAGGTACTTTGAAGGACCAGTTTGTCCCAGGGAGGATTTTTGTTGCTAGAATAGCCGATGTGGAGATTCAAACACAAACTAATAAAATTACACTGGCAAACGCTCTTCAAAAATGACAAGGTTTGGAAATCTAGTGGGCACAGAGTAATCCAGCAGTTTGTCTTAATTTCATCTCATAATCTCAGGTGAAAACCATTTTTCACCATGTCCTCTAAAAAGACAGGATATGCCAGACATCTATTTGATATCCAGTGTTAGTAGCACAGAAAATTTAATCAGATCAGATTTAAGGATACATAACCACTCACAAGGAAGAGTGTATTTAATTGTTAAACTTTCCTCGATTTTTCCACGTTTGCCTCCTCCCAGGTCATTCATCCACTGTGTCTGAGTTGGGCAGGGCAGACTGTTATTTCCTTCCCATGTGTTCTGCTCGTGGGAGCAGAACTGAGAGACAGAAAGCTTTAAAATTGAAAAACTTCAAAGAGTATGAGATTAGACCTACTTTTCCCTCGTGGTACAGTGGAAGCATGGAGTCGATACTAACAGTAATTTAGTTAAGTAGTTCTCTGAATATAGTACTGCATAATACCAGGTCAGCTGTAGACAAACTATTGTATCACAAAGAATTCTTTAACAAAAATCAATAATAATTATTTTTCCAAACTGTATTTCTTTTGAAATTCCTGAAGGAAAATCAAAACTTGGTGTTGCTACTGAACGCAACAGTATGAAGAAGTACGCAGACTAATGACTGCATCTTCTGAAGACAATTCTGCTCCTTATGCTGAATGAATTCACCAAGTCCTTCAAACCAGGTCAACAGGATTAGCTGTCAAGTACAAGACATTAAAGGAAAAGGATGCATGCAAACCAAATAGATTTTGAAAAAGGCAATCATAACCCTTTCATTTTAAAATGATTACAAGCTGCCAGACTGCCCATTTGCAGCAGGCATAAAGCTCAACTTGATTTGAATCAGGTTTATTTGTGTTAGTGCTGCTTTGTCCCACAAAAGAGGTTCAAAATAATAGAAACAGTCTGGGTTGGTACAATAAAATACACGATGAATCTGCATTCAGAAATGGTGCTTCATTAATGGTTGCCAATTCAATCAGTCAGACTATTCTCTTCAGCAAACATTCTCAAAATAAACATGAAAATAAACTCTCATACCCAATTACCATCACCCAATCTCAAATGAAAAATTAAAATGGACCAGAAAGTGATTTTATCCTTGCAACTATAGTGCAGTCCAAACCAGTTCAATAGGAACACAGATTGAACCTCTGAATTCTTACAGTGGTAATACTTGTTACATCGTTAAGTGCCCAATCCTGCTAAAGGAACAGATTTCTAAAAATGCAGAAAATCTGCCTGATAATTTCTCACTTTGTAGCACCAATTACAGGACACCAGAACACTTTGCAATTACAAAAGGAAAAAAAATACATGTAGAATAGATTATTAAGAAACCAGTTTGTGGAAAATAACTCAGCTGCATTTATTTCATAAGAATTTAAAGATAACTGCAGTGAAGCTTTGTGATAGCACTTACCTAGCGATATGGTGTGGAAATAAAGTAATGATACGAACATACAAGTACACCACTTCATTTTGGACAGAAGATGCTGGTTCCTATGGGATAGTCAAACAAAAGTCAATTAATGCCTCAGTATTCAAAATGTAGAGCAATTGCATGAAAATCCAAACATGTTACTATGAAAAGGCATAAAATATACATTCTACATATTTTGCATTATTAAAATTAGGTGAGTATAAATAGTACAAGTAAAGATTGTATACTTTTAAAAATACAATTCCAACTTAAAATTACTCAAGAACACTCAGTTCCATCAGGTAATAATCATTCTATATTCCTTGACATTTCACCTTGAAATCAGTTTCAAACACATTACATCCCTTTATTTTGATATGGACTGAATCTATTGCCTTTTGTCCACATTTTTGTGTTTGATATAGCACCTTGTCATATTGTCCAAATGCACTAAAAACACAGCATTTTACTGCAGTGTAGTTCATCATTAATTTGAAAAACGCAGGTAAAAAGCAAGGAGCAACACCAATTCAGGTAAACAAAACAATCATCCTAAATTGAGGATTTTGAACACTGTAGTATTTTCACTAATTTATTAACTGTAGCAAATCTTTTGAGATGTTCTTACATCTTTGTAATAAGAATAGAAAATGTAGGAGAATTGTTTCAGTAATAGGATGATTGTTCAAGCTTGGATGGTAGAAATATGAAGTACAAGAGGTTTCAAGAGGGAAAAGGTTAAGGCATGTGGAACAGATAAACAGCAGAGATAATGGAGATGAAACTATAACTATTTCAAAAAGAAACAATAATCCTTGCACTTAATATAGCACCTGACAATTTCGTTGAGACATCTCAAGTGCTTCACAAGATATTATGTAAAGTGGATTGACTATATGTTGTGGGTAGAACAAGATTAGGCAAAATAAAAGAATCCTTGCATTTTCTAAAATCTTATCAAATAAAAAGAGGACTGAGAACTTTCAGATGTTACACATGAATGAATCTCACAGGAAATTCAATGGGCAAGATTGGTAGTCTCCTCCAACCTAAAATGGTTGCTGGAGGGTGAATCGCATTCTAAGCATGCATCAAAATTTCCAATTCCTACTTACACTGAGTTTAGCTTAATGTTCTGATACCTTTCCTTCAATGACAGCCCTTTTGTCTCTGGTGGGAACTACTACCACCACCACAAGTAGGTCTTCAGACCATCTGGAGGCAACAGCAGTCAAAAATGCATGGTAACAGGTGAACCCTGCTCTTGTTGAGTGTCCTTTGACACTAAGTTTTTCTAATCAAAGAAGACAGAGCTATCACTCTGTACCACAACACACCTAGTTGTATACCAGTGATAACAAAAACAATAACTTCCATTTATATAATGCCCTTCAAGTGCGGCAGCATCTTGGAGTGCTTAAAAGATCAATAAATACTATACCTATATGGCTGACATAACATTTGCAAAGAGGCTAAAAGATTTACATAGATGTCTTGAAGATTGAAGAGACTTAAACTGTATTGCTTAATCTCAATAGACAATCTTGTCACAGAAACCATTCAAACTTTAGAGTGTGATTACAATATTCATGATATTGGCAAGCTTGCAGAAATGTGTTTAACCAACCTGTGTGTGAAAGCAAAAATATTTCCCTCTTCCAAATAAATCAATTTTCTCCTTAAATTCCCAATATTTTTCTTAATAAATCATGATTAGGCCACCTTACTATTTATATTAAAAAGTGTGAGTGGAAGCACAATACCAAATTGGCAGTAATACTTTTTGAAAGAAAATACTCTATTAATTCTCTATGTCTTAATCATATTAGTAGATAAGGACCTTAAGAATTCACATTCAAGCTCTGTTTGTAACATGCATCACTCCAATATTTGCAAACTATTTACCAAGAGTTTTCTATTATCCATATCTTAAGTGACTGTTTGTTGATAACAGGCCTCACCTTCCACTTGAAATCACATGAAATCATGACAAACTTACTTTCAATATATTGTCCTGTTGTTCCATTAAGCTTAATAGTAACATCAAAAACTACACAAAGCAAGAAATTTCAAAAGCTAAACATTGATTGGCATATGTTGCTAACATTTGCTTTTCCTCATTTAATTTACACTTTTACATAGTGTTTTAAGGAGTTATTGATAAAAGGATGTGAGAAATATCAGAAAATAATCAGAATAAACCACTTATTAATTCAGATACACACAACAGTAAATTAAAACTTAGACCTTCTCTATATAAACAGTTCAAATAATTTTATTTATTTTGATTTCTGTTTAATATTCATTGCATTCTCCCTTATTCTACTCCAACATAGAATAGATGTTTTTCTTTTTTTAAAAAAAACATTCTAGGACTACTTTTCTGATTCAAAAGAAACTAATTTAATTAAGATTCTACAATTCTTGAATTTCAGTGCAATGCAATAAATGCAAATGTTGCGGCAAATTCAAGATAAACATTATACAGAAATATGATGAAACATTAAACAGAAACTGCCAGTGGCTGCAACAGGTGATGCTGGAAACAAACCATTCTGGACAAAGACTGTTACTGCGCTAAGGCTTTTGACAACATGTTTTTACTGCAGCTGTAGTCATAGGGAACACATATCATCATATTGCCAATCATGCTTTGTGCTATAAGATAATTTTGCCTTAATCTACTATAAAAACAGCAGAAGCTCACAGTGCAGCAGATGTAGATTTTTTTCATAAAAAGTGTGTAAAACAAGATGCTCAGAATTGTGGCAGAATTTGAATTTTTTTTTGGAGCTGGCTCTTCTAGAAAGAAACTGAACCCAACAGAAAAAGGCCCCAAGATAAATTGCCACTTCAATCATTTCACCAGCAAGCCCTGACCATTCAAATACTCTTAGACAAGGACTAAGTGCTTCAGGTTATAAAGCTAACTTCAGGTAACGTTTTGTCATTTGAATTATTTTCTTCAAAGCTGAAATATTATTGCTAAGGCAAACATTTACAAAGATATCACCCGACAAATACACCATCTGGAACGTTGTTTCATTAAGCTTAAATATAAAGTTTAAAAATCTCATGCCTGCCTAACAATGTCATCTCCTCCAATCTGTTCTCTGCTCTTCTGACACTGATCAACTATTCATTCCCTCTATCCCATTCTTGATGGAAAAGCATTTGGCCATGATGCACAAGCCCTCTGGAACTTTCTCCGAAAAACACTTTGCGATTCTCTTCCCCCCACCATGCATTGAAAACCCTTTTTAAAATATTTTTCATTCACTGTACCTTTGGACTGAAACTCTCCTTCCTTTTCTATCTGCAATACTCCTGATTGACTCTGAAGTGCTTTAGGGCATTCAAGCAACATGAAAGGCACCATAGAAGCTTATGTTAGTGTATCCTCATGTTGCAGCCTGACTCACATCTGAGTAAGAGGGATGTGTGTTTAACCAACAGGAACTTTATAGACTGACACTCAAATCAAGTTCTGCATTGTCAGAGGTGACATCCTATAGATGAGAGGTTAAACTGATACCTGTGGCCTTGTTCAGGAGAATGCTAAAGACCTCATAGCATTATTCGAAAGGTGAAGGATATTTCTCCTGGCCAATGATCCCCCAGATAAAATTGGTGATGCTAATTAGTTGTTTGAGACATTGCCATGTGAACATCGGCTGCCACATTTACCTTTAAAAACACAATAACTACACCTTACAGTAAATCCTGTGAAGCACTTTGGGACATTTCAATGACGCTAGTTGCTACTTCAAATGCAAATATCATTAATTATTAATAAAGGACTATACGTAGAAAAAATTAAGAAAAAAAATTGCCATTCGGTATTAAATACAGAAAGATTGGTTCTTGCCCAAAATAATAAACTTGTCTTGCTCTGTCAGATGCATATCGACTTTATTGTGGTAGGCTAGCATTTTTTGATTTCAATTCAGATTTCCAACATCCTCAGGCTTTTTTTTCCTTTTAATCTCTAAATATAAAGTGCCACCCTTAAATATAATGGAGCGTAAATGCTCAATGAAAGAAAACCGAAGATTCCATGATATTTCTATCACATTATGCACTTTTACTCCAAGACGATGAGATTATTGCACATTGTCTCAAAAATAAATTACACCAAATGCTCCCACCAAGTGCCTCTTTGCACTTATTCGAGCATTATTCTTAAA
Organism: Callorhinchus milii; assembly: GCF_018977255.1. Lineage (NCBI taxonomy): Eukaryota > Metazoa > Chordata > Chondrichthyes > Chimaeriformes > Callorhinchidae > Callorhinchus > Callorhinchus milii. Next base: position 14,691,206 of record NW_024704748.1, on the reverse strand, counting down.
ATCAAATCAAATCAAGTAACGTTGAATTAGTGAGCTCCATTTCTGTCAATAGGCAGCAGGTTTGGAGACTGACTCGTCCATCGTTCCCTGAATAAATTGCCATTAGACTCATTTCTTATGTAATCCTTACAAGGCTCAAGCCAACAGCTGAGATCATTTGGTAAAGCGCTCATTTTGGTGTTTAGCAATTCACAGCACAATAAGCTCGTGTCAAGCTACATTACCACAGCAATGGGATCACGTAACACCTACACAGGCTGTCACGATAATGATGTGGTTGGTGCAGACGCTGCAATCGAGAAGTTTGCAAATATCTGAGATATTCGACTGTTGTTGAAACAAACATCAGGACGCAAAACACAACAATATTTTCCGGCAGATGTCAATTCTTTCTGGTCAACTGTTTATTCTCCCTGAGCACGATCTCCCCCCCCCCCTGATCTCCCCTCCCCTCGCACAAAGACTGGTCTCAAAATTTACACCACCAGAAACTCTTGCCACTGCAGGGTTTTTTTCGCAGTGGCTGCAAAGTTTGTCATCGTGGCAAGTTTGGCTTTTGAAACCAGTCACGATCCTGTGCAATCTGGCGAGGAGGTTTGGACCAAACTCTGGAGGAGAACAGATGAATGAATTATCGATCGGTCCTGCAGATCAATAAATGTCCTTGACGCAACTTTTTTTTCTCCTGCCCCCCCCCCCCCAAAAAAAAACAAAAAACAAATCGATCTACTGCATCTGCATCGAAGAAAGTTGTTTTAATGATTCCGGGGATTGGGGTTTCGGCTGCGGTTTGAGTGTCAGTCCCGGGGACCCCCCCCCGGGGACCCCCCCGGGACCCCCCGGGGACCCCCCGGGACCGGGATCAGAGGATGTTTCATTGGCTTTATTTGGCCGCTCCTCAACATGTACAGAGAGAGCTGCAACCGTGTGGGCTGCAGATTACAGCCAAATGCAGACAGTTAGTTCTCCTCGACATGAAACCGACCTCCATCCAAATCAGCTATAATATTTATATATATGTAATCTCAATAAGTATAGGTATAAGTATAATTTGGGCTACAACACTCCACAATCCACGCAGGTAAGACTCGTCATTGCACGTTAATGATTTGCGGTACTTTTAATTGCGACAACTGAAGTCTGGAGCTGTCCACCGCCCCCCATTTATATGGACCGGTTCAGAGACAACCCGAGTCCCTACTTGCAATAAAGCAACTACACCGTCTCTGCTCCGGGAGTAGCAATGCTTTAGGTGGCGAACGGGCGGGAGGAGAGAGAAGAGAGGAGAGGGGGATTGGGGAGGAGGGGGGGATTGGGGAGGAGGGGGGGATTGGGGAGGAGGGGGGGATTGGGGAGGAGATGAATAAATAAGCAAATGCAATTGCAAAAACTATTCTCTGACTTTCCCAGGGCAGTGGCCAGTATCACGCAGTCTAAACCGAAACCTAACCCGTCCGCAGGAGATGCGCTGAGAGATGGAGAAGGAAAGAAAGAAGGGGAGACAGACAGACAGAGAGAGAGAGAGAGAGAGAGGCAGAGAGAAGAGTTACAAACTGGCAGCTCACTTACCGGCGGACTGGATGGCTGGATGGAGGGATGGCTGAATGGAGGGATGGCTGGATGGAGGGATGGCTGGATGGCTGAATGGAGGGATGGCTGGATGGAGGGATGGCTGGATGGCGGGATGGCTGGATGGAGGGATGGCTGGATGGCGGGATGGCTGGATGGAGGGATGGCTGGATGGAGGGATGGCTGGATGGAGGGATGGATGCCCCCGTTGACCGCCGAGGTGAGGGACGGTGGGTTGAGAGACGGATGTCTGTCTAACCTGTTGCAAAAGAACGAGCCCCCGCTGTCAGGGCAGTGCCCGAGGCGAGGGGACAGTCAGGTGCATCCTCCGCTCCTCCAGACAACAAAGTCTAACAGATACAGACACAGCCTTGGGCAGCGGCTGGAGCTGTTAAATACCCCCCCAGACTGACTGGCGGAGGATGCGTTGCTCACAGACCCTCTCACCTGCTGCCTGCACCAGGCAGAGCTGCCCCCCCCCCCCCTCCCCCCAGTCAATGTCGGCACAGCAGGCAACAGGGACTCTGCTGATTGGAGACAACCCAAACCCAACCACGTCAATCATTCCCCGGGACAGGAGGGGCGGGGTGTATAACCCGGCCACCGAAAGCCCGTTCGCTTCGCTGGGCGATGTAGTAATAATACTATCATAATTAATCCTTGCATTTGAACGTAGCGCCTTATCACGTCTTCGCGGCGTCGCAAAGCGCTTCGCCGACGTATCCTGTCAAAGTGAATTGGCTGTATATTTCGTGGCCGAAACGTTTGGGGGTAGCGGATCCATCGCAAGTTCATCTGGTCACCGTTCCCCTCCTCCTCTTCCCTCTCCTATCCTCCCCACCACCATCCCAATATAATTGGTCACTCACTCACTCACTCACTGCAGAGCTGGTTGCGGATGTCGCTCTGTGCAAATCGGCTGTTGGGTTCACATTGCCAGGTTCAAAATGCAAAGTTACTACACTTCGTAGTATATCCTGTGAAACATTTTGGGGCGTCCTCCTGACGTGAAAGGTGCAATACCAAATGTAAGAATTATTATTTTTACCACGTTGCTGTGGGCAAAATTGGCTGAGGAGTTTATCTACAAATACCCAGTTACTACCCTTTATAGTATATCCCGTGAAAGATTTTGATGTATCCTCCCCCTGGAAAGATACAATACCATACGTAAGGATTACTATTGTCATAGCCGTGAGCTGTTCTGTTGGGCTGCCAGAGATTGAGAATTTGTTGTTATTTCCTCTCAAATAACTAATTCTATGCTATATTCAGAATTTAGTGATTTTATAGTTTAAAACAGTATTTCTTTAGAGGTACAGTGAAAAAAAGCTCACTTAAATGCTGCTAAATCTGCCAAGCAGACCAGAATAACCATCAACAGTTTCACTATAATTACCAGATTGCACAGAATGATCTCCAGAGAACTACATATAATAATTTCTGAAACACTTTGAGATGTAGAGATGTGAAAGCACTGTATTAAATGCAAGGATTATTATAACAAGAACAGCAGCACTGGAGTTCACTGCAAATCAAGCCAAATCATGCCTCAAAATGACATTTGTAAATCTAAAAGCACTCGAGATGTTGCAAGTGCATTATTAAAAGCTAAATAATACAGTTATAATGTTTTCCCTGGATTCAAGGTTGAAAAAAAGTTTTATAAACAGTTTTCATATTGGATAAAGAGCCAAAAGATTCTACACCTGTTTGATGTAATTTGCAACAGTTACGTTAGTAGCAGAAAAAGAAAGAGAATTAAGTGACCGATTTCTAAAGTTTGTCCCTATTATATCATATTGTAGGCTCTGGAACTCTATCCCCCAGTGCCTTCGCCTTGCTTCCTCCCTCTCCTCCTTCAAGGCCGGTCTCAAAACCTTTCTCTTTGACCGTGCCTTCAGCTCCCCTCTCGACTCTCTTCCCCCTTCTCGCTCCCTCCCATCCCTCCCCTCACCCTGACCATTTCCCCCTCCTCGCTCCCTCCCTTCCCTCCCCTCACCCTGACCATTTCCCCCCTGCTCGGGTCATGACCCAACTGTGCAGCGCCTTGGGACGTCCTCCTGACGTGAAAGGCGCTTTATAAATGGAATCTTGTTGTTGTTGTTCATTTGGTCTTTACTGAAACCACCAGAAAAGATGTTTAGTGGTTAAAATTGGTTAAATTGCTCTAATTCGTTTATAAAGAAGACCTAGAAAAAATAAAAACAATGCTTCTAGAATTCAATATTTCCCGTTGTGTGGAACAGAGCGCTGCTTGTGGTACATCAGGGAAGCAGACCAGAAAATTTATGGTGTCTGCCAGATCTAATATACCATTAAAATATATATGTCTAATAGAACAAGATAACCATTACTTTTTGTTGGGTTTACTTTATAAATTTAGTTGTTAGAGATACTCCCAATAACATCTTGTTGTTTGAAGCTTATGTTGCTTATAATGTCATCAATATGTGCGTTTTTATAGGATTTCATTTTTTTTGCTTTCAATTCATGCAGCCTGAATATTGAGAGTTTATCAGCATTGCAACACAAATTAACAAAATTTTCTATTTTGAACACTCATCATTCTTGTGGCTTTGCCTGAAAATGCCAAGTACAAAGCATTTGAAGCTGTGGACCCAAGTCCACTGGAACCGGATTGAGAGACTTCTGACCTATTTCACTTTAAACTTTTTTCATCAAAGATACCTACTGAACAGATGCAGTAAAAGACAAGAACAGCAGGCTTACAAATTTTGACCCCAACAGATGCTGGAAGCACAGAACTAGTTGGATTAAATTGAGATCATAATGAGCAAGCCCATGATTTTCTAGATTAATAGTTGTTCCAACAACCCTAATTCATCACGATAGTTAATTCTGCATTGAACTGAATGTAAAACTCAATTGGAGATAATGCTGCTGAGAGAGATCTTCAAATGAAGATGAAATGATGTGCAAAGCTTTGCCATTGGTATTTTGTAAGGATATTTAGAACCAATAGAGAATGTTAATGGAAAGCTGCTGCAGTTCGTCTTAAATGCCGATTTATGGTGTTGCTGAGAACATGTCCTTATAGATAACTGAAGTCTGACCATATATCTGCTGCTGTAGAGGACGGACTCTGGCATGATGTAGGATAAGCTCATCCAGTCTTAAAAAAAGTTACAGACCCAAGAGCCAAAGGTTGTTTTTCTCTACAGTATTCCATCAACACCAAGTAGATTATAGAACAAAATTATTGACAGTGACAAATCAAATACTTTCTAGCAACTTTCTATTCTTTTATCCATTTCCCTTGCCATTTTTGTGGATTTTTTTTGTTCCTCAACAGTTCTCAAGGCAGGTTAAAGCACAGCAACTGTATTTTGTAGTCAACGTATTCTTAGTAGCAAGGGTAAAAGAAACTGGGGAATAACCATTTATATCAATGGTAGCAACCAGTTCTTGTCGTTTACCCTTTGTATAAAGAAAAAACTTCCTGGTATCTGTCTTGAAATTGCCCATTACAGGTCTGTCCTCAATGCTGGTGTACCATTGTCCTGTCCTAGGAAATGTTTTGAGATGTTCTCCTGACGTGATGAGGTGTTGTATCAAACTGCAAGGATTATTATAATAGAATAATCACTAAAAGTATTTGTCTTCCATAGCAACAGGCAACTCAATTTTATACTGAGGCATAATATTGAGCAGACACACAGACAGGTGACCAAATCTGAAAAAGATGAAAGTCAAACTGGATCTAATATATTCCATGCAAAATGTAAGACATGAGCCTCCAGCATTATTTTCTGCAACTTCAGTGTGCAGATGGTGCAGTGCCAACATTGACAATATCAATTGGCAGCTTAATTTGACCTCATTAATTTATTTTCATTTCAAGTATAATAAATTCATTTGATTTCCCATTAGCCAGGTGGGTAAAAGCACGTCCGGTTTGCCACCAAGCCATAAAAAAACAGAAGATTGTAGGTTCTAATCTTGGTTTCTGCTCAGTTAGATAAAGTGCAACAAATGACATTAGTGTCCCTGGTTTAGGATGGGGGGGTGGGGGATGGAGTTGACAAACATCACTTCAAAATAGGTGAGTGCAGATCAAAATACCTGGAAAATCATCACTAAGGCTCACTTGTGAATAATGGCTCCATGTGCAAACAAGTACTGTAGCAAACAGAAATAACTGGCACCAAAGTAATTCAATTGTCTGCGAAGGGAGGGGAAAGAGGTTGATAATTAAGGGAGATAAATTGGCAGAAATAAAATCAGTCATCCACTTAATATCCTTGATCAGAAAGTCCACCAATGGATTCCGTTCCAACATGTAACATGAAATCAAAAGAAATCAGCTTGGGTTTACATAAATGAATGGTGGCATCACTCAATTAAGGACTTGACTCAGCATATAATAGCTTCCAGACTTGAAGTGAGGAAGTCCACTGTTGAATACTTCATCCAGCAATGAAAGAAACGCAATGTCACCACGGTTCTACATCAGCACTGGGACATCCAAAAGAATTTTGTCACGTCCTATTCAATGATAAGTTGCATGGTCCAGAAAAGAACAAATATTATCATGCTTGTAAGTTGCCAAATAGCTTTAGCAAAGTGTCAGCCGAGAAAGAAACAAGTTGCACAGCAAATGTCCATCTGATCAGACAGCTTACAGCAAATCTTGATCACTGCTTGATATGGAAACTTGTGTTTGTGAAATTATGGCCAGTAATAATAATAATCCTTGCATTTGATATAGCACCTTATCACGTCTTCAAGATGTCTTAAAGTAGCTTTTACAATTCACAAATATTGGATTGGATCCATTCTCATTCTCTAAAATTACTTAACAGGTATTTGTGGGGGGCGGGCGGGTGAGAGAGGACTTAAAAGAATTGAAGGAATTCATGGGCAATACATCTGCCTAGATCTTCCTCAGAAGCATGCGATTCCCTCTGTAACCAGATTGTTGAGAAGGAAATAAGAGGAAGCACATTTTACTATGATTGACCAGTTATTAGTTAATTTCATGACCGGACACCTGCAAATTGTAATCATGAATAAGGGTAACAAAAGGTGTTGATGCTCTAATTAGTTTGGGAACCAAATTTCATTTTCTGGACCACAAATATTTATTTGTGCTACTGAATTTCTTCAAATTGCGATGTTTTCTGTTCTAGATTTCTACAGCTAAAACATTCAGCATATGTGAAATAGAGCAATTACAATTTTATTGGCTTACTGTCTCTAAAGTGTATTGGATTGCAGCTGCTGAGATCTTTCTAATTAAATAGTTTTGGTAGCTGATTGTGGAACTTGTCCTATGAGACGTACACAGGCTCATACTGAATCCTAACTTATGTCAATGCTTTCTAATAATTCCAATTACAGTATTTGATCTTTACTGCAACAGTTTGTTACAAAAGATGAAATGACAAATTTCCAGCAGTCTACTGTGTACACATCAACGCACCCATCTCCACACTAAAGTCACCAAATGTCACGTGATCACAGCACAGTAGTTTTCTGCCATAGTAATGAACCTGTTCTGTTGCCTCAATTTTTAAAAAATTTAAATAAACCCTACATAAAATTGGCAATTTGATCAATCATGAGATAAGCGCACAATGAAACTTGTCAACTTTCATAGATATGGAACACGGGTCAAATATCATTCAAATGTTTGGTTTCTAGTAAAGCACAAGTTTCATTTGTGCATTTTTTTGTATTTACCATTGACTTTGGCTCCCCCTATGGATTGAATTTAAGATGCTCAACCTCACTTGCAAATCTCTCTATGGTTTCTCCCCACTTTACCTCTTTGACTTCCTGCAATCCCAGACGCTCATTCTGCTGAACAATCACCGGCCTGCTTCATGTTCTCTGCCCAGTCTGCTCCTTCATCAAATGTTTAACTATTGTGACCCCACTCTGTAACTCCATCCTTCCTCTACTCCTCTCGCCCCGCTTTCAAAAACAATCTTTTCAACTGTGTTTTCGGTTAACTTCCATCTCCCTTCCTCCTCCTTTCCCCCTCTCCCAGTTTCAGTTTGAGGTCAACTATGTGAAGCAAATCTGAGACATCCTTTCAATGTGGAAGACTGTATAAATGTAAATTGTTGTACAAACCTGCTAGACATAAAAAAAGTACAGATAGTAAGCAATCCAATAGATACGAATATCTATCCCTGTAATGTGCGATAGAGGAGGACTTTCATAATGAACGACACATTTCTTAACACCACCAATTGTCAATCCTCCAGTGGGACATAGGATGAGGTGAGATTGACACCGACTCACCTCTCCTTGTGCCCCGAAAGATCTAACATTTAGTCAGTATATTATAGAACAAACAAGTGCCACAGAGTAACTTCACGACAGTAATCTAATATTGAGATAGATAATATTTCTGAATAGATCAAGCAGTACAATATGCCATTTGAATTTACTCCAAAATATTGATTTCAAGCACACANTTTTTAAAAGAAGAAAAATATATATGCAGCTGGAACCAGAAAAATGATTCCAAATATATAAAAAAGTATGAACAATTATTTGTAAGCAGTGCTTACTAAAGAGGAATTGTTTTCAGAATGACCTCTGTGTCACTCCTATTTGTGTCCATTTGTTTTTCAAGTTGCCAACAGAACATCAGTTGGTGGGATTGTGAGTTGCTCAGTGAATTCAATGCATACTGGTGCTTGTATAAATAAAAAAAAGAGCTCAGTTTGGCAGTCTCAGGGTTTTATAGACCACGTGAAATGTTTGCAAATTAGTTTGCGATATAAATATTTCAAAATTGTGGAGAGGAAAGGACTTTTGAGGGGTTTGATTTGATTTTCAAGTACCAGAGGGTTTTACACTTTCAGATATTTCATTAAACAGCAGTGAACAGGTGCTAAGGTGAGAGGCTGAGGTGTGTGTTTTCACTCCGCAGCAGCTGTGAACTCATTTTCTCTACCCCTGGGAATTTATTTCAAACAGCTGCAAATTCACTCAATGTGAGAGGTATAGGCAGACCAAATGCAATTTTACAATTACGTTTTTAAAAAAAATCTTGCACTCTTATCTCAGCATTTGTCAGCATGTAACCATCTTCTGCTGCATTCAGGATTTGTTTTTATGGGGATCACATTTAACATGTGTTGTACTGGATTGTTGTGGCAAGAGCTTTTTGTTCCATCGAGAAGAGGTATTTATCATGTCGGTCCATTTGAAAAAAATATATGCTCGAGTCACTCTAACTCTGTTCCTCGATTGTGAATGTTGAATTCGGGCCCAAATAGTCCCAGAATTTTATGCTTTATCTCTGCAAAATGGGATTTTCAACATGGCAACTTGGGGAGAGGCAAAAGACAGCTTGTTGGATAATGAGGATTATTAATTATTTGTACATTGTCCATTAAAACTAAACAAAGTTAAATTAATTTGGGTATTCCATGTGTATCCTATGAAAATTGAAACAATGAATGTCCATCAGGATTTTGATATCTCCAAATTGACAATGAGAGGTTTCTGTCATGTCAGATCTTTTATTCAAGGTAATACACCAACTTAATTACAATCCAAGTAAAATATTCAACTACCTGTGGCTAATTATAGTTAGAATATTGTTGTTCTGCAAACAGTAGCCTCAAGATGTGAAGCAAGATTGCAATGCAATTAGGACTAGAGTTGAAAGACAGCACGAAAAACATAACACAGTAGATTCATGTACATATGCCTAGCTGAACAATAATGGCACCATTCCTTGTATCCTCTTGTGAAAATTATGGCAATTATGAACCAGTGTTTGGATTTCAAGGAATTTCTCTCAATTTTTTTAGGAAAAACACTCTGCATAACTTCCCAGGCTAAGTATTCTGCTCTTGTACATGAAGCGTTTAGTTATTCTTGAAAGTCCAACTGCAAGAGAGGGTTTATTCTTTTCTTTGATACAGTTTGAAGCACATTGAAAGCATATGGTATCATCAAGGGCGCGTTGCTTAATTTTCAGATTAAAATAACCTTTTTAATCAAACAGGAATAACTACTAATATAACACAGGTTCCTACAACAATTCTTCTCTTCCTTAGCTTTGCCTGCTGCTGTTCAGAGTCCCAAGGGCACCTGCCCAACCACCTTCAAAGTAATTACATGTAGTAGTATTCTCTGATGGGGCTCAGGTTAATCTCTTTCCCTTTTCTGTTTATAGCATTACAAAATGTCCACCAAAGCCAAAGAGATCAAATAATCTATCCCATGAGCATCTTTGTAAAGTCCCTATGGAATGTCACTTATCAGCTATGAGTTCACAACGTTTTAACCCACGGTGCAGTGCAGAGAATGGTTTATCTGGTGCTGTACACATTCCAATGTAGTTGACATGTAAGGCTGGTGGTCCAATTGCAAGGCTTGAACTTCATCAGGTCAATGGTTTTTAAATCCAAATTTTATCAGATGACAAGCACTCTTGCAGTACATAACGTTTCTGCAGTTAAAACAGCAGAAAATCAGCTTCTAAAGCTTTGGAATGAGAGATCTAACTCTTACTTTTAACGTAACCCTTCTGATATATATTCCAAAGAATTAACAAGTAGCATTTTGGGCTGCAATACTCAGACCATGAAAGGACTTGATCTGCAGTCAATGGCACAGTTAAGTCTCAGAAAGGTTCAGGTAGGATTATGATTAAATTAAGGGCAGTTTAACAAAATCTGATTTTGTGCCTTGTAGATACAGCTGAACGATGATAGCTCAAGAGCAGAAATGGTTATTCAGTGTAACGTGGATGCAAATTAACTGATTCGCTTACAATATCATTTATAATTTGACCTCTGATATAACACAGCTTTGGTCAATGTCCTCTGCTCAGGACTGTGTTACAAATACCTACTTCCCACCACCATATACCCTTTCAGAAGTGTAATGTAGTTCTGCTGCTACATCATTATTATTATTATTATTATTTGCTGCACAACAGAATGTTATTTTTAGCTCCACTCGTAGCTGCAATTTATAATCAGTGAAGGAGATGAAGGGATAGATCCATTCTTTCAATTAATTTTCACGAACCATCTTTTCTTGCTCAAGGAGGTTAAGGGCAGCAACATTGGTCCATGTAACATCTTTTGTACATCGGTTCCAACTTAGTTAGAATTCTGCGTGATAATCCACAGAATCCATTGTGCTCTGATTTAGGAAACTTCTTGTGGAAGCAAACTGAGGGAGGCCCCACAATCTAAGCATGTATCAAAGCCATTGCAATCCTACTGGGGAGTCATTTCAACAATCGGGGTAGACAGGGGGAAAGGAGCAGGGCATGAATAATAATGACACACTCTGGAATAAATTCTGGAGAAGTTTAAATGAAGCAGAGAAAGAGCCGAGATTCATCTGATGTAGTGTGAGGTTTTTGACCGAGTCTAAGGATCCTCTTAATATTGTTTAAACCAAGATTTGTTGAACTGGATGGGACCCAGCTGGAAGTGCAGTTTAGCCATAGGTTGTATAGTGTGCAAACTCTCACAAGACTAGTACTTCTGGCAAAGATAAGTTTGCTCGAAGAATGCTCTCAATATCAAAATTATTGTAAACTCTTTGCTGGTGCTCAAGGGTTCCATGAAACAATATTCCATCTGGACTATTACTGACCAGTTGGACAATACTGAAGATGATAATAATAATCCTTATATTTGATATAGCGCCTTATCATGTCTTCTAAACGTCTCAAAGTGCTTCACAGAATATACTGCAAAGTGAATCGACTGTATATTTTGTTGGCAAAACGCAGCAGCCAATTGCACACAGCAGTGTCTCACAAACACTGAGGGAGGCCCCACAATGAGTGACCAAATTATTATTGTTTTTCTTTTTTTTGAAGGGATTATTATCCCCGGAAAAGTGATCCTCCAATTGACTAACAATCAGGTTGCTACTTACTGCTTGGCAAATATGGGAGTGTGAAGTAAGGAAACTTGCCCAACGTTTTGCCCTGCTCGGTAATCGAACCAAGGTCCTCTCATTTGCGAGGCAGGTGCTCTAACCACTAAGCTACAGGACTCCACAAGCCACTGAGAAGATCCTCAAGCCACTGAGATGGAGGAATGAAGTATAATATTTTTGGAAATCAACAGCAAAGAAAAATAGTGCTGGCGTGTAGGATTGCTACATGAACAAAACGACCAGATTTTATTCGCTTGCTAATTGTTCCTTTACAGAGATGGAAGTTCAGAGGAGTAATGAAGACAATACTGTAGTACCAAGGTAAAGGGGTGTAGAGTGAGCGAGTGAGAGGGAGAGAGTGCATGCACACTTGAAGTCTAGTGGCAAAAGAATAATAGTTAAATATCTATCGACAATACAGAGTTAAAGCTGGAAAGGAGCAGCAATGATTTTGAAAGAAAAAACATTTTTGGAAGCAGACTTGGCAAAGATACGGCTATGAGAATTCCACTTGAGGAGAGGACCTGGAGAGGACAAATATATTAGCACATTATGAATTGAGTGGAAATATCAAAGTTAAAAAGGTGACAGTGGTTGGTTGGTTGGACATCCAGGCAATGTAAAACCCAAAGAATTGAAAGAACTGACTGCTTTTAAATGTAAACACATTGATTGCTATTTTTATTTTAAATTTATGCAGATTTAGTATTTGATCATTACGTGGAAAATAGAAGTATTGTGCTTTTGTCCATCAAAATTAACTTGGTATCTATCCTCTATCGCTCCTTTTAAACATGGTTTGTTATTAACTTGTAATATCAAAAGCAACAGTGGCAATTATAAATGAAAAACAAGAGCACAGTCCATTCCCTAATCAACTCAGTTACCTGCAAAACCGAATATTGAATTTAAAATGCCCTCACAAAGATTTCTCAATGAATATTGGCTTCCAATGACCAATCCCTCAGGGGCACTGCTCAGCCCAGCCATCCTATTCAAACTATAACCATTGATAATAATCTGAAAGTTTCTATTTTCTAACCTGTTCATTATCCAAATTCTAACTTTCAGCTCAATCCCATCAACTTCCACTTTAGATATGAATCCCCTGTGAAGGGGCTTTCTGATATTTTCTGCAAGTTGACACATATAATATCATTCACTAACTCGGTTACAGTCTCAAAGAACTCATTAGGCACAACATACCCTTCATAAATGCACATTAGCTTCGATTTATTACCTTTGCTCTCAGTAAATGGTTCTGAATTGCTTGCTTTATAATACTCTAATACTTAGGTGTCAAACTAACAGGCCATAATTCACAGGATCATGTTCGTCTTTTTAAAAAAAAATGAGAACTGGAATAACAGTTAACTTCTAATCTTCCAGATCCACCATTTCCAATGAGCATTACAAGCCTGCCATGACAGTGTCCCTTAGTTCTGCCCTCATTTCATTAAGCGCTTAGATCTGTGTCATTTGGTCATGCTGCTTTATAGCATTCTAGTTTCTAATACCTCCTTTATATTCATCATAAAAGATTCCCACTGGTTTCAGGCTGGAAATTTGCACATACTAGTTTGGATTACTTAGACTGATGAGTCAGCAAATAGAGTGCATAAAATCAAGATAGTTACCAAGTGTATTTTGCAAATGAATACAGAAGCTAATTTGCACATACCAGTGTCCCACAAACAGCCATGAAGTGAATGAACAATTTTATCAGTGATTATTGGCCAGGATGCAGGGAGAAACTCCCTTCTCTAAACTCCTTTAAATTTCATTTCCATCAGTAATGTCAGGAACGTTACAATATCTACTTTTCAAATGATAGAATTCACTGCAATACTTCACCAACGATATTTTCCCCTCCCATCCATTCCTTGAGGCATTTGACTCCTTTTTTTGTTCTACTAGAATACAATTCCAACCAAACAAGAATGAGAAGTTCAGCTCTCAAACACTATATGATGTGCTCATGACAGATTTGATAATCATTGCATTTTTACACCCCTCTGTTATGATATATTTTAATGGAACTACTTTAAGCTCTCCTGCTGGGCAGTGTGAAAACCAAGCAAGGAGTCTGCTTTTCTCAGCATGGCAGCATTGTAGCAACAGTTTTAGTTCCAATTGAAGTTAGAAATTCACAGGAGATGTGAGACAAGTTATTAAAAATCTATTTTTTTAAAAAGAGAGGTCGAAGTGCAAAAGTAGTAGTAACTGAGCAATTGTAACGTTAGAACTCTCAGAACAAGACCCCTTACAATAGGATTGTCTCACCTTTCTTCTCCACAAGTATCAATCCAGCAGTTCATCCAAGAACAGAAACAAGTGAACTCAAATTGACAACACCGCAGAGATTTGAATTTACGACTCTCTGCCAAGAGTCAGAAATCAAGTACATTTAACAGCTTGAGCTGTCGAGATGACAGTCAGAGTGCTGCCATGAACATTATTCATCATTTTGACAAGCCTACATAAAATCCATTCAGGTAGTCAACTGTAAAAGGTTTCGAGGAACTATTCATAATTTCTATCATTTACAGAACAGTATCAAGTGCATAGCACCACTCCCAGAATATACAGTAAAAAAAGAATATTTAAAAGCATTTCTATTGAGCATTAACCCTTCCTCCTGAAATAATCTGCACTACTTTAAGTGCTCCGGGATGCTACACCACATGAAGGGCGCTATATAAATGCAAGTTGTTGTTGTACTGAGCAAATTAAAATTACAATAGTAATTGATCAATCGTTGCAAAGCCATCAAATAAGATTCTTCTCAATTCATTGCGAAACTCATTATATGATCCTTTTAATTTGCAATAAGTGTAAATCCACTTGTTTTAATTTTAAAACAAATTCACAGTTTACACAGTTACGCTGTGCAAACCAGAAGAATAGAGAAAAACATTCTACATTCACAGTTCCCAAGTGGTGTGCCAAGCTGTAATTATACTATCAGCAACACAAACATGATTGTCAGTCTAAAAGACATAAAAGATGGAAAGGAGCAGCACTAATACATCACAAAGAGAAAAATATGTATTTTACACCTACAAAATACAGTCACTACACTTTATAACATCCTCCCAACATGAAATATGCAAGAGTTATCATCAGCTTTCAATATTGGCTATTTCAAATTTCAGTAATGCTGGAAGCAAAACTGCTTCACCTCCAGTACTATTGTACAACCTATACTACCTGCTTCATGTTGTATTGTATCAAGATTGTCAAGATACAAACCTCTGGTATTAAAGTGGCGATTGTGCAATCAGTCCTTTAACAATCTGAAAAAAGTCCATTAAACTTTCCAGGCAATTTAACGGACTGGTCAAAAAATTTCAATGGATGACCGAAAAACATATACAGTGCACTTGTACACTCCATGTTTATACTGCATGGGTGGAAACAAATTAATTCAATTGATGCCAGGAGCAGGGTTCCAATTCATGGAATCCTGCATCAATCTTAATTTATGTTAGACGAACCATTACCAAAATCATGGCAATTCTGGACCAAACGTGAAATATGAATGTAGCATTAATTAGCATTTTGTCTTGCAAGAAAATCTATTTGATAAAAACGTATAATAGAAGTAACTGCAGAGCTTCAGTTTTAGTTAGTTCCCGAGCAGCAAGTGAATAAACATGAAAGAGAATAGCGCTGAAATAACATGCATGTTCTAAAGTATAATTAATCACTGTGGTGCAGAATTGAGGTTATAGCCTACCACCAAGAGGCAGAAGGTGATAACAGCAACAATCAGGAGAGATACTTCAGAGAACTGGAGTCTGGGATTTAAAATAATATAGGAAGACAACAGTTTTGCATATAAAACTATCAAACACAAAGACTGACCACTTTCATACCAATTTATACGACATGAATGCATAGAGATACATTTAGTTGTAACAGTCAAGACCTTATACTTTCATTACCTGCAGAAAAGATTTCCGATATTTTGTTCTACAAAGTCTACTTTGTTGACTCCATTTAGTTCTATAAGAAAGGAATTGACTGTCCTGTAAACGTAAAATAGCAGAAGATAACATTCAATAGAATGTAAACTAACAAGTTGGAAACTAAAAAAAGTTAGTTAGTTTTACAAGTTCTTCAAGAAGCATCATAATCGTCAAAGATGGTTATTACAACACATCCCATGATCAGCCCTTTAGAGCGTTTGATCATACAGTATATACAGCACTGAGTGCAGCTTAGGTTTGGTGATAATTCCATTCAGCAGATACTTTCCACCCCGTGTACCCTCTCCAGCAACTTATCGACACTGCAGAAATTCCACAAAGAAAGTAGTGGAAGGAAGCTTTGAAGCAATTCACTTGTTTTATAATTTCAACCAGCCTAACATTTCAAAAGCTCAAGTTGTTAAAATACACATGACTATTTTTGCATTCATGTTCATCAATAAATAACAAAGGGGTTAAATTCTCACCCGACACATTTCACAAATTGAAGGTAGTGACCAGCAGATCCTGTGCAAAGTTTAACGTATTTTAAAATGGATCTTTATAAATAGATTAACCACAGAAATTTCCAGAAAGCCATTTGGCCCTTTGAGATGTCTCAAAGTTGTAATAAGGTGCTATATCAAATGCAAGGTTTATTATTATTATGTCCTTGTTGGCTTTTTGATAAGAGCAATCCTTTCAGTCCTATTTACCTGGCTTTTCCCTAATACCCCGATGTTCTATTTGTTTTCCTCCTCACCCTTCTAGGTTTGTCTAGGTTACATACCATTTCCATCCGAGAAGGGGAGAAGATGGCAGCCTTGAGAAATGAGCGATCGACAACCTACTTTCTCGTCTTCATCAATGGAACTCTGAAACAGATTATTCTAGACGTATGTAATACAGTGCAGTTGTGATCTTAATCAGATCTGTGGATGAAGCAGCTGGGACTCGACTCACTTATTGTTTCCACAGTCACAACCAAAATAATGTTCTTGTTGTGAAAGGGAAATTGTAGATGCCGACATTCAATCTCTTCTCAATGCAGTATGTTGAGAGCTGGCTTGTGCCAGTCATGCACTTGATAACCAAACAGGTCTAAACATGAAATAAAACTTACTGCACTTTAGTAAAATGCAAAATTAAAATATCATTTTCTGGCATTGAAGGAAATACTTCAGAACAATTTGAAATTCTACTTTAGACTTACAATCTGTTTACATCTATTTCAGTATGTTTTGCCTCATTTTTTCAGCAATGTCTATTTCACCCATAGTTTACCCTTTACAGAAGACGATAAGGCAGATTGTAGATGGAATAGGCCATGTGGGCTGAATAGCCATTCTATCCTGTAGACTCCTGTGGAGTCCTGTAGCTCAGTGGTTAGAGCATTCGCTTTGCAAGCGAGAGACCTGAGTTCAATTCCAGGCAGGGAGAAACCTTGGGCAAGTTTCCTTACTCCACACGCCTAATAGTAATCCCTCCAAAAAAACAAAACAATAATAAATTGGTCATTTTCAATCTACGACTGTTTGTGGGACATTGCTGTGCGCAATTGGCTGCTGCCTTCGCCCACAAATATACAGTCAATTCACTTTACAGTGTGTTCTGTGAAGTGCTTTGGGACGTCCTCCCGACGTGAAAAGCGCTATATCAAATGCAAGGATTATTATTATCCTTTCTAAGTTGAGTTTCTAAGTGTTTCTAATAGAAGAATTGAAAGATCACAGAAGCATAAATTTAAAGATAGCTTAACTTCATGGTGAGGGATGTTGTTGAATGCAATGCTGGACCAAGGAACGCTTAATTGGATTTATGGATCTATCGCTGATCGATATTTTCTATCACTCAGTGTTCAGTGATGGATTAGAAAATGCACGCAAATACTGTAATTAGAAAAGTTAATTACCTTTATGAAGTTTTTTTAAAATCAATAAAAGGTATAATTCCCTCTAGAATAGTTTTAATATTTGTTGGAGGTTAAAATTTCCCCCACATAGGACCTACAAATCAAATATATTCATCTGATCTGTGGCTCTCTGAATGACTGGGTATTTCATGAAGAAATCTTGTTCTATATATCAGTGTGAAACTAATCGAAACACGTCTCATTACAATAGTAACAAATTTATGCTAACATATTAAATCTAAATGTATAATGTTAAAATCATGATCACACGAGCCTAATCTCACTCTTACAGTGAAGACTACTACATACGCCATTTATCACACTTCCTTTAAAGTTCAACATATTAATATGTATTAACAGCAGTAATTCAAGTCATGAGATAGAGATCTCTCTGTACATTCATTCAAATATATATTTGAAAAAAATTGTACCTGCTGTTTGACCAGTCTTTTTCCAAAGGTCCAGACTTGTGAGGTACCAACCCTGTTTGTTTCTGGGTAACAGGAAAACAAGAGATGTACAAGACCAGATCTCTCTCTTTTTCTAGATAATGCAAATATTCTCGAAGGCCAGATAAACGGACGTGATCCCACAAAGAAAGATCAAACATTCTCTGAAGTAATGACTGCTGAGATTCTCGCACCAGTTGGGTACATTACTTATGCTTTCATGAGCTTTAATACAAGTGGTTTTGATACAGCTTTTGTTTACAATGGCCAGCCTAAGCCATAAAGTGGCACCTATTCTAAAATGAGCAAAAGCACTCATTTCTGCCCTATTTGTTCCTTCATTGAGAACGTTTTTCAATTTGCCGCTGAGTCAGAGTACGATGTTTGTGAACAAAGCAACAAAAAATAAATGTAAACCAATGTAAATGTAAAGCAGAGATTTCCAAGTATAAATGATTACAATCCTTGGAATAACTATTATTTCTATAAAATAATAGTTTTTGTAAGAAGAAAATTGGGTTTAAAGCCAGGATGGAGGAGGATCGCCAGTGCATTGTGCTACAAAAAGACAGCTTGTGGCTAATATTTCTAGATTAAAACTATTTTGCACTTTTGACAAGCTTGGAACTTTAAGTTTTGGTTTAGCCAATTTCACAGAGCAATCAGATGCAAAGTTGATTGTTAACAGCTGCATAATGGTCAGTTTCTTACCATTCTCCGGTAATCATTACATCCATCTCTCTTTGCAATAGTTTTTTTTATTTCCCATCTTTCTGAAGTGATTTCCAAATAGTACAATGGTACTTGTGTCATTATTCTCTGACAGACTGAAACACTTCTGTCATTTCTTATTGGCAACCAGCAAGAATCAATCTTCTGTTAAGTCAATATGGCCTAACTTCATAGCAATAGTTCCTTAATGAAACTGTCTGAACCTTCACCTCGCTGAGCTCGTCCGGAAGCTTGGCATCTTGTTTGACCCTCAATTATCCTTTCTATCCCACATCCGTGGCATGACCTACTTTGACTTCTCCCACCTCCTCTGCAACATCACCTGGCTCCGCCACTGTCTCACACCACAGGCCGCTGAGACCCTCATACATGCATTAGTAGCATCCAGGCTTGACTATGCAAACTCCCTGCTTATCGGCCTCCCCAGCTCCTCCCTCCATAGGCTGCAGATCATCCAAAACTCTGCAGTCTATGTCTACTCCTGCACCAAGCTCCATGACCCTATCCTCACCTGACTCTACTGATTTCCCATCACAAAGTTCAAGATCCTGGTCCTCACCTTCAAAGCCCTCCATGGCCTTGCTCCCCCCTGCCTCTGCAACCTCCTAACACCCTACCAACTTGCCTACTCGCTCCACTCAATGGGCTCCAGCCTGCTTCACATCCCCCGCCTCGCACATCCCACCATTGGCAGGCAGGCCTTCAGCCTGACCCCACCCTCTGGAACTTAATCCCGCTGTCCCTCCACCTCGCCCCCTCCCTTGCCTCCTTCAAGACCCATCTCAAGACCCTCCTCTTCAACCGCGCCTTTGTTCACCCTCCTTGTCCCCACTGCCCTCCACTAGCCCAACCTCCAGCACGAGTCTGAAACACTGATTGTCCAGCACCTTGGGATGATCTCCCGATGTCAAAGGCACTATACAAATGTAATCTTGTTGTTGTGTTGTTCGTTTCTCAGCCAAGGACTGTGTTCCTCCCGCTAAACATAAATTCTTGAGTCCTTAATTAAGGATGTCGTTATGGGATTCCTGGAAGACCATAGCAAGATTAGGCGGAGTCAACATGGCTTTACAAAAGTCATGCTTAACTAATCTTTTAGAGTTTTTTGAAGATATATCTAGCAGGTTAGATAGGGGGGGGAACCAATAGATGTAGTGTATCTAGATTTTAAGAAGGCATTTGACAAAGTTCCACACAAAAGGCTATTGCACAAGGTTAAGGCCCACGGGATTAATGGGAACATATTAGCATGGATTGAAGAGTGGCTAACAGGTAGAAAACAGAGAGTAGGGATAAATGGGTCATTCTCGAATTGGCAGGATGTGACGAGTGGAGTGCCACAAGGATCAGTGCTTTTTACATCAATGATCTAGTCGAGGACATTGAACGTAACATATCTAAATTCACAGATGACACTAAACTAGGTGGGAGAGTAAGCTCTGAGGATGATGCAAAAAGATTGCAAAGGGATATAGATAGGCTAGGAGAGTGGGTGAGTAGGTGGCAGATGGAATTTAATGTAGGGAAGTGTGAAGTTATTCACCTTGGTAGCAAAAATAGAAAAACAGATTATTTTCTTGAGTGGGGAGAGATTAGATAGTGTTAGTGTTCAGAGGGATTTGGGTGTCCTTGTACACCAGTCTCAAAAAGTTAGTTTACAGGTGCAGCAAGCAACTAAGAAGGCAAACGGCATGTTAGCATTCATTGCAAAAAGTTTAGAGTACAAGAGTAGGGAAGTCTTGTTGCAACTGTATAGGGCCTTGGTGAGACTGCACCTAGAGTATTGTGTGCAGTTTTGGTCTCCTTATTTAAAAAAGGACATACTTGCCTGAGAGGTGGTGCAGCATAGATTCACTCGGTTAATTCCTGGGATGAGGGGACTGACCTATGAGGATAGGCTAAATAAACTAGGGCTGTATTCTCTGGAGTACAGAATAATTAGGGGAGATCTTATTGAAACATATAAGATTGTTAAAAGGCTGGATAAAGTGGACACTGAGGGACCGTTTCCCTTGGTCGGAGAATCTATAACCAGGAGTCACAGTCTTAAAATTAAGGATCAGCCTTTTAGAACAGAGTTGAGGAAACATTTCTTCACTCAGAGGGCAGTGAATTTACGGAATTCACTACCCCAGAAGCCTTAGATGCTCAGTCCTTGAACACATTCAAGGCTGAGACTGATAGATTTTTTTTAAAATAGAGGGATTAGGGGATATGGGGATAGGGCAGGTAATTAGAGTTAGGTCAGAAGATCAGCCATGATCTTATCGAATGGCCTACTCCTGCTCCTAATTCTTATGTTCTTACATCTGCAGAGCCATACTTCAAAGATCAGGAAGTGAATCTCTCCCAACCCAATGCAAAATGTATGCAATATTAGGAAAGTATTTTTTAATCCTATCCATTTTTTCTTCTCTACCTTCCCCTCCCAAGGAAACATATGACCCGCTACTCAGTATGTTAACAAACTCAGTCTGTAAAATGACAATACTGTATATATTCTTGTCCCTCTTCTTTGGTACTTTTCCCCACAAAATGCAACTTGGAGCAACTTTCTGCCAATGCTGTTCTACAGCCCCTGCAAAAGGGGCTGAAGTGCCTTGCCACATTTTTCTTTACTAGTGGGAGGGAATGCCTGGTTTCCATTCTCTGTTTCTCCTCAACAACAGCACAGCGCAGAACCCAGCACTATGTGATGCATTCAGAATTGATCCAAATAGTTATTTTTCTCCCTTTCTTTCTCCATCATAATTCACGTCATTGGAAAACAAAGTGTGATTGGATTGGTTCCTTTTCGGACACAGTCAATACACACGCAGAATCTTTTATAAGACTGATATGCAAACACATGCATCACATTTACAGCATTTTCAGTGCACTTAATAACTACTGAAAAGGACTGGTCAAGTCAAATTTAGAAAAGTGTGCTCACCCCACAGTAACCCTCTGTTAACAAAGCTCATTTAATTTTGTTAGAAGGGATGAGTGCATTCCGCTTCAGCTGTTCTCTTGCATTGATCTGAAAGGCATGATCAAGTTAAGAGTATTAAAAAGAATAGCTCCATGCCAATTTTAATACGATGTTCATTGATAGCTTCAAAAGCAATAACGTCACTACTCTTTCCCGAGGCCTCTTTTGAATCGGCCTTTCTTAACCACGTCAACCTCAGAGTGTAGTCCATATATACACGTACAGTCATTTTGTTTCCAGTCACTCTGTTGTACTACTGAAGCGATGTTTCACCTCTAGAATTATTATCCCTATTTGAGTTCCACGACACCTTCAAAACAGATTCCCATATAGGGAAAATTAAAATTATTGGTTTTAACTATCTATCTCACAAAGTGGGTTTGTGAGATAAGATAGGCAAACCAATAATTTTCTAATGCTTAAATTTCTACTGGACAGTTGAAACTCACTTTAAGTAACACAACGCTAATGTGGAAAGATGTTTCTACAGTCAATTTTTTTTGCAATCTTTATATTGTTGAAATCAGTTGAGGTCACATTACAATCAGCATGTGAATATGGTTAAAATTTCCTGTATCAGTTTGCTGACCTGATTGGTGAGTTTCCACTGCAAGTGAGTCCCCCCTAAAATTCATTGATTTTTTTGCAGGATAAAAATGAATGTTGTGCACAATAGCACTTTATTCTAAATAATGATTAGCAATTGTCAAATTATATATATGCATAGATTACACTGCACAAGTATATGTTTGAATCCTCAACAACTTGAGCATATTTGGCAAAAAGATCCATTTAATTCAAGATATCAAAATAAAATAAACCTATGAATTACATAACATAAATGAAATAAACCTGCAAGTCAGCAAGTGCATTACAAATGACAAATTCTGAAGAAGCTTTCATCATCAGATTTATTTCACTTTTACAACCAGCGTGAGATTCTGACACAATGTGCACTTTGTTTTTTTTTTTAAAAATCAGGATTCTTGGTCTTATGAAAAACATGAAGCATGAACCTTGGTTTGAAGATATATCCATCATATTTCAAAGCCAAAATGCAACACACCAGACCAAAAATCATCTATGAGCAGAATAAAATTAATTCAGAAAATCCCCACCTTCTAAATTGGACAAAAAGTAACATTTCTTAGGAACAACACTTAAATAATTAGATTTTCAGTTATAATATTGTATTCTCATCACTGAATGATTTTAATTCATTTTTATAACTTTTTGGGATGAAAAGGAGAAAGCAGCAACACTTCCATTCAATGCAGAACTAAAAACCCTTGAACATTGTAACATGGGTCCTTAAGCATATTCTGCAGATGAGAATAAGTGACACTCCTCTTTGGTTACTTGCATTTTATTCCAGATATCAGCTTCAACACTTCTTTTTCCAGAAGAGACTTGATTCACGTAACAGTAATTCTGCTCACTGGGCCTGGCAGGCTGGGAAAACCAGCGCAACTAATTCAACTACATGTTCTATGAGAAAAAAAAACCCTGTGTAGTTTCAGGATTAATAGCAACAAACAACAAACTATGCTTCCAATAATCATCAGTTACCACATCTCGGGGTTCGGGAATTAAAAATGGGGAAATAAATGGAGCTAATATGGCTCATAATGTTTTTTAAAAAAAGTTTGTGAACTTGTCCTTCTAGAGGGCAAGGTGTAACAGCACTTTGGTGCTGCAATGCTTGGTGGCAAGAGCTGGCAATGTGCAGTCTTTCCTACAGCAGGCAACTTATTGAATTTGTAACACTCACCATGTTGAAAGTCACTGAGCAGGGGTCAGATCCTTCTTTTCCCCTTCCAAAATAAAAGTATGATTTAACTAGATGTACTGGTAAGCATCCAACTCAGATTCTTGTCTCCATATCAGGTTCAGGGTTAAGCACCATAGTGAAACTATCTCCAAGCTTTGTGTATTATTATCCTCAAAACCACTCTAACCCATTGTCAAATTTGAGATACACTCAAGCTGAATATTTAAGAATATGCAGTGTTTGACACTTCTGCTAGATCAAGTGAACAATAATGGCAGAGAAGGCAGATCCAGCAGCTAGCCCAAGAGTAAGAAAGAAAGACATCATAACTGCAGTGGGTTCAGATAATTCTTTTGGCACAACCTTTGGTCCATAAATCATTGGTAATGTTCCTAGGTATCCATTGCTGAAGCCCAGAAGAGATACAAAAATAGCAGGATAAAAGTCATGATCAAATATAACCTTGCGTATATGGTGCCTTGGCTGATAATTACAAAATATGAATAAGGGTAAAAAGAGAGTTCGCAGCATCACTAAAAAAGGAAGCAATTTACTCTTCGGTCCAGGGATCTGGATCCAAACAGTTATTTGTCGACCACTCCAGTCTGCAAAATTGTACAGAAGAAAGCTGGTCAGAGGTATAAAGTACTTATTGGTCCACGCACTACCTGAATTCTTCGAAACAGATTCAATGTTGGAAGAGATCGAAGGGAACACAATGATGGAAATAAAAAAGGTATAAAACACACAGAAACCCAGGACTGCAGTCTTTTTGAGGATGGGCTTCAATGGAGGCACCTGGCTGCTGGTTTCACTGGTGCTCACGACTAACCCATTTATGGTGGAATATCCTGTATCATCATTGAATGATCCTCCGAGTTCACCAGCAGCAGATACGATCCTTCCCTCAAGGTTGTTGAGGTAGTATCTAAAGTTTACAAGAATGAAATTAATTTAAGATTGTTTAAAGTAACAAAGTTTACGGAAGAAATTGGAATAAGACACAAATTTATATATAAATGTCTATATGGATTTAAATGGCAGTGAATTGTAATGCAGACAAAATGTAAATGTTTCCTCAACTAGAGTTTTCTCTTTGTGAGGTATGCATAACTTAAAGCAGAAGAGAAATTAGTTTCTCAGCTGATCCAACACAAACTGACGGTCAGGTAGCACACCTGAAATGAGTTGATCCTCTGTGCATTCGTGGCATTCCAATGCCTAAGTCAAGCAAGCCAGTATGAATCTTACCAGCGCTCTACTAGCGTATGCTGGGTTCTCAAGCTGTGGCTCTCGACAAACTGCAACTCATTTTTCTGGGGAGACGGTTATTACACCATTGCAGCCAACCTAGAAACCGACTTGTGAAGTTTGGTTGGGATACTCTTAAGCTTGGTAATGAGTTTCTGCATGCGTCAGATACTGTCTGACCAAATAGAAACCAAAATGGCCATGCTAAATTCCAGTTGGCTGATTGCACACGTAAAGGAAACACTTGCTTACCTGGAGTATGGAATTTTGGACAGCAACAAATACATGATGATACAAATCACAAGGAAAAAATCAGCAGTGAGGAAGTAGGCCAGCGCACTGTCAGAAACGTTCTCAGCAGCTGCAAGGTCTATCACTGATGCCAAAGCACTAATCATTCCTCCCATAGCTTGTCCTATGAGCAAACACACACAAAAAATCATGAAGATCAGCCCTTCAGACCAACATGAATTGAAAGATTCAGAAACCTATGTTCAATTTTTAAAATGTATCCCTATCCGCCGAGCTCTACTCCACAGTCCACTAACTATTGAATAGTTGCAATTATCTTGTATTTTTCAGAGAATAGTTTAGATCAATTTTTAAAAATCATTTAAGTGGCCACCAGATGCTGCAGGAAGCAATTAACCTGGTTTGTTTGTAAATGAAAAAATTAAAACAAAGTACAAGCAACAATTAGAAAAGCAGTTGTATACTTTAGATACATTCCTCAACAATTAATACAAAATTCACAGTTCTGCTTTCAATCAAGATATAAAATCCATACAATACAATCCAATCCTATCTATACATTAGCAAAACATAATCCACCAGATATTTTTTCTCTGGATCTATTCTCATACAAAGGGTATGACTATCCATAACAAAGCTGCATAAATACATGATACACAGTAGCCCATCTAAAAGGAAATTTAGAAGGAACTTCTCTATGCAGAGGTTGGCGAGAATGTGGAACTCGCTGCCAGAAGTTTTGGTTGAAGCAGAAAGCATCAACATATTTAAGAGTAAACTGCTTTCATACGTGAGGAAGAAAGGGGTATGGATGAAGTGGAGGATCAAGTCCAGCATAAAACATCTGCGTAGTTGGACCAAATGGCCTGTTTCCGTGCTGTAATATTCTATGTAATACTTTGTAAAGGGATTCCAAAAGCAATGAATTTATATGGGAAATGTTAATATAAATAATTAATTTTCCCACCTTTTTGTATTCTGGCACCATGATCACCTCGACTGACATAAAGGATTGCTTGATCGTGTGAATTCTTCTGGTGGCTAATAAAGGGCGTTTCAAGAACTGGCATTGAATTATGGTTAAATGAGATAAACGCACCAACGTTTTATTTGCTAATTGTGTCTGTGATGAAGGATCAAGGTGAAATGGTAATTGTGACAATCCATGACTGATCGCATGTTTAATACAAAGGGGAAAATGCTTCTTCAGGAGCTTTCTGTACTAAAGTCCCCTTGCTATGAATTGTTTGCTCAATATTGTTGTTCTACCCAGTTTATTTCACCTCTGGTATGTCACAGATTGGATCTTGAATATAAATAGTGTCATTGTGAAGTGTCAGTCATCCGAAAAGGAGCACTCAAGGTCACTACATATGCTATTACTTCTCAATCAGTGAACAAGATTCTCTTTCATCTTGCAACCAGAGGCAGTCAAGTATGTACAAGTGACAACATTGAAGTGTACGGCAGCATTTTCTCCCTCCATTCCAATCAGCCAGCTAGCATGTTCTGGTGCCACCTGCAGTCATGGTTTTATGTCATTATTTTTCACTGGTGGGGTAAGTACAACACTTTGAAAAATGTAACAAAAACACATGAATAAGCAGCATCTTGGGACATCAATGCCCCACTCCCAAGACCAGTGTGGTACAGGTTTTTGATGATCAACTCCATTCAGTTTCTGAATCCAAACATATCGCTATGGAAAGACACCACACACTGACCGCACATCTTTGCAATTGGGAAGAACAATGGACAATGATTTATTGTGCAATTCAAATGACTAGTTTATAAACAGCATCACAAAAAGTATGGATGTACATTCCAACCTGAAAATAGGGGGCGGAAAAATCTCTTTTTAAACAAACAACAAAAGCAAACAATTGTGAGCTGCTTCTTGTGTCTAAAAACTCAATATATGGTCTTGGAACAAAACATGTTACACAGTAACACATCAATACTGTCAATATTTCAAACACTGGTATAAAAAGGGGCTCTAAAGAAAATATTTGTCAGAACAGCATTGAGGGAATGCACTTAATACAACAATAAGGGACACATTTTTAAAAGGAACAGAGGTTAAGGAGACCGGATAGAGGTCTTCCTAATTATGAAGGGTTTTGAAAGTGTTGATGTGGAGAAATTATTTCCACTGGTCACTGAGTCAATAACTAGAAGACATTAATTTAAGATAATTAACAAAGGAACAAAGGCCAAGCAATTAGGAGGAATGTTTCTATACAAAAAGTTGAAATGTTTGTGTTTGTGGGACATTGCTGTGCGCAATTGGCTGCTGCGTTCGCCCACAAATATACAGTCAATTCACTTTACAGTGTGTTCTGTGAAGCGCTTTTGGACGTCCTCACGACGTGAAAAGCGCTATATCAAATGCAAGGACTATTATTATTATTATTAAATGCCCTACTGGATGCAGTGGTTAAAGCAGGATCTATATTAGCTTTCAATAGATTTTAAAAAAAAATAACTTGGAGGGACGTGGAGAAAATGCAGGTAAAATTGGGACTGAATATCTTCCTCTTTCAAAGAGCGGCACAATAATGATGGGCCAATGAATATCTGCATTATAAATTTCTATGGTTCTATAAAAGAATAAATGGATAGTTTTTGAGCAAGACTCGTGAGTTAAGAAATAATGAATACTTTCTAAACAGAACTATGCCAGTAATGACAATATGTGACAGTTTAAAAATAATCCTGAAATTTACATGTTACTAATTGGATTTCCCAATCTGATGCCAAGACATTTCTCAATAGTTACTACGCAACCCGTTATTCCAACTGATCTGCCTCAAGTGAAAGAGTTGAAGGTGCTGCATAGTCTTTGTCGAGTTGAGTCAACTTCAAGTCAAATGGGTCAACAATACTATTTCAATGCACTTGAACAATAAAGAACGCCTAACAGACTTCAGCGCCTTGGGACGTCTTCCAGACGTGAAAGGCGCTCTATAAATTAAATCTTGTTGTTGTTGAAACTTACCCGAAATTAAGGCTTGAGCATTTTTCATGGGAAACCTTCCAGCTACTCCAAATGCACTTCCCAGGAACACGTTGGAAGCACCGCTGATGATGACTACACACATCATAGTCACTCCAAAGAACTGGTATGTCCACTGAGAAGTATCCACCTTGACCAGCACCGTGGTGACACAGAATATGAGGAGCATAATAAACAGAGAGGACAGAACTCGGACATTTGAAGAAATCCTAAAAGAAAAACAGAAATGTGATGAAAACTTTTTGTTCTCTCAAGCCCCAAAGCAGAAAGAAACTTAACTGTAGAAAAATCTAGATACCCAGTGTATGTTGGGAGCATTAGTCCATTGCACTCACATCCCATGTTCCTGTGTAATGATAAACAGCAAAGCCAAGCCTGTGAAATTGCCCTGAACTTCACCTGTGTGTAGAAAAATTATAAAGAATAAATGGTTTGCTTCATTGCACCCAGTCCTGACTCGAGGTCATGAAACAAGGATGATTCAAAGCTCTAAAGTTCATATCATCCAAACCTCTCGATGCATTGCCGTGCAAAATATTCCAGTCTATTTTCCTGAGTTGAACATTGTACAACAAGATTACATTTGTATAGCGCCTTTCATGTCGGGAGGACGTCCCAAGGCGCTGGACAGGGTACAGCATTTCAGACCCGAGCTGGGATCAAGGGGGAGAAGGGAGGGGAGGGGAAGTGACCAAAGGCATGGTCGAAGGGGAGGGTTTTGAGGCAGGACTTGAAGGAGGCTAAGGAGGGGATGAGGCAGAGTGATTGGGGGAATGGAGTTCCAGAGGTTGGGGGCAGAGTGGCTGAAGGCTCTCCCGCCAATGGTGGGGCAGGTGGGTCGGGGGACGTGGAGCAGGCCGGAGCCGGCTGAGCAGAGGGAGCAGGCGGGTTGGAAGGGGGTTAGGAGGTTGTAATACTCAAATTGTAATTTTATTTATTGTGCTCCAAAATAACAGGGTTCAAAATCAAAAAGTTTGACTGAAATGTGATGGCCATTCTCACAAAGAATATGTAAGCCAAGAAACTGTTGTTACATTGTGCTGATTGGAACTGGTTTGGATCTTTCAAGACACTTTTTAAAAAACAAAAAGTACATCATAAATGATGTCAGTTCTGACCCATTAACAGTGATGCATTTCAGGAACATATTGTCAAAATGTACAACATGCAGATGTAGTCAGGAAAGAATATTGGTCCCTCTGTGAATGCAGCAATAATCAACAGAGTCAGGAGTGAAACCTCTGAGGTAAGCAAAGCTGAGAAGTGGGGCGCTTTGTTAACTTTGCTGATACGTATAGTGGCCATGTTTTCCTACAAAATATAGTTATCACACCTGACAGCATTTACTTGTAAAACATGTAAAATATTTTGTGGTGCTTTTTTATGTAATAAAATTAAATCCACCATAATTAATCATTTAAGAGATTACCCAGAAATAAGCCAATTTAAGATGTATTCCAGTACCAATCCACACAAGAATAAAACACAGCTGAAAATAGCCAAGACATTTCAGATGTAGACCAACAGCAGACCATAGAGTAGAACAGTTAATTACATCAAACCTGGAGTTACTGTAATGTCACAAATATGCACCTTTAGGCTTTAGTTTTTTTGTTGAATATAGCAGCAAATTTGCACACGGCAAAGTCCCATAAACATCCAGGAAGTGAATGACCAATTTTATTTGGGAGATTATCGGCTAGGACATCAGGAGAAACTCCCTGCATTTTCAAACAAAAAAATGCCACAGGATCTTTAATGTCCACTTGGTCAGATTAGGTTTACGTCTCATTTGAAAGACAGCACCTCAAAAAATTGCACCATTGGAGTATCAGCCTGGACTAGGTGAGTTCAAAGACCTGATATGAGACTTGAACCCACAACCTTTCGACTCAACAACAACAACTTGGATTTATATAGCGCCCTCCACGCTGGATGGCGTCTCAGAGCGCTTCACAGTAACGGATCCCGAGGCCGAGCTAGGGGAGTGGGAAGAAGGTGACCAAAGGCGCGGTTGAAGAGAAAGGTCTTCAGCAGGGACCTAAAAATAGGAAGAGAGGGAGCGAGGCAAAGGGAGTGAGGAAGAGAATTCCAGATCCTCGGGGCATAATGGCTGAAGGCACGGCTGCCGAGGATGGAGCAGAGGACTCAGGGGACAAGGGTGGTCGAGGCCGATCCGATAACTGCTTTTAAAAACGCGGTGGATGGGTATTTGAGGAGGACGGGTTTGCAGGGTTATGGGGAAAGGGCTGGGGAGTGGGATTAACATTAATTGCTCTATTCAAAGAGCCGGCACAAACTCGATGGGCCGAATGGCCTCTTTTTGTGCTGTACGATTCTACGATTGAGGAGGCCAGACCCAGAGGAATGAAGGCAATGGGTATACTGTTTTGAGGAGAGAGGTAGGGGGGGTGCAGAGGAGTGGAGGGATTTGAATACAAGGGTGAGGATCTTGAAGTCGTTACTCTCTGGGACAGGCAGCCAGTGCAGTCTGGCAAGGACTGGGGTGATCAGGAAGCAGAGTTTGGTGCGGGTGAGAATGTGGGAGGCAGAGTTTTGAATGATCTGGATTTTAAGGATGGCAGCGGATGGGAGACTGGCGAGGAGGGCGTTAGAATAGTCCAGCCGAGAAGTAACACAGGCATGGACTAGGGTTTCAGCGGCTTTTGTAGAGGAGACGGGCGATGCGTCGGAGGTGGAAGAAGGCAGTGCTGGTGAGGGCCCAGATGTGGGGGAGGAAGAATAATTGGGGGTTGAACCTGATGCCTAGGTTGCGTACGGATTCAGAGAGTTTTAGGGGGAAGTCAGGTAGGTGGAGGAGGTGAGAGCTATGAGATTTTAGACGTTGACGAGAGCCTAAGAGTATGGCTTCCATCTTGTCAATGTTCGGATAAAGGAAATTTGCGCTCACCTAGCCCCTGAGATCTGACAGGCAGGCTAACAGAACATCAGGGGACTGGGGATCGCAAAGAGAGGTGGATAAGTAGAGTTGGGTGTCATCCGCATACTTGTGGAAATGTACCCCATGTCTGCGGATGACATCCCCGAGAGGGAGCATGTAGATCAGAAAGAGGAGGGGGTCAAGGATGGATCCTTGGGGTACCCCGCAGGTAACCAGGTGAGAGTGGGAGGAGAAGCCGTGAGCAAGCAGAGGTGAGCAAGCTGCCAACTGGGACAGGCTTATATCTATATTACGAGTAGCACAAGCGCACAAAAATAAAGTCATAAAAAAAAGCCTGTCTTCTTATTCCCTGGTTCAATCTTTGCAAAAAATAATAGTTCTGTTGCAAAAGCCAGGAAAGACAAGCATAAGTGAACTCAATGCATTTGTTAGGATACTGTATGGCTGACATGTGCAAGTAAAAGCCCTCAGGATGGGACTAAAACAAAATTCAAATCATTCTTGAAACTCAGTGATGATTTCTAGCTTTGTATTAAATATTCACCACATACTAGTTTTGGAATGTATTGTTGCACTCATGGAAAACAACAATGATGGGCTTTTTGGCCACAACATATACAGTCAATTCACTTTACAGTATATTCTGTGAAGTGCTTTGAGGCGTCTCGAACATGTAATAAGGTGCTATATCAAATGCAAGGAAAAACATCAGCCAGTTTCTGCTCCAGGATTATGGATATTGGATGATACCCCACCCCTCCCAATATGCAAGACCTAATTTCTCCTCCCTACAAGGTATCTGCCCAATGAGGAAACATGCACAGCTATCATTTTGCTGCAAGGTGTATCTCACAGCTATGAAGATTTATGGAGCCATCTGCCTGAAACAATTGACAACAGCATTTTCGGGTTACAGCAAAGAGTTCTAGTACGGTTAGAAAGACATACCTGTTCACCAGAATGAAGTTCAGCATGAGGCACAATACTGAGGGTGCAGTTGACGCAATTGAAAGATAACTTTCAAAATTAATCTGGAAAATAAAGAGAGACAATAAGTGGCATGGTTTACAAGAGATACTGATGTCTATTATGTGTTATTATTTTAAAACAGAAATATGCAATCATGGTTGTAGAAATAGAGCACTTTTGTTCTTATGAGATTCATTGCGAAGGATACAGATGTTTTTGCGCAGTTATGTGAGGCCTAATAAAAGTGATAACACTGTGTTATGTGTTTTATGCTTTTAGCCTCAAATTACAACAGCACAGTGGCAAGGTACCAGAGGATGTCCAGTGCCCATATGCTGACATGACTCTGAACTATCATGGATGAGGCGAAAATATATTGGGAACGAAAAACAACAGGAACGCAATTCAGCTTAAACGAACTGCAGTGAGAGCAATCAACTCCCACATCAGAGGTAGTAGATGTTGTAATTTTTCTCCTCTGTGACATAGCTTGTACTCCAATTAGGCCATTGGTTACCCGAGCTGGGGTGAACTGTCAATACTGCAAGACATGTCGGACAACCTCTGTCTCATGAGTAAATACTGGAGGTGAACTGTGGAACCTTACTCCAGAAAAAGCAAGTCATACATCAGAGGAGGGAAGGCAGTAGTGTTTACTTATATAGGAGCTATCCTGCTCCTGCATAAGTAAAGAGTGCTACTCTCCCTCAGTGTACTATTTAATCCGAATGTGCCTGTTTTTTCCCCTTCTCATTAGGACATGATACCAAGAGCTGGGCTGGGGAAAGGACAGGAAATATCTAATTAAGGCAATGAAAGATAGAAAGTTGATTAATTTCTCCTTGATGTCACATGATAATGATCAATCAAACTATAGCAATGACTGTCATTGATGGCCTCATTGTCAATCCAAGCATTTCCTTCCTACAGTAAATAGACTGTCATAATGTCACTAATCACATAGATCAAGAATGTACCACAGTCAATCCCTGTTTTGAGTTTGCTGATCTCCACCAGGATAGGAAAGGGTGGCACAACTCCCAAGCTGGGGGAAAAGTGGGAGAAAAGTTGGGGGAGGCGGGAGAGGAGAAATCAGGCAAGGTTCCAACTCATTATGGCTTAGAAACCAGAGTTTTCCCATACACATGACTTTTTACTTGTGGAGCAAGTAAAAAGTGACTTTCAGGAACTTTTTTAAAAAAAAACTTTTGAACACTGCTTTTATCTATGCCATTTCAATTTTAAACATGCTTAATACAAAAAAGAAAAATAATAAAAAAATTCCATATTTTTGAACAATATCAAACAGAAGCAATAACCTCCAAGGAATTCATGTAACAGGACCTTTGCTAATTCTTTTGGTTCTTGTCACAACCTCTTATCACAATATTTCCAAGTTCTGCTTGAATTTATTACATGAAGGAAAGTTGCAGATGTTCCTGAAGTTCCTGAAAATCACTATCCAGGTAGACATAGGAAACATTAATGCAAGCTGCTTTGATGTTTTACAGCTAACATGTCCAACACTATCAATATAATGCATATTGATAATGCAAGATAATACTTACATGCACAATCTACAATGTGTCAGGACACTAACTGTAAACATTTTTAAAATCAATATATGCCTTGCAATGTCATTGCTCAGCCAAGAAAAGCCCTTCTGCACTTCAATGAGATAGTTTCTGTTCTGTCTAAAGCATTCTACTGACAGCAGTGTAATACAATCAAAACAGTCCTCTTTGAGCTCAGGAACCACTATAAACAGAGAAAGTAAAAGGTGTTACAAATCTGTGAGTGTATGTCTACAGACAGCATCATAAAGCAATCCTTCATTATGGTGCATTTCTTAGTATAAAGGCTACAGAGATCCTATCAAGACACTAGATAAAATTAATTATTCTTCAAAAACATCTTGGAGTTTAAGTTACACTAATAAAATACTTCATAATCAACTTGTGGATCACAACACCAGGGAGAGGGAGGGGTGGGTGGGGAGTCAATTAAAAGAATGAATTGATCATCCATGAATGAGGATGGGGGGGAAGGGAGAAAGAGAGAGGTGTTGGTCAGCCAGAGGTCTGTCCAGTGCGGAACCATGCTTAAGAGTATAACCAGAGTTCCACATGTGTTTGCCACTAACACACAGGTTTCCCTGGAATTGAATGTACATTCTGCCTGGAGAGACACATCCTGCTTAGCTAAGTCTGAAGAATATTAGGTGCAGGTTGGCGAGAGCCAAGGATTGAGCTTATATGAAGATTTTCCGCACAAGTTACATCACCCACCACTACCAAAACGTTGTTCAATATTTTAGTTTGCTCATACTTCACGTAAAAAGCAGGAACTACAGTAGACATGCAGGGGAAACCCAGTGCAAGAATATACATAGTTCACTAAAAATGTGTCAAGAATAGCAGTGCATGCAATTCACTCAGTTCCTGATCTCATGCATTCTATCAAGGAAATATGGAAATTGGGATCATGTGAGCAGCACATGATGCATTGCACAAGACCTTCAAATGACGTGTATGGTAGGATACATGCGCCCCCAGTTGCCCACATGGCAAACTTACGATCTTAACTACACGCATTTGCAAAGAATGCTAATCCCAAAGCAGGCATTTCCCCCTAAAGCAAGGAGACTGAATTCATAGCCACTGATTCATGTTCATACACATTGACTGGTGGTTTTCATGAATAAACTTTAAATGATTTATTTTGCATAGCATGAATCTGTAAATGGACCAGAAAGGGGCGATTAAAATACATGAACCTGCTCAGTGCAAATCTGGAAACAAGAAATGTTAGGAAAGAACAGAGTGCAGACCCTTCTGGTGAATTCAGTCATTGCTCATGTCAAATTATACTACTTTGTGAGGCTTTAGGAACCATCCATAAGCATTACCTTTCACACAAGAAAAGGTTCCACCGCTTCCTGCACCACAAAATAAATTTTCAGAAAAAATATCTAATTTACCAATGTCATTGTTTACTGGAACCTGTTACTGATAAGCCTCAATACCAATTGGAGTCTATGTAATGTCAAATGAAACCTTCAAACATCCTTACAAATATTATATGAGCCAAGAGATTAGACAACGATCTTCAAATCACTCAAAGGCAGTTGTGGTGAGCATTGAGGACAGTTATTTGGTAGATTGCATTTCTAATGGGAAATCCCATTGGAGGCCAACATTGCCAGAGGCTTTACCAACAAGTGTTTGTGGGCAACTTTAGGGACTGGGTTTTATTCTTTTATGGGGGGGAAGAGGGGGAAGAACGGAAGTGGCAACTTCACTCAATGCCCACAAGCACTGTATTATTAACGAAAACTGTAGAAGTCTGCGTCCGATGTCGCAGGTTCCATGTTATAAGCATAAAAAAAAAGCCAATTTACAGGTTATCAGATCACTCCTGAAGTTACTCCAGTTTATTGGGCACAGGTGCCAGCAGCACCATTGATGTCCCTTCCTTTTCAAAGGGCTGTCAATAATACTTTCTGTGCACAGTGATTGCAAAACAGCCTAGAAACTTGCCATTTTTTAGTGTGGGTCATCAATGAATAAATCTGCGCTCTATGTGAACCCATGCTCACCCATGGTTGTCCTGGATATTGCATTGTACAGTAGAAACCCGGTTTGCGGTCACCTCAGTAATCCAGCCACCTCACAATTGCGGGCACATTTTCACAGTCTCTTTCATGGTCTATACTAAAGGATAGGCTGTCTGTCTGCTTCGGTAAACCAGACACCTTGCTATTCAGAACAACGGTCATTGATTGTGGCCGCGACAGCGTCCTCCTCCGGTACAAACATGGTACAAACACCCCCCTCCGCTACTAACCTGTACAGTACACAGTGGGCTAGGCCTCGGGCTTCTTGCACTATTTCCTCAATGCTGTTACTGTGGACGGTGTGGGCTCCAGTCGCGCAAGTGTGGTGCGGGGAGAGGTGCATTTGTTTTAAATGCAACCATGCCTTTATTTTAATGAGATCGCAAAGTATGGTTGTTGAATGTTCATCACTCTCGCCCATTACCAATACCCTTCACATTACATCAGTGACCTGGATCACCCGACCTGTTTCAGTAATCAAGTCACCTCACTTAGTAGGTCACTTTTGCCCAGTCACTTGAGTGACTGGATTAGTGAGGTTCTGTACACAACATTCGTAAGACAATCATACAGTTGATCCATGATTTTTTGCTAAGATTTCTCCTCTTACCACAGGCCTCTTTTAAAAAAATATATAAAGGACGAAGAAATGAAAGACAAAAACTGTTTACATTTACACAGAGGCTACAGTGGAATAGAACTGTATCAGCAGACTCACATGATATCTAAAGAAAATCTGGGGTTTCATAAACTGGAATTGGACAGCAACCACCCAGAGTCAGCACAATTAGCAACACGAATAAATTCTGTGCAAGATTGCATACAAAGTTTGACATTAAACACACAACCCTGATGAGTCGCCCAACCCATCTGACATACTATTCTCAAGGTGATTTGGTGATATTGCATTAAGACATTTCTTAATTTAATTTAAAAATTAAATTAAATTAAAATCTTCTTAAAAATTGCTTGTGAGAAGAGAACTACGTTTTCTCTGAAGCAGTTTCCTATTGATAGAAATAAAAAATGAGACAATTTTCTTCCATGTTTTTATGAAGATGGCAAAAAAAAAAAAGCTTTAATTGAAAGAGCCTATTCTGCTGCTCTGGTGATATTGTTACTAGTGTGGAAAACAGGCCACTTTCAAAGGTCTGGGTCACCTCACTCATAGCACAAAGAAACTTTCCTCCTCACAGACACCTGTACACCAATTCTCCTGTGCCTTTTCAGTACCACTGCAGCACCTGAACATGACTGTTAAACACAACGTATAGATTACAAATATTGTTGAAATTTCCAGCAGTACTTTGAATGTGGAGTTCCTCCAGATTGCTCCTCCCAAGTTACCTTCAGAAACCAAAAACTACTAACATTCACTGTGAACTATCTGAATATCCAGCTACAAACTACCAACAGATACAACAATTCAGGAAGCAATTCTTCCAGTGTCAGTGCAGCGCCAGCCAGAAGCTTTCAAAATGAAATTGGATAGGTACTTAAAAAGGAACAATTTGCAGGGCTATAGGGTAAGAGCGGGGGAAAATGGGACTAGATGGATAGCTCTTTCAAAGAGTTGGCACAGGTACGATGAGCCGAATGGGCTTCTTCTGTTCTGTATGAATCTATGATTTTAAGCACCCATTTTCCAGGGTTCCACAACTCTGGTTGGTGAAGGTTTCTTTCCTAGCAGCTATTAATTTGTACCAAACTTCTCGAGTCATTAGGACAAACTGGCAAAATTCTTGAACCAACTTTAAAACAATTGCACATCAGCATTTGCTCTCAAGATGAACCATAAACCATCCTCACCCCACAAAATATGGGGCTCAGAGGCAAGAATGGAAAACTGCCCAGGAAGCAATTCTATGTTATAATTAGTAATTTGTTGGGAATTAGATGCTTCTTTTTACTACTGCTATCAACACAATACAACATGCAAAAACATAATACTCACACTGAGATCACTCCCATGGCCAGATTGTTGTGTTCCATTGTTCAGCTTGTACAACCAATAGTGCTTGGCAGTGCAGAAAAAGTTCCAGGGTAACAATGATCCAATCCCAAGGAAAAAGAAAATGATGTACACAAGGTTGTACTTGTCCTGAGGTGCAGGGTGAAAATAACTTATCCCTGCCGGCTTGGAAATCAATGGTTCTTCGTCCTCCATTTGAGAGTGGGAGTCGGTGTGCAAACAGTCTTCAGCTTCCATCATCATTGCAGAAGTAACGTTTTTGTGGAGCTCTCCAAGGCTCTCCAATCTGCAGTGTGAAAGGAAGAGAGAAAGAATCAGACAGTTGTTTGAAAACAATGAAGACTAAATAATTTCAGAAGTAATAGGGTACAAAGCACCATAGAATACTTTAATACTGTTCATATTGCCAGTAACTTTGTTTCCTAAACACAAAAATCTAAGACAACGTATGCTTATATTACAAAAAAGGTTCCACTGTTGGGAGGGGGAAAAATCCACAGCCCCTTTCAAAGTTTATTGGCAACAATATGTGACAATTAGTCCATGCAGTAACAAGCTTCTATCAGCAAATTACTTAGTAATTACTCATTACGACATAGAAGTTTCAGCTGTGTTCATTTCAACACTAAATTAGAACAAAAGTTTTCTTGATTGAAACAAACTCAGTTTGCAATGTGTAGGCACTTGGCTTTGAAAAGCAGAGATCTCTTTATCGGGTGATGAAGTTTCCATGACATAGTAATCCAGAACTCTGTAATCTGGTGAATTCCATCCCTGTGCTTGTTGAGAACAAAGGAAACTTGCAGTTGGATATAAATAGAGAAGACACAAATTGCTTGCAACCTAATGCATACTCACACAGCACTGATTTAACAAGCAACAGATAATACTGTTTAGAACTACTTATTTTCAATACAGAATACAAGTACAGTATACATGGGATACGAAAGTTTTGGAAGCGTGCAGATTGCAGAAAGAGGACAGCAAGGCAAGGCTAAATTCATATCATGGCAGTACAACAGCATATTTAATATAAACAAAATACAAAATACTACAGATGCTGGAAATCTGAAACAAAAACAGAAGTCGCAGGAAACACTCAGTAGGTTAGGCAGCATCAATGGAGAAAGGAAAGTGAGTTAACGTTTCAGGTCCAGGAGCCGAAACTTTGACTAACTTTCCTTTCTCCATAGATGCTGCCTGACCTGCTGAATGTTCCCAGCGACTTCTGTTTTTCTAGCATATTTAATCTGTTGCAGTGACAACTATAATATCTAATTTGTCCTGGTAAAATGCCCAATGCATTTCAGTGGCATATCTAAAGTAACATGTACAATGTACCAGTAAACAGCAATACATTTAATTTATCTCAGTAATACTGCCCATATGGGAATATCTAAAGTGTATCCCTGTGACAATACAATGTATTCAGTAGCAGCAACTATGTAACATATACCAGGAACTTTAACAATCTAAACTTTAGTAACCAGCACCATTCCAATGTATCCACTAATAGTTTACTGTATCTAGCAACAATTTAATGTATCCAGTAGCAGTCCAATGTATCCACTAACACTGGACACCCAAACTCATACTTCACACCCATTCTCCAACGTGTCATTGTACTTTAAAAGAAAAAATAATAAATTGGTCAATTCAATCCACGACTGTTTGTGGGACGGCTGCTGCCGCGTTTTGCCCCCAAGTAATGCAGTCAATTCACTTTACAGTATAATTCTGTGAAGCGCTTTGAGGACGTCTGGAAGACGTGAAAAGCGCTACATCAAATCCAAGGATTATTAGTATTATTATTAGTATTATTTCACAAAATAAACCCAGGCGCCACACATGGTTCTTACAATCACAATAAAAAAAATGCGCGCGAGCTGCTGCTGTTCTTACAATCACAGCGCTGCACTTATCTCCCCAATCAATCAATCAATCAATCAATCAATCAATCAATCGATCAATCAATCGATCAATCAATCGATCAATCAATCGATCAATCAATCGATCAGCCGCAGAGCTGCACTGCACTGTGTATAATCAGAGCACTGGTGCAGTGCAGCTGCTGTGTGTCTCTGTCTGTCTGTCTGTCTGCTGTCACCTGGAGACTTGGCCGCGTTACCAGTTGCTCATCTCTGGGTCACTTTTCCCCATTCCCTCCCCCGGTGATTCACGGCCCTGGAAGAGCCTCGGCATCCAGTCCTGTGACTGGCTTTTAACTCCGCAGTTTTGGGCGCCGCCAGTAAACAAGTCCGAGGTGCCCAGTCCAGAGGAGGCCCTGGAGTTACACCCCGACACACACAGGGCCTGACTTACACACTGCCTGGAGCCCCACCATCAGCTGTGCACTCACTGCCATGAGCCGCAGTGCAGCAGCTGCTGAGCTGCTTCCTCCTCTTACACAACATTCACCCCCGCAGTCTCGATCAATCAACGACGACCACAACTCTCTGATCTGCACAGGACTTGTTTACAGCCCCAGCCAACACAGTGTGTGTGTGTGTGTGTAATGATTGTGTGTGTGTGTGTGTGGAGGGTGTGTGTGTGTGTGGAGGGTGTGTGGTGGTGTGTGTGTGTGTGGAGGGTGTGTGGTGTGTGTGTGGAGGGTGTGTGTGTGTGTGGAGGGTGTGTGTGTGTGGAGGGTGTGTGTGTGGGGGGGAAGAAGGGGAATTAAAATATTTTTCAAAAGGGCTGTGAATATGCCTAAAGCAGGAGAATAGGACTAAATGGAGAGCTCAATCAGAAAGCCGGTGCAGGCCGGGCTGGTCCTCTATGTGCTGTAGATTTCTATGGTTCTGTCTTTAGGAACTATACCATTCATTTACTCGGTTTCTCTCACCATCTTCACCCCCGCAAGCCCGGCACTTCTCGGTGTGTGACCGGCGTGCTATGAACCCGGTGTCTTGGTTGTCACATCGCCTGCCTTGATCAAGCGTTTGGTGAAGCATATAAATAGTTTATCAAACACCGCCTTCATTTGTTTAGAGGTAAATGCCAAGACGAAGAGGGTCAAATTAAGGCGAGAGTCTTTATACCCGAAAAAATTATTGATCATTGCCTAGAAATCAGGAGCTTCGGAATCCTGAAATGTCATATTACTGTGCGAGATTTGTGTTTTGTTTGGCGGGGTGTCTGACACACACATATTCCTATATATATTTGAATATAAACATATATAAAACATTGTAACATTCATTGAATATGGACAACACACACTGAGTAATTTAACTTCAATGTTAAAGCAGTTCAAATGACACAATAGGGAAACTGCAAGAACCATTAGCATCTGTATTGTGTTGTAATAGAATGCAATGTATAAGTTCTCATGACAAGTAAAATGCTGCCGTTGCATCTCGGCAGCTGCGGTAGGATAATTAGTTAATTGATACCGTAAATTGATGTATAAACATACATAGCGGTGGGAGCTGCCAGTTATGAATTTACATTTGTCATCCTTTATAATTCAATTGCAGAGACATGTTCTTGAGTCTATTATGAAAAAAAATTGATAATGAAAGAAAATAACTCATGGGATTAATTCGTTTTCCTGTCACGGTGCAGCATGATCATGAACAGCAGCATTTGTGTCTGCAACATGGTGATAAATTGCATTACTTGGCTGTGTTGTATGGTAATGGATTGTTTCGCTTGGTGTGTAAAGGGCTCCCCAGTGCAGGGCAGTGCAGGAGAGTGCACGCCCCCACACTGAACGAATGGAGTTTGCTCGCTTCATTTCTTGGTGTCTCTTGCTGTGGTTGCGGTGGAGCACGACACGCTGTATGCAGTTCAGATTCCAAGACGAAGCAGCTTTAGCTCACTTTAGGAATGAATACATGTGTGTTAGTCAGGTACAGGGACGTCCTCCCGACGTGAAAAGCGCTATATCAAATGCAAGGATTATTATTATTATTTAAGTACAGCAGGATTCATACAACCAGCAGACCAAAGCAATCAATCACCACCAGCATTCTTGCAACCAATCTGGAGATACTACTGATTGGCCACAGTGCTGGGATGGGATTAGATGGGATGACCCAACACTGTTAATGGTTTGTTTAGTGTTTACCAGCTTAGGAGATCATAGTATTTGTGCACTCGATGACTGCTGGAATGTAACATCACTGTGACTGTATCAAAATTGAGCCTTGTGATGTGAAGAAGTGGTTATGAGTTCCGTTTACATCGCACCGTGTCACATAAACAACAGCAAAATGACATTTATAGAGCGCCTTCCACGTGGTTGGGAGGACGTCTCAAAGCGCTGAACAGTCGGGGAGTCAGGACCCGAGCATGGGGGAGGGGTGGGGTAGGGGTGAGGGAAGGCAGAGAGGTGGGAGGGCGACCGAAGGAACGATCGAAGAGGAGGGTCTGTAGACCGGCCTTGAAGGAGGCAAGGGAGGAAGCGAGGCAAAGGGACTGTGGGATGGAATTCCAGAGTGTAGGGGCAGAGAAGCTGCAAGCCCGGCCTTGGATGGGTTGGGCAGAGACATGGAGTAGACCGGAGCCCGCTGAACAGAGGGAGCGAGCAGGTTGGTAGGGAGTCAGCAGGTCAGAGAGGTAGGAGGGGGCAAGGCCATGGATGGCCTTGAAAGTGAGGGCAAGGATCTTGAACTCGATCCTCTGAGGGATGGGGAGCCAGTGGAGTCGAGTGAGGATGGGAGTGATGGGGTCACGGAGCCTGGTGCACGAGAGTACA
This sequence comes from Callorhinchus milii, assembly GCF_018977255.1. NCBI lineage: Eukaryota > Metazoa > Chordata > Chondrichthyes > Chimaeriformes > Callorhinchidae > Callorhinchus > Callorhinchus milii. Next base: position 14,649,254 of record NW_024704748.1, on the reverse strand, counting down.
TGAGCTGCAGAGTTTTGGATGATCTGCAGCTTGTAAACCTTAACTCATTCCCCAAAGAATGAATGGCTGAAAAATACACAGACGAGGTTAAGACCAACACAAAAGAAAATCTGAACAGATCATTTCCTCCACTCTATCAAGTGATTTTGCAACAAAAAAAATCTATATTTATGGCACGATTTTATTCTGCAGAAGCAAGAAGGGCGATAAAGTTTCTGATGCTTAAGGGTGCACTTGATAATATAGATCATGTTTTAAAAATACAGGATTAATGAAGGTGACTACACACATCAAGCAACAACAATGCTGCAGAATTCTTTTTGTTTTAACACAAAATAAATCTTCTAAACAACTTACAATTAGAGGTTCCAGAGCACTCAATGAGAGTCACTCATTGCTTTTTACGACATTGAGTCAATCTATAAATCTGTCAGACTAGTGCCGCTTTACTACACAAATATGAACAATATTTCTGTAAGAACATGAACAAATCGAATACAGCCTCAGAGGAACTAGCATCATGCTTGGCATTTTACACTTCTGCAATATAATTTCAAGAGTAAATAAAAAAAACAGGGGCACATAAGCCAGGAGAAATCCAGCAGGAGATTCAAATTGATGTTCCAAAGAAAATATTATTTCTGGCGTGGCAACTTATCCAAAAAATAATTCCAGCTCTGTAAGGATTGATACAGCATCTTGCATCCATTCACTTGGTCATACAAAAAAGGTAATATATTTGAAGAAAAATCCGTCCAAAGGATCTCTCTTTTTGTGGACTGACTGATCTTATTTCATTGCAGAACTCTGCAGCTCGTGTACTGCAGCTCCGCATCAGGCTTCGCGACCACATCACTCCCACCCTCACTCGCCTCCACTGGCTCCCCATCCCCCAGAGGATTGAATTCAAGATCCTCATCCTCAACTACAAGGCCATTCACGGCCTTGCTCCCTCCTACCTCTCCGACCTACTATCCCCCTACTTACCTGCCCTTACCCTCCGTTCCTCCGGCTCCGGTCTGCTCCACACCCCCCGCCCTAACATCAGTAGCCGGGCTTTCAGCCTCTCAATCCCTCGGCTCTGGAACTCTATCCCCCAGTGCCTTCAACCTTACTTCCTCCCTTTCCTCCTTCAAGGCCGGTCTCAAGACCTTTCTCTTCAACCGTGCCTTCAGCTCCCCTCTCGACTCTCTACCCCTTCCTCGCTCCCTCCCTTCCCTCCCCTCACCATTTCCCCGCTGCTCGGGTCCTGACCCAACTGTCCAGCGCCTTGGGACGTCCTCCCGACGTGAAAGGCATTCTGTAAATGCAATCTTGTTGTTGTAACCGCATCAGAAAGTTTTATCAGCATAGAGGGCAGAGAGCGTGGGGTTAGGAAGGTGACCAAAGCCACAGGCAAAGAGGAGTGTCTTGAGATGTGCCTTGAAGGAGGCAAGGGGAGGAGCAAGATGAAGGGACTGTAAGATTGTTCCAGAGGGTGGGGGGAGAGAGGCTGAAGGCCTGACTACTGATGGTGGGACAGATTAGGCGGGAAATGTGGAGCAGGCAGGAGCTGAGCAGAGGGAGTGGACAGGTTGATATGGCATTATCAGGTGACAGAGGTACGAATGAGCAAGGCCATGGAGGGCTTTGGAGGCGAGTAAGAGGATTTTGATCTCTATTCTCTGGGAGATTGGGAGCCAGTGGAGCCCGGCGAGAGTGGGGGTTATAGGGCCACGGAGTCTGTTGTGGAAAAGGTCACAATCTGCAGAGTTCTGAATTATTGGGTGATAACAACACTGAACTACAACTTGGCATTTGTTGCACCGATGGAAGAAATCCCAAAAGACTGACAAAGTAATAGTGGTGCACACAAAAAAAGTTGGAACTTGTAACAGAAACTGCGGCTCTGCCACAAAATTAACCACAGAAACTTGACAAAGTGCATTTTTGACACTTCCTGAAACACTTCCACACGCAACTCCTGCACCACACTCAATCATCATGGAGATAATCAGAACATTAAATAAACGGTCATGAGGTTCTGAGTCTGCAGAATTGTAAAACACTTCACAACAAACTTTCAGAATTTGTGCAGTTTTAAGTTGGAGGCGTGTTTAGCTGCGCAGCAAAAACATCTTCCCCCTTGAAAACATTTGACCTGCTACCAATTTTCTCACTTCAGTAAATCTGCTATGCAATATAATAAATAATAATCCTTGCATTTGATATAGTGCCTTGCACATCAGGTGGATGTTTCAATGGATACTGGATTTACTGCAAGGTGTAGCAGCTGTATATTTTATATGTGAACGCAGCAGCCAATTTGTGCACAAGCCAAGTCCCAAAAGATTGAGGGGAAACTCCCTTCTCTTTTCGAATAGTAGTATGAGATCTTTAACATTCACTTGAATGGCCAGAAGGGACCTCAGTTTAACATCTCATCTGAAGAACGTCATTTCCAATAATGCAACAATTGCCCACCACAGCTTAGACCATGATCCCAAAATTCTCCAACACCGAACTTTAAACCTACAAACCTCTGATTTAAAGGTCAGAGTGAAACCAAATGAGACAGTGTAATATATGTGTGTTTTAGAAAAATAAGACAAACTGATTTGATGTATAAAATGCATGTTACATGCTACATTTAAGATGTGCCAACAGACAAAAGGCATGACACCACAAGGTATTGGTCATACCCCAAGGTCACTAAAACCGCACCAGAGTACAAGAGGACGTGCAGGCCAAAGCCCTACACACAATTATGCAATTTGGTCATCCCATTCCACCATTGTCTTTCAATTTACAGACAACATAGGAGAGAGAGACCACATCCAACAACATTTGGTCACTTTAAAACAGGATAATCAGGCAGGTGGGACAGACATCACTCAGTTAGGGAAGATGTCATGCTGGGCGACCTCGTATAATGCAGGTAAAACTCCTTGGATTATGTTGATGTCCTATGTGTTGGTGATTGCTCAAGCTGTAATCTTACGTTGCCTGATATTGGCTTTATGTTGTTTGAGGTGTTTGTTAAAACAAACTTGAAAGAGGGCTAAGCATCTTGAGTTGAAAACGTTAATTAAGTGACAAATGATGTGAGAGCGCAGATACTCCTTGCTCTCATGGTGGGGACTGTAGAGATTAGGGAAAAGTAACACAGTAATCAGAAACTAACATAGGGTTAAAAGCATACTAATAGAGAATAATAAGGGAAGGGGGCACCAACAAAGGGGAGCAGTGATAGGTTAGAAGCAATCGCAAGGCTGGAACAAAGAACATTTAAGGGAAGCAGTTATAACCTTGTAGATAGGAAGTGGAACAGACCAAACAACTAATTATAACAGAGTTGTTTTCAGAAAAGGGCCGAGAGCTAGGGTCACAGGCTTGGACATGATCAGGAGGAGCTATTATGAGAATGGAGCATGATCAAGGGATTAGATACAGATGGTTGTGCCTAGTACAGACAGCCTCCTTGAAATAACAGCAGCTTGCACTTATATAGCGCCCTCCACGCCGGGCGGCGTCTCAGAGCGCTTAACAATGGTGGAGCCCAAGGCTGAGCCAGGGGAGGGGTAAGGTGACCGTAGGTGTGGTCGGAAAGGAAGGTCTTCAGGTGCGACCTGAAGATGGGGAAGGAGGGGGTGAGGTAAAGGGGTTGAGGGAGGGAGTTCCAAAGTTTTGGGACATAGTGGCTGAAGGCACGGCCACCGATGGTGGAATACTTGAGATAGGAAGAGAGTAGACAGTGCTGAGAGATTAGGAGAAGTAACACATCACAATTAGAAGGATATGTGCACGTGAATAAGGAATGCAGAGTCAGTGCTAAAAATCGTGGATGACAGAAATAAAAGGCACGAAGTAGAAGAGTTATGCAGAAAGACTTGAGATGAGCAAGTATTATCGCGGGTAATGTACATTTCGATTGTTATGCTGGATAAAACTGCATGCTGGTGTGATAACATATTAATGTTAATGCAGAGACTATTGCTGCTTGTGTGTGAATAAAAGCATTTTTTCTTTGAATCTTTGTGTCCACTCGTATTGAGTAAACTGGGGCTCAGGCAAACCTAACAACAGCCATCTCCTTACATTTTGGCTTATTAAAATCTGTAATGAGCTAATGTGATGAATGATTATGTGCTTCTCTGTGCATACATTGTAATATTTTGCAGGATGCCTTAATAAAACATATTTTCTGCTTGTTTATTTTCCGCCTTCTGTTTAGCTTAACCTTTCCACTCTTAACTACAGGGAATACAGACCAACAACCTGTTCCCGGTCATGTGCCTGTGGCTATTGTTAACCAGCCATGCTCTTGCCGGATGATTTCTCTTCCTCTTCTCGCGGAGAAGCATCTGGCCTCCTAGTGATTGGCTGAGAACGGAAAGTTTTAAACATGGGAAAATGGGGAGTTCATACTGAAATCCTAATCCTGATGCTGTTGCAAAGCTTGTTAGAGCAGTAGCACATCATTGCTCCACACAGTCTAATGCAGGTGTCTTTCTAACAAGGACAGAAATAACAAAGAAAACAAAATGTGACACAGGCTTACTGAACAATCTCCCTCAGGGAGTCGGATTGCTGAAAGGCTCATTTCCACCATATACTTAACATTAAAAACAATATTCCTCCCAGTGTCCCACAGTGTCCCTTGGAAACCTCACATGAAGGTACAGAAATAACACTTGTGTAAGAATCTGAAGTCATTCCCAATGTGAACCAAGATTGCCCCCATGTGTCCATATGCTCCAATAACATGCTCATGTAAAAGACTTAATCTGAAAGGCTGTCACACATTGTGCAGTTACTATGCAAACCAGCATAAGTTTACACTCGAGTGGAATTTTAAACCAACTATTGTATTATCATGGTCCTGACTGCCTTTTCACATGAACGCTAAAGATCCCATGGCACTATTCGCTCAGTATATCTCCACAAAGTGTGCCTTGAACTTTTTTTAAAAAAAATCACTTCACTGCTGTTCGTGGGATGCTGTTGTGTGCAAACTGATTGCTGCATTGGCCTACAAATATGCACTTGCAAAATTTAAATATGGCATGAAACTCACTCGACCACACAGCCCCGCCTTTAGGACAAATCTGTCCTAAAATTTTAAATCACGTAGAATTGTGGAAAATTCTTAAATTCAGTCCTAATTTGGAAGCTGATTTTCTGCAGTTCTTAAGAAGAACAAGCTTTGAAATTAGCCTGAAACAAAACATTTTCTACAATTGTGTGCAATCTCAGCGCACCGCACATGAAGCGGACCACTAGAAGTAGCTCGGAAGCGGCTGTGGAGGATCTGAAGGAGACTAGGCCGGGCGCCGCGAAATAAACAGGTGTTAGTGAGTGAGCCTGGGAGAGACCATCCCACAATGGGCGGCCAGGGGTTGGCGCGAACCTGGGAGAGGACAAGGGGTGCGAATCGCGGACCGGGTAGAAGCAACCGCTGGCCCTCAAGAACCTCAGGCCTGGGCAGTGAAACCATTTGTCTCTAAGCACTGACTGTGAAGCTACGTGTTTCCAAACAAATAAAATATATGTATTTATATTTAATCTCTGACAGTACGGTGTTGTGGCTCATTTCAAGGCTGGTTGTGAGGACATTAAAAATTCTTCCCCACGGGGGGGGGGGGGGGGGGGGGGGGATGCAGACACAAGGCACTTTGTTGATATCAAGTCTACAGTGGTGAACACAAACACTTAACAGCATGTTCTGACAAGAACGATCATTAAAAACTTTCCTACAGATCTGAGATGTTTTTCCAATTGGACGACATGCTGCAAAGAGCCAGATTTCATGTTTCTTATGTTATCTCATAAAATAATTTAAACACCCCTGACTGGCTGCTTCATTTTCACAATTCCATCTTAAACAACAACAAAATTACATTTGTATAGCGCCTTTCACGATGGGAGAACTTCCCAAGGCGCTGGACAGACAGAGTTTCAGACCCGAGCTGGGGATCGGGGTCAGGGAGGGTGGAGGGTGGGGTGGGTGAGTGGGGGAGAAGCAAGAAGATTGAAAGCACGGTCGAAGAGGAGGGTCCTGAAGGAAGCAAGGGAGGGGGCAAGCCGGAGGGAGTGCGGGATGGAGTTCCAGAGGGTTTGGGGCAGAGTGGCATAAGGCCCACCCGCCCGCCAATAGTGGGGTGGGCGAGGCAGGGGACGTGAAGCAGGCCGGAGCCCGCTGAGCGTAGAAAGGGACAGGATGGTAAGGGTTTATGAGGTCGCAGAGATAGGGGGAAGCAAGACCATGGGGGCTTTGAAGGTGAGGATCAGAATCTTGAACTGTATGATGGGAAGGAAGCCAGTGGAGTGGGTGAGGATGGGGGTGATAGGATCATGGAGCCTAGTGCGGGAGAGCACGCGGGCTGCAGCGTTCTGGATGATCTGTAGCCTATAGAGGGAGGAGTTGGTGAAGCTGACAAGCAATGAGTTTGCATTGTCAAGCCTTGATGTAATGAAAGCATGTATGAGGCTTTCAAGTTTAAACTCAGAATCAATGAAATTTACAGCACAGAAGGAGGACGTTTGACTTATCTAGTCTGCTATTAGAACATGGTGTTTATTCAATTCCAATGTTCTGCCTTATCCCCATTTCCCTTCAAGCCTCTTGATCTTGTGTTTTGTTAATATCACCAAATCTCTTCGATTCACTTCCTGGTTTACATCTCACCTCCAGCCATCTGTTATTATAGTGAGAGTTTTTGAATTTGCAAAATTGTGGAAACAATGACTCTTTGGCATTTTTCAACATTTAGAAATCCAGTCTTTGTAATGATTCCATTCTGCTGTGATAAGCTGGCTGTTTGGACTACAAGCTTTGGGACAAAAGTGTATTCAGTGTCAGGCTGAGGATTTGGTGAACAGCCGCAGTGATTTCAATTACTGCTCCACCTAGTGACCAGATTTGTCATCCAAAACCCAAATAAGCAGCAAGCTGGTCATTTGTCTAAAAAAATACAGTCGCAATACAGTAAATTCTGTGAAACACGTCGAAGTGTCCTTCTGATATGAAAGGTGCTTTTTGAAATGCAATGAATATTATTATTATAGTGATTCTACCACCGTTCAATGTACCAATTTAGCACAGAACTAAAAATACTTTGTCTGATGGTTCTCATCATTAATACATTATGTGGCACCTGAATTAAGCATGTCAACAAGTGCAGCAGTTTCTAAGTTCTCTCTCAGCCAGAGTCCTGAACAAGGTCTTCAGCAAAGCAGGTCACATCACAATTGGAACAGTCCAATACCTCAAAATCACAGTTTCACATTGAAAATTTTAAAGTTAAATAGGAGAAATAAGGATCTATAGAATTTTTTGAAATGTTCATATTATTAAATGGACTAAATGCTACAATGTGGTTACTTACCTTCCTCCTCTATTTCATTATGGTCACAGTCATGGCTGAGGGGACAGACATTATGTTCTCCTGTTCTTGGGCCCCACCAACGCCTCTCAGAATCTGATCAGCAGCACTTATGTGAGAATGGCTTGGGGGCCAACTGTTCCTTTATAATCTCTTACCATTTTATGAGCAAAGTGCCTGGCTGCTTCCAGCACTTCTTCGTGAAATGAGAGTCTAGCCAAGATTACAAGTGAGGTTCTACAGCTCCAACTAAAGTGTTACCACACTGTGTTTGCCTCATGCCACTGAGCTACACAAGGCACATTATGAAAAAAGAAAGCCTGTAATTCAAAACTCTCCCCTTTTTTTTTCCCACATTCAAATGAAAACTCGCCTTGTGTCCCTGTTTTCCTGACTTGGTCACTGGGAGGTGTCTGCAAAGCGAGCAGTTTAGATTGCCTCACCATGTATTACCTTCCTTCCTTCTTTTGAAGAACCGTTACGAATGCAACAGGACAAATTCAGTCAGTGGAGATGGTTTATTGTTAAGTCAGCTTCGGAACAGTCAGTAACTACACTTTACAGTATATCCTGTGAAGTGGTTTGAGACGTCTTCGAGATGTAAAAAGTGCTATAGCAAATAGAAAGATAATTGTTATTTTATTATGCTTTACAATAAGTCAAATATTTTTCTTTTATAATACTATTGCTAATTATGCTGTTGTAGCTATTTGGCCCATCCTAGATTAATTGCTATGTTATTTTCTTGGCACAATTTCTCTTTGGTTTTCTTCCACACATTTCATATATAGAAGTGCCACAGGTGCAAGAATTCTGGGGAGATTTATTTTTAAAAAACAATGATTTCTACAAAAGATATTTTCTTCATTGTGTCTTATAGAACATGTCAAGATGCCATTGCGAAACAAAATAAAAAATTGAATTCCAAATGCCTAAAAATTCCTTTTATAAGATCCACCGAACCAGGGAAATGTACAGGGATATGTGTCAACATCTGAGAACAAAATTGTGCCGTTATAGCAATCAACCACAAGATGCTGTGAATAACCAATGGATGACTGGAGTAACTTTGCTGCAGCAAATGAAATTAATTCAGTGGAAATCGCTAATTATTAAGCCCAATTTTAATGGCTTAAATCTCTGTTGGACATAATTGCCTACCTAAAGTAAGCACCTTTATATAATCCGTATTCTTTTAAATCAATCTGGTAGATCTGCTACCTTAATAAGGGGGAGAAAGCTTGTACCATGTTGTCAGCCTTCACATGATGTTGTTTCTTGAAGTACTGACTGCCCTGAAAGAGAAAAAATAGTCTCAGTATCCTATAGATCTGTACTTTAGGCATTTCTATGCCTCATGTTTCAAGATAATAGCATTACAGGTATGCATCAAGAAAAAGCTTGTGCTAATTTCAAACCTTGGCTGACCTCAGTAAGACTATCAGTAAAATAAAGGCTCTGGATTTCTTTTAAGAGGTCCAGTGTGCAAATCCACAGCATTTTGTGATCCTAAACCACACGGAAGCAGAAAGCGAAAATTATAATCCCTGCGTTATGTTGAGTCAATCGGGCCATCCAGGAGAAACTCCCTTCTCTTTTCAAATAGCGCCATGCGATCTCTAATGTCAACCACAACAGGCAGATGGGACCACTTCATTTGAAGGATGGCACCTTCAATAATGTAACAATTCACTATGTTGTAAACCTGATATAAGGTAATGAAACAAATGGTATCTTTTTTCTATTAATCATTGAGTCATTTCAATTTCTGTGACGAGGTAAGGTGCTTTCAAAGAACACTAGACTAATTTGTGCCAAGTGAAAGCCAGGGTGTAATTTTTCTTCATTTTATTTGATTTTGCTGGAGATTTATAGTTAATCTGTCAAAGTATCTGTATGCCGCCTCTAACAAGCAATTTAATTTTCACAACTTATACACTTTAGGGAAGGGAATTTCATTTTCAAATCTGATTTGTGGGCTGGCTTCCTTCATTTCACAGCTGCCTGTCAGCCTTAAAGGAGTTTGTTCACTGGGGTAACCAGATTTAGATCCTTTTCAGCCTTGATCCCCATCTGCAGTGCACTTGTTAACTGGCTTTTACTGGCTCCGAGCCGGGGTTCTGCAGCCAGCAGTAAGGTGAAAGGTAAAACAAATACGGATGACTTTGATGAAGTTGCAGGCTCCAGAGGGCTGCACTCCAGTAAGTGGAAGATAAACCTGATATTGAATTGGCATAAATTCGGGCCATTAGCAGATCAGCGAAAGCAATGTCACCAGCAGCAGCAAGCCAACTGGGGAGCTTTTTATCAAATATACCGTGTCCAGAGCCAGCTCCCTGATTGAATTAAGTAATAAAGTTTTGGTGGTGCTTAAATATAATTTGACAAGATCTAGTGTGTGACTGTCAGGAAAAGTAATTACTTACCAATTCCTACATTTGACCGCAGGAAAGCAGAGCGAATTTAATTGACAATGCATGTAACAGTTAATAGTTCTGCATTTGTCAAGTGTCAACAAGACGTTTTAAGGGCCAAACATGTGTCATGATGTTAGACTGAGTGGAAAGAAAATCAGTAATTATGGATCCAGTACTCGCTGTGAGTCCTGACCTCCCATATAATTACTATGGAGAGCAAGAGCACAAATGTTTCAGTTAAGGGCTCCAAGCAGTTTTAGAAAAACCACGAGATGTGTATCTTTGAAGGATTTTCCTGTTGACACAATTAAATGTGTTGGACATTAAGAGTTAAGTTCATACATTAACAAGAAAAATTGAAGCTTGATCAGTTTATCAACATCTGAATCCAGAAATATCTTACATTCCTGAAACACACTCACAAGTTCACAAGAGAGGTTCAGATGAATTAGGCCTTACAACGCATTTGATATCATCTTTCCAGTGTGCCACTCTTCCATAATAATAATTATTATTATTAATAATACCCACCATACTGTTCTACCAACATAGCAGCAAGTTGTTTTTTTAAATGAGTACAATGTCCTGGCCTCAACCAACCTTCCTGGTAACCTGATCCAGTCATTACCTCCTGTAGCTCAGTGGTTGGAGCACTCGTCTTGCAAGAGCGAGACCTGAGTTTGATTCCTGAAGGGGGAAACGTTGGGCAAGTTTCCTTTATTCCGCACACCTGTGTTTACCCGGTAGTAAGTAGGAACCCAGTTGTTAGTCGATGGGCAGATCGCTTTTCTAAGGGTAATAATTCCTTCAAAAAATAGTAATAAATTGGTCACTCAATCCACGACTGTCGTGGGACACTGTGTGCAATTGGCTGCCACGTTTCGCCCACAAAATATACAGTTGATTTGTATTGAACATCTCGAAGACGTGATAAGGCTCTATATCAAATGCAAGGATTATTATTAATTACCCTCTAGGCAAAGAAATTACTATCCTATAATTACTTTTTCAACCCTTAGCCTATGACCTCTCAGCATATTTTATGTACACAATTTTAAATGGGATTGAGAAGGTGTTAGGTAATTACATCACATTAAGTGAAGCATTCTAATTTTGGACTTTATTTCTGCTGATATCAAGCTCCATTGAGCATTTCTAAACTTTGTCCAGCTGATAAAGAACTAGTCTCAATTCATACTTTTCAGAAAAGAACATGGGAGAAGAGCAGAAGATGATAATTGTCGTGGTTATCTCCAGTGCCTGAGCTTGATGGATCAAATAGGGTTTTCCATGGTGTAATTTCCAAGATTTTAATTTCTATTCAGTTTAACCCTGTTTGAATATAGGGTCATGTCAAAACACATCAACAGAAGAGCGTGGAAGTATTCTCCCTAACGTATAAAAGAAACACAATCGGACAGGGTGGCACAGGGAGTTTGAATGCAACTCAGACTGAAGGGATAGATATTTGCTTTGTGTCAGTTCACCGCATTTGTTTAGAAACCACAAAATGCCACAGATTGTGCCTCTCTCACTGAGAAAGACCAGAAGCATGACTTGTGTGTTACACTTGTACAGTAGGTTCACTCTTCTGAAAACTGTGATAGAAGCACATTGTTGTGCAGAAATTTACTCTGTATCTAATGCATGCCTGGAAGGACTCGATACTAATTCTGTAAAAATGGGAAAGATGTTCTACTTTAATCATTGTTCTCAAAGGAGTTTTTAATTATAATATATTGGAGTAAGTTAAGCTTAAATCAAACGATATTAACCCAAATATGATTTTAAATATGTGGATATATTTGCATATATATGTACATTTTTCCAGGATGGTTTTCCAAATACTGTATAAGTTAGCAACAATAAAGAGGATATTTTTAAATTGCTTATTGTGTGCTAAAAATTATTCTTCTGGAATAGCAAAGCCTATAAATTTAATTCACAGCAGGAACATCAGACACATTTACATATGTCTAATGCCAGTTCCTTGCAGAAAAGAAAATCCAAGCAATTGATTTATATCTGACAAGCTTCCGAATCTGTCCAAAACAAAACCTGAATCACCATTCTGCAAATTGTCAGTAAAACCGTGGCTGTGATCTTGATAATCAAATCAGCTTTGTGTAAATATAGTTTAGAAATTGTGGCCATGGTGCAAATCCGCAGCTAGTGTACAATTTGAAGACAAAAACATAAGGGAGTATCCGTCTGGCCCAGTGGTAGCACTCTCGCCTCTGAGTCAGAGATTGTGAGTACAAGCCCCATGTCAGGATTCAGAATCACATAGTTACCCTATGCTGACACTCCAAGCAGTGCTGGGTGTGTGTAGCAGTGTCGGAGGTTCTGTCCTTCGAACAAGATGTTAAATCGAGGTCCCGTCTGCTTGGTTGGGTGCGAGTAAAAGATCACTATTTTAAAAACAAAGGGAGTTTCTCCTGCTGTCCTGGTCAACAATCCCCCAAATAAAAAAATGGTCACTCAGTCCATGGCTGTTTGTGGGACGTTGTTTTATGCAGCTGACTGCTGCGTTTCATCAATAAAATACAGTCAACCCAGTTTACAATATATGTGAAACTCCTTGAGTCATCTCAATGACTGACAAGGTGCAATATCAAATGCAAGGATTATTATTGTTATGATTACTGAACCAGAATTACAGCACATGCATTTCGCATTGCCATTTTGCATTTGCCTATTGAGTCCTATCATGTTCTTTCTGCCCTCCTTTTGGGGTAAAGATCTTTATGTTTTTAATGCAGCCTAAGATACAGCAGACGAAATGTGTCACTTACATTTAAAAAAAGTATCACTTCCATTAAAACACAGCAGACGAGTGAAACTTGTATGATGCTTTGGAACAACAAGACAGCACGCTATCAGCTACAGTAAAAGTTTAAAGAAAGATTGAGATCATTTGCTTTTTGAAATTAAATTTCGGGCCTTTTGAAAGAAAAAAACCGTCTCAACTCGCTTTCAACCTATTTTTAAAAAAATGTGATGGAACAGACGTTATTAATCTTCATGCACATTTGCCACAGAATGCAGCAGAAATTCAATCCTCAAAAGCTACATAAGCCATGTAAGCAAGACACCAAACCTTAGGCTGAACCTGATTGCATCTCTCTTGGTCGTCACGCAGAATTGCCTTGAATGGGCTTTACAACACATTTCAGAATATTACACCATACATCTCACAAAGTACTCTTCAAAAAGTGCTTCATCATTATGCCATTATGATGGAAGATGTGGATTATTCCTAAATCCTTCCTATTTTTCATGATTCATCGAGACTGTCTTCAAAAAACTGTTTGAAACCATTCAAAGAATTATATACAATAAAACGATGGGTTAAAAAAAACTAAAGTCAGTGTCTATGGAATTCAATCCTCATAGCTATTTAGACCCTAAACACACCTAGGTAATCTTAAGGAAAAGAAGGTTGTTTAAAAACAGCAGATTCCAGGTTAAAAGTGCTTGAAATGTTTTCAGTTTTGTTGCTTATGTTTATAGACTTTATGTATTTATAGACTTCCTGTGATTTAATTAAATGACGAACAGGGAAGGGTGGTTGAGGCTAGGACATTGGATTGACTTAAACAGCAGTTAGATGCTGTGATGGGAAGGCGGTAGGATAGATATTTTGGAGGAATGCGATCAGATGGGCCAAAGGGCCTTCTTCAACCAAACCAATTGTATGATTTTGTGACATTATAATGTCCACCCATTGATACCATGAATGAGAAATTGGATTGCATGAAGATTGAACACAGCAACAAGAGTTGAATAAGACTTTGAATGTGAAGCTATTCAGCAGAACTTACCGTTTCCTTTAACAAAACATTTCCATGAGAATGAATATCCTATTTGCATTTTGGATTTAGAAAGATTGGCCTTGTTCTCTTTACAGTGATGTTATTCACGGACGCCAGAGATGAATTATTAAAGTCTGGGAACATTCCCCATCAACTCTCTGATGTGCCAATGCACCTTTCAGATCTGAAAGATTAAATGTCACTGAGCATCTCCATTATCATTTTACACAAATTCTTTTGTAATTAGAAAATGGTAATAGAGCTTAAATAAAGTCAGTGCTGACAGCGGAATGAAATGGTCGAGTCTGCTACCAGGAGTTTGAGGAGCCCAGCAAGATTAATGATGACCAAAATCCATATAAGTTCTACACAGTATGTGTCAACAGTGGCTTGGTGCTGCTATGAAAAGATTCCACTGAGGATCAGCCAAATTGTTTTCTCTCGTCTGTTGGAATCTCTTATGTTGTGTGTAGGGAGACAGAGACGCATGTTAATCTGCCAGCCATACTGGAGATGAATTACTGTTCTGATGTTACAATGAAACCTGAAGATGAATCCGCCTGAAAAGCAGGATCACTTGAGTTTCGACACATGAAGGATCAGTCCCTTTCCAGGCAGTTGCACTTCTTTTGTGTTATTTTACAGAGCACTAAAAGTAAAACTATACGTAGTTTCCAAAAGGGAGTTCAATACTTTGGCTCGTTTTGTTCAGCTACTTTTTGAGGACCTGGGCATTGGGTTTCATTGTACATAATGCACTAGAAAGACTCATATTCTGCTTAGACAGATAAAGATTGAAACAATTCAGTACTATTATACTGTTGGACAAAATTGTATTTTCTGTACAGTGCCGACAAAATACTAACCAGCTTTCACTTTGATCTTCATTCTTTTAGGGTTTTTTTCCATTTACATTTCTGTTGATTTGCGGTGTTTTTGATACACCTTTCAGTTCCTTTCCATAACTATTAAAGGGAACAGTGGGTTTCTGTTGAAACATACATTGCTTTGGTGAAACAAGTTGGTTTTTTCTAATGCATGAATTTTCTTATGTTCCTTCCTGTATTGTTGCTTCAGCAGTGATACAAGAAGCACTCTCAATACTATCCTAAGGAACCTGGTGTAGAGAGTATTTTAACCAGTCTATTAATAGCGTATGTTAGAGCTCAGATTATCATAAAAATTGCCTTAGGGAAGATTTTTTTTTACATGATTTTAAGAGGGTGAGATATTTCGGTACTGTTGGCTCTGCTTTCACCAGCCAGTTCTGCTGCATTTTGGTTTTATTGAGTGTGGTTATAATAAATTATTTTGTGGACATTGAATTGAAACAATGCATTCGTCAAATGAATGTCATGTAAACATGACATGTCGGATCTTTTAATCCCAACTAACTGAGTAAAGATAACACAAATAGAGATCTGAGTTAGTGCCAGCTTCAGTGGTACCAAAATATAGGCTATATCAAATACAAGGATTATTATAGGTTGGGATGGTGATGGAATTAGTGACGTGCTGCTGCAATAGAAAGACAGAAGCTTCCAGGTGGGAACGGGTTAATGCAGGGTTGCTGATCACTGTACCAAGTAACCTGGAATACGTGATCACAACCCAGTCCCTTTATCATACTGGCCAGGGAGGTGCAACCTGAGAAAGTACATGAGCGCAAGGTACGTAACCAGTAAAGACCAATATTTCCTAGCCAAGCGAGAACGTTTATACTGTCACAAGTGTTACTCAGCTTTTTTTTTCTTGGGAGGTGAATAACTTCAGGTAACAATTTTAGGAAGTGGTCTCTCTCAGAAACAGATCCCCGACTTTGAAGGCAATCTAATGAAGCTCCAGGATATTAAACTCACAGAACAACCAACTGTATTGAACTCTTGACCTGTTGTAATCCACAGTTCACATGCTCACAGTCCCAGCAGCACGCTGTGTTGCAGAATTATTGAACATTTAGGTGCATCCCTATTATTAACTTCAGTCCAGCCAGACATTCATGCAGCTTTTTTAGTAAAAAAGAATCAACTGGCACAGCCTCAACTCCTTCCATTGAGATCTGTTTTACATATCCAAAACCCGTTAACAAACATACAACTTTTAATCCCAATTAACTGCAGGTTCATTGATTGCTTTTACACTCATAACCTCCAGATCTAAGATCAAAGTTTAAATTAAGCAATTATGGTTTTATTACATTAATATCCTTACATTAATTAATATGCTTCAAAATTCCAGGCTATTCCCGATAATTGGGTTTTATCTTTGGTGAGACAGGGTACCAGAGAGCAACTGTTGCCCGTAGAACCATACAACAGCAAAAGGGGAAAAGAGAACGAAATATCTTCAGAAGAGGGGAGGGTGAGAATTGCACAAACAAAAAATAACAGTAAAATATAGTAGTTCCAAAAAAAATACGTTGCAGTTGCATATTATCTAGATCTGAGGATAAATAGGGAATCAATATGCATGCCACTTTATCTTGTTAAGGCTAGTAACTTTCTCACAAAGTTTTGCCTGAATAAACAAAACACGACAGCATCAGCGCTTTGGGACATCCTCCCGACGTGAAAAGCGCCATATCAAATGCAAGATTATTTTATTATTATTATTATCAAAGCATCTGACATTTCAGTTACATAATTTTGCAGCATTTTTTATTTTAAAAAATGTTTTTGTACAATGTTGTGCTGGTGTGGAATAGATTTTGTTTTAAACAGATGGATCTCTTTAGAAGGCTTTCTTTACATATTTAGATATGGGAATGTCATGCTTTCCAATTCAGTTCCTGTTGTCAGATAATAACTGTTCCTAGACTGTTGTCAGATAATGACGCTGAATTAGTCCAGGCCTTCGCTGTTCACGTAAGAGCGAGATTCACTCTTGAAAAGAAATGTGACTTTTTTGACAGCTGAAAGCTGGCACTGTCTAGATGTTGTCTATTGCTCAGTCTGATTGCTAGATTAACTTAGTCCATAACACTTTTTAATATTTTCAATCTGAATCACAAAAGCTGAACTCTTTTATTAAAACTGTTTTTTTTGTGTGTATTGCGGCAATGTCAGCCACTCTTCTGAAAACTTATATTTAGCATGTCACTTTTCTCCTGCCCACTCTGTCAGGAGGGTTCAGTAAACTGCATCTTTTACTCAGTGACAATGTTCAAATAGTTGAAATGTTGGCAATATTTCTTTTCTGTTTTACTGTCACTGATGATGGATTTGCCAAGCTTTTCACTTTCCCTCACTTGGTAAATTAAGTGGAATTTTTTCTTTTGTTTGAAAGACACCGAAGCTTCAAAGGAACTTTATTCTTTACTTCCAGCAACTGAGAACTCACAGGAGCAGAGTTTGCATTGGCTGATTCTAGAGCGTGCAATTTGATCCTAGGCAAAAAAAAATCCTCAAGGGATCTGGGATCCTGAAGTGTGTGATTGAAGTAAATTAAAACATAACAATAATCCTTGCATTTGATATAACACCTTATCACACCATTGAGACGTCTTAAAGCACTTCACAGGATTTTATTGTGAAGTGTCATGACTGTATTTTGTAGAAGTTGCTTGTGTGAGAAATGTATTTTGGAATATATTATGATAGTTTGGGTGATAGATACTGATCTGAAAGACATTTTGTATCATTTGTTGCCCCAAATCTTCTCTCTTCCCTATCTCTTCCACTGCATGTGGCAACTCGGATTTGAGTACGGCTTCACAGGCAGAAGTAGTCTGTCTCACTCAGGTCACCATTCTTCAAGCCGGGAATGCAACGTTGACAAAGTATATTCCAGCGTGGTTAGATAAGTAGACGTTACATCGTATGTGCGCTCTGGTTTGTTTCCAATACTTCCCAAATTGTTTGTGCTCTGTTGAAAGGAGAGAGGGCGCCTTACAAACAACCTCAACCATCAGTCCTCATTCCACATGTTGTGTTTGCATTGCTTTGATATTTTAGTGAAGTGGGAGATCAACAGCCTGATGATCTAACAACAGAATATATATTTATTTTCCCTTGCAGTTTAGTCACTAATCTGTGCAAATGCTGCTGGTTAAGTGGGGAGGAAGGCTGTTTGATTCTTGGTGGTTGGTGCCTGTGTCTATTCATCTTCTTAATCAAATCAGTGGTGCCTGGGGAATGGCTAATCCCTGGCAATCTGGTGCTACAATACATCAGACCTGTATCAGTCTTGTTTTCTTCTACTAATCAGATCCCACCTAATAATGACCCAATTTTTTTTTAAAATGAAGCAAATTTATCACACAACAAGTTGTGATGTCAGCTTTACACTAGAAAGAAACTTCAAACTGTTTCTGGAGGAATCTTTGGGTAAAAGTGCTGCTCGTCACTGCTTTTTAACAGAAATTCAAAACCGAACCATTAGCCTGTCAAGAAGGACATAGGATGTGGACATGTACGGACCGCTTAGCCAGCAGAGGGCATGCAAGACTGAAGCAAGAATGTTTGATATCAGATGCTGCAATGCTGCACTATTTTAGACATTTTAAAATGAATAAATAATCCTTGCTCTTGATGGTGTCTTTTTCACTGTGGAAAGGTGGTGCCAAAAACCCATCCTCACCTGCACACACCCTGACAGGTATCACTAGACAGGAAGCTAGAGGGAAATCAGGATCGATTCCCTAGCCCAGGTGAATCAGTGCATACTGTGATTTCAATATTTTAGTCTGTACAATACAAATTTACATTGATACAGTGCCTTCACATTGGGAGGATATCCCAAACTGCTTGATACTGCTGCTGGCTGGGTATCTGAGCTGGGGGTGGGAGCTGAGAGAAGTGGGGAGGGGAAAGATGACCAAAAACATGGTCAAAGAAGTACGTCTTGAGATGGACCCTGAACAAAGTGAGGGAGGGAGCAAATCGGAGGGACTCGGGATGTGGTTGCAGAGGAAGTGGGCAGGCATTGCTGCTGCTTTGTGCTGATGATACCTGGTGGTATCTGTGTCACTCAACCACCCAATGGCGGGTGCTCACTTTTGATCAGTTTCAAAAAGGCAACATCAGGGCCAAATCTACCCAATTGCTTCCCAGTGGTTCTGAGGGAGCGCTCGTTGTTTCAATACAAGTAGGAGCATGATGAAACACTGTTCATGTTTAGGTGTTGTTACAAAGGTGGTGAGATGCTAGAGAACCTTATTAGGCTCAATAACTCACATCAGCCCTCTAAATGATCCTAGCAGCACACTTTGAAACAAAGCCATTCAGGAAATTACAAACAGAAGCAGATAGAAAGTATAATCTCACTAAATGCTAATTCTTTAAATGGTGCAATTTTATCAAGACTGAATGGTGACACAGACACCCTTTTATACTGGTGTGGTTTGTTAGATGAGTTGCTATAAATTATTCAGTTGACCGGAGCCCCTCCTTCAATCTCAGGGTTTTATTGAACATGTAGTTTTGGACAAAGCAGTTATCTCAGTAATACATGTTTGTTTCCTCATTGAACACTGTTCATTTCTCAAAGCAATTTCTTGCTGTTACTAGGAAATGATAATGAGCAGTATACATTGTCATAAAAAAGGTTTAATTGTATAAAAGCTAAAGCAAATCCTTCAGCTAAAGAAACTAAGCAACCCATCCTTGAATATTGTCCTGTCTCTGGGAACAATGTGGAGTGCATTAACAAAGCAATGTCTGGAGGCTGTCCAAACACATAAAGGTTGCTCCGAACGCCAGCTGTTTAAGTGACCTTAGATGTTAAAGGAGAGTTGGACACCAATGAGAATTAGACAATGACAGCGGTGCAGAGCAAATATCAGAGCCACTGGAGTTCATTAAAACAACTATCACATTACTGTTCTTTCTCCCAGTAGACATTGAGATAAAAATCTGTGCCAGATGGCAGACCTCACATATCTCTGCTAAACAAATCGAAACCACACCTGTTTTGTCAGAATTTGAAGTTAATTCTGATAATGTATTACAAATCCCCCAAATCCTGAATTACAAAGTGAACTCATTGCAGACATAAGCGTCAATAGACCTAAGGATGTATATGTACTTTGAGTACGTCATGCTGCGCACTCAAACATTCACAAACAAAAAGAGAATGAAGAACGATAGGCAGTGTGTTATGAAGCGGTAGCACGTGCATAGGGATCAGCTAATCTCATAAATGCAACAGCAAAGTTTGAGCGCTTTACAAAGTTGTTTGAAGCCTGTAAGAGCACTACAGCTTTGTTGCACGCGATATAATTGGGAGGCTTCTTTTCAAAAATATACATACTTCAATATAAATGACTTCCTCCGACCTTTTAAGTGGCTATTTTTCATGGGTGAGCTGAGACAGTCAGTGGCAGCATAATACTCCACTGTAGAAGCCCATAGCTAAGTCCAATTCTGTTCACAGAAATTAGTTGCTAGCTGTCAGGAGCAGGATCCTTGCCTGCAGTAGTTTCCTGCCTCTGCTGACTTCAGATCTCCTTTATGAATCAAAGCTCCTGGACGTAGAGCAGAAATATGTCCTGTAGCCTATGTGTGAGATTGAGGACGAAGGCACGAGTTTGCTTTGGGACAAGGAGAAAATGATTCAGGCAAGGGTTTCGATGGTGGATCTCTGGGTTGAGTTGGTTTAAATGGTAACAGGTAGCACTAAATCAATTCTGAGGCCATCTCAGAGCTTCCATACCTGAGACAGTCAGGTGCATATTGCTCCAGGGTACAGTTGGTGACTGACCAGCTTGCCTGGTTTATCCCTGAAACTTGATGTTGACTTGTCATGAGGTGAACACGTTTCTTCCCATCCAGCTATTGGCAATGGATAGTCTATATAAACATCATAGCTAAGCTTGATCTTATCCTCTGCCAAAGTCAATACAGATACACTTTGAGATAAGGTTCACAGAGAAACAGAAATCCTGGCTGAATAATTTTCTTCTTTCTAGCTCAGGGGGTCTGAAGCTGATTGCAATGCCCTAACTACTGCCTGGCTGTGAACAGCTATCAGTATGGGCCAATAAACCCCACCTGGAACTGAGCAATTGTTGGACAAATCATTCCCAAATAATCCCCATTGCACAGAAACCTTAAGCCATCCATTTACAGTAAATGTAAAATCCAAGCTGTCCTATTTATACCTGGGGTGACTCTCTTCTGGCTCCTGCCTGGTGATTTCCTTCAGCAGTATGGCTATGATTAGGAAACTATCATGTGGGGAGTTGCAGCTTAACTCGCATCTAACCATTTCATCAGACAGAAGGTTCACTGTTCCCATTGAATCTTTTTTATATCACAGTTGCACATAACTACAGGGAAGCGAAAGTTTCCTCTGAATTCAAAGCACAATTTGGAAAAGTAATTACTTGTGTATGAAAGCTTTGTTGGTTAATTACTTTCTGTTTTTAGTGCGAATTGAATTGTTGAATGAATCATGACAGACCGCAGCACAATGATTAGAGGAATTGATTACTCAGGAGTTCATCAAAATTGTAATTCAAGCACAAATTTCCTGTGGTGCTGGTTATGTGTGTATCAAGTTGAAACTAAATTATTTACATAACATTTATTTTCTTAGAACTTTAAAACACCTGTAAAATTCAAATGAAAGCAAGCTCATTTTCCACAGCATGTGATCCAGGGCACTTTGCTGCAAGGAGAACAAAAGTTTGTGCCAACTCCATTTTCACTTCCCCCCCCCCCACAGTGGAGTCCATCTTTATCGGTGGGAATGATCAACAGGAGATCAATTCACATCTGTATCTATCATTGAACAATACTCAAAGCATCACCAGAAGTATACATCTATGGCAGGTACATTCTTAGGGCAAAAGCTTCACTGAGAGAGTGGACACTGTAGTGGGTACCATTATTACAGACATTTACAATTCTCTCCACTTAAAATCACAGAAAATAGCTAAAGCTGTCTGGAAGATTTTTGCTGTCATCATGCCCTATCATTGAGCAGTAAGAGTTTTCTGCTTTGCACTTTGAAAGGTGTAATGCAGTTTGCAAACAAGGCCAACATAGCACAGTGAATATGCTGATGCACTCACAGCATTGGGTTAGGTCCCTTCCACTGGCTTGCTGTTTTAACATGCTATCTTGTTATTATTGCATTGTTCGCATTCCTGTCGAAATGCATAATTTATCATCAGATCATTAATATTCATTGCTACAAGAGGAAGTAAAATCATCAGGCTCATATAAATGAGTAAGCAGATCAATTTGTCAGTTTACATTTTTTAAAAAAACACTCTTTGTTATGGTCACACACAGTCATTCCAAACATGTTATTTGTTTATGGTAATAATCCTTACACTTGGTATTGTCTCAAAGTGCTTCACAACATTCACTGTAAAGGGTAGCGAGTGTAAAGGACACACTTGTCAGCAAACACATCAACCAATTTGCACACAGCAATGACCCACAAGCAGCCATGAAGGGAATGACTAATTTTATCTAGGGGATTGTTGGCCAAGACACTGGGAGAAACTCCCTTATTTTTGAGGTTTCATGCTGAACTAATCAATGGTGTAGCAAGAGCCAGGTGTATCATTCACAGTGGCCAAGGCTTCACTCTGATAACCTCAAATTTAAGGTACTGAGAACAGTAAGTTGACATTTCCTGGGTCTGGATGCAAAGCAATTTTGTTTCCAGCAATATTGCAATATGAAGCAGGAAGCCTGAATTATACTTCCGACTTCACAAGATCACAAGAAGATCCTGAGACGATCCCAACATGATCATAAGACAATCACAAAATCAGATTGGATGAAAAAGGCCCTTTGGAACATTTGATCTCATCCTTCCAGAATAAAACACTCTTCTAATCACAGCATCAAGTTGCTTTTTTAAACAAGTCAAGTGTCCTGACATCAACCGGTCTTCCTGGCAACCCGGTCATTAATTACACTCTGGGTAAAGCAATACTTCCTGGTGTTTGTCCTGAAAAATGCCATTTGCAACTCTAAGTCTATGCTCTCTTGTTGTCCTATCCTGGTGTATCTTAACCTATTGTTCTGGATTTATGTTTTCAACCCCATTTAAAATTGTACATACCTCTATATAGTGCCCCCTGTCTCCTTTCAAGTTCGAGGAGCTCCAGCTTGTCTAATTGTTGTTCATAATTCATTCTTCCAACACTCGGCACATCACATTGATAATAGCTCGCATTTCTGATCTCTGTGCATACATAATTAAACATTATTAAAAGGGAGGTCTCAATTACATTAACACATGCAGCAGTGCATGTTTGGGGCAATAGCCAAAACAGTCCAAGTAACATTGTACTGCTGCATTTACATAGCAATTGTGAGAATCAAGTACCTCCTCAAATTGGGCTCAAAAGTGAGAATCAAGGACAAATAGCTTCTGATTTGTGCTGTTTAACCTTTAATTTATATTTCACCAATCACAGCAAAAATCGTTCTTACTCTCTCAGGCAGCCCTGATATTTGAGGTTGGAAATTCTCTGTACGGCAGTTCAGCTGATGTCAGGCACTGGCTCAGCAAGTCAACAGATAATCATCAGCTGGGATCAGGAACCTTTTTGTTCCTGGAATCTGAGAAGTCATTTATCTTGTTATTCATTGCATGGGCGAAAATTGATCTTTCAAGCTTGCATTACTTGATTTGTCTTCATACAGTAAAAGTGTAGTGAGATAATCACAAGTTGCTGTAAGAGTTTTGGCTGTGAATTATATTTGTCAGGTTCACGGTCAGAAAACAATGGGAATCATGTCTCTGAATAAAAAGTACCCACAGTTCTTGAGTAATTGATCTCAGAGAATCATTCTGAAATCTCTAGGTTCATAAAACAAGGTTTACAAAGAGCTGATGACCTCCCACTACTAATCGACAATCTTTGTACATTTTCACAAGCACTTAAAAGACCAAACTTCTTTTCAAACAACAACAAGATTACATTTGTATAGAGCCTTTCACGTCGGGAGGACGTCCCAAAGGCCTTTCAATGAGTGTCTACAGATCTTCCTGAAGATCAATTTATTTTTGCTTACATAATTGCCTAATTTTTTTTTCGGCATTTAGGTGGAAATTACAGGCTGACACAATACTTAAAACGCTAGTTTCAGATGTCATTTATGTATTTAATGCTTCACTATTATTCGACTGAGTTAATTCTGTTAGAATACAGGTATAGAGGTAATACAGCCACAAAATTAACACAGATAGGTTAATACCTAGAATAAAGTGCAAAGTTACTGTTTATTATTTATCGGGAAAATTAGAAAAAGAAACTAAGAACACAAAAAGAAGTTATTAATGTGCGTAAGATTTTTTCAATAATGTTTACTAAATTAAGTCTAAAATTGTTTTAATGGAGTGCAGAGTAACTGCTAATGATGAAGTGTAACCCTGCGAGTAATGAATGACACAATCACCCATACATTTCCATAAAGAGTAAAACGCTGTTGCCACAGAGGAAAAGTTCCATCCCAGATAACCAGCAGTGAGTTACACATACCGGATGTCTGACAGCGAGTTATGATGCAGCCAGTTCTGATACAGTTGAGTGCTTCTGACAACATCAAACTGCCAGGATGATGCCCGAAGTTAATTTACTGCTTTGTTAGAGTTTACAATCATGATAATGGGATTTTAATATCTTTGTTGTGCATCAGTACCTACACCAACACAACATATACTGATTGACCTGTATTGTTCAACAGCACACAGTGATCTTAGTCGTCTGGATGCTTTAATGTTTTTCTCTGAGATTTCACCATTGGGGTTCCAGAATTCAACCGAGCCATTATTCTCGAAACTGACCCCACACCAAAGGTTTCATCTTTACTGTTAAAATATACATAATGTACACATTGAAAAATGGTTCCATATTTACTGTGAAACACGGCAGCCAATTGCGCACAGCAGTATCCCACAGATAGTCATGGAATTAAGTGACCAAATTATTATTTTTTTAAAGAGTTTATTACCCTCAGAAGAGCGATCACGCAACTCATGAGTTTCCCAACAGTATTGTGGTAATAAGCAAAAAAGTCACAAATGTAAACAATATTGGCAACCTCAAGGAATTAAAATAATAATTCTTATATTTGGTGTAGCCTCTTCCACATTGGGATGACATCTCAAAATGTTTCATGGGATATACTATAAATTGCAGTGACTATTTTGTTAGAAATAAGTGTTGAAGTATCTGTACAGTGTCATTGGGTCTTGTAGCATTGGAGGATGCATTGATGAAGCTTTTAGCACTACTCTGAGAAAAGTTGCAAATCAGTCCCTCTTTCAGTTATGTGACCTGGAGCTGCACACTGATGGACATAGTGGTGGCAGTTACCACAGCAACAGAACGTGTAAACTCTCATGCTGCAAGAGGTCTAAAACGTGAAAAGAAATAAAGCTGCTCACATCACAAAGAAAGCATTTTCAAGGCAGGACTGCACTGGTCACTACCTTCACAGAGCAAACAACAAGACCCTGTAGTTTTTAGTCTATCTTTGCCTTCTTTACCTCCAACTTAACTAAGTCTTAAAATGAATTTGACTGCAACACCACCACCAAAATAACCTTTTCTAAAGCGCCTTTCACATCGGGAGGCCATCCCAAGGCACTGATCTGTTAGGGATCAGAAGCCGAGCATGGGTGGGGGGTGGGCATGGCTGGGATGAGGGAGGGCAGAGAGGTAGGAGGGCGGCTGAAGGCACAGTCAAAAAGGAGGGTTTTGAGTCATGACTTGAAGAATGCAAGGGAGGGAGTAAGGTAAAGGGATTGTGGGATGGAGTTCCTGCCAATGGCAGAGTGAATCGGGCGGGAAACATGGAGCAGAATGGACAAGTTGATAGGGGTTAGCAGATCAGAGAAGTAGGAGGTGGCAAAGCCGTGGAGGGCTTTGAAAGTGAGGACGAGATTTTGAGTTCTATCCTCTGAGTGATTGGGAGCCAGTGGAATCGGGTGAGGGTGGGGGTGATGGGGTCATGGAGCCTGTGGTGGGAGAGAATACAAGCTGCAGAGTTCTGGATGATCTGCAGCTTGTGGAGGGAAGAGTTGGGGAGGCCGACAAGGAGGGAGTTTCTGTTGTCGAGCCTTGAGGTAATGAATGTGTAGATGAGGGTTTTGGCAGCCTGAGAGGTGAGGCAGTGGCAGAGTCGAGCAATGTTGCGGAGGTGGGGGAAGGGAGAATGGGTCATGGCACAAATATGGGGGAAAAAGGACAGCTGAGGGTTGAACAAGATGCCCAGATTCCTAACTGGCTTGATGAGGTGGAGTCTGCGTCTGTGCAAAGCATCTTCCTATTACAAGCACAGATTGTTAAAGTTGTTACGCGTGTGTTATGTTGATACTATTGGAGCAAAGCACATGCACAACACAAATATCAAGTGTTTAGTCTTTATTGTTGGAGAGATTGCATGATCAGTCTTTATAATTAAAAATGCTCCATTCAAAGTTCCAAGGATATCCAAGAGTAGTCTGAGAAGTTTGAACGCCATGATTGAATGGCGGGGCAGGCTCGAAGGGCCGAATGGCCTTCTCCTACATGTTATGTTAATGGGGGAAGAGAGCATAGTGCGGGCCACATTCACACTGTGTGAGTGCAAATTATATTGCTTCTGGATCCATCTCCTCCTGGCAGTTTCAGGAGCACACCTCCAGCATGATTCACTACATCACACACACTGTTTGTACCACATCTTGATGGTATCAATGATGAAAGAAGTTTCATGCCCCCTTGTGTTTTTCAACCATCTTTTACACTGACTGGGAACATTAAACTCACTCAGTAGTGCCCTGAATTGGCTCTTTTTAATGAAATAAATCTTGACTGAATATGCCACAAGGGCTTTGGCCCAATTCGCAAAGCGTTTACAGCAAATAATGATGTTAACAGCACATCATACACTCTCCTCAAGGATGAACTGCTGAAATCCCTGAATTTCAAAATGAACTGACCACTCCCCTCCTTTCCTTTCCCAACAATGGAAATGTACCGAAGAGAGATTTACGAAGCACCACAGAGCGATGTCTAGTGTCAAAGTGTTTTCAGAATCCTACTTTTGGACTCCAGACTCGGAAATATGAATACATGAGCAGGATACAGTGAAGCTGCCTGGTTTAATACCTCTTGTTTGAAATTATGATGTGTCCAATGTCATGTAGTGAGTCTTTCCTTACTAATAAAAGAGGGATTAAGATGAATGCAATACTATTACCCAAAGCTCCATACAGGAAAACCAGTGCAAGGTAGTAGTAATCAGGAGTTGACTTTGTTATTATGAATTTGCTCCTAAACCTGAATATGGTGATGATCCTAAAATCAGTTTTGATAAATGGCCTTTAGATTTGTTTACGAATATATGAGCTGCGATTTACTGTGCGAACATTGGTTGAATTGACATTTAGTTGTTTGGAGGAAGAGCTCCTATCAGGGTAGTTTCAGTACCACAAACAAATAGGAATTTGGCATCATCATCAACAACTACAACTTGCCCTTATATAGCGCCCTCCATGCAGGGTAGTATCTCAGAGCGCTTAACAGTGGCAGAGCCTGACTCCGAGCCTGGGGGAAGGGGGAGGTGGCCGTAAGCACGGTCGAAGAGGAAAGTTTTCAGGTGGGACTTGAAAGAGGGGAGAGAGGGGGCAAGGCAGAGGGATTGAGGGACAGTGTTCCAGAGTTTTGGGGCGTAGTGGCTGAAAGCGCGACCTCCGATGGTGGGGCAGAGAGTGCGAGGGACGAGCAGGAGGCCGGTGCCAGTCGAGTAGAGGCGCTGGGTGGTGGATTGGGGAGTGAGGAGGTCGGAGAGGTAGGAAGGTGCCACACATCATCCTCAAGACAAAGATACAAAAGATATTTTTAAAGGGTGTACCCGGTTTCGTTTTTTCAAACTGAGATTCCTAGATTTCTCCCAGCAGACAAATTGCCAGGGTGGATAGTGCTCCACTTAGTTCTTTGGGATTTGCCTGCTCTTCTGAAGTCACAGATTCAATCTGGGATATGGCTACTTGGGATCAGCAGCCTTCCAACTACCTCATAAAACACACAATCAACCAGAAATATATTCATAATACTGATTGCAATGACAATTGCTAACTTTTCATTCTTTTTCTGCATATTGTATTGATGTGAGGTACTCTTAACTCTTGCTGTGCATCTGAAAGTAACAAAGTAACAGAAGGAGGTCATTCAGTTTATGGAGTCTGCTCCACCAGATTACTAGATAATTTCAGATTTTTTAACCCAATTTTGGCAAACCCCAATTGAATATTGTGTTTATGACCATCTCGCTTCCTTCTGAAGACACCAATTCATTCTACATTTTGTTGGCCCTCTTTGTAAATAAATGTGCACTGCTATCACGTCTCACAAGCTCTCATTTTAAGATTATGTCCTTGCATTTGGCATCTCTCTACCAAAGGAAAAAGTCATACTTGCCTTTACAGTCATCTGAAGCAATTAAATCACCAACACAATCCTATGCATTAAGTCTTACCTTAGAAAAAGCAGCTTTTGTTATTCTTAGCTTCAAAGCTTGCAGAGCTTCCCTCATTGCCTCTGTCCTGTGGTTAGCTGGTGTAGCCTTACACAGCAGTGGCAGTGTGTGTATAACAGCTGATATAGCTTCACAATCATGAGGAGTGTTAGGACAAGTCAGAACAGGTTGGTACACACCTGCCATGTAAAGCCAGTTGAATTAAAGCTGCACTGTCACAGTCTCCACAGAAAATTAATATAACATAACATGTAGGGAGCAGGAGTAGGCCATTCGGCCCTTCGAGCCTGCCCCGCCATTCAATCATGGCTGATCTTCTAATCAAACTCCAGCTAATAACCTGACCCTGCCTTATCCCAATATCCCTTAATCCCCTCTGCAATAAGAAATCCATCTATCTCAGTCTTGAATATGTTCAAGGACAGAGCGTCAACAGCCCTTTGGGGTAGTGAGTTCCATACATTCACCACCCTTTGAGTGAAGAAGTTCTTCCTCAACTCAGTGCGAAAGGGTTGGCCTCTGATTTTAAGGTAGTGACCCCTGGTTTTAGTTTGTCCAACCAGGGAAAACAATCTCCCACTATCTACTCTATCATGCCCTTTGATGATCTTATAGGATCTTATAAGATCCCCTCTAATTCTTCCATATTCTAGAGAATATAGGCCCAAATTGGTCAGCCTATCCTCGTAACTCATCCCATTCATCCATGGCACTAACCTAGTAAATCTACGCTGCACCCCCTCCAAGGCAAGTACGTCCTTCCTTAAATGAGGAGACCAAAACTGGACGCAGTATTCCAGGTGTGGTCTCACCAGGCCCTATACAGTTGCAGCAAGACTTCCCTACTCTTATACTCTAATCCTTTCATGATGAATGCTAACATACCGTTCGCCTTCCTAATTGCTTGCTGCACCTGCAGACTAACTTTCTGTATTGGTGTACAAGAACCCCCAAGTCCCTCTGGACGCTAACACATTCCAATCTCTCCCCTTCTAAAAAATAACCCGCTCTACTGTTTTTGCTACCTAGGTGGATGACCTCGCCCTTCCCTACATTATACTTCATCTGCCACCTACCTGCCCAATCATCTAACCTATCTTGCTGCATTTTTTTAATGTTGTCCTCTGTTTTGGCACTTCCTCCTAGTTATTTGTCATCTGCGAATTTAGATATATTAGCTTCGATGTCCTCATCTAGATCGTTGATGTAGATGGTAAATAGCTGAGGCCCAAGGACTGATCCTTGTGGCACTCCACTAGTCACATCCCGCCAATCCAAAAAAGACCCATTTATCCCTACTTTTTGTTTCCTACCCGTTAACCATTCCCCAATCCACGTTAATATGCTCCCCCAATTCCATGGGCCCTTATCTTTTGGACTAACCTTGTATGCGGCACCTTATCGAATGCCTTCTGGAAGTCCAAATAGACCACATCCACTGATTCACCCTTATCTAGTTTACTGGAAATGTCCTCAAAAAACTCTATGAGATTTATCAAACATGACTTCCCTTTTGTAAAGCCATGCTGACTTGGCCTAATTATATTGTGCTCCCCTAAATACCGCACTACTACATCCTTAATCAATGATTCTAAAATTTTTCCTATCACTGATGTGAGACTAACTGGCCTATAGTTCCCCATCTTTTCCTTTCCACCTTTTTTAAATAGTGGTGTAACATTTGCGACTTCCAATCCATGGGGACTGTTCCAGAATCCAAGGAATTTTGGAAGATCAGACATAAGGCCTCCACTATCTCATAAGCTACCTCTTTTAAAAGCCTGGGATGCAAGCCATCCGGACCAGGGGATTTGTCACTTTTTAGTGCTAACAGTTTCAAATTGTTTTCAAAATTATATTTAGGTGCCACCCAAAAAATGGTCACAATTTCGTGAGAACCTGGAACTGACTTCTGTGAAACTGGGCTTAAGGTGAGGCACACATTAAAATCAGGAGAATTGGGTTGCCAAGATTTTTGAAGATGGATTCCTACTTACAAATTTCTCCTCTATTGTAACCAGCCTGATGCTGCTACTCTAATGTGTCTGGCATTGTCCTTGAATAGCTTCAACGGTAAGTCCATCCTTCAAAAGTCATAGATCAAAGATCAAACCTTTTATCCAAGTGATTGCTGTTATGGTCACAAGAAGGGTACATAAATTCTGGTAATACAGTATTTACATGTTTAAAGTGACTTAATTTTCATCAAAAGATCTTATCCAAACAATAACATTGTATCATATTAATTATTTCTAATTGTGTAAAACTTGTTTTAGATATTTCAGTAAGAATAAATTCTTAAGTTTGGGAACCAGGGAAATAAACTTTGTGATGGTCTCACTGAATTGTGCAATAATTTCAGAGTTTATGTTTGAAGTATTTTGTCAAATACGATGCAGATCCTGCAAAGATGAATTTGGGAGGAGAGACTGAACCTTTGATATTGAACATATTAAATGTTAATATTATTCTGTGAAAACTACTTTATAAATCACACTGGTGCAAAGATGACCTTAAACCAAGATGGCATAGGACAACCAACTTAGTATAAATTGCACCATGTTTACGGGTCTTTAGAGAAAGAGGCACTTATGTAGCTGATCTTACTAAAATAGCCTCATTGACACAAATTTCTTCCTTTGGTCAGCTGGGTGTCTAACATACATGGAAATCCATCACCAAGCTGGAGTATCCAAACCAATTTCACGAGTTCCATATATCTCACCTACATCTGTAAATTCACATGCGTTGGAATGTGTACTCTCTCTGGAAGGATGCTTTCCTAATCTGGAGAGTATTAGGCAAAGACTGGCAAAATCCAAGGCTTTGGGACTTGAGTTTCCATGAAATATGAATTAATGTACATGGATCGCTGATGAACTCACACACATACACAAAGAAAATCTACTCTTCTAAATAAATACCCAGGGCTCTGCCTGGGAAAACACCACTGAAAGTATGTGAGAGCAGGCAGACTGAGAGATGCTCCAACATTCCTGTTCTATTCCCATGTAGGGTCATCCAGCATACTTCCAGATGGTTCTCTAGAGGTTAGGACCTTGCTGGACATCGAATTCCATTTGTAATAAGCAACATATCATTTGGCCACACATCTGTGCACTACTACAGTGGAAGACAGCCCAGAGATTACATTTTGATCCAACAATTTTTGTAAAAATCCATGACCAGGTGAAACCAGCGCCTTTCCTTTGAAATTCAAACACTGAAACTAGCACCTCATCCTGGGAATTCTCATTACAGGTCCTCACATTCGCATACAATTCACTTCCTAGCACCTCCCTACCTTTTTGACCCAATAATACTCCCCTATTCTATCCACTCCCTTTGCTCAGACGGCTCTGGCCTTCTGCATGTCCGTCATCCCCTTCATTCCACCATCATGCTTTTAGCCATCATGTCCCGAAATTATTATAAGCGCTCCAGGACACTACCCCATGTGAAGGGCGCTATATCAGTGCAAGTTGTTGTTGAAATTCTGGAATTCTCAGGCTCAATCCCGTTGCCGAGCCCCCTCTTTGCTGTTTTCTGATCGCACCTGAAGATCTTACTCTTTGCCCGGGTCTACAGTCACCTCCCCTCTCTCCCTGGCTTCGTGTCAAGTTCCACCACAGTTAAGCACTCAAGAGACTCAACCCTGTGTGAAGGGCGCTATATAAATATAAGCTTTTGTTTATTTGCCTTCTTAGTACAATGCATTTTCTTCAAGTTTTTTGCTCCTAGCAATAATGAGGGTCAAAAGTCCAAGATTACAAAGATTAAAAAAAAAGCACAGCGTTTCATCCAATCCTTGTAATTGTTTTTGTCTATTGGATTAAAATGAAATCTCTTTGGTTCATTACCACTGTATTACTTTCCAGATGAGTTAAAATGCAATAATCTCTATGATAGAGCTGAGCCTCCACGAAACCTGCTGTGCAAGTTATCAGTTTATAATAATAATCTTCACATTTTTGGTAATGTTTCAAATAAAAGGCAGAATAGATATGATGCTGAAATGTGTTTCTTTGTAGATAATAGCAGTAAGGCATTCTCACCACTCAGTGGCAAAATGGTAGCAGAATGATTTGATGTCAAAGACAATCAAAGGTCACACCTGCTGTGTTTTCATCAGCAATCTGAGCAAACAGCATCTTCCCTGCTGCAAAATAAAACAATCCACACAAAGGTCAGATCAACTTATAGTCTGGGCTGGCACACCAGGTCTGTGTTGGGGAGTGCTGCATTGTCAAGCATGCCGTCCTTCTTAGGAGATGTTAAACCGAGGTCTCATGTGCTATTAATAAAGTTGTTGTCAGTACAGCAATAAGTCACAGGTTTGGAAAGAAAATTGCGGTAAAATTAACTGCAATTGACCCAGAAGCTCTTGCAATCTTAAGCACAAACATGAGAAACATTACATTTTAAAAAAGAAAGCATGCAGCATTTGATTCATTAAACTAGGAAATATAATTTATTGCATAAAAATTAATTTGTTACAATAGGAATGCTAAACGTATTTACAATTGGTAGTTTACAGAATGAACAAATACATGAAAAGAGGGACACAGCAATAGATTCTAGTACTTTCTATACATATAAATATGAAAAGTATACATAAAGAACTGCTGCCTTTAAGGTAAGTCTGAAAATGAATAACCTATGTACTTGCATAGCACTTGGGAGTGAACAAAAGAAATAAAAGCACTATTTGCTAACTGCTTGGTGTAATGATACCCTTACCATAGCAGAAGGAGGATTATTGATTAAAACACCTTCAGCCAACATCACCAAAGAATACTGCAAAATACTGGTTAGCAGCTGCTAAAAGGTAAATGCCAACCTCCCTTCAGCAGTCAGCAGAATTATTGTTAATCCTGGTTTGAAATCTTAATTACACCATTGTAAGAAATAGCCCCAAGAGTCGTAATGAATCTTTCAAATATAATTTTATAAAAACTAAGCATCTAGAGCAATAATTCATAACCCGCTGACATTTTAGCTCACTGCTGGCTGTACATATTATATATAAATTCTTCCGTTAAAAAGAGATCAAATAGGAGTGTGTGATTTTGTGTACTTCAGTTGCAGTAACTGAATGCTGGATAACTAATGTAAAATGATAATAAATGGAACAGAAAAAACAATCATTTAAAAAAATCATTCACATACTTATTGATGTAGCTTAATGAGTTTCATAATAAAATATACGTTAAGCTAACTTGATATCCTGTTGAACCAAATATTAAAAACAATTAAAAAGGCAACATTTACAAATAAGTGATATTTGTACCATTTTATGGTGCAGTTTTATGTATTTCTTATTCAGATTCATACCAACACCACATTAATATCAAATACGTCACACACTCCTACATCCAACACAAGTCAATCTATTTCAGGTTGACTTTACCTTTTAGTCAGCTAAAGATCTTTCAAAATCAATGGAAATGTAAAAGATCTCATAAGTGTCCATAAACAAATATTACTGAAAGGTCTGTTCCAACACCTAAAATAATCTAAGGTGTTTTTTTTTTAAAAGGCAAGTTTGCATTGGAGTAAGACATCATTGGGTATTTGTCCCTAAGCCAGGAGTCAACTCAGAAACTCTTCTTGAGGGCATCCCGAGGTGGAGGGGGTTCTGTTATCTGAGGGATTTGTGTAAAATGACCTTAACTGCTGGACAATGTTCTGCCAGTGAACATTTTGGACAAGTTGCTCATTACAAAAAGGCAACTCTTTTCCTACATGAAGCACTTTCAGCACATTTATTTCACAACCATTTCAACATTCCATTCCAAGTGCTTTAAAGAGGCTTCATTTGTTCCAGTTCCCATGTTTCTAAACCATAACAAGGCAATAAGAGACCCCAATCGTTAGGGGCCCAAGTTATATCAGTGAGGTTTGACTGAGCAGGGTTTTGGTGAAGTACCCTATTTGTGTGCCAACTGATACTTCTTTTCATTAAAAAAGATGTAGTACACGGTAATTTGGGAAAGGGGGGTATGGCTGGAGAAAAAGTGTGAAACCTTAACCAGAGGCAAATTAAACACTGCTCACCATCAACAGGCATGCATGTGCATTTCCCCACTATGACATCCCATCAACCCTAGTGCCCTACTCCATTTTGTGTTCAAATAAAAATAAACAGTAACGAGCAATACAAGATAAAATGCTGCAGATTTGAAGTCAAGGTAGAAAATCGAAGAAACTGATAATGGGTCAATACAGCATCTGGAAGAGAAAACTAGTGCAGGATCCTTAATCAGAAAAGGGATGAGGAATCCCACTGCAAACATTCAGCTATCTTCCTCCTTCAGACGCCAATTGATTTACAGCATTTTCTCTTCATTTCAGTAACAAAAGTCAAGTTAGAGATGATAAATGTTACTGAAATCTCACAACATTTGAAACAGTAAAATCCCTGCATCCATAATAATTCTTGTCAAACCCCAAATTATCTGTCTGGAGCTGGGGGGGAAATCACAAGTATTCAGTCAGACTATAAATTGTATCTTTGTATTATGTGAGGACATTGTAGTGTTGCTGGGCAGGAACATTTCATATGTGCTTGGCCATAGCAGATTCTTTCACTAAACTGGTATTGCTTTGCTGCACTGTCTTCAGTCTTAAACCATCTTAATACTGGACTACACCATTGTGCAGAATGGGTGGGAACCACTGCAATGTATTTTATCAGGGTTATGGGAGTTCAGAATACCTGCATTGAAGTTTCAAAGTACTTCCTGCTAATTGGTCATTTTAGACAGACAATATGAGCGAGAAAAGCTTTGGAAATGATGGGTCTAGAAAGGAGAATTCCAGACAGATGTAATACAAGCAAAAAAAATAACTCTGAGTCAACCTTTCTTCGAGTCTGAAAGGAGGATTTCTTTTGTCGTACAGAAATAAAATGAAACAGAATAAAAATGCCACAAGTAGCCCCGAGGATTGCAACTGTACTGCCTGACTGCATCTGCGATATGTCCGTAAACAGGTGTGTGTGTGTGTGCAGCTTGGACCTCCTCTCCTCCTTCTCCTGTAAAACTTGTGCATTATTATCTGAACAACGTCTACATAGACAAGGTATGTAAACAATTCCTTGGGTTTCATACAAAGTTTCAATATAAAGCAAAAAGCATCCAAAGATATGGATAATAAATTAAATGCGTTTCCTAAGAAACTGTTGACCTTTATAAGCTGTCCAAAGCTTTGATAGAAGAAAAAGTTTGTCTAGATTGTACTTGACATCTGCAGCTCTCTGTATAAAATGCTATGTCCTAATCTGCTTGCTGCTGTGTTGAGCAGGAGACCCAGTCCTACAACAGTTACCATAGATGCTAGAGTTTCAGCATTGTGTTGCAAAGGTTATCCACATTTCAGCATTCTTCCGTTGCTATGACTACCATCACATCACTCTTGCCCATTTCCTCGAGGGCACTAGCAAGGGAGTTTATGTCTCCATCATCTTGGTGCTGCGCTTCCCACAAGTCCAGGATGACTCCAGTCGGACTAACTTTTGTCGCAAAATAGGTGAGATATCTGAACATGAGAGAAAACAAAACATCCTTCGTAAAGCTTTTGGTGTTGGATTGATGCAACATTAGCAACATTTCCTGCACGCAAAGAATTGTATTTCTCAACATGATTTCGTGCAAAGGAATTCCGTGAGAGTTCCCATCAACTTGTGGGAACTCTGTTATGGGTGCAGGTAGAGTGGGGTGGATTTCCCATGGGTTGGTGCAATGCACTTCCAGTCACTGGAAGGAGTTCGCATTTGCACAGCTTGAATTACTTACTAAGGAATCTCATTGAGAAATAGAAATTCAGAACCTCTGTGATTCACCTTGTCACAGCACTAGAAATTCAGCTTTTTATTAATATTTTTATGACTGGTTTATCCATTTTGTTAGCAGAGTCAAAGGATTTGTAGCCATTAGCCACAATCAAGTTATAAAAGGTGAACAAATTCACTCCATGTTCTTCATGTTTGCTGGACCAGTCACACTCTCAAAATGGTGATGATACAGGCACTTCTCAGTACTTTTTTGCTCTGTTTATAGTGGCAGTTCCAATGTAGAGTAACCTGAATTGCTCATAGAATCTACTTTGCAATTGTCAGTCAAAGAGTTCCAGGCTACCTTGTAGTGAATGCAAGCAATTCAATTGTACCATTCAATATTGGTGATCTGCTTTGAGTGGAACTGAATACTAATTGAAACAGTTTTAATTTGGCACCTAAACTGTTACCCTAGTTGAGATCAGCTAACTCATCATAGTCTTGGGACTGAGTATAGGACCTTTTAGGTCAGAATGAATCCATTTACTATGAGTTTACCCACTAAACCATTCTAGACAATTGTTCATTTGTTGCACAGATATTCAACTATGATTTTTATTGTCAATGAGCGCTGCTCACCTGTCAACCCCTAGTTTCTGTGCTAGGAGTCTCCAGTCATTGCCTCTAGTGTTTGGTGCATCCAGGCTGGTGCAGATCTTCTGCCTAATGGAGTATGGAATTTTAAAGGCATAAGGGCCCACCTGGGTGGCCATGTTATTGCCAGCTGGTGTGTGAAATGGACTGACACATTTAACATTCTGTAAAATGGGAAGAAAAAATAATGAATATCAACAATACAATACTAATTTATATAGCATGTTTCACTTTAGGAGGATACCCAAGGAACCTAAGAATACTGGCTTGGCACACAAGCTGCAGGTGAAGACCAGGGCGGTGGGAAAGGAGAGATGACTGAAAGTGTGGTCGAAGAGGTAGGTTTTGAGATGGACCTTGAATGAGGGTGGGAGCAAGTTGGATGGACTTTGAGATGGAGTTCCAGAGAGTGGGGACAAATCTATAGCTATCCAAATGCAATTCTGTCCCTTTGCATCCTCTGTATACATGAACCTCATATCTAAATGTTTGTCACGCACCCAAAGTGTTTCATTATTGCAGCCGGGTTAGTTTACTCTCAAGTCAGGTTGGTTTTACCTCTCCAATAGTTGTGTGTAGCTGGAATATCTGGCCTTCCCCCTCCACTTGTCTGACACAGATTTTACAGGAGAGTTCTGTGGACGCCAGAGTGTACCTCTCCAGGGTGAAGGTGCAGTGCAGTCCTCGCTGGTTGCCACTCCAGATGTGGTAAAATGGAATTTCCTGAGTAAGTGAGGGAACAGAAAGATTTTAATGAGTTCCCACCCGTGTGGTTTACAACCATCACCTGAATCCTCTTAATGGGATTCCAGAATCGCTCCCGCAGAACCACACTAATGCCTACCCTACAACATCTCTACAATGGAAACAGTAACCAGCAATACACTGGTAGGCAGAGACCAAGATCACAACATTTGTCACTGCTGAGCATCCTTGATGTAAGCATAAATACAGTTGAATATACTGTCAATATACAGAACAAGAGTTTCATTCAGAAACGCTTTGGAACATCTTCCCAACATGAAGGGAGCTATGTAAATGTAAGTTGAGTTCAAGATTTTTTTTCCCCAATGAAAATAAAGGACTTTTTTTGAAGCAGTAGCTCAGGAACCAGCCAACAAGTGAGGGGGGAAACTGGGCTTCAGTGCCACACGGCTTTGCAATCCAATAGCACCTGTCCAACTGACCACTGATATTGTGTGAGCCTCGACAGTAAATTCCAGCTGTCTTTACCCAATCAACACACAAACATATTCCAGCAGAGTAGGAATTCTGGCTGGTTTTCAACTTGCTGGATGAGAAAAGGAGGTAGCGGGAGAGGTGTGAAGGAACACTGAATAATAATAATAATCCTTGCTTTTGATATAGCGCTTTTCACATCTTCTAGACTTCCCAAAGCGCTTCACAGAATATACTGTAAAGTGAATTGACTGTATATTTGTGAGTGAACGCGGCAGCCAATTGCGCACAGCAATGTCCCACAAACAGTCATGGATTGAAAATGACCAATTTTATTATTGTTTTTTGGTTTTGGAGGGATTATTATTAGGCGTGTGGAGTAAGGAAACTTGCCCAAGGTTTCGCCCTGCCTGGAATTGAACTCAGGTCTCTCACTTGCAAAGCGAGTGCTCTAACCACTGAGCTACAGGACTCCACAAACAAACTATAGTGCCCTAATACTTCCCTGGTTACAAGCACCTAGCTTAGCATGGACCAGGGATCAAACACTGGACTTTTGTAGACCACATTTGTTACAGCCAATACAGAACCATTGTAGCTCTTTATTGGTTAATAAATGCATCAAAAGGCCTCTTCTCACAATCTCCTGCACAACCAGCTTTATACATGCTCACTGAATGGTTTCTGCTTTTAGCTTTCAAATCTGGAATTCATAAAGCATTTTTCCTTATTAAAGATTAATAAATACAAAACAGGCAATTACATATTAATGATTCACTGATGTTTTCAGTTTAATTACAGTACAGTATTTATTGCTCAAGATCTTGATGCTATCAAATGTAAAGGCTGTTACGAAGCAAAACACTGGAATGAGATGAACTCCCCAATACAACAACTTTTTTCTTTATCTCAGCTCTTAGAGGTATTTGAAGAACATTTTCCAACCTGATATTTGGCCAGTAATTTGCTCCTCCAAAGTGAGTGAGGAATATCATGGATGGAAAGCCGCAGGTTATGGTAACTGTCTTTAAACAGCAAGCTTTTGGGTTCCTCGAGCAAATATCCCCCCAGGCTCCTTTCCAGCTCCAGCACTTCCTGTAATTGACAGAACAGAGCGATATAAAGTGTTAAATATTGTGACCAAGGAGTGTCTGTAAATCCCCCTTGCAGAAACTGGTAAGACTGCATGCGGCTCCTAGTAGTAGCTCATACTTTTGATGGAATGAAAAAAAACTCGTGATTTATATAAGAATTTCCTCTTATAAGGAAATGTTTGAAATAAAATTATAATTGCTGATTGCAATACAGATCATGGAATAAATATTAATCTTTTAGGGGGAAGGGGTTGTTAAGGGAGAATTTAAAATAATAAAAAAGTGATATAGTGCCTTTCAAATTGGAAGCACGTCTTCAGTGTGCAGCACAGTAATTATTATAACTGTAGGCAAAGACCATGTGAGCATTACAGCAGCTAATATGCACATAGCAATGTCCCATAAACAGCCATGAGTATAATAATAATCCTTGCATTTGATATAGCGCTTTCACATCTTCTGGATGTCTCAAAGCGCTTCACACAATATGCTGTAAAGTGAATTGACCGTATATTTGTGGGGGAAACGAGGCGACCAATTGCGCATAGCAATGTCCCACATACAGTCGTGGATTGAAAATGACCAATTTATTATTGTTTTATTTTTTGGAGGGAATATTATTAGGCGTGTGGAGTAAGGAAACTTGCCCAAGGTTTTGCCCTGTCTGGAATTGAACCCTTGCAAGGTGAATGCTCTAACCACTGAGCTACAGGACTCCACAAGTGAATGAACAATTTTATGTGAAGACCCTGGGAGAAACTCCCTTCTCGTTTTCTTTTACATCCATCTGAAAAGGCAGACGTTTAACGTTTCAAGTGAAAGACAGTACCTCTGATAATGCAGCGCTTCCCTGGACATTCAACCAAGAAAAATAGTTCAAAGTCCTGTGCAATGGCTTCAACTAACAACCTACTGACTGAGAGGCGAGAGAACTACCAAATGAGCTTGGCCAACACTTAATATCAAGTCAGGGGTAAGGCTTTCACCAGTAAATAACAAAGGAAGTTATTCAAAGGTCAACTAAATTGCAATGATATGTGGACTGAGATGGTTTGAGATGGTTTCCAATCATTGAATTCTTCATTTCCAGTTCAAATGCTGAGACGTTCTCAATGCTTCGCATTAAAAAAAATGCTGTTCAGTGATTTTTTTAAAATCGTATTCATTTTACCTAAAGCTCCTTCATCTCTTTTAGCCCAAAGCATTAAAAATGACTTCATACATGAACAAATTCTACTGCAGCAAATGCAATCAATAACATTTTCAAAGCTGCTGCAGACAGCAATTACAGAGATGTGATTTTGCCAATATATTTATAATTAAAACAGAAAATAAATCTGTCATTTATTTGCTGAAAGCCTAAATGGCATTATTGATATCTGCCTTAAAAAAATGAACAATAAATTAAACATCACATAAAATGAGGTGACTAGAGTGATTTGGAGACTTCTTGTACTTGAACCAAAGTCACTTTGAGCTTCCATGTCGCCTATACTAGGCTATGTGCTGTTTTGTGAAAACTTGCACAATTCTGGAGACTAGCCCAAAATCTATGATCCAAAACCTTAATCAGCTCAGGGAAACGATAAAGAAACAGAGTGATAGAAGTCACACACCTTCACACAAATGCAAAGTTATAATAAGAATAATCCTTACATTTGCTATAGTGCCTTACATGTTTTGGGGAGGATGTCCCAAAGTACTTCGCAGAAAATACTGTGAAGTGCAATGACTTGTGTGATTTGTGGGAGCATGAATGAAACTTAATGCTATTTCCTGAAAGTCCATCTATAAACTTTCAACAAACTGATCCACATGACATTACCTTCATGACTCACATATGATATTGTTCCTGAAGGAGAACACCTCATTTAAGCTTAATAAGACTTACAGAAAATCCAACAGATTTTTAATATTTTATATCCTCCTGTGTTGATGGTAGAATCACAGGAATGATGACAGTAGGAAAACCCCATATTTTTTAAAGTTACCACATCAGATATGAGAGACTGGCACAGTGACTAGTGTCAATCTATGGATTAAATGATGAGGTTGAATATTATGAATCACCAGGTCACATCTCAGAAAATTGCCTTTTCTACATTTTTCCCCAGTTAAGGATGTACACAATCTGATAATCTTCACTTCAGTGATTAAAATTACCAAAATGTTTTTATATAAAAATCTGCCTCAGTGAATGTGGCTTTTGCATTGGGCATGAAAGTCCGGGTTGATTTTATTTGGACTCATTAATGACTTTGCTAACTGCTCATTATGATTCCATTAAATATTTACAATTTCCCTTTCGTGATTGTTTGCTTCAAATGTTACAAACCCTGGGCACATCAGGATGGATTTCTTTCTTAATGGTCTTAATGAGTGACAGCAGGAAGACTCCCTTCATTGTTCAGGTTTTCTTTACTTACTAATGAGGAAACCATACACACACCTTTCCAATTTAATGCAACTTCCTGACTCACTTGACTTCCTGCAGGACTCTTAAAATAGTTTTATAAAGAGGGTCTGACTTGGGAGTAAAATGTTATTTTGAGAAGAAAAATCCACACAGAGGGAGTTTAAAAGTAATCTGTACCTTTAAAGCATCAGGAGTATCATCCACACAGTACACTTTAAGGCTGTACTCCAGAGAAGTACATGAGGTGGGTGCAAATATGGCAAGTTGGAGTCTTTTGATGGCAGATCTTGAGAAGGACTCTCCAACAAGTGTGTAAGTGCCAAGTTGATCCAGAAGGATGTGGCAGGACTGGGAATCCAGCTGACAGTAACAGGGAATGTTTATTCTATCCTCATCAAGTGTCACCACGTCCTAAAGAAAGAACAGACAAGCAGTGCATTTCAGATGAAAGGAATGAAAGAAACAATGCTCACGAATGTGTATAACTGCTGCAACGAATCCTAGATTGGATAGGTGAATAGACTGTATTTATTAACACAGGCAAATAGAAAATATCAGCCTGGTCAAGA
The DNA here is from genome assembly GCF_018977255.1 of Callorhinchus milii. NCBI lineage: Eukaryota > Metazoa > Chordata > Chondrichthyes > Chimaeriformes > Callorhinchidae > Callorhinchus > Callorhinchus milii. The sequence goes on along the minus strand of NW_024704748.1, from coordinate 14,607,537 downwards.
GATCTCAAGCCCTTTAATCTCTTCCAGTTCAGACTTGTACATTTTACCAGATCCATCATAACCCACATTATTGAATATATTTATTTGCATAAATTGCTCACTTCCTTGATACATTAACATGCCAGTTTCTCCTGCTTATTTTGCATACTTCATTGCAATCTGGTCTCTCAATATAACCAGCAATATGCAAAAATCCCCACCTTTATGACAGTCAACCTATTTGGAAATAATGACATAGAAATCTACAGTAATGAAAAAGGCCAGCTCAATTGCAAACAAGACTGAACTATAAACTGTCATTGTAAGGTTAGAATGATGCCGGTTCCATTCATTCGGACTCAAGAGCTTCCTTTCAGTAAGTGAGAAGCAGAAACATTGCCTCAAGCTGACTGCAGCCATCGGCAAAAGTCACGGGCATCTACTTCCCTTCCTGAATATATTGGCAAAGATAACACAGCCATCCAAGGCATTTAGCATACAAGGCAGAAATTTATGTGCAAATAACTTAGCATCAGTTCATTAATAATCTTACAATAACATCATTGGGTATTAAAGAAGCAGGAACCTTGAAATAGTCGCTCAGAGAATCAAGTTTGTTCCTTCTTGAACTCAAGAATAAAGCCTACCCTAACATGAGCTGTATTCACTCACCCCACCCAGAGCTTTGTCTATTTTCCGTCATATTTATTTGACCAACTGAATCTGTCTTGTCTAGTTGCATCATTCCTTTGAGCCTCCTCACATTGCAAGCTCCACTTATATCTACGTAGCTTGAGAAATGCAGGTCGCACAATCTTCCATTTAAAATTCTTTGTAGATTACCTCTTTCAAGCAGTTTAATGTGTCTTCAAAAATGATATATATATCTTTGCTAAGGCAAACTTGTTGCTGTGGGTCAGAAAAACTAATATATCTTTAAAATAGGCAAAATCAATCTGAAGTCTACCTTACCATTCAATCAATCAAACAATGCATCTGAGCCCAGACATTAAGTAATCCTCCTCAGACACTTAAATCTAATAAATATGACCTGATGTCATATTCAAGAGGACAGAATTTTGAAAGGTTTCAGTAATCTAATTTTTTTTTTTACACAGCTTTGTCATTATGACAAGCAAACAAGCCATATTTCATTTGGTTATTGCCCTAATTTGAAGTGAATGCAGCAAGATTTCACACTGCAATTTGATAAAGCTCTGGCATCTATCATCAATATGAGTAAAGAATAACAAAGAAGCAAGAGGACCACACAAAACAAACTGTGAGGTGCCCAGGCCAGCCTGATCAGTGTTGTAGCGTCGTAATGGATCCGTGACATCCACAAAACAAGTTCCCAGATTCAATTCTGTCACTGGATAGAAGGGGGAAGTGAGCACAAAGCAGAGACAAGGGGCTTTCACACAGATCAGAGAGCTGGCTGACCTGAAGACCCTTCTGTGTCTAACAGGAAGACATTGACAAAACCAAGCAGAGCCTACTAGCTCTCTCGGCTGGGGATATTGCACATTTTGCAGGAGATCTAGTAGAGTGATGAGAAAATCCACATACACAAATGGGATAAAAACAAATCCGCACAACATACATGCACGTCTTTATAGTTTTTAAGGATACATTCAAACCGTTATTAAAGCTGAAATATTACATTAGCAGAGAACTTGGGAATTCTCACTCCTTACCTCCCAAACCCCTTGGTGAGACTGTGTCTTGAGTTTTAAGGTCCAGTCCGATCCAGTGGCATCTGCACAGTGGGGGATGCTTAGGACAACAGGTCGACACAGCAGCATCCCTGTTGGGCCACAGGTTACCATGGGACTTAGGACATTCTGTGAGCCATCAGATGGAGGCCTTTGAAAAATATCCAAAGATCAGTCATCGTTAAAGCAACAAACATGGCAGTTTTCGCTTCTGGAATTTTTCCTCAATATTCACAAAAATAAAGGAAAAACATTGGCAATTATTTTTACCACAAGATGGCAGCACGGTCATACTTTAAAAAAAAGCTTAAAAGCAAAATTCTAGTAGTTTCTACCTTGTGTTTTTGTTGCTGCATTTAAACTTGTACACTTCACACACACGCACACCAGAATGCAGTAACACTTTGACAGTTCACTCTTGAGATGAGGCCAGGGATGAAGTCTACACTCTAATATAAGAAGTGTTTTCACAATGCAGGAGTAGAAATTCCCCTTGGTACTAGAGTTACTCTATTTAACATAGTATTTCAGAGTGCGGAGAACTTGGAAAATTGTTCAATTCAGTTTCAACTTGAAAGCTTGTTTTCAATAATTGAAAGAGCTTTCAGGACTCACCTCTGAGTGGTGGTCTGTGTTTGTAGAGGTTTGTTATTGAGAGCCATATGATTTTTACTCCCAAGCTTGTAATACAATTAGCAGATGAAAGACAAATACATGGCAAGCACCATCCTCCAGCATAATAATGGGTGTACATTCCCCTCAACACACACACAGAACAATTTATTGCAACAGTGAGAAAGAAGTCAGGTGCTGTTTTCACTAATATTTCAATGTCTTCTAAAGCTGCTCATTTGCATTGAATTCAGGGCATTTGTATTGGCCTTCAAATGACAATGATGAGCTACTGTATTAAAAAAAAATCTGAATCACTTTTAATAGGTGCACCATACTTGTGAGGCACAGGCAATTGATGTCACTGAAACTGCTTCTCACTGCACTGGTTTACTCGTAACCATGAGAAACATCCCCTTTTTTTTGGCTTGGACAAGCACTGAACAAGTCGTGTAGACTTAACTCCCTCCAGTGCACTTGTTTATTTGGAAGATCATTGGACATGCCTCACAAATTCTCTCTGAAGAAGAATTGCAAAAATAACATTTTATCTATCCTCATGCAGAATTTACAATATATACAACATTTAAAAAAAAATGTACACAGTATGTGAGACCACCACTGCTCTGGTGATCTTACATACCATGTGAGTAAAGTTGTTAGAGCAGTTCTTCCAGGCACATAGCTTGCCAGAATATTTCCCAACAAAACCCTTGTAAAAGGAGCCAGGAAAAAGAGGAAGAATGGTGGTGACTTTTAAGACGAAGGTCAAATGCATGTTTGTTTTTTGGAACTTGAATGTGGTGCTGTAATTGAATGGTGTTGGCCCAACAAGTTCTGCATTACTGAGGCGTTACTGTGCCGTTGCAGTGTTTAGGCTCATTGTGTATTCTGTCTTAAATAACTCCTAAGAAACTTCCTCCTCGACCTTGCCTATATCGAACATCCCAGCTCTTTGTCATCCCTATAGGACAAAGGAGCTGTTTCTCCACATGAAGCACCATATCATTCCAGGCTGTTGTGTACAAGATGCAGATATTCACATTAGAAAGCATAATACTGTACTTACAGTGTGTTCTCTCTCTTGTTGATTATTAGGTACATTTCGTAGAACTTGCCCTGAGGAATTGCCCCCTGAGGCACCAATAGGCTGACACCTGATGCGGAAAGGAAAAGGGTAAATTTACTTCTAATATTGGAGGAAGAATCAAGATGGATCATAATTATATTTTTAATGTACAACATGATATCAAACTACATTTTAGATCAAAAAGTGCATCCTCCATCAAGACAATAACTTTGCATTCCAATAATCTTTAATATTTCACAATCTCCATTACACTGCAGTTTTGACATCCTCTCTCTATAACAGGACCAAAGCAGTAGAATAATCCATAGCTCCAGTGTTCAGTGGATGGTTGACATCCTAGTTGAATACTGTAACAACAGCTTGCTTTGGATAGCATCTTTCACACAAGATGAATATCTCAAAGTGCTTATAGAACTGATCCAAGCTGTCTAAACTGAACAAGCTGTCAATATGGCTAAGGTTGGTAAAGTATTGAGTTTCTGCTGCTAGGCATCGCTTGCCTGTTTGGTAAATGCGAGTCATAAATCAAGCTGAAGGATTCTTAGGCAGAAAGTCATTAATGCTCAAATTTTGAACCTTGATCATTTTGTAGTTTGTTGGAAATTCCTCTCATTTGAAAGGGAGATTCTGCTGGAATTTTAGAATTCTGAGTCCAGTAGTGACCTCGCACAGCAACTTCTGCATAGAATTGCAAAGATCAGTTTAAGGTTCAAAAACCAATCCTAATTTGTGATCTTATTCAATGCCTTCCATCTGTCACACCTGCAAAATGCCAAGGAAATCTGCAGTATTTAGCCACATGGACTAAAGAGGTACAGGTTCTCTGCTGGAGGCTTAAAATCCAGTCTGCCATCCTTGGTTCTGCATCATTACTGAACAGAATGAGACAATTTTTCTGAGTGAATTGGGAGCTATCCTAATCGTGTCGATGTGCCTCAGGGGAGCTGGTCTTAGAAAGTCACTGTGTAACAATTTACGCAGAAATAATCTGTGGTTTTCTTACCCATTATTCTAAGTAGAAGTGGTAAGCTAGGTCTCAGGCCCAGTGCTTTTGGGATCGTAAAAATGTGCATTCTGATCATTTTCCACTTGTTGAATACAGTGAGTATCCTATTTCAAGACGCTTTCATGTATTTGAAATCTATGTTAAGAGTATCCAATTGCTTCCTATTCACTCGTTAAAGAAATACACATAGAACATCCTCTCTATATTACAACACTTCCTATAACAGGTAACAAATGAACATGTGCACTCTTACAACAGTTTCATTTCTGCAATCTTTACAGAAAACCCATTTAATGCAATGTCTCTAACACTCCCCTGACTATGAAATGCTTCTTCAACATGAACTTACATTTCAATGGCTCCCTATCACTCTTAGTTCTTCACAAGTACATTACTATCAAATTCAGAGTTTTTTTCTAGGAAATATGACAACAAATTTGTGCCAACAAGATCTCACAAATAGTCATGGGGAGGATCAATTTATTTGGAGCGTTATTGACCAGGACAAGAATTTCCCTTCTCTGGTTGAACAGTATATTGAGACCTTTCACGTTCACCTGAAGAACAAACAGGCAGGACCGCGATTTAACCTCACATCTGATAGAAGAGCTGGTGATCAAGGAGTGACCCCACTTCCCACCCCCATAATTTTCTGTTCCAGAGCCAATTGTTAATGTGATCTCATGTGTAGAAAGTACACTTCCTTATAAATGTCACTCTTGTCAAATTATAGTAAACCTTGATATTAGGTGCAACAGGACACAATGGTGAAGAAGAACAGATGGAGCAAAGTTAGGATTGCAAAGCTTATGGAATAAAGCTCTTTCTAACATTTTGATGTGTGATAATTGCTAAAATCAAATACAATTGAGTAGAGCGCAGTCATCTGTGAGAGATATAATATTTTGTAATGAACAAACAATACCCTCAGTGATAGAGTGTAAGTCAATAGTGCCTTAAGGAGTAATTGCTTCTAATAGATGCCTTTTAGGTTTCTGCAGATTTATATTCACCTACACTAAACTGCTGAGGCCATTTTTAATCTATAACGATGCTGACATTTAGAGAATGCTTGTGTCAAAAGTAATGAAATCTGTTTCGGAGTCTTAAGTGATGCAGTGTCTGTAATGAAAGTTTGGGTTTAGTTAATGTACTTGACAGATGACATTTATCAAACTATAAATTTCTATCACTGCAGGTTGCTCGGAATGTTTTGCACTGTGACTTTTTTTTTTAAGATGTTGGTACAGGAGCGAGACCAGGAATTGGTATCAACTTTATTTTATTAGTCTTTGTGATTCTGAACTGAAACAGGAAATTACAACGAAAAGGAACGTTGCTTTACATGTGAATTCAATCTTTTCCTTTGGATTGGAGCCAGCTGTTACCTTTTCCTTGTCTGAACAGAGACACATGTAGTTATGATATAAATTTTGGTGCTATATAATACGAAAGGCGGAAGCGACCTGTGACCTGAAATTAACATGCTCGGAGAGTTTTAAGGTAATGTAAACATTATATTAAGGTGTCAGTATTTCCTCAATCGGCCCCAGCACTTTATGTGGTGTATTGTATCACCAGCTGCCCGAGATCCAAAGCTGACTGATGGCCAGCAGCCAAACACTCTTAAATGAAAGATCCTGTTACTGTCTAACATCATTGTACTAATCTATTGGTAAGTGCTGGCAGTTTTCTGTTAAGTGTTAAGTTATCCTCCTTTCCATTTCACATCACATACCAGTTGAACTGCACCTGAAATATTTCTGTCAGACATGAGCTGCACTTTTAGGAGAAATTCCAGGGAACAAACAAAAATCCTCATGTTGCTAAGTGCCATGACATAGATTACTCTAACCTCTGGCATTCTGTCCCTGTTATCGTACATTATCATTGTCACTGCACTGAACCACACGAGGAAAGTTTTGCTCAGGGATACTGAGAATTTACAGATGAAACTACAATTTTCCCAGGGCTCCCTGACAAAGTCTTTCATTCAAATACGCACAATTGAGGTTATCAGAACGATCTTGCTATATGTGTTTTGCCGAACCGCACACTGTAAAAAGGCGCTATAAGATCAAAAGGAAGGAGTGGGTAGGCTGGAAATCTGAAATAGATAGAGACATTAACGGGAATGCACAGGTCACTTAGTATTTGAAAGAGAAAGGCAGGATAATAGTGCAGGTGTGTCCCTTCCAAGCCTCATGAAGGATCACAGCCGAAACTTTAACCCAAGCTTTCTTTTTCACATGCTGATTGATCTGCTGTGTTATTTCCAAGGTGCTTTATCTGAGAGGCTAGAATTATTTGGTCAGGAGCCTCTGCTTAGGTGAAGAGACTTGTTCATTCTGAAATGTGACCAGACATAGGATTTTCTGGTAAGCAACTGTAAACTAGATGTTCATAAACCTGTGGTAATGATGTTACAGTAATTGCATCTCTGTTGTGGATGTCAAGGGCCTCAGACTAGATCAGTGCCTTCAGCTGTTGAAAAAAATCTGCTGAAAAGTGTACTACCCCTTCCTGGACTCATATTAAATGAACAGTAACTGCAAGGCATCATCTAAGTTATTACATATATAGGATAATCGGTACTGAGGGATTGAAATAGTTTATACAGAAAATAATGGACAATTGTGACTGAATTATGGAATGGTGATCTTAACTGAGGGACTCAAATTGTTTCTATGTGGAATAAAGAATACCTTGGAGTAAGTTGCAGACCAGAACCTAATCCAATTACTTTCTATTACCATCTGAACCACTCAATGAAATTACTGCTTGATAGTTACCTCCGGGTAGCTATTATTCTCTTTTTACTCAAACGATTCCTCACAACTGATCATTCACATGATTCCTGTTTTTTGGTAAGGAATGCTCAGAGCAAGTGGCAACATTTACTCCCCACCTTCCCCTCCCCCACTGCATGTTTGTTTCCAAAAGGGAACAGAGCCACTGGTACCAATGTCAACTGTTAAGCTTCCAGCAGTACATTCTGAACTTTGAAAAATACTTAGAAGTTGTGCTAATGGAGACACTGCAACGTTAATCCAATGAAAAACACCTTAAATATGAATGTCATCACCCATCAAAAACACAAGTTTGCACAGGGTATCAAAACTGCTGGTGTTCACCCTACAGTTCTGTTAACATAAAAACAGACCCAAGAACAAATGAAGGCAACCCACAAAATTGACAGTACATATTTGAAACCAATGCTAGGCGTACTGCACCAATATCTGACTGAATCTAATCTCTCAGATAACAGCGAGAAACCACTCGATTTTCACCCTTGAATCTTCTGATAAGATTACTGTCTTGTAAATCACTTCCAATTATCTCTGCACACTGCTCCCACTCATTCCCCAACATGCTGCACCACAGCTCGAATGTGAAACTCATTACTGGAGCACAGTTACACATGCACACAAAGCACAAACCTGAATTGAGCACCGTAAGGCGACCGCCCAAACAACCGAAGGTCCCAATCGCACTGTTACCGGGCTCCCTTGGCAGAGTGTTCAGATGCTGAGAGCTAAGTGTTTTGTTCCTCGTGTTCATAACATTATTGTCCCTGCTGTTTCCCCCTGGGTAAGTACCCAATGGTGCCTTCCCAGGATGATCTATTCCATCTGTCAGTCCAGCAGTGGTTGTGGAAGAATTATATACTTTAATCTTCAGGCTTGGCAGTGGGTCAAGTAGTGGAGAGTTTGTCATTGGTATCTTGTCAGCTGTGTCCTGAAGGGTGTACATGGGTCCTCGATAAGAGCCAGCGCTGGCTGTCAGGTCCGGTTGCATAGAGGAGTTGAGCAACTGAGGATGATCTGTAAAGGGAAAATCTCACGTAAGTAGAAGTGAGGTTTGGTTATGCATGGGATACGGCCAATTCAAAGACCAAAAAAACAGCCTTTTTCATCGATATAAAATAGGGTTCAAATCATTCACTTTTATGCTTAAAAAAACTCAGGTACTTGGATACCATGGTGAAACTGCTTTCTCTGCACCTCCCCCCACCAACCACAGTTTGAAAATATAGAAACTTGGTTGCAATCCAAAAAGAGAGTCAGCGCAGGTATCACAGAGTGAGGAATATTTGTCTCTGCCAATCTATTGGAGTGTCACAGCAATTCTTTGTTGCAGTGCTGGCATAGATTGGCTGGCCTACATTAATTACAGTCAGTACATATTTCACACTCCCTTCCCGTGTAGAAACAAGCTACACTTTTTCTCACCGTTGCACTAAATCTTTGTCTTGCAGCTACTTTGCAGACAGCAACCATTAGGCTTGTCAATATTGGAACAATTATGCAGAGGTGACTAACTGCTTCTCTGGAGGAAGTAATGCCTCCTATGAATGTACCACTTAACAGATTCCTAGTGAAGAAGGTGGGGAATAAGGTGTCAGTTGCATTTACAAGACAAATGGGCCTGGAAGTACAGTGGAGCAGGTTTTCAAACCAAATCACAACATTGATAGGTTTCATTTTATCTTGTGGGTTTGTGTGTGTATGTCTGGTACATAAAAGCAACCAATGCCATCCTCTTCTTTGCTCCCTGGGAGAAATACATGTGTGGCACACATTTGAATTCTGATAAACATCCAGCTAACTGGACAGTAAATTCTAGCCCTGTATTTGGATATTTATGAATTGCGGCTAAAAGTAAAACATTTTGTAAATCTTGTGTCTCCTGAAGCCTTTTGAATCATTCATTCCACAATTCAATCCAGACAAACATAACAGAAGATATTAAACATCACGCAGAAGTGATGAGGCTTTTAAAAGCTGCTGTTGACTTCAGGAGACTTATGGTAGCAGATTAACTATGTGTGTGCCACACAGAAATCCAGGATACTGTCACTTATATAGCAGAAGCTTCACCAATATTAACCCTTTTAGTTTTTCCCTCTGTCATTTTCTCCCCTCCTCACCCAAAGATTTGGGGTTTTGCTGAGTATGGTTTTACCACTTCTGGTACCTCAACCAAGTGGCCATTTTTCACAGGAGTGATCAGACACTGAACATCCAAAGCTTATTCCTCGTATCAGGGTAAGGGAAAGCAGAGGGTGATTGCCCTGCTCTCAAGCCACCTGCCCAACCATCAGATGTTATGTTGAGGACAGCTCAGAGCAGACTTCCCATCTGATCTCCCATCCAGTCAGGGCCTCACAACTTACTTGCTTTGCAGCTAAGGTCAAAACACTCAAAAGCAAAAGAGAAACAGACCTTTACTGCACTGAATTTATACACCATCAGAAACTGTTTCTACAGCTCTTTTACAGATCAAAACGACCGAGAAAAAACAATTAGTGTTACCATTTTTGTTAAAATATTTTTGTACCAATATCAGATGGAAGTTACTGAGCCTAACTGGAGGTGCTCCTTACATTTGTTATAGCACCTTTCATATCCCAAAGCATTTCAGGGGTAAAACTGTATAGATCAGTGTGCGTTTTGCAGGCAAATATGGCAGCCAATTTGTACAAATTAATTTGCGCTCCATGACAAAAATTATAAGGAAAAGTAGCTCTTCTATTTTAAGTTGATGTTCTTCTGATTAATGTTTGTGGCACATTCCCATATATGAATTGTTACAGCAAATTTTTCAACAGGACATCAGCCTTACATTTGTATTAATTGAATCATCACAGAATATGTTCTTCTCTGCCAGCCTTGTAATTGAAATAAATCAATTGCAATAAAAGACTGTAACTTTAGCTGTCATTGTGGCCTCGCATTGTATTGGCATCTCATCAAAAGAACTAAATGGTACTGCATTACCTTCCAACCAGCAATACCAGCTGCAGTATTCAAAGGGCTGCAAGTTTCTCCCATTCTCATTAACCAGCAAGAAAACACATTATAGAATTCATGCACACGTCAAACTTTAATAATTTAGTAGAAAAACAGACATGAGAGAAATTACTACTACCAATGTCTGTGTTGCTGGGGGAAAAAAAAAATCCTTTCCAAACCAGAGTTTCATAAAGAATGTCTTTTACACACACAAACTGCTGCTCCGTTTGAAAAATCACGTTCTCTGCGGCTTGCAGTACATAATTCCTGCCAGTTCTTCATCGAATAAAGGATCATGTTACTGCTTGTCTGAAGAAGTGAACTGCTCTTTGAGATTTACCGCTGATAGCACAGTGAACAAAACAGTGCGCAAGACAAACTCCCTCTACAGAAACCCTGTTATATACAGGTCACGTTGAAGGCCACGAAGAGTTCACCAGAGATCTACAGATCGTTTGCTGGAAAACAGTTGCAGGCAAGATGTAGAAGCAAATGTAAACTAATATTTCACAAGATTGGTATGGATAAATAAGGCCCTTCATTCCATCTTATCTCATACTCCCAGAACACCCACCCTACCATTCCCTCATGGCAGCATCGAGCTGCTTTTTAAATAAGCCCAGTGTCCTGACCTCAACCACTTTTCCTGGTCACCTGTTCTGGACACTTGATTACTCTCTACTTCACGTGTATGGCTGTTTCCTGTGGACTCGCAGTGATCTAAAGCTAAATACCTGTCTCGAAGCATTGACTAGCCAGCTGCCTGCACTAAAAAATGTCTGACTTCTCGATTACTCAGGAAGCAGGGCTAATGTCATTTTCTGACCAAAACACAATTGCTACTGATGTAGTTTTATGAAGGAGATAACAATATGGACCAGATGGTTGTCCACTTACCATGCCTGGCAGTCTTGAAGTTCACAGGCTGAAAACCTCCAGTCAGAGCTGCGGAGGAGTCTGTGATGTCCGTGTCGAAGTCCCGGCAACTCCTCTTGTACACGATGATGCCAACCACAAGCAAAATAATCACGAAGATGAACACAGCCACAACTAGACCTGCGTACAGAGCCACGTCGGCAGTTGCCTCTATAGCTGAAAAAAAAAAAAAAATTCTTCACATTAGCTGCAATGTGGGTCAAAACCTGGGTCAAAGCCTGGAAAATATTAGCTGACAAACTAAGCCCGAGAAATGACAATCTATGAATTATTAAACATGTGCAATAATCAGTGAGCACAATAGTCATTCCACAAGCTGAGTTTTACAATCAAACCATGTTATAATATGCATCCAATTATAATGCAAGTTAAACGACAGGGTTGTGGAGCTTGACATTTCTTGCTTAAAAATTCTGACATTGCGTCATCCAAATACATCGTCGCTTCTCAAACTGGGGATGAAATCTCGTTGTCTCACTTCAAAATGATTCCGCACAACAACGGGATGTGAAGCGTTAAGAGTGAGAACTTCTCACCCTCTTATATGGGTGCTGAGTTCTGTTGTTCACCAAGAGGCTTGCAGAGAGTTCCTGGAACCTGCCATCCAAATGGGGATAGCTCAATACTGCACTTGTTGGATGAAAAATCAATACCTTGTTTTTATCCTCCCGGGAGAGGGATAAGATAAGTAAGCAAGGTCTCCTTGGTTCTAAGGTAACGTCCTTGGTTTGTTAAACCCCTGGAGGAACCCAAGCCTTGTCTCTCACCATCCTGCACCTAATACTTTCTTTCCAGAATTAAGTAAGCAGGATGCATTTAAGCACTCTGAGACACCATCCGGCATGAAGGGCGCTATATAAATGGAAGTTGTTATTGTTCTTGTTGCATCCCTCCAGGGACACAACGGCGCTGCATTCCAGACACTGTGATTTCCACATAGGGGTGGCATGCACACGTGTAAATGTATCTGGTGTGGATACTCTTAACCATAGTGATCAGTTTCTGCATGTGTCAGACACCCAGCTAACCGAAAGAATGCATGACTCATGTTGGTTAGGTTAGACAAGATACGTTCACCACTAAGATCCATGGCTGTATAAACCAGTGTCTCACAATAAATGATTATTGTACACCACTTTCACATCCAAAAATGAATTAAAAATAATGAAATGGAAACTTACTAGTACTCGTTGGTTCATTTAAAAGCCTTTCATCTGTTAAAAAAGAATGAAAATAAACTCAGCACGAGAAAGATAATGAAAATGAAATGAACTGTAGTTGCTAAATGTACACAGAAATAAAACTTGCAAAGGAAAATAAATTGGATACACTCCACTTAATCTTGCCCCAAACACATCCACACGTACACACTGAGTCAAACATCGAAACTTTTATATCATTATTTGGAATGAGAAGATGGTTGGAAGAATGTAAAACAATTTAGAGGGATAATGCTCTTAATTGTGCTGGGAGGGCTTTACTCTTACATGATTACTCCTTTTATTCTTACCTGAACTCAGATTTTATTCCTGCTGCCTGATATACTGGTAATATAACTATAATTTCAAAATATAAAATAAAGGGGCGCAGGTTTTATGCTTCTGCCTTTACTTTGTGGAGGTTTAGATGAGAGAGAGTACAGAAAACTACAGGCTTTCAGATTAAAGCAGACACAATGGTGGACCAAGTGATGACAGAAGTACAAGCAGCTCATGAGCACTATTTGTAGCCTTCCTGGTTACTGCTGATGTATTCTTATTCCACAAAGTGTGCAGGTCTATAGAATCGTAGAATCAGAGCAGAGGAGGAGATCAATTGGCCCATTAAGATCAAGCAGAAGGTTGTTGCTAGTTTCAAGGTTATAACGACAGGGAATCTGGCACAGGAAACTAACACTGAGAGGAAGCCGGCTGCAAGGACCATGAGCTTTTGGCAACTTTGTACCAAGAATCTAAGATTGGAAAAAAGGAACAATATGAGCTTCAAGTGGAGACTACATTTTCTGCACTTGTCCTTTCCTATTGTTACTGACTTGTACAGGGGGTACCGTTCTATTAGCAACAGCACCCTATGATACCTTTGCTTCCTGATAATTATGCACAAGCCCAATCCTGTTTCATTAGATGTTCTTTCTGTCTAGAGCAGAGTGAGAACCCTCTTTGACTTTTCCCTTCCCTAGCTGAGGGACACTGAATTGTATCGCATCCCTGATTTAGATCAGCCAACTTAGAAAATGTAAGCGGTCAAAACTGCAATTTTTTGGTCAATATCTCATCCATGTGCCTGGGCATGGCAGAGTGAATTAGTAAGAGTGGATTCCTGCTAATTCAGCATATAAACACTGGCGTGGATGAGTTGGTTTGAATGTCCCGTTTCCTTGCTAACATTCTGGGCATTTTTTTTGCGCAAGTCTATATGTTAGGCTTGGGAACCAATGAGGGAGAGAACCTCGATTCTCTCTTCTCCCTACGTTCAAACAGATGGACTTTACAGAGGAACAGCTGCTTTTCCTCCTTCCCCAACCCAGAGAAACTGAGGCCAATTCCAGTGTACGTACTTTCTGCTGTCCTGTCTGACACTGTGTAACTCAGCACAGATTAAAAATGTTAGTTCTCCAAAAGTCAGTGCAATGTACATCCAGCGACTGGAAGGAGTTTATAAATTGGGAGTCATTATTAAGAAATCTGGGTACAAAACATCACAAATTGGCCCCGTTGTATTTCTTCCATCGCCTTGCCATGTCCTCCCAAAGCAAAAGGCAATTTTTTATTGTTGTTGTAGTAAACTGAAAATAAGATGGACCAAAGCCCTCCACTCTTTATCCCTAATTAACTGCCGCAGAAGTTCTTTTAATTGCTTGTGTCCAAACGTCTATCTCTAAAAGCTGTAAAATAATAATGAGCTATAAACAGAGTAGCGAGACAAGGAAGCCTTTAGCTGAAGCTGAACATTGAAATGGACCATTAGGATGTATTATGTGGTATGAATGCTGTGAGGGCCCAGCTCTCCTTGTGCTGGAACAGCTGTAAGGCCAGCCAGAAATGGGACAGGCAGTACCAGGAGCTGACACTGAACTCCAGGCCCAGCTGAGCCTGTTACATTCATTGAACGTCCTCTGCAAGGTCCAGATGCATTACACAAAGAATTTGGTTGGAAAATTGTTGCAAATGTGTCCTGAGGGCATATTATTTGCTGGTACTGAAGACAAAAGCTGATTTGACCCGACAAGAGTGCCAGTCTAGCCTTTTAAAATACTCATTTAATACAGAAGAAGCTTGGCTGTGAAGTTCCAATTAATATGTAAGGTCAAGTTCAGGACGCATCATTTCTAGAAAATTATTCATATTTTTGGAAGTCAGCCTTCGGACATGTCAGTTTACTTCACGCAACACTGAACTGCAGTTCTTCTGACTTGTTTCATTATCCAGGGTCAATGAAACAAGCCTTTTCTAAGCAATATACATTTTGAACAGTGCAGTACTGTAGTCTCCCATCCTGCTATTGTGGACTCCATTGTGAAATGAAATGGAGTCCTGTAGCTCAGTGGTTAGAGCACTCGCTTTGCAAGTGAGAGACCTGAGTTCAATTCCAGGCAGGTCAGGGCGAAACCTTGGGCAAGTTTCCTTACTCCACACGCCTAATAATAATCCCTCCAAAAAAACAAAAACAATAATTAAATTGGTCATTTTCAATCTACGACTGTTTGTGGGACATTGCTGTGCGCGTTCGCCCACAAATATACAGTCAATTCACTTTACAGTGTGTTCTGTGAAGCGCTTTGGGACGTCCTCCCGACGTGAAGAGCGCTATATCAAATGCAAGGATTATTATTATTATTATAAATACAGAACTGCTCCTAATTTAGCATTATTTTGATAGTGAATAAGTAGCCTCCCTCAAACACACTGCAGGAATAGCTAGTGTGTGAAACGGAATGTCACCTGGGAGTCATCTTCTGAAGCAATCTTGATGTGGACCTTGAAGGAAGCAAGGGAAGGGGCAAGCAAAGAGACTCCAGGATCAAGTTCCAAAGAGTGAGGGTATATAGTCTGAAAGTCTGGGTGGGACAGGATATGTGCCTTCTTATAAATAATAATAATCCTTGCCATTGATATAGCACTTTCCACTTTGGGAGGAACCTCTAAGTGCTTTCCAAGAACCACTGTAAAATGCAGTGATGTTGTAGGCAAACACAGGACATGGGAATTCTCTACACAGACAGGGCTTGGCATCAGTGGAGCAATGGCCCATTTCCCAGCAACAGTATCTCTTACCTTGATGAGAACACCAACTCCAAAGTATAATACAATTTTAATAATAATGATCTTTGATATTGTCCCTTTCATATTGAGAGGATGTTTTAAAAGGCCTCAGATTATGAGGTCCACCTCTCCCCACCCTCCAATTGTACCCTTATTACCTTTCTTCTCAAGGCAGTAACTCACAAAGTGTGTTGTACAAGCACTAGAAAATATTCCAATATCTCATATAAGTGTACAGCAAGCTAAATGAACTAAGGGACAATCAGTCAATAATCATAATACTATCCCATCTTCAGTAGACTTTCACTCACACACACATACTTCCTTTCCTGCCGGGGTCATTGAATAGCTAGCAAGGACAAGAATTATGACTGATGTTTCCTTTCTCCAAACGAGACACTGAGAATCATTGCAGTTTTTTTGCTGCTGCACCAGCTGAGCTCAGCTAACTCAGCACATGAACCAGAGACCTTCCTTGTGTATGATCCACAGTACCATGCCAAACGAGCGCCAACTGAGTCATTGATGCTCATTTCAAACTCAGTATCAGACACCCAAATACAAGAGGAATCTCTCACTCAGTAATCACTAACACCAGCCATCTTTTCATTATTTGTTAATAGAGCAAACAGAACAAACTGACACTTTGGGCAATTGGCCATTGATCACATGTGAGCCTTGATAGAGATTGTCACATTCTATTTGGTCATGAGAAGCATGGAAGAGCCACATGCAAAATCCATTATAAACAACTGAATTCTGTACAAAGATTAACTATAGAACAAATCTTTGTAAAACTGTGAAAGAATTCCTGAGGAATGGAAGGATCAAAGGTCTGCCCAGCAGTCACCATGATGGAATGCTTCAAATCTCAGCTGGTACAAAGACAAGGTCCAGCCTGAGGAGAAGGTTGTGGCTTGACCACAGGGCTTGGAGCTGTAGAACGAGGGAGGAATAATAGCCACTTACTGCATGGGTCACAAGCACCTCCTTTGTTGGAGCAGTTGTTACAAAAGCATATGGGAAGATCTCCATGAAAGCGAACATCTCACCTTCTGAACTGAGGAGAAACGGCACTGGAAGGGAGACGGCATGGATCGATTAAATAAACATAGGGAGAGAATCGAGGGTTGCAGAATGGAAACCTTTACAAACAGTGCATTCTTCTTCATTTGGGATTTGGTCTGTCTTTTTTGACGGGCCCCTTACCTCCACCACTGTAAATCAGGGCAAATTTAAGTAACTTCGTGCTCCTGCTTATCAACAGCATTTAGTGTCAAACGGCAGGATTGAAGCTCCGCAGATAGTGTAGATTGCATATTTAAATCAACATTGTTGACTTCACCTGCTGCTGGTACCACACAGATGTAGCACATTGCAAGCACAGCATCTGTGTGATGTGCCCAGCTTTTACCTGCTGCTAGAGCACACCCCTGCAGAGAAATTCATCCAATGGCAATCTGTGCTACTTTGCTACTTACTCTGCATACAGAGCCCATCTGTGCAGTTTTTGGACACCAGCACTAGACCGGAGCAGTCTCTGCCTCCGTTTCTGGGGGACGGCGCCGCGCACTTGCGGCTTCTCCAGTGGGTGCACTCTGTGCTGCAAGCCGACCATTTGCTCCACTCTGTCCAGCCACCATCAACTGCATTTTACCAGGAAAAAGAAAATAAGAAATAAAATAAAAATGATTTGGGGTCACATCACAGCCAGCCAGCCCTGCTTTAATTAAATCACTATTTCTGGGGCTTCACACCTGATGCTCTGATTCAAGACGCCACACGCTCACTCACTCTGCAACATTCCCCTTACTTCAGTTGCACTGCCAGGAGCACAGATCAAAAGGCATATTCCAGCACAATGCATGCTTGAATGGCCTATTAACTCTTTGCCTTGACCGGTCTACTTGCTCTGCCATAAGGCAGTAATTTGCCATGTTGTGTGGTGAGCGGAAAAGGCAATTAGTAACTTTTACACACCATCTTATCACGAACAAGCTAAGCAAGCTGTTTATTTACAGAACAGAGGCACTGATGTTTGAGGTAGATCTAAAAAAATTGAGGCAGAGGTCATCTGTTTCCAATGATCATGTGTCAGCACAATATTTACAGGTCCATTTTATATAAAACATCCTGTAAACAGTCCGGGTTGACCCAGTTGCAGAAACTCTTCCCCCAACCCAGTTAAACTTAAGGACAGATGCCTCAGTGTCATTGACAACGTGCATGTGTAAACTCGTTGCTTGCATGTTGTCTTCACCATTTTTAATTCTGGCTGTTAGATCTCCCTCAATGACTGGAGCCTCTGGAATCAGCAGGTCTACTTCAATTACCCCACAGTGCTGTCACTGGAAGCCAAACTGTCAATATACAGGATACTAACCTCCAAATGTGCCTTCTTAGCAGCTGCACTTCTTTCCTGCTAACTAACACTGATCAGAATAATTGCTAAAGTTACAAATTCTCCTATGCAGTGACTGAATGTCAGTACGTTGGAACTGCAGGATCGAGTGGCAAACATGATTCATAGAATCTTAGAATCGTACAGCACAAAAAGAGGCCATTCGGCCCATCGAGTTTGTGCGGCTCTTTGAATAGAGCAATTAATGTCAATCCCACTCCCCAGCCCTTTCCCCATAACCCTGCAAACCCGTCCTCCTCAAATAGATTGTGGAAAACAAAATTCCAGCATTGCAATAGAGATGTAACTCAATTTGTGCTATAAAGAATAGCTATAAAGAAGTGTGTTATAATAGAGCTGCCCTGTATAAAGAATCAGAGACTTGAATCCTGGAGTGAGATTCTCCGCTCAATGCCTGGCAAATGGGAATTAGATTTAAATAGTATGTATCTGGATCAACTTTAATCTGATCTCAATCTTCCTTTGGAGCTTTCAGTCAAGTAGAATATGTTTGATAAATTTTTGAGAGATATTTTAAGCCTTCCATTGTGTTTTTTTCTGGAGTTTGTCAGTGAAGTGGGGTTGGGGAAGGGTAGGAATAAAGAGGCAATTTGTTAAAGTAAAGTGAGTCATTTTTGGTGGATATCATTGTAAATACAACTGAATTCTGGTTGGATATTTTAATTCTCCATTGATTTATAATCTCCAGTGGAGTAGGTAACATTGTCATGATGGATGATATGTGGAAACTGCTGAGCAAATGTTTTCCCCCTGCAGAAGCATCTGAAATCTTCCCAAAAATATCCTGCAGTCTACCCACAAAAATGTTATATGTATTATATACATATAGTATGCATAGAACTATTCAGTTTATACAGCCATTTAGGGAACAGACCTCATATCTCACAGCGGATGGAGAGTAAATTCAATAATAAACAATACGGTTGAAATATTTGGAAGTTCTTGTGTATAATATGAACAAATCCAACATACACGCACACACCAGAGCCACCTCTTTTTGGATTTTCAGCATTGCTTACACCGGCTGCACATCAAACTCACCTGGGCACATAGTGCTGCAGGAAATCCTCTGGGAAGTTTGTCCGTCACAGAAGGCCCCGCTATTGAGTGGGGCTGGGTTGGTACATGTTCTCGTACGCTTCTGCCAGCCTCGGCCACAGCGATTGCTACATGTAGTCCATTCTGTCCAGGTGGACCATCCACCATTTACTGTGCGGAAAATCAGAACAGGATTTCTTTGGTTGAAATGTATATAAATAAAAATCTTTGCATTTGATACAGCAATCTTCACATCAGGAGGACATCTCAAAATCTGCTTCACAGGATACACTGAAAAGTGTACTGAATTTGTGTTTTGTAGGGAAACACAACAACAAATCTGCACGCTGCAATGTCCCACAAAGAGCCATGATAGATTTTATTTGGGAAATTGGTGGCCAGGAAACCAGGAGAAACTCCCTTCTCTTTCTGAATAATACCATGATCATTAAAGTCCACCTAAACAGGCAGATAAGACCTCAATTTAACATCTCATCTGAAAGACAGCACCTCCACCAATGAAGTTACACACCCTGGACTGCATTGGAATATCAGCTTAGACTGTGATTTTAAAGCCCCAATGTGGAAATTGAATTCACAGCCTTCTGACTCAGTTGTACACATGCTACCAAATCATCCAGACTAGCACCTGGAAAAGAGAGCTGTGCAGTATCATACTTTGTACTGCATTCCCTTCATTTCAGTCCAACCGAGTAGAGCTTGTCTAAACTGTATGTCCAACTATCCCACAACTGACCTTTCAATTACACTCTATTGAGGGGATTGACCTGCCTAAATTGGACAGCCGGTCAATAAAAATGATGACTGTCGCAGTGCTGAGGTTCTACCAGTCAAAAGCCATACAAGAGGATTTGAACCTGATAAACATATCCTATTCCAGTCCAGAATCCACCCTTTACAAATCTGAAGAAAATATTGTTTGAGGTTTTTTTCTGCACTTTGCCTGCTGAAATCTAGTATCACTTGTTGGATTGTGAGTGAACCTGAACATACCCTGAAATGTGCTATGCGTTATTTTTAGACAGAAATGCATATGGAGAATTTTGTGTCCCTGAAATCAGTATTAATCTGGAAATTTCTTAATTTCCGTCTTTTGAATTGCTTCTTCCATCTTCTCCCAGAATTACAAGATTCATAACAAACGCCAAACCAATTGCCTCCAACTTTCCTGTTGGTTAACTCCCTTTGAAACAAATTAAGCTTCTGCTTGGAAATGTTACTGAAGAGTATAAGGACAAGTAAAAACTGAGATGGACAAATGCTCCATAGGACCTAATGTTGTCTGTTCTGCTGGGAGCTGTTGATGATGAGAAAGACTTGTCTTTGGAGGAAGAGAGGCCAGGTTTGAACTGTGGAGATATGGGCATGGATAAATATTATGGTGCTGATGCTCGTTACATTTGGGAATCAGGTTGCAATCATACGGAGCTTCTGCCATGAGACAGTGCAGGTGGGAGTAGTCAACAATAGTGTCTTTTTCCACAGTCTATAGAAGAAGTGGGTTTGACAGCTGGGCTGGTCAACCTTTTCTTGTTCTATGCTTTCGTATTTTCTGACTTTGTTATCAATCATTGGCAGCCAATCTTCAGGCATTTACGTGAGCTTACCTCAAGCCTGCCAAGTATTATCAGATTAACCCTAAAACATGTCATACTGAATATGCACAATGCAATTGATGAGGCATGTTAACTATTTTGTTGTTTGCATCAGTAAATCCTGAGATCACAATAACAATGCCCCTCTTTTTATTGTAACCCATTGGCAGCTCCGAAGGCTGAAGATTATTCTGCATCATTCATCTTAGATCTTATCAACAGCATATTAATTCTTTCTAAATTCCATTAATGTACTGCTGTATACTGAACAGACCACACACATTTGTTATGTTTTTTTCCCTTCTTTTTCAGTCAACAGTCAGGGAAAAAACAACCAATGCCCAGAATGATGCAGAATATGCAACATTGCTGCTGAAACTGGAATTTTAACTTGCTAATCAAAGCTAGGTGTTGACTAACACGTCAAGTGGAGCCCTATTAATTGGGATTCTGCTACTTCCAAAACCTTCAACAAGTAAATTATAGATTATTAAATCGAGTTGTTATTGCTTTAAGGGCTAGCAGTAGGAAAGCTGCTGATGTACAAGCAATTATACTTTTCCTATTTAGAGTATTAGTCATCAGAACAGCTCATCGCACAACACCAGGCTGTACCCATGTTATACCTGGATCTGTTAAAGGACCAAGTTGCTGCACTGATGTGTCAGTGGAACTTTTCCCCCAAAAACCCGAGGTACACTGGCAGATAACATTTATGGCACATGTTGCTGTGTCACTGGACGTTCACCTATAGTGTAAACTGATCGTTACAAATCCAGCTATACTGTAGTCAGTAACTGACAGGCTATAATGTAAATTGGTCCTGTATTTTCTGGATACTGTAAACTCTAGACCTGCTTCTTACCGTATACAAGCACTGTGGCAGTGGTACTCCTCCGCTTGGCAACAATATTCTTAGCCACACACGTGTAGTTCGCTGTGTCTGACAGACGAGCTTGTTTGATGATCAGGTTATGGTCAATGGTGATGAGGAAGTTGGAGTCTTGAACTGGGTTGATAACATCTTCATTCTTCAGCCATTCCACCTAAATGAAATGGGTGATTGGGGGGAAAGGGTGGAGTTGTGGTGGAGAGAAGAAAGAGAGTATCATTAAACTAGAGTATCCCTCAAGATGCCAATGTGTTTCAATTATTCTTGGCCAGCAAAAAAAATCTTTGAAATCTTAAAACTAATGTAATAACTTGTGAATTAATAAAATGAAGAAAGTTAGAATTCAAGGACAGATATGGTTGGGTTGAGTCATGAAAGCCTCCAGGTATCAAGAGAAAGATTTGCATAATTAGTGCACTTCTTTCCCATTAGTGAGACTAATCGCCACAGGTTGCTGGGCAGAAGGACTTCATCAATTGGGGACTCTGAGGTAAAGGAATATTTGATGGCTTTTGTGCCACTGTTTAAGGAGCGGAAACAAGTCAAAGTAAAAGAATGAATTGCAAGCTGGAGAGTACTTAGCACTCACTCAATAATGTTTTGTTTGCTTTTCCTTTTGTGAAGAGAGTTTACGTTACCCCGAACCTTTAACAGTTCACTGCAGATGGATGCTCTAGCCATGCACGCTCTGAGACGGTACTTCATCACAATCTGGTTAAGACTTGACAAATAGCTATTCTCACGTAAGAAATTTATCTCAATTCTCTTCCCCTTTTCTGGCCCAAATTATATAATCAATAATTATAAAGGTATCAATTCAAAATACATCTGTATCAAATGATATTAGCTGCTGGCTGCCTAGTCCTCAGTTGTCAGATCCAGACCCAATGAAGCATGCAATTTAATCTGTGAAGGACACTGAATCATTTCATCCACAGCTAAGCAAACTGGCTCAGAAAGCAAATTTTATTATCATAGTTTTAATGCATTTCTAATTAATTTGTTCCTTTTTTCCCCATATACAGGTACAAGTGTTCAGTGATTAATCAGCCCGACCTCGAGAGTTCTTTTCTTAATTTCCTGCGATGTTGACTTGTTATTAAAATATATTATAATAAATTGTCTACGTCTGCAATGTCACGCACTTTTTTTCACACATAAAAAGCTTTGGTTCTTCAGAAATTATCTCTTTTGCATCTTGATGTTTTAACCTACATTTTACGTGTCTCTTACGTCTCTCTGGAGGCACCTAAACAATTACTGCAAGTGCTGTTTGGAAAAGTAGACAACAACAACTTTCATTTGTGTAGTGCCTTTGATGTAGGATAATGTTTGAGTGTTTCACAGTGGTGGGGTTGGACACCATGTGAGAGAGAAAGGGGAAGGGGATTACAGGATAGATGGAAGGGATGAGGTGGAGGTTAGAGGCAGCGAGTTTCAGAGGTTAGAGGCATAAACTTCTTATGACTCCTCAAATAGAAAAGGAGGAACAAACAATGCCTGTTAAACCAGAGACAGTGGCATATCAAAGGCCCTTATTGTGAGGGATTACCTGTGCATTCATTAACTATGTTAAACTGGGTAGCTAGAAACTGCTTAATGTTGAGCTGTACATTTCTCTGTTCAGAGATTCACATAGTGAGTTGTACTGTGGTAACGGACAACTAAAATGATCAGCTAGATTCTTCTAAAAGACACATCAAGCAAATTCTTAAGAGAATTTCATTGCCTATTACGTTTTTTATGTGACACACATTATGAGTGATAGGGTAGTCGTCAGGGATAGTGGGAAGCCAAGAGAAAGAAATACAGGAGAGAAGCAAAGGGAAGAGAGAGAGAGGGAGAGAAAGAGATCAGGATACAGAAACAGAAAAAAAAATCACAATTGGTTTGGATGAAGAAGACCCTTTGGCCCTTTTGATCTCATCATTTCTATATCCACCCTACTATCTTCCCATCACAGTATCAAGTTATTTTAAACAAGGCCAGTGTCCTGGTCTCAACCACTCTTTGTGGCAATCTGCTCCAGTCATTAATTATCATGAAATACTCTTTGCAATTCTAAACCCATGTCCTCTTATTCTGCTGTCCTGGTGCATGCTAAAGTATTGCTCTGGTTTTACTTAAGGCTGGGAAGTGAAATACTGTAGAAGGGAACAGCCAAGTGACAGACACCCAGGAAATTACAAATGTGATCAACATCAAGTGAACATTTTGGGTCCTGTGCACATATAGTTGAGAAATAACAAGAGAAGCGTGTAAATTTTAAATGGAAACCCAGTCTTGGCATGTTTAACACTTACATGCATACAGTATACAAAAAAGTCAGAAAAGGGAAGAATGTTGCTCAGAAAAAAGTCTGATCAAAATATATAAACACTGGTTCAGAGACCGAATATAACATCCGTTGTGAGGATCCAGAACTCAAAGACTCCAGGTTACTGACATATTGCACTTATGCAAGATGAATCTGATTACTCTTGAACACTCAAGAGTAAGAGACAGAGTTTGAAACCCGCAGTCTCATTGTGTTCCCTGGTGACTGCATCAAATATGCAAATGACTTAAGCAAGCTGGGTGGTGCAGTTATGTATAAAATTGCCAATGGGAAACAATAAATAATTAACCGAATGACATTGAGAAAATGTAACTCATGAGCCTGAAGGGTGAGCGAGTCACCTGCTTCTTCATGTCCTAATTTCAATCATGTTGCTCAATCCCACTGCTCCGAAGTAGGTAATTCTATTCTTATTGATACTATAATAAAACTGCTGGTGGCAGTCTGATCTCCTTCTAGACTTATAGTCCTGTGAGACTACTGGCTTTTGTGAATTGCTAAGTAACCTCTTGCCTCTCTAATTCATGCCATGTAATGCTCAATTTTCTCCAATACAATTCCCCAGCCCTCTCTATCCTAGTACTCTACTCCAAAAGTACAGCAACAAAGCCCCCTTCGCCTTTACAATACAGTCTGAAATCTAAAAAAAATCAAATGGTTATTTCAAAGCGCACCAAGGATGAACTGGATAATAATGCCTAGAATATGGTTTAATATTTATGTCAATGTATTCACAGAGATGTAGATTTAACAGCTACTTCTAGCATTGGAGGGGGAATTAATAGGAGAAACAAAGATGGGCCTGAATAAACAAACTAGAATTTGCTAACCCAAAAGCTGCTAGGAACGTGGGAGAAGCCATGACCCCATTGTCATAGACCTCTGAAGAATGAGGTGGTCTTTTATGCTTGTCATTGCAGACGTATACAACACACACTGGAAGGCATGGAAGAATTGAATTTCAACTGCAGCAAAAGAGGAAGGAATAATGAATAATTTTTGCATTTGATATATAGTGCCTTTCATGACAGGGAAGGGGGGGATGGGACATCTCAAAGCACTTCATATAGTAGGCTATGAAACGTAGTGACTTTATATTCGTAGGCAAATTTTTCAGCCAATTTGCAGAGAGCAATGTCCCATGAAGTGAGTGACACCAAATTTTAGGTTGGGGGGAGGTGGGGGAGAGATTGTTATCTAAGACACTGGGAGAAACTCTGTTCGCTTTTCAAATAGTTTTATGGGATCTTTAACATCCACCTAAACAAGCAGATGGGACGACCTCCTTCAATATTAGCAGCCTACAAAGAGCAAGTTCTAATAGCACCTTTACACAGGTAATCCAGGACCATGGCTTTATCGACAAGCCTCAATCTTACGGTTTATGGTGTCAACAAAAGCACTCGGTCACGTTGCTGAATTGTAAATCATTGCCACTAGCTATCATCCCCATCTAACCCAATTTCTCCTTTGTTTTCCTTTGATTTCCAACGTACTCGCAAACAGTCTGAGTAATAACAGGACTGCACAATGCCACCATTGATGGCAATATACTGACAGGTTGGTGAGGGCAGTGCATGTCTTTAAGACATGCATTTAAGATTGGGTGGAATTCTGGAAAAATCTTGACAATTCAGTCTTAATTTGGCAGCCGATTTTCCACATTTTATAAACAACACTCGGATTCCAAATTAGGAATGGAGGTTAGGAATTTCTACTATTTTGTGGAAATAAAATGTTCAATTTGAAGAGAAGATGGTCACACAGGCTAAGTGAAATTTCAGGCCTGTGATTTCCTTCCTTTCCTGGTAAACTTGTGCGTGGTGGTCAGCTGATAGCAACAGTTACCAGTTTCCATCAGTAAGAGACATCAGCTTCTCATTAAAGAAAATCCGAACACTGGGATATTACAGCTGGCTGAATCCCTCCACACACTCGGTGCTATTCCTCTCATCCATACTTTGTGCCAGAGTGAGCGTAGAGAACTTCAGACTACATCATTTATTGTGACCAAATCAAGAAACAAAATGGCTCAGCAAAATCATTTAAAGGCACTTCACTTACACTGGCCAACTCATGCCCCCACCTATAGAACACAACATCACTGGTAATTGAAGAAGGTGGGAAGGCTAAGTATGTTGTTAGATGTCAAAACAAACCACAAAAAACAGTGTAAATGTTATATTTCAGTAACGATTTCTTGCAGGGCTGAATCAGAGACATTCATCAAAGCCCTGATGGGTCTGCTGAGGCTGACTAATTTGTCAGAGCCATCCAGTTAACTATCAGAGAACAAAGACTGTTCACTCCCTTCCCATTTCAAACACCATTTGGCACTTTTTAATCTGGCAGCAGCAAAATTCTGCCACCAGATGACGTGGAAAAAAGAGAGAGAGATCATAGTCATTTTACTGGATGCATCTGTATCACACCAACCTTCGCAATAAAAAAACACTATAAAACAGGAGCAAAACGACTGTGAAATGCTGCTATATAATTTATTATAAAATCTGGTATGCACGTTCCATCTTCATGAATATATTTATATCCTCTAAATATAACAAAACGACTTCAGCATTAACCAACTGACAACCGCAACCAACTTTTACACTGGATTGTGCGGTTATGTTTTTAACACTGCTTCAGCATGGTAACCACTGGGACATGGGGAACTCAGAAACTGGGGTCGAGAGAGCCTGGGACAGAAGGTTAAACATGCTCTCATGCTGCCGCCAGGTGTGCTGGCAGGCACGTTCCACCTGCGGCTGGGGGATGAGTCTCGAGCCTGCAGTTAGAGAAACAGAACCCGGGGCAATAATGTGGTTCAAGTCAGAGCTGGTCTGTGCGGAATCACCCCAGAGATCAGAAAATGCCCTCTGACCATAAATATAAAGTGCTGAATTGGAAACCACTGAGCGTGCGAAAACCATTGATTCAGATTGCATCCTCCGGCATGTTCAAGTGGAGATCAATCCTAGCACCAAAGCTCTAATATACTTCAGGTTGCAGTGAATGAGCAGTCAACAGGTTCATGTTAGCAGCTCTGCTGAGAATGTCTTACAAAGAGTTAAAAATCCCTTCAGGCTTTTTAAAAGAAAAAAATCCTTCTGAACCTCACAGCTATTACATCTCTGCTCTGAAATGGAAAGAGAGATTAAGTGTCCCAATAGTCCTTTGTAATCTTCAACGGGAATTTTCAAAAGTTAGATTTCAAGACCTTTATAAGACTGGTGCACAATCCATATCTTTATCATCTGACACCATGTTTGAATTCACTGTTGCAAGACTACCATGCTTTCGCCCCCAGATTCAAAAAACATATTAAAGGGTTTTAAAGGAGAATGTAATGAGGTGGAGTGACACGGCACTGACACACAGTTTTGTATCTGAGGTTCCTCACATGTATGTGCCTGACTGTGTGGGCGTGCGTGTGCGGGTGAGGTAATAACTGACCACTGGGAGTTTCTGCAAATTGAGAAGGTAAAACAACAGACAGAGGGAGAATCATCTTAGACATCTTCCAGTAGCTGTCACAGGAGAACCCTAGCAGCGAAATGTAAACACAAGTCGACTGTCCGGATGAGAGTGGGAATTTTACACTTGTCTGAGGTGGGTGTACAGGTGAGAGCGGGAATAAAGGTTTGTGAATCCTATAACCTACACAAATGAGTGGGAACTTTAACATCAGCGGTCGGTGCAGTGTGTATACCTGTGCAGGTAAGAGTGCAAACTTTACACATGGGGTGGAGAGGGGGTTGGGGTGGGGGGGAAGAATGTACCTCTGCAGGTGGGATCCCCTCTGGTGGGCGGCATTGCAGCAGCACCTCGTGCTCCAGAGAGACGTCTGTTCCAAGTGGTTCCTGTTCAAAATTCTTCCTCAAGTCTGCAACAAAAGTAATGAAACTTAAATTAAAATCATGGTGGGAGGGGTGGGGGGGGGGGGACGGTCTTCTCAGAAACCACTGAGCTTCATCCACCTTTACTTGCAATGTCACTCAGTTGGTATGATCATATTCCATTACGTTTATCCTTCTCCAAATGACTAGCTACAGACCCAGTGGTTAAATTTAATCTGCCCCAAGTTTATTACCTCTCAATGACATCTATGCTGTGCACATTCAGGCTGGTTGCTGTGTTAGGATTCACAACGCTTTATTGGTCTCTCTGTGCTATTTGGATTTACAATCCATGCCGCCCTCCACATGTTTTGCTCAAAATAAAAAAAGTTTCATAAAAAGACAATGGATTCTTTCAGCTGCAGTCATAACATTGGCTCCTCGCTGGGCTTCTTGGCTGAGCCATGAAAAAAACACCATGAACAAGCATCAATAATATCTGCTTCAAGCATTTCCTTTTGAAAGGAACGAGCAGCAGGAATTGGGGCGAGAGAAGCAGCAGCTTAGATCAAAAATGCTCTGTGACCTTCTTTATCCTCTTACTCAAGTACTCGTCCTTGCGATTACGTCACTGTGAAAAACTCATCTTACAAATGCCGAACATTCGTTTACACGACAGAGCTTCAAATTCTGGCTCTGACTGATGATCGATAGCATCACTGAGTCAATTGACAGGTGGCAATGACGGACAGTAATGGAAAACCATCCACAAAAAAGCCAGGTTTTATCTATACACTGAGTATTTTCTGTTGTTTTAAGCTGTAGAAAAATATTTTAGGAATTGTTGTTCCATATTGATTTGTTCTCTCTGAAAATCCTTTCATCTATTACCCTCCTTTATAAAATTCAGCCTTTTTTCCTACATATCAGTCAAACACAAGTCTGGCTAAGAGGTTGGTGTGCGTGAGCCAGACCTTCATATTAATATACCTATTGAATGATGTTTATTTCAGATCACACATCAGAGTGCTGTATCAGCAGGAGCTGGGGTTAGTCATGCAGAGAACAGGCAGCACCTGGGAGTTAGACTGATATTGTTACGGGGAGAAGGGGTGTCAATCAAAGAGCTTTGATGACTTCCTAAGCCTCGAAAACAAATCTGAATGTCTAGACTGGTCATCTGAACCCAGACAAGATTCAATGCAGCTTTGAAATTACTCCCTGGTTTCTGTTGTTATGTTACAATACATCTGGTTTTAAACTGGTGTGTGTGTTTTGTGAAAGGTTGTGAGAGAGTGTGTGTATATGTGTGTGCACAAGTGGTGCCTGTGTGCGAGAAGTGTATGTCTCTTTGTGTAGGGTTGTGAGGATGTGTATATGTGTGTGAGAGAGAGAATGAGAGAGTGTGTGTGTACACGAGTATGTGTTACACAAGTGGTTAGTGTAGCCAGGATGGGCAGTTTTGGTGTGTGTTGAGTGTGTAATTGATTGTAGCAAAAGCTAAACTCCAAACAGGTAGTTTTTGTTGTGAATGTTGACTTTGACCTTCATCCAGATTTATACCTTTTTTAAAAAATTAAAGTTGTGTTGTAAAGATACTGAAGGCAAAACCAAACCACAGAGGCTAATCCAGGTTCATCAAGTACATTAAAGTTAAGAGATACTCACAAGCAATGCGAACATAGGCTCTCCTGCTCTTTGTTGTGCCTGAGGCACTCCAGGCTACACATTGGCACCAGTAGTCTTCCAAACCAAACAGTTCCTCCACTTGCTGACGTGAGACCTCGATATGAACTTCTCGAACCACTAGTCCTACACGAGAGAGAGCAAGAGAAATAGAGAAATTACAAGAGCCAAAGGCTAAAACACAGAATGTGAAACAAATGGATGTGGCTTCACAACAAATTCTTTTTGTTTATTCTTGTCAAAATTAACTCCTCAATCCTGCATGACAATTCACTTCAGCTCCACTTATCAAGTTCAGCCCATTTTATAATCAAGTGTGAATTTGCTTCCTTTAAACCAAAAAAACATCATATTTTAATTTCTTCTTCGTGTGTTGGGAGTTCATGGCTCACAATTTTGCCCAATTTTAACATAGGCTCACAATAACAAATAGGAGAAATGAGAAAAGGGCACAAGTTCTCTGGTGTACAGTTTCCGCAGACATATCAAATCACTTGCTGTTTATTTACAGTGTCGTGGAGCCCATAACTATTTCCCAAGAGAAATGCAGTTCCTGGTTTCCTGGCATTTTATAACATTCTCTAGCACGAGTGTTGATAGTTCTGTGGGTGAAACAGGTAAATAGATAATAACTGCTTTTCATTTATGGTGATAAATATTTATTCAATTCAATGGATGCGGTCGGGGGATAGTTTCCATTGACTCACCATCAAGGTGGGTGGATGGAAACAACTTCATTTTTCATCTTGCCAAATATCAGTATCGGGCAGTCACAGACCAGGGTTAGATACAGAGGATGGACCTCCCTCCACTGCACCACAACATGTGCCTTCACCCAGCCTCAGAGAAACACCAGGTGTAGCAGTTCTATTGATCACAACAGTCATTGTCATGGTCTCTCTGAGGTTACTAATCCCATGGTAGATCACAGCTGAACCTTCTAGGAACACGAGTGAGAAACGAGGACTGTACCTCCAACAAAGAGATCGGGTTTGTGATTTTGTGGGCTGGATTCACATTCTAACCCTCTCAACCCTCAGCAACAACTTGCATCTATACAGTGCCCTTCATGCCAGACTCACCACTTTCCATTGTATAGAAAAAACAATGAATAGATTGAAACTGACATTTTAGTAAATGTTAATTCCTAGCATTTCTAATATTTTGCTTTAATTTTGGATTAAAAAGTACTGCTGTGTTTCATTCAAAGTCAGCATGTCTTCAGCCAGCAATGAAGCTCAGCAATTTTGTTTGTCTGTCTCAAATTGCCCTTTCTCTAAATAGAAATAACCCTTAAGACATAGCTGTGATGTGGCGACACACTGTGTGTGGAAGTGTTGTTTGGGCGCATGGCTGAGCCTGAGAAAGCTGAGCTAAAGTACTTGCCCACAATAAGTAAAAGCCAAGCCACCCCTTGCTGCTCCTGTGCAGCCCTGAGCAGTGGGTGCAAACCATTGTCACTTCCAAACTACTCTTCCAATTTCCTGCTCGCTGGTCTCCCCACCTCCAAGAGTCCATTACATCCTTTCTTGCCCAGCTCCACTGACACCCTATCCCCCCTGCAGACCAGGTTAAGAATCCTCGTCCTCAACTTCTAATGCCAAACTATTCCACCCCTCTTATTCCCAAAATGAGAATTTAATTAAATCTCAGGTATTAAGCCTGATCAACAGGTAGAAAATAAATTATTCTGCTTAAACAGAGGGAAGTGTACTATCTCAGGATCCTCTAACAGTTTGACACAGGCTATAGTTTGCACATACTTAGACATATGGCTCCTTAATCCAAGAGAACACAGGATTGGGATGAAACAGGAATAGAGTAAAAAGTAAAATTTAAAAGTAAAAATAGTGAAAAAGTAGAAAGACACCACAACGTCCTTTTTTTAATAAACAAAACAAAAATTGGAGCACCAGCTGAATATATAAGTGTCTCCAAAATTGTTAGCAGACATCTTTCATGTCTGCCGCTCAGTCTGTTTTCAATTCAGCATTTACATTTTATAAAATGACATTGATCACAGGCACACTTTTAAATGCAGGGTCCTATAAGCAGAAATCCACTTTTGCCCTGCTGTCTGTTCATGTCACAATGAGTGCAGTTAATTAGCGCAGGCGAAACAAGCCCTACTTACAAGCATGGATTGGGTCTTTGTGCTGTTAAGCAAAGGGAAAGCAAATAAGCAGTACTTAAAAAATAACATATGTCCTGACACCACAATGAGTATTGACAGAAACATGCCATCGGTGCCATTCAGGTTGGCCAAGAACAGACATCATGGAGACAGTGTTCTGAATGCATAATTATAGGTCTGCTCAAAGCAGGAAGAATACTCCTTGTAATGTAAACACACATTAGCATTTAACACGAGTTTAAGCTGTCTGCAGTTCACGCTCTGCATACCAGTGAGGTTGTCTTTTCAGACCAGTATCTGTGCCTAATTGGCACTGATGGTGCTAGAATCTCCGTCACTGTGACTGTATCACCAACTATCTGGTGAATGAAAAGTATAAGAAATAAAGTTGGCAAAAGAAAGCCTGGCCGGTGGTACCAACTGAGGATGTTTTCTAGCAGGAACATTTCTTGTGCCAATCGAGAAAACATACTTGAAGCTCTGAATCAGATTCAATCCATTGGTATACTAGGAGACGATTGCCCAACTGCACATGTGACCCCAGACATTGTGTAAATATTGCGATGTGGGTTTTGTGCAGCTTCCTTATGTTTGCTTAAAGTTCAGCATGAGCAGTTGGAAGCAGCATATTTTAGGGGACAGTAAAGGCATTATAACCGGTCTCAGCATCAGGGGTTACAGAGTTGACGATCAGCCAGAGTTTCAACAACCTGAGGCTTGCAATTAAACTTCGTCTTTGCCTACAAGACCATTTTGTCTTAAAAATTAAGATAGTGCAGCTTTGATGGCCTTTGCTGTTGAACAGCTTGCTGGCACTCACTGTGTGGTATTATTAATGTTATTATTAATATGTCACTGTGTGCATATAAAGAACGGTCACTTTAGTAAAGTTACCGCATAGCTGTTGGTATCTGCAGATCCACACCTCACACTCCTAATATGTGTCTGTGCCTCTAAGAGGAGAAAGGGATGAGGAAAATAAATTATTCAACTAAGAAAGAAATTATCAATGGAGAGAAAAGCAAGCATTTGGTTCCTTTTGACCTTCCTTCTAAAGAATGGGAAAGAGCGAGTCAAAGTACCATCCACTTACTATCCCTTCTCTGTGGCCTGTAAACCAGGAGGTAGCAGATACAAACCCATATACTCTCAGCTGCTGAAGTTATCTGCAACTTGCTGTAACACCAGAAATGA
The DNA here is from genome assembly GCF_018977255.1 of Callorhinchus milii. Taxonomy (NCBI): domain Eukaryota; kingdom Metazoa; phylum Chordata; class Chondrichthyes; order Chimaeriformes; family Callorhinchidae; genus Callorhinchus; species Callorhinchus milii. The sequence goes on along the minus strand of NW_024704748.1, from coordinate 14,574,986 downwards.
ACACCAGCAATCATTTGAGTCTTGCCCGTGTGGCATGAGGGAAAGAAAACCCATTTTCTGTGCAGTTTAAAATGCCACATATAGCCACTTCCACAGAAAATCAGATGAGGGCCTCATCTGAGCAAATAAAACAAAGTGCTACATAAAACCTTCTACTACAAATACTCAATTAACAAATAATCTTTGCAACTTTAATAGATTTTGTTGAATTTTTAGGGGATTGAAGGTTCAACCATTCTATAAAAAGTCATGGAGTTTCCAAGCCTGGCGTGCTTATGTATGGATCAAATGGCAATTAATTCTTTTCGATTTTGGGTTCTCCACTGCCTTCTGCTTTTTGCGATAGATTTGTCCATTATCAAAGCTGATTCAATTCTGACTCCTGACAGGAAGTGCATCAATCAAGAGAGTGATAGGGTCACTCAACACTCTCTCAAAGTTCTCGTGCAGAAGCCAGGTTACTTTCTAAACCAGCCTAATGGCAATCTGCCTGGTATACTTGCCAAGGTCACGCAATTATCACAGGTGAAATTTCCATATGATAAACCGAGGTAGAATGGAACTGATTCGCAGTAGGACAATCTGTGCTTCGTTGTACAGAAAGGCACATTTGCATGCATTGTAAAGGATGAAAAAAACACAGAACCAAAATCTGTGAGTCTCGCTAATAGCACACACTGATGTGCTGCTGGAGTCTGAATTCCTTATTGTGCTAGAAGAATGATTCCTACCTGTGACCGTGTCCACATTCTCTTCAGTCACATGATCCTTTTGGTGCACCCAGTCCCCATTGCACTTGAAATAGATCTGCGTAGCTGGCGTGGCTGTACAAGTCATCACCACAGGCTTGTTTTTCACAATGTAGGCATCCGATGGCTCCACCAGGAATCGAGGCAGTGGTTCAGCAGGGGTTGATGGGAATGACTCAGGCAACACATCGCTGTAGTCACTTCCTGCAGATAATAAGATAATAAGATAAGAGATTACTGGGAGCAGCTGAGAGATTTTCCTGCATGACATTTAATTCCACATTACAGGCGATCACAGGAAATAAAAGATTGTCCATTATCCATTAACACAAATTACTGAGTCTCCACTCCAGCAGTCAATCAGCCTTGGTAGTTCAACAAGTGTTTTCCACAAGCCAATGTGTTCACAAACTGGTACCAGACATAAGAGAAAGGGAATCATTTAGCACAAAGCCAAATCATGCCAGCTGCCATTATACACAAATAGTATTTACAATTGGCTATTCTTCAACCTGCACAATGTTGCTCTCCTATTTAAAACTGTATGATATTGCATGAAGTGCTCTAAGATGCTAACCAGTGTGAAGGGCGCAATATAAATGCAAGCTGCTGTTTTGCCCACAAAGTACACAAAATACTTTGCAGTACATCCTGTGAAGCGCTTTGAGATGTCTTCACGATGCGATAAAGTGGAACATCAAATTAAAGCATTCTAATTATTATTTTATTGTTATTTTTAGACTATGAAGGATGCTCATCTGTAGAAACTCCAGTCTAAAGAAGTTCTACCCTCATATTATCTTTGCTCTCATTAACTCCGTTTTCTCCCCTTCCCCAGTTAAAGTCCTTTTATTGAAAACTTTGGACGAAAACTTGAAAATGTATTTTCTGGCTACCATTTGTACTTTTGGCAGAGTTTTAAGTGCAAAGAAAAATACAGGTTTATCATTAGATACTGCAGTCATTAAATGATAATCATTGAGTAAACAAAAAGCTCGAGGGGGATCAGAAAATTTGCAAACAAATTCTTCTGGGATGCCACCGTGCTAAAACCTGGCTTTTCATACTGAGTGAGGGTCTCGACAATACCAGTAACATCCAGCCCCTAGCACTGTCAAGAAAAACTTAAACACTGCTTCAAGTCATGCCTTTCAGTTAGTTTTTTAATGTCAGATCCAAGCAATTTACTGCTATAGCTGTATGCAAAAGCCAGAACAGTACAATGTCTCAGTGTTTGGTAGGCATACTGTTGAATGAAACTAAGACACATATGATCCCTTCAGCTATATCAGATTTACAAGAACGCTGATTGTGAAGAAGGGCTTTTTGAGGAAGGCATTCTTATGAAAGCAGAGAGAGACCAGAATAATATTTTCTTTGCACACCACAATGAAGTGAAGGAGAGGGAAGGAGCCCTTCCTTCTGAATCTAAAAGCGTTGTCTTGACATTAAATGCAATTATAGAGGCTTATTTTTCACAGAGATTAATCAATGTGGATTAATACAATTTGCATACCTCATTACTATATGTGGTTAGCAGGCTCTTAAATCAGAGATATTACTGTGTATAAAGTACCTTCTTCCTTGCAGTTTCTACGCCTAATACAAAATGTATTCACAGCCATGACTCCATGTCTGCTCATTTGACTCTGGCACTGGGCCACAAAGTGTAACATTTTGTGATACTGGAGATCGTCCTCTCCAGGGAAGAGGTTAGCAGGGAATTGGAAGTGGGTCAGTTTATATTAATAATATAGGATAACACTTTTTTCATTAACAGACTAAAGTGGCAAATGCAATCTTCCTGCTCAGGTTAAACGGGAATGGTACGTATGATTGCAGTAATCTAATTTTTTCAGCAGACGCAACTCTTCAACACCAACATAAATTGTAATCACTTCAATATTAATTCATATATTTACTAGCTCTCCAACCGCTTACGTGCTATGTAAAAGCCCTTATTCAATTGAGCTTCATAGTTCCTATTTTTATTTACTGTAAAGGAAGAGTTCCTTATATATGTTTGGTTCAGGTCAAGCTGGAATGAAACCTAGTTCAGTCAGCTCAGACCTGAACTCAAGACCCAGAAAGTGGCCAGTTTGTTCGACTCCAGGTTTTGAAGACAAGCTCATGTAGACACGACAGGACCATAAAACCACTGCCCTGCTCACAACCTTGAAAAAAAATTGGAATCACAGACAATTTAGATACCCTGGAACATACGCTTTCACAAAAGGGAAAAAGGAGGAGAGTTTGCCAACTTCTAATTAAAACATTACGCACTGACTCACTTTGCACGTTCACAGTTCTGACTCGCAACGGCCATCTTCAGATTGAATTAGCTACACGCAGCGGAATCACTGTAGAGGAACAAACACTCCTTGTGACTCCACCAAGATGACTGCTGTGCTTGCAGCAACGTGTCTGATTGATTAGCGAGTGCAAGAATGGGGCCATTTATTAATCGGAGACTTCCTGCATTAATAAATGCATATCATGCTTCCAAATCACATCGTGAAAAGTATGATGGAAATTATATTGAATTTCACTAACCAGCAGTAATATACAGTGTGCGACATACATTTATACCAAGATGTATCACTTTCTTGTTTAAGATTCAAGAGAGTTTACATTAGATGCACAACCATAGCATGTGTTCTAGGCAGACAAAGGCTAGATTTTAATGGGATATTGACGTATGTCAAAACTGAGTTAATCACACTCCTGAGCAGAGATTGCTCTTTGTGCACAGGAAAGCTCTGCAGTACGACAATACCATTTTTGAGCTTTCTGTACCCACTGTAGCCATGTGATCGCCAAAATTCATTAAGACGACTGGAGTTAAACCGTATTACAAACCTTTCCCATCGCAGCACACACACCACACCACCTGCTGCAAGACAAGTTTACTCAGGCCGCCATGGACTTTCAGCTGAGCTGTCAGTCTGCCTGGAAACTCTGCCACGACAGTGACATTCTCTCTTTAAAACAGCAGGGAACAAACTGTGATGGAATATCTCCATTTATATTATCAGTTCACGGTGCTTGGACAAAACAAAGCATTTTAAGCCAATTTGACAAGGAGAAGGGGAGCTATTTGCCAGAACGTGCATCGATTCCAAAAGTTCCATTAACCCTCAAAGGCCATAAGAAGGGAGTGGAGGCAGGAGCAGCTGCAATTTCAGCACATCCACTACATATTTCCCCATTATATGGAGTTAATAATAGTCGTTTCTTTGTCACCAGATTAAATCTCATTAAAATCAATGTTATAGTCTATTTACATGAAGTGAAAAGTCAGCAAGCCTCATAATCCCTAATGATTGCTACTAATTCAATGCATTTCATTAGCAAACAGTTATCACAATTTTCAACGCCAAACCCAAACAGCTAACAATTAGCCCATGGCCGATTTTTCTGCCTAAAAAAATTGTTTCAACCCGCTAGCAATCAGCAATTCAAAGAATCAAGTCAACAAAGAGAACCGATCAGGATTCCAGTGACTGGATAAAGAGGAAAAGGGAGTTGGCTATACCACATGATCAGGGTTTGAAGCTTCCAAGTTCCAACATACCCTTAAAAATGTTCTCCCTCCCTGTACCTTTTAGCTTTTAATGGCAACAATCTCTCTTTTCATTAACTATCCTTATAGAGAGTCAAATGCAAACAAAACCACCACAGCTCTCTTTCATTGCCTTGTTAAATTGTCACAGGGTACAATTCCACTATGACTTGGCAATCATTTACCCTTCAAATACATCAACAACAATGACTTGAATTTATATAGCACCCTTCATGTAGGGAAACATCTCCAATTCCAATTGACCTATAGAAAGCAGAACCAATGCAGGCTAGTTTACTCTAATCTGTCCTGAATGTATCACAGCTTGTTTTAGGTCAGTATTAGAATCAATTGAAATCTTTCAGTGTCTGAACAAGGCAAGGAGCTTGGCTTGCACATGAATCCTGAATGAAAGCAACTCAAACACACCCAAAGGGAGCTAAACTATTTTAATGTCTTTTACTGGTAGACTGTAGATCATAACTATTAAATAAAGCACTTTATACCCAGAAATACATTTTTTGTTTGTAGGAAGGTTCACTGGGAAAAACTGATTTGAAGTTTGCTCTAAAGATGCATGTTTGCAGCTGGCACACCCCTGGCCAATCGTCACATCGCTTTATTGTCAGCTAAAAGTGAAACCTGCAGTTGATGTTTCCTGCACTTGTTGCAACTCACACATTCTACAACAACAAGCATAAGACTAAATTAATAATCTTTGCATTTGATAATTTGGATAATTCATGAGTGCACTGTGAGCTCAGAGTAGAGGCATAGTAAATTGGCTCAGTAAATGAACAGCTTACCTTTCCGTACTTAAAACCTTACTTACGAAGGATGTAGGGAAACCCATTGGAGAGAGAGACAGACTGGTTAAAGTATAATTACAGCATTTTGTAATACTGCACTCTCTTCTGAAAAGCAGTGTTCAAACAAAGTCTCAAACAAAAATGTAAACCTGCAGACTTCAAGAGAGAATGCAATGTTGGGGCACTTCTGTTGTGTTTATCCTGGGTTTCCAGTAAATTATTTAACATTGAGGAATTTTCAATTATGACTTTTGTTTGTTTTTTTATGTTTCAATAACATTAAAAAAAATCTTAACCAGCATTTCGCAATATTTAGTGGAGCTTTGCACGTTTCAGTGGCTTCGCCTGTTTAAAGCTCTCTTCAGCCCCTGGCGAGAGGAAATCAGAGCATTTAAGTATAAATCGGGCTTCCCACTTTGAATCAATCTGCAACTGGAAGCAATGTCAGCAGTAATGAAAAGGGCATCAGAGTTATTCTAAATCCAGCCGCAGCCCTGCTATTATCTAAATGACTGCACTTAGTAAAGTGACTGCTTCATACCTTTTCTGCCAAAAGGGAGAGCTCTAATCATACAAATAACACAAGGAAGAAGCAGACTGTGCCAAGAATGCTTCACTTCTATGGTTTATGAACAAGGAGTGTTTAGGTATGTGGTATTCCTTTGGTGGGAATGAAAAGCAATGTACAACTGATGGAAAAGCAATGTACAGATCATCTTTAGAATACCTGATTTCTGCTGAAAAGCACTTGCTGATCACAAGTATTGTTTTACAGAGCAACACTTCAGAGATGCTCCTCTACTGTTGATCCTGGTCCTTCATCACTCCTAGCAACAAGCTGCTGAGTGTCGGTCAGACTGAATCATGAAAGAAAACTCTCTGCCTTGAGAGACAGAGTTCAGAGATATCAACTGCACGAACCTGTCTAAAGAACACCTCAGTGGGATCAGTTTTTTTTACAAGGTTCAGCTCCAAACACGGAGCAATGGGATACTTATTCAGAGCAATAGCTCATTGTGTCTTAACACCCAGGTAGGTCTGTATGTACATGTGGGTTTCCCCTCCCCATGTACAGCTCACACATACACCCACACTCTGCAAACAATGTAAGCATTTCTTTTTAAATATATATTTTTAAAAAAAACTATCAGAGCTGTTCTGCAGGAAAACTGAGGCTGACTGACTGATAATAATTACCCACCCAATGACCTCCTGCAAGTAGTTTTTTTGTTTTGCGGAGACTCTGGGTACTAGTTGCAGCACAATAAAGTTGAACACTCACTAGTGCTTTAACTACACTGTACTGCGGGGAGGTGGGGAGAGATAGAAATATACCCACAAGACATCAGAGTCGTAGACTGTTTAAAAGTTTATTCAATCATAATTGGATCAAAAAACGTTCTTTTAAAAAAAACTGAGAAATTTAGTGCTGGTTACAAGGAGGAATGCCGGGATTGGGAATGGAGTATCTTGCCCTCTTTTTCATCAAGTGTCAGCATTCTCCACTGCTTGAATTCCAATGACAGAATACCACTCCTTACCGCACCATGACATTGCCATTTCCCACATCACATAACCTCATGATCTCTCGAGTGAGACTTTAATTTAGTGCTAATTTATGGGAAGATCTGCATTGTTTATCGGTGCTGTGACTTGAACCCCCTTGGAATTGATGGTGCGGCTTTCCGTGTTTCTACCTGATGGAAAGCCATGACTTTCTTCTCATGAGGAATGGGTTGGGATTGAACAGTTTTCTGAGGTGAAAGGATATTATGTTGGTTGCATCTTGGACAGCAAACCACAGAACTTGCCACCAAACTTCTGCTTTGACAACCACTTGATTAAAAGTACGTTAAACAACAATTCAGCAACGCAAGGGCAAATGGGTAAGATGAATAAATGCTGTGCAAAATCCTGAGACACTGAAGGATTTCACTCTGTGATGAAATAGGAGAAATGTCACAACCGTCAATCTCGGCGAACAGTTGAAACACAACACATCATACATCATGTGTGGAAATTAGCCAAGAGACTGACACAGCGAAGCAAGTGTATTTTTTTTCATTTAAAAACATCTTATTGGTTGCTTTAAATCATTCCTATTTATCTCAAATTTCCATAGCTTTCCCGTGTACCCAGCGCTGTGGCTGTAAAGTGAGACCTTTGTTTACGTAGCAAGCTGAATAAAATTAGATTGTACCATGGAACCGCTCTGTCTGGCTCGACGCTGTTTATGTCCAGACGATATTTATAATAAAATTGAATGTCCTTCAGTACACAGCTGAACTGAGGGAATAATCGCATCAAGATTCAGTTTATATAGGGCGCTTGAACTCTCAAACATTTGATGTTCTTACTGCCAAAGCACGCAAAGCTGCCAAACCAAAGCAGTTATTCCAGGGACACAGTGAACTCAAGCACGTCTTGAAAGACTCGAGTCACATTCCAACTTTGTATCATTAGTAGGAAAGCATTCATTTTCAGCCATGTGTTCCAATTAAGAAGTACCTTGTACTTTGTATTCCTCCAGGCTGTTTGTAGCTCAAAGGATACACAGCATTTCTTGAGGCGAGCCAAGAAACAGACTGCTTTTCCTTTTGTTAATTGGTACAAATTTCACACGATTGCTACCCAGGTTTTGCAAATTACAGTAAGAACCTTCCAAATTGAATCTACATTCATTAAATCAAATCTGATATTACAGGACAGAGATGAACTTTAACTGTGCATGAACCCATTTAGGTTACGTACAGTCTCACTTTCAATTCTACTTGAGAGGGAAAAATGTAGCCAAGGCTAAATGAACCTTAATGTTAGGTTTGGAATTTAATAATTTCTGAATCTGGTCAGCCACATTTCTAGAATTCAATGCTCTGACTCTGTGCAATTTTTATGGTGTACTTTGGACGTTCTTCAACAATAAATTGCATTCCTGCATGGAGAAATATAGGGATTTAACTTGTGGTATTTCTTAAAGTCACGCAAATTGGAATTCCAGTAAGCGGAAGTACATCATGCCAATCTACAAAACACCTTTACAACCCAATCTATTTCTGGAATAGCACTTCAGTAAGCTAGAGGAAATTTTAACAGGATTCCTTATTAAGGAATGTTGCAACTTATACCCCATATTTACATTAAAATGCCTTCTGTTTCTGTTTGGGTTACATAAGCATGTATTGGGATACCTCTATTCCTGTAAACAACATCACAATATTTATTGATGCATACAAACACACACATACATGGCTACAACACACAGAAGAGCAACATTATTTTTAAAAGAAATACTTTTTAAATCTTCACTTGAATTAACTTTTCAGTTGCCAAAGACTTTTAATCTGAAAGAGAAATGTCATGCGTCTCGCATTATAGACAACGAGCCAGCTTGGAGACAAGGAAAGGAGCTAAAGCAGGTTACAAAGAATGGACAAAGGTTGAGATAAGATGTGCCAGATAAAAGCAAGGCCACAGACGTCTCTCATATCCCTCTGCCCTAGGTGTTCTATTTAAGGGCCAAATCACCAGACTTGGAGGCATATGTCACAAGTGTGTAAGTAATGTTGTGCATACCACACCCAGAAAGCCCATTTGTCTCATTACAAATGTAAGACAAAAACAAAGTATGACAATGCGTGGAGCTACATAAGGTGGACTGTCACTGTATCCTGAATCAAAAATGCTCAAAGGAGCTTTTTTCTTTGTTCATTCTTCACAATATAGGGCGACTGCTCTATAATTCGTTCCAATGCAGTTCTGTGGGAACCCTGCATTGACGGAGAAGGTGCCGTCCTTTGGATGAAATGTTAAACCAGGCTCCTGTCTGCTTGTTCAGGTGGGTATTAAAGATCCCATGACATTATTCAAAATAGAGAAGGGAGATTTTCCTGGGGTCCTGGCCAACAATCCCCCAAGTAAAATTGGTCATTCATTTCATAACTGTTTGTGGGATATTGCTGTGAGCAATTTTGGTTGCCACATTCATCTACAAATACACGTAACCCCCAGCTAGCTGGACTGATGCAGAGGAGATCCGGTCGAACGAGCCGGAATTCCCGGCTAAGTGTAATTACATTGCTGGAGTGATGCATTTTTCAAAAACTCCAGTAAATGCCGGTGCAAGCATTGCAACTGATTGAATCCTGTGAGCAGAAGATAGCAAATAAGCTATTTTCTGCTCACGGGATTCAAACATTCTGAGTCAAAGTTGATATCCTTGTTCACTGTGAGGCCAGCAAGGCCTATGAGGCTGGTCAGCGTGGCATTGGAGGGCACCTGGAGAGTTAGGAGTCGGGAGTCTACACACACTTGTACCCTTGGATATTTAAAAAACTTTTTCAGTTTCAGCCCCATTCAAATTGCAGATACCCAGAATTCAGTAAGACAGGGGTTTACTTTACTGTACGGTCACTACACATTACTGTAAATACTGTGTTTTGAAATGTTCTCCTGATGAAAGGTGCTATGATCAAATGCAAAAAAAAATTATTATAATAACCCATTTATATTCAGACCCAGAGTTAGGACCACAGGCACTGGATCTGGTTGTGAAATATCATTAATAATTAAGATGCAATGTGACACAACTAGTTTCGTCACTGGACATAGCATGTAACTTTTATTCTGATTGTGCAATTACATGCTCACTGATTGTCACGTCAGTGCCCAAACAGCTATACCTGTAAGACATCACTGAAGAGTACATTGATACCTCTCTAAGCTACTATTAGTATTGTTTGGGGCCACATTGTTTTCTGGTCTAAAAAGAGCTGTCATTCTTAGTTGGCACCACTTAGTTAGTTGGTGGGAGGGGGTTTGCGGTAGGAATCATTAAAACTTTGATTGGCCAAATAAAAATATGAACAAAGGATCATAATCTTTCTGCTTCTCTGTTGCTTTACCATGAGGGGTTGTATAAAATGCAGCCAACTTGCTGTCTGACCTGCATTTGTTTCACATGATTTGAGACAAGAAGTAACAGGTTATTTGCTCCATGATGTCAGTCGGTCAGACCACCTGACCTGGAGGCATGCAGGTCAGGCCCAAATCACAGCAACCAAAGGGCTGTCAAAAGATTGCCTTGTTTTGCCATCAGCAGCGAGATGCCCTCATTAGTGAGCTGGTCACCATCAGTTTCAAAGGAAAGGAGAAAACAAGGCTGACTGGTGAGGTATCTATTAAGCGAGATTCAACTCTTATATTTAAAATTGCAGTGCTGTAAGGAACAATGAAGGTGTAATTGAAAACTAAGCCCGAACCTTACTTTTTTGAACCTGGCTAAGTTGCTGATCATTTTTTATTTAATCATCATTTTGCTCCCTCACCGCATCTCCTGAGCTCACCCGCTTCCTCTGCCGAGCTCGCTCGCACCTTTAAAGCCCCATATTTCTGTCCAACTAAGCAGTTTTGTAGTGTGGATTGATGCCCATGGGAATTGGGCTGAGGCTGCCTCTAACCTCCTTTAATTTACAACCTCTAAAGCTGACAAGAGTGGGGAGACAAAGGTCTCAAGGTGGAAATAAAGATTCTCTAATCCACAGCTCCACTCACCGCTTAAACAGTTGCCTTGATTCCAACAGTGATTTCTTTTTGCCGCTGTGCCCTGTACGACTGCACTGTGACAGGAAGCGCCAGTTTTTGCACAAGGTTTAATAAACCAGATTTGTTCTGATGCTGTTGCTTATGAGAAAGTGTTCCTTCTTAAAACGTATTGTATCAGGCTGTTAGACCAAAGCAGATTAAATGTAAAATTTAAATGCGTAAGGCACCCGCACATCTAAATGAACCAAAACTTGCCTTCAGTCTTTTAATAATTTATCCCCCGCCTTACATTTCATAAACAATTTCAGCACATCTCCAAAACTGCAATCAACATTTACAAGCATTATAAATAATACTAAAGGGCTGAATATAAACACGCTGGTAAGAATGAAATTCATCGCTCAAAACTCTTTGCAACTTAATATTCAACAGACCAGCCTCTCATTCAACCTGTAGCTCCACACAGATCAAAGCAAACTGTGTCTGATACAACTGGGCTTATTTTTACAAAATAAATTCTACAACATTATTCTCTCTTCATTTAGCAATATTTGTTCTATGCACCTTTTCAGATGAGAAAATTGTCCTCCTTAACTGTCGCCCCCGGACAAAACAGGGGCCTGGTTGATGTGCACTCAGTGTTTCCTCTTTGCCTGTGGGCGGGGGTCTGGGTTTTGCTCAGTACCAGCCGACAACAGAAAATACTTTGTGTGGAGAATCTTGCAGACGCCATGTCCAACTTAGAACCCTAGTGTTCCACGGGGGGTGGGGGTGATTAGGAAAGGAGTCATAAAAACTGCACAATATATCACGAGGCTGATATGTTCTAAACTATTTTAATGAACTCAGGTAGTGTTGCATTAAACATTAGGAAAGTAGAGTGTAACCTGCTCATTTTGCCTAAACACGAGATACAATACGAAGCCAGAACATGACCACAGCCTGCATGAGCAACACTCAGTATTCCACTGACAGAATGCTACGATGATAAGGTGCGATAAAAATGGAAATTCTTCCATTTTTCAAATGAACAAGCAATGAGAAGGATTACAGAAGCACCCGTAATTCCCCTATGTACAAGTGCGTTCAAATATGTTTAACACAACCCACAAATTGGACCCTTATGAACCAGAGCCATGAAACAACAAGCTGGAAGCAACTTTTAATAGGCAACTTCTTCACACCTGAGATGGAGCTCAGTGAATCTGGAATTATTAGTGTAAGAAATGGGGCTGATTCCTGACTCAACAGTGAGTAATGTGATCCAGACATGCAGCCATGGCAAGAGGGAGCTGGAAAAGGACTGGGAGGATTCGGAATAAAGAAGCAAGCTTACAGAACACATTGGCATTGTTTTCTCCTTTCTATCAGTTTATGGTCTTGAGGTACACCTCGTGATTCAATTTAAATATTTAAGAATTATTTTCTACAGTCTTTGTTACAGTGGTCCATGAGCTCATTAGTATTGCCAATCTCCGGCTATAGGAGAAGAGCAAGAACTGTTACATGCGTTTTACTGGTGTACTTTAACCACCTTCGGTTTGTGAACTAAATAGTCTTAAAAGAAATTCACTCTTGGATTTACTTTAGATTCTTCACAATGTTATTTTTGCAGAATTAAACATAACAGCCCAGTTAATATACCATGTTAGTGATCAGTAGAAAAGAAAAAAGAAAGTTAAAGTGAGATATCTGTAATCACAAAGTTTTTGTTTATTTGGACAGTGATTGAGAAAATATATACAGATAAGGGAAGAGTTTGGGAACATACAGAAACCAGTTGGTCAAAAAATAAAGTCACCCAGTGCGTGACTTGGCCATGCAGACCAGCAGCTTGCAGGTTCAAACCCTTGTGTAGGCTGCGTTAGGTAAACTGAGTCACACTGGTCCTTGCCAGGCTCCACTGGCTTCCAATTACTGAACAGATTGATTGCAAGATCCTTTTTCTCGTTTTCAAATCTTTTCATGCCCTCGCACCTGCTTACCAATCCAATCTGCTTACCCCCCCAATCCACCACCCGCTGCCTTGGCTAGGCTGGCTCCGGCCTCCTGTTTACACCTGGTGCCCTCTGCTTACCATCAATGGCTGTGCCTTCAGCCACTACATCTAAAAACCTTCCTTTTTGATTGGGCTTAGTCACTTCCCCCTTCCCTCTCCCCCTGGCTTGGTGCCAGACTCCTCCGCTGTCAAGCGCTCCGGGATGTTACCCCTCGTGAAGGGCCCTATATAAATGCAAGTTGTTGTTGTTGATTGATCTCAGAACCTTTGGATTAGGAATGGTGAGGAGTGGGGGAAATAGCCAGATTTCTCTATGCAGAGATACCCCCTCCCCCAGAAAAGTGCACGTGTACAAGTTTGGAAGATAGAAGTGGGTTCAGATATAATGTCACGTGTGGGTAAAATCACCTAACGATACTCCCTACCAAAGTTCACAGGGGAATATTGGCCACTTGGATCAGGTGCCCTCTGATACCTGGCACAGATATCCCAGTAAATCTGCATCCCAGTAAATCCCACCTGAGAGGTTGGTGTTGGGAATCGAAATGCCAATGTGCTCCTGGTACAGTATGATTGAGCGCTCTTCAAAGAATAGGACTAAGCAACATTCCAGGGGGAAACTGAGAAGCATTTACTCTTCACCAGTTACAGACATCCCTCATTTTGATGTGCGCATTGAAAAAAAATCTATCAAGAAATGTGTACAATCGATCTCTGTGCAATAATAAGCAAATTTCAATATCTGGGATAACAACAAAAGTGAAAAGTTGAACAAATATTGAAAAAATATCATTTGCAAACGCCAACAGAGGATAATGTTTACCAATTAATAAAATATTAATTCAAAGATTACAACGGAGGATTATTGTGGTTGATAATTAAGAGCTTTAGTCCATTATTACTCTCTTCTGCAAAATCACTACTAAATCAATAGCCTTTGAACAACAGAATTATTAACCCGTCACTTAGGAAATAGCAAGACTTCACTCTGCTCCTGCCTGAGACAGATAATGGCAGCAGCGTCCAACAGGTTAACATGCAGCAGCTGCTGAGACTCTTTAATTAAATAGGCAGTCGTGACAACTTAATTTGAATTTCAATATCCCTGCAACCTTTGTGCAGTCGCTCGCTTTGCATATTTTGTCAAAACTTTCAGAGTAAACATGATTAGCTACTGCATGAGCCTTGTTCACGCAGTACATTTTAATAAAGGTTTGCATGGCGCAATTAATCAGTAAATACTGCTTTGCATAGAGCTACACCATGTACAGTATACAGCATGTATTACTCAGGTTGGTCTTTCTCTCAAATGCTGATAGACAGAAGGCAGCTTGACTCTAAATTTATATTCCAGAAGTCAGGTTCTGATTATCCCACAGGCTCACTTTGTACACTCACCAGCACTTCTGTGGCTCTCTTAATCAGGTTTGTGATGTGAATATTACTTCTAAGGTTGCAGTGAGATAGAAGTACATTAGAGTATTTATTTCCTCCAGCTTTCTCCACTCCTGAAGAGAATTGCATTGATACTTGCTGGGATGTTATTCCACAGGCACTGACTGGCAACCACTTTAATGCATAGTCCCAGTGATCCTTTTCACTGCATGAAACCAGAGCAGGCTGCATGACCAGAAGATGGTTACAATCAAGCCTAATCCTGTGCCTGACACTCAGACACAAGGCTTACATCATGAGGTGAATACACAACAGCAAATCACATTGCTCAAAAACTACAATTTTGGAAAAACACAAGTCAACTCTGACTACTGTGTCATAGTACACACCAATGACCAGTCCCTAATAATAATCCTTGCATTTGATATAGCGTCTCATTAAGTTGTCGAGATGTCTCAAAGCGCTGATAGATACACTGTAAAGTGGATTGATTGTGAATTTTGTGGGTGAAAGGTGGCAGCCAGTTTGCGCACAGCAGTCAGTGTCCCACAAAGAGCCACGGATATGAGTGACCAATTTTATTTGTGGGACTGTTAGCCAGGACACTGGGAGAAACGCCCTTCTCTTTTTGAATAGTGCCCTGGGATCAAATGCACAGCACAGGCACGATAAGCCGAATAGCTGCTTTCTGTGCTGTAAAATTCTATACAATTGCACGACAACCTTCGTGCTAAAGCTGTCAGCACATCCCATTTTATTGGGACTCAAGCATGAGCAACAAACAAAAGAGCAGGGAAACAGCTGTCCTTGTGCAGGCCTCAACATTTCTACATGTTTGAAAAGCATCAAAGTATTTCCTTAAATACTGTAATAGGCAATCATATGCACAAGCAAATCAGGAGTAGTTGGGGGTGGGGTGGAGGGGGGAAGCGAGGGGAGAGAGGGAAGAGGAGCAGACAAATTACAGGCCACCAGATCTTTAAATGTCTGGAACATCTAATAATCTGCTGTGAGTAAAACATTGGAAGACAGATCTTAATTAAAAAGCCCCTTTTAAGCACAGTAGGACTGCGATGAAAGAACGTATTAACAGCTTTAGGAGAAAGGTTTCAGATTTATTGGGATCCACCCTTTTCCTGTACTGCACTGCACTTTCATCCAGCTCAGACTCTAATGTATTGCAAAAGACTTGCTGTCCTTCAGTCTACTTCTCGCTCAGATCATTTAGAACACAAGGTTTCTCCTTGCCCTCAGCCCCCTGCCTCCGGCAAGCATTGACTTGAAGTGGATTTTTAAGTAATATTAATAGTCCCCTAGGGTACATCTAACCTGTAATCATACAGATGAAAGGCGAGGGACATTTGTTGGTGATGAACAGTGACAGTGTGAGAAGGTTGTTGGGGAGTCCTTGACGGTAGCTTTCCACAATATCAGCCCAGAAGATAATGCATCTCCCATTGTTTTTTTAAAAAAGGGGAAGAAAAACAAAGAAAATAAAAGCTGGTGTGATAAAAATAGCCCCTCTTTTATCTGGCAGTGCACAGGAGCAACCTAATGGGACACCTCAGAAACACTGACCGCCCAGTGACCCCTGCATTCCCACACACTGTCAGGTCAGCCACAGGCACCAGCCATATTCATTGGCTTTTTTCTTTATCTACCCTAAACTTTTGTCTCCTCTCGTCCGCAAATCCCCAAAATCATGATTAGCAAAATTGCACTGACCCTCCTTAACATTATTCCCAAGCTAAAAAAATATTCTTCACCTCTAACGCCAGTTTGAAAGGACACTTCAGACCAATAAGAATGCTTCTCCTCCAAAAGAATATTCTTAATGAATAAGCCGAAATCTGATTTCACCACAAAGCTGAGTAGCGCTGAACAAATTTATGGCAGTTTTACTCTTGGTTCTCCAAGCTTTTTTCCCTCCCAGTTTCTCTGCGTCAGGTCTCTCTGTAAAATACTCTGGGAAAGATGACAGGTAAGACTGTCTGTCCACCTGGAGTCCTGTAGCTCAATGGTTAGAGCACTCGCTTTGCAAGTGAGAGACCTGAGTTCAATTCCAGGTAGGGCGAAACTTTGGGCAAGTTTCCTTACTCCACACGCCTAATAATAATCCCTCCAAAAAAAACAATAATAAATTGGTCATTTTCAATCCATGACTGTTTGTGGGACATTGCTGTGCGCAATTGGCTGCCGTGTTCGCCCACAAGTATACAGTCAATTCACTTTACAGTATATTCTGTGAAGCGCTTTGGGACTTCTAGAAGATGTGAAAAGCACTATATCAAATGCAAGGATTATTATTATTATCCTGCACCTGACTCAAAGTCCCTCCTAACAATCGGATATGTGAGAGATTGGCCCTGAGGTGTTCAGCTTCCCCTAATTTCCCGTTCCCTATCCCTCTCCTACAGAAATGACTGAATTCCTGCTCACCACCACCTTCTCTTGTTCCCAGCCTCTTGAATAGATAGCTGACAATGGCGCTTCAACCTGCACAACAGATCAAGAGTGAAATCATGCCTTACATCTTCCTCGTGCCAATGCACTAACACAGCACTAACTTGCAATGCCCTGCTCTTATACCTTACTCCATTCAGAAATAAAAACTGTTCTTTTTCCTTCCTCATGCGCAATGGCACGATAATAAACCAGCCAGCACCAAACTTCTAAATCTTTCACTTTCATGTGCCAGATCAGGAGCACACAGATCACAAATCAGTGTACAGTAATCTCAACACTGATAAGCAAACTATGACTTATACCATGCTCGAAACGTTTTAAACAAAAAAAAATCCACCTCCTCCCCACTGTTTCCGCATAAGTAGTAAAAAGATTGAAGTATTTTCTACAAATGTTTATTATTTTCAGATGTCTGATGGAAAAAAAGAAACCCACAGGATATAAATTAAGACCAGCAAAGGATTCAGGGGCTTTTGTGCAGCAGTTAAAAAAAAGCAAACTAACAAAGGCCTCATTCCAGCCCAATCCTGAGATGATAACCATCGCAGTGTCTTGTTACTCATGTTCCTAGTCAGAGGTTTGACCTGCGGCACAGGCAATTACACCAGCTCTCTTTTACTGCAGAATGAAGGCCTGAAGAGCTGGTGGTGCCAAATAATTCAGTCTTTCACCGCAGAAATACAGACTATTACATCCCTGCCTCACCACTCCTTAAACCCTTTCAACTTTTTATGGGCTAAGCAAACTTCAAAAACAGACAGCACCTTGCAATTTTCATTTTTTCCCCAAAAGATTGACATTAGTTTGAACCCTGATGTTTAAAATGGTTCTCCGGGGTTATGTAGTGCATTGTTGGAGTGGCGTTGGCACACAGTGACCTCAGTGGCAGACCTCCCACCCCTCACAGTGAGCATCTGGTCTTGTGTCCCGGGCAATGCCAAGCAGAGCTTGTTTGTTTCCCTGTAGGGAGGAGGAGATTAAATAGGGACCCCTCTCTCACCCAGAGAGTCCTTGCAATTGACTTATCTTGAGGACTCTCGACTCTGAGGCCTGTGAAAATACCGCCTGCTGGGTCTCTGAGACTGCAAATGTAAGAGTGGCACGAAAAGGCTTGAAAGAGTTTGCATGTGGAAGGAGAAACGCAGCAGCTTTGCAGTGGGAGTGTCAAACTGAATTCAGGCTTGTTTTCTGAGAGAGAGAGAGAAAAAGAAGTGGGGAGGGAAAGAGAGAAAGAAAACAATAATTATTCCCAAACTGCTCTTATGTGCCTGCAGGCGATCAGTTCAGAGCTGCACTATTATGAGGTTTAAGAAGCAGGTCATTTGATGCGTGGATAGAGACCAGAGCTACAAAAGAGGAGGAACTCATTAGTGGAAACCTGGTATAGAGCTCTGTAATGCTCCATACTAACTAACAACTGGCTTGTACAGAGGTGCAACAGTGCTAACATGTTAACAAAGAGCAAAAAGTAGAGGTAAGTTAAAGACAGTATAAAAGCAATACAGACTATTCAAGTCTCCCAAGGCAACATCTGCTTGGGTGCACTTTAAGGGTCTGGACAATGCCGGCTGGATTATTTATTTGCTTGTCGATTGCAGCAGTAATCTGATACTTTCCTGTTGTTAGTTATTGCCCAGCATGCAAGCTTCCTCTGACAGAAGCTGTGTGCAAGAGCTCCTTGTTTTCTTCTGCAGCCAAGCCTCAAGATAACGAGCAACAGTCAAATGAGTAATGCTTTACTGTACAGAATTATTTCTGTTTGCTTGACAGAGGCCCGTGAGTTGAAATCAAGAACAGATGTTCCTAAGGATTATTAGTTTCAAGAGAAATTGAATAGATTTCTGTTACGAAGTAATATTTCGGGATACAATATATAGTTTGGGACGTGTCATGCGACTGCTCGGATGGCAGAAGGCAACCTGGATGGACTTTGGTCTTCTTTTGCCTAGCAGTTTCTTATGCGTTTATGTTCTTAATGATGAGGAGCAGCACTGCATGTATCAGGCTCTTACCATCTAGGCTGCCAATGACTGCACTTGGTCGTTGTGAGGCTGGATTCTACCATTGTGGGACTTTGTGTCACCCGCCAGTCACAGATATCATTTCCCCAGTGGTTGTCCCTCCATTTACATTCACTTACCTGTGCTAGTTAGGATAAAGCCACCACTCACTCCAGCACTAAAATATACAAACCAGAAATTTGTAGATTTCAGGAGGACATTAAAGAACCCATGGCACTATTTAAAAAGAGAAGGGAATTTCTCCTGGTGTCCTGGCCAATGATTCCCCAGATAAAACTGATCATTCACTTCATGGCTGTATTTGGTACATTGGTTGTGCAAATTGGCTACAAAATACAACTTGTAGTAAATCCTGTGAAACACATTGAAACATTTCGAGGACGTGATAATGCGCTGTATCAAATGCAAGGATTATTAGTACTGTAAAAAAACTAAAAGCAAAGGGCATTTAAGCTTACTGACTAGAAACAGATGGGATAGAGAGACTGGGGCAATGGTAAATTAAACAAATTTTCTTTTTTTACTTTCAGTAGTCTTCAAGTGGATGAACAAAGGGTACTTTTAAAAACGTTCCCTTGGGCAGTCAAATCATTTTGCCCCATCCACCTCTGGAATATATCTAGCTTTTTTTTTATTTGAAATGAAGCAGAGCGCCATAAACAAAAGGGAGCTCTTAATGATTTTAACCTGATTCAGACTCATTTTGCCGAAATATAAATCCTATAATCATTCCTTTGATCTCGGGGCCCTGGGTTTGTTTTGACATGTGTCAATGAGGGACACCAGCCACTGCTGGAGGCTTGACCACAATTCTCCACATCAGGCAGGCCTTGTAAACCTTGGCAGACAGGCTAATGGCTACTAAATCAAACTGGCCGGCATGTCCCAATATGATGCTCCCACGCATGCCATGCCCCCTCCCCAAGCCGCATAAAGCCCTTACCAATTAAAATAAACACAGCGCTTCAAACTGATTTCTTCTCAGTATTTACAGCCTTCTAAAATCTGTCCAAGATTATATAGCTGCAGCAGATTGAACTACTCCCCACACAAGTCCATTCTGTTTCTGTGCATCCAATCCACCATTCCTGGCAGCTGAAACCAAGCTATATTGAAGGGCACAAAGCCAGAGAAACAATTAAGGGATAATGGGTATGTGATGTTTGTTCCCCATCACAGAAACCGAGTTGATGAATTATACCAATATTACACTCAGGAAACAAAATATCTCAAAACAATGGTCAATTAAAGCAGCTGAACCGTCGTCGGGAGCACTGCTTTCTCCAAAAAGCGCTGCGATGCTTGGCTGTGATTCCCTGTGAAACTGGGAGGGAAATGGGCCTGACCCAGGAAGCGAAGCTAAAAAGTAATTATAGTGAACGTATAAACCAGTACTTTATTCGCAATCAATCACCCCTTTTTTTTCTCTCCCGCACCCACTTCCCCAGATCTACACCTCTTTCCCTCCAACAAACTGAAATGTTCATCAAGCAAAATTTAGAAATGCCAGAGCCCTCAGATTTTAGAATAAATTATTGTTCTCAACCGCATCTCCCCCCCACCCCCAAACACACACACAATCCCCACCAAACAATTGAAATAATTCATGTGCAAAGATCAAATCGAAGCCCTTTGTCGGCATCATAAGATCAAGCGAGAGCTCCCGTTGATAAAAATCATGTAAAATCTTCCCCAAGGGCAGATCACAATCTTTGATATGAGGGGCCCAGGCCTCCCTTCTCCCGTTCCACTCAGGCATTAATGCGACATCTGACGCTGCCAACATGGTGGACTGCCAGAACCAGGTGGGCTGAGACAAACTCCTGCCCCCATGAATTTACTTGTATTTTTTCATGCTTGTCGAGAGGAGGGGAAAGGCTTTTGAGCACTGTGTCAGGAGATCATATTGAAATCCTATGTGAATACCAGAACAGTGGACATAGCCAATCTGTAGCGTCGAGGAAGAGAGTGATATGGAACCTGGGGGAAGGGGGCACAAAGTGCTCCTGCAATCATTTTTTATTATGATAGTAATCCTGACATTTGGCATAGCGCCTTTCACATTGTGTGGACATCTCACAGGATTTTTATTGTAGAGTATGACTTTGTGTTTCGTGGCGAACGCGACTGCTAATTTGCACACAGCAATGTCCCACAAATAGCCATGAACTGAATGACATTGAGAAATGAACCTCTCTCTATGGACAAGAATATGACCAATTTCCTTTCCTGTGCCACAAATGTAAGGATGGCCACTTCTGATACGTTGGAGGGAAGGTAATGTGTTCAATGGGTTACTGACAGTCCCATTGACTGCAACAAACTGCTCATCCAAACTTGTTGTTTGACATTATAATTAAACATTAGTATCGTCTGATCCCACTAATACCACTTCAGGATGAACTGAATGCCAGTCACCAGCAGAAAGGTCCACTAAAGTGCAGGCCCACAACCAACCTACTGTGACCCTACTTATCACAGGGTCGGACTGTATAACCACTGCTCCGTGTTTAAAACTAGGGCTGCAGTCAGGAATATGAATCCCATTGGATTAATTGCAAATGTTCTCACATTTCAATCTCTCCATCTCATCAGCATTGATTGTAGTCCCCACTAATCTGAGATACAGAACAATGAAGTGTGGCATTCTGCAAAGAAACATATCAAAATGCAATTAGAAAAGCAGTCTCTGTATATTAAAGCAGCTCATTGTTTCAGTACTTTCTGCTGCTTTCCTGCATTCCAGTTGAAATTGCAGCCCAAATCCAGAAATATAAATGTTTAGACAAAGGGATTCCAATGATAGGCCTAACCTTCCCAACGACTAATTAAAATTAACATTACTGAACGACTAAAATAGCAGAAAAAAATGGTGTTTTATTGTCTACCTCATGCCCCCCCTGGCCAATCTGCCCAACTATCGGTGGGCAAGCTTTCATATGCTCTGCCTCCGTTCTCTGGAATTCCATTCCAGAATCCCTCCACCTCGCCCCCTCCTTCCCCACCTTTAAAGCCTGCTTTAAGTCATCATCCGCACTTTTGTTCATTTCTCCCTTTCTTCCTCACTCCCAGCTCAGGGTCCCAGCCGGCTAAGGTGCTTTGTTGTTGCATCAATCCTGGAAATCTACCTTCTCAAAGTCCCTAACTCTTCTCAGTCTCCCCCACCCACCACACACACTCCCCCCAGGAATCTCCTCCATCAAACCCTCTCCCCTCAGGAAAACAAATCCAATCCGAAGTGGAATGTATTCCCTTTCACTGTAACTGAGGTGAAGCAGAGCTGTGATCTCCTTTAAAACTGTCCGTCTTATGTTAAAAAAAAGATTAATGCTAAAAAGCCAACTTGCCAGTAGGCACCAGAGTTCAATTCTGTCTGAAAGACTGGCCTGTTTTCCAGCAGTCAGCAGTACTGAGTGGGACAGCTGTCACAGCAACTACCGGTGCAGACCTCATTACACAGTGCCAACATGTCACAATGTATTTTTATCAAATCCCAATAGAAAGGCTTGTAATTGATACTATATTGCAATAAAATATCATTTCCAGTTCTTACAAGAAGCCTGCGGAGTCCACCGGTGGGGGGGAAGGGGAGACAAACACTCCAATGGGGAAGGAAATGCTATTAACCCGTTCGTTGCTGAATGGATGGAGAGGAGATAAAATTTGACACAAAGTAAAAACTTTTTCCCCCCAATAAAAGCCCGTAGCTAAGCATTTCATCTGGAAAATGTCTTGTAAAGCTTTGCCAGCTTTGTAATCGTGGATTGCAAGCCAGCATGATAGCGCTGCCCTGACTGCACAGGCTCCGACTGATAAAAACTATCTTTAGGTTTAAAACAAAAGTTCAAGCTGCAGCAGATGGTATCTGCTAATTTACAGCAGAAACTTAAAGATTGCTGACTTATCAATTCCCACCATAGCGCAATCTTCAAAACAAACTTTCTGTTTTTCAACATGTTGAAATGCCTCATCCCATCACATATCTAATCTCACAAGAGTGACAAAACAGACATGTGGCTCTCCTCCCTCTCACAAACCAATACTTTCCTGGAGCCTGACAAAGCTCGTATCTCTTCGATAATCCTTGGATTTGATATTTGGTATCATCCCTTCAAAATGGGCTTTACAAATTGGAGCAGTTGTGACTTAGAAGCGAGTGGAAACATGTTGGGAAAAGAAGAATTCTTATAAAGATCACAAGAGGATGGAAAGGACCCTATGACCCATGTATTCTTAACTTTCCAGAATACCACCTCTTCCATCTCAGCACCTAACGTTTCTTAAACGAGTCAGGCTAGTGTCCTGTCCTCCATTACCCTTTCCTGCTAACTTAACCCTCTTCCAGCCAATAACGTCTCTCTGTGTAAATAAATACTTCTTGGTGACTATCCTAATATTGCCCTTCATATCCATGGCCTCTTGTCTTGCTGCCTTGGCAGAACTGAAAGTATCCCTTTCATTCTGTGTAATGTTGCTTCACACTTTAGGTTCACAGCGGGCTTTGAGTCAAATAATACCCTGAGATCTCTTTCAACTTCTCTGTTGGCAAGCTTCCATCTTCCTGAAGAGATTAACTTATAGTGCTCAACACTGGGATGTCTCAGACTTTTATTTCATAATGGTATGCAGAATGGAGGGAAGGAAAGTGTTCGCAAAAGCTCTCCACGGAAAAGAGAAACTGGCAAAAACAATGTGATCCTCAATGGAATCCGTCAGCAATCTTAGGCCCTGAGAGGCTTGCAATAAATGATCCCAGATAAGCACCAGTCAGCGAAGTGACACTCCAGCTTGTATTGCTTCTGACCCATCTGGCAACAGCTGCAGGATACCATCACCACATGAAAGAGACACAATGGTACTTCTTCATGACCTGTCAATCCTTATCCTTGTAGGAGCAGAAAATTGAATTGTTCAAGCCTATCCCCGTCAGTGCAAGGCTGCATTGTGGGAGTGATGAGGAAAATGACACGTCACACGATCACAAGCACAGCAGTGGGACTGTCTCAATTGTTGGATCCCTGGAGGCCCAGGTCTGTCTTCTTTCAACTAACTGGATGCTGCTCCTGACAGCTAAGGGGGGAAGAGTCCTTGTTGGGAAGGACTCCTCGTTTCTGGCATGCATGAGGTTGGGAAACTTTATGAAAAATTGTTTCACCTTTTAAGCGCACCAAGCCAGAAGGCAATGGGCAATCATAATGTTATACCGTTAAAGAGGGATTTATTGAACGACGATTTTGATTCTGTAAATCCACTTGGCCTGCAAAATATACAAGTCACTACACTTTACAGTAAATCTTGTGAAGCACTTTGAGACATCTGCCCATGTGCAAGGCTCTATATCAAATGCAAAAAATATTGTTATTATGAAACATTTCTTTGACAAACAAAACAAAGTGTACTTTGAACCGCGTACTAAGTTTCTCCAGCAACATAAATGTTAATGTTTGTTTCTAAACTTTCCTCATTGCTTTCTCAAATTAATTATCAGGAATCCTCTTCTCTGCACTTACTCATTTTCAGGCCAAGCTCAGCATTGTAAAACTGGTATGTAAAATGTAGGAGCAGCTCTGATGATGTAGTGGATAGAGCTGCAGCCTGCAGATCAGGAGTTCATTTGTTTGAATCTCGGCCATGCTGAGTTTGATGGTTTCAGCTGGAGCTGGATTGGGGAGGCTAATCAGGTCCTGATCTTCTCAGGGGTAAAGAGATCCAGTCAGAGTTCCTGCTCTTGGTCCCTCCACAGCACCCTCCATTGGTTGCGTGCATGTGTGGCAGCCAAATCAACCCTCCTGTACTTCACTGCCAGGACTCTTACACAAACATTGGCCACTTGGGTAGAGGACAACCAGTGTCTGTGCAATCACACTCCAGCAATAGGAGACCAGGCCAGCACAGAGAGGCTTATGCGGTGGGGAAAATTAAGAGGAAAAAATAATTGAACACACTGAAGGTGCTGTGGTGCCACATGGACAGTGGACATAGTGTATTAGGGGCACAGTCAGAGATTAGGAGAGTCCTTTTCTTCTGTCCCAGGCCTTCTCCATACTCACAATTAAGTTGAGACCAGATACATGAATGTCTGTTTACCCTCACCCCTTAAGGGGCACGATGTATGGCACAGGAGAAGAATATAATTAAAAAAAGGAAAGAGCAAGTGTAAATCTATTGTTATCAATAATGTATTTTCGGGTGGCAGCAATGAAGTGAAACATTCGAAAGGAATTCCATCAATGTGTGGGGTCAGCAATTATCATAACTGTCCATGGCCACTCTCAATAACAATCACTCAAAGCTGTTGAAAACTTCTTTCACATTTCTGGGGGCAAATTGCTGCTGAGGAATTCGAGCAAAGAACCCACCAAACGTGGCAGATCCAGAGAGTTAATCCTGCACAACGTCAAGCCGTGGATGTCAAGTCTCCCTCCCCTTAGGGAATACAGTACATTGTGGCTTTGAGTTTCTGCTTTGGCTCTCCCCACAGCTGGTTCTTCCTCACACCGCAATCTCAAACTGGGCATGTTTATTTTGGTAATCGTGATGGAACACAGTCGCACTAGTAAGCACAGAGAGGGCTCACAGCAAGTTGATGAAAACCCAGAGGAGAAAGGCAGTGACTGGGCACCAAAGGTCAAATTCACCACTAGAACTCACCTTTCACAAGCTCCTTCTCCCTTGTTTCTCTAAAAATTTTTTACCATCAGCAAGGTCAAGAATATTATTGGGGAATGTGATCTAAACCCCAGTCTAACAGATGGGAAAGCCACTGCTCGGTACTACCATTAACATAACATGTAGGAGCAGGAATAGGCCATTCGGCCCTTCGAGCCTGCCCTGCCATTCAATCATGGCTAATCTTCTAATCTAATTCCAGCTAATAACCTGACCCTGCCTTATCCCCATATCCGTTAAACCCTTTTGCAATAAGAAATCTATCTATCTCAGTCTTGAATATGTTCAAGGAATGAGCGTCAACAGCCCTTTGGGGTAGTGAGTTCCATACATTCACCACCCTTTGAGTGAAGAAGTTCTTCCTCAACTCAGTGCGAAAGGGCTGGCCTCTGATTTTAAGGTTGTGACCCCTGGTTTTAATTTCTCCAACTAGGGGAAACAATCTCCCACTATCTACTCTATCATGCCCTTTGATGATCTTATAGGTTTCTATAAGATCCCCTCTAATTCTTTTATATTCTAGAGAATATAGGCCCAAATTGGTCAGCCTATCCTCGTAACTCATCCCCTTCAACCCTGGTACTAACCTAGTAAATCTATGCTGCACCCCCTCCAAGGCAAGTACATCCTTCCTTAAATGAGGAGACCGAAACTGGACACAGTATTCCAGGTGTGGTGTCACCAGGGCCCTATACAGTTGCAGCAAGACTTCCCTACTCTTATACTCTAATCCTTTCATGATGAATGCTAACATACCGTTCGCCTTCCTAATTGCTCGCTGCACCTGCAGACTAACTTTCTGTGATTGGTGTACAACGACCCCCAAGTCCCTCTGGACGCTAACACATTCCAATCTCTCCCTTTCTAAAAAATAACCCGCTCTACTGTTTTTGCTACCTAGGTGGATGACTTCGCACTTCCCTACATTATACTTCATCTGCCACCTACCTGCCCAATCACCTAACCTATCTATGTCTCGCTGCATTTTTTTAATGTCGTCCTCTGTGTTGGCACTTCCTCCTAGTTTTGTGTCATCCGCGAATTTAGATATATTAGCTTTGATGTCCTCATCTAGATCGTTGATGTAGATGGTAAATAGCTGAGGCCCAAGGACTGATCCTTGTGGCACTCCACTAGTCACATCCCGCCAATCTGAAAAGGACCCATTTATCCCAACTCTTTGTTTCCTACCCGTTAATCATTCCCCAATCCACGTTAATATGCTCCCCCCAATTCTATGGGCCCTTATCGTTTGGACTAACCTTTTATGCGGCACCTTATCGAATGCCTTCTGGAAGTCCAAATAGACCACATCCACTGATTCACCCTTATCTAGTTTACTGGAAATGTCCTCAAAAAACTCTATGAGATTTGTCAAACATGACTTCCCTTTTGTAAAGCCATGTTGACTTGGCCTAATTATATTGTGCTCCCCTAAATACTACTACATCCTTAATCAATGATTCTAAATTTTTTCCTATCACTGATGTGAGACTAACTGGCCTATAGTTCCCCATCTTTTCCTTTCCACCTTTTTTAAATAGTGGTGTGACATTTGCGATCTTCCAATCCATGGGGACTGTTCCAGAATCCAAGGAATTTTGGAAGATCAGACGTAAGGCCTCCACTATCTCATAAGCTACCTCTTTTAAAACCCTGGGATGCAAGCCATCCGGACCAGGGGATTTGCCACTAGTGCTAACAGTTTTCCTTGCACCAATTCTCTACTCATGAAAATTTCCCTAAGTTGCTCCCTGTCCTTATCCCTTTGGTGCATCTCTATTGTTGGCAGACTTGTTGTGTCTTCTAGGGTGAAGACAGATGCAAAGTACCCATTTAGGGACTCTGTCATGTCCTTGTCCCCCATTACAACTTCTCCTGTGTCTGATTGAAGTGGACCTACATTTACCCTCACTCGTCTATTCCTCTTAATACATTTGTAAAAACTTTTACAATCAGACTTAATGTTCCCAGCTAGCTTACCCTCATACTCCTTTATATACTCTTAATGAGTTTTTTAGTTTTATTTTGCTGGTTTCTAAAACTCTCCCAATCTTCAGATTTGCCGCTTTTCTTGGCAGTTTTATAAGTCTTTTCTTTTAATTTGATGCTTTCCCTAACTGCTCTCGTTAGTCACGGATGAATTGCTTTCCCTGTGGTACTCTTATTCCGCAAGGGAATATGCGACCGCTGAGAATTTTGCACTACATCCTTAAATATTTGCCACTGTTGGTTTACATTTTTACCTCTTAATCTTATTCTCCAGTCTATTTTACCTAAATCTTTCCTCATACCTACAAAATTAGCCCTATTTAAATTCAGAATACTTGTCTCGGATTTAACTGTATCCCTCTAACTTAATGCAGAATTGGCTGAGTTGTTGACCATATTTCAGTATCAGTCACCATTTTGAAGAGAGATCAGGGCAGGAAAGAAGATCTAAGGAGGAGATGGTCACTACATTTTTGATAACGTTTAAGAACAATCTGGTTTGAACAGATATAAAGTGGCCAATTATATTGAGTATTAAAAAAACATAACTGTTGTCTATATCACACAAGCTATATAATCAACTTTGGTCTTGCTGAATTTTCACACTGTAAGATGCTTCCTTGCAGCTAAACTGAAGTAATTATGTAAGACTTCACAGTAATAGCTTTCCATTGAGGCAGGTCCCAGTATTGCTCTCATTGCTGCATGGTGTGTAGGTGAAAAGATCCATCACTAAAAAGTTACCTATTATTTTTCCTACCATTGTTATAGCAGGTTTTAAGCACATGAAGTGTCGATGCATGATTCAGAGTCGATACAAAGTCAAAAGTGAACAAACGCAAATGCCCTGTAATCACAACATCTTCAAGACATCTTTCTGCCGATTTATCTCAACATTTTGAGAATTTTACCAAAGGGTCAAAAATATGCTTTGAGTGGGATCTGAGCTCAGGAAGCTTGAAAATCCCAATTGTCAATGGATGCTGTGCTATTTTAGTAGCTGCGCTATCTGCCATTTGCCCTCACTCTTCAAAAGCCCGCAAAACATTTTGCACAAAAATCATTGTGCAAGTCACCACCATAGAGTTAAGTAAGCTTGTGACAGCTGGTTTTTTTCCTCTAGATTTGCACTTATTTCTGTGTGTGTGTGCAATCCATTGCTCAGACCATATGCCGCTCTGTACAATCAGATTATTAATTACCTCCTTGCAGATGTCAAGGTCAGCACATTGTTGTGGACATGATTTCTGACAACATATTCAGTTGAAAGATGGCTTGCAATGATTAAGTAATTCTATGTGAGGTAAATGTGTGGTTGGAGGGGGAGGAGGGGGGAGGTGTGGAGAGGTGGATACTTTTGAAAGTATTACTTTGCTGAGCTTGAGAAGAAACAGACCTAGTTGATTGGGGGAGGGAGGGGGTGCCCATGGGATATGAAGAAAGGCAGCCTGCCTGCAGATGATGAGCAATGCCCAGTAGTTCAAACCTGAACCATCTCCCACGTTTGATCCTTCAAAGTGATTTGATAAGATGAGTACTAAGGAGATATACAGGAAACTGTAGAAAGCAACTTGGGAGTCATGCAGCCTGGAGCCTGCACCCGACTGTGTGCTGTCTCTCTCTTCCAGATAAAACATTACATAAGGCTGTCCTCAGCAAGCTTTGTTGCCAATGACTGCTATTAGCCAGCCATGCTGTGGTCACACTCCAACATGATAAGGTGCTACATCAAATACAAGGAATATTATTATTATTCATTATAATAATTATTTCACCCACAAAATATACAATCAATTCACCTTCAGTATATTCTGTGAAATGCTTTGAGATGGTTCAAAGATCTGATAAGGCGCTATATTAAATGGAAGGATTATTATTATTATAAATGACTGGCCACTTCAGCAAGATACCAGAGAGCAGCTCACTAGCACTTGGGGAATCGTATCCCAGCATAGGCCAGGAGAGATCAGGAGAGAAGGGAAGTAAACTAGAGAAAGGAAAATGGATAAAAACAATGCACAATTCAGGCAGTCACTCAAGAAGTCTTAAGATTCTAAATGGGAGTCATGCCATGCTGACAATGAAATGTTCTGCATATTAAATTCAGAGGCGATATACTAATTTTATGGTTGCCTGATAAATGTCTGTGATATTGAACGTGCTCCATGGCAATGATGAAAGTGCAGCACAAGCTATCAAAATCAATTGCCTCAGAAATATTGGAACAAATTGCTCACACTTCCCACTGCTGTTCCAACACTGACCTTTCTACCCTCCTCCCTTTAATTTACTTTTTTTTATATATAAAACAGAAATCAATATCTAACAGACAAACCTGCTCCACCAACATTAAATGAAAGATGAATGTCAAAAATCAAACCTCAATGCCTCTGATTTTATGGGCTGATCAATACTTTGTCCTTTTAACAAACAGAAAGTCAACAATGGTTACAGAGAGTCACAAAGGAACTTTACAGACACCTAGGTGTGTTTTTAAGACCTGTAAAGACAATCATGAAATCTCATTGCCCACCATCACCAGAAAGTTGCGCAGAAGTATGAACAAAATGCACCGGGAATGTAACAGACCTACATAAGATGCTGTAAGGAACGAAGGGAGGGAGAGACCAATAATTCTGACATTTCACTCCAGGGACTCTGATGATGAACTTGAGCCAATAAACAGACGTCACACAAACTTATTGGGAATAAATCACGGTCTACAACTCGCTTTATATAGGTTCATTCTCTTCGTCCTCTTTACTCAGATAGGCAGAATCGATGGTTGATGCGGTTTTTAAAGATTGGAAGGAGACGGCCCAAGTATGGCTATCAGCAGCCAGTTAGGTTCAAAAGATAGCAAATGGGATTGAAATAACAAAGCATGCTTTTGACTGGTGGCTCCTGTGCCAATTTGTAATCACCTGCAAGTGATAAAGTTACACCCCTTCTTATGTTTTCAATACAAATTGGCCAGGCACCTTGGGGCTCTGATAAAAATGTTTTACTAAAGGGTGACTTTGTGGGACTCTCTGTGGGATGTAGAGTTGAATGCAGTTGCCTCCTTATTTTCATCAGAGTATTTGTAGATGGAAGGAGATAAATGTGAGAGGGAAGCAAACTCAGTGCATATAAAGTGTTAGATTACTGAGGTTTTAGTGTTTCCTTCCGAGGTACAGAGACCATATAATAAATCTTTCTGTCCTGAGCAATGCAGAGCAGAAGATTGCAGGTTTGAACACAGATAAGCCAGGCGAGCAATTGGACTACAATTGCTACAATTACAATCTGCTAAATTGTGCTCAGCATCCTTGGATTATGAAAAAGTTGATTGGATCTGGGTTCCCACTCCTACTTTCTCACTCCAAGTTTCTATCCAGCTAGCCCGACAGGAAGGTGCATTAATATTGGGCGAAGACTGGATTGGCAACACAGTGAAGGCTAACATATGAATAATGGTCATTGAAACCAGGGACTAAGTTGAGACATGCACTCAGAGAACTGAAGGGGAACAAACAGAAAAATATTTTTAAAGTCTTAAAACGTTATACAATGCTGGTCTGAAACCCATAGTGAGGAATTCTGCAGACACTACAGTTAAAGACATGGAAGTTTGCTTGTTCTAGTTACTTTTTAGGCTGGGAGCAGCATCCTGGCTCTTCAGATCCCTCTCAATAGTATCAGTCTCTGCCACAGGAAGACATCGCTTATATCAAACTCTGATGAGACTTAAGCCCAAAACCCAGTGCACACGTGAGCAACACTCTTTTTATTAGCATCATTGTCATCTCACTACATCCTGAGGGGACAGTTCACTGGTAGAAGGACCTCTGCAGAGTGGAGATGAATATCAGTCTGACATGAGGTCAAAGGGCATCCTTAATGACTACTTACCAGTACTTACAGGATTACCGCCATTGCCAAAATGTTTGTTCTTAAGAAGTGGATGTTTTAGTTTCAAAACAAGCCCCAATCACAATTGTCAAATTTGGGGCACACTGTCAAAGTAATGGTTATACCTAGTAATATGCCACATTTTGAGCAGAAAAAAAGAATAAGACAACCTATAAATAAACCATTTTTTTTAAAAAAAACGACACTTTCTTTCTACAACTGGCAGAATCTCCGTTTTGTCAAAAAATAAACCCTCCTTCCTTTCCACACAATTGACTGCTTTAAATAGCATTCTGCGCTAAAAAGTGCAAAGGCGATGGATGAATCAGCTACCATTCCGGCAAATATAATAGAGCAACTCTGTATCAACAAGCCATTCAAAACTGTTGAGCCGACACTGCAGGTCAGAATTTTCTCAATTTGTGAAAAAAAGTGTGCTGGTTGGTGGTGATACATTTTCTGATCTAGTGATAGAACAGTGACTGTTACTGTTACTGTTGTGATTTGTATAGTTCCTCTATTACTGAACATGAAGAGGATGTAGCATGGTGCAAAATGTTACAGTTTATTATCCTGTACCAGACACGAACAATGCACGTAGTATCAGATATAATGGTATATCAGAATGTGGCGTGTCAGAGCACCACCACAATTAAACGATGCATCATTGTTATCGAAATGGATAAGCTTTCCTTTAAATGAGTGTTAAATAATGTTACATTGTGTGTGTCACTGTGTGTGGTGACTAAATTACTGAACTGCCATTTTAGTTTCTAACTCTTGTTCTTAAACTATATTTTTAGCTGCATGGAAAGTTCTCATCATTTCCTTGCACTTTTCAGGTAAGAAGTCTTTACAGTTCAAATCGGTGCTTTCTCTCTTTTTCTCTCCATCAATCAAAACATATGCCTGTCAGAAACCTGTCAGCTCTCCCCCCCCCCCCCCCCCCCACACACATACAAAAATAAACCAAAGTAGCAATCCGCAGCTCAGTAACTTTAGAGATTGAAAGAAAGAAGAAAACAATGGGGGGCAGGAGGAGTACAGTATTTGAAAGCTTGCCCACCACTTCAGTCGAATCGATTTTGTACCATTTAGAAAATAACCTTCAACCAATTTAACAATTCCATGTAGATTAATTTTCCAGTAAATATTCATATAATTGGAAAAAGTGAAGATCTACTTAAAAGGGGTTAATATGCAAGTTGTTTCTTATTTCTGTATTGAGTGGCAAGATGCAGGGGGAAATTGGAACATTTGTGTCGAAAGCACGTGCAATGTGTGGAAAATGACCCAATGAAAAGTAACTGAAAGCAATTAATACATTGCACAAAGCTGCAGATTAACCTATTCACTGCTCTGCTCATTACCATAGACACATGGCTGCTACTGAGGGACTAACTGATAAAGCAGGTTTAATGATAATAATAATAATAATCCTTGCATTTGATATAGCGCTTTTCACGTCGGGAGGACGTCCCAAAGCAGAACACACTGTAAAGTGAATTGACTGTATATTTGTGGGCGAACGCGGCAGCCAATTGCGCACAGCAATGTCCCACAAACAGTCGTAGATTGAAAATGACCAATTTTTTTTATTATTGTTTTTGGTTTTGGAGGGATTATTATGGAGGGTTTAAGCACTCTCCAGGAGTTGTTATTGAGAGCACAGATAGAACAGAAGGAGATTCTCCAATGGCAAGAAACGATCAAGTCATAAAATAAATCAGTACAGAACAATGCTATTTATAGCACTTTTGGAAGACAAGCTGTTACATTTCTTCCTGTATGCTGTTGCAGATATTTAAATATTTTTATTTTAAAAATAAAATCATCCTTTACTGTTGGCGCTCAGTTTACATTCTCAGATATTAAATCAAAGGTGACCCTTGTGAATCTGATCTCTCGATTTACTGCCTGATTCAGATCCTGGGTTTCTATTCTTGCACCATTTACTGTTGAGCGAGCACATGAATTGAGAAGCATAGATGCAAATTTCATACCTGGAGGAATAATCTCAACTCAACCTTTTCAGACTCCTATATCTATCCTTCAAGAGCCCGTTATTGGATATAACTCAGAGAGGCAATGTCTGGCACAGTCAAGAGGTTCTGCCCAGACGTAGCTTGCTTTATCAGTAATAATAATAATCCTTGCATTTGATATAGCACTTTTCAATCTTCTAGATGTCTCAAAGCGCTTCACAGAATATACCGTAAAGTGAATTGACTGTATATTTGTGGACGAAACAAGGCAACCAATTGTGCACAGCAGTGTCCCTCAAACAGTCATGGATTGAAGTGACCAATTTTATTATTGTTTTTTTTGAGGGATTATTATCAGGCGTGTGGAGTAAGGAAACTTGCCCAAGGTTTTGCTCTGCTGGGAATTGAACCCAGATCTCTTGCTTGCGGGGCGAGTGCTCTAACCACTGAGCTACAGGACTCCTAGTACATGATACAATGCAAACATTTACAGATGTGATAGTGACAGTCAAGAGGAGATCGTCAATGCTGCTTCAGGGACTTTTAAGCAGCTACTTGCATCTGAAAAATGTACAAAAGAGCAAAAATATTTCTCCCAAGCGTAAAGGAGAAGATTAGAAAAACTTAATAAAGTCTGGAAAATAGGCAGTGAGGGAGATAATACCTCATTGAATTGCATTAAATATTAAGTAGTAAGGATATCGTAAACCCAGACTACTGCTTCAAAGTAAGCAAAGAAAATAGGGCCAGCAGAGGTAAATGCAAAATAGTATATAAATTAAGTGGAAAAAACTCATAAATATGAAAAATTATCTGTAAGCAAGCTATGGTATTGGGATGCAAAATAACACTGAGGTTACTCGAACATCATTAAATGTCGTTAATAGCAGAGTTAGTGTACTGCGGTGTTTTTTTTAATCACAAGCTGTCCCATTTATTGGATGCTTTATACAGTGTTCAATTAAAATGTCCTTCACAAAATGAGACACAATTACAGATATTGTGTGCTATGCTGCCAAATTAATATACAAATTATTATGGTATAACTTAAACGCTATTATTTAGCATTTTCCCCACAGATAAAAAGGTTTTATTGAGTTGTTTCATTGTTCTTATCATTATGGGGCTGGCAGATTCTGCAAAAGCTAATGCCAATCCTAATCTTGGCTGTCAATTATGAGGTAGCATTACTCTTACTTTTTATTCAACTCCCTCCCCTCTTACAGTGCAGGGAAATACATTTCATTGTACTCTAGATCTAGATATAAGTTTATGACATGTAAGAATATAGATATGTTTCACCGAATTTTCAATTCCCCCTGAGCCCTGTCGAAGGTGCGGCTAAACAAAATGAAAGAAGCTTACTGCTGGTTTGGTACTT
This sequence comes from Callorhinchus milii, assembly GCF_018977255.1. Lineage (NCBI taxonomy): Eukaryota > Metazoa > Chordata > Chondrichthyes > Chimaeriformes > Callorhinchidae > Callorhinchus > Callorhinchus milii. The sequence goes on along the minus strand of NW_024704748.1, from coordinate 14,540,523 downwards.
TTTAAGCTTTTTCCCAGGATAACAAGGCACTAAAATCAACAGTCAGGGGGAGCTGCATGTTCAAGTGAGAATGAGACTTGACACAGAACGGATTTCAAAATACTTATCAAAATAACCTGAAATGGAAAGGGCTACAACTGATTTCTTTAATTTCTGACATGTGACGATGTTTTTTTATTTTAAGTCTTTACACAACTCAACTCTGTAGGTACAACCAAGAATAGAGGTTGCTGCAAGACTGGGGTTTGTGGTCTGAAGTCATCTTCATCTGACTGACTGACTGACTGACTGACTGACAGCTCTAAAGGTCAACAAAAGCAAGATTTATATAGCAACTCAAGGGCAAACATTTCTACACTAGAGTTGTTCAAAACATAATGCAATGCAGTAAGAGTCAGAGAAAGAGAGAAACACTGAGAAGAGAGACGGAGGAGAAACATTGAGAAACAAGAGCTTGAGAGACCCAGAGTGAGAGACATGCATGGTCAAAAAGATTTAGCAAGAGTCAAATAGAAAGAGAGAACAAGAAGTGAACTAAAGGACATGATTGAGGAGATCTCTCAGCCAAGATTGGAGTCTCTGGAGATAGCAGGAGCAAATCACACTTAACTCAAATGGGAAAGGTTCTCCCAGGACCAATTAAGAGAGAGCTGCAGAAACAGTACAAGCTGATCAAGCTGCAAGGCTTTTGTAGACAGCGACTGGCTCCATTTGCTGGCACCACACTAACAGCCTTTGCAGTGAGCAGCACGAAATTGCATTTTGACACGTAGCACTAAGAGCAGCAACTTTGAGAAGTTGCATCATGCATGTGCAAAGTTGTATGTGTCTCGCAGTGATGTCCTGTAGTGGGTACTCCAATTCTAGAATATTCTGTACAAAAGGCTGCAAATGGCAGTTAACATCTTATTTCAGTGAGTGTTCTCTTCTATCTGGTTAATCCGCACTCTCCCCCCCACCCCACCCACCCTCCACATGCAATGGCAGTGTTTCTTCCATAAGTAACGTCAATGCAACATCTCAGTTTGTCCACTAGAAGGCGCAGGAAGAAACCAAAAAGCAACCCTTCTCCAACCCAACAAGTGACTGAAGCAGACCCCAAGGTCTAACCCACCTTGTTTTTGATGTCTCATATAGTTATATGATTTATATTCCAACATAACACGCGGTACATTAAAAGGTAGGAGTTCTCTAGTTTGTGAGATGACTGAGAAGAAAAGACCTACTGCACATCATAGGCTAATGTTGTATTTACCTTGCAGAATTGCTGTCGATTGAACTCTGACCATCAGCAACAAGGCTGTCACAGGTAATTAAGGGGTGTTGTATCCTTCCACAGGTGCATTGAGCCACCTTAAGAGTTGGATTTTCCCAGACCCTTTGGTGCTGCCAAAACAGCAATCCAAATGCAGGCTGTGGTGGTGCCAGATGAATTGTTTCTAACCCTGAGAGAGTCAGAGATATATTTTTCACATCCCTGGCCTGGGTATAGTGGTCAGAAGTTGACAATCTTGAAATGTACTTTGAAAACTATCATGCAAATAAAAGCTTGAATCTCTCATCACCTCCAAGTAGTGGAAACCTCCCTGCAGTGTTTACTGGATAAAATTTCACAGCATAAACAAGCATTACAGAATGGCATCAAGTACAGTTGTTCCTGTTGTATGAATGTGACACAAGATCACCGACCGTTTCAGAAAACTACACACATAGTACATGTTCCTCTGTCCTTTTTTATTTGCCTACTGTTCAGACCCCCCATATTCCTCTCCAAAGATGAGGATGTGAACACTGGTTTCTGGGAATACCACTATGTATCCAGCTGAGAGAAAGTGCAAGGGCAAGAGATAGCACTGACTACACAAAGCACAAGCTTCAGGTTCCCAGGGTCGAGTGCTACAAAGCCAATAACTTCAAAGCTACTGGCTTTATAATGCTATTCTCTTTGGGCTTTGTCCTATCTACTAAGAAAAGAAAATAATTATGGAACATTACAGCTTGAAACCCCTATCAACCCTCAAAGACTCTTCAGTTTGTAAGCGCTCATTATATTTTTATTTGGATAATACTTTCCCTAAGCTTAATCATATCCCTTTTCCAGGCTTATGACCAAGGCCAATAGAAAATTGCGGAAATATTTGCCAAAAATTGCAAGGAAATTTGTCAGACTTGCAGAAAAAGGTACATGTTATTGTCGACCTACATTTTTTTAACTTTATTGATAAAAGCTAAACATGAAGAAATAATACATGTTAGATTTTGCAAAAGTAAAATTAATTCACAGCACCGCTCCGTCCACAGTAGCTGTGTTGGCAGCAGAGAGTAGAGGCCTCGAGCGCACTGTATTTTTGCAGGTTTTTAGCAGAGGGGAATGTGTGTAGTGGAGGAGGTTGTTTTTTTGTAACAGATTCCACAGAAAAGTTGGGGCCGCACTTTTCTATTTATGACTAAAATCCCTAATAGAATTAAAAGCACGCAGCCTTCCATTTACGCTGCAATAAATCCAAAAATAACTTTTTTTTATTTCTAAAGGCTGTTAATTCATTTATTTAGACCGTAATCGGTTTAACAGCTGCTCTGTCAAATCACACCAAATACGCAAAGCTCACTGAGTGAGTGAATCTGAAAGTAATTCAATATTCATCATCGTGAAAGGGATGCAGAGGTTCGGCCACTTTCATAACCCCCCACTGCACCCCCCTCCCCCATTTCAACCATAATCTAACAGGAGAATTACTTCAGTATCACTATGAAGGTGTCATTCTGGCTCAGTTAGTAGGAGTCTCACCTCTGAGTCAAAAGATTGTGGGTTTAAGACCCACATTGAGACTTTGAACTCATAAGTCTAGGCTGACACTCCAATGCGGGGAACGCTACATTATTGAAGTAAAAGAGAAGGGAGTTTCTCGTGGTGTCCTGGTCAATAATCCCTCCAGATATAAACTGGTCATTCACTTCATAGCTGTTTGTGGGACATTGCTGTGTACAAATTGGCTGACACGTTTGCCTACAAATTCACAATAAAATCCTGTAAATTTCTTTGAGATGTCTCTATAATGTGATAAGGAGCAATATAAATATGAGTATTATTATTATAATTGAAAGAATAATAATAATAATAATCCTTGCATTTTGATATAGTGCTTTTCACGTCGGGAGGACGTCCCAAAGAGCTTCACAGAACACACTGTAAAGTGAATTGACTGTATATTTGTGGGCGAACGCAACTGCCAATTGCGAACAGCAATGTCCCACAAACAGTCGTAGATTAAAAATGACCAATTTATTATTGTTTTTTGTTTTGGAGGTATTATTATTAGGTGTGTGGAGTAAGGAAACTTGGCCAAGGTTTCGCCCTGCCTGGAATTGAACTCAGGTCTCTTGCTTGCAAAGCGAGTGCTCTAACCACTGAGCTACAGGATTCCACATACAGAATACAGACACCCAGTGGAGTCTTGGAAGTGCTTCCAGCTGTTCCCTTGCATTTCCCAGAGATCAGTTACAGAAGCTGCAAATGACAAAAGCTCAGTCGTACAGCTCATCATGGAGAATTCGTTGATAAGTGGGGGGGAGGAGGAATTATTTACTTGTATTTTCTTGAAAATAAAGCCTCCCACCAAAAAAGCACAACATTTCTCATCACCAAATATAGAGAGAATTTTTTTTTCCTGAAGTTACATGAAAAAGGAATTGAGCGCAGAATTCCAGCAACCAGTGACAGGTGTCAACCAGTTTGAGACACCAGCATGGATCCAATAACATTTTCAATTCATAGAACTTGAAGCTGTAAAAGAGAAATACCCACAGGACCCACTTCAGTAGCCAGTGCAAATCGATGTATATCTGTACCTTGGATACTGGTGCCAGTTCCAACAGGCTCCTTCAAGCTGAGCCCACATAGCTGTTACAGGAACACCACATTAAGCTAAGTTTACATGTTTATCAACGAACAGCAGAATTCTATTCTAAATGGAGGCAGAGCTTGGAAAACAGCGGGGCCACCACAAGACCAGTTCACACAAGCAAATGGGATTTACAGCCAAAATTGGATTTAAGCAGAAACCTGAGAGCTCAAAACCTGAATGGTCCTTGAACCTTCAGTATCAACTCTGCATTTCCCAAATTATCCCATAACATTTTATTCCTGATCAATTCAAACCAACCATATAACTCTCCCCCTCCAAACAGGCTGTTAAATTTGGCTGCACAGACGTATCCCAAAGTACATGCCTGAATGTTAAGCAATGCTGGTGAACTAATGGCTCTGATGCTGTACATCTGAAACGACCAGGGATGGGGGGGGGGGAGGGTGGGCATGGGGTTGAAATAACAATTCCCTTCCGGCATATAACCAAATAATGCTTCATCTCATTATGAAGTATTATGTTGGTTATATGCGCACTTGTTTTTTTGACCATCTAACACTAACACTGATCACATGGTCGTGTGACAAATTACACCAGAACAGCAAACACAAACCCTCCATTTGAAAAAAGTGACTAAAGCAAGGCACTGCACATTTTGCCAAAGGCATCAGAAATGCTGACATTTGGAAAGTATTTCTCAAGTGTTTTTTTAAGCAACCTCAGCACATGTCAGCAGTTCTCCCCAATGTCTGTGTTGTATCTCAGTGTAAGCTCTGTGCAACATCAGACATTCCTTTTTATCGGTTTCCATATAGTTGTGTGTCCATGTCACATTCTGCAATCCTTATTATTTTAAACACAATAAACAGGAGGAACCTTAGCTTTACTTTCTGCTGCTGTATAAGTCTCCTTTCTGCATTTCCATGGTTACACGATTATCAAAATGTCTGCATATCTGGCTTTCTGCCTACTAACTCTACAGGAGCCAGTCCCAAGGTTGGGAATGCCTGAAACAGAATACCATTCATAAAAATAAATCCTGGTTAAAGTTCAATGGAAAACTGACTGTTCCAGGGAAAATTACAGAATGAAGATATGCTATCATGGCAAACACTTTTTTTTGCATGAGTCAAAGAATTCCATCAAAATAGGGATCAACTAGATTTTAATTTTTATTCCCCTTTTCACCTTGAATGTACTTTACCAATTCCATGATTCAAAATGTGAGACACAAAAAGCAACCTGTTGTGACACACTGAAGATAACCTGGTGTGTTAAATTCTGGAGGTAATCTGGTATGTCACATAGTGAAGATAACATGCTACGGAAATGACTCAATTAAAGACAGTGACTGCAGTCACTAACATGGCAAACTCCCCATCTCACCAGTATCATGTCTCTTATAGTAAAATCAGGGAGTTGATCTGAATGCCTTAATCCCAGCACCTTGGGATGTCCTCCCGTCGTGAAAGTCGCAGTGTAATTTGTTGTTGTTGTTGAACATCACTTGTGATCTTGTGAAATGATGCTGCACAATTGGAGGTCCCTTCCCACTGTACCTATCAACATTTTCTTGGTCTCAAATCCACTTTTAATTTTGTTTTACATTATTACCACTGATAACCTTCCTATTTTTTCCATAGTTTTCCTAAATTGTTAAAACCACCTTTGATGGTGTCTCTCTTGTAGTTCTTCCCTTTGTTATTCACCAGTTGAACAGAAACTCACATGATAAGCAAATCCCTGCTGGAGACACAGTCGAGGATGAAAGATCCTCACACTCATACCTGATCTTAGTGTGATTTCAGTTGTCTTGGCTACAGAAAATTGTACATTTGTTGAATTAAATGCTTGAGGTTCTACCCAGATACAGTGACTTGCTCCCTTAATTCTTTTCATCAAGAATGCTGCCCAAATAATTCAGCTCAAGATAAGTGCACCTTTTATTATCTCAGTCACAAATTAAGTGGTGGAGTTTATTCTTAATAAACAATTGGGCAAAAGGCCCTTAAAAACAACAGGTAGCAACAAATACAGCTCCTTAAAAATAAGTTTTGTTTTGAATCTTCTTTATTTCCCGAAATTAATATATTTTTTACTGATGGGTCATATATTCCATACTGTTTTAAACATTTAGTCTGTTTTCAGCCACATTACTATATATGCATCAAACAAAAAAATCAAATTTTCTACCCAGATAGCTTTGAATCAAGTATCATGTTGTTATTGTGCCTCTTTCTTAATCCTTTATCACATTTTATCTTGAGGAATTAAGCATCAAAATTCTCTGGAAGTATAAAGCAGGACAGTATCATATTGAACTCTTCAAAGTGCAGTGAACAAACATTTGTGCCCTGTACGATCTCTTCTGCACTCTGGTGTTCACACTCCTTATGAACTCAAAGTCAGATGAACCAGTAGGCTTCTTGGTCGTTCCCCCTCCCACACACACTTTTTTTTGAAAAAAAATGTTGCAATGTCATTGGCAAAAATAGGGAACAGGAAAACTAAAGATGAAACCATCTTCTGCAGTTTAGTATTAGTGAGCAAGAAACAAATTCACTTTGATATTGCGCATTGGAAATTACTACTATGCTGCAGACTGTTAAATCAACTCTTAAAAGTCCTGGCGATTCAGTTAAAGATAGATTACTGGCATATAGCAGGAGTGTTAATAGTAGTTATAAGGCTCCAATTTAATTGAGTAGTTCAGCTGACTTCATGAAGCATGAGAGGCAACTTTCAAATCAAAATCTTTTGAACTCTTGAGATCAGATGCTAATTCCTGCACACTGAAGAGTTGGCATTTATAGTGCCAGTACAGCATGATTATATCTGTGTGTACTGCAATATTGCAAATGTTCACAAATGGTAACATTTATCTAACATGCAATAATCATCAGCTAATAGTCAAGTCCGTGGCAAACCCAAATTGAGTTCCAAGCGAATCACTAATAAAGCACAGAAAAAGCTATAGCCGTGCCATTTGATCGGTTTTATTCTCTCCGTTTCACATCCAATGAATTGCAGGCAGTCATGAGGTCGCTGCTGCAGAAACAATGTGATTTCAACACGGCAGGAGGAGGTCTGGAGACCCCGCTGTGGGCATTTATCTTTTGCAGACAAAACAGCCTTTTTCTGTGTGATGCCACTCAAAGTGCTTTCGCCATTCCACACCTGCAACTGAATTGAAATGCCTTCCCCCCCCACCCCCTTTCTCCTTTCAAACAAAATGCTTTTCAACCTTCACTGTTCTAAAACGGCTCAGAAATTAAATTGTTGACAGGATAAAGCAGTGGGTGGGATGGCAAATCATTGTTGGGCAAAAATAAGAGCACTAACTGCTCACAAGTTTTCTTTTTTAATTTCAGGTAATCGTAAATTAAGTTCACAGTGTCAGTTGGTTTCAGTAACAAAAGGACTGGCTTGTGCTCAGAGAGGATGAGACCATCAGCTTGCAGCATGATTTGTGAACAGAGCTCTGCTATATCGTAATATTTTACCTGGTAAATGATCCAGCGTGGGATTCGCTTTGTGCTAACCTCCAGTCTCTGCATTTCTTAACACAAGTGAAAACTTTAAAAAGCAGTCAAATACTGATAATATAATTACATATATTCGTATTAACTCTTCTATCAAAGCTTTTGTCAAGTTGAGTTGGAGCGTTTAATTACTTGAAGAATACAACCCTAAGATGACACCATTAATTGATGAGTAATAGCCCCATCACAATGATCTTGGTGGTACACTGACAGCTCACACAGTAGAACATGTAGTTATTTTGGCTCCTCTTACTTTCCTTGGGGCTGGGGTGTACGAGACTCGGATCCCATTATAAGTGCCCACCATCAAAATAACTGCAGCGATCACACCCTCTCTCTTAAGATTTCAATACGGCACCAGAGGTTGTAAATCCATTCAAAAAGAAGTCAAACAATTCTGTGCTTTACTTGCTCTTCCTGTGCATAATTGCTGCTCACTTTTTAGAACTGGCTAAGTTGCTTCAATCAGGTGCACAGGGTATCCAAGGTTCTGAGCTGCAATGTTTTTCACTCAGAAAACATATAAGCACTTCATTTGAGGTCTGCTCAAACAAAAGCCTTTTTAGTTTGTTTGCATGGCCTTCATTAGGCCTTGGCCCTGCCTGAACTAGGGGTCAAGCCTCCACTATCCGCCCATTCAATCAGCGGGACAGGCTCCATTATGAAGCACTGAATTATTATGAGCCCACACTGCAATGATTTTGAAAGAGCTTTATACACTCTCCTGTTTTCAGCTGGTATCAATGGCTTGTTTCAGCCATGCTTTAACTTCCACTCGATTTGCCGATTGTTGGCTACACTCGGTTTAACAAAGGCTGGCACAGTTCAGTAAATAAGGCTTTCACTAGATGACCTGCTTTTAATAGCTGGGAGTGCTGTGCTCTGAAGTAGATGGTTTGGTCCTCTGTTTGTGTCTCTGAGATTCTGCAGGATTCAGAAAGACACTGCATCGAGTAAGGACACATCATGTCTGCAAAGCTCAGCAAAAGCTAAAGAAATGTATCCATTTCCCTTTATGTTCTCCCACAATCCTCACTTATCATCAGACATACAAGCTCTGCATTGATCTCATCTGGCTCTCTGTAACCTTTCACATGTTGTGCTCCTTGTACAATTGAGCGGTTGCAGATTGGTGTGTAAAAGGCGTTACCATAAACTATTAGATCCATTCTCGTCTTATAAAGGCTTTACATAGATGGCATCAGAAACCAAACAGGGGAGAGGAGAGGGGGCAGGGGAAAAGACCATAAGGTCAAAGAAGTAGTGTTTAAGGTGGGTTTTAAAGATAGATAGTGAGAAGATGAGTAAGAGAAGCAAAACGAGGGGTTCCCAGAGGTTAGGGGCCATTGATCCTCGGCCAAATCAGGAGAAAAAACTATCCACAGGCAAAAAACCATCATCCTGAAGATGAAGGGCTATCTGTTACAACATGTCTGCCTTTGACAGGTTCCTGTCAGCTTCCGGGGAGAATCCTTTACATAATGGATAAAAATGAGCCTGCAGGAGGCTCAGTTGATGGTATTATGATTTGTCTGCATCACCTGTCCATTTTAATAATAAACTGAGAATGGCAGCCAACAATCGGCAAACTGTGCAGTGGTGAATCAGCACTCGTTACAATGCCTCAAGCGCTAAACCTTCAATGGGCAGTCCAGCTCATCATCTGCTGTCAGCCAGTGCCAAAACTCCTGATGTAATGCTACAGTCTCATTTCAACAATGAAATCCACTGATAAGAGACTCTGCTCCCAATGACTCCCCAGCCCATGAATTCACAGGGAGCGAAAATTGCAGCATGTGATGTGTTAATTATTGCAGTGTTGAAAAGACCTGCTGATGAACCAGCCTGGCTGTGCTTTCAACAGTGCCCTGGGATACCACGGACCTGCCTGGCTCAGGAACTGGACTACCGAGACCGCCACAGAGCGCTGGCTTGATTCTAACATTCCTTTGCCAAACAGGTCACCTTGGAGCCACTTCAGCTAACCCCCGCCCCATAGGATAGTCACTGTTGGTCTTTCGACATCCAGCGAGCGCGGGTTTGAGCCCACACAAGGTGGATGATAGGCACCAGGAATGTAACACCAGGACTGAATCTGAAGTGCTAACAAGTTAAACCTCCATTGCCTCCCACCAGTGTGTAAGATAACACTGTAGCCTGCATGATATTTCAATGTATTTTTCTAAAAAAATTACCGTCTCCTTCACCCAATTTGTTTTCTTGCAAAACAATGTTTTCTTTAAACTTAAGAGTAAACAGCTTGTTGTCAAGTTTTAAATTGCCAAAGAATTGTAATGCTCTGAATGGTTTGTGATGCTTGCATGGCCTCAGGTCCCAGTCACAAGCAGATTGATGTGTAAAAGGCGTTACCATAAACTATTAGCAGCTCCAGCTTTTAAAAGCTGAGCCCCTCCTCCGAAAGTCTTTGCCTGAATTGCAAGACAACTGCAAGTGTTTGTTACACCGTGATAACTCCAGCAGTCTGTTTCACCAACTTTTATTTTACTATCATCAGGAGTTTTTATTTACAAAGTACAGGTAGTGAATAAGTCAGCTGGGAACACAGAGAGCCTCGCATCCAGTAAACTGAATGCTATTTACTGAGCAAACAACATCTGCTGATTTGCACAGTGCATGCTTCACTGCATCTCCTGCAGATAGAAGAAAAATGTGCTTTCACAAGAGCAGATGGATAGATAGTTGTGCTATTCTTTTCACAAGCTGTACTGCGACACCCGACTAGGAAATAGAGGGCATCTATTTTCTTTCATTATACTTCAATTTACCTGCAGTAAAAGCTCACCTTCAAAAGGAGGATTATTTACTGGAAGTAGATTGTTCCTGCTGTGGAAAGGAATATTTTCATGTTTTCTACAGAGAGCAGGCAAAATGGGAGTCAGAGCTTTACAACCCACTTTAACCCAACCTTAGATTTGTGCTTCCCCCAAAACAGATATGGAAATCCAATCCGAATTTGGCAAATATGTTTTAGTTAGGTTGTGAAACTGGTCGACTTTTGCTGGTAGTTTTATGATCAAGCAGGAAGTAAAAGAATGACTTGTATTCATATAGCACCATTCATGTATGGTTTACAAGAGTGTGATCAGGAACTGAGCAAGGGAGAGGGAGAGCGGGAAAAGAGATGTTGCCATAAACAGAAAGAGATGGTTTGAGAGGGAGTTCCAAAGTTTAATGGCACATAATCGGAAGAATTGGATCACCTCCCCTTTGCCTTTCAAAGAAGCTTTCAAGCCAAGGTCATTAGAGCTCACCTGACAATGTCAAGAGGTGTGTCTGGGCGAATAAGTGCAAGTTAACCTCACTATGTTTCCGGCAGATCAACAAAAAATCAAATAAAACACAAATTATTTTTAAATTTGATTCACAATGCCAACCCTTCCCCAAACTAAGTTCATATTTCTTGTCTCTCTTTCTCTCTCCAGCTATACCCTGTTTAGGCTAGCTGGCACACTTTCAGACCTTCCAATGTTGGGATATTTTCGTAGTTTTTAGAAAGAGACAGAAAGAGAAAAAGTTTTGTTTTTGCAGTCTGGTCCCCAGATGGAAGATGACCTCCTGTTCTCAATCAGATGAATTATACATATACCAATTATACAGTCTAGTATCTGAATACCAACAAAATGACCATAATCCGGGCTCTTCAATGCACCAGGAAGTTGTTGGTACAATGCTTATTATAATAATCCTTGCATTTGATACAGTGCCTTTTAAGTGGGGAAGTTGTCTCATAGCATCTCAAAACTTTACTGTAAAGTGCTGTGACTGTTATTTGTAGATGGACCCCTGCTCAATAACGCTACTCAGATCATCTCAATATGATCTTTTGCACCAGATGGACTTCCGTAATCAAACATACTTCAAACTAAAGTTGATCTTCAGCAAAAGGCAGAGCAAAAAACGCTGAGCGATAAAAAGTGCCGAATGAACTAAAACCTGTCTTTGAAAACAGCGGCCTTGCAAAATACTGTTCCACTTCACTGGTGATAAGAGGCACATTACATTTGAAACAGGTGAGAACGTCTCATATCTAGCTTTGCCATCTTTTTCTTCTTGCACAATCATGCTCTGAAATACTAGATCAAAGATAAACTCAACTCATTCGATTCCAGGTGACTCAAAGTGTTTTGCATTTTCATAACAGATAGTGAGAGGAACAGGCTTGACAAGTTGGTTCAAGCTATATAAGTTTGAATCTTTCTTTTGACTCCTTCAGGGTTTAACGTAAACACATGGCGCCTTTACTAATGGACGGGTTCCCATTTCTTCAATTTAGGCATCTTTACACTAACCTAAAAACTAGCATCACTGGCATCTTATTAAACACAATTCCCAGTAAAAGGCTCACAAATAAATCCATTTTACAATCTTGTTCTGTTACCTGGCAGTTCCTATAGTTGTAAATGTTGTTTAAATGTAACAACAACAACTTGCATTGATATGATGCCCTTCACGTGGAATCCCAGAGCACTTACATGTACTGTATTTACAACTAACAACTGTTACACAGATCCAAACAGCTGTGTGAGGAACCTCAGGCCTAACCCTGCATCTCTAACCCTTCTCATTTTCACACTGCTACAGTCAAGCAAGAAGATGTAGACCTGCTAAATGCTAAAATCCACCACTCTCCTGGCTTGAAGAGACAGCTGAGAACCACTTCGAAATTTTGGTCACAGATTCTAGACTGCCATCCCAATGGGGATGTATTTTGCAATTTACATCAATTTTAGGAGACAAAGAAAAGGAGGTGGAGGAGCTTCAGGCTTATTCAATGGGAAATTATGTTCAAAGTCATCTGGTGACACTTTCAGTGGTAGAACAATGTTTGGGATGCTGGAGAGATGAAGGAAATTCTTTACAATCATGAATTGAGGCACATTAAGATACATGCATAGTTTTTTGCCCTCTTGTGTGACCTGCAGCAAGAAAAAATTAGCAGGCAGGGGTTCATGATTTTTGTGGGTAGTATAAGAGAGATATGCTACTAAAAAAATGCAGCTCTGCCTCCTGTCAACATTGTGCAATCTTTTTCACAATCCACAAATTCCCTGAAATATTTTACATTAAATCCAGAAAAATTGTCACATATGAAGTACTGTACATGCGACTCACCCAAATCTCACTGTAGAGCTCGGAGGCCTGAAATTTCTCAGTCTTACAAGGTATACGATTACTCAGTGTCTTAAACTTAAGAGTGTGCGAATCTTGGAAACATCTTCAATTTACTCTTAATTTGGAAGCTGTTTTTCTGCAGCTTTCTTTTTCCAGAGACTGTTCTTCTGAAAATTACCTTCTGAATCAAGACTGAATTTAGGAATTTTACCAAAATTCTGTACAATCTTAAATCTTAAAATAAAGACCCCAAGATTAAGATCGCAAGAAATTTCAAGCCTGTGATCATTCATGTTGAGAACAATGGAACAGTGACTAAATATTGGTAATCTAATCGAGAAGTTCAGTCGACAGATGAGAGAGAAAATTAGTCAGTGGAATGATTACCAGTCAGCATCTCTTTAGGGACAAAAGCAAAATTGAGCAATTCATGATGCTTACTTTAACCTCAGTGTTTATTGCTAGTGTCTCTGCTGTTGGTGCTTGGTGGGAGAGAGTTGAGACTGCTTTGACATCAGCGTTGTGCTGTTGTAGTTATACAGGTATCCGGTTTCACAAGTGTGTCAACTCAGAGCTTTTCCAGCAGGGAATTAACCACGTCAGCATACACGAGATGGCAACAGGAGAAAACAGGCTGAGGCATTAAAGAAATAAAACAGAGCTTTTCCCTGGAGCTTTCACTGACTCTTCCACTCACCTCAGTTTCTTTGTCCTCCCTTTGAAGTGAACCTTAATAATAATGAAAGTCGACCCTCACTGGCATCCTAAAGTTTGGCTGCAATGCCTACTGTAGGATAAACATTGAAGGACCCTGGGCATAGTCCTACATTTAGAAAGGCAGTGTTCAAACATCTAAACAGTGAATGGCATTTCAACAACTCAAGTTAAACCCACACATCTAAAACCATACAGGGAATAGAAATGAGGCACTATCCACATAGCTTTGATCAAGCATCCATAGTACAGCTCTCCTTCCAGTCACTTTAGACTGCTAAGTGCTTTTTTTTGCAAAGTCATTACCTGACGACCAAAGCAGCCAGGCAAGCACAGACAACCAGCCAGGATATGCACCAGTGGCCGGGTCAAGTTTCAGCTTGTCAGACTAAAACATTCAGAATCATTCAAGTCTTTCCTAATTGCCATGTTTACCACAGGCAAAGACAGCGACTGCAGACTTTACACTTCCCTTCCTTTCGTACTGGAGAATTATTCTCAGCATCGTCCAGTGATCATTTATGGGAACACTTGGAATAGACAGTGAGCAAACAGCTCTCTTAATCCAGTCATTTTTTTCGGCAAACTTTGTAGCCCACCGGGAGAAATGATTAAGTTTATCAGTAAGAAAATGTGCCCTTGCAGTGCATACTCCTTTTAACAAAATACACATTAACCAAATGCTAAAATTCAACTGCTTTTGTGCTGGATATGGCTTTTTGTTTGTTATTCCCTACTGGTCTTTCAGCATCTAACTGAGGAGTGCGTCATTCCTCAATGAATTTCACACATCTTTCATGGCTGGTTACAGATCAGACTGGGGAGCAGGTTGACTCGCTCTCTCTCTCTCTCATCTGTGGAATTGTATATAATAATAATCCTTACATTTGATATTGTGCCTTATCATGTCTTCAAGACGTCTCAAAGCGCTTCACAGAACATACATGGCATATGGAGGCACCTCAAACTGGGGAGAAAGATATAATAATAATAATAATAATAATCCTTGCATTTGATATAACGCTTTTCACGTCAGGAGGACGTCCCAAAGCGCTTCACAGAACACACTGTAAAGTGAATTGACTGTATATTTGTGGGCGAACGCGGCAGCCAATTGCGCACAGCAATGTCCCACAAACAGTCGTAGATTGAAAATGACCAATTTAATTATTGTTTTTTTTTGGAGGGATTATTATTAGGCGTGTGGAGTAAGGAAACTTGCCCAAGGTTTCGCCCATATACAGAAAATGCACATAGGTTTTATAGGGAGGAAACGTAACAATTTAATTTATGGAATAATCAAAGAGAAGCAGTTTCATTCCAGGTTTAGACTGGATGCTCCACTGAATGTCCTGAAAGTAACAATTATAGTATCGCAATCTTCAATTTCTTTTACAAGATCTAGTTATTACAAAGCGTACAAGTCGGGACCAGTCTGGGGCTTGCTGTACCCAGTCTGCACCATAATTATATGTTGTGATAATTGTTGGTTCATTATGTTTCGCTTAAACAAAACAAGAAAATCCAGCATATTCCAAATCGCTTCATGCAAACCATCTTTGCTGTTTGCTGGAGTGAAACATGGAATGAAAATTAGGCTCGATTAGAGGCCTTAGCCTCTGTTTCCTCTGCTCAATGACAACCAGTGTGTGGGTATCATTGATTTGGGAAAAAATGCATCGATTTGTGTGAAGTGTCAATAGTTCTCAATGTTAAAATGAATCCCATTTACAGGCTTTGCTCCATTATTATCTAGATCCTCTGCTGAAAGTGCAGACAGCCTTTCACTGATTCAGTCATGGGTACTTTCGCTTGCAGAAATAATTTAAGGCTCGGTTGATGTTTTGAATTATTTTCTCAATATAGATTGCAATATCCTAGCGTGACTTTCCCATTGTATATGGTGCTCATGCTGTGTTCTCCCAAAAGCCAATTACAAATAACACCTTTAAACAAAATTTTATTTTTAATTTATTTACACATGACTTACTTTTTCACAATATAGGAGAGATTACATTGGACTTCCACCTGTGATTCCAGCATAGACTAAAGAGATGGAAATCTCCTGTCTTCCCCGGCTTAAGGGTTTAGAGAAATTCATTCGAGAAATCTCAACTTCGTTTTTACTTAGTGTGGCTTCACAAGCAAAAAAACTGAATTAGCACCAAATGCCACAGGAATGTCCACATTGCTTAACTCAAACCAACCTGCAGGTGCACTTGAAATACCACTATATTGTCATGCAGATGTAAAACACACAATGCAATCCCCTGTGCCTTGAGCTTGCCACTTTTTGTATCCGTCAACAACTGCTTTTCTGCTATAGCCTCTCTATTGAAAAGAATGCTGATTTTTTGCTCCCAAGTGAAAATATTTCAACAAGGTCAAGCTTGCAGAGCTTTAAATAAGATACAAGTGACTATCCTTGGGGGTGGGGGGGGGGAATAAGCAGGGTCCCCTTGGAGCTGAGGTTGCTGCAAGGTGACGCTTAGCAAAGGGATTATGGAATCGACTCATTCCTCTATAGTGGTCTTGGTAAATCTGGCTCCTGAACCAAGCTGCTCTGCAATAATCTAAGGTACTATTGAAGAAAGACCAGCCAATCTGACTCATAATCACGACTTGGAAGGGGCAGATCATGGTCACTAGGAACAGGGATTCTTCCTACATGGTCCTTGTTAACCGTGCCAAAGCCCTATTATATATGGTGGTCCCAGCTGGATAAGCACTGGTGAGTTGTTTGGGTTTGGCTGAATAAAGGCTAGCAGTAACCCAACCACACTCGTTGAGACCTCTGAGCCTGGGCACATGTCAACTTGCCCCAAATACTCTCCAAAATTAAGAAACAGGGGTAACCCATTCAGGAACAAGGCAATTTCCATGTCCAGGCTTACCGAAACATAAAACCCACAAACATTATTTGCTAAATATGTCCTGATTATATTCACGGTAGAAAACAACCTCTATGAAGGTCTCTTCCACTACTGAGCAGTATAAATGATCTTATAGCTCATTAACCCATAATTTGAGGAGTCCCACTGACATCAATGACACAATGTCAGAGATCACTCTGTGTCTGCAGACCGAACAGAGTTAACTTTTACTGCATCTGAGCAGACAGTCAGAAGGCACCTCCAGTGATGTACATTTTGAACCACCAAAGAGAGCCACTTTGACCAACGGGCACAAAGTCAAGTCAGGCAGCTGGGAAATGCAAAGTTTCTGAAAGCAATGAAGCGACACTTAAATCGTAGTCAGGCTTACATGGAAATACAGAATGGCCAGCACTGCAAACAACAGTGACACTCACTCTAATGCTAGTCTTTTTGCAGTGATATTTTTAAAGGAATCAGTTTATTTTTTCGGATGACTCCACAAAGTAGATCCTTTGCCTTACCCATCCCTTCCTCCTCATCATTAAAGTTCACCTTAAAACTTTTTTTTTGACCATGCATTTGGGCACCAGTGCATCTGGATAGCCGGCTGTGAATTATCAAGGCACCTTCAAAGTGGATTTGATTAAGGTCCACCCATAAATTTACTGTACTGGATTTGCTTTCAGGCTGTGCTTTTTTAAAATTTGGTGTCGCATGTGGAAACCCATCACTGTGCTTGAAAGTATTCAAGCTGGAGAAATAGTATGTGGGACTGTCCTTTTACTCACCAGTAGCTATACTCATAATGAATATTTTTTCATTCTTTAGCTACCATTGACACATAGCCCCATCGACCTCACAAGCCATCAGCAAACTGACACAGTAGTGTATTTAGTATTCTACATGACAGCTTCTCTTTAATAACATCAGGTCCATGATCACAATAATTGCATCATCTGTCAATGGGCTTTGGGGAATAGGCTTCTCTCAATGTAGTTTTCATTAAGCTAGTATTCCAGTCATCTATCATACAAGTCACTGTACACCATTTAAAATTGACAAAATGCTTTTGCAAATAAATACACTTGCTCGTTATCCGTAATGTTGCCAGTTGCTTTCAACAGTCTTTTGTAACCTTGACAGGCATTTTGAAGCAACAAACATTATGCATTATTGCTGAGAATTCCGTGCAGCTGTGCATTTTGATGCACTTAAACAGAATATGTGCCCATCACGAGGGACATTAACAATTAGTGGACATAAAAACACTTTAGGAAAACAAAAGTTTGATGAGCGAGAGGAAATCCCGCATAAACTGTTTTTAATGTTCACTCTTGATATATTACAAACCAAATTGGATCAGAACAAGTTTATAAAATATAAAAATCCATTTTGAAGAATAATACTTTAATCACTGTGTCAGATAACAGACACAGTGGACTAACATTTTGACACCTGCTAACTGCAGCTCATCTTTCTTTGAAAAAAATACGGCAGTGCAATGTGGGTTTGAATATAGTTATTTTCAGCAGTCCTCAATGTAAAATTTTGCTCCAGCCAGTCAAGCCAAATTCAGAGTCACTTGGTGCATTGCGTGTCATTTGAGGATTTGTTTCCTAATATTGTCAGAAGGGTCAGGCCAGCATGATTCACCCTTGGCAAATGTCGCTAACTCAACATTCAAAGTACACTAGAAATTATATTCCCTAACAGCTTCCAAGAGTATTATAAATACTGCTCATGTAGCCATATGGATCATTTTTATGAAGTAACCATTTAGTAGTAATGGAAGAATCCCTTGTAGTTCTTGTGTCATTAGGCTTCTTTACATCCTAGTTTTTCACACTTAATGATGGGTCAGTAGCAGGGATGGGTCAATAGCAATATGCTTCACTACCATGCAAGGAAGAACTGCAGCAACACTAAATTGGGTTCACAATATTCAGTGGATTACTTCACGGTCAGAAGTTTACTAGCCTTGGAATTATCAAGCAAATAAGAATAATTTATTTTTCCACAGAAGATTTATATGGTAACCTAGGATGAGGATTGCCCCAATGATTATGTCATTGAATTGCAAGGTTAAGGCCATGTTTATACCTCCTAGACTGGTTGATCCAAGCTCCAAAGGTGATTTGGATGATGACAGACATGTCATCATGCCATATTTCCTCATAGCCAGTCTATACCTTCATTTTATTAATCTGAAAGAATAAAAGGCTGACTGTGCCAACCACCATCTGAACTGAGAACCCTCTGGTCAAATTTCAGTCCTCAACCAACTGAGTTAACAGAGATATTGTTAAATATATTAAGATACGTGGTTGGGGGGTGGGGAAGAGGGAAAATGTAGTTTTATATTAAACTATTCTTTGAATTAATGTAGCAAAGGATGAGGTCCAGTCCCCAGGCACAGTTGAACATATTCTAATCTACTGCAATTTTCCATTATCCCACTTTCCAGGCCATTAACACTGTATTTATATTAATTAGCAGCCAGATTTTAACCATCAGTGCTCACTCTGAATTCCAGGTTACTCGAGACTTTGCAGTCAGTGAAGTATTCCCATTGATAACTACCTATCTCCGGCTTGAATTGTCTCTGAGGACCCATGAAAACCTGAATCATATTAATGCACTAATAGGAAATGCTCAAGAGTCTGATGTCAACTCCACCAAATATTAATCAGCCTCATTCTCTCCATCTCTATAAGAACTGGCACAGTGCTGATTCAATACCAGATTATTCCATCGCTTTACGGTGTGGAAGCAAATTATAAAATTTGTGTAACTTTGTTACAGAACAAATACAATCTGATACATTGCAGACCATAAATTTAAACTGGGAAGTAAACACAGAACAGAAAGATAAAATTTATTCACCAAAAAGTGGCCATTTAGGATTTTTTTTTAAGCATCAGAGTTACTGCACAATGCAACTGTTATCAGATTACTGACAGTTACTGTACAAAATAATGGGTCGCAGAATCTTGACAGTTATAATACAATATAACCAGTTATTATACAATGTAACATTTCCCATATTATTGATTAATTTACGATACAATGTAACTAGTCACAGATTATTAACAAAATTGTTTTTAATGTAACCATTCCCTTATGTGATTAAAAGTCAAACGATCAGGAACTTCACCTGGATTCTTTTGCAACAGGTTGGTCTTAAAACCAATGCCCCAAATGGCTTGTACTAAGCTGGAAATTAGTATTCTCCAAAATTACATTTGATGTTTTAGAAATTTGATAATTACACATTTCTTACTAAGAAACTGTTCAGAAACATTGCATACTTGGACCACATTTTGTTTCATATGCAGATTGTATACATGATGGAGAAGGGAATAAAAGAGTATGAAGGAGGGATGGAGGCTCAAATGCACTTCAAACACTGGCACAGATTTGTTTGGCTAAATGGCCTATTTCTGTGCTTTAACATTCTAAGTAAGAATTCTGTCAAGAACACGTTTCTGTCAATGCTGGATATACATAAGGCCTGTTTGACGAACTGGAAATGGAGAGTTGATTTAAGATCCCCCTCCCCCCAAGGTTCAACCTAATTTAATGTCACAAGTGTAAGACTGTCAAGGGCAGGATTTTAAAACATAAAATCTCAGTCATCTCCTGAGGGAAGTGTGCAGTGACTTTGCTAGTGTGAACAGTCAGAGAAGTTCCCACAGGAAACAGGAAGAGTGTAGAAGCTGCTGGTCACAGAGTGCATGTAGAATCTGAAAGACTGGCTGAGAATCCAGCTGTACTTCCCCAGCACCTGCTTTAACGCACAATTTACTCAGCAATGAACTTACCCATACAAACTCCTCCCCTTAATTACTTCAAGTAGCAGTGGCTGTATGGTTCACGGATGAGCTATAATCAAACATGCATTCTCCTTTGTGTCTGTATTCTCAGAAGGATAACTCTGACATTTTGGTGGCTGTCATTTTGTTTGCACAGCAGGTTTTAATTATAAAGAACATTAAGCATTGTGGTTTGGTTTTAAACAGAAACCTATTTGTTTGATGCAATTTTTTTGCTATTTCTCGCCCCATTTTGGGTTGCCCTGCCCAGACATTAGTCCATTTCTAGCCCAGCGCTTGGCTCGGGGATGTGCTGTTCAGACCATTCAGGCCTTTGGCGAGAATGGTCTGAACAGCAGCTGCTGGAAATGCAAGAGAACAACCTGCAATGTCTCTCCCTCGGAGGTTTCGTTCCCTGCTTAAATGCAGATGTCAAACAACTGTGGTTCCCTTCCAATATGGGTATTAATAGGGATCACTTCCAGGTCTGTAATGGACAGAGTACCGGAGGTTCACCTATCAAAGTAACCCAACAAATCTCCGAAGCAGCACAATTGTGTGTATGCATCTAATTCACCTACAGATAGACAGTCACTATACTTTACAGGTATGTCCTAAAGGTAGGATTTCCCTACACAAGGAAAAGATCAGGTTGAACCCACTTCATCCACAAAATATACAATATAGGGTATATTCTGTGAAACATTTTTGAGATATCTCGAAGATGTGATAAGGCGCTGTATCAAATGCAAGTATTATTATTTCCTCTTCAAGACCAAATGCATTGTGACCTCCCTACAATAGTCCAAAACAAGTCGAGACTGCAACAAAAGCCACTTCATTGCAGTAAATGGACATTATTTTTGCCTTTTATGAATCATTTGTCAGCAATGTGATGAAATAATAATGGCAGGATGTGGTCTTAAATATTCCCAGTTAAGCATTAGAAAATAGAAGGAAACACTTTTGTTTTGCTTTGCTAATTTTAAAATGCCAGTGTTCATGTGGGTAGAGAATCACAGCGGAGGGCTCTACTCTGGTTTTGGTCGCATGCAATCGGGGGATCTGGAGGTTTGCCTGCTCTCCCTGTCAAGGACAGACTGGCCTCTTATAGAAAGGAAGATTTAAAAAAGTAAATAAACTTAAATCTTAAAGATAGAATAACAGTGCATTTACTGACAGATAAACAGGACAGCACTTGTGAAAATAGACTTTTTCTTTCAAATATACGACAACCCAACCTGTTTTGCTATCCACACTATTTCTATTGTTCCCTTCGTTTCATTTGATATCTGATAAATCACCTTATCACTTCTTCGAGATGTCTCAAAGCTCTTCACAGAACATAATGCAAAGTGAATTGACTGTATATTTTGTGGGCAAAGATGTAAATCATGCTATAAAGTTTAGATTTCTCCTAAAGCCACTTTGCTGACTGCTGCAGACTCCATTCCACAATCTCTTCACCTTGCTTTCTCTCTTACCTCCTTTGGGGTGTGACTCAAGACCGTCCTTTTTCACTGAGGCCCTCCTACCCCCTCTGCCCTCTCTCATCCCAACCCTGCCCCCTACACTCGGGTCCTGATCCCTGACTGTTCAGTACCTTGGGACGTCCTACCGACGTGAAAGGCGCTTTATAAATGTAATTTTGTTGTTGTTGTTTTGTTGTTGTCAAGATAGTATAGGGGAGCACATCTCAGGATTCTGAAGGGCAAGATTAGGACAGACATCAGGAAGTATTTCTTCACACAAAGGACTATCAACATTTGGAACAAGTTACCAGAAAGGATGGTAGAAGCCAAGGTATTGGACTCATAAGATGCTGTAATGGGAAGAAGTTATGTAAATATTCTAGAAGGCCAGGATCAAATAGCTGTAAGGGCTTCTTCCTCCTTACCTCTCATGATCAAATTGACAAGCAAGCTACAAAACAGAAACTCTGCTGCCAGAGGTATTTGGTGTTCTATCATTGGCAATGTAAATGTGAGGAACAAGAGTGTCATTGAACTCTGTTATGATAGTTTCACATGAAAGCAACACAAAGTGTGGGATCTTGTGCGATCCTTTATGACAGAATGAATCAAAGGAAAAAGAGCTCACATCCTGAGTGTACTTCCTGCAATTGCAGATGCATTGAGAATTCAGCATGATTTTGCAACGCGTGTCTTCCACAGAACTTTGCTTGAACAATAATGGGAAGTGACCTTTTGACAGCAAGGTCTGTACAAAAGGAAAGGACAAGTCAGTTCCACCGATCCTCTCAGCGTTTTGTTTCACTGACCAGGAACCATTTCACAATAAATTGAACAGATGTGAAAACGGCGCACTCAAGCATTCTCTGAAAAGTCCCATCTGGAAGACAATAGTACAGAGATACACCCAGTGGCAACATTGCTTTCGGAGTCCTATAGCTCAGTGGTTAGAGCACACGCTTTGCAAGTGAGAGACCTGAGTTCAATTCCAGGCAGGGCGAAACCTTGGGCAAGTTTCCTTACTCCACACGCCTAATAATAATCCCTCCAAAACAAAAAACAATAATAAATTGGTCATTTTCAATCTACGACTGTTTGTGGGACATTGCTGTGCGCAATTGGCTGCCGCATTCGCCCATAAATATACAATCAATTCACTTTACTGTGTGTTCTGTAAAGCGCTTTGGGACGTCCTCCCGACGTGAAAAGCGCTATATAGATTGCAAGGATTATTATTATTATTATTATTTTCGTGTTTTCTAATGATTATTGGCAGGAATGGGAACTGGAAGAGATCAAACAATAACCACAGCATTTAATAGCATCTTTCACATCGGGAGAACATCCCAAGGCATTGGACAGTCGAGGCTTTGTGTCTGAGCGAGAATGAGGCAATAAGGATAAAAACAGGATTTCTGAATTTCTCAGGTTCCCCTCCCCTCTCTCATTGTCTCTCTCTCTTTCTTTTCCACATGCTTTGTTTCTCAACCAAAGAGTTGGGATGGGCAACTTTCTCCTCGGATCTTTGTCAAAGTTACTCTTTAACCAAATTACATTGAGGCAACAAGATACATATTAGCAGGTTACTCAGCCACAGGGGCATTAGTCAATGCCCAATCCAGTCCTCGCCCAACATCCGTCCTCACAATTGCATCTCCAGCAGGAGTGAAACTGTGATGGATTTTCCTTCTAATCAGAATTGTATTTTCACAACTCTTATCCCCTCCTCCACTCAGCTTAGCTAACTGACCCTCAGCACAGATCAAGCTTTACAGAACCTCAGGTCTGTGTGGCTCAACTCCCCACAACCTAAATTTTTTTAGTCATTGGGGAATAATAAATGTATCAAATACTCCAAGCCATACTTTATTCTGCCCCAACAAGGAGCTGCCACTTGCTGCAACAGATTGTGGATGACACAATCTGTGAACAATCTTAATTTTCCCACAGAATGAGTTTGCAATTTTTCTTAAAATTCTCTAGAAATGCAGCACACATGGTAAAAAGCAAACGACTTTGCAAGTAAACGATTAAGCTCCATAATTGTGTTGGTCTTCTCTCTTAAGAACAAACTACTAATCCAAGGGTTATTTAATTAGGAAATATTGTCAAAGGTTTCATTCTGCATTGCAGTGCAGAGACCAGCAGTACACACTTGGGAGTAATGTGTTTTTTAAAATCACCGTAAAGCCTCAGCCCTGCAGAAAACAAAATTGAACTACCATAGGGAGTCTATAAAGTTTAAATCACAAGTGAAACTCCTCTGATAGTTTGCGGAATATGAAGATCAAGGGGTCATTGAAGCTTCAGAGTCAAAGGAGTTACTGGTGTGCCTGATGGAAACCCAGGAGTGCTGCATTATTAATGATCCGCACAAGCTCAGCGATAACTCTGACCAGATTAGAAATAGGCTGCTTCTCAAGTAATGCTAAAACACAGATTGGCGACTAATATTTTAAGCAGCTTTCCACATTAATTGAATCTGACAGCAATCCTTTAGGTGGGATTACAATTCCCTCTTATATAACTGCACCAAAAGACCTCTTTTGTAGCGGCACCTAATTTGACTGCCCATTTAGGGTATTAAGTGGGTTTTTGTGCGAGAAAAACAAAATATTAAATATGTAAGAAAGCAAAGGTAGTGCACAGAAACAAATGCACTGTAAGGAGTTCAACAAAAGGATAATGCATACTTTCTAAGTGAATTACAAAAGGGGATATTAGCTGCCTGGCAGCGAGCTATACAGAGGATGAGACGTCTAAGTGAATTACTAGGCTTTAATCCAATCAAAGGGCTCACATGACATCATAAACCACAAGAGCAGTTTATGAATGTCACCTGCAACAAGCAGGCTGACAAGCACGATCTTTCTGCACATTTTGCCTGACCTTACTGTAAAGCTTACCCGCCTCTCACCCTCATCAACCGCAGCACTGAAATTACAGCCCGAGGTTATTGATGCTCAATGCACCTTTGCTCTGCTGAGAGCTGAGAGTTGTGTGCTAGGGTTCATAAGGCACATTGTTAGGCCACAATCCAACTCCCCCTTGCAATTCAATCATGTTCAAATGCCACAAACAGAAATAACTGGCCATGATGAAGTTGTGTTTGGATCCTGGGCATTCACATGCAAGATCCTTAGTCATACAGTGCAAGCAAGTTGTACATTTCAAAGGATTGTCTGTGGGTGTTCTCATCTCCACATGCACTCAGTTGATCACAACCAAGACTATTGGGAAAGAAACTAATGGGGCAGGATTGTTCTGCAGCTCCTTGGAAATGGATGAGCTCTGGAGCATCACATTAGTCACAACTTGAATGCAGGCAGATATCAAACTCAGGCAGTTGTCCCCAAAATTGTTAACAAGGTGATTAAGATGATACAGTGATGACCATTGCAAAGTAGAGAAATGCTGAATTTTTACTGTGTCTTTTGCAGTACTACAAGCCATGCTCAGGTAGAGGTGCTGACATTTCAGTTGTTCATGGTGCAAACTTATCCCCATCATCAGTTGTGAGCACTGATGGTGATCTGACTTTGTTATCAGCATGAAAAAAATTGAAGAACATTATAGCAAGGAGCTCCATACTCCAAATAACTTTAACTCACTTTTTAAACCCACATAATATTCTTCTAAAACAACACCAAATCATTTTTACAATTTCACTTCCACCATATAAAAACTATTACAGTTTAAATTATTATCCACTCTGGGGAGATGACTAAATTAACTTAAAACACACAGCCCATGTCTTTCAACCCACAGTAAACCATGTGACCTCATGATCTGGTGATCAAAATGTCCTCGGACTACCCCTTTCAAAACAATTAAGGTGGTTCTCAGGTAAGTGGAAAAGCTCGAAAGCTAAAAAGCATCGAGTCTTCCTATTGAGTGGACAAATAGTGTCTGAAATTAGATGATCTCAAAAAGTACTCAGGTCGTGAAATACAATTTAAGGCACTTCATATTGGAATTTGCCCTCTTTAACTTTTCCCACTTTGAAATTTGCTCATGTGTGGAATTAATTTTGATGGCATTCTCTCCCATCAAAATTAATTTTGATGGCGTCAGCCCAGATCATGTATACAGGACTCACAACATCTGTAATAATGTGAAGTACTCCTTGTCAAAACTGATCAGACAATATTGTGGACTGAACATTACATCCAGATTTTTGTTTGGAGCGTCCCTCAGGCCCTGGCATTTATACACTCAATCTTTGTGCTGCAAATCCTGGCTTCTATTGTGTAAATGTCTTTTCTACCCTCCGGGTTTCTGTTTTATGAGAATTTAGTGAGCCTCCAGTAATTTGTCCTGTTTTCCCTTTCCTTATGTATGCAATATTAAAATGGGTATTGACTTTGTATCATGCTTTTCAAAAACTATCCGAAGGCCCATGCTGATCTTAAGCTATATTCTTCTGCAGTTATACCCCAATATAAATACGTCCCTCACTGTTACAAACAGGTGCAAATACTGCACAATCTCTGGCCAACCCCTTGCATTACATGGCAGCGGGCTGCAATCTTCATCCTTTTGTTCTTGGCTTGCAAAGTGGCCAAATTAAGCCTTAAAAGCCTTGGTAATGGAACAACAAAATGCAGACTGAAAGTGATCTGATCAGATAAAGATTCCTCAACCAGCAATCAGGTTAGAATGGAGGCTGTATCAACGGTAAAAACTACTTATCCTGGGATTGGAGGGGGTGGTGGAGGAGGGGGAAGAGTGGAGGAGGCTCATCGTTGGCTTGCTACGCTCCACTTATTGATATCGAATGACTACAGTGTTAGGAATATGCCGAACAATTGAAATGTTCTATTTATTCTGCTGCAAGCCAAACAGTCATTTTAAACGGAGCTTCTGACAAATCCCAATGTATTTTAGCGGTGCAAACACTATTCCCTTCTATTCCATTTTAACTGTTCCTCCTAGTTTTATACATCTCCTGAACCCAACTGTTGTCTGAGTTCACGATTTAGTAGCTGGAAAGGAGTCTGTACCGGTATTCAAATAGTACTGCTTTTAAAAGGGTATTTTTCCCCTTCAAACAATCAGAGGATCAGTTTTGTTATAAAAGGCAGTCTTGTATCCCTCCACTGCTAGACTAGACTGAGGGATCTTCTGTGAGCCCATACTACATATTGGTATAGTACATACTACTTTAGGAGGCATTACAGGGAGAATGAAATAGGATGTTTTAAAAGGNAAAAAAACTTGAGAAGAAAGAGTGTTAAGAGGCATGTGGAAGGCAAGCAGGGAAGTGGAATTAACAAGATTACATTTGTATAGTGACTTTCACGTCGGGAGGACGTCTCAAGACGCTATCTGCCAAATATCTGTCAAGAGCTAATAAACTGGTGGATCCGGCTTGACAGACAGAATGGTCGGTGGGTGGGCGATTGAAAAAAAACAAGCTTAAGGTGAGCATCAGTGAAAGCTACAACAACAAAATTACATTTGTATAGCACCTTACATGTTGGGAGGACGTCCCAAGGCACTGGACAATCAGTGTTTCAGACCGAGCTGGGAGGGTGGAGGGCAGGGGGAGTGAGGGTGACTGAAGGCATGGTCAAAGAGGAGGGTCTTGAGACGGGTCTTGAAGGAGTCAATGGAGAGGGTGCGGTATGGAGTTCCACAGGGTGGGGGCAGAGTGGCTGAAGGCCGACCTGCCAATGGTGAGGTTGGGGATGTGAAGCAGGTCGGAGCCAGCTGAGCTGAGGGAGCAGGCAGGGTGGTAGAGGGTTAGGAGGTTGCAGAGGTAGAGGGGAGCAAGGCCATGGAGGGCTTTGAAAGTGAGGACCAGGATCTTGAACTGTATCTTTTGTGTGATGTTGTCCAGTGGAGTTGTTGAGGGTGGGGTGATAGGGTCGCGGAGCCTGGTCCAGGAGAGGAAACGGGCTGCAGAGTTCTGGATGATCTGCAGCCTGTGGAGGGAGGAGTTGGGGAGGCCGACAAGCAGGCGTTGTGCGTAGTCAAGCCTGGATGTTATGATTGAGTGTATGAGGGTCTCGGCAGCCTACGGTGTAAGACAGTGGCAGAGCTGAGTGATATTGCGAAGGTGGGGAAGGTGGAGTGGGTCATGGCATGGATGTGGGGTATAAAGGACAGTTGACAGTCGAACAGGACGCTGAAGTTCTGTATTGACTCCATGAGATGTAGAGTGCATCCACGGAGGGAGATGCTGTCAGCACACAAGGTATGGAGGCACTGACGGGAGCTAAACAGGAGGACCTCAGTCTTGTTGACATTCAACTGCAGGAAGTTAGTTCTCATCAAGACTTGATGTCCGACAGGCAGTCTGTGAGGACAGCAGTGGTCCTGGAATTGAGTGTGGCGGCAGAGATACAAATCCTTGGTGAATTTTACAAAAAATAGATTTTGTCATCTTATCAGTGGCAGAATTTGCAAAGAACACCTCTTATTTAGGTATACTTTCTGCTCACATACACGACCAGAAACCTTGTGAAAGTACTTTACTGCCTTCTTTCCCCTGTCCATTATTTCAATTGCACTCCAAGCATGGCAAGTATGCTTGACTGAGCTTCCAATTTGTGGTCAGTGATTTGATGAAGCCCACAGTCAGGTCAAGTTAGATGCACAAATTCCTGTTGTAATTCCCATGGACCTGCAGTAGACTGAGTTGGAGTGAAGTTGCCATACTTCCAATTACATTTGCCTACAAACTACAGTCTCTACACTCTATAGTAAATCCTGCAAAGCACATTTGAGAGAGGTCTTAAAGACATGATAAGGTGCTATACCAAAAGCAAAGACTATTGCCAAAAAGGAACATTTAATTGCCCAAACTCAGAATAATTATGAAAAAATTCCTTTAAGAAATACCACAAATTTGTTTCTAATAATAATAAATAATAATAATAATCCTTGCATTTAATATAGCGCTTTTCATGTCGGGAGGACGTCCCAAAGCGCTTCACAGAACACACTGTAAAGTGAATTGACTGTATATTTGTGGGCGAACGCGGCAGCCAATTGTGCACAGCAATGTCCCACAAACAGTCGTAGATTGAAAATGACCAATTTATTATTGTTTTTGGTGTTTTGGAGGGATTATTATTAGGTGTGTGGAGTAAGGAAACTTGCCCAAGGTTTCGCCCTGCCTGGAATTGAACTCAGGTCTCTCGCTAGCAAAGCGAGTGCTCTAACCACTGAGCTACAGGACTCCACAATGTAACTGTAAACGGTATGGAGAAAGAAAGGCTGCCTGCTGGTAATGTACTTTAATTCTGCTGATCAATTACAGGGATTGTGACAATCAGCATTTCAGTTCTCCCGTGGAAAGACTGAATGAAAGAAGCCTACCTGCAAAGACATCTTATTCCAAGCCCCAGAACTGACCAGTTGACCTCAATGCACCACAAAATGTCAGCGTCATTTGCATGTGAAGCAAGCACTTCCAATATTAACTCCCAGGGGGAGGAAAAACTAAATAAACTGCAAAACAATCGTTACTGACAGCTAGTTAGTTAAGACAGTTAGTCAAGCCTCTCTCAGGGTCAAACTGGGTCACATATACGTGGAAGGTCACAGGTTTGATCTCCGATTCAGTGATCTCAGCTAGGGCAACTGTAAGGAATGCGATTGCCCTGAGTTTCCCAGAGTCAGGAAGGGCGGTTAAAGCCAGCCAGAATTCTTGCTCCTGGTTGCTAATCAGAGACCCTGGTGGAAAGTGTGCTCGTGTGGACATGGTGTGAGTACAGGTGAATTTGGTGTATGATGTCTCTTTGTGTATAGTGTGTTGAAGCGAAGCCACTTGGGTGAGGTATTGGAGGGCAGCCATCGCCTATTTATTGTACCCAGCATCATCCAATGCTTTTGGAAGAGGGGCCGAATGGCCTCTTTTTGTGCTGTACAATTCTATAATTCTATGATTCTATAAAACCCCAGAGGAAAACGCAAAACAAGATGCAAGTGATGACAATAGGACTCTGAAGCTTAAAATGCCACGACGATGCATGAACACTGACTGACACACAACAGCGGCAGAACACGGCTCCAAAGTTACAGTCACTGGAGCGGCTGACAGCGTCTCCGTGTTGTGCTCACTGCTTTCATCACTTCTGCTGACATCTTTCCCATTCATTGTGAGAGCCAGCATCACTTGGACGGGCAGCTGACATGTGGCAGAATGTGAGAATATTTCATACGTGAGGGAAAAGAGAACTAATCAATAGCACTGGTGCCCTGCGATTTTGTTTGCGAGCAACCACTATTCTCCAGACAATGTGCTTGTAACTTTGCTCTGACTGTTATTATACATTACTGGGCCTAGTGCGTACAGCATTGAAGGTCCCAACTAGTTTCAATTCCCAGTCTGTGCTCAGTTGGCTGATCTCAAGCAGACCAGTGGTTGTGCTGCTGGACTTTGCCTTTGTGCCCTCCTGATTTCCTTCAGTTCAATGCTATCTAGTGATTTCTGCTGCAAAGCGCACATCCATGGACTTCAGACAAGGATCAAGCTTGGTTTTGATACTCTTTAAGGCTTTAGAGCCCAGTGATGCTCGCCATGAAGGCACATACATGAAGAGTTGCCATTTATATTATTATTATTTCGATAAAGTATTGAGAGGACTCCCTATTGCATTATATCTGAGAGACTCATTATTGGCATTTTTACAAAGACGCACAGAAGCAGTTTTCCTCCATTTTGTTTAATCTCCTTATCATCTTCCTCCCCACGTGGAGTGCAAAAAAAAATTTGGCAGTGCTCAGACTAAGGCATTGAATTTATTTCTCGCTGCTAACTGATAAGACGACAGAATGGGCCTGTTGTGATGCTGTGGAATTTACAGTATTTAGTCCTTTTAAAAAAAGCACCTGCTTTGATTAGTGACTTTTAACAAATACTGTCCCCCTGGAATCATTCGCTCTTCAATAAAAATAAGATTCTTAAGCAGCAATTTCATTATTGAATAATAATCAGAGCCAGTCACAGCAAGGGTGCCCAGAGTCCTTACACCTGCTCCACTTAGAACAGCAGCCTAGCACCACACAGAAGCAAAGCACAACCATTAACCTCTTGGAAAGACTGCTTCTTCCAAGCTCTCCCTTCCAGGCGGTTGCAAGACAAGGTTAAAGGACAATATTACCAATTGGTCTTTGCAGAGCTGTCCTCTCCACAGCCTCCGGGGTGCTCAGTCGTGTGTGTGTGTATAGGGCTGCAGTCATCCTGCTACTCCCTTGTTATCTCATTATTATAACATATCACAGGTGCAAAGGATAAACTTACCTAAAAAGAAAGAAGAAAAAAAGAATTAGTTATTTTATAAACTAAAATATGATGTTAATTACTATTAATTTTAATACTTTTTTTACACGTAGAAACCCATCACTTGAACTCGATTCTTATGCCCACATGTGAACTTCCAGCAGGAGTCTGGACAGAGATCAGAGGCAGGACTCCTGCTTCATGTTTAACTTAAACTTGAGTGCAATTGTAATGCTACTCTTCCTTGCCCCAATTCCCAACCACCCCGATTACAGCAGGAACCAGTTAACTCAGCACAAAGGATTGAACCAGCAACCATCCAGATGTGCGCAATCTAGTTTTACACACACACACCCCATAATGGCAATATCGGAGAGCACGCGATTGACGCAGCAGTTAAAATACTTTCTCTAATCACTTGCATTCAGCTGTACTATAGTGAGAGCGTGAGATAAAATTCTGTACTGATACTCATGTTTTACATTTATGTTTTGTGTACAGCAAATGAGCAACAGGTTTCTCTTATGACACTGCATTCAAACAGCTCTGACGAACCAAATAAACCAAAAGAATCCAAAGGAATCAGGTGTACAGAGGGTTTATGAACCTCTGTTTACTTTGTGCTTCAAATGCCCTGCCAGCTACTAACTATGCTATCGTGGTTTTAAATATATTGTGCACAGTTCTTTTCCCAAATAAAATATTTTATTTGGATTTTCCTTGAAATCACCCATTGAGCGTATTGAATTATATAGCGGCAGTAGAGCTGACTGAAAAGGAAATACTGATAACGGTGACAAGCATAATAAATGGATACGGCCTCACACTACTGGAACCGCTATATTCCCTTTTTTTTCTGTTGCTGACTGCTAATAAATAAACTCATCATAATATATAGCACTCCAGATTTAGACAGGCGTTCTACAATACAGCAGTTCCAGACTACTCTGCTCTCAATAAAGCACTATGGTGCAGCACCACCTTTGAAATGGAGTTCTGCAATATCAATCAGGTGTCAGACACCTGATTGATATTGGTACGTCTGGTAACTAAACACTACAAAGTCGGACATCATCTTTTTGCTTTGCTTACCACTCAATGTCTGCATTTCACTATTTAAATATTAATTATTAATGGTGTAGCAAGACATACATTACCAGCTACATAAAGCTACAAACCTCAGCTCTCATTAATGTTTGCAGTGCACTCTTATTGATCAGGTGCTCCAACGTTTACATAAGTAACTTGTGATAAGAGCCAGTTTAGGTAATTACAACCATTAGCTGACCTTTCTATTCCACTCAGGTTCTGGAAGAAAGTAATTTAATGTCCTTGGACATCTCAACGCACTTGGGGTTTGGAGCTTTTCCCTGTGACTTCAGTAATGTACAGCTGACATAGATCTGTTCATTATTTGGCTGTAGCTAATTTTTCTACAAATATACAATTATCATCAGCCATCATTGACCTCTGTCCTATGTTGCAGTCATTGTATGACCAAAGGCTCAGAAAGCTCTGAGGGTTCAAGTTGATGTTCACAGGAAAAGCAAAAAATGCATAAAGGGAGACCAAAGTCACATCTCACTACACTTCCCCTCACCCACCCACCCCATTTCACCAAACACAAAATGACACTGAATATAACCCTGAATGGAAATGGGATAAACCAAGCTAAACTCCAACTGAATGTGTGAGTGGTAAGAACTGCAGAACAATTCTGCCATTTCATTTTGCAGTTAAACAGAGATTTTATAGATGTAAAATCTAGCTCTCAGGTGCCTCAGAGCTATTGGGAAGCACAAGGCCACAGTGACCAGAAAGTCCAAGGTTTGAATCACAGTTCAAACCTTAAAGGTAAGACTATAATCCCTGTGGAGGGAAAAATAAATTGCTGAGAGGAAAAATAAATCTAAAAGTTGATATTTAAAATCACTACCAGAAACAATCAAAGCTAGGAGAATATTTGTTTTACACAGAGAATAATTAAGATGACAAAAGCCAAGCAAACCTTGGGAAATCCCTGAATTAAAACTCCATATATGGCCTTACATTCCAGGCCTACACCAGGAGAGTGACCATACATAAAGTCAGTTTCCTGGTAGAGTAAGAGAAACCAGCTGCAGGGAAAACAGATCTACATCAGCATACTGAGTGCAGGTATGCAACGAAGGATGCATTAATTTAGAAATTAGATGGAAATTTGTGGTATTAATTAATAATTCTTGCATTTGATATAGCGCCACATCACATTACTGAGACGTCTGAAAGCGCTTCACAGAATATACTGTAAAGTGAATTGACTGTATTTTGAGTGAAATGCAGCAGCCAATTGTGCACAGCAGTGTCCCACAAACAGTCGAGGATTGAGTGACCAACCGTTTTCTCTTTTTTCCTTTTGGAATGGATTATATTGTGCTACTTTGATGACTAAGGCAAGGAATTCCACAATTTTGCCCCTATGATTCTATGTGATTTGTAGTTGCGTTCAAAGACACAGTTATTTCCCAGCTTGCTTTTCCTCGATTCATTTGCAGTGAAGTTATGAGAGGTTCAAGGTCATCTTGTGAAAGATTAAATTTACTTTTGTTCATGTCTTCCCAATCAACTAATTATAGCATCTCTTTGTGCAATACTGTGGGAGTTGTTTACATTTCTATGAAATCAAGGAAAATACATATTTCACTTAACAAATCATCCCAAATCTCAAAAGGAGATTTAATGAAATACAAACTAGTCCCCATGGAATTGATAAAGGATTACATTGTAAGTGCTTCCACTGTACTGCAATGTACCATATATAATACACATACCTATATGTTCACATCTTGCCCTAGTTCTGAATTCTACATACAGTACCTGTGTTGACTCTCCAGCAGCAACATGCTTTATTCATAGCCCAATGTATGATTCTCTGATTTAAACCAACACTATTACTATGTTACAGCACTTACTAACCCCAAATGACCTGCAGAAACATCTGCAGCAGCCCAGTCTAGCACAATGCGAGCCTGTTAATCGTTCTACGTTCAGCTAACGAGCATTGAAGAAAGCTGCTGTCCTCGACTAAAACAATTCTGTTACGTCAAGCGAAACTAGTTGTCATATCAGAATTGCACAATATATGCAGATTTTTCATAAGTGTGTGTTGCTTTGGCCATAATGATTGTACATTTCATCTTTTAACTCACCAAATAGACCCGACTGATTAACAGACATCAAGTTACTTAACCACCTTTTGTGAGCTGAAAGAAACTCACCAGATTGCGAATAAAGCATTATTGTGTTGGTGCTCGATTGTCTCTTCCTCCTTCACAATCCCAGTGACCTGTTGACATTCACCCTCTCCTCATTTACTAATTTGGCTGTACTAAATTGTATTCCTGTTACTTGTATTGATATGCTTCCTCTGTTTGAACATCAGGATCGATTTCTGGAGATTGAGGAGCTTATTTCATTGACAATTTGACAAAAGTTCTGTGCATTTAACTCAACAACATTTAAAAAGACTTCTCCACTAATCCTCTGAAGCACATCAGATTATGCCCTGTGGAAAAGGATAGTGTGAGCGTCCAGAATCCAATTGAGACCTTAATAAAAACAATTTTAATGTAAGAAAAAAACTCCTCACATGTTTAATGGTGATTCTTGAAAAGGCACTTTGAGAGATGAATTTGAGATACACATCCCTAATAAGCTGGAGCAACTAACAGGGTTTTAAACCAGGCCGAATACTATATAAACAGTGCCCTAGTTAAGATTGACTTAAGTAAATATATTGCTAAGCAACAATATGCTGGCATCAGATTGCACATCACAATAACAGACAATCTCATACAATAAGCAGCAGTTACTGTGTCATCATGGAACTGTTCATATATTACTGTGATGTAATTAAACTGTGAACAAAACATTTTGTCTTTATTGTTTATTTTATGTTTCAAGCCTTTCCTGTCCAATTTCACACATATGCTAATGCTACAACAGGGAAATACTGATCAGAGAGGTGTAGATATTCTACGTCACAATGATTCTGATTTCCACCATTTAAAGCGTTTATTCTTGTGGCAGTGGATAAGAAGAGGGATTAACAGGGAGGGGGAAGCCACATTCATACATTTCCGCAACAAAAATGATTGTAGTTATGAATGCCTGTCCGCTTTAGTTTTATTCACGTTCATGGCTATTTCATTGTTGTCATTTAGGAGGTAAAACAGTTATCTCTTCCAATATTTCCCATGTGATTCGCAAGATTGCAATTTAGACAATTTACGTGGGTGGCTGAGGAAAGAAGCTTACACAATCCAACTGTGGCCTTGATGAATTCTCACAGCACAATGCTGGCCTTGTCCTCATTCCAGGCAGAAATATTATTTGAAATTCTCATAAAGATGGTACAGTCATGTTGCAAAACCTTTTTACATAATGGCCTGATAGCCGTGAGTGTGCTTTGTAAGTCAAGACAGTCTCTCCTTGCTGCCCAAACAAGATACATTAGTGATGTATTTATTTTTAAATAAACCATCCAACTCAAGTCTCCCACAACTGAAGGCAATAAATCTGCCAAAGAGACGTGTGTTGGACGGTAACTGGGAAAGGGAACATCAGCAGGGCTGAGTACAAATAGCCTAATGTACTTCAACTCCTTCATTCAACTGATGAATGCCTCATTCAACAGCTTTCAATAAAGGTGGAAACGCAGGGCTAAACAGTTAGCTTTTCAGTTTACTTAAAGCATTCAATAACCCAATGAGTGAACATTCATTAGATCTCAGCACATAGCGAGGCATTTCTATTACAAAATGCAAGCTTTATTCATACAAAATTCCCAGAAAGCTTTCACCTGTTTAGGTGAATGTTGTTTAAATGTGGAATTTTTTACGTATCAATTTTGGAAGGTACGGATCAATAAGCAGCAAATTGTAATATTTAAGAGACACTGAATGCCTGTGTGAAATGAGATGTTTTCTTTAGTTGAAGTAAATTCTGATTTATATTAACTTAGTCTTGTGTGGAAATAAAATTGAAAGCTCAATATATTTCACAGGGAGGAACTGAGATTCTAGTTTATCAAAATCATTCTTTATTTCAAAACTGTTTTTGGTTAATATTTAAAAAAACATGAGAAGCAGAGAAAATCCTACTCAAAACCACAAGGCGATATCACTGGAATGTACATAGCGACCTTGGAAATAAAGAACACTTTGTGAGAAAAAGAAGGGCTTTGAATCAGGTTTGTAACTCAAACGTTCATTCCCTAATGCCAGTTCGCCTCGGGGATCAGTCACCTCAAAATAACATTTCTGGAATCCAAAGACTCTTAAGAGTTTATTCAGTTTTTTTTTGTTTTGTTTTGGGTTTAAAACCTGAAACATTTCTGTGGCCGAATCTCGAGGACGTTACACAAAGCAGAAACGTGTGGCTCAATGCCACAGCATTGCAGAGCAATACCACGTGGCAGCATCTTAATGCTGCATATAGATTAATCACAATGATGATGCAGTAGTTATGAAACCAAACAAACCGAAAATCTGCACTGATCCCAAGTTATACTATCCTCTCCCGTAAGCTGAAGAAATTTGTCAGCAAGGCCTGATGTTGAGATAGAAGCCACAGTCCAGAGGATGAACCACACAGTGATCAACAATAATAATCCTTGTGTTTGATATAGCGCCTTATCACGCCTTTGAGATGTCTCAAAGCGCTTCACATGATATACTGTAAAGTGACTTGACTGTATATTTTGTGGGTGAAACGTGGCAAAACAATTCATGAATCCTGAATGACATTTGGGGTGGGGGAAACCATGGGAGCAGAATTGTGTTGCAAATCTAAGAGACAATCATGGAATTCATTGAATTGAGCAAAGAAATAGCAAGTGGTGCATGAGAGAGAGAAACTATTCAAGGGCCACTGAATTATTTGTTGTGGTTCTTTCCAGGAGGCAACTAACAAAAGCATTGGTAGAGACCTGGATCTCCCACTGGCCAGCCCATAGCAAGGATCTGGTCTCCCAGCACGACTGGTACAGAGCTTCAGACCAGATTACTTACCTGGGCAGTGGGAGATCACGATGGAACAAAGGAATAAATAATGGGAGTTGAGCCCATTCCAAACATTACAAAACATTTTCAATTTTTCTGCTGCCAGTCCTGTGACATTCTCCACTGGTTTTGTAAGCCAAAAAACAAGACATATTTTGCATTTTGCGGACACTATTGCAGTATTACATTTGTAGTAGCAAATTGTAATTAAATCTGCCTAACTAGCTGTTGTGGCTGTTTGATGCCTACTGGGCTCTCACAATTGCACCCCAAAGAAACATGAGGGAATTCTATTCTCAAGCTTCCTTGTTTCTGAAAGCCAGGAAGCCCTGGCATTGTGGTATTTTTGATGTGTGCACTACAGTACGTCAGTCTGGCTTTCTTAAACATGATTAAGCAAGCACAATCATACTATCCAGAATGGTTTTATAGAAATACTGTACTGTACCCATCTTGTAGCTGGGAAACAGTTATAGCACAAATTAATTCAGCAAAGGAATTACATGGAGCCGAGTGGAACCATCCCTTTACAACGCTATGTTCCAATGTGTGATCTGCAAATTTCTGATCAGACTCACAATGGATCTGCATTGTAGTTTATGCCCTAAAAGGTCCAATTATTCAACAGTGTTCAAAGCACAAATAAGATTTTAAACATCAAAAGGTGTCAGGTTCACTGATTGTAGAATGGTTCTGTAAATTAAGGCTGGGAAACGATTAATGAAGCCAGCTGGGTGATGAGATTAAAAGGCTGATCTGAACGTTTTGAAAATTTAAAAAGAATAATTCCTTCCTGTTTTAAGCAGTGTTAAAAGTATGCAGTACCAAGGCTTATAACTTCTGTAGAATTACAATTTGCAGCTTCAACAGTAACAGGTGAATAAATTCAAGGTCACAAAATTCTAACTGGGCTCAGTTGGAGAAGGTCAAGAATCAAGATTGCACAAACTAAACATACTGCTCCAGGTGTCGGAAGGCAGCCTCCAAAAGGTGACAAAAAATTGACCAAAAAGTATCAAATCTGGTGAAAAACTAAGCCTGGAACCTCTGGGGTGCAAGAAACCACAATAAGGGCAAGCGCTTGACAAGCAGCTTTCATGCAAACAGCTCCAACCATGGTCAAGGAAAAGTCAGAACAATCAGGTGCTGGGGAAAGATCAATGTGCCTCATCCACAAAATTCAATGATAAAGAAAACGGTCATCTTATTTTTTTAAAATAGTGCTTTAGGGATGCTGAAAGGAGGGTAATAAGCATTACTATTTGTCTAATTTTGGGTGACCCCCTTAAACAAGCTACAGAAACCTGTTTTAATGTGTGATTTTCATAAGATTCTTTGTAAAGTTGGGTTTTACAGTGACTTAGGACATTCTCCCAAAGTGAAAGGCACAAATCAAATGTAATCTTTTGTTGTTGCATTTAACAAAAAGTAAATATTTGGAATTAAGAGACTTGAAGCTGCCAAGCTATTCAGATAATGATGCAAATAATAATAAAATAATAATCTTCCTTATAGTTCACATCGTAGATCCTTTCACACCAGGAGGATGTCTCAAAGCTCTTGACAGGATTTATTGTAAAGTGTAGTGCCTGTGTATTGGTAAGCAAATGTGACAGTTAAAGGGTTAAGTGCAACAAGCTTCAAGAAATGATCCTTTCATTCAAAGCCACCACTGAATACTTTCACCAAATTCACTGGAGGATGGTACCATAGTCTGCTCTGCTTTATGACGCTGTCTCCTTCCCTACTGCTTAACTAACATATTTACAGGAACTGGTACAGTGATAGATGAAAGCTGGCAGCTGCATCCAGTTCATTTCATTTCATGCTATTTAATGAGATGGTCTTTCTCT
Organism: Callorhinchus milii; assembly: GCF_018977255.1. Lineage (NCBI taxonomy): Eukaryota > Metazoa > Chordata > Chondrichthyes > Chimaeriformes > Callorhinchidae > Callorhinchus > Callorhinchus milii. The sequence goes on along the minus strand of NW_024704748.1, from coordinate 14,501,982 downwards.
GGAGCCTGAGGCGAGAACTGGTTGCATTCGAGTGTCCTAAACGGCCTGTATCATTGAGTGTTTGTATCCATAAAGGGAGGAAAGGAGGGGGATGGAAAAGGAAGTAAGAAATATTCACTTCAATCCTGCAAGTTGAACCCCAGGCCAATCAACATAGCAATTATCATCTGGTCTAATATTTATCTGCTCTGCTTGAATGTCAACATGAAGGGAAATAAATTGAAACTGGCAGCTCTCACTTCACATTTCCCAATGAACATCTCTCTTTGGTACATCCATTCCAACGGTCTGTTTTGCTTGCTTCTGGATCTTGTCATGTATAATCCTTGCAAAGTCAGGCCTTGGAACAATCACTTCATTTAAAATATAAGCCTATCCACATTTTGGTGGAATTTATTCATCTGATGGCAGGAATATTTTAGCATCAACTTCTTCTAACTCATTGCATAAAAGCAATTTTATTTTAATTACTGCAGGGTGTCACTTCATCTGTACTGTTTCAGTTTGATTACTTATTTAGGCCTGCATGTTATTTTCCCTATTTTACAGTTTGCTTGAGAAATACAGGGCACAGGGTGTAGCTGCAGCCTGAAATTTTACACCGAAGAACACAAGTGAAACGGGAGCTAATCTTGCTCAGCTTTCAAGTCAGCCTCTTGCACCAGCATGACACTGCATACTGTATTTTTATTCAGTGCCAAAGACTGGAAGGATGTGAGCACTCAGCCATGGTCTCCCCAGCACAGATTCGTTGCTCTTGATCATGCTGTCAAAGGTGAAACCTATTCCCATAGGGGACGGAGGTAACGTCAGCTGGTGAGTCACACAGGCTGCTCTTATAGATAATACAGAGGCTGCTTTCTTGCCTGAACACAGGTTCCTGTCCTCAATGGTCACAGGAGTTTGTGTGTGTGTGGTGGGGGACACAGTTTATCAAGCATTTTGTTAACCTAGGATTCAGTGCACTCCTTTTGGCCCAGTCACTTATTTGCTTGGACATGACTGACCAGGAAATAATTATTTGTACTGGGACATTCTGGTTCCATCTACTTGTGATAATAATGAAACACCTCTTCTGAAGTAAAAGACAATTCAAAATGTCTATGTTTTACCCTCGAGCACAAGAAGAGCATTGCTATCTAGGTGCTCTGAGTACAATTATTTAACCCCAGATAACTGAACACTCGGTGCGAGAAGTGAAGAGGAGAGCTGCAGTACACAAGGCCTAGTTTCTTTCTGAAAATTATGTTTTCTCTCCAATAAAGAATTTAGTTAAGGACTGGCTGAAGCCTTGCATTCAAAAGAGAAGCCTCGGATTGCCTCCCCCCAAAACACACACACACACTGAATCCCTTCCAGCCTTGTGAACAACTCTCTCATGTGTGTCTTATGCCTCTTCACTAATCACATTTGCGATTCGGAGTTCACCATGTGCCGGGGGGAGGGGTGGGGGGGAAATATTGTTGGCACAAGAGTGTGTCTGGCACCCCATGGGGAGGCCGTTTTCATTATAATTAACACCATCAGAAGAACGAGAAAAGCAACATGCCTGAATGACTTTCTCGTGAGGAGAGCATAAAGATCCATTGTGCTCGAAAGGTGAATAAACCATGTGTGCACATTCTACCTGAAGTCAATGTTTGGCGAACAGTGTGCAGTTATAATTCACCACTAGACTCGACAACTAAAAGGCTCCTGGTGATGTCAGTCTGCATACTACAGCCTATAAATTGATCGACTTTGAAAAAGAAATGCATTGCACCCAACGTTAATTCAACAGCACTAAAAGTATTAAATAATGCTCTGGATGCTGAATAACTATTACTGTAGAAACAACCCGATATTATATTTGCACAGTAAAACAGGAGGCACCAGACCAGCTCCACAGCATTAAAAAATCACATTTTCCATTCTGACTAGCAGATTCTGTGCAGGACCGAACTGAAGCAAAAAGATCCTGTATAAATAATCTTAAAGAAAGCCTCAAGACACATTCTGGTGATGAACAATAACTTCCATGGAATTGTTCCAGGCTCTGATTCATATGGCTCAATATTTACCAAGTTAAGATGGACCTCCAGGTAGTGACCTTTACTTACTGCTGGGCAGGGTCTAAGCTGTGCAGAAGACCCACAACTATCATTCATGATGGGTCAGGGAAGGGAGCCCTCACACTGCTGCTGCTTTGGTTTCATCGCAATCAAAATGAAAATAAATGAGTCACTTGTGAAAAGTAAATGCAGTATACTCATAAAAATAGGCATTTCTCTGTGGAAAAGACTCCTGTCTCTTCTGATCTCATGGCTCATACAGCAATGGAATTTTTTTTAAGGCACGTAGAATAAAGTCTAGGAGTGCTTGACAAAAATACAGTGAGATGGCGAATGAAGGAGGATGGAGGTAACCCTAGGGTAGAAAGGTTTTTGAGGTGGGATTTAAGGACAGAGAGTGGGGCCAAGATGAAGGGAGTCCCAGAGGTTAGGGGCATTATTGTTAAACATTTTGGCCACCGATGGTGGGGTGGAGGGGGCGGGGGGCCTGAATTAGCCAAACAAAGGGGGCGAGCAGAAGAGTGGGCAGGAGAAGATCACAGAGATAGGGAGGTGAAGGGATGTAGAGATGAGAACGAGGACCTTGAATTCAAAAATTCAAACCAGCAAACAACTAGCCAGGCAGGCAGGGCAGGCAAAACAATTAAACAGTTAAAAATTAAGCTTCCGCTTTATTAGCTGAAATGCCATCAGCATTCTACTGTTTACCCAGCACGAATCTCAGGCCCTGAAATAATCATCAGCAAAGAAAGCAGCAGGCACTTTCTAACCACCCAATGAGTAGGGTTAAGAACTCATGGAGTACTAGAACAGTTAGTAACATTAACATTCAATTTAGTTTGACGATGCAAAAAACTCAACAGTTTTCTGAGAAAGATCAGGAACTAAGAGTGTGTCTCCACGTATCAAGCACGTAAGACTATAGTCACAGGAATGAGTGCATTCAAGAGAGCAGTGCTAGTGAAGGAAGAGATGAAGGCCTCAGTCCCGCTCAGCAGGGAGAGGCGAATTTCCCAAAAAAGGACATCTAATTACCTTGCAAATGCAACTGAGGATTTCCTCTCTGAAAGGCTGGATCACCAGAAGCAGTAGCCAGTGTGGAATATGGGACCATTTCTGAGTAAATGCAACAGGACCATTCCACTATTCCCTAAGAATTCACCAGTAATTTCATGAATGGGCCACAAGACAGGATTAGTGTGTTCGGCTGAAAGGACGTAACAATAACAAATTGTTCTGGAGAAAATTAATTGACTGAGAGTTAACTAATGTTCACGTACTGGTTGAATAAACAGGAAGTAATTGTTGTGGTCTTGATGCATTCTTTCAAACAGTTCGCCACAGTTTAGATCGGAAAAATGATACAAAAACCTGGACTGTGCACATCCTGCTTCCCCACAGTACTCACACAAAAGTCATGTTTGAAAATGTCGCAGGACAATGTGGATAAGATGTATCAGCGGATGTTCTAAAGTTTACACACAATAGGTTGTTTGTTCTTTCACTGAAAACTGTGTCTACCTTATTAGTGACAGAATCAGTGAGGTGCAATGTGGAAAGGTTCTTCAACCCCAGGTATATACAACAACAATAGCTTGTGTTTATATAGAGCCCTTCACATGGGGAGCACCTCAGGAGCTTAACTGTAATGTGGTTTGATGGCAATCATGAAAGAAATGGAAGGTAATCAAAGGCACTCTCGTAGAGGAAAGTGTTCAGGTATTAACTGAAGACAGCAAAGAGGGGGCAAGATGGAAGGATTGAGGAAGGAAGTTCCAGAGATTTGGGGCATAGTGGCTGAAAGCATGGCTCCCAATATACTTGAAAGCTGTACAAACCTGGATTGAAACATAACAAGAAACTACACACTATAGGTGATTAACATTCGGACTATGATTCTGAATGAATGTGGCCTTGGTTGAATCAATCAGATAGGAAATGGACACGTTTCTCATTCAACAGGGAATGTTATGCTAATCCTAAAGGGACCTAAATGGTGCTGAATAATGGCTTAAATAACGTGATACGTTTGTGGCATTGAATGATTTTCTTCCTCTCGTCTTTTTGTGTAAAACGATCCATGTTACAGATTCAGTCAATCTTAGAATTGTTTTAAAGAAAATAATACACAGCAACATACTTTTTTGTTTATTTCTATCTCATCAGCAAGTGGAGGGGTGGGGGGGGGATTCAGCGAGAGCTGAAATGAGGCAGGAAATTGACACAGAGGGTTGATGTCTTTAATGTGCCACTGATGTCAATGTGCTTCCTCATTGTGTTAGGATCAATAACTTGTCCACGCCAGTTACAATAACCAACCATCTCTGATTAACAAACACAACAAAACATGAGGATGTGAATGACAATTGTTCCAGAGACTTTTTTTTATATAGGAGGCACTCACACCTTACAGTTGTGTTGAACATTCTTCCTAAAATTACAGTTTTTGGGTTATAGTGTAACTTAAGATATTAATATTTATCGGGCTGCTGCTTCTGTAGAGGTCATTTTCTTAACAACATCGTCCCTACATTTAGCCACCCACTCAATGCTATTCATCAGTGCAGTTAGCAAATCAACACCATCACAGTGCCAGAGAACTCAAAGTAAGGGATTATTAACTCACTATTAGCACTTTACCCTCTTTGAGGAAACATGTCTGAAGCAGTCAAATACAAATTTTCATTCTCACTAGAGGAAGAGTTTCAAAACGCAAAGGATCTGCAGGATTGATTAACAGGGTGGCTGTAGTAAACTACTGTATGTACATTCATCCCTCATTAAACTGCCCTCAGCGTTGTAGCACCGAGTTCAATGGAAGTGGATTACTTCCGTACTATTTACTGTGCAATGCCACCATACTCAATCTGTGTGCATTTGTTACATCTAACCATTGTGCGTGCACTTAATAAGTACAACTACATCTGCAATTCAAGATAATGGCCGAACATAACGGGAATACTGCAGCTGCCTCAGTACGAGTGTGTGTGTGTGTTGCCGGGGGTGGGGGGAGTATATGCAAGTTATAACATCACCCATGCTATATCATTAACATGCACTTTGAGATTGATGTATCTTCACACAAGTCAATTTTCAATCCATCTACAGCCAAGTGAGTTAAAAATTTATGCAACAATGTTTTATATATCATGAGTCATTTACCTGAAGTCTCACAGGCTTGAGGGTGAAGAAGGAAACAAGAGCCTGTAAAGTGGAGAATGATGGGTTGGCAATGAATAGTTTTCAATCAAATTAACTCCCTACCTCATTTTCAGTAAATATGTTGACTGGGCTAATCAGATGTGTCAGCCAAAAATAGTAATAATCCTTTAGGAAATCTTAAAATACAACAACAACAACAACAACAAGATTCCATTTATAGAGCGCCTTTCACGTCAGGAGGACGTCCCAAGGCGCTGCACAGTTGGGTCATGACCCGAGCAGGGGGGAAATGGTCAGGGTGAGGGGAGGGAAGGGAGGGAGAGAGGAGGGGGGAAATGGTCAGGGTGAGGGGAGGGAAGGGAGGGAGCGAGGAGGAGGAAGAGAGTCGAGAGGGGAGCTGAAGGCACTGAATACATCCAGTGACTATCACTTAAACCTGCCGTTTTTTGCAATACAACCTTGGAGGAAGCTGAACCCAGCAGTAAGAAGAATACAAGCAAACACAGTTTACCAAAGTCAACTCTTGTGCACAGGGCAACATATGGCCTTTAATATCAGGTCAAGAAGCAGTTAGTGTTTATTTATTTAAAAGATCATTATCTCTTTAACATATTGCAAATGTTTCCTGTCTTTGAGTTAGCTGTTCTTCTTGCCTTGAACTGAATCAATTTACAACAACTGATAATCCAAATTATTTCCTCCATCTGTCAGCAGCGCAACAGTTGCTGGTAACAAGCCAGTAGCTGTCAAGCAGCTGTGTGCATGCAACTGTCCCGCTGATCACCCTCAGACCCCAGTGTACATGCAATGAAAGGATTACCTTACCAAGTAATGGTAATAATAGTAATCCTTGTATTTCATATAGCAGTTTATCACATCATTAAGGCATCTCAAAGCACTTTGGAGGATTTTACTGTGAAGTGTAGTGACTGCATTTGTAGGCGAACTCAGCAGCCAACCTGCACACATCAATACCCCACAAATAGCAACTGGTTATTTGACTTTAATGGGATTGTTTAGTGCTCCTGCTACTCTAGCTCTTAGGCTCCAGAGAGAAACATTGAAAACTGCTCATAACCATTACAGAACTGCTTCAGTTGTTGTAAAATTAGTCAAGCTTTTGAGCACCATATTACGGTTGAACCTCACCTTCTGGGTACCTCAGGAATGTTGACAACTCATTGCTTAAGCTGCATTCTATTCCTTTTCCATTGAAACTGACGGTGAGCAAAATCCATTAAGGGACCTTACTAATCAGGTCAAATTTCAGTCAAATTATGAATCCAAAAGCATGGTTTCATTTTGATTCATAAAAAGAGGAAGTTAGACCCTGATAAACAGGAGGAAAACACGGTTGTCCCGATTTATTTTAACCTATAAAACAGGGGTGACATCAACATTAATCATTATGTAAATGGCTCAACTTCCCTGTTATTTAACCTTCCTGTTGTAAGCAGAAAGGCTTGCTGCAATGTATCTAATGGGGCATTCCCTAGTGGACAGTGTTAAAGCAATCCTAGCTGATGGTGTATATATATTCCAGAGAGGCCCAGCTTACATCTATGTAAAGGTGAGGAGCTGAGGACTTCTTTGACCTCGTATCCATTTCATATTTTAATGAATTTCTCCTCACCCTCCTCCCGCAAGCTGTTGACTCTGCAGTAAAGTTCCAGTCAGGCGCCATTGAGTGTCCATTCTTCATGTATAAATTGGGATTATGAGAAACAACATTGACAACAGGAGGAAGGAGGGCGAGGGTGGAGTTAAGAAATATTACAGCGTAACTTAATCCTTGCTTCATCAGACCTTCATACTCGTGCACTTTCTAGGAGGGGTCATCTGTTAGATTTGAGGCTGATTTTCCCTCTCCTTCACCTCTGGAACAGAAGCATCAGAATACCTGTACCACTTCCTCCTGAAGCTTACTCAGATCAAACAATGTAGTTGTATCATCAAGTTTCATGTCAACATTAGGCATTATTAAGAATAGCTACAGCTGTCCATCTTCAGTCAGTTCAACTTCAGGAAGAATAATATTTCAAGTAAAACAGGTAATCTGAATCCTAAAGGCAAAATGCAAAATACTGCAGGCGCTGGAAATCTGAAATAAACACAGAAGTTGCTGGGAACACTTAGCAGGTCAGGCAGATCTATGGAGAGAGGAAAGTGAGTTAACGTTTCAGGGGTCATTGAGCACTGTACCAAATGTGCATACTGTACCAAAAACCCAAACCACAAGTGATTATTAAGTGAGTTTGTCATAGAATATATTTCTTAATTTCATTGTATCATAATAATCAGTGTGATAAACTATAAAAAGATTAACGTCAGGCCTTGCCATTGCAAACTCCCTTACAACCAATTCCCCATTGCTCGCAAAATCATCGCCTCAATAAAGCAATATTTTAAACAGCTATTATTCCTAGCTCAGCTTCTTTCTTTCAAGATTATAGATCAGAAGTGTTCCTTTCCCCCATAATTTTGACTGATGGAAAAAAAGCACAAATCAAAAGTCTACTAGGTTGGGCAAAGTGGAGAAATAATTTGAACTGGGAAAGGGGTGGAAGGATAAACCCACCAATTAGTTCCCAGACCTTATTTTGTTTCTCACTTCAACAAAGCCATAAAGAACTTACTGTGGATTTCCAGCATCTGTGCTTCTTTTCATTTTACCCCCAGGCTCATCAAGAAAAGGAATGTTCCAGCCTGGAGTTCATGCCTCAGTAAAATTAAAATGAATGGCTGATAAAAAGAATGGTTTCCCTGGTTTCCATATAATAACCAGGAGGTTGTACTTTGTAATCAAGATATCCAAACAGATATTGTTCACTTCGAAGTTTATGAAATTCCTTCTTTTAGGCACTCTATTCGCCCTTATCCCTCAGTAAGTTCCTCATAACTGCAAAACAGGACAGACCATCAATCTTTTAGTCTACGCATGTGTTGAAAACTATTCTTGTAGCACCTACTGGGACCGAAAGGAAACACACATTTAAATTGTCCTGCTGGTCTTTTATTTGCCTGGTCTGCAAAGTAGTTTAACATCTCATTAACATCTCTGCCTTCCGAACAATGCACTACTACCGAGAACAAGGAACACGACCTCGTTTATATGAAATCTGCATTGCTCACATGCAGGGACGTCCCTAATAGCCCATTACCATCTGTCATCATTTTAGTACCATCGGCATCTATTCTACATTAGTAAAATGGCGATGTTGACAAGCCAGTCTTGTGCCTTTGGGGAGCACTTATGCTAACTGCAATCAAGTCAACGTACCTAATAAAACTATTGAACAATTTGAATGCTGATCCCTACGCTTGGTTCAATGGCTTTTTTGAGAAAAAAAAGGATTGACAGATGTGTGTGCATACACTTCTTTAGGTGCCATTCTTTAGGGGAGAAAGAAGGGAGAAGGCTTGCCATGATCCAAAGCCACCACAGCTTCTGAACCAGCTGCAGAAATCAATAGAACCTCTCAGTACTGTGATACCACCAACAGTTGGCAAAGAAAGGAAAGTCATGCGGATCAAAGCATTACTCATCCGTCACAAAGCATTACTCTTTATATTGTTCAATACTTGACTACATTAAAGCCATTCATAACCTTCTCCAGAAGAGTGAAAAGACTTGTTTGCTTATCCTTTCTCTTAAAGGACACGGATAATCATTATGAATATTCATATCTGTTATACAATTAATGTGTATGTACATACAGCTTTAAACCCTCACAGAGGAGTTTTCTACATTTGATCCTGTCTGGACTAATTCACAGAGTGTGAACCAGTTTAGGTTATTTTAATTGTTTTCCTCAACAGTGGAACTTTCCATTAAATCTCATAATACTAGATTGCCTTTATAAGGCAGTGGATTCATTCTCCAATTTGCCACATCTTTTGATAGCTTTATAAAATGATTGCAACACCAACCTTATATTTTACATCTGGAAATTAAATGAGTTAGAACATACTATAGAATACTGCTGATAGTATCGTTTCCATGAATCTTCACACTCTTTAGATATTTAATATCAAATCACTGATAACTTCCTACTGACCAGGAGGTGTTTTATTGAAAAAAATCCCACTTAATAGCATTCAGCAACTGATAAAAAAATAAATGTCATCAGATGTCTATGATTCAAAAGTGTTTAAACATTTTAAAGGATGAGAGCAGGACTTTCAGAATTTTTATTTTACATTTTGTTGCTCATATGAAAGTGTCCTTTCAGTAAAATTGATATCTCTGTACAGTACAAGCTTCTTTGTAACTTTAAAAACCTAACTTCAAAGGCATGCTGTTGCCACATGACCAGATTAAATAGGTCAACAGACAGACACTGAAACTGTGCTTGGCTAATATTGTATCACATGCCTCCAGCACACTCCTCTATAATCCCAGTTTATGTTACAAATTAGTTTCTGGAGTAAATCCAGAGTCAACTGCAGAGTGAATTGTGTTTATGACTCCCAACTTCTCATAGGCCCAGTACTCGCACCGCACAAAGAGTCACACTTCACTGCGACCCAAGTTGAAATGAGCTATTGCCTGGTTATGTTCGCTCTGGATCTTTGCCTCTACAGCATTCACTCTGGAACCCTACCTCACAAGCACCCCATCTCACTGGACTCATCCCTGGGTCTCCAAAATCTAATAAACAGTCCAGGATCCAATCTCCCACCTGGGACCCCACTTCACCTGACAGCACCTCCTCCAGTACCCCATCCCTCAAACGTTGAAGCTCCTAATCAGAGGGGCAAATTAGTGTTTGGACACATCACAAGCTGAAACTGAAACTAACTCTGTGTTATTAACAGGGCTTAGCACATTTATCACCAGCACAGACAGCTTTAATAAATTGCTCTATTCTGATCATTGATTTTCGTATCATTACCCTACAAGACAGATTAAAAAATCTTTTTTTTTTAAAATGTGATTTTCAGCCAAATATTTTTCAGCCTTTTAAAGTACCAAGAGAAGCAGGAAAGAGAAACAGGGTGGCAAGCTGCAGTTATTTTCCATGCCACCGGCAGTCTGCATTTTCTTTTTTAATGGATGTTGTGTTTCACTTTCAACCCTTTGTGGAGTCCTGTAGCTCAATGGTTAGAGCACTCGCTTTGCAAGCGAGAGACCTGAGTTCAATTCCAGGCAGGGCGAAACCTTGGGCAAGTTTCCTTACTCCACACGCCTAATAATAATCCCTCCAAAAAAACAAAAAACAATAATAAAATTGGTCATTTTCAATCTACGACTGTTTGTGGGACATTGCTGTGCGCAATTGGCTGCCGCGTTCGCCCACAAATATACAGTCAATTCACTTTACAGTGTGTTCTGTGAAGCGCTTTGGGACGTCCTCCCGACATGAAAAGCGCTATATCAAATGCAAGGATTATTATTATTATTATTATTATAACCCCTGTCCACACATCATATCAGGAAAACTGCTTTCATAAATATGGAAAATATCTGAAAATAAATTACTGTCAGTAGTGTTTCCACCGACTGGTTGAAATGTACTGCAGACTATCCAAGTCCTGCAAATGTTCACCTCCTCCCCCTCCTGTGTACGTTTGACAGGAATCTGTGAACAAGCACTCGCACACAGTGAACTACATAAACCAATGCGCTTTAACCAGACAACAAAATTCTGCTGTGAAAGGAACTGGACTTTCAAACAAAATAAACATGCACACACTTTCTTGCACGATTTACAGGGTAAAATGCTTAGTCATTAGTTCCAGTTGTTGACCCAGCAGACAAGCTCTCAGCCAAATTGATTTTTCCAATCAAGTAAAACTACAAAAAGCAGTCATTCCTTCCAAGCTTATATGACCTCGGTCGACGTTCTTGCCCCGAGCACAAATATCCATCTTTAAATAATTTCAGGGAGGTATGAAATGAATTGCTGGAAAGCTTGCCTAAACAGTCCTGCAGCATGTATTTCATCAACGGTGTCTTGCCATGGACACCCTTCACAATCCCTGGTAATAGGAACTCACTACATTCAAAACCAAACTGGCACCAGTCTCTTGATTTAAACGAGTAATAAAATCAGACGAGGATTATGATGCATGCTCTTCACATGCATTTGGATTTATACTTAAACAGCGAGTCCAAAGGAATGGTTAGTGCAATAGGTTAAAGGTTGATCCTCCGTACCAAACCAACCATTAAACAGCAAATATAAAGGAATGGTTGGTCAAACAGTAAGTTAAGCAGTAAGTTTGAGGAAATGGATAGTGCAAAGGGTTAAACAGTGGGTATCAGGGAAATGTTGGTGCGGTATCTACTGTATGAAGAGAATTCAGGGTATCCTCAACTCATTCCCAGTAGGCAAGGATCAACAGCATAGAATGACAACATTTGAGAACTAAAGTATTGTTTACTTTATGTCAAATAAAATTATATTGAGGCTGGGGTTAAGGAGTCTATTCAGTGATTGTAGCAGAGAGAGAGATTTAGTTTTTCTCCAAAGCATCCAACATGCCATCTGAATTTGAGACGTTGCATGAAAGGTATAGTTATTTATTAACCCTGCCCCTCCCCCCCCCCACCACCACTCATCACTTCCTTCCCCCCAAAATCTCACATACAACGGTGGTGGTAAGTTAACAGGCCATTAATTCAATCTAGCCATTCAAATAGTGCTACAACAGAACTCAAGAGAATTATGAATACGATCTTGATTCAGAGAACAAATAATCACCTTCTTAATCTTTATTATTTTGAATATTGTGGCTCACAAGTGAAATAAATTCTTACTGAAGATTGCTGCAAATGTAACTGTTGTGAGGAAAGTTCAGCTAGTGGAGCAGAAACATCACAGCTGGGTGGATTTCTGGATAGAATTTGGAGTTGCAATTTTAGGGACGTTCATCAAGCTGAATTGCTCAACCGTACTTGGAAACTTTTGATATTCTAATGAGATTTTCAGTTTCTTGATATTTGCTATTGATTCTTCTGATCTGATAATGTTAGGCAGATGAACATTTATTAAGAGCAACATAGGCGCATAAGAGGAGCAATATTGTCCGGTAGTATGAAGTTACTGGGAAAAATGCATTAACAGTGGATTAACATTAACAGCTAAGCATCCCACCACTATCTATGTGGTATCAATTGGTCATTCGTCTCTGTTGCACCATGCAGGACTGTAAAAACAATGCACTCAAACAGCAAGTTTAGACAGGAGAGGTAGAGCCTGATAGGAACACTAGAGAACAATCAAATCCCCTGCAATGTGCTTTTCTGTTATACTTCCAGCAGCCCAATGACATATAGTCATGGAAACTTCCAATGCAGGGAGAGAGAGAGGATATTGCCATGAAAAGCAGTTTCGCAAGATCCAAAACAAACGGTCGAGTCTCCTACTCTCTTTACTTCACCTTATAATCATAAAAAAAAAGCACTCATTGTACACTTCCCCCACTCACCCTTTAGGCACCTTATTAGAATTACCAGCAGTTAAAAGAACTCTTCATAAACTACTGAAATATGATACAAGAGTGTTGAGGCTTGTCTTAATATGCTTCTGGCAGACAAGGTTGACTGATGCAAACAGTTCATAAAAAAAGCCTATAACACGTATGTGCACAATATTACATCCAAGGTTCGAGGCTTCAAATTCCACAATACGCAGCTACAAAAATAGGGATTTTTAAATGCAAAATCAAAATAGAACTCCAAGTTTACAGTAACTGATCTTGGTTCTGAGGAGTGAAAAATGCCTCCGGTGATATTCATTCATGACAATTTCCCATCATGGATAGGTGTCAGTTTGTAGCACTATCACCTATAAATCAGAAGTACGTGGGTTCAAACCCCATGTTAGGGCTTCAAACACTCAGTCTAAAATTCCAATGGAGTAATTATAATAATAATAATCCTTGCATAATTTAATACAGCATTGGGAATGTGCTGCATTGTTAAAGATGCGATCCTTTAAATGAGACATTACACAAGATCCCGTCAGCCTGGATGTTAAATATGCCAAAACACTATTTGAAAAGAGACAAGAATTTGTCATGTTATCCTGACCAACAATTCCCCAAATAAAATTGGTCATTCACTTCATGGTTGTTTTTGAGATATTGCAGGTTGTAAATTAGCTGCTATGTTCACCTACAAGGCACAGTCACTTTACTTTTCAGTAAATCCAGTGAAGTGTTTTGAGACATTCTCTCTATGTCATCGAATGCGGAGATTATTATTATTATGGATTATGGGAAGACATAATTTCAATGCCACCACAGAGCAGTTTGAATACAAACACTCTCTTTCTATATTTCAGGTTACTTGTTGACAGTATTAAGCTATGCACCACCTGGGGAAGAGAAAGGAAAAACCTTCATTTCAATCTTCTCAAAGAAAGTCTGAGGCATGAAGTGCCACCTAGATTAGCCCATTCTGTTTCAAACTTACAATCACATAGAACTGAGAAAAAGTCTTAAATACAGTCTTAGTTTGGAAGTTATTTTCCCCACTTCTTAAGAGGTAAAAGGGGAAGATTTGTGCACGTGTGAGTCCTGCACTCACCTCTCCAACCAACTATCCCCCTACCTACCTGCCCGTACCCTCCGTTCCTCTGGCTCCGGTCTGCTCCACGTCCCCCGCCCCAACCGCCCTACCATTGGTGGTCGGGTCTTCAGCCTCTCAGCCCCCAGGCTCTGGAACTCCATCCCCCAGTGCCTTCGCCTTGCTTCCTCCCTTTCCTCCTTCAAGGCCGGTCTCAAAACCTTTCTCTTTGACCGTGCCTTCAGCTCCCCTCTCGACTCTCTACCCCTCCTCGCTCCCTCCCTTTCCTCCCCTCACCCTGACCATTTCCCCCCTCCTCGCTCCCTCCCTTCCCTCCCCTCCCCCTGACCATTTCCCCCCTGCTCGGGTCATGACCCAACTGTTCAGCGCCTTGGGACGTCCTCCTGACGTGAAAGGCGCTTTATAAATGGAATCTTGTTGTTGTTGTTGTTGTTGTTGCACATCACCGAACACTTTGAAACAATTCTGTAACACAAGCCTACCATTAGACTGGAACCTGAAGTCCCATAGGTATCAGTGTAAAGACAAGACAGACTGGGAGCACAGGTAATGCAAGATGCAGACGTGGGAGATCAATTCATTTTGGGTGGGAGTGGGAGGGAAAGCAGAAGGGAAAAGTGGGAAAGGGCCAAAGTAGGAAGGAATTGTATGTATTCTCATATTTCGTTATAAAATTTTCCATTAAATAATATAATAAAGTAAATTTACATTCAAAAACATGTTACTTTTCATCGGTAACAAAAAGCCCCAGGTCTACCCATATCTGGAGTGCTAAAATGCAATAAAATCTTTCAAAAAAAAAGGGAACTTGCCAAAGCACCGGCAACACCAGTGACTATAATTCACTTCACTTTCAGCTTGGCCTGAGCTGCTCAACCTCCCTTACCTTCGTATAAGTAATGAGAACAATCTGTTATAGACTCTTGGCTGAGAAGTATATAAAAAAAATCCTCAGGCAATGCAGCATTCCCACAGAGCCTCTTAGGGCAGGCAAGTGGCTGAAAACGCTCTGAATGGATTCTTTTCTGTATGAGTTTAATTAAATGTCCGTTTGCAACAATATAGAAATTCTCATTAGAATTCTGTTTTCATCGTGTACACTTAGATACACTCATACAGGAAAAAAAACATAATGGCACAGCCAATTTCTTTGCATGTTTAGGGGTTGTGAGGTTCAGCTGTGTAAAATTACAGTTCCCAACATATCAGAAACCTCCATTTACTTCCTCATGCACTGATAATGAGTGACCAAAGACTACATATTTTATGTATATGTGGCATTGTTTTAGTGCTTAGATACTTGTCAATTCTCTGAATAATTTGTTAGCCATTCTAACAACTTTTTTTAAAAAAATTATAAAATGTAGCTAAATAGTTCTTAATGATATTGAGGAACAGCAAGATCAAGGGATGCAGAGGCAAAGTTTGTTCTAAAGATGGGAAGGGAGGCAGAAAAGGTTAAGGGAATTAAAATAAGTCTTGTGCATTTTGGAGTCAAGGGAATAGAGGTGTTAACCTTGTTTTGTTGAAGCCCCCCATTTGTTTTGCATCGTTAACACCTCTTTAACCCATCATCCCCTGTCCTCTCTCTTATTTTCTTTTTTCCTTCCTTGCCCTGCCTCCCCACTCTCGGTTAGCCCTTTAAAGCCTTTCCCTCCCAACACCCCAGTTCTGACCAAGGGTCGTGGACCCAAAACGTTGACGCACTTTCCTTTCTCCATTGATGCTGCCTGACCTGCTGTGTGTTCCCAGCGACTTCTGTCTTTGTTTCAGATTTGCAGCATCGGCAGTATTTTGTATTTTGCTTATTCAATTGGTTGATTAACTGAAAACTAGGACCATAAACTCATGGTTATCTTTGCAAACTTTAAAAGGGAGGATAGAAAACACCTTTCGTTACAAGTAGCTGTAAAATTGAGACGTTAAACAACACTGGAAAGGCTATTGGATGAACATTTCCAGAGTAGCCATGAAAAAGGATTGGGGGTACAGTTAAATGAATCAATGGTTACTAATTTAAGGGATTATTCGAGCTGGGATCAAACAATTCTATAATTCAGAAATCAAAAACATTTTCACTTTGCTCCTTATTGTTTCAAGAATTTGTTTTATTAGGGTTATAATTCTAAAGCAACACCACACAAGCATTTGTAAAAGGTAATGTCAGTCGTTACGATTTGTTCTAAATCCAGGAATGCTGTAGCAGGATGCATAAGGATATTAGACAAAGAATGCAGCTCTAACATGCGGCACCTGGTGAAAAGGGCAATTGTTCAGAGTCCCTCTCATGGTCATTAGATCAATTATCCATTCTCTGTGTTTTCTGACCACTCCCAGATAATTACACCACTGTCTGAGCAATGTCTCTCTACCCACCAGCACAATGGAAGTGGGAAACTTTGCAGCAGTCTTGATGAATACAAAGCTATCATCTGTTTGTTAAAGAAAGGACACAAAGCGGATGACCCAAGGAGACACTGAGGGCATAAACTAGAAAATGCACACACAAAAATTACTCTTTCCTCCAAAAATTGGTAAACAAGAACCACAACAAGACTGCAAATTAGTTAACGTGGGTATATGAAAAACACTGGGTGCATTGATAAGACTGGAAGAACAGCACACACCCTTATTACGCAATCCAAAATGTAATGAAAGTATCTTAGGTGAACAGGATTATATCCGGTATAGCACTTTGTGTTCTTAGAATTACTCAACATTAACACAATTTTATTAATAACAGATTACCTGTCTAGGAGATGTGAAAAGCACTATATCAAATGCAAGGATTATTTATTATTATTATCTTCATTTGGTTTCAGAAACTTTTCTTTACCCCTATCTGCATTCATTTTAATAATGATTCCATTCCCTGCCCACCGCCCTCAACTTAGAGCAGGCTGTGGAGTGCCTCTGACTGAAGATAAACTCTCCTCCCCTTGTACTGTTTTGCGGCCCTTGGGATTCTCAATTTCCATTCACATAAACCAGACACCGGGCACAGAACACACAGAATCAAAGATCTGCACGAAGTTCACACTCTTAATATTCAATTCTTCTCTGGTGGAAGGAATTGCAACATAAGGACAGTATGTTCACTAGTTTGGAACCATTACAAATTTTGTAAGATGGGTTATTATGCTGCTGAGTTAGAAAAACATTGATTGGTGTTTAGATTGGTGGTTATTCTTTAAACTTCCCATTCTCCACTGCAGACATCATTCTTCACAAATTCCTATGTGACAACTAACACTGCATGCGGTAGACTGCAAAGAATCTTGGACAATACAATGGCATTCATGGAGCTGTAGATCCACAGAAAAGCAGGGTAATGTAGCTCTGATTAGTAGTACATCACATCTTATGACTAGTGTAGAGTTCTATGAAATACAGTTTCAGCCATTTCCTAAGTATAAATACATGTTGAGCTGCAAAACATGTACAGCTGCAATACATTGACACAGTCAATCTTTAACTTCATTAACTACCTGAGTGGAAATGAAAATTGCATGGAGAAAGACGGAATGCGTTATAACTGCATGGCAGTCAAAACTGTATCTAGCCAGCGGCATTTCTGTTTGTATTTTTATCTCATCTGATTTGCTGCATTTTCTGAGGTTGTGGTCATGCTTACATGCCCAGGATTTTACACACACTCATGTTGTATAGCATTTTAGATAACCAGTGTTAAACACAACAGTATAGACGTGTCCTTTGGAGCACATAGAATTTTCTTTTGTGAGCATTGAAGACCACTATAATACTAAATATGGAATGTATCAACAATTTTGCTAACAAATTACATGACCTATTTTCTATCAGTGGAACATAAGTAATGCACACTGAAAAATGATCCAGAATAAGGATTAGTCCTTCTGAAGGCAATGGCAACTTATGCTGAGTTGCAGTTCTACAAGGGGCTGTGGGGTCTCTGGTACCTCACCCAAGTGGTCATTCTTTGTATGCAAATTGGACAGCAAATGTCAGCAAGCTAATTGAGCATAGGGCTATTCACAATGGAGACCGATCCTGTCTTCACCTGACATCCACACAATTGCATTTCCACCAGAGGTCACTGGATAGCAATCAAGAGTAGCAATCCTAGCTGAGTTTCTTTCTCCCTAGCTCAGAGGCCCAAAGGTCAATTGCAATGCCCAATTCTTTCTCAGTTGACTTTGATTAACAGGCGAGGGATTGCACAGGAGAATTTATTCATCTGAATTATTCTGTGCCACACCATATCCACTTAACCAGTGAGGCATAGGAGGGGACAGAGTCTTTACGTTTAACAGAAGTTAACCAGACACTGATATAATATTAATCCTGGCAACAACAAGATTCCAACCCCTCACCCCCCTCCAAGCACAGAAGCATCTTCCAGATAGAATTGGAATAAATGCGCCAAAAGCTCAAACACAGGAAAATAAAGCACATCGACAGGTTTCTTCGGCAGAGGCCCATGGTTGAGAGTGCTTTCAAACAAAACCAAAGGGAGTTCAGACACTAATTCCATTCAAAACCTGAATGCAAGAGTTACAGCAAAGTTAACTACACTATCAAAGACAGTTACTTCAGCATGATTTAGCTTAAACTGAGGAGGTAGGTCAGCAATGATGCAAAACTTCTACTTCTGGGAACATACAGCAGATGAGTACAGAGAGAGCCAATGAACTCTTATTTAACAGGAAACCATCAATTAAAATGCAAACATGGGAATTGTCCTACAGATTAACTGCAAGACATCTGGAACACACTGGTATTTATAATGCAATGTTCTATATAATTCCATCATATCTCCAAGTTTTTCTTAAAACTTTTTTCTGTGGCAAACTTTGAAATATTATTAAAATGAATGTGATACAAATGCATCTGTGTATGGTTGAACATGGGCACAATCTCAAATAAACTGTTTGGGTCCAAATTTCTTCCTGGTGTTATTTGGGCTCTCGTATTCTCAATCCCAAAGCTACAGATTAAATATCTCACACTTTCTTAGTTGAAGAAAGAAACTTTTTTAAATAAATGTTCTCTAGATGTCACTAACGTGTTTTTTGCATACTTGGTAATGTGAGATTTGGAAAGCCAGCAATCACCACCTACTGGCAGAAATCCAGTACAACATAAGCTTATCATCAAAACTTGCTTGCAGCGTTTTCTGGCTCTCCCACATAAAACAATAAATCTTAAAACCATTTTACTGCACAAAAACAATATTCACTGCGGTAGTAATTTAAAACATGAAAGTACCGAAGCTTAAATGAAATAAGATGCTTCTTCAAACTAAAATCCTAACCACTCTGTGGTTCATATAGAACTGATAAGCTAAAGGGCTATTTGTGGAATGACTCAACATTCAAGTAAACAGTCTGCTTACACGTTTATGGCACCTCACGGTTCAGCTAATTACACTTTACAACCAAATGATCACACATTGGCTCCTCCTGTTTACCTTTCCAGTGGAGTAATGTATTATCATCACACAGTCAGGCACACAATATACCAAGAGGACGCTAGAGAGATCCAAGCCTTTTATATAACACATTGTGGGAAACTGTTTGTCTCACCCTCCCATTAACTGATTTGCAGTTACTTCATGAATAGGTTCCCAGAGACCGCTCTGAGGGAAGCAGAGGTGTGCAGCACTGAAGAACTGTCAACTTGAGCATCGCTATAACTGGCTATTGCACCACAATAGTACAAACACACGTTGATCATACCCAATGGTTCCATGCAACTAGTCATTTACCTCCCAAATGCACACAGCACGTCCTAACCTAAGGGCTACTTTGTGCATGCGATACAATGTAAATAAATGTGGTCTTGATTGTACTGGTAAAATACCAATCGTCTCCTTGTTCAGTCTGATTTAAACTTTCAGAAACTTTTCTCAAATTAAAAATCGTTCAGTGAAGCTCTTCTGCCTCGTCAAACCCCCAATTTGCAACTGGCGAGTAATTTTGACAAGTGACAAAAAAGCGTGAAAAAGAAATGGCTCCGGATCAGTTCAACGATAGTTCAATTTACACCCAAAAAAAACTTAAAAAGAGATGTGCTCGGTGTGTCGTACAGGGCAATTGCAACATAAATCACACTCGCGCATTTGCTCTTTTCGCTGCAGTGGTTGATGGAGATGTGTGTTTGACTGCAGACTGGGGTTTGGAGCCATCGGCTCCTTATCAGGTGAAAGTCGGAATGGGCAGTGCCAGACTGGTGCGGGGCTGTGGGAAGAGAGACGGGATTGCTGAGGACAGACACCACACAAAGCTTGGGAGCCACGTCCAGCTGTACTCTCACGCAGATCGGGCCAAGACACGCAAGCAACGAGTTTCCAGGGGTATGGGCAGGAGTGACAGCAGCCAAGCGGGGACCGCGAGGAAAAGCGAGTGGATACACATTCACACGGTCCAAGTGACACCCAACACTTTCAGAGGAGGAGGAGGAGGAGCGGCATTTACAAGCGACGGCCGGGGTCAGAAATACAGCTTTTTTTTTCGAAAAGAAATAAGAGCACATTCGATTCTCGCCTCACAGCCACACACGTCTTGCCTTGTAGTTGTAGGCCGAAATGTCATTGGATGTGAGGGCTATATCTCACGGTAGGGGGTGGAAAGAGAAAGATACGAGCAAGGATTTCCTAAATTGAACTGGGAGGAGGAGGAGGGAGGGGGGGGATGTCAGACAGGATCACAATAATTCAAGGCATTGTCGCTGTTTGCCCACCCTGTGTGGCTACAATGAAGACTTTGAGCCGAGAGATCCACCCTCAACCCCACCAGCCACAGCCCCAACAGTCAGTGGCCCCCTTTCCCCTACTTCACAAGTACTTTATTGTTCAGCCACACAGTTACCATACCTTTGGGAATGTTACTAACTGAAGCCCAATGTTTCAGATCCAGCATTATCAAAGTCTTCCACACAGCCCTCCCCTATATATATATATATATATATCCCTAAACGTATCCATATCTCTATAATAAAATTTAAAAAAGTTTGTATTTCAAATTAATTCTCTCTTTGAACTTACGAGCCAAGCCAGTGGCCAGTCTTTCATCAGATTCAGTGACCAGCACAAAGTTGCAGGATGTGTTTATAAAGTGGCAGCCACTCCAGTCTCCTTAGTATAAGACTTTTTAAGCCCTCTTGAAAGCGACTCACGGAGTCCACTGCAGTTTATGCAAAGAAAAAGCGATAAAAACAAAACAAAAAACCAAACACCAGATCCTCCTCTTTCAAAAAACACGGGCTGTTCTGTTTACCACTGACCGCTCCCCCAGTTTCTGACGGAACCCACAACGTGAGTGAGTGAGTGAGTGAGTGAGTTGAGCAGTTACATTGCCAGACTTCTCTGGGGGTACTTTTATATTTCAGAATTTCTGGGGTTAGCACTTTATATTAAAACTGAATGTCTGCGCTTCAGCATTAAGGAATTACTCTCCCCCCCCCACACACACACACCCACACACACACACACCACCCCCCACACACACCATCCCCCCCCCCCACACACACACACACACCCCCACACACACACACACCACCCCCCCCACACACACACACACCATCCCCACCACACACACACACACACCACCACCACCCCCCCCACACACACACACCACCCCCCCACACACACACCAGACACACAGCCCCCCCCCACACACACACACCCCACACACACTGCCACCCAACAGCGCAGCACCATTCAAATTGAGTTCAATTAAAGAAAAATGTTTCATTTCAACTTTTCCAAACGCTGTGGGGTTGGCGCTGCAGCTGTCCCTGGTATTGTGCAAAAAGGCACGATTCTTCTTGTTTTTTTGGTGGTGGTCGACGGGGGGAAAAACGCATATAAATCCACAAAGAATTCCCCGCGAAGACAGGGGCAGATGGATCTAATAAGCGGAACCTTCAAAAGCTCCGATTTTACACTCTGTCACAAAAGTAACAATCCCCAATGTTTGGAGGTCAACCATGAGATCCGCCGAACTGGTCGAGACAGTCATGTTAAAAGTCCCAGTACATAAGGGACGCTTGGTCACCCCCCCCCCCCCAATCCCCCCCACACACACCAATATAGACCTGAGAACCATTATTTTAAAAATCGCAAACACTAATAGAAGACTTCTTCCGTAAAGACTATCAACTCGGGATCCACACTGCAAACCGTTACTGAGGTTTCCAGCAGCGGTATTGTGCCTCAGCTTCTACCCCCCTCCCACGCTATATAAAAAAAACATTCAAGTGAGAGAGAGAGACAGAGAAAGACTCCGGGGTAGGTAGCAATCTGTCCCACAGGAACTCTTAAGCGGATCTGAAGTGGTGGTCTCTCAAATTAATTCGCACTGATGTTATGGTGAACCCTTTTTGTCTTCACCCCTCACCCTTTCCTCAACAAACGCAGAGAGTTCAAAGTTCCCTCCTTGCCTTTTCCAATTGGATTTTTGGCTGTTCATTCCATCATTGCAACCGCAGCAAAGTTACCCCACGACCCCCCCCCCCACGAAATTCTCTTCTCAGCCCCAGGGTAGCAGAGCCAGGCCAGAGGGTGATGGGCTAAGCATTTGATGTTTAAGTGATTCAAAGTCGGATTTTTCACGCACTATATTCGTGAGGTTGTTATGATTCCCGAGGCAACTAACAAGACTGGTAGGTTAGTGCAACAAAAAGTTCTCGAGAACCCGACAAGAGTTTAATTCTCGCAAGTGATTTACCTTCACATGCAACTCACAAATGCAAGTTGGCAAACTACAGGGGCAGCACATTGCACTCATCCAGAGAACAGTGCATGTTCTGACTTTATTACACCCCCATCTGTCCCAGCAGAGCTCCAAATGATGGTGTGCGTAACCTTCCACCACCCCTCCAAGGAATAATGCAAACAAGGCATTTGCCCCCCATGGGCTGGCCAGCCTGGCCCAGGTCCCTCCCTGCGCCCAGGGAGGTCCATGCTATGCGCTCTCTTGCCCGGGGAGCTGAATGAACAGCTTGCTTCACTGCCCCCTCCCACCAGACGCGAGCAATAAAAGCAAACCGTGTGGGAATGAATGAGTTCATGGAAACTTTGCGGGATGATCTGTACGGCTCCAGTCTGAAAGGTTGACGGGGGCAGAGTAAAGACGGGCAGAGCAGAAGGAGGAGGGAACGGGGCAGAGTAAGAGAAATAGCCAGTGAGCATACGAGAGCAAAGGGGGGAAGAGAGGAGCAGATTGAGAGACACCAATAAGAAGTGAGATTCTGTATACAGTATATATATATATATGTATATATAACACCCCGAAGTGCTCGCTCCTTTACTCGTGATCTCGCCTCTTTCCCCAAAACCCGCTGCTTGGACCCACCGCGGTCTCTGAACAGTGTTTCTCTTTCTCAAAGAGAGCATTTGGGAATCACAAATCACACCCACAATCACATATTTATTGTTAACCGCGTCGAGTGCCCCATTGACAGTCTCAAAGGGAGCGGGTCGCCCCCTCTCCATTCACTTGAGCAATTAATACAAATCCATCCAAGTGCAAAACAGCGACCACTTTCGACCTTTCATTAGAAAACGCGCCGTCCTCCACACCTCCCCCCCCCCCCCCCCCCCCCCCCCCCCCACACACACACACACCGACCCCCGCCCCGGCTTTCTGCTTTGGGGAGAGTTGCACATCAGAACATGATGGGGGGATTGTCCCAACAACCGGGGCTGTCTGTACCGTTTCCCAAATCGATGGGGGTGGGGGGTGGGGGTGGGATTAGAAAGTGGGGAAGGGGTGGTGGGGAAACTTGAGAAACTCATTTCTGCAAACTTTCTCGCGGCTGAACTGATGCCGAGAAAGGGCCAGACTGCTCAGTTGTGGAGCTTTATGTTATAGACACGAATGTTGCATCACCGGTGCCTGCAAATAACCGTAGGGTCCACAGAGGAGCCACGAGTGGAGCCTCAGCTGTGGCATATATTTTTTTAATTAAAAAAAAAGGCAACATTCTTGTGCAAAGCCATCACGGCCAAGATGCCAGATCAACAGTGACACGTAAACTTGCGCGCAGGAACTGTCGCCTCAGCCTCAGCCTCGCAATGTCAGCGCTCCTTCAGCAGAAGCCCAAACAGAGCATCAAAGCATCAGTCAAAGAAAAAAGGGGGTGAAAAAGACCTTACCTGCTTGACAGATGCCGATAGCCCAGAGTGCCAGTGAGATGAGCTGCACGCCGAGAGCTGGCACACAGAGTCCTCGGGTGTGAGGCATGATCCCCGGCTCCAGATGGTTGCGGCTTTTCCTTGGGTTGAGGCTGGTCGTGGGCGAGCGAAGCAACGCAAAAAGCAAAGGATCAGCTTTCGATCTCTCCCTCTCTCTCTCTCCCTCTCTCTCTCCCTCCGCGGCAGCAGATCACTTCGGCAAACTTAAACGAACAAAAATAAGATTTGGCATCAGAAATCCCAGGGTTTCTTCCTGTTCTTTCCAGCAGCTTGGTCAAACCGACAAGAAATGTTTTTTTTTATAAAAAAGAGAGAGAGAGAGAGAGAGAGAGGGGATGAAGGAACAGCGAGGGGCAGCTTCTGATTCTTTCCACCGCAAATCACTTCCAAATCCCAAGTTGTGACTGTGATGGAGAACGGACTCTCATGATGCAGAGTACAAATTCCAGTGTGTGTGTCCGTCCGTTCAGACCAGTGCGCTGTGTTGCTGTGTGTCCGTCTGTCTCTGTGCTCCCTGCAGCCCAGCGCCACACACACACACACACATACACACAGACACACACACTCTCTCTCTCTCTCTCTCTCCTCTCTTGCTTCTCCAGCTCTGGGCCACTTTCACTCAAGCCAAGGTGTAAACAGGAGGCGAGCGCCACGGCTCCTCTGCCCTCAGCCAATCGAGCGCCGCTGACATCCCATCCCAGCCTTGCCAGCTCAGACACTCACAAAACCCGGCGCACCACAGCGCACATTCCCTCTGCTCCTTTGCCATTGACAGTCCAATCCCTCTCTCCAATGCAGAAATCCCAGACGAGAGCGTTTCCACCATCCGGTTTTCCACGCACCGATTAAACAACGGGGCTACTGATCTGAATGTATGTTCCTTTCAACTGCCAAAGTGCACTTCATCAGGATTTGATGGATGCGAGTCATTTTGACCGGTTTGATCATAAGCAAACGTTTACTATTAATAACAGTGAGAGCATCAGAAGCGAATCTCAATTCCCACAATTAATCTGTGATGTATTACAGAAGAGTCCAGATCACACCTTACCATTCAAAAAAAAAGATGTTTTTTAAAATGATGATTTTGTGAGTTAACATCCACTTTCATGCAAATTAACTTGGGGGTGTGGGGGGGGGGGGGGGATCACAGTTAATGAATGTGATCTATCAATGCAACGGTAGCGTTGGTTACTAACTCTGGACATATTACGCATCATTTTACTGGAGTGGTGAAGTGATGTGGAAATGATGAGAAGGTTTTCCCTTACTTATTTACAGCCTCGACTTTACATTATTTGCAGTCGTCAAGAGGGGAATAACTAAATATTCTATTACTTTCGTTAGAGTTGAGATGGCACGTGATGAGGACCGTGTTGGATTATTGGTTTGGTTTGGAGATCAGAACTTTTTTTTCATCATTATTCTTTTCCTCTCAAAAGTTTCGCGTCCCAGAATAGGGCGCTTGTGTGTGTGTGTGTGTGTGTGTGTAAAACGAGCTCATGTGAAGGCGATGGTGAGTTCCTGCAGAGGACGTGATAGGGAATGGGATAAAGCAGATGCAAAAAGCATCACAATGTTCGCTCAGTTTAATTAACTTTTCCTGTTTTCAAAAGAATTACATAGCTCACGTTAGTCAAGTAAACCGAGGCTCATAACTTTATTTTACATCTGGATCAATTTTCCCCTTAACTTGCCAAGAAGCGAATTTGATGTTTAAAATCCGAACAGCAAATAAATAACAAGGAACAGACAACTGTGTAATCTCAAATGATTTGGTTGGGATAAACAGATTAGTGAATAAACGAATTTTTCGAATGCAGTAAACGGATCATTAGATACTCAAATCTACAACACTAACGGGCATAATAATAACCTTTACTGTTAATCTAGAGAACAAAAAGGGGATTGGTTTGATCACATGAACTGGCAATATTTATAACCAATGATGTTAATGATTTCGCTGGGAAATGCTTTGTGTAAATTGCGAAAAGGAAGAACTCCTTT
The DNA here is from genome assembly GCF_018977255.1 of Callorhinchus milii. Lineage (NCBI taxonomy): Eukaryota > Metazoa > Chordata > Chondrichthyes > Chimaeriformes > Callorhinchidae > Callorhinchus > Callorhinchus milii. The sequence continues at coordinate 14,476,049 of NW_024704748.1, read as the reverse complement.
TCCAACAACAGTGTAATCCTATTCCCGAGTTAATTCGTAGTTTAATAACAAAACGCACACACACGCGAATCGTGCATCGTGAACTGTTCTCGAAATAGACACTTACTTCATATAATGCCACAAAATGCGACTGTTGGGATTGGTTTATTTCCGTTTTGTGCGAAAATCACGTTTTATCGCCATTCCATCCCACTGCCGTCCTCTAATCCTACTTGAAAAGTAAAACAAAAAAGCGATAGCCTGAAAGAAACACCGGGACATTTACAGCGGAGAACGCGACATAGGACCAATTACTCACATCAAATACCACTCTAACTGCAGTCAGACTAAAGAGAGGAGTCGAGGAAAAACACAAGATCAATATTACACGCCATCTGCGCCGAACCCTATAGTTTTACTACTTTATCAAAAACTTTGATGTGGAAATGTGGATTTTTATTGTTTTACAATATGATAAGGGTGATGGAGCTGGCGCCACGAATGCTTTAATTGCCTTTAGGGAAGGCACTGAGCGTTTGGGTGGAGACATCAGGGGTACCGCTCGGTAGGACGTCCCGTTAGGGAATAGAGCGATGAAACAAGAACATGTCTGAACTAATCCATGCTCCATCTGTCTGCAGGGTACCACTGATTGTGAAACATGTTATCATTGATAAAGCAAATAGGTTTCCGTTATCAATGATGCCACATTTTGTCAAGATGCCCCGTTAGTGATAGATATTCCCCCAAATGAAACATCTGTCAAGAGACAAAGAAAGGAAAAGAAAGAGCTCATCAACGTTCAACCACCTTTTATTTGGTACAAGTCAGTTGTCAAACCCTGTGACTTGTTTAAACTCCACACCGCGATTTTTAAAGCAGTTGAGAAGGCAATTTTTATATATAAAAAAAATGCCAATGTTTTTCTTTACGAGCTACTTTAGATACAGCATCGATACTGCGATCTGGCAAGAACGGGAGTTGAAGGAGCCGCCAAACGCGTCGGCATCTACAGTGTAATTAGTTTAAACAACTGGAATTAATTGTAATTTAGATAATCAAATGAACTGTACGTGATCCCAAACCACTGCGGTTCTGTGTTCACTGCTAATTCCGAGAGGTTTCTAATTAACAACCAGCACAAAGCAGTCGATAGGCAGAGAGCAGTGCGGTCTCTATTTGCAAAGTGACCCCCTCCCCCCACACCAACCCCCCCCCCACCAACCCCCTTTCCTTCTCTTCAGTGCGTTCAGCTGTTGGTAGGATCTCAGAGAGGATTTCTCAGTCCCCACACACCAGCCCCAGTCCAGCAGTCAGCGCCGCCGCCTCTCCAAAAGGTTTTTTATTGCAAAACATTTGGTTTATTACGAGCCACGACACACGGGGGCGATCTTAGCTCTCAGCCGCTTCCACGCAAACCAACCGGGGGGGAAAAAAAGGGGGAAAAGGAAGCAAGAAACAGCAGACGTTGACCCCGGCGCTGCAAGTTAGACAAATATTATTTTGCGTAAAGGCCGAATGAACCTTAAAGTTATTTTTTTTTTAATTTAACGAGAGTCCAAGATTGCAAACAGAACAATTAGCCTTTCCTCCATCGTCTTGTTTCCCTTCTGCCACACTTTGCTGCCTGGTTTATCCGCACACGTTGCTGCCTGGTTTATCCGCACACGTTGCTGCCTGGTTTATCCGCACACTTCCACGCAGGCGTTCAATCCCCCCCCCACACGCACACACACACACGTTTTATATCGAATGAAAGGAGGCAATTATTTGCGAACAGGATTAAAACCTCAGAAACGATTTAAGTGAGAGTCGGGTTAGAGATCCAGAACTCGGGGTCCTGCTGCCTTGGCAGCGGCGACTGCGAGCAACGTCAGGATTTGGGTGTAACCTCACCAGGAAAGCAGGCGCTATTTTTTTGCTCTGGCAGCCAACTTCATTCATCTGCTGTGGGTTTCTCTCTCTCTCTCTCTCTTTCTCTCTCGCGTGAAAGGTAAAGGCGGGTTTTTAAAGCGATCGCGTTGCTGTTTTAAAATTTAATGAGGATTCGAGTTGATGGATGCTGTTAATTTCCATCACTGTAAAGGCGGGCGGCTGTGGGATTTGTAATGATATGTAAATGTTAAAAAAAAAGTTTGCTACGTCGGTTTATTGATTCCTCCAGTACTCGTGTTACGTGGCTGGAAGACCCCCCCCCCCCAGTACCAAAGGGGGAGAGAGAGAGAGAGAAAAAAAAGAAGACACCAGCAACAAGCGTGTGCTTGGCTGGATCCTGCACACACTCAGGCGTGGAGATCCTCTGTGAGAAGAGACGCGATTATTTTCTTTCTCCCCAATGCGCATCTCAAGGGCTCCTTTCTAAACGCTCTCAATAGCCGACACCGTCTGCCACATGAACATTCATTCACTCAGAAGAGCTCGACAGCAAGCGCTAAGTGGTGTTCGTGTGAGAGCCTCCCAGCCCGGCAAAGCAAGCACTTTTTTTTACACACACACACACACTGCAGCCAGAAGGCAACATCTACATTCAATGTCACCTCAATAATTTATTTGGCAGAGGTGCAATAACTATCAATAATTCAGAGCCAATAATGTTATACAAGTTCAAGCCACCGATTGTGCCACTTGAGTTGCGTTGTTCCTTGGATCCCTGCAGTCTCACGATTTTACTCACATTCGCGTACAAATGGAGCCAGGCTGGATGGAGGCAAGTAAATAAAAGCACAATCTTAAACTCGGCAGCCACTTTATGCACAGCTGTGTCCCACAAACAGAAATTAAATGAATGACTATCTGGGGAATTAAGTATCTGGGGGTGGCCAGAATTCCAGGAGAAACTCTCCTCTTATTAGAATACTCAACTGCCATGGGATCTTTAATGTTAGCACTGCATTAAAATGATAGCTTAGAAGACCATAAAGCTCAGCGTCCTGATGCAAGGCTTGAACCCACAAAATATTGCTGCTCGGAAGTGAGCGTTTTCAGTTGAGTTAAAATGAGACGAAAATTTTTCATCCTGGATTGGTTGCTTTTCCTGGCATGACAATCTCATGGTCCCAGCAATTCTGGAAGACATTTGTTCCACACAGCAAACACTCATACCATTCTGCATTTACACTGATAACTATATCAGCCTTATTCCTAACCAGGAATTCGTGCAGTTTTTTAAAAAAATGGGTGAGTTAACATTGTTTTAACTGGGTGTCTCTTCCACATTCAGCTGGAAAAAAACATCATTCTAATCTCTATTATTGCTTGAGGTTTCTGAACGTTATGGTTATTCTCTATTCTGAGTTCACACAAGTTAAATAACATGCTAGTAGTTATAGTATACGTTCCATGTTTCTGTTTCTGAAAAAACAACCTGGATCATGTTTCACAGTAATCTTCTGTTCACTAATGAAAAGTTCTGGTTTGCGAGTTCCTCTTTATAATTGAAAGCCCAAAAGTCCTGGACTCATTGTAGTCATTTGAACAGCTTCCCACTTTACCATTCATCAGTCATTTTGAAATTAAAATACCCAAATTGAATAATCTAGATGTGGTCAATACTATAATCTGTAGAAGACGGACTTGTTTTGATGTGCAGTCAGACCCTTGATATGCTTCCCAGTACATTATTGGCTTTGTTAATAACAGCATCAATTCATTAACGCCATTCTAATCCTTTTCTTTTCCCACCTTTCTAACATGCACCTGCTCACTGTGTACATATTGTACAATTCCTGTTGTAATGTGCATAAACCTGTAATGTATCTATACTAACACCCATCTGCTATTCTTGGGCCACCCACTTAATTGGTCCAGTTCCCTTTGAAAACCATCAATCTCTGATATATACTCATCACTTGACCGCATGCCTTGAATCCACCAACAATTATATAATGTTATAAGTATTCACCTTCACATCATTCCCCACAACACAGGCACTATGGAACAACAACAAAATTCCTGCAGAACTTTAGCATTCAGTGCTCCTGGCTAGAGCCTTCACCATTTATCACTAAATTAATTTCCCAGTTTGTCCCTCCCAGTACTTTTCTTTTTGCTCCTTACTTTGGTCTTCTTGCCCACAACTGCATTTTTGGTATAAATTATAATGGTAATATTAAACATTAAACACATCAGCCTTCCGCCACTCTGCACCCATCCTCTGTAAATACATCCCGCAGTCTCTCTGTCTCACCCCCACCTTCAAGACCCACCTCAAGACCTTCCTCTTCGAGCGTGCTTTTGATCTCCCTGCTCACCCACCCCTGCCCTCCCCACCCTTGGGACATCCTCCCAACGTAAAAGGCGCTATACAAATGTAATTTTATTGTTGTTGTAGATGACAGTTTCCTTATTTGAAAGTTACTTATCCATTCTCATGAATTGAGAAATACATACAGTACAGCAATTGCCCTTATTCACCACTTTATCCAGTCACTAATTCTTTCAATTAAATGTTCTCTACAAAACTGAATTCCCAATTGGAAAGTGCCACTTTTTAGGGCCCAATCTATTGATGGCGGCCAATAGCTGCAGTCAATTATTGAGTGAAGATGGATCATTTACACAACTTTAGATGAATATGAAGCTTAAACATGTCATGGACCGAATAATTCTGATAGACTGAGAGCACGATAGACTGAGAGTTCCAAGGAGAAGTGAGCATATTACAAGGAGACTGCAAAGAGAATAATGACAAAGGACAGGGGCTGGGATTTGAGCACCACATAAATATGGTATGACCAGCCTGATTGACAGTTGGTGGAGATCGGCAGGGACATAATAAAGAAATTCATGGATGTAAATTAAGAATGTCTACTTTAATGATGCCTGTGATTATTGTGATAGGAATTACAACCTACAGGTGAGTGATATAAATCTCTGTCGTGAATCTGACCAATAGAGAGTGACCTTTGCATTCAAGACGCACTATCAATTTCAATTACTGGATTATGATGGCAGCCCTTCTCCCTCCCCCCTCCCCACTACCACACACACACACACAGCATTATAAATGGCTACAGTGGTATCCTAGGGTTACTGGAACATTACAATTCTTTATACTTTTTGTTTGAGGAAATTTGAGGTAAGCATTTTGTTTTTGCTTCATTAATCTTCCCTTTATTAGATGTGCCCAATGTACAGATCCAATTGGCTGCTTAAGAGCATTGTTGGCCCAGTTCTGGAGTAAATGGACTGCATGTCATTTTGACTGGGGAACATTAGATGGTCTGAGGAGCTCTGAAGAAATAGGAGATAATAAAAGTAAACTAAAAGACTAAAGGAATTATTGAAACTTTTTTTCAGAAAAATATCAGGAATGATTGCAATATTGATCAATGAAGACGAGCTTGTGTAATGAATACTGTGCCATTTAAAGGACTCGCAAGGAAAACTTTGAACAAAGCACAGTTTTGAACATCTTTTACAGAAAGCATTGCACATATTATAAACAATTAGAATATAGTTAAACATGTATGGGTGAGGCAGATAAAAATGGGCAATATTGGAGAATGGAACATTTTCCAGTTTCTGGTTTCAGCATCAACATAAAGATTCCTCCTGGAGGTCATAGAGGGTCAAAGTTCTTTCAACACTGAATCCACCCAGTTTTAAAGGAAGCACCATTTTCATTCATACTGTTTTAAAATTTCTACTTGGCAATTCTCTTAAGCAGCTCTGTCTTCACAGGGGAGGGGGAGGTTTCACATTAAAACAGATAACAATGGTGGCAGAGAAAGGGGATTCTGTAACGGGAATATCTAAAAATTGCACTTGCACAAAAAAAACAATGGATTTCACCACACTGTGTGGTCAGCATCTCTGACGCAATTGGTCTACTCCAAACTGATCTCTCTTCTATGATTAAAGATGTACTGGAAAGACTAGGGCAAAAAAAATCAGAGCTGAGTACCTATACTTACTGTGAATAGATTATTTTAACCGTATTTTAACTTCTTTATTACTGGCAATTTAGTTAAACTAAACAAACGTGCTTCAATATTGAATTAATGATATTGCAGAATCGATGACAAGAATGATAGGTAGGCATTATATAAACACAAGCAGCACTACAAAAAATAGCCATCATAAATATAATGTCGCCCTTTTAATGCCCATTTACAATTTAATAAACAGTTTTCTCAATCCAAAGCCCAATTAATGTGATTTGCTGGTGTAATAATAACTGAAGCTTAATTAGATTCATTCATCATTCTGCAATCGGATCAGCCTTCATTGGTTGTGAAAACCCCCCAAAATAATTTTAGTAATTTCAGAAAATTTTATTCTTACTTTTGCCAAGATGAGTACACAATGTCAAACATACATTTCATTGCTGTGTGAACACTGGGTCGGTCTAATAATTTAGCTTTTTTTTAAATCCAGTACACATCTGAAATGCTGTACTCCGTGCAGTGCCTTGGGATGTGAAAGGCGCTATACAAATGTAATCTTGTTGTATCAGGGTCAGACACTGATTTCAGATCAGTTGAGGCAGCACTACCTTGATACACACCAACTGTACAGCCAATCTGGAGCCTGCGTTTCTTAAACACTCTGGTTTTCATGATGTGCATTGCACTGAATTAATTCAACTTACACCTTTAACAGCAGTGACCTCAAAGGGGATTGTAAAAGTACAATATAATCAAAAAAATAAATGGAGCATGTGGTAGGGTGAACAAATAGATTTAGAATTTTATATCTAGATTCATTCACTTTAAAATTCATGTTATCTCAACTACTTCCAATGTCTTTCAAAGCCAGTGCCCTGCTGTTGGCTGCAGTTTGTGAATTAGATGATGCACGTTTCTTAAAATCTTAAAACAGAGCATCAATGTGTGGAGAGAATACACGGGTAACACTGCTCAGTCCCATTGCTTAACACATAGTTTCTGGTGCAATCTGCGTAAAACAGTCTTCGTTCTATAAAGAGAGAATCCCAGCACACTGTTTCGGTCAGCACACTGGAGTGTTGGAAAACTGCTAGCAGTCTGGTTGATTGCCATGGTGTTGAAGTGATCAGGCCATCTGAGGTGGTGCTACAGATGGCTGGGCTGCCCTCCTGCAGCTTATTCCAGCTGCCATTGAAGCTTTGGGGTTAATTTCAATGTGCTTGTCACTTTCTGACCATATTGGAACAGTGGTAGGTAAGTTTTGTTTTATAATTTCTCGTTTTCTCTTCCTTCCATTTAATACATTATTTCCTCCAATTGTGGCCTATTGGTACCCAGATTACCCAGGTATTAGCTTGAAAATTTGGGCATCTTGCAGATCACCTTGAAGGTCATTTCCAGTAGGAGCAGACTGCATGTTAGTCAAAATGCATATTTAGATCTTTTGATGTGCACATTCAGGCTTTCCTAAAACAGAACACTAACTTCTCTCACATTGGCACATTATCTTGTTGAATGGGTAAATAAATGGAAATCTCTGGGTAGCGACTGAATGAGTGATGATTCAGTTATGGCTGAGAATGACCAATGAATGCAGTGGCATTTCATGGACTTCACCTCTTTCTGGTGTCTTGTTCCAAACTAAAGTTCTGCATTTCAGCACTTTTGGACTATCTATTATTGTAGTCTTGAAACTTCAAACACTTCAAAAATTTGATGCGGAAAGTCTTGATGTTTTGGATTCAAAGCACCTTTGAATGCTTCATTTGGCATCAAAGAATTCCCAGTGATTTACGTTTACCATTGAAGAAACCAGCTCCCAACAGCATTACTTGCCTGCAGGCATCTCAGCTACTTTGACCACATTATATGAAAAAGGTCTTGATAACAAACCGCTCGTCCGTTCCCACAATGGAGCATCCCCACATCAAACAATGGTTGGGTGCAAAGATCGCAACATTCTACTTGTTATTCTAATGGTGGACAACACAGATTCAATGTTGCTAAAATATGATAACAGCTCTCAGCTCAACTAGTATCCTCTGAAAGCAGATTCTGAACTAAACCAATCTGGATTCCAAAACTTGTTGATGGTTAAGGATAGCTTTAAAATCAGTTTTCATCAATGCAACAACTATCATCAACAAGGATGATCACTTGTGATGGTGAACAAAGCAACCTTTGCCAGAAATACAATTACAATTCAGGCAGGATGATTGCAAAACATTGGCTGCAAAAAGAAAGCAAGGTTTGAAGTCAGCATCATTGGGTACTGAGTAGGGTTTTAGGTCTTGTGCAATGATTGCTCCCAATTAAAAAGGTAATTTTTTTCCAGCTACCAGATGGTTGCCAGGAAAGGGATTTTAGCCTCTTGGGACTCCTGGGTCTTGGCTTGTAATTTGTTTTCTTTTATCTGGGGTGTGGGGACAGGCTGAGGAAATAATACATGCATGGACAGCAGGTGAGAGCTCCTGCTTGACTGTGCTCATATTAAGCAGCACAGTGACATAGCACTCCAGTGCTTCAAATTACTGTGCCATTCAGAGAATTAGACCTGCAATTCTCCACACTACATTGCCAGTGGGAGGTGTTGAGCAAAGGCCAGGTACTATTGATGTGGAGGGCAGATGGGAGAATCACCCCAGGACATCTGTGTCAATGAAAGGGAGTTCTTTCAGATTGCTATTGCCAGAAGCCAGAATAGAAAACAATAAGAGTGGAACTGGAACAAGAAAAGGTTGCTCCACACAACCGACTCCTATATTTCATAAAAAGAATGCATTGTTGAATCTTTCAAAGGAGGTGAATCCCAATAAAGCCCATCATGTTGGCAACTATGATCAAACATGCATCCTCCAAGTCATATAATTTATGAGTCAATGGGAATAGGCCACAGACAATTATAGTTCATCTTCTGTGGCATTGAAGTTAAGAAACCATAAGTCAAACAGGATGTGGTCTCTTTAAAACTGATCGTATGTGTACAGTGTAGTCTGTCCATGATTTCAGCAGGTTACCTCAATAACCATAGCTGATGTGAATCTCCCAGTTAACGGCCCCACTTCCTCACAATCAGCTGATCAACAAACTGCTTTCCAGACAAGTGAGAAAGAAAAATAGGGCAAGTTTGATTTGACCAGAGACATGTCTGCTTTGTAGTGTTTACCTTTCAGATTAACACCCTTCATTAGTTCTTTGAAGCAGGAGAATTTATCACAATCCCCTTGACACAAGTTAATGCTTCAAAAGGACTGGGAGTGCTACTTACATTTTTGAAGTAAATTAGTGGTTTGCAAATACAAAGAGCATAGGAACTTCAATCAGCAATTTCTAAAAAGTAGAAAACAACAGTTTCATTGTTTCAGAGAGAAAATGACTCCCTAGACCTTTGTGCAGTGATGCTTTGCCTGTTGTGTGGTGCTCTGGTTGTGGTGTGGCACAAAGGGGAGAGGAGGCAGATTCCAATCAGCAATTCCCTCATACTACACATTCTGCTCTTCACGGTGCCAGTGGGACAGCTGCAGAGTGGACACATGGAAGGAATAATTGGATGGGGGGCCACCTAGCTCACTTTGCGTATCACCCAGAATCTGTCCACCTGTGACTGCACATCTTCCCATCTGGGGAGATGGATTGTGGTAGACTGAAAGAATGGGGGATAGATCTTAAAAATGGAAACAGGTTAAATGAAAATTAATCCCCAACATGAATATAATTACTTACAACAATAATAACTTGCATTTATATAGTGTCCTTCATGTAGAGTAGCATCCTGGAGTGCTTACCTAATCATTTTACGTCTAGATACCGGGCTCAAACACAGGCCCACCAGAAAATAGACAATGTTTTTGCAAAGTGTCACTAAGAAAGTATTCTTTTTGTGATACATGTCAAATAATGTTCTCTTCTAAGCCTGCAAAATCAAGAAACAATGTGAATTCCATTGTTGTTTTGCATTTTGCCTGAATTTTCAAACTAGAATTCTTTTATATTTTCATTGTGTGAGGCTGGCTTACTCTAACTGAGGAAAGGAAACATCTTATCGAAATACCAATAAGGTAATCTGGAAGCATTTGTTCAGAAAGTCAAGGTAACCACATCCAAAGACTTACCTATTCATTTACTACGATTGTTCAAGGCTTGTCACAAATCTCTGAACTGGTGCAACGTTTGTAGTGTAAAATATGCTTCTTTCAGCCAGTACAAGAACATTTAAAATGATATGTTAAAGGACATTTGAAAGGGCTTTTCTGCTATCCCATTTTTGATTGAGATGCATAAAGGGCATCGAGTATCTCATGACACTTCAGCAGCAGGAATAGAATTTCATGAAAAAAGTCCAAATGCCCCAATGATAGAATACATGCAATATCTAGGTTGCCAAACCAATTTCCAGTCTGTGCTGAGTTAAGTGGCCTCCGATGTGGTGCCTGGTCTCAGTACAACGTGGGGTGGGGTGAGAAAGCTAAAGTCACTATTCCTGATGACTATTCAGATATATATATCCAGATGGGTGGAAAGTGTGTTCATCCAAATGTCATGTGAGATTAAGACCAATTGAAGTGAGATTCAGGTTTCATGCCTATTATAGTCAAATAACCCAGACACTCACAGTCTAAGCCTACATGACCGTCCCCTTGCGAAGTGGTACTGGAGGTTGTTAGGGCCTACAGAATATACCCCAGCCCGCGTTGGCCTTGAAATTATAAGCAAATAAATTTGGTACGTTTCAATCTATTTCCTAGATGGTGCAAATCTGTAACATACATTGCCAACGATTTGGTAGTAAATGGCAATTTCTTACAGTGATGGCACAAGAGCAAGGTTCAATTTACCAAAGCAAAGGAACTGTTTGAAGGTTGAGTGTGATTTGTGTTAGGGAGAACAGAGGCTCGGCATCAACGACGTCCAGGTCAAGGACATAGATCAGATAGAAATACAAGTTGGGGGAAAAAGCAAGCTATCCATAGCATTAACTTGCCTCACAAAGTCACATAAATGAAATGAGTTTTCAGATAATAATAACCGTTGCATTTGATAGAGCACCTTTCACATTGGTAGAACGTCTCAGAGTGCTTCACAGGATTAAATGTAAAGTGCATTTTGTTGGAGATGTGTTTATGTGATGACATTGTGAAAGTGAACATTTTTCTTTGAGGCAAGACAACAAATAGTTTGGCTTTGGTAAGAACAATTAGATGCATTAAATTTAATTGTACATTTAAGCAAGCTTTCCTCAGCTTCTGGAAAAATATCCAATTTACTGCTGCTTTCCTACCTCATCTCTTTCGTCCATTTAAGCGTGATATTCTAATGACTAATCAGGTGGAGGCTTTTTATTCTATATAAAAAAAGCAGAAATACTGTATGAGATTCAAAGGATTTGGCTTTTGCTGAATCCACGACATTTCCAAAATTCTTCTTAACACTTAGCCAGAATCTAATTCCGTGTGGATTCAAAAGACTAAGTAAACTGTGAAAGACAATTCCTTTCTGTAAAATGTATCATTTCTAATAACATTTATTCCAATTGTTAACAGGCATTACAGTGCAGACACTAAAGTTCACTTAACAAGAAAACAGTTTAAGGTATCAAGGTCAGGTTCTTGAAAGATTTTATGGTTTGCGAAGGATATTTATGATCTGAAGATCTTTCAGTCCACTGAAATATCTATGATGCAAAACACAAGACATTGATAACTGAAAAACTTTTTTTTGGCAGAGAGTATGATCTCTGCATTGTTTTACAGAGAGTATGATCCTCGGACCTGAAATTCCCTGAATATATTTGCTCATGGCAATGCCCTGTCCGAAGTAAATATTTTGAAACAAAAAAGCGGTTCGGTTTAGGAGACCCCCTAGTGCTACTAGGGTATTGGGTAGTGCTTCCTAAAGCAAGTCAAGATTAATTGTAAAATGTAAGGATTGTACAACAGTGTTTGCTTTGGGATCATAGCTGCATTAGAATTTTGACTGTAGACATTGAGTGGTTTATGCAATTATGTGGCCTGTGCAAAGAATTTCCTCGACTCGAGGACTAACGCTGTTCAAAGACTGAGTGTCAGACATCAAGTCCTGGATAATCAATAACTTTCTCTAATTTGTCAACAAAATTGAGGTTGTCATTCCTTGATTGCCCCTCATCTCGAGCACTGACAGTATCGACTTCCCCATGGAGCTTACGCGGAACATCTGGGTTTTAAATTTTAAACCTTTCACGTAGGCTCTGACCAAATTTGCTTTCCTCCATCTAACCTCCACCTTTACTTCACTCTTCTTCCATTCACACTTAAAACCCTCTTCTTCTGTATCTCAGTCACCTCCAGACTTGACTTTTTCAATGTCATGTTCCTGACGATCCAGAATTCTGCATCCTGTATCCTCTCTCACATCAGGCTCTGCGAGTTCAACTCCTCCATACTTATCCAGCTGCATGGACTTGCAGCTCAACTTCAACATCCTTGTCCCTACTTTCAAATGCCTCCATGCTTTTGGCCTACCTCAGGAATCTCCTGCTATGCTACTCTGATGACTAATCCCTCCCAATTATCCTCCCAACCTACAGATGAGCTCAATCACTTTCCCCCTATGCACTGGAGCTCTCCACAAATCCATTTTCTATCTTACCTCTGTGTTTTCAAAACTCTTGACTAAAGACCGAAACCTTTTTACTGCATCTTTAGCCACCTCCTCTTTCTATCACTTTTTGAGTTTAGGCTTCCACTCAGTCTTTGTAAAACGCTTTGTGATCTTCTTCCTGTATCAGTGCAAATTGTTGTTGCTCAATGACCTTATCACATTGCTTGTGTTCCCATGTTCTTATGTTACAAATATCCCTTTGGCAAGCATAGTAAGTGGAGTGTATAGAATTCATTGTGGACTTAAAACGTCCACAACACAAAGTACCTGAATTCTGTGTTAAATTGGTACTGGGTTAGCAGTCTTGAGTTCTCTCTCATGAAAGGAATGAATCAGAGGCTGTGTGTCACAAAGCTTTTGCTGATGTTCCCAGATGCAGTTTTCTCCATACACTTCTACACAAGACCACCTGCGGAAAAAAATGCAAGGTCTTGCATTTCATCAGATCAGTAAAAGCTTGGTGAATAGGGGCCTGCTGTTTCTTCAAAGCTGGTCACAGCAGGCAGTGAAGAATTTCATTGCTTATTTGCTGCGTAGACTCTGTAAGCAAAAATTGAAAAGCTATGGATAGACTGATGCGAGTGAAGGTTTTAATGAGCTCGGAAATCACCTTAATGTCAAAAGGCCATTCTAAACCGGTGGAGTCACTGGATATGCTGTCAAAGCAAACTTATTGCAAAATAATCACATTTATAGTAATCCTCCACTGGCTGCTGCACTATGAATCTCCTGTATTGTTTTTTTCCAGCCCTGTGAAATGTGGTCACTCAAACCTCTTACACCATTGCATTTATTGAATTCCTTCAAAACCTTTCAGAATTAACCAATACTTACAAATAGGCTAAATCAGATTGTCGGTAATTTGCTCCCAGATATTGCCATCCTTCTATTAGTCTTCCAGTGCTATTTATACAGGAGCTTTAATCTATATTTATTCTAACTTTCCAGCTACTCTGAATCAAGACACATACTTGGTGAATTAACTTGCTTTGTTGTTGGACAGGGAATCGATGATGCCTGGGATATGTTACATTGTTGCACAGAGCAAAATAAGCTTACCTAGCATAGTTTGCTTCTCTTTTCGTCTTTCCACCCACTGAAGTTGTCACTTTCATTAACATTGTAGTTTCTACTCCTTTTTCCCTGGGGACTAAGGACAAGTTTCAGAAACAAGTGGCATGGTATTACCACACATTTTACCTTTCCCAAGAGATTTCCTTGGGAATAAAACTCCCCTACCAAAAACAGATTCAAAATTAAGAATGAAGTTAAGAATAGACCAAACTATCCGCATCATGAAATGCTAAGGCAAAAAAAAGTCCAAAATAGAAATATTCTCCTCAGAAGCATATCCCATGGTTAATTTTCTCACTCTTTCTCTCTCAGTGTGTTGAGACCAATTACAAGTGCCCAATTGCTGTCCCTGGCTTGGATCAGTTATGTTTTTACCTCTGTGGCCTAGTTTCACACCGAGCCGTGTATTTACCCACAAGCTTGCATTTTCTGTGATTGATCATTTTCTTTTCCCGGAGTTTAAAATAGGAGAAAACATCCACCGCCTGAAATATTGTCCTCGGTCTACTGTTACTTCCACCAACAACTGCTCATAATCTTTGCAGCTAAAGATATTTACAGTGGAACCATAGCTCACACACCAAAACATGAAAGTTTCAACATCATGGAACGAAATCATTGTCGTAACTGAGGCAGCTGACTAGAATGGTTTTAGTGAAAAATGATACAGTGCTTTAGAGAATCACAATCTTGTGCACTGCAATACATTGCTACACTTCACAGAATAACAAATGACATTTTACCTTTCCCTATGTAAATTAATCACTATGAACTATATTTTACCAGAATAACTCCTGTGCTGACATATGGTTATCAACTAATTCACAAGTTGAATGGAAATCCTCGAGTTTCACTTTAACCCTTCAGTCACTGCTGCCCTGTTTTGCACCAGAGTCCACATATCAAGACTATAATTTGACACTGTTCGACACTTGCTGAAAGTAAGGACAGAGACTGCTGCAAATAGTAGGGAGGTGCCATTGAGTTCAGAATAACACATCTGATCTCAGATCTAATGAAAGAGTAGACCCTCACCTCACTCTCATCCAAGAAACATTTTACGGAAGCAGCCAGAACTATTTAAAAAAAATCTCATCAAAACTAGATTTGAGTTACGATCAATACTCTTATCCTACTTCCCATCTCTTTTTGCTTTTTGAATATTGTTGCTTAAAAATAAGTGCTGATGACATCCCTGGTGCTGTCTGGAACAGAGTCTTTCCTGTATTTAATCAGTCATATGAATTGATTAATCAAACCCATCAACCATTGCAGCGTGTGTCACTTAATGTACAAAAATATTGCGTCACAGTCACTTACATTACTGTGAGGAATTATTATTCAGCTCATGAACTACTCAATACAGTAACTGGAACTCCAGCAAACCATTCACTGATGCTATAACATAATCCATCACTTAAGTAATTCAACAGTGTCTTCCCACGACAGTTGATATTTCTTAGCATTATTACAGCAAATACAATTCATAAAAGTTGTGCAATTTCTGTGACAAGGAAAATGTGTCCTAGTGCATTGTGTTCATGTTGTGTAGCGTCACTGATCAAGAGGCAGTGCCATTACAGTTTCTACATAGTGACCTACAGTTTCTCTGATGTCACTATGTAGAGTCAATCCAATTCACTGTAGCAAAGATGTAGTGCAACTACTACTCTCGAAGAATAATTGAATCCTTGCATTTGATACAACACCTTATCACGTCTTTGAAACGTCTCAAAGCTCTTCACAGAATACACTGTAAAGTGAATGGACTGTATATTTTGTGGGCGAAAAGCGTCATCCAAGTGCGCACAGCAGTGTTCCACAAACAGTGGGTGACCAATTTATTATTTATTTACTTTACAGGTTTTCAATTTCTTATATTAACCAGACAGAAATTTACCTATACTTTGCCACTGACAAAAACATGCAACAGCTCAAATCAATTTTGAGTTCATGGCTTTTAAATAGGGAACAATTAGTTGATTTTGTTTCACACTTTTCACATTATTAAAGGGGCCACAATTTTTACCTCTTCCATTTGCTCAATCAACTAGAGTCAGCAAGCTCTTTTGCAATGTTAGTTTTAATTCACAAATGTTGGGGACATAAATGTTAATTTGCCTCTTCTCTTCTTCATTGCGGTCTCCTCGAAGGATGTCCCTGTCCAGAGAGGAGAGAAAGTAACACACAGACAGTTCTCTCTCTGCTGACTACTGGGAAGGCTGCTTTAGCAGCGTATGGTGACTCGCTCTCCAATGTAGTTATCTTTCCTGGAATCACCTGACTACCATTGAAGACTGTGACTCACTTTGTCCCAGTGCATCTCTGAATGATGTAATTAAACACTACCAGTAAAAGAAAAGGAACAAAACTGAATTTCCTGAGAAACGCACAATATTTGCCAAGCACTTACCATAACATCTCATGAAGTGAATTCCTGTAAAGTTGCATCTAGTGAGTTAAGGATTGAATGGAAAGGCTAATCTTAGACATTAGCATTCACCTCTGTAGATATAAGTTCAAACCTATCACAGGGATGGGTGAGTAACAAAATCAATTGTCTCTGATGAATCTTTCCCAAGACGATAGTCAGCAGAACATATCACACAGATCAGATTCAGCCACCTAAGTTGGGAAAGGATGGAGGTGACTGGGAATAGGAATGGTTCACAGAACTCAACAGTTCTTATGTTGGGACTGTAGTGTTTCTATGAGCAAAGGCTATTCAGCCCACATAAGCTCATCTCTCCAGAATATTATTTCTCCCATCAAATTGTATTAGAATACAAGACATCCAATTGACCCAATGACCCAATACTTTTGCTTGTATTACCCTGTTTAACAGATGATGCCGAGATGCAGCGCTCTGATCAAACATATTTCCTGATGTCAGTTTCTAAGGATTAAAAATCATAATTTCACACGTACTCAGAATACATTTCCCAATATGACTGAAAGGGAATGGTTTACAGACATATGTTTGTGGTACAAGTTGAAAAACATTGCTGATAAATGATATAACAGCTTTAATTTATTATTTAAACTTATATGATATATAGATGTAATCTTGTTGTTATTACGATTGAACCTCTCAACTTTCTATTGTACTGCAGTGATGTGTAACTTGCCAATACATCCCCTTTTCACTTTCAAGCTGCTGGTGGAACATTGCCCAGTGCAAAATGACTGCCACATCCACTAATCAACACAGTCTCTACACTCAGCAGTGCTTTGAGAAATATTGATGTTTTAGACTACGGTGGAATCCTGAGGCTGAGTGTTTAGAGCACTCTTCTCACAAGTGGGTTTGATTCCCAGTGAGGGCGTAATGTTGGGCAAGTCTCCTTACTCCACATGTGCAGTCCTGTAGATATGAGGTGCAAGATTGGCATGGTATATTACTGTTATAAATATTATTATTGTTATTATTGTGTCAAAAGCAAACTTAAACGATTACACCATTTGGATGACTCCACTTAGCCAATGCTACTTGATTGATTTGGGTCTAGAAGGTTCTGGGTTCAAATTCCAGTGGTCCCACTTAAGGTAGCTTAAAAATATAATATGCATTTTTGTGATGAGGTGGGGAGGAAGAAGAAAGTGCATCTCCTTACAGGAGACATGTCTGGAAGAAATTGGCAGTTCTGCAGTAACCCACAGCATTCTTGATGACCCGTTTGGCTGATCAATGCAACTCTGAGTTACAGACATGTCTTGAAACCTTTTGCCACAAAGGTCAAAACAGTAGAGTGATCCTAGCTGGATAGGTACTTTGAAAACTGTCTCTGAGCCATATGATAAGCTGTGCAGTTACCATTCATATTAAAGTGGAGTCCTGTAGCTCGGTGGTTAGAGCACTCACCTCGCAAGCGAGAGACCTGGGTTTGATTCCCGGCAGAGCGAAACCTTGGCCAAATTTGCTTGCTCCACATGCCTCATAATAATCCCTCAAGAAAAAAAACGCAATAATAATTTGATCACTTAATCCACGACTGTTTGTGGGACACTGCTGTGTGCAAGTCACTGCTGCGTTTCGCCCACAAATATACAGTCAATTCACTTTATAGTATATTCTGTGAAGCGCTTTGAGACGTCTAGAAGATGTGAAAAGTGCTATATCAAAAGCAAGGATTAATATTAATATATACCTAACTTTGGGTTGGAACTGATATTTGAGAGCAAAATCTTCGAGACATCTCAAAAGAATTAAGGGATATGGGGATAAGGCGGGCAGATGGAGTTAGGTTAGAAGATTAGCCATGTTCTTATTGAATGGCGGGGCAGGCTCGCGGGGCCGAAGGGCCTATTCCTGTTCCTAATTCCTATGTTCCTAAAATAAGTAAGCTAAATAGCTTAGCGTGCCATATATGTTGGTGCTGGAGAAACCCCATTCTAAAATAATTCTTTTCAATTCTAGAATAACATCCCAATTTCAAAGATTGTTTAATAACAACGTTTCCAATTATCCTTCATTATATGAACCTGTCATGGTACAAAACAATAAAATCGGAAGTGAGTTCCTCCGTACCTCTCTTATCCAACTGAAAGACCTGATACTGTTAACATTCCAGATATTTAGACCTGTAGCTCAGTAGTTAGAGCGCTCGATATGATTCTCTGTACCATACTATAATATTGCTAAAGTCAGGATGTACGTTGAATAAATATAAAATAAAAACAATAATAATTTTGGTCACTCAATCAACGACACTGCTATGTGCAATTGGATGCCACGTTTCACCCACAAATACAGTTTACAGTATATTCTTTGAAGCACTTTGAGACATCTCGAAGATGTAAAAAGTGCTATATCAAATGCAAGGATTATTATTATTTTTATTATACCAGGTAGGTGCATCAGTGTAAAATAGATCTCAATTTTTATATACATGATCCGTCTGTCAGTCAAAATGAATTCAATAAGTTCATACTGCATGAATTTAATTGAAAAAAGATCCATGAAATAGTTTTAGACATTAATCGCTGTTGCAAAATGCAGTCAAGGAACATCTGGGGCTGGAAACTCAAACAGAACTCAACATATAATGGATGGTAACAATTCTGCCAACCACCATGTATGTGAAGTTTCTCATTTTAAGCATATAAAACTCAAGACTTTTCAAGGTACGCTTCCATGGAGTGCCCATCATGGTTGTAGATCTGCCTTGCCTTAATCAAATCATGTGCAATGTTGAATTAAACTGATATCTTACCATTTTGCAGATTATATGCAGGGATCAAGAAGACATTTCAAAGCATTTTACCTGCATTAGATGATTGCATGTGGTTTGTTTGCATCCCTTAGGAGTTGAGAGGAATCCATGAATAGATAACGGTATGAGGGTTGTTGGAAGTGGCCTTTTCCTGATCGGGTTTCTTGGGTTCCTGTGTTTTCATGTCACACTCAATGCTGTGAAAACTGCATCAGGAAAGTTTCAACAGCTGCAGTGGGAACTTTCCTCAACAGACAACACACATCATTGGAGAGTCCCTCAATGAGGCACAAAAGTCCCTTTCTATTTTGCACTATTCAATCTTTCCCTAAACTTTCAACTAGATCTTCAAAACTAATTAAATATTTCCATTTCTCCTTTCATGCATTTTATGCCAGGGCTTCCTGGTCCCGAGTCTTACATGTTGCAACAAATTTAATTTAGTGAAAGTAACAGTTCATTGACTGAAAAGGACCGAGGTTAATAAAGCTTCATGGTTTGATACCAGTAAATTAGAAAAACGTCTAAAATTGTTATAAGCTTTCTTTTCTATAATACAACCTGACTGTAAATGCAGTGAACTGAAACTGTATTCTGCTATTATAGGTCAAAGGTTAAACAATATACATTTTCACAGGTTGGTGGAGACTGAACAAAAAAATAACATGCTCACTTTGAAATAAAAGAAAATTAATCAAAAAGTTTATATACTACAAGAACTGTAGCCTTCAGCATCACCTGAAGATATCTAGCACTGATATTACATAAAGACTATCTGCACGTTTCGCAGTAAATAAGATAGAAGCCAGAAAAAGCCAATGATCCATTCTGGCTTTCTCGTACAAAACTCGCTCAGACCACTTTCATCCCGCTCAGACCACCTTTCAATTATTGTCTGAAACTCCACTCAATGATAGTTTTATTGCACCCTTGGGTTTAAAAACATGTGTGAGAACCAGAAGCCTTTGACCCTGTTTTGGCAGAAGTTATAGCCGGAATTTTACGGTGTCAGCAAGCAGGAGCCTCACCACTCACTCAACAGTTCTGCCTGCTGATGTCCACAGAAACCCATTTCACACACTCAATAGCTCTTTCAGGATTCAGGATATCAGTCTTAGACTACATTAAACATTGTTTATTACTTTTTTTAATATTGAAAATTATTTACCAATGGATTTAGGTTCAGATGTTATGAATTCAGCTGGATGTCTTGGCTATCATAGGCATCCTCCAGTGACTTATTCATTCATTTCAAGATATGAAACTTTTCAGTACAACAAATAATAATTTGCATTCATATAGTGGCTTTCCATGTAAAAAATACACATGTCAATTCTCATTCATTTCCAACCTTAAATCCTCATGCAAGAAACTGTCACTGCTGCTTTGAAAAACTGTAGCTGGCCGAGGAAATGGGACTTTGGGTAGACATTCCACCTCTTCTGAAAACAAACTGAGAAGCATATTTAAATAAATCTCTTATGCGCTATGCTTCTAACTGGTATGATTCAACCTTCCATAATAGTTTGCAGGGATAAAAATAACAATGGCAGAAAACAAGCTGAAATCCCCTCTAATAAGTCATCTTGTAAACTATACCCTAAGAGTATTGGTAACCTATAGCTGTCCTAGATTTCCTTTGTGCAGGGCACTTGCAGTCGGGACAAGTGACACACCAGACTTTGTGTAACTATCCTCAATATGCTTGAGAAAGAGCATATTCCAGCAATGCCTTTCAGTATGACTGTGATTAATACCCATCTAGAGATATCTCTATTCTCTATCAGCACCTTGGAGACTCAGTCACATGTCACTTTTTACCATGTCAATTTTACCAAATTGCAGCAGTGGGCAGGCCTATTACATTTATCTGAACCACACAAGACTAAAGAAAGCAAACAAAATGACAGCTTTATTCCATTATTCTACTGAGTACATATAATAATAACAATAATCCTTGCATTTGATACAGTGCCTTATCAGATCTTTGAGACATCTCAAAGCATTTCACAGAATATACCGTAAAGTAAATTGACTGTATACTTCGTGGGCGAAACTTCAGTGAAGTGAGTTTTAAACTGCAGCTTTACAGTATCCAGCTCAGAATTTATTGTGGATTTAGAGTGGAGCACGTTGGCCAGTTCTCATAGATTTAATTCATATCGGGCCTGTTAACATTTATACAGCTGCTCATGTTACAATGTCACCTGAACTGGCTGATTGTTGGAATGAATATACTGGACCAATTTACTACCAGATTACATTTTCTGTTGAAGAGTATGATTGTAGTAAGATTCCCTGCAGTACACCAGTTGAAACCTTTCATCTTCCAGTTTGGACGCCTTAGGATGAAGCCTGCTGAATTCGCTGCAGGCAACATCTCACTGCTGGGAGTAGGTTCAGCATTGATCTCCAACTGTGAAAAGCAATTTTTGAGATGCCTGGATGCAGGACAATGAACTTTCCAGAAACCATTTAATTGGTACAACTTTTGAAAATGAAAAATTTAAGCGGAGAGAGGGCAGGCTTCGGTGTGAAACCCATTTACAATCTAAGTGCCCGTGGATTGAGGTGGAATGGCTACATGGGAAATCAGGGAATTTCTCAAATGCCCCCAATAATGGTTCCGGATACTGACCACCCTAGAACCTGACATTTGGGTGAGTGACAGCTCGAACCAGTCAATCCTTACCCAGAGCCTGCCCTCCCTTATGAGCGACAGCCACGATAGCCAACCACAACCCGGATCCTCTGGGACGAAACTCTCCGGGACACAATCCCGCGTGAAGGGCCCTGTAATAAATGCAACTTGTTGTTGTTGATCCTGCGCTGATGATGCAAAAATTATGATGCAACATTTAGCAAGATACCAATTACATGAAAGATGACATTTTACAAAGACATCTCTATGTTTCTTTGCAAACACCAGCATTTCCCCCCCTTCATGAAACAACTATGTTTTATTCCAGCAGTTGTCTGTGGAATTTCTGCATGACTGGATTTTGCAGGGTGTTGGATTTTGTGTTCAAATAGAATTAACAAGAACCTTCTTGTGACATTTCTTGCTGCTTTATTGGAGAATATTATCCAGGTGAGTGCATAGTGGGAACTTTTCACTGTACCAATTCAAAGGTCAACTGGTTGATAACCCACAAATTTAGGTTCTATTGAGCAGTTTAGCTGACTAATCATGCAAAATCCATTGGTGCTTGCTGATGGTTCGGTGAAACAGTTTGGAATTTTTACTGTAGATATTTTCTCTAGGAGTTCACATTCATGTACAAAACTATTAAGAGGGTGTTGGCTCCATGAGTTCATAAACAGACCATCCATAGTTTGGGAAAGATCTTTCATCATAGCTTTTGGTCAGGTTTCTAAGGGAGCCACAATGACAACTCGATTCATTTCACATTTACAGTTTCTTGTGAATGATGTGACCAGTGATGACAAGATCAATCTTTTCTAAGTAAGAGGACTTGACACTGCATGGCTAATCTCTGAAATGTGTACATTATGGGGTGTACACTAGCCAGCTCCATATCCCCTGCCCACTACACCATCAGCAATCAGGCCTTCAGTCTTTCTGACCCACCCTCTGGAACTCCATCCAGGAGCACCTCCACCTCACCCCTTCCCTTCTTCCAGGTCCATCTTCAGAACTTCCTCTTTAACAGTGCCTTCAGGCATTCTCCCACCTCCCCACCACTTGCCCTGCATCACTTTTGACTCCAACCCCCAGATCAGGTGCAAAACCTCACTGTTCGATGCCTTGGGATGTCCTCCTAACGTGAAAGGCACAGCATTTATTTTTAAAGAATCAGAGTTGTACAAATGAAGACTCCTTGTAGTAACTACTCCATCATGATTTATGTTGGATTGGAGTTTTCACAGATTGATGTGAATTCTAATGGGATTTCCTTATTGAGATATTTCCATACGAAATCACACAAATTTCATCCAAATATTGTTTGCACCCAATCGCACCTATGTCAGATGCAACAAATAATTCCATCAGCAAGCTGCCTAAGTATTGTACCATTTATCTATCAATTCTTTATCTATCACTGCCCTTATCTATCTTTCCCTCTATCCAGAAATTGGTTTATTTTAAACGCATTTTTAACCCATACTAAACTTTTTGAACAAACAATTGCCTGACATATTTGCAAAGTTCACACCTTCTAATGGTGCAGAGAAACATCAGCTGCTGCTAGCAACAGTTTTCACGCATGGGTATGTGGTAAGTGTGTAACAGTCAATTCACACTTTTTCGTCAATATCAATGTGTGACCTGGTCCCATATGTGTCCAGGCAGACCAGTACAAACTCAACTGCCTTTCAGGCTGACCGATTGCTGCACAAGAAATGTCATCAAGCTGGAATAAATATACATGTGACTTGTGCTGTAACGTTTCAAATGTTATGGAATGCATCATTCCTTTGTCACTAACTGCGATCATTTTTCACCGAAACAGGCAATGCCAACTCTCTGCTTTGAATGCAATGACAAATTTTCAATCATTGTTTGAGAATTACCAATACCTGTTGCCATTCTTTGCTCATCAACATTGGCTGTGCATCTATCAGCAGTAATATTTTGACCTTTCAAGAGGCTGCGCTTCTTGACAAGATTTTTTCTCCCCAAAATCCAGAAGGGCTATGTCAGATGTTTTTTGGAGTTTCCGGTGGATTTCATTGCATGTAACAATAGTTGTAAATTTAACCACCACAGTGATCTGCTTTATAAATCAAATGCCCACAAAGTATTTTCACTTTTAATTCAACTGCTATAGATGTTAATTTTCTTTTGAGTACAGGAGACCGAATAGAGCAACATTAGCAAACCATCAGCACTTGGCTCTCTGAATGGAGTGGTTTGTCAATCCATCCTTCAAACTTTTCCGATGAAACGCAAGTCTCTTTTTTGAGACTCCCTTCCAAACTCATGAACTGTGCATGGTTAACCAAGCAGCTCTGATGTTCCTTTGTGGAAGCATCAAACACGTACCTTTAAAATATATTTCAAAAGGTTCCCATAATATATTAAAATGTTCTTTGCATTGAAATCTAATGTGGTCAGTTGTTATGGAAACACAATGCTCTCTGGTCTTCCCATCACTTTGCTGCTTTATTATGAGAGCCTTCTGACAAAAGCAAGTAGCATTCAACTGGTTAGGATTAATGAAAAATTGATTGTCCAGCACCTTGGGACGTTCTCCCGATGTGAAAGGCGCTATATACATGTAATTTTGTTATTGTTGTTCTAGTTAGACATGTAAAAAGGGTCCCTTATAGAGAGAAATTAGAAATAACCATATAATAATCTTTGCCGTTAATACAGCGCTTTATCACATCATCAGGACATCTCAAATCTCTTCAGCGGAATTATTGTAAAGGATAGTGACTGTTTCTAGATGAAAGTGATAGCCAGTTTGCCCACAGCAATGTCCCCAAAACAGCCACAAAATGCTTGACCAATTTGTCAATTGGGGATTGTTAGCCAGGACAAGTAAATGTGTTCTCCCTTCTCCACGCGCAACCACCTTCAAACATAGATCCCCACCGAAAATAGTCATTACTGTTTCAATTATTTCCTCAAAAAGGAACTGAATGAAATCTGGTTGAGAAGAGGACTGGAGATTATTGGGATTTGGGGGATTAAATCCTGAACAGGTGAAAATGGTCCCTTTGTTTCTGAAGTTGGGTAAGGTTGAATATCCAATATCTAGGGTTGAACAGTGCATTTGGCTTGGAATTTTTAGCATTATGTTTGCGGACCAGGACTTTTATCATGTTGTACTTTCCCAGAAGAGGAAGTGAGGTTCAGTTTCTGGCAATATATGCATAAATCTCAGCAGTATTTCAACATCCAGCCATCACGAGATTCAATTACTTCCTTTAGCTTTGACCAACTGCGGTATTTCGATTATTTAGGTCAAATCAAATATTGTTTAACTTTACCCATTTGAAATTTCTCTGAGTTGCATGTCGGCTTAATTTTTATTTTGCGGACATGTTTCAGTCATTGGTCTGTTAAACCTGCAGAATATGCAGGTGCTACGTAATGAAGATGAGCACTGTTTGGTCCTAAAATAGTACAGCATGATGTCTTGGTGCTGGTCTGGAACATAATAATAATAATCCTTGCATTTGATATATAGCGCTTTTTACGTCTTCTCAACATCTCAAAGCGCTTCACAGAATAGACTGTAAAGTGAATTGACTGTATATTTGTGGGCGAAATACGGCAACCAATTGCACACAGCAGTGTCCCACAAAGTTGTGGATTGAAAATGACCAATTTATTATTGTTTTTTTTGGAGGGATTATTATTAGGAGCGTGGAGTAAGGAAACGTGCCCAAGGTTTCTCCCTGCCTGGAATTGAACCCAGGTGTCTCGTTGGGCAC
This sequence comes from Callorhinchus milii, assembly GCF_018977255.1. Classification (NCBI taxonomy): domain Eukaryota; kingdom Metazoa; phylum Chordata; class Chondrichthyes; order Chimaeriformes; family Callorhinchidae; genus Callorhinchus; species Callorhinchus milii. Next base: position 14,450,848 of record NW_024704748.1, on the reverse strand, counting down.
AGAAGGATACAAACAACTCTGAACTTTTTTTCTATCAAGGCCTCCGCCCTCAACCAATCAGTTCCCCTCCGCTATCAGCCAGTTAGTCAGTCAGTCAGCACCCACTCCCCATTGTCACCACCTGACCTTCTCACTATGTTTTCTAGAACGGATGACAGCCCAACAATACCATTTTCATTATTCACAGAATTTCAAAAATCTATTGCGGATTCAAGAGACAATATGGTTAGGAGTACAAATAAATTTAAAAAATTGACAAATGACCCATTTTTTGGAAATAAAATTTATCTTAACCAAAAAATACTTATAGAACATCTAATTTTGAAAACTCTCAAGCTTCTCTCACTTTTCCTCGGTTGAAATTCATATCTAGCCATAATTGGAAACAAATGCTATTGCAGTGAAATTCAAGGTCAGATACCCAAGCATTGTGATTAGCAAGATATATATGAAAGCAAATAACTTTACTTCCAGTGTAGAAAGAATGAAATTGATGACTATCTAGGAGAAACATATCCATTGTTGGCAATGATAGAATTTGGCTATCAACCAAAAGAAGGAATTGTTCATTGAGTATTTCTCCTTTATACTTCTAACAAAGTGCTACAGTGCACATATAATACACTTTCCTCAATTATTTGAAAGAATAAAGCACACATCGGTTTGGAGAATAAAATTGAATACCAGTTTTTCAACAATCATTCAAAGCTGGGAAGAATACCTATACGTTCAAAATTAAATTATTTAATTATTACATGCAAAGGTGTGTCAGAAAAACAGGCCACTGGGTTCAACTAGTCATATTGGTGTTTACCCTCCAACACGAGCCACCACTTCTCCTATTCCTCTCTCCTATTCCACTATTCCCTGCCCCGTCATGTATGCATCATGTTTCTCTGAAACAATGATATTTTTTGCTTTAACCACAGCTTTCAGTAACACATTTCATATTCTCACCACACTGTGCAAAGACGTCCTCCTAAAATCCCTTTAAGAGCTGCTACGAGCTTTCTTATATTTATGCTTTCTCATTTTGTACTCACCACATGTGGGATGTTTCCATCCTTTAAATCATTATGGTTTCCCATTCCAAGCCACATCTCTGGCAAGCGTAGAAGCTCATACTTTATAACTAAGAACAAGATCATTGCTCCCCAGAGAAAATGCTCACTCTCTCTAATATCTGACTTTACCTGAAAGGACCAGGAGTTTCAAAGCTGTGTGCCACATTCATAACTTCATCTCAGATAAATCATTGTTATCGAAGATATCTATTCTTGTTATTGATTCAAGACTCCCTTTCCTTTTGTATTTTTTTAATAACCACGCAAATATTTGAACTGCTGGAAATATCTTGTGGGTGCCTGTTTTCGCACACATGTTAAGTGCCAGTTCGCTATACTTTTAACATAGAATAACATCTTACTCCCTTGTTCAATAAACTGGACCAAAAAAATTACAAAATGAAAACCAATGAAAACCTACTTGCATTTTTTAACAAAATTACCAATGCTTTGCGAAAGTTGACCCACTATACAGTGATGCCTGATTTCAAGGAAACAGCACCATTGTCTGATAGAAGCAGACAATACCCAGAATGTTTATAGAAAAAGAGATAGGTGCAATATCTATATTGCTTTGTATTCACATTGATGTTGTATTCTTCTAAGTCATAATTAACCAATTCCTTATTCAAAAGCAGGTACATTATGCAGTCTACTCTGCATGTGAAAGAAATAAGCTGTTTCCACTATCATTAATTCAACAAATTCCACCAAGTGTTTCTCAGCAATAGCTTGAATTGAAATTACCACCTCTTCTTCCCAAAAGAAACACCGTGGTTGGGAAGGAAAGAGGATTAAATTGACTGACAGCATTAGTTGTCAGCCAAGGAGCAGCAGGTTGGGGGAAGTAAAGCTGATGAGATCTTGTAATGTTGTGTAAGAATACGACACGTGTTTATTCCTCCTGCTTTCCCTGGAAAGAAAGAGAGCAAAGTCGCCAAAACCAGCAATGAACTTTTCAGTAACATGTAGGTTGAAGCTTCTATTTATGACAGACTGACAGTTCCTTGATATGCATATACAGAGCAAAATGGAAAAATTGCCTTCTTGATTTTTTCCCGTCACATCAGCGCTCCTTAAAGGCATATTCCCCCATTGAGAGAGAGCTTGTAAGAACGCTACAGGCTTGACTGAACACAGGGCCATGGGCTGGCAGGGAGCTATAGCAGAAAGCACAAGCCTAGGCTGCTGGCTGACTGCAGCTGTCAGAGGCTGATGGATGATTCCTTGGAGAGGCAGCCACAGGAGCGGTGGACTTGCTCAGGCTTTTGTCACTCTCCTTTCCAGCATCTCTCTAAGGATTCTGACCACATCACCGTGGAACCTCAATAAAACATTTTTAAATCTTGCGAATCTATTTCTTCCCCCCCAACGCCCTCCTCCGATAAAAACACTCACCCACACCAGACCGTTTACAACTGCTAATCAACTCCACAATTTATATGCTGGAGAGGCACGATGATTTAAAATTTACAACTGAAATTCTGGAACTGTCATTCTGGATTACGGAAATTTATTTTAACCGCAGAATAATTATAAATACACCCAAACTCAACCAAAGTTGGATAGTTTTTTTCGTCTCCCCAGTTGACTCGTTTTATAATTGAGTTAACCCTGCCATCTGACTGAGGGCACAGATTCTCCCATAGCTTGTTATACACTTGTCTGAGCCACAGTTAAACACACTGCAGCACAAACACTAAACTGGTCAGAAAGACGGGGTGAAAAATACCAACACAAGCAGCTCAGGTTTCTAAAGCCTCAAACTGGAAGAAAAGCTCCACCCTATTGTGGAGTCCTGTAGCTTAATGGTTGGATCATTCACCTCGCAAGCGAGAGACCTGGGTTCAATTTCTGACAGAGCGAAACGTTGGGCAAGTTTCCTTATTTCACACGCCTCTGTTTACCTAGCAGTAAGTAGGAACTCGGTTGTTAATCGATTGGCGGATTGCTTTTCTGTGATTAATAATTCCTTCAAAAACATAATAAATTGCTCAATCAATGCATGACTGTTTGTGGGACACTGCTTTATGCAATTGGTTGCCGCATTTCGCCCACAAAATATAGTCAATTCACTTTACAGTATATTCTGTGAAGTGCTTTGAGACGTTTTGAAGATGTGATAAGGCTATATCAAATGCAAGGATTATTATATAGTCACAGGTCCAGCCCACACATAGTTAACTGACCGCAGTCGAGGTTCCAAGTTGCAGTTGACCTCAGTATCCCAGGTTAGCAAAGAGGGAAAGATGAGCATAACCAAGGTTCCGACTTCCAATCCGGTAACTGACTGCAGCAAATCACATGTGCGCGGAGATTCAATGCAGATAGGATATCACACAGGAGGGTCAAATGTTTTGCCAAAATACACTCTCCACATAAGGGGGCAGTTGGTATCTTTGGACTGTGCCCAGCAGGAAGAGAATAGGGGAGAAAAGTGGAGAGTTGGGGGGATGGAAAAGAAAGAAATGAAAATCTTTGAGTACTTTGTGAATAGCAAGGTATGTTAATTACATAGCTCAATGACATCTTGTCCAAATTGGTTTCCCAATGATTTCAATCAGATTCTTATATATCTGACAGGATTCTATCGATACTTCATTTTGTTTATTTTATGCAGCTTCAGGTTAGCAGAAAACGTCGAGAATAGTGCCTAAAAATGCATTTCCTTTCTGTCCCTTATGGCTTGTGCAACATTTGGGCCAAATAGTCAAACTGGAATAATTGTCCAAATCAAATTGCTGTCATCCAATGCCGAGCCCTAGTTGGAAGAAGATAGTCACTCGATTCACAGAATTAATGATTAAAAAGTCATTAATATGGCTGTATTGAAAACTAATCTGCAGTCGATTGGCAGGAAATTCAATGTCTGGCAAATATCATAACATTCAGTGCAGGTTTATTGGGGTCATCATAGGATTATTACCTTTTCTAGAATCTTATCATGAATCACGATGTTGAGTAGCCTGCTAGCACCCAGTCGTGCGGTCAGCTTGTACTGGCATAAAAGGACAGTTAAATATGATAAAGCAGCCACAGGAAACAATATATTTCACACAATATTAAGCACTAGGGAGAGACTAAGAGTGTTTTTTTGTGGTTTATAACCATTGCATGATCCTCAACAATGGATTAAATTGTTGAATTCAATTCTAGCTGTCGTTTATTCTTCATATCTGCACACTTCACAGACTGAGGGAGAGTTGGAGGCAGGCTAAGAGTTTTGTCTTCATTTTTAGGGACAAGTGTTCCATTCTATTTATGGAAAGAAAATCTTTTTTATGAAGTAGATTTGGGACATAGTCACATCTCATAAGAAAAATGTAATGAAGTTACCGACCTTGGCCCTCAGTGGGATTTTCCATTTTAAGCACACTGTGAGTAACTGCACCACCGACTTGAGGAAATACATCTCCTACATAAAATTTCCATCGCAAAGGGCTGGGATCACTTTGGCCCTATTATTGTTATGATTTGTACCAATCAGTATATCATCAAAGATGATGGATTTTCAGCTGCACATTTTATGGGAGCTTGGTTTCAGTATTATTGGAGGCACAGATACTCAAAAGGTTGTCTGTTTATAGGCTGAGGAGCTGAGGCAGTCTTGTTTAATTTCTATACAAAGCAACAAGGGCATTTTTACCGTTATCCTGTGCAGACCTTCCTCGGCCATTTTAAGCCAAAGTAAAGAGAACAAAGGTTTGGATTAATTATTAACAAGCAGTACTTAGACAGCTAGCCAATATTTGGATTGAATTTTACTTATCTACTTCTATTTTCTATTTCAAATATGAATTGCGAATTGAAACCTTTCAACCATTTATACTTTAATGCAAGCAATTGTCCTTCACACATAACCAGCTACCATGTGAAACATGACTAAGATTATTCAATCAAAATAACTACAATGACCTTGGTCGAGACTGCCCAAGCTCATTTCACAGAGGGATCTTATGCTTAAAATAGAGAGCGGATACATCATCCCATTTGTATGGGTTGGATTCAACCTCAAGTCACAGAAAGATAAAGTTAAAAGATAAAATTGTATGCCTTTGAAAACTTCAGCATGTAAAACATTAACGTGTGTTCGAAATGCTGCAAGTCCAAAATTGAATCCATAAATATCAAGCATAAATTTATTTGTATCCTTTAATCCATGCTTGTTTGAAGGTAGAGAAAAAGAATCTGTGATAAAAACAGGGTTGTTCTGGAGTGGAAATCTCCTTTTTAGCTGTAAAATACTCAGGAAATAGGACATAGCAATTTACTTCAACATACAAAACTAAACTATCCTTTCACACAGCAAGATTGCTACACAGTTACAGGGTATGCAAGCATACTGTAACTTCATGTGTAATTATTCTCAGGAGAATAAGCATACTTGAAAGATTTGAAAGTACAAAAAATGGTTGGCATTTTTGTGTACAAATAATTTTTATTATTTCAGCGGCAACTCTCTTGCTTAATTTTTAAACATTGACCTTTGGCGAACTTTAATCAGGCAGTGCTGATCTGTGACTGACACTTGGCACACACTGTGCTCCTCACAAGTCTATTCAATACCACAGGTTAGCAGCCCAGTTTCATGGCCTATTCAGAGAGAATAACATTAAATATTCTACATTTCCGCATTTTGGAAGTTGTGGTTCGAATAAGAAAATTTAGAATGTTCAGAATTTAGCAATGATGTAATTGTATTTAAACCGGACGACTCACTTTAACACTGAACTCTGTCAAATACTTTTGACAATGTACCGGTTTGTAGGGTTCCTAAACCAAAAAGTAACTTGTTTCCTTCCTGTTAATGGCTAACATTGCATGCAGGGCACCCAATAATTCAGTACAGAACAATAAGCAATGTGATCTTCTGGCATGAGTCGAATCACATCGTACAGTAACCAGTTTGTTTGGGGTATTACATAATTCTAGAAATCTTTTTAATGCAAGATTCAGAATGATGGCCAACAATACAGTCTATAAAGCTCGTACCTACAGCTCAACTCTATCCTTACCAGACTTACCTGCTTCATTTTTTTAAAAAAACAGAATAACGTTAGGAATATCATAAAGGCATGTTTTATGTGCAATACAAAGTCTTTAATTGTGACTTCCAAGCAAGTAAAGCAAAAGAATTCAGCTTTCATTCGCAGACCACTAAAAGGTCAGATGATCTCTCCAATTCTGGAATGAACTCCAAAGTATGCAACTGAAAAGAAGGGAATTGAAATATAAATTAATCATTTTGAAGTCGAATGCAAGAAGAACCTAATTATGGGAACAGAGACTGGTAAAAATGTGTTTTACTTTAGCATTTATAAGACAAACCTCTAAGTGATTTGTGAAAGAGGATACCAACAGTTTTAAGATATCGTGAACAGAACTGCAATAACTTCTGTAGTCTAAAAGCTTCTGCAGAGTTCGCTCAAGTACAATGATGAAATGGAGTCTTTAATGTCCAACAGAGCAGGAAGACAAGACCTTGATTTAACATCTCAACTGAAGGACGGCAACTTTGACAATACGTCTCTCCCCTTGTCACTGCATTGGAGCATCAGTCAAGGTTACTCCGAGCAAGAGAGCAAGAAAGAATGTGCTTGAGAGAGTGGGGAGAGGCATGTCTGGCATAATCTCACACTCACACACAGATTTGAAGTAGAAATACATCCAAGAAAATGAGTGAAATGAAGTTAGAAATTATTTCTGTTTTTTTTACTTCCAATTCATAGAGTCCAGTGCATTTAATCCTCTGTCCAATATTTTCCATTGGCATAGTACCAAAAATGGAAAATGAAAGCAGCCAGTAATTTCATCCTCAAGTGCACAAATTACATACAATATGAACATATCTCCCAAGCACTCTCATTTCTAGATAATGCAGTTGTACTCAAAATTGTGGGTCATTGGTGTATTTTTAGAACAAATCTAATTCCAACAAAATACATCTATTAACAAGAAATGTGAAATTTACATTGCATTTTGTTAAGTCTTTATCTTACCCAAACTTAGTACAGCAATGATTGCATAGAGGCTAATGCAAACAACTACTGTATGCTTTAAATTCCTTTCAAAATCAAACATTATTTGCCTTTTATTAGAAATATATAATCTTGGTTAAAGGCAGTATTCACACTATCTTTCTAGAGTTTGTATTCCTTTTAGTGGCACTGACATCTCACAGTTTATAAATGGACATTCAACAATAAGTTTCCATCCTCCCAAAGTCCCCCTCTTACCCTCTAACGGCCAATGTTTCATCACATCTGATAAACAATGACTTTATTTGAGGAATATGGTTAGCAAACTAGCCACAATAGTCGATTTTTGAATGAACAAATTCTTAAAAGGAATCTATTTTTGCATGAAGTCGAATGATGGATTGTGGATAACAATAATTTTTGCATTTGATATAGCCCCTTATCATGTTGGAATGTCTCAGAGCACTTTGCACATGTAATGTAATACAGTATATCTAAAAGACTCATTTGATTTAGTTATTTTCATGTCCACTCAGTCCTCCTGAGGGTATTTATTACATGACTAAAAAATCAATCAACCCATCATTGCTCCATAGCTCAGCAGTGTCTTATGCCAAGGTAGGAAAGATCTAACAGTGAGTTTTATTGCTTGAGTTACAAGTGATTAATGTTAGGTGTAGTGACTGTTTTTTGTAGGCAAACATGGCAGTCATTTGCGGCAGCACAGTTCAACAAATAGTCGGGAAGTGAAAGACCAATTGATCTGTAAGACTGTTGGCCAAAACGATGTGAGAAACTCTTCTCTTTACTGGTCGTGTTGCAGGATCTTTAACATCAACCTAAAGACAAACAGGACCTTGGTGAACATCTCTCAATTAAAGGCAGGTCAGCACATCTGGCAATGTAGTCCTTACAATACTGTGCAGGGTGTTAGCTCAGATGATGAGTTCACATTCTGTTATGTGGCTTAAACCATTTGGAAATCATATGTAAATGCAGATTTATTATCAGCTGTGTGTAACCTTTCATTAATTACCTAATGATAATGATTGTTAACGGTTTTAAAATTACAAAACACTCTTCACATGTTATAAGAGGGCAAAATAATAATAAAAATTATTTGGTCTATCGATCCACGACTGTTTGTGGGACTCTGCTGTGTGCAATTGGCTGCCACATTTTGCCCACAAAGTGTAGTCAATTCAATTTACAGTATATTCTGTGAAGTGCTTCAAAACATCTCAAAGACATAAGGCGCTTTATCAAATGCAAGGATTATTATTATAGACTACCATTTTTGCAGTTATTAATATGTTTTTATCTGCATAAACGTGCAGAATTTAGATCAACCTATATCAAATACTTGTAACACAAATACAAGATACAGTCACTACACTTTACAGCAAATGCCTGTGAAAATGTCTTCCTGGTATTATAGGCTCTATACTAATTGCATGGTTTATTCTTATAACTGTATATCAGAATGGCTCCAAAATCAGCTGTGATATGATTCCTTGAACAAGAAAAATTGAGCTGGTGCTGTTGGAAACCAAACTCTTCTCAAGATGAATTCTTGAGAGAAATTTAAATGATTGTGAGTTAAATGCGACTCAGTAGCAAGGCTGTGTTCTGGTCTGATCCATCTACACAGGTTTACAAGTGGAGCAGGTTCACTTTACGTTCTGGGCTGGAAAATGTACAGCTAAGCTGTGAGACTAGCAATGGGAATCTATTTCAGCGAAGCCAGATTCTCTCAATGTTTGAACAATCCATCCAGGAAAGCGATTTATTTCCAAATGTATTTGTGATATTTAATAGTTTCCTCTTCTCCCTGGGATTTCCCTATTCCAGGACATTCCTTTTGGTGTGTATCCTTCAAACTATGAAAAAAACATGAACTATAATTGGCAGTTGTATGATGACCATTCTTGGATAATTCCCTGGGGGGAAATTCTTGAGATCCACTTGGCTCCTCCATCCCCAGACTGTAAAGTGCGGTTGCTCAGTTGAGCTTTGCTACATTGCTGCCTCAGACAAAAATACTTTGTGTATCAACTTCAGCAAAAGTGCCCAATTAGCAGGGCTCACTCAGTTCAAGGGCAATGCAAAAAGGTTCTACATTATGAATATTTTTCATCAGAACACCCAGTAATAATTCCTTAAACACTAGGCAATGATTAGTCTAGCAATAAGAATATATTTTTAGGAACTTATTTTAACAATAGTGCTTGAAGCTCCTTTCATTGAATGGACTGGAATAGTGATTTAAATTGTAGCATTGATATTGCAATTCAATTTAGAAATACATTTGAGAACTGGGTCTATTTAAACCTGTTCACAAGTAGCCTTTATGTGTCAAAAATATTGAGTAAATTATACCACATAAAACTATAATGCAATGCACTCTGATGGGAAATGGGAGCATAATTGGGATTGATATGGAAGAAATTGGGATAAATGTTGAGATGAAGAATTTTACGGGGAAAATGTTTTAAGATATTCACTGTCAGATATTGATAGAGAAATTCACAGATGTAAAGAAATGGGAAGATGAGTTTATATCAAGTTGACCATGATATGAACATCATGATGAGATAATGATGCAGAATCTAAGGTTAAATTAATACAGAAACCACCTTTCTGCGTGATCCAACACAAAGAAATACACGGGCAAGGTCCCGGTGAGCAACCCTCATAAAATCTGTCTAAGTCATTAGAGAGGCAGTTCCATTAATTACAATAATTATGCTCAGCCTACTCTAAAGATCTCACAATAACTCCCATTTATTATTGTGAAATTGTTAGTCATTTGAAATAATTTGTTCCAGTCTAAGTGAGGCGAAATTAAAAACACTAAAATGACTAACACTCTCAGATTCAGTTTTTATTTGTGGGATATTACAACAATTTTGAAAAGGTCAAAATTTAAGAACTGTAATTTCAGCGTTTTTTTTGAAGGGGGCAAATGCAACTCAGTTGCCCCATCAAACAGAGCAAGTGACACTGACAGGAAGAGACATTATTGTATTTTTTGGGGGTGGGAGCACATTTACAATTCTGAACACTCAGTTTCTACATAACTGTTGGGGTGAATTTATGCTACAGCCAATGTATTGCCTGTTATAGAACAGACTACGGTGATACAGCTGTTACAACAATAACAAAATCACACGTATTGCCTTTCATATTGGGAGGACATCCCAAGGCGCTGGACAGTCAGAGTTTTGGACCTGAGCTGGGGGTCAGGATTGGGAGGGTGGAGGATAAGGGGGGGAAGCAGGGTGATCGAAACCACAGTCGAAGAGGAGCGTCTTGAAGGAACCAATGGAGGGGGCAAGGTGGAGGGACTGCGGGATGGAGTTACAGAGGGTGGGGGCAGAGTGGCAGATGGACCGCCCGCCATGGTTAGGAGGTCGCAGAAGTAGAGGGGAGCAAGGCCATGGAGAACTTTGAAGGTAAGGACCATGATCTTGAACTGTATCCTCTGTGTGATGGGAAGCCAGTGGAGTCAGGTGAGGATGGAAGTGATAGGGTCAAGGAGCCTGGTGTGGGAGAGGACATGGGCTGAAGAAAGTTAGCTCTCATCCAGGACTTGATGTCCGTCAGACATTCTGTCAGCACAGCAGTGGTCCTGGAGTCAAGGGTGGCGGCAGAGAGATACAGTTGGGTGTCATCCGCATACACGTGGAAGTTGACTCCATGTCTGCATATGTCACCAAGAGGGAGCATATAAATATTGAAGAGGATGGAACCAAGGACAGAGCCCTGAGGAAAACCGGATGAGACGGTGCAGGGATTAGAGGAGAAACCGTTTGTGGAGATGAAGTGGAGGTGGTGTGAGATATGATCTGAACCAGTCAAGGACAGAGCTGTGAAGGTTGAAGTGAGAGTAGAGGCAGTAGATGAGGATAGAGTGGTCAATGATGTCAAAGGCAGAAGAGAGCTCAAGGAGGACGAGGAGGCAGAGGGAGTCCTGTTCGCAGATGGACAGAATGTCATTTGTCACTTTGACCAGGGCAGTTTCTGTGCTGTGGGCGGCACGGAAACCTGATTGGAGGGGTTTGTGAGGGAGTGGCGGGAGAGGAAGGAGTGAAGCAACAACTCGTTCCAGGACCTTGGAGAGGAAAGGGAGGTTGGAGATGGGGCGGTAGTTTGAGAAAACATTGGTAGTTTACAAACCAAACCTATGCAATGATATTTACTGCATTACCAATTGAGTCAATGTGTATCAATTTACAAAGCTCGGAAATCAGCATGCATAACACAAGTATAACAATGTCTCTTTAAAATGCTTTCTGAAGACTATAAAAGGGATAATAATTGCATCACTTGCCCTAGAAGGTAGCAGATATAGAACAGATAATAAGAAGATAAAGAGATAAGGAGAAGCGCCTAGGGCAGTTGCTCTGATCAAAGGTAGTCCATCTGTTTCACAGATGCCTAGCTCTGATCTGGGTAACTTATAATTAAATGGCTACATAGGATCAATTTCAGAATGTCAAATTCCTATCTATGTGACAGGGCTGAAATCTATAATGATTTTTAATAGAGAAAATTGTAAAGGTAAAATATGAGTAAAAATACACTAAAATGAATGCTGCCATTAAAGATCACCAAATGCATTATCAATGTTATAATGGTAATTAAGCTTCTCACTATTTCTCAATCAGAAGGTTTTGGGCTTGAGCCCTGTGTGGGGTCTTTGAACTCATATAGTTTAAGCTGAACCTGTATTGAAGAGTCATCCTTGTTGGAGTTGCCATCCTTTGGTTGGGCCATTAAACTGAGGCTCTGCTTCTTCAGGTGGATGTTAAAGATCCCATGCCAATATTCAAAGAGAGAAGGAATGTTTCCAGGTGTCCTGGCCCCCAAATAAAAAAAATTAGTTACTCATTCTGTGGCCGTTTCTGAGACATTGCAATGCACAAATTAGTTGCTGTGTTGACCCACAAAATAAACACAGTCACACCTGTGAAGTGCTTTGAGATACTGACGATGTGATAAGGTGCTATTTCAAGGATTATTATGCTGTAACTACTGATATTCAGTTTGAGAACCTCAGTCAGCACAGAAATAAGCCAAACAAGGAATAAACTTTAGAAAATTTTCACTTGAAAACTTTACAATACACCTTATTAAACTCAATGACACACTACAATAATAAGGTCATGATTCAATTACACGTTTCTTTCCCAATTCTCAATTTACACCATACCCTTCAATTAGAAAGCTACCTTATAATCATTCTCAGCTATCCATTCTTCTCCGTTAGAAATGTATTTTAAGAACACAAAATCCAAATGAAATAAACCCATTCCTAAGCTTTTCTTGATATCAAAAACAGGGTGACAGTGGTTGCCAGAGAAAGCTGTCTAAAAACAGAATAAAACCTCCACCAGCAAATGGTAGTATACATTAGAAACTCATAAAATATCTGGTAGTAATTTCAAGACAGTAATCTAATCTCAAGATCAGATAACTGTCTTAAAGTGCTCAAAATTCACTCTCATGGTTTACGATGTCTGCTGAAATGTTCAATTAAATTGGAGCCATGTTACACTTCCATTGTTCTTTCTGTATCAGTACATGGCTTGTCACAAGCAAAACCTAACAGCAATAACATAGAAAGCCTCGAGTAGGCAAAGACCATCAGGCCCAACAGGTCTACTGACTTTCCACAACCTAACAAAACATGGGCTTTACTAAATCGTAATATCTGGAGGGAACGTTCAACAAAAAAAAACTTCTGATGCCCAAAGATACACAGAAAAAATAGCAATATATTCATCCAACATCACATCTCCATTGTAATAATAATCCTTGCGTTTGATATAGCGCCTTCTCACGTTTGAGACGTTTCAACGCGCTTCACACAATATACTGTAAAGTGAATTGACTGTATATTTTGTGGGCAAAACACTGATGCCAATTACGCACAGCAGTGTCCTACAAACAATCATGGATTGAGTAACCAATTATTTATTACTTTTTTTTGAAGGAATTACTAGCCCTGGAAAAGCGATCCGCCAATCAACTAACAACCAAGTTCCAATTTATTGCTTGGCAAACACAGGTGTGTGGAGTGAGGAAACTGGCCGAAGATTTTGCCCTGCCAGGAATCGAACCCGGGTCTCTCGCTTACGAGGTGAGTGCTCTAACCACTAAGCTACAGGACTCCACATTACAGAACGTGGTTAACTATACCAATGAACATATTCCTTAAACTTGGTGCGATGCTAATCATTTCAGTCGAGTATCCATCTGCACAACTTCAAATACTATTCAACTCCTCGTTGAAAGTGTTGATTAGTTCTGCCTCAGTTGGTTTTGTTGGTGTGCTTACCACTCAATTTGTCTGCCACCAACTTGCCTCCATCCCTCCCCTTTTGGTCCAATCAAAGTTCAATCAACTTTATAGGATCAATTTTGGATCTCTTCTCACAGTTCTGAAAATGTCAGTCAATTATTGACAAGAAACTTTCTGTGTGTATGTACCTCACTGCCCCCCACACACATATATTTATTTTCACAATTTCACGTAAAGTCCCAGGACAGAATCAGCAGGGCAACAAACTGGACTGTTTTCTTTGTTGCCATTAACATCTTGGACTTGCTGCTGGTGGTGAGACCACCCCACAGTGTATTCACCAACAGGAGGACAAAACTGAAAAGCATATTGCGTGCTTAAACAGAGTGTGAGATACTAACCTCATCAGACCAAGGGGCAAGATATAGGTTTTCTACCAGGCTGTTCGAGAGAACAGGTATAAAATAAAGGAAACACTACATTACACAAATCGGTCATAGTTCCTATATCAGCATCAGCAACATTTTTTTGCAGTGAATTTGTGCTTACATTTAATATAGCATTGCTTAGTCTCCTGTGTACAGTATAAACATGTAACTGGAACGTTTTACAAAATTGCAACAATCAAGAGGTCAGATGACCTCATTCCACAGAATCTAAGCTCAAGAGGTTTGTGAACATTAAAACCCTGAGATTCATTCAGTGTTTATACTGGACACAGTGTAGTATTAGCAGATGTTAATATCATTAGAGAGATGATTGTGCAACTGATTCCTTAACAACATTAACAAACACAAATTCTGGTGTTCTGTGCAACCACCAAACTGCACATGCATCTCACTCCAAAATTAGGCAATTTGTTTCAGCTTCAATTTTCAGAAATATGGAGTAGTTTGTGCTTCACTCCAACACAAGAAGTATTTTGTGCACTAGGTAATAGTCATGATTAAGGATGATAGGTTGGGATAAGATCCCATAAATGTTCAAATCGGTCATTGACTAAAATGACTGATCCATCCATTGGATCTTGTGTCAGCTTGACTCAGTTGACTCAGTCACCTCAACGTCGGAAGGCTCCACATTGGGACTTTGAGTTCCGAGTCTTGCCTGACACTACAATCATGGGCCTCAGCGCTGGGGGTGCACTACATTGTCGGAGGTGCCATCCTTTGTGCCTTGGGATGCCCTCCCAATGTGAAAGGCGCTATAGAAATGTAATTTGTGGTTGTTGTTGTTGAGACGGTAAACTAAGGTCCCACCTGCCAGTTCAAGTAAAGATTAAAAATCATGTGGCACGATAAGAAGGAGAAGGGAGACTCTCCCATTGTCCTGGACAAAAATTCCTTGGATAATATTGGTCATTCACATCATGGCTGTTTGTAGCACAAATTGGCCAGCTGTGCACAAATTGGTGTTGTATTCATCTACCAAATACAGTCAGTACACTCTACAGTAAATCGCTAAAGCATTTTGAGACATTGCACAATACAGTGCTCTATCAAATGCAAGAATTATTATTAATCATTATACCACTATGCAACAACAATTTGCATTTAATAATGATAATAATCCTTGCATTCGATATAGCGCTTTTCACATCTTCTAGATGTCTCAAAGCGCTTCACAGAATAGACTGTAAGATAGACATTTATTAAAATTTCTGATTTAGAATCTATGCTCTCTTAATTCTGCTCCCATGGTCACAACAGTCAAGTTACAGATTTTCAGCTGGGCCCCTCCTTATTTTCAAAGACCCGGGTAGAGTGCTATGTTATTCAGCCAAGCAAATTCTAACATTAATACTTGTCAAAGACCAGCTTTAGTGTTAAGTCAATGGAATCCATTGCCACTCCAAAGACAAGAAAGCTTTTAACCGACGGAATGTACTTTGATTGTTCTGTATATCCCAGTCAGTATCACACACAGAAGTGTATCCTTAGGTGGTAACATCTCAAAAGCAAACAAAAGAACATTTCAACCCCTTCATCCATTGTTTCCTTGGTACAGACTCCAAACTGTCCATTAACCTTTTCACATTTATAAATCATTACAACTATTATACTGTCAAATTGCATTATTTTATTCTCTCTGGTGAGTTCTCTCTCTCTCACTCTCTCCATGGCTCCATTCAGCCACAGAATCAGTTGTGTGTTGCACAGTGCTCACTCTAATTAGCAAGCTGTGTGCATCTTCCAGTGCAGGTCAGCAGATCCTGAGTGTTGGGTGGCAGAATGATCTTTGAAATTGCAGTCTCTGGCTCAGACTGTGTTGGTTGGTTTGTTGTACTAAACTCTCTGATCTTGCTGCAACTCAGCACTGTAAAACAAATATGGATTTGGGAAGGTGAAGTGCTCAGCTGATAACTTTGGCAATATGCTGGCCAATATGTTCCATCATAGAGTGTTGAAGACATTACCTGTGTACAAATCCCCACATGATAAATAATGAACCCAGTTATATTACGTGGATATTGGTCCAAGATTAGTACACAGAGGGGAAAGAACTGACAGACCTAATTAGGACTCAAATCTTTCGTTACTGAAAATTAGAAATGCCAATAAAAGTGTAGCAACTATGTATTTTGCAAATGAACGTGGCAGCCACTTTGCACCCAGCAATGTCCCACAAATAACCATTATGACTTATTTAGGTGATTGTTGATCAGGACACTGGGAACAATTCCATTCTCTTCTCATTAGTGCCATAGATAATATTTTCTTCATCAACTGACTTGTGTCATGGGTGTTATTTTAAATGTAATAAGTTTACAGTAATTCTTGAGCTAGCTACAAAAAGGAGGATCAATTCTCTTGTGTAAAGCTTCTTTTCACTAAACCTACTGTTCAATTCTGAAAGTTGACTTTAACAATAACTATTTTAAAGACATTAACTCATCATATTTCTGATAATCCCAAGGTGCACACTCAGCAGTAATTATGCACAAAAAGAAAAGGAAATGTGTGCGATTCTCGGGTAAACACTGAAAAATCAAAGAAGGGTAGAGACATAATATTTCAGCAATGAGCCCTCTGGAAGAGAAAATGAGAGAAAGGGGAGATGGGACATGGAACACAGCCCAGGGTAATATGAAGTGAGAAGAGAGTCGAGGAGGTAAGGAAGATGATGTGTGAAAATAGAATGAATAATGAATTACTGAAGGGTATACAGGAAACAGATGAGGTGACAATGAGACAGATGTGGTGAAATAGGCAGAAATGAAAGATAAGTGGCAATGATAAAGAGATTAGGCACAGAGAAAGAATAAGCATAAGGAAGAGAATGAAGGAGGGAAATAGTATTGGTGGGAAAGCAGAGGATAGTGTCAGAGATAATGTTGCTGTTTAATTCAGAGAGTTGCTGGGTAGTCAGGCAATAGATGAGCTTTGCTTCCTCTGTTCTGCAATGATGAACACCATGAAAACCCTCTTGAAAAAATGAATAGTAAGATTACGAAAATCATGTCTAAGTGAAGTCAACGGTTGTTTGAAAAGGCTATTATCTTGCACAGGATTACATGCGTCTTCAAAGCAACATATCAGTTATTCCAACAAAGGTAACAACATTAAGCTGGCACCAGCCAGGAAAGATCATTGAACTCACTTAAGGCTTCCTCATAGCACCAATATCTCTGCTGTGGCTCAGCTCAGAGCTTATGTGTCCTTTACTCAATAAATCAGGAATCTATCCAATTTATTCCCCTTCTCACCTGAAGGCACTGAACATTGCTGGGGTTTAAAAAAATCCATGGCTATGGACTGTTGGACTGCCCTCCAATATCCTGCCCATGAGCCTACTTTTCATGTGTGATATTTGATAACTAACACATTACATAACAGGGATAAACATGGGATTTTCCTGGGCTGGTCAACACTTTATCATCACTATCATCATTATCATCATAATAGTTGCATTTGGTATAGTGCCTTTCACGTCACAAGGATGTCTCAAAACACTATGCAGGGTACTGTAAAATACAGTGACTGTGCATCTTGTAGGAAAAGCACTTGCATCTTTACTAACTGAGCCACTGAACAACATGACCATTTCCTTTTAAAATACTACACAAATTGAGATAATCTGCAATGCTCTTCTGATAAACTTAAATAAGAAATGGAGTAAGTCACTGTAGTAATAAGGACTAAGTCTTTCAATCACATACCTTGAGCTACAAAATATATTTCAAAAACATGATCCATGCAAAAATTCTCTAATATTGTAGTGTATATCAGGAGATAAAGCTCACATTAACTGTGGCAATAGATATACACAACTAACTTTGAGCCAGCAGAAATGTAATAGTTAAGTGACCCAATTCATTGGAGAACATGACAATGCACAATGGCATACAACTTCCAACTGTCTGCATTTACAGTACATACTAATTAGTGCAGTGTTCATCCTCCAGTCCAGATACACACACACACACACAGAGCACTCATATACCGTACTTAGCAAGCATCCAATTGGCCTGTTCAAAAAAAACTTGAAAGCCTCTTGATCCAGCCAGCAAGAGCCACATGATAGAAATCCGCTGACTTCCCTGCTGATGTTTTCACTTGCTACTTTTGCAGAAGTGGCTGGAGCAGTTTTTGTTCAATTTGTCCCTCCTCTGCTGCAGTGAAAACTGAAATTCTCAGCCTGGAATGTAATAGTACACAGCAAAACCAATACATTGGAGTGCACACAATTAAGGGAAAAATTTTAAATCAAAAATTCCTCCAATGAATACTTCTTTTCATTTTTATTTACTCTAATCCCAGAAATAATCCATGGTGACATCTCAGTCAATCCTGCCTCCCTTGTCATCTCAGTCTGTGCAATGAAAAGTATGCGTATGGCAAGGATGACTCAGTGTAACAGTAATTTAGTCCCAGTGAATTGCTATGAACTGAAATTTGCTCTCACCAGACTTCTGACATTAACATAGGCACACATTATGTATGTTGCAGGTGACTGCGAGTACAGTGTCCTACGTGCAATTGAAGGAGGAAATAAAGATCAAAATTACTTTGTCTGATGCGCCCACCTAATTTTGAAATGGAAATTTCTCCTGATCAAAGTCTCGGTGGGTCTGTGAGGAATGAGATGATCTGTGAGATTTATACAGTGCACTGTTCACACCACCCTGATGGCTCATGACGATGTGTTGATGAGAGTTGGCACTGAAATAGGAAGCAAAACTGGGATAACAGAAGACACCAACCTGGAAGTTTACTGGAGGTAGCAGAAAGATATTAGAACAGAATTGTCAAAAAGGGATGGATAGTGGAGGAATGAAATACGTAGTGATGATAACAGAGGAGAGAGAGACTGACCAGCAATAGACAGCAGGATACTAAAAATAGATAAGGTCAATTTAGGAGGAGGAAGAAGTAATATAAATCAAATAAGAAACACAAAAAAAGGAACAGTTAAAAAAGAGAGAAAATAAGAACAAATATGACCTTCAGGAAGGGAGAATAAAATAAAAAGGACTCAAAGAGATTGGGTGGGCAATGGGTTACAATACTATCCTTTCACCTCTGGGACTTTAGCTGAAATTCAATCAAGACAGATGATATAAAAATCTCCTCTTTTACACTGACATTTGGATTTCCCACATAAGCTGCCTTATAGGCCTCCAAGCGATATTGGTGAGTGCTAATTAACACTGTGCTGTGGATGGTTTTATCCTGTGATCTCAACTGATTGGAGATCAGGTTGGGACAACCATAAAATCTATTCATTGTAAGCCATTATGTTCAGCAGAAATATGTTTCCGTCATATAAGTGTTAATGCAAAATAAAAGTGTGCAAATCCAAAGCAATTTGTTATAGAATTACTCAAAAGAAAATTGCTCAATCAGCATCCTGTTTACAGGGATAACAGCTGTTCTGAAAAGATGCAAGCACATGATAATGCTTTGACTGTCCATTGGATGAGACATGAAACCGAGATCCTGCTTTCATGAACAGATGCACGTTCAAGTTCCCATGTTAGTTTTTGAAAAGAGTAGAGAGTTCCTCCTGCTGTCCTGGACAACAATTCTCCAGACAAAAATGATTCACTTCATAGATGTTTATGGGATGTGGCTGTGTGCAAATTGGCTCCAACATTTGCCTACAAACACACTGTCACTACACTTCACAATAAAATCTTTGAAATACTTTGAGATGTCTCAATAATGTGATATCAAATGCAAGTTTTATTACTATTATTATATGCTTACCGTGTGACCAAAAGATGCCGGATATAATGACTAGCATTCCACCTTGGGTAAAAACGAGGCTGAAATCCAGTTCACCGAGTATAGATTCCTATTACGGCTGGGATATAGATTTCCTATTCTACTCTGGTAGATGTTTATATCGTGATTGTAATTTTCTTATTACTCCTGGCTTCTGTCTACTGGCATCTGTTCAACATTTCTCTTCCACTGTTTTTTTCTGTTACTGAAGTATGAGCTGAGTGGGGCTTTCCATTAAATCTGGCGTCCTCTGGGGTTATCTGATCATTTCAGAAGTGCAAGCGTCAATTTACCTATAATCACCTCCTTGTCTTTATGGGCATTCTGCGATTGCATAACCTCAGTCTGCTCCCTTTATATTTATGGATGAAATTGCAGATCAGAGAGATAAGGGCTTGTTCTGATAATCAAATAGGCTCTACAATACTTATGCTTCCAGTTCAACTGCAGCCAAGGAAAATTACCTTATTGGAATGCAATTGTTCAGGTGGTATAATGTTAGATTGACCTCCTGGCATTTACTACTCAATTTTGTTTATTGAATGAGGGAGAATATTGAAGTTACCTGTGGTTATTCGCTTCCTTAGCACATGAAAGGTAGTTGGAGGTGCACACCATATATTGGAGGAAAGCAACAGGTGACACAAAACTCATTCCTTACTTCAAGTGCAAAAATCTTTTCAATTGTCTCTGTGATTTATATTTGCCTTATAAACTGCAAACAAAATCTATAAAGTATTACTGTGAAAAACAACTCCAGAAATGAAGGTGCCAGTATGCAAGCTGTGATGGAAATCATTTCCACCCAATTTAAAATTACATTAACAGAAATAAATTAAAATCGTTTCAAACTTTGCTTGTATCATTTGTATTAGATACATGGATGATTCTTGCAAAGATGCTCTTTAGCCATTTCATCATTAAAGCCTCTTTAATTATCAGAGGTGGGTTTTCATTTCTCTACTTTTACCCAGAAGTGGAAACAAAGCCCTCACGTCAAAATGTTTTGGAATTTCTTTTTGAACAAAGACATCTCTGCTGGAAGTAGGAACTGTAATCATATTACAGCTTGTGTTGTACAAAGCCAGACCCTACACCATTTTACAACAGCCTAATGAACAAAAACAACAACTTCATGTAGGATAAAGTTATGGAGCTCTGTGAAAGAAATGAGAGCTATGTTACTGATTTACAACAACAACAATATTGCACCCCTCACGCATGATAGTGTCCCAGAGGGCTTTAGATTTGATAGCTAATTGGCATTCAGTCAGGGTTGTCATGGAATGCATATACCAACATTTCAACATGCTTTTCTGTTTGGTGAGAGTCTCCAGGCAACTGAGAATGAGAATATAACAAACTGATCTTTTCCTGATTGGATTTGTTTTTGTTATCTTTACAATGCCTGTATTTCTACCATCAAGTGTTTTCTCTCGGTAGTAGTCCACAGAGAGTCCAACCATAGCCATAAATGTTGGCAGATATTAACACACTCCTACCACTCCATTTCCAGTACCATTAATAAAGAACAATAATCCTTGCATTTGATATAGTGCCTTTCATATCAAGAGGTCATCTCAAAGTGCTTCAGAGGATTTACTGTAAGGTGTAATAATAACAGTTGTCAATTTCTATATGGTAATGTCCCACCAACAGCCATGAAGTGTTTTAGTCTGAGGGAAAGTTGGCCACGACACTATGAGAAGCCATAGAATACACAAATTAACTTGGTTTTAGAGATTTTTTAAATTCTCAGGATGTTATGTTGTGTCTATGATTTTGTTCATTGAACACATTATTCGAAGGTCTTTGCTATTTAGGTAGGATGGTATTTGGTATTCCTTACTCTGATTAATTTTGTGCCTTCAGAAAGAATATGGAGCAATTTAATTCCATGGTCCAAACAACATCTCAGTTCTTGCTCCTTACTTCTGCAATCTGATAAATGGTGATAACCCAAAAGCAAGAATAGGTGCAATAGATTTACAGAGGTTAGAATGAAATGTAATACCTTCTTACTGAAAAGAGGTTACACAGAATGTGCTTAATGGTTTCTCCAGCTCTTGATGCAGATTTTATGATGATTTACGTTGCTTAGCAGAGGAAAAAACAATCAACTGGCTGTGCAAATTCAGTGTCCTTGGACCAGTGGAATGCATGAAGATTTTCAGTGAATCAATGTCAAGACAAAGCTACTGTTCACAAAGAACAACATTTAATCCATAATCTTATAAAAGTGCATCATAGAAATGAACATCATATTGGAAAATGCAAAAGGCAGAGCTTTGAAATAAAATATTAACAGGAGAGGATGTGCCAGGACAGTAAGCAAAATGCAATTACTCAATTAGAAATTGTTTATGAATCAGCAACAATTAAAATCTGTTACACATGTATGTTTTTCAACAATAGATTCTGGCTCTTGCGTATTTGCGAGGGAATTGTTTTCTAAGACTGTGCACATACATGAACTCCTTATTGCCACCCACTTTCTTCCTCTTTCTAGTTACTGAATGCTCAGCTTTTGCATGCCTACCATTCCATCTCTCAAACTCTCTTGCTCACTGTTCCTCACCTAGCTTTCTCCCTAATAAACTGAGCCTGACACTGCAACAGCAATAATGATATCAAACAAGTACCACCCTTCCTCAACAAAAAATTGGACATCATCCAAGAGTTCCATTAAAAACAAAATGAGTGCAATAAATCTCTGACAGCAAGGTTAGATACAGTAGTTCTGTTAGTGGACAAAAAGCAAGTTACCACTGGGTGTTTAGCTGCCAACTCTCTTCTAGTGCTAACTCCAAAAAGAACATCTTGCAAATTGTGTTCTGGTGGTGTTTGATGCCCAGATGCAGCGATTATACAAGAGACTCTATCAAACCTCGGGATGTGTAAGACAAAGAAGATGCTGATCAGCAAAAATGCTATTTTGAAGAATATGACCTGCATGCGATACAATTGGATCTGACAACCAATAGAGCTCACGTACTCCTGCAGAACTTGTGAGTATGTGACAGTTTTCTTTGATTCACTGCCTCCAAACAAGCAGTCTCTACTTCAACAATATACCTGAGATAAAGTAATGTTACTGATATATTTCAAATGGTCTCTGTATGAAAAAGAACATCAATGATTAAATGCAGCACATGTTCTACTATTGGGTTATGTCAGCCAAGAAGTTCTCAGCTTGAATACCTAACTCACGCTCAGTTAACAGATCTCACATGTGGGAGGCAGTGGCCTCAGTTGCCTTGGTGAAAACTGTTCCACAGGTTTAGCCTTAAGTCAATGTCCTGTGGCCTCTTCTGGAAAGAATTCGTTTGTGGACATCAAATGAGATAGCATTGGACTCACTGTATTGCCCCCCACAGTTAAAAACTTCAGTAAGCCTTAATCAGTTCACCAATCCATGTTTGAGCAAGGTACTGATATGATTAAGCTGCTGGTGTAGCAGTTTCTTGCATCTTTTAGAAACTTTTCCAAAATAAATTCAATCCAGTGATATCCAAGATGTTGTGCATGAGAATGTTGTGCTAAGGATATTTTATGTGCTTTACTATTAGTGATAGCATAAGCAATGTATTACAGAATAAGTGGTGGTAGAATCAGAGATTCCAATACACTGTTACCAATCATACATTAACATATTTCTATATTTAATATTCATTTATATTCACGCGCTCCGAAACTCTGCCCCGCGTGAAGGGCAATGTATAATTACAACTTGTTGTGGTATTAGAAAAGGAGGAATGAATGACACATTATGATCAGAGAATCCTGTATACAGGCTGGGTGGTTTATGCAGTTTCTCTATTAATAAGAGTGCCTTACGCAGTATGCGCTATATGAGACAGTGATTTACCAAGAAGCAAGTTCACTATATTTCTGTAAAGGTTACAGTGAGAAACGGCAGCATTTACAGAACCAACCACCAGTCAACCAGCAAATACTGAAATCCTTTTGCTGCATCAAATTGGTTCAGAACAGAATGCCCTCCCTGATGTCTCCAAGCTTCATAGCCATTAAGTAATTTGCAATCCTATTTAAAAAAGTACTAGTTGTGGACTGCTTCATAGACACAGACGATGTGGAAAATTATCCTCAAAATCCAATCCAATCAATCCAATCAAAATGGGACCAAAACCTGCAAAATGCCAAAAAATTACACTATTTCAGAAGTAATTTTCTGGTACTGCACAAAAATCACTGGAAAAATGTCACAGTAGCTCTTACCCTGCTGATTATACAGGGACTCTGTGTGGTTAGTACATTATAACTGTGATTGGTGCTTTCGATATTCATGCCATCAATTATATTTGATACTTGTGGTGGGTTGCTTGAACTTAAAAAGAATATTTGAACTCAAAATAAGAAATTCACAATCTGCATAAAATATGAAAAAAACAAGCAGTTGAAAATGTATTGGTGAGCTAAGATCTTTTTCGCCATATTGTCATACACCTAATCGCCATCAATAATCTTGAATAAAAATTGATGGAGAAATATATTTAATTAACCCCAATGTCAATGGCAGAGCATTGCAGGATGTCTGTGTTAATGGCACAGACTTGCAAGAAACTCTCTGGAGTCTTTACTGATTCAGCCAGAGGCAAAGTACAAACTGCAGGCATCACATATTTAAAAAAAATAAATCCGGTGATCATTTCAAAGATTGACTCCAATTTACAAACCTCTTTGGTCTTCAATTCCAATTTTAATACCATTTGTGTTACTGAAATAAATATTTTTATAATAAACATTTCCAGAGTTTTCACAGAGACAATTTAGTACAAATTGTTTCAGAATGCGACACAATACCATATTGCTGCCAGGAGGTTAAAATAACCTCAAGTGATATATCCGTGCTTGTTTGTTCACATAAAGGTCTAATAATAGCATGAAGATGAAAGGGTTGCTTGTAATAGTAGTTTACAGCCAAGCAGTTACAATTTTAGCCATGTATATTTAACCCTTTTTAGTCTAACAAAGAAAAAAATGCTTTTTTTGGTCTAAAGTATCCGCAGCTCAAAACTATCTTTGTGTTCTTAGGTTGATACGTTTGCAAGACTTGACCACAAAGTGCATTTCATTGTGATTTAGGATGCAGGCAAAGTTAAGTCGAGGTCCCAACCCATTTTGGTGGATGTTAAAGGTCCTATGGCACAATTTAAAAAGAGAAGCTCCTGGCTCACAATCCCCAAAATAAAATTAAACATTTATTTCATGGCTGTTTGTGGAGCGTTGCTTTGAGCAAATTGGTTGCCATGTTTGCATTTTTCAAAACATTATTAAAAATCCAATCAAACAACTGTCCCTTTGACAATGTTAAGCACTAAACACGCACCTTTACCATTCTGCACATGTGCCTCAGTAAAACATCAAATATATAAGTTTTTTTTGACTCCAGCCCAATTAAAAGCAATGTGGAGCGGACAGCAGAAAGGTGCTTGGCACTCTATCTCTTTACATTGCCACAGCGCTCCCAGCTGTACAACCACAGCATGAATTGTTCTCCATTATGACAAATAGAGCATAGTACTTTTCTTATGCTGAAAAAATACTATGTGGATCAAGGCCCAAAGCACCCATTTAATAAACACTTAAATGCTGTGAAATATTTACTAACGACCATGACCTCTTTGTGCGACAAAATAAAATGCATTAGAGATGGTAATTAGGGGCCTAAAGGTTGCAACCTTTTGCAAAACCCCACATCACTCATTTTTACATTAGTGAGAGCGCGAGCACGCACTGCACATACACACGCACTCCAAACAAAGAACAACTGAAGCTCCACAAAGGAAGAGTGGGGACAATAATCATCTTCGAGACAAAACAATGCACTGTTAACTGGTTTCTTCCATAATGGTTCATACAATTTCCTATCAGGAATACAAAAGTATAAATGTTACCATGGCAATAATTCTGATTATTTGGCACTTGCTAGCTTCTCTTTACAATCTGCATTGTATAATTCTTAGCTTCTTCCCCTTCTGCAAACGTTACAAATGCATAATACTCTTGATGTTTGCTTCCAGTACTGTACCCTCAATTAGTATGGGGCCATGACTTCAAGTTAATAGGGGAAGATTAAATGTTCCAGTGGTTGAGAAGCCAAGCAATAACACATTTAGTTCCACTAATTTTTAATGAAATTAATGAAATTTAATGAAAATTCAGTTTACATGAATTAGAAAGACAACTAAAAAAGGCTTCCTCCATTTAGGGCAGCAAGTTTCTTCTTTCAGATATGCCTAGGCAATAGGGCAAGAGCAAGAGGGGATAGGTTCAGGGATGTGAAGGGCAAATTTTGGACTTAACACCAGAAAGTATTTCATTCAAAGGGGAATGGAGAGCTAGAATGGGTTTGCTGCAAGGGTGGTTGACATGTCACTGGAATAACTCATGAAACCAACAAAGGTTGTGATGGAAGAAGGTAGATATGGGTATCTCCTCTGCTCGCCCCTTCCACTTGGCTAACTCAGACATGCTGTGTGTCCCCCTTATAATATTAATTGTGAATCTTGTTATAGTGTAGTGACTATATGTTTGGCACAACAACAACAACTTGGACTTATATAGTGCCCTCCACGCAGGGCAGCGTCTCAGAGCACTTAATGTCCTACACAGCAATGTGCCACAAACAGCCATGGAGTGAATGAACAATTTTATTTGAGGGATTGTTGATTAGGACACTGGGAAAATTCCCTTCTCTTTTCATATAGTGCCATGAGATCTTTAAATCCCCCTGAAGAGGTAGATGGGATTACAGTTTAATGTCTCATCCAAAGGCCAGCACATTTAACAATACAGCACACCCCCAGCACTGCACTGAAGTGTCAGCATCGATGATATGACAACAAAGCTCCTAATTGAAGCTTGAACCCACAAACTTCTGACTCAGAGGTAAGAGTGCTACCAACTGACCCAGGATGACACACAACACAGTAACCATTTTAAGAGTGCTATTGACAGTAATATGTAAATAATAACCCTTGCATTTGTATTGCGCATTTTCACGTCTTCGAGACGTCTCAAAGTGCTCCACAGAATATAATAAAAGGATATTTGTATGCGAAATGCGGTAGCCAATTGCACACAGCAGTGTTCCACAAACAATTTTGAATTGGGTGACCAATTTTTTTTATTAAAAAAAGGACTATTACTCCTGGAAAAGTGATCTGTCAATCAACTGACAAACGGGTTCCTACCTACTGCTAGGTAAACAGAGACAAGGTGAATGGCTGCAGAGATATGAAATAAAGAGGAACCAGAAACAAGGTAGGAAAGATAATGGGGGCAAAATCACTCATAAATGTTTATATTATGTGGAATAAACACAGTTCTACACATTACACAGAAGAGTTTGGATCAATTAGGTGTAAAAGACTTAGCTTTAGTCATGGATAGTATAGATTCCAAGAGGTCATCTGATTTACATTACTGTACATCCTAGGCATTTTGTTCCTTCTGATTTTTTTCCAAAACAAAATCCTTGTAATTCCTAAATCAAACCATGTAAATTATTTGCCTATAATTCTCAATCTCAGATGTCCATTGGCAGGTCTGATGTCCCAGAGACAGTTGCTCATTACCACTGAACTTTCCAATGCAAACAGGGAGGGAATGCTCACTTTCACAAACACAGGCCTGAAAACTAAGATAGACAGTAATTTGTTCCGCAAAATAGATTGATGATTTAGGGCAGGGTGATCCAACCTTTTTGGTGTCAAGGGCTGGATTTCTCATGTGAGAGATGTCTGCAGGTTGCATCAGCAATATATTTGTTTTTCCTTTTCAGAAACATAGAGAATCATATAGAAATCCTATGTTTTAAATTGTGTGACTGTATTACTTAATAACGATCATCTCAAATGGAAATAAATGAAACAAATGTTTTAATGTATTAAAGTCAAAACACAAGATAAACTCAGCACGTGGAGGCCCCAACAGAGAATGCTCAACAAAACCCAAACAGATTAATCCATAATTGCAAAACTGACAAAGAATATATAATTCAATATATAATTGAAAATAATATCAAGAATATACAAAACAATTTTCATACAATCCACTTGAAATCTACATATAATCAAATTATTTTACATTACATACATTTCCTTGACAAGAAGACCAGGCTGTTTTCAGAGGAATTAATTCAAGTAATTCTTCATGAACAACAACATTTTCATCAATGGTCCTGATGAAAATTAATAGCTGACTGATATCAGTAACGTCAATGCTATCGTCTAGAGCTAATGAGAAGTATTTATATTTTTCAACAATTGTCCTGAGTTTCATATGCACGTGTTCGTTCATGTCACTTAATCGCTTTACCACAGCTTGATGAGACAATGCTACACTTTCAAAATTATTGGCTATGGGACAAACAAATGTCCTTCTTCATCCAAACCAATCTTGTGAGAAGCTTTTCCAGCTGACCTCCCACTTCAACACAAACATTTTCTCTGCTGTTTGACAAGCTGTTGTTTCATATAAGCTCAGTGTTTTGGCATACTACTTGTATTCATTTCTCCTTTACTCAAAATATTTTTTTCTCTTTGATTTCACATTATACTTCACTCAGATATCCTTACCTTCACCTATCCCTCGTGACAATACATTCCGTCTTCAGATCATGCCTGCTCTTTAAGCAAAAATTGCCACAATAAACTCTTGTGAACATTTCTCACGTTTGACCCTTTACTAGTTATTGCATCACTGAGGCCCTGAACCTTAACATGGCTTTAGTGCTTGTGCAACACGCATCATTACGTTCCATTTAAAAATTAATTTCTCCTTCATTTACATCTTATACATGTAACAGGTAACCTGAGTGAGGGAATACCACAAATGCATGTTTAAAAATCAAATCAATCCAAAACATGTGCTGCATCACGTATGGGTGCGGTTATGGAGTCAGGTTTGAATCATCTCAAAATCTGATCTCCACTGCCTCGGCATTCACAAAATGTCCTCTCCAAAGAAAAAGAATTGAAACAGGCTCTGGCCTGCTCCACGTCCCCCACCCAGCCTGCTCCACCATTGGTGACCGGGCCTTCAGCCTCACCCTATGAAACACCATCCCACATTCCCTTCACCTTGCTTCCTTCCTTGTCTCCTCCAAGACACATTTCAAAACCCTCCTCTTCGAACGAGCCTTCGGCCACCCCTACCCTCCCCAACCCCAATCCCTGACTGTACAATGCCTTGGGACCACCTTGCAACTTGAAAGGCGCTATATAAATGTAATTTGTACTGCAATTGGAACCGACATCTACTGTATGCATAATCTTGTGCCAAATATATTGAGGTTTTAATATTTATCTTTACCTCTAAATACTGATATAAGTCTAAAGGCAGCAGCCCCATCTATAATTAATTGGATATAGATATTCAGAGATTGTGATGAACCACATGGTCAGTAAAATTTTGTTTAAACATTATCAGAATTCATTGCTTCAAATCACAGGGGTTTTATTTTCATTAATTATACATACATTACGCATTTCACCACCTAAAAAGGAATGCTGTCTTGTTTCAAAAGCTCTTGGCTATATTTCCTCTAGTCAGTGTAAAAACAGAAACAAGTACTGCAGTGCTATGGAGAAGCTTAGAGACACACACCCAGACAGACAGAGAGACAGAAAAGTAGAACAAGGAGAGATGGGCTGTTGTCAATGAAGTGCTGGAAGTATGAATGATTTTACAGTGGTTTTCTCTTTTAGCTTTTACATACATCTTCTTTACACATGCCATCCTTTCATTTTGATTCCTTTCATTTCATTTATCTTAATGAATCAATCTGAGTACAAAGGATTTCTGAAGCTGTAATACTTCACAAAATTCATTGAAA
Source organism: Callorhinchus milii (assembly GCF_018977255.1). Taxonomy (NCBI): domain Eukaryota; kingdom Metazoa; phylum Chordata; class Chondrichthyes; order Chimaeriformes; family Callorhinchidae; genus Callorhinchus; species Callorhinchus milii. The sequence goes on along the minus strand of NW_024704748.1, from coordinate 14,421,410 downwards.
AATGCAAAGATCACATGGCTCTCAGTATTCTTACCCTCAAACCTCTGCATAACCTTCATCTCCTGTATTCGTAATGACTGAGTGCTCCAGTATTATTTAAGTCAGAAACACTGTACACTTCAATTATAATGGGATATTTATCTTGTTATTGAAAACTCAATTATTGTGGCGTCTTAAGTCTAGGGTGACTAGTGAAAACTAATTTTAGCTGTTATGCCTGCAGACACTATTTTTTCCGTTAGTTGAAACGGCTAAATCTAGATATAGTAAAGCTGAGCAGCATGACTAAAGGAGGAAGATGAATTAAATGAATTTTCCAGTTATATTATACCATTGTGTCTTGACTATATTTAAGCATTAATGCTGCTCTTGTGATTTATGCCTGTGTACTGAATGTCAAGTTTAGAAAACTGCTGTTTAAATCAAGATTGAGACGATGATTTGTGTTGCACTTTTTCAAGCTTCACATTTAACCAACGGACACAAATCATTTTTGAAGCCTGTAATTCCTCCATGAATTTACTGTCATAACCAGATTGGAAAGAAGAAAGCCATTTACACATTGTTATGTCTCCTGCGTGCTGAGGCATTTTCAAAGATGTATTTTGGAGCTGGATGAATTAGAGTGAACAATAATATAACACAGTTACAACCAAGAAAGTTTGTTATCAGGTAATGATCAGAGCACCATGACATTTCATTAATCATTGTTAATCAGGTATAAAGTATCTCTGAGCACACACTCGCAACCTGAACAATTTGATGAATTAACACTTCCCAATACTCCACTTACTCACATACTACACACCAGAATTAATTCAACAGTCTGAGTCAAGCTGTTGAATACGTTTAAGTTACTGTTGACCAATGGCCCAATACAGTTGATAGTGATGGGGAGGAATTGGAGTTAGTTTTTTTTAAGAATCACAATAATCTTTTAGTTAGCAGACATGGTTCCCACAATATCCTGCATTAATATGATCTGATGTGATAGAGAACAAATCTTACACTCTAGACTGAGTACAACAAACCTGTTTAGATGTGATTAATAATAGCAGCATTGGGGCTGTGATTGCTCACTGCAACAATATCCACAAGATATTGGCTGAGCTTGCATAAATCCGTTGGTTTGTACATGGTTTGGATGGTATCTTGCTAGATATTTGAGATGGAAGAATAAAAAGTCACGGTAGATCACAAAATAGAAAGAAATACAATAGTAATCTTTCATTTGAAGAAAAAAAAGAAACAATTTGCCCCCTCATTGTCATATACAATGGTCAGTCTGATTAGTCCCATTACAAGTTGAAATTAGACAATGCCCACTTGTCTTTTACTATATGTGAAATTCAAACTTCAGGGCTACTCTTAACTCTCAGTGGTGTCTCTCATCTCATCCCACAATTCAAAATATCCTCTTTAAACACACGTTGAAGTTGTGTCATTGCACGTGGATGAAACAATTTCTAGTCAGTCAAGGCAAGACGTGCTTTTCAGGAAAAGGCAGATCAGCTTTTACAATGATGGGCTGTAATTGGACACAAATCTCTTTGGGGCTGCAGTCATACAGAAAGATTGGGAGTGCTGCAAGAACATTATCTGCTCCAGCAGTTAGATCTCAGGCTGTCATTCATTGAAAAGATCCTTCAGACATTATGAATTTCTTAAGCTGAACACCACAAGCCTGAATTAAACACATTCCTAGTAGTTTTCCATTCTTTAGAATATATGATCTATAGGTCTCATTTATGTAAAAAAAAGGCATGGTATTATTTCATAAGTGATATAAGTCAATACCCTATTTGCACCGTGTTTCAGGTAAATAACAGAAGATCGCATCTTAGACAACTGGAAGTACTGATCAATATTCATCTCAATACAGGAAGCACATCAGTGTTTAATATAAAGACTTCATATCATGTTTGGTTTTGCCAGCAGGGAATTTTCGGCAATCAGTAACACCATTGGTCAAAACCATATTGTGGTACAATATCAGGGTACGTCCATATTCTGGCTATTTAATTTGAACCACTCAATAAGCACTCCATTGGAAGTGTTGGTTTCAGTAGCCTGGCTTATGTTTAAACCCGAACTTACTGGCAAAAGGAGTTCCTATCCACTACAGGAGCAACTGCCCTCCGTCTCCTTGTTACGCTTTCCTGTGCATTCACCCACCTCAAAAATAAGAGGAAACATCATGGAAATTCGGGGCTTCTTCTCTGTAACAATCATGCTTCATCTCTGTCCAGCAAAACACATGGTATTTACCCCAAACCTGTGACCTTCTTGCTACATAATATCATACCTGATATCAATTATCAACTTAAATTGATATGTGACAGTCCCCTTATGAAGCCCTGCAAAATATGGAAAGTCTAAATAAACTGAACTGATAACTCACCAACAAAATATTAACAGGTGGATTATGCTTTGTGTTGTAAGTGAACAATAAATCATCTCATGTGGGTGTTCAATTTATATGTATGTGTATATATATACATACACATAAAAATAATTCAAGGCAATTTTTTAAAATTCAAATACACCTAAATGTAATTGGTTCAAGGGAGACCACAAAAGCAAGATTGCAAGTGCTACAAACATTTGTTAATACTAATCAGTTTTTGAACTGATAATTTTGTGTAAAAGATTCTTATAGAAAATAATTCCACTGGCCACAATGTGGTGGTGATGTCAACTGCATGAAATAGACATTGCATTATGATGTATGACTTGATGGGGTGTGCATGACTGAGTAAGAAAGCTCACAGCTGCACAGTGCAACTAGCACTCAGGCGATGTCACAGAGTGATGGAGATCTTCACTCAGTCCCTTGATTTTCAAATAATACCTGTACTTTGGGTATTAAATCCCCTGAGACTCTACCCCATGTGAAGGGCACTATATAAATGCAAGTTGTTGTTGTATCAAGAAATGTCTTGCTCTCATATTAATTGCATACACCATTAAATGAATTAAAAAATAGAATTTGAGGAACAGTCATTGAATACAGCAGAGTTTAATTTTGTGTTTGCTGAAAATCATTAGAGCTGTTACTTTTAATAATAAATAATAATAAATTGAACATTTGAAAGAAAGTCATATCATGTCGTTGTTTACATCTTAAAGTACTTCAAAGAATATACTGTAAAGTTATATATTGTACTTTTGTACAATGAGGGAGGGAAAAAAATTGCAATCATTTTATTTGCTCTGGGGTGGCCAAGTGGCAAACCTGGCTAAGCAACACTGTTTGGGGGGAACGTCAAAGATCCAGCAAGATGCTGACCTTTCACCTCTTTGGCCCCATTTTGATCTGCACAAGAGTCAAAGAACAATTAAATTGAACAATTGAATCATTTTTGGAACCTGTAATATAGTTCTTCTGCCAAATACGGCACCAGAGCCAGAAGTAATGAAGATCAGTTTAAAACAGAAGGTCGGGCCAATGCTCCACTCTTGCTGTTGTCATTCTTTGAGGGTAACAGTATATATGTCACTTAAGCACAGGCCCCTGCAGGTTAGCATGTCACACATGCAGATACCTCTCTCTCTCTTGCCCTTCATTTGATTACTTGGCATCACCTGAGATCTTAAGGCTATCATTGACCGTTCTGAATCAGAGTTCCCCATCTCAAAAGGCACTAAAATCATAATGAGTCCCTGTCTGTCAGTTTTTAATTTTATTTTGCCAATTTTGGTGGTGTGTTTATGGGATAAGTCAGAGTGTTGCTATGACTACCCCATTTAAAAAAATATCATTATTATATTAATGGCTCTTAATATATTTCTCCTATTTTCCAATGTGTTTTGGTCACAAAGGTATTGCTCCCTGAAATGATTGGAAGGAAACAACCCTGTCTCTACTCACCACCACCACCACCACAACAACTTGGATTTATGTAGCACTCTTCACATGCTGTAGCATTTTGGAGCACTTAAAAAATAACAACAACTTGCAAGTGTTATCACATTCTAAACAAGCTTATACAGAACTCTCTCCAGTATTTTGATAGTTGAAATACATTGTTGTCTTCTCAAAGAGTCGGAATGCTTAGTACCCAATAAAATGATGCAGTTGAATACAATAGCTTCTTTGGCTTGATCTGTTGCTGCGTTACTTTTGCTCATTGTAGTAGTGGCCTTAGTAATGTATTCAAGCCAGTTGCCCACATGATCTTATTAATACTCACAATCCAACAAAAAATAGCAAGACAGATAAAAGGATATCAAAGAAACCGTATGTTTTGAGCTTCAACCTGATTAAAGGTTTCAAATCAAAGAGATCGCTGGATAGGCAACAAAAAAATCTAAAAGGGAGTACTTGCTTCATCCTATGTTTGTAACAAACACATCTTTAGTTTTAAGATTATTAATTTTGCAATAACCGTTTCAACCAATCTGTTTTTGTTCAAGAAAGCATTTCCCTCCCTGTTACATACATATAGTTAAACTTAACTCTGCACTTTTGAGATTGCAATCTGCTTTCTCTCAAACTGTATATATACACACACAGGGTGACCAAAAAGTCATGATAACTACCCTATTATCTAAAAACAAAAATATCATAATTTCTTTATGACACATTAGACATTATAATTGTATCCCAACTTTTTGGTCACCCTATATGTATTATATATCATATAGTATACATTAAACTATATATATTATATATAAATATATATAAAAAAAGGAGTTTGAAAAAAACATACCAGTGCTTTGGATTACTGAGGACCTTTATGGGCTTTAGCAGTCACGATTATTGTGAGCTATTTCTTCCTCTGGGATCCCCATTTGTCCCTCTCTCCCTATATTCAAAGGACAATGTACACATGGTTCTTTCAACCAATCTCAATAAGGGGAAGGGTTGAACAGACCCAAACGCAGAAAACCTTAGAACCAAGATGTTCATCCAACTGAGTTATCTGTATTTCATCCTCAATGTTATTACATTTCCCAGGAAGCTGATACAGAACTTTTGGTGATTCAAATACATTGTGCGCTTGTCAAGGTGTCCAGTCACTGTGGTACCTTAATGACTGTGAAAAGTTGCTGCATCTCCTGTGATACTCATTGACACAAAAAAAAGCACATAAAAAAAATCCCCAGCCACAACACAAAGAGCTATGGTGTGGAAATATTGGTGTTTTAACTCTAAAAGAGTCCGATTAAGATTTCCTTGGTGGTTCAGTGGGTAAATGGTAGTAGACAGGCAGCTCTCTCCAGAAAACTATAATGTTGCTAAATTGGACCAGGATTTGCTGCAGAGTAGACTGGTATAAAGGCTTTCCTGGTGTTTTTTTAAAAAAGTAATTATAACTAATTATGAGTCCCATGAGGTGATTGTAGAAGCTTTGAAGTCTGTAATAACTTTCAATTCTCAGTTGAATAAGTTCTATCCAATGCAAGTGAAATATAATTAAGCAGCAAAAGTCTGCAATTAGTATCAAGAACACAAGAAAGCGTGAACCAAACCCACTCCTTTTGCCAACCATGGATAAAACATTTCTATAGAAAACACAGGATAACAGGACTTACCAGGAAGTTTACTCATGATTTATATGGTATGAAATTGGTTGAAGCATTAAGAATAAAGATAATCAGAGTCACTGCAATCTTGATCTTTAAGAATAATTTAACTTTCCAAGACTTCCCTTCAGGACTGGCTAGCCAGAGTAGTGTGAAAAAATCTGGAGACAATATGCTTCTGTGGTTTAAAAATAATACTGAAGAATAATAATCCTTGTATTTGATACAGCACCTTCCATATTGGGAGAATGCCTCAGAACGCTTCACAGGATTTACTATAAAGTGTGGTCACTGTGTACTTTGCAGTTGACTTTTAATAATGTTGCAAGGACAATTGTTGCACAATGAATTGGTGCCTTGGAATAATAAGATATGAGTTTTATTATTGATTTTTTATATTGTGGAGTGGAATTGAGAACTCCCTTTGGAGTCATTGAAAGTGCTTGACAGGTGAGTGAGTCATACGGGTCACTCTCCTGTACTTCCACAGAGTCGACTCAATGTCCCAACACCATGGCAGGGAATGTGACATCACCCAGTGTGGGATGCTTTTGAAACCAGTGTGGACAGGTGGATGCTACCAAGAAAACAATGGCATTTTATTATCGAACAGTCGGGGGATAAACCGGTACAAATGCTTTCCTTTGCTTAGTTATAGTCCTAAAAAAGAATAATAACTATATTGAGGAATGAGTTGGCTGGTTTTCAGCTGGTCACATGGCATGTATGAGGAAGGGATAAAACAGGACAAGGAGATTGAGGTAAAAAGGCAAGTGAAGTTTTAAAAAAATAATCTTCAGGCTTGGGGAGGACAAGTTTGCAGGGCTATGGAGAGAGCGCGGGGGTGTGCTTTGGAACATCCTCCTGACGTGAAAGGCGCTCTATCAATGTAATTTTGTTGTTGTTGTTGAGTGGAATTGAATTGGATAGTTCTTTTCAAAAGAGCCGGCATGGCCTCCTTCTGTGCTGTAAAATTCTATGAAGACCTTTGATTTGTGTGTTATATGTGCCTCTTTACACTGTTCCGAGCTTCTGTGAGACAGTTTTCACATCCAGGACCATTGCTGAAGGCTGAGAACCGCTTTATTTTTGCAATATAGGTTTTATACCTCTGGTTTGAATTAACAATAGAAATCTAGATTCCACATGGATGAAACTCGACTCCAATACTAGTCCTCTCAATATGGTTACTTTAATATGGGGAGCAAGTGGGGAGTGGATAATGATTTGGTAAAAGGGGATAATGACCAGGCAACCTAACAACACATGTTTATGATTCTCTCCTTGTTAGCTGGAGCTCCATCACTGGTCATCCTTCATAGCCTTAATTGTCTGCAGACATGCTGGAGTTACATTTGCCCTTTGGACTATTTTAAATTGTATTAGTTTAAGCCAAGTCCCATTTACTGTTCATTTACTTCAGCATATGTCCACATCCAGCTGTTTATTTCTTCCTCCAGTTCAGTAGACTTAATTTTATCATTAAGGTTAACATAATTGTGGAAAAGATATAGATTCCAGATATGTCTCCTTAAATTGTGACCTTTGGTACTGGGGTATTTTGTTTATTGCGGTGGTTGTGCTAATTCCTGCAAGTCTTCAGAAAAACAAAATCAACTGCAGGAATTTCTGGAATTGATCGCTTCTCAACAATGATTCATTTTTNAAAAAAACTGAACTAGTGATCACATTAAAAGATGTCCATATGTATATATATATATCCTCACACTCAGGTACAAATTACTTCATGCCCTGGTACTTCCTTATCTCTCTGATCTGGTTACTCCCCTACTCCTCTCACTAATACAATAATAATTTATATAGATTCTTTCACATCGAGTGGACGTCTCAAGGCACTTAGTAGTCCTTGCTTGAAGTTGCGAGTGGGAACAAAGGCGCAGTCAAAGAGGTAGGTTTGGAGATTGAATTTACAACCCAAAAGGAATCCATTTTACCCAATATGCCTGTACTTGTGCAAGTTTCCATTTCCTTTCTTTTTCACCAAGACATCTCAATTGAAGATGTTCAAAAGCATTTTTTCCATCCATGGATAAAACCACTGCTGGAGTTGCACTGAAACAGTTATGTCTGTTCCCTCCACCACAGAGAAAACCAACGGAAATATTACCAGATCATAGTCTAAAACTATTTAACTGTAGTAGAACACTTAAGCACTGCTTGGTGTGTACAGTAGGTTACTAACGTGAGCTTGACTTTAACACAATCATTTATAATGCTGACAACAAGCTTGCGGTCTGTTGTACTGTAGGCCTGCAACAAAGCAACCCTCATTACATACACTTAACAAAAAGCTCTAAGTTGTCATTTCTAATTCTATCTAACTATATTTACTGAGGTTCCCTAATAGGTCAATGCATAAAGAGTATACGTGGTGTAACACTAAACAATACGGATGAGAAAGTTGCTGATCAAAGTGCTCCGGGATGCTATTCCGCGTGAAGGGTGCTATATAAATGCAAGTTGTTGTTGATCTCAGCCAAGGTAGTTGTTCAGATGCCACAAATGGTGTAAAGTGTAACCAGGTTAGGGCAGGAATACAATTCAGCCAGCAATCCCACTCCAGATTGCTGTTCAGTGACCCTTCTGGAAAAAGTGTGTGAATGGATGTTGAGTGAAGGCAGGTGCCCTCCAGGTTTAAATCGTTTTCTGCAACTCTATGGCTGGGCTCCCACATGGAGAACAGTCACTTTGGGCGAGGTAGGACAGGGATTGATGGAATTATACCCCAGCAAGAATCCGGAACTGCGGGGAGGTCAAAACCAGAGACAACTGGCAAAATAAAATTATACTTATTAATGTGAAGTTACATAGAACAGACATATACTGAGATTGTGATCAAGGAATCCCCAACAATGGGAATGATCACACAACTGCTCCTCAACACATACGTACAGAATCTGATAGCCCCCTCAATTTCACTCTCTGATCCATCTAGAATAAAGTTATTAAGCCTCAAAGTGACATTAAAAATTGTAATAAATAAACAAAAAATATACATTATATGCACGCAACAAATGAAGTAATTGCCATTCTTATTTCTCTATTGCTCTTTCCCTGTACAAAATATTAGAAGCACAAAAGAAACAAGATCCAGCTGACTTGATTCCAATACATGCTGTTACAGCTCATTATCCTTAAACATGCCCAGCAGCATTCCTATACTCACAAAGGCAGCCATCCTCGCTGAGCAGATCTGCTCAAACTGCACCACAACACATACGTACAGAATCTGGTAGCAGCCACAATCACCAACAAAGACTACTTCTGTGCCGTTTCTTTCAACTGATTCTATAATTGAACGTAGCAGCCTTTAATTAGCGGTATTTCACCACAACATTCATTTACTGGTTTCAAAAAATAACTTCAGTTTAGTAGTAATGTAATATAACATGCCAGGGAAACAGCAATGCTGATCATCATCGTTAATATTTTGTAACATGTAGCTTGCGTCAGGGAAACAGATGTGTCTTTTTAAAAGAAAACCTCAGCTTCCTGCAATAACTATTTCCCTCAGCACTACAGCAGTCCCAGTCGTCAGCATTCCCGTGAAAGTAAAACTATAATGCTCCTCGAAATGTGTTCTTCTTTGAAGCGTGAATACGAAAAAAGCTAGAAAAGTTGGCAGGATAGTGAAACTTATCTTGTTGAGTCCTCCAAGTAAGCAGAGTGGAAAAATAAAAATCATTAGAGCATTCAAAAACTATAAAAAAGTAGCTTTCAGCAGTTATGCATGACGACCATTTTCTATTTCATTTAAATTACAAATGTTGCTTCGGCTTCTTTTTACACTTAGTTGCACTCCCTCCTTAGTTATCTTTCTTGATCAGAAGTGAAATAGAAGCTGATAAATGTTTGCCAACTGTGCATGAATGAGAGAGGAGAGCTATTTGAGAGTTTCTTGTGTAAACTTTCTATTTCCAGATAAATGGCTTAACAATTTGTACCAGCGCTTTGGTTTTCCTTGCAAATCAACTGCAGATTACTTCTCAATAATTCTGTTGCTTGAGACGCCGTCCGGTGTGAAGGGCACTATATAAATGCAAGTTTGTGCTGTGTGACGACAATTCTTCACCAGCAACCTGGGCAGTGTCAACAAAAGGTAGCTGCCGATGAAAACAACATAATAAAATGAACAGCACAGATTCCAGAACAATAAGTATCTCCTTGAGTTATCGCTACCTGGAACGATTTCAAAGCTGTAACCTGATCTTGGGGTTCAGGCGCTGACACCATCAGCATCCAAGGCTGCACTCTCCACCTCTCAAAGCCAGTCAGGAACCTCGGCGTTTTGTTCGACCCTGAGCTGTCCTTTCTCCCTCACATCCGCACCACAACTGGCACCGCCTTCCATCACCTCCGGAATATCGCCAGATTACGGCACTACCTCACCCCTCACGCTGCTGAAACCCTGGTTCACGCCTTTGTCACCTCAAGGCTGGACTATGGGAACTCTCTCCTCGCCGGCCTTCCCGCCACCTCCCTCCACAAGCTGCAGGTCATTCAGAACTCTGCAGCTCGTGTACTGTCCCGCACCAGGCTTCGCGACCACATCACTCCCACCCTCGCTCGCCTCCACTGGCTCCCCATCCCCCAGAGGATTGATTTCAAGATCCTCATCCTCACCTACAAGGCCATTCACGGCCTTGCTCCCTCCTACCTCTCCAACCTACTATCCCCCTACCTACCTGCCCGTACCCTCCGTTCCTCTGGCTCCGGTCTGCTCCACGTCCCCCGCCCCAACCGCCCTACTATCGGTGGTCGGGCCTTCAGCCTCTCAGCCCCGAGGCTCTGGAACTCCATCCCCCAGTGCCTTCGCCTTGCTTCCTCCCTTTCCTCCTTCAAGGCCGGTCTCAAAACCTTTCTCTTTGACCGTGCCTTCAGCTCCCCTCTCGACTCTCTTCCTCCTCCTCGCTCCCTCCCTCCCTCCCCTCACCCTGACCATTTCCCCCTCCTCTCTCCCTCCCTTCCCTCCCCTCACCCTGACCATTTCCCCCCTGCTCGGGTCATGACCCAACTGTGCAGCGCCTTGGGACGTCCTCCTGACGTGAAAGGCGCTCTATAAATGGAATCTTGTTGTTGTTGTTGTTGTTGTTGTTGTTCAGGCAGCAGCAATAAACTACACATGCTTTACTCACACAGTGTTTGAATTCATCTGAATCCACTGATTGCATCGCTTCCTTGTTTCACCTCAAAGTATATTTCATTCTCTATATGAACTATCCAAACCTTTCAGTTCGTTTTCTATCTTTGTTTTAAGGTACCTGTTATTCTCTATACAAGGGGCCACTTGTACTCGAAGTTTCCTACCTGGCCATTCAGCCTGCTCACTCTCACACGCATTTCTGACATCAGAAATGTTGGCAGGAGCACTCACAGCTGGCTTCCCACGTGTAGGATGCACGTGGAAGAAGCCAGCCTGCGCTGGAAGTTGAGACCTGACCACTCAAAAATAGGACCAGCAGTCAGTTGTTTTGTGGACCCGTTAGAACACAGTGTTTAATTTTTTACCGACTTAAAACGTTGCGTTCTAACAGGGATCAAAAGTTGTGAATTGTCCAAACATTAGTGATTATATTCCAGTTTTGCAGTCGCTTTGAGCTATCCCATTAGCCTACTTGTAAACCATCTGAACCTGTCACCCAGATCACTGTCTTGCTTTCAATTGCATCTTTCCATTAGACTACTCCTTGCAGTCACCTCCAGGTATCCATTATTCTCCAAATAAACTATCTGAATCCCTTGATCAGATTACTGCTTTGTAATCACTCCTTGGCAACTAAAATTCTGTACATCTCTGTTTGTCATCAAAAATCAGAACACAACACCAGTACAAAGGCCCTTTTGGAGAAGCTTGAAAAACATGCTTGACATACATGCAGAGATCACAGTTTGCTACCTCAACATATTATTTATTTCTGTATGTGTAAAATGTGGAATGCTGCTGTCATCTATTTTGGGAAATGTTATGTTGAGATGCGTCAGTCGTCACTTTATAGCTAGTACCTGATCCCAGTGTCCATGTAAGATTACTTAATTTATGATTGCACTTCTAAAATAGTCCCACCTACCCAGCTGTAATGAGATGTGTAAATTTGTAACAACCTACTTAATGTGATGCTCAAGTTTAACTCTCTCCAATTGATGACAGATCTCTTCAGGACACTGTGAAGTTTTGCTCCAAGTCATTATAAATAGAATTAAAGGGCTGTGAGCAAAATTTCTTATTTATGGCAACAGAGCAGAATGCCATGATACTATTGAAGAGGGAATTCTGCATAAAGCTGTTAGGTTGTTGCTACCTTTATATAAAAGCCATAAAGACTGACTTAAAGGCAATTGCACAAGACAGTAAGTAAAGGAGCACAAAATAAGAAAGGTAATTTGACTTGTTGATCGCACAGTCCTTCCAGTGAGCTGTGTGTGGTACATCCTGTCACAGACTCAATCATTTAATCTCTCTGAAAAAAACCAAATAGCTATGAAAAGTACATTCAGACTGTTGTGAAATGACTGCCAGTCCCTGCAACCAATCAGACAGAACGTCGAGGGCCAAGACTCCAGGCTATCAATGTGGCATTGTTCAGGCTAGCCCTGGTGTATTTCACAAGTGACATCTGCAACATCAAAACAACACTGGGTCTGTAGCATATTTGATGGAAGAATTTTACACATTTTTGTGCTTATAAGTGCCCAGGAAAAAGGAACAAGAAATTGTAGTACTGTACACGGCATTTGGTCCATTAAGCCTACTCCTTCCCTAAATCAATGAAATCCAACTCCACAGAAGACTCCACCTGTTCCATCTGCTGTGAGAAAGCTTTACAAGACATTTTTGTAAGTGCGTGATCATGTGTGAACATACAGGCAAGAGGCAAACATTGCCTCAATGTCTATGATGTTTGTTGTACAATTCAGATTCAGACCATTTGAGTCACTTCAGTCATCTCTAATGCAGTACTGATGCCTCTGTTACTCATGCCATAAACAGTTTTGAGCTTGGGTCACAACATCACTGTGACTTATGCTACAAATATGAAAAAAAAGTTAACATTGATCTTAGAAAAATCAATTACTCACCGACTTATCTGTTGCTGTACAGTTGGAACTGGGAGCTCAGATGCCTCAGTGATTCATCTCTGTAGTAAACTGGTGGCATTTTGTGCATCTAAGTATGTATTTTAAAGAGTTGAGACATGAGACACCAATAAAAAGTATATGATGTACAGTTCCCATAGTGTGCGAAGGTGCAATCCTCAGGTGAAAATTGGTATTCAAAGAACGTGAGTGTCAATAATATTGGAAAATGGGTCTCTCGTGTGCCACTGGAATTGTTCACAAACCATTTGGAGATTTCATGCTGTAGGATTGCCCTTATTGCTGCGGTACAATTCCATGATGGAGTCCAAGCTCTCTTCTGATCTGCAGAGAGCGGAGCAGTTTCTCCTTTACTGGACCATTTGCTGAGGCAAATTGTTTTTCCTTGGTTTAAATCAGCAGTGTTTGTGCAGGGCATTGCTTAATGGGTTGAGTTTAGTTCCATCAAATTCTAATTAAGAGCCATCAAGTACACTGCTGAAGCTGATCTGAATTTCAGAAATTCTCAGGTCAATCAAGTGGGGAACGTTCCTGATTTTCATCCGGACTGCAATTTGCAGATGATTTCAGTCAGAAACACACTACACTTTGTCCATGAACTGACAAGGAAACCATTTCCTGGATTTGCCACTTGGCAGCTTTGCAACAAAAACAGCATCCACCCCCTTAAAACCACATTATTTACATGGATGAATTTGAACTGGTGTGCAAAGGAGCACGAGGTGCAGTCTAATTTTTGAAGCAATTTTAGCGACAAACCCTGCCAAGGGCCTGTGCTCTCATTTCTGTCCATGGTTATTCTAACACAAGCTTGTATTTCTCCATTCATTATTCACTTTGCATCAAGCCTGGTGAAACATACCCTTGTAGAGCCAAATTTGTTGAAACTTGGACATTTCTTCGTGGTTTCCAGCCCTGTGATTTACTCATTCTCCATTCACTGAAACTGATCTGTTCTGGGAGGCCCAGATGATGCTGCGCTCAGATAACATTGATTTGGAAAGGATATTGATGAACAGACTATGATTACTATCATGTTGCCAGAAGCTGGGAATGTGTTACATAGAGGGCAGCACATAGGTCAGAGTGTGTCACAAAGCATCAATGATTCAGCTGGCATAAATGATGATAGGTTCTTAATCACCCTGTAACTCAAACTGCCCTGCAAAGAGGTGAGACCATTACATTCGTGAATTAATCATTTTCTTATATCAATACAATATTTTTTCAAAGATTTAAACATGTTCTCATGAGAAAAGATGGTAGAAATAATGCATTCAGTTTCTTTCAGAAAAATTCTTGTGTTTGATATAATGGCTTTTCATATTGAAACATCTCAAAGTGCTTCACAGTAATCACTGTTATTTTATAGGGGAACCAGGAATTTGTAGGCAAACTCAGCAGCCAATTTGTATGCAACAATATCCCGAAAACAGTCAGGAAATGAATGAACAATTCAATTGGAGAATTATTTGCCGGGATATGGGAGAAACTCCCTGCTCTTTTTGAATTGCCTCATGGGTTCACCATTTTTCTGAAATGACAAATGAAACCCCAGTTTAATGCCTCATCCTTAGTGATGGACAATGAACACTTCCTCAGGTGAAAATTGGATTTCAAGGAATGAGTAATTGCCAATAAATTTCACCAACAAAATATATAGTCAATTCACTTTACATGATATTCTGTGAAGTGGTTTGAGACGTCTCAACAACATGATAAGGCGCTATATTAAATGCAAGGATTATTATATTAGATTATTAAATAAATATAAATGAATCCTTGTTTTTCTTATCTGAATTGATTATTAAGGAAACTTTTAAGAAATAATACAAATTAGAATCCATAGAATGCAACACGTAGGAGACTGTTACCAATCAGTTGAAGATTTCAGCATTCAAGTTTCAAATTTGCTCTTATAATGTCACATAAATACTTTACGCTTTTGTGCTGCCTACTCATTGAAAACCTTCTTTAAGTAGAACACAAAGCGTACCAACAAAAATGCTCTCTGTTGGCTTCTCCACACAAAGACAATATTATATGGTAAGCCAGAGTTTTTCTGTCTTAACATTTTTATGCAGTCGCTCAGACTGCTGGCTCCACACATACACACACATTGGTCTATTCTGAGCTCAAGAGTAGAACAATTTCCATAGAACCTTCCAATGAATCACTTTTAAAACCTTACAGTTGTACAATTCTGATTCGCTTTTGACTCTTGCTACTCTTCCTGTTCTGACTACGTGTGAAATATCTAATTATAAGGAAAGTACAAAATCACAGTTTTGTGTACTCAGCAAATACAACTCGGCAATCTGTAACTAAATATCCATTGTTGTAAAGTTATTTTTTCAAATCAAAAGTAACAGTTTGAAGCTTAATTGTTTAAACTGATCCAAATGAACATTTTAATTGTTAATTCAATGTTTCGCCCACAAATTTACAGTAAATTCGCTTTGCAGTATATTCTGTAAAGCGCTTTGAGATGTCTAGAAGACATAAAAAGCGCAATATCAAATGCAAGAATTATTATTATTATTATTAATGTTGTTCAATTTCAACTAATCATGATTATCAATGGTGAACAGAATATCCAAATGGTGCAAAGCGTTCATTTGTATCACTTTTAAAAAGTTCACTGACTGATTATTTCAGATATTTTGCAAAACTGTTCATGAATTTACAACATTGACCGCATGAAAAACCACATCAACATTAACATTAACCATAAATTTTCCAATGATATCATCACTTCACCCTCCCCTCCCCCACTCATGCACCAACTGTTTCTAGCTTCTTTGATCAGTTTAAGATGGTGCCTTTGGATAGTGTAGACTGGGAAAGGATCAAGATAGCAAGAGACAAGTGTTCATTTTTGTGTTTGACTTAATGTCACTTCTACTTTCCTTGATCCATGCCAGAAACTGAAGACAAACAACTGGGATGAATACGTCTGTTCATCTATGCCACAGAAGAGCCCTGTGTGTGATCTTTGTGTAAAACAGAACCTCAGACATCAGTCTTTCAGTTTCAAAATACAAGGTCTTATTAAAGCAAACGCTGGATTATGTCTGCGGTGACATTTTATGAGATTCTTTAGAACCAGAACTGGTCATTCAAACTTGCAAGATTGTTCCATCTTGCATCTAGAAGATGACTCCAAGTAGATTCCATTGCCTCTATTGTTCAGTTTCCCAAATCATTTCCACATCTAACATTGATTCCCCGAAATTAGAGTTTATTTCCTCTTGCTGACTTCCGAGAATACCAAATGCACCAATGTTCCTTTAAAACAGAACAAAATGGTTCTTTTTGACATAAACTGTTCACAGCTCAGCAATTTCAGGCATGACGTTCAGCCTTTATTTCCTGTTCCTCCAAAAAAATGCTATGTCCTTTCTTTGCTTGTATCTTTGCCCTCGTTTTACACCACTTTTAGAAAGTACCTTTCCCTTCAGATTTAGTCTCCTGCTAGGAATAAACTGCAGCTCAAAATTTATTAGTGCCTTTTAAAAGAAGGATGACTACATGGTATAATGTGTTAGAACATAGTCCTTTCAATCTGATTGAATCAAGCCCATCGAGCTGGGTTGAAAGTTACACATCTGTACCACCTCTCCAGAAGTCAAAAGGAATGAATGTGGGCTGCCTTTTCCCAGTAAAGTCAAAGGATGGCATGTAAAGGTCCAAACAGTGGGAATTAAATGGCAGAACTGTTGAGTAGTTTGGTTAATGGCTAACAAATTGGATTTTAATGTGGATAAATGAAATACATCTAACATTGATTCCCCTAAATTAGAGTACTGGAGGTGTTATATTGATGTAGCAGAAGGTACTCTTTGTAGGTTGGAGTGGTGAAGTTAAAGACATTTTAGTTTGAACATAACTGTGCAATTGAATTAGGGTATTTTCAATATACGACTGTTTGTGGACATTGCTGTGCGCAATTGGCTGCCGCGTTCGCCCACAAATATACAGTCAATTCACTTTACAGTGTGTTCTGTGAAGCGCTTTGGGACGTCCTCCCGACGTGAAAAGCGCTATATCAAATGCAAGGATTATTATTATTATTAATATAAATCCTGCCAACATAAAATACAGAAGTCTGCCTTTCCTTCACACTGGTGACCCTTACATTGAATCGAAAAGTGTTCAGTGAAGGACACATTAAGCAAAATACATTTAAAAAAATACATTTAAAAAATACATTAAAAGAAGTAAAAAGATGTTAGCGCTCTGAAATGCTACCCCTCATACAGGACACTATACAAATGCAAGTTATTGTAAAAAAAAAGTAGATACATTATCTCTTCAAACTATGTACTGCTTCAGAAAGCATTTAAAGAATATTTCAAATGTTACCTGAACAATGAAGTATATATAGGTAACAACAACCCTAAATGGATTTTAAAGTGGATAAATGCAACAAGGTGATTCTTAAGCTTAATTCTAGTCCAGTAATTCTGTTTGCCTTGTTTGTAGACATCTCAGTGAAGACAGGTGTTTAATCCTTCCCTTGTGCTGTTTTTAAGAGACAGCCATTCATCTTGTGATCAAACTCAATCATTTTCATACTTACATTCATCATGTTTCATTTATCCACATTAAAATCCAATTTGTTAGTCATTAACCAAACTACTCAACAGTTCTGCCATTTAATTCCCAATGTTTGGACCTTTACATGGATTAGGTAAAGTGTTCTAAGGATTGAACCCACTACTCAACAACAACTTGCATTTACATCCCATCACAGTTTCCAATCCTCTTTCGTTGTGCTCTCCAAATTCTGCAAGCTCACTTTACAACCTCTCCCTGAATTTCACAAGCACTCTATTTCACTATAAGTCAACTGATACGTAATTTGATCACAAATGCTTCTCGAAAGATATATATTTCCTGGATTGTTCCCATTCGCTTAACTGAGCCATGTTACCGAGTTCATACTGGCTTCCATTAACCATGAATACTTTTGGTAAATGATCCTGAATTGTGCATATTAAACTGCATTAAGAATATTTTACAATGAACAAATCTACAATTTTCAGGGTCATAATAAGGCTTTTTCATAAAACTTGGCAAAACATGTGCTTCTATCTTATATTCGGTTTTATATTCCCAGGTTTCAACAAGTCGCTAAACATTTCCACCAGAGCTTTTTTATTTTCTTCTGTTGAATTGCTGAGTTAACACTTTCAGTTTCTTATCTGTGTTCAGAGCATCTAGTTTGTTATAAGGAGCCTTCCTATTGGAGCAAGAAACAGCAACTATTCAAACCAAAGATGGAATAAAAATGATTACCTGCCAAAAGTGATTGCAACCTGAGGTAAAAATACTTCAATAACATATCAATTGATTGCTTCTTTGTCTTTCTGACTTGTGAACTTCTAAAACCAGTAAAAGTCTTACGATTACTCTTATTCCAAATTTAAGACTAAACAGAATTGTGGAAAACAAGGGTTATCGAGTTGGTTGAAATGTCTCAAAGCTGTTCCCAGGATTTCTTGTGAAGTATAGTACTGCGTACTTGTAAGCGAACATGGTAGTCAATTTGCTTACAGCAATTTCCCATGAATTGTCATGAAGTGAATTACCACTTTTTTTTAACTGGAGGATTGTTGGCCAGGACACAAGGAGAAAATCCTTTCTCATTTTGATTAGTGCCATGGGCTCTTTAACGTCCACTTGATGGGACCTCGGTTTTAACGCCTCATACAAAGAATGGTACCTCTGACAATTCACTGCTACGAGACAGAGTGGCAATGAGTGGGTGTTTGCCTTCCTCTCCTCCACTGTAGATCATGTTTACATGCAAAGTTATGTAAAGATGCAGGTGGAGATCTGGCTGGATGAGCAAAGCGTGCAAGACTGAGATTCCTCCAATTAAATGGAGTTGTTTTTGCATACAAGGAAGCAAGGGGTAGACAAAGCAATCAAAATAAAATGAATAAAAAAATCATTAGAAATATTGTGTTTGAAGCACTTGTGGGTCAATGTGAGTGACAAGCAGGAAACGTAGTTTTGTTCTGGTTGGGCCTATCATAATTTCTGAAATTCCAGTTTCTTCACTTCATCTGGAGCCAATGCCAATGAAAATTGGAAATTTATAAAAGGAACAAAAAAAATCCCTGTCAAATTCTTTTTAGAGTAACCAAATTATGGTATTTTGTTTTAAAACTTTGACTTTGATTTAGTAAGCCAAGATTTGAAATTATTCAGCACTCAGGACACTGAGAATTCACAGTGGGAGTTTTAAAAAATATATATATTTGCAAAAAAAATCTANTTTTTAATACGTATGATTCACAAATTCTCTCTTTCCAGACAGATGGTTACATTTGACTAACCAGCTGTTGGTGCACTGAAGCAAAGTGTCATGCTTCAAGGTCACTCAAAATTATACTTCAGCTAACTCTGAAGCAATACGAATTTCCATCAAACTATTATCTACAGGATGCTTTGAGAAAGCCCCAGTGCTGATCAAAACTTCTTGTTGTTTCTATGTAATGTGAAACTCTAATTATTTGGAGAATTAGTAAGAGGAATTTGTGCTCAAAAAGCACATATCGAAGAGTCCCGTGACTCAGTGCAGTAATCAAAGTTATCTTGCTATGTTTTTAAGTACTAAGTGGTGATGATAGCTTAGTACCCAGATTGAGCTCATTGAATACGGGGGCCTAGGCTTGGAAATATTACACGATTAAAGCCTGAGACGAGTTGATTGTTTTAATTTTTCAATATGTTCTTCATCAGAAGAATATCAAAAGAAAGAATCAACATAGTGTAAAACCCACCTGGTCTGATCGCTGCTGATTGGGAATTGAATTGAATTGAATCAGTGCTAAATTTTCAAAACTATTTATTTCTTTGTACAAACCCGATAATTTGTGTGATTAGCTCAGAGGGANTTTTTTCCTCTATGATTTTGTATATTAATGCACAATACTATGAAGGGTACAGAGTGGATGTAAAAGGGCAGTGATAAGTCACCACTTGTCTGTGTCTTTATATTTTAATGTCTTATTTATGATCCATTGTATAGAGACTCTTGTGACCTTTTAAACTCATTTGATTAAGAAATGCAGAAAGTCGAGGTTCACAATAACTGGTTTCAACGTGACCTTCAATTGTTTACATTTTAGAACCAAAACCAAAGAAGCAATACGTCTTTAATTTATTTGTTTACTCCAAATGGTTACTCCAAATGTGCCTCAAGTTCAGAACCACTCTGCAACTTAGCACATTTCTCCGGTTCTATTTATGGACTTGTTTTAAAGCTAAAACGTTCTGTAACAAATAAATTAGCAATATTCCCATTTACAAGGTCTCTCGGCAAGAGAGTGGAATGGACACACTTTTGTAGCATCAGGCTGTAATTTTGGAACAATTCACAAAGTAAGACAAGAGATGCTTTTCAAAATACTCCTCAGCCGTGACTTAAGTGACTAATCAACAAAGCCGATAAGAAGCTGTAATCTGACGAAAGACAGCGACTATACCAGGGAACTCCAGCAGAGATCTGATCAAGAAGCATCTGTTTCATAGAAGGGATTTTTTTCCCCCAGTTCTTGTCCATAGCATCAAAGATGGAAACCTTGATGTATTTCTGCGCAAGGCAGAAGCTTTCACTTCATTGAGCTTCACTTTCAGCACTCTTTCAATCAAACACATGCCTGGTCCCAAGAGGCATCAATAGGCATCAAAGGGTACAGATTGCAGATCAGTTATCTCTTTGTAGCTCTGCTGTGCTCCCATTAAACAAGAAATGCACTGAGGTTAGCATGAGCAGAGTCCATGGTGAAAAATAATTTCCTTCTCCCCCCAGCCCCTTTTCCATTCTCTTCCAAATGGATGTCAGTTTTGCAAAATTCATCTGCAAAACTCACATCCATTTTGGAATATTAGTTTGGACTGAGCTGAGCTACTCAGATTTAATGATTCTAAACAGAGCGGTGAATATATGGAATAGACTGCCCAAAAGGCACACTGCAACAGTAAATTCAAGAGGGAATTAGATCACTATTTGGCAAAGAAATAAATTAAGGGATATGAGCTACAGAGCCGTTTCGGATTATTTATTAATTTTATTTGTTTTACATTGGGACCTGCCAGATGGACTGCAGTGGATCTTTTCAGAACAATCCTATTCGCTAACACTTGTTCGAGTGTACAGGGGTCCTGTAGTTTAGTGGTTGGAGCATTCACCTCGCAATCAAGAGGACCTGGGTTTGAATCCTGGGCAGGGCGAAACCTGAGGCAAGTTTCCTTACTCCAGAAGCCTCTGTCTACCTAGCAGTAAGTACGAACATGGTTGTTAGTCGATTGGTGGATCACTTTTCCGGAGGTAATAATCCCTTCAAAAAATAGTAATAGTAATAATATGGTCACTCAATCCATCACTGTTTGTGGGATATTGCTGTGCGCAATTGGTTGCTGCCTTTCACCCACAAAATATACAGCCAATTCACTTTACAGTATATTCTGTGAAGCTTTTGAGATGGCTTGAAAATGTGATAAGATACTATATCAAATGCAAGGATTATTATTGTTAATAAGTGTACTGAATTTATATAGCGCCCTTCATGTTGGTAGTGTTTTGGAGCACTTAAAGTAGCTTCCCCACTGATGCTTCAAAACTGTGCGCCAGCTGCTGTTGCTCAACTGTGCATAAGAACTTCTGCAAACAAGGAACTGAGACCCAAGCAATGACATAAAATTTCTATGGAACTTTGTCACTTGTCTGGATCGATAGAGGATGTTGAGACATAACTATAAAAGTTCCTGTGTATGGGCTATAAACACAGAAAACTGATTAAAATGCAATTCTTACATTTGATGTAGTGCCTTTCAAATAAGAAGGCAGTCTCAGAGCACGTCACAGGATTTTTACTGTTAAGTATAGTGACTGTGTATATTGTAGATGAACGAAGCAGTTAATTCATACTTTTTTTATGTGGGAATTGCTGGGAGAAACTCATTTCTCTTTTTAAATAGTGCCATGGGATATTTAATGAACAGGCAGATGAAATCTTGGTTAAATGGAGGCACCTCTGACAATGCAGTGCTCCCCTGGCAATGCATTGGAGTGTTTGCCAAGACCATGTGAGTTCAAACTCCTAAAGTGGGGCTTGAACTCACAACCTTCTGACTCAGAAGCAAGAGTGCTGCCAACTGAGTCAGGCTGATACACAAACTATGAGAAACTCTTGTCCTCTGAAGCACAGTACCGAGAAATAGAAAACACAGAGAACAAGTGCACAGTGAAATACTGTGCATTGCTCAGATGTAGGAGAAACTGCAGAGCAGGACAAGAACATTTCTTCATGGGCAGGTAAACTGCTGACAAAATCAGCCTGTGTATCAGAGTTGTACTCCACCCACCAAATAATAGCAAATCAAACCAGACCACTCAGTCAGTAAACACCGATCAAAAATAGTATTGTGATTTCTCTTTACATTGAATCTAACTGCAACTCTAAGCTAGCACTTTAAGTGTCTGTCTCCCATTAGTAATTCAATGTTACGACAGTCTAGCTTTTCTGGGTAATGCTAAAACTCCAGTCTAATACATGAGGTAATTTCTGGCACAATCTTTACTTTATGATCTATGAAGGACAAAAGTGCTGCCAAATAGCCAAATGAAAACATGCCTTAACCTCTCACCCTCACATTAACCCTGAGGAGTCCAAAGGTGGCCACAGTACTTTTTAAGACAGAAAACCTTTCCTCTCCAACACAATTGAAGCAAAAAGTGTACCAATCACTTTTTTAACTGAGGGTTGTTAATGGAAAAAGAAAGATATTAAACAGGATGATCAGAATTTACATTAAAAACACATTAAATTTTCCAATTTGCTAAAAAATTTATGTCTTCATCAGCCTAAAAGCCCTTTGGCCCACAATACTCTTTGAAAATGTTGATGATTGGGAATAATCCCTAAGGGTTCCTATTAAAACTGCCCTAACCTTAACATTTTAAACGACTGAGGGAAATAAAAAGAGAGTTTGCTGAGGGGATGAAAGATCTTAACTCAATTCAAAATTTTAAGCAAGTTAAAGGCTACCATTTTGCGATAAATACAAGTGAGTCTACTTAAAGCAGATATAGCAGTGTAGATTTCTCTGGGGTGAATACAGAGCACAAGTCACAAACCATTTTCTATTCCTGTTATGTCAAGAATTTTAGCTGCAAATTCCTTTCTAGATTATAAATTCTGTAATTCTCGCAGATCAGATTCCACACACTGCCAACAATAATAATCCTTGGATTTGATATAGCGCCTTATCATGTCTTGAGACATCTCAAAGCACTTCATTGAATATACTCTAAAATGAATTGACTGTGTATTTTGTGGGCAAAACAATTAACTGCTGAAAAAATTTACATATAACAATGATGTCGAAAATGTAATATTCAAAGTCGCTGTGATAATAGCATGCAACGATTTGCAAATTAAATTGCAGAAATTGGTATTAAATTTGCTAAAAACACTTTTTTTAAAAAAGAGAAATAAGAGAAAAGAGAAATCAAAAGACCTGGAAAAGAAATTTTATGGCTGGCATTTTGTGTTCCGGCCTTTTCTTGGTATTTTCAGGCCTTTGCTCAGCCAATAAAAGAGTCCGAGTGCAAAAAGTCAATGGACAATGGTTAATTTGATGGGTCTGCAGCAATGGAGTCCTGTAGCTCAGTGGTTAGAGCACTCGCTTTGCAAGTGAGAGACCTGAGTTCAATTCCAGGCAGGGCGAAACCTTGGGCAAGTTTCCTTACTCCACACGCCTAATAATAATCCCTCCAAAAACCAAAAACAATAATTAAATTGGTCATTTTCAACCTACGACTGTTTGTGGGACAATGCTGTGCGCAATTGGCTGCCGCGTTCACCCACAAATATACAGTCAATTCACTTTACAGTGTGTTCTGTGAAGCGCTTTGGGACGTCCTCCCGACGTGAAAAGCGCTATATCAAATGCAAGGATTATTATTATTATTATTTGTTTTAATATGTGGTTATTACACCAGAAAAAATAATGACAGAATACTCTAATTAGTAACTGGATGTTCTCAAAGTATAAATGCAACCAGAACCGCCTAAAAAATGCAAATTTGATAAAATATATATTGTCTGCTTACCCAAGTGGACTTTTTTTAAAATGTATTTTATATTTTAGATGAATTTTTGTGCTCATTAAGCTGAAGGGTGTCAGTGCTGAAGAAGGGAACACATTTTCACTTTCTTTCAAGAGTAAAAGGCAGAATAAAGCCTCTTCTGAACAACGTGCCTCAACCCCAACCTCAGAAATCTACCCTCTGACACCAGTGTGACATTTCTATTTCCAATGTAAGCTAACCTTGTGGCCTCTTGGAGTAAGGCAGCCCACTTAATACCAATTAGTGTCAAATGGATAGTTCTGTGCTGCAAACTCATTCTCACTGGGGACTGGGTTAAGAGTGTCCAAACTCATTTCACTTAGGACCTTTAAAATTTAGCAGAAAGAGACCACTCTCATCCCATCTGTGTGGCGTAGATTTAAACCAAGTTTTACAGGTCCACACTTCAAACCCACACCAATGCTCAGTCTCTTACTCTTCTATATTGTTAGTTTCACCAAACACGTGAAAATTATCATTGTTGTGTAGCCTCTTTGAAACATTTATCAACATTCAAGATTAAACTCCCATGCAATGGGATCAAGTCTATAGGTGATTAACTGCCTGACTCTCATTTTATTTTCATGACTGAAATGCATCCCTGAACTTAATGGTTTATAGATTAAAAAGTCACAATGATTTACATAAGAATTGAAAGTAAGCTGCAATGCATCTACAAGCATTGGTGGATGGAAATGTGGAGATTAATGAATATTTTAGACTTTTTGCTTGATTAACATTTGGAATGAAGGAGCATCTCAACAAAAACCTCAAAATAAAATCAAACTTCAAAAAGTAACGTAAGTAGGACGGAGTCCATGATAGGGTACATTTCATAATGATGCGTGGGCAAAGTAGACTTGATAATAATAATAATAATCCTTGATTTGATATAGCACCTTATCATGTCTTTAAGATGGCTCAAATGCCAAATTTGGGGTTTTATGTTCTTACCTTACAGCGGATAAATCTAGTTCCCAGTGGTGCTGTGCAAAGATCTGATCACTGGTGACCTAAACACAGGTAGAAATCCATTTCTTGGATGTCTAGTGGGGGATAAATGTTTGCATCTGAGCTCATTCCAGAGCAGAAGGGATTAGTTTTCCATGATCGTCAAGTAATGGTGGTAGCGATTGGGGTTCCACTTCTGAGCATATATCTGATCCCCAATGATAGTATAGTTCAATCTCTGACAGGATAGTGCTGGTGTGATTCTGATTCTTGGCAGTTTATTGGTGATGTTTGCTGATTTTTGCTGAGGTAGAAAACAGCCTTGACATCAGAAAGACCTGCTCTCTAAGTCTGACGAAAGACATTCTTACTGTTGCCTCTCTTTCTATTTCTGACAGCAGCTGATACGTGCATTATAAAGTATTTCTCCACTTTCAGCATGCAACTGCTTGCTGAAGCATAAACTGCTCTTCTTGTATTATATTCAAGATCAATAGCATAGAACTTATTTATTGCCTATTATTTTCCATTTCCTGACAGTATTTCATATCCACCAGCAATGGTGTTTCTGTTTGTTATTGAAAGTCCAACTTCCCTTGAGTTGGGGGAATTGCCTGAATTATGTGAGACTCTGCAATAATACATCATAATGCCTCCATATGAAATTTTCTCTCTTGACTGCTTCCCATTTTGGTTTCCATTTCCTCTCATATATTTTTGATTGGCCTTTTTATCTGAAAGAAACTTTCTCTAGTTTGGCCACATCCAGGATGCTATTAACTCCCTTCTATTTTTGGTTTAGCTTTTTGTTTTGCTGTATGACTTTTTTCATTGTTCGTGTTAATGGTATAAATGTCATCCGGCAGTGGAGTGCCTGGAAACTGATTCCAGAACTGCATCTCAAGGAGAGTCATTTTGTTTTATGTGTTTTTTGGTTAGATGAACAGGCCTGCTTCAAACAATAAAAGCGGACCTATAAGAGAAATAGGAACAGAAGACAGTCTTTGCTTAGGCAAGTGGCAGCTTTGCTTAATGGTAGCACTCTTGCCTCTGATTCAAAAGGTTGTGGGTTCAAGCCCCACGATGGCACTTGGAATCACATAGTCTAAGCTGATAATGCAATGCAGTGTTGTACCGCATTGTTGGAGATGCCGTTCTTCAAATGAGTCATTCCAGAAAGCTCTTTGCATAATAAATTTACTTATCGTCCACCCTTCTATTCTAATTGTATCTTGTTTTGCCACAAAGCAATAAATAAAAATGGTTGCCATCAAATCAATTTTATAGATGTTAAAGTGCCACTTGATGCTCAACTAATCCACAGTGTTTACACAACACCCCCTGCCCCTATTTTTTCAGAACAGGAGAGAAATGGCTACAAAATTTGATGACGCAACACAAAGAATTATTTCTGTCCCAACACTTCTTCCAAGTTGAAAACATCAAACAAAAATAGTGTGTTGTGGAAATCCCTCTGAATAATGAAGCTGTTTGCCAAACACCAAACAGAAATAGCCCATCGAGCTCCCATTCATCAGTTCACAAAACAAAAATTCTTCCCAGAATTTCCCTGGTCAAAATTTTAAGAGTACTGAAAAACCTCCACCATAAAAGAGACACACTGCTCTCCCCCTCCCACCCCCCCGATCAAGTGATAATTATATAGAAGACTGGGGATTTTAACATTTTGAAAACCGTGTCTTAAGAGAATGATGATGAAGATAGGTGCCCATAGCAACTAAACCAATCATATTTGTTACAGGCTAAGATTTTTCCTTACATTTCTCTAGATCATTGCCTATGATCTCTCTGGTCCTTAAAAATGACATGTTGACAAATATAAGGGATAGAAAGCTTTGCCTGCGGCTTTCCAAATGCAAAATATTGGCTATTAAGGAGTGATTACAAGGTTGAGCCTTGTTGAAGGGGGTTTGATAGTTTTATATGAAATATTTGAAGTCCAGGAGTCTCCTTGACATACTCAAATGATATGAAAGCAAAACTAAAGCTGCTTATAATATTCTAAAATAATAATTCAGCATTTGATATTGTAATTGATCGTGTTGTCGAGGTGTTTGAAAGTGCTTCACAGGATTTTTGCTGTAAAGTGCATTGACTGTGTGTTTGTAGGCAAATGCAGCAGCCAATATGTGCATAGCAATGTCCCACAAAGTGAGTAACCATTTTTACTTTGGGAGTTGTTGGCCAGCCCACCAGGAGAAACCCCTTTCTCTTTTCAAATATTGCCATGGGATCTTTAACATCTAGCACACGGGACCCCGGTTTCAGGGATCATCCAAAAGACAGTAACTCCAACAATGCAGCACACCCAGAGATTAACGTTGGTTATAATTGCCATCTGAACCCAACTTGAATCAGACTTTAAACCACTGCGAAAAGTGTCTTTTTTTTCTTTTTTTTCTTGAGCTATTAAATGCTCTTCAGTCTTTATGCGTCTTATTTGTTGTTAGTCAGTGTCAGATATGGATGTGATTGTCAGTGTGCTCATTCCAATCCCCTCACCCTGACCATTTCCCCCCTCCTCGCTCCCTCCCTTCCCTCCCCTCACCCTGACCATTTCCCCCCTGCTCGGGTCATGACCCAACTGTGCAGCGCCTTGGGACGTCCTCCTGACGTGAAAGGCGCTTTATAAATGGAATCTTGTTGTTGTTGTTGTTAAGAATTAATGATTGTGGTGCCATCATTCCAAATCTGCCGAGTAATAATCCGTAGCTTACTACCATGAAATAACACAGCGTATCTTATAATTGTTTAACCTTCAATCAATTAAAAGGATTCTTGTGGCAATGCAGGAGGAGGAGGAAACCTGTTTCCAGCAGCAGAGAATCGTTATCATTGCTGAGTGCTCAGTTTTAATTAGCAGCATAATAAAACTTTAAATAAATTAGCCCAGGAACCACACCCAAAAGGACAGCTGCTTCCAAATGATATACCATTGTATTTGACATGCTTCAAAATTACAATTGGCTTCAGCATTGCTGGCCTAAGACGAGGGAGGAAGTTGACCAGCCGGTCATCACTATCCAGTGACCATGCTGTAAGCTGTACGACATTGGGTGAGATGGATTGGGTTTAGCTGTGTTGCTTCTAATAGTTGTCTAGTCGTCAAATGTTCTTGCCGAAATAGATAGAATAATAATAATAATAATAGAATAGGGAATAGATCGAAGCTAATGAGGACCGATTCAAGATCACAACAGAGAAAGAAAACTCATATTCTGATGGACCGAAGACTAATGTTATCAATAAATGTAGATTAATACATTTTACAATTTTTTTAAAATACTGAAATATAGCTAGTTCCAACGCAATCCAATGGAATACCTCAACCTTGGCCTGCTTTCAAAATGTTCCTGTAAAGTGTTGTGATTGTATTGGAGGCAAATGTAGCCAATACTTTTACGTAAAGCAATGTCTCACAAAGAGACATGAGGCGAATGAGCAACTTAGAGGCTTACCCTCGTCAAGAACATTGTGGAGTCCTGTAGCTCAGTGGTTAGAGCACTTGCTTTGCAAGCGAGAGACCTGAGTTCAATTCCAGGCAGGGCGAAACCTTGGGCAAGTTTCCTTACTCCACACGCCTAATAATAATCCCTCCAAAACCAAAAACAATAATAAATTGGTCATTTTCAATGTACGACTGTTTGTGGGATATTGCTGTGCGCAATTAGCTGCCGCGTTTGTCCACAAATATACAGTCAATTCACTTTACAGTGTGTTCTTTGAAGCGCTTTGGGACGTCCTCCCGATGTGAAAAGTGCTATATCAAATGCAAGGATTATTATTATTATTAAAGCGCAATTTGTGCCAAATTTTGTGCAGATCTACACTACGCTGTGCCAACACATCCAAAAACTATATTAAATGTGCTGTAAACTCATGTTAGCCATCAAAAAAATGAAGATATTCAAACCAGATAAACAGAGAATCTTCTAACCCAGTTAATCTATTTGGCTCTGATTTCTGAAAGGATTGTCTGGAATTGTTCCTGAGTAGCATTGGATTACGTTTTTTTCAGTCTGATTCACTAACAAGACAGCTTGTAATTTTATTGAAAGTGCGTTGTTCAGTGCCAGAAAGCTCTTTAGCACACCACCATGCAATCAGCATTAACACTTCAGTTAACACTAAATAGTTGAGGGAAAAATACATGATGAAACAGCTACCGCTATAACACAATGCCCAATTAAGGTATCTGCTGGCTTTTATAAGCATTGCACCTACAGATAAATTCTTTCTTTTGTTTGTCTCTTTTTCTATTTTCTTTTTTTCCTCTCTTAGTCGTGTATATAAATTCTGTCTCTCTCTCTCTTCCAGTTTGGTACTGCACTTTCTTCCAGCAAAATACAGTAGAATGCAGTTATAACACACTTTGTTATAACCTGGATTTACTTATTGCACACCTGGAGTGCGAACCCAAACACTTTCCATAAAAACGCAAAATGCAGCCAGAAGGCCATCCAGTTCACTTCAAATCACCTTATTGCATTTCAAATCGCTGGCTCACTTCCAATGAATTAGAAAATGTTCAACTTAAGATACATGAGGTCCCTGCCAACATCACTCAATTTGTGCTGGTGCAGCTGACTATCTTTTAACAAAAGGAATGGCTGGTTTGCAGGATGCGAGTTGACGGGCTCCA
Source organism: Callorhinchus milii (assembly GCF_018977255.1). Taxonomy (NCBI): domain Eukaryota; kingdom Metazoa; phylum Chordata; class Chondrichthyes; order Chimaeriformes; family Callorhinchidae; genus Callorhinchus; species Callorhinchus milii. The sequence goes on along the minus strand of NW_024704748.1, from coordinate 14,392,002 downwards.
TGCATGTAGCATGAAACTAGTTTTCGTGCCTCCTTTTAGATCTCCCGAGTTATAACTGGGATTCACTGTATAGAAATTTACAGCACAGAAGAAAGCCTTTTGGCGCATTGCATCAACCCATCTGCTTCCAAGTAGTTTTTGTGAACCCTGCTTATTCCAACAAGTGGTCTTGAGGTGCCTGGCCACCACCAAAAGTAGCTCTCTTTTGTTGGGATGTCGCAAACCACTTTAATGCATTCCTTTGACTCATGTGCCTTAAGCTTGCTCATTAATACTTTCGCCTACAAAATATATGGTCAATTCACTTTCCAGTATATTCTGTGAAGCAGATTGACATCTCGACGACTTGATGAAGCGCTATATCAAATGCAAGGATTATTATTATTTATTATTATTAATGCCATTGTCATCACAATCCTTGTGCCTGCTGGATAATACCCGTATTAAACACAAAGAGCTTCAATACAGGATGGATACCATTGAATGGTGAACAATGCAGGCTTTAATACAAAAATTTCTATTAAAATTCAAATCGCTGAAATCAATACATAAGAAGAAAACTGTCTTTTGCCACATAAAATCACATCTGTTGCATAAAGTGCTCTCCTTTCTGTAATGAAGACACATCTGGTGAAGCAGTTCAGACTAGCAAAGGTTCAGCTACTCATATATTGATTATTAGTGTAGACACCAACACTAGTGACCACAGATTGATATCACAGTACAGTGGAAATCAGGACTCTAGGTCTAAAATTATGTTAACTTCATCATAGTACCAAGCATTTGGCAAGACATTCAGTCCAGAAATAACAACTTGAAGAATATGCATGTGAAAGAGAAAAATGTGTTTTTTATGCAGAACAAACTTAAGCGGAATAAATGCATTTTACTGTCGTCCCAGTCTACTACCGGGATTTTCTGCTTGATCTCTTTCTTCTGCTCCCCTCATGCATTAATAGGTGAAATGTATGGAAATGGTTATATTGCTGGAATTATACATAAACAAAAAGTAAAGATGCATAATACGTTCAGCTGGTCTCATATTTCAGTAGGTTCTTATCATCTTATTCCAAAAAGCAATGTAGAAACTTAAATATCCACCTGCACCACTGTAACATTTCAATATTGCTTAAGATGAATCTGTTAGGACTTCAATCATTGACCAGCATGTTAAAGCACAATATTCCTACCAGTATCACACTGCCCATGATACACAGAAAGCCAAAGTTTACAGAGCAGGTGGTGGCTTACCAAGGAGGAGTTGGGTATTAATGTTGAGCGCAACATGATTCCAAACCCCAGAGCTCATAAAACTGCCAAAAGTGATGCTACTGAATAATAAACAAAAGGTTTACATGTCGAAAGTGGGAGCTTAGTGTGCATTATCTATGTAGATACACAGAATTCAAGCAATCTCTTTCATTGTTCAAGCCCTTACAGATTTACTGGTTTCATTTGTATCCTGGTGTCACCAGGCTTTGTTAATTTTATTAGAACAGTGTCTTGGTACATTTATTCAGACAGATTAAGGGAGATGAATCAGCTATTACCTACAATTAAACACAAGTCCAATTTCCTTTGTAGTGCAGTTTGTATGCAACGTGCTTTCAACAAACTAACCAGCAGCTGGATAGCTCTGAAGAGAGCAGTTTCTATTTACGTTTTGAACTCGTCATTATAAACAGGGTTAATTTTCTTAATTTGTAAAAATTGGCAGATATAACTCTTCCACACATAATCCCAAACCCGGAATAGAGAAACTATTGAAATGTTTTCACCTGTACTACTGTCTGAAAATACGTCAGGTTCAACATTCAACAGCTGGGACCAGTGTGAATTGAATCAATTTATGCAGTTCTTTCTTGTCTGAAATTTACTTTAAAAATAATCAGATACTATTTTTCAACTGTATTGAGATATAGAGGCAGACTAATGGTTCAGCATGCTGGCTTTCCAGTGTCCTCTATCAGTAGATGCCGGAATTCACACCCACTTTTCCTACACATTATACGGCAAATCTCAGCCAGAGCTTCAAGGAAAGAAGCAAGCAGTTTTTTATTGGGTTGCAGAGGTATGAAATCCATCGCATGAGTTACATCAGGCTGCGCCCAAACACCTTTAACCATCTGCTTATAGAGTGTGACTGAAACCAGGTAATGATGCCAATAGTGTATGACATCTATCTCACTCATGTACATACCCCATGCATTATTCAGTTACTAATCTCAGTTAGGTACATTAGATCAGTAAGCCATGAAGCCTGCTCTGCCATTATATAACGTAATGGAGGTTCTTATCTTTCCAATCCCATTTCCTCATATCCCTTACTTCCCAAGCAGTTTATTTATCTCCCACTCAAACATCTCAATTCAATCTGAACCTATGAGTTTCCAAAAAAGGGCACATTCTCAAAACTCTTTGCATGAATAATGTTTTCTGGATTCACTTTTCACCAGCTCAGCTGAACTTTTTGTACAGTTAGTGAGACAGAGTGTATAGACCAGGCAATTCCTCATGTGAATGAATAGGAAAGAGAAAACAAAATGTTAGAAAGTAAATCACCTGGACCATTTTCAAGTCCCTCCCACTCCACAAAAACTGTATACAAGCCTTCATTCGACCCAACTCTAAGCCTGAATTCGACCCGATTACTCTAATACTCTCTGAAATTAGGTAAAGCAGGATGTTTCTCTCCAGGGAGAGAGTGGGCACCGTACATTGTACAAACCCATTCCAGAACCAGGGAAATGTCCACGTGCAGTTGGCATTTGTGGAACTCTCAGTCTGGTTTGGATACTCTTGAACTTGTGAATGGGATTCAATTATGTCAAGACATTCATCTGACCAAACCAAGAAGTAGGACTGTCGGAGACCTGAAAACAGGTAAATTGTCATCCTACCCCTCTTATCCTGGGTATCATGGATGGTGTAAGGTGAGAGAGACACCCACACACACCCACACCAATATAACAATCTCATTGAAAGCAAATCCAACTTATTTAATTACAGCACGCCCTTCCTTCAATTCTTTCAGGAAATACAGTAAATATAAGTAAAACAGTATTTCTGTTAATTTATGTAACACAATAACCTTCAAAGAAGACTTGGGAAATTATGCCCAGATGCCATGCACTGTGTGACATGACAGGTTCACCCAACCTCGGTTCCGTAACAGCTGGACCATCTGACAGAACAGCCACAAGCTCCTCGCTGCAGGCCCAAACCCTATCAATGTGCTCACTTCCCCCCCCTCCCTCCTACTACCATAGTCAGTGCACAGAAATGGCAAATATCACAGAGAACACAACATGTTTCACAACATGGTAACCGCGACAACAAGCTGTCAAAAGGCTGTTAATAAGAGATTGGTATTTAGGGGAGGGTATGAGCAGATTCCAATTCACTCCAATGCCATCTCAGGCTAACCTCAGACACTGGACCTGAAAATTAATGTTAGACATCACACTGCAGTCACTGTATTAAAGCGGTTTGTGCATGTCTTTGCCTAGGGTCTAAAACAGGAATCTTATTTCAGAATAGTTTCTGGTGATAATAATAATAATCCTTGCATTTGATATAGCGCTTTTCACGTGATAATAATAATAATAATAATCCTTGCATTTGATATAGCGCTTTTCACGTCATATACTGTAAAGTGAGTTATTGTGGGCGAAAGCGGCAGCCAATTGCTCACAGCAGTGTCCCACAAACTTTAGTGGATTGAGTGACAAAATTATTATTGTGATTTTTTTCTTGAGGGATTATTATTAGGCATGTGGAGCAAAGGATCTTGCCCAAGGTTTCGCCCTGCCGGGAATCAAACCCAGGTCTCTCGCTTGTGAGGCAAGTGCTCACACCACTGAGCTTCAGGACTCCACTAAAGCATGTATTGAACAACACAACCTTTAATTAACATTGATTTAAAATATACCATTTTCATTGCAACTGTCACCTCTCTGGAATCAATAATATTCAGTCTTATTCACTACATGGTACCTGTTCAACATCCATTCCTTGTATTTCTCCACTGTTCTTCCCCTAGCTCTTACCTCTTTCTCCATATGGTTACTTACTCGATACCCTCTCTGACATTTCATTACCAGACACATCATACCTTTGAGTATCTCTCCAACCTATTCACGGAGAGACAGATAAAGTTTATTCAAGGTCAGGAAGGAAATCCTGCTAAAACTCTTAGAAGATGAATTAAGTTGAAATCAGTTCTCAATGGAATAGATTGTGCACAGTCTGTATAAGGAACTACATGGATGCCTTTGCTTGTTTCCAGTTTTTGTACATTTTATTCTCGTTCCATTGTATCATTGCGCACAGAAGTTTTTCAGGAGTTTCCTGGAATCATTTTCAATATTATTTGTTTATTTGCTGAGCAAAGAACTCCCTTTTTTCCCTCAAAGTATTTTTTTTCCCTTCCTTGGTTGCTTCTCCTGCCCCACGAAAATATAATCTGAACAAACACATTCTCCTCTTGAGACCTGATTCTCTGAAGCTGGACCTTCAGAGGTGAATGGAGACAGATGGGAATGACTCTTCTCCAATTTTACCCTTCAGTTTATGCACATAATGTACGACATATTGTTGAAATCCAGAACAGAGAAAAAGCCATAACTCACCACACTATTGAACATGCTGCAAGTTATCCTTTGGAACATCAATCTTATATAATCCTTGGTAATGATGCTGAATGTGAACATATCATTGCTGATCATACCAAGCTTTATTGATATGAGCTTGTAGGAAACTATATAATCCCAGATCAACTTAGTACAACTGAAATGTAATCATATATGTCCCAATGCTCATTTGTGAAAAAGCCAAGGATTGTGGACGATATTATCAAAATATGATAATAATTCTTGCATTTGATATTGCACCTCGTGTCATTGAAACAGCTCAAAGAGATTCATAGTCAGCTTAGTATCAACTTAGTGGGTGAGTGTGAAGTCCTAACGTAGGGACGATAAAGGTAACAACAACTTGCATTTACACAAGGCAGGATAGCATGTCGGAGCACTGTACGATGATGATAGGGTTTGATGCCAAGCGAGGCATCACGCGCAAGCGGATATAAAATGGGCGTGCGATGAAAACTGACTTGGTAAATGAGAAATCCCGTGCACAGGTAACATGTAGAGAGTTAAGAAGGCGGCAGAATTTACCAGTATCTATTTTCTCCCTACGCAGTTTATAGAGTGTTGTGCGAGAAGCAGCAAACCCTCAATGCAGTGTTCTTCCAATAGCACTTTCTTTGAATGAATACTTCACCTTTGCATTTGCCAAGTGCAAGGATTGTTGAATGCCTGCTGCCAGTTTGAAAAAGCCATTTGACAACATGTTTGTGCCTGAGGTGCAACAGTTCTTGTGCCAGAGTCTTGGGAGGAAAGACATTTTGCCAATGGACTCCTGCCCAATTCTCTCTCCCTCCCCCCTTCCACCCCCCAGCAGTGAGCTCAGATGTACAGACAGATGAAACATTCATATTTTTGGCCAAAAGAAAGCAAGTACTGAGCCAACAATCGGCAAGCAAGTGAAGGCAAGTCTGTTTAGTGCTATCATAGGAGAGATCTTAAACCCCCAAACGATATTTGGGGATAATAGTTAAAAACAGTGATAATGGAACATCATTTATCCAGAAACATTTACAAAGTGCACTGTAAGCAGCCAAGCATTTGCCTTTTCCTTGCATCTTGGTCAGATGCAGGCGGAAATTGCATTGAGCCTATCGCATCTTCGTTGTGTGGTCCGACTATAGGAATACAAGGCTTCTTTGAATGGAAATACCAAGTTGCTCTCTGCTCAGCTCCACCTTCCTAACAAACCATGTGCTCACAGGAGAATGAGGACACTATGGAAGGCAATTGATATGTTTTAAACATTCATCTTGTTTAAACTTTAATCGCTGTTGGTAAGTGTCACAAATTTAGCAAGTGTTGATTGCCCAAAGCATTCACACTGTCCAATTGTTGTTAGTTGCTATCAGGGGGCTACTGCTCTCACCACCTCCAGTTGCTTCCTGAAGTGTTTCAGAACAGTTTCCACCCACAAGGAAGCAATAAAATGTGTTTTGTGATTAATTTGCTGAAATTTGTACATTTGGAACTGAAGCTTTAATTTTCGTGGATTCAGAGGGAAGGTCCAAGATGATGGATGCCACAGGGGAATGTATGAGGGAGATGTCAATCCTGGGTCCAATGCACATCCTTCAATCTACAACTTTGAAATGAAGAAGATTTGGTTTTGAATAAGAAACAGAGTAAGGTTGAACATGAAGGAGAACCAGCAGCAGCAGAGCTAAACATGATCCAGAATGCGGAACAACTCAAACAGGAGACTTCAGCCAGTTTGGAGTTTTTGGCTTACTTCTGGTTCTGAATATTAAATGTGAGATGTCCTTGAGAACAGTCAGCAGGATTTTAAAGTCCTGTGCCAACATTTCCTGGAAGTGGGTTGAAGAGAAATGAAATTAGGAGATCACCATCTTGTTCTAGGAGCTCAGCAAATTCCCTTGAACCTCTTAATACGTGACCCCCCATCTCCATCCTGCTGATAGACTCTGGAACACACTGTTGCACCAAGTATAGTTACATAGCAACTACCTCCCACCCCATCACGCTGACCATAATCTAATATCTCTCCTGACTGAACCATTTTCAACAACAAATCTCATAGACATTGATGAGCTTCTTCATACACCTGCCTACATAAGGAGAAACATAGGAGCTTCATAATCCACTGCCAAGATGTGATATTTACCACTAGGCAGACCTGACTAGATGTACAACAGAATCTACAATATATTTCGTTTATATGAATCTGTTTTGCTATTATAATGCCATGACACAATATCTATGCATAATTAAGTTGACCATCTATACAGGAACTCAAATCCCATTAGAAGCATGCATTGGCTGTAGTAAATGTCTATATTGTATTGCCACAAGACTTCAGAATAAGATGTTTGATTGAGAGGTATATGAAACAACAAATAATTGTGATGTTATAGGGGGTCAGGTATTAAGATTACAGGAACGTGTCTCACTCTGGAAAATTGGAATTATTTCCCAAATCAAGCAGCATATTTAAATTGGAAATGAGGTAAGTAAATTAAAGTCGAAGGCTAAGATAAAAAGTAAAATAGCCCGGCTTCATTTAATAAACAGTAAGAGAAAAGGATTAACAATAGGGATCTCCTACAAACCACCCTGGACAGGATAAGGATACTGACAACACATTATACAATGAGATAAGAAAGCCAATAATTGTATAATGATGGGTGACTTCAAGCACCCAAAATAAATCTGAATTAAGAAGAGACTGAGGCTTATGAGGAAGACTTGGCAAAAATAACTTTTCTTTTCTGAAATAAGCAGAGACACAGCAATTTAATTGAACATTGCTGAGGTTGAAGTATTGGACATAGGAAGAAAAATGTGGGCTGCAACTGTACATTGAAGGTAATTGACATCTGGGAGAATTAAATAGCTGAGAGGAACAATACACGCTAGTTTCAATAAACAAGACACTTGTAGTGAAGTAATTAAAACAATTGATACACAAATACAATTCCATGAAAGTCAAACGGAAACTTGGTAATGCCTTGGTCAGACTGGACCTAAAATATAACACAGAATAAATAACTCATCATCGAACCCCTGGCTCATTCACATTTTCCTGGTTTTTGCAGCACAGGAAGTACAATGTAATTTTTGCAGTGAACAACAGTTGTGAAATAAGAACATAAGAAATGCGAGACAAAAAAAGACCAAGGTCCATCTAGTTCGCCTTCCACCTTCCTGGTGGTCGCATGCACATATGTACCAAACTACCTATGTACTGTATCCCATAATGTTATTTCCTAAAAGAAAACTATCTAATCTGTGTTTGAAAGAATCAAGACTTCCTGCTTCAACCATCTCCCAAGGGAGCCTGTTCCACAGATTCACTATTTTCTCACTGAAAATGTTTGCTTAGATTTGTTCTGAATTTAAATGGTATTCTCCTCCTTTCACTCTCCCTCCCCCAATGTTAAACAACTTGAATTCCTATCTCTGACCATACTCAGTGGAATGGGATTGAGACAAAACAATCTGCTCCATAGCCCTCTAATCCACACCCTTGCTTACATCTAGAAAGTGTGCTTCTGTGGTATGGAGATGGATCCCTTTGCCTCTCCAAATAAACCCTCTTTTATTTAACTCAAAGGAAGGTGGCAAATCTCACCTTCTCACTGACCCCATCAAGAGTCATGCTCAAGTAGAATGGGTTGATACCCCTTTTCCCCTGACTGATTCCATTGCTCCACCAGACAAGCAAACTGACAGAGGATGTGTTCCAACAAGGGAAAATCCAAGTATGAACATCAGTCAAGACCAGGCCAGACATATACTGTTGGATATCTGATCTTCGTGAGCAGGAAATGCAGATGGCACATTAAAACATTCCATTTTTGTTGAGTTGTCAAACCAATGTGAATTAGAATACAATACACTGGCCAATAATACGGACACATGAACATGTAAGCTCGCTCCGCACCTCCTAATGTGCAGTATACACGGAGGGCATTGTTTTGATTTGTTGGATTAAAGCAGCAGGCGAATTCAGCTGTCACATTTATACCCTCTGTGACTAGTTATATCAGTAATGCCTAGCTTCAGAAGTCTCTTGGGCTTTTTCCCCCCTATTCAGGATTAATTCTACTGCAACAGCTGTAAATATTGCAATTATAATTACATTCCACTTTATTACAGGCGACTTGGAGAAAGGCATTATGGAAGCACTTGATTACTAGTGAAGTTGTGATATGGGAAAAAAGCATCAGGGAAATTCCCTCAAAGCTCAAGGCATCCGGTTCTCTTTTCCCTGCTGGTGTATCTTAATAATTGCAAATGTCAAAAAGAATCAGAGTCAGGGTTTACGTTTTAAAGTGATAAAGATGTAATTTCCTTCTTGAGAATGGCCGGGACTGATGTGCACCTGCCTTTTTATTTAACAGATCCCATAATCTGGATAAAGGGAAGACAAACAAATTGAATTTGTGAAAACAATTTCTTTCACAAAATCAATTCAAAACAAAGAAACAGCCACAAATTCAATTTGGGGCAAGCTTGCTCAGACCTGTTTGTACCTGTCACATGTGGCTCTTACGGTGCTCTTGCCTATTAGCAGATATAAACTTGATTCATACAGTCGACCAGATTTACCTGAGCCATAATTAAGGGAAGTGTATTTTGGGAATCAAGTTAATCTCCTTCATTTGACCTGACTGAGTGCATTTGGATTCTTCAAATTTGAAAGCAATCAGATTTGCTAAGCATTATCTTGTGCGATAAATCAATAGTTTGGGGGAAGTTTGTATAGTAGTCCTTGTCTGAAAAGAAACATGTACCGTTTTCCTTTGCAAAGGAACATAAACCCTGTCTACCAGCCTTTCATCATAGCTAAGCCCCTCCTCTTGGTCTATTGGCTTCTGATGGAGGATGAAATCTAGGAGAAGACGATACTGAAAAAAAAGCTACAAAAACCTGTACTTCTGCTTAAAGCAAATAACAATATTAAAATAACAATATTTTGTTACCCTCTGAAGCGCTTTGAGACCTCAACGACGTGATAAGGTGCTATATCAAATGCAAGGATTACTATTATTAGTACCCATATCCAGGACCCTGGTGTCCACTGATATCAGTTCAGGTCCATCATACAATTGAGCTCAGTGACTCATCTCAATCAGTTACCCCAACGATATTATCAAACTAAGATAAGGTTACAAGTTAATCATTATTTTTTGTACCAATTTCATTTTTAAATGAGGATCTCTCTTTAATGTTTCCAGCAATTCTGAAACAAAAGATAGCAGGCAGTTTTGACTCCAATATTTGCCTTTCCTTAATCCTAGTACAGTTCTGCCAGGTCCCTTGAGGGTTTTATGCTAATAAGATTAAGTAATTAACTGCAATGGGATGAAATTGAATACAGAGCTCACAAGATATTAAAGGGGTAGAATCATCACAAAGAAATATCTGGCAAAACCTTTTTTTTCATGGTGGGGTGGGGTAGAGAACAGAAGCTGAAGCAAGCTGTTGCTCTATTAAATTTCAGTGGGACACAAACAATCATTTTACGCAATTTCTTTGCAAACAAAGATTTGCCAAACTTTTCCCTCTTGTTGCCGATTCCAGTTGCTGCAATGTCTGATGTCTAAAGTGTCGTTATTCATATTTTTCTCTCGGAGGTGTGGAAAACCATCAGCTTGTTTAAAATAAAAATGTCTGATGTGAGGTGAGGAAATATTCATACAAACCAAACTATTGCAGCTCGAAAATGCAGAGGGGAAGGTAGGGGTAGGCAATACACCGAGAGGGGTATATGGAGTAAAAATCTTTAATTATCATTTAAATACCAGTGACTAAACATGTGATCACAAAGTGCTTGTTACTGTTGGCTGGGTACCCAAGCTGAGAGTGAAAGTCGAAGTAGGTCGGAGGGGTAAGATGACCAAAAGCGGGGACAAAGACGTATGTCTTGAATTAGACCTTGAATAAATGGAGGGAGGGAGCACACAAGGTGAGGAAGCAAATGAGGCGAGGGAGGGTGCGAATGAAGGGATGGAGGAAACAAGATGCCGAATGTTAGTACACTACATCAGTGTTGCTACACTTAGCCACATAAAGAATTGTTCATTCTGCAGACCTGCGGTAGTTTTTTGCATATTAAAAGTTCTGGCGACATGAGTACTCTTTAACAAGGAAATTTTATGAACACTGACATCGAATGTTCCAGAGATAGACCAAGGAGAATTAGTAACTACTGATTGATCTCATGCCCTGACGTTACAACAAATCCAAATGGATTCTAATCTTATCTTGTGTTTTAATCATACAATACTAAAAATAAAGATGCATCCTCCAATGTAAGGTTGACCTTAGCCTTATTATCCTCATAATACTCTGTGTATAATCTTGTTTCCCATCATGTTTGTAATGAGGCTGCAAAGAATATTTGTCCTTCATCCTGAAAGCCTCAGAGAAGTATAAAGATTTGTGAAGGCTTCAATTTGCCATTTTGAAACACTGATTGCAGCTTACAACCAAAAAATAAAAACAACCTTTTACCACTACAGGCTGAATCTTGCAATTTTTGTCACCTCATATTAAAAAGGAAGGCTTACACAACACCACAACATAGAGCTAAGCAGAATCTAAAGGCTTTCATGACGTTGCAACAAAGAACTTGACTGCAGAGGTTAACAGCTCAAGAGAGCAAGCTGTTCAAACCAAAATATGTGTTGATGCCAATAAAAGGATTAAAACACAGGGATATCAGCAAAACCTCTTACAAAGTATCAGTAAAACACCAGTAATTATCAACATAATTGTTACAATTCAAGATCCTCATCCTCACCTACAAGGCCATTCATGGCCTTGCTCCCTCCTACCTCTCCGACCTACTATCCTCCTACTTACCTGCCCGTACCCTCCGTTCCTCTGGTTCCGGTCTGCTCCACATCCCCCGCCCTAACCGCCCTACCATCGGTGGCCGGGCCTTCAGCCTCTCAACCCCTAGGCTATGGAACTCTATCCCCCAGTGCCTTCGCCTTGCTTCCTCCCTTTCCTCCTTCAAGGCCGGTCTCAAGACCTTTCTCTTTGACCGTGCCTTCAGCTCCCCTCTCGACTCTCTACCCCCTTCTCGCTCCTTCCCTTCCCTCCCCTCACCCTGACCATTTCCCCCCTGCTCAGGTCCTGACCCAACTGTCCAGCACCTTGGGATGTCCTCCCGACGTGAAAGGCAATCTATAAATGGAATCTTGTTGTTGTTGTACAAGCATGTAAACAGGGAACATAAGATAATCCTGGAGATGGACACGGTTTCTAACAAACAAATGTGGGCTTCATTTAAATAACACTGAGTCACCATGAAACAGCAATTCACGCCAACCCACATTATTATTACTTATTATGTTCTCAGATTGTCTAACCAGAAGCATTGTAATCTTCATAAAGAGATTGAATAGATGCATGTGTTTTTTAAATTCATATGTTGTACAATCAAATGTGATTACTCATAACCTGCATAGATAAATTCAAAGATAGTGGAGTTGAAACAACAAAGACAAAGATTATATATATATATATCAAGTATATAGTTTAAGTATTTTAAGGATATTAAGATCTCTTGGATAGGTGAAATGATTTCCTGAGCCCAGTAGGGATTATAGATTCAGATGTAGTTCAGACTGATTTACTTGGCTTGACTGCTGTTGACTTCCACATACAAGACAAAGTCAAAATACTTAACTTTCCAAGGAAATGTACGCATTTTATGGAAGCAATTATCTCTCACTGACTCTGGCTCACCTGAAAATCCAGCCTTTAAGTCTGTTGGAATAGTAACTTGTCTATTAGTGCTTATGTGTGCACATTTTCATTGTGAGGTGATAATTGTATTCTTTGCACTATGAAATAAATCGACATCACAATGCATTTTTTTTATATCACTAACCATCTGGATGCAGCCTTCAAGAAAATGTTATTCATTTTCTAGTTGAACAGCATTTTGATTCGTAATACGAAGCCAAATATGTTATTTAATTTCTGCAGGAAATTATTCAGAGATTCTCCCTCCCATAGAGATGCAGAATTGGAATTATATAGATCACTCTCGCTGCTATTGAGGATGCTGCCATCATATAAAACAATGAGTACTTGGTCTAAGTGCTGCCATGATACTAAATGTTCACCATTTCTAGATGTTCTAGATCCCAGCTGCAGTGTCGAGCGAAGGCACTCAGTGAGAGTAATTTGCTTCCTTGATTATCACTTGACTTAGACTCTTGGAGTAGAGGGGAGTTTCTCTCAGTGTCCTGGCTAGCAATCCTCCAAATAATATTAGTCATTTACTTCATGGCTATGTGCAAATTGGCTGCTGTGTTCACCCACAAACAAAAACAACAGTCAATGCTCTTTACAGTTTATCCTGTGAAGGGTTTTGGGATGTCCTCCTGATGTGAAAGACGCTATACCAAATGTAAGGATTAATTATTATTATAATTATTGGAATGCCATCACATAAGGAAGTTTAGGAAGTTGACATTCTAAATCATTTGGTGGATACTTAACTGAACATGTTAACATTCAACACTGAACATTCAATCCCAGTCAGCAGCCAAAACTTAATAAAGTAGATTTTTTTCTTGTGTGTTTGTGTTTTTTTGTGAGCTATCCTGTATTTTCTCTTCTAAAGGTAACTCACCTTGAGGAAAATCTCAAAGGAGAGAAGAGATAATTTTTCCTGAGCCCAAAAGTAAACCAACTAAAATTTGACAATGTCATATAATCCGCAAAAATAGAACGATGCGCTTCTGACCTCAAACTAACCACTTAGCCACTTAGGTGAACATGAGAAGGGAGATTCTCCTGGTGACCTGGCCAACAATTCCCCCAAATAAAATTGATCACTAACTTCACCGCTGTTTTTGGGACATTGATGTGTGCAAATTGGCTGCTGAGTTCACCTACAAAACATATAATCCCGACGTGAAAGACGCAAGTTTTTTTTAACACAAGGCTGGAAAAAAATGTCTGGCAAGATTACACAGCCCCTTTAATACTGGAGAACAATTCCAGGAATGAGGCCAGATAAGGGGTGTGGAGGGTAATGTCATGCTGTTTGCTGTGCAAGAGGGCTGGTGCGGATGTTCTTCTGAAGTTTTTATCTTTTAATTGTATGCATTATTTATGCAGGATCCAGATCCTCTTGAGGAAAGCAATAACAAATTCCATGGGACCATTGAGGGTCTCAGCCAAAAGCTAATTTGCAGCAGAGTCCTCCAGAAATATCATTATACTGTATATCAAACAGGAACATGTGAAAATAAAGTACTGGGTATCCAACCAAGCAAACTTTTTTCTACTTCACTTTTTAAAAAACTATATATACTTTCAGTGTGAGAGCAGCAAGGCTCAAAGTCACCAAGTTCACTGTAATCTTCCACTTTGGGGAAGTCAAAACTTTTTCTCTTACATTGTAGATCGAAGAGTTCATATAACAAAGCACATGCCTTGCATGGCAGCTCATCAACTGTGACTGCAATGTCAATTCGGCTGCTATTTCAGAAGGAATGGATTAATTCTTCAAGACATTTCTGCAGATGAACCATCTGAATCTAAACTTTTTTTGACGGATTTAAAATATACAGTATGTGTATTGAATTGTAATAAGCTTCTTGATCTCCCTAGTTCAACCACCACCAACGACAACTTGCACTTATACAGGACCCTCCACGCAGGGTACCATATTAGAGCACCATCCAGAAGTTCTAGTCGACACAAAATTCTGCTGGCTGCATCCTCACCAACAGCAAATCACCAAAGTCCTCGCCAGGCTCCACTGTTTCACAGTGGACTGACTTCAAGATGCTCATCCCTCACCTATAAATGAATCCCTTCACAACTGTCATCTCCCTACCTATGTAATCTTCTCCCATCCCATTCTTGTGCTTATCCTCTCTGCTCAGCTAACTGGGGCCTACTGCATACCCGCCTCTCAGTCAACACCCCACCACCAGTCTTCAGCAACTATGCCCCTAACCACTGGAATTCACTTTCTCTACCCTTTGCCTCACCTTCGGTCTACGTATCTTTAAATTCCACCTGAAAACCCACCTTTTCGAACGCGCCTATGGTCACCTCCTCCTCTGCACAGCATCTATTCCCGGCTTTGTAAAACACCCCGAGATGTTATTCTGTATGAAGGGCACTACATAAATCCACATTGTTGTTTATGCACATTGTGTGTAATGTCAATAAAGATGTCTGCTATGGCAGGCACTATCAATTTCTTGATCATGGAATTTGTGGAATATCCACAGCATTGAATCTCAGTTGTAAGTTCTGCAGAGGCAGTCGTTCCAATGAAGAAGTATTTTCTGTAGGACTGATCACTCAGAACAAGTAGTGGTTGAATTATACAACTTCTTATCATGGCCACTACAGGTGACAGACAATAATGGGAAATCACATGGTGTAGGAGACTGAGTGATGTATTTCTCCTGTTTGTTGCGGGGAGATTGATCCTATTTTCTTATCTTTTTTCTGGTAAGTGCCAAAAAGCTGACCGTCGATTTGGAATAGAAGTTTTTTCTTGGGACGTCCTCCCGCTAAGAAAGACACAATGTAAATGCATTTGTTGTTGTTCTGAACCACAAGTGGTCAAAAATAGCAGGTAGTACTGTTCTGATGGTTTTATTTCTGAAATAGAGAGTGCCACAGAACAGAATTATTTAAGAGAGGTCTGACCATCGCAGAAGCACTCAAATGTTAATTGGTTGTAATTTCAAAGACTCGTGGGGACATCTTTGTCTAACAAGCTGGGAGTTAAATCAGGTTTCTGTTATTACCCTTAAAACACTGAAGACTTAACAAAAATTATTTCCATTTTGTATTAAAAGAAATTACAATCAATGTTAACGATTTAATGCTTTCTTTTTAAAATTACTGTGCGAGCAATGAGCTGCATCAAAATAAAAAATGGTTACTTTGAAGCTCATTTGAAATGAAATATTAATACCTCAGTATTCCCAGGTTTTGCTGAACCTCTTTATTAATTAATCTGAGATCTTGAATCTCCCTTTTTTTCTGAAATTACAGATGGAATTTCATCATTCACCCGGTGTGCTGGGCATCTGCACTCCTCTCAGAATCCGTTTTCTGTTAGAATTCCAAAGAGTTGAACGTATCAGTGCTGTATGAAAGACAAACCAGGACATCTATCAAATCAGTTTCAAGGTTGAAAGACTTCGGATAATGGGCTGAGTGCAGTTACTGAACAAAAACTTTCAGGAATATGCATTCACACACGCTGTAACATGTTTGCGCTCAGCAATTCATTCTATATTTCCTTCCAATAAAATGAAAATTAAGGGCTGATTTAGATTTAATGTTTCCAAAGTACAGAGCGAATTAAACCCATACCAACAAGAAGTTAATAGAATTTAGAGAACAGTTAGAACAAGAAAAGGAACTCTTAATGATTTCACAATTGTACTTTTATTTTTGGCCCCTTTCTATCTATAAGATGAGTTAGGATTTCCTCTTATTCCCGCAAGGACATTTTTTTAGTACATTGTGACTGAGTTACCTGGTGTCAGAACCAGCTTCACAGTCTCCAGGCATCTACCATCATTTTTACAAGCTGATGAAAGTAGGACATACGTAATGGCAATGTTTTGCTTTAAAAGAGCCTCCAGAGGAAAAAATTTTTTAAAAAAAAGAGAAATTATTTTCTCAGTTCCAATGTTGACAACTAATTTCCAATCAACGACAACAAATTGCATTTGTATAGCACCTTTCACGTCAGGAGGACATCCCATTCAGGGAGGCAAGGTCACGTGTAGCATAGAAAAGAAAATGGGATGATGCCACAACCCCATGAATTGTATTTAATTATATTTGAAAAAGAGAAAAGAAAAAGAGAAGCCGAGTGTCTTGGCCAAGAATCCTCCGTATAAAATTGATCATTCACTTCATGAGTGACTGTGGGACATTGCTGTGTGAGCAAGTTGGCTGCCATGTATGCCTACAAAAAAATACAACTACTAGAGTAAATCCTATGAAGTATGTCACGATGTTCCCCCGACATAAAAAAACATTTTACCAAATGTAAGGATTATTTTAATATTTATAATAACACAAAGAAAAACACGGGAGTGTTTCAAGTCTGTGATCTCGTCTCTGGATTCACGTGATTATCAATAGATCAAACTTAACTCTTATTCTTCACAATATCATCTGCAGGACTTGATTCAGTTGCAAGTGTCCAGTGCTTTCCATTGATCACACTCACAACTGCATTATCCTTTACAACATTGAACTGCTGCTGCTCAATGCATGGTCATGCCCCTTAAAATAAAACCTTTAACAAATGCTCGAGCACTAGTGTCAGGCAACTCAGATTACTGTTACACAGTGCCCAAAAAAGGCATTTTCAACATTCACCTGTGTCATCTACACTTGTATGATAAAAAGGAACGCCTCACTGTTCTCTACAACACGCTCCTGTATTACATTGAGGCTGATTGACATTGACTGAAGAAAGCTACTTGCAGATAAATGACTTTCAAGTGGTTACAATAAGCTTTCACAGTGACCTGAGCAACCTGTCAGACTGGAATAGAAGAGGAATGGAGGTGGGAACCCGTCACACTGTAACTTTAAGGATCGCTTTGTAAGATGCTGACAAATATTAAATGATTATGCATTATGCCACACTGGATTATGTTTAAAACCTAGATAAATAAAGAGGCATATACACACAGGTGCTGCAAATTGCAAAATCTCGCCTTACTACATTTGCACAGGCAATATACATAATCCCCATTTGAATTACATGCAATCCCTCAGGATACATACAGAGAGCCTCCCAGCCTATCCCAGATGTTGCTTCATGCCCACCATGCATGCTGACAGTGTCCTGATGTTTAATTCAGCCAGAGATTTATTAAAATGTGCTAGATATGGATCAGTAACTTCACAGCTGGATCTGCAGCACGATAGGTGTGGACTTAATTCTAGGCCATTCTTATTCTCATCTTTCTCCCAGCGGTTAACTTGCATAAGCACAAAAATATGACATTTTCTAAGTTTAGTATCATAGATACTTTGATTTAGATACCAGGTGGCTCAGTAAGTGGAAGCACTG
Organism: Callorhinchus milii; assembly: GCF_018977255.1. NCBI lineage: Eukaryota > Metazoa > Chordata > Chondrichthyes > Chimaeriformes > Callorhinchidae > Callorhinchus > Callorhinchus milii. The sequence goes on along the minus strand of NW_024704748.1, from coordinate 14,374,293 downwards.
TTCTTTCATCTCTAGGCTCAGGGTTCAAATCTAGCCCATACTGATGAGCAAAGGCTTCAGTCTCCAATGACTAAAGGGTTCCAAGTGAAATGATCTGCTGCACAAAACAAGCTATAATTTGATATTAAATAGACAGTCTGACATAAGAGAGACCACAAGGATTGCCAGTGTGGGAAATGAAAAAGACACACCACATCAGCACTTTGGTCTGCTCTGAGGTTGAGGTTAAAGCATATTGTTGTGTCGTCTGGAGGGAAGCTTTACTCTGCATGAGGTTTGCACTCTACCTGTCTTGGGTAGTGCTTGTTATTGACCCTGAGTGTGAAACACGGACAACTGTTCCATTCTCCAGCATGAGCATCGTTTTCTGAGGGACAGTGCTGCTCCAAAACATGGTGTCGTAATAACAGTAGCGTATTGGTGTGGCCCTGCACAGCACATTACCAATCTCAGACAAGCTCTCAGAGAGAGTTAGCAAGCTGAGACTGCACTCCATCCTGAGGAGTGAGAAAATCAACAGGTAATCTTAACAGGCTATTCCGAAAACCTTTTTGTTCAATAAATCCAGGAGAAACAGCAAAGTAACTTTTGTGTGTATGTGTATGTTTGGTGTGGTGCGGGGGGCTACAAAATAATACTAATTAAAGGCTTAGCTTCGAGCCTAGATCCACGTGTACCGTTGTTATTTGGAGTTATCAGGTGTCTCTGGCTCATTGTTCTTGTGTACCCTCTACGTGTTAATTAATTTGCCTTCCGAGTGAAACCATGAAAACAATTTACTGCAGGAAATCTCCATGTGTGATAACACAACCTGCCATGTGTTACACGGCAGAAACATATCATGAGGTTCAGAAAGTAACATCTGCTGAAGCTTTGCAGAGCCAATTGCTTATTTGGTTTATAAGACGCAAACAAAATCACCTCACTTTTGTGGCAATGGTTCCCACTTAGCTAAAGTTAGCTAAGATAAGTTAAGAGAAAACAAATGCTTATATATCTATGATACAAGACTGATGCCTCATTGGTCTTTTTTCTCAGGCAGATTGAGACAAAACAAGAACAGGTATTATTTTACAGTGGAGACCATTTATTGCAAGGTAGAAGAATTTCATTGTTCCACCATGCCCCTTCATCCTGCAAAGGACTGAGCATTAAGGGTTCTTTCAGGGATATTTCAAAATGTATTCTTGCAAACGCAGTATGTCTTTACACTTGATATAAAACCAAAGCATTAACACCTAAACTAACTTCTTCAATGTTAAGAGGAAGATTTCAGTTCTCTAAGTGCTGTTCTGTATTTATATGTTTTGGAAGAGCTTTGATTGTGAGCTATACTTTAGCAATAAGTGATTAAAACTCTGGACCTCATTTAACATTGATGGAGACTGAGTAGGATCTATTGTTCCTAAATTCTCTGAGTCCATTGCAATATTAATTCAAAACTAAACAGTCTGAAACATGAAACAATGCTTGGAATTTACCGAATTGTGGTCTCTCAACCCCTCCCTTACCAAATGTTCTTCAACAAACCTTCAAAAGACAATGACATTATTTAAATCAATGAAACAAATGCGCTACTGTAGTCCTCATACCCCTGACTCCATCAATCAAAACCGCTCCTGGGGCATTTGACAAATCAAAAAGCACAACTGTAAATTGGTCCAAATCCTGCTGAGTTATAAATGTGATCTTAATCAGCTCCTTCAACTTCTTCCTGCTAATAACCTACAGCTATGACATGTGTCAAATATAAGCAGGCTCTTTTCAGGGCACATAATGTATTTTAAATTCTTGGTAATGGGTTTGAGATCTTATCTGTCAACTGGTTCAACTTCAAGTAAGTCAACATTGTATTGGAATGATTAGAGATGTCCATGGGCTAGTTTTTAAGTTCAATTTGATCAACTAGTATCTCATTAATATGCTGCTTGGTTTCTTCCTACCAAGAAAGTGGCAAGTATTAAAATGCTGTAAAATGGGCTTTTTATCTCCCCTGTAGAAATGAAGCTGAACATCCCTTCCCTTTTCATTGTTATCATAATTAAATGCTTCACAACTTACCACTCTAGCTATTTCTGCTGAATAAAATCTGAGTTTGCTTGGCATTCCTGGCAGAACAATGGTATGAAAAGCTCCATCATTTAATACTCTGAATAATGTGTATCTTCACAGGTATGGAATTATTGGCAAAGGTTTGACCAGAGTACTTGGCGGGGGCACTGCAAGGCTATTACTGCTGCATCTGTTCAGGGAAATTCCTGCATAAGTGAAAAAGTTTCCATCACATTAGCATGGAATTGCAACAGAATCCATGGATGAGGTCATGTTTTGCCAAAATAACCTTCTCAGTCTACCCTAGAACTTTCATTTCTTCAAAAGAAAGGGACTTTGAATGTCCCAAATGCAAGTTGCTCTGGATTCTAAACTAACTTTCCACAGGTGAGAATAGGCTAATAGGCACACCAATGATGGGGCAGAGATGGCAGGGGGGTTCGAGTGAAAGGAACAGCTGAAACAGTAGTGTTGCAAAAGGGCAGTTAAGTAAAGTGGGGCAAGGCCATTGAGGCATTTGATGGTGAGAACAAGAATGTCCACTTAAATGCAGCCACTATTTTGTGTCTTTGTGTATAAAGTCTTATTTTCATGCCAAATTTATGTCTGTGTTATAACAGCATAATTTTAGCATAAAAGTTGTGGGGCAGAACAACTGAATCTCATTCAGATTTGGCTTCATTGCCTCCACTGGGAAATACCAAAGAAGAGGCTTGGCAGAAGAATGGTACTGGGTTGGCTCCAGTTAACAGCTCAAGCTGACAGAACGCACCAGAACAAGGAACAATACAAAATACTTTGAAGCCATCGCAAAAATACTGACCTGCACATGTAGATATAACATGAGTGAAACTGAGACCATGGAATGAGCCAATTCTTACATCAAAACCTCTTTTCACATACTATGTACCTTACATTAAATCATGAGCTGCATACAATGCATTTTAAACCTGAAGATAGGTTCGAAAACTTGCACCATCAATCATGAACCAGCAACATAAACAGATCTTACAGCATTTATACCATAGCAGATTTCTTAACATGGGAAAGCGCTTAATACCTGTCAAGGCTGGGAGGATAATGGGGTACTGGGTGGGTAATTTTATCCCTTCTCACAGAGACTTGAGTTGAATCAACAATAGTTTGTTGCTGAGTTCAGACAACATTCCTAAAACAGACCGGCCTTGCAAATGTTATTTTGGTACGACTGATGGTGATTCTTTTTGAAACTTAACTCAGTAAACCTATGTGCAAAAGAATGAAAATGTTTGCCAGATTTCTGAACTGAAAATGAGTCCTTACATCTATGATCGCTCTCTGGGGAAATATCCATCTAATAAAGTCACCATAAGCAAATACCTCTCTTTAATTCTCTCATAAAATCGGTCATAAACAGCTTAAGCTTAATTCCGCAAAGCAAAATGTCACATTTTACAGTATAACAATCCATTAGCCTTGGAACAAGATTCAAACCAGTGCACTTCAATGAAGGTTTAAAAAAAGGCAATCCATAAATATGGACAAGACTGAAATTTCAAACCAGCTTCCAGCTGACGGTTTCTGATGAAAAACTTTGAAGTGCTCCTCTCAGAAGCTTGCTCTGGATATTTCAGTTGCAATGCTTTTTGGAACAGAAGTCCAACTTCCAAGCACAAAGGAGTTCCAATTCTGATATGAAGCAATTTATTGAGCTATAAAGTAGCAGTGTCATTTTAGGGTAAGAAAAGAGACACTTTTTATGACCTATGTGAAAGATTGGCATTAGAATTTCATTTATATCATTACAGTATGCATTTGTAAACAAAGATAGAAGTTTCATGTTGGTAGCTCCACTTTAGAAGTTCTCTATAAAGAAATGCCTTTATTTAAATCTCTTCGTTTACATATTACAGGTATATTACTTTTATTATACGCTTTCCATTTTCAGTTAGACGATTACGCTATCAGTGTTGTAAACATTATCCTTAGTGTTCAATAGTTCATCCAATTTAGTTACTAATCTGCCCTACATAATGACTTGACTGCTCAATTTATTAAGCAAACTGCTCTCTGATGATTTTCAAGAAGTACCAGAATCAAAATTCAACACAAGTGGCTACCACTATGCAAACCATACTGTTAGCTACACAGCAGCTCTTTCTGTGGTAGGTGACCACAGCTGCCTCAAAACTGGCAATGGAATCGGTGTAAGGAAATATGCAGGAGAACTCTGTTCAAAAAGTGTCTGAATCATCGCAAAGATCTTTTATTGCAAAGTGGTTCATACTGAATATTTCTCCACTGATAACTGCATCATTTTGGTATGTCTCCCCATTATTACCTGCTTATTGTAACTCTTTTGCCTTGCAAATTGAAAGTGACAACAGGAGTCTGCATTGTATTGAAGGAATTCTGAAAGACTAGCAATCAGATGCACAGTGCATGGTTTTGTAATCTCCCCCCAAGGCAATCTAAAAATATCACACATGATGAATGCATCATATAAACACAAGGAAACCAATGTATCAGCATGGGAAAATGGACATATATTATCTCAGATTTTCAGACTGGTTGTTTCATTGATTCAAACATTGAATTGGGAGTCCGGGTAAGAGCTTCTCAAGAGTACAGATACTGTAATTATACAATTATTTAAAATATGAGCATCAATTAAACTACGACATCCACCGCCACATATATTAAAACATCAAAATATTTCACACCATCAACTCATTTAACAATGCGATTTTTACAATGCCCTGCATCTAGCATTTTCATATTTAACCTTTCATATACCCAACTACTTGAAAAAAAATTATACTTTTGCTTTCAATCCTGCTTGACATTTGCTTTTGGTCATCTGGGTATCTGACACACCCATCAGCATGCTTAAGTCTCCAAACCAAACTATGGATAGTTTTGCATGTTTGGTTTGCTGGACATAAAGACCATAAGACCATAAGACGTAGGAGAGGAGAAGGCCATTCAGCCCATCGAGCCTTCCCCGCCATTTAATAAGATCATGGCTGATCTTCTAACCTAGTTCCATTTACCCGCCCTATCCCCATATCCCTTAATCCCTCTATCCTTTAGAAATCTATCAACCTCAGTCTTAAACATGTAGAAAGTAGAAAGATGTTCACTTTTGCTTGTTGGCCAAGAGAGATCCCATGCCAGCTGGTCAGTTGAGGATCAAAAGTTCAGATTTGACTCCATGAGATGAGAATGGTGGGGGTTGGGGGGGAGCATCATCTGTTGGACCACGCTGGCTTAGACTATGTGATTCAAGTCCTGGTGTTCTGTGTAACAAGCTTTTTTACTCCATCTCCATTTTCACTTTAGGCGAAACTGAGTTATGAAGACTCCTTGGAGTCTGATATTTCAAATACTATATCGAGAATTTTAATTTCTTCACTAATGATTTATAATGGCTCAGGTTATCATTCATGTCATAATTTGGTTTAAATTCTTCTTCGACAATTGGGCCTGTGTAGTGAGCAACAATGTTTATTTAACTGTCAAATGAAATAAGATTTAGGTTCCTGTACTACCAGGTGTCACTGAATAGCAAGCTGGAGTGGGAGGTGTGACAGTGTTTCTCTCACCACTATCTTCCTAGCCTGGGGATACTCAAGTCAACTCACTGTTGATATGACTGAGATCAGCTAGCTCAGTGCAGACCATGCATCAAACTTTATGTAGCTCACAATATTCAGAGTTCACTATCCAAATTCGACATGCAGCATAAGGTTTTGAGTTAGGTGAGTGACTTCAGGCTGTGTGATCTTTCAATGTCTTGGTTTTTTTTGACAGCCACTCAATTTGCTCACAGCATATGGCTGAACATGTGGTGCATGTAAACCTGTGGTGGTGGTGAGAACAGGTAAACCTGTGGTGGTGGTGAGAAACTCTATGCATTTCAGGGGAGGATCATCCATCACAAAATTATGAAGATTAAGCATCCAAAATATATATTTTGCAATGGGTAATTTATAAACCTATGGGGGGGCGTGGGGTTGGGCGGGGGGAGATGAGCATGGCCTATTTCAGGGTTCACAATATTCAAAGTTAATTAGCTTTGAGAACCAGTCCACATTAATATTTTTGAACTCCTCACAGTAAGATGTACATTCCATGGGTAATATGTCGTTAAGCAAAGGCGTACAATGAGTCGTGATGCAATAGATTAATAGTCATGGAAGTAAACAAGAGTTTCTGTCAATGGCAGTGTTGTAAATCTCTTGTTCACAGCCTTGCATTGCTGGAAAGATTCCAGTTTTCAAGTTCAGAACAAGTTTCATTGCAAGAGAATTTTTTTAAAAAACAGTGCTAGCTAACGGTATATTTCAGCCTTTTTCTGTTTTCCTTCACAGAATGGCTGCTCTATTTGTGGGTTAGCTCTACTCCATTCTTTCTTTTTATATAGCAGAATAATAAACAACAACACTCACAGTTAACATAAAATAACAACTGGGGAACTCCTATTGAATTCAGTGTAATGGGACTTTTCTTCACTACAGTTAATTACACTTTATTTTCTGCCACACACACACATACACATACTGCAGGCCCGACAGTTTCCTATGTTTTTGTAGGCAAAGACAGCAGCTATTTTTGCTCACAGCAATGTCCGATTTTGCTCACAAGTCAATGGCCAACGTATCTGGGTTGGCTAAGACACCAGGAAAACTTCCCTTCTCTTTTCAAGTCATTTGATTTGAATTGATTTGATGATATCTTTATCATCAGCCTTAACATACAGATAAGGCAGACTGAAAAAAAATCCTCAGTTTAATTTCTCAAAGAATAAATGAAATAATACTTCCTTGGGTGCAACTGTATCTGCTGAGCCTACAAGACAGGCACATCACTGAAGAAGTCAAATGGATGTATCTTGCTCTCAACTCAGAGAAGGGAGTCCTCCCAAAGTCTGTGCGCCAGCTTTTCTGATGATGGACATCTTAAATTCATAGATGAATGTCTCAATGAGTGAAAATTTAGTGCTCAGTGATCTTGTTGGCCATTACCCATATTGCTCTTGACTGTTCATCAAGGAAGGCACATGCCCAGATAACTCCCAACACTGACAGTGTTGAAGATTGAGTGGCAGCTCATCCTAGTCAAATGACTGAGCAACAAGCAGGAGTGAGTGCTGCCTTCAATTCGGGAATGATAGCATGCTGAGATTTCCAGAATACTAACAGCACTCCAGAGAGTTAATGTGAAGTTGCTTTGTTTATGGTGTTTTAAAATAGATAAAGGTGAAAAAGTTCTCTTTAATTGTGTGAAAGGATTTTTTTTAGTTTTGTGAAGAATCATGTGGCAGTACATAAGAGAGAATGTTTGATGTTTAGATTCATTCTCTGCTGCCACTGCTGGTTTGCAACTATAATGAGTTATTTGGTTGGGGATCACACCTGCCACTCAAGCTATAAAAGAGGTTCACAGGTTGAGAAAATCAAATGCTTAAGGCCATGAAATAGCTGGAGGTGTAATAATCAGAGGAGCAGAGTTTTATCAGGGGAAATTCAGGCAAATGCTATAGAGAAGACCTCAAGATACAACTGATGATTAGGATACGAAACTCATTTTACTCTCTGACCTCATACCATTTTTGTTCAAGGCTACTAACTATCAGGAGGGGAAACCTATAAGATTGCACATTCCTGCCTGGAAAATAGTCAGGAATATCAAAAGATTATTATCCTGTGACAAAATAATCTTTTCAAAGGAAATTTGGGACATCATTGCTGAGCAGCAAAAGATGTGTCGCTGGTTCTTTTAAGTTATTTTGCTGCCAAACTGAGGAATAAACCAGGAACAACCTCGTTTCAAATTTTAGCTGTAAGATCATCTCCATTCAGCTGAACTTACTGCAGAGCAAACCAATCAAAATACCCCCTTCTTCCTCCACCCCAGTATTAATTGAAATTTATATAGTTGCCTGCTAGAGTGGACAAGTTGCACTGAAGCAGCATCCATGGAATGACTTCAGATCATGGCAAGGTTGTTGGAGGCAACAAACGCGAATGTAAGGTTCTTCACTCAGGAAGGAGGGGAAATCATCAACAACAACAATTTGCATTTATATTGTATCTTTCACATCAGAAGGATGTCCTGAACTGCTTCTTAAAGCGACTCAGAGCCCAAGCTCAAGGTGGGGCTATGGAGGGAAGAAAACCTGGACTATTACAATTAAAATGATTTAGTTCTACAATTACAAAGGCTATTTCAGCTATGCTTTGCTTTCATGCACATAGGCTGCAAAAAAGTCATTTCATATATTTCAAATGATAAGTATCTTAAAAGATATCTTGCCCAGGATCTTACAATGAAACCACTAGCTATATGAAACCCCAGTGAAATAAATCCCTAGTGAAATGAATTCAGGGTTGTTTACATCCAGTTGCACATAGGTACATCTATATAACATACAATTGCTCATAACACAGCACTGAATCAGCCCTAATTGTCAGTCTAACTCAGAGAGGTCATGAGGATGGTTGGTTTGGGAACAGGAAATGTCTCTCAGGAACAATAAAAGGATTCTCCAGAGCTAGCATTTCAGGCCGTGTAGCTGATGAGGTGTGAAGGAAGCTTAACTCGGCATTTAGTTCATATTATATTTTGGTCATCTGGAGAAGGGGAAAATGTTGTGCATTCATTAGAGACATTTATTCTTTAATGGAGACATAGTTTGACCCACAAAGAACCCCGGCAACCTTACAGCATTTTCACTACCTAAGAATTCTTAGAAACATCATCCAAATATAAAATGATGGCAAAAAGATACCATTCTCCTCAAAGAGTTTAACAAACAAGCACAGCTCCTTGAATTCCACTTCCACTTTACATCAAACGTTGGCATACAATTGATGTGTGCTAATGACAGCAACATTTTCAAAAGCGACCTCTATGACTGCTCTTTCAGTTATTTTTCCCCTCCCAACCCCCTCTCCCCTACTCCTATCGGCTCCCACCCCAGCCAATATTGTTAAGCACCTCGAGTCGTCCTCCTGACGTGAAAGGCGCTATAACAATGTAAATTTGTATTGTATTGCAATTTCATAAGGCAGCGAATAGCACATTTCTCATTCTCAATATGGTGTTTTTGCTTTCAGGTAACAAGCAAAAGGTGGTAGTAACACCTAAGTACAATTTTTTCCAACATTTTCAGCACTGCTATTTTACCTTTTTTAAGTGCTATGCCAATAGATAAATTGAACATGCATAATTAGAGGACACAAACAAGCAGGAAGGTGGAAGCTGCATACAGATTTTATTGTAAATGCTACTGTGTGTGGTGAAATTGAAAGTGGCAGTTATTATCACCTTCTGTGCCTTTCAGAATTATATTAGGTGTAGGTACATAAGTATAGAACTACTCAATAACACTCACAGATTAAATTAATTTCTCTTTCTAGTATTACTTTTCATTATGGATTACGTGAGGATGGAGCTGAGGATTTACCTGAAGTTTGGCTCTTCTATTTCTTTCATCTCTCTGTTCGTGCAGTGTAGTATAGGCAGAGTTAGGGACAGATTAGAAAATGTTAAAAGGCTGCAATATGATTGAAGGTTCAGTCGATGCAATAAACTGCNAAAAACAAGCTCTTCTAACTGCAGAGGTATTGTAGACCATGATTTGCCTCCAACTGAACTGTTATTTGAGTACCACAGAATTGTTATATGCAAATGAGTCTTTGCAGGGGAGCAAGACTTGTGTTGTCCATCACTGTTTTGTGCTTATCATAGTGCAGGACATTGGTGTTGGGAGTAAGCGGAATATTTTCCGCTTTTTCCACCAGTTTCAGTAGAAAACTCTCCTGGATTAAGGATAGCATGGCCAAATGCTGAGGTAGACGAAAGTTGCCTCTAATCCATCCCCAACAGGCTCCAAAAATGAACCACCGCTCCCCACCCCCTTCTGCATCAGTGTGACGTTTCCATTTTGCAAACTTGTCACCCTTACAACCTCTCTAAGAGAGGGTGCCAACATGATAGCCATTTGTTGGTAGTTTTGTGTTGTGGATCCATGTCCATAAGGATCATTTTTTTACAATTGGCAGACAGTAATGACACTGATCCTGCCAATCTGGACGGAACTGGAACCCAAGTTCCTGAAGTGAGAAGTGAATGGCACAAGTGTGACATGGAAAAGAAAATGTTCCTTTTTCTCTTGATGGTTCCAATGGGAAATGAATAACTGCTTGACCCATTCTTCCCTTTAAAGAACTATTTCCAACAACGGAATGACCATCACTTGGAATGGGACATTTTCTGATAGATTAAAATTACTCTACATGTAAATGTTCATTCTCTCAGCTCTCATGTGTAATGGACATTTTCACTAAAGCTTTATGTTAAAACTTTCTCATGTAAATATTTGTTCAGTGTCTGTAAAGCTTCCCTAACCATTAATATTTAGGTTATACTTCTCTTTATGGATCATCGATGCAGCTACAATGTTATAAAAACTATACAACACTATAACAGTGGCTCTATTTAGAAATAGTCCCACAGGATGACCCCATAGTCATCTTATGACAGCTATAGAGAAGTGCTTTCAAAAAGGGTGGCTTAGAATAGTGCAGTGAGACCCAAGAGTCGATGGGTAAAATATAAATAAAATAGTGTAAAGCTTAATTTACAAAAAACGGATAAAGATATCTTAAGCACCTCAAGTCAGTCCCAACAATATACTGTATGTGTGATTCAGAATGGAATCTGCAGTCAGAGATGGATTTCAGGAATGAATGGGAAATTGGGAGTAATAGTACATAACTCCAGTGGAGGAGCCTACAGCAGTGAAGGTTTAATGGGCCTGATATCCTCCTGTATTATAATTTCTAAGATCCTAGGGGTGGGGTACACCACCTGAAGCCAGCCTTAAAATTAGACAAGTTACATTTTATCCAGGCTCTGGAAGTTAGATATTTGTATAAACTGTGCAACATGAATCACCTCACTCTGGGGTGCCCAAGCCTTGCGTGACTGTGCCTAATATTCTCCAGAATTAGGTAAGTAGGATGCGTCCTTACAAGGAAAGATTGCGCATTCCATTCCAAATCAGAGAAATTTTTATGTGTAGATGGGATGCATGGAATGTCGGTTTGGTTTGGATACTTTGAAGCATGGTAATGGGTTTCCAGACACCCAGCCGACCAAAACAAAATGAATCACCTCACAGGTGCCCACAACATAATTCACAACATCACTTTATCAATAACATGATACCTTATCTACCAGCCAAGAAGTTTTTTGAAAACCTAAACATTGGTCTGCTCCAGGCTCTGCCACTGTAAGTTATGGTGAATTGGTTCTGACAACTGTTTGAGATACCAAAAAGGTTCATGAATTCACAGCGAACTAGAATTTGAAATTGTAAGATCAGCTTTTAGCCCAGTATTGTTTTTCATGACTTAAGTCAATAGAAATGAGTTGTTCATCACATCACAACAGTTCAATACATTTTTAAATGAAATGTGCTAGCAACTCCATTTTGTCACATCTGTCAAACATCAGCTAACCGTCAATTCTCCCTTAAGTGGTAGAATCATTTCTTCAAGTTGTGCACAGACAAAAAAACACTTAGGTGATTTTCTGCTGATCCAGGTCAAGATGCAAACTTGGATGATGGTTACATTGATGGAGATATTTTACCAAACAGCATTTAAATTAACAAAGAGAAGATAATTAGGCTTTGAAAATGAAAATGTCAGCACTGAAGTTACTATGATTAATGTTCACTAAAATATCTGCTGAAGGCAAAGAGGAATCAATTTATCCTAAAGCTTCAAACATTCAGCATGCAATAATTTTTTTTAACGTAAGAGAACTTAAACCTAACATTATGTTGCACTTTGCAACGGCTCTACAATATTCACGAATAAATCACATGGAAAAAATATTACTTTATATTTTGCATATTAACTAAGGAGACACATTTATACGTTTCATGTAGTTTATGAATTAATTTATAATGAGCATAACCAAGGCTATGGATCCAAATTTAAAAAATGAAATTTGAATGTTGTTTCATATAAAGTAATATGTCTATCATTCACCAATGAACAAGGAATCCTCATCTTCTGAGAGTTGCAGATCATTTTCTGAAATATTTCACCAGAATTAAAATATGTGCACAGGTAGATTAAGTGTTATATCACCTTCTTCTTATTAGCATTGCTGAATACCACAGTTGTAGACTGAAGTGGGTTCACAGAGATTTTGTACAAAAGGCACTGTCTGTTGCAACATGAGCTGCATATCAGAAATATGGTATGTTGATCTAAGCTCTGACACTTCTAAAATATAGAGCAGGAAAGCACATCAATAAAGAGCCACTTTCTATTCAGTTGATGTGTGCCTGTGTTTTGTTCCAGCACAGAATTTGTTCAACGGAAAGTGGACATACACTACATCTGTACCCAGTCAGTCAGTATTAATTTACTACAGGATGCAAAAAAAATGAGCTGGCAGACAGGACAGCAGCAGGAGCAATGGTAGAATCCATCCTGACAAACCACTTCAGACAGTTACATTAAACTCAGTGATGAGCCCCCACATCAGTCACTTTAATTCATTCTCGACAAACAGAAGAAGATTATGAGTATACACTAATCAAAGGCCGGATTAAGCAAACACATTCATTGAGTTCCAAGAATGGTTTAAAAAGATTACAGGCTGCAAGTCCCTAAAGCTTTGACAGGGATTTTTGTTTGACTGGGGATCGGTAGCAAGGGGCTGTAAAATGGATAGAAGTGATAATTTGACTTCACACAGTCTTTTATCAATAGATAAGGCTGATTGGTGGAACATTCAACTGATTTTGCCTCTGGGTTCACATTATGGACACTGAGAGAAGGATGGGGCTCTGATTTCACTTGAGGCCTGGGATTAGAAACTCCTCATTTTTGCTTTTAGAGAAGTTTGGAGAATGGAGATAAATGAAAATAATGTTATATGTGTTATTAGTGAGAGTATTTCTGGCAGGCACAATAGGATTGCATTGCCTGATAAACTAAAGAGTTAATAATGGGAAGCAATTCAAGCATATCTTACCAACGTTCAACAATTCTACACACAAAAACATTATTCAAATTTGAGTTAAATCTCCATTAAATATTGTATTAGAGAATAAATTGTTAAACTCCATCAAATGCTCAGATTTTATTAGGTTATTCCAGGAAAACTGTAAGTGACAACATTTATAAAAGAGAAAGAATGGGTTTATGTTCTACAGAAAGAGTTGCTGCCCTGGCTGGGGATTTGTGGCTCACATTGAGCACGGTCTTGTTGCCTCTATGAGAGAACCTTGATGTGTCAGCCAATCTAGCCCCCTCACATATCTTCTCAGCAGCTGCTAATGACAAGAGCAATGACGCTAATGCTAATGACAAGAGCATAAAGCAGAGAGGGACCTAAAACTTAAATATATATAGATATTCACAATCTACTGAGAACAAATAACACCCAACAAGAACAGGAATGAATCAAATGATTATTGAGTAAATATAAACCGTCTCACTTGTTTACAATAATAAAGGGATTCGACAGAGCAGCTACAGAGAAACTATTTCCTCTGGTGAGGGAATCCAGAACAAGGGGCATACTCTTACAAATAGAGCTAAGATATTTAGGAGTGAAATCAGGAAGCATTTTTTCACACAAATGGCAGTGGAAATCTGCGATTCTCTCTCCCAAAAGGCTGTGGATGCTGGATACACACACATTTTCAAGACTGAGGTAGACAGATTTTTGTTAGCTAAGGCTATCAAGCAAAGGATATGGGGCAAAGACGGATAATTGGAGATGAAGTACAAATCAGCCATGATCTTATAGAATGGCGGAACAGGCTCAAGGGGCTGAATGGCCTACTCTTGTTCCTATGTTCCTAACTCCTGCTGAAAAGCATTGTTGTATCAAATAAATATCTGCACCTCTTTCCCCTTTTCCTCAGTTATGGGATTTCCATTGTGAACATTAATACTGGGAAATTCTTCTCTGAAATAAAACAAGGAACAACATAGAATTAATAAAATAAGTATGTTGCTTTCCGGTTGGGAGAACATTGCATTTTTAATTTTGGCTGCTGCATTGGGAGACCTGCCACACTGGTCTGCAACACAGCAAGGAGCCGTGCAGCTGATACCACGAACATACTTGCCAGCAAGTGGCTCCGCAGTGTTAGCACAGAACAGCAGTCTTCTCAGTCCTGGATCAGATATTGAAGCATCAGCAGCTTAAAATGCAGTTCAATTGGTGCCAAATTCATAGTGGTGAGCAGCTTTATGCCAAATTTGTAGAAATACAATGGTTTTTCTGAGAAATGATACTCCTGGACACAATACCCATCATCACCATCATCAATAATCACTCAATAAACTTCACTATAATTTGTTCTTCACCGTAGACATCATCATACATCAGCTGTGTGCAGTGCAGCACCAGTTTGGCACTCATTCAATAATCAAAAGGTCTGAGGATTGATAGGGAAAAGAGGATGGAGATTCGGTTGTTTGTGTCGGCTTGGACCATAATCGAAAATGCCATAATCAGTGGCACCAAAGAAAGATATGGTCCTGATGTAATGTGCAATATTAGCCCTCAGAGGATTAATAGACTTTTCTTATTTATTCAATTTTACCAAGACTTCATTTGCGGATTTGTATGAATCCAAGACTAAGCTTATTATAATCTTCTTACATTTAGTAAAGGGAATGAATGCTTTTCCAGCTGGGCAGAAAGCACACAATTTCTTTGGTCCATTGGTTGTTAATTTAGTACAATAATTGTATCTTTGTGCAGGATTCTGCTAACACTAGCCTGCATTGTTAATCATTTTTTAAAAATTGATAAATAAAAACTATACATTCAATGTACTCATTGCACTGCTATCCCTAAACTGAGTTTCCAACCCAATATGTCACTAGACACAAAATCCTTTCAATGCCTTTGCTACCTTGAGCATCGTCGATAGTCTCCTTGCTTACCTCACCGGTTCCATCTCTTTACAGATATCATTTATCCAGAAATCCATAGCCCATAACCTCTCTCTCACAAAATCCTGCTGTTCCACAGATCGTGTGTGCTTGTCATGCCCCACATACTCCCTGTCATTCAGTGGATTGTTTACCAGATCCTCATGCTCACTCCACCCTATCTGCACTATTGCATCCATTCCTATGGTTCTTCCGGCATGCACTACTCTCCTAATAATGCTTGCATTTCACATAGCATCTTTCACGTCAAGACGTCTCAAAGCACTTCATAGGATATACTGTAAAGAGGACTGACTCTGCATTTTGTAAGCAAATCCAGTTCATCTAAAAATACGCAGTCACTACCATTAATACCATTTTTTTGCAAAGTCCTTTGACACATTTCAGGGCTACAGGAGCTACATCAAAAGCAAATGATTTAATTTTTAATCCTTTTTTCTCAGCAACCAGCACTCAATTGTCAGAGGCCAAATATTCAAGCATAAAACCCTTGGCCTCTGGAACATTTTTCCCAAATCACATCCTGCCTTTAAAAGCCTAAAGCCTGCTGTTCAAACTTATGCTTTGCTTCTCTCATGCCTCCCACTTTTTGCTTGATGGCCCTGGTCACACTGAACAGTTGCATATTGTTAAGCACTTTGAGACTATGTGCAAAACACACTATGTAAATGTAAGTTGCTGTTGTACGTTTCTTCAAATATCTTCAATTAAATCAATTTTGAGCACTGAGATGCTCTCCCCTATTTTCCCCTCAATAAACTATTCCACCAGGCTGCAATGAATCACAGCCTCGAGATGTACCACAACAGTGGAAGAACCATTACAGATTTATTTGAAAGAATGCGGACATTCTTGTTATTGGAATAAAATTTGGTATCAATATGCATGGCTTTTAAACATCAAAGAACTTGAAGACTGCACAAGTTCTGAACATCAAAAGGTCTCCTCTTCAGGTAATGACTACTTTTTCACCTGAAGAAGACTTCAGAGATTTTCAAAGCTTTACTACATTAAAACATATTCGTATAGGGAAGACAAGCTTTGATCTTTACCCTCTCCATATTTGACAATGACTGAAACATTGCAAACATTTGCAAATTATATTTCTATCTCCTTCAAGAAAGAGGGGAAGAACTCAAGGCTGTTCTGACAGTGCTGACTGCACATTTCACTGGGATAAAGTAATGTAGATAACAGATCATTGCAAATTACTGACAGGTGCAGTTACAATTTTGAAGTTAGAAAATGCCAGCAATAAGTATTACTTTGTGCAACACTCGAAGGCACCATATAATTCAAGTTGTTGTTGAATATAAATGTTTATTTTATCTTTATTTGTGGCTTAAGTATGGCATCTGAGGTTGCAGTTTTCAATAAGAAAGAAGGATTCATCAACTGAGTCACACAGTGAAATCTCTGAAATAAATGTACTTTCTTTCTATTCAGGACACTGAAAAATCAATGCTTTCTTTTAGTTATCAAGAACTGTGAATAAGTTGTATCATCATATAAAACTATAAAATCAAGATAGTTACCTGCTAGCATCATATACCTGTAAAGTGCCATGATTTAAGAGTGCACAGAATCTTACTAATTTTTTTTAAAAGTACAAAAACCACGTCATTTATACATGCAAGCTTCTGTATTCACTTGCTTCTCAAATACCACATGCTGTATCCATTTCACCATGGTTCTGTGGCCACTGGTCTTTGCCAGGATGTCAAGCGCAAAAATAGCAGTTTACAGACAGATCTGCAGACAGATTGTCCACTTCAGATGTAATTACAGTTTGAGGACCTGGCAGACAGGTCTTTGAATAGAACATCAATCAGCAGGGTAGCCACTATTTATGGCTCTTGTCTGCTAGGCTGTAGTCCTGAAGACAAACATGAAGGAATCATATGACACAAGAGAAATTGACCTCGGGTGGCAGGTGTGGTGGTCTGTGAGCTGTGGCCTTTCATAATCACACACAATTAATCCCATCATCTATTCATCCAGACATGAAGTAGAAGAAATGATTAGTATTTCATTGGTATAAAATTCACTCATTAATGCAACTGGGCCAATTCTTTCCATCTTTTCCCATTTGGCTGTAATAGAAAATTCAATAGTTACTGGACAGGTTTATCACAACACTGGGTTCACAGGAAGATTTTCAACACTTACTGTAGGGATAATTGATACTGTATTATGGAATTGAAGGTTGATAAATAAATATTTCACAGTAAAGAGTAAGCAACTGGGAGAACCCATATTCAGATAAAGCAACTAAGCTATATTTCAGTCAATTCTGAGCAAGAGAAGCAGTATGAAAATGAGACCTATTTGTGATTGTATGGCCTGATCCTTCAATAACTACTGTGTTCTCTTGCAGTTAAGAGCTTTTAAAGGAAGAACAGGAAAGAAATGTCAGCATAAAATACTCCTTATATCGCCTTTAAGCAATTGCACAGTATTTCAATGGTATGCAGTAAGAACTGACACCTAGAGAGACTGAGTGTGAATGCAATACAGAATCAATATACAACCGAGTTGTAAAGTGGAGGAAACAAACCTTGTGTATCTATGGTTGGATACCAAAATCAACCACAGAATTCACTACAAATCTATAGCAGGTGGTAAATAAACTGGGCTTCCTCAAAATTGGAAAGCAGTCAACACAGTGGCTATTTCCTACAATTGTCATTCCTATATCAAAGAGCCTGTTTTCTTATTTTGGCAGGAGAGTGCTGGATTAATAGTTCAAGCTCTCCAGAAATCCAACTTGATGGAAGAGGGACGGAAACAATTTTGTATTAAATTCTGACTGAAAAATAAATGATTTGCTTACTATGTCATCATAAACGTCTCCTCAAATAAACCCAGTCCAGAATAAATGTTTTAAAATGACAACTCTTCAAGTAAACAGTATCTGGAGCCAGAACAACCACTTGAAGCCACCCAGAGAGGATACGGTGATACATTTGGACTTCGTTCACGTTTCTTGCTTTCAACTTTGTGTAAAGAGGGATTACATTCATCATTTTCTGACTATATTTTGGGTGAAACGCTGCACATCTTCTGACAAGATAATAAAAATAATAATAATCCTTGCATTTGACATGGTGCCTTTCAAATCAGGAGGGTGTCTCAAATTACTTCACTTGATTTATTGTGAAGTGACTGTGTATTTGTAGGTGAATGCAGCAGCCCAAATGCCCACGGAAGTGTACTATGAACAGACATGAAATGAATGATCAATTTTATTTGGGGATTGTTGGTAGGACAATGCGAGAAACTCCCTTGAATGGATGGATGGACGGACGGAACAATATAAGAATATGAACTGTCTGATAATCTGAAAGCCTACTTTGCGTAATTAAAACCGAGGCACAGTCTGGTACCGTTGGTTGTCAAAGCTCCTCGTATACAGCTGTTGCTTATTTTTACCATATTAATGCTTATGACATTCAGGGCGATCTGAATAATGTTTTAATTGGACTTCATGTGGGTATTTAGACACCAAACAAAATTGTTTTGTTGGAGTTGCCTTTTATTTCAGAGGATCCCTCCATGAATATGCTCAAATAAAAGGGAACAATGGAAATCTGAAAATCCATAAAAAAATCTCCGGCTCAGACCTGGATTCTAGTTATATGTGTTTTATATTTCCTCTAGTGCGTGTGTGTTACTCAGGCTCTGAAATGGGTACAAACTGAAGTTTCAAATTCCCACAGGGCCACAATGTAGCTAAAGAGAAGGTAATCGTGCAGACAACTCTCCCAAATGGAAACTATATTATTTATGGCTGAAATCTGAACAAATAGGATGTGAAGTTAATATTTTCAAAAAGTAAGTTAACATCTGCTGCCCCACTACATAAGATAAGATAAAATAATTGTATTGTTCTGGGTTTCAACTGAGTGAAGAGAATTCAGATAACATAAGTGTACAAGAATGCAGTTTATAAATTCATTTCATAAGATCGTAAGAATGGGACAGGTGAAAAAGGTCATTTGGCCAATTTGATCTCATTTCCAGACTTCTCATTCTACATTCTTCCTATTTCAGCATCAAGCTGCTTCTTAAATGAGTCCAGTGACCTGACCTCCACCACCCGTCCTAATAACTCAATCCAGCTGTGAATTACCCTCTGTATAATTAAATCCTTTGTGGTGTCTGTCCAATAACTACCCTTCACAAACCTCAACCTGTGCCCTCTTATTTCTTCTTTGGGGTAATCTGCAAATATTCACTGCATTGACGTCCCCAGTTAACATCCTATGCACAATCATAGAAAACACTTGCATTCAGTTGTATTGCACTTTCTTTGGCAGTGATCAGTCCAGGTGTGTACCCAGTGCAGCACTTTCTCATGCCTTGGCAGCCTCTTTGGATTCAGGATTTCGTCTGAGTTTAGTGACAGCTCCAAATTTAAATAACTTGCACTAGGTTTGTGATTCAAGGTCATTCATAAATGTATGTGAGGAAAGGAGTTACCTAAGGGCATACCTCTGATCCCATTCAAAATTTTGGCAGCCCCTCAGCAATAACGACTTTCAACTGAGTAATATGTGGAAAGCTATCCAAATATACCATAGTCCAATTTTCCTGCAGGATACCCTTCCTTGAGATGAGCAAATATGCAAATACATTATCTATATTAGAAAGGTCTGGGATTTGGGAGTTTAGCCCGCCCTGTTGGCAATGATCTGATTTACATTTTTAGCTTTAGCCAGACTGAAATAGTTCTTTAAATATCACAGCAAAACAGAACCAAAACCAAGAAAACTATATCAAATGAACATAAGCTCAAATCAGTGACTAGCATGCAGTTTGGTGGTCAGAGGCAAGACTCCAACATGTCGATGCACTTACACTATCAGGATTTTGCTCTGAATTTAAAATTGGATCCCTATTTAAATTCCGCTACTTGCTTTAGTTTACAGAATATTAGGGATTTGTGAGAATGCTGAATGGATCAATCAATATGCAATTTTTTCATCAATGTTCAAATTAATAATTTTATGTCACTGAATGCTTATGTATTTGTTCCAGTTTCATTCCCCCGCTTTGTTTCACTCCTTCGTACCTGTGTCCCTATATCGTTCCCATGTTTCATTTTACTCATTATTCCTCTATGGGCATTATTATTTATGATTATTATTCCTGCATTTGTATGCTATTTTGCTATTATTCCTCATATGGGATGGGCTTGGCTGGACTGAGTTACAACTTCATCCATTATGTTTGGGGAACATTGAGCTTCATTACAGAACTTTCCCACTGGAAATTAACAAAGTAAGGTACAGATCACAGTAAAGTTGATGTTGCTTGGCTTGTGAAAAGAGCAAGTCTTTGGGGTAAAATATCTTATTCTTATACCATACTTCCTTATGTCTAATCTACTTTCATCCTGACATATAGAAGTGTCACGAGAGAGGAGATACAACACTGGCAGTAAAATTACTCCATTGTTTCAGTTTTGCCCCAACTTCGTATGATCACAATTTTCACCAGCAAATAGCCACCAACACTGATCTATAAAGGACAAATGGTATTTAAATCCAGGAAGCATTCTTTCAAACCCGAGATTGCCAGCCTACAGATTGTCTTTATGCTGACTCTGCTATTAAGTATTTTCATACCCGGAATAATTTTAGATATAAATACCACAAAAATGTACTTTCTGTTAAATATTCAAGACTTATTTGTCTAATTTTGGAAACTGAAAGGTCAAAACAACCTATTATAGTTCATCTTAAACCATGAAAAGAAACTAGCATTTTTTTTCTATTCCAGGAATAAACAACAAAGACTGGACACTGAATCTAGTCTTCAGTCAAGAGACCTTCAGTTGTCTTGTGATAAATTAGCCTTTCAATGCAGAGCTAGATCAGGATGACATTCCCAGAGCCACTGACATTTCACAGGATGTATGAGATACCCAACTATCTCATCTTTAATACTGCTATCATGTCCACAACGTTCTGCAGAAGGCACGGAGCCTTACATTTCTATTGGATCATTTATCCTGAATCCGTACAAAAATTGCACATTCTAATCCATCAATGACTTTACAGTTCCTTCTTAGATTTACAAAAAGTGCTGTCTTATGAAAAGTCAACAATATTTTATACAGATGTTAATATTGCTGGTCAGAGCCAGATTGGAATGTCTGTATAATAATGTAGGATTACACACAAAAATGCTGTATTTTTACTTAATCATGTACAGATTGAGGAAATTACCTAAACGCCATGAAAAAAATACTGGCTTTTCATTTTTAAGGAAGTCTGGAGGAAATAAGGATTTTTAAAAAAACAAAATCCTCTACATAAGCAAGATTTAAACAGGACTCGGTAATCAACAACATGGAGAGCCAGGGACAAGTCAGATTAGATTCCAGGTTTTCCTTTTACACAAGAGTGAAAAAATGCAATGATTTATTTCACACCAGATCTCACTACAAAGAAAGTTATGCAGAGATATTCCACCTATGTGTAGATTTAGTTTATTTATGTAGTATTTAGTGCATCTGCAATTCGAAAACAATGTTTGATTCAATCTTACTCTTTGAATAGTTTTCCCATTGTTCTTAAAGGAACTTGTTGTTTTGTATACTTTTATTTGATCAGTGATTGCTGATGATTGAAAATGCAAGTTTAAGGAGTCAAAGTCGATCAATGTGAGAAAGCTGAACTAGCACATCAGCAATGCAGCCATAGACGCTGATGCTCAAGTAATGCACATTAACTTAAGTTTGTGATCTTGGGCACATTAATACTGCCAAGGTATCAGTAATTCTGATACTCTCCTGAACGTGTGCTGTTTGAAGGGATATGGTCATCCCTTTTTGTAGCATTGATAAACAAGCAACAGAACCATAATCAGGTAGGTCAAATCTTCAAGACACAAACCCTAACCGCTTTGACAGTGAAGAGCAGCATATTTTGACTGGTTAAAGCAAAGGTTGCACTGTGAGTTTTTTTTTAACCACCATGACAACGACTGAGGACTGGAAAAGATTGTTGCATAATTCAACTGAATGAATATAAATAGCTAAAATAATGTGTTCCCTCAAACTTCACTTTACACAATTAAAGTTGATAACTAGGAGTAATATGTTCTCAATTTTCAACTTAATGAGATTCAGAGCCAATAAATAAATGTTTACCATGACTGGAGAGAATAATGATCTGGTTCCTACTCTGTCTGACCATGAATTGAAGCTGCTAACTACATTGACGAGACAATACACCGTGCTGTGAAAATGTGCCAATCAGAATAATTTGTCGAACAGCTATGTATGTGATATGGTGAATACATTCTCATTTTAAAGTGGTAATGTTGTGAAAATAATAGGAAAAATAAACTATTGGGTCTCAAAGGAAAGGAAGTTTTTTTTAAGTACAAATTAGGAACTGAACATGTTATAAGAGCAAATATTGAAGCTGAGTCCATTAAAAGCAAAATAGATAAACAGATGAAAATTTCAGATATAAAATGGTTTTGGGGAAAAAGCAACACGACACAGGATGATGATAACAATAATAACCCTTGCATTTCATGTAGCATCTTTCACTTTGGGAAGATGTCTCAGTGCTTATGCAGAAATTGGCTGATGTGTTTATCTACAAATACACAGTCATTACAGCAAATCCTGTGAAGCATTTTGAGATGTGCTCCTGACAAGAAAAGCGCTAGATCAAGTAGAATGATTTTTATTATTACTATTACTTGTCCTGGGCTTCTTAATTCTGTCAAACCATCATTAATTGACTTATGATGGGCTAAATGGTTTCCTTTTGTACTGAAATTTCTATATTTCTAAAAGCCTCAGTTAAGACAAAATTCAAAGCATACAATTTCTATAACACAACACGTGAACACACAAGCACATACCTAAAATAGGATCTGTAACTGTGAAATGGAGGGATTTTTAAGTTGTTTATCTAAGTTGGATGAATAGAAGTGAAATGTTATCTGTAGATCTGTCCACAGATGTGTTTTCATGACAAAAGATGAAGCATTCGCACTTTTTGCCAAAACGATCATTTGCTTAACTGTTATGCTTTATATTCTTTGGACGTGATTCATATTCTCATTAAGTTGAGTTATTTCACCATTGACGATCCACGTGAAAGATTCTAGAACATGTTAAAAGTTAAAAGTTAGCTAAGTGAGTCACAAAATGTAAGCCATAGAAATCGGAAGGTTGCAAGTTGATCTTTAGTCTGTCCAGAATTAACTTAGGATGCACCAAAACAGAAGAACACAAGAACATAGGTTAGCATTGCAAAGGGCAAATTCAGGACAGACACAAGGAAATGTTTCTTTACCTGCAGAGGGTAATGAATGACTGAAACAAGTTGTCAGGAACACTGTTTGAGGCGAGGTACAAATTAATTTAAAAAGCAACTTAATTGCTGTGATGACAAGGCAGTAAGAGTGGGTATTTCTGGAAACATAAGATCAGATGGACCAAAGGGTCTTTTTCATCTGAACTGATCTTGGGATCTTGTGAATTAACAATGAAAAAGCTGAAAGAAAAATTACATTTGAGGTTCCTACTTCTACAACAACAACTTGATTTACATAGTGCCCCTCACACAGCATAGCGTCTCAGAGCGCTTATTTCTGAGAGAAATGCAGTGATTCCTGGAAAGTCCATATGTGCACATGTTGGGTGAAAACAATGTTGAGCTCAGCTGTGATACTCTATTGTTTGAATCACCTTTCGGCACCCATTAAAGTTGCACATGAAGAATACTCATTTGAGCAAAGTACTGCCTGTGGAACTGTATCACCAAAACGGATGCACCAAAGTGGATGTGGAAAAAAAACAAGAGGAAAAATTAAAGCAGATTAAAGATTTCCAGCATCTCTGCCCATAAAAAACACAACAATAATCATTAGTAATAATAATAAATATACTACTACTACTAAGTATAATAATCTCTGCATTGGATATGGTAGAATTCACCAGATCTATCCTCAGTTCCATTAACTTCAAAACTCACAGGGTTTACTATCAAATATCATGACAATTTTCTGCAAACATTCCTATATTTTTGCTGAAATGTTGACCATTTATTACAAGGTTAGCACACACTTCAAGGAGTTAGATGATGCTGGGAGCCAAGAGAGTTCCAAAACCTCTTCTGTCCCTCAAGCATGGTTCAACTTTGTGGACAACAGTCATTTATTTGCATTGTTTACCACTGACTGAGTTCTACTGTTTTCAAAAATCTGTTTTAGTTTTGCCACCAGAGTTTATATTGGCTAAGGCTTCCAGTACAGTATTAACTATCACTCATCATGATTGCAACCAATGGGGTTTGCCAGAAAGCGTTGTACCAAATAAAAACGCAGTGTTATTCAGTTCTAAAAATCTTATATATTAAGATGGTAAATGCGCAGCGCAGAGAATCTCTCTTAATCAAAGAACATGGCTTATCTGAGATTTCTAATAGCATTTAAATGAGGACCTGGATAACAATAATAATAATCTTTTAATAAGGAACAGATGTCTGCAAGCAGGCCTGCTGCCATGAATTGAAATGATAAGTAAATGAATAAATGGGGCCCTGTAGGTTTTATAGTGTGTAAAAATGTCAATGCTTGCTTCCTGGATTCAAAACTCAAGGCCTCAATAAAAAATAACATAATGGAAACTTCCATGTGATACAGTGCCTTTCAAGTAGGAAAGATGTCTCAAAATGCTTCACAGGATTTACTGTACAGTGGACTGGTTGCAGTTTGTAGGTGAACGCAGCAAATAATTTGGCAGAGCAATGTCCCACAGCTAGCTTATAAGTGAATAGCCTATTTTATTTGGGACTGTTGGCCAGGACCCCAGGCAAAACTGCCTTCTCCTTTGAACAGTGCCATTGGACCTGTAATGTCCACCTGAACAAACAGTACCTTGGTTTAACATTTCATCTGAAGGATGGCATCTACAACTAAAAAAAAGGATTATTATTATTACTAAACAACAACAAAATAACAAATTTACATTTGTATAGTGCCTTTTATGTCGGGAAGACCTCCCAAGACAGAGTTTCGGACCTGAGCTGGCGGTTGAGATTGGGGAGGCCAACAAGCAATGAGTCAACAATGCATAGTCAAGCCTCGATGTAATGAAAACGTGTATGAGAGTTTTGGTGGCCTGCAGTGTGTGACAGTGGCGGAGTCGGGCAATATTGCGGAGGTGAGCGGGTCATGGCGCAGCTGTGGGGTAGAAAGAATAGTTGAGGGTCAAACTAGATGCCAAGGTTCTGAACTGGCTTAGCAAGGTGGAGTGTGCAACCATGGATGGTGATGCTGTCAGTGCCTGAGGTGAGGAGGCGCTGATGGGAACCAATCAGTAGAGCCCTGATTGGCTCCCTTTTAAAACTATGCACTGCCCTGGAATTTCAATATGAAGTTCCTTGAATCTTGAAACAGAGCAGTCACACCAATATCAGGGTGGATGAGTATTTGTTGTACCCTACAGTAATGATCATCTGCCTTAACATTTAATCAAAGTAGAATGTTTTTCCATTAAACTTTCAAAAAGAGCTATAATTAACCTCTTGCTGAAACCGTTTCTGCCTTGTTTCAATTCTTATATAAATATGCAAATTAAATGGCATGGAATTAAGATTTAGTTATGCTGTCTTGGAGTTCTGAATGAAACCCGAGAGCTGTTTCTGAACCACCTATTGCTGAGATATTTGTGGCTCCTTTTAAAAGCTTTGTTTTTCAACTTTCTACCAATGTTTTCACAAATCCCTGTAGACAATGAGGTGAGTTCAGACTTTCCATTGGGAATTACTTGTCAGCTTGTATTGATTTCAAATAGTCAATACGTTCTCAGCTATGATATTCCTAAAGGATATCCTGCAATACTTATTTCCTTTTAAATGCATCCAAACCATTTTGGAGGTGCACCAGCTTGGTTGCGGTGAGAGAAAAGGTCTGGCATGACTTCACTTCATTTGATGTGATAATGTTGTCATATTTCAAGTGCCTTTCAACCTGAATAAATTCAAGTCTGATGTATGTAAGGTTAGAATATGGCAAAGCATAGGGATAGTGGATTTATCCTGTAACAAGAGGATTTGTTCTGTTCTCTTTGTTGGTCATATTTCTAAAGCTTCTAAAAAAATTCTCAGTTAAGATCACAACTATTTTCTTTTGAAATACTTTAGTTCAAAAGGCAAGTGTGATGATATTCTATATGTATAGTGGAAGGCTTAGTAGGAGAATCATAGAAGGATTAGCATGAGGAATAAAATAAGCAGCGAGTTATCCCTGGGTTTATGACTAATATCTTTACTAACGATAATTCCCTTGTATTTGGATTAATTTCCTTATAGTCAGGAACTACTTCAAACCCTTACACTTAATTGTGCCATTCGTACCCACTCCTTGGACAAAAATATTCAAGAAAACAAATGAGCAGAACAGAATGAAGTGTTAATTTGAATCATAATTCTATGTCCAAATCCCTGTAGTAATCTTTCTATAAACATTTATGACAAATCTTCACTTTACAAACTTATCAGGCAGCTCAGGAATGTAAAACATGATAAAAATTAATGGGATGCTTCAGTCGTGTTCTCTGTGCGTCACTCTAATTACAGTCATAAGCGGGTGGAATGGAACAGATTTCCATCCAAACATTAATCTTTGGCTTTGAGATAAATTCTATCTGGGACCTCGTGTATACTGAAACCATATGCTTGTGATAGAGTGGGTGTACAATACGAAAATTCCACATGGATTCAATCTGGGAGAGGGGGACAGGGTGGCTGTACTCCAGGGCACTGCTGATAACAAACCAGCCAGACTGACTCATCAGTAGAACTTGGAAGGCCTGTTCACTAAGGGAAGGGAATCTTCCCACTCAACTCTGTTAACCCTGGAAGCCCAAACCTAACGGTTTGGATGGATCTAGCTGGACAAGCAGCAAGCTTGCCAGACAGCGCTTTCAATGGTAAGCTGTACGGTTTTAGCTGGTTAAACTCCAGCAGTACCCCAATGCATTCTCTAGGGCAATGGTGGCCAAACTTTTTGATTGGCCGACCCAAAATTTTTTTTCTTGCTTGAATATTTCTTGATTTATGCCCACACTATATATATTGCTACTCAGTAACTGCTGGACACAAAATATTGATTTAACACAAACTTACTTCAACCCGTGTGACTATTCTGTGGGCCAACTCTTGATGCCCCTGGGGGCTACTTTTGGTCCGTGGGCCATGGGTTGGCCACCACTGCTCTTGGGTCACCAAACCAAGGACCAATCTATGCCTAATGTTTTCTGGAATTGGGTAAGCAGAATGCATCCCTCTGAGGACAGAGTGAAAATTTAATTCCAAACACGGGAATTTCCATGAGTTAGTGACATGCACGGAATTTTCAGTCTGGTTTGGACATTCTTAAGCACGGTGATGCCTATGTGTCAGACACGTGTCTGACCCAATATAAAAGGTGGTTTGGGTGGACAGACTACAGGATTACCTAAACAAAAAGCAAAACACAACCGAAATCCTCTGATTCTTAGAATGTATTTTCATGATTGGAACATTTGTTAAAAGGACAGAAGCAGCTATAACAGCAACATTCCAAAAATGTGGGTTCAGCAAGGTTCATTCATTTGTAAAAATCAGAGCAAAAACTCACTTATAAAACTGTGTGGTAATTTTAAATGCCTACAAGTGGTCAGGTAACATTCTCTGCATGAGATTTGATGGCATTTAATGCATAAGAATCAACCGAAAGACCTAAAATATATCTGAGCAAGCCATCAAGTAAGCGTTTGCAAATTATATCCACAATTTTTATTATTCATTGCTCAAATGATTTGATATGTTTGCATTATGACCCACTTACCCAGTGTACAAGCTTTGCCAAACACAACTTGAATCCTGACCAACAGAAAAGGTAATAAATGCAGTGATATGAGTCAGAGTAAAAACAAAGATATCTGTATTTTCTTTACGGTTTCTTGAAGGACATAAAATGCAACCCACAGGAAGACAATGACCTAGTTTTGTCTCTGTGTATGATGGAGTGCTCCAGGTTAGCAAGCAAGGTAGATGGGGGAAGGGCAAAGCAAAGATAAAAAGCCAATTAGTAGAGCAACATGGAGTATTCTGTACCCTGGTTCACCCAAGCTATAGCAAGCTGAAGAACTCTGACCCCAAACCATCAATGTCGACATGAGGTGGGGGTGGGGGGTGAGGGAGAGGTAGAGAAGTGGGGGGAAGAATTGAAGAATACAAATTAGCAAAGTATAACAGAAATAACATTAAAGTATGGTCAACACCTGACAGACAATATAATGATATGGTCACTGAGGCACGGCAACTCGTCCCTGTGGATTTCTTTGCATAAACGCAGCAAATATTAATTTCTGACAGTGAACTTCAAATTTTGATTGTGACTTTATGTTGGAACAAACTCAAAAGCAAAAGCAAAATGTTGTCAACAGCAGCCTAAAAATAATTTAGTTTGTGCACAGAAGCTAAGCAGATACATGTGTAAAAGTGTTAGAGAAGTGGAACACAAGCCAACTGAATCCAATACCTCTGCTGTTGTATCACTGTGCTGTGTAGTAAAGGAAGTCTCCAAGATTGTATAAGCTCTATGTATGGCACAAGAAGTCTCTGCTGTTGAATTATCTCCATGTATTGTGCAAGAATTCTCTCCTGCAAGTGCTGGAGAATGACCTTGAGCATTACTAATTTAAGCTCAGGTTTTACTTTCCTCAGTAGAGGCTGCAAGTATAAATGTTAATGAAGGAGTGAAGAAGGGTGACAAACTGTAAAGATTTTGAAGCATTAGTATGGATCCCCTATATTAACCAAATATAAAGGCCAAGCGAGTTCTTGTCACAGGACCTGTTTATTACCAATTGACCTCCATAAGTACACCATTTTCATTCAAGCAACAGAGAGGAAATTTTATAGTTTATCTGCTTTGAGATGGATAACTTGAAACAATGTCAAACTATGGTCTTACAAATGACAGACAAAATCATTGTCAGCAAACAAAGCTGGAGTCGGCTAGCTAACCATTTTTAAGTATTCTGACTAAGATTTTTTTGCAGGGAGATATATTATTCAAGTCAAAAGTAAAATGAATTTATGTGCAGGAAGAATTTTCTGCTTATCTCTTTTTCATGCCAATAAATTTAACACTGGAATTCTTTAGATTTTACTAGACTTCCACTGATTGTTGCCTCATTAATGTGGGCACAATTTCCCTGACGTCACAAACCAATACATGATACATTCTCAGCAAAGTTGATACCTTGGTTATATTGTGTGATTGTGAAAGCAGTAGAGTGTATAACCCCCTCCCCATCCCATCATCCCCCAACCGTCCTCTCCTCTGAGAGTAACAGACATATTTCAGCCGAATCACTGCTAAGTGTTTCCGGGCTACTGCGCCCTTGTGCTGCTGCCATCACCACTGTGCAGCTTAATTTGTTCCAGCGATCTGGTGAACTTTCCCGAGATTAAATCATTCTGGAGGTCAGCACATCATAAGATCGTTGGAACCAGTGAAATGTGAAATATAATGACAACAAAGTAAATAAGGCCTACACAGTATCTAACTGGGCTCTGTTAGGGGAAGGTCATGCAACTACAATAAACACAAAGCTCATATGCCCAACAAATCATGCTGCGAAAACTAAACAGCACACAATATATAATATTATATAAATATATATATAGAAGCCATCTCTCCTTGTAACACGAGTCATATAGAACTGATAAAACTACAGTAATGGTCACACAATGTCGTCAAGGGCATCTTTTATCCAGGAACTTGCTAGTTACCTTTCATAAAATGGGTAATTTAAGAAATAAGATGAATTCATTCCCACCTATAATACATCTTAAGGTTGAGAGAGCATTGATAAACCATTTTAGCATTGCACAAACTCCAAGCACCAAGCTCCAAGCTATGTGTTACTTAATATTTCCAATCTTAAAGGAGCAGTACGCTTAAAAAGTGATAGATTTTCAGTCAGTAATAAAAATATAAAGAGGGAATGCTTGATAAACAACTATATTCATTCAGATAATGACTTTTACGTCAGGAGACTATGTCAAAGTGCTTCACACAACTGACTGGGAGCCCGAACCCCAGGGGGAGGGAAAGCTGAAGAAGGAAGAAAAAGGGAACAATAGCCAAAAGCGCAGATAGATTTTAAGTAGTATTTTAAAACCAGTCAGGGAGGAGGAAAGGTAGAGTGACTCCTGGATTAAGTTCTAGAGAATGTGTGTGTGGGGGTGTGGGGGCTGGGGGGGAGGTGGTGGGGAGAGTGGGTCATAAACGTGAAACAGGCCAGTAAAATGGGCTTCATGCATTCTTTTCACCGCCAGGCATTGGATTCAATAAGAAAACTCTGACAGCTATAAGATCCTAAATGAAATCAGCTCAGACAACTCAACGCTGTTCCAAATGGGCATGGCTGCAACACACAACCTCGCCTGAATGCAAGACAAATTAAATTTCCGATTGCACTCAAGACAGGTTTCAAGGATGGCTGGTGTGAGAAACAGAAACAAAATATTAATGAATCATCTGTAGTTAGGAGGAAGGAGTGGAGCTGGGGTAACTTGGAGTTGGGATAAAGTGGAGACCTGCAACTCAGTGGTTAGAGCACTCGCCTCGCAAGTGAATTCACAGTATTAACACCCCTTACCAATGACTTATGACCTGTAATTTTCAAAGAAACATATGTGTGGAAACTTCATATCAAAACATGATTGACCAAAATTGATGTTTCCTAAGGCTCGATTCCAGAGCACTTTTTAACTGAAATTTATTTTTATTTCTAGACTTTGCTTTAATTCTCATTTTATGATGCCAATAACCTGTCTTGGCAGCTTTCAGGATACCATTCTTAGAAACAAACATTTACTGGCCAAAGTAACAGTTTTGAAAGTTCCAACCAAGCTTGTTTGTGAGGGCTGTACAGAAACAACTCATCAGGGGAAACTCCCTGTTCAATATCAGAAATCTCACTGAGCACTTTCGTTTTTCAGTCTGTTGTACTGAATAAGTAATGCTTTGTTCAACTGAATAATAATCCATTCAAGGACATTACCTTGACCTGATGTAAGAGTATCATATGAATAATGGCTGTGCTCATAGATGCATTAGAGAAAGGAGCATAAACATGTGACCATCCCCACCCCCATCTCTGCCTCTCGCTGTGAACCAGAGCCAATTGGCAGTGTGGTATTGAAGAGTTCACTCAGCAATGCTGTTCGGATTTGTTCAGAACCAAGGAAATATTGATCAGCTTTCCAGTTATTCAAGGGCCACCGATTTGTGCTTCAGAAAGAGACTGTTCCATCTCTTAAATATTTCCTCAAACAGAGGACCTCTAATCACTAGCATCTTTAGAGTACTTTATCACATCAAAGTGCTTTCACACAAAGTAATATTTACGCAAAGTAATAAAGTGCAAAGTAATAACCTCCAAGTGTTAACTGTCATGCCAATATTATTGTTATGATAATTTGATGAACTCACTTAGTCCGGATAGGAGCTCAATGAATGTCATGCTGATACATCATAATAATATTGACATCCACTCAAACAGGTAGACGGCACCTTGGTTTAACATTGCATCTGAAGGATGGCACCTCCAAAAATGCAGTGCATCCCTGACTTTACATTAGAGTGTCAGCCAGGAATATGCAAGTTCAAAGTCTTGACATGGGGCTTGAACCCACAACCTTATTCAACCCACAACTCAATCTCAAGGTGAGAGTGTTACCAACTGAGTCAGATTGATACCTAATAGAGAATAGACAAATATCATCTATGTGAGTTAATATCAGTTCCTTTGATCGCTTCTCCTCAGATCACTACTAATTAGAGAAAACTATATATATTTACCAGTGTTTCCCTCAATGTAGGTTTCATATATCATGTGAGGAAACGACACACTCTCTGTTGCACATTCACTGGTATCAACACACTGAGAAACTATAGAGTGCTTCATTGACAGGATTGTCAAATTACAAACAGTTGTAGTCACTTCACTGAACATGTATGTAATCTTTGCTGTCTTCTGCACATCCCTCATCCCCATCATGCCACCATTGGTGGCCGTGCTTTTAGCCACTCTGCCTGAAATCTCTGGAACTCCTTGCCTCAATCCCTCCATCTTGTCTCCTCTTTCCCCGTCTTGAAATCAAAGCTGAAGACTTCAACAGTGCATTCGGTCACCTCCCCACTCTTTCCAGCTCGACATCAAACCACACGGCTGTTAAATGCTCCAAGATGCTACCAATGTGAGGCTATATCAATGCAAGTTGTGGTTGTAGGTATTTAGCGTCTTTTCATTACAAATATACTGTCTCTGAGATCCCAACACACTGTTGAATGCTTTACACTGGAATTTCCATGTGAAGGTGGCGTGCATGGAACTCTCAGTCTGGTGTGGATACTCATAAGCATGGTGATAGGTTTCCACATGTAGCAGACACACAGCTGACCCCCCCAAATAAAGAATGCCCTTTACCTCTTGGCTGCCAAAGGCAGCATAATGGAACGAGTCTACTGTTAACAACAAGTAATCTATTCTCATTGGGCTACCAACTGAGGTAATGAAAAACACAATTCACCTCAAATCTCCACTTGAAGTCTTTAAACTAGCAGAGCAGTCAGCTCAGGGGCTGTTGCTTATTGGTAAAGAGCTGGATCAATGTCGTGTCTGGAGTTTACTAATGAGAATTAGAACACATCAACCCATCATACAGACTGGCACATTTCCACTCAATGAGCTCTAATGAGTAATGTATCAGTTAATGCCAAACAAAACTCTCATCTCTGCAGTGTGAGTGTTATTTTATTCCATAGGTGTTTGTTTTTTCTTCCTGCAGACTGAAGCATGTACAATGATCTCTCAGTACGAGGTTAGTCAGCTCTTTGAAACTTGGCTGAGCTTTGCTCCTATGCTATCTTTGGGAGCCAAGCAAAAAAATATATGAATGTAAGACCAGTGCAAAGTAAAGACTACTTCATAAGCTTTCTTTACTAACCCTTTGATACCTGAATACCGTTTAAATTTCTGAAGAAAAGCACCCTGTTCTTTTCATTGTATTTACCACATTTTCTTTTGCAGATATTATATGTGAAAATGTATTACAATGCAAAAGTAGAGAAATGCGTTGAAGGGTGAAAAAATCTTAAACTGGTAGTATTATAGTGAAAAGCCTCTTCAGTCCAGCTGAATTTAGGATTTTGATGAAGAAATAGCACTGCAGGCCCTCAAAAGGGTTAAACAGATTGATATTGCATCACTTACTTTGAAAGAAAATCATGAGGTGCTACTAGACTGTATATACTTTCAAACATTGGCAAGAGGAAGCTGGGAAGCTGCTATATCCTGTCAATAGTAAATTCCACTCAGTATTGTGTTACATACTCAATTTGGAGAATTGTTGAGAATACAGTGAGTTGCCTTAGTTGTTAAGAGACCAGTTTAATACTATCTATCTTCATTTATCCTTCCTTTTTTAACTCCTATTGCTCTAATTTTCCTCTTCGTTCTTTAGTTTACTCCTTGTTCAGTTTTAGTTATTCATCTCTACATTTTTCATTTACCGGCTACTCTGACCTTTCTAATTCCCACCTTGTTTTAAAATTTCAGAGCCTGTTTAATCCTCTATTCTGTGTCTTTTTATGTGTTGTCTGATCCTTTTATGATTTGCTAGCCCTGCCCTCGCTTTGTCTACATTATATTCTGCTGGACTCCCCCCTCCCATGTGCAGGTTAGCGCATTACCAACACCAAGTATAGGCAGGTTTGTGTGATAACAATGGCTGCCTCTTATAAACAATACAATTTTCACACAATGTAATTTTGAACCAGAATGACTGTTATTATGTAGGAAAATACAGCAGCTAATGTGCGCTTAGCAACAGCCACGAACTCCAATGAGACAAACAACTAACTCTAGTCTGCTTTTTGATAAATGCCGATGAGAAGAGGAAAATTAGTAGCTTACAAGGAAAAAATCCCTGCTCTTGGAAATAGGGTCATGGGATCTTTAATGCCTACCTGAACAGACAGACAGGACCTTCAGTTTAATATTTCATCTGAAAGGCAGTGGCTCTAACAATACAACTTCCCTCATTGCTGAACTGGTATCAGCTGAGATTATGAGTTGAAGTCGTGGTGTGGGGCTCAACCGCATAACCTCCTGACCCAGAGGCAAGAGTGCAACCAACTGAGTCAAACTAACACTGACATGTTATACAGTTCTCAAGAACCTGACGAGTGATGCTGGGGTGGAATACACCTAAAAGGAATCGTTTTGCTACATCTTTATAGACCATACCTTCTCAGGAAACTGACAATAGCAATGCAATAGAATGCATCACAAGTTCAATATCAGGGCAAGGGTTATCAGTGCCATCTGTACTGTGACAGACATGCAGGTGCTTAGTGTTTCACTGTATGTAAAGATGGGAAAGAAAATACTTCCCACACTGTAATCCCTCATCATAAATAGTAAACAAAATGCTGGGAACTTTTACCTGGAAGTTTCAGTAAAATGTATTCAGAAACTAACAAACTTGACATTAAATCAATTCCAGTAGTTTCACTGAAAGCAAAGCTTTGCTATAGTTTTATAGCACTTTAAAGCTACAGCTTAAAGAAAACGTGATCTACAGTGAGCTACAGAACAACTAGAGAAGGATTTGAGGAAAAATACGTCATCAAAAAGGAAAAAAAATCACGGAATACAAGTTAGACTAACAAACAGATGATTTTAAGTTAAGGGAATCAAAATTACAATATTCCTGAATGCATTTGCTTCCTTAAAAAAATCATGTTAAAATGTGATTTTATTTCCCTCCAATGTCTAAACCAACTGAAACCTCTCAAAATCATTATTTTGGATTCATGCTTAATTTGAGGTTATTCAGTAAATGACATTGAAAGGCACAATTTTCTGTATTTCTTTGTATTAAACCTGAACATTTTCCCCATACATGACCTGCTGTCAGTAGTGCCCCATGATCCAGACCCACGTGTGCCTTTCCCTACCACCACTGCCCTGATTGTTCCATGCCTCAGGCCTATGTGCTGGCAAAGAGATTATGTCTTTTCACTTGTATCCTCATATGACTGGGAGATTATATACAGGATTTAAAGGTGCTTTTTTTTAGGCTAAAGCAAAAATACTTATTTGAAAACAAAGCATTCTGATATTTGTGTGTGTGGAGATGGGGGAGGGGTGGAGGGGAGAGTTTGCCAAACTGTGCCAGATGAAAAAGACAAGGTTTCATAATTTAAGTAAATGAGCACTTTGTATTTTTGAAACTGTTCCAAACATGACGACCGAGGTTTGTGGACTTCATTGGACCAATGCATGCAGACATCATTTTATGTCTCTCTGATGGTACAGCACCTTGAAGAACTTATGATGTGCTGATCAAACATCTTGCCTTATTTAATGAGTGCATGGATTAATTTTGCATCTTTGGGGAGGAATGCCATTTAAAAGTAAACATTTGAAATCCGCCTGCTCATTACTCAACCATCTCTGCTGCCAACCAAATACATTACTATGTTTAATTGGTGTCTCAGCTGATCTGCAGTGCAGACTACCTGTATGATGTATGTTTTAAAGGGGAATACAGAGCTGTGTTGATAGTTAGATAATGTATCGCAGATGGGTTTATGTGAGAACTAATATGCAATACGTGACAACTCTGTTTTTAAACTGCAATCTTGCTCCAATGTTTGGTAGTAGAATAACAGCTGTTATTTCAAAAGAATGCTACTGGAAAACAATTTTTAAAGCTTAATAAAGCTTTCCTGCAAAAAATCAGGGCATATCACCAAATTTTAAATACATTAATAAAACTGCAATAGGAGATACCAGAGGAAAGGACTGTAAAGGTGAACAGGCCATAGGCAAAACTGATGAAGAAGGTCAAGGCTTAATTAAATAATCACAAATTAACTGGCTGGACTAAAGCCTGGCTGCTAAAATGAAGCAGAATGCAAATACGTCTGTCAGGAGACGAGGCTGGGACGAGCAAAGTTGCACAGGGTCTGGTGTCATTCCTCTGATCTTCCCACTTATTTTTTTCAAGTGACTCGGAGGTTATGGCTTGTAATTTCTTTAAAAATGTAGTGTTCACAACAAGCTCCATGGCCAGGCAATATAAACATTCAAGAAAAAAAGAGGATCAACTAAGCAGATCTGCAGTGGAAGAAGAATATTAACACAGACGAGGTAAAGGTGATGCTTATTAGAATGGAAAAAGCTTTCACAATGAAGGGACACCCTTCAAAGATGAGAGAGGAGTAGAAATTGGGTGTGATTCTTGATCATTCACTGAAAATTTCCTGTCAATTTGAGGCAATTATCAAAAAAAACTACTCAAGAACCTTATTACATTTGGAGTACATTTGACTTCAAATCCAACCTTGTATAGATCTTCAGTGAAACCACATTTTGAATATGATGTGCAATTTTGATCACCCTGAATAAAGGGAATAAAAATTGAAACTTGATTCTGTAACTGAAATTTGGGTCATCAAAAGTAACCTTTTAGGCAGTAGAAAATGTCTTAAATCTCTTAACACATTCCAGTTAAAGGAACCCTTCTCAGAGCACTGAAGCCATTGACTTCATTGATGTGAAGTTGACATAGATCCACTTGCAACACATCATTTAAGGGGATCCCCACAGAACGTGTCTGTGGCTTACTGGTCTGTTTCTAAGCTACCCTGAGCAGGGTTTTTTTAAATTTAATACTCAGTCCCTTGCTGTACAGGATTTACAGGGAACTGTCTCTCGTATACAAATAGATTATCAACACACTCACTGACGTGTGCAATAGCCTGAATCTTGGCCTCATTTACGAGGTCACATTTAGTGTTGCTCTGAAAACTACTGCAACTTTCATGTATACCTGAACTCTTACATAATATTTATTAACCGCAACAGAAGTTTTCAAGCTTAACATTCAACACAGTCACTTGAATATGTTGCAGAACACACCCCGTCACATCATTTTTTAAATCCTTTAATACCTTATAATGATAGTGGCCTTTAGTGTATAAACAGAAAACCTCATCAAATTATTCTGTAATCATTGGGCAAAACCTTAGCAGTATTATTCTTAACAATATTAAATAATCAGAATAACTGCAACAGAAAATGGTTCAGCTTTTTTTGTTGGGCAACTTTAGCTGCAGTTTTTAAAAAAAAAATATGTGCACATATTGGTGGACCACAGTGTGTGATTTGAGATGTCACAAGAGCTATTGATGACTGATGGTTCCACTTGACTCAATAATCATTAAAGTAAAATATAGAATCTCTGAAGGGCAGACTAAGGGCTTTCTCTTTGACCGAGCCTTCAGCTCCCCTCTCGACTCTCTTCCCCCTTCTCGCTCCCTCCCATCCCTCCCCTCACCCTGACCATTTCCCCCCTCCTCGCTCCCTCCCCTCCCCCTGACCATTTCCGCCCTGCTCGGGTCATGACCCAACTGTGCAGCGCCTTGGGACGTCCTCCTGACGTGAAAGGCGCTTTATAAATGGAATCTTGTTGTTGTTGTTGTAAAGTCTATTTCCTGCCACAATATTACAGTTTAGTGATGAATGCAACTATTCTGGATTTGAATACAATGATGCAGCATACAATTTTGCTCCAATGTACACTTAGCATCGGTGGCCGGGCCTTCAGCCTCTCAGCCCCTTGGCTCTGGAACTCCATCTCCCAGTGCCTTTGCCTTGCTTCTTCCCTTTCCTCCTTCAAGGCCGGTCTCAAGACCTTTCTATTTGACCATGCCTTCAGCTCCCCTCTCGACTCTCTATCCCCTCCTCGCTCCCTCCCTTCCCTCCCCTCACCCTGACCATTTCCCCCCTGCTCGGGTCCTGACCCAACTGTCCAGCGCCTTGGGACGTCCTCCCGACGTGAAAGGCGCTCTAAAAATGAAATCTTGTTATTGTTGTTACACTGCAATCAGTGCTGAATGGACGTACAATAAAAAGGATTGGTTCATCTGCCTGATATTCTGAGAATAAAACTATTCTTTTAATGGGGGCGTTCAATGCACATAGAAGAATTTGTTGTTTAACAGCCACAATTCTTTGCAACACTGCAATTTCTTGTTGATATGGTATTTGAAAAGATTTGCATCTTCTCTTGTTATCGTTAAGACACAAAATGCTGTCCAGCTGTTAGACAAGTTGCATATTCTGATCACTTATCTACAAGCCTGATGTTAGAGACTGGTTTCTGATTTGCACAACAACAAAGAGCATGATATGGCTAATTTGTATCAGGACTGATCCATTAAGGTATTTTTCATGTGGAAATGTTCAAAAGGAGAGTCATTCACATTGGCAGAATGTCACAAAGTGCTTCATAGAGTTTACTGTAAAGTGTTGTGATTGTGCATTTTGTAGCCAGGCATTTTACTGACTGATGGGAGTGTTCCCCTGACAAGCTTTTAATGCAATAATCAGTGGGGCTGATTTGTTACTCTGATGAAATAGTTATGTAAAAAAAAGAAATATGAAAAGGGTAGGGTTAAGGTTGATAAAAAAACCTAACATCTTATGAAACCTACTGTTAAATTGTTGATCTCATCGATATATTCCAAAGTGTTTTCAGCCCTTTAAAGAAATGCAAATCAGCCACTTATGAGCTACTGCACAAAATTGCAATAAGAAAAATGTTGGGACTAATATTAGGCAAATTTTTAATGAAGGTTCGTCACTGCTTCCCCTTAAGCACATGTTAATCTAAGAAATATATTAATTTGGATGATGTCAACAATATCAACAAATGCTATTGTTGAAAGAAACTTTCAAGATTCAGATTAACATATAGTATTGCCTGATTTACAGAGCTCAGTTTATGAATAGGAAGCCAAAAGATTTGTGGTTACTTGTTCAACTGCTTTAACGGTGATTTATAATTTTGGCATTTTGATCCTCATTAGTCATCAGTAAATATGGACTGTCAGGGTGGTTTGTTACAAAATGGTGGAAAAGGCAACCTAATGAGCTGTCTTCAAATAAACAAACTAACAAGTCTCCGATGGTTTCTAGTTTAATACCGCAATTGAATTCCAACCTTACCATGTCTCCACCTGTGGGTAATAGCAGGTAGCTTGAATTGAGTAACCACCCACCCTCACAAGGCATACACTCAGATCTGCACTGAATCAGAACATGCCATAACAACATACATATAACAGAGGTTTAGCTCCCCGTGCCTTCAGCTCCCCTCTCAACTCGCTACACCCTCCTCGCTCCCTCCTTTCCTCCCCTCACCCTGACCATTTCCCCCCTGCTCGGGTCCCGACCCAACGCCTTGGGACGTCCTCCCGACGTGAAATGCGCTCTATAAATGCAATCTTGTTGTTGTTGTTTATACAGAAGGAAGCACAGACATGTCTTGTAAATAAACTTATTCAAAATAACACTTTCTTCTCTGAAGCCCTTGTGTAAAAGTTACCAATCCTTTGGCAGGAGGCTGTAGGATTTTATTTGACCTCTAAATTAATTTCTTTAATTAAAAACAGCTCCCACGATCACTGAGATGACTAAAAAAAACTAATTTTAGAGCACAAACAATGTGTCAATCAAACAAG
Organism: Callorhinchus milii; assembly: GCF_018977255.1. Taxonomy (NCBI): domain Eukaryota; kingdom Metazoa; phylum Chordata; class Chondrichthyes; order Chimaeriformes; family Callorhinchidae; genus Callorhinchus; species Callorhinchus milii. Next base: position 14,334,625 of record NW_024704748.1, on the reverse strand, counting down.
GCATGTCTGGAAAAACAACCTTGAGTACAATTTAGGCTCGGACCAATTTAAAATGACAATAATGGGGTCTTTTTGCAAGTTAGGTGTCTGATAAGTACAGAAATTCATCGCCATACTTAAGGGAATCCGAATCAGACAGATTTCTGCACGTGCACAGTTCTGCAATATTTCTTGAAGATTATGGGTAAAAGAACTAAACACAAAATGTATGGAAGAAACTTCAAAGAAAGACCATTGGACATTAACCCCAGGGGAATCACAGCATTGACTGACATCACCTGACCTCATTATTCAAGCTTTCCCACTTCTCATTTAAGCTGTGATGGGAATGATGAAACACTGCACAGAAGCAGATGCTTTCGATCAGATTGGAGGGGGAGGAGAGGCAAACTGGATCATAACTGTAGCATGTTATACCTGAAGGGCTGACAAGTCTGATAACCATAAAATATCAGTTGCGCTAGCTCAGGTTATGTTGGCAACAGGGACCAGTGGTTTGTTTTTGTCTTAAACATGTAAAGTCACTCTGCACTCATGCACACAAACACGCACACTTGGATGTTACATTTCTTCTAAAAAAAATTGAGAACTGAGGTGAAGGGCCAAGGCATTGAGAGGGTCACCATTGACATGGTCCCATCTCCCATATTATTTTAACTCTAAAGTGGGACCAATTGATATGATGCTCCAGTTGTCATTTTGTTACTTGGAACACTGAAGATCAATTTTACTCAGAAAGATGGATGAGCAGAAGGAATGGACTACCTTTGTGGGGAAGAGAAAGCATGGACAACTGACTGGAGTTCAGTCTTGATAAAACATTCACAAAACAGTGCATCCTCAGATGGTTCTGAGTCGATCTAGGAAAGTGAAGAGTAAATTCAACAACTTAAAATAGCCGAGTTTTGGACATAGTTATTATCACTTTGTAGCAAATTGCAACTTTACTGACTGATCTGAGAATCTCATCTCAGGGAGTGGGTGGAGTGCTGCCATTTACTTTTTCATGCCCAGGTTATGAATAAAATTTTATTTCCTTGAAGAAGGAACTTCTTTATTTATTTCCCTTTTCGAATAGTAGCACAGTGCTTCAACAAACAATATCACACAATGGTTGGAACTGGCCCATGTGCTCAGATCCTGGTCTTATCATCTTGGCATTTGGGATCAGGCATTTCCCCACAAGGAGCAAGTCTCGAGGTACAAAGCTCTGAATCTTTCTCATCTTAGACCTGCCACCTGAAGTGTGATGTTGACCAAGTCAAAGAAATTCGGTTGCTTAATGTTGGCCGGAAAAGGTGCACAATGCTGAGCGAATTGTAAATTTACAACAAAAACATCTGAAAGTGAGCTGAGGTCTGCAGTACTTATGTGTTTTGTTTATTGAGATGGTGAAACAAGACTGATGGAGCCAAACATAACTCCCCTTTTAATGAAAGGCTGCTGAATTGATCCCAGTTGATTTATAGTGGTGATTTTTAGAGCTTTTCAAATTTTAAGTAGGAACTATTTTACTGAGTTGTAACGCCACTCCTTCCTTTTGAGTTAAGTGAATATTGATGGGATTGACAGTGAGAATAATCCATTGGTTTGTCACACTGAAACATCAATTTTATTTAGAAGTTGCAGCATAAACAACAACAAATTACATTTGTATAGCACTTTCATTTCGGAAGGATGTCCGAAGGTGCTGGACAGTCAGGGATTTGTACTATAGTATTTTAAGCATAAACATGCTTAAGATACTATAGAGCATTGAATAAAAGTGATTAGACTCAAGGTGTTCACACCTCAGTCATTTCTGGAGCTAAATTTTGTCCTGACTTTCCTTGTGCTAGCTATTTCTCCTGAAATAATGTTGGGTTGATAAATACAGAAGCAGACATATAATGTCTACCTACCTACCCTACCTACCTGCCCGTACCCTCCGTTCCTCCGGCTCCGGTCTGCTCCACGTCCCCCGCCCCAATCACCCTACCATCGGTGGTCGGGCCTTCAGCCTCTCAGCCCCCAGGCTCTGGAACTCCATCCCCCAGTGCCTTCGCCTTCCTTCATCCCTCTCGTCCTTCAAGGCCGGTCTCAAAACCTTTCTCTTTGACCGAGCCTTCAGCTCCCCTCTCGACTCTCTTCCCCCTCCTCGCTCCCTCCCTTCCCTCCCCTCACCCTGACCATGTCCCCCCTCCTCGCTCCCTCCCTTCCCTCCCCTCACCCTGACCATTTCCCCCTGCTCGGGTCCTGACCCAACTGTGCAGCGCCTTGGGACGTCCTCCTGACGTGAAAGGCGCTTTATAAATGGAATCTTGTTGTTGTTGTAGAAGCAATGATAGAGAGAAGTGACTTAAAGCACAATAGGAAGATGGGAAAACAGCAAGATGAGAAGGCCATTCAGCCCATTGAGTCTACAATATTGAAAACTAATCCAGCTTATTATAAAGTGAAACAGTTTTAATCAATTCTATTGATTATAGGGCATGTGATAGGATCGATGAAAGTTTCAGTGATGGTACACTTGAAGTGAGAAGATGAAAGAGAAAGCAATTGAAAGATATGCCAGTATAGGCCACATTTTCTGTAAATGAGTGGATTTTAGAACTGGATACAAAAACCTATTCAATTTATTTACTATACTATCAAACTAGTTCAAAGTTTCTGTTTACTTTCATCACAAATTGGTATGCTCTGTACCAAACAAACGGACAGTGGATTCCCAGCGCACTCTTTTAATCTCATATTACAATATACATTTGACCAATCTGAACATAACCACATTCCTGGCATTGTACACTGTCCAGCGTCTTGGGACATCCTCCCAACATGAAAGGCGCTATACAAATGTAATCTTGTTGTTGTACCTGTAAGTTTTATTGATTAATACAATAAAACATAATTGGAAGAGTAAAGTTTGCCTTCTGATATACAGTCAACCCACTTCACAGTAAAATCCAGTAAAACGCTTTGAGACTTCTTGACAATGTGGTAAGGCATTATATCAAATGCAGGAATCATTATTTATTATAAAGTCAGATACTAAATCAGAGAGGGAGCTAAAAGTTGTAAAACATATTGTAAACATCTATAATGGGCAAGAGGTAGGAGTGAGCTATCAGTGCATCAGTAAACTATTTTAGACCAAAGAGAGCTAATGAGAAGAGTAATGTGAACATAATAATTTTCATACTGTTCACAGATAAACCATCTTCTGATCATAAGTACGTGGATATCCCATATAAAAACATTGCATGGTGAGTTACGAATGAAAATTGATATGGCTCAAGTTTATTTAAAACTATTGGTTATCCTTCCATTGACTCCCTATGAGAATTACTTTATTTCAATGTTCTTGGAAAATATATGGTACAAAATTTCACAAATGATCCATTTCTAACTGTTTATTGCAGTTGGCTGAGAATTTTACTTATGTTTGTTGAAAACATGCATCTCTGAACCGATCTCAGTTTCTGTTTATTCAAAGCCTCTTGGTACATCGAAGTAAATCCAAGCCAACAAATCAACTGAGATTAAAAAAAATCTAATGGCATTCTTTTTCAATAACTCGGATATGATTTATTTAAGTACAGCATGCATTGGAGTGATGTTTTAAGAAGAAAATAACCTGATCTTTTGTGACTGGGTCAACCCTTTGACTTGCTGCAAGTTAGAGAAACACAGATCTCGAGTTGTTTACTAGATCACAGGATCAGTTTGGATAAAGAAGAGCTTTTGGTCTATTTGATCTCATCCTTCCAGAAAACCCACTCTACTGTTCTCCCATCACAGCATCAAGCTGTTGTTTTTAAACAAATCCAATGTGCTGGCCTCAACCATTCTTCCTGCCAACCTGTTCCACTCTTTAGTCATGTTTAAACAGAAAAAGATGAGAAAGTGCAGCTTCCTTTCCACTTCTCGATAGAAATTGCCTGGCCTTCCTTTTATTAACAAACACAGTTTAGTGGGAGGCAATTTATAGGAATACAACATGTTTTCCTGACCAAGCAAACAAAATGGGCTGAAGAAGTTAAACTTCACCTACATTCATCTGAACAAATGATCAACTCATGTAATGAATACTCCCAATTTATGGGAAATTGGATTTTAATAAAAAATGGCTCTCATTTTTTTTATTGCCACTACACTGGCGTCCAGTGAGAATTTCCCACATTCGTCTGATTTCAACCTTGTGTTAGTTATATTATTGTTCAGCGTTTTAAATAAACTTATAGTGAGCTTAAACAAGAGGCACTGTATTTCATTACCTTATTTATTTTATTTAACTTGGGTGGAGTAGGAGCAACAGCCATGTTATGTCAAAACTAAGGTGAAAAGTGATCTGGCTGTTGGAGCAAAAGATTCAGATCGGAAGAGCAGAGTCGACTGACTCAGTCTATTATAACCTGATTCATGAAAACACCCAACAGCATAAACAAGTAGCCTCAAATTACATCCTGGTTCAATTTTCCAATTTTTATATTTTTTAGGTCAGTACATTGTGAAAAAAAGTTAAAAACATTCTGATACTAATAAGTGAACAAGAGTAATGTTAAATTAAATAAACCTGTAAAGTGAATTGACTGTATATTTTGTGCTTAAAAAGCACCAAAAAGGCCTGAAGAGGATCTTCCCGATCTATTATATTTGTCATCCTACAAAAGTAAATACTATGCCATGCTCTTGACATCAGTATGCATTCACCTCTTTGATAATTAAGTATTCTGTTTCAGTTTATGTGAATTTATATCCTTTCCTCTCCTCGCAATGCTTTGAGATTCCAGTATAAAGCTCCAGCTTCAAGAGTAAATTCATTTACTCTCAATTGATTTAAATTATTTCCTCTCTTACACCAGTGATATGTTCTTCAGTCTTCCCATTTCTCAGACTTCAAGGAGCACAATTATATGAAGTGCAAGACAGCCCAAGATTTGTTGATATTTGGTTAATCGAAGTAAAAAAACACAAAAACATCTCTAATGAGATAAATTTTTCTAATCATGTTTCCAATTTAAAACACTGCAATATTTTTAAGCAAATGCTGTAATTTTCACATGGTTCGTTGAATCTCTTTATGATCGGTTTGCACTCTTGAAATTTATTATGTTCATAATATATGTTAATAGACAAATAACATTTAGTAAGAGTCAGTTTCAGTACCGTTAAAAGCCCTATGGACAAGTTTTAAATTCATGTTTTGTTTTCATAAATAAGGACATTTTTAGATCGCTCCATTTCTAACTTATCACACCCAAATGCCCAAGAGAGGTGCATTCCATTTGGATTCATCCTTCATGATATTTCACAGCATTTGCAATATGGGCTGACATCAATTCAGTTATTGACTAGAAAATGACAAAAAAAGTGTTTGGCATTGCTGTTTGTCCAAACCTTTTTTAAAGTATTTATTGCTGAAATACTTAGTGATTCTTATACTGTAGTGCCTCTAATTGCTCCTGTTCATGTTCAAACTATAGTTACTGGCAGTGAAGTACTTCTGGCAGTTTTGCTGCAATCAATGATGAACTTGGTTTTGTAGCAATGTGTGGATATCAAAGGAATGATGAGCAACAAGTACTTTATTTCAATAAGCTCAGCCACAAATAGAATCATAGAATATTACAACACTAAAATAGGTTATTTGGCCAATCAAGCTTGCTTTGGTGTTTTGCTTCACACGAGCCATTCGCTCGTATATCTATCGCATATCCAACTCTCCTACTTGTGCTCCTTTTCTAATATTGAAAACATTTATCTGATTTTTCTTTCAAAAGAATCCATGGGCATAATGTTTTGGACTTCATTAATTTGTTCCCTCTGTTAATCATATAAAGTTGGTGAAACAAAACATGCCTTTTGGAAATCCGTACTGTCTTAGGTTGGGTTTTTCAAGTGATTTGTATTTCATATTGTTCAGTTTGATAGTTTCCCCAATAACTGACCTACAATTTTCCTTTTCACACAATTTTGTTAAATCATAGTAAGAGCCCTGCTGGTTTCTTTCCTGGCTTCTCCTATGAACCTCAGATGTAAACCATTGGGAGCCAGTCGTTTCTCTATCTTAATTTAAAGTAATTTTTTTTGTTCCATTTCTCTTTGAACAATAGCATCACACATCTGTTCTGCCTCCAATGATCCCACAGCTCAATATCTACCTCCTCTTTGAAAACTGAGACAATCAGTGCCAAAACCTGAAATAGAGCTTTTTATGAGAACCTCTAAAATCTCACAGCAACAAGAAAATAAAAACAACATTCTTCCATTGTCATTGTGCCAGTGCTTATCTCAAATACATCATTAGTGCTTTTTTGTTGCAGGATTTTAAATCCACTGTCACATAATTAATCAGCAGTCATACAATGATAGACAATAAATGTAGAGGGAAGAAACACAGTGGGACAGTTTTGAAATATGACCAATAATCATGAGACATCAATGTGATAGAGCAAACTGTCAGGGGAACAAGTGGTTTACAAGCTCTGACAGCTTTCAACAATTCTTTGCCTAATAAGGGTATCAACATTTTTGCTGACCCCACTTTCAAATACATTTATTTCTCTTTTTTAAAAAAATGAGAGAAATCCTAACTGCAGAGAACCTACCACAGTGATTCATCACAAGGTTAGAGGTTCACATCTCAAATAGCCAACGCCTCTCCTGACGAACCCTGGGTAATATACCATGGTATAGATCAAGTGTCAGAGTTCAACCTGATCCAATTAAGGTCATATGAAAGATATTGCTTTATTATTTACTGCTGGCTTTCGCCAGGGACTAACATAACTGTAATTTATGATAACAATTCTTCTGTATGCTTTGCTTGGCTGCATTGAGCTATGATGTTCAGATTGATAGAGTGACTTGCTGATATCTCCTGACACTCTTGCATTTGATTTTTTTGGTGGTGTTATTCTTGCACAGAGCAAACCACTCTTCATTGGAAAGTAGTGCAGATCTATCTTCCAAAGCGTCCCAGTAAATAGCATATATAGCATTCTACCTTTCATTCTGTTAATTAGAACCATTATTTAGCCTAAATCTGTGCATTACAAATTAATGATCTTCAATGTCTGCAATTATAATTTAATATTTAGCAGATAAGGGTCAAAGCAAAATGTGATAAAAGCATCATTTCTATTTTTGTATTTCCTAACAGAAAATGCAATGGATTAATGTCAATGTTGAAATAAATAATATCCCAGCAGTCACAGAACAGTATGAATGTGAGGTAATAAAGGTGCAGAGGTTGTCTAAATAATACAACAATTCGAAAATCAATTATTATTGGCATCTTAGTCATCGTGGTCACTCGTGACTTAATCTAAAACTCCGCAAGATAAAGTGCAAGCCCACATCCCCCTTCCCAAAGCACCAAACAGCAGGGAACCTTTTTGAAGAAGCTATAGTGGATGCTGCAGGGTAAACAATGCAATCTACCAGATCAGCTTCTCATGTTACAGGATATAATTTAGTTCTATAATTTTGACTGAAGTATGAAATATATTGAGAAAAAAAGTTCTGCTAAGATCAGAACTCCAATAGATTGGGAATGATGTTAGGGCTTCTAGTCCTGGATCAGTAATTCTATATCCCCTCAGTCTCCATAGGTTTCACTTCTTAATTTCCTGCTTGCTCCTGCAATCTCTGTGGACTCCATTTCTTGGTCTCTCATTTGCCCTTGTCTCTAGCTCCCAGCTTTATCACCAATCTCAATCTCCCACTTGCTCTTGCTGTGTCCTCCACACTGAGCATACTTTTAAAGCTGACTTTTAAACTTTCTGCCCAATTTCACAACATTTTAAAAACTATTCATCTTCCTCTGCTTATTCTTTATAACAGCATACACTATTTCCTTCTTACATAACAAAAATCCAGAATATCCTTCTCATGGTGCATGCGAGGCATAAAGGTGTTTGATCACACTTGTGTTTAATTAAGTGATCTCCAAACTAAAAAGATTTAATACACTGTCTGCATTCAGTGACTGGCAAATTAATGCACTCTGGTAATTGCACCAAAATACTTAAATCTGAACTCACTTACTTAGCACTCAGAAATGATGTAGTTCAAAGCCACTTGTCTTGATGGTTTCAGTTTTTATTTCCTCTATGTATCTGTGGAGAATGAAAAACAAAATGTTAAACTGGAGGTAATGCTGGAGTACAATTCTGAAACAAGCACAGAATTCCAGTTGGTCAATCAATTCCTATTTACTTTTTTTGCATAGAAGTCCAATGTATCAAAGCGTTTCCCATTTGACTCCACACCTCTGAATTCCTGATTCAAACAGAACACTGCAACACAAAGCCTTAATCTGAGAATTGCGCATGGCACAATTCTTTCATTTTAGTGTTTTGTGCGACAAATATAGTGTGTCGTAATAGCTGGCAAATTACATCTTGACTAACGTGTATTATAAATATGATCACTTTGATGCAAAACAGTTGCTTAACACTAAGTATTCTGTTTAGTATCAGTTAATTAAATGTAATGTGTTACGGATAGCATCATTGACCATTTCATATCAGTAGATTTGTAGAATTTCTCAACAATATGAAACTTTAACCCTAGTGTAACACATTTCTTGCACCTTTGCTCCTCTGTTCAAAGAGAGGTGGAGGGAATTTAAGAATTAAAAACTGTTTTCTCTACATCAGATATCTGATTAATACTCATGTTCTGAGGAGGGGAAGCTCTTTCATTATTCGATTCCAACAGCTTCAAGCAAAATGAGTGAATTGATTTCTGAGATGACAATGAAAACACATGTATAAAACTAACAATACAGTACACTCAGCATAACAGTTGTATTGCTGTAGCAAGCCTTCTGTGAGAGTTTGAATGAAGACAGCCTTTGTGCCCATTCAAACAAGTCGATGAAAATGAAAGACAGGTTCAACTCTTGTGAGGTCAAGGCAAAAGTCATGACAATGCAGGCATACAAATAATCAGACTATACTTTGCTAAATTATCAAGACTATTCCATATGTTGAAATCACACAAATACAAAAATATGTTTACAAATTCTTTAAATGAATAATATGTTGTCAAAGCATTGTGCTGGTGAGAAAAATACATGGAAGCATTGCTTTTCTTCCAACACAATATTTCATTAATATCAACCTTGTAATTGGGAAAATGTATTTAGAAAAACAAGATGGATAATTTTAGAAAAACACATTGAGTTAAACCAGCAAAAGCTGAGATTCGTTTGGTCTTTGTTTTAAAAGTTGTTTTTCATGTTTAAATTTGCACAGAGCAAGAAGTTCACAACTACATCAGCCAAGACATCTTAACATTTCATAGTTAAAACAAAATCCTTCACATTCCTTCTTATTAAAAAATACAGTACTTAAAATCTTCACAATAAGAACTTAAGACACATATCACACTACCCTTGCTAGATTCAACAGCAAATGCATGGATCGCTACCAGCATGTAGAATAACTTAGAATAAAATTGCCATTATTTTCCTGCCTATCTGCTAAATTGTTTTTTTGTGTTGATCGAGGTAATGGTCTGTCTAAAATAAATCTGAAATCTATTGTGTGTAATGCTTAAAAAATGGAATGTAATAATTCACTGAAGACTGTACTTATGAAGTCCTGACTTTTCTATAGGGTTATAAATGGATCCCGTTGCCAGTGAAGTAAAACTGTCCCAGACAGACATCTAGAGGATGGCACCAAATGTAACTGAAACTCAAGAGCAAAATAGTTTCACATAGTTTCCAAAGTCTTCAGTGCGAATGGGGAGAGGGTAGTATTTCTCAATAGTTTGTGCTCCCCCTCAAGTAATGAATCAATTGCATTTATAGAGAGGGTGCATTGGTTGGAATCACATGGACACAGCTTTTGCTTGACAGTATGTGATGAACGACTGATAGATTCAACTCTTTTGAGACCTAAAGGCCTGAGGTCCTGCAAAGAATTAACAAAATAAGATTCTGAGATACAAATACAGATTAATATGATGGATTACAAGGAAAGTAAAACTGATGGATGGAGCAATGCTATTGAAGGTTATCTGCATATGAATACATCCCAGCATGATAAAACAGTCTTAGTTACAACATTGAATCCTGAGCAGACGGTTTGCAGTATTATTCATAATAATATTAATCCTTACATTTGACAAAGCATCTTTAACAAAAGGAGAGTATTTCAAGGCACTTCACAGGATTTACTGGAAAGCGTAGTGACTGCATTCTGTGGATGAATGTGGCAGCCAACTATCACACAGCAAAGTCCCACAAATAACCATGAAATAAATCACCTATTTTCATATAACCAGGAGAAATATGCTTCAGTTTTCAACTGATATCATGGGTTCTTTAATGTCTACCTGAACAGCAGTCAGCACCTCGATTTAATGCATTTTGAAGGATAGCACCTCGAACAATGTAGCCACCCCCAGATAGCATAGATTATGAGCTCCATGTCCTGACGTGGGAAGATGCAGTAGCATCTTATCTTATTTATAAACCTGTTGTAGAATTACATGTTCCACATCAAGAATAAGGGTTAACACACCAGTCACCTTATGGCTTTTTGCAAATTGTTTCCCTTTTTTTCAGCAGGGGCAGGCTGAAGGTGGTTTCTTTTGCCCCTCAAGACAAATTGGGTCAAATGGCTTCCTTCCTTCCCCGCTGCAATGTTCTATGTGATATGTAATTAAATACATGGTTAAACTTTTTTTTAGTTATTTATTGAATAAGGTCTAAGAATATGGTTAATTATTGCAGTAATAATAATATTTAGCAGCATTTTAGGACATTAACCTCAATTATGTAACAGATATGTTGGTCCCATGCTGCAGGCTGCAGAAGAAATTCAGTGCTGAAAAGGATAATGAAATGTCATGAAAGGTGATTTATAATCTAATTAACCAGATTTCTAAAGTAAAATTAACATACATTTGCTGACTGCTGAAAAATGCACACAAAAAATTAGCTTTGCCATGGGGCAGAAGAGATTTCTCTAATTGTCCATATGCTTTCATTTTGTTATTTTCCCTAATTAGCACTGGAGTAATTTTATAATGCTTAGAATCATCCAAAATTTAATTAAAATCCTTTATCAGTCTTCCATGTGCCCCAGCTTAACAGTGTCATTTCCTTGATGAAAACCCTGCTTTTGACCATTTACTTTATAGATCAACTCTGCCAAGCAACCATTCTCTGACTGATAAAACATGAGCCCTGGAAATTGCAAATAATTTCTGACAGCAGCATATAATTAAAATAGAAATGTACAGCTTTTGCTCTCAAAGTTACATGTGGATCTTTCCAGCAAGTGAGAAGTAAGTACTTTCTGATTAACAGCTTGTGCCAGCACAGAACCGATAACATAGGTTGATCATTTTTTGTGCTATAATGAGGTGTATATTCTAGTGCTTCTCTGACAGGCAGCACAAATTGTAACAGGAGAAGATCTAACTTGAAATGCTTATAAGACACACTGCGGAGTTCATCATACGTTTATTAAAAACAACAATCTTTTTACAACAGTTTCACCAAGGAAATCCCATTGTGAGTGTGATTGGTGCTTGGTAATAGAACACACTTTGAATTTTGGCACCATCTAAGCATCAATCACTCCTGGGTCAGGCATATCATGGATAGTTTGAAGGCAAATAAACAATGTGCCCTTAACCCTCATCTCAGAAGAGTATTCCGGCTTCAGGAGTATTACATTCCCATTTCTGCAATACATGTCCTTGTGATCTCTTTGACTAAACCCAGAAATACTAATTTGATGGCACAGAAACTGATGGAGTTGCTCTCAGCGCTGTTCCTGTTTGACACAAAATTGAATTGTAAGATAAAAATGTTAAATAAGTGCCAAAGGAATAAAAGCTATCCCGCAAAAGATGTGATGGGTGAGATAGGAATGTTTATGCCTCATCTAAATCAAAGCACTATTGAACCTATGTATCAAATATCACAAGAGAAGATCTGAACCCGAGTTACTAAGAAGAGACATGGTGTAGTTCATCGATATCAAAAAATGATGGGGACACTGGGTAGAATAAAGATTCTATCGTATCTGGAGGCTGTCTTTTATACAGTTCCAAACTCTATTTACTGAAGATATTAATGTAACAACACAAAATCACTTCTTCTGATCAGAGGATATAATGCCAGAGATTACAAGACAGACAATAATGAGGTGGCCTACCAAATGATTTCCTAACAAATATCCCAAAAAAGTGATGAAAAATTTCAAATTTGTATCATGTTGACTTAAAGAATTAGAAACATGTACCATGTTGAGCATCCATCCAGCACTTTTGCCCCTAGAGTTTTAAAATAAAGATTTATTTTGTTATTAAACTCAATTGAATTTTCTTATTAAAAACCCAATGGAATATTTGTCTGTACAATAGTCAGCTGTGGTTACTGAGCTGCAATGAGTAGCAACTTTATGAACAATTCTGAGATCTCAGAAATGTCAGTGCATTGAACTATTTGAGATAGAAGGATAAGGATTATTGCAAAATATCACTGTATAAAAACAAAGAATTGGTTTGCACTTGTTAAAGAGATGCTCTGGAGAATATGCAAACAACTGCAAATAGAATGAATTCTGGGCTCAAATCCAAGAGCTACAAGGATAGATTGAGGGAGCTTAGGTTATTCTCCTATGAGAAAAGAAGGTTAAGAGGGGATATGATACAAGTTTTCAAATTAGTGTAAGAATTGATAAAATGGAAATTAATACATTCTTCATAGGGCATGTACAGCATAGGGTAAGAAAGTTTGATAAGATGCATAAGAAAAGGCCTAACAAGGAAGAAATTTCCTCTCAGATTATATGTGTGTATGGAATCAACTGCGCCCAACAGTGATGATTGACTTACTCAGAAGACAATTGGGAACATATTTGGTACAGTGGATGTAGGTCTAAAAGGAGATTGAATGAAACTGGGAAAAATGGCTAATTTACGCAATGATTAAATGGCTCAGAGGATATAGATCAGCTTGAAGTGGACAAATGGTCATGTATTTTCTAACCAGACTCTAAATTTGTTGAGATTACAAGCAGGGTTCCCCAATATGCCTTTGACAGCATTTTATATAAATTTGGTCTTCTGCAATTTAAGAAGGAAATTGCATTCGTTTTTTTTAAAAAAATATAAATTATTAATTTATCACCGTGTGCATCTCAAATTGAGGGTTGTACAATCGGCTCTTATTTTTCGATAATGATGAAAAAATCTTCAAAAAAACAAACATTTTTTCTGTTTTTTTTGGTTCTCATCATTTGATCTTCCTTTCTTTTATCTGACTTAGTTTGCAGACTTTTGTTTCATTTGGTCTCTTTTTTTCATCTTTCCCATCTTCCACTGCTGAACTGCTCCCAAAGTCAGATTCCTCTCCTGCTGCTACAGCTGCTGTAACCCACTTCAACTTCACATTTAAAAACCTTTACTATTTTACTTTAACTCTGCTTGGATTGGAACCATTGCTAACATTTGACTGGAAATGATTTATTCTGAGGGCAAGTTTCACTATATACTTCAGGTGTGAGATGATCACAGGTGCAGTGATGGCATGACAGACAGGCAAGTAAGCAGTGAGTTCTTTCAACTCTTACCAAAATCTCTGTGAGATTGCGAGCTGAAAGACATCACAAACCAGACTTACCACATTCTGATATCTCATAAAAGTCATAGAGGACTGTTTGGATGTCCTATTAATTTCCAAAAAAGCAACATTACACTTAATCAGAGAAACTCAAAAGTGCTTTTGTACTATTGATATTTTCCACTTAAGGCTGTTTTGAATAGCTGGTGCTGGAAAGATCTGTCTTTGCATAGTTTATTCTAACATTCCTTTTAGGTGCAGAATTTCAATCACAGTTTTTTTATGATTTTGTACATTAGTATAAGAGGGTAAATTGCAATACCAGCTTCCAGTTTAAAAGCTAAATCATTACCTCTCACTTAAGAGTGGGTGTTACAATGACCAAAGCCATAGAGATGGTGACAAGAAGGTCCCAGCCACTTTGCCCCCATCTTCTGGAAAGCTCTTCTAAAATCCCTCCATCATGACCCTGCCCATTGTGCTTTCAAACCCCATCTAAAGACTTCTCTTTGATTGTGTTTTCAATCACTAACATGCTCCCTCCACCCTACCCGAGGCAGCTCCCTGCCAGCTTGAGCACTTCCTTCATCTGTGTAAAGCAATTTGAGACATTCTCCCAACGGGAAAGATGCCATCTTCCACAGCCTCATGCATGGTGTAAGTCTAGCTCTACATTATAAGAAATAGCATCATCAGCCGATGATTATTCTTTTGGAAGCATCAATCTCAGAAAAATGCCTCCTGCAGATCTGCAATATGAAAACCATTAGCATCTTGCCAAGCACGAAGATACACCCCTACCTTTAAAAATGCTGATGTTTCGACAAAATGTTGGGACGGGCAAATAACTTCTCAATGTTAAGCATTCATCTTTCTGAAGTTTGAATCTTTTCTAATGGCTATAGTGAGGCTTCTCCTGTGATCCCAGAAACTGTTTGCTTACATTTAACACAGTTAAAATAATTATTGTTACCAAAATAATTTGTCAGTGCAGAATTTTTTTCCTTTGTGGGGGGGGGGAGGAACAAAATTCAGTTTAACATAATGTTAATGCATCGTTTCATAAAAAAGTAATATACAACCTTAAACACAGAATAAACTGAACAGTTCACAAATGGAAAGTGAAGTTGGTGTTATTGGAACATTCAATTAAAATACAGATTGAGGACCACTGCAGTCTTTCATTGGACTTTTTAAATGTAATGTAAGAGCTGATCACAGAAGTCACACTGGAGTTTTTTAAAGTTTGGAGTGTATCTTACTGCTTGGCAAGATGCTAGTGGTGTTGATATTGCAGATCTGCAGGAAGTGCATTTCTGAGATTAATGCTTCCAAATGAGTACTTTAATAATGACTAGCTGATGATGCTATTTCTTATGACTTACACTTACAGAGGTCTCTAAGGGGAGCAATAAAAAGTGATTATAGAAAGTCTTCAGGGCACAATTGACAATGAGTATGGTGATAAGGTCACAGAGAAAACTGTATAGTTTGCAAGCAAGTTATTACATTTATACTGTGTACAGAAGTGCACATATGTTCATAAAGGAGAAACATTATATTGTAAAAAGCCAACGGTTTTATTGCAAAGGATTAAGCAATGGCAGCTCCTCATCCCTTTCCCTGAAAAACAACATAATGTTATGAAGTGCATGTTTTCCGTAACATTGCAGCACCTGGTTCGGTAAACTTATCAGAAGATGATATCTATCAGTAAACCAAATTATACTTTTTGTCTTTTAAAAGCAAGTTGAAATAGGTCCCATATACCTTTGAGATAAATGCCCTTTTACTCTTTCAACTCCTTCATTCAACAGTAAACCCTCTGCATTATAAATGAGAAATAACATGCACACAGCAGATATTGTGATGCAGTTTCACAGCTTGCTGGATGTGCACATCTGCCAGAAATGCGGGTCGTACACATTGCAATCGGACAGTCATGAATATAGTGACAAGAAAGGTTGCACATGTTGGCCTAGGTCATATTGTCCTTTTCTTGTGGGAGCTTCAGACAAAAGCAGGCTCTTGGTCATAGGTCATGGAACGCTAAATACCAAAATCTCAGGATTTTAATTTCTAACAACCGCATAAACAGATGACTACATTTTACAGAGGAGGAGACTTGGAAAACTGAATAGAAAATATTAATGTGTTTTACTGAATTAAAGTGCAGGCTGAAGGGTGGGTTGTCCAGGAGCAACAATTCACGTGAAGTTCATTGGAACCAATTGGCTTTCACATTCCGAATTCACTTTTTGAAACATGAACAGCTATCTTAATAACTCATTATATTTTACACATAAATACTGGTGTACATATTGGCAAGAATAACTGAAACATGCTGGGTAATGCCGTCCATATTGAAAAACATACTACAATGAAGGTCAACGCATAACTATAATAAATAATAAATAATCCTTGCATTTGATTTAGCGCCTTATCACATCTTCGAGACATCCCAAAGTGCTTCACAGAATATACTATGAAGTGAATTAACTGTATATATTGTGGGCGAAGCGCAACAGTCAATTGCACACAGCAGTAACTCACGTATATCACAGATATATTGGTCATCATAAGATGTTCACTTGCCAGACACCACCTCATACACAGGGTATACCCGTACTGTGTACTTCCATTTAATCATTTGAATTTGTTTTTGTTTCGGGGAATTTAGTTGTCAACATTGAGAATTGTAAGCTTTGTTCTCTGGGAGAATGTGGAGGTCCAACAGAGAGGAAAGATGAAGAACTCAACAAGAATCAGAGCACATGATCGAACGACAGACACGCTGCAATGCAGGAGACAAGCATGATGAATAAAAGACAAACGTAACCAGAACAAAGTAACTGGGAATTGGCTGGCAAGCAGTGTTGATGGGTCCTGAACAATAGCAATAGCATACCAAATTCATAGAATACCTGCAGCACGAGGTATCTAACTAAGGTCCACTTCGACATTGATAGTGTTAATTGAATTAAAGTAAATGTCTGTTGTATTAAAGTATGTTATACAAACCGTGTTGATAATTTGGTGAGTGATGGGACCATGCTGCCAAAGCCACCATCTCCAGAGACAGCAAGACTGTGGATATATTTTCTGCACACGCATTGAGCATTTACATTGTGCTGTTTAAGAAATTTATGACTCCATTAGCCATTTTTTCTTTCAAATTGGAAATGTTTGTGCGGTCCAGGATACAAACAAAAGGGAGTCACTGTTTCACAAGACCAAAAATAGATTCTAATGCAGAAATATTACAACAACAAACAAACAACAACAACAAAATTACATTTGTATAGCACCTTTCACGTTGGGAGGACGTCCCAAGGCGCTATTTTGCTTTTATCCGCTCATATCCTTTCTTGCTTTTCCTGAGGTACTGAAAGTATTAGTTTCTGTTTTTAAATGTACAGTTTGTGAATAGCATTTTTGTTGAAAAATTTCCAAAATAATAAAGTTAAATAAAAAAACAATCAGCATACCATAAAGCATACTAAAAGGATGGATGCCAATAACCAAGCTTCGTTACTCTCTTACAGGCACAGCAGGTCAAACGGCCCATTCCTCTGTGCGGAAAAAAAACTCTGATACTCTTCTTGCCGATCTAAACTTCTCTCATGCTTCGCTTAAAGAAGTTCTCACGGAGGGAAGACCAATATCTTCCACACCAAAATATTACACCGCAAACTGTTGACATTTTCTTCCAAAGCTTCCCTTCGGTCATGTAGAATTAACATTAGAAGACGCTTTTAGATGTTCGGTCGTGGAGTTAGGGTGAATGCAAGGCCTGCTCTTTATGCCTGCAGAATACAGTTTGTCGATCACCAACGCACAGTGATAGATACCTCACTTCTTTTTCACGCTGCTTGGCAACGAGATACAAATGCACTTCTTCACCATTTGGGAATAAAGATACTGGTCACAATCCATTTGTACTTCACTGCAAATTCGTTTTGCATCAAATTTGTAGCAGAATCCCAGGAATTGGTCAAGTGCCAACCACTTTGAGTCACTTAGTCTAGTTAAATTTCAGAGCAACAATTCCCACAAATTGTCCTCAGAGTACTCCAGTGCTGCAAAAACAGCAAATTTCCCTGAGGCTGGAGTAAGCTCTGCTCTCAGTCTTCAAATTAAATTTCAACGGTTGTTACCAAGAGTCTTCAAGCAAGAACTAAGCTGGGCAACCATCTGCGTATACCTCGGGTGCATCCAGTTTAAATCAGGTTGGTCTGAGTGAGATTACGTCTCAAATGAGTTTGAAAACTATAAACGAGCTTTACTTCTGTATCAATTTCAAAATCAAAGTGAAAGGGGAGAGGGATGGAAAGAATTCTCTACGAAGTCTACCTGCTAAAATTCAAATGTGTTTAGCAAAGACTAAAATTCCTGAACACCTCAAATGTACCTGTGTCAGATTAGCGACATCTCCGTTAGTTGAATTGAAAAGCACGTCACAGGGATGATTGTTGAGGTTTCTTTAACCACAAGCATTTGAACTGTCTGTGGGTTTGGGAGATTTTAATATTTCACCAAAAACAATCCAAATAAAATAATTAATTTCATCCAGGATATTCATTTCCACATAACCATTGGTCAGTCTGGGAATCTGCAGGAGAAGAATTAAACCTTTCCTTGTTCCAAATTAAAAGGGTGTTAAATCCTGTAACACCGCGCAGATCCCATCACTTTGGTATTCAGAAGGAAAAGTCATTCGCTGGAGCAAGTCGTCTCCAAGAGATTTGGTCCTTATAATCAAATATTGAGAATTCTAGTAGTTTCCTGTAGATGTTTGTTCATCCAGCACCTTCTCAATGAGAAGTGAACTGTTCATGTCAGCTTGCCACACAACAGCTTGTGATCACACTGAACCCCACACTCTGGCATTAGCAGCACATTAACATAGTCCAAGAGGAGCCTCTTTGGTTGATATTGCCATGGTGTGTCAACTCCACTGACTGAGCAAATGGAGGATCAACAGGGCTGCTGAGCCAAGCACTCCAGTAGTCAATATTTCCTCTGAACTCCGCTCTTCATGACTGATTCTGTAATTGGCAGGAACATAAGGGTCAAGAGTTTAGTCAGTGGACAAACCAATCTTCCTGAAGTGGAACTCTGTGGTGAAAAGTTGATTCTTCTTCAAAGAAGACACTACTCTATTTTTTTCCTATCAGTAGAAAGTTTCAACAAACCTTCAAATAAAATTATTGAATGGTCTTCTGTATTCACTTGATGCAAGCAGATGACAACTGTCTTCAATATCAAAGCAGGAATAAATTGCACTTCACTTAAGCTTGAGATCCACAAAATGTAAAGATAAACCTCAACCCACAGCTGTAATCAGGTTCAGTCATGTTTCAACATTGGGAGGAATTATGATCACAGCTTCAGTGTCCTCTTCTCCGTTGTAAGAGAGTTCTGCAGACAACTGAGATCCATTTATACTTATTACCGATTGTTATGGCTGTTCACAGAATACTAGAAGTCTGAATAATATAACAACTGTACTGGCAGTGATTGTCCTGTTCATTCACAGGTGTAATTCCTTTCAACAGCTCCCTTCCCTAGCATGGCATTTGATGATAGAGATAATACATTATTGTCAGCTATTACAGGAAGGACTGATCGCTTCTCAATGAACATGATCGAAAATGCATTCTATTATCAGACTTAGCAAAGCCTCCTACAAGTCAATCAAATGCTCAATCAGTGTGATTGAGAATAGAACACTTCTACCCACAATTAAGTTGCAATATTGTACTTCGATATAAACTATAATGTAAAGTGATGAATGTCCAGGAATGATTCCATACACGATGAGAGGTGAAGAGTATAACTGCAGGACAATTTCCAATGGTGCAAATGATTTATACACTGTGACAATAAACCGTGAGCAAATTATTGGGAAAATTAAAAAATTGTTCACTCACTAGATAGCTTTCACACACAAAATACAGTCAAATCCATTTTACAGGATACTCTGTAAAGCACTTTGAGACATATAAAATGCAAAGATTATTACATCTCTGGATACATTTGATCTAGTGCCTTTCACATTGGGAGGTTATCTGAAAACTCTCCACAGGCTATATTGTAAAATGGAGTGTCTTTTTTGCTTACTGTTGTTACCAAAGACTGCACAACCCTAATAACAGAGGTTCTGGAGGAATACAGTATTAGTATCCAACTCCACCTTTCACTGCAACATATGTACTTCCTCATCAGAATTAAAGGATACATTTTATTGTCAATAATCAAAATTATCCTTGCATTTGGTATAGTGCTTTTCACATCAGGAAGATGTCTCCATGTGCTCCACAGGATTTACTGCAATATGTAGCGACTGTATATCTTACAGGCAAATGTGGCAGCAATTGGCTCATTGCAACGTCTCACAAACAGCGCTGAAGTGAGTGATCAATGCTATCTGAGGGATTGTTTGCCAGGACACCAGAAGAACCCTCTCTAAATTGAGCAGCACATCGGGAACTTCAGCACCTACTTGAACAGGACCTTGATTTAACGTTTCATCCAAAGGAAGGATTTTAAAGCTGCTGAATTTACATGTTTTTCAGATCCCAAATCCGTCTATCCTTTGTTTCTTTTTCGAAATGTGTAAGAAAACAACAAATGCTGACCTCAAGCTGACAGAAGTTACCCTGAGTGAGCAAAGGCACCTTCAGACTTGGGCTTGAGTCACCATAAGTTTTCTGCAACTCGTGAAATTTACAGAACAGCCACAATTTATATGATGTACAATTAATACACGAGGACCAGATTTAAATTTGTTTCACTGTCAATCATACCAAGCTGCTGCTCTGCTGCTTTGTCAGGAGGGACATCTTTGTAACTTTCTCTTGTCCTTATCCCCCAAATATGTCGATTTCAAAAGGAAAGGGAATAAGTTTTGATTGAAGAAGTTGAATGCTAATACTGTCGTTGGATTGAAGCATTTAGCTAAAGTATTTTATTTTAATCTTTACCAGATTTCAGACCAATTGCTGCCATTCAGCAACGATGCCCCCTAAAGATTGTCATTTGCCTCAAGTGCTAATAAAAGTTCCATCAGCTTCATTCAGCCATTGGCATTGTTCTAACCTTCAGTTCTGCCTTGGGATTTGACTATAGAAATTGTAGCCTGCTGAGCTAACAGTAAGAACAGTTTGCTGATAAGCAGTGAATGGAATTGTAGCAGACTGACACTGTAGTCACCTTTAGAGGGAAAAATCAATGTCAGTTTCGATTACTATAATCTGATTTAACTTCTGCAGTTGCGGCAGTCCCTTCTCCTGCTCCGCCCACTCTTACCCAGCAATTTGCACCCAGAAAAATAAAACCAAAGGGATTAAAACCTTGCTTATGGTATGTACAACATGATCATTTAGAATTATAGCATGCACACTATAGCCAGTCTGTGCTGCACATGACCTTGGAGGGCTAGAGGTTCACACCAGCTACGAAAAGTATACAAATCTTCCACCTGCCCCAGCGCTGTCACCTTGAAAAGCACAAACAACAAACAATCTTACATTTGATACAGCACCTTTCACGTCAGGAGGACGTCTCAAGTGCCTCCCGGCTCTGCCACTGCCTCTTCCCTCAGGCTGCCGAGATCTTCATCCACCCGTTTGTCACATCTAAGCTCGACTTCGCCAATGCCCTGCTTGTCGGCCTTCTCAACTCTTTAAAACTCTGCAGCTCGTGTTCTCTCCTACACCAGGCTCCATGGCCCAATCACCCCCACCTCGCCCAGCTCCACTGGCTCTCTAACCCCCAGAAGATAGAGTTCAAAATCCTCATGCTTGCCTTCAAAGCCTTCCACTGCCTTGCTCCTTCCTAGCTCTGTGACTTGCTAACCCCATACCGACCCGTCCGTACCCTGCCTGGCCCACCCGCCCCACCATCGGCATTCAGGCCTTCAGCCTCTCTGCCCGCACCTTCTGCAACTCTATCCCACAGTCTCTTTGCCTTGCTCCCTCCCTTGCCTCCTTCAAGGCATGTCTCAAGACCCGTGCCTTTGGTAATCCTCCTACCCCTACCCTCCCTTTCCTCCATCCATTCCAATCTAAACCCCTGCTTGGGTCTAAATCCTTGACTGTCCAGTGACTTGGGATGTCCTCCCAAGGTGAAAGACACTATACAAATGTCATTTGTTGTTGTTGTCGTCTCAAAGTGCTTCAGGATATACTGTAAAGTGGAGTGGCTATGAATTTTTGTAAATCGACAATTCACCCAGTTTAAAAACACGCATATTGTTTAAACAATTGTTTATTTAAAAAGAAATCAATTAATATTCAAAGCACTGCTCTGTTAAAAAGCTAAGGGGTGCACTTGATCGGAGAGCATCTTGTGTAAATCAAGTTTCATTTGAGAGATTCTGGTGGGCTCCGTTTATGCAAAAATTAAGGCAATTAGCAGAGTTTCAATGGAGATATGGAATTACTAGCCCTCCAAATTGCCTTGCCCCCATCTGAGATATTGGGAAGAAAATTCAATCACTCCAGTGTCACACATTGACATCTCAAATCTTTCCACAATGAGTTAGTCTGAAAAGTATTAAACCAATGGTAACTCCTGCCCCTCCCCAGCTACCTATAATTTGTTTCTAGAAGTTCTTTGACTGAACTTTTACTCATCTTTCCTCTCCCCACACCCTTCAGCTTCCGCCCCCAGCTCAGGTACACAGGCAGATACCTTAAGCTTCGGAACATCCCTGCCATCATGAAAGGCGTGATATAAATGTAAATTGTATTGTAACATGATATTTGTAAATCGGGGCTTATTAATAATTATCATTAATTTGCAAAGTTTTCTTCCATATGCTTCTGTCACAAAGAGACAGATCCATCAGTCCCAATGTCAGATACAATATCTGTGGAATACCCCGCAATCTCAGTCAATTCCCCACTCCTGAACTGATCGACTCAACTACTGTAAAGCTTGTGATCAAACTGTCTGGGAAAGACTGCCATAATTCCCCCTATGGCTGGGTTTAAATATTAATCATCCTGAAGTGCCAAACAATGACTTTAAAAAAAATTGTACCATTGCCAATTTATAGATGACTTATTTCTCTGCTCATAAGAAACCTGATTCAATTTGCCGAACAAATGTGAGGTGTATATCCACAACAGTGCTTCATTTATAAAACAAGCAAGTCAGTGCAATTCAGCCAATGAGCATGAAATTGAAGATCATTGATGAGAATAGCCAAAAGGTGGACGTAGCAGAGCTGACAACTGCAGGTTTGAGCTCAAACTAAGCAGATAATATCTGAACAATCCAGTAACCAAGGTGGCTGCACACAAAATGTTTCAGTGAATTCTCACCTTCATCCAGACCTCAGTTGGACACACACTGGAACCCATCAAATTGTGACACCACAAACTGGAGCTGTGACACATCAGAGATAGTTTCTTAGCTCTTTGCATAATAAGCAGACCAGCTACTGAATCCCAAATATGAGATGCTATATTTTGGATATCACAACGTAGCAGCTGTCATCCCGAGCCTCAGAATTTCCTAGTTGAATATCTGTGAATGAGTTGGAAAGACCTTTGCAATGTATTTTGCAATATGCCAGATGTGCAAAGTCACATCCCAGGCTGTCTGTGCAACTATTGTTTAATCCCAAAAGACTTCTGTCCCAGAAGTCATACTGACACTCAAAAAATCTGTACCCTCATCACTCCAGTCCTTGCAAGGCACCTCCCTACCTCTCCAACCTGCTCACATCCCACTCCACTACCCGACACCTTTGCTCACCTGACTCTAGCCTCCTGCATGTTCCTTGTCCCCTCCGCTCCACCATCAGCACCCATGCCTTCAGCCACTATCCCCCGAAACTATGGAACTCTCTGCCTCGATCCCTCTGCCTTACCACTTTGAAATCAAACCCGATGACCTTCTCTTCAATTGTTACTGCAATCACCTGCTCCCACTCCCAGGTTTAGAGTTGCAAAGGACAAATTAAGGACAAACACCAGAAAGAGCTAAGTGCCCTCATGCTCTTTTTATGCCTCCAAGGTGTAG
The DNA here is from genome assembly GCF_018977255.1 of Callorhinchus milii. Lineage (NCBI taxonomy): Eukaryota > Metazoa > Chordata > Chondrichthyes > Chimaeriformes > Callorhinchidae > Callorhinchus > Callorhinchus milii. The sequence continues at coordinate 14,311,017 of NW_024704748.1, read as the reverse complement.
AGCATTGTGAGAGATATATTGTGGTTGGCCAACAAAATACGTTTTCTTGATTGAATATTTCTTGATTTGTGCCATAAATCAAAAAATATTCAATCAAGAAAAAAACAAAAATACACTACCGATCGAACACAGGCTTACCTAGACATGTGTGAATGTTCAATTGCTTCTCGATGTCCCCGCAGGCCACTTCAGGCCCACGGGCCACAGCTTGGTCACCACTGGCGTAGAGTGATAGCTCAGTACATCCTCCCACAGCCGTGTAAATTGATTCAAAAAGCAAAGCTTAGTTCCGTTTGGGGCAATGAAATAATTACAATTATTTTCATTTACAGTATATCGATACGATCTTGAAATTATTCCAATAAGGCGCTGTATAAATATCATTTTGCTGTTGTTATTGTATCAAGATTTTTGTTCTCTTTGTAGAATTTCGATTAAAAAAAAGTAATGACAGCTTTGGGTTGGTATTGAGGAATTCAGTCTTCATTTGACTGAGTCTGATAACATTAAAGTCAAAATACCCACTTGGCTACATAATTATCACATCTGAAATATTACAGGAAATCACAAATGACATTTACAGTCACTTGGACAATGTTGATTTCCTTTGGATACTGTCGTTTTTTTCTCATTTCTCTAACAGAATATTAAAGATATGGGAACAAAAGAAACATCAAAGTTCAAATGACTACATCGATCATAACATATCAGAACATTTCCTTTAGAGTTCAGAGTTAGACTTAAACCATAATAATCACCGATAGTTCGTTTGAGCATTCATTTCTCTCAATTACATCAATCACCTTTTAAAATATATTGGCCTTATAATTAGTTACAATTAGCCTGTGTCAAATTGCATTTACTTTGTTTTGTGTGACCTGTCTATTACCTGCAGCCAAACCTGCGGTCTTTATGTTGAGATGATGTCTATGTGGAGTCCTGTAACCTTTTGTTAGAGTACTCGCCTCACAAGTGTGAGAACCTTGGTTCGATTCCCGGGAAGGGCAAACCTTAGGCAAGTTTCCTAACGCCACACGCCTCTGTTTACCTAGCAGTAAGTAGAAACATGATTTTTAGTCGCTTGGTGGATCGCTTTCTGGGGGTAATAATTCCTTCAAAATAAATAAATATTTATAATCGAAATGCAAGTATTGTTACTATTATAACAGAAAAGTTTATATATTGGTCTAAGAATATGCAACAAGGATTGTATATTGAAGCAAAGGGTCTATTCAGTGATCGTAAAAACAAAATCATTCTTGCCTTGGATGATATTTGGTTCTGTAGGGAAGTGGGGGAGTTGTATTAAATCCCAGATTAAGGGATTATCATTAATTAGATGTCTGTGTCTGAAATGAGTCTGTCTGTCCTGGCCATGATACAGTATCTTTTAATCTCCAGCTATTGCTGAAATCAGTCACTCTTCAGACAGCCACAGGATTCGGAGAGGAGAGAGGCCCCTTCGATTAATGCCTGTCACACACAGTCATCAGTCCAGAAAATAAGATTATGGCTGACAAGCATTTTAGAAAAGAAAACACAAGAGAGTTTCATTTGTTCAGCAAGGCTACGATTGTTGTTCTTGTTCTATCAAGACACTTCATATTTGGTAGGCTTAGTGTCTAGCATGTATCCATATAAGTTTAACCTATTTAAACAGAGATGAAGTTGCCTCAGTCTTCTGAGTACAACTTGGGCTATATGGGCATTTCAAATATCGTACTGAAATGCATGCTGAGCAGTTGGCAGAGTGAACCAGGCTTTAGAGACAGACACTGGCATGAACTAAGTCTTGTTCTACTTGTAGCATGTTCGAGATTTAAATTCGGAGTATTGCCTCAAATTCAAAGTCTGGTTTCAGCAAAAAATACAATGTGAATTGTTCCTCCGTTTCTGAAATGTATTTAATTTTTCCTTTTATTCTGCACAATGTGCCTTTAAACTCTAGCTCCCATATTCTGGCCAAGGAGGTCATGTTATACAGGACGATGTTTTAGTATATTTTTGATAATTTTACAGGCTGCAATGACTTCCTGACATGCAACAAAGAAAAGTCCTAAAAGTTCCTTTGAAGATGTGCCTCCACTATTGCACTATGGTGCAGCTATTGTGGGGGGGTTGCTATTTGAGCCAACAATAATTTATAAGGGAAATATCATAAGGGTATTTCTTCCATCTTTCTGCTGTTTGTGCTGTTTGAACGTAAGTGCCTACATGAATGACTTCCAAGAGACATTCCCTACCCGTTCCACACTGCCTTAGGATATCAGAGGTCTGAAATTCCACCTATTATTATGCTAAGACATTTTATTTCGAAATTTAAGATTGAACTGTGGAACTTTTTCCCCCATTTTTTCTGAATTCTAAGAACTGCACATGAATGGCTTCCAAGTTAAGATTAAATTGAAGAATTTTGCACAATTCTGCACACTGCAGAAGCTGAGGAATAAATCATACCACATGCATTCTGATTGACTGTCAGATATTTCTGACAAAGCAGGTTGACATTTTCCATTCTTAAAGCTAGGTGAGTTTGCACAATCTGTCATTAGATCTGCCCTGTGAGGATCGCAAGCTAAACTGGGTTGCGCCTCTCAGAAACAGTAATCATTGAATTCACTTATTGAAACGTGCAATCCCAAATTCAATTTGTGATCGATCATTTGACATAAAAATACTTATTAACTTTGAATATCTTTCTAAAGGCACGATGTCTTGTGCTTATGTTGTAGAAATGAGAGGAGCCTTCTTTGCAGGTCACATTGCTCTTTTTTTTCAATGCTTGTAATGTGTACATGTTGTGGTTTTCTGAGATGTGCAACAAGGCTGCCTGTCAGCAGGAAATAGGTATTTGCAAATTGGCCAAGCCTCTGTACATTAGGATTCTGAAACATCCTCCCTCACTCCCACCTTGATAAACAACAAGAAACCTTTCTTGGTCCCACCACTTACAGTATATCTTGTGAAGCGCTTTGAATCGTCTCGATGACATGGTAAAACGCAACGTCAAATGCAAGGATTACTACTATTATTATAACCTTAAGCTTGGCAGAACATTCTAAAATAACCTCAGTTTTTCCTGGCAGCCATTCTAGTATCAACTTGACCATTTCCATAATAAACATTATAAATACTGCCCTTGCACCTTCTCCCCCGAACATTATTTTACTCTCAAGCAATGTTGCCCCATGTTGTGCTCAGGACAAAGAGGTGCCTGTACTTTGCAATGAAGTCTGCTTAAGGAAAACAAATTCATGCTTGGGTTGGAAGTTGCCCTGCCAGCCATTAATTTCAGGTTGCTGTTCTCCGTATTTCAAATTAAAGTCTGTACAGATCTAATGCAAATGGTTCTTTTTCATGCCCTGCGTGCATGCAAATTGAACTTTGCCAGTGTCCCATGTGATAAAAAGTGCAGAATCGTATTTTCTTTTGGAATATATATATCATAATGAAAATATACCACCAGGGAAAATGAGGGGTGGGGAAGGAGAGTGTAAATCGGCCTGCCTGTCCGACATCAAGTCCTGGATGAGAGACAACTTTCTTCAGCTCAACATGCGCAAAACTGAGGCCCTCCTGATTGGCTCAGGTCAGCGCCTCCGCACCTCAGGCGCTGACAGCATCAGCATCCAAGGCTGCACTCTCCACCTCTCAAAGCAGTCAGGAACCTCGGGGTTCTGTTCGACCCTGAACTGTTCTTTCTTCCTCATATCCGCGCCACAACTGGCACCGCCTTCCATCACCTCCGAAATATCGCCAGACTATGACACTACCTCACCCCTCACGCTGCTGAAACTCTGGTCCACGCCTTTATCACCTCAAGGCTGGACTATGGGAACTCTCTCCTCGCCGGCCTTCCCGGCACCTCCCTCCACAAGCTGCAGGTCAATGCAGCTTGTGTACTGTCCCGCACCAGGCTTCACGACCACATCACTCCCACCCTCCACTGGCTTCCCATCCCCCAGAGGATCGAATTTAAGATCCTCATCCTCACCTACAAGGCCATTCACGGCCTTGCTCCCTCCTACCTCTCCGAACTACTATCCCCCTACCTACCTGCCTGTACCCTCCGGTCTGCTCCACATCCCCCGCCCCAATCGCCCTACCATCGGTGGCCGGGCCTTCAGCCTCTCAGCCCCTAGGCTCTGGAACTCCATCCCCAGTGCCTTCGCCTTGCTTCCTCCCTTTCCTCCTTCAAGGCCGGTCTCAAGACCTTTCTCTTTGACCGTGCCTTCAGCTCCCCGCTCGACTCTCTACCCCCTCCTCGCTCCCTCCCTTCTCTTCCCTCACCCTGACCATTTCCCCCCTGCTCGGGTCCTGACCCAACTGTACAGCGCCTTGGGACATCCTCCCGACGTGAAAGGCGCTCTATTAATGGAATCTTGTTGTTGTTGTTGTAAATCAAGGTGGTGGGTGAAAAGAGGAGTGGGAAGAAAGAAAGAGAGTAAATAACTGCATGGAGGTTTATCCGCATCAGATAAGAATAATAATCCTCGTGTTTGATATAGCGCCTTATCATGTCTTTGAGACGTCTCAAAGTGCTTCACAGAATATACTGTAAAGGGAATTGACTGCATATTTTGTGGACGAAATGCGGCAGCCAATTGCGCGCAGCAGTAATGCACGTTCTGCTGGTTCATGGGGAGTGTAGATCTTATCAATTGTGTTTGCCTTTCTCAATTTATTCAGTACAATCGAACAGGTTCAGGCTAATAACATCAACTTTCATTTAAACGTCACCCTTTTGATTGGATAATGTCTTGGAGCACTTCACAAAGACAGATTTGGACTGCAAGTAAGGGGAAGGGGGGTGTGGAGTGATGTAAATCTGGTCAAAGAGGTAGGTCTTTAGGTGGGATTTAAGAATAAAAGAGAGTGAGATGGGATGTGGGGGAATAGAGGTAGAAAGTTCCAGAGTTAGGGGCATAGTACCTGAAGGTTCGGCCACCAGTAGTGGAAAGGAATGGAAGGTGAGCGGCAAGTACAAGTTAATCGAGCAGACGGGGTGAGCAGAAGAGTCAGATAGGAAAAGATTGCAGAATTAGGGATAGTGGAGGATAGTTGAGGAGTGTTTGACTGAAACTCTACTAACTACACATACTCTGGTAGAAATCTGATCAACCTGCCAACTCACATTCACTCTTCCTAGTGATATCAACATCAGTACAACAGACCTTTTAGACCAAAATAACATTCACGTAGCCTTCCTCAAAAACATGTTTTTTTTATTTAAAAGGGATATCACTGATATGCTCAATTGTCTGTGAGACACCAGCCTGCCTGCCAGGATTGATCAGTGTTATTCTCGACATGCTGTGATTAAATGCATTGTGATATCAACAAGCCACCTGGGATTGTTATAAGGTAAAATTAAAAGCTGTTTGTGGTGGAAAGCTGCTGGGAAACAGTGCAGCAGATGGGGGTGAAAATGATTCTACAATATGACCACTGTAGAGACTCTTCCAATGCACCAGGAGCTAAAATGCCCAAGACAACCCCTGAACTGATGACTAATCCTTCTATGCACTTGCAGTGTTCATAGTTGAATTCAACAGTATTTACCTAATGCTACAGGAAATATAAAATAACTAATACAAAGTTGTTTGATTCACTCATAATTCACATTGTCCGAAGCGTCAAATCTTCTGAAGAAAAAAATCATTCATGACAAGATTTTACTATAATCTACTAATTTTTTCCTAAAAACATTAAATATCATAAAAACATCTGGAATCTTTGAGAGAAATTGTATAGAATGTAAGGGAACAAAGGATTTACCAGATCCTTTCCCAGTACAAGGATTTCACTGGGAAATCTAACCTGGTCAGATACCTACATGAACAACCACATTTAGAATTACCAAACTTGAATTTCAAAGTGACACCCAGATTAATTAAAGAGAATATTAAAGGGATCAAAGACAGTTTTCAGGTTTTCAATTATTGATAGAGATGAGCACAGGCAAAACAAACTCACTCCATTCTTAATCCAACTCCATGAGATTAGCACAGAATGAAGATTCTGTGTGGCAACGGGGGAAACATAAGATCTGTTTGAAGTTAAATTGGCTCTGAGTAGATATGTCTTGAGACAGCAAGAGTAATCTATGGCCCTGCTGATGGCTGAATAGCTTAATGTCCTCAACAAGCCAAAACCCAAATAGGCACTGAATCAGATACAATATACTATTTTTAAATTAAGAGGTGAACTCTGCTCTTTAACACTATTCCTCAACCTCAGTAGAACATTGCTAATGGCACAAACATGACATGTTCCAATTCCAACATCAGCTATGTGGCAAAACTGCAAAATCAGTGTAAAATTAAGATATTTTATGCTTTGAATTTACATCCACAGCGAAATGGATTGACTCCATCCAAACAACTCGTAAAGTAGCCTTACAACCAACAGCCATTTCTCCTATGAAAATATATATTTTTAAAAAAGTAGTTCATAAATACTACGCCAGTGAGAGTGGGGAGCAATAATTTGTTGAGCAGTGAAACAGAATTGTGTATGAAGCTGAAATCTACATGATAAACCTGAAAATTGATTGCATTTTGTCATTAAATACCTCCTCACTCGTCAGTTTATATATTTAATTCAGAGCTTTGAAAATCCAATGTCAACAACAGGCATATTTGAAATAATCCATCCTATTCAGAATATTAAAAACAATTTGACTTGAAACAATTTGCATTCAGCAAAGCACTTACGAAGCTAACAAAAAAGGATTATCGGTTATTTATTGTGACAAGTATTAGTGGCAATCTGACATGACTAAAGTGGACACTAATTTACTGCAGAGAATTGAAAAAAGATAAAACCGTTCATAGTGTCATCCGTTTCGTTGGTTCTCAGGTGAAACCAACTCGCAGTGGATCAACCTGCCACACAAAGGCGTCGGGAATAGGGAAATGGGGAGTTTATATAAATACTCTAAAAACAGTTTTAAGTAAAGGGAAATCAGGCCTTAAACTTCAAATCCTGGACTGACTGTGAGCTCAACAAGCAGTCAGGTACTTTCACCAGCTTTGCCACTTCTCAGCCAAGGAATACTTCATCTCAGGGGAGACCACTGCAGGTGGAATAAAACAACTGGCAGGAATAGGTCATCCCCTGCAAGGACTTGAATTTACACCTAGCATTTCCTGACAGTGACCGTATCATGATGCACTGAGAGAAACATAAATCACTTCCTCACAAAGCAGAGAGGCAGATTCAGATAAAGAATTGTACTGGATCACTCAGATTCTCTTCCAAGTGGGAGATCATTCAGTAGAATAAGCAGAAGCCTGGGATCAGTTCAACTTCTTACCTTGTTTGCTGAGAAATGGCATATAGCCCAGAGCAGCAATTTTAAAAAGCAGCCCTGGTCCTTTTGATTAAAGTATGGAGCAGAATCAACAGCAGCTGCAGAGAAACGTATAATGATTTTCCCCTACTTGAAAGAGTAGCCATGTGGGTAGAAGGGGGCAATGGGTCTCAAAAACAAAATCCCATTTGTGTAGATAATTTGGTAGCATTCTCAATGCTGGGTCAGAAGTTACTTAGTTCAATCCTCACATCAGGAATTTACTCGTGTTGGAGTTTTAAGGTCTCATGTGCCTGTTCAGATGAGTGTAAAGGATATCATTGGCACTTAAGCTATTCACCTCATGGCTGTTTGTGGGACATTGCTGTGCACAAACTGGCTGCCACATTTGCCCACCAAAGAAAGTCTCTACACTTGATAATAATTACTGGCAAATTGCTTCGATGCATTTTGACATTTATAAGCACGATATAAAATGCAAGCATTACTATTATTACTTGAGTCTCCTCTTTCTATTGGGAGTAAAGGATTAACAGAAATACGGAGGCACAGATTTAGTTAATGAAATCACATAGATTGAGAAGCTAAAAAGCAATCTTTACTTTGCACAATATTTGGTTGATAGACACATAGACATACAAAGCAACCTCCTGGGTCCCATTGTTCCAGGCCTTTAATTAATGAAATGTACTGAGTCCAAAACAAACTGCCAACAATGCACACTCAGAAAGCAAATCTTTATTTGATATAACTCCAGGGAAAAAGTAAAAAAGAACAAAAGGGGAAAAATAACCATCAAAGAAGCCATCTTTATTGCATGTAGAGAGAATGAAAATTAATTCATTTCACCAGATCAAGCTGATAAAACATGGATTAATCCAGCCTTTGGAGGCTAATTTATGTTTAAGTGAGTTAAGAAACAAATGAGAAAAGTCACATCTTATTACTTCCACTGGATTATTATGTAAAGCTTTGTTCAGTTCAACAGGAAAGAAAGAAACAATAGACTGAAGGTGCAGTCTAATATATATGTGATAATTCCAGTTTCCTAACAGCTGCAGATTCACAACCTAATGACTGGAATTAAACTGAGGAATGTAATTACATGGAAATTCAGCAATTCATTTTGAAGACAAAAGAAAGAGTGCTTGCATGCATAGCCTGGTCTCCTGAGAGAGGTCCTCAGGTACACAATGAACAGACCTGCTCACTATTAACTAACATTTACATCTTTATCATTACTAGCATTTGCATCTGTAGAAGCTGAGGAGCTGGGCTGAGAACTAAGCATCAGACAAAAAAGCTTGCAGCATTGAAACCATGGTCAGGTAATGACTCTGCCTTATCATAGCAACAGGTATGGATGACATCTGCCAGACATTGTTATTGGGGTTAGATAAAGTTTCAAAAAGTTGTAGTGTGAATTGCCAAATTTCTTGGACAAACCCCTTGTGATATGAGGTGAGAAACTGATGCATTTTCGTTGAAAAACAAACCGAGCAAAATAGGTCAGGGAGGCAACGCATATATTGGATTTTACAGGAGAAGGATTTGATGGATCTCGTCTTCCAGTGGAATTTTCTTTTTTGAAGCAGAAGGTTACCAAAAGGAGAGCATGTCTTCCAGCATTTTTCTTAGCATGTTAAAAACCATCACTTTGCTAGATCTGGCTAAAGTAGCTCTAAACCATCTGTAAAGGAACACCATTAATCATTCTTTGAATGCCTTTTAAAGTGTAGACTTAAAGCATCGGTCACGAAAGAATAAAATTTATTTCTAATTGACTATTTGTAGAGGACATGTCAGACACTCTTCATTGAAATAGTAGATGAGAAAAACAGCTTTGAGAAATGCTTACAGGAAAATCAATAAGCGCTTGTCAGCAAGCAAAAAGAATGATGAGGCAGGGGAACTATTTCCGCATCTCCAGCTGCTCTACCTGTGCTGGGTAAATCCTTTCATTTTGGTGATGTCTCATTCAATCACAAAATATTTGGACTGTGTCTTCAGAGCAGTGGGATGAGAACCCACTTTCTTTTCAGAGAAAGACAGTTTGTAAAATGTTGGTCACAAGAGGTATCACTTACCATACTTTCTTACAAATGCTTTATTGCTGCTACGTCTGTCCTCGTTATGAAGAAACTGCAGTGCTTAGATGCAGTTTATATTAAATATGAATGGTGATTGCAATGCACCAAGACTTGCTTGTACAGCTCACCTCGTGCTGATGCAATTGAGTGCTTACAATGGAAAGAGATAAGAGCTAGAAATAGGTGCAACAGAGGAAAAAACAGAAGAAAAATCAATACAAGGAAAAGGTATGTCAACAAAGCAGTTACAGGAGCAGGAGGTCTTTTGTTCTTATTTGAGGTTAAATTATTTACCTTCCCCTTTCCCTCCACCAATTCCCTGGAGTCTCCAGGTTCTACTTCGAGTGTGATTTAGAAACTGTACAGCCAACCTCCTTCCGAGTGTCTGCATTCATGATCTCAATTGAATCTTGGAAAAAGGTGCTCATAAAATATTCTTCTCCCTTTGACCTTTGCCTTCTCCCTGTGGCGAGTCACCTGGCTTCTCAGCGTTCTCTACAGTGGTATGACTAATAGTGAGCTGACCAGCCATGGTAACAGATCAGCAAGGATATAAAGAACAGGGAACTCCATTCACTGCTCCACAGCACACAATCCTGGTACTCAAATGCACAATTACAATATTGTATAATATAAAATATAAATACTGCACACAAATGTTAAAATACAGATTTATACCACAAGACACTCCATCGGTTATAATTTGAGAATTTTCAGCACATCCGTTATACTTGGTGTTACAATTAAGCATTTCTAAGCAAAGGTACAATGTTTGATACAATTACACTATTGTAACATCCCATCACAGTGCATGCCTGAGATAATCCTGATATTTTGCAGGATGATCAAGATCTGTGAGTACTTTGATACCACTATGATAGTGAAAGAAGCCCGATCCAGCTGGAGAACGAAGATGAGGCTGAAGGTCAGGGGGGCGGGGGATGGAGAGGAGAGATTTGGAGATCATAAAATATAAATTCATCCATGAAAATAATTTCACTATCAGATTTCACCATCAGAACCCAGTCTGTGTGCTCCTGATCAAAAGAGTATTCAAGGCCAAGCACATCATTTCAACGTAATCATTTCTTAATCACGAGCATTGTGCAAAATTCCTAATCCCAGCCTAACACTTAAATCTTAGAATTGTACATGTTCGCTGTATATTGAAGGCTTGGTGGGTTTGATTTGTTTTTTAAATGAGACCTTTTTGATTCCTGAAATCCCACAACAATCACAGAAATACAAATTCACCAGTTACACAGAGATCTTCTAAATTAAGACTGAACTTTAAGAATTTTCTCTATTTCTGCATAATCTTATACTTAAAGACAAAATAGTCTGGTAGGCGAAGAATAGATGGGAATTCGGACCTCACATTCATCTATGGCTAATCCATTTCCTTGTATGGTTATATAAGCTTTAATTTCATAACAAAAAGGGAGCCAAGTAGATAAGTGGCATATGCATGAGACTGGCCAATCTGTGGAAGTATACCACATGTTCAGTAACCCCAGGTTCAACCTATCTTATAAGTGGACTGGCGCTCTAACAAGACATTCAATAACAGGATCGGCCTGTAGTTAGCTCAGAATAAAAAAACAGTGGCATGAAAGTTTGTGCAAATTACAATGACTTTCATATTTCAAGATAATTAACAAACGTTCGGAATAGTGGTCTTGGCGGCGGGGTGGGGGTAAGGCTGTGGAGGAGGGACAGGAAGGAACATGCTTATTATAAATAGAAAACTGCAGTCAAGTTGTGAGTAATAATGTACAAAATAAAGCCTGAACAATCAACAATATTGATTTAAAAATGGGTAGGTATTGATACTAAAGTTAAAATTCCTTTGGGATTCATTACTACGTTTCTTCTGACATTGATAGACTAACTTGCTTTTATTCCTAGACTAAACAGGCTATTATCTTTGACCCTTCTGAAAATGAAGTGAAGAACTGTCTGAAGGTACAGCAGCTGCAGGAGTCAGGGCCTGACACAGTGCTGTAATGTCCGATCCCTGTCGGGCCTGCTTATCTTGAGCACCTGGACAGCTCACTGCTCATACAGTCCCCCTGAGGTGAGTTTATCGTTCTCTGTAGCACTGAACTGGATGATCACAGATAAAACTGTGACAGCAAAAGCCTTCAGTTCGAGCTGAGCTTGATCAAGATGATAATTAGCTCTGTTGAGTATGGGAGCCAAAGTGCAGTGGACTGTCCTTTAATATTCAAATACCTGATTATCAAGGCTGCCAAATATTGCTGAATGGCAGGTGCAACATTATCAGTGCAAAACAGTGTAATAGGATTACATAAACATCTGATTACTCCTTCCATTCAAAACCCATAGGGATTTCTCCCAATATCCTGTTAGTATATTCCTGTCCCCAACAGACTTATCCTACACATTGCAAATAGCTGCTTTGCAAAAGCAATGCGACAAATCTGAACTTCATTGTTTGCACATAAAAAGTAAAATAATGCCATATTAATCATACTTCAATGGAGAAAGGATAAGGAGAACATTGCTTTCAAGCATGTACATTAAATTATGTACAGAAACAAATTACAGAATCAGGAAACAATTGCACTTCTGTCTTGTCCCATTAGCAAAAGGAAAGGATTCTTACCCTACGAAGGGCTATTTGTGGTCTGAAGCTAAAGGGTTAATTGATGTGAACAAAGACATCTAAGTACACACTGCTCTGTTTTATGAAATTAAAACTAACCTACTTGTATTGCATGATGCAATGTCATCAGTACTTTACTGCAGGACAAGTACTTCCTAAGTGCTTTGTGTTTTTTATTGTGAAAATTATTGCAATGCTGTAATGGACAATAAAAAGGTCCCATTACTGAGTTCCCCTACAGTACTTACCCATTCTGATAGGCAATATATTTCAGTACGGTTGTATAGTGCATGGATTACAGTACTTTAAACCCATCAGCAATCAAAAGACATTGTCTAATCACCACTCTCTTTATCCTGTGATTTTAACCCTTAGACATTCAAAGTTAACACTGTTAACCAGCTGGCTCTACGTCGGAAAAAGAAACATGACTCTTTGGACATCAAGATATGAGGTAGGAGTTTGCTGTGTTTTGTGCATTGACTCATTTTGACATCTGCATGATCATATTCTGGGTAGAGCAGTATTCTTGATAACTGGGTTTGAACTCGATTGATTCTTGTTGGATGGGGCTCTGCAGCGTTACCAGATTGTGATCGGCTTTTCCGCCACACTGTGCATTTCTCCCCTTTTATATCTCTAGCTAAGTTCTTGTTCGGTTTTCTGTATACATTTGGAAGAGAGCGCGTGCAAGAGCAATTTCTAAAATTAGATATCAAAACAAAAGGACTGGAATAGGAAAAACTCTTTGAAATATCATTAATTTTTAAGAACTTTTTAAGTCTGTTTCCACTGACTTAGAATTACATAGAATGATAAGGCAAGGAAACAGGCCATTCAGCCCAACTCGTCCAAGCCATTCGCATTTCTTTCACCAAAGCGACAAATAGGCAGCCAGCTTTAATACTTCTGTTGAAGCCACAAGGATACATGAGATCTTATTCCATTGTAATGCTGTCATCTGGGACCGATAGCTTAGAAGTTGCCTTAGAAGCAAAAAGTAACATCACTTCCTTCACACGCATATGCACACAATGTGTAGGAATCACCGAGGATGTCACTTCCTTTGCAGAGTGACATTAGCAGCACTTTCTGCGCATAGTGCGCATGTTCAACATTCAGGAAGTGATGTCAGCGATGTTTCCTGCACATAGCCGGGTGTACTCAACATGCAGGAAGTGATATCAGTGGCAACTTGATGCCCAGAAGTTGATCATTTTTTTGGAGCAGAAAGCAGACGAGTCAGTACGAGAATCTAGGTGCTTCATTTAGTCTTTGAGTGCTCTAGAGATGGGAGCTGTATTGGGGTTCCCCTGTCTTTGGGCAGGACATCACTGCTTTGACTCTCACGAAGTAACGTGGAGATAAATGCTTAGCTAGTACTGCCAACACAGCCTCAATGCAAATAATTTCATAAATCTCTCAGCTACAGCAGAAATCAACAGTTTCAGATTCCCCTCCACAAGGCTCCAGTATTCTAGTTCTCATGATCAGCTGACAGTACCTATGGGTGCTGTTGGCAAGTGGCTCCATATGGTCCAGCACAGATAGTGTTCGCCTGATTTGGCAATGAGATTTAAACTAGTCAACAAAGAAACAAAACAGGCATTCATTTCATGTGAGTAGGGCCAGTGTAGCAAAGGAACAGCTCAGTCTTGTCACAAAGAACACACTGATGATGCATAGTCTTTAGAGGCTGTTTGGCTTGTTCTTTGTAACTTATTGGCATATAGCCCTAAAAACAAAAAGCAATAGTAAAAGCGGTCTTAAGCATATCTAAGAAAATCCCTAAACAAAAAATAAGAGCATTTGCTTTTCTAACTTCTACATCTCAAGCTTTCAATATCAGATTGCTGTTCCTGTTATGCTGTTATAAAGACATTATTATTGTGAAAACATCAAAGCAAGATTATGAGTTATTCTTTCCTCCTCGTAAAATGATGCCAATCTCTCTTCCATTACCAAAATGGTCATCAGAAGAGCACGCATAATTTTCTATATTAGTTATTTACAATCTTCTCATTGCACCAGCAGTAGTAAATGCTAACGACTTTTAAATGCTAACTATACCAACCAGGTTTCATAATCCTCATTTACAACAATGCAGCCGAGCTGCCAATTATATGAGATTAACTTGAAAAACACTACTTCTAATTTCAATTCACAATACATAGGCTGACCCCTATAATAACACTGTGTTTTGGGTTCGTAAAACGTTACGACACCGCATTATAATAGGTCCGTGACACAAATGGCTGCTGATCACTCTCCTGGGTTAATAAGTCGCTTTGGACATCACATTCTATGTCCGGTGCAGACTTGCCAGCTTCCTGCGCAAAGGATAACCACAGATCCAGTTATAAAAGCAGTGTTCCTTATATTGTGTTTACACACATTGTTTTTCTTTATTTCTGTTAAATTAAAATAACCTAATACATCAGATAACTAAGTGAGGATCCATTCCACCTGTGAATAACATCCAACTCTGACTCTAACCTCAATTCCAGCATCATTGCTGGTCTGACATCTAGGATGAGCTTTAAGTTCCTCTAACTGAATGTCAATAAAATTGAAGCCATCCTGTTCAGCTCCCACCAGTTGCTTCCTCACCTCTGGCTCTGACTGTATCAATCTCTCTGGATGCTCACACCAGCTCATGGAACTAGTCTGAAATTCCAGTGTTTGGTTTGACTTTCAGTTATCTTTTAAACCTTTAATCTGGTCCTTGATTCAAGTCAACTTTCTTAAATCTGCTTTCTTTCATCTCTCCCTATTCCACCCCCAATGCAGTCGAGGCCATCATCCACACCTTCATCAGTTCCTTACTTGATTTCTTCAATGCTCTCTTCCTTCTTTAACCCTCCATGATTTCCAAAACGTTGAACAATGCACAGCTGGTATCTTTTCCTGCAGGTGCCACAAGACCATTACCAGCCTAGCTGAACACCACTGGCTCATTATTTCTCAGCCAATTGTCATCAAGATCTTCATTTTAACTTTCAAATACCTTCATGATGGTGCCTCACTCTACCTTTAATATTTTCCAGTTTTCCTCCTCCAAACTGTGTTTCTGTTCTGCTAATTTCACGCTCCCTGCTACCTCCAATCCACCATCAGCAGACAAGCTATCAGCCACTTAGCCTTTACCTTCTCGTAAAACTCCTTTGAATTAATCCCTCTTTCTCCCCCACCCATTCTTCCACCCTGCTCAAACTCCCACTCCGAGTCTTAAGTACTTTGATATGTTTTCCTTTGTGAAAGCCACTTACGTAAGTACCTGTTATTGTTGAAACCCTACATCTAAGGTTAGTGGAATGACATTTGAATATTTAAGAGGACCTTGGCACTTTCTTGAGTGATGTTAGTTGAAGAATTAGACTTGAAGTGGTTAAATGGCATCAGATAAATCTCTGTTTACAAAAAATATTGTTTTCTCTGTTCACTTATTCGCTAGATTAACTCAAGACTATTTGTTGACTCTGTTGAATTATCAACAAATGATCCAATCACTTGCAGTGCATTTAGTGAATTAAAAAATTCAAAAGCTTATTTAATATACTATTTAATACGCCAGCCATTTCCCAGTGGATTCATTGAACAACATGCAACTTGGCAGAAGGTTTTCAACTTTTAATGCAAAATAATAGTCAGATAGGAGGAGGGGGAATACAATCTTTATGTCGATCTCTTTTATTCCTCAGCCCATTATATTAATTTTTACACTATTTCTTTTTATGAAGTACCATTCTCAAAAACAAAGGCATCTATACTATACACTTTCTCTTTAGTCAAAGATGTGAATACCGCTGCAGAAGCAAACATCTTTTTATGGCTACCCTCATAAACCCGTTAAACTAAAAATGTTAATGTGATATTTCAACAGCATTTAACTGCAATTGTGTTCTGTCAAGTGAGGGATGTTAGAACAGGCACAAGAAGTATAGTAAATAAGGACCACACTTGAGGCATTTTTCGGTAAAAGGGTAGTCTCTCACAACTATCTTATTTGCAAAGAAGTATTTCTACAGCAAGCTGAAAAGTATCATTTTCGGTCTTTTGGTGGGTTTTTTAGGTGCCAGCCTTGTTCAGTCTCGCTTCAGCTGTCAGCCTGGAAGAGCACTCTCACCTCTGAGTGACTCTCTGAGGCTCTGAGTTCTTGTCGGGACTTTGAACTCACATAGTCTAGGCTAAATTGACAATGCAATGTAGTGCTGGGGATGTGCTGCATTGCTTGAGGTGGTGTCATTCAGGAGAAACATTAAGCCAAGATCCCGTCTTGTCTATTCAGGCAGACATTAAAGATCCCATGGCAGTATTCAAAAAGAGAGTTTCTCCCAGTGTCCTGGACAATAATCCCTGAAATATATTTGCCATTTACTTCATGGCTATTTTGGGATACTGTTGTGCCCAAATAGGCTACTGTATTCCCCTATAAGATATATGATCACTTCACTTTACTGTAATTCCTGTAAAGAACTTTGAGGTGTCCTCCTAACACAAAAGGCACTATATCAAACGAAAGGATTATTGTTAATATCACTCCCTTAGGATTTCAGCTCACCATTCTCCTGCTGTCAGCCCACATTTTCTGAACTCTCTGGCCTGTTTTAACTTTCAGACCTCAGTTTGAACTCTGCCTGGAGGACAATAAGAAATACAATCTTTTTTTGCTGCCAGCTGTTGAGATTCTTTGTGAAATAAACTTGAAAATCTTGAACCATTTTGAAGTAGGCGTGAAGTCTACAGCATAAAGCTGCCCATAACTCTTCACTAATTGTTGCTAAATTGGCACACTCAGTTAGAAAGGCGCAGGCTCTCCAGCTATAGAATTGAAAGGTCAACCAGGTGCTGCAGACTGCTCTTGCACGCCTGGGATTAATTGTGTTTTGGGAGGTGAAGAAGGAGGAGTGTTACACCTAAAGCAGGCTGCAATGAGGCGGGGAGTGGTTAATGCTGGCTCAAGGTGCAAAAATTAGGTTAATGTTACATTCCCCGGACTTTATATGTCTCACCTAAATGGTTGTCTCTATCCTCTCCAGCCCACAAATAAACAAGAAATTAACTTAATTGTGGTAATTATACAAATCCACTGAAATGTCGAGTCTCCAGCAACAGCTCGTTCTCTATGATTTCCATGTAATTGCTTTAGGAAGAACTGATCTACAATCTCACATGTGTTATGCACCCAACTATTTTATTAATGAGAAATGGGAGCGATATGCTGTCTGAACTCTGGCCTTAACACGAACTGGTCACTAAGACTGCTCTTTGATAAGTGACAAAGATAGTGGTGAGAGACTGCCCTTTTTATGAAAAATGCCTCGCAAATGGTCCTTCTGTACATTTGAATCCATGTCACGCTCACTGTAGCTCAGTAATGTAGACTCATGAGGTTTCATTTCATCCAGGTAGTTCTCGGATTAAAAAAACATTATTATTCATCTTCAAAAAGATTGCTTTGAAGCAAAACATTTAACTTTTTCCCCCTCTTAATTAGATCCCTGAAGACGATGGAGAGAAATTTGAGAAAAAGATTACAATACGTCAGGTGCAAGACGGGCACCAACAGACAAAACTTTGTAATTAGTGTTAATGTTAGTTAACTTCAAGATAATAACAAATGTGGGAATTGCAAAGAAAAGATGAAAACATTAATATTAATCCATAGTTTTTACTTGTTAAAGGCGAAGAGTACCGGGGCAAGAAACGTAGAGGATTCATAAATGAGCAATTTTGATTTTTTTATGTTGATTATCATAAATGCATATTCTATGAGTTTTATTGTGTTACAAATAAACAGAGAAACATCATGGCTTAGCATTAAAGATTTTAATTGAGTAAAAAAAAGTGCATATAGTTTAGCATTCATTTTTAGTGGGGGAGGGGAGAGGGGTTATTCTGATACTGTTCATTTTAGTATTTGATAGAGACCCTAAATATGACTGATGTGATTCTCACCTCATTAAAGCTATTGGTAATACAACTCCCTCTAATCCATTTGTACTTCAGTTATATACTGTATTCCTATACACTAGTGCATTGTTTTCATAATATAAAGTACATGATACAGTGATTGTATTACAGCATTGAGAGGATGAATCCCACTGAGTGACTTGCAGACAGCAATGGAGACTAATTAATAAAGTAAAAGTCTTAGCTTTATAAATTGTATAATCGTCTAAGTCATACACCCAAGTCTCATCCGGTTCCCAATCAAAAAACACTTAGATGTCTTTGCACTAGTCATAGTTTTAACTTGGATAAATGGTTAAATCGTAACAGTTTCTTGGTCCCAAATGCATCCTAAATCCTATACAAATTATCAAATGACCAACACACTTTGGACCATGACATCAATGTGTCTGAAGCACATTTGCAGAAACCTATAAGCTAGAACCTTACTGAGGCAAAAAGCACACAACGTTTACCAGGCTATTCATTTTAGTGCTTGGTTTGCCTTGCACTAAAACAAATCCAGCACTATTGTCGTAATACCACCACACATAACGCATTCCCTTTTACTGAATTAAAAATACTCTTGCAATTATAGTAGAGCTCTGTTATAAAGTGGTGTTTGGATCCAATAAAATCCCAACCTACTTTGTTGTGAGTTGTAAGAGCAGGTTAGACTCCAGAGCACAGATCCCGGTGCCAAAAGAAAAAAGTGACCAACTTCCAGGTCACTGTCAACATCACTTCCTATTTAATGTGCCTGCACAAAGCAGGAAATTATATTGGCAGTGACCTGATGAACCAGACATCGGACATTTGTTAACACCCAAAGCCAAAATAGCCAGTTTCTGGGTCAATGGGTCATGAAAACGTCACTTCTTAATTTGCACATGTGCAGCAAAGTTGGCAGTGATGTCAACAGCAACCTAATGACCCGGCAACAAGTCATTTCATCCCAAAGGGACCTTGAGGTGACTGATTAATTTGGATAATTTCTGGCCAGGGCACTGGGTGTGAATCTCTTCTCTTTTGCATGGAGAGAACATGGAGACATCCTGGGACTTCAGTTTGGCATCTGAACTGAAGGATCTCCTACCACTGATCATATAGCAATCTCCCAAACTTGGACAAAAGTGTCAGCCTAGAACAAATTGTGTGACGAGAATGCATGCATGAAATTACTTTCAGTTATTTATGTTTATCATAGTTGGGGCTTATCTTTTGTTTCGTTTTTGTGCTCCAAGTGGCTGACATTAACTCTCCACGTGCTCTGTATTGTTAGAAATGTATAAATGTTCACCAAGGAGGATTAGTAACAGCAAAGTCATTGCGACAGATTAATCAAGAAATAATCTGGCGTTGATTAAGTGGAACATTTCATGCCAACTATATTTTTTTTACTGAACACAAAGTATTTTTTTCTCAGTGTGCAATGGAATACAGTGAAGCTTTCAAGTGGCTTGACCATCAGGAGAAAGGATTGTTAAACAGGGTGTGGATGATCTGCAATCCATCCTATATTCCTTTCCTCTGTCAGCCAGCCGTCGCCATGAACTACAAATAGAGCAAACAAAACACAAAGTGCAGCATCCAAAATGGTTGCTTGATATCACATCCAGGGACTAAAACAAGGTCACAGTAACACAGGGATTTATGAGAAGAATGAAGTTTACCATGATTGCCAAGTCTAACACTGAGGAGCAGTTGCCAAAGTCCACTCCCACTCTGGCAAACACATACGAAAAACCTACCAATTCAAATTCTCTGAGGTAATAACAATACCACAGGGTCTTCATCTGAGCTATCCTTTCCAATGAATAGCTTTTGAAGCAGTCTGCTTCTCTGAATATATTAAATCTTAGTGCAAATTAATTTCTCTCATCTTTCCCTCATGGACTCCTACATATACAGATGTCTGCTGTAAGTTACTACAGTTGATAGGATGCATTTTAACTGTCTTTCTTCTGGATTCTCATTCCATAAAATACTACAAGCAGCAGATAGTTTCCTATTGAAAGCATATTCCCATGGCAACATTCAGTCTCACCTGATCTGTGCCTTGTCCTGCCACGAACCCCACTCCTGATTAGTTGAGAGCAGGGTAATTCACGCATAATCCTTGTTGTTGATGGTGGGGTGAGAGTAGCAGCAAAATTTATTCACTCAGCAATAGCAGAGATAGCAAGACAGTGATGGGTAACAGGTCAAATTCATAGCAACCAAACTCAATAAGAACAATCCTTGCATTTGATATAATGCATTTCATGTCAGGAAGACATCTTGAAGCACTTCACAGGATTTAATTTAATGAGTAGTAACTGAATATCTTGCAGGTGAACGCAGCAGCCAACCTAAGCATTGTTGGCTAGAACGCTAGGAGAAATTCCCTTCTCTTTTCAAATAGTGCCATTGAATCTTTAATATCCACCTGAACAGACAGACAGACAGGTTCTTGCTTTAATGTTTCATCCCAAGGACAGCACTTCCAACAATATGGTGCACCCCCTAGAAATGCACTGGAGTGCCAGGCTTATGCTATGGCAATTCAAATAATAATATGGGGTCTGAACAAACAACTTCTTACTCAGAGACGAGAATAATAATAATAATAATCCTTGCATTTGATATAGCGCTTTTCAAGTCTTCTTGACGTCTCAAAGCGCTTCACAGAATATGCTGTAAAGTGAATTGACCGTATATTTGGGGCGAAACGCGGCAGCCAATTGCGCACAACAGTGTCCCACAAACAGTCGTGGATTAAAAATGACCAATTTATTATTGTTTTGTTTTGGAAGGATTATTATTAGGCATGTGGAGTAAGAGAATACTACAATTGACACACGGAACCACCCATCCACCCCAAACCCTAACTCAAACTCCATCATTTTGACCCAGATTTCAACAATGCAATACTGCCCCATTCAGTCTTGCTTCAAAACATTAATTTTAGCATTATCTACTTTTGTAAAAACAATGAACCTCATTGTGCATTCTTTCCACTTACAGATTATCTTCAGACACAGAAATTGCAGAGATAAGTTCAAATAGAATATTGTGAAAGCTATTATGTGATAGACATCATGTAAGTATGCTGATTGCTGTGAAAGAATTTAAGGGCACAGAGGGTTAGTGTAATCTAATAGGCATCATGGATGAGGATGTATAATGCCATGCATTTCAGCACCTACAGATTAACACAGCACAGGACTTCAGCAACATGCCAAAGATAAAACTAAGTGTTACAATGCACCAGTGCTGGCCTCTGCTCAGTTGAGTTTAATATTACTTCAGGATAGCATGAACATTAACACATTAAACTCACCAATGAAATGGTCTGCAGCACAAGTCGTACCATGGAGCACCCAAAAAGCATGAGAATTTAACAAAACTTGTCTTTACTCGTCACAAGCAAGTTGCCATTAAAGTATTGTGGAAACTCGTCTTCAGGGCAACTGGCATCCATTTACTGACCAGCAGACACCAACCTCTCAGACCTGTCACCTGTATGGGGTTCAATAATGAGCCACAGCAGCTTCTCATAGGCAGATGACTTGATTAATACAACAAACTGTCAGGTTGTCAGGACATTGGAGCTCGCAAGCATGGAGCAAGGCCTTACTGAAAAAAAATGTCATTGCTGACAAGGATTACTTGCAGTAAACACTGGACACTGGTATGTATAAATATCTGTCCCAGTTTTGCATTTATCTATTGGCTTTAATGAAATCAGGACATTTAAAAGGGCTGCACACAGCTGAAGAGGAGCCTAAGCTAGAGATAGAGGGAGCTGAGGAAGGTGGGGAAAGGTACCCAAAAATACAGTGGAAAAGAAAGTTCTTAAGGCAGACTTTAAAGATGAGGAGGAGCAAGGAGGAGAGATTCCAGGATGGAGATCCAGAGAGCATGGACTTAGTTCATTTGTCCAAAGAACAAACTGTGCTGCTTTTACATTAAGGAGTTGCTTTTCTAGGCAAATGTTGGGCTGAAAGCTGAGGGTTTCCGTTTTTTCCTTCCATGAATACATGGATTGTGATGAAGTCATGTGCACAACGCAATGACATTATGAGCTCTGCAGACGTGTGGATTTTATTCTCTGCCTGACTATGAGTGCTTTCAGAGTTCAACAGTGTAAATAAAGCCATTTATCAGCACTGTTGTGACTAACCTAATGGTCAACACACTTCCACAAATGTGAACATATCTGTCCATTTCATCCGAATGGAAAGATAGCACAGCATTTGTAAAGAAAAAATAGAAAATCAAAACAAGGGCTCAGTTTTCACTGAGATCTAACAAACCTCACAACCAAATAGGAAAGACTGCTGTACATCTGAAAAAAATGGAACAGTTTCAATAGTATTTCATTCATCAGTGATAACTGGTAAAATGTGAAGCTCAATCCCATGCCTTCCACACATAAATGTGTGCCCAATCACTGGAGTTAGGAAATATATTTTTAAAACAAAAAAGATGTAAATTTCTTTAGCCATTTCCTTGCCAGAGACATAAGCGAAAATCAATAACAGGATACATCCTGCATTCTTTTTTTAAAAAAATTACTAAAGTTGCACATCAATACGCAGTGACTTTTGCTGTATATTAATTTGGAGATATTTCCACAATTCTGACAAAAAAGAAGAATGATAAGGATAAGGGTTATTATTATTATTTCTGTTTAATAATACACAAATTGCTGTTTAAGAAGTTAAATTGTGAACTTACATAGATGCAACAAGCAATAATAACATTCCTTGAATTTGATCCAATGCCTATACAACAACAACAACAAGATTCCATTTCTAGAGCGCCTTTCACATCGGGAGGACGTCCCAAGGCGCTGGACATCATAATATCTATGACACCTATAACTGCATATTGCATATGGTTCTTGTCACCGTGACATAAGGGGACTGCGCAGGTCCGCTAGGCAGTGCAGAGGATAGAAATAATGGTGAAAGATGTTAGAAAAAAGGACTAAAGGCAGCAATTAGACAAGGTAGGACTCTCCATTCTTGAAAGGAGATGTCTCGGAGAGATCCTTATGGAGGTATAGAAAATTTCAAGTAGTTTGGGAAAGTAAACCCAGAACAATATGATCAATACACCAAGAGAGCAGAACAAGAGAACATATATTTAGAGTTGCAAAGAGCAATTTCAGGACAGACACCAGGAAGCATTTCTTCACCTGGAATGGAACAAGTTACTAGGAAGGGTGGTTGAGATCTACATCAATTGCTTCAATTATACTTTAGTATTTAGACTTTTGGTAATCTACTTATAAAAAATTAGATCTTAAACCATTTATTTGATCCCTGGACAGAAGCTGATCTGCATCAGCAAAGTTGAGGTGGAAGCAGAACTTTGTACAACAGTTCTCAGTTGCAGTTGAAGCTGAGGTGGAGGAAGCTGTGTATATGATATCAATGTGATAAAGGAAGCATTATATAATAATAATAATCCTTGCATTTGATATAGCGCTTTTCACGTCTTCCAGACATTTCAAGGGGCTTCACAGAATATGCTGTATCAGAATAGCAGAAACTTGCTGCATTCTTACATTTTCTGCAAGTCTGGCCTTAGAACATTATGCATTAAAAAAAGGAAAATTAGCATTAATAGCTCACTATTTCACACTGCTGTTTCCTACCCTGCTGATTTGCTATGGTTACAACAATAACAAATTACATTTGTCTAGTGCCTTTCACATCGGGAGGACATCCCAAGGGGCTGGACAGTCAGCGAGCAGGGGATTGGAATCGGGAGGGATGGAAGGTAGGAGTAAAGGGGTCGCGGAAGGCGCGGTTGAAGAGGAGAGTCTTGAGATGTGTCTTGAAGGAGGTGTTCCAAAGGTAGGGGGCGGAGAGACCATGGGTTCAATTGAACATCAAGGAGATAACATTTAATTTTGCGTTGTAACAGTTATATACATTAGTGTCCTTTGTGGGCGAATGGCTTCAGAAAAGGTTTAGCGTTGGTTGTTCTAAGAATTGATTCTATCTGTGCAAGGGAGAAGCCAGAGTTGTGTGGTGAAGTTGAGGCATTGGATTAACAATCTCCAGTATTTTATATTGGATTCACATTAGGATTCAGGGACTGTGTACACAACACATTCCCTCAGGAGCTAAAGTGGGTTGAGTGAAGCACCTGATAGAGTAAGTTTCACATAGGTATGGAGGGAAGTGGCTTGATGTGCCAAATAGCATTGGAGTGTCAGCACTAATCTATGTGAGTTCAAAGTCCCTACAAGGAGAGCTCTACATTTATGTTGGTAAGTGCGTGCCCAAAACTCTGCTATCGAGTACCAAACAATGGTCTCTTTATTGAAGAGCCAAGAATTGTCCCTGAAAGGTTTTAGCTATGCCACCATTAGTATGTGCCTATGGGGATGGAGGTGTGGAGAAGTAAAAGATATGAATCAGACTATTTGGTGTCCTTGCATAACTAAGGAGGAGAAACTAGAGTAACTTGCTATTTATGCTGTTTCTCATATTGCCTATCTCTCTGTCTCCTGCTTCTTTAGATTGTGTTTAGGGCTGTGAATGATTAATAGTGCACTGTACAGAGCCCTAGACAGCACTATCTCGAATGACAATGTTATCTCTGTGTCTCTCCAATGGGATCAGTGTGTCTCTCTGGCTCATATTTTAAGAACTGAAAAGCAGTCCTGCACATGAGAAAGTTTATCAGGGAACGTCCACAAGCTAACAGTGTTGCAGAATGAGATCATTTGCAAAAAGCAAACATTCAAGGAGGAAAATCAACCTTGGGATTAACCAAACAATTTTACAAAGAGCAAAGTTTGTATAAAAATGTATTTGTAAGTGCTTTAGGTGATAAGCAAAGGGGTGACCTGGCTGCCTGAACTGCGGTGTTCAGATGTTGTGAAAGTAAAACTCTAAGCAGCTTCTTGTTCACAACCTGACAGAGATAAATGATCAGACTATATTTACTCTACAACAATGTAATGTGGCAGCAGGGAGCCTCCCATCTGCATTGAAACTAGCCAATAGACCAGTCGATTTTTAATTCCTAACCATGCCGTTTGATATTGAAATTTAAACAGGGCACTCAGGTGATTAGATTGACATTCCTTCACCTGACAGGTTAAGTTGTTGCAGGGAAAGGAAAACAAACCCCCAGAATAGTTCACCAATGAGCTAGCACACCATCATTCATCACTGCCAAAAACATAAGAATCTCCAGCCTTGGCCAGAGGCTGACAGATTTCTATTCCTGGAGGAGAAGATTTGAAGACACTGAAAACATTAAAATTGACTTTGCTGGAAGATAAATGGAGATTGGGCTGATTTACAAAAACATCCCAGTAAATGGTACAAAAATAAGAAATACACCAACAAACTCAGAAATAAGAGGAGTGAAACACTGTTAAATACTCAAAACAACATTAACTTTCTTAGAATAAATGAACTGTGATTTGTTCTTGGAGAGAGGAATGTAACTAATATTCTGGGAAGGTGACAAGGAGGGACAAGTCTAAGCACACATTGAAAAATTGGAGTTGCAATACTCTATATATTGGGAAAGATGCCAAATCTGTGACTAAGTGGTGCCATTGGATGAAATACTCAACTTTTCACCTCAATCTACCAAGAGAAAGAGGGGTTTGGGGGGGTTCTCTTCTCTCCCTACTTTAAAGGTCATAAATGAATTGAACTAACCAATCTCAATCAAGCTACGATAGGGTCAGAATTCACATAGCAAAGCTACTCAGGATTTGTCCCCAAAATTGCCAGCATTCTGAGAAGTCACAGAAATAGCTGATGTGGATACTCTGATGTACTTGGAAGTGCTGCAGTAGGACCTATTGTTTATGTAGGTGTATAGGGGGCTTTGCTCCTCATGTAGACACAAAATAGCTTTCCTACAATAATTGGATGCTGACAAAACCCAAATTGATTCTCACGTTATTTCGCAAAACTGTAATTGAATTAATGGTGACAATAATTACTGAGATTTCATAACTTATGAACTAAGCTTGTCTTTTGACTTCCGATGCTTTTTGGATGTCAAACAAAAAAGAAATCTGTGCAATCGATGGGCCATCATAATTCTGAATTTCAGATAACTGAAGCAGAAGTTAACATCTTATAGCACAACAATTTCAGAGACACAACAGAGGGGGTGGATCTAGTTGAATAATAATCTTTATATTTGATGCTGCGCCTTACATGTCAGGAGCACCTCTCAAAGTGCTTTATAGGATAAACTGTAAAATGCAATGATTGTGTATTTTGTTGACAGTTCTCTTACACAAGTATCCATACTTTCCCTGCCTCTGTACTGTACTGTCCTGCCAAAGCTACCCATAATTTAACTTATAAATGAACTGCTCCCTAATTAATATTGGTGTGCAATATAAGTGCAAAGGGAAAAAATTATGTATTTGACATTAACAAATGTGAACTATGACAAATTTAACTAAACATAGTTACGTTTTATGCCCTTGTGACTTCTGACTACTGTTGAATTACATAGGAAGGTATCACATAGCCTGGAACATTTATAACAGATGGATGATTCTATTATCTAAAAATACTCATATATTTAGTTTAATTAGTGGAACAAGTTGCAGTGATGTGTCTCGCGAGCATTTCAATACTTCACAATTCAAATCTCTTTATCCTTTTGGTCTTTTGTTATGATAAATAATTTATTTTTAATAGACAAAAGTAGAAAGGGTGTAATGGGACAAGCTGAGTCACACTTCAAATAAGATGGACAACAATGTCTTACATTTATATAGTGTCTTTCATATGGGTAGGGGTCGTGGAATGCTGTAGCTCAGTGGTTAGAGCACTCGCTTTGCAAGCAAGAGACCTGGGCTCGATTCCCGGCAGGGTGAAGCCTTGAGAAAGTTTTCTTACTCCACACACCTGATAATAATCCCTCAAAAAAAAAAAAAAATTGGTCATTTCAATCCATGACTGTTTGTGGGACACTGCTGTGCACAATTGGCTGCTGTATTTTGCCCACAAATATACAGTCAATTCACTTTACAGTCTATTCTGTGAAGCTCTTTGAGACGTCTAGAAGATGTGAAAAGCGCTATATCAAATGCAAGGATTATTATTATTATTGGAGTTCTTCATTATTTGAGGATGGATCTGCTGTGTATACCAGTTGTTCTGGGGTACTAAACATGGGGTTTCCAAATGAAATATGGTTTAATATTTATCACTATCTTACAGTAATGCATGTTCAAAGATGCAGATTAGTTTTGCTAAGTAGAAACCTGCTGTTAAACTTTTGATTAAAGTCTTCACTATGATTTATCAAAGATGAACAATTCAACTCAAGAACTTAATTATCCTTGCGCATTCGTAGTTACTTGCTTCTCAATGATCTTTTACAGAATTACAATTCAGATTTATATTACACCGCCCAATTGCTATGGAGAGATTTACATAACTTAACATAACAAAGGCATGTGAGACACTGATAAAATTGCCAAAAATGGTTTCAAAACAACTCCAAGAGCAATATCATGTACTGTACTGATGAGCTTTATTGCCAAATCAGTTGTGTTAAAATCTGTAGATTCCTGCTCAAATTGTATGTGATATTAGGTATTGTGTAGGGTTCTAGTCACCACATCATAAAGTGAAATCAGGTTCTGGAGGCAGTTTGGAATATAACAACAAGGATGATCATCAATATTAGAGAGATTCTCTTTAAAATAACTTAAGGCTGGAGCATTTCAACCTACAAAACTACTGTTTCACAAGGTACATTATCAAGGTATTATATATAAGATCTCAGATGGAATTCAGAACAATACTTTCAGATCTGCCAAGGCAGAAGGACAAGAGGGCTTGGGTTCAGAGTTATGAAGAGCAATGTAAGGGCAGACACTGGGAAGCATTTCTTCATAAAGAAAAGAGAGCTAATTTTTGAAGTATTTCCCAGGAAGGGTGGAATAGGCTAGGACACTGAACTCTTTAACTAGAGTCTTGATGTTTGATGATGTAATGGGAAGAGATAGGGTAAGTATTCAGGAAGAATATCAAATGAGCTGAAGGTCCTTCTTCATCTGTATCTCTCTTATGATATTCATGACTCATTCAATCATCAGTGCATTTTCTGTATCCAAACAGAAAGAAGCTGTCAATTAATCAGTATCACCTCTAATAGCCTCAAAGAAATACATGTCCATTCAAGTCCTTTTCTGTAGAACTCGACTGGTCAATATTCCTCCCTTCCTGTCTGCTGGGAGCTGCTCCAATGCCTAGGATGAATTACATTTTGCATATTTTTCCAACCCTACCGAAAAGTGCCCTTTTTGTTTGCAGCTCCTAGCCCCTTGTTGAAAATAAAGGACAGGACACAGATTTCCTCCATTTACTGTGTCCTACTTATATGGAAAAGCAATGTGTGTCTTTTATTTACCGTCACTGCAATGAAATTGGCAGCATTTCAATGATTCTCTGGTGGATGGCTTGATGGTCAGAATTGCTACAGATAGATTTGTCCAGGGAAGGAATTCATATAACAAAGTACTGCACTGCTCACACTCACTGCATGCAAACTTTCATGTCTCTCCATTAACTTTAAGAAAGATGCGGTCTTAGTCATTTATTATCCTCACCAGCAACCCTCCCCACGATACTACCAAAGCACAACCCTCATTGCTTGTTTAGACATTTTTTCTCTTTTTGGGGATGAAAAAATCATGTTCGCTATTAATGTTTTAACTATTGAGTTCATTACTTGTCAATATGTCAAACAATGCTGCCCATTTTATCATAGACTTTTGTCTTCAACCTTTAGTAGGTTGAAGTGTCGGCTCACAGTCTATGAAGCAAGACAAGAAGTATGACAAGAAGTATTGCTGAAGCACAAAAGCTACCTCCCAGCATAAGTATAAGGACAGAGTTGATTGGGTTTCAAACAGGACTCCCAAAATATAAATAAGCGCAGTATGGACCTAGAATGAAGCAAGGCTCAATCGCTCCACCAAGCAACAAATGACTAATTTGTCATTTTTTTTAATCAAAAAGGACAGCGACTTTAAGATGTGATTTTATGGTTGGACAAATTTTATTAGGCATGTAACGTTCATCAGAGCCACATGACTGATCATATCCCAGCCTTCTTAACCCTTCGATCATAGAATACATATAGTAGATAAACCTACTCATCTGCATTTAAGAGCCCCAGGTTCATAGATTGGTTGGTATAATGGAGTGGAAACCTTCTGGTAAAAAATACATTACACCTTGTTAATGAAGGGTGATGATGGGAACCACCTCCAGCAAACAACAATAACAACAAAATTACATTTGTATAGCGCCTTTCACGTCAGAAAGACATCCCAAAGACTTGACTTCCAAAGCAAACTCTGGTTGTTCCAGAGATCCAAGGGCTTCAGTCATTGCAGGCCCCGAATCTGCATAACTTAGGCATTGTTCATAGGAACCAATATCAAGGACTTGCCTCTGGTACAGCACCTGAATGTGAAATAGGTATTGAAAAAAATACTTTCTCAATCTGTTTGTACTTTGTTCATCACAGAATCCAGTTAAAGGTCTTCTCAAGAAATCCCAATTGGTGGGGAAAGGCACAAATAAAGATCCTACATAAAATATGCAACATTTTTTGCTAACCTCCTTTTTTGATTAGCAAAGATGCCACTGGGTGTAAAATAATTGTAGCAAGAGGATTTTTTTTTTTTGTCAGTAGCCATTTATTCACAGATTCATCATTAACATTTTAAAAGGGCTTTTGTGGCGTTTTTTGAAAGGTGAAGTGAGAATCATTACTACCATTCCATGCTTGAGACATCCTCTGCCTTTTCAAATAGGTGACAAATGACTGACAATCCGCATTGTTCCAGCACATTAATGACACCGCGACTTCTTGTAATGCAAAACTATAACGGACCATTAATGGGCTCATTTTACAATACAGTGAAGATAAGTACTTCCTGAAGCTGTGTTCAGTTTTAAAAGAACTGCATCTCTGAATTGTAATAAAAATGTTCTGAAGAACTTCCAGAGAAACACACGTCAAAAATATATAATTGCTTTCAAAAATTGTTAGTTGCACTGCAGTCTTAATTTGATTGGCTTTTGTTGTCCTCTGAGTCTCAGCAAGGCATGCACAAGTGCAAGGTCTATTGATGTTGTTGTATTCTGTCAGTTCTGATCAACTAATACTATAAGAAATAAACAGGTTTTGGGGTAGAAGGGAGGATGTTAACTACTTTGCTGTGTAGTTTCTGTCCTTCCAACATCAAGCTGATGGTGAAATTGACTTGTGAGACCTGTGTATGGACAGCATAATTTGCAAAGTTCAACCTCTGTTTTAAGCTCCTGCACCCATAATGTGGCCAAACACAAAAATGCAGTCAGATTTCCTTCTGAAGTCTGATTTACAAACTGTGGATCTGGCTGAAATTTCATTAAACTCAGAAGAGCTCAAATCTTGAAAAGAGGCAAATGTAAAACTTGTCTAGAGAAGCGTTTGACACACACAATAAGAAATACATTAAAGATCCCATGACACTATTCTTAAAGAGAAGGGAATTTCTCCTGGTGTCCTGGTCACCCAAATAAAATTGGTCATTCACTTATAGTTGTTTGGGACATAAATTGCCCGTCACATTCATCTACAAAATAAACAGTTATTACACTTTACAATAAATCCTGTGATATGCTTTGAGATGTCCTCCCGACATCTCACAAGCAAGGATTATATATACTTTCATATGTAACCACAGTATTATAGTGAAACAATATTCTAAAGAAGAAAGGCATTGCCTTTCTGCAAGTCATTTATAATCTGAAAACTGATATGTTTGAAAATATTTTTTCAAGTGAACTTGCACATTCAATCCAGCAGTGCCACAAGAAGCCTCCATGGCCTAAGTCACAGCAGAATGTTGGGTCTTACTGGATGTATCTGAAAGCAATTCTGTTTTCGGGTATGTACTACTCTGCATGTGAGCATATTCCTATTTGATTTTTTTTTAACTGATGTAACGGCCTAAATACTGACATGAGGCTCTACCTATGCCTGGAGGCATCACATTTGCACTTCCAGAAGCTCAAGGGATTAGATTTTCCACAGGGCACATGCATATCTGCGAATCCCTATATATTTGGCTAATGAACCTGTTGGTGATTTTACATTTCCTGTACACACATTTTTGTAAAAAAGGAATGCATTTAAATCCATGAGCCAGTATTGCTCTCCCCTGTTGCTCTTACGCTACCCAACTGGTCATTCGCACTCTATGTGTAACGCAGACCTAGGAGAATGTTTCCCCAAATTATCTGCACTGGGAATGTGCAGCTTTTAAAAATAAAACTATTTCAAAATTGGAGACTGGGCGCTTTGGGACATCCTCCCGACGTGAAAAGCGCTCTATAAATATAATTTTGTTGTCGTTGTTGTTATCTCCTCTGGACATCATTAACTTAAAACATCAAACTAATAGTTCTAATCATAGCCAAACTTCACATATTCTTCTTAAAATGATATTATTATGAATCATAATGCACCATGTGCAAGATATTTCATTTTGTGAATGACGAATGTCATTTTTCCAACAACAACAACAAAAACTTGGATTTATATAGCGCCGGACGGCATCTCAGAGCGTCGAAGATCAAATAGCATTCATGGCTTTGTAGACGAGGATAATTCTAGCCTCAAGACCTTGTCCTGTTGTACTTTACATTTTTTGTGTCAATTATAATCAAACAGCCACCGTTCTTTTCACTCAGGTGGTAATAAGAGTTTTGGAGATCAGTGGAGATTGCCAGTGTCGCCCATTGAGAACCTTCTGCAGAGCACAGGAATTAATAAACTGTTTCTTCTGATTTTAATGAGGAAGCTGCCAATAAAGATTTACTGCCAACGAATTGGAATCAATACCTTGGTTGTAATTAAGCAGCGTAAAGGAGGAAATGTATTGGAAGTGATGTAACACCAAGACGAGAGTGAGGGAGACTAAGAGACTGAATGGCTAACAAAGGCATTAAAGTAATGCAGACATTGGCCATTTATGCTGGCCATCTCAATACCGTACACCAATGGCAGCACTCAACGAAACACGCAGAAAATCACAACATGGCTGGAAAAATGTTTTTTTTACTAATGAATCTGTTTCTGCTTTCTCCTTTCCTGCTCATAGTGTTCAGACAACCTTCAGTGCACATGAATGGATCAAGAAAAATTGTAGACGGATAAAAGTTCCTTTCACGGTTTCAGAGGGGAGTGATGTTGGTAGCCCAACAAAAAAAACAGATGAATCATGTAAAAATTATGTAATGTTTCATGCACTGGTTGGTGGGCAGCCAGACCTTGAAGTCTTTATTGATCTTTAGCACACCTGCTGATCAGCAATTGCAATGGCATCCAAATCTCTGATCATGCCATGTCAAAGAAGCATCTGAACTTCTACAAAGCTGGGCTTCTCTTNAAAAAATCATTACAGGTTTTGGAATGAATGTGGGGCAGGTTAACTCCACGGAATAAATGACCCGCTTTAAAACCTCACGCAACGAGCTTGGGCAAAAGATTTGGACTGCAGCAGAGTTCTACTGCAAGAATAAAGAGTTTATTTTTCCACTCTGGAATTCCCAGTTTTTAAAATACCTTTACATTTTTAAGTTGAGTAAAGCAATGAAGATACAAATGTATACAAATCTATACAAATGTAATCTTGCTGCTGTTGTTGTTGTTGAAGATAAGTTATCACAAAACTATGGAAAAAAGTTTTAGAAAATTGCACAATTAAATCAGAAATAGAAGATTTCACTTAGCCAGCCTGGCTCGCTGAGCTGTAAAGATGAGAATGCTGTGAAGTAGTGATGCAGGTTTCGGTGAAATATATTTCCAGTATTCATGACAGTGAATGCCTACTTCCAATGACAAGTAAAGTCTGTAGCTGTCAAGAGTTTCAAATGTCTCAAAATTAATTTCACTAAATTTGTAGAGTCAGATGTGTCACACCTCTGCTCTTTCAACCCTCCTCAAATGATCCACCCTGCATTGCAACCAAATTTTTCCTTTGCATGTTTTTCTCTTCTCTCTTGAAAGCATCGAGTCATGCCAGAGTATGACTTAACGGAAGCAAGCAGCACTCTATTACTTCACCCAATGGCCTTTTTTCATGCTTAATTCCAGATGGCATGAGTTGAGAGATTATTTGACCATGGGGATATGACAAGTGAACCCAACCCTGCTCTCAACTATCATTCACAAAAGATTATAGTAAAACTTACTTTATTGATTCCTCCAATGTTATTAGTATTACCAAAGGTTCCCTCCATTCCAGCTCATTGTGACCTTAAACACAAGGCCAAAGAAATATTACAATACAGGGTCTACCCAAAAGCTGTAATTCCACCTGCTCAGTGTCACTAAGTAACAGAGGAACTAGCCTCAGTCCCAAGAGCCAAGTGTGGGTATGCTGACTGACTGAAGCCTTTTTCTGTTTCAGTAAACCTTGCATATTGTGCACCTTGAAAGCACGTGTGCAATCATTTGCGTAGTTTATCACCAGTAGAACTAAAAATAAAATCTTCAAATTAAAGTGTCAAGCTTCAACTTGCCCATTCACTCCAACACAGTGATTGCGCTCAAAGATTTCAACACCTGATATTTTTCTTTCTGGTCATGGATCCAAGCAATTTAATCCAGCTTCATAGGATACCAGTTTAACTCAAGCAAAATCATATGAAGCAATACTCAAATTCTAACTCTGGACAAAAGGATCAAGCCTGATATTGCTATGCAAGAATCCGAGATGACGATTGAAATGCTCCACAAACCAACTTCAGGCTCAACCATAGTGCTAATGGTCAATGAGGTGGGAGTGGGGGGGAAGGGAGGGAAAGGGAGATTTGTATCCAGGGCCAATCTTTAGCAATAGATTGAGAATGTGACATTGAATGTAATCATATTAAATCTGATGTGAACATTATATTTTTCACCCTTTATTGCATAGTGCAGTATGAACTACAAGTAATCCTATAATCTTGGACTGATAGAAAATGTTAAAGTGCATTTCACGTCTCATACCTGAAGAGCATTTCATAGAATTTTACTGTAAAGTGTAGTGATTTTGTGTTTTGTAGGCCAAGTTTTACGAATGCAAGGTCAAATCCCTTTACAACCATGTATTGGTGGAAAAAAGGTTTCCAACTATGCATTTAGAACTAATAGTAGCTCAATAATCCCTGTTTCTTTTTATTCCTGAAAACTCGTTTTGGTACTAGCAAAGTACTATTACTACTGTATATTCAGCAATGTAGAATGGTAGCAGGGACCCAGATCATTGAGGTCTCCAGGAAGCTGACACATTGTAAATAGCAAATTACTGAAGCTAGCCAAGCTAGCCGAACAAATTAAATGCTGAAAACACTGCTAACAAACACCAAACAGACTACCACCCAGAACTAAATCAAATCAAATTAAGTCAGTCTGTAAATCTGCCCGCTCTTGCTCTGCCTTCACCTTCCAAATCATTAAGTTTTTGTGATCTTGCTCATGCAAGTAGATCACATAATTTGCCAGGATTGGAAGTTAAAAAGTACCTAAGTGCTGGACGCTCTGGGGTGCAGGCTTCCAGCTGTTCAATACTCTCTACTCTATTTTGTGATTGTTGATTCTGCTGGTAAACAGACTGATTGATTAGTCTTTTTATCTATAGATAGTGTTCTAGACAACATGTCAAAGAATGGACTTCAATAGATGAAAAAATCCTGCTTGGTAAATTGTCTGCTCCATATAATTGCACACCACATTAATTTTACTTACAATTGATGCACTCTAGCTTCTGGCTCTCACTTTAATTTACTTTGCATTAATTTAGCGTACTCTTTATATTAGATCACTTGCCCTACAGTCATTCAATGCTCCACAATAATCAAACCTAATAAGCATTGTGAAGTAGGAAGTCCATGTGCTGCAGACGTGGTGCTCCAGCCACCAGTAATCCTCCCTAATGAAGCAGAGGGACTATACACCTGTTGCTCCCAACCACCCCTGCCCACCCACCACCCCCCCACCTCAAGTATTGCTCGACCTGTCTTTGATCATGGACGCCAAACAGTAGCAGGGAGCGAGGAAGAAAATCATTTTGTAAATGAGAACGGGCTGTGGCCTGTCACTGAGGAGAAGTCACTTCCTCAATCAATACAGTCAGCACCTAATTTGTGTAGAGTTGGGGAAATGAATTTCTTCCACGGCGCTAGGCAATCAATACAGTCAACAGCATGGCCTAAAGGGGGCCGAGGCTAACTAGTTGCCTGGAGCATATACTGCAGTTGCAAGGAAAAGGTCAATTGTTGTCTACCAAACCTTTGCCCCTGGGAGACTTCTCATCTAATGCGAAATGTGAAAAAATGAACCCTATCACCTCTAAATTTAGCTTTTGTGGGAATCATCTGATGGTCAGGAAATGAAATAGGGACTCATTGTGTGAAGTGAGATGTAATAGCTCCATTCTGTTGGAAGCAAGAATATGAAGGAATTTGGAAGCGTTCTAGTGATTCATAGAAATATGTACATATAAAAATGGGGCCTAAAACTGTGGCAAGTTCTAACAGGGCAACTGATTAAGCGCTCAGAGGATATTTCCCATAACCGGAAGTAAATCACAGACCATTAAACCAAGGTACCTTCCGTTCAGGTAAACGTTAAAGATCTCAAACTACTATTTGAAAAGGGAAGGAAGTTTCTCCTGGTGTCCTGGCTAACAATCCCCCAAATTAAACTGGTCATTCAGTCCTTGGCTGCCGGAATATAACTCGATCCAAATCAAGGGTGTTTTAGGAAGCTTATTCATAATTCCAAATATTCATTGTCAATTTACTCTTAAAGGAGTTTCCAACAGCTGTTTGTGGGACATTGCTGTGTGCAAACTGGCACTTTCAAAATTCAGTAATTACACTTTACAGTTTACCCTGTGAAGTACTTTGAAATGTCCTCCTGACAGGAAAGGCACTTTATAAAATGATTATTATGAAGTAAATGTCAATTTCAGAATGATAAGTACAGCAGATGTGATTTGAATTGGGCTTTTCTCCCCAATGGTCCCACTGCCAGCCTGTTGGACAGGTCCTTTATGAATGTTATTGAAGCATAAACTCAGCATTTAAATGCTTTGGATTTTTTTTGTTTATAAAATTGCTGACTTCCAATTTTTTTTGAAAAGAAGCAAAGCAGCAACAAGAGATTTGCATCAATAATTCACCCCTGTCATTACAGAATCATCTCCTGTTGTGGCAAGAATTCAGAGTGGTCCCCAGTGAACCTTTCAACATTTATTTCAATTCACTTCAGGATGTTTAGAAGTAATTTTATTTAGGAAATTGTTTTTGAAACTGACTGTTTTGATGGGTTTATGATAATTTGGATGAAGGATGCTGGTATTCTATACAAAAACTCAGTTTTGCTATGAAACACACTGAAGCTAGGTGAAGCATAGTAAAATATCTCACACATCAAAATATGTAGACACATTGAATAAAGCTCCTTTTATTTTTTCCAATTGTATGTCTCAAAAACACCTGTACTGCACCAAATGATATATTCCAATTTCTGAGTCATCCCTTCAGCCTCTCTCAGTGAAACTGCCAGCAATGTCCAATACATAGCCCTTAGGAATTAAGTTTAACTGACTAAATCAATCCCATATAGAAATCATGAAGCTTACAGAGATGAGACATTGAAATCTGAAAAGAGTTTCGTGAAGTTCAATTTGTTCTAAGTAGAAAAAGAAAAGGGAAGATGTGACTGAAGGTTTAAAGTAAAGCAAACCAATTGAAGTTGAAAGGGCATTCTGCAAAAAAAAGAAACAAAAATAATAATAATAATCCTTCCATTTGATATAGTACATGTCTTACAGACATCTCAAAGGGTTTCACAGAATATACTGTAAAGTGAATTGACTGTATATTTGTGGACAAAACGCGGCAGCCAATTACGCACAGCAGTATCTCACAAACAGTCGTGGATTGAAGTGACTAATTTATTATTTTTTTCTTGAGGGATTATTATCAGGTGTGTGGAGTAAGGAAGCTTGCCCAAGGTTTCTCCCTGCCGGGAATCGAACCCAGGTCTCTCGCTTGCAAGGCGAGTGCTCTAACCACTGAGCTACAGGACTCCACGACAACAACAACAATTTGCATTGATATGGTGCCCTACACATAGGATTTCTTGGAGGCATTCTAAACAAAACTCATAAAAAGAACCAGCGGGCATAATAATGGACGGAGGAAGCCACCATCTTGAGATTGTGTGAACAATAGCTTGATGCTTTGAATAATTGAGTTATGAAAAGGGATCCATTGCTGTGAAGCACTGAGACGTCGTCCGGCGTGGAGGGAGCTATATAAATCCAAGTTGTTGTTGTTGTTGAAACAGACTGCCTCTCAATACAGTAAATAAAGGCCCTGTTGAAATGTTCAAAAATGAATTAGATCAGTTATTGATTGCAAAAGTGAGAGACATGTAGGTCTGGGATAGAAATAGAAAAGTCGGACAAGGGCCTCATGAATTGAATAAGCT
This sequence comes from Callorhinchus milii, assembly GCF_018977255.1. Classification (NCBI taxonomy): domain Eukaryota; kingdom Metazoa; phylum Chordata; class Chondrichthyes; order Chimaeriformes; family Callorhinchidae; genus Callorhinchus; species Callorhinchus milii. The sequence goes on along the minus strand of NW_024704748.1, from coordinate 14,273,489 downwards.
TTTCTGTATCCTACTTTGGTTGAGACTATCAAATACACGTCTGGACTAGATTTGAGCTCAGGTCCTTGAGAGGAGATTGACAATTGCTCCCTTTCAAATGCATCATTCAAAGTGATTTCCTTCTTGCTATATTATGTGATTTTCCTCCAGTAACCAAAGGGTTTTGTATGAGTAGTGTCTAGTCATCTGGACCCTCATGGCAATTTTTCATCTCCTAAAACATGAGTCAATACGGCCCAACAAGAAGACACATCATATGCTTAGATGTTTCGCGTAGTGGCAGGATGAAGAACTGTATTGAGTGCTCATTATCTCAGATTCACTGTCATGGGAAATGAATCAAAGTTCTTCTAGACAGAGTTGAGGAACATGGTCGTTGGACCTTTCTGGGAATGTACTCCTGTTATGGCAAGAATTCAGAATGGTCCACAATGAACCTTTCAACGTGCATTTCAATTCACTTCAGGATGGCTGGAAATAATGTTATTTAAGGANTTTTTCCTGAAACTGACTGTTTTGGTGGGTTTATAATCATTAGGTTGAGGAATGCTGGTACTCTTTCTGATCTACATGCTCCTTCTTGGGGATGTCATCCTTAGACATGGAGTACATTTCCACATGTATGAAGATGACACCCAACTCTATTTTTCCACCTCTCTTTGCGACCCCTAGCCCCTGATGTTCTGTCAGTCTGCCTGTCAGATCTCAGGGGCTGGATGAGTGCAAACTTCCTTCAGCTGAACGTTGACAAGACGGAAGCCATACTCTTTGGCTCCCATCAACGTCTAAAATCTCACAGCTCTCACCTCCTCCACCTATCTGACCTCCCCCTAAAACTCTCCGAACCCGTACGCAACCTAGGCGTCAGGTTTGAGCCCCAATTATCCTTCCTCCCCCACATCCGGTCCCTCACCAGCATCACCTTCTACCACCTCCGACGCATCGCCCGTTTCCGCCAATACCTCTCCCCAAAAGCCGCTGAAACCCTGGTCCATGCCTTTGTCACCTCTCGGCTGGACTACTCCAATGCCCTCCTCACCGGTCTCCCATCCACTACCATCCATAAAATCCAACTCATTCAGAACTCTGCCACCCGCATTCTCACCCGCACGAAAGTCTGCTCCCCGATCACCCCAGTCCTTGCCAGACTGCACTGGCTGCCTATCCCAGAGACGATTGATTTCAAGATCCTCGCCCTTGTATGCAAGTCCCTGCACTCCTCTGCACCCCCTACCTCTCTGACCTCCTCTCTCCTCAAAACAGTACCCGTTGCCTTCGTTCCTCCGGGTCTGGCCTCCTCCTTGTCCCCACAGTCCTCCGCTCCACCCTCGGTGGCCGTGCCTTCAGCCAACTATGCCCCAAGGCTCTGTAACTGCCTTACTCACTCCCTTCGTCTCGCTCCCTCCCTTCCTTTTTTCAGGTCTCTGCTGAAGACCTTTCTTTTAGACCGCGCCTTTGGTCACCTTCCTCCCCCTCCCCCTGGGTCAGTCCCGGGATCTGTTACTGTAAAGCACTCTGAGACACCGTCCGGCGTGGAGGGTGCTATATAAATCCAAGTTGTTATTGTTGTTGTACTCTACCTAAAACTCAGTTTTGCTATAAATCATTGTAAAGCATATCTTGCACGTCCAGAGTAGGCTAGTTTGGGCACTTTTAAGCATAGGATTTTACACGTCAGATACCTGGCTGACCCCAAAAAATCTGTGCCTTTCTCATGTAATTGCAACATCCATAAATAGAGTATCCATTCAGAAACCAAGCCAGCTCTTTTATTTAAGAATGGAGATTTTAAAAAATCCATAAATAAAGCTCACATTTTTTATAAACCGATTCCCTTGGGAACATAATGCATGATTAAACACACCTTACCTGGTCTGTGCCTCTAGATTCCCGTGGTATCATCAACAGAGATAAAACAGATTTCCGTTCCTCAATGGACACTGCCATCAGGTATTTCAATGCTCTCCACATCATTACAGGATACCAGAATAGTCTCTGGAGGTCAATGCCGAAGGATTGTTAAGAAGGAGACACACAGAGTGGAACAGGCGACATTATCCACAATACACTGAATGTTGCCTAACTTTGACCCTCAGAGACCAATCATAACAAGCTGTTGTAGCGTAAGTGAATTTCCAAGCACTATAATCTAACAACAGTTTACACTCATGTAGTGTTGGGAGGATGTCTCAAGGCATTTTACACAATTGACTTGAGAGCCCAAGCTCGGGAAGGTGGGGGGGCTGAAATGGATGGGGAAATAGTAATAGTACTGTGATAAGTCTTCAAATCTCAAATGCAGAAAATGCATTACATTGCATTTTCTGTGCTTCACTTGTTTCTCGACCTGCTAAAGAAGTTTCTTCATTTGATTCCTTCAATTCAGCAGCTGATCAGGCAGGGAAACAGTTTGGAATTATTCACTGATAAGTAGATGATGAGGGAAGACTGCTCTCCCATGGGAAATGGCTTCATTTTATTTCAGAAAGAAACATTTACAAAATGAGCAGGTCAGAAGTATCTAACATATACCCTGACACTTCACATTTGTCATCATCTTTCAAGCCATTAAAGGCCTTAAAATGTCCTTAATAAATGCCAAGTAGAATGGCATTGTGCCTCTCCTTGCAACAATCGCCTTATTACACATTGCTGCTGTATTATAATGAGATATTAAAGGTGAGACTGCTAGGACACTGGAGCAATGCTGACAGTGTAGGAATGTGGAAGAGGAACAGGCCAGTTAGTCAATCATGGAAAGGTTAGTGATTTTCATCCTTCGCAAAGCTAATAATTTTTTATAAGCGTTAAACATTTGTGGCAATGCAGCAAAGATAAATCTTGAAAGTTATTTTTGCCCAAGAAAATAACCACATCAACAGTGTCAGTTTCCTATAGTATTTCTTTCTACTTGTTTACACATGTACCTGCTCAAAAAAACATACTTTCACCCACCCTAGCTTTTCCTTTACTTTAACGTTAAATATTAAAGGTTGCAGCGAATGTGCTGAAAATTTTTCTCCCTCCTTCAAAAATCTTCCAAAAATATGTCTCTTCAACTGTGCCTTTGTCAACAATTCAAATAACTATCTGGCAAGTGTTTTGCTGTGCTTTGCTTCATGAAAATGGTTCTAATATATGCAAGTCGTTATTACAATATTTTCGGACAGAGAGGTGAGGAAGAGAGTTGGCTGCATTTTTGAATCTCGTCTGTCTGGATTCTAAAACAGGAAACAGCACATTGTGCTTTGTTTCATTCTCACATTTTCTCCAATACAAATTTCTCCCTGTTTGCAATCGGGAAAACAATTAAGTCACTATTTTTTTAAAGGACCATTCATTTTAAGGAAAACAAATGTTGAGCAAATTTTCTATTTTTGTCATTTTTCTTCCCCTCACATGACCTGCAAACACAATAATGTTGTTGATGGAATGTATCCCCATACGTTTGTAAGCTAAAATGGTTTGCCAAACACTTTTTCCACGATACCCATGCCCTTTGAGTTCAGGAAGGAAAATCAATGCTTATTATATAAGCAAAACTGAGGTGTGCACACTTTTACACTAATTGAAACATTCAACACGACTTTCTTCCTTATATAAAAAGTACAAACCATATTGATTGATGTTAAGTGCAGAGCAAAGTTCATGCACTTGAAATATACAATTATTTGACCCAGCTGATGAATTTCAGACCAGTTACATTTATTGGGAATCGCTACAGTAGCAGCGTTCACTAGATTTATTAATGGCTGCAAATGGTGAAAGAAGTGGGATTGCTGCCTTACGGGTCGTTAGAAAAACAATTACAACGCCATTGCCACGACAGTTACACAAGCTTTTATAGCACAAAATGGTTTTCATAGGAGATGAGTAATCGTCTGGTATCTTGTAAATAACACTGCATTAGCCTATTCTAGAAACCACAAATGGTTTTGATGTTAACCCATGTCCATCCCATTATTACCCATGCAGCATTAGGTTAATCGTTCATCTCATGCAGACCAAGGGGCTCTGAATGACCCAAATTCTTACCTGCAAATTATTCTTGTATTGCTGCTGATACTTCAAAGTTAATTTCTGACAGCCTTGCATTTTATCACAGACTGCCATTCTCAGTAAAATGTTAATGTCAAATGAGTTCCTCATTGGACACTGCAGCTCAATGGGCTGCACATAGTGTTCAAAAAGTGAAGCTAAATGGACTGAATAACACATTACCCAGGGAAGATTGAGTGCTAACCAATGTGTTATACAGCTTCCCAGACTGAGCAATACATTACACAATTAAGGGAACTCTGTGGGCTGATCAGTGCATTTATACAAAGAGGAATTCTGTGGACTGAGTGAGGCATTGACACATGGACATTCTGAGGATTATAAATTGTGCTGAAGTTGGAACCTCTGTTGATTAATGAGTTACATTTACAAGCATGTAAGCAATAAAAGTTAAAGAAGCATTCATTCCTTCAGCACTAAAATTGGTATTGTAGCAGTTTAGAAGCAAATCTCAAACATAATTCACTCAGTGTTACATTTGCTGTGACTTCTGCTGTGCTAGTAAAGCAGAAGCAAAAAGAGGGGCTCACCGAACATCATTGCCAGCTATTTTGAATGAAGCATCGAAGGGAGCAGCTGATTGTTGAGTGGCACCATGTCTGATGCACACTGAAGAGCCTTTTGCAGTCACTCCAAAAATTCCGATCTGCATTGTGGGCAAGAAACAAAAAACACTAAATAGTCATACACATGATTTATTCTTACATTATTTCCATCCTAGGAATTTTTGTTTTATCTGAACACAGCTGTTCATTCAGGATGAATTGAGTGGGAACATTTAGAGGGATTTTTTTTTCATTTCAGTGAAGCCAGTTTACAACAACAAATACTTGCATTTGTACAGTGCCCTTCGCATAGGCTAACGACTCAAAGTACAGTACCAAAACAGGGTCGGACGCTGAGGGAGAGGGGCAGGAGGTAGGGAGAGGGGAGAGGGAGAGATGTCCAAAGGCATGTTCAAAGTGGTAAGTTTTAAAAGATGAGACTGAGACAGATGGGGGTGGGGGAAGGGGCAAAATGAATGAATAGAGGGAGAGAGTTCCAAAGGTTAGCCATCAATTGTGACACAGAAATAACGAGGAACGCACAGCAAGCCTGAGTTTGCTGAACAAGGGGAGCAAGCAAAGGGTGCAGTAGAAGAAGACCAGAGAGACAAGAAGGTGCTCGGATATAAAGGGTTTTATAGGGGAGGATCTTGAAGTCATTCTACTGTGAGTCAGCAGGCCAGTGGATCTTGGCTTAGATTTCTATTAAAGAGAAGCTATGGCTCCAATGACCTTTGTGAGGAATATTAACCTTTATCTTTATTAGTATTATCTCCTACATATTAGTAGATGTCTTTTTTACCCATATTGTTTCTTGTGTAGACCTGGCAATTCCAACAAAGTTATAGAAGCATCTAATTTCTTCAGTATTCGCAGTCCAAGGTAATTTTTTTCCCCAAAAAACATTAACAGACGTGAAGAATAAAGTTGTCAATAATAATTATTCCTGACAATTTCTTTTCGAAAGGTAATTACATTCTTTCAATCTTCTTGATATTTTACAATGTACTGATACTTAACATTGGAATTCTACATAGAATCAATGAATTTACACATTGGCATGTAATTCAATGGTTCTGTAATTCAACTGTATTTGAACAAGCACAGGTTTAAAACTTCAAAGGCAATTTTTGGAAGGTAACACAGTGAAATAGTCTTGCTGGGAACAATAACTCATTCTGCTCAGGAAGTGAGATCATTCTCGGGCAGGGAACATACATTTAACTCTCATGAATCTAGTGGAGTAAACAAACAACTAATGTCAGCCAAATTTCATGTGACGCCATTTTGTATTGAAATATAAGTGATAAAATAAAAATAACACCAGAAAAACATAATAAATATTTTGTTTATCTGCACCCTTCCGCAAGAAACCAAACTCTCCTCAGAGGGCCATAATGGTTTGTACTACTTTGTTTTCAGGCGCAGCATGGTTTGTTTGATCACATCACCCGTACGAAAACATGTAGCTCCCGCCATTTGGAGTTCAAATTCAAACTCAAATGCTGATTTTTTTGCTGATTCAAAATATAGTACAGCTCAAATTTAATAGTTTAACACAAGAATCTTAGCATTGTGCTTGTGAAATAATGGGACGTATATGGGAGGAATGCAGAAAAACAGACAAGTTATGTAAAAACACCATGTCCCTGACTTTGTTCAGTTTACTTCTAGTTCTGCCGTTGTGTTCCAGCATACAAAACTGTGCCTAGAAATAATACATCCATGTGAATGCCCTTGGTCCCAACATAGTGAGATCTCAAATAGCAAAGTCGACTGAGAGGCAAACCATCCATGAGTTGATTTTTCAAATTAGTTTTGGTCAAAATTATATCAGATTATAAAAAAAATTGGGAGCATTTTTTTAATCAGGGAAAGTAAGATTATTATGAAGCCTTATACTGAAACGTTCCTTAAATATAGGAGAAATTTATGGGGAGAGAATGGCTTGGAACTATGTACTATTCATTAAAAAATGAGGTCAATAAAGTTTGCTGAGTTTACCGTTTGAAGCCTCAGCCATAATAGCATCAGACGGATGTTACACATGGATGGAAGCAATCATTAAAAAATTGCAACTTTTGCAGAGAAAGGCTCAGTTTGATCAAATAACATCTCATAGCTGTGTTGAAATCCGTGCTGTCAAGCACATTCAGTGGGTTACTTCAGTTGCACCAGAAAAACATAGTTTTTGTAGTTTCTGAACAATGATCATCAGTATTAAAATTTGGCACAATACCTTTGGGGAAATACAACTTACATCAAATGTGCCAAATATTAAGCATATTAGCAGTGAGTGATAATAGGTAGCAAAGTGAGCTACAATTCTGCCGTTGCAACGCCGAGATCCAGCTCAGTCATATAAAATGGAGAGTTCCCCAGTCTGACGCATATAATGGTTTGAAGTGAAATGAGTGCAAGCAGTCCGTACCCAGTTGTTGATGTACAGAACCTATGGTATTAAGTTGTCCATGATGTAGTTGGCAATCTTATTCAGAAAGGCCACAAGGGTGACTGGTGTTAGAATCGGAAATCTGAATCTGGTATTGAGGAGCTTTATGGGGAGAATGTGAACAGTTATTTCCCACACATTACACATGGTTTCGGAATGTGTAATAACGTTAGCAGCAAAAAGTGGAACAATGTTCCATTCCACAGCCCTGACAAAATGAGTATTATTCTTATCAAGGATATGAACATGAATTACTTATAGAAAATTATTCTATTCCATGTGTGTGTACCCCCTGCTCCAAGTTAAACCTCTTTGACACTGAAGAGCATAGGTGCACACAGCTTGCTTAAATTCTTGTCACCTTCTCCCACTTGAACCAGTCCACAGGAACATTTTTACATTAATAAAACATTAACAACAACTTGCATTTTTGTACAGTACATCTTGGAGCACTTAAACTTCAATTCCTGCACCAAAGGGGAATTTAAAACCATTTTATCTTTGGATAAGATGTAACTCAGCTTTCTACAGTCCACAAAAGATTTGGTTTAATTGACACATAACACTCAATAGCTCTTTGTATTGGCATTTAAAGTATTTATTTCACAAAAGTCTTGTTGAATCTTGGCTCTGTTTTTTTTTGGAAAGTGATAGTTTATAAAGAACTAGCATAGAAAAGGAGTGCAAGAACTGTCAGAAGCTTCTAGGTTTGTTTGTTGCCTGAAGACAGGCTCTCTCTGCTCTGAAAGCACACTTACTCAAACCGATCATGTTTAGGTTCTGTTGAACGATATCCCCTTACTGCAAGACAATGTGTAAATGTTCAGAGGTCTTCTCCTCTTTTCCCTTATTTCTGTCAACAGCCAACACTCCCTCTGATTTAAGAGACTACATTCTTCAGCAACAAAAGGCTGTGGTGCTCCAATGTCATAGAGCTAAGGGTACTAGTCTGTAAGGCACTGAAATCATCAGCAATTACCCCTGCAACTAGCAACCCTGTTGCAGTATGACAAAGCAAATACTGAAGTAGGTATACTTCATGGAGGAGCAAAATCCAGTCAGCAGGTTAACAGCAGTGGGTGAATACTTTGCACTCAGGAATCCAGCTCCACAAGGGCACAGTTTTGGTGTCATAAACTAAGAGTACTTCAGCCTGAAGCTATTGCCAACTTTGGTGAATTATGCTTGCAATGAGTTCAATATTCTGCACCTGCCAATTTTTTCTAGTCAACCAAGTGTCTGACATATGAGGAAACCCATCTCAGAGAGTTCCACGTATGTATGCCAACTACACACTGAAATTTTGCGCATTCTGTCCCTGGAGGGAAGCATCCTGCTTACCTAATTTCCAAGATTATTAGACATACGTTGGCAAGAGCCAATGCTTGGGGACCCCAGGTAAAACCACATAGCTTTCCATTGAATTCTGTGTATTTGTTGAAGGGTCCAATCCCAGTAAATTGTCACTCTGCACGTTTTTTTTTATTGCAACAAGCAAATAAAAACTGCCCCTGAAACCACTTCTAGGTGTTCGGAGTATCAGGCACCAGCACAATTCACACAGGCTCAACGCCTCTTTATATTTCATTGGCCATTGCAAACAACGACAAAGTCATAATGATTTACTGTGAATCATTCAATATGAACAAGAATTCACAAACCAAATCCGTCTGTATGCAGCTTCAAATCTATCCTTATATCAAGCAGTTGAATATCCCACAATCACCCATGATACAGATCAGTCGGAAAGCCCATCAATACCCACAAAATATGTAGAATATCACATCAGGCAATATTGGAATCATGTTGTTAGTTCTTCCATATAAAGAACCTCACAAATCACAAATGTCTGCTAATAAGATAACTTACACAGAGATTTATTTATATTCACTTCAATGCACCTCATAGCTTTGCCAATGACCAACTCTTGCTTACAGAGTGCACGATTGTGCCTCATATGTCCTCACCTGCTGTTTTCCTGCCTCTCTCTCTGTATGAAGTGAAACACCTCCTTCAAGCTTATCCTTGACGTATGGTACAACCATTGCGTCACTCTGTGCTAATGTACAATTAGCATTGGTACTCGGCAACCAACTTTGTTCAAATTTTAACAAAAATGCCTCAGCAAGTAATAGGTTAAAAATGTACCAGTCAGAAATAGAAGTGAATTAATAACATCACACTTCATCTCAGTTCAGGAAGGAAAACAGAAATATTATGTTCAATTAGATGAAACGCCAGGCATACTGTCATCATTATGTGAAATTAATTGACCAGTCAGTTACTGTCTACCAAGGACTTGTGCTACTTAAAGTAACAGAATGCTTTTTCCTACACTTTCATATACCCTGAAACTCACAAATATCACAGTTTGTTGCACTGCCTGGATTGGGTTTTGTCATTTAGTAACTTACCAGGATACAACAATCATTTGTTCCTTCATTATGAATTTCTGAAGTTGACTTTAAGTTGCTTGATGGACAGTGGGTGGAGGAGATTGGAAGGAAAGAACTACATCATACTATAAGCTCAGCAGGTATATGTTCCTACCTATGTATTAAGTAGCACAAGTCTTTGGTAGACAGTAACTGACTGGTCAATTAATTTCACATAATGATGACAGTATGCCTGGCGTTTCATCTAATTAAGCATAATATTTCTGTTTTCCCTCCTGAGATGAAGTGTTATGTTATTAATTTACTTCTACTTCTATAAGGAGTTCATCACATAAGTCATTTCAGAGTCCAGACTCTTTGTTTAAATTGCACTTACTGCTGTGAAAATGTACTGCAAACGGTTGGCATTTGTGTTGGAGTGCAAGAGTAGTATTTTTGTAGAAGCTAAAGTTTAATTTGTATACCAAAATGTGTACCCAGATTGGCACTTGTAAGCAAATATCTAAAACACAGTCAAACATTGCTTGAATGTACATTTACGATAGACAATTTGGCCCATAACTGAATTGATTTTAAAGTTAAAAATCTGTGGTTTTGTAAACACATACAAGACACAACTAGTTACAAGAGCCAGCAATACCTTGTTCTTTACAAATATTTAGCAATCATGGCCCAAACTCGAATTGAGTGGAGTCGTGTGGGGGTCTGTGTCCAAGTAATGCATCACCGACCCCCTTACACTCATAGTTCTGAACTCTACTATGCACTTTTGGCTCACATCCTTTGCATAATATGCTCTAGCAATGTGCTTCCGAATCGATGTTTCCAAATGAATGAACCACCTGTTAGTCAAACATAATAATCAACTGCTTATTTTATATGTGTGCAGCAATGTTATTTACCCATATTTCACATTTTGTCACATCAAAGCAACCACAGACTGCATAACAGTTCTTCAATTATTTTGCAGCCCAATAAGTCATCCTCATTGCTGGGAATCCAGTGACTGCCCAGTGTTTTTATTGCACCTCAACTTTCCCTGGTCTTTCAGAAGGGCAAAATTAATGTTAACAACCTTTACTAAACAGCCTCTTTGATCAAAAGAAAATCATGGAATGCCAATGATTCCTACTTATACATTTCTGATATCCATCAGTTTCAGGAAAAAAAATTGTAAAATGTATTTAAATAGAATTTCTTCCTTGTGATATCAATTTTAAGCTGAATCGATTTGAGTTGGGTTTAAAAAATAAACATTTGAGCCAATGTTTCAAAATCATCATTTTTATATATTTAGCCAATTGTTAAAAATTCATTACATTTTTAAAATTCATTTTTCAGAAGCATAGCAATAAATCACGGGGGCCCTGATAGCATGTCTTTATTAACTTGTTTTCCTAGGAATGGAGGAATGAAACATCCAATTAAAATCTCTGCATATGCTGCCTCAACACTTTAATAAATAATAGGAATCAAGCTATAATATGTTTGTAATCCCTGGTTCATAATTCTCAAGTGCCTCAAGAATTCATAACCACTTTGTACATTTAATTAATGCAGTAAAAACAGTGGCTGAAAAATTGTTATTGGGACATTCCTCCCCCCTCCCCACTCCTGATGCCCAGTAATTCAGCAATGGAAATGAGTGAACAATCCAAAAGAACTGAATTTGCAGTTGTAGAACTTCCATTAATCTATAGGGATTTAACACAGACACTCTCACTCTCTCCATTTGCTTCCAGTAGCCAAAATATCATCCAGTTCCTTTATCTGCTTGAGCTTCTGGGTATCTATAACACAACCAAATTGTATATGCACTGGAAGAAATTACTGAAGCAGTATTTGCATCAGAGTGGAAATAAAGTAATCCACTATCAGGAGTCTGTAAATTGGTGCAGACCAGCTCTCTGGCCACATAATGGTAAAATAGTTTCAGCTCAGTCAAGATTTGCAGAAGTGTTATTCTGTAGAACAGATGTGTATTTTTCATGGTATCAACATTTGCTAACATAGACTAATCTCACCCATTCAAATAGCACTCTTCACAAAACAACAACAACAACAACAACAAGATTCCATTTATAAAGCGCCTTTCACGTCAGGAGGACGTCCCAAGGCGCTGCACAGTTGGGTCATGACCCGAGCAGGGGGGAAATGGTCAGGGTGAGGGGAGGGAAGGGAGGGAGCAAGGAGGGGGGAGATGGTCAGGGTGAGGGGAGGGAAGGGAGGGAGCGAGGAGGGGGAAGAGAGTCGAGAGGGGAGCTGAAGGCACGGTCAAAGAGAAAGGTTTTGAGACCGGCCTTGAAGGAGGAAAGAGAGGAAGCAAGGCGAAGGCACTGGGGGATGGAGTTCCAGAGCCTGGGGGCTGAGAGGCTGAAGGCCCGCCCACCGATGGTAGGGCGGTTGGGGCGGGGGACGTGGAGCAGACCAGAGCCAGAGGAACGGAGGGTACGGGCAGGTAGGTAGGGGGATAGTAGGTTGGAGAGGTAGGAGGGAGCAAGGCCGTGAATAGCCTTGTAGGTGAGGATGAGGATCTTGAAATCAATCCTCTGGGGGATGGGGAGCCAGTGGAGGCGAGCGAGGGTGGGAGTGATGTGGTCCCGAAGCCTGGTGCGGGACAGTACACGAACTGCAGAGTTCTGAATGACCTGCAGCTTGTGGAGGGAGGTGGCGGGAAGGCCGGCGAGGAGAGAGTTCCCATAGTCCAGCCTTGAGGTGACAAAGGCGTGAACCAGGGTTTCAGCAGCGTGAGGGGTGAGGTAATGCCGTAGTCTGGCGGACTACTGAATTTCACTGGCATTTTATATATGTATTTACTGTCCTTCTGCTCCATAATCATTTGTTTCCTATATTGTCCATGATTAAAAGCAACTGAGACAGAAACGGTCAAGATTTTTGTTTGTCATTGCATTTTTCTCTGTTGAGATCTCTATTGAGACAGACAGAAGCACTAAAGGTTCAAGTCCATAGATCATTAAAATCTAGTTTGCTAGTTTTCTGCAGGAGCAGAAAGCAGTCAATAAGGCAAATAGGATACTGACCTTTATACGAGGTCGAGAACATAAAGGCAACAAGGTGCTGGTCCAGTTATATAGCACAAGTCACACATCATTTGGAATATAGTGTTCAGTTTTGGGCATACAATCTTAGGTTTGGATCCCACACAAACTGGCAGAACAGGCACAATAGGCTGAATGATCTCCTCCGAGTCCTGTTGTATGTTCCATACTTTGGCCTTGCTTCCTCCTTCAGATAGTTTTGCCAATAATTTATAGCTTAGAGTATTGTTTACTCTGCACTTCCTTAAGCTTATAATCATATAACACCTGATCTCTTTCACTGCACTTCACTGCATATATCCGTTACTCCATGTATAAATTGTTGTCCTCTCACAGCTAGAATCCAGAAGAGTGAAAATATATGGGGTGGGGGGATAATGTTTTGTTTGACGTAAATTACAGTGAAATATTTCTGAGTTGGAAAGAAACTTAAAAGCACTGTTCTGGTGTATGGTGTGGAAGAGTGAAGGCTACAAAAAAAACAATCTCCAGCAAGAATTTGTGCTTGAAACAAAATTACAGTGTGTAACAAACATATCGAAGAGGATCCTCACAGCAATAAGTGACATATCTGCCCCAACAAAAAGTTACACAGTATGTTTAAATATAATTTTTACTTGAACTGTAACATTTAAGTGTTTCCAGCGACAGATGCAATCAACAAGGTGATGTTCCCATTGCGCCATTGATCACATGTTTCTAGCCTCCGCTGAGAATAAGCCTGGTGCAAGGCTTTGTCATTTCATCACAGCAACAATGCCTCTTGAAGCAGCAGAGTAAAATCGACCCAGCACACTGCAGTTATGTCAGTAATCAGCACAAAGGCTTTTAGAATCCAGTTTCCTGAGGGATTTTATTTATACCTTACAAATCATGTGATGAGGAATCTTGTAAAAATTTAGGCTGTCATTTCCCACCCACTGATTTCCAATGGAACCAGACCTGTGGAAAAGAGGCATGTATCGCAGTGGGTATGGAGGAGGTCGGAATAAATAGTTGTCAGATGGTGGAGCACCGTGGCAGAATCAACTTGTTTCATGTTAAAGATGCAGGAAACTATAGAGTAATGACAGAGTCACAATGTGTACTGTACATTAAGCCTTTTTTTTGCATCCTTTCGTCATAAAAAAGACTCCTAACAGAGATAATAAAGCCCCTGCTTTTAACATGAGTGATTGAAAAGAATCTATTAATCAGCCAGCAAGCTGGTTATGCTTCAAATGGTTTCAGGCCTGAAGGCATCCTGCTTCAGGATTATACACATGAAACTGAAAAGCAATGGCTAGAGCTAATTAAAAGAGAAAAGGCAGATATTGGGTGGAACTGTGCCCCTGCTAAACACTGTACACCCTCTGCCCACATCCGGTCAGTGAAGGTTAAGCAACAGCAATTAACAACTTTACTGTAAGTGTACCTGACAGTCCTCTTTCTGTGCAAAATTGTTACTGCAATAACTTCCTAGGAGGAGTGAACTTGTGTATGCCATAAATTGTTCAGTCAGACAATGCTTTGAAATGTTTGATGTTCTCCTACAAGGCTTGAAGTTGCGGTACAAAGAATGTTGACAGTTTTATTCATTTACACTAAGAAAGCACTTAGCAGACTGTTGTCAGCACTGATTTCCTGGACAAGCTAACTTAGACATTTGGTTAAAAGAAAAACAAGATTAAGGAAGAAAGAAAGCGGTCTTATAATTTTAAACTGCTGCAGAGTTCCTCAGCTGCTGAGTCCATATAAAGTTTCAGCGGGCATGGCAACGCAAGACAATCCTAACCTTATATTGAAATATACGGCATCAAAACAGGCCATTCGGCCCAACTATTCAACACCATGTTTATACTCCAAGCGAGTCCCACTTCTCTTATTCCCCTCTTCTCTAACCCTTCAGCATCTTCTCTCTCTGGTTTTATTCACGTTTCCTCTTAAATTTACCGATGCTTTTGGCTTGAACCTCATTTCTTCAACCTTCCTTGTTACTTTAAAAAATAATCCATCTCTTAAAACTGATGGAAAGTGGAAATTGAAAGATTTTGTCTGTGGTGTTATTGCAGTCATGGAACTTTTTTATCCCCTATTTCTAGACCTTCAGTAACTGCAGCAACTTTTAAAATGGACTAAGGCAGATTTTTTGCCTATTTTCAATGTACATTGACTTACAAATTGTTCCATACTGCAGCAAATCTCACAAGATGAAAAAACAAAAGTTTTTTCTGCCAAATAAAAATCTGGAACAGAAATCCACAGCAGGGCAGACAGGATGCGATAGAAAAGTAGAGCTCAGTGTTTCGGGGCACAATCCTCAGAAAATTATGCACTAAGACTTAGAGGTCAGTACAGGTATAAGTATAAAAGTATATATATTATATAACATATATAATATATGTATATAAGTACAGGTCAGCGGAGGAGAAGGAAAAAAGATGCAAAAACATAAGAAAATGTTAACAGGATTAAACAGAATGAAAAAAATGAGCAAAAATGCTAACAAAACAAAGAACAATAGTTCTTCAGGGCTATATTCCTGGCGTTCAATCAAATGGGAGAAATGAAAAGTACAGATGCTGGAAATCTGAAACATAAGTAGAAACACTGGAAATCAGATCAGGCAGAAGCTTGAGGGAAGAAACATTTCTACGTTTCTCATTATACTTAACAACATTTCTATCGAATCTGGTCATTTTGTTTTTATTTAGTTTTGTTTTGCTCATTGAAATAGCAGATTCTGAGGAATAATTACTTTTGTGTCCAAGTCAGCATCACCAGCTGGCAGGTTTGGGTTGGAACAGTTACGCAGTGGACTGGAGATGTAGAGTTACATAGAACGATAAAGCACAGAAACAGTCCACGCAGGCCAACCAACTCACCCTGGTGTTGATAATCCACACGAGTTCCCAGCCCTTCTATACCCCTCTATTATTTTCCCACTCATATGTGCGTGAAGTTTTTTCTTCAAGCCTTCAAACAGTGAGTTCCACATTCTCCCTCTAAACACTGAGTGCCTCCTAAACTCCATATTTGACCTAGTACTAGCAGTCTTATACTCACGGCCTCTATTTTGGACTCACCAACAAGTGGGAAACTCCTATCAACATCCACCTTATCAAATCCTTTCAGAATCTTTAACACCTCTATCAGGTCTCTTCTCAATTCTCTCAACTCTGAATTGAAAAGCTTCCACCTGCATGTCGGGCTCTGGGGTGCACGTATTGGGAGTCAATCGTGGCAGAACCATTTACGGGGGCCATTCACGCAAATTTCCCAATTTTCCGAATAGTCAGTCCACCCTTGATCCCTGGTAAGATCCTTGTAAAGCCATACTGTACTATCTAATGCTATAATATCTTTGACACAGCAATCCACACCACAACAAAATGGCTAAACCAAGCTGAGTTTCTGATTTCAGTCAACGCACATCTTCCCGGTATACCATTAAGAAGTGAACTACTTATTTTGGTAAGAATCTTGAAGCTTTTGTTTTGTAAAACAGACCGTTTACCTCCTGGGCAAATAGCTTAATATGTTCAGCATCTTAAGATCTGCTCTTTATCGAATAAAATGGGTCAGTCACCGGCCAAGCTAAAGCTACAGGCAGTTGTACTTTTCATAAAAATGAGCTAAAACCTTTCCAGTGTGCTAGTTAACTGTTCTAATGCTTCCCCTCATCCCCCAAAATGTCAATGTTTTAACAATGCTCCATCCTGCAATGTTTAACCTGGCAGACAGGGAATGGAAATGGGTCACATAATTAGAGGATTTATTTTCTGACTGCAGTCGAATATCCAGGAAAATGAATAGAAATATCCTGAAATAATCAGTGTGGAGAATCCTATGTGAAGAAAGAAACCAAGTGATGCGGAGAGGTTTTAGCAGAACCAATGGCTCTGTCTTGATTTGATCCTTTCGTCAAGTCAATGGCTAGCAGTTTGTGGAGACATTGCTATACTCAAGTGAGTTGCTGTGTTTGCCCCCAAAATACGCAGTCACTCCACTTTACAGAATGAAGTGAAGTGCTTTGGTATGTCCTCCCATCGTAAAAGGCCCTAAACCAAATTAAAGGATTATTATTATTTATTATTATTTACAATGTTACAAATACAGAAGTGATCACAAAGAGTGTAGCTGTGCTTGGCTCTGAGATTCTCTCTCTTACTACTAGAAAAGGAACTTTGAGAACTTTGAGTATTTTGGTTTGGTGAAAAAGTACATTGGCAAGTGGTTAGCTTTATTTTTTAGTACACAAATGAAAAATAATGAGAAAAAGACTGATAGAATTCAGGTATTAGGCACATGAATTCTATATGTAGTGGTTCAGTTTTCTATACAATGCATCCTTTTAAGTGCAGCATTTTTAAAATGAGCAGTTTCCACTTTTGGAGCGATCATGTTAATCACAGCTTTTGAATCTGAGGATTCGACTTATAAAAGAATATACCTATACATGTGATGTTAGTCACTTAACAATCACACTGTGATACTGGATGAATATTAATGTTAGCCAAACCTCAGTGTGACTGTACAGTAATAATTGTTACGTCTATCATAATTATCAATGTTTGTTTCATAGGTTTTAGGTCAAGTGCAAGAATATTTTTCATTTCAAATTGGAATTGGAATAGGCATACCACCTTGAAATTAAAAATAAGATTCATAAACGATCTTAAGATCAGGCTCTCATGAATATATCAGAAACTCATTCTGAACTGATAGCTTTTTGTAAGTTAACCAGCTGTATTAAGCATAGTCCTTCTCCCATTTAATGACAGTTGCAACTTTATACCTATTTCTGCAAATTCAGGTAAAACTTGCCAAAAACAAATCTACAGAAGTCTGAGAATAATTCACTCATTTGAAAAAAAATGAAAGTATGAGAAACACACATATTATTATAAAGTAAAGCTAGAATGCTGAGCAGTCAATAATGCCCATTTAATGCCCTGTGATGATGACTGCTGGCTGTTCAGAAGGCAATTACTATTCTGATTCACCTCATCAGCATCCAGGTTAATTACAGCGAGGACACAGGAATTTCACTGCTCGTCTCCTCCATCTGCAGGCCCACTGGACCCTTGGAGGGGAATTCAAGCTTCCCTTCACAGATAATGATTTTTAATGGTTGTCTATTTGTAAAGGGCAGACAGGTAGAACAAGATAATTTTTCAAATGGTGAAACATTGTGATGACTTTAGCACACCACAATATGCTATGTCTTTCTGCACCACATGCGAAGGGATTGCATTGAGTTAGTGGTCAAATCGGGTATCCGAGGTTTTACCCAACCCACAACACTAATCTCACCACCTCGCTGCTTGGAAAGATTACAACAACAACAACAACAAAATTACATTTATAGAGCGCTTCTCACGTTGGGATTACTCGTTGAGAGGATAAATTGTAATTAAATTAGACAGCAGTGTTGAAGATCTGCTATTTCAATAAATGAATAGATTTAGCATTTTGGTCAAACAATCATTCCTAGATATTACATATGCATAAATCTAGTAGTGCTTTATAAATACAATTGAATTAGCAGTAAAACATTTTTGTAGAAAAATGCATGAAAACCTGGAAGATCATAATCCTGTGCAACTCAATAATATTTTCATTAAGCCTGGTTATACACATTTTTTATCTCAATTCCAAATTATCTTGCATTACAGGCCCCAGCATCTGTGTCACTGTCAAGTCTTTAAATGATTAGCAATGCAAACAAAGTGGACATCTGAGGATGCTATTTGGCTCCACTGTCCCACATCGCTGTAGGAGGGGATTGAACACATTAGAACGAGGTTGCAACCAGTGGAGGTGATTAGCAGAGAAGGTAATGTTTCATTTTGGTAAGTGTGAGATTTCCAGTAATGTCAAAGTCAAAGAATTTTTGATGTGACTGAAATTAGAGTTACTGAGGTAATTAGTGATGATATTGAATTTCCAGATATTAAATCTTTGAAAAAGCAGCTCATATCTGAGTCTTTCTATCCTAACATATATATATATCTTATATATAATAATAATTCTTGCATTTTATCACATCTTCAATACATCTCAAATCTCTTCACAGAATATATTGTGAAGTGAATTGACTGTATATTTTGTGGGCAAAAAACAGCAGCCAATTGTGCACAGCAGTGTTCCACAAATTGTCATGAATTGAAGTGACCAANTTTTTTTGGAAGGAATTATTACGCTTCAAATATACATATTTCTACATTTTCTGTTTTACTGCAGTCCAGGGCTACCAAACACTCATATCAGTTGTGGTTATTTAAATAAGCTGTGAACTAATATGAATAGATTTAGCATTTTGGTCATGTGACAGTTAGGACAATGTATTAATGCTTGAACTGAACAACCAGTTTGTGCCAGATGGACCACACTGGTCTTTTCTGGTCCTGTAGAATGCTATGTACCTATGAAATAACTGGCAGCAACTTCACGGTACCTCCTTTCTTCAGAATTCAGGAACAGCCACCTGCCTTTTGGGCTGGAATACAGACCAGTTTGCTACCAACCACTGCAGTGGTATCTTAACTGGCATTTGTGAATCTGACTATGAATCTGTAAGTTTCCAGAAAACTATACACCACAATGCAACCTGCAGTATTTGTCTTTGGGAACATAGGGTTTGTTAATGGCTTTGATGCTAAAATCCTCTACAAGTTAATAACTCGTACTTGTATTCATAAATATTCATCCATTTGGATTCAGAACTATTAGCTGTTGTGTTGTTCAGATTTTGACAAAGCAATAAACCACTAATTTTATAGGTGCATCGTCTAATAGCAATAACAAGTTAGCAATAAACTGCTAATTTTTATAGACATACAGTTTAAACTTGCCCTTAGAAATAATAAATTACTGTGACACTAAAACTTTGAGCCAGCACTTTATGAATATAAAAGTTCCTCCTTTCATTGCAGCTTGATTTCCTAGACCCAATGGCTGTGGCTATTTACAGTTTATCGCTGTCTCAGTTCACTGCTTTAAGACCTAATGGCTTTGCCTGTTTCTTCTATTTTTAATACAGATATTTCACCAATATCATCTTGATCGTTCTGATCGAAAAAAGCAGAGGGGTAGAGCAGCAGCAGCAGGGCACTGGAACAACAACAAATTGCATTTATGTCGCTCCCTTCACCTGGGGTAGTGTCTCAGAGAGCAAGATTCCAATGAGGACTCTTCCATGGTTCGTCACCTCGCAACTCAACATTTCAAATGCCCTCTTTTCTGATCTCCCCAGGTGTGCCATGCACAAGATCCAGCTAATCCAAAACTCCGCCGCCGGCATATTCATCCGCACTACACTCCCTTCCCCATCTTCAGGTTGCATCTGAAGTCCTTCTTCTTTGACTATGCCTATGGCCACTTCTCCACGCCTACAGGCTCTGCATCAAGCCTCAACAACAACAACATTACATTTGTATAGCGCCTTTCACGTCGGGAGGATGTCCTGTCAAGCACTCTATCACTGTCAAGGACTCTGGGTCGCTACCCTGCATGAGGAGTGCTATATAAATGCAAGTTGTTGTTGTTATCTTCCCAGAACATAGGCCTTCAAGTAGGATTGAACAAACTGCATTAATTGCAAATTGTTTAATTCCACACTCGGGTGAGACTTGTACTCCATAGTCATGGTCTCCTGCATTGTTCAGTGAGAGACTTTAAGTAGTTTCTTCCCAAGTCCACTGCTCCAATAATCTGTATGTCTGAGTCATGCTCACAATGTGACCATATTTGTAAATCAATGGTAGTTGTAGTGTGTTTAAAAATACTTCATTGGTGCAGCCTGAAATTCAATAGAAACCATTTATTTCAGTGAGGATCTAACACTTCACCAAACTTCAGTGAGTCTCACACTTTGTCAAATTTCTCACAGGTTCAGTGAGATACAGAATTACAACTGTCACAAGTGTCAGTTTCAAACACTTACACACAAGGGCACTGTCATATCGAATTCTAACAAGACTCAATGAAGAACACTGTTCCATATCCGTGATCCCATCGGAACCCATTAATGTCCTGAAGTTCACTACAGCCTCAGACACCAGTATTTGTCTGAGATAACAGTAACATTGTAAAGTGGAATTTAAGTCACTGCAGAAGCTATACAATATCAGTAATCATTAAACTCATAGCATCACCATCCAATGTGTCACACAATATGACCAATCTGATTATTCTTTCAAACACCGATTAGATCATTTTCTTTTCGGAAATAACATTATGGGATATAGTCCATAGGTAGTTTGGGACATACGTGCACGCGACAGCAGGAAGGTGGAAGGCAAACTGGATGAACCTTGGTCTTTTTTCGTCTAGCATTTCTTATGTTCTTATGATGCCCACCATACCTCGACCACCAGATTATCTGTCACCACTATTTCCCATAATGCAAGGTGGTTAAATTGCTGTTGTAATAATCTCACATTCATCACTCAATCAGGCAATCTGCACACATCATAACTGGGGACCTACCACATTATGAGAAGGGCATATAGACCACTACTGGAGTCCTCGTGGAGTCCTGTAGCTCAGTGGTTAGAGCACTCGCTTTGCAAGCGAGAGACCTGAGTTCAATTCCAGGCAGGGCGAAACCTTAGGCAAGTTTCCTTACTCCACACGCCTAATAATAATCCCTCCAAAAAAACAAAAAACAATAATAAAATTGGTCATTTTCAATCTACGACTGTTTGTGGGACATTGCTGTGCGCAATTGGCTGCCGCGTTCGCCCACAAATATACAGTCAATTCACTTTACAGTGTGTTCTGTGAAGCGCTTTGGGACGTCCTCCCGACGTGAAAAGCGCTATATCAAATGCAAGGATTATTATTATTACTGAATACTGAGGATCTGCTTCATACCAATATGATAAGTGAAGCCGACAAACAACCAGCATAAGATTTGGCTCTGCTCCAAGGAATGACAATTTGGATAGATTTTCTGTTAGTGAATAAAATATCTCTCTGAGTCAACTAATTGTTGTAAAATTAGAGAATAATTATAAATATTCTATTAACTAGATCAATCCGCAAAGCTGGAGCTATTAATACAGACAATACTAAGAAATAACTGTGTGGCGGTGGTGTTATACTTGTATGTGAATATTACAGGGCTGAGTGATTGTTATAAAAATATGTGGCTCAATATTGAAGCACCTGTACTATCATATGGTTTAAAAAATAGTAATCACCAAAGTGCCAAATTCCAGGGAACACTAGGGAGCAAGTCTTGGTACTCAGCATGTTTCTATACCAAATGCAAGGATTATTATTATTATTATGGAAGAACGGGGTAGGGTGGGTGTTCTGGGAGGATGAGATCAAATGGGGGGCTGAAGGGCATTCTTCATCCAAACTAAACTTGTAATCTTGCGAGTGGCTGACAAAAGAAACAGCTCATTTCTACAGTCTTAGGAAACAATCAACAACAGTTCAGTGAAAGTAATAAATAGTTTCTTTTAAGATGGATGGTGGAAATAATTTTACAGAAAGCATTCCCTCAAACATCCCTTAATATTAATCACAACCGTTTAGAACTATTTGATCTACAAAATGAGAGCCAAAATGAAGGGCGTTGTTTTTTAAATACCCATATTTAAAACAGTTCTGTGTTACAGCATATAATGTGTTTCTATTCTAACTTTCTGAGTGAGGATTGATGGGGTTATACAATAAAAATTGATTTAGATATACAGTATGATGTAACAAGATTGATTTCCACATCTCACTTAAAACAGGAGCAAAGTAATATTTCACCCAATTCATGTTTTGAGTAGTTATTCCCCAGCCAATTGACCCCCGCTTTGCACAGATTTTAAATCACTAACACATTGATGTGGTGCATCTCAGAGATAAACTGTCCAGAGATCAGCAGTGCGCTGAAGTCAGGTAGCAGGGGAACAAATTATTGGTTGCTCAGTATCACTCTATCGGAAACAATGTAGAAGTTACTGTAGATGCTCGGTTGACCCTTTAATCTGTACTTGAAACAAAACTGGCAAACTACCCTTCAAGGCAAATCCACAAAGAGCTTTCTACAACAGAAACGCGAAAGTACTTAAAAGAAACTCAAGAAGAAACTACAGGAGCTAACTTTTTTTTAAAAAAAGCAAATGCCATCATACAAATACCATTTGAAATGCCCTAAAGAAACATTAGTAATAGTAAGTTTGAAGTCTCAAAAGTGATTGATTCACTAACATTTTGACCTTTGGCACTGAAGGGATTAAGGTTCCCCTCCTCAGACTGAAGAGGGGTTTCTTTCCTGTCACTACTCTAATATATAAAAGAGTCCATTAAGTGTGTCCTTGACATTGACCTTAATGAATTTTAAGGCGAGAGAAAAAATCTCAGCCTGCTGAGAGGCAACATTGAAATTGCCAGAAATGATACTATAATTCTTTTTGTGTTGTTGTGGACTCTATTTGCTGTCATTTGCCCGACTGTTCCTGGCCTCTGGAAGATGTAGATTATTTCTGTACCCTTGCAGGCTGATTGTGGACTGTGGCAAGTGCAGTGCACATGTAAAGTAACCCACCACCAAGAGTCTCCACAGCAAACTCAAGGCAAATATGTGTATTCAAGGCATACATACACATGTGTATGGTTTCAGTTTGTCTGGGATGGAGTGCACACATGAAGCAAAAGCTTCACCGAGAGAAGGTACAATACAATACAAAATTACATTTGCCTTTCTAATTAACCAATAATATATTAGAACAACATATGTGAAGAGATAACCAAAGCACTCTATTAAAGTAAAATGCTGTTAGACAAAAGTATTTCATTTTTGCTTTGGGTATGCTCACAGGAATTTTACACTTTGTTACTGCTCCCATCTGCTTTTGTTTTTCCCCTCTACCACCCATTAATCACATTTTACAATCTGTTAATAGCCCATCAAACTGCCTCTTGATTTAATCTCTTTACTTCCCATCTTCTAACCGTATATAAAGAATATAAAGGGTCCTCCCCAGCCTACCGTCTTAGTTCCAGTCATGCCCAAACCATTAAAGAAAACGTTCCCTTTAGTTGCTGCTTGTCCCATTGTGAATTTCTGACCTTTATATTTTGATTTCCAATTTTCACTTTACTTTTCCTGTAAGTAAAAGCTATCAGGGACTTCATATTTTAGTGCTGCCTTCTCTACAGCAGCAAACAGCACTAGGCCAATATACACAGTATGTGCTTTCCTATGAAGTGGACTGTGAGCTGAATTGCACACCAGAGGTCTTAACTTCAGGCTGATATTTCAAGGCAGGGCTGGATAGATTGTATTGTCAGCATTATCCTGGCTTATTTGGTAATGCTTTTGCCTCTACGTTAGAAAGTTGTGGGTTGAAGCCCATGTCAGAAGTTTGAGCTCGTAGTCCAGGGTGAAACTTCAATTCAATGCTGGAGGTGCATTAATAGAAGTGCTGTCCTTCAGACGAGATGTTAAACCGATTCCCTGTTCAGGTAAAGATTAACAAACCCATGGTGCTATTTGAAAAAAGAAGAGAGTTCCCAGTGTCCTGGCCAACCATCCTTCAGATAAAATTCGTCATTCACTTCATGGCTGTAGAACACTGCTGTGCATAAATTGGCTGCTGCATTCCACTACAAAATACAGTCACTGCACTTATAATAAAATTATGTGAAGTGCTTTGCAAGTACTCTTACTTTATTATATAAGAAACCACCGAATGATAAAATGTCATTTGGCCCAGGAAAGCTATCTTCTTCACAAAGCAGGGTAAGGTTTTCCTTGTACACCACCGAACATGTTTCATCTCTAGAGGGAAGGTTCTACATAAATACTCCCTGAACCTCAGAGGTAATTGAGTGGAACTCCAGAATATCGATATTACCTTAGAACCAACACTACTCAGCCCTGACTGACATTGACCACAGATGACATTTCCCATGTCCCAGCAGTACAAGAGACATCATGTTCACGGAATACTTCATTATCTCTATTTATATAGTACAATTTAGCCTTCAGTTCTCTTCCTGATTATATACACCAGCATTTATGATGTTACTAATTGGGAGTTTTGTGCCTATTATAAAATACAAAAATATAACCTTAATTTCAAAAGGAAATTCTATTGGTTGCATTCTTAGTCTAAACCATCAGCCTCAGAGAAGTAACAGAAGCTGGCTTGTTACATGTGCATCAGAAGGTTGACGCAAAGCGTTGGCTTTGCCAACCTGCAACGAATGCTGTCCGGAGTTAGGTGAGCAGGGTGCATCCTCCTGGGACAGAGGGCACATTCCATTCCAAAGAGAGATCTCCACACATATGTACAACACTTGGTCTGGATTGGAGACTCCTTAGCATGGTGCTGTGTGCCAAACACCCAGCTGACCAAAACAAGTGCCATACCCTAATTAAAGAAGAGATGCAAAATGCTTCATCAATCTTGAGTCCCCCCCTCAATGTTTTAATACACTCAGTTCATTTGCAACCATGATAAAGGTATCTGCTCATATGGGGGATCTGCTTACTTAGGTTAAATACGTTAAGGTTATATTACATTCATCTTCAAAGAGCATCAAGGAAAGATCCTGTGCATGGTCTACTTACTGTAACTGTACTCCCGTCAGTAATCAAATAGCGATTGATGTGAAGGACCTTGAATTCTTACAAGTGGCAGTGTACACTAATCTCTGGAACTCCCTGCTTCAATCCCTCCACCTCGCTCTTTGATCTTTAAATCCCACTTTAAAACCTAACTCTTCATCCATGCATATGGCCACCTTCCCCTCACCCTTCTTGCCTGCTCAGTCCAACCTCACCACTGTGCAGAGCTCTGAGACATTAACTTATGTGAAGGGTGCTGTGTAAATGCAAGTTGCTGTTATTAATTGTTTTTGTCTGTTCTGCCTCTACCTAACTCTTTGAAAGGATAAAAATAACCCCCTCCCTATTAAAAACTGGTATAAATAAAACACACATGTTTCAACTGTTACTAATGGACTGAAATTGATGAAAATTGTCCTTTACTGGAATTGTCCTCACCATCACTAAATTTAGTTATTTTTTCAGAATTCTAATCTAAACCTAATTTTTCCAGTAACAAGAAAAATAACACGGCTGATTAAAAATTGATTAATTTATAAAATAATCTTGTGTGCTATATGATAACCACATTCGCTCTGTCCTCTAGTCCACTGGGAGCAGCGATTCTTCCCACTCAGCTCCTGCCAACCTTGCAAGCCAAAGCCCTAACAGATAAGATGATCCTCGCAGGACAAATGGCAGGAAACTTGCTAGAGATTTCTCTCAATGCCAAACTATGCAGTTTTAGCTGATCGAACTCCAGCAGTAACACCAGTGGCTATTCTGGAGTCCCAAAGCCTTGGCTCTTGCCAATCTGCGCCTAATACCTTCCAGAATGAAATAAGCAGGGGATGTCCCTCAAGGGAGAGAGTGCACATTCCATTTCAGACACAGGGACATTTCCATGCGTAGGATAACATTATATGTGGATCTCTGACTGCTTTGGATACTGTTTGGAACTTGGGACGCTTTTGACATTATCCCGACAAATGTCATTTGTTGTTGTTGTTGTTGATGAGCACGGTGATGAGCTTCCACATGGATAAGACAACCTAGCCCAAAAAAATCCATGCTCCAGTCCAATCACAGTAAAGCTGAAACCTTCCTTTAAATGTTCCAGTCGTGAAGTCAGTTCTTCACACTAAAAACCTTTTAATGGAGGGTAAAAATATTTCTGCATATTTACCAGTTTTATTTTTTTCAGAAAACCAGCGATTTTTAATCCTTGTAGAAATGTTTGGTTGTCGATACGTTTACTGTTACTCACAATCTCATTTTCCAAAAAGGCAACATCATTTACGATGCTGCAATAATTGGCCCGAGCTCTGCCATGAAGAATGTGAGGCTTGCGATCAATTAGACTGAGGCCGAGCAGGTGGTGTCAAGTCTGGACTCAATTTCATCAATCCCCTTCAGCCCACAGCCTCATCGTGGGATTAGAATCCATCAACTCAAACATGCCCTTGGGCAGAGGGACACAGTTATCCAGGAAGAAAAATACTTGCATTTGCTCAGTTTGAATGTTATGCCTGTAAATTCTGTCCTATGTCATTACCTCCGTGTTGTAAATTACAGCCGGCATGTAACACAATACACCAGCAATTTGCTGAACCCAAGTGTTGATCAGGACATTATTCTTGCATCCAAATTTCACACAAAACAGCATGTGCAACTTTTTAAATGTGCTTAAAAATAACTATTTTGCTTAAGCAGCTTAACGACCTAGCAAAAATAAATTTTGTGGGCTACTCTAAGCAGTGAGATTCGTGAGGAAGAACAGCCAGTGCTTAATTGGCTGTAACTCAAGGGGATGGGAATTGCCACATGTGATATGATAGTTATGGAAATTTCTGCCCTGTCAATCTTTGGTCACTCGTGTGACCCACTCCACCGACTTTATCTCATGGTTGGGCTTGAACCTGCCCATGGCTACCATTTGACTTGTCAGCTTTGGACTATGGCACTTGAGTGCCAATTCTCAAGATACTGGCTAAACACAAAAGAAAATACAGACTCAAAGGTGGGCAAGCTCAATGGCAGCTGCAGGCATCTTTGAGAGCAGTGGAGGGAAGGGTCACACCAGCAGCTAGAAATTTCTATGATATGACAATTAGCAGATTGCTTGTTCCAATTTTCACCCTTAAGAATTCTAAATTTACTGCGCAACCTACATCTTACCGTGAGCTAGGAGTTGGAATGAAGTCTCAAGTGATCACACTTTGTGCTCTTTTGAATTAGTCTTGGCCAGACCATATAGGAAAAGGAGAAAAAGGCACAGAGCTTGACCAAGCCAAGGGACTGACTAATATTTATCTTATTCTCCTGACCAGCGAGCAGAAGAAAATAGAGAAGGATGCCAAAAATATAAGAGCTAATATCGTGAAGGTAACAGTCTAATGTAAGGCTTGAATCCTTTCTTATAATATTTAGATCCAGAGCCGTCCATGTGTGGAATATTAGCTGTAATGCAAAGAATTACTGTGTACACCAGTATACATCTAACAACTAAAGAGGCTTGTTTGTGAATGTTGGCTGTGCTTTCACTTTAATGGCACACTCTTGCAAAGAATGATGTGCTGATGATGTCACCCGCTACCACTCACACTGCTCCACTCTTCATTAATTTATATAGGAGCCGTGTGATTACAGGGTAAAAATATCCACTCACGTCAGCTCTCTAGAGTCTGTGAAGGAAAAGAGTGTGCCCGAAGAGCGTGCTTCAAGAATGATTTCATACTTTCTTGTGGAAAATAGATGTTCATTTGGGTTGATGTACTGGCAATGCAATGCCAGTGCGAGAGTGGAATGCCAAAAGGAATGAAGCTATATTTTAATTTCTTTCCTCCTCATGAAATACCCTATAACATCTTTCTATGGTAACAACTTTAGATGAAGTGGACTGTGTTTATTCATTACTAATTATTTATTGATCAACAATAATAATCCTTCCATTTGATATAACGCTTTATCGCTTCGTTGAAATAACAAGATCACCGGATCTTGTGATTTCGATAACGTGTTAAAAGTGTTATATCAAATGCAAGGAAATGTCTCAAAGCAGTTTACTTCAAAGCACTTGATTTTACTGTGAAATGTAATGACTGTATTTGTAGGCAAATAAGAATGGCAGCAATTCACTAATTATGCAAGATACATTTGGGTATCGCAATTGGGTACCTTCTTTTTAAGCAGCCCCTATTTATTGCTTAAGAATATTTTATCATATACAATGCCTTTCAACTTGCAGAACATATCCCAGGTTTAATAATTTTCATCCTGAAACCAAAGTGGAAGAATTCGCTTACTGAAGATGAATGATTTCAGGCAGGCAAGTGGCTAACCGTCCGCCTTAGCAAATGTGTCTAATCTGTTTGGTCTTTTGCTCGTTACTTTTTTATATGTGTTCCATTTGCTGTGAAGCATTGGCACAAAGTTGCAAGATATAAACATTCTGTAACTGGATTGGTGTAAGCCAAAATGTAAATTGCAGAAAATGAAATGTTCAATCAGAAATAACTGGGTTGAAGCTGAAACAACGGTCAAATCAGTGGAATCTGAGTGAGACACTGCAAGATAAAATATAGAACAAGGAAAGGCTATTTAGATCTTCAATCTTGCTTCTTCCATAAATAATCTATTTGGTCAGAGACTCAAGCTGCCTACTTAAGCTCCTGAAACAAAGTTCTGCATAAGCACCTCCCGATATCCTAGATGGTCAAGCAAAATGACATTCAATTAAGTTAGACTTCACCCTTTGTCATTTTGCCCTCCACTTAAACCATTGAATCGAGTATGAATTTTCCAATTGATTGAAAGAATGTTGTATTACTATTCAGGTTACTATCTCAATTCTAGCAGCATAGAAAGCATCATATCTCATAGACTATTTGATCATCTAAGTCTACATTTATTCCCACACACCTTAATCTCTTTCCCACCTGGGTGTTCATCAGGCTCTTTTGTGAAGGATGAACAGGTTAAGCTGGGAGTCTATTTCACAATCCACTAACTCTTTAGGGTAAAGGGTTCCTTCTAATCTCTAATCTTGCTTGAGGCACTGTGGCAAGCACCGGTAGGACACAGATTTGTATCTGCGATTCCCAATATGCTCAGCTCCCAAGAGTTATCTTTGCAATGTCTGTGAGTCCGTCCTTCAGATGAGATGTAGCACCATTTGAAAAGAGAAAGGAGTTTTTTCCCAGTGTTCTGGACAACAATCCCCCAGATAAAATTGGTCATTCACTTTATGGAACACTGCTGTACACAAAGTGTCTGCTATATTTTGCCTACAAAATGCACAGTCGCTACACTTTACAGTAAATCCTCTGAGGTGCTTTCAAACATACTCTTGATGTGAATGATGCTAAATCAAATGCAAGGATTAAGTCACTTTGGGCTTTCTCATGCATTTGAAAGCAGCCTGCTGGTGACCTGGGAGCTGGGCTCCAGCCAATAATTCACTTAGGGATTGAGTATGTTGAGGGAGGAGAAGAGGAAGCACAACAAATAGCTACGTTTCTCAATAATAAGGCAAGTTAGTCACACCAATACTGTTAGCAGTGGCTGCTAGGATTGGTTAAGGAGAAAAAGTGTATTCATTTGTGGTTGTCATTCAAGCCTTTCATAGGTCTTAAGAAGATTCGAAGACACTTTCTATTCTCCTTCGTGTTTCAGCACTGAAACATGTGTCACCATTTCAAGTCAGCAGACTAATGCAGACACGTTGCTCTATTTTTTGTATTACCTATCTTCAGAGCAGAACTTCCAGGACACAGCATAAAATAAAATCTGTTGTGAGTCAAACATAGCAGGAGTTAAAGAAAGCCCCCCAAAAAGTGTGTGCACATTTCAATTTGATTGTAGAACCTCTATGTTCATTTTACCACTGATGCCATAGCCTGTTGAAAAGTACTGTAATTATCTATTCTCATCAAAATAAAGGCCTCCAACAAATGTGCTTCTGAATTGTGTGCGCAATCACAATTTCTAAAGTACTTGCATTGTTCCAATAAAACAATTCTATTTATTGTCAGCGCTGAACAATACAAAAATAAAGCTCCTACTGTGGAAGACATCTGGAGCTAATGCTCTCACCTAGTGATAAAATGTATTCATTTCTCACAATACCAATTAGCATATTCTTTGGTATTAGAAATCCATTTTCCACATCTGTAGGAGGATTTTAACGAACAACTAAATATAAATCATAATTTCCTATTAATTTAATTCTGACAAATCTGATCTTTATCTCCGCTAATGTGATCATCCTTAATACGTCTGTTGCATAACCAGTGTCGTTACATTCTCCAATTATTTCCTAGGAAATCTTTTTGCATTCCAATTCCTTGTCCCATTGCACATTTTATTTTAACCCTTTAGGTACTGCTGCAATATTTCTATACTTTGATCAAAACAGCTAACAATCTTTGCTTTTAAAATACATTTGATGAATTTTCAGGACCCATGTTTGCTTCATAAAAAATAAAGGATTTTCAATGAAATGCAGATTGCTGCATGTCAGCATTTCTCAGGAATGTAAGGGTAGGTTAGTCCAGCCCAGGCAGTCTTGTGTACCAAAAAGGCTAAAATTCTGCAGCATGTCAGCTGTTTGTTCTCTCAACAAGAAAATACTAATAATATTCCTTGCATATGATGTAGTGTTTTTCCTGTTGAGGACATCTCAAAGTGTTTCATACTGTAAAGTGCAGTGACTGTGAAGCTTGAAATAAATCTAGACATACACCTCAGTCCTATGTTTTCTTGAAATTGTCATCACTTTTTCTAGTCAGGAAGATATCAGTTTTGCTTGTCAATATGGGAATGTCAGTTCTCGAGAATGCAAAATATTAGCATGTTTTAAAGTCCATGTGAGGAATCTTCAAATCAAGTACATCACAGTTAAAAACAGATTGAGGCTCATTCAACTCCACCCCAGAAAAGCAGTGCTCTATGATCTATTTGTGCATTCTCATGGGTTCTATGTATCACAATATTAATTTCCAACCAATATATATTGGATTATTATTGACAAGTGTGTTCTTTAGACAGAAGGATAATTGAGACCTGCTCTTGAATTATTTCACTTGGTGCCTTTTTGTAGTCAACAGAGAGGCGCCAATTATATTCCAATAGTCTGGGCTGGATCTGAATTTACAACAAACACATTGATTGCAACCTAATCCAGTACTGCATATACTTTATACGTGACACTGTTTCTCACAATCGAATAGGCTAAATGCTATTTGACTTATTGCTCAGATATATCACACTCAGACATAAATTGATAAATGTTGTCCCCCTTGGCCATAAGCTCCTTTATAAAAATGATTTGTGTCGTAACATATGTCAAGCTTTTCCTTCAATTTATATTTTGAGGGGAATATTATGGATGCCAAAGTGAGGAATGTCCATGCCAGCATCAAGTATTCCCAGTTCAGGAGTAGCATGGGTTAATTGCAGAGAGGAAAGCTGAATGTCCTCCCACTATACCAAAATGAATTTCTCTATTTCTCACACCAGCCATCTCTTGTGGCTTCTCTGAGTGAGGCTGACATTTTAGTCTTTATCTGTGAGCAGTTCTGTTCTGAGAACCTGCACTTACTAGAATCCACAGTGTCACTGCCCCCAAGTCTGTTTCAAATTCACATAATACTCTTACAAGTCCACAAAGACTTTCACCTTATCATCCGATCGTTCTTGTTTTATCTGAATGCAAGGCCAAATCCCAGAGGTGACGGAATAACGTGGTGTTCACTCCCTCACAACTATTTAGAACGAACAGAAATTTAGACCTTTTCAAAGCTGAAATGGATCATTTGAATTTAAAAATGCTGTGCGACAGTGAAGTGTGACAGAGATAGTGGAGATTTCATTAACTTTTACTTTGTGAAAGTTTGTTTCAGAAACAGAAAAGTGCCAGATTAGATCCCTGAATTAGCTCATCAGTCTTGGCAGTGATAGGCCTGCTCTTCGTCCCTATCCAATAAACCTAGTTTGAATGTGCTAATGGACATTAGATGAAGACAGAATCATACTCAGCTCTGATGCTCTTATCCTTTGTTTCACTCTGCGGCCAGGAAAGGAAGATACAAGGCAGCTGCCATAACCCATAAAACATCATGAATCAATCAATCAATGCAGTCAGGTATTGAAGGGGGGATATTGAAGTAAGACAGGTTTATGTTGTGGATGTACAGGGTTTTGAACATTTTGTTAAAATATTTTTTCAGCACTCATTTGTTTTAATATTTTCTGTCCAGTGACAGCATTGTGGAGTCCTGTAGCTCAGTGGTTAGAGCGCTCGCTTTGCAAGTGAGAGACCTAGGTTCAATTCCCAGCAGGGTGAAACCTTGGGAAAGTTTCCTTACTCCACACGCCTGATAATATACCCTCAAAAAAACCAATGATAAATTGGTCATTTCAACCCGCATTTCGCCCCCAAATATACAGTCAATTCACTTTACAGTCTCTTCTGTGAAGCGCTTTAAGATGTCTAGAAGATGTGGAAAGCGCTATATCAAATGCAAGGATTATTATTATTATTAAAAAGGGAATTGGTTAATACTGAAGGATATGAAGAAAGTCTAGGGTAACGAGATTAGATTACTCCAGTG
Source organism: Callorhinchus milii (assembly GCF_018977255.1). Lineage (NCBI taxonomy): Eukaryota > Metazoa > Chordata > Chondrichthyes > Chimaeriformes > Callorhinchidae > Callorhinchus > Callorhinchus milii. The sequence continues at coordinate 14,240,824 of NW_024704748.1, read as the reverse complement.
GGAAATGAGGGGTGTTGGGGAATTCAGCACCAACTCAGAATATTCTCTTTATACTGTAAAAAACATTTCTAATATTAGTGTGTATGTAAAAGCAGAACATAATCCTTTTGCATTTCTTGGTCATCATACTTTTCCCTTTATTCAGGGAACACAGTGCTAATCATCCTGTCCACTGTTGTAACATCACTGTACAGGTAGTGAACCACCACAACTGACACTGGGTGGCTTGGACAGTTTCTCTGGAAATTCTGTGTTCAAGTTTCAGTTCTGTCTCAATGAGTCAGTCCTTTCAAAGGACTAACTTGTTGAGACAGGACTGAAACTTGAAAACAGAATTTCAAAGTTTGTGTCTTTCGTTGTATTTAATTTTCCAACTCAGTCCACAATCATGACGATTTATATAGAAAACTAAAAGCAGTGACATAACAGTGAGCCTTTTCTAAACTAGCTATCGATCTGTGTTAAGTTGAAGAACAAAATAAAAGGGATAAAATAGCAGCAATTTGCAAGGAATTCACTAACAGTGTTTCTGAGTTGCAAAAGGGGAATCCTGACTGTGACTGGCAGAATGGAAGCACTTTAAGCAAGGATCCACCAGTTAGGCATGATGCACTGTGGCTACTGAGGTGCAAGCGGTCTGAGATACTACCCTGCATGAGTGATGCTATATAAATGCAAGTTGTTGTTGTTGTGACATTTAATGAATGACAATTCTGAGTGACAATTAATGAATTGGGTTGTTACGGGTCACTTTTTCAAACCCATTTAGTCAGATTTAGGAATTACTGAATCCCTAACATACAGTGTTTGTATTCAAAGCTATTGAAAGGCTGCAGAAGCAATGATATAATTAGTTGTCATTCCAATGTTTAAATGAGCCACAGCACAAAGGGGGTGAGGGAACAGAATTTCATCCTCCAACCTCTCCTTCAATCCAATAAAATTTAATGAATAATAAGAAAAAAAGATACCGTGTCTTTGACGCAAATGTAATTGTAATGTATGTAAACACTTCAATAATGCAAAACCCAGTTCATTATCCATTTTAAATGGACAGATAGGTATACTCAGTTTTATCCAAATAAATCTGAGTTTCTTATCTATGTTTAAACAGTATCTGACTTTCATTTACTCAAAGACCACATAACCTGATGTTAAACAGCAAAAGAAAATTACATTTGTTGAACCGTTTTAACAATTGCCTTCCTGCATTGAAAATAAAAAAGATCCTGGGATTGTAAGGCTTGCTTAATTTATCAATAATTCATTTGCACAAAGAAGTAAATAAACCTAAAACAGGTGGTACATGCACAAGGATAAGGTGTTCAACTGAGACCAAAATTGAACTAACTGGGAAACTCAGGCTCACAATTAGCATTTAAATTGTTAACCTCTTGGTTTGTAAATAAATGTCCATTATCTCAAAGCTAGATAAAATATAATAAGCTGACATATCCTGTGTTGCACAGAGAAAAGATGATTGTTGCGAAATACAGCTACATAATTTATTTGGGACAAGAGAATCAAAATCTAAAGTGGTCAGAGTAGGATGATTTGAAATGATTCAAAGGAATCAAAAAGTTGACCTTATTCAGACCCTTCAGATTTAATTGTGCTCTTTTAAGTATGGCGACACAAATGCTCCTAATCCAAGCTGACATCCAGTGCGATACGGAGGGAGAGCTGTGTTGTTGGAAGGAGTTATCCTTTGGATGGTGCATTAAACTGTTCTCTTCTGATGGGTGTTAAAGATCCCACAACATGATTTCAAAAATGATCAGAGGCTCCCCCTGGTTCACATTGGTCCCACACCTAATTTCATCCTGAAAAGATGAATTGGTCATTCACCTTATTGCTATTTGTAGGGTTTTCTGGTGCAGATTGACATTTGCTTATAGGACAACATTCAAAGTAACTCATCATTATGTGAGGTACTTTCAAGCATTTCAATGTGAATGAGCACTATATCAGATGCAAATATTATTAGTTTGAGTCATGGCTGGTGCCCATGTTGCTGGAGGTGGTGGTAATTTCTCATTGGTGGCAGATTCAGGTGAAAATACCTGCTGCTGATAAATAGCTTTATTCACACTGCATTTGTTCCATTTCATTTTTTGCAAAGGAAGCGAATTTCAGTGCAGTAGAGTCTGTTCTAGTAACACTGACCTTCTCTATGTTTCTGAGTTGTGTTTCCATAGTTAACAGTCATTACATTTCAAAAATAACTGGCTGTGAAAAAGCAGTATAGCAAATGAAAGTATTATTTTGGTATTATCTGTAATTGGACAGTTATAGATTATTTATTTCCTTGCAAACTTGGATTGTGCCAGTTTCATTCTGATTCAGTATAATAAATGGAACTTTTGCCGACTGGCAAAAAATAATGCATTTATTATATTGGAGGAATTCAAACAACATTAGAAACCGCAAATATAAAGTGCAAGGAGTCACAGGCACCACATGAACCACTGAGATTTAATACTGGCCTTGTGCTCACTCTCCACTATCTAAAAAGGTTAGCAATGTAGAGCACAATGTTAAGAAAACAAAAGCAATGAAAATGACAAAAGTGGTGATGAAATTACATCCAAGGTTACAAGAGACTAAGGTCATGTAAATACAGATCAAGGCAGTCAAATGAGGTGCAGGTGCAACTAAGTAAGTATATTAAGTGAACTCTTTTGCTGAAAGTGGGTCTATGATTCAGTTAGGAATATTATACGTTATCTATTGTTTGAGCATTTTAGGTTTTTCCAGCCACACTTGCTCTTGGAGCATTATCCAAAAGCAAGACTGACTGAATAGACAGCCTCTTCTCGAAATAATACAGTAATTTGAACAAGTGTGTCACATCATCAACAATAGTCTGGTAACCAAATCATTAATAATCAATACCCAACAAATCTTTCTCAATGTTGCATCCCAAGTCAACACAATACAAAAACGAGTGCTTGAAGTATTCACTGTGGATAAAAATATCCGCATAAATTCACAACCATGATATATTGTTAAAAAGCTATAACTATATTAGTGATTTGTTAATAGTTGGAAAGAGAAAGAATAAGTCAGTGTTGAAATGAAAACAGGCCAGCATTCCGGCTGACAACTGATTTCTAATGACAGCCCTGTGGGCAATGCGAGACAGAGCACTGACCCACAGAGAAGGACAGTCCACCAGGGACATCAGCAGAAAACTGTCAGAGAGAAGGAAGTTGAAATGTACTGTAGTAAGTGATGATGGATGGTATGCCCATCACCTAACAATGACATTCACCTAGCATTTTCTTCTCAACTTCACTTTGTTCTGTATTCTTCCACAATTGCCCTTTGGCTGATCATTTGGGGGCAACACACCCGACATAGACACACAGCACAGACATATGCCACAAATATATCATTGTGGAACAAAAAAAAACTTTCTGTAATATGCATGAACTATAAACTGAAAACTGAAAGACCTTCCCAACTTTATCATTCAGGATGTAGAATAGTGTAATTATTAAGCAAATTAAATATTCCATCAAGGAAGAATTCAGTTTTTCGTGTTTTTTCATCTACATTTATAAGATCCAACATTATAATTTTATAGCTGATCATGCCTGTTAAAAAGCCTACTGAATGTCTTCTCCTTTTAGAAGACCTAGCATTATAATTTTATTGCAGTATCATCTCTGCAGATGACAGTTGAAGAAAAGATTCAGGGTTTTATATAAGGTGCCAAAGGAATTATGTCTCAGAGGATTTTACATCTTTTTAAATGTGTCGCTGGAAGACATTGTGTTTATACAATATTAAACAATGTAGTGAACAAAGTCAGATTTGTCAGTAAATTCTTGTTTTAATATCGGGTACTTTTCCAGTAAACAGAAATTGTACGCTATCCCACAGGGCATTGTAAACTGTGCACATTCACTCGCACGTGCTGCTTTGTTGAATATCGTATGATAGATCATAATACTACAACCAGTTAACCAAGTGTAGAGAATGGTACTTCTGATAATACTCAGGCTTTTTCTACGACGTTGCTAGGCAGCGATTTACACAATGCTATTTTGAAGTGAGATGTAACTGGATTCAACCTCTTTCCTCTTGTTGGCACTTATTTTCTTGCAAACTTTTTTCTGTTGGTAAATATCTCGATATGAGGTGTTTAGACAGAATGGTTATTTATACCTCACAGTGTTGACTGGTTGAGGTATAAGGGAAACATTAGCCTAGTTAGAATGTGTTTCTGCTGCCTCTCTCTTTCTCCTCAGCCTCTTCCCCCACACATTTTTCTGCCTTTTTTGCAAAAATCCTTCTTCCCTACAAATCTACATTATTTTGGTTAAATCAGTTGCTGTCCCACAATTCACAACGTTCAAAAGTACATTTCCAGCTGCTACTTTCTTAAATCAGCCACTTAGTTTTTAATGTGTGAAGCTTTCCTCTTCCACAGATATGTTTCCCCAAGATGAGACTTGCACACGGTATTATGATCCAACAATATAGATAGAACAAGATAACCCTTTTGATTGATTCCCCTGTTCATGCAACCCAGTACCTTTGCCTTTCCTATCTCCACATCAAAATAAAAGCTTCATGGAAAAGAAAACCACCAGCTCAAAAGAGAATACACAGAGAACTCCACCAGCTTGCATCATTCTTGACCTCTGAGTGTGCCATCTGCTACCACCCAGTGCAGCAAACAATTATAAGCATATGAGCTGTCCAAAACCTTTCATTTTAGATGGCTGGTGTTATTGGTTTCACACTGATAATGAAAATAGTATAATATAAGGATGGGGGGATGGCAGGTGGATTTGTGGGGGAAAAAAACACAGTTAAATGAGGTTCATGTAACCTCACAAACATGCTATGCTGCCATTAATTGCATTAATTCCTCTTTTTATCCCACCGGGAATGTGTTTCAGACCTTAATTAATGGGGTCAGGAAAAATATTGTCTGTTAAAAATTAAAAGAATCAAAATGACAATGTTAAGCAGCAAGTCAAGACACGTTTTGCAGAAAGATGTATTGTAACCACAAACTATATATCAATCATTATTTTCCTCTCTGTTTCTAGAAACAATTTACTCTTGCATGGTTAAGAAGTTGATGTAGTAAAAACATCTGGAAAGCTGAAATATGTATTTGATAAAAGTGTTCTCTGATATTCTACACTACCTGCGAAAATTGTTTTACAAACAATTAAAGATCTCCACTCACTCAACCCTGTTTCAAGCCAGCAAATATCACTGCATTAACCATTTATGTATAAAGGTGCTTCAACATCCCAATTATTTACATGCTAAAAATATTGAATATTAATAATAGTCCTTGCATTTGGTAAAGTGCTTCAATTAGGTCTCAAAGCACTGTACAGAGAGAACCAGAAAGCATTAGGCAAAGGCTGGCTGGCTACAGCAAACACTCAGGGATAGAGTATGTGTTGGGGTACTGTTGGGAGTTTAACCTGCCAAAACCCCAAAGCTTGCCATTCGAGAGCATTGTCTGGCAATCTTCTCACAGCTCGAACCACCTACATATTAGGGGTTTGGATTGCAGGGTGACTAGGAACTGAGTGGGAGATTTCCTGCCCCCAGACTACTCCTCCAACGAGCCAGGCTGGCCAATCTGCCATGAGCAGCGCTGTGGAGTACAGCAGACTGTTTTATATTACCGAGACCACACAAAGGGCTGACTCAATTCAAATTGGAGCAAGCTCAGTCCCAGGAACATCCCGCCTACCTCCTTCCCCAAAAGGACAGTGAGAGACAGTTCCCCATATATACTAGGGTATAGACAATAGGCTGTGTATATTTATTGTTGAGTTAATAAAGTGAAACAAAAGGAGAAGCAGCACAGAGCACACCTCCCAAACCTGCAGCGTAATTGCTGCCTCTCAACATTATTAACTGTAAAATATACACCTTCAGGGACTCTATAATGATGATGATGAAAGGAATCCCAAGATACCTTTTTTATTCTCATTTAGAGAATATTGAAAAGAAACCTACACAAGAACAGAACATGGGGCCTGCAGCAAAACATTGGCAGCTGAGAGAAAGAGACAAGTCAAAGATGCAGAGGTGAGATAAACACATACACCACAGAGATTTAGTAGGTTCCGTGCTGCTATGGCTAGGCAGGAATATTGTTGTGTAGACAAGGAGGCCAGGTTTCAGTGTTGGAGATGGATTAATATTCCGCTGTTCTTGCTTTGAATTCAGATTGTACTGAATGTGTGCAGAACTTCCCACCTCGGAGTTGAAGTAAGTGACTGAAGTCTGTGTTAGGGCAGATTTTGTGTGGTCTGTAAAAGAAACCGAGGCTTGAATAGTGAATGGCCTTTTCTTGCTTAAATTCTTACAAGGAAAATGGGATTTATCTCACGGCCATCTATCCCGGTGAGTGCAAGGTATCGTGCTAACTTGCTGTCCGCCCCATTTTCAGATTCACCATTCATTTTTCACAGTCAAATCACGATGATAAAGTGGAGAAGAACTTAATTAGAACCACGGCTGTGAATGATGGCACAAAATATGTCATTCTGTTTCATGATGTGGTTGAGGAAGTACACGATCTTTAAAATACAGGGATTTAAAAAAGTTAAAAGCGAAAAGGTTTATGGTATGACCCATCCTTTCTGATTCGAACCATTTGCATATTTTGCACTCACTCTCCTTTATATGCCTAGCTGATTCCTCTTGTACAGACAGTACTGCAATCACAGAATGCAAGTAACAGGACCAGCCACAACTGCCAGTTCAATGGAACAAAATTACTGGGGCACAAGACAAAATACAGAAAAAAAGGGAACTGTTGTAATGAATTGCATCATCCGTACAAGTTCATCCGTATCTCAGTGGATACATCTCACTTGGGCAGCACAGTGTCATTGATGCATGGGAACATGTGAAATTAAAAATAGCATTGTGATACTTATCAGCACTTTTGGCTTCTTAAAGCCAAAAAATACAATTAATTTGTATTAAGTCAATCCACATACATCACGGCAGTCTGGCTCAGGTGGCAACACTCTCACTCTGGTTCAGAAGGTTGTAGGTTCAAGTCGCACCTCAGGTTTGAATTCACATTGTCCAGGCTAACACTCCAGTGCAGAGCTGGGTGTGTGCTGCATTATCAGAGGTGCCATCCTTCACTTGAATTGTTAAACCAAGACCTTGTCTGCTTGTTCAGGTGGACGTTAAGGATCCTGTGGCATGATTTGAAAAGAAAAGGAAGTTTCTCTCTGTGTCCTGACCAACAATCCCCCAAATAAAGTTGGTCAATAACTTCATTGCTGTGCACTAATTGGCTGCCATGTTTTCTCACCAGACACAGTCACTCCACTTTATAATGCATCTTGTGAAGTGCTTTGGGACATACTCCCAATGTGAAAGGCGCTATACCAAATGTAAGTATTATATATTATTATTCTGATTGCCCAATTCCATAGACCCAAGCAAACTGCGTACAGCGACAATCCAGTGACTGGTTCAAAACTTACATCATGATAAATCTATTATTGCATTTTACTGCAAAGATGACCTTCATTCGTACATTTCCACAGCCTTTTCCACTCTCATAAGCAAGCAGTTGACAGAGAACGTCTTGCTGGGAATCATCATTAAATTGTCAGTTATAATAGGAGCTGTGCTTGATTTCATTTTTTGTGTAATGTACAGATTCAGATCTACAGTCTCAACTGATTGCCTGGATAATGCAAGGACTCAAACATTATTTGATGTGATTGTGTGGGAATGGATCCAAGGTGCAGGCATAGTTATACCTGTGAAGGTTCAGAATAGAAAATGTTTGGAGAGGCTGAAGTGCAGGGGTGTTTTATTTTTCCAATTTGTCTGTATTGTCGAGTGTAGCTTTTTCACCATCTATACTTTTACAACGTTTATGCAAAACAAATAGATGAGAATTGGCAGGCAGTCTATATCAATTATGTATGTTTGCTTTTTAAAGTGCTTGAACAAATTCTGCAGGTTTCAACATCTCTGCACCTTGCATCAAGACTGCCACGCTATTGTCTCCATCCTGGAACATTGTAAATACAATTATTGTTTGTCCCCATTACGGTTCTATCCATCTTTGCCAAGCCCATTATTATTTTCTAAAGTGAAACTTAATTTATGTGTTACAGCACGTGATCTTGTTTTCCATTAGTTTATTATATCCATTGCAATTATTGAGTTATAAATGATGGCATTAAATGCAAAGGAAACCAATATAACCTGGAGTCCTGTTCATGCCACTAAAATTGATTTCCATTCTTATTTGTAACACAAGTCAACATTCCAAGAATAAAGGGGGAGTTGTGGGGGTAAAGGGAGAGATTTGTGCTGCTAGATTGCAGTGATGGTGAGGAAGTAACCCATTATTGTTGCTGAATTTGCCCTATATCTAACCTATCAAGGGTTTCTTCAAACAATCCCCAGTCTAATCAAAAAGCATTGCAATGCAATTCATGCTTCTGCGTTTATTAAAACCAAAATTCAAACACGTCTGGGTTAATTTCATCTACCCTCATTCCTCACTCTTTTCATCTCACCATCAGTGGTTGAGCCTTTAGCCTCTGTGCCCTCACTCTCTGGAACTCTCCCCCAAATTCTTTGCTTTGCACTTTTTTCCCCTGCTTTCAAAACATTTTAAAAAACACATTTTTGGACCAACAACCTCTACTCCCCCATTGTTCCTTGCTCCTTGTGTGCTTTGTGAAGCACTTTGGCGCATTTATTTCATGTGAAAGGTAATTTAACTGTGCTCGTGGTAAGAAATAAAAGGCCAAGTCAATCATGTGTGTGCTACATTCAGACCCAGGTATAAAATTCCCTGCACCACTCTTTCTCCTCCAACTTGCAATTTTCAATACAAGTGACAGTAAATATGTATTTGTACTTTCAGTTTGTGTCAGGCTTGATTATAAAAAATGCCAAAATTTTGTAATCCCGTTTATTAGCCAAACAACCTTGAAAATAAACAATAATAACGAACCCTATCAGCTTGTAAACAGTGAAAGGATGAGTCATTTGAGGTTCTTTGGCTCCACTAACTCAGAATGGGAGGCAAATTCTATCCTTTGAATCATGATAATGAAATAGAAGTGCACCTTTGGGGCAAATACAAGCAGTCAATCTGTCTCACTGCCTAAAATGCATCTTTTTGAAATGTAGAATAGATTTAAGCAGCAGCAGCCTCACCTTGTGCCTGAGAAAGCTCGAACACCGAGAATCATGACAGCCTTCATAAATGTTGCATTGTCATAAATAGCTACAAGCACATTAAGGGTTTAAAAACAATGGGAACCAGTGTCAGAAGTGTTGCTTTCCTGCAGAGGCTTGTTCAGTCTCAGCCTTCCCAGACTGAATCTGTTTATGTTCTGTCAATGTAGAATTGGCTGAACCATAAACAGGAAAACAGAATCCTGCTCTATTTTTTGCAACTTTCAGAAGGACTGCCCTCCTGCCCTGACTCAAACTCAGCACCAGTTAATTCCAGTATCATTTTACTTGAAAATAAAATTGTTGCCATAATCAATGAAGGAGTGCTGCTCAGTATGAGGTCTTTCACTTTCCGTTTTGTCCTCAATGAAATGAGATACAGTTGGAGGATGGAGTGCTTTTTACTCATTTGACACTCAGTGGTAGTGTTGAGTACTCATGTTTCACATGAGTGCAGTTTCCATAATAAAGGGCATTAACCCCCAATTTAAGGTTCCTCCTCTTGCATCAGTTAGGCACTTGATTTTCTTGCATCAGCATTCAGTGTGGCTTCTCTGAGAGGCTAGCAATTCTGTGTAAAATAAGAACAAAAGTACATACAGTGCCAGAAAATGCCATTTTATCTATCTGGCAGGTCCCAAATTTTATTTTAAAATCCTAAACCGTCTTTCTCTCATCCTTCCAGAAAATAATTCTCCCTCCTTCCTGCTTTAATTTACTGATAATCTGCCAAAAATGAGACAGGAGATGTGGAGTGGGATACAGACTTTAGAAACTACTTTCTGTCTCTGTCTCGTTGCTCTAAATGCACCAACTACACCATAAGCAGCGAATTTTGATCGCTCCCACCCTGACAAAGAGATGTGCTGACCTGCCACTTTCATTGTAGTTACCAGCAATTGCACAAACCAACATGTTGAGACATTGATAACCACCGTAAAAGTTCAGGGAAACACTTAATATGTTTTTGATAAATTGTTTTAATTAGTTTAGTCTGTGCATCGGCAAAAGCCGGTTTTAAAAGTGAGATCTATTAAAAATGAGACGCTGTTTCCTTTTCTTTGATTTAGGTTCAATTCCACATATAGAAACATAGTAACATTAACCCAATTAACATTCATGGTCAAGCTCATCTCTGTCATCCTGTAATTAAATCTAAAGGTGCTTAATGTCCAGAGATGATAATAAACAGCTCAAAATTTTATCGCCTCTCCAATTTTTTTGACAAAATTATTAGCGATCTTTGAGAAGCATTGGGAACAAAGCAGCATTTTTAAATGCCGTCCCTGTTATGGATTATCAAGCCCTACATTTAAATAATTATAACATTAAAGTGCATTTTCTGATGAGCTAGGTCATCTGCAGGCTGTTCAGAGCCCTGGGGCATTTGCCACAAATGGATGTCAAAGTGGTAGTGGATCCTAAATTCACCACAGATATGTTTGTAATGCAATATTTGAACATTTTAAAATCAGGCTTCCTTCTGCACAATGATCATTCTGACTTGCGCTCTGTGGTAAGTACCACTTTTAAACAGGTCACACTCATTGTTCTCAGTTCTTACTGTAACTCACAACCCCACCCTGCCCATTGGAATTACATTGCTTGCTTCCCAGAGATCAGTTAGATTTGAGAGATTAGCTTTGAATACTAGAGATGCTATTACATCCGAATGAAGAACACAAATGGAGAGATACAATTTCTCAAATCATGCATATTTATGCCATCTTTTGGCCTTCAATGTTCATATGAACATTTTCTCTTTGACCGAGCCTTCAGCTCCCCTCTCGACTCTCTTCCCCCTTCTCGCTCCCTCCCATCCCTCCCCTCACCCTGACCATTTCCCCCCTCCTCGCTCCCTCCCCTCCCCCTGACCATTTCCCCCCTGCTCGGGTCATGACCCAACTGTGCAGCGCCTTGGGACGTCCTCCTGACGTGAAAGGCGCTTTATAAATGGAATCTTGTTGTTGTTGTTGTTGATGTGTATATTTTAGCCTGCTGTAATGCCTAGATATACAGACAATGGACTGTGCTGATTTCTTCATTCATTTGAGCAGGGCCAACTGATGTGAGCACTCAGCAGTTCACTACACTGGCACATAATTGCCCAGTGGGGCATAGGCTCTATTTCCCAGTCCACTGAGTTCCTGATCTCAGTCACTGCACTGTGGCGAGGCACAGCGTGCAGGGAGGAAACCAAGGTGGAGCATTTCTTGGCTGTTTTCTCACACCTTTGGAACCTGACATGCCGTATCCAGAAAATGAGGAGGAGGCCTTTGAGCCTGTCGTGGGACCTTCTCAGCACAGCTCCAGTGAGAGAGACCACGACAGCAGAATGTATCAAAGGTAAACAATTTGTTTTTGGTCAGCCGGGTGTCTGACACTTGTGGAAACCCATCACCACGCTAAAGAGTATCCTAACCAAACTGAGAATTCCATGCGTCTCACCTACACATGGAAATGCTGGAGACAGATTGTTGGAATGGAATGCACACTCTCTTCCTGGAGGGATGCATCCTGCTTACCTAATTCTGCAAAGCATTAGGTGCAGGTTGGGAAGAGCCAAAGCATTGGTAAAACATGAGGAGAATGGTGGAGTAAAGAATAGCTATATTTGCTACTCTTTTACAGAAGTAAATGTATGTAAAGTATTTGTGGGATCCACAGTGTTCAAAGACAGTAAGGAAAAATATGCAGATTCTGGAAGTTCAAAAATCAAAGCAGAAAATGATGGAAATCCAGTCAGAATCTGAAAGAGAAATCTAGGTGATCTGGTTTTGTGCTGCCAGAAATGCAAACCTAAGAGTAAACCATTCGCCTCAATGGGCCTTGTCTACCATAACTTTACCTAGAGATATTCTTAAGCATGGTGCTGAGTTTCTGCATGTGTCAAACACCCGGGAGACCAAAGCAAAACCTATATGCCAGCGTTGATCTTGTTTCAAGCTTTTCTGAAGACCTGGCATTGGAAAAGCTTTAAATGATGTCTATATATAAAACTGGTATGCAGTTTGAGGCAGCAAATCAGCACATTCAGGCATGTAATTTCTAATTGCTAGCATTGTTCTTAATAAAATGTTGGCTTTGCATGAACTGAGCTCAGGGGAGCTCCAATTTAATAATGATCCATTTCTCAGCCACTTTGATTAATTTGGCTATTTATTTCAATATGCAAGTTTCCAATTCAATATTCAAACCATTTTGAGGGATCATATTTCCCTGTTCAAAATGGAGCACTGTCCCCTACAGTTCTGTGGGATTCTGTCTTTGGAAAGGACTGCCACAAAACGCAATTCAAAACCATGGAGCAAAGACCACCTTTCTATTACTTTATGTGCAGAGGACAATTTAGTTGCTAAAATGAATATGTGCCTCAGGAGAGGAGGGAGGCAGCATTATATTTGCCTGTGGGTGGTCCACGGTTGACACACAGTTTTGAACAAATGCAAGAGATTCTGCTCCAAACCTAAAACCAAGCCAGCGTACTCCCCACCATCACATAGAAGTTTAATATAATTATCATAATTCAGAAATTTCTCTAACAAATTTTTCATGCAGCTTTTACATAAATATCTTTGCACTTTTTATAGAAGGATGAGAGAATCTCAGACAGCAGCCATTTGGGCTTTCACTGAAACTTGTGAACCATTTCATTATTGTCTTGTGTAATAGCATTCAGTGGATTGTTTGCTTTAGAAGAAGAAAAGGCAAAAGATATAGTATCAGCTGCAGCAGCATAACAGCACCTGAGGCCATAAATGACTTCAGTTCTCGTTTTCAGGTACATTTTATAGAAATTTAATTTGTACCTAATATCTGAACGGCTCGGGTTGCCAGTAGCAGACAGCACCATTATCCCTGAGGTATCAGCTAGCTGGCACTGAATAAAATATTCCAAAATAAAAGGTATGTTTTTCTGAACTAGGATACCATACATACTCTTCTACTTGTCAGAAAGAGCACCACTTTAACCCTTCAGCAGCATGAGAAAAGTAGAAATACTTCTAATGGAACCAAAACACTTTTCCTTGTTGGCTAAAATCCCCTAAGGGGCAGGCCACAGGTGCTTGTAATAATATAATAATAATATACAGTGCCATTCATTTCAGCGTAAAGTGGTTCATAGGATTTACTGTGAAGTGTAGTGACCGTAAATTTTCTTGGCGAACGCATAAGACAATTTGTAAACATAAGACAATGTCCTAGAAGCAGCCAGGAAATAAATGATCATTTTTATCTGGAGGATTGTTGGCCAAGACACCAAGAGAAACTCCCTTCTCTTTTTAAGTAATGCCACAAAATCGTTAACATCCACCTGAATTTGTAGATCGGACCTCTGTTCAATGTCTAATCCAAAGGACGGCATCACTAACAATGCAGGGCACCCCCAGCACTGCATTGAAGTGTCAGCCTACCAGTCTACGTCAGTTCAAAGACCTGACGTGGGGCTTGAACACGCGACCTTTTGACTGCAAGAATGCTACCGATTAGTTTTGAGAAGGATGCATCAATAGCTGTTTGAAAATCTTGCCTGAATTAAAATTTTACTTCATAGCTAAAAGCTGTACCGCACCTCAAAAAAGGTAACTAAGCTGCCTCTGTGTTTATAGGTAATATAAACTTTATCTTTACAGACATTTTTACATGCTGACTGGGGCCTCTTTAGCTCAGAAGATAGCTAGCGCAGGCTTCAGCAAGTCTGGTTTGAGTAGATTGCTATCATTATTTTGTGTGTCTGGAGCAGGGAAGTCAATTAAAAGCTGGTCAGTAATATTTCAGGAATAAACTGCTGGACATTCATCCAGGCTCCACCGGTTCTACTTAGGTTACCTGAAATGGCCTGAGGTTCTATGGGGCCATGCATTGCGAGCGAGCTGGAGCTGTCATTGGTGACACAAGACACAGTATCAGAATTTATTGGTATAACATAAAACTTTGTGATAATTGATAAAAATGCATTACATACTCCATAATTGAAAACACTGGGAGTATTTCCTACAAAATGACATTTACTTTATTAAGGACCTGAAAGGAATCAGTATTAAGCTGTCTCTGTGTCTGGAACAGTTTCAAATAATCTTATCAAGTACTGGCTTGCAAGCTTATCTCGGCTAAATCAAATAAATGCTTTAACCCTTTCATTCTCACCAGAATGATATCGATAACAAGCTCAGGTTCACATAAATTGGTTTGTGTCATGTATAACAATGGACAACAGCAAGCTGTGCATACAATCCCTGTGAAACGTAACTATTGTAGCACTGATGCACAGTATCCTGTCCTGTGCACTTTGAGACATTTCAACGATGTGATGAGGCACTTTTTAACAAATGCAAGGATCATTTATGTGCTCTACTATGATTTGCAAATAATTCCTTAAAATCATTGGTCACTCAATCCACGACTGTTTGTAGGACACTGCTGTGCGCAAGTGGCTGCCTTTTTTCGCCCACAAAATATAGTCAATTCGCTTTACAGTATATTCTGTGACGCGCTTTGAGACGTGTCGAAGACGTGATAAGGCGCTTTATCAAGTACAAGGATTATTATTTTATTTGTCTATCAATACTTACTTTGGTAAGTCTATGGTATATTTTACATCACAATATCATGGATTTCACATTCCACGCCAAGAAATAAATTAATCTGATTGTTCATCCCACCCATATACTATTTGGAGCTTTGAAGCGTATTCAAAAAGCGTGCTCAAAAGAAGCTTGAAAGGCCTGGTAAAGGGGTTGTAAAAGATATTCTTCATTCAGTGGAGGAGAACATAAAGTAACCGACTGATGTGATTTAGACGTCTGGATTTTCAAAAAAAAGAAAATCTTATCAATGTGCAAAACCTAATGATTTAAGCCTGAGCAGTAAAAAACCTGAATTAACTGACAACCCTATTATATCAATCTCATTTTTTTCAGATCCCAGCTAAATATATTCAAACGAAAAATCACTTTTATTCAAGGATTTCAACTTGAAGACTGATTTTAATGTTCTTTTTGTTGCAAACAGTGATAGTTTGGACTACATGCACATTATGCACCAGTCTGGAGCCATTATTACACATGTCAGTCTGACTATGACCTTACCCTCACACTGCCAATGAGCAAACCAAACAACTAATAACAATCATCGCCTAACAGTACTGCATGCAGAAAACGCGTGATGCGTGTAATCATTACATGTATGCAGAGAAAATAAACCACACAAGTTTGGCAATGATTTGTGTCACTTCCAGTCTGAAGAACGGAACTGAGTAAACAAGCCGGGAGATTAAGAAAAGCAAAGGACTTGAAAGCGAGTGAATTAAAGTGGTCGGTATCATTGCCAGTTCCTTGCACAGACCTATGCAGAAACTTCAACTTATCACCTGCAATAATTTCTTTTACAGTTCCCCAGTGTTCTGTGAACCGGGCTAACAGCTGCCGTTCCATGTCCCTTGAAAGCAGGTCCAGCAAGGTATAAGCTAATTACATCTTTTTTCTGGAGGCAATCAGCTTACTGCATCGTAACTCCTGCTTCGAGCGATAAAAAAATTAAACTGTCAAAGTACACGTCTTTTAGTTTGATGGCTCTAAATGAGAAAAATCATGTTCTGTGAATTGCAATTTAATAGAAGAATGTTTAAAATATCAGGCGGTATGCATCAGTGTGCCCCCAAAAACCATAAATCAAACTTGCCAAGGTTAAGCAGAAGGTTTGAGAATCGTAAGCAGGAAATTAATATACAGGATCCTGTTCCTGAAAAATACTGCTTAGAGTTGATGGGGAAAAATGTGTTATGAGTAAATAACAAGCCTCCAAGCATCAACAAGCAGAATTGAATTCAAAGTAAACTAAATTAACCTTATCGGATAAAGAATCTTACTGCTTGAGAGGTCATGTAACTTTTAAATTATAAAAGGGTAGATTATAACTGCCAATGTATTTTATGTATAGAATATTTTTATTTATTTTATTAAAAGGCATCAAAAGAAAAGAAATTTGATGCATAAAATGACTAACAAAATAGGTTGTTATAATGGCATGCCCTTTATAGCTCTGGCAATTTCTGAAGGAAATGAAATAACATCAGAGAACGAATTTGGTTATAATTATAGTATTTGTATAGATAAGAAAAACAAAGGCTTGACTCCTTGTAACTAATGATCAGTGACATATAAAGTTAGATGTCTTAAATGAAGATTCTTTTAGGTCTAGCCTTTTGCTGTGGCATTTATGTGACAGCCAAGGTGGACCCAAAAACTTGAGTGACCAAATTGCAAGTGCATCTTATCTATGTTCTCATAGGTGGAGACCAGACCATTGCTAACAGCAATATATATGGTACCAAGTCATACGTGGGTCAAACAAGCCTCCCCTCATGTGTGGGGTAAAATAAGATAGTGGCATGGCCATCGTATGCTATTAAAAGCAACACTGACTGACGAAGCAGTCACAAACGGGTTATCACCAAGGGCACCTATAAAATAAAGAGCAAAGTAGTCTTGATTGTAATGCTTTCCTTTGGGTCTGATGTCTTAGCACGTATTCATTGTATTCAAAATCCTGTGTGTACAATTGATGTTCAAAATTAGGGCCAAATTTAGCCTACCACACGTTGATAATTTGTCGCCTTGTGTGTTTATATTTCCAGCTCAGTGATTAATGAATCCAATAAATATTTAAAATTACAAATTGCATTTGAAACTGTGGCTCCAGGGCCACTTGCCTTCCTCAGTTCTCCATTCTGTGGCTTTCTTTCAACCTGCTGAATGCAGAAATGGACTTGAGAGTGCTGACTGTGATTCCTTAAAAGGAACTCTAAATAGATCACATCAAGAGAGACATCCTGAGGATGAGTGTGACATATCTCTGGTTAGCAGGAAAAATCTCATTTTTTTACAATTCAGATCCCTTCTCAAGAGATCCCAAGAGGAAATACCTCAAGTTAGATCTTAAAATATAAATAAAAATCCTTGCATTTGATACAGTGCCTTATCATGCCTTTAAGATGTCTCAAAGAGCTTCACAGAATATACCGTAAAGTGAATTGACTGTATGTTTTGTGGATTGAGTGACCACATTATTTATTTATTTATTTATTTGTTTATTTTTGAAGGGATTATTGCCCCCAGAAAACAGATCCACCAATCAACTAACAACCGGGTTCCTATTTTCTGTTAGGTAACAGAGGCGTGTGGAGTAAGGAAACTTGCCTAATGTTTTGCCCGAGGGAACCAAACCCAGGTCCTCTCGTTTGCAAGGCGAGTGCTCTAACCACTAAGCTACAGGACCTTAAATAAATAAATAATACTAATTTGGTCACTTAATCCATGGCTGTGTGTGGGACACTTATGTGCGCAATAGGCTGCCACGTTTCACGCACAAAATATACAGTCAATGCACTTTACAGTACATTCTGTGAAGCGCTTTGAGACGCCCCGATAACGTGATAAGGCGCTATATCAAATTCAAGGATTATTATTATTAGTTGTCTAATAGGTGTTGGCGTAATGAAAATATTGGAGATCAACAATGGAGTTTGCAAAAACTGACAGTGATAGTGCATCACACACTCAAAGGTGGCATTAGACAATTGCAACTACAACAACAACCTAGCCTGCTGAGGGGATGGGTGGGTGGGTGTTCGGTTGGGGTGATGGAGCTCTTGCCACATGCAATCCATGGCAGCTCTGAGCCCACACCAGCTACCACTAAATTCCATTGCTCGGACACCCACTGGCAACCCTGGTTGGGGCTCCGGAATCAAGCTTTGTACGTGGTGGTGTTTGCCCCTCTGGGACAAATGCCACCCCTGATCACAGTGACCTTCAGGAATAGCATGATCTACTTCATGCATTGCAGAGTCTTGCCAGTCAGCATGTTTCCAGTTACTGTTAAGAGACTGTTAAGATTTGCAAATCCAGGCAGCGAATGTCACAAGTGGACCTGAGAGAGAATGATGTTGACTATTGTGATGTAATTAAGAGCTG
Source organism: Callorhinchus milii (assembly GCF_018977255.1). Taxonomy (NCBI): domain Eukaryota; kingdom Metazoa; phylum Chordata; class Chondrichthyes; order Chimaeriformes; family Callorhinchidae; genus Callorhinchus; species Callorhinchus milii. Next base: position 14,222,633 of record NW_024704748.1, on the reverse strand, counting down.
AAGGACCTGGCAATATGTAGCTGGTAAAACGTTAGAACATATTGATTGTTTGGCAGTACACTCCTGGAAAGTTAAATATTCTTAGTTTATTATAAGAACTCAATTTTGTGTTCCATCAAAGTGATGAATGTCAAAGCTAAGAATGGAACACTTTCCCACTTTCCAGCTAATGTCAGCGTGAAGCATTTCCAGATACAATAGCTTTTCAATGTGCCAGACAGCCAATCTCGATCGAGAACCCAAATATTGAGTTTTCCATTTGCCACAATGGAGAATGAGATAGCTTAATTTAGATATCATTGCCAAATATTACCTTATTAATGCTGAGAACCTGGGCCCATTGCACAATGAAGCCTCCAAATCACTCTGTGGCACATGCACTTTTCTGATATATATCATGAGATTTATGGCTCATTTTGCTTACAGTGGCTGTCATAAGTGGTTGGCATATTCTGGTTGGTGCTGTCCTGCTTCATGAAGCTTCAGCGAGCATGACGTTATCAATGTGATGTTTATCACGTGAAAAACAATTACTGCTTAATACTGGTCCATATATATAACATTTTAATTAAATGTTGGCTTGACCTGCAGTTTGGGGCAAAAAAGGACCTCGACAATGAACATAAATGAAAAATGCAGGAATAAAATGTTGGAACCCCATATCTGGTTGGCCGTAGAGCTGATATCCAGATGATAAGGTTGTCCAATTTGTCCTTCACTGTAATTGTCATTTTGGACTGAGACAATGCATATTTGGAAACAAAGTGTCAGTAACTGCAGTAGATTTCATCAAAGAGTGACAAAGAAAAACTGTTTTTTAATACTGATTCTCAGGAAAGCTTTAGTTGCTGTCTAAAACAAACTGGGCCAGTCATATTATTAGCAATACATTATTTTTTGACATTAATAACATGTCAGTTTCTTTCCTCCGCAATTGTAACTGAGTTGGATGAAAATCAACATCTAGGCTGTGTCACTCCTGCTGCAACGATTTAAAGTCATAGCCAAAACTGGTAAAACTGCAAGCTGCTTGGTTCTTCAATAACACCAAGAACTGTGGCTGTATAAAGTGCCTTAAACTCAACACTATACATTTTGCATAAAATTATTATCTCATTATTCTAACTGCCTTTCCACCACACTATTTGATGAACTTTCATCTAACCAAGCTCATCAAATAGACCGAAGGACTCGCGTTCAAAATCAGCTGCAATATATTAAATACTTCAGTGTAATTCCATGAAGTGTCAGATGAATGCAAATGAAGAACTGAATCTGAATTTCATCTGATTTCTCAATTAGGTAATTATAAAAAGGTAACATACTCAAGTGAAGTAAACCAGCTTGTTTGGTGGTATTTACCATTTCTTCGCTTGAGGTTCTCATGCCATTGTTCACATGGGACTCCATGTCCACTGCCTAAGTTACTCAGAATCAGTGAGCTGGAGGGAGGGTACTTTCTGGGAAAGAAATGGTTGCTTCCATTTTATTCTTCCATTGAAATGCGACTGCAAAACACTCCATTTACAACCTCAGAAAGAATTGGCCAACCATATCAGTGAGAGAGCTTGTCAAGGAGAACGTGACCATCAGCAAACTCCTCAACACTCCCGATATGACAGCTTTGGCTCTTGGATGTACTTCTCTACCAGCTGGACTGACAATGATCAATCAGCAACAGTCCTTTCCCTGCACCGCTCATTACCACCACATTTTTTGACATAAAATAAAGCATGATATTCTGAAACATTCCAAATGAAAATATGAAATCTGGCAAAAAAACAAAGTTCTATTAACATTCAAGAGGTCAGAGTCATGAATTCTGCCCTGACAGGGAACTACATTCTTATCAACCATTCTTTATTGTTTTCTACTATTAATCTGATTTTATATTACAGAATACTGATATTATCCACAAGCAGATAAAAGCAAATGTTCAGGTCTTGCACTGTACTGTACAAATCTGGCAGTGGACTTGTGTGTTGTGGATTCACGCCAGGAACTGAGTTGAAGTCACCCAAACCCATTTTATTTAAGTCTCTTCCATCCAGCGGACAAGGCAGACTTTCACCCATAATTCCAAGCAACAGAGGTAAAAGGACAACATGCTAACTTCCCAAAGCATCCTGTGTATTCTGAAACTTAATCCAGATACGTTCTTGTGGCTATTTCAGAATCTGTGTTTAGGAAGAATATTAAAAGGATAAGAATTTAAAGTTAATTTAATGGCTTGCTGACTTTTTTCCATTTGCATAAATGCTTCAGGGATTGAATTTAAAATATCAATTTATCAATGAATATTCAATTTTCCAAGAATAACAAATTTGTTCCTTACTGTGGTTCAGAATATCTGCAATTTCATGCAGTTTAAGATCAGTTCCAGAGCTACTACACTTTTGTGGCTCCAGACTAAAGATGGAGTATGATTTCTGAAATCCATTAACTTTTGTACCAGAATTAGTTTAAAATATAGCATTCCATCTATTAAATAGTCTACTTGCTGTTCTTTACTATTTTAAGTCACTATGGTCAATTCTATCCTTAATATTCTGTTCACAAAACAAAATGCTGGAGAATCTCTATACTCTGTATAACTTGACACATTTTCTCCAGAGATGGACAAGCAAAGCAATAGTGATTGACGACAATAAAATTGGTGTGGACGACAATTAAACATTAAACCTTGGCATAAGCCTGGTTCTTTGGAGTTATCCTGAATCAAAACCCACAATGTTAAACTAAGTTTGATTTTTGTCAATAAATACCACTTGCCATACTTGCTATAGGATTGTACAATTCAATCTTTCTGGCACAGAACAACGCTTAAGTACTTGTTCAATAGTCCAGACCGATGTCCCACTGGGACTGTCTACAGACAGGACTGCTGCTTTTATATCCTTAGTTTCTTCATAATTGACAGTTAATATTGACCCACATTTTACCTTCCAATAATATGATTGCTTTAGATCTTTTAAATTATGTTCCCAACAAAATAATGGAAACATTTGGACAATATTCATTTGCCAAGTTCCCATTCTACAAAGTTGCTTTTTAGTTCTTTGAATTACGCAAACCTGCCATGATGTTTTACAGCAGCTTAATACGAGAAAATTCGGCAAAATCGTTTCTCACGCTGCTTTTAAAATAGTTTGCACTTCAAGGTCAGGATAGTTTGCAATATGGTCTGGCGAACGCTTTCCTTTTCTGGACAACTTTATTCACTAAGAAGTTGAAAGGCTAAATGGTGCTTCTTGCAATGCGAAGAGGACTTTGGCACTGAATTGGAATTTGCAAGCAGAGTAATAGGACAGCAAACATGAAAGCAGAAGACAGCAGCCTTTGATTCAGACATTGGTGGAAACTGCATATTTGTTCAGAAAACGCTTTATTCCTAGTGTCCGTATAAAACACAAAAATAATAGATGATCACGTGGGGGTTGGGAGGTGAGGAGTTTTTTTCAGTAGTCTGGCATCTCAAGCCTTGAATGTTTAAATGCAGGCTTGTTTGTTGCTTTTCTGTTAACAGGAGCTCCCATATTCCCATGTATATGTCGTACACACACTGACACTCCCGCTGACCTTCAAACACACTAGCTTCCTTTGGATGAAAATGGTAATACTACTTTCAGAAAATTATTTGCATCTTGAATATTTTGTAAGTCTGCACTCCTGCAGGCAGAGGAAGATATTATTTGAGGATATGTGCCATCGTAAAATTAAGTGCTTTAAATATTTGTGACAATCGAATCAGAGCTTGAATGCACTGGCAGTATTTTCCAGAATAGCTTCCAAAATCTCCTGAGTTCTGTCACGTGTCTGACTGTATTTACTCTGAGGCTGCACTTCTGTCATTGATTTCCGTGCTTCCTGAACCATCTGACAGTGCCAATCAGAAAACATCCATCAGATGTTATCAAGCAACACAGACAAGTGGTACCATTCAGCCCTGATTGGTCTTTAGAGCAGCTACGGATTGGACCATTTGGAAACAAAAGATAACATCTGAACAGGAACAAGGTTTTTTTTAATAGAAAGGCAGAGGTTCTGGAAAATGTAACCATTTACCTGCAGCACTGCTTATGGCTACACTATCTTGTTTGTTTCCATACAAAACTTCATCAGCCATAAAGATGATCTTGTAATAAACAGCTTCAAGCAAGCATTACCTTTGAGAGTGCTTTAGCAGACTGTTCCACACTATGTTTTAACTGGTCGCTTCACATTTTTACCGCATTGTATGCATTAAAGAGCACGCATTAATCTCTGGAAAATTACATCAGTAATAGATTTTTTTCTTTTTCTGTTGCTTTCTGGAGCATTTTGGTTTCTTGCCAGGGAACAATAATTATGTAAATGTTAGGGTATTGGCTGGAGGAGTCACTGCCTGACCATATGAGAGAGCTGATTTAACACCAGTGGAGGTCGTCATTAACCTAGTGATGCTTTCTGTCACTTGAACTATTGGTGTTAATGAGGCTGTCTCGCTCACTGACCCCCTGAAACAAGTTGCCCCATTTTATTATTAATGTTAGCCCCCCCACACCCAAAATGTATGTTTTTGACAAAACTAATACGAAAACAAAAGAAAATTCTCAACTTGGCAATTCTTAACTTTTTTTGATTACGACAGTAAAATCTGAAATGAAAAAAAACTAAAACTTTTTTTAATCAGAGTTTTAATCCATCTTCTTGTTCTGCATGGTAACAACAGTGATTTGTCTCCTTGCTGTCTCTTGTGTGAGTTCAAAAGAAGGAAATGAACATCTGTCAATGAAAAAGTGAATGGATATACAGAATTACAGTGAAAGAAAGGAAGACATCATTTAAATGCTGTGAACCTCTTTGAGACACTCTCCTAATATGAACAATGGGTTATGAAATGCATGGATTATTTTATTTTAAAATAGTTTGAGATAAGGTATTATTTGAATTGTATAAAGCAGTCTCTACATATGTTAGATTCAAAACCCAGACTAACCTCTTCCAGTTGTCAAATAATGTACTCCAGGCTACTTGTGCAAATGTATTAAATAAGTTGGCGTCTCAGTCAGTCAGACACTTTTTCCATGTCTATTTCTTACGTTATCCCCAGGAGAAGTATTTTGTAGGTTTCCCATTTGTGAATTGAGCCTGCAGTGGATACAACTTGCCAAGGGACTGATCTCAACATTGCTGTCTAGCAAGAGTAAGAAATACATTCAAGGAAATTGTCTGATGGTGTTTAATTTGAGGCAAGTTCTAATCAGTGCTATTCCAGTCAGCATATATAGCCAGGCGAAGAGACGTGCACAAATAAAATATTTATAACATTAAGCAGAACTTGCCTTATCAACTGAAAAAAAATCTTGACTTCAGGCAGAGGAGGACTGCCACAGATCAACAGTGTGTTTAGTATATCAGCAGGATGATCTCTATGTAGGAATGCCAGGGACTTTAGAGAAGCTCATAAATGAGGACCATATAAAGCCACTCTTTATCCTGCAGCCTGAAAGCCATTCTCCCAGTATCATTTGATGTACCACATAAATCCACTATTTAGCGATTAACATCAGCACAAGATTTTCTTATTTTCTGAAGCAGTTCTTTCAAGAGGGAGTCTTGGTATCCATATCCTCTTTAGAAATTAAAGTATGCAAAAAGCAATATGATGTAGATTACCCCCCCACCTCCTTGTTTTCTGTTTCATTTTAATATTCAAACAGTCAATACTAATGCCATCATTGAATTATCAGACTTGGAGGGATTGCTTAATATTGAAACCACAAAGCATTACTTCTCACAAAGGGTCATGTCATGAGAATGGGAGATCACTACCAACCGAAAGCTACAGATTCAGAGATAGTTATTGTATTTAAAAGGGAGGTTATTTTGGAAAGATATTGATATGGAGGAAGAATACAAAAATGGGATTTTTAAAAAATAACAAAATGTCAAAGTAGATTTGACAAGTTGAATAACTCACTCTTACATTCCTAAACCCAATAGTCCATGCAAGCTGAATTCATACCAGTAGATGTCCAGCCATTGATCTACAAAACAGACAACTGAATTAATTTAGACAAAAACAGCATCCAAGAGGCACCAAAGACCCTTCTTGATCTGATACAATACTACAAATCAAAGATCGGTATGACTGCTCTTATGCAACAACAGTTAGAACCTATTTTTACCCCAAGACCAATTTTTGGAAGCTAATGGCAGTTCCATTACAAGATGGTAGAAGCCTGAAGGAAGAAGATGGAATTTCAAAGCTTTTCTTGAAAATGCAGTAAGAGTTAAAATAGATTGCTCCCACAGCATATAGCAATGAAGCAACATTCTGTGTGAACTTAGATGTGACAGATCTCCTTTGGGAGAGAAAACACCTTAAAATATATTACTTTATTGCAGCTCTTTGATCAGGTGAGAAATGCAATCGTCATTCACGTTCTAAATAGGGGCGAGGGCTGAGCTTTGACAACACAGTCCTTGAACTTTCTTTCCTTTAGATTAAAATAGCCAAGGTGAATAACTGATAAGGTCAAATCAGTTAATTAATTCAGTTTAGTCATGAATAGCAATTAAAGGGAAGTATTAACATCCAGTCGCATGCTTGTTTTTCAAACATTTCACTAAATCCAACAAACGCTTCAAAGGCAATAATTCAACCCAAATTTGCATTGATTATATCTAACAATAATGGGAAAGCAGTATGTATTTGGCATACATTTTGGCAGGGGGGACATCACCTATAGAAAACCTTCTGGCATTATGTCAAATGACTTCAGTATGTGCTTTGGTGACTCAATTACCTTGGTAAGGCGACACTCAGGACAACATTAAATATTTAGCATGAGCGCTAATGGCATTGTTAAATTAAGCTGAATTGAATGGAGGGTTTTGGATGACAGGGACTAAAAGCAAAAGTTGTTGCTGGGGTGTAATTTTGCACTCATACCTATCCGCACTTGGGAGGTTTGCCAGAGAAGCAGCCAGTAACTCCTTTTGTTCATCCAATTCCTCTGAATCGAAGCTTGTGCTCTGAGTAAAGGGGGGATGTCAAATCTGCATGAGGGCAGTGAGAAGCATCCTCTCTCCTTTCCAATTCTGGAAGCTGTTGCTAAGCAACAATGGTACCACTGTCCTCTCAGCAGTGGTCTCTCCCAGGATTTCGGGCTTCTTGCGAAGACGGACAGGCCTGTCAGAGTTTTCAGATTAATATCCAAGAATCGGAAAATCAGGTGCCCCGATTGAAGTCGTCATTAATATTGGTGAGCTATTTCAGATGAACAAACACAGACTAGTAAACATTAAATAAACCCTTTTTTTTCTTTTCATGAACAGGGATAAAGATGAGCCCATTGTGCCGAAGGAAAAGAACAGCGAGCATGCAAATTAAAGCCGTTAATGGGGTATGGTAAGTGTCTCCTTGCAGTTTGCTTGCTAAGGTCATGAACTTAAAGTTTGCAGATGTCCTGTGATGTGTTTGGCAACTTTGTGGACATAACTCATTCAAAAGCGATCACCCTGGAAAATGTCAGCTACTGAAACATTCCTTTGCCTTCAGTTATGGATCCTTCAACCAACAAAATCAGTGTTTTTAACACAATTTCCTAAGCTCCAGCAGCACAGCAATTCCACCATGATGAATATCTCCAAAATAACCTCAGGACACACTGTCAATCAGTTCATTGGTTACTTTTTTAATGTTATTATAGAGCCGATTAATACCATTTTAAAGCTAAACCCTAAGGGCTGGCCAGTGAACTGCCCAAGAACATTTAAACTTAAACTGTCTTTAAAATCAACTCCAGTACAAAGCCAATTATGACTGCAGCCAATATATTGATTCAATTTGAGAACCCTGTTCTGCCTTTACCAATGAGGCTCCAAATAGTTGATTTATACTGCACTTTTAGCAATGAATCAACAGTGAAAGTACAATATAAATAATGCAGATAGTTCTATATTCAGACCACTTGCCTCCATGAGCAACAGAAAGGGTAGCCAGAATTTTGTAACAATATTTTTTAACTATTAACTTGAAAGAGAAAAAAATCTTCCAAGAATTTGCAATTCTTCAATTTATTTGATGCATTTTTCTCTGAAATATGGAACAATTTTGTCCACGATTTCTGTGGATTTAAAACTCAGGTAACAATATAGCCCAGAATCCTGCTTTGCCTTGTTTATTGCTGCCTCACACCTTTTTGACATAATGAGCGAACAAACAGCCATAAGTCTCTTTCATATTTTCCCTTGACAAATATTATCCCAATCATAGAGTACACATGTCTCCTACTTTTCTTTTCTACTTGCATCGATCTACATTGAACTTTTTGGCAGTGGTCAGTCCTGGCACAAACTCATATTGAAATATTTCCTGTTTCTTCGGATTTCACAGTTTCCTCTTAAATCGCTATCTCTCAAATGCAACTGTTATAAAGTCTACACATCTAGGTTGTTAATGTGTTCAAAGAACAAGAGAAGTCCCAGCTTAGGTCCCTAAGGTACACCACCCAATACCACTCCTTTTTCGGCCCAGCCCAACTACCATGTGTTTCTTCCCTTCAGGCAGTTAGCAATCTACATTATCATTGATAGTCAGTGATGTTAGTTTGTAAAAAAGTCTTTCAAGTGATACATTTCTGAAGCCATGTTGACTGTCATTTATTATGCATGCAATCTTCTATTTTACTTCTAATGATTGGGCAAGTTTCCTTACTCCACACGCCTACTAATAAGCCCTCCAAAAACAAAAACAATAATAAATTGGTCATTTTGAATCCATGACTGTTTGTAGGACATTGCTGTGCGCAATTGGCTGCCGCGTTTCACCCACAAAATATACAGTTAATTCTCTTTTTGTAGCGTATTTTGTGAAGAGCTTTGAGACATCTAGAAGACGTGAAAAGAGCTATATCAAATGCAAGGATTATTGTTATTATATTATTATTGATTTCATAGTTTAGCAATCAGAGGTAAAACTAACAATCTGTAGTCACCAGGTAAATCTATACAAATATTCTTGAATATTTGCTTACTTTTATTCTCTGTCATAAATTCGCCAGTTGTGGTTAACTCCTTTGCAATGTCTGTCAATGTTTCACAAATCTCCTGCCCCATCGTTCTCAGCACTCTAGGGTGCAGATCATTTGTCCCAGGGATTCGATCATTTTCAGCTACTTGAACTTGTCTAGAGCTATAATGTCAAAGTGCTGAAGCTCAAACAACTTGTATCGGGTGTTGGATAAAAATAAACCAAAACTGGAATAAATCCAGTTTAAACTTTAAATTGTGTGTTATGAAAATTACGCTAGCTTCAATCTTGGTTTATGATATGATATGAACTCCTTGCTTTGTTTAGTGGCTGGTGATCACTCACAGCTATCCATCCATTCTTAAATATACATGAACCCTGAACACTTTGATCAGATTAACATCTTGTAATTACTCCCAGGTATGCATTATTCTCCATAGAAACCATCTGAACTTCCCAATTAGATTATTGCTTTGAAGTGACTTCAAGGCATCTATGACATTTTTTCTGTGCACTGATAGGATGATGATGAGGCATTCACAAACTCGCACAACACTTGCACAAATATTTCCAGCCACGCTTGCATTCAAAAGGAATCCCCAAGGAATTGACATCTGCTCAGCTATTAAGTTCAGACCAAATCTGATGGTACATTTTGTAGGTCACTGGGGTGATGACGTAGAATTTCCTGGACTGATGAAACAACGTGAATGAAACCTTTTTCCCAATCGGATTTCAGCAGCACAGGGGGAATAGAAATAAAAAGCCAACTCTCGTCTGTTTCCTTCTGAAACAATGAAAATGGTTGAATTACTATCAGAAAGGCTGTTGTAACTTTATCACCAAAGATTTAATTCCAATATTATTTCATAGATCGAAAATAGGACAATTTCAATTGTGATTTTTTAATAAGGACTCCTGAGTCACAAATACGGTTTCCTTCTGGGAACTGGACATATGTCCCGCAGACTAATTCCTGGCCCAATCCATTTTTGGAGTGGAATTCTCATGGGTCTGCATAATGTAGCTGTGATTCCTGGAAATAATTCTCCATTTTAGGCTTGCGGTCTTTGTTAAATAATCCTGTTTGAAATTGTCATGTTTTTGAACCCGATCCCCTCATTTCCTTCTTCACACTCCGATTTGGGCTCTGGGCATGGGACATCCTCTGGATCAGCAACATTTCCAAGTGTTAAATAGAAGCAAAGTTATTCAGCAGCAAAATGTGATACTTAATGAGTTGAGTTACCAGGATGGTAGGAGGAATCAGGACTAGGACAATGAGTGACAGCTGGATGAAGTGAACAGAGTCACAGGCAATTAGACCAGCTAAAATGAGACAGATGCTGAAAAGGTGTGTTGTAATTTAACAACACACTATCCCCATTAGACTTTCAAATAAATCCAATTAATGACTTTGACATTCAATAACATATCTGATGCTTGAGGTGTTGCAGTTATGCTCGGACCTGTTATTGATGCATAACTTTATAGGCTATTTTACAGCCCAAAATAACAGGCTGAACAGATAGACATAATTAAAAGCTGAAGTGATGCTCATATATCTCAGCACGGTGCATCTTTTAAAATACTTTTGCAAAACAAACATGTGCAACTAGAGGTAGATGTTTTGGAGCTGGAATCAAACATCAGGAAATAAGCCTGTGGCAGTGCCTGTGACAGGACTATGGGAGTGCCACCCTTCTTATGAGTGAGGATTGAGAGTTCGACTGCTTTTAAGAACATTAACAATATAAGGCGAGGAATGAGTAAAGGCTGTTCAGCTGACCCTGTTTATTTTTTATTTCCCTCCCAGTTATCTAATCTGATCATGCGGAAATCTCTACTCTTCTAATATTTACCAGAAGCATAACATTACCAGTGTTACCTTCAAAGACTTTAGTGTGTTTAAAACTTGCTTGGAAACTCCAGGCTCCAAAGAACTTCTATTTAACACAGCAGTCACTCCTCCCATATCTAGTTCCCAGTGTTAAACTCAAAGGGAATGTTCTACATTTAAAGAGAAACAGCCATTGAAGGGACACTATCATTATCTTACCAGACAGTTCAATGAATCAGTTTGCTGAATTAGAAACCACAGCTTCTGCTGTACCAAATAATCAATCAAAATAATCTAGGAACTGGATCACATAAAGAACAAACCTTCCCCACATCCAACATGGTGATAAGTGGGCTGTCTGTTGAAGCAAGCTACTCATGCCTTCACCAGGAACCTGTCTGATGCTGCCTGACTCTTTGCACTGAGACAATGACAACTGACCCCTTCAGAGAGATGATTAGCAGCCTTTTCCTACCAGCTGAAGTTTAGGGAATCCATAAATATACTTTTTATATGTTCTAAGGCAAGCTTGTGCTAGTGGTTACAACAGAACAATTCCTTATCTAGAAGGAAATCCTGCATTCTGATTAAAGAATTAGTTTAAAACATAGAGCTCCTAAATTTCAACACATGGCTAACAATGCAACGTTATCATCAATAATGACAATAGGCTGATAATTGACTTCTTCACATCAATCCATCGCTGTTATCATTAAGCAGAACAATATTTGCTTTGAAGCTTATTTTTACTATGCAGACAATATGCCAAAAATTAATTAGTGCTGGCAGCTACATATCAGATAAAGTTCTGTGTATTAAATCAAACTTATTTGGGAGCTTAGATTTTCCCTTCAAGTTCTGCTTTGGTTATCTTGTCTGGGATCCAGGCACATTAACATTCTTGAATCAGAAATGTGGTGGCGTTCTTTGCTGGCAGTCAGCAGTTCATCCCTCAAATGTCAGTGAAGACATTCCTTCTTTCTTTTCTTTCTTTGTTGAGTTTTCTTCCTAAATGTTGAATCAGAAATCCCACCCTAGTTCCAATGGCAGATTTGGCTTGGTCACTTTAAACAGCATCACCTTTCACCTTCTTCTCATGCTCCAAGATTATCATGGAAAGTAAACACAATCCCAACTCATCTCCATTTCCAAACCTCTCACTCTGCAATCTCCTATACAATCCACTACCAATTCCCTTTCGCTCTATGATTCTCCCAAATCCCTCAAAACATTTTTTACATGAATGTTGCTGTGTGAATGCTACCTGCTGCTGAAGACATGTGTCTCAGCTATCCTCTCAATTGAAGTGAAGGAGGGAAAGAAAGAGTAATGCTGCTTTACATTACAGATTTTATCCATGCCTTCAGCCTGGCACAATGGTAGCACTCTTGCCTCAGTCAGAAGTCAGAAGGTTGTGGGATCAAGCCCCACATCAGGACTTAGAATCACATAATCAAGATGAGACTCCAATGTACTGCTGGGAAGAGTGTGTATTGCATTGTTGGAGATGTCATCCTTCAGATGAGACTTTAAACCGAGGTCCCACCTGCCTGTTAAGGTGGATGTTAAGGATCCCATGGCACAACTCAAAAAGAGAAGAAAGTTTCTCTCTCGGTGTCTTAGCCAACAAGCCCCCAAATAAAATTGGTCACTCACTCCATGGGTGTTTGTGGGACACTGCTGTGCGCAACTGGCTGCCATGATTCGCCCACAAAATTCACAATTTGACTTAGCTGTGATACAAGAATCATTTGAAAAAAACAAGTGCAGCAAAATAGTCACTTTTCACCCTACAAGTGATTTTGATGATGTCTCCAATATTATTCATGCAAAGATAGTGCTGGATTTTATTTTCTGAACTGAGCAATGATATCAAATATGTACACCATTGCACAAACAGTATATATTAAAGTTCATTTGGTTCACCAAATATATTTTGCATATATTGGATACATAAGCCTTGATCTAATATACGTTTGACTATTTGAAACTGCAGCTAATCGGGGCTCTCTCCGGTTTAAACAAAATAAATCTAAATTAGAATCCATCTTCTTTTCTGTTAAAATGGTTATGGCTATTTTTGTTTTTTCCACCCTCTCAAGAAGCTAATAAATGAATAAGTTTCTGCACAGAGCACATGGTTTGTACACTGCAGAAACCAAAAGGCAGGTTCACATTCAAAGGGACAGAGCAGTCAATTAGACACAGAGTCAGGTTTAAATAGAAATACAATAAAGAACAAGAGGAGTGTCCCTGAGGATGACCATTTACCAAGAGAGATCTCTTTCCCGGTCTTTACCCGATACCCCATGACACCTATTTATCTTGTTCAGGGCCTTTCGTGACCTGAAGCTTTTAAACAAGGAAATGTATCCATTGTGCAGTAGGTAACAAAATCCATGTCTTCAGTAGCCATCTCTGAACAGCTTTACCAGCTCATGCTGTTATCTCATGCCTTCATCTCAATTCTACAAGCCAGCAGCAACAATAATACAATTGAGAAAGCACAATAATCTAACCAATTAACTAAACCTTAACAGCTCATTTCATTCTGAACACAGTCAAGCCACTGTATAGCTGAAATCTTGTTTTTATGCAAATAGTAAGGTTTTGTACACAGAGGCAAGCAGGAACAAGAGTACCTTTGAGAGCGTGGCTTTAGGCAAAATAAAAACTGAAACTCGATTCAAATCATCCGCGGTATTAATTTCAATGTACTCTTTCTGAGAAGTCGGGGGGAAAAAAGTCAGCCTTTTGAATGCCAGATGTTGCTTTTGCCAAATGAAGCAATTATATGAATAATTCTGTGTGTGTAATATTACATTCTAATGGTCCTCATTTCAATAGGTATTAAGGCACCAGTTTGACAGCATATTCAATATCTGGGACGTCAGTGACAGAAATTTCACCTTCTGTTGTTACAAATGATAGTGTGATGCCTATTTCTTGTGTGTTTTGTGCAGATTGAACTAGCCATAGGCAACACAGAAGTAGCTCAAGTTTCTCACCTGGAAGGAGTTTTACTTCTTTACAAGTGGGTTACAAATCGTATCCCCCATTCCTGCATTCACAGTAAGCAGCATTGCTGTTGCATTGGGTTGAAATCTCATTCCATTATTTTTCATTAAAGTTAAAAGTTTTTTTAAGAATAATTTTGCAGAGGAACTTAATTTTTGCATTTTGTTATAGAAACTTATCATACCATCTCAAAGTACATTGCAGGATTTATTGCAAAGTGGAGTGGCTAAATTTGTAAGTAAACACATCAGTCAATTTGTATATAGCAATATCCCACAAATAGCCATGAAGTCAATGACTAATTTTATCTGAGAGATTGTTGGTTCACTTTCGCTGCAGTATCAGAATCTATTATTCCAAGATGAGATATACACAATTTACACCTTGAAGCTGACCTCTGCCCCAGCTTCAACTTCAGAAAAGTTCCTGCTTCTATAACAGTGTAAAATTTGTTTCTCTGAACAGCCACCTTTTCAGCCTTCGAGAAAATCTGCCAATTAATTCAGAATTATGGGCAGTGCTGTACATTAGTCTGCTACTCATTTGGTCTAAATTGAGAAGTGCCCAATCTACTGGTGGCAATCAGTAGCAGCTTTTATTCTATCAGCTGGATTCTAACAACAATTACTGCTTAAGCAAACATTATAGTACCAAATGTCTCAAGTGCTTCAAACAATGAGTTACTTGGATGCCAGTGCAATTATGTGGGCATCTAATCTACGTCAGTAACTTTCCACAACTCCCAAGGTATGACTGACCAATTATTCTATTTTTGTTGCAATTGAATAAGGAAGAAATATTAGCCAAGACACTGGGAGAACCCCTGTAGATAGTGACAGATATAAAGGCGAAAGGGCAAGGCATTGGAATTAAAAGATCTAATAAACTGACTCGATGGGCTGAAGGGCCTACTGTTGTTGCTTTGTTCCTAGACTCCTCTGCTTTTTAATATCCACCTGAAACTCCAGATCAGGCAAGACAAGTCCTTGTATTTTAACATCTCATCCAATGCACAATAGCCAGAGGGTAACACGCTTTATCATCCAGTCCCTCTCCTTTTTTAAAATGATTCCTGTGTTTGATGAGTATCATTCATTGTTACCCACAGGCACAGTTTCACTGTAAATCAGTAGACAGAGGTATAAACCAGTGGTCAGATACTTTACTCGCTTTTTTTTAATCAAAACCTACAAGTAATTTTACATTTGTCAAAACCTTAACATTGTGCTACACCATCTTGTCTGGCAAAACAAGATGTTGAGACAAATGAGATAACATTCAAAAACATCTGCTGAGACTTAGCAACAGAAATCGAGAAATGCAAGGAAACGTACACTGAGGCTAAAACATCATTGAATAATGTGGATCAGGAAAACAATGTAAGTGTATCACAAGATATGTCAGCCAAATCTACTTTCTTTACCAACATTAAACAAAGAATAATGGATACCACAGAGTGACTGCAGGCAATAATTTAATTAAGGGATTCAAAGAGTTTTTGTAGAAAATACCATAAGGCATGAAAGCAAAGCATCCTCTAAACTCTGATTTACAGATTAGACTGTTAACATCGCACTGGGATATTGGTTACTATTCAGAACATTTTCTGCTTTAATTTTGGATGATATTTTGTTTTCAGATTTAGGTACACCTTTTGTGGCTTCCAGTGTCCATGGTGATTTGTCAGCACCACTGACACACAATGCCACTCGTAGAAGTTGGGTTAATGGTTTGTATTTCATTGCTGCAAATTTATCAAGACATTTTCCACAATTCCACAGCCTTATAAATTGTAACATGTATAACTTTGCCTGATTTCTTCCCGTGGCTTATCCAACAGCTGATAAGCCAATTGAATTACCAGGACACCTGATGAAGAGCAACGCACCTGAAGCATTAACTTCTATTTCTCTTTTATGTGGATGATAAATCTTCGCCACATTTACAGCCTTTTTGTATTTATTTATGATTCCCATTATCTCCCAATGTTTCCCTTGATCTTGAGCAATGATAACATTGGGTTAAGACTGATCCAAATTTCACTTAAAGAGAGGAAAGTTTTACACTTTCAGCCTGAGCTGGATTCAACTCAATCCCCACATGTGAAAGGCAAGATCTGTACCCCGCATCACCTAGTATTGTCCATATTACTTTAGCCTCCACAGCAACAAAAATTCGAAAATAATAATGAAAATCCTTCCATTTCACATGGCACTTTACCACGTCAAAATGTCTTAAAGTTTTTTTCATTTCATTTCATCTTCTCTTTTGAATCATGCCATTAACAGACAGGCCACCTGTTTATTATAATCTGACTCTCCAATGCATCACTGGGGGAAGTACTGCATTGGACAGTCAGACTGTGATCTCAACGTCCCAATATGAAGTACTACAAACTTCCGACTCAGAGGAGAGAGTGTTATCAACAGTAATAGGCTGACACCTTGCATACATTTGACACCCAGCGCTTTGGGACGTCCTCCCGACGTGAAAGGTGCTCTATAAATGTAATTTTGTTGTTGTTGTTGTTGTATACATACTTGCTCACATATATAGTACTTCTTTGATTTTGTATTTTTGTTTCAAAAAGGTTGTCAAATGTAATATTCACCTGTGCCACTGGATCTACAAGTAGTGAAAAGAAGCAACACTGATTAGAGGTCAATTCCATTTGTAAACAATATATGCACTAACGGACCGTGATCACATTATCATGAGTGGTTAAAAAAAATCCAAAATATTTTAATAATAAACTTCAGATTGGCTAATTTATTTCTGAGCACTGCTGTCGACAGTCTGTGTGTGTTGGCTTGAAATGCATGGTTATTATTAGTCAGATATGCTCTGTACAATCTCTGCTTTCATAAGCACTCAGAAAGTTGCAGAGTAAAATATTATGACTCATGGGCTGTCTGTGCTTCTCATTCTACAGGGATGACATTAGTCTCTGCATGGCTGATAATTTACTTCTAAAAGCTTCAGTCACCTCTGAAATCTTATGACATAAAATGATAATTTTGGACTGAGGGAATCGTCTGGCTTCTCTGTTAATTGCCTTTGAAATGCTCTGCCAGGTCGTTCTCTGCAAATGTCTGAAGTCATGTGTACCTGATCAGCAATAGGGAGTGCAGTTCAGAAGAATTAGAAACATTTTTTTTGCAAAATACTCCCATAACTTTAAGATTCGTTGAAGTTTAAAAGCTTTTAGTCATAGACAAAGGTCGAGAGTAAACAGTGCCAATGGGAACATTCGCTCTGATTTTGGACTCGACTGCAGCAGACAGGAGGAAGAAAGAAACGCAGTCTAAACCAAACCAGACCACAATACGCCAACAACCCTAGAGGGAACATGTTGGTTTTGAGAAGTTAAGCAATCTCTGCAATTACAAATGGATGACAACAACAACAACTTGCATTTATATCGCGCCCTCCACTCCGGGAGGCATCTCAGAGCGCTTAACAATGGCGGAACCTGAGGCCGAGCCAGGGGAGGGGGAAGGTGACCGTACGTGCGGTCGAACAGGAAGTCTTCGGGTGCAACCTGAAGATGGGGAAGATAATAAGAAAAAAAATGAAAATATGAAAAGAAAGCAAAAATTCTTAGTTGAAAATCAATTGTTTGAAAGAGTAAGAGAAGTTAGTGGACAAGGTAGGACCTTCATTAGAAATCCAAACAGTAGTCTGGAAATGTTTATTGTAGGACAAAGAAGGCCATATCAAGAAAGCAATGATATTAACGATTAAATTCATCTTATTGTCTATTTATTGACCTGTCCTTTCATCTTCTACAAGTTCTCACCCAGCCCATCATTTGGATTCTGGTGAAGGGGATGCTGCCCATTTTCCTCCCACAGATTCTGACTGATGTGCTGTGGATTCCAAGTATTCCAATGTTATCTCACGATATGGCCAGAGAATCCAGCTGAATGAGGGATAAATGATATTCATAACAAATTGCTCAAAAATATGGGTTTGCACGTATCAGATTTATGTACTTGAAGCTTTTTGTGTCAAACATTTCCATGGCACAAGACATCATTTTGCTGCCGGCGACCAATGCCCTCCAGATATACAAGGGAAATGCTAAAGTGATGGAAGTGATTCGAGCTGACAGTGCCTCCAGTTTGCCACTGGTCCCTGCCATTGGCGCTATAATAGAACAACTCACTTTTATAGAGTACCTTTTCACTTTACAAAAGAAACATTTCAAATGCTTTTTACAGAATGAGATTAATTAGAAATGAAGCGAATGTCAGATGGCAAATGTGGCAGCTAATTTGCACAAGAAACTTAAAAGCCACATTCGTTCCCAGCATTAGTTGCTTTTTCGGCTTTACAATACAGAGGATAACAAAAAAGGGCTGAGATCCAATGCAAAATCATTTGGTGAAATAGCTGATGGACAGCCTCTAAAGCAAACAAATAAGCACAAACCCTGATTATTTAAATGTGTTTCAATAGCTGAAAAAGCTTCAACATTTATGCTACATGTAAAGCCTTGAGGATACCATTCAGAATCCTGAATTATTGCATCGTCAGCGATTAAAAAGAATTCTCCTTTCATTAATTCTCATAATGTTATTCCACAAGATTTCTTTTAATGATAACGGGACATTAAAACACAAGTTAAAAGGGCAGTTATAATAAGTAGCAATTCAAGATCTTTTAAACATTACACTTTTGGAGGAAATCAAACATTTGGTGTGCGTATTGCTGTCTATTAATATTCTTGCAATGGCTTTTTACATCAAATCCAGATGTTCGACTTCAAACATTGCTGAAGGATTACCTGGTTTATAGATGTGAAGACTTGAGAAAGTTTAGGGACAGAGTAACCAGGAGGTAATTTTCCCCTTGAAAAATATATAGAGTGCTAGTGAAATCCCAAGAGCAAACAGGATGCAATAATAATAATAATAATCCTTGCATTTGATATTGGGCCTTATCACATCAAAATGTCTCAGAGTTTTTCTCTAAAGTGTAGTGGCTGTATATTTGTAGGTGAACCCAGGAACCAATTTGCACATAATAAAGTCCCCAAAACAGCCATTAAGTTCACTACCAATTTTTTGCCTGCCAGAACACTGGAAGAAACTCCTTTCTCTTTATGAATAGTGCCATTTAACATCCATTTGAACAAGTACATGGGACCTTGGCTTAACATCTTATCTGAAGAACTACAATGTAGTCATATCTGTCCCTGCTAACAATCCTCCAAATAAAATTGTTCACTCATTCCATGTTTGTAAGACATTACATTGTGCAAATTGGCTGCTTCATTCGCCCACAAAATAGTCATTCCAGTTTGCAGTATTTCGGTGAAGTGCTTTGAGACACTTCAACAACGTGATAAGGCGCTATATACCATATGCAAGGATTATTATTCTATCTGCTAATGTGGAGTCCTGTAGCTCAGTGGTTAGAGCACTCGCCTTGCAAGTGAGACACCTGGGTTTAATTCCAGGCAGGGCGAAACCTTGGGCAAATTTCCTTACTCCACACGCCTAATAATAATCCCTCCAAAAATAAAACACTAATAAAATTGGTCATTTTCAATCCATGACTGTTTGTGGGACATTGCTGTGCGCAATTGGCTGCCACGTTTCGCCCACAAATATACGGTCAATTCACTTTACAGTCTATTCTGTGAAGCGCTTTGAGATGTTGAAAAGACGTGAAAAACGCTATATCAAATGCAAGGATTAAATGCAAGGATTATTACACTCTCAAAACATGCATTTGAATCCATAACTGTACTTCTAATTTTTTTGTATCCTATTCTGTCTCTTTATGCTCTCTGATCATGACTCATCTCCAGTGTAAGGTTGAAGAGAAAACCAATTTCCAAGCATTTGACAATCCCGACCTATATCAGATGGCTTAGGGGTTTCTTGGTGCGAATATCTTTTAAGATTATTTTAAATTCTATGGTGAAGAACATGGCCTCTGCTCAACGTGGTTGGGATTGGTAATTGTGCAGAGAACCATAAGTGATATCTGCCACTGACATCTCAGTGTGTTGATACTCTAAGGATTCAATATCAGTTTATATGAAAACATGTATTTCCTCTGCTCACGGAACACCCAATTCCAAATCCATTCACTTTATTTGTGGATAACTAAAGTGACCCAGGGTCTCACCAGATTTCCTTTAGCCTCTCACATTGTCAAACAGTTTATATCAGCGTTTTGACTTCTGCCCTGGTGGTCCAGAACTGGTGCTTGAAACTTTCCTGCCTTTGCTGTCTTACAGTTTCTCCCAAATTGTGTCTGACCATTTCTCTTCAAACCAATTTAAATCTAAAACCCACCATACAAATCTCTTGCCCAGGGCTCTGTGATTGGTGCAGTGGAGTCCGAAAATGGAATCCACATGCTAAGATCCTTATCTCACCCAGACACAATGTAGAGACTGAAAAGAAGCCAGATAGTTCCTACATGAAGGGAGAAAAAACAGAGATCACATCACACCAAGCAGATAAGAGCAGCTCCAGGGAGATGCCTGAAGTTAAGTCTCGAGGTGAGCATAGTGAACAGTGGAAGAGTATGAGAAAACAGTTTTAAAAAAAGTCTCTAAAAATCTACAATTCAAACATGTGCAACATACAAATTAAGATTTATGCTTTATACTTTCTGATACTCTTGGTTACGTTTTCGGTCCTTTTTGAAGTACTGTTTCTCTCAATAGTCTTCTCATTTAACACTCTAAACAGATTTTTTGTTCCACACGATCTGGACTGCTGTTGTGTATTTGATCCCTGACTTCACAGTTGGTGTTAGAACCAGGCGAGCAATATAGTAAAACAATAAGTTGAATATAGATACAGTGCTAATATTAAAACGTTTAACCATCTGGACAATTGGACAGTACAAATAATACTGAGTGACTCCAACAATGTACCAAACTCGAGTCATTTTAGCAATAAGGGTGTCTGATTTTTCTAATTTTCCTGTGGATTCTGTTTCTTTCTTCCAAAGATTTGAACAGCGAAAGCAGCAGCAATGTATGATGAAATCCCAGAGTTCGCATGATGCACAACTGAACTGAACAACTACTTTTCAACTCTGATTTATAATTGGATTTTTCAGTTCAGCCTGTGACATGCGTAAATGCAATTCACGTCTTCTTGCAAATTAAAATCCATAATGATCCTGTAAACTCTTAATCTGCACCAATCAAAACTGACAGAGTACACTTTGCATTAACAATGTCTTCTGATAATATGATTTTAGATATTAGTATACTAAAATAAGCAACAGCTTGACATGTCTATTAATTCAAGAAGTCATGATATTGTCATGAACGAGTGATTGAACAAGGAATTAATACTGCTTTCTGATCAGGTCACAAGCTACAATACGGAGTCCTGTAGCTCAGTGGTTAGAGTACTCGCCTTGCAAGTGAGACACCTGGGTTTAATCCCAGGCAGGGCAAAACCTTGGGCAAGTTTCCTTACTCCACACGCCTAATAATAATCCCTCCAAAAATAAAACACTAATAAAATTGGTCATTTTCAATCCATGACTGTTTGTGGGACATTGCTGTGCGCAATTGGCTGCCACGTTTCGCCCACAAATATACGGTCAATTCACTTTACAGTCTAACCCTAAGTATTATTATTATAATATCACATTCATGTCACATCTTGTGGCACAGAAGCAGGAAGCTCTTCTCTGTTTTTATTATTTTCACTGTTTGATCACAATAATCCTTACATTTGATATAGCACCTTTCGCTTCACAAGGGTATTACAAAGTGTTTCAGTGGTGCACAGTAAAGTGTAGTGATCAGGTATTCTGTGGGCGATACCTCCACTAATAAAAATACAAAACTAGAAATCACAAAAAAAGGATCATTCTAAAGATTGTACAGAAGAACTCGCTGTGCTGTGGGTTTCAGGACAGTAAAAATTTTAGGTTGAGATGGCCTTCAATGGCTGAGTCTTTCTCTCAGAGATGACTTGTACTCGGTGCTGCCTTTTAACATATTACAAACTATGCCTTAGGTTCTTAAATAACCACTGTACATACAATAGCAAACACATGGCTTTAGGTCCAACAGTCTATCAGTCTTCCCCAGAGCATACAATTATGAACTCAATGTAAAGTACACCCCACTAATGCTACCTCTATAACAAAGGTTTTGTACATATATTCCCTAATCCCCAATGATAATCAAACAAAAACTTCTGAACATTTCCCACAGTTCTGCTATTCTATCCTAACCTGCTTCTCTCTAAGGACACATGATGTCCCTTTCACCATCTCCAAACAGCACAAGAACCATTCTATCCCATGACTTATTTGGACACCTTAGCGTGTACTTACCCTGTAACCTATAATACTGTTCACAAGTAGATACTTAACCATTTGTGAACAACTTAATCGAGGCATGATCAATTGTTTTTGTTAGGAGTCTACTCCACATATTCACTTCCTCTGGAAAAATACCAATAAACTGAATCCTCTGAGGAGCAGACATTAATTGTACATGACATGTATTAGATGATGTGAAAAGAATTTAAGGACTGGCCGCTCTCATTCAGAAAGTATGACTTGTTATCTATTTTTGTTGCTAACATTTGATTGACCTTATCAGATGCAAAACCACAAAGATGTACGTTTGTATCTTATTGACTACAGATCATTATAAAGCAAAACAGAGATGCTCAAGTCATAAATGTTTCAAAATCTTTTGACACTGATGTTTTACTAAAGAATATTGTAAGTATCTTGTTATAGCTTTCACTATCATTAGAATCTGTTGTGGATAAAGACACAAAATAAATGATTTGCTCAGAACAATAACAACACCAAGTTGCATTTATATAGCGCACATCACACAGGGTAGCATCTCAGAGTGCTTAACAGTGGCACAGCCTGACGCAAATCTGGGAGGATGGGGGAGGTGAACGTAAGCACGGTCGAAGAGGAAATTCTTCAGGCATGATCTGAAAATGGGGAAGGAGGGGACAAAGCAAAGGGATTGAGGGAGTTTTATTAATTTGATTCAAAGTAATTACATTGATTACAAATGAATGCTTTGATTCAAAGCACAATGGACAAACTATTTGAAAGTTTGTCACAGCATGCACATTCAACTTCAGGACTGAATGGATTATAATAATATCCAGTCCATGGAGGAATCTGAGAAAGTACTCTTCACTGGCTTCACTGATGAAAAAAATAACTTTCCTGGACTGGCTTCATTCCCTCTCAGGAGAATCTTTGGTTTTGGAACAAAATTTTTCTCTAGACAACACTGTACAAAGATCTTTCCACTACATTTTTTGCAGATCATTTTATTTAAATTTTCCAATGTTTGTCTTCAAATCCTGATCTGTTCGCTTTTGATTTCGGGCAGTTTATAGATAATTGACTAACCCCTGCCTCAGTTTCAGACCCGGTCTCTCTTTGGAAACCAGACAGTTTTTCTTCCTGTTAAATATGTCATCTCTGTATGCTTGCTCATGAACTATTCAGACTATCCCCATGTATCATGTGCACGAGAAGCTGCTTTGGGGACTATTGATGTTCAGTTACAAGGAAATCAATGGAAAGAGGTGCTTTGAAAACGTTATTGATTCTTTAATTGTGCAGTGAAACTGGATGCTAATGTTTCAGCTCTGACATTCACAGACATGCTCTTTGCTCTTTGAAACCAGAGCCTTCCAAATCCCTTCTGCTACTGCTGTTGCATATTGAACTCAGCAGGATAGAGTCGTGACTTAATAATTTGATCATGTTTGTTGCTGGATAACCAGGTCAAATTTACATCACAATTTTTTTTTTAAAAATGAAACGTAGATTGTATCAAATGCTTGCTTGACAAGTTCAGTTAAACATGTTGCTATTGCCCATTTTTCCAGGACGGGTGGAAAGTGGGGTGGGGGACAGAGTAGGAGGTTCAACATGAGATCCCAGCTTCAGGGGTCGTCTTGGTTGGAAGGGTGAAGATCCCTAGGCGACCATACGGAAGCTGATTCTGCAGCAACTTATATTGAATGGAATTGCTAAACAGGCCACATAGAAACAGCAACGCAATTTAAGCATACTTCTCTCTCTTCACCACCCAACCCCCCCACCCCCACCAAATAAATTGTTTAAAAGAACTATTGGCTGTGGTGACTCCTGTACCACAATGGCTCATCTAAAGGAAACTGGGACATGACAGTGAGATACTTCGGGCACTGTTAAGTGATTCATCAAAATAATGGAGCTGTAAGTTAAGATGGTGGGAAAATATTTTCAAGCCACAGGTAGCAGAATTTTATTATTACGCACACATGTTCAAACTGCACTAATGCACACAGCCAATGCTTCAAAATAAATTGTATTGGGCTACATCTGGTTACAAAATTTACATTCTAACAGCTTGTAAGATTTTGTCTTCCAATCCAATAGCTCAATTGACCTCTCCTGATTTCCCCTTCATAGCCATTCCCACTTCTGGAGTCTGCCATTGTAGGTACAGTTATTGGCAACAATCCAGATCAATATGTCGAGCTGTACCACAAAACAACAATTGATCCTTTCTGGTCTAAACTCTGGTATCTCACAGCAAAGAAAGCACTATCCATATTTGTGTCACCAGACTGTGCTTTCAATACTGTTCCAGCTTAGAAAGGAGGGGAAACTGTTACCTAAAATCTAAAACTGTAACAAAGTTTTATAATTTAAGTTAAAAAACAGAGGAAACCTAGAAAATATGAAGGCGAATGTTTATCTGGCCTAAAAATACATTGCATTGTGGTCTGTTTCTATTTAATCTTCAAAGTTTTTGAACTGTCTGTTGGAAAGTTATTGTAGGAGGCAATGTTTTTATAACGTTTTAATGCACTACACTTCTCTTTGAATAACGTTTGACAATGTTCAATAAACAGAGGGAAGGAAAAGCAATCTTTGTGGCAACTTAATTGCAACTGTGGTATTCTCCTCAGATAGATATCAAGGTTTACTGCTGCTCTGTGAATTCACAGTTAATTTATGTATAATCTACTCAAAATTCATACTTATTCAATAAGTATAGTTAGGCTTCTTCCCTATTGTTAAAATTTGTAAAGGCTTTCAGGAATTGTTCTTCACAGTTTATGGGCAGCAGTGAATTGACAAGCAGTGCTAGGGCATGGGTTCATGCAGTTAATTTCTTGTGGTGATTCCCAAGGTGTGCTGTTTGGAAGAGGCAACAACAGGAAGCAAAGTACCAACTATAGCTTCCTAGATCAGCAAGAATAACAATCTATGCATAACACAAGGGAATTATTCTGGTTCAGTCACAATGTGTGTCAAATCTTTAACTGCGAACTTTGTCCATTAATATTAGTGAGCTGAACAGATAAATTGCAATATAAACATGTCAGTGAACAAACTTAATTGAAGCTGAGAGACCTAATGTAACAGTTCTGTAGCAAATTACCCTGAGCTCACAATGATGAGACCTTCTTTACTTCAAAGATAAAAACACTATCCTGAAGTCCTACTTTATTGACGGTATATACTGTGTGTGCTGTCATGAAGTGGCAGGACAAGAGTCATTGCTAGTAGTTAATTATAATAATCCTTGCAATTGATATAGCACCTTATCATATTGTCGAGACTTCTCAAAGGGATTCACAGAATATACTGTAAACCATTATGAGTATCCAACAGTAAGAAACAACATGAACTGTACTGAAATGAATTGCAACACCTTGTTAGAGTATCCGTGATTAGAAATGATCTTCCTCGCTTTTTCTACCTAGCAACACGCAATTTGCTTTACAGTTACTTCGCCTATAAAATACACAGTTTCTACATTGTATGATTAATGCTGTGAAGTATTTTGAGACCCCTTGCCAACATAAGATAATATATAATATGCAAGGATTATTATTATAACAATTAGATTAAAATAAGTAATCCATTTGACCACGATGCAATAGGTACTGGGCTTAAATATTCTGTGAAACAATACCTATTCCAAATCGCTGTTCGAGAAATAAAAGTGCAGTTAGTGGGGCATCATATTCCTTCATAAGGTGGAAGACCTAGATCTGAACAATGGTCACATTTAATCAATAACATGAAGCTTGTGATCATAGAGCCCCTGATTTGCGAAGAGTCAGGAGCATTTCCCATGAGGAGGAGTTGCAAACTTAATGTCACAGGAAGACATGCTGATCATTTCCAATTATACAAATTGAATTTAAATATCACACTTACAACAGCTGTTTGAATCGGCGATAACAAAAAATAATTAGCCCTTTACTTGAAAGTGCCCAGACTACATCACAGCAAGGCAACTGTCAAACGATAGCTCATTAATTATAACTTTACAGTTTAATGTATTTCATGCATTGTAGACAAAGCCTCATTTAGTACAGTGTAAAGAGACGAGAAGGAATTGTCCCTGCTGGATGACCAGAATTTCAATCTAGTTTCTACAGAAAGATGTTTTGCTTTCCGTAGGTAGCATCACTTTCACCAGTAGATAACAGTTTAATATGCAAACACCTGCAATCACTTGTAGTTTCTAATACTTTTACATACTTCACTTCGAGATACCTCTAAAACGGAAGATGTGATGTTCCTGCTCTTATGAACTTCGTTCATTCATACAGGACGTGGAGGCTTGTAGTTGGTGGTTAGAGCACTTGCCTCACAAGGAAGAGACCTGGGTTCAATTCCTAGCAGGGCAAAACCTTGGGCAACTTTCCTTACTCCATATGCCTGATAATAAACCCTCATGAAAAAAAGCAATAATAAATTGAACACTTCAATCCACAACTATTTCTGGGACACTGTTGTGTGCAATTGGCTGCCATGTTTCACCCACAAAAAAATACAGTAAATTCACTTTGTGAAGCGCTTTGAGACGTCTAGAAGATGTGAAAAGCGCTATATGAAATGCAAGGATTATTATTATTCTCCAGATATATTTTTAGCAGCAGCTATGGATCCCAAGCAATTAAAGAAATGCTCTGCTGCAAGATGCTGCTGCTGCAATGTAACTTGCCACAAACTTGTAGCAAAAGGAAATTGAACACGTCATTCTCTATGTGGTGAGTTAACTAACAGATAGTGTTATTTCAGTAATTCGGAGTGAAGAATCTAAGAGGTAGAGCTCTCTCATCTATCTCTTACAAGCCAATTCAGGACTGATATTGTAGAGTCCTGTGAGCAGGTCTACCAATACCAGATCTAACTGATGGCCAAAAATAATATAAGGACCTGAGTTTAGAAATTATCAGCAAGATTGTTATGGTCTTTTTATTGTTCTGTTATAAGGTTTTTTTTAAATATCAGAAAAGTTAATAATAATGATAATAATAATAATAATATAGCAACTTTCACATCTGGAGGATGTCTCAATGCAATTTACTATAACATGCAGTACTGTGCTTTTGTAGGTAAACGTGCCAGCTGATTTATACACAACAATGTCCGACCAACGGCCATTGAAGTGAATGACCAATTTTATCTGGGGATTTGGTGGTCAGGACTTCAGTCATAACGTTATACAATTGTAGTATTATATATCAGAAGAGATCACCCAGTGTGTAAAACAACAGTACAATAAAAGGTAATGGTGGCCCACCTTTTATCATTTAAAACAAGTTGTATACATGTTTACTTCTGTGGAGACAATCCACGCCTACTCAAATCCAGTGCTGGGGTCAGATGAGACAAGTCACTAGATTTATTATAGCCAGTGATTGCGTCACCTTAATAATAATAGTAATAATAATCCTTGCATTTGATATAGCGCTTTTCACGTCGGGAGGACGTCCCAAAGCGCTTCACAGAACATACTGCAAAGTGAATTGACTGTATATTTGTGGGCGAACGCGGCAGCCAATTGCGCACAGCAATGTCCCACAAACAGTCGTAGATTGAAAATGACCAATTTATTATTGTTTTTGGTTTTTGGAGGGATTATTATTAGGCGTGTGGAGTAAGGAAACTTGGTGTTTTAGGCCGCTTTCGTCAGGCCAAGTTTTCTTCCTAATCGTTCTGCTTACTTGGTTTACAGTGGAAACTGTCAAGATAATGTGATGCAAGTGCATCTGGAAGACAGGCTGATGGTAATGAGATGATACTCACTTTGTGCCCTTGC
Organism: Callorhinchus milii; assembly: GCF_018977255.1. Lineage (NCBI taxonomy): Eukaryota > Metazoa > Chordata > Chondrichthyes > Chimaeriformes > Callorhinchidae > Callorhinchus > Callorhinchus milii. The sequence continues at coordinate 14,194,661 of NW_024704748.1, read as the reverse complement.
ACTCAATAGCACACCCCTTTTAGAAAAAGTTAATCCAGTTATCAGATTGCAGTTATTTGCACTGTGATATTAATTTATCAGAGCAGTCAGGTCTCAGGTAACATGACCACATTTCTCAAAGGCATATTCTGTTGTGTAAACAGACTCCTGAAAGAATAAATGGAATTATATTAGAAATGGCATGAATGTTGAGGCAGGGTGTCAGGTTATTGATGGACCGATAAAGGTCAATTAAGACCATGGAGCTATTTATACAATATTGCACACATTGCTGATTAAGTAGGGGATTGCGGTATTATAATTATATGAAAAAATCAAGGCATCTGATACAAGGAATAGATGGTTGACTAGTTTTACAGTTTTTCTCTTCGAAAAGGATTCTTTCATATGTCACTATCTTCAGATGTATACCACGTGCATGTTTGAAGGTAAAGGCTATCGCAATATTGGAATTGAATATTATTTGCTCAATGACATTGTGAATGCCACAGCGGGTAGTTATTGAGTCAACTGTAAAGCTAGTGTTATACTTAGTTAATGAGTCATCTGCAAAACCAATTTTATACTCAACAAATTGTGTAATAAAATATCAACGAGAATCAGACGTGAATGGTGGCCCCTCACAGCACTGATTCTTAATGATGCCTGGTTACAAGGGAGTAATCCTTATGAAATGGATACCTGAGAGAAATTCCCAGGCAGCTATCTTAGCAGAGTTTTAAATACATTGGCATCACTGGCTCCCAATTACCAAGTGGACCAATTTTAAGATTCTCTCACTCAGTTTCAAATTCCTTCATGGCCTCGCACCTCCCTAACTTTCCAATCTGCTTGCCCTCCACTCCACCACCCACTGCCTCCGCTCAGTTGGCTTCCACCTGTTTGTCCCTCGTCCTCTCAGCTCCACCATCAGTTGGAAGTGCCTTCAGCCACTACGCCCCGAAACTGTGGAACTCTCTCCCTCAATCCGTCACCTTGCCCCCTCCCTCTGTACTTTCAAATCCCGCCTAAAGAACTTGCTTTTTGATTGCGCTTAAAGCCACCTGCGCACTCTCTCTCCCACTGGCTCAGCGTCAGACTTGTCAAGCGCTGTGGAATGCTACCCTACGTGAGGGCACTATATAAATGCAAGTTGTTGTTGTTTTAAACTAGAAACCAAAAGCCCAGCCTGTCAAGTTCTCATTTGTACTTCAAAATGCAATACAAGTTTTGATATTTGTCCATCCTAGTCAGGTTGCCTCAGTTGGCAGCACTGTTGTTTTTCATTGTGAATGTTGTGGGTTCAAGCTCCACATAGGGCCTTGTGTTCATTGTCCAGATTGGTAATCTGGCACAATACTGGCAGAGCACTGCATTCTCTGAGGTGATCATCTTTTCAGTCGTCTTTCCACCCCTCGCTCTCTTTAATCCCCTCCCCGCCCCCGGCTCGTTTTCCCAGACAGCTGCATGAAGTGCTTTGAGACGTCCTCCCAGTGTGAAATGTTCAATATAAATGTAATAATAATAAAAATAATAATCCTTGCATTTGATATAGCTCCTTTCACGTCTTCCCGACCTCTCAAAGTGCTTCACAGAATATGCTGTAAAGTGAATTGACTGTATATTTTGTGGCCGAAACACGGCAGCGAATTGCGCACAGCAGCGTCCCACAAACAGTCATGGATTGAAAATGACCAATTTTATTGTTGGTTTGTTTTGGAGGGATTATTATTAGGCATGTGGAGTAAGGAAACTTGCCCAAGGTTTCGCCCTGCCTGGAATTGAACCCAGGTGTCTCACTTGCAAGGCGAGTGCTCTAACCACTAAGCTACAGGACTCCACAATGTAAACTTTAATAATTCTTGGGGACTTTGGCTACACCCATAACCCATTTTATAGAATCCTTGAAACATAGATTTATGGTTTTACACTACTGGCAAAATGTATGGTGAGGGAAATATGATGCAGAGGCACGGAAATGGCAAGTGAGAGAAAAGTTGACAGCAAAAATTATTATTCTACCACTGTCACTTTTCAGCTGTCAAGAGATTAAGCAGTTATAGGAAATTACTGTTATCCTGACCAGTGCATTTTTAGATGCACTTACCCTCAATCTAATATATTTCTATTACTTAACCATTCCACAGAATTGTCACTGACAGCAAATGCCCCCAACAACAAAATAATTGATTCTGCAACATATATTTGAGTGTTCGGCATCCTATTGTGGTAGTGAGACAGAGAAATTAACTGCACTTTCCGTGGCAATGACTTTGGTGGAGAAAAGAGCACTTCACAAATTATGGACAGAAGATGACCTTTGCTGTGCAGACTCAAGATTTTGACAGAACACTGCGCTGGAGGTAAGCTCCCCCTGCTGCTCTCTCACTTAAGGACATGCACTCACAATTGGCTTGGATTGCAATCTGATAAAGTACACTATGGATCTTTGGGTTGCGATCAATTGTGGAATTTTGTCCTAACCTGTATAATCCATAAATGACAAAGTTAGCATTCGGTTATGAAAATCCATTCCACACAAAATAATTTCGGTTTGTAAACGTACTTGAATGTCATTCTTTTGATACAATATATAACTCAAAATGAAACATTTTGAAAAGTTGAAAGTCTTGAGGCTGACTAAACCACAGCAATTTCAAGAGTTGATGGTGCTTTGAGTGTGATAGTTTTGAGAGCAGCAAAATAATCAGAATAAATAAAGCGGTTGAAGTGAATCCAGAAAATATGTCTTCGCACTCAAGGTTGCGAGAATGTGAAATGCATTGCCTCAGGAGGCCATAGATGCTGAATCATTTGAGGGCCTTGAGAAGGAGACACATAGGTACTTGGGAAGTAATGGAATTAAAGGAGTATGGAGAAAAGGCAGGGAATGGGATGAGAAAACAGTCATTCAGAGGTAGAGCAGTATCAGTGGGCTGTTCCTGCTACTACTTGAACCAAGTTTGATTCCATGTAACACCTGCGTCAAAATCATTGGACATTTTACTTCAGTTGATATAGTTAATGCATGGACAGCACAATAATTTGAATTAAATATGAGATGCATTAATCCCAGAGCCTCTTTGCCCATCTCTCACTCATATATAAACTAGTTTGATATCACGAGCATATAAATCACAACAACATGCAGAACCCCATATTAACCCAGCATTCATTAAAGTAATATGCAGTTACACAAACTGTACATTTCAGACTGTTAAGGCTTACATCTGAGACAATTATTCAGATTGTGTCTTCTCACAGCATAGTATCCATTGTTCTGTTGAGAGGTGATCTATTATCTCCACATGGCTCAATGTCCTGGACTGACTGTTGCCTTTGATCTGCCCTGGTCTTAACTTTTCAACCCGCTGTCAGCTATTAACCTGCTACTGAGAACTACTTCACACTGCCTACTGTTTGTCTCATACCTTTTCACTGACTTCCTCTCTTGTCCTTATCTGCTTTTCCATCCTTGCTCGCTCTTTGGTTCGGCCTGCGCTCCAAATAGTTTATTGAATGCCCATAATTGACCTCTAAACTGTAATCTGGGTTTAAAATTTACCCACTCAGATTATATGCATTTATTTATTTGGATTCCTGGTAACTGTAACTTCCTTCACTCATTTCTTTTGGCAGTTTCCAGCACTCTGTCAGGCGTTTCACTTTTCAAAGTATTGCAGATGAAATCTAATCCCAGCTCACTTGGACTTTTTGTCTCTCATTCAGCAGACTCCTGAAATCAATCTCCTAAATTGTCCAGAAACACTGTGCAACAAGTAAGTCAGAAAACTATCATTTAAAATCAATATTAGTGTAGCCAGGACAAGATGTACAGACAGTACATTGCGTGGCCAGGACAATAAAGACCCAATATCTGCATTATCTCAACCACTAGCTCGGGTGCAGATCCTGTCTGTCCAGTAACTTGAGACGTCCTCCTGACGTGAAAGGCGCTATACAAATGTAATTTTTGTTGTTGTTGTTGAAAACTCACTATCACCATCATTATTCTTTGCGTATCCAATGTTGGAAAGACAGTCTGTGCTTATTAATCAGGACCCCATTGGATTCTGTGAGCCAGTTGCTTTTGAAGCCAACTGCAATGTACCAGACAGGAGGTCTGATGGGAGAAAGGGTTAATGGATTTCCAAGCTTGATGTGCAGCAGAGAAAGTATGGCTTCAATCAGTGATAGGCTGGAATGTTTGCTGGGTTCCAATGTATAAACCATGGAGCATTGCTAATGTCTGGTTTGGGTTCAATGCAGTTAGTTATTTCATGCCCTGAAGCTAAACTCTGAGAGTTCATTAATTTGGTATCTTTTGGGCAGTTTTCTTTTGTCAGAATTGGATAGCACATAAAACATAGTGATTCAACGTCTCCATTGACATCACAATAATCAGTGCTGTTGATCTAACACAAAAAAATCCAGTTTTTGTTTCAAATCAGAAAGCTTTTCTAAGATCGGGCATTGGGGAGAGCAGATCGTGCAGTCTGATTATCAGCAACATAGAAGAGGAAAGTCAGAAGCACTCGGAATGAGTTACTTTAGTTCTGGTCACTTCAGTCATATTATTTCCAAAACAGCACTCATTCAAAATATGCCCCCTCTTTGTACAAACAACAACTCAGACTTGCATTTATATAGAGCCAATCATGAAGGGTGGGGTCCCAGAGCGATTGGCAACTATATGCCACGTCCATAAAATATATAATACTTAATCAGGAAGAGAGGCTTAATAGATAATTGCTTCAGCAGGAGTAACCAGCAATTGGAAACAATTTCTGAAAAGAATGATAGATGTTTTGCTGAAGCTTTGAATTCTGAGGTTATCAGCAGTCTGAATTTGTGTGCTGTGTGGATGGAATGTGCCTCATGAATGGAAATATGAGAGGATGTTTCACAGTACCTCGAACAGAGAGCCTCGAAACAGCGATCAGAATGCTTGCCAGAATGGTCGGTCCCAATTTGCATAGGATTCGTATAACCAGGGTAGCTGTTGGCAGTCTGCTCAACATGAGCTGTAATAATGATTCTTGCATTTGATTCAGCCCATTTTACATTGGGAGGCTGTTTCAAAGCGCTTCACAGGATTTACTGTAATGTGTTGTGTATACTGTAGGTGAACGCAGTAGCCAATATGTGCACTGCAACGTCCCACAAACAACCATGAACTGAGTGACCAATTTTATTTGAGGGATTGTTGAGCTGGATCAGAGCTCAGTAAACCAGTGTTATTAGGATGATTTCTGTTATTGACAAAGATATTATTGAAGTCGATTTTGACTACACCCCTATTTGAGTCATCATTCAAAGGAGGTATTAATTCTCTGCACAGCATGATCAACAATCTTGAAGGAAAATGAACATATATTTCCTTGTTAACAAGCTAATGAATGTTAACTTCATCTCAGCTGCTTCTTCAAAAAATAGACTTGAGGTATACCATGGCTCAACCTCTTCATTTTTACTTCAATATTTAAGTACTCTCTCAAGTAGTTGTTTGTATTGAGTTACAAATGCCATTCTAAAGTGAAAATTCGACTTCATTAGTTTGCTTGCAGTATTCAGAACATTTCTCTTTGAATTGCTTGTATTTTTTAAAAGAAAAATAGGGACATTTTAAAGTTGCAATAACAGATTCCCTATCCATCTGCATCCCCACCTACTATGAAACTTCTCAGCAGTCCTGGTAGTATTTCAATGCAGATTTTGCCTTTGCTCTGAGTATTATATTAACATGTTAAGTTTCAATCTACTGTACACTTCCAGAAACAAATATAATAAAATTCACAGGTTTCTCAGGGTTAAATTGAGGCTAAAAGGCAAGTTGAAGCACATTCATTATACGCAGAAGGTGAAGGTATTTCCATTCAAAATATATTACAGAAAGAAAAGGAGTGAAAAGAGCCTAATTTGAATTCTCTCCCTGCAAGCATCACACAGCATTATAAAGAACTCAGAGACACTTTGAATGAAAACAGAGCTCTGCCGTGAGCCTGGACTTGACACTTCTCCCACAGTTATCTGCTTTCTCTCGTAACATAGTGAACAGTGTTTCCAGTTCCTTTATATTGAATGATCCGGGATCCAACCTTCAGAAACCTAGAGAAAAAATAAGCCTAAATGTATTTTTTTTAACCTATTGGTCTTGTAAGAGGAAGCAGACTGCTGAAAGAGAGGAATAACCTTTTGAACAAATGTTTCTGATCGCTAGTGCCTTTGTGCACCTGAGCTCTGCTGGGCTCCTCCAAACACTGGCATTACCCTGGAATACTTCGGGCCTGCCTGGCTCATGACCTGGACGACTGAGACACAGAGTCGATTTGATTCTGGCATTCTTTTGTCAAGCATGCCACCTTGGAGTTAGCTCAGCCCCAAGGAGGATAGTCACAAATGTATTGGATGCATACATCAAACAAAATTAATTTCTATTTTATATTTGTCTAAGTGCAAGCTCACAGGTTAGTGTTTCTCCTTCTTAGCATCTAAAAAGTGACCTAATTAATCAAACTAATAAGCTAATAGAGATGCAACCACAGCAGAGTCTGTGTGTGCCGCTTCAAAGCCACAATGTGCTTCAGTTGCTTTTCATTTTAACAAGCTGTTACTTATTCTCATCTTTCCTACGAGTATTGTTTTTTAAAGAAAGAAAAACTGAAGTTCTTTTGATTAAAAATTGTTCAAACGCCAGTTAAACTTTAACCTGGCTGGTTCTGTTGCCCATCGATCATTCAACCATTTTGATTACAGTGCCAAATGCAATAGCAAGGAGAGAGGAATGTAGTTTCAAACCTACCAATTGGAAATGGTGCCTCCAGCAGAGTTGCAGGAGTGGTATTTCTCTGGATGATGTAAACATCGCTAGAAACTGGTTTTGAATTCAGGGGGCAGCCCCGTCCATTAGGTGGAAGACTTATCCATCAGATGAAAGTCCTGTCCGTCTTCTGGCTGTATGACTTTTGCACTGCCACACACTTACAATACAAATAATACAGAATTTTACACTGACCGACAAGCTGATGCAAAGGATAGCAGTTGTGGAAAACGGATAAGTTGAAATTAATGCAGAAGCAAGTGCACTTGTGATGCTGGGATATTGACACACTCTGGTACAAGTTTCCCTCATTTCTATCGGCAACAGATTGTTCCCTCAAAAAGTTACACATAATGTGAGTTCATTCAGAAAATTGTGGATCAATATTCAAAGTTTTTCCACTGGCAACAACAACTTGCACTTAAATAGCATCCTCCACGCCGAGCATAGTTTCAAAGTGCTTGATGTCCATAACACGTCCTTCTTTAAAATTAAGGAAGTAAATGGAACAAAGCGGGCAAACACATTTTAAATCTCAGGATCATAGAAAAAATAGACTAATGCTCTTATCAGTTAATACCAGAAGGGTGAAATTTCCAATTTTAGATAGTACGAGGTAAAAACTACCATGTGAACAATTGTTTTTCCAATCTTAAAAGCTCCAAGATAAATAATTTTGACTTTCCTTTTTTTAAAAAAAGTTATTCATCCGCCCTATACTTTTTCTATTATGTAATACTGTAACCATCTCCCACTACATGAGGTTAATCAACCAAGGACAGTGTGTCATATCAGGGAAATCCATAAAAGAAACATCAGAAAATCTACATAAGAGCAATATTCCCTCCATTACATTGATTTTTCATTCTTGATGCTTCCTGAATCCATTGGTTCTTTGGTACCTTGGTGATGTGCTTGCAGCTTACATTTGCTTATCTCTCTCGCCCTGGTATAGACTCAATCTGATCACAATTTCTTATTATAAAGTATTTCCATAATCATGGAGCAGCTTCCAATTCCCCTGGGATCATGTCTGAAGGCTATGAACCCTCTTGATACGACTTATATTTGGCTGGCTTGAAACCAAAAGGATTTATTTTCTTTATTTGTTTGGCGTTTGCCTTCATTCTGTTTGTTTTTGTTATTCTGGTGGTTGGCACTAGTTTTGTCGATTGTATTCATAAGCCATAGTTGGGTCAAAAAAAGTCCAAAAAGTGTTTGCTTAGACTCATTAATAGTCACTCAGCAATGTTAAGAGAAATTGGAAATTCAGAATTTGCCAATACATGAACGAGGGTATAGGCAAGACTCCGCTTTGTAGAGATTGAATTGCTGTTAGTGAAATCTGTTACAAACCACTGCTTTTTCGACCCCAATTCCACAATTACTGCACAAATACACTGCCAAATATCTACTCTTTAAAAAATACAAACCAGACATCAGAAAGAAAATCTGAAGCTGTAATTACCCAGCCTTGAACGCCCAAGAGCACAGACAGTAAGTCTGGGTTAATACTCCCTATTTACTGTCAAATTACTAACATAGGATTTTGTAAAATCACAGTCTGGTAGTGCCATGGGCAGTAACGTAAGCCCTTGAATAGTGTAAACTGAAATTATACAAACGAACTGACTTCACAGTAGGGAATAAATCAATGGAACTTTTCCGTCCACTGGTGGTAACCCTGCCAACAATTTCCACATATAGGATAATGGTGGCTTAAAGTACAGCACACCGCAGAAAATGGGGATTTTGTTTTCACTCTGAATTCAATGCTTCCTTTTATTCCAAATCTAGTTGTGGAAGAAACCAGTTTAAGCATCAAAATGATCAAGGATGTGCAGCACCAACAAAATTGCACTCACTAAAGTCAAACTACAGTATTCATTTAGTTTGATAAGATTGCAACAACAATAACAACAACTTGTAGAGTACCCTTCACGCAGGGTAGTGTCTCAGAGTGCTGAAAAGCACTGGTATCTCTTAAATAATGATTTTGGTTTTCCTCTGAGTCATGAAATAGGAAGTAAAACACTTTGCCTCATGTCTCAGATCATCCTAAACCTCGAAAAATTAATGCAACAAAATTTGCTTGTTCAGGGTGAAACTAAGGTTTAAACAAAACAAATTGAAAGCATAGTCATGGCATATAACAAGTGAAGGTTTCATACTTAAAATAAAAATACACAAAGAAATGAGAGTAAAAGAGCCTATTGTGAATTCTCTCTCTCCCTGCTGCCATCACACAGCATTAATAAAGAACTCACAGACACTTTGAATGAAGATGGAGCCCTGTCGTGAGCCTGCAGTTAGGTCATGGCAGACTCCAGTCAGAACTTGTGGTCTGTTTATGGTACAGACGCGTTGATTAATGTACCAGAAAGGCGAGGTAACAGAATACAAAAGAATTATCTTCGGAGCAGATGTGACCCTCTTTCTGGTTATATGCAACTAGCCAATGTCATTTGCAGGGCAGTCAATCAGAGCATCTTGTGAGCACTTACACTACATCAGAGAAACATGCCTGACAAACCCCTTTCTCATACTGTCAAGAGATCGCAGATACAGTCAGGAGACAAACTCAATCAGATAAAGTAGACTTCTGACTTCATTTGGACTCCTCACACACTTTCCGTCCCTCTAAAGTGGACAACAAATCACTTTAATTCACCCAAGAATGCTGCCAAACAACTTTGTTAAGTGGAGCTGAAATTAGTGTATCTTGTAATTTTTTTAATAAAAACCCAGTAATGTTTGGAGAGAAGTTAGGAATTTGCACAATCTCTCCCATAGCAACAAAAGCAAGAAAAACAGAACCTCTCTCTGTCAACAAAAGTTCTATTTTAAAATTCTTACTGATATTTCCTTGTTAAAAGTACTTAACGTTTCTGCCTTTCTGGACTTGAATCTGCTACGTGATCTGCCATGTACAGTTATAGAAGACATGACTGCTGGCTGGCTTTCACTGAGTGAAAAATGACATAGATCTAAAAAAACGTAATATGGTAAGCCAGCCGACATCTCCAGTCATTGTCAACAATTGAGTGATGATACGTGTCCATTCATGTATTTTTTAAAAATTATTTCAGTTACCAAAGATGTAGTTTATGGAACACTACAGGCACACACTCCTGTATTTTCAAACTGTTGCACCACAAGTGATGCAAAGAGATGCAGCGAATCACAGAAAGGCCTACGTTTATTCCATGGGATCACGGAGGGGACAGGTGCTTTGCTAGAAATGAATTTAAAAAACTGACAGTAACAATGAATGTATAAAATCTGATTTAATCAATAATCTACATTGCACATGTGTAATTCAATGCAGCCGGTAAATACACGTGGTAGTTCATCAATGCAGCCGGTAAGTGCGCTTGCTGTGACGGGTCAGGACGTCATTTCCCGCGATTCAATGCAGCCAGTAAGTGTGGGAGTACTCGGGGGTAGCGGAGCGGTGTTATGAGTTAGGAAGTGATTAATACGAGTAGTGCATGTACAACACAGGCAATCATACAATTTACCAAGAGATAATTGTTTTGCAAGTTTTACTGCACTGAAGTTCATCAGTTCAGTGCACCCTGAACTGAATTTCTCGTGAAAAAGTTGCATTGATATTGGTTTTAAAGTTGGAATCAATCTAAAATCCTTCAAGATAATCCTGTATTGTCCGCTCAAATATCACGTCTAAATGCTGCAACAATTCATTTCACTGCATCTCCAGCTCCTTTTTCACTGAGTGCTATGCTTCTGTAAAATTTCACAGAATGAGCTATGCAGGTTTTGGGGAGGGACAAGGAGGTGGGAAAAAGTTGCTGAACATTGCGGACATCACCTTTCGCCGGTTTCAAAATTCAAAAGACCAGCATTCAGGCAGAAACTGAGAGAAGAGGAAAAAAGTAATCTGAGAACAACAGTGACATTTGAGAGAATGAGGAAATGGATTATCCAAATCTCCAGGAATCAATTTTTACCAATCTATCCAGGGAGTAATGAATTTCAAAAGAGAATTTTCCCCCACTTGTAGCTAGAACCAGAAAGAGCACAACATCTTCTTAGAAAGGTTTATTATTAAATAATGTTTTACTACTTATGACTCTGGGGATCTTGTTAATGCTTTTATCAAATGTCCTGCTTGCATTAATATTACATTAAACCATAGACCAATGACTCCAAGACTCTTGCTCAATATACTAAATAAAACGAACTATTTTTTTTAAAAAAATTGTTTGGCTCTGAAGCTTGCTTCCTCCAGTCAGCTATCCTTGAAACAATCAAACCACTCCTTTAGTCATCAAACAACAACAAAATTACATTTGTATAAGCACAGACTTCGGGTTTCCATAAACCCAGAAAGAAAGAGAGAAAGCAATTAATGAAAGAAGAAAATGGAGTGTTAAGGACATATTCAGGTGGGGTTCATCAGAAGGTCAGCTTTTCCAGACAGTGTTACTGCCCTGACTGATCCTTACAGGAGGCAGATTTTTTTAAAATAGAGCACATTTGCAACACGGCCAAATCCCAGCAGTAACAGTCAATGCCTTGAATGGGCTGCACAATGGATCCTTTTGAATGCATAGCATTGTAGATAATTAAATATAGAAAAATATCAATTGATATAATTGACTATTCTCCTAATTAAGATTCCTGGCATTCTAGATGGGTACTAATTGGTCAGTGCCTCTGTTTATTGTGGAGCGGGTTGCCGTTGAAGCTAGCCCTGCCAGTCCAGGCTGAATGAGGGGGAAAAATTAACGCTGACAGGAAAAGAAACCGAGGTGGGCAAGAGCTGTGAACTACACTGTCTGATAATAGGAACGAAAATTGGTTTTGACAAGTTAAGAAGATCAGAAATAATGTGTGCCTTTCAAAGGACAAAGTGAAAATGAAGAAACACCATGAGATAATGAAGAGGAACAGTAGTGTCCAGATTCAGCGCTAGACTTGCTGCTGGCAGTATCGCCTTGTGGCCTGATATCCTGGTGGGATAAAGGTCCCACAGATGCAGAATGACATCTTATTTTGATAGAAGATGACTGCAAATGAGGGTCACAAACTGTCGAAGGATCCATAGGGGACAAGGGTGTCACAGGAATCACATGGTGGAAGAATTGATTCTCTAAAGCAATGACATACAAAGATTAAAAGGAACATAGTATGAAATAACGCTTTTCAAAAAAATCAGATAAATATCAAAAGCATTTTGAAATTTGAGAATTCAGTTACGATGCTATTCTATTTACAGGGCCAACAATCTCTCATCAAATGCAGATTATTTCTGGCTAAATCTATTCAAAATTGAAGTGCCTTTAATATCCTCATGTGAGCATTTTGCAACAACACTGTTTGCTTCACAAATACATCATAGACTAAAAGTGTTTCAGAAACAATCTGCTTTTGTCTGTCATTTTTTTCCATTATATATCGAGCTCAAGCCTCACATCAGGAGCTTGAGCTCAATCACACCACTCCAATGCAGTGGGGGGAGTTGGAGGTGCCGTCCATCAAATGAGATGTTAAACCAAAGTCCTGGTGGAAGTTAAAGAATCAATGGCACCATTTGAAGCAGAAAAGGTGGTTTGCTCCAGTGTCCTGGTCAACAATCCCCCAATTAAAATTGGTCATTCACTAATGTTTGTGGAACTTTGCAAGTTGGTTGCCACATTTGCCTACAAATAATCCACAGTTCAATCACACCTGGAAGTCACTCCCATTCTCCATTGCTCTGCACTTTGCAGCAACTGACCAGTGAAGTTTGTGGAAGAAATTAAAGTGAACAGAAACCATTTTCCCGACATGAGTAACACTTCTACAATTATGTGCACAAGAGCTTCACAGAAAATCTCCTGATGTTTCAAAAATCTTTACATGTATTAGTAAAGACAAAGATTTCCTGCACATACCAATATAAGTAAAGTCATCAAAAGGATATTGATCTGTGCTGAGATTCATTTTCAAGGTTCTTCAGTCCCCAGAGGCTTAACGGCAACAGTATCACTGAAGTTCAAATCTATGCATTGAAAAAAATGTATTGACATCATGGGCTGTTAAAGCAATGGATTTCTGTGTTGGTGAAGTGTGTAGAGAAGATGTTGAGGTGATGGCTCTCTAATGAGATCCCCCAAGGACAGTATTCAATCTCGGAGGAACTACCAGGACAGAGGGTGGGGAAGGTAATCCCATAGGAAGGACAAGAAGCTTCAGTGTTCAGATTCTATCAGCTGAGTCCAGTCCAGCAGCATTCCCTGACGCTTGAAGAGCAGATCAATGCTCCGTTAAGGAAAGCAGTATGGAATTGTCGGACCCGAGGGAGCTGGTTGGCACTGAGGGGGAGGGGTGAAATGTTATGCTGGTTTGGGTTGGGTACCCCATGAGTATTAGAAAACTGGCATCTATACAAATCAGTACATTCTTCTCTTTTATCATTTACCCACAAAAATATACAATCAATTCACTTTACAGTTTATTCTGTGAAACACTGGAAGACGTGATAAGGCACTATACCAAATGCAAGGATTATTATTATTACCTGCAAACATGATTGACCATCCAGTAGTGGATATTATAGAGTGGGGATAAAGAAATACACAGAAATAAGGCTCAATTCTTGAACACATCAAGATGAAATGTTCACTGGGACCAAATGAAACATATCCAGGATGGTCAATGAATAAGCTTTAATCTCTGTTACAACAATCCTGAATCCTTCCAAATTTGTGTCTCAGATTGCATCTCTGAAACCTATTTTTGGGGAAAAAAAGTTGACAACAATTCTCAATTTTCTTGAAACAAACAAAAGCGCAAGATGCAATCTTGCTCTGTTTTTACTAGGCATTCTGTACTCAGAGAAGTAGCAGGCTTGTCTTTGCTTACTGTTGCAATAAGCCAGTTTCTTTCCCAGATTTACAATAAGCACCAAACATATTATATGCCCTCATCTCTTTACCATCACAAAGGTCTTCAGGAAAAAGGAAGTCCAGCTCATTCTCTTAACCACATTAAAGAAAGGTTAAATTAGATGCTTTCCAGTGCAGTGGCCAGGAAAGGGGCACAGTGGAAACTTACATTTTTGTTCGACAGTTTGAGGTCAAACCTTATCCTGACCGGGGTCAACCATTTCACAGTCCAACACATTTCAGTCAAAGGAGAGTCAGATCCTGCTGCTTGTCTCTCATTGGCGGAAACACAGAAACAGTTTTCCTTCAGAAAACAAAGCCGGAAAATAAAGAGAAAGTGGCAGCCCAAAGCGGGACAGGGCAACCACAGTTACACAAGGGCCAGACAAGCAGCAGTCTTCAAATATTATCTCCCTAAACGATCAAAAGCTGACTGCTGATAATGCATGTGAAGGTTTCCAGTTAGCAGGGACATTATTTCAAAGTATAAACCACTTCCCATTGCATTAGTGAAAACATCACCAGTGATACTTTAGTCCAAACAAATTCAACGATTTAGGGGAAAGTTGATACCTTTTAATCAACAGGAAGCACCAACAAAAAAGAATTCAGAACAGAGGCCTCTTTTCTTGCTTTAGCACAATACCAACATTACCTCTAGGGTTTTCCAGCAGTCAATGAAGTAAAATTTTAAAGAGTCAATCGAAATCAGAAAATAATCTTACTGTAAATACAGTGGGACCAATTCACATAAAGACTTTGCAGTTTGGTTGTTTCTCTTAAGAGTTATAGAAAGCACAATTATGTTTCCTTGCACAATTATATTAGGACTAAATATGAATTCTCATGAAGTGTGTTCTTTAATACGATAGTTGCCAATGTGTACAACTTTTGTGTACAAATAATACAGACGTGATCATTGTGTCTACCTAATCACTGTGTTCACAAGCCCACTGTGTCTGCCACAGATGTATTTATATTCTGCAAAACATTTAAAAAAAAAGTTAAACAATTGTATTGAGCGTATTTAAGGGGAAACTTAATGCATACCCGAGGGAGAAGGGAAAAGAAGGGTGTGAAAGACGGGATTAGGAAAAGAGGAGGCTCGTGTGGAGAATAAATACTGTCACGGATTCGGACTGAGTGGCTTGTTTCTGTACTATGTGCGGAAGTTGGATGAAGAAGAGATTAGACTTGGTTTTGATGACATTCACAGTCCCATAGACACATACTGTCTATGCTCACACACAGCCATTTGGGCAAGCCATTGCAGACAGGTCAGATTCTTGAAAACTGGTCCTCTCTTAAATATTCACTTCATTGTGAACTCTCTCATGGGAAGATGGGGAAAATATATTTTACTTTATATTGAAACACAATCCTAAACCTTTGCAGGGTGAGATGCAGTAGGTAATGCATAGATGTAATGTTTTGGGTTCTTGTGCGATCTCCATGTGCAACTATAGCAAAAGGTCTTGCAAGCAGGAAGGGTTGTAGTGGCACTGCCCCTTTAATTCACATTCCTGTAAAGGGAGTATTCAGAGAATAGAAGTGAGCAAACAAATCATTTCAATCACAGCAGGAACACCCTGCAGTTTCTCATCCCTGCAAATTAACTTACTTCCAACTTAATGACATAGTTCAGCACTAAGTGTACACCGAGGCGCATACTGTGCATGCCTGAGCTCTACTCAGTCTCTCAGATACAGATCACACCCTGTAAAAACTCACAAAGGTACATGCTCTCTGCCCATTATCAAGGAGCAAGTGTTGTGGGCCACAGTGGAAGAGTTGCACAGTTTATACAGCTGCTGTACTTAAAACGAATACCACTTTCTTCATCACCAACACAGCTCTTCATGTACTCAGATACTGTCTCGTCTATTATAGTTCTCTCTGGTTGCGGCAAAGGTTTATCAAGATCAGGGCTAAATATTAGATATAATTCAACTTTCATGCACAATATCTATAGGTCTCTCCCAAAATGTAAATCTTTCCGGTTCCTTATGCAATATTAAGAACAGAAACCTGAAGCATTTTAATACCAAACCCTCCAGTTTTTAGTTAGCTCAGAGTCCAGATTTGCTGCCTGGCTGGAATACAGAGTCAGAAAATGTCCTTTGCCATGTGCAGAACAATACTTCTTTGCTGCCTAAAGATTGAACACCACAATTAGGAGTTTGCTTTTTTTAAATGTTATTAAAGAGCTGATCGAGCAATCACCTCTGTATAACATTGATTCAAAAGACTGCTTGAGGTCTTTTAACGTACCAGGGAACAGTGGGTATGAACACTGTCCCTCTAGCCGCTGTCTGAAGTAGGGTCCCAGGACAATTTATGCTGGCTCACCCACTTTATGCTGTACACTTAGCAGTGGGTCACCACCACCACCACTGTACTTTTGACCTACCTTTAATTGTGTCAGCTGGGTTACAACAGACGAAAGGGAACCTTAAGCTGTATGTAACCACTGGAAGCCTAAACCTCAGGGCACGTAATGCTGACACTAGTTGCAAAAGTGGAAAAAGATCCATTCCATACTATTGAGATTGTGATCTGATGAGCAAGACACCAAATCAATCAGGTTGGCTCAGTTGTTAGTACTTTCACCTCTGGATCAGAAGGTTATGTATGGGTTGAGTTCCTTATCAAGAATGATGCTGCAGACAGTGCTGAAGTAGTTGCTATATTGCTAGCAGTACCAACCTTCAGATGTACCATTGCACCAAAATCTGCTCTGCCTATTCAGATGGATGTTAAAGATCCCTTCACACGATTTAAGTAAGGGATAAGATAACAGAGTTCCTTCTGGTTTTCTGGACAATGATTGATCAGTCACCTCATAGCTGTTCATAGGGCAAAGTGGCTGCTGCAATTACTGACAAAGAATCATAACACTTGACAGTAACTACCCACATACCATTTTGAAACGTTTCGATGTTATAGGCATAAGATCAAATGCAGGGATTCTTTTAAAAATATTATCAAATGTAAAACAATATCTCTGAAATGACTTGTCTCGCTGAAGTACTTTTTCAATTTCCAATCGGCCTAAGCATGAACTGTGGTCACAAAGTAATTCATGGCCAGGTCCCACCCAAATAAAGAAACCTGCAGAGGAACAAAAGCATCCCTTTGGGGGGGAAAAAAAGTTGGAAGATGGGAATACACCAAAGATGTTAATTCATTTTTATTTCAGAATAAATTGTTCCAATGAAGATTTAAATGCTATTAGATCCACCTCAAAAGCATGGCATTCTGCTTTAACTAATATCACCAGTGATTACTGAGGTATTTGTATGAAACAGAAAAATACAGACTAATCCCTGTAATCCTCTCCTTATGGTTTTTTGTCTGCTGAAGTGCTTAAAAGTGAACCTAATAGAAGAGATTGCCATGCACTTCAGCAGTTTGAGTTTCATTTTCTAATATGAAGAGGAATTAAAAGTAGAAGCACTAAAAAAAAGGGCAAACAGGAACGTTGCACATTGCGGTTTAGAATGAAGTGACTTGAGAAAGGCTAACAAGTCAGGCTTATCTGCTGATTGCACAAGACCTGACATTTCAAATCCATTTCATTTCAAATGATTAATGTTTAAAGTGGCTTTGATTTCACGCTGTATTTTCCTCCAACTCACAAACACATTATTGCTTCTGAACCGATACTGATCTGTTGATTTTAAATGGTTAATTGTTTCAATACAAAGATCACTGTGCTTGTAAACGTGATGTTTACTGATGATTTCCTCAAAGTATCCAGAACTGAAAAATCTGTGAAGAGGGCTTTGAGTAATCGTTGTAGCTGGGGTACTATTGCTGTGGTTGCACAATCTCCCAACACAATGGCCAACAATTGGTCCACATATCTCATGAAAGCTGTAGGTAATTTGTACACTGGACATGCAGCCTTATATGGTTGCCTAATTACCAGTGCCGCCTGTCCTACTCCACTCTGATTTTGCAAGTAATAAGATTATGCAAGTTACCCAACAGAAGTAAATGAGGATTACAGAGATCAGTCAGTGAACAGCTTACCCTGAGAGCTGGTATAGACTCCATAGATCAAATGGCCTCTTTGTGCACTGTAAATTTTTATGATTCTAAGCTGCAACAACAACAACAAATTACACTTGTATCGCGCCCTGCACATCAGAAAGACGTCTCAGGCCACAGATGAGATCTTATCCAGTTCAAATATAAATTTGCACCACTGATCTGCACTTAGTTATTTGTCAGCAACATTAAATGCAGGATGGAATAATCTGCAAAGGGTATTTTCTTTTAACAGCATTATGTTTTGACATATGTACTTTACAATTGCAGTCCATGGTAGTTACATACAAATAGAATTCAACCCACAAAGAGCCTGTCACATACACGATTACTGCAAGGACAACACGATTATTTAAGGAGTATCATGAAGATTCATTAGGACTATACCAGGGTTGAAAGGTTACAGTTACATGGAGAGACTTGAAAAGCTGAGATGGGTTTTGTTGGAGCAGAAAAGATCAAGGGGAAACCTAATAAAGATTTTCAAAATTATGAATGGTTTTGAGAGGATGGTTAGAGATAGACTATTGTCATAGATTGCGGAATCAGTAATAAGAGGGTATAAATTGAGGATAGGCACGGGAAAAAAAAGGGGAGGTTGAAAAAAAATGGTTTTATAATGAAAATTGATACAATAAGGAATTTATCACAATGGTCTGATATATGACGTTTAGAAAAAAGAATTGGATAAATACTTGAGGGAAAATAATAAATACTAAAGAGTGCAGGGAAATAGGATTATAGGATTAAAGTATGTAGCTCCATTCGGGGAGACAGCACAGTGCAGCATGATGATCTAATTGACCTTCTGCTGTGAACTTTCTATGATTCCACAATAGGAACGTTTTGCAAAGGGTTTCCGATATCCTTTAAAGGAGCAACATTTTGTGTTGCTCCTTTAAATGAACTGTATTCCTGCACTACTCTTACTGTGACTCTGTCTATTCTTATGTATTCTCATTATGGCTACATATGGTTCAAACACAGAGAAATGATAAGGATTCACACCATGCAGGGGATAGAAATACTGTATTTGATAACACAGAAATGGTGATTCTGATTTGTCAAGAATATTTTTTACCATTAAAAAGAGCACCATGAATACAAAATGAGCTGATAACCAATGTGTATTTCCTGAACTCTTCTGTGTCATACCGTGGATTTTCTGGTGTGTGTGGGGTGGGGTGGGGGGGTGCAGGTTAATTTATTACCTCTCTCTCCATCTCTGACTTTTCTGCTCATTCTTTGTTCCCTGAGACAATCATTCGTACGGTGCAAAAAATTGTAGTGTTCCTTAGTTCATTAATGCCCAGTTCCTCAGACTCATTGGATAGAAGCATATTTGACAACACAGATTGTCTGCGCCACTCTCACTGCTATTCATTTTAATGGTGCGACTGATTTTGTGATTCACTCTTTACCTCCTTCAGAATTGACTAAGATCATCGGTTTTGTATGTCGAACGACTGCTTCAGTTATACCAGTTGGCTTTGTACTGCAAGCTCCCTGTCACAGCAATATCAATAAGGTAAGATTGCTTTTGATTTTGTGTGAAAAAAAACCTAGGCTTTAATTGACAGCATCACAGAGGGAGAGCATGCCTGAACAGTGAAGTAAATCAGCAAGGTACAGAGAATCAGCTAACTAAGGCCAGGAGCTCATCTAGCATGTAGAGCTAGGCAAAGCAGCCAGCCACTTCAGTGCAACATCACATTTCCCGTCAATAGTTTTTCGACCTCCTGCTGGGTGGAAAAAAATTTGCCTAGACAGATATTCCAGTTCTATTTAATATTTATGCTTCAAATTACAACTTATGTTGCTCATCTCCGCCATTCTTCAGGAAATTGGAAAAAAAAGCGAAGCAGAAAAAAACGACTCTTTATAATAACCCACACACATTGAGACCAAGAAATGAGCACCACAATTAAATCAAATTGGCATCTTTTACCCTGCAATCTTCTCCCTGGCAGATAAAAAAAACATTCCAATGTCAGGAAAGGAGGCAGAGCTTATTAAAAGGCAGATAGGGTGGAGATAATGACAGAGGACCTGTGTTCTGATGTGGAGAACCTGGGTTTGCATATTCCATTGGCACCTGAGGGTGATGTTGGTGTGAAAATGATCAAGGGCCAACCACAGCTAGCTTGATCAAAACCAGAACATCTTGCAATGCTTGACAAGTCTGATCAGATAAGAATTGTCAAGCAAAATATAGAGCCCTGTCCCTCCATTACATCAGCCTTTCTTTAAGAATAATAAGAGCAACTGGAGAAGTTTTTGATGTAAAGATCTTTCAACTGAGGACAAAGAAATATGAAAGGAATCCACACGATACCTCATTAAATGTTTGTGGGGGGGGGGGTGCCAGTGGATACAAATGTTTCCATGTCTTGGAACCCAGAGTCACACAAGCAATGAAATCAGGGATGCTCTGTCGTCTCAGGTAAGTCATTGAATCATCACTGTGTGAACAGGATCTCCCTGTTTTCACCCACTACAACATCACCCCCCGCCACCCACCCATTTTCAATTCATGTTGTCACTCACAGACTTTTCTGCATGAACATGCAATAGAGAAACGCCTAATGTTTGGTTGCTTCAGCTGCCAATGTTTCTATGAAGACGGATGTGTACCTGTCAACAAACACAAGGAGGAAATACTTGTTGAGCCACTTGTTTAAATTTGTAGTCTATTTCCAGGTTTGAGATCAAAATCATGCCAGCAAAAATCATATGCAACACGTGTGTAAGGTGCAGAGAATAAAATGGTTCATGTGCAGAATAATAGATTTATGGGGAAATGGGAGCAGTTACAAGGGAATGATAAATGATTCAGATGTTTTACAAATGGATATCTAGAAACAAATAGATATCTAGGAATGATTACAAGACAACGATTTCATCAAATGATTTGGATTTCTGAATAAAGAAGCATATCTATTGTAAACAAAATAATGAGCCTTATATTGGATATAGTGTCTTATCGCATAATTAAAATTGTGTTCTCACTGTGTATTTGTAGATAAACATTGCAGCCAATTTGTCCCACAAACAGCCATGAAGTGACTGACCAATTTTACCTGGGAGATTGTTGGCCAGGACATGAAGAAAAATTCCCTTCTCTTATTGAATAGTGTCATTGGAACTTTAACAGCCACCTTAACAGGCAGACAGGGCCTCAGTTTTAACATCTCATCCAAATGACAACATCTTTGTCAGTGCAGACTTTCTAGCATTGCATTGGAGCGCTAGCCTAGACCACGAGCTCAAAGTCTCAACATGAGGCTTGAACCCACAACCTTCTTAACACTCTCACCTTTGTTCTTGTCATCAGCTCTGGATGCTAAGTCTAGATGGGCTTCACACAGCCCTTCCGTGATGGTGTCCACAATAACCATTAATTTGTGGAGTGACAACCAGCAATCATTTTCAAAGAACATAGGTGAATCTTATATAGAGAATAACCAATACCTGTTTAAGTGGGAGTTAATAATATCTTGAAAGGATTCTTATATCATGAAGCATAAGTGCAAATGTGAAGCTGCTCAGATCAAACCATCATCTGAACGTTGAGATAAAATCACAACTTTGAATCATTCCAAAGTGCCGTTATGTTCAAACTTTACACTGTGGGCACAGAGTGACTTTGTTCACTTTGGATCTGAACTTGTAATAATAATATCCCTTACAGGGTGAAACATTAGGCAAATTTCCTTTCTCCACACGCCTCTGTTTACCTAGCAGTAAGTAGAAACCCGGTTGTTAGTCGATTGGTGGATCACTTGTCCGGGGTTAATAATCCCTCAAAAAATAAATAAAAATTTGGTCACTCAATCCACGATTATAGGATGTTTTGTGGACCTTTGTTCGTGTGTGAAGTAATAGAAGGATATGAAGCCATACCCCAACATGAGCCAGCAAGCTTCGGAGGTGAGGTGAGGAAAAATAAAACAAGTTTAAAAGACTTGCCAAACACATGATGAATGGGTATTATTTCATGATGATATAAATGCAGGCTTCTGCCTCTACTCCATCCTTAACAAACAATGTTGGCCATGCATTTTTCCAGGAAGGCAGGGCGCCTTTAAAGATCAGTGTACAACCAGTCACTGGAATGAGATTAGAGATAAAGACAAAACAAAGAAACCTCTTGTTAATAGATGGAGCTTCCCCACTCTCCCTTAAAAATTAAATAAGTAGCTAAATATTTAAATAAATAACTTAGGGAATGAGTAATTAGGTTTAGTTCATCTTAAAAAGATGCAATTACAGCAGTTCATTGAATAATCTTTACAATAATTGATACTTCAATGAACAAAGAGTAATCCTCCTTTGATCCTCAACAACCTCCCACTCCACTTTGTTGCCGTGACTGACCACAGTCTGGCTGCAGCAGACAAGATTCCCACTTTCCCAAGTTCCAGCTTGTTTTGATTTAACAAATTAACTTAACTTCAAGTAAAAGAGTGGCTTATGTATTCTTTTCAAAAATAGCACATCCTTAACCTATTGGAGTCCCCGGATTTTCTTTAATTATTAAAAACATTTTTAAAATGTGGTTTAATGAACCTTTAACCTAATTCATCCTCGTAGCCGCCAATAATTCCCGTGCCCACGATTCCACTTAGTCTCAGCCTGCAAGATAATTTTGTCTTAGATTTGAAATTTCACAAGAAGTTCTTAAATTCAATCTTAGTTTGGTAACTGGTTTTATTTCAAGAACAGCAGAAAACCATCTCTGAAATTTTGACTGAATTTAAGAATTTTCCATAATTCTGTGCAGTGCTTTTTTAAAAAAAAGACAAAATGGTCTCACAGGCAAAGTTGAGGTTGAATTTGGGGGATCAGAAGAGTTTTGCATTACCTAAATATAATTTGTTGATTGATTCATCTTATTTCACTCTCCTTTTCAACATTGCGGATGTCCTGCACCATCGGCTCTGACTCTTGACCCAGATGTCTCAATTTTAAACGAAGACTGTGTGAAGCTCAGCAATACAGACATGGAAAGTCCCAGGGTCAATCTGTATTACGTGAGCCAGCATTGCAATGGGCATGTTACAATTGGCCTCAGTGGCCTCGGGCCTAGGGAACAAACACAATAGCAAACCAGAAAATGCGAGTGCAACCACCTTATTTTTTCAGGCTGTTTCTCACCTGAGAAAAAGCCTAAAAACTTAATATTTGATATAGCACCTTATTGAGAAAAAAAAGTTAAAGAAGGCCAAAGAGCGCAAGCTTTTGGGACTGATTTGTTTTAAATGATTGTTTTAAAAATCAAATCACGTCACAGCCAACACCTAATTTGATTTGCAAACCAGAAGTTGCCTTTTTGCTATTTATTGCATCATCAACAATAATATTTGTGAATAAGCCGGAAGGCAGCTCAGCATAACTTTGCGAAATGCAAATGTCGGAACAACACTTACTACAAATGAATGGAACAATGGACCTTATTCAGAAAACTTGTATTGAGTTTTAACAACTGCACAAGGAAGCCTTCAAACAAGCTACTTTCATGCTGCACATTGATATGGCAATAGTTGTTCAGAGGGGACACTGCCCTCCTTCTTCAAAGCATGTGCTTGTGGCAAATAACATTGTCAGCTTAACATATGAAATGTGCAGTCAGTTTTTTTCCCCAAAAAATAGATAGCATTGATCAAATATTAAGCCGTACCTAAAAACAATATCCAAAAGTCATGTAAATTAACGTTCTTCTTGTGAATCTGTTTCATTTTTCCTCAATAGGTCCCTAAAATCTAGGCTGCTGCAGTCCAGCACTCAACGAAAGCTGATATTCACTGACATCTTACATCATTCCACTGACTGGAATGATGTAAACCAATTAACCATGATGGGCGCCAGAAACATATTGCAAGCATATAATTACTTTGAAGTATTAATGACAAGTATAATGTATAGGGCTATCTCTGGGTATAAATAATACTTCTTTGGTGATAACTATTATTCATTAACATCCCAGGAATCTCATCACACTGTACTGATTGTTCTAAATCTATATGCTCATTCATTATGCCAGTTCTATTCATTGGATTCTGGATCAGCTTTATAGCTCACAGCAAATATGGATCCTATTATATTCAAAAGTAAATACCAACAGATAGGCAATTCTAATTGAGTTTGGTGCAATGCTGCAAATCAAGTTTTTGCATTTAAAATGTCCTCTTTTCTCTGAGAAATGGCTTATGGCCAAAGGAGTCAATTGCTACCTTGTGGGCACAAAGTTACTTGAAAGAGCAGCAGAAATATAAAAGGCAATATTTGGGGACAGATCTTCTCAAACCTTTAAAAGATAAGGTTGAGATCAACAAATTTTCCAAATTTTCCCTGCTTTTATTGCCCTTCAACATATTTCTTTTCATCCATGTGTAAACAGGATTTTGAACCACTTCTTCAGGGAAGAATCCACATCATTGATGGAACAAGAGGAAAATATACTTTCAAAATAACATGATCTCCTGGTCCTTTGTCAATGCTGCTCAAGCTTAAATAAACAAGAGCAACCCAACAAAGCATCCCCCCAGCTTCCCTTCATCATAAGTGCCTAAATCCATTCATTAACTACCATTCACTTCATGGCTGTTGATGGGATATGCTGCAGGAAAAATTGCCATTGTGTTCACCCACAAAATAGACAGCCACTTCATTTTACAGTATGTCCCATGAAGCACTTTGGGACAACATTCACACATGAAAGGCACTATACAAAATAATTAATATTATCATCATCTTAAACCTGGGAACTCCATATGTGGGAGAATGAAGAGATATGAACACAGTGTCCTGTTATGTGACTACAATACTCTGAAAGTCAGCACACTGACAATGGAGTAACGCCTCCCCTGTACAACTTTCATTTTGCTGCTCATGGCAACTTTTTTAATTTCCTATAGCACAGACTGTCTGGCTGTGCAAATGGTAAAGAATCTAAGGAATTACAGTTATGTTAATTACATAGATGTGAATTACAGTTCACTGAATTTATTCCTGGTACGTTGTCTGTATTTGGCTATATTCTGATCGGCAAACAAGAATAAAGTACTTGCACTATCTTGAGCAGAGCACAAAGGATATTGTTGCAAGGAAATGTTTGTGATCAACACAATAACATTGCAATTCCTAATGGAATTCCTCAATGGGGGAAACGAAAAATGTTCCACTAGATTCATGGAAAGTCAACATCAACTCAATCTAGTTTTGGAACAGAATTCCTATAGGTTGGCGTGACATTGTTATACAATTATTAATTCATATGAAATGTATTCAATTGTATTAATAATAACTTTCTAACAGAATTGCAGTTTTTAAACTTGTTTTGATCTTCAATTCCATTCATGGATTTGCCCATCTTGTAATCTCCTTTCGCCCGATATTCCAACTCACGCTCTCTGATCTACCTCACTTCCTTCACACCGCTTTCATTTGTCAGCCACCATGTCCCTATCCTCTTTCTCACTTTGCTTTTCTACCACTCTTTCTGCCCTCAAAATCCTCTTTTAAAAAAATATTGTTTTCATATTGTCTTTGGTCAACATCTTTAAATCTCTTATTTCTCCTTCTCAATGTCCACTACAATATTTACCAAGAACCTTTGAAAGGTACTCTTAAAAGAAAGGTGCTCCATAAATGTAAGTAAGTAATATCAAATGCAAATGCAAAAGGATAATTGTTGAATGTTAATACAGTTATTGTGCCTCAAACACAAGTGCCAGACGCAAGTGCATTTAGTACTGACAGAGCAGACATGCAGGAACCTCGCAAGTTCCTATTTTCAGATGCCATATGAAATTTCAGCTTTACAGTCCTTGATCTTCATCCAAACTCAGTCAGACTTTAATTAACTAGTAAACTGAAGCATTCTGTCTTTTTCTTTATGCATTGTTCGGCTGAGCACACAATCTTTGTTTGCATAAAGTACTTTTGTTTCTTCATTTTTGATAATTTGAAGAAGTTTTGCTCCATCAATCTTCATGAGCCTTTGTGTCACAAGATCAGACCCCCTACTCTGCAACAACTCCTGTGTATCATGCCTGACAACCCTATGATTTCAAGATGATCCTTGAGGGTCAATCCTGCTCTCCAATGTATCCTGAAGGATGCTCGGCTTTTAAGGCCCTCCGATTGGAATACAGGCTATTAGCAAGCTGAAATATACATCAGGATTTCATTAAGATGATCAGAAGCATAAATTGTCACATACTATTCCTTTGATTATAGATAGAAAACTCCTGTAATTTACATTGTAACACTCAACAGCTTTTAAAATATGATATTGTCACAATGATAGTTTTTAAGAATGTTGCCAATAAACAAGCATGAACTGTTTTGTTATTACTCCCTGCCTGCTTCAAACAGTACACATGATTTTGTTTGTCATGCCTTATTGTCAAGGTTCTGATTTTACCTCAGATTGAGTACATTAGCTCTGTCTCTAAACCCTACAGACAACTTAAGTCATTTCCTCTGCCCCAACTTCACTGTGAAACTAATTTTGCAAGAATCAGAAGATTATCAAGCAATGCAACAACAACAACAAGATTCCATTTATAAAGCGCCTTTCACGTCAGGAGGACGTCCCAAGGCGCTGCACAGTTGGGTCATGACCCGAGCAGGGGGGAAATGGTCAGGGTGAGTGGAGGGAAGGGAGGGAGCGAGGAGGGGGGAAATGGTCAGGGTGAGGGAAGGGAAGGGAGGGAGCGAGGAGGGGGAAGAGAGTCGAGAGGGGAGCTGAAGGCTCGGTCAAAGAGAAAGGTTTTGAGACCGGCCTTGCAGGAGGAAAGGGAGGAAGCAAGGCGAAGGCACTGGGGGATAGAGTTCCAGAGCCTAGGGGCTGAGAGGCTGAAAGCCCGACCACCGATGGTAGGGCGATTGGGGCGGGGGATGCAATATTTCCATCTTGAAGAGACATAGACAAGAGGTTCCCTGATTACATCCAATAACTGCCTTAGTCTGAACAACTTTGTCATGCAGTGAATCGATAGGATTTCTGCACCTCATGTGCGAGATTCAGGATGAAGATGGATTTGTAATGAAAAGAAAATAACACACCAGCTGGGAAGGATGGCCCTGGTCTATACTGAACAGTTACTCTGCATGCTGCAGGTTGGGTTAACTTCATGGCTCCTCATTTCTTAGCCAAAGTTCCTTGCATGAGGAAGTAGAATAAACAATTGGTGTCCTGAAAGGATTCAATTCAAACAATCTATCTCTGGGAGTTCCAAGTGTAGGTGGGATACATGGAAATCTCAACTTGGTTTGGACACTCTTAAAATATGGTGATGGGTTTCTGCGTGTGTCAGACACCTGGCTGACAATAAATACAAATATTCACCACATTCAAAGCACAGGCTTGTGAGTTCACAAATATGTGGTCTTATAGGTATATTTTGATGACTATTCCAGTTGGTATTAGATTCAACTGCAACATAGTAGATCATTGGATTAGCACCAGTCTATAAGAAGCTGCCTACAATCTAAATGTCCAGAATTGGGGTCTGATGCATATGTGAACTGAAACTGAGATGCCAAAAACTAATTTTTGGTTGTGCTCAAAGTTCGAAGTTTGTCATTTAGTGACTTACGGGTTAATATTATTATAATGAAACTTATCTTGCTGTTTGGGAAGCTATGGGGACTGTCCCAAACACTAGACACTAGATAAATGCGAGGGACACTAGATAAATGCAGATTGCTGTTGTTGAGTAGCATTATAGTGTGCATCAGTGTACGTGAGCTGAAAATGCACAGAATGCGTTGACACAAAAAGAGGGGAGATTCTATTTATGCTCTGGCAGGACAAGGATTAAAATTGAAATTCTACAATACTGGGATTTAAGTTTAAAATAGTGTTTAAATCAATTAAATATTGCTTAATTTTAATATAAGACAAAATACACATTCACTCCGCTTTGTAATATATCCCGTGCTTTGTGCTTGAGATGTATACCTGACATGAAAGGGGGTAAACTATACTGTATAAGGATTACTATCATAAGACATATTGGAACGTTCATTGTCACAATCAGTATCAAGGCAAAAGAAACAACCACAAGCTCAGGTTGAAAGCTGGAAAACCTTTGGGATCCTCTATATAGATTGGTTTATTCATTTTAGGAATACAAGTAATTCCATAAATTAGCTCTTGTCACAGCCAATCACATCACTTGTGATCTACTCACTACCATTGAGTACATTACATTATTAGAGGTAACATAAAATGGGTTTGATTAAAGTGGCCTAATTTTTGGTCCTCATTAAAGAAAAATTGACAAATGATAGACCGTCTTCTATATAAAATTAGTGCAGCACCAACTTCTACGACCCATCAACTGTGTATTTGTCAATGTGACCTTGAACATGGAATGTAAAGAAACCCAAATATTTAATCTGCATTTTTGAAGATTGCTCCAACACAATGGCTCTGTTGTCTTATGTCTCACAGCCGTGTGGTGTTGCTATGCCCAGTCATTGAGGAATAGAAAGATTTGTGTAAGTGTCAGTAGCACATTTAAACAGTAATGTGTACTACAGACAATAGTAATTCCCATCCCTTCTGTCAGTCAGTTCACATTCACTCAAAGCTGGTCACTATAAATTATTATATCTGTGCAGTGAGCCTTAGAGATGAACATTTGGATTAATTCTGATTTGGCCTAAGATTGCAACCCCCTACCCTCAGGAGATTGAGACAAGCATAAACAACCACAACACAATGTGGGAATTGAATACTCATTGGTACTATACTCAGAGGAATTAGAGAGCTACTATATTGCAGGGACTTAACAAATACAGAGAGCCTGGAGGATCATAGAAAATGGAATATTGAGAGATCACCATGGAAAATATACACAGAACTAAAATCACCATCAAAATTGTACAAAATCAATTGCACTCCACAGAAAATGGGCACATAATAACTAGGCAGCCATAGAAAAATAATAGTGGAAAGAATACCAAATAAAGAGATTTGTGCTCTCTTCTATTCTAGTACTAGCAGCCCATTTTGTGTAAACAAGGAGCTGTGAAATATAAATTGCATTGCTCATAGCATAAAATACAAACTAGGGATCTATTAGACTTGGGGTTTAACTGCAATGATGATAATGCTTTGCATTTGGTGCTCATCTCTAGTCAGGATAATATTTTTCTATTTTGTGGAAAATCAATACATTCTATGTTAGTAACCGAGCAATTGGTATAAGTCACAGCAGTAATGGTACCCAGGTTGAAGATAAGAATCTTGCCTTCTGGGTACAGTGTTGGTACAGATTTACCTCGCAACCCTCAGTGGCACTTGAACTTAATGCAGGACGTATTGGAGGAGGGAGAGCCGAGAGATTTCATTAAATCACAAATTGTTTAATGTGTGTCAAATGTGTTTCAATGGCATTTAAAGAGAAGTGGTGAAGTAATGGCTGAGGAGTGTCTGGAAAAAGAACTTCCTGGAAGTGATAGAAGGCAAGTAGATTTAAAGCTGAACAAGGCATGTGCCAGCATGATTTATAGAACTTTGGGTTATCATTTTACACTGGTACCATCAATGCCAGTTGTACAAACCTTACGTAGGAAATGATACATTTATTAGTTTTTAAACTAATCATAATGCAATCTGTAAGAGAGTGAAGGATACATATGAAAAACACATTCTTATAACTGGTTCTCATAAATGATGCTGACTGGCAGAGCAAAAAAGTAGTTGCTGATAAATTGTCAGATTGGGCAAAAGAGACACACGCAAGGATTATTGTTTACATGTCTACAGGTGATGTTATTTTTGAAGTCCTTAACTCTTATGAGCAATATATCCACACAGGTTTAGACTGAGATTTGCTTTATCTTATTTACCACAATAGTAATAGTTTTGCGCACAAAATATACAGTCAATTCACTTTACAGTATATTCTGTGAAACGCTTTGAGAAGTGTCGAAGATGTGGTAAGGCACTGTATCAAATGCAAGGATTATTATTATTATTATTACCAACAAAGGCCTCATAAACTGCTTCAAATTGGCAGCAGATTGGATACGGACAGTTACAGATCAGTGTGTGAAAATGCTAATGCACTGCAGACACAGTTGGGATAAAAAGATTTTCTTCTTCTGTTTATTTTACTCTGGATCCCCACAGCTTTCATTAAGCCAGTGATTTTTACCCAGCTGTGCTGTGTTTTTCTGAACTTCACATTTAAGCATTTTTTTCCCAACTTAATTCTGAAAGTATGTCAACTGTTCATCAAATGAGGTTGAGCTATTCTGATTCTTATTTTAGGAAAGAAGGTAGCTAGATATATTTGTGATCATTGCTGTAGTAAGTGCAGTTTAGGGTATTGCATTGTCTTCCAATATATTTTAATGGAAAAGTGAGATTGGATGGATAAGCAGGCATTCCTACGTTTCTGACCCAAATTTAGGCTCAGGCTCTCTCATTCACAAACTCAACCCCGAACTCATACACTGACAGAAGAATTCATGCAATTTGTAGATTGAATTTCAGTACCTCAGTTCTGGTGTGCTATGCTTCTTTCATTGTTGTGTCTGGGTTTCAATACCTTGCAATGAGGAACAAATAATCATACCTTATGTTGTATGTCAAATTAGAAAACTTGCCTAAGCCTTGGGGGAATGACAAAGTCCTACAAAAAGAGGGCCACAAAGGAAAGAATAACTACGTTAAATTGACTTGGGGATAAAAATCATCTGGAATGAAATCAATAGAATTAGGTGAGTCATTTCCGAACACACATATTTTTGTGAGAAACAAGCCTAAGATCCCCAGTCACAAAGTAAATGGCAAGTGTGATAGCTGAGTGTAACTTTGGCAAAGCAGTCTAACCTTCATACTATTTGTGAGAAAAATATTTTTAGAATAAAATAGTCATTCATTTGCAAATGGCATGTAATATAGGAAAAGTCAAATGAGAAAATGCAATTTAGCCCATAGAAGCTCATCCCTCTGAAACATTAACTCTGCCATCATGACATCTAATTGAATTTTGAATGACCCTGATGTTTTGCCTGCATTACCTTGCTTGCAAGATTAGTCCAGACCTTTTGAATAGATAAGGTTATCCTGATATCTCTTCCAAATTTACTTCTCATTCATTTTCATTAGGCCCTCTGTTCCTATTTTCTTTTTTACATTTGAATAGCCTGGATTTGACTTATCTGTACCATTTGATATGTTATATACTTTGATACTCACCTTATCAGAAGCCTATGTTTACAACTCATCCCTTCTCACGTGAGTGAAAAGAGAAGGGAGTTTCTCCTCGTGTCCTGGCTAACAAATCCCCCAAATAAAAATTGGTCACGCACTTCATGACAGTTTATGGGATATTGCTGTGCACAAAACTGGCTGCCACATTTGTCCACAAAATACACAGTCAATTCACTTTACAGTATATCCTGTGAAGCGCTTTGAGACATCAACAACATGATAAGGAGCTGTATCAAATGCAAGGATTATTATAATTATTAAATGACATCTTGTTTTTTCAAGGCAGGTCCTGTTTATCTTTTATGTGGTGTGGTGATAAGGTTAGATAAGGTTCTAGATAAGGTTAGAACAGTGCCCTAAAAATGAGCAGTTATTGGTTTGGAAATGATAGGCAAAGTTTAGGAATAACACTGCTCCATGAGATTTATGAGGTTCCATAAGACATTATCTGCTGTAAGATTTATTTGCAAGTATTTTTATTGTTGATTTTCAAATTGCACTTCAAAATTTTCCATGATGGTACAATATGCATATGCCCATATGCACTACTTAGGTTAATCTTAAACCAAGCTGCCTCCTTAAGAACTTTTTTCCCCAATGGCATTGCATGATTCACAGGTGTTTATATGAATTCTCAGGCTAGAGAACATTGCCACAAAACTCTCATGTTTGTGATTCGCGTTCATCTGTAAATACTCAGGAAAAACAAAATGTGCAACATTAGTTTCAATGCTTTTTTTTAATCCAAATTGTCCCAAACTTTGCGACCTGAAGCCAGCACTGCATGTGAATGAAAAGCAATTTCAGAAACAATCTGTGTATGTTGCTCTGCAGAT
This sequence comes from Callorhinchus milii, assembly GCF_018977255.1. Lineage (NCBI taxonomy): Eukaryota > Metazoa > Chordata > Chondrichthyes > Chimaeriformes > Callorhinchidae > Callorhinchus > Callorhinchus milii. The sequence goes on along the minus strand of NW_024704748.1, from coordinate 14,162,840 downwards.
AAGATGTGAATGCCATCAAAAATACATCAAATCCACATAATCTATTTTATTTATCCAAGAATTGTCATAGATTAAGGAGTCTCTACTAAATTTATTCACAGAAGATGAGTAGTGCATCAAAGAACTCTGCTGCTGTTTTTATCAAAATGACATTAGTATTGAAATGACACAACTTTGATGTTATAAAAACAAGATTCAGCGGCAGCAGACCATGATGAGGGCTACATGATGGCACTTCAGCCTCAATGGTTGATCTCAAACATGTAGAGATGTATTGTAGACATGTATTGGCATAAACATAGTTCCTATTTGCAAGATTCTAGTTTTTGTCTCCTGTGGATTATTAAAAGGCCTTTGTAAAAAAATACAGTTCTGTTTTGCAATTTCCCTAACCGAGAGGCTTTGCTCCCCTTGAGATCATTCCTGCTCCCATTTGTCCAACCCTCCAGGGGAAGTTCATTGTGATTTTTGCCTCCGTGTGAAATTGAAGATATAAATCTGCAGTGTCTTACACCAGGGCACAGAACATTGGAACACAAATGCTTCACCCTCAAAGAGACAAAGCAAATCATTACTGCTCACATGTTGACCATAGTATAACTGCTGAAGGGATGTGTTGAAGTAATGAAAAACACTCACGGACAAAACAATAACATTTACCAGTTTTACTTCATTTTATCTCATTTGGGAATCTGTGCATTGGGCTCAATGATTCCAGGCATAAAATAGGCATAAGTTCAGTTGGGTATATCCCCTCATTGTTCCTTACATTTGACACTCATGCAAACATCACAGAAAATGTGCCCAAGTTTGTCAGTAGACATTTTGGTATATGACGTAAATGAACTCCGCTTCTATTATCTATCCATACTTGTGTAATGCAGATTCATAAATTGAGTCCAGATTACACCCGCAATGAGTTGGTAAACCTCGAGAATTGCAGGTGTATAAACGAACATGCTGCCAATGGACCTCTTTATTGTTTGACTTTCTGTGATCATTGGCGACAAAACACTTTTGCACTCAGTATCAGCAGTGGTCGTAGTCAAGTGAATCACACCACAGGTCAGCGACAATGCTCCAGACCAGTGGTTCGCAGGGCCCAGGGCCCACTTGTAAACCTTAATGGACTGTCCTGACCCTGTAAATAGCTTTAGTAGAATAAACACATGGCTTACCAAATATTTTTTTACCCACGATATATAATGCACGCTTAACGTCATAAGTACTGAACGCAGCAAATATTAAAATATAGCACTTACATATTTGTTGAATAAATCCTAGGTTCCACTTTATGAGAAACCTGAGCTTGCTTCTCTTTGACGACTTTATCGAAGTTTGGTGTAAACAAATTCCCACCATCATGCTACTTGCAACAGGACAGTTTAAAAACGCTACTTGCAACAGGACAGTTTCTTCAACATCTCTGAGCCAAGTGTGGCAATAGGAAGCCAATTAGTGCTGAATTGTATGGTAATTCTGTGCTGTGGACACATTCTCAAAAAGGACTGGGTTGACATTAATGTCAGAAAGGAGCAGGCTTTCATCCTTATCAGTCCAGGATGAATTCAATCACGAAGGTGAAAGGATAACACTCTGCATCACCGAGTGCCAATTAGAGTTTCAGCTTCAGCTGATTAAAATGCATGCAATACAGCCTTTTTATAACTTAAACACTTGTTCATGTAGATAACATCTCTTAAAGATCTTACTCATGTAAAACAAGTGCAGTATGTCAGCCCTTTTTATAATTCCCATGATAGTCATTTTAGATAAGATGGGATTTAAAATCAGATTTTTGTTGCATCTCCTCAAATCCTCTCTTATATCAGCACAAGAGATAGTATTTTCTATACTTGTGCGATATTTATGTTTTTTGATGTTTCCCAAAGCATCAGTGTTAGAAAAAAACATATGATAATAATCCCTTCAAAAAATAAATAAATAAAATAATAATAAAATGGCAACTGAATCCGGAACAGCCTGTGGGACACTGTAATTGGCTGCCGCATTTCACCCACAAAATATATAGTCAATTCACGTTACAGTATACACTGTGAAGCACTTTGAGATGTCTCGAAGATGTGATACGGTGCTATGTCAATTGCAAGGATTATTGTTATTGGTACCTACCATGAGTACTACCATCTTACTTACAACATTGCTACCAATGCTCATGAATCATTAAGTCCCACTTCTGAAGGAAGTTTCTGGATATGGACATCAGACCTTTGGAGCAGAGTACACTGAGAAACCAGTACCGCCTTGTTAATGGTGCACAAGAGGGTCTGTTTCGCTAGATTGGAGCAGCCTCACATTCCAAATTCAAGCTCACTTTCTGATCATTCCAACATTCTGTTAAGTTTTTCCCATTGCATTTTTGGACGTTATCAGGACACGAGGATAAGACACAGTTGGGAGCATTGCATGCAGTACTTACTATATGTCCCAATGCAGAAAGCATATCAGTGCCATGGAAGGGTGCAGAGCGAATTCATACAGATAACACTGGGGATGAAGAGTTACAGTTGCAAGGATAAACTACAGTTGAGTTTGTTTTCATTGGGGTAGAGAAGGTTAAGAGGTTCTAATAAAAGTCTTAAGACAATTCTGAATAGCTCGGGTCAATAAATAATGAAAGAATATTCCAGGTATTTGTTGAAGTTGTTAGTAGAAAATATAAACTCGGGATTCTCACTGGAAGATTCAAATGGGGAGCAATCATTTTTTTTCATAACCAGGGTGTGCTACTGTACCACAAGTAGCTATTGACAGTAAGATTATGACAACGTTTTGAAAGGTAATTTGACAAGCATTCAAAGAGGAATAATACAGATGTGTATGGAGAGGAAGCAGAAAGTTGGAATTTTTGAGTGTTAGCTCCTGCTGAGGTTCTATGGTTTGAATAGCCTTCTTCTGGGCTCTGATTTCTATGATTCTACAAGTGCTCCATTCCCCAATGGTCAATGTGGGACATTGCTGTGTACAAATTGTCTGCTACACACACCTGCAAAATACAATGACTGCACTCTACAGTAAATCTCGTGAAGTACTTTGAGATATTGACAACATGATAACGTGCTATATGAAATGCAAGAATTATTATAATTATTATCCTTGGCCAAGTGTGAAAATAACAGTTCAAAATAAAAATAATTTTTAAAAAAATATATTATTCTACTTCAGCATGCGTTCTTAAAACAAAACATTCTGTACACAGATTTGACATTTCCAAAAGAAAATAAAGCAGCTTGTGTGATAGCAATAGAAGTCTCAAGATTTATTTTCCTGAAGATGGCTGCATTCTTTAAACAGAAGGAGAGAAAAATCACAGCAAATGCTTGCATGGGAAATCAAAACAGTGTCCAGAACCTGTAAGGAATGCTCTCTGATACCCTGCTATAATGCAAAGTCTGTAAAGATGTCACTGACACAGGTTGAAGTATGTTCAGAGTTTATTAAGCTCCAGAATTACTCAGACCACAAGTGTTTGTTTGCAAATGCCATATCAAATTGATTTTGTTTCCCCTTCATATACTTTTGTACTTTTTTCCCATGAAAAATGGACTTCGTCTCCGACACAAACAGAATTTCAGATTAAGTTTTCCTAAAAGAAATGTATAAAAGCTCTGTGTCTTACCCAGTAAGCAAAGCTATTGTCCACATTTAAATCTCATCTTGATGCTCTATAATCAATCATCAATCTGCTTGTAGTCAGAAATTAAAGAGGGCAGAAAATATTGATTTGCACTCTGTGGGGTCTTAACTCCATGAACACTTATTTGATACATATACTGTGCTTTACCTGTACAAAACCAGGTCAGCCCCATGCTTTTCTGCTCAATAAATCAAGCTTTTGTAATTAAACTTCCCTGTGCTGAAAGCAGGAGGGACGATTTGGTATGATTGCCAGTGTGGATTTTGTCTCTATTCACCAGTGAGACATTTCCTTTTCCCATATCAGGCATCAATTGCTGCTTTTCTGAGGAAATTTGTCAATGTAGCATTAATCAGCACCAGATTATTCATAAAGAACTTTGACACATCTCATTACTTTACAGTAATTACTGTCATTTGTAGTGACTGTTTATGGAAGTACTGCTTTAGAGGATATTTAGCCAGGAGTCTTGGAGTATTGGTAAGAGCACTCACCTCGCAAGCGAGAGGACCCGGGATTGTTTCCTAGGCAGGGCGAAACCTTAGACAAGTGTCCTTACTCCACACACCTCTGTTTACCTAGCAGTAAGTAGGAACCTGGTTGTCAGTCGATCGGCGGATCTTTAACCCGATGTAATAATCCTCAAAAAAAATTCGACCTATGATTGTTTTTGGGAATGTGTATTTCCTGATGTGAAAGGCACTATACAAATGTAATTTGTTGTTGCTGTTGGCTGCCGAATTTCGGCCACAAAATATACAGTGAATTCACTTTACAGTATATTCTGTGAGGCACTTTGAGATGTCTCAATGACATTATAAGACGCAATATCAAATGCAAGGATTATTATTATTATTACTAAGTTCCTTCTTTTTATAAAAAAAGTGTCTTGGAGACTTTAATGGGCCTCTGTTCAGCTTAACAGTTCCACTGTATGACGTCTCATTTGTACAGCACCTCCAAAACATAGCGTTGCCCCAGTACTACACTAAATATCAATGTAGACCTGGGAAGGTCAATTTGCAACCCATGTGCTGCATGCGGGCTGCATTACGAATGCGTAAAATAGTCCCATGGGTCGCAAGTTGGCCATCCCTGATCCAGACTATGAGCTAAAGTGATAGCAATGGGAGCAAACACACACAACCATAATTCCCTCCCCTCTCCCAGGCTTCTCAATCTCACCTTGTGATCTGTGCTCCATGACCCGCCTTCCATCTCTGGCTGAGATTTCTGTCACTCAGCCTTGCCCATTGCATGAAGCAAAACCTCTGAGAAGGAATGAATCTTTGGATCAGAGAAAGAACTGGTCAAAGCAAAGGGAATGACTGCTAATAGGATCACATGCATCATTTAAAGCAGTGGAAAACAAGGCAGATCAGTGCCGGCAGGATATCTCACTGAAGGGACTTGTAAGCAAGCTGCTTAGTTGGTTGCTTTCTCAGTTTGCCAGAACTGCAAAAAAACACCTCAGGCTTCTTAACAAATGGAATTTCAAGGGCTGAACTGTGGCTGCATTTGAAGTGTAAACTCAGCTGGAATAAATACAGATTTTAAAGAAGTCAGAGTAACATTGGCATTATTTTCTCACCCTGATTTTCTACCATTTTTCTACCAGTGTGTTTCTCTCTGGTAATAAACAGTTGGGTGGCATCTCAAGAGTTAATTCTGAAATTCTGGCCCATAATGAAAACCATTTGTTCTCATTCATCTTTTAATAGTCATATTCATGTCAATGATCTGCTACTTTATTGTGGCTGTACGAGAAATAGGACAACTCTGATCCTTAGCCAGGCAATGTAAATTTGAAAGCAATGGGAGCAGACAACAACAACAACAACAAGATTCCATTTATAAAGCGCCTTTCACGTCAGGAGGACATCCATCAAGCTTGTTTGTCCCACTATTCAGGGAGATGTGTATTTAAACCTGTACAAATAACTCAGCTTACTTGTACAGGTCCTCTAATATCAGAAAGGTTTCAATGTGATGCAACATAATGGAAGTCATTAAGCTCTTTTTCCATTATTATTATTTATTCCACAATAAAAAAAATAATCCTTGCATTTGAGATAGCACCTTTCACATCAAGAGGACATCTCAAAATGCTTCACAGGATTTACTGTAAAGTGGAATGATTGCGTGTATTTTGGGGGCGAATGTGACTACCAATTTGTGTGGAGCAATGTCCCACAAACAGCCACAAAGCGAATGATTCATTTTCTTTGGGGGATTGTTAGCCAGGACACTGGGAGCAATTCCCTTCTTTTAAAGCTGGAATTAAACTTCTTGTTCCAGTCTGACATTTTAGTCTTGGAAACTCAACACACAGATTTATCGTTACTTGTCACTGTGCGTTTGGAACTCATCTTTGTAATCTGTCACTGCTGTACAGAAATAATGTTCATGTTCAACCAAGCTCTTCTTGTTCATAGACTGTTTAAATCTATTGAGTTCTCCACAATAAATATCCTTAATAAATAATAAAATAAAGACTTTTTAAAAAATGGTTATCAGTCATAAAGTGGCAATTGATTTCCACATTAGTACTTTTTTCTAGAATAGATACAAATCTAATGCAATAGTACAATGTATATATAAATTAAAAAATGCTGCATCATTCTAAGGTACTTCTCTGATCTCAGGTTCATTTCCCTGCTGTTCCGATTCACTTGATTGTATACTGCAATCAATATCACTGCATCTCAGACCTAGGTCAGCATCGGTTTCACCACAACCCCATTCTTGTTTATCTTGGTCTGATATTCATCAGTGTCATTAGCAATAATTGGGCATTATTCATCAGTCACATGAGCAGTGAACTGACAATCTGGAGAGTGGCTATTTTGTAGCGGCAGATGCTGGCACGTCACTGCCAGAAACTGGGTGTACCAATCTTCATATACAGCAGAGCTAGGGCATCTTATAATTGGGTTGTTCTGCAATTTGCCTCCAGAGGCAACTGGTCGCGTACGATGGCCAATTTTCTCTACCCTGGAACTGCTCCAAAAGTGCAGTGCTTCAGATATTGGGACTCCAAAACTACTAAGAACTATAGTAGAAAGGCACTGTGAGAATCCCCAGAGAGGACAGACAAACCAAGAAACACTTCACTTTGTTGGTGTATCGAATGTGCGATTGTAGCTATTTGACTAGATGGCATGAAGGATTGCTTCATCCCACTGTGGGTTGAAATTTTGAAAACATTGTTTAATAATAGCTCAACCAAGCGTTCATGTTTAGAAAGTTTTACTGGATTTTCTCGTCAATCCAAGAAGTGTTGGGGAGCGATTTTTAAAAATTCTTTATTGCACATAATAATAATAATAATAATAATCCTTGCATTTGATATAGCACTTTTCACGTCTTCTAGATGTCTCAAAGCGCTTCACAGAATATACTGTAAAATGAATTGACTGTATATTTTGTGGGTGAAATGTGGCAGTCAATTGCACACAGCAGTGTCTCCCAAACAGTCGTGGATGGAATGGCCAATTTTTAAAAAAATGTTTTCATTTTTACAGACGGACGGCATCTCAGAGCACTTGAATGTCCACTAGAACAGACAGATAGGGCTTTTGATTAATGCCCTACTTGAAGGATGGCATCTTGCTCAGCATTGTATTGGAGTGTCAGCCTGGACACTCCAATACAATGCACTTGAAAGAATACAAGTGCATTGGGAATCCTCAGTAAACTGGGAGCGTTTGAGATATCGAATCAAGGTGATGGATGCTATATCATCTGCAAGGATCATTGTTATTATTTTATGTGTAATCTTCTTCGTGTGTTAGAATTTTTTAAATTTAGAATATCCTCAACCGAGAACTGAAAGCTTCCAAACAAACTTCCAGCGAAGGTCTTATCAATGAGGACTGAAAGCTGGCCAATAACAGATTCAACCAGCAGCATTCAACATTATTTTCTTTTTTAACAAAACATTCTGACCAGGTTTTGAGGAAAATAATTATTGTAGAACAGGGGTGTGCCGTATTTGTATTCAGGGTTTCATATATAGCATCGCAGTACTGTTCTGCCTCCTACTTCACATCAAAATCAGAATTAAAAATAATTTTCATGTTCTATTTTAACAAGCACGTTCCACTGCAAAAAGACATACCTCTATTACATTACTGATGAAATGTCATTGTGTAAATTCTAGCCGTGCTCTCGTCAGAAAGTTCAACTTCAGGAGGTTTGCTCACCTCCTTCTATAACATCCATAACATCACATTGATGTGTTTACAACGCAATTCATTTATCAACTCCTTTAGCAGAGGAATTCAAGCTTTTTAACAGTAGCAGCATATTGCTTTAACCTCTCTTCACTCAAAGAGTTAAATTTAATCCTGTGTCACACAGTGATGGGCTCCTGCCCCGAGGGAAGGTCTGGCAACCACCTGAATAGTTTAGATAATGGATGTGTAAAGTCCATTGATTCCAGCAGTCTCAGATACAGAAGACATACATCTTCATGTCATCTGCTCTGTGCAGGTTTTTATGCATGCTTGATTTGGGGAGGGGGGAGAGGGGAGAACATGGTACCTGACTGACAGTGACAATTTTCTTTAATCAGAAAGGGATTGATTTTCTAAGTGATTTCATGGCTGTGAGCATATGCAAAGTAATGGAGAAACAAATCAGTGAGCCTGCAACAAAAATGGAAACCTGAGCAAGGAACAGAGTGGAGGGTGGCTTCTACATCGAGTGCTGATTAGGAAGAAAAGAGCTTCTGAGCAGAGCCAGCACAAAGATAGCTTTCATCCTCTGAGCTCACGTACTTTGTGCAAAGTTTAAAAACTGTCCTTCAGACCTATTTGAACAAAGAATAGTAGATTTCAGTAGCCATTCAGGGTTAGGGCTTGCGAACTGCAGGTTTGTTTCATTAAAACGTACTCGTCAACCCACCCCCCAACCTCCGTCTACCCTCAGCAAGTCTCCAAAAGCTTTGACACTCGTTTTCCTAATTTCGCTTCAACATTGAACTAATTTTATCAACTTCAAAAAGTGTAGAGTGGAGGGACTCAGCAGGATTTAAGTGAAGAACCTAATAGGACCCTAAGTTAACCAGTTGAGACACCCAGGGTTCATATAATAATCCTTGCATTTGATAAGGTACCTTTCATGCCAGGACATTTCAAAGCTCTTAAAATCCTTTACACAATTTACTACAGCAAAAACAACTTGCATTTACATAGCACCCTTCACGCGGGGTAGCGTCCTTGATCGATTGACAGTGGCAGAGTCTGATAACGAGCCAGGGGTAGAGGGAGAGGGGAGGTGACCATAAGCACGATCAAAAAGGAAGGTCTTAGGCAGGACTTAAAGATGAGGAGGGAGGGGGTAAGGCAAAGGGATTGCGGCAGAGAGTTCCAGAGTTTCGAGGCGTAATGAAGGCACAGCCTTCGACGGTGGAGTGGAGGGGATGAGGGACAAACAGGAGGAGGGAGCCAGACGAGCAGAGGCAGCGGGTCGTGGGTTGGGAGATAAGCAGGTCAGATAGGTAGGGAGATGTGAGGGCATGAAGGGATTTTAAAACGAGTGAGAGGATCTTGAAATTGATTGTTCGGTAATTGGGAACCAATGGAGCATGGCACAGACGGATGTGATGGGGGTTAACCGTGAGGCCAGTTTTGTGCCATCTGCGCTCAAACAATCGGGTTTGGGATTTGAGGGAGCAGAGGTGAGTGTTGTACCAGGGGAAGTTTGGTAGGCTTGGAGACGTACCTGGTTTTCAGGGGGACAAGGGAATTGAAAGTTGAGGAGTGGTGAATGTTCAGCAGCTTGATGACTGCATCTGAATCACTGCGGGTCAAAGGCCAAAGGGAGAGAAAGTCCGAGGATGAGAGAGTGTTTGTGAGGGACTCAGGGGGAAACAATCGGTTAGCAATCATTGGAAGCTGTATTCCACTTTTATTCTGTTTTGAAAGAACTGAGTTGGTAAAATAAATGGCAGAATAAAAGCCAGCTGAAGGTTATGAACAGATATTGCGTACTTGTCTGACAGTTTTCAATATTTGAGGTGGTTTCAGTGTGATGGAATGACCCAGTCAGAAACATGTCCTTTAGGCCTTGATTTCATAATACTCTAGTGTTTAAACCAATTATTGGTTTCCTGTATGACTGATTTGCTTTGACTTCATTATGTATCCAAAATGTTACCATAAAATCTTGATAACTCAACCCTGGCTTAACTTGTCACAACAACTTAAGTCATCATACTGTCAATATCCTGGCCTCAATTACAGTAATTTTGTATTCATACATATGCCTAACTTGCCACTCCAGATAACTCGTTATTGAGCCCTTTTCCCTTGGAGTGACAAGTTATCAGCAGTTTACGGTAATTGTACTTTATCTTCCATTCTTCCCTGTCCATGACCACAACAACAACAACAAAATTACATTTATAGAGCGCCTTTCACGTCGGGAGGACGTCCCAAAACGTTGAAAACACCACGTTTGGTGTTTATAAATAATACATAGTCCTTGCGTTTGATATAGTGCCTTAACAGATCAGCATAAAGAGTTCAAGCTAATTCTGCCACATCTGTGCTTTGAGCTTGTATATCCTCAGTGCAACACAATGGATGTCAGCATCCACCGAGAGGTGTGGACGTCTGTTTCGGATAAGGTGCAGCTATAGTTTAAACTAGCTAAAATGGTTTTCCCTACAAAATAAGATCACTGCACTTTAGAGTACATCCTGTGAAGCACTTTGAGATATCTTCCTGATGTGAAAGGCAACATATTATAATTATTATTATAAACTGGAGGTATCAAGGGCTGGTCAGTTGATGCCAGGATCTTATTTGGTATCTTTTGGGGACTGAAACAGAAATCAGCAATGTCTTTGTGTTCCTGGTAGTCAAAGAGCTCAAGGAGGAAGCCTGAAGGATCCTTTCAGCCCAACCACACAGCAACAGTACTGCACAGTCAAGTGAGTCCTGTGCAATAATAATAATTTGGTCACTCATTCCACGATTGTTTGTGGGACACTGCTGTGTGCGATTGGCAGCCATGTTTCACTCAAAAAAATACAGTCAACTCATTTTAGAGTATATTCTGTGAAGCACTTTGAGACATCTCAAAGATGTGATAAGGCACTATATCAAATGTAAGAATTATTATTATTATGAGTCTTATGTGGAACTTAGACACATAACCTTCTGACACAGATCAACTCCAACAAACTTTCCATTTTAAACATTGTTTCACTTATATGGCCAATTTAGTCTCAGTAAATATGATCTTTGTCATTCCTGATTTTTTTGTGCCATTTTCTGTCCACAACGTAACAGACCACATTCATTTGCATTGGTCAAGTGAGTCATTTCAGTTAAATGCCCCCTACTTGGCTTAGCTCATTGCTGGCGACAGATTAAGAAACATTTGATCTGAATTGCTGTACGTTAGTGACTTGGCAGTAACTGAATGCAATTTAAAAGCCATTAGTCTTTAAAAAGTCGGATGGAGTTCTCTTGATAGCTTGATTGGTTAAAGGACTGTCCAGTGTAGCAGAATGAAAGAGAAGTGATGCTGGGAAAGAAACTGGGATTGAATTAGTCATTGGTACTCTTGGGAATATGGCTGGAAAGAAAGAGTTTTAATACAGAAAAAAAACAGAATTAAAAACGTTGACGGCTATCCTTTTATCAAAGAGAAGTATTCCCGTAGTTCTGGAAAAGTGAATCATTCTGCTGTATGCAGCAAAGGATAAATACTTTCCCTGTTAAAACCCAATGGAGAGGGTGGAGATAACAAAGATCATATGAAAGCACAGATTGGTGTCAGCTTTGGCAAAGCAATGAAGGAGCAATCATTAATAGAGGTAACACTTCAAATTAGAGAGAGGTCCAAAATGGACAGATAGTTCAAGAATAAAGGGAAATCAGACCTAGGTCCTTAGATTATGAACAGCAAGAAATTAAAGCAGAGTAGAACTGAACTGAACAACAAGAAGCATATAATGGGAAGATGTAATGAGTCAATCTCCTGTGTTATCTAATGTTATTAAATCTATTGCTTGTGCTATAAGTTCATAATCCATACTTAACATTGAATATGCACATTTTTGTGTTGTAATAAATCATTTATGAGCTCCACAAAACTAATGAAAAAACGATACCAGCCCTATATTCTGATCTAATTCGTCCTCAAGGATTTAACTCTAAAAAAGTACAGAGTTATTTTACTTAGTCAGGGAGCATAGAGCTACATAGAGTGATATGGAAGAGAAACAGGCCATTCAGCCCAACGAGCCCATACTAGTGTTCATATTCCACATTAACCCTCACCCCTCCTATATTCCCTTCTCCTTCACATGTGCATTACTTCCTCTTTAATACATTGATGCTGACACAACTCATAGTGTTAATCCAGTGATTGGCTAACTCCCCAAGTGATCACATCATCAATTTTGATCTCATCCTTCCTGAACACCAATCCTATTGTTTATAACCTTATTGTGAACCAAAGGTATGCAATACCGAAATACCAAATGAAACCAAAAAGATTTACAGTTATAGGGAAAAAAAATTATATAAAACACAGGGAAATAAACCAACATCATTACTGATTATAGCTTAATCATTTTTACATTTTGTTCCAAAATTTACTGCCTAGTAAATTTACTCCAGCTAATTATCAGACACTACACTATGAATCCACAGACAGCTGATATTGCATTTGGCTTTGAGAAATGTGAATTAATTTCGAATAAATCCAAGGTAAAATTGTTTATTTGTTGTAGGATTTTGAAGTTCATATTAATTCATGTTAATTACAGATTAAGTTAATCACTGTAATTAACAATAAAGTATTCCAATAATTTATTCACAAAAGGGCTGAGAAATCTTGTGATGTACATAGATATAGGTATGTACATATGTACATAGGCTGCTGTACATGCATGTAAGGCCTTAGTATGTACAAACATCTCAAAAGATACAGTAAAGAAAATTCAAATTGTAAATTTCTCAAACAGTGTGATTCACGTAGGATAATGTTTTGGAGTACTTCACAAAGATGGAGTAGAATGCCGAGCAGGGGAGGGTGTGGAACTTAAAATGAAAAAATCTGTTGGAAGGATAACAGAAAACCCCCCAAATTATCTGTGGAACAGCGAATCAATGATACAGTAATGGATAACCTGGTCATGTATTTGTGGTGCTTAGCTTGGGTGAATTACAGTATAAAGATAACACCTTAAAATACCTGTATCTCCCAATCTATTAAACACCTCTTCTCAACCGATCGTATTTCAGAATGTCTTTCTGGAACAGTTCATCATTGCCCAAGTTTGTAGTGTGCAATAAAGAAGGTAAATGCCTACTTTGTGCTTGTGTACACTTATTCAGCTTACCACCTATTGGCTGCTGTTTCTGACTAAATCAATTTGACCATTTGATCATTGCTTTCAGAAATTACCGCAAATTGTCTCCTGTATTTGGGACGTTTGCAGAAAATGTCAAAAAAATCATAGAACCCCAGCAAGGTGGGTAAAAGTTCCTGATAGTGTTATGGGGAGGAATGCTCTACATTTTTTAGAATACTAACTTCCTGTTCAAACCAACACTGTTTCAGAGACCTTCTGATATTTATGCTGCAAACAGTGGGGGTAAATTCAGGGTTGTAAAAGATAAGTTTAGGACAGACACAGGAAAGCATTTCTTTACACAGAAGGTTACTTGGTGGCAAAAACAATCTTTACACTTGCTAGTAATTACCGATGAAGTGCTTTTCAGATGGCTCGACATGATACAACACTGCCAAATGCAAGCTTTTTTTTCTTTTCATTGGGAGCATTACTTGATCTTTTCTTGGTCCTGCTTGATACACCTCGCTCATCCTCTCCTCAAACTCCAACTGTGAGGAGATGCTGGATTTCCTTGAAACCAAAATCGAGCGGATACGTTCAGTCACCTCTGCCCCGATCACAGCCACCCCCACATCACCTCTCCCTCATGACCTACCCCCCACCCATCCCCCTATACTCCTTCGACCCTATCTCTCCCTCCTCCTTCTCCATGATTGTTCGCAAACTCAAACCTACCACCTGCTCCCTCGATCCCATCCCCACCTCTCTCCTCATCTCCCAGCTCCACCTCCTGGCCCCTTTCCTGTCCAACGTCATCAACCTCTCCTTGTCAACTGGCTCAGTTCCCACCCCCCTAAAAATAGCTGTCATCACCCCCATCCTGAAAAAACCTTCGCTGGACCTATCCATACTCTCCAGCTACTGCCCCATCTCTAACCTTCCATTCCTCTTCAAGGTCCTGGAACAAGTTGTTGCGTCCCATCTACGCTCCTTTCTCTCCCACCATTCCCTTTTTGAACCCTTCGAATCTGGTTTCCACACTGCCCACAGCACGGAAACAGCCCAGGTTAGAGTCACTAATGACATTCTGAACATCTGTGATCAGGGCTCCCTCTGCCTCCTTGTCCTCCTCGACCTCTCTGCCGCCTTCAACACTGTCGACCACTCCATCCTCATATACCATCTCTCCTCCTTACTTAATCTTCGCGGACATGCCCTTGCCTGGTTTGATTCCTATCTCTCTTACCGTCTTCACTTTGTTGTCTCGAACAGTTCTCCTCCAGCCCCCGCACTGTCACATTTGGTGTCCCCCAGGGCTCTGTCCTTGGCCCTCTCCACTTTAATATCTACATGCTCCCCCTTGGTGACATCATCCGCAGACATGGGGTTAACTTCCACATCTATGCGCAAGACACCCAACTCTATCTTTCTGCCTCCACCCTCAACTCCAGGACCACTGCTGTCTTGACAGACTGCCTGTTGGACATCAAGTCCTGGATGAGGGCAAACTTCCTACAGTTGAATGTGAACAAGACTGAGGCTCTCCTGATTGGCTCGCGCCAGCGCCTCTGCACCTCAGGCTCTGGCAGCATCAACCTCCACGGATGCACACTTCAACTCACCAGCCAGTCAGGAACCAAGGTGTCTTGTTCGACCCTCAACTATCTTTACTTCCCCACATCCAAGCCATGACCCGCTCTGCCTTCGCTCACATCTGTAACATCGCCCGACTCCGCCACTACCTCACCCTTCAGGCCGCTGAAACTCTTGTTCATGCCTTCATCACCTCCAGGCTCAACTATGCAAACGCCCTGCTTGTCAGCCTTCCCAACTCCTCCCTCCACAGGCTGCAGGTAATCCAGAACTCTGCAGCCCGTGTCCTCTCCCGCACCAAACTCCATGACCCCATCTCCCTCACTCTCGCCCGACTCCATTGGCTCCCTATCCTTCAGAGGATCCAGTTCAAAATCCTGGTCTTCACCTACAAAGCCCTCAATGGTCTCGCCCCACTCTATCTCTGTGACCTCCTAACCCCCTACCAACCTGCCCGCTTCCTCCGCTCAGCCAGCTCCGACCTGCTCCATGTCCCCCGACCCCCCCATTGGCGGGAGAGTCTTCAGCCACTTTGCCCCTAACATCTGGAACTCCATCCCCCAATCACTCCGCCTCGACCTCTCCTTAGCCTCCTTCAAGTCCCGCCTCAAAACCCTCCTTTTCGACCATGCCATTGGTCACCACCCTTCCCATCCCCTCCCTTCTCCCCCCTGACCCCAGCTCGGGTCTGAAATGCTGTACTCTGTCCAGCGCCTTGGGATGTCCTCCCGACGTGAAAGGCACTATACAAATATAATCTTGTTGTTGTATCTTGTTGTTGTTTTCCTCACTGCACTTAGCCGATTTCCAGGCATTGGTTACTGGATAGCGATAAGGAGTAAGAACTCAGAGCAAGATCACCATTCGGTCCTCTTTTTAAAGAAAACAGCTTTTCATTTCAATATCAAGTTGTTTCTTAAATGGGTTCAGGGATCTGCCTAAACTACCGTTTCTGGTAATATATGAGAAGAGAAACCCATCACTCCCCGAACAATTGTTTTAGAAAATTGTTTTAGTTTCAGCTAATTGATAGCATACACTGAAAAACAAATGAAATGTTGTTGCTCAGAGAGCCCATATATACTAAGTAGTGCAAATAGAATGATTTATAATAATAATAATCATCTTTGCATTTAGCATATCACCTTTCACATCAGGTGGTTGTCTCAATATGTTTCACAGGATATTTGTAGAGTCGATTTTACATCTTACCTGGGGCAATTCCAGCATTGTATACACTTTAACCATTCCATTCATCACTTAAGTATTATTATCACTAAATAGGATTGTTGTGCCTTTTAAACTCAGCCACTTAAAACTAGCCTTCACTTATTTAAATAGCTAAATGTTTTTAAAATCGGATTTTCACTTTAACTTTGGCACCATTCATTTTTCTCTGATCTTTGATTAACATTTGTCTTGCTTTTTTTGTCTACTCCACTGCTGCACTGCCTGCACATTCTGGAACCTTTTGCTCTTTTGTGAAAGGTAATGAAAACACCCTTAGGAAAATATTCTATCTATTCCCCTCAGCGCCTCCATCTGCAAGGATGTTATACATTCTTTTTGTATAACTGCGATAAGCTGCTCTTGTCAGTGATAAACTGAAATGGAAAATGAATGCAAACCTTCCTGTGGATTGTAAGATCATTTTCCTTGAGATCACAAAAATAATTCAGCAATAAAACTGCACAGAATTAGTGCACAGAAACATATTTTTTCCATTTGGATTTAGGTTTTCATAAGACTGAGTCAAATTGACATGATGTGATATTTCCTAATCTTGCAAAGTAAAAAAATCCATTTTGTTCATTTTCTAAAGGCAGAAGATATTAATACTGTCCCTTTGTTTACCTGACCTTTGTGCCTAATAAAGCTTTCTTTTTTTTATTCGCTGCCACCATTGCTGCAAATATTGAAACTGAAATGATTTACCCCTTAAAAAAGTTAAAATATCAGCACAAAAGCAATAATGCCCAAATCCTACGTTCAACTGGACAGCGCAAGTTCCAACCCTTAACTGACAACCACACTCAGGTTTCCCCATGAGCCCAGCTTTGGCAAGCTCAGTCAAGTCATCTGTAGGTGGGAAGAAAATCTGGTCTAGAGAGAAACTGGAACATAGAAGCCTGTGTGTATCGATATAAAACTACGTTGCGTCAAGACAAATTTTGTGTTGATTTAGCTGGTGTCAAAATTTATAGAACTCAAAGAAGACATTGTTTGTGATCAAATAATGAATCTGTGCTTCCTCAGACATGTGTAGAGAGTTTCTCTTTATCTCCAGAGACTGTGTGACAGTTGAACTCTGGTACATACTGTGAAGTGCTGACAGCGTATCACTGGGCTCGGCGGATACCTTTGTGGCCTCTGGATCAGAGAGAAGTGTGTGGGCTTGCATTACACCTGAAGCACCAGAGCTGTGACCGAACATTAACATCTATGGACAGTGTTACGGGAACGAGCACTGCAGTGAAGTGCTCGAAAGAAAATCAGTTGTATTTCAACATACAGTGTGCGATGGCCTTGCTTCATTCACACTATATTTCATATGGAATTCATACTGAAAAGGTTAAAATGGCAGCCAATTTGCACGCAGCAATGTTCCACAAACAGCCATGAAATGAATTGTGTTTGAGGATTGTTGGCCAGACACTGAGTGTTGTGACAAAGTGTTGAAGAAACCAACTGTTCCTTTTCAGTATGAATTACAGTGTCAAATGACATATTGTCGAGTAGTGTCTGTTTGTAAGTTTTAAATATTGGAATTCTTACCCAAAATTGCCAGAGTGAGCCAGTGGCTAACACTGCCATTATGCTAAACCGTTTGGCCACAATTATTTAGCAAGGCCTAAATTCAAAGGTACACTGAATGTCAAAATAATGTCTTACAATGTTGCGTGTGCTCATCGTATAGGAGGAATTAATTGAGCTGAAAGAATTTTGGACATGTGGTCACGCATGAAACAGGTTTTAATGAGAACAAAATAAGTCTAACAGATTGGGCATCTTTGACATTAGTGGAAACAGAGAGCCAAAGTCTTCAGCCAAAACTGCAATGTCAACTTGTTGTTTCATTGAACTTTAGATACAAATTCCACCTCATTTGGCTAAATTAATCTAAAAGAAGCAGATTCTACCCTCCCCATTCACCACTGTCTTCCTACTCCTGACTTTGAAAAAAAATGAAAGCTAAATGACACAAATAATATTCAAAACTCTGTATGCATTTTGTTCTGTGTTTTATTAGGCCCAATAACTAGATCCCTGTAACCAGACCCCTTCCCTTCCTCCACACTCATACAGGAGTCAGGCAATAATGGAGCAAGAGACCCTACATCAGGAGGCTTTTATATTTGTGCATACAGATGGTATCTGTTTTTACCCATATTAAATCTGCAGAGGTCATTTCTCCTCCCTGTGCACCCCCCTCTTTGAAGGGCAAGAGAAGTTGGTATTGATTTCTTTAGATGTGATGAACTTGCCCTAGATTTTAATGGCCCTTTAATGCCAGGCCATAAATTAATAATAGACTGTCGTCTTTCATCTGAAATTAAAGGGAAGTTGTAAAAACAACTTGCAGAAACCAGCAGCTGCTGCTGATAGAATGGCTGCCTGTTCAATCCCTAACCTTTCAGCAGTTTTTACCTTTCATTTGGTCCGAAGAGTAGTATATATTAGAAACACACGGCAACTCTTACAAAAGATACAATCGCCATGTTCCTGACTGAAAATCTATTTAATACATTTAACAAAGAACAATTTTTATTATCTGTCCTTATCAAAAGAAACCATAAAATTCCTCTACGGTGTGCTAAGACTGAAATGGAGATATTATTGGAAGGTGGGGTGATACAATGAAACTACACCATCCTTTAACCATTGGGGTCCAGGCTTTTATTCGAATACAGAGTGACAGCCCCAACATGATGCAGCTTGGAAACAGTGTGTGATACTGAATGTTGCATAAATACTGCACAGTATTCCTAATAAGGTTAAATTTAGTTCAAATACGATCAACCCATAATCATGGAAGATATGTTTTTTATTGGTCTTCAACTCCCATCTAGTGACTTATACCAAATAAAGTATAACTAAATTACTGTGAAATGAACGTTATTGATCCAGTCTATAAACCTGCACTGAAATATAAGTGCAAATAAATATTCTATTTTATTAGTTATGGTAGAAGCTACCATAACTAATTCTCCTCTGAAAGTAAACTATCTACTTTTGTATCTTGTTACGATTTAAATCCCAACTTTGCACAAATCCGCAAAGGCCCTTATCGGGTATTTTTGATCTGACTTGGGCTTGAAGAGATCAATTACTTCTGAGAAATTGGATAACAAGAAGGTATCTCTTGAAGTCCTCCATGTGTCACCAGTCAGCAACATGACATTCTGAAATAAACAGCAAGTGAGCTGTCTTGTTGCAGTTTCAGAGGGCTTCAGAACTGGATGATAACAGTCAATCAGGCTTAATGATTTGATTCAGGAAGAAGTTGGAAGCATTTCTCTGACTCGCCTTAAGCAGTATGTCTGGTTTGCCATGTAATCAAGTTATCTTGGGTTTTTTTTAAATAAAGATGCAGATGAAATTTGAAGATGGATTTTAGCTTGCCAATTCAGCAGGTTGACTTCAGAATTACCAATGCAGTTACAAACCTTTTCCTGTATAAGTTTGAAATAAAAACTCTCTGGTTGACGGCGTTTTTTCAAAACTCCTTGTTGAGATCCTTCAAAGTGGTTGCTTCCTTTCAATCAGTGACTGGGATTTGTGTATTTTTATGCTTTGTGCTGTTATATGTTTTATTAAAGCACTGTTCTGCAGCAGTTTTATGGACTGAATTCTCATATCTAACTCCCTGACTAAAACAAGGATTATCAGACAATCGTATCTTTCTCTTCCTCCCAACGTGGCTCCAAGGCCATGAGATTTTAGTTTAATGTGTTCTTTGTAGTGTTTGCCAGCCTTTGCCATGTAAACAAAAGGGACTTCAAATCCTGAACTTCTGTTGAACATTAACTGAGTTTTAGTGAGTGAAATGGCATTTGTTCTTCCTGTGATTCAATAGTTTCTGTGGACAGATAGAAGATAGTAAAACCTGTGTCCTATATAAGGCTTGATCAATTGTCTCTTTTTGCAAAGGATGGATTCCAATAAGTCACCGTGCAATAGATAAGCCTTATCTATGTGATATCCTAGCTCAAATGTCAAATAAATCTATTGAATTAAGATAACCTAATTACCAAAATCAAATCAGCACAGGTAAGTTAAATGGCGCTTGTGGATCCTTAGAAAACGATTAGAACAAGCACATGACACTGACCCTCTATAAACCACATTGCTATCCTGTCGAATGCTCACTCATAAAGTTTGGCTACTTGGAGCTCCATCTCTTGAACACAGAAGTCGAAACATAGAGTGAACTGTCACCCGCTAGTCCAGGGATGTTTGGTTACAGTGTAGACATGAGACAACTCTCGGTTTGCATGAATTTCCCAAGTCATTCAGTTTCAACCACCACAAAGCCTGGTTTCACAATACATTACCTCTGGCTATAGCCTCTTGTGCTTGATCATTTGTGTAAACAAATGGGCAAAAATATTTACGATTCACTAAACTTCGCACCAACTGATTTGTGGAGTCCAGTAGCTCAGTGGTTAGAGCACTCGCTTTGCAAGCGGGAGACCTGAGTTCAATTCCAGGCAGGGCAAAACCTTGGGCAAGTTTCCTTACTCCACACGCCTAATAATAATCCCTCCAAACAAAAAACAATAATAAATTGGTCATTTTCAATCTACGACTGTTTGTGGGACATTGCTGTGCGCAATTGGCTGCCGCGTTCGCTCACAAATATACAGTCAATTCACTTTATAGTGTGTCTTGTGAAGCGCATTGGGACGTCCTCCCGACGTGAAAAGCGCTATATCAAATGCAAGGATTATTATTATTATAACTGTCACTTCTGTTTGTAATAAAGAGGGAAAGAATCCTGCGAATCATAGGCATGAAATGCAGGCGTGCTTGTGATGATGTTCTTGGGACGTCCTCCTGACATGAAAGGCACTCTACAAATATAATGTTGTTTTTTCAATCTGTCCAAAGTCCATTCATGCTTTGCAATAATGTTTGAATTAATCCTATAGTGTTTCATTGCAGTTTACATGAGTTGGGTTTTACATATTTTTTAAGTCACTGGAATGGAACACTTTGTTTGGTAATTGGTGCTTTGGTTCTTATTTCAAAAACAGGCATCTTGTTCAGAGAAAGATACGTTTCTGATATATTCTAAATGGTAATTATTGGAAGTGAATAAAGCATTGTATCATGAAAAGGATCACTTTCCTGTCTCCCAATTCCATTGTGAGTGAAGCAGAAAGACATCATTGGTCTTTTCATCATTGTTCCAGCACAAGTAAGTAAAATGTTTCATTGCTTTGAACAGAGAAAACAATTAAAACATGGGAATAAAGGAACAATATTGATATAATATTGATTTGAGCTGGAAGAGTTGAAAGAGACATGCAGCCACGGCCTGGAAATTATTGACTGATCTGGTAGATCCATTGTTGTCAGGCAAGGTGTTCTCCATTCACAGAGTCCTTCACAAGAGAGCATTGCACACATTGCACCTAACAACATGATTAGCAGTGATCAATAGTACGTTGAGGTGCAAATGTGAGTGAGGCAGCTTGAACATTCTGAATGGTCTGATTCCCACATCTCAAAGGGGTGACATACTTGAATCCTACCCTTGACTAACATTTGAACTCACCTGCCAGAGTTGGGGACTGGTTACATGGTAACAGGCTGTTCCATTGCTTGGGGATGGATTCCAGTAGGCCTGGGATGCTACTCTGATTGAGGGGCGCTATATAAATGCAAGTTGTTGTTGTTGACTGTTCCCCAGCAAATGCAGGGGATCCATCAAAAAAGTGTACCCAATTGTTTCTTTGTATTCAATAGTTTGCAAAAGATAGTAATTTTCTAAAGTTAAACACCTAATGCTGATCCAAAAAAAAGATCACAACGTACATGTATGATCTGTACTTGGCTTATAGTAAGCCTGCAAAACCATTTAATTGGCACACCAAGCATAATAAAAGGCCCCTTTTAACCCACAATCTGAAAATCAGATTGGTTTCATGTACAGCAGTAGTGGCCAAACTGTGGGGCTATCAAGAAGTGCCCCCACTACCCCCAAACATTTGCACGAGTCTAGGTAAGTCAGTGTTCAATCAATAATGTGTTTTCAGTTTATTCTTGACTGAATATTTCTCGATTTATGACATAAATCAGGAAATATTCAATCAAGAGCATTTATTTTGAAGGCCAACCATAAAGGTTGACCACCACTTGATGTACAATACAGTTAAGCAGAGCTCAATTAGTCTAAACAATAAAGTACTATACTGCATCCTGCATTATGGAAAATGAAAGCCCCATTTAAGAACAGTGAAGAACAGGGGCGTCTTTGGGGGAAAGCTGTTCAGTATCATGAAACTGCTTGAATGACTGACATAGGTTAAGTTGGACTTGCAATGCTGATTAAAACAAATGATAAGGTGAACTGAAAATAATATGAGTAAGCAAAAGCCAATCTTAATTGAACAATAATAGATTCTTCATTTACTATATGACAATCATTTGTTCGATTGTCTTGTTTTTAAGCCACATGAGTGTGCAAGACAGAGAGACAGACAAAGTTATGATAATAATAATCCTTGCATTTGATATTGTGCCTTATCACGTCTTCGAGACGTCTCAAAGCGCTTCACAGAATATATTGTCAAGTGAATTGACTGTACATTTTGTGGGCGAAACACGGCAGCCAATTGCGCACAGCTTCCCACAAAGCGTCGAGGACTGAGTGACCAAACTTTTTTTTTGATTATTACCCCAGAAAAGCGATCCGCCAATCGACTAACAACCGGGTTAGTTGTTAGTTGCTTACTGCTAGGTTATCAGAGGCATGT
Source organism: Callorhinchus milii (assembly GCF_018977255.1). NCBI lineage: Eukaryota > Metazoa > Chordata > Chondrichthyes > Chimaeriformes > Callorhinchidae > Callorhinchus > Callorhinchus milii. The sequence continues at coordinate 14,140,288 of NW_024704748.1, read as the reverse complement.
GGAGTAAGAAAACGTGCCCAATGTTTCACCCTGCCCGAGAATCAAACCCAAGTCCTCTTGCTTGCAAGGCGAGTGCACTGAGCTACAAGACTCCACACAAAGTTACATAGAGAATGTAAACAAATTCATCCTGATTTAATAATAACAATAATCCTTGCATTTGATATTCTGCCTTATCACGTCTTCTAGACATCTCAAAGCACTTCACAGAATATGAGTGAATTAACTATATTTTGTGGGTGAAACAATTTAGTAAAACTGGAACAAAATTGGCAGTAGATTGTTTGAAAAGATCTTATAAAACTACGCAGGAGCACGAGAGTGAAACTAGAGTTGAAGCAGATGTTCACTGCACAGCCTTTTTGTATGATCTGGTCTGCGTTTTTAGCATAAATAGCTTCAAAGAACAGAAGCTGGTTTGGGAGAAGACAAATTGCAACAACTCATACCTAAATTTTTCAAACTTTTTGCAAGCAGTCAGATAGTACATAGCTGAGCCTACTGGGAATCATGTTTTTCATGGTCATTACTCTAAGGGTTAAAGAGGTTTTGCAGAAGGCTTGTGATGGTTCTTTGGGGAGAAGTTGCTTCTCACGCACAATTAATCAACATTGCTGCAGCACTGCAGAATCACTGAATTGGACAATGGCTTGCTGGATACTCAATCCAAAGAGCTTGCTGCAGGTCAATGCATTTGATCACACGAGTTTAATTTTACATTAAGGCCTTACCCATGTGTGCAGTAATACTGTGGCTTCCAAATTTTCCTCCCCACATCCTGCAAGACTGCTATTTTGTAATTATATATTTTTTTCCCTTGATCACAAAAGGACTTGAGTTCATCAAAAATAGTTCGGCTTTTACTTTTCAAAAAGTTGATACTGAATTAATTTCCCAATTGATAGAATATAATGGAAAGTGCCCCGAGATGGATTTCAAAGCTGCAACATTATCAAAGGTTCAACGTTTTATAAAGAAAGCAATGAATCCTGAGGCGTGATTACAACAGTCCTAAAGATTTCAAACAGTTTGTTCAGACAATAAGAGATGGTGGTGTGTGATTACAAGCCTGAAAGGGAGATTGCCAGAAAAGATAATCATTGCATTTGATATAACTGTTTCATATTGGGAGGAGGTATCAAAGTGCTTCACAAGATATAATTAAAAGCGCAGGCGAACATAGCAGCCATTTGTGCACAGTAAGGTCCATAAACAATCATAAAATTAATGACCAATTTTACTGGCAAGATTGTTGCCCAGGCTATGGGCAGAAACTCCCTTCTTTTTTGAATCATTGCTAAGAAGACGATGCATTTAAAAAATAAAATGTAGCAAGCTCAAATTGTTCACTTTTTGGAATATTCCTCTTTTCTCTGAATTGGTATCTCAGTAGTTCAACAATTGACCTAATAATAATAATAATAATAATCCTTGCATTTGATATAGCGCTTTTCACGTCGGGAGGACGTCCCAAAGCGCTTCACAGAACACACTGTAAAGTGAATTGACTGTATATTTGTGGGCGAACGCGGTAGCCAATTGCGCACAGCAATGTCCCACAATCAGTCGTAGATTGAAAATGACCAATTTATTATTGTTTTGTTTTTTGAAGGGATTATTATTAGGCGTGTGGAGTAAGGAAACTTGCCCAAGGTTTCGCCCTGACTGGAATTGAACTCAGGTCTCTCGCTTGCAAAGCGAGAGCTCTAACCACTGAGCTACAGGACTCCAGGACCTAGTTATGTACGCCAACTTGGTGGGCTCCATCAGTGAGTAAATCTTTAATAGCAAAGCAAGCAGGGAACAATGGTCATCCTGCTGCTCACATTGCTATCACATGGAGAGGAGGGGGAATGAAGGCAGACATAAACTGGAATGCATACATTAAACCTATGATTACAGGGTTTCAATTTCCAATAAGATTTCTAATGACAGAAAATACCTGTCAAGGAGTCAACTCTTTTCAATGGCTGGGAAATAAATGAAGGTAAATTGTACTGCAGAAATCTTCTTACACTTTAAAAGTTAAAAAAGTAGGGTGCGTACCAATTGCAACTAATGTAATATCACTGTGACTGTGACTGATCCAAAACCACTTCAAGGTAGTTTCATGAACCACAGGAAACCTCTAGATATGAATAAAATTGGCTGCATTATCTTGCAGATTACACTGCACCAGAGCCAAATATGCAATATAACTGACGTATGGAATGATTAGAAGCAACAGACAGTCATTTGCTGGATGTTACTTATTTACAAGTGGCTTCAATAATTAAATTCTTTGAGGTTACCCAGAGCTTAGTTAAATTCATCTCTGTCTATGAAGCTCTCAAAACAGGATATTACCTCTAATCTGAGACAGATGGGTTGCTTTTTTGATAAAACAAATCATTTTGACACTAGTTAAATGTCATTCACAGCCCATTTTGACTACATGGGGACCATGGTGGAAACAGAGGCTGAGCCTCAGTGGTGTGATTACAATCAGGACAGTAAACGCTTTGTACTCGGTAAACAAGAGCAGGGCATTAAGTATCCCAGTATAAAGAAGGAAACTGCATGTTTTTAACTGAACTCCATGACCTTTGACAAGGTAAGTCAAATCTAAGTGAAATTTTGAATTAGTGACAGGCTTTCAGCCCTAATACCAAATTTCCACGATCATTAATTAGCATTATTAAGAAGTATCACATTGCAGTTCTGGCAATACTACACGGCTTTTGACCAGTTAGTCTCAGGTGTTGCAGCAATTTTTTTTCCCCTATTCTGCCCTTTCCTTTTTTTCCAGCCTTTCTGTAGCCTGAAGCTTTCACCGCTGTACTGTATTATGTCAGCAGAATGTGGTTCACTATTCACTAAGCCAGTTCTGACAACAAAGCGATATCCAGCAGGACTACTGGTGACAACAGGGAAGTCAATGAAACCAGGTTTACTCTGCTTCACAAATGGTCGGAATCAGGAGAAAACAGGTAATCAAAAATATATTTCAATTAGATTATGAAGGAAATACTAAAGCATATCAACTAGATTTTATACACTGAAAATGAAGTATAACTAACAAAATAATTTTTTTTGCGCTAGCTGGTTTTCCAACACATGCAGAAACTTTGCTTAAGAGTATCCAAACTAGGCAGAGTTCCACATATATATACCACCGATACATAGAAATTTCCCTTTCTCTAAAAATGGAATGCACACTCTTTCCCGGGAAGGACATACATGCTTATCTAATTCTGGAAAGTATTAGTTGCAGGTTGGTGAGAGCCAAGGCTTGGGGACTCCAGATGCTGGGATGCTATTGGAGGTTTACCAACTAAAACTGCACTGGCAAACTGCTTGCCTAGCCAGGTACACACCACCCGTTAGGATTTGGGCTTCTAGGGTTAACAGGAGCCAAGTGGGAAAAATCACTGCCTCCAGTAAAATAAAAATGAGCCAAATTAAGAATGAGAAAGAATACATTGGAATAACAACAACTTGCGCAAATTGACAATTTAGCACTACTGCCTTACAAAGTCTACTTGTTACTATTTGCATGAGGAACTGAGGAGAGGATGTTAGTGGAGCTCTGCACGTGGGACCTTGCTGCTTCCACGTGCACACACAAGGCAAAATGATACATTGAAAAGGATGTTCCTTGTCAGCCGCAGACAAAAGGTTTAAGACATAAAGAGAAGGGAGTTTCTCCTGGTGTCCTTGCCCATAATCCTTCAGATTAATCACTTCACAGCTGTGTACAAGACATTGCAGTGCACAAATTGGTTGTTGTGTTTGCCTGCAAATACTCAGCCATTACAATTGACAGTAATTCTCGGAGAAGCTTTTTGAGACATTTTAATGTTATAGGTGCTATATCAAATGCAAATTCAAGCACTGCTGTCCCTTATTATTATATTGGAGGAAAGGGCCAAAAAGTACATTCAAGGAAAGGGAGTTGAGGTGGTGATGGATGATTAACAGCAGAAGAGGTAGACAGTCGGAAGTGATTGAAAGGTTTGGCATCTTGTCTGATAATTGCAGTAAAAAGATATAAAGTTACGTGATCTGGGCTGTTACCAGCCTTTGGTAAAAGCAAAGAGTTTGTTAATAGAATTGACAACTATCTTTGTCACTTCCGAGCACAAAAGATCTTGAAGACAGATTGGGTGTTCCACATTCTCATGAGATCTAAATAAAATGTCTAACAATACAGCCACCAAATCTAAAAAGATTTATGGTGAGGTTCGTTATGAAAAAAAATCAGTAAAGGTCTTAAAACAGTCAAGAACAACGGAATTTACATAGTAATAATCCTTATGTTTGATATAGAACAGTAAAACATTGTTGAGACATCTCAAAGTGCATCACAGGATTTACTGTGAAGTGTATTTGTAGGTGAATGAGGCAACCAATTTATGCACAGGAATATCCTTCAAACAGCCATGAAGTGAAAGATCAATTTATCTGGTGGACTGTTGGTCAAAACACAGGAGAAACTCCCTTCGTTTTTCAAATAGTGTCATGGGACCTTTAGCGTCTACCTGAACAGGCAACTGGACCTCAGTTTTAACATTTCATCCAAAGGACATGACCTCTGACAATCAAATGCTCTGCCAGCACCACAGTGCATTGTCAGTTTGGACTGTGAAATCAGATGCCAACATCGGTCTTGAACCCACAACCATCCGACTCAGAGGAGAGAGTTCTACCAACTGTGCCAGGCTTCCACCAATGGCAGTATGAACCTTACCCATTAATGAGATACAACTAAGGTTTTTACAGTAATAATGAAATTATTTTTAATCCACACAAAAAACTATGGAATTCCGTTAGAATTTTCAGACAGGTTGTGTTGTTTTACTCTCCAAAATCATTAACTTGGCAAATTTTAAAACGGAATTTTAGGCCCCATTATGTAGCCACAATTCAAAACTAATGGGGAATATGGCAAGAATTCTAATCAGCGAAGGTGAAAACTTTTAGGAAAAGTAAAAGGACAACAGTAATTCCTCTGCTCCTCCAGACTGGAGATTCTTCCGTTAATCTCTGCTGTGGTATTTGCTACACAAAAGAGCTGCATTTTCAATGAATGTATTTAAAAGTGTCTGTACTCACTGTTTTGCTTCCCCCCCCTTAAGTATTTGTTGAGCAGCAACAATTTCCAGGAATTCCTGTGATGTTCGTTGATCTACTTGAGAGGTTTCTATATGTTTTTCTGGGCAACCAGTGATGAACCTTGCAAAAACAATCCCGAGCACAAAAGAATCTGTTTAGTCCTGTAAATAGGAATCTTTCAGATGCATGTTCCTATCCTCACTGGATGGGATGTTTCAGCCAGGTTTGATCCTCAGTGAAAACAGAGGTAGCCAGTTCTGGAAAGTCAGCAAGTGTTACCTTTGCAGGTGCAGGAGATTGGGTATGACCCTAGACAATCGAAAGATGAATCTACAGAGCGCAGTCCAGGATTCAGACCTACAACTTTATACTTTGCTTGATTTAATGCTGTACCAAATGCTCCTTTATCCACAAAGCCATTCAAGGAGATAGCTGTTCTTCTTTACTTTACAATGTTAATGGCAAGACTCCCAACTAACTTCCCTCTACTTCTCCCCTTAGTTTAGTTTGGATACTCTTAAATATGGTGATTAGATTCTGCGTGTGTCAGACACCCAGCTGACTCCAAAAAAAAATCCCCCACAAAGACCCAACTAAAATTTCTCTTTGTTCCAGCGGAACAATCCCAGTGCGTGCCGAACGCACTTGGCTCAAATCCAGCCTAACGGTCCATCAGCACATCTGGCTGGACCACATCAAAACCTATCGCTCCGCTCTCGTCTCAGCCAAATCGGCTTCTACTCCAGGTTAATCGAAAGGGCAACCTCAGAATCCTGTTCTCCACCACCAACAGCTCCTCCGCTCTCCCCGCCATGCCTCGCAGATTCTTTCCTCTGACTCTCACTGCGAGGAAATGCTGGACTTCCTCGAGTCCAAAATCGAGGGAATCTGCTCAGCTGCCACTGCCTACCAACCCCCCACACTCCGACCACTACCCATCCCTACTTCCACAGCTTTGAACCTGTCTGCTCAGGTCCTGACCCCTGACTGTCCAGCGCCTTGGGACATCCTCCTGAAGTGAAAGGCGCTATATAAATGTAATTTTGTTGTTGTTGTTGTTGTTGTGGAGGGAGTTTGGGGAACATCCTATGCATGTTATTCTATACTGCAAATATTTTCTTTTTGAGGTAAAGTGTGATAAGTAGCTTTTACCTGTTGGTAGTGTCATGGAGTTTTTCCCAAGCGATCATTAGTTTCTACTCAAAGTTCCTACTGTAGTTGGCACCATCTGTTATATGACTTTAAAAGCGTATGCCTTGCTGCTAAACAGCCATCCAAGAGATAAGAGTCCTGTAATTGTTCAGACCCTGTCTGAACTTTGAACCTGCTGCTGTGTCAGGACCTGGCGTTCCACAAAAAGGGTTTTTTGTTTTTCCTGGCAGGTCTGTGAGCTCAGATTGGAACTTATTAAAAAGGCAGCAAAATAACAGCAGGATCCTGAAAACCCTGAAGAGCTAAAGACTTCTTATCTCATGAACAAAGCATTTTTGATATAAACTGCAAAGTATTTTCATCGCAAATCATTGGAAATGTAGACACCATTGCTGTAAGCATGCATTTTGAGGGGAGTAGGGGCTTAACCTTCTCCTGACGCAGTTTCTTTTGTATTTAAATTGTCTGTAAAACCTTTGCATTTTCAAATAGGATTTGAAATAGAATACTGATAAATATGTAGATATAACATTTGTTGTCTAATACATTCATCTTCACTGGGATTTTTTTGTTGAAAATCCACAAGGTAAAGTAAATTAAAATGCCCACCAAAACAAAATGGGTTTTACAGTACTTGTTGTTCAACAGTAGACTGTTGGGCTGCTTGGCCCAGCAGCTGTGATTCGGTAAAATGTAAATCTGTTGCTGTTAGTCCCCGTCCGTTGTTACTGCACACAGAAAAACTATAATAAACAGATGTGGGAGGAAGAATCACGATCACATGTGTGTTACATTCTACTACCCATTAACTCATCTCCAAAACTTGAGAACCCCAAGGTTTTATCGGGTTTTGTCATTCAGTGCAAAATTTGCGATTCAAATGTTTAAAAACATTTTCAATCATTCTTTCAAACAACAGTTATTGCAGTTAATTATTGCCTGGGAGAGCAGTTATCATGTTCTATTTGAAAAACAGCAATATCCCAGCACCTGCATGGCATCAGAAGGTTCAATCAGAAGGGCACACAACCTTCCCTTCATTCACCCTTTCTAAGTCGATTAAATCAAGTACTTTTGTCTACAAATGAACAGATCATTTAGGAGGAGTTAGGTAATTGGGGTTGAACTGGCTATGAGGAGACTCTGTGCACAGTGATCCAAAGCATGGTTGATGTTTGACCAACTGAATCTAAAAAAGGTTTTAAATTTCTCCATGCTTCTCCCAAGTATTGTTCCAAATCTCTCCTGAGGAATGGCACAGATTACTTTCATAATGGTTGCTTGATGCAACTATTGATGTTATATTTCCTAATACAGTACAAGCCACAACACATACCTTGACCTATGCCTCTTCCTTCCATTAGTGATGATCCAGACATTTCTTAACTGGTATTTTGGATCACTGCTTGTGAGGAACCCTGCAGACCTGATTCTCATCAGTTGGTTGCCACTTCCTATTAGCAGAACCATGGTAAGAGAATGATAAAGCAGAAACCTTCTTACAGCAGAAGGCAAAAGTTTCATGAGGCATTTCTGCTTTTACGGAGAAACCAAAATCTTCACAGAAATCGTCTTAAAGTCAGAACTTCTGAAAGCATAACCCAATTCTAGCCTGAGGCTGTCGTCTTAAAAAAAAACTTTTTATTATCAAAAACTATTATGTTAGGTTTGAAGGTTGCTTGCATGTTTTTACATATTCTTAAAAAATATTGTCAGCAGCAGTTGACATTTTTTTGGATCAGAGGTAATGAGTTTTCACCAGATGCTTAGGTGGGACCTTTTGAGTCATTGATCACTAATCGCGGAAAGATTTGTTTCTGGAGTCACATACGCAATTTCATGCAAATGTATTTAATACACAATTTGTGATTGAATGATGTAAAGAGCTGGAACCAGAGAGGAGGTTTGACTTTGCAGTTGTCAGTTGGACAGACGTGTTGCAATACTGCACCTCCGTTGTTTCCAGATCATCGCCATTGAAGATCACATTCCAAGGACCTCCATTGGGTTAAAACTATATGAAAATTATCAAATTTAAGAAGTGATTTTAGCGGCAGATCCTGCACATAGTACACAAGCTCAGCATGAAAAAGTGATGTCGGCGATGAACAGATGACCCAGAGGTCAGCCATTTTTTAGGGTGCGGGATGTAGGACAGAGGTCAACTGAGGGTCAAAGGGAACACGCCTAATAAGCAAATCTACCTTTTACGGGAGCATCTTTTACCTGGATCAAATTATATTTTGTTGCTCACATTTTTGCAATGAGAGATCTATTGCACCCATAGAATAGCATGTCGCTTCAGTCATTAATAATTCAAACAGTGGTGCCACTAAGTGGTAAGTTGTGGATTTGCACCTGTGATTCTTCAATGGGCAGATTCTTTCATACATGGAGGGATACTAAGTGAAGCCTCCTAACACAAAAATGGGATGGGGGAAGGGAGATTAAGCATTCTGTCATGCTCAGACAATAGTGCATCAGAATAAAAGTCTCTCTACTTTAACCAAGCATTGTGTCTTAATTGGGAAAGGACACCTCCCTTTGCCTACCATCTTATTTTGGTGATACATCCATTTCTACCTGCTGAAAAAGGCTATGTTCTTGCTAGCAGTATGCTGTGGGCCTATGGTCACTCAAAACTGCTTTTAGACTGATGCAAACTAATAAAAGCCAAAGAAAGAGGAGATATTTGCACCATCAGTCTGATGTTCTTTCAAACCAGTCCTTTAGGCAAAAGGATAACAATAATATTCCTTGCATTTGATATAGCGCCTTATCACGTCTTTGAGGCATTTCAAATTGCTTCACAGAATATACTGTAAAGTGAATTGACTGTATATTTTGTGGCAAAAATCTATATAAACAAGTCTATATTTCACATCATACTGCAGTTTATTGTATAATTCCAATATTAAAAATATTTGTGAGTTCTTCTCTTCACTTTCCTGCTCATCAAACTATTATACAATTAATCCACTTGACAGTATATCCTGTGAAGCACTTTGAGATAAGGTGCTATATCAAATCAAGGATTATTATTATTGTTATTATAGTATTCATAATCTTATTGCAATAGTTACACTGAGAAAGAAATTCTCATCTTGAAATTAGGATAATAGCTGAAGCAGATAATCAAAGCAACATTTAAAGAAGCACTATTAATGGTAATCCAGTTTTTTTAACTCTTTTTAAAATTTACTTAAATGTGGATTTAGAATGCCCTCATTCTTATGTGAATCATTCATTGGAATGAATCCACTATAGGATTTTAATGTCATTTCTATGACTAATACTAAAACCTTATAATAATTTTTCATTGTTTTAGACAGGTTAATCATCACAACCATAGATTAAAACATAAATGAATTTTGAAATCAGACCATTCAGGGGCAATTAGTGCCTCTGTGAAACTCAGATACAATTTTTCATGGACTATTTAAATGCATAATAAAGGGATTTTATTTTAACCCTCAGAATAGTTCAAAAAAACTTTGTTATTTTTTGTAAAAAAAATCACATTACACAGGGCTTTACCGTGCCTTTTACACAACTTGAGATTTTGAAAGCCAATCTGATGCTCCATAAAATTGGAATTCAAATTTTGAAATCATGAACCCGGATGATATCATTGCATCTCATAGATATTTGTGGTCTTTCAATATACAGTATTTGGAGATATTATCCCCTCTAACCCCACCCCCACCGACACAGATTTTATTACCAATATTAAACATTGAAACAATTTTAAAGGAAGACCTTTCGTAAGAGCAGCTCCACCATTCAGAAAAATATAAAATAAGATAAAATGTGGCATGAGAAATCCACAAAAACCTGGACATGGCTGATGACATATTATATCTTAAGGATTGATTCCCCAAAAGTATGAAGCATATCCTGTTTTATTTGTCTGGATTCAAGACTGTTTAATTTATCCATATTTATATAGTTGGGTTTCTGTTAGCAGACGGATTATTTCATATCCGTGTGTTTTGTTAGGTTTAGAGGTTTTGTTAGGTGTGACTTGGGGATGAAATTCACTTCAACCCTTGTTTCAGCCTATGCTTAATATACAAACTATATAGAGTATATTGGCTGTCCAGGTCACGAGCGACAAATGTTAAATAGAGAACAAGACTTCCTTTAATCTTTCCCTTACATCTCTGAACCCAAACCACAGAAGAAAAATCACTTCTGTGCCAGTGAGATCTTTTTTCTGTCTTCACAGCAGCCATCGTTATGGCCATTGAGAAAAAGAGAGAAAGACTCCCAACTTTGATTGCTTGTAACTGATGAATTATGGGGCCCTCTATGGAATAACACATGGCCATTAACAACTGGATTGAGAACTGCTTTTGACTTTGGATGCTATTACATCTTTTTTGTTCAGTCAGGTGACTGATACATGCAGTAATCCATCACCACACTTAAGTTTACAATACAATATACATTCAGATAGTGCCTTTCATATTGGGAGGACATCTCAAAGTATCTAACACTGCTGGCAGGGCACCCAAGCAGGTGTGGGAACTGAAGGGGTGAGGAAGGGAAAGATGACCAAAGGCACGGTCATCTTGGTGCCAGGTCAGCTCCAAGGAAACGTGACCTTTACCTTCCCCACCCAGGGTAATCTTTGAATTGTCCTAATGTGCTAATTCACCCAGTCTTCATTTTAATTAGAAGTTTTAATTGTATCCATAAACCAAATTTAAGATACTGAAAAATAACACGCAACTGAATCCTAATGACTAATTTCATAAAATTGTCAGTAATATAGTGATAACTCAATATCAGCCTGCTCCAGATTTAAACGCATCTGCTTTGGAATAATGTTTTTTTGCTAAAAGATTAATTAGTTAAATGTACAATTGAGAATGTTTTTACATCAAATCGCATTGCTAAGACCTCAGGAAAACATGCGGACTACATTGTTCATAGACTCCACCCTTCTTTTTCTACATTGATTGAATTGATCAATTCAGGATCTTGCTTAAGTCTTGGGTCAGAAGATGGCTTTTATTTTCACATCTTGCTTATGATCTCAGGATTTCATGGAACGAAAGATGCAGTATGACAGAATCAATATCTCTTCCCACAGTCAATAATATAGACTGGAATTCAAAAGCACAGGACTAAAAATGTTCTTACACAATGAAAAAAGACTAAAAATATTGCATTTATAACCGATGCTCTCGTTCTCTCATTCATTCTGTCTATTCATTCACCAACTGTGGACAAGGAACAGGTTTAGATACTCATTTTATATTGCGTAAATATGCAGCAATGCATTCCCAGTGTACATGTGTGTGTGTGTGTGCACTCACATATGGTGTGGGGTAATGTTATGTGGTACATACAGGAACATTGTTAAGAGTAAGTGGGAGGCTTTTATATATATGTCATGAAGTCAACAGTGCACAAAGGCCTAGTCATGGAATCCCAAACGTAGGCTGCACTCTCACAGTATACAAATATGCAATTCTTGCATCATAATGTGTAAGAAAGGAGGTTTTCCTAGTTACCATAAAGTACAGAGAAGAGAAAGCTGATATAACGCATCGTCAAATGTAAATCAGATAAGCACAAGAAATATCCATTCCCCTACCAAAGATCAAACTTTCATTGTTCTAATTTATTCAGCATGATAATTCCTATTCCACACCCAGCTAGTCAATTCCTCCTGGGATGGTGGTGGAGTGAGTAAAATTAAATCAATTTGGATATCTGATCAGTATCCACTGACTGACAAATGAGGCCTTGTGGTTTTCATTGTGCAAGTGACCTTGTTTTTACAAATTCATCATAACACCTTTAATGCGTTGTTCTAAGGTGCTACTTTCTGTTTTAATGGAACTGAAGTCCAGTGACTTATTCCTGGAAACATAAAACTACATTTGAACATTTGATCTCTGATGGCAGATGGAATTCAGAATTGAAGTTCATAAAAATTTGTCACAAAGGGCAACGAGGATGACGATTTTCCAGAGATGTTCTTGAAAAGATATAAACTACTGTTACGTTGAAGAAGTATCTGGTCTCAACTTGTCGGCTGTGGCACAAAATCTAGATTATTGAACTCGACGACAACGACAACAACAACAAAATTACATTTATAGAACGCCTTTCACATCGGGACGATGTCCCAAAGCGCTGGACAAGCTTTGTTCAACACTTTGTTTGTTCTTCAACACTTCTTCAGAATTTCATCTTTTTTAAAAATCAATGGAAATGCTGTAATACCGTAACAGCTACTCTGCACAAAGATTTTGTTGGCCATAAGTTGTATCTTTTGTCAGTCTTATAGTTTAGTGGTAGCTCTCAAATGTCCTAAATTTCAATTTCTGTGCTAACTGTGCTTTCTGAGCCTCTGCCAACCCTCCAAAACAACATGAAATCAGCCAGCACGTTCTGGCATGGAGGAGAGATTCAGAGAGAATCACAACATCTTGGTAAAGACATCCAAGTGCAGCTATAAAAAATATTAATAAATAGGCTTGCTGAACTCTGAGTAGGGGAGTCATGGTAACAGCTCTCTCTGGTTGAGAAATCATAGCTTGTGTCTTTGGAGAGCTGCAATGAGTACTCCTGATTGGGTAGAATTGCTGAGGTAATCTATATATTTAGCTGGGGCTGTCAGTTGGTCTGGCAGGATTATAACTTGAAGCATGTTACAGTCTCACTGCTAAAATAGTAGGAGTATGAAGTACGAGGCAGCATTGCCTTGTTGCCTCTTTGAATCCTGTGGAAAGGAAGTTCATTGGAAGTCAATAAGTTTAGTTGTATCGATGCTGAGCCATACATTAGTGATGTGAACTACTATCTTTGAACTCTTTTGTGTTCATAAAGATCTGTGTAACGTGATCTCTATTGAATTTCACCTTTTTGCAGCTGATTCTCCAGAAGCCACCCATAAGGTGCTCAGAGTGCTTCTTCTACAACACTTGCTTATAATTTCCCAGTCAAAGAACTAAACCCAGTAACTGTTGAGAAGTGACAACCTCTCTAATACTGACTTCCCAAGTGAAACAAATTGACAGAGACAACGTTATTAAAAATGTTTGTATCAAGGTGTAGAAACATGCCATTTACTTCCTTGGCACAAGTACATTTTCACTCAGCTCATTGCTCCCAGTTTTGCTGTCAGTTTTCCCAATTCAGACAGCAGACATTCCGTCATCTCTTCTGATCTTTGCTTCCAAAAAGTGAAATGAGTGAAATGGTCACAGTTCAATTAAAAGAACCCAAAAAATCATTCAAAATATGACCCAATTCCAAATACATTCAATGAGTTCTCTCTGTATTAACAAAAAATGTTTTTCCTTCAGCTTTAGGCACAGTGAATCATTTTTCTCAACAACAACAATTAGGCAATTGGTAGCTCTGAGGACTCTCTCCTCTGAGTCACAAGTTTATGGCCTCAAACCCCACATCAGGACTTTGAGCTCATAATCCAAAATGACACAATATGGTGTTGGGGGAAATTTTGCATTGTCAGAGGTGTTTTCCTTTGGATGGTACATTAAGTAAAGGTCAAACTTGTCTGTTCAGGTGGATGTTAAAGATCCCATGGCACTATTTGAAAAGAGGAGGCTTCCTCCTGGTGTCCTGGCAAACAATTCCCCCAAATATCCTGACATAAAACTGATCATTCATTTCTGCACTGTTTTTGTGGGATACAGCTGCCCCAATTGTTTGCAAATATGCATTCACAGCACTTTGCAGAAAACTCTGAAGTGCTTTAAGATGTCTTTATGTGATGAGGTGCCATATCAAATGCAAGGATCATTATTGTTAAAACGCAATTTTCTCAAACACTACAAGTTGTCGCACAATTTTATACATTTGATACATTTTTATAATGTTTAACTCAAATATAGAAGATCATGATGTACCATACGAATGAGGCTGAACACTGCACACAAGATATTCATTACATGAGTGACTGTTTTGTAAAGAAAGTTTGGTATAATTCTTTTAATTTATTCAGACAACTCATAATCCCTTTCAACCGGCAAAGATAATTACGATGTACTTTAATATCTCCGATTTAAGCCTGTTTGTTTAAATAGTTGGTGCTTAATAGCTGGGTTAGCACACATAACATAAATATTGGAAGCACTGTTCAGCATGCATCCAAGTTTTTGTTAATTCAAGTCCTTCACACTGTTAGGCTCCATATGGTATTGTTTCTACAATTGTTTTGTCAACATTTACATTCTGAGCAAAACTTAGATGAGATTTCAACGACAATCACAGAGAGAAGAGAGAACAGAGCATTACACCTAAAAATTCATGCAAAAAGCCACCCAATTCTCAGTGACTTGAACCACAAGATTAACAGTGGAATAAAGTTTCTTCCTTCCCATAAAATTCTCCGACAAGAGAATGTTTCATAAAAGTGTGTAAAAGATGATACGTTTCAATGCTTCTGCTTGTGTATTGAGTCCATGTCTCCCCTGCCTACCTTCCCACTCCTTTTGTTAAATTTTATGTTTAAAAAGTAAATTGCACCCTGATACCTCAACATTGAGAGCAACAGGATGCAGACTCACATATATTGGCAACAGGTAGTTCTGGATCTTGAGAACAGAACAACAGCATGAGGAAGCACAGAGCATAATTACAACCTGAAGGTGTTTCTTGGATATAGATAAGAGGACTCACTCACAGTGGTATGGCCCAAAAACAAACAGATTAAACCGTCTGGTATCAAAAAATTGCTGGAACAGATAAATGGAACAACAAAGCATATCTCATTGAAACACTTGTTACACGGAAACCCTATACAGCAATTAATTATATAATCTGCTTTAATGGTTAAGTAGGGTTAACCTGTAACTGCAGTGCTGAGAATTGCTAGTCATCTCTGACAAGGGTTGGAAAAAATGGGCACAGATTTAAAACAAATTTTTTATGTAAACTGTGCTGTAGTATAAGCATCATTTGTATCAACATACCTGTGAGGCTCAGGCAAGTAAAGCTGAGTAAAGCTGATAATTCATGAGCATCTGATTCAAATGAGCTGTGAAGTAGGTGTATTGTTCTATATTACCGGAGTCAGGACAATCAAATTTGAAACTATTTGTCCAGCATCTTAGCTGGGTTCAGCAGTATGAAAGATATTGTATCTTTTGCAAAATTGTTTGCATCATTGCAATTATTATTAAATCTGAGGAAGTACTGCATTGTTGGAGGTGGTGTTGTTCGGATGTGATGTTAAACACTGTCTTGTCTGCCTATTCAGGTGGACGGTTAAGATCACAAGGTATTGTTTTGAAAGAGAAGGGAGTTTCTTCCCGTGTCCTAACCAATGATGCTAAACTGGTCATTCACTTAATGACCGTTTGTGGGACATTGCTGTGTGCAAAGTGGCTGCTGCGTTTGCCTATATACAGTCAGTGAACATTACGGTATGTGCCCTGAAGTGCTGAGAGACGTTTCAATGATATGATAAAGATTGAGAGAGAATGGTCAAGTGTGGCTGAATGAAGGTTTCTGTGAAAAGGCAAAAAAAGAACATGTCTGCATTTTGTAAAATTACAACCTGCTGTACTGGTGCTTTAGTGCCAACCGCGACTTCCAAAGAAAATGGAACGGATTTATACTACTATCATTATATCTTTTCTATTTTCCACTTCCACTTTTAGCTTTAACTCTACCTTTAAACAGATTTTCAACACGTTTGCAGTTCTGCTGTGAATTAAAGACAGTTTTAAAAGTCATTATCTATCAATGAAGTCAATTATTAGAGGGTGGACTAGACTAAAGTTACCCGACCAACCAATCTGCTCTTCAAATTCTAATATTACCCATATGCATTTCTACCTTGCGTTAATGCCAGGCTTATAATACTCAATGTGATGCCACGTTGACTCCACCAGTAAAGTCAATGGGACCAGAAAGACTTTCTGCACTTTCTACTCCAAATCTCCCCCTCGGGGCGAATAGCTGTGTACATGCTTAACGAGGCACAATGAGAGAGTGCTGCTTGCTGCTGTTAATTCTAGTTGTTATTAATCTCATGATTGGTTCTTGAGGAACATTATAAAATTGATCTTTAAAAGTTCAGATTGATATACAGAGACTTCATTTATACTGCAGTGTGAATCGCAGTCCTACAAAATCTATATTCCCCACATAACATTTGTCATTGACTTAAGGGCTGTTTTTTGTACTTTGCTATGTTGCTGGTTGCCTTGTTTGCCTATAAATACAGTCACTACAATTCAGAGTAAATTCCCACAAAGCGCTTTGAGATGTTTCAACAACATGATAAGTCACAATAAAAATGCAAGGAATATTATTAAGTCACAGCCTTGTATCCTTTATAAACCAGCAATCCAATTCAATCTGTTTCCACAAATCTCTGGTCAAACCAGCCTCCTGTTGTGCAAACTTCATTGCTGAAAAGGTCTTATACAGAGCAATCAAAACATTGTGATAACTACCCTATTATCTAAAAAAATGTCATCATTTCTTTAAGATTTATTAGACATTATAATGGTATCACGACTTTTTGGTCACCTATACAAACAATTCTTTACCCAGTCCTGTCATAAGCTACTTCATGTTTATATAATGGAATTCAAAAAAAATGAATTCAAAAAAATCAGAGCAACATGACTGAATCCCACAATTAAACTAATGAATAGGTTTTACAACTGTGGAATTGTCTGTACCCATTGCAAATATGTGGTGGAGCCAAAGTAAAATGAACAATTTCATTCTGATGCAGTACACCAGTGACTTTAAACATTCCTTTGCACACATGTAGTTAACTAGAAAAATATTTTCAAATACCTTTTTTCAAATAAAACATTGAAATGCAATGAAATTCAATTGAGCCAATTAATGCAAATGATTAATATAAGAGCCAAGAGTCACACTGACCTTTTGAATAGAAATTGCTGGATAATTTTTTTAGTAAAACGCTGACAAGTTTGTGTAACAAACAGCACCAGTACAGGGAGTGGTAGAACAGTGTGAGAAAAGTAAAAGTGAAATGAAGATGATAATGACATAAGATAGCAGGATTCAAACAACCAGTTCTATAATAACACTAGTATTGAAATCACTGCGTAACTGATGCCCTCATTGAAATGAGGGGAGTATAATTGAATATTCATTCATTTTCTTATTAAGTGTTCTGCTGAGTCCAAATTATTAAGCTGATTTATTTCTCAAATGCAAACCAGAATTTGCTTTTTTTTGTGAAGTATTATCACAGAAGAAATTAAATGCAGAAATGCGCAGTTAGGTTGCCATGTAAAATGATTGTTCTGTTGAAAACTTAGCAAACTCCTTCATTGGTGCGTCGAGGAGGTACAAATGGAATTGACAGGAGACAGATGGCTACAAGCTCCAGTGAAGATCAGGTTAACTTGACTGCCCATTTATATCGCCTGAATATTCTGTCTTGGCAGATTCTGAAACCCTTAGAGGAAAACTTAATGGGGCTCTTTTTTCAGCTACTGAGCAAAATTAGCTCCAGCAATGATTAAAGTGGGTTAAAGGCAGTGGAACTGAGAATATAATGATTTCCATTATCTGTATTACTCCGTATGTCCTAGAAAACCACTTGATAATTTAAATATGTCGTTCTTCTCCAGGTGAAACAATTAATAATCCATTAGAATGGGTGAAATTGACAAGTCCTTCAGATGAGATGTAAAATAGGAGGGTCGAAATGCTGAAGCCGTAAGGTATAATGTCAGAAGGTGTAAATCCTTCATGGAATGCAGATAATTTTCATATTAATTTTGCAGCGAGGAGGAAGAATAATATTCAAATAAATCCTAACTCATTACCTTTAAGGAAACATGAATGACCTTGGGGTTCCTGAACTGTAAACAGTGTTGTTCATTTGGTGACTATAAGGAATGAATTGATAGTTAATAGTAAATAGTAAAAGTCTGGATGAGTGCAAGGCTTGGGAAGACAAGTTTTGTGGTGACTGTATTCACAAGGTCAAGTCGTGTTATGGCTCTTTTTCTCCAGCCCTAAGGAAACCAAGCTGGTCTTTCCTAAGAGGCATCGCCTTCAGGTCATACATTCATTATGGATAAGAGATCTTTCTTCCTCCTCTTCACCCTCATATAAAATGTATATTAGATGGATTAGAATTGGCAATCTGTGCTCTGTACATATCAATAAGCAGGCTGGAGCATCAGCTGATATATGAAATAAAACTTTGTCCTCCACTGTATATTTAGTATTTGATATGATGGCTATATAGTGTAAGTATAATAATAATTCTTACATTTGATATACTGTAAAGTGGAGTGATTGTGTGTGTATGTGGTGGACGAACATGGCAGTCAATGTGGACACAGCAATTCTATTTGGGCGACTGTTGGCCAGGACACCAGAAGAAACTCCCTTTTCTTTTGAATAGTGCCATGGGATGTTTAACATCCACCTGAACAAGCAGAGGGGGGGGGGGGGGGGGTGCTTGGTTTAAATTCTCATCCAAAGGATGAAATCTTGATATCCTGAGATGATGAGCAAACTGAATGTGATAAAGGGGTCTTGATGCAGCTTGAAGATTAATGAAAATTACACTGACAAGTTACCTAAACACGGGAAACTGAATAAAACTACTGAAAGTTTTAGGCTCTGCAGCACTCTAACCTCAATTTTCTTCACTGTGTTGTTTTTCCAGCAAAATACAGTACATTCCAGAAGGGCTATTACTTTGAAAATGCAATAAAAAAAAGATTAAAAGGAAACAGCATCTCAGTTATTTTCTCTGCTCCCTTATAGTTCAGTGCTAAGCTCCAAGAGCTTTTCCTGTTAGGTCTTGTGATGCATTACACTTAGAATGAATCATACCTTCTCTTCTCTTCTCTTCTCTTTACTTCATCCAAATGCCTGAAGGCACAATCGCTCTTCCTTGAACATCAGTGCAGATGGTCAAACAGGAAACCACATCACTCATTCAAAGAAACTCTGGACCACAGAATGACCATGTGCAAGAAATGATCTAGGCCATTCTGCAACCTCACCAACTGCTACTCAAAGCACCAAAGCTATCGGGAAGCCATCTCTTTCAATGGTGCTCATGTCCAAACAATATGTGGACTGCAAATGCGCATGCCTGGTTTCCACTAGATTTGCCACTAGAATCATAAGAAATTCAGAGGACGAAAATCCTTCGGCTTTTTACAGGACTTGAGAACCACAATCATGCAGTGGACCAACATCTTGAACTGAGAGCTTAAAGTTCCAATATAGGCCTTGAACACACAACCTTCGTACCAAGAGTGAAAAGAGTGCGTTCAACTGAGCCAAGCTGACACTACATCAAATACCATCCCAATTTTGGATTTTGCCTGCTTAAAAAATCTAAGATTGTTCAGGCATGATCTTGATTTCTGAAGCCATATTGCTTAGTTTCATGCAGGTAATCTACCATTAATAATAATAATAATAATAATCCTTGCATTTGATATAGCGCTTTTCACGTCGGGAGGACGTCCCAAAGCGCTTCACAGAATATTCTGTAAAGTGAATTGACTGTATATTTGTGGGCGAAACGCGGCAGCCAATTGCGCACAGCAATGTCCCACAAACAGTCATGGATTGAAAATGACCAATTTATTATTTTTTTTTGGTTTTGAAGGGATTATCATTAGGCGTGTGGAGTAAGGAAACTTGCCCAAGGTTTCGCCCTGACCTGCCTGGAATTGAACTCAGGTCTCTCGCTTGCAAAGCGAGTGCTCTAACCACTGAGCTACAGGACTCCACAATTAAATTACCATTGATCTTCTGATGGTTGGAAACCTGTTTGGAATCAATCACTGAGGTCACGTAAATAGGAATTAGTTGCCAGGTATTTTGGCTCTATCATCCTTCTAGAAAATAGGAATCAGATTTGTTTATTTCGAGTCTGTCAGAGCCTTCCAAGCATTTAATGACTTCTTCCAAGTGACTGTCAGTCTTTCACAAGTTAAATATAATTTCCCAATCTTTGTCACTACCATCATGCTTCGTAGATTAAAATGTGTTCACTGTCAACCACTGGTTGGTTGTGTGTTTGGACTGTTTCCCAATCAATTGAATATAGGTATTTATCTATCAATACACAGTAACTACACTGCATAGTAAAAGGCCTTTGAGATATTTTGACAAAATGATAAATAAATCATAATTTTCCTTGCATTTGATACAGCTCCTTTCATACTGGGCGACATTATACCAAATGCAATGATTATTATTATATATTGTGCTAACTAGATGTTATCACAGTACTCCACTCCATCCTTGAAGAAAACTGTTTGAATCCATTGATGCTAAAGCTGCAACTGTGCAAATCAAAGCAATGAGTCACTTAGCTTATATTTACCCCTGGTTAAAAGGACAAATTTGGATATAAGTTTCATGGAGATAAAGCCTGCGTCATCGCTTTTGGATATCCTCCCAACGTGAAAGGCGCTATATAAATGTAATTTGTTATTGTTGTGCCCACTTATCAACTGATCCCTATGATATTATAATTTAACAATTATAAACAAGAATGAAACACAGAGGTTTTACTTTACATTCAGTAATCTGTGCCTTAACCAAAACAAGAGACAAATAGAAATTACAGGAAAAACTGGTTCTCATTAAGTTAACAAAGGATCTTCATCAGCAAACAATGCACCTTTCTAACCTTCAAAAAATAAAAGTAAAAACAATACATTATGTGACCCAAAATACAAAGCCATTTTGTAGATACACTGTGATTTTTGTCTAAATCTTGTCCCAAATCACAGTCCCCAAGATCAAACTGGCCATTCACTTCACGGATGTTAGTGCACAAATTGGTTGCTGTGTTTCCTGTAAAATACACAGTCACTGCACTTTACATTAAATCCTGTGAAGGTACTGTATCAAATGCAAGAATTATTATCATCTAACGATCCACAATTGGCTTACCTAGCACAAATGAGGTAACCCATCAGTTTTAATGGTGAAATTTTCAGGCAGACTTTTCAATTTCCTCCTACTAAATCCTAAGCTTCTTGGCTGCATCAGAAAATAATAAGCGTTGTTTAACGCAGCTGCTCCCAACAGTAGTGAAAAACTTGTTTTCTGGGGAAAACAAACAACTAAACATTTATTTAAATGCAAATTTAAAATCGACTATGAGTTGAATCAATACAATGGACAAGTGGGATTATAGTTGGATATAACTGAGGGCAGTCAGCCTGATTCAAAGGGTTTGTGGTTAATTAAGTTTCCTATACACAGTTACAATCCAATGTCCTCCTGAACATCATTTACAGTTGAAGCACCTCAACCAGGTAAGTGGTTATAGTCCAAAGAATGCACAATGTTTACATGAGTGCTCCAATCTTCCTGTGTTTTGTTCTGTGGTATGAAAACTGAAGGGCTGCTTCTGGTGGTGATGGTGGTGGTGGGGGTTGGGCGTGGGGGAGTGGGGGTAATAAGAAGCTTTTTGAAAGAAACCTAAATTCACAAAATACAGTGCACTTTACAGTATAAAGCATACACTTAAACCCAATTCAAAGAGAATTTGAATCCAGCAAAACAATTCAGTGCCACTGCTCTTACACATAGCCTGATCCATCCACAAGCTAAGCTTCACTGCAGTCATTGATTTCTTGCATGTGTGAGCGGGGCTGATAGCAGGAACCAAATAGCAAAGGAATTACAGGTGAAGTGACTAGGCAGGATGTTCTGTTTGAAATAGAATTATATTCTGCTTGCAATTGGGTCCTTGTTACAGTAAATGATCTTTAAACAAAATGCTCAAATTCTACAATAACAGCAGAGATTAATCCTTCAAGCAGAGATTGAAGAAAAAGCGTCACTATTGGACAGTGCAGAAATCAAGCTTGCAAACAATCATCAGCATTGATATCCATTTAGCTTTTTTTTCTTATTTCTATTAATTTTCTAAACATTAATGCTTGACCAATGCTTCCTGACCATATTGTCACAGGCAGATTGTCTCAGAGTTTCAGAGCTCATTGGTGTTAAAGGATGAACAAATATTGTGGAGATGGAGTCCCCAGTGATTCCCATCTATTCAATGTCAAATCTACAGATGCTCATCAGCTCCCTCTGTAACTCTGCCCAAGTAATTCCCCCAGTGACATCAGGTAGTGCTGTTTAAGCAAAAAACTATTCGAGGAATACAACATCAGCAGACACACAAAAAGGCTGGAAGTCAGAAGTTCTTAGCAATAATTTAACTTTTAAAAGTAAATAGTAATAATAATCCTTGCATTTGATATAGTGCCTTATCATGTCTTCGAGATGTCTGAAAGCACTTCACAGAATATACTGTAAAATTAATTGGCTGTATATTTTATGAGTGAATCGCGGCAGCCAATTGCACACAGCAGTTTCCCACAAACCGTCGTGGATTGAGTGACCAAATGATTCTTTTTTAAAACATTTTTTTGAAGGTATTATTAGCCCCGGAAGAGCAATCCACCAATCGACTAACAACGGGTTCCTACTTAGGCTAAGTAGGTAACTGCTCGGTAAACAGAGGCATGTGGAGTTAAGGAAACTTGCCCAACATTTCTCCTGAACGGGAATTGAACCCAGGTCATCTCGCTTGTGAGACGAGTGCTCTAACCACTAAGCTACAGGACTCCAAAGTGAACCCAAAGGCTGTGTTTTCAAGCCGAACAGCACCCTGTAATTGTCATTTCTTCTGGAACTTTGGTAACTGTCATTGAAAAATCACGTGAAAGGCTCAGATTTTGCAACGTGCTCGCTTTTTCTCTAAAAAAAATGTTTCCCACTAACAAGCAGCCCCCTCTGGTTGTGTATAACCACAACATGAGAGCTTCAAATTATTTGGAGATTGAGTAAAAGATCAACTTGAAAACTCCCTCAGTGAAACAAGTGTAAAATGAGATTTTGCTATTCATTTCTTCATATACTGGTTATTTTGTACACACTTCAAAGCGGAGATGGAAATTGGTAGAAGCAGAGGATGATGGAACATCCCTCCCAACACACATGCATTGGATCTTGATCTCTCTGCTTGAGGCAGGATGTTATGTTTATGGAAGCTATGCTTTCCCATATTCTCAGCAAGGCAGAACATTCACTACATGTAGTACTCGACCACCTGAGAAAATGTTAACATGCATATTGGTTGTTAATTACATAACTAAAGGCACTTGTAATTCCTTCTGTACATGTGTGATTACACATGGTTTACACAAACTGCAAATAGTGCGACAATATTTTGATGATACATGTATCATATATTCATTAATGACTTGGATTTTTTTTGGCCATCTTGTTTTTGTGGAGTGAATAGCATTGTTCTGCCAATTGTTGATCTCAGTATAGTTGCATGAAATTGTGATTGCTACCAGTCTGGTTGAGACAGAGACTCAGCTTGTGTCTATTTCTAAAGTTTCCTAAGTCTACTCAAGTATGTGTACAGAATTCAAACTTTCAAACTTTAGGGTGATGCTCAGATTACCTTGTGAGAAAGGTAACTTGGGAAGGGTGAGAGCTAGCTCCATCTTCCAGAACCACAGGAGGTTTTCTGAACACTCAAGTTTTAGCAAATGTTTCACTAAAGATAGTATATGGAAACGGATTGAAGATGCATAAAAAAAAACTCTTTGGCTGCTTATGGTCACCTTTCATTTCCCTCTGGCTTGGAGTCCGACCCTATCCTTGTGAAGCGCTTCAAGACATTATCCTGCAGGAAGGGCTACGTGAAATGCAAGTAGTTTGTTTCTGCTGCTGCCCACTTGTGTGTGCCCACAGGTAGATGCGACTTAAATTTGCTGAGAATTTGCTGAGAATCCACAATGGTGGATCCATTGTGCAGTTAGAATAGTTAGAAGCAGAGAGTTGAAAAACTGATGTCCACACAAAAAGATTATTTTCTACTCCTTGAGTAATGTATCAAAGAATTTATCAATGATTTTAGTGTAAAGTGACGGTATAGCAACCGATGACTGAAAATTTCAGATATCGACAGCTGTGTGAGAGGTGAAGCTGGAAGTTGCAGCAGGACAGAGGATAGAGCCTGAATTGGCAAATGAGAAGCCAGGAGAAAAATAATGGAAAATGAAATACAAGTCACTATTTTACTAAAGAAATTACAGAGGTGAGGTGGGGAAAATGAAAGAAAATAATCAGGCTTTGCTGTGAACTTAGTTCAGAGCTGTTTACATAGCTAACGTTTTCTTCAGCCACATCAATGTATTCACTAAATGTACCAGGAAGCGACAAGATTGAGTTTGTCATTTTCATTTTTGTTGCTCTTATGGAAGAGTGGGAATGTCACACTAATGTCAAAAGTACATGATATTGAAGCAGAAGTGTATGGCCCCATAATTAGAAAGCAAATTACACAATAAAATATTTAGATCCCCGGTTAGGTGCTTTCCTGACTCACTGTCACACTCAGTGACATTTACAAATACATTTGAAAAGCAATTAATCCCGAGGTTAGCACACATAAGTTTCCATCACTCAAGTCTTAAGATATCACAGCACACAATTGTAAAATCTCAAATTCAGTGTCACTCCTATTCAGTTTATTTCCAAAATATAATCACATTCCAGTTTCAGATCCTTCATTATTGATGTGTCAGTAATGTACAAACTGGTTTAATTTCCAGGAATCTTGTGTTATAATCAATCACTCCTCAAACTGATGGATGACTCACTAATTCTAATTCTCTGTAAAGGTGCAGTTATGATCACCGCTGTGCCTTTATAGATCATCAATAGAAGGTGATGTGGGTCACCTCATGATATTCTCATGAACCAGAACTGACAGCACAATGGAGTAAAGCAGCAACAAAGATGTTAAAGGACACATCATATACCAACTTTGGCAACCTTACTAAGTGTATATGATTGACAGTATCCCATACTACAATTATTTAAAGTAATGATCATTTGTGACCTGAAGCAAGTATATGCACTTCCTATGAAATGAAATCATACATATCCAATTTTAATGAAGTAAAATTTTCAATATAAGCAGATAATCGCCAACTACCAATTGGTTTCCAGCTCATGCAATGTAACCTTTCTTGTTCCAATGAACCAGTTGAGTTATAACTAGCATTTTATGTGGTCCAATTTTGTGCATCCTGAGTAATATGCTTCAAATGGAATATACACATTGGGTGAATTTGGCACTCATCAAGGAGAAGGTTGGTAATGGTGCGAATGAAAAAATCCTTTCTACCCAGAGTATTGAGTATTTTAGATGAAATAGAGCAAAAGCAGCTGCATAGTGGAAGAAGCAAATATGCTTTTCCCCCAAGTTCAGCATTGTACTCCTTGCTGTGAAGGAAATCTAGAATTCAAAAGATTTATACGTGGTAAAGTGAGGCAATGTTTCAATATTGTGTACAACAGATTGCAGGATGTGTATAACTGTTAGGATGTGTATTACACACAAATTCACAAATGCAAAGATCCAGATCAAAATCTTGGCATCTGTGGTGGGAAGAGGGTTACCCTATTCAGTTCTGCTACATTCACAGCCGAGACTGCTGTAGGGAAAGGAAAAACAATCAACGGTAAGTTACTTTTGGCAAACTCCTGCTCAAACAGCTTCGGAACAGGCAGATCTGGGAAAAATTATGTACAGGGTGGGATGGGGCCTGAAGAGAAAGGAAGAATAAAAAATTCAATCCAAGTACAGTAAAAGAGGGAGAATATTAAAGGATTTGTAGTCCTACGATGATGGCATTGCAACTGCGGCAATGCTAAACTGCTGGCCTTAGAGTCATTGAACAAATGTCTCCATGTAGTGCTTGCTGTGTTATCATCAGTGCTATTATCATGTGATGCACTTTCATCACTCCTGTGTTAACAATTCTTGTGCGGAATACAAATATGTATTGGTCATTTGAAAGCTGCACTGCAGGGTAGATAGAGCAATCAAAACTGTGACAATCTTAATGCAAAGAGATTGTGTTTCTGAAACATCTTGCATGTTCCGTGAAGCTCACTCACCTATCAGCCTGAAATTGGTGTCACAGTTGAACTGGACAAAATGTGATCCAGTTCAAAGCTACATTAAAAGATGAGATTCACCAATGCTTTAAGCTCAGGGGCACTTTAAAATTCTGAAAGGTCCAGGAAAAATCAACAAGGCACAATCTCAGAACAGAACAGTTAAGTTAGAAGAAGGCTTTTCATAATCCTTGCATTCGGTAAAGCACTTTTCACGTCAGGAGGGCGTCCCAAAGTGTTTCACACGACTTTACAAAGACTGTTTGTTGTAGGTAAACATGGCAGCCAATTTGTGCACAGTCATGTCCCGTAATTAATTTATCTGGGGCATGGTTGGCTGCAACATGGGGGAGAAATTCCCATCTCTTTACAAAAAGTGCCCAGGGATCTTTAATGTCACCTGAACAGGCAGATAGGATTTTATTTTAATGTCTTGTCCAAAGCATAGCACCTCTGACAATTCAGCACATTCCCCACCACTTCATTGGAGTGTCAGCCTTGACTCTGTGAGTTCTGAGTCAAATCCTGATGTGGGGCTTGAACCCACAACCTTCTAACTCAGAGACGAGAGTGTTACCAACTGAGGCAGACTGACATTTACAGAGGTTATGAATTGCTTTGCTATAAGTGGCTTGAGATTGAGATTGAGCCATAAATAGTATCTTAAAGGGAATTGGGTATGTATTTGAAGAGGAAAAATGCAACAGAGTATGGGGAAAGAACAGCGAATTAGGATTAGAGTAGTTAGTTCTCATGGATGAATTTAGACTCACTGGGCCAAATAAAGAAAAGGACCAAATTCTATGATGCTATACCTGGCTAGAGAGGTTTTGGATATTGGTACCCTTGCCTAATGACCCAATGAATTGGACACATTTGGCTTTAGTCATGGTTTAGGAATAACTTCTCTCTGAGCTTTGGAAGTATGAAGGTGCTAGAGAATCAGAGCTGTGCAGAGAATGCAACTTTCTATAAACTGCAAACATAAACCTATATCTAGATCTGCAAGACTCTTGTGTGCAGGCCACCTGCACTGTAAACAGATGGTTTCAACAATTTTTATTTTCATCATTTTTGGTGCTGCTCAAAAAAAAGTACAAAAACATGAATATTAAATAGAATGATCTGCCAGCATAGGCTCTCAAGGAGTTATGCATCTGATATGCTCTTTGGAGCTGGGCAGATTGACTGATGTTCAGCTCCAAAGCCTGGTCCTAGGAGAACCAGCATAACAGATGAGGCTACTTTTATGGTGGAATGCAGCAAGCAAAATCTCCAAGATTTGTCCTTGGGAAGAAGTCTGTTCACCTGATACGTAATGTGCCCACAAACTTTCTGATAGTCCAGCCTTAATGGTTAGATATCCCTGTAGATGAATAATTATACTAAAAACAGCAGGCGGCTTGTTTTCTACATAGATTCCATTCAACAACAGCGCCATCTGATATATTGACTGAGTTAGAGCCATCCCTCTGCACACAGTATGTACACAGAGTACCATCCATCCTGGAGCCTGGGGATTTGTGAGTAAGTCAGCATGCAGTGCAACTAATGCTGCAGTTACATGGGAAAGCAGGACAGTAATGTGAATGGGAAACTCCATTTATACTTCCTGCTCCACATCACTGCTACTTGGCAGCTGCTGTGTGTTTAGATCCCTCTTCAAGCACTGGACCTTTGTAGCGTTCAAGCGCTGATTATTAGTACCTCCTCCACTACAACATTGTACTAAAAATTCTTCTCAGAGAAACCAACCAACCATTCACAATATTTCATCCCTAAACACAAACCACTTGAAGGAGGTTATGCTGTGTGTAATTTGACATTCTGTAGATTCCAGTAGTATTGCTGTAGGAAATAAGAGTGGACTGTACCAGATATACAGAACTACCATAACTGAAAGAAAGCACAAATGTCTTCATGTCTTGCTTAGCCCAAATAACTGTACATCAATTCAAAAGCTTGTTTTCTGCTTTACTTGTTACAAAACACCTTGATTCTACATAGATTCTATGCAAGATAGGTTGTTGAAACTAAGTTTTGGTTCAGTTTTGAACCTTTCTGGCAGATACCATTGCATGCCCAATTTAAACATTTTTGCTCACACTTAGATTAAAACATGTGTAGAATATTTGTTGAGATAGATGTGCTGTAAATTTCATTTGAATCTCAATGATTGCTGTAGTTGCTTGTTGACATTGCTATGAGAGCACAATTCTAATCACTGCAATAGCTTTGGGACAGTCTTAAACACAATTTTAATTTCCCTCCATAACAACAATGAATCAATATGGCTGTTCAGCTAAAATACATTGCAGGAGTGATGAATATTTAATCAACATGATCACGATGCTAATATATATACTTTGTCTTTAATACAACTTGGACACAGCAAATGAATGGTGAATTACTCAGAAGCTTGTCTCAGTCTTGTATACCGTAGTGCATTCTCTATATTCATTTGGAGTCCTGTAGCTCAGTGGTTAGAGCACTCGCTTTGCAAGCGGGAGACCTGAGTTCAATTCCAGGCAGGGCGAAACCTTGGGCAAGTTTCCTTACTCCACACGTCTAATAATAATCCCTCCAAAACCAAAACAATAATAAATTGGTCATTTTCAATCTACGACTGTTTGTGGGACATTGCTGAGCGCAATTGGCTGCCGCGTTCGCCCACAAATATACAGTCAATTCACTTTACAGTGTGTTCTGTGAAGCGCTTTGGGACGTCCTCCCGACATGAAAAGTGCTATATTAAATGCAAGGATTATTATTATTATTATTATTATTTGCTCTTTTTAAATTGTGCGTTGCTTTATTTTCCAATCAAGCCGACGGGGCTGGATGAACTTTGGCTACAAGTTTCTTGATCAAGAATCTATCTGGGAAGTGTTAAGACATTAAATCTCTCGATACACTTGATCTCGGGAATAAGGCATGGTTTTAAACTCTGAACGTTATCTAGTGAGATTTATCTTTAAAATTTACAGAGATATTGTTGGTCGCATGCAGACAATCTGAAATTAATTTGAAGGGGAACAGGCAAATAATCAGTCAACAGGAAAATTCTAATCCTACTCTGGGAGCATAGAACGTGTTTTGTTTTTGAAAATTTTCCACAGAAAGAATCATCTCCCAACAAAATAGCTATGATGGAACAATCAGACTGAAAGAGAACCACACAGCATTTCCACTGGACTCTGGACTCGACACCATTTCATCTGCCCAAACTGTGAAAACTCACTTTCCAGAAAAGAGCATCACTGCTTGGTTGGATAAGAGTGGTTTATTGCCAGCAGGGATGCCTTGTGCAGTAAAACATCTTCAAGGCTCCATAAAACTTGATAAAGCTTCACTGCTGTGAGGCAAAGCCTCGGCACTAAAGCACTGGAACCCTCAGCAGGAGGTGATTGAGGGGAAATCTACATTAGTGCCAACGTTTGCAGCACATAATTTAAATTTCCATTTATAATGGATTTATACTGTATGACATTCACATATGCAAGGGTCCAGTAAGAATCAAAAGATTATAAAGTAACATGCAATGACCTTGAGAATGCAAAAGCAGCTACTTGTGTGTGGGAAGTGGGTATGAAATAGAATGACATGCTTCATGGACCTTTCAGAACATTGAAATATTTCTTCATTTCTACCGAATTGTTGCATCTCAATGCTCCAAAATATTCCATCAGCTGTTCATTTTGCTTTTTAGTGCTGGCGAAGCCTTACCCTGCTGATGAAGCGATTGAGAGCGAACCTGATAACATTGTTTAAGATTACGAAAGGACTCCATAAGGTAAATATTAACATGCTGTTTCTACTTGTTGCTGAGTCAAAACAAGGGGACATAAATACAAGCTAGCTAGTAGTAGATGTAAAAGGGAGTTTAGGAAGAACGACTTTAAGCAGATGGTGGTGAGAATATGGAATTCATTGCCAGAAGTTGTGGTTGAAGCAAAAAGTATCAATGTATTTAAGAGGCAACTGGATGTATACATGACAGAGAAAGGAATATAGGAGAGGGGAATGGGAGAGGGGGTGGTGGTGGATTGTATGGAGTATAAACAGTGGTACAGACTAGTTGGCCAAAAGCCTGTTTCTACACTATAACATTCTATGTCATTCTGTGCATCTGATGCAGTGAGAACTCTCATGCTGCAGATTCCATTTGATGTAATTTAAACATTTTACCTCTCTCACAATGTAGTATTTAAACATGTTTAACTCCTGATTTCTTTGTGATGTTTTTATTTTCCCTCACTTATCACATACATATTCACCCTAAAGCTACTGCAATCTCTAAGGAAACATTTTATCATTTCTCCATTCTCTGCTTCAATATTCAATCATTTTTTTTCCTTTGTTTTTTTATTATCCTTCTGAATATTATTCTTCAACTGGGAAATGTGAGAGAGACAGGAATGGGGCAACCCATTAACACCAAATGGAATTGGTCAAAAGGAGAAGGTTTTGGTTATAGATCTACCTCCTGACCTCACCCTTCCTGCACCAAAATCATAAGGCAGACTCTATTCAAGCAGGATGCCAGAATATTTTCACTGGGTTGACCTGAACTAAATTTCACATTAGATAGCACAGAAGGAGAAAAGGGCATTTGGTCCATCAAACATGTCCTTCCTCACAAAGCATGCAAAACCCACCACCCCACCAACAGAACCTCACTCATAAGGATTTGAAATCTTGCTCATTTTTACATAAAAATTAATTTTTTTTTAGACACTATGTGCACTACTAGAGGATAAATTATGCACCACCTTGTTCTGCTCACAAACTGCAGCTTGTTTGTTCGACTGTATTTACAAGCAGCTCACTTTAAACTTCAATTACAAGCGACTCTGCACTGTCCTGACCTGTGAATGGCATACAATTCATTCTGTTTACGCTGCAGACTTGATTCAAATGAGTCATTGACAACATGCAATCTGCTCTGCACACTCTGCATCTCTTAAAAAGTACTTTATTTTCTCATTCCTCGTCAAGCTCTTAGGTTCTGCCTTTCTCCACGTCTGCAATTCACTTCACTTTTGTAAAAAGTTTTACTGTCATTAATACTTTTACTCTACCTTCATCTTAAATTAAATTCTAGTTACAAAACAAAACCCACCAGAGGACAAGAATATACTTAAGATTACATTTTGATGATCAGCTCTTTTCATTAAATCCCATATGGTGATGTTAAGTCTAAAATATCAAACTGTTGCCATATTTGGATCATTAGTAACCAGCGACCTGAAACAAAGTTAATGCAGGTGTCAAACCAGGCAAGAGAATGTTTGTTGGCATCCTCACCTCAATTGACTCAATGAGACCTATACCACCAGGATGATTAGAAGAATGAGTTTCTAATGTGGCAATAGCAGCATTCATTAGAGTCGCTCTCCAGCCTGCAGTCATTTCAGATTATTTTTCAGATTGCTGCTTATTTAAACAGCAGTTTCTTTTCCATAGAAGTGGTGGCATTTTGCCATCAGTCAAAAAAACAGGCAAGACTTTAATTTGATGTCACAGCTCTTAACTCCTGAGATTGTGTTTATTAATCATCCACTTACTGTAATTATCATACATTAATTGCAAGTTACATTAAGAAGACTCAGACACACAAAACATTAAGCAGCTCAAATGCTTGAAAGTCACTTACCGCTAAATGAAAGAGCGCAATATTAATATAAGTTAATTATAATAAAGAGTCTTGCATTGTTATGACTGTGAAGCAAACATGATTATTGCAACCCAGAAGTGTTTGTTTTTATTTTTAATGCAATTGGGATATAAAAAGAATATGATCAATGGGCAGATTGATAAAATATAGAGTAATGTAAACACAGAGTGATGCATTTTATTGTTAAAATAATTCTTGCATTTGATATAGCGCCTTATCACATTTTCGGGACATCTCAAAGAGCTCTGCAGAATATACTTTAAAGTGAATTGACTGTATATTTAGTGGGTGAAACACAGCAGCCAATTGCCCAGAGCAGTGTCCCACAAACAGTCGTGGATTGAGTGACCAATTTATTATTATTTTTTTTTTAAAGGAATTATTACCCTTGGAAAAGCGATCCGCCAATCGGCTAACAAACAGATTCCTACTTACTGCGAGGTAAACAGAAGCGTGTGGTGTAAAGAAACTTGCCCAATGTTTCACCCTACCCGGGAATCAAACCCAGGTCTCTTGCTTGTGAGGCAAGTGCTCCGACCACTAAAATTCTAATTAAATGATGAATAAACTATGCTCCTGAACCATTCCCTCCACCCCCCACCTCCCACTCCACCACCACCACCCACCCACTATCCACCACCAATGTTACTTCACAGAATGATTATTCTCCATCTCTTTCTTTATACAACAAAATGACAGGCCAGCTCATTCACATCAATCTACACAAACTGGTAAATTAATAATGAACAAGTCTGGCCCCGTAGCCTTAACCATTGTGCTGTCAACCGGCTCCTCCGTCCACCCTCCCATACCTCGCAGATTCTCTCCTCAAGGTCTGACTGTGAGGAGATGCTGGATTTCTTCGAGTCCAAAATCGAGGGGATCTGTTCAGCTGCCTCTACTCTCCCAACCGCCACTCCCTTCTCATCTCCCAACCACGCTCCAACCCCTACCTATCCCTCACTCCACATTTTCGAACCTGTATCCCCCTCCTCTCTCATCACTACCATCCATATCCAGCATGAAACACACCACCTGATCCCTTGAACCTACCCCCACCCCTCTTCTTACCTCCCAGCTCCACCCCATCGCTCCTCTGCTCTCCGACACCATCAATCTCTCCCTTTCATCTGGCACCATTCCCATCCCTGAAAAGCAGCCACAATCACCCCCATCCTGAGAAAATCTTCCTTGGACCCATCCCTGCCTTCTGACTACTGGCCCATCTCCAACCTCCCTTTATTTTCAAAAGTGCTTGAAAGAGTCGTTGCTTCCCAGTTTCACTCCCTCCTCTCCTACTACTCCCTTCACAAGACCCTCCAATCGGGTTTCCATGCTCTCTCTGCCTCCACCCTCAATTCCAGGACAACTGATGTCCTGACAGACTGTCTGTCTGACATCAATTCCTGGATGAGAGCCAACTTTCTACAGCTGCATGTCAGCAAAACTGAGGCCCTTGTGATTCGCTTGCACCTGGGCCTCAGCACCTCAGGCACTGGCAGCATCAGCATCCATGGTTGCACACTCCACCTCACCAAGCCAGTTAGGAACCTGAGCGTCTTGTTTGACCCTCAACTGTTCTTTTGCCCCCACTCTGCCTTCCTCCTCCTCCACAACATTCCCTGACTCCGCCACTGCCTCACCCCTCACGCCACCAAAACCCTCATGCACGCATTTGTTACATCAAGGCTCGACTACGGAAATTCCCTCCTTGTTGGCTTCCCCAACTCTTCCCACCACAAGCTGCAGATCATCTAGAATTCTGCAGCTCATGTCCAATCCTACACCAGTCTCCCTGACCTTTTCACCCCCACCCCCACCCTCGTTCAACTCCACTGACTCCCCATCCCTTGGAGGACAGAATTCAAAATCTTCATCCTCACTTTTAAGGCCTTGCCCCCTCCTAATCACTGACCTGATGACCCCCATTAACCTGTCCGCTCCCTCCACTCAGCAGGCTCCAGCCTGCTGTAGGTCTCCTGCCCGACTCGCCCTACCATCGGCGGCTAAGCTTTCAGCCTCTGCCCCCACTCTTTGGAACTCCAACCCACAATCCCTTTGCCTTGTTCCCTCTCTTACCTCTTTTAAGGCATGACTCAGGAACCTCCTTTTTGACCGTGCCTTCAGCCGCCCTCCTACCCCCTCTTCCCTTTCTCATCCCATCCCTGACCCCCATGCTCAGATCCTGATTCCTGACTGTTCAGCACCTTGGGATGTACTCCCGATGTGAAAGACACTTTACAAGTGTAATTTTGTTGTTGTTGCTTTGTTGTCAACAGAACCAAGGAAATAGCCTTCTCCCTGGACTGGCCAGTGTCACTTTTCAGCTTACACACTGAGATGCTGAAATGTTTATTTATGGCAATTAAACTTCTCAAACATCAATAGCAGCTTTATCAACACTTTGCTTGCCCTATTTATATATTAAAAAAAACTCAGACCGGATGGGAGCAATTTCCAAAGTAATTTGTGTTGCCTGTTAACCCACTCCAGGAGATTATATTCAGCTTATCTGAAACTGATATCTGAACACTAACCTGAACTTTTCAGAGATTCTGCAGTCAAACTTCTTGGTCTTATACTGTATGCGACTACACCAACCTTAGGACATCCTCCCGACATGGAGGGCGCTACATAAATGTGATTTTGTATCATATTCTTTGTATTGTTACATTTTCCATTCATTGTGACCTGACAAATATGTTCAAGAATGGAATCTCATTGTGGCCTGCGAACTGGCTGATACTAGAGCAGAACGTGCTATTAAAACACCAGGTTCATCTAACTCTCAAAGGCTTATCAACATCTGAGGATCTCAACACTGTGAATAGATCTGGGCAGACCCAAAAAAGTTGACGTGACTGAATTTATGGAAAGGTGACAAATTACTGTTTTCCTGCCAAAAGGTGAGATTGCAGGTGCACATTAAGATGTGTCAAGGATACAAACACTAAAATATGTTAATTAACTTGATGCAAAGTGAGTCGAGTTAAAAATTCAGTTTACCAAAATCCTACAAGATGAATCAATATGTATGTTTGCTGAACTAGTGGATCACATGATGTGCTACCATTGTATCCCCATGGGTTCATAACGCCGTTCAATTCATTAATCATTTTGCAAACATTGTTGTCATAATGAATCGTTACATACCAAGACCTGTCTGAAGTCTTTATCTTCCTTTAAGTTCTCCTACTGGGCTGCTGAGGGTGTCATTCAAGGATACCATGATAATGT
The DNA here is from genome assembly GCF_018977255.1 of Callorhinchus milii. NCBI lineage: Eukaryota > Metazoa > Chordata > Chondrichthyes > Chimaeriformes > Callorhinchidae > Callorhinchus > Callorhinchus milii. Next base: position 14,105,160 of record NW_024704748.1, on the reverse strand, counting down.
AAATTCTATTCATGCAACTAAATTGAGCTGCTTGTCAGCAGGACTGACAGTAATTTAGCAGAATAGTGTGAAATTCTCTTTTATGGCTCGTACTCAGACAAGAAGTGTGAGTATGGCTGTGCTATGTGAGCTGTGATGAAACCACCCCGTCACAACAACAACAACAAAATTACATTTATAGAGCGCCTTTCACATTGGGAGAACGTCCCAAAGCGCTGAACAGTCAGGGGTCAGGACCTGAGCATGGGGGAGGGGTGGTGTAGGGGTGAAGGAAGGCAAAGAGGTGGGAGGGAGACCAAAGGCACGGTCGAAGAGAAAGGTCTTGAGACCAACCTTGAAGGAGGCGAGGGAGGAAGCGATGCGAAGGGACCGTGGGATGGAGTTCCAGAGTGTGGGGGCAGAGAGGCTGAAAGCCCGGCCACCTATGGTAGGGGGGGTTGGGCGGGAGACATGGAGCAGGCCGGAGCCTGCTGAACGGAGAGAGCGGGCAGGTTGGTAGGGAGTCAGCAGGTCACAGAGATATATCTCAATGAAAATCCTTTATAATTAATTTGAGTTACGCAAATGAAGACTCCTTCTGCTAACCAGAAATATATTGCACCACCTGCTCCAATCTAATCTGATTCTGGATTGAAGTTTTTGCGGTTCAACAAGAATTCTGAGTTTTTTGCTGAAATCTCATTTAGAAATCCTGGAAATTTGACTTCAAAAGATTTTCAAAGTGCTTTTGCAACCCAATGCTTTAAATAATACCTTGTGCCATGGATTACAGTTTGAATAAATATGGCATGCCAACCACTAATGGTATGGACTGAAGTGTGAACTCTAAGTAATCTCTGGGATATTTTCTTCACGCAGTAAACAATAAATAATTCCCCCACAGTTGCAAGTAATAAGGTCAGTTGTTAATCCTTCTTGTGTGAATTGGCATTTTACCTCTGACACTGGCATAGACAAAGCATTACTGGCACAAACACAATTAAATCATAGCTTTCTCATGTTGGGGTCAAGGTGATTATTTGTGGGACATTGCTTGTGGGACACTGCTGTGAGCAATTGGCTGCCGCGTTTCGCCCACAAATATATAGTCAATTCACTTTACAGCATATTCTGTGAAGTGCTTTGAGACATCGAGAAGAAAAGCACTATATCAAATGCAAGGATTATAATTATTATTATTATTGTGCTGTGTTTAACACTGAAAACTTTGTTAAATAATAATAATAATAATCAACCTGACTGTTCAGCGACTTTGGTTGCTCTATGCACAACTGTTTGTGGAAGATTGCTATGCGCAATTGGCATCTGTGTTTCGCTCACAAAATATAGTCTATTCACTTTACAGTACATTCTGTGAAGCGCTTTGATAGTCTCAGTGATGTGATCAGGTGGGAGGATTATTATTTGGCAGTGATTCACTGCAATTTTGACAGTGTTTGGGGAACATTCAATATAAAGTCAGATTGAGAGCTGGAAGCTTGATCATGACACAGCCTGGATGAGATGGTATGATGATAAGTGCAATTAGGCCCACTGTAGTTTAAACATGCGGATGTAAATCACTCTTAACTTTACTCCTGCTCCCAGTGCCCACCCACCCCCACCCCACCAAAGTTCTCCAGGGATACACTGAACTCAAAGGGAGCTTCACAGGGAAGCTTTATTAAATGCCCTTTTGTATAACTGGCTTTTTCTATCACAAAGATAAACACATCAGGAGTTGTGCTAAGCAATTAAATTACAGAATTACATAGAACGTCAGACCAATCTGTGCTGGTTTGTATACTCCACACAAGCCTCAACCACTCCTATTTTGGCATCTCTCCTACATGCCCCTATCCCTTTTTCTTGTATGCATCAGGTTTTCTCTTAAATAGATTGATTGATTGCTTTTTGGTTCAACTGTAGCTTCCAGCAGTGAGTTCCATATTCTCACTATTCTGCATAAAGTTCTTCGTAAAATTAAATTTGAGTGAATTTTATACTTGTGTTATTTTGAGGAAATTTTGAATTGTACTCGTCTTCAATAAAAACAGTTCCTTGTTTTCCCCCTTCAAAACAGCAAGTGGCAATGACAAGCATATTCTAAAAATTAGCAAAGCTGGTAGACAAAGATTATTTTGAACAAGGGACTCATCGAAGACTTCTCTATGAATACAAATATTATTCCTTTGGAATCTTCAATAAATCCCTAGCTTTTTGTTCTCTTTGCCAATACCACAATAATGACACTACCTCCAAGTCAGTTTCCCTTCCTTCAACCCCACATGATCACTCCTGGACTCATATATGTCAGGCTCACAATATTGCTGCTCTGTCTTATCACACCGGATACAAACATGCAATTCAAACTACTTTTAAATTTTATAACTCTTAATACATTATTTTTCTTTTTTATGATATCGCATCTATCTTGTTGTGAGTGCCAGTCAAAACTTGGATTCTTACGGCTCTCTGGGGTTTGAGAACTCAATGTTTTCCTTCCAAATCCACAGCCATACTGGGCCTATTTACAAACACAGTAATCCAATACATCACATTGTTATTCAGGTTGATGTGCCAGCAGCAGATAGGTTGGCAGCTTGTACAGTAGTGTACTATCTACCAATTTATTGCCATTTGTCAAATCTCAGATGATTGACTAATCCTAGAAATGTTCAACACTTGTTGCATACCCAAAAGCTAAAATCTACCAAGAATCTTAGCAAATGCAGTAATTTCTTTGAGATGTCTGTTAAGCTATAAAGTTCAGGTAGAGTTCTAGTCACACCACCCCTAGACTACAGCATATATTTATGGACCAGAAATATATATCACATGTGTGTGCTGTATATTTATCGTCATTGGGACAAAAGTCTGGGCCTCAAAGGCAATGCAGAGAACAACGAGAATGATCCTCAGCGTTAAGACGAAAGAGCTTTGAGCAACGATTAGACAGAGTCTGGGGCTCTTCAGTCTCAAAAAAAGATGTCTCAGAAGGGATCTTATAGACAAGGTTGAAATTGATAAAGTAAACCCAAAACAATACATTAGGATGCATCAAGACAGTAGAACAAGGGGACATTGGCTTAGAGTTGCAAAGGGCAATTTCAGTAAAGTGTCTTGTTCATCAAAAACAATCTTGTGGTCTTATACAAACACGTTCATTCATATTTACTGACAATCACGAATGATTACCTTTTACCATTATTTTTCAGTTATTCGTGATGTATTCCCCTGATCCTGAGTAAAAAATGGAAAAACTATGCTCAAGCAATTTAAATAATTAGTCATTAAAAGAAAAAAAAGTTGTTCTACAAAGCAACTTCAAGCAAATAGGTTAATATGTTAATTTGAGTTTTGCCTCCCTCTAGACTCAGAAATATGTTTCAGACTCGAAGATAAAGGTCTCAGGGTGACATCAGAACAACGCAGCATGCAGACACATGCTGAATGTAAAGTGGAAGATGTGCTTTGCAAGAATCATTGTTACATAATAATTCAAAATGTCATACTGGCATTTAGGGTCATTATATAGTTATAGTTAATTTCAGTATGGTGCATTGAGTTAAGTTACTAAACATTGTTATCACTTCAAACTTTAACAGCTAAAACTCTAATCTCTTCAAAGTATAGAATTCAATGGCAGAGTGAGCTCATTCTATATTGATCTGCATGGACAAGCAGTTATATATACTCCTGTGTGACTGATCATGTTAATGATATCAAACACACACAAATACATGAACTCACACACACACACGCACACATTCTGGTAATACAAGAACGATCCTCTGGGGAGCTCAGAGAAGAATACCATCACATTAACTGCACAAGTCCAAAAGATACCTTCTATGCCATGACTGCCATCTGATGAAATAAGCACAATGGAAGATCATTAAACTATTGCTGAGTGGGACATAATTGGATGTGTCAGTTGTCATACCACTTGGATAATTGGTAACATAGAATGAGAAAGCCAGTCAGGTACACAATGGCAATGGACATCATGTTATCGCATTGCTGAACAGGAATGTAGAGTCACAATAAGGTGTAAGGGCATGTTCTTCCCAATTTTGATTTGTCCCTTCATTTTTTTGGCAGCAAAGCTGCTGGGCTTTGTATGTCATATGTAGAAAATTCAGGCCCCAGAATTTCAAAGCCTCAGGGTTATAACACTGGGCAAGCAAAGGAACCATTTAAGCAACTTCACAAAAATACAACAAATCCATTATTAATCGTACAAATACTGAAAGCAAATGTTTAATTTGACAAGTTCTTAAGAGGTAAAAACTGCAATCTCACAATTATAGATAAGCTTATTTCCTTTGCTTTGTCTGTGCACTCCAGGACTTGATCAGATAATGGTGTTGTCCTATTGTGGTGTTGTCCTACCACCGAGTACCAAGCCTGGACACCTTAGTTTATTAAGCATTAGGCTTGAAACAAGAAGGTTCTCCATTTGAATCATATCCATTCAATCCTTTACCCTTTCAAGGTCAATAAAATTAATGCCATGTCCAAAGCAACGAGACACCAGTGCGCACTCACAAATCTCAGCTTTGCCCGAGGACAGAGTCGTGCAGAGCCAGGAGTACAATTCAGCAGCATAATCCCAGAGCGCCCTAAAACAATAATTGTACTATGACTGGGACATCATAGGCTAGGCTTGTAAGTACAGCAATTCCCTGTTGTAAAGTATTCCCATTTCCTTCACAGTATTGAATTGTCGACTCCTTATATGGAAAGATATTTTTACATAACTGATTTGTCCACCTTTACAGGGTTCTGCTGTGTATATATCCATTAATATTTATAACACATACAGGGTCAGCTGTTTATTCACTAGATTTTATAATGTTCATCATGTCTCAATTTGGAAAAATGCTTTAAAAAATTCAAAAGCTAAACAGGCCTGACATATTGAAATGCAGAGATACTGTACAAAAGCCTGTGACATGCGACATTCAGTAAAGGTCAGCATACACATCATCACTGCTGTCTAATCCCTAGCAGCATTCAGAGGATGCCTTCATTGAGCAATGATGACCTACAGCATACAGACTCTTGGGGAATAATAAATATCAGGACTACATTAAATGCAAGCCATATTGAACAGTCAATTCAATGAAATTACAGATTGAGACAGTCAAGGCAGCAAAGTGCAAATCCCAAAACACTTGGAACATTGTCTCGCTTTTGAAAATTGTGTGAATAGCATTATTTTGAATCCTGATTATTTGAAGTTGAACATTCAATCCTCTCTTCTGGTTTTCACATAGAAATCTTTATTCCATTCAAAAGTGTTGGATTTGAAGCTGTTTATCAGACGTTAAAATATGGTGCATTAACCCACTGGGAGACCAAGTTTCCATTGCTCCCATTCAGTTTAGTCAGTAACCTGGGAGTTCTCTTATTGTGAACTTTACTGGAATGTTGATTATCTCTCACAATAAAGGGGAACGAAAATGTGTGTACCCATATCCAACCTGCAGACTAGCACTGAATGGTATGTGATCCTTGACAATTCTCAGCTTCAGTGCTGGTTGGATCGTCTTGTGGAAGCAGAATATTTTTCCCATAGAATATACAGTCAATTCACTTTACAGTATATTCTGTGAAGCGCTTTGAGACGTATCGAAGATGTGATAAGACACTATATCAAATGCAAGGATTATTATTATTGTCTCTTTTTGTGGTGCAGTATAAATTAGCTGGGCAACATGTTCAGCACCACACAGCACACGACATTACTTGGCATGCAACAGTGTTGGAGTAAAACATCTACCCTAAAGAAACCTGTCACTCAATTCTAGTTCATGAACTTCAGTCAGAAAAGATGAATTGTTTTAGGCTAGTAACATGTTAATAAATAATAAAATAATAATCCTTGTATTTGATGTAGCGCTTTTCATGACACCGTCGACCACCTTATCCTCATGCACCGCCTCTCCTCTCACCTCGACCTCCACGGCACTGTCCTTGATTGGTTCAAATCATACCTCTCAAGCCGCCTGCACTTTATCTCCTCAAATGGCTTCAACTCTAGCCCCAGGACCATCTCATGCAGCGTTCCTCAGGGCTCTGCCTTGGTCCCCTCCTCATCAACACCTACATGCTCCATCTTGGTGGCATCATCCGCAGACATGGGGTCAACTTCCACATGTTTGCGGATGACACCCAACCCTTCCTCTCTGCCTCCACCCTTGACTCTAGGACCATTGCTGTGATGATAAAATGTCTGTCAAACATCAAGTCCTGGATGAGAGCTAACTTTCTTCAGTTGAACGTCAACAAGACCGAGGCTCTCCTGATTGCCTCCCGTCAGCGCATCCTCACCTCAGACGCTGACAGTATCACCACCCATGGTTGCACGCTCCACCTTGCTAAGCCAGTCCGGAACCTTGGGGTCTTGTTTGACCCTCAACTATCCTTTCTACCCCACATCTGCTCCATGACCCACTCTGCCTTCCCCCACCTCTGCAACGTCGCCCAGCTCCGACATTGTCTCACACCGCAGGCCGCCGAAACCCTCACATGTGCCTTCATTACATCGAGGCTTGACTACATAAACTCACTGCTTGTCGGCCTCCCCAACTCCTCCCTCCACAGGCTGCAGATCATCCAGAACTGCAGCCCATGTCCTCTCCCGCACCAGGCTCCGTAACCCTATCACTCCCATCCTTCCCCAACTCCACTGGCTTCCCATCACACAGAGGATACAGTTCAAGATTCTGATCCTTACTTCAAAGCCCTCCACGGCCTTGATCCCCCCTACCTCTCCTACCTCCTAACCCCCTACCATTCTGTTTGCTCCCTCTGCTCAGTGGGCTCCGGCCTGCTTCACATCCCCCGCCTTGCTTGCCGCACTATTGGTGGGCAGACCTTCTGCCACTCTGCCCCGACCCTCTGGAACTCCATCCTGTAGTCACTCCATCTCACCCCCTCCCTCGCCACTTTCAAGACCCACCTCAAGACCCTCCTCTTCGACCATGCTTTCGATCTCCCTGCTTCCCCCCTGCCTTCCCCCCTCCCCCACCCTGACCCTCAGCTCGGATCCGTAACTCTGTCTGTCCAGCGCCTTGGGACATCCTCCTGACGTGAAAGGTGCTATACAAATGTAATTTTGTTATTGTTGTTTCACGTCTTCTAGACGTCCCAAAGTGCTTCATAGAAAATACTGTAAAGTGAATTGACTGTATATTTGTGGTTGAAACACGGCAGCCAATTGCGCACAGCAATGTCCCACAAGCAATGTCCCACAAATAATCACCTTGACCCCAACGTGGTGGATTGAAGAAATACGTTTGAGAAAAAGTGGAAGAAGATACACTTAAAGGGATATAGAAAGATTTCTACAAGTCATACCTCTGACCGTCTGGATGATGCTCCAATTGAAGGAGAAAATTATGGAAAAATAACAGTACAAGTAAATGGGAAGCTCAGGAATGGAATGAAATTCTGAATCGAAATAGTCACGGAATGGAAGGAAGTAATCATTTGGGAGACAAAATCGTGAATAGATTAATTCTCGCACAGGATAATCTGCTAGCACTCTTATCGTTACACAAGCTACAGTAATAAACTTAAAGCAGTTCCCTGCCAGCTGGTACTCTATCATTCGGCACTGTATCGACTGCTCAGTTCCATTCCTCACTGAAATGCAAAGTGATCATCGGATCTATAGCTGTGCACTCTAACATAGATTTCTTGGCTAATGCTTTCAGTACATCTGACCCACCGACCAGTTACAAAGTTAGGACTAAATTAAGCGATAATGGCCATTATCCTGCAAAGTGTACAAAACATAACTAATCTAATGAATAACACTAGAATTGTTTAATACTGAGAAACTCTCTAGGAATGGGACTTATCATGGTTACTTTCCAATCATGATTTGAATTGTTATACACTATCACAATTTTGGGGCATTAACAAAAAAATGAAGTGCTTTCCCCCAAGGGTGTGATGAATTCTGCAGTACACTGAGTGGGCAATAGCACTAGAAAATTATTCAGAATGATCACAAATTTGCATTGATCACCTGGACAGCAGGTTTTGGTGAAATATTTAACTGGGGGGAACATCCCAGCCAAACCCAACACCATCCTTGTCCAATGTCCCCAAAAAGATATGCTCCGGTAAGAGTCACTGAACTGGGTATGAAAATGATTAACTCTTTCCCTTACTCAGCCTGGAAATGAGTTGTAGGGTTCCCAATTAGAAGCCACAGTTTAGAGCTAACTCAGCAAAACTATTGGATCTAATTCAGGACCTTTCTTAATACCACCTATCTGAGCCAAATTGTGTGTGTTAGGAGAAGAGTCAGAATATAATTGTAAACCATAAATATTGGGGCGTCAAATCGGATTGTACCATTGTAAACATCATCCCATCAGTTATATCTCTCTGTATGTCTCTCTTTCCAAGCCTCATGCATGACTTTTTGCAGCAGCTTCAAAGAGATGACAATGTTCAATTTAAAACATACTCAAATATAATGTCAGGTGGGAGCTCACCTGGAGCTGTGATTTGGAAGAAAACAAGACCAGACAGACATCAGCTGCTCACCCTGCACCGAGACATGGTAAAGTAGAACTGAATCAATTTGTTTACCCGGTTAATGGTTGATGAAAATTGTATTCAGATCTCTACACTGAGAAGTCACGGTCTGTCTACCTGCTCTGTGGGCTACAGCAATGAAGAGAGGAAAAAGTACAAAGTGTATCATGCATACATCTGCAAATTTTTCGCTATTTCAAACAAAACTTTTGACCTTTATCAAGCTTTATCATAGGAAGTGCCAGTAAAGCAGTAGCAGATTGTCAGATCTCATCATAGATGTGCTTTGGAAATTCTTAACAGTGTATCTACTTCCATCAATCCAGTGCATGTTGCGTAATCGGATGCTAGATTATCAAACTCCAAGCAAATTCATCATTCTGGTGTGAAAACTTAATGTACACATTTACAGCTTCAATAGCACAAAGCACGTTCTAGCATCATTAATATAATAGCTTTCATTAGCATTTAAGCAAAGTTGATAGAACTCAATTACTTTTGCCAATTTCAGTTGATTTAGACAATAAAAATGGAATGCGTGTTCATTTTTATTCCATATTAATTCTTCTCATGTCTCGTTCCTCTGGAGGACAACATGCATCACTGTTGAATTATCCTTGACAATGTGCTCGACTGTAGCTCAGAGAAATGCACTGCTTTGCGTGGGCCCAAACAGTATTTCTCTTAGCATGGTCAAGTTCAGGCATCGGCTCTGGGCATTCATCCAGGATGAAGACAGAGATGGGAGATACTCAAGGCAAAGCTAACCAATGGTGAAGAATTTGTGAATCTCTGGTCAGCTCTACCTCTGACATCTCTTTTAGTGATCCTACTCTTTCTTGGCAATATATTCTGTTTTTTTCTACTCCTTCAGCATTATCAAATAGAACCTCTTTCAAGTGAACGAATTGTTGTGCAGATATCATTGAAACCAATGATGTGAATGTACTTCCAGGTAAAAAAAACACTTACCCCAAAAAAGCGTTTACCCTCAGAGCAGCCAGCCACATTCAACCATCGGTTTCTTCATTTTAAGGTCCAACTTGTTGTTTCGATTGTCACCTCAAGGACAGCTCAGTCACATCCATAATGCAACTCCATCAAACATTGCAAGTGTTTTCATTGCCTATAAAACAAGGAGCAAACAATTGTCGACACCCAATTGAAAACATCTTTTAAAAAAACACCCAGATGGTGGGAAAAAGAACAAAAGTAAGATTTTAGACTTCCAGAAATGGGGGGAAAAGGCAAACATTATTGAAAATAAATTAAAATAGGAAATAAAGCAAAAGGAGAGGTGAGGGAGAAAACAATGGGAAAGGACTCCATATTTCACTCTTAAAATTTACTTTACATTTACTTATATTTGAGTAGTTTTAATAATATTGGGAGTTGTGATTGTGAGGTTGGGGGTGTGGAATTCCTGGCTAAGGGAGTTGCAGATTTGCTAACCCAGGAGGCCAAATTCCAGGAAGCGTCTTTGAACCTACTAGGAGTCCAAGGGTTAATGTATTTTGTGTTGGTGCTCAACCACTGAAAAATGCAGCCCAAAGTGATGTGTACTTTTAGAGAGTGAGATATTCCCTTTGTTTGTTTTAAGCATTTATGTAGCTAGCTTCTCCCTGACCTCACAATTATTAGCATTTACACAGCTTTTAGCAGCAGTCGTGATAGATTTGTTTTCATCAATAAGAAAAGAAAGCGATCATAAAACGTTGATAGCTGGGTTTGATTTAAATGTAAATTGGTATGTGAATTTCATTAATGACTCTTTCACTTTATTGACAATGAAGAGTTCTTTCTGCAGGTCAATAGTGCTTTATTGCTTCTCTATTGTAAAACGGTTTGATGCCACCACTTACATGGGGGCATGTAGATAATAAAATAGGCTGTCAAATATATGCCGTCTCATCTTCTAACCATACCTATCTAGTCGAGACTGTTTAGTCTGTGGTATGGGTCCTCACAGAGTTAAGCAGCTCCATTTGTTACAGTATATTCCCACTCTTCAGTCCTCTCTGTATACCCTTGGTTCTGGGTAATTTGCTGACTGATGAGGAAGTCAGCATTGAACATGAAACCTGATTTTTAAAACATTTACAACAACACCCCTCTGATAGCTCAGCAAATTTATTCAGTGGGTAGCTGAGCCACACAATCTGGAATGTTATAAATTCTTTATTTTATTTTGCTGTGCTGCTTCCCTGCCAATACTCCCTGGTCAAGCAACTCTCCCGTTGGAATAACAGCAGCTTGGACAAGATCCCAGAGGGTGATCTCCAGCCATGAAAAGGGAGTAAAAGGCTTTTGAGAAGGAGGAAGGCAGAGCAAGAAAAAAATAAAATACAAAAACAAAAGAAAACGTTTGCACCTCTGCGAGGCCATAACAACAACATCAACAAAACTAAATTTGTATAGCGGCTTGCACGTTGGGAGAATGCTCCAAGGCGCTGGACAATCAATCAGTGTTTCGGACCCAGGGCAGTAGTAAATGCGACTTGGGCTACCAAATAAAAAAACACGTCCCTGGTCCAAGTAGATGATTGACAAATTGGGATGTCTTGTAGTTGGCAAAAAAATGCTCTTCTATAAAAATAGTCACTACACTCCACAGTGAAATCCTGTGAAGTGTTTGAAGCATTTCAACAAAGTGTTATATCAAATGCAAGTATCATTAATTATTACAATTATGTCACTTTAAGGAACATTCATGCCAATTAAATACCTTAGATCACCAAATACCATACTTGTGATCTTTTACTTCAGAAACATTACGATTAACCGTGGTCATAAATCTATAAATATAAATGAGTTCAGTGGATGAAGGGAGGCAGCACTCTGATGGCAGCTGTTAACTTCTTACCGAATGCTCACTGCAGGAACTCTGCAGGGCTACCACTGAGATGAGCCATGTTAATGAAATGATGAAAAGTTCAGCCTGATTAACTAAAGTAGGAGGTGATAAACCCCTATTAATATGTGACACATTTTCTCTTGAGAAATGTCCAGTTAGCAGATTTTACCATCTGTGTCCCGGAACTAGAACTGAAATGATCGAATGGAAAATTTAATTTCTTAAACATTGGAATAATGTCAAAATTGTGGAAAACACCCACATTGTCAGTGTTTTTATTTATCCTTAATATTTTGCAGTTGTTCGTCTGAGTATAATTTCTCTGCAGGACTTGATCCAAGCGCTACCGGGACGCTGACCTGCGTGAAGGGCGCTATATAAATGCAAGCTGTTGTTGTTGTTGATGTACTCATCTTTGATTTCAATTCTGATTTGATTCTGGTTGATTAAAATCACAGGAACATTTGTGGAGCTGAAATTCCATTTGGCTTTACCCTTAGCAACTTTGGTTACATTTAATGTGTTGCCTTTCAGTTCACAGGGACATCTCAAATTATTTCAATGAATACACTTTAAAATGGAGTGACTACATTTTGTAAGTGAATGCAGTTATAATGGGGATTTGCCATTAACAACCAATGTATTCAATGCTGACTGGAATTTCAGCCTTGCTTCAATAAATTCCAAGATGAGAACAAGCTTCAGTAAACCCTTACAGTGGATCAGGACTGTCCAGAATCTATTATCTCCATCAGTATATACCACTGAACAGCACCTGACCTTCATTAAAGAGATAATGCTGGGCATAGGCAATCTAAAGTATCAAGTACGTACTCTGTGCGAGGCAGAAGTGTCAAAATCTCCAGGTGGCACTGCAGCCCAGTGGAAAAGAGGAAGTTGCTGATCACATTATAATTCGGGACCTTACCCTTTCTTTGCTGAGAGAACTACTCCGACAACAGATGCATAGTTTTAATACAGACACTGTCTGATAGAATAAATGCATTCAGAAAGATTTGGCTAGACTGGAAAAACATACCAGAAAATCTGACAGAGTTTTTTTTGAAGGAGTTGCTTCTGCAAGTCAACTCTACCATGTGTGATATGCCACCATAGGAGAGTTAACTACATCCTTACAAAAGTGAAACTGAGTCCTACAAGAAAAATGGTCATTCACTTCAAATTGGTTGCCACATTGACAAATGCACAAATACACAGTCATTTCACTTCACAGTAACCCAGAGAAGTGCTTTCAGACATCTTCTCAAAAAGCACTGTATCAATTGCAAGTATTATTATTAATTATTTTTATTATTATTGATCGCAATGTCTCCAATTGTCAAGCTGAAACAAATCATTGTTCAGGATCAAATCATCAGCTGTAACAAGCTTTGAGAGCGGTTGACAGGAAATATCAACCAGGATTTTTTCCCCCCCAGCATGAAAGTTGATGAAGAATAAGTTACTGAACAGCATGATCCTCAATGGCCACTTAACCCACCACATGATTGTGACGGCCCAATACTAGAGTACTGCCAGGAGTTGATAAAAGAGCTTTTGATGTATAGTAGATATTCACTCCAACACCACAGCTTAAAGACCTGAGGCACCTGGAATTGTTTACCATGACCAGCACTTTTAGCTTAAACCTTGCAAATATCAAAAAAAGTCTGCAACCCACACAGAAGTGTAATGTGTCTGTGGTACAGCTCAGCAAAAGGAATTTGCATTCTCATGGCCAATATATTGTGCATCTCTTGTATCACATTGTATTTCACACAACAGCCTTCGATATCAATTGTGAGAAATCAGGCATGAGAATTCTTATAAATAGCAGACACAGACAAATAACCTAATTTTCAGGCTTTTAGATACACAAGACACAGTTATATAAAAGGTCGCATTGGATGTGATCTTTTTATTCCACAGTTCATGAAAAAAATCGCCTTAGATACCTTTTACAGTGCTGTGATAGAATTCAGAATCACAATTGATGATGATCTATTGCAAATAGTAAGGGGGAAGAGAGAGAGTCAAATTGCTAGAAACATATCCCAGGAGAAAAAGGCTCAGCAGCTGGCAGTCTTAGAGACTCAAGCACTCTGGGACTCTGTGAGGGACACTATAGAAATGCAAGTTGTTGTTTTTGAGAATGGTATGTGGACAACAGACCATGACTATGTTGCATTCAAGACATGTGAATCATTCTATACCATTAATTTAAGAATAAAGAGGTCATAAATTGTTTCAAATCCAAAGATGTTACATGCATGATAAACTATTGAATCCAACTAGAATACTTTCATTTTTAACAAATCCCATCCTTTTTTTGTATTCGGGGTTTGGACTTTTTTCCATTGCCACATACAATAGTTCTGCAATTTGGAATCTTCATTGGCCACAAACACCAGAGCTATTTTTAACATCAACATTCACATTGGAGAGAGTGAAGCAAAGACATTTTATTCAGACTTGCTGCAGAGATATTTAAGTTTCAGCATATCATGGGAGGTGTGTGTGAGTGTGCGCGCGTGCAAATCTGGATGGGATGGGTGTGTGGAAAGAGTATAATATTGCCACAAGCTGCAAAATGGAAAAATGTTTCATTCATCACTGTCAGGCACCATTTAAAGAGAACTGGAAAATACATAGGAAGAAATGCATTGAAAGTTCTTGACCCAGCACAGCCACCACTTACAATGACTAACTGAAGCATATCCACATGATACGAGAAAAATTACCACATGACCTAAAGGGTTGGCTTTTTATTTATTTGCGTCTACCAAAAACGTTAAGGATTGATTTTGTAAAGCAATTGATTGATAACTAGGTTCCTTTAAGGCATTATATGAAAAGAATAAACAAATAAATCCTGGTAGCACAAAAAGAACGGAATGTCACAGTAGAATGGAGGTGACAAGCAGATATTTTAGGTGATCCTGACCTTTTCCAGAAGCAAATCTGGGGAAAATTTTACTGCCAAATTAATTTCCAGATTACTTTACACAGAGCTCACACCTGCAGATGGGCAGTAAAGGGCATGCAGTATAAGACAAAACACAATCTCAATCTTACAAAGATACAGTAACTGACATATTAGTGAATCAAGCTGGACAATGGCCACACCTGCATAGCTGCAGGAATTGATGCATTGACTGTGTATTTGATGCATCGACTGTGTATTGGAGTCCTGTAGCTCAGTGTAGCTCTTCCAAGTCTTTATCCATGCGTATTCATGGTATAGCAGCTCTTTTGAGATTTACTATTTTGTTTTACTGGCGGTCAGCAAGAAATCTTTCTCATACTAAAAAGTTAGACTTGGACCCCTTTCGAGTCCAGTGACATAAAGGAAGTACTTTTGTTTTGCCTTTTCTAATTGAAGATGTACACCGGCACTCTGAGACATTATCCTGCGTGAAGGGTCCTGTGGAGTCCTGTAGCTCGTGGAGTCCTGCAGCTCAGTGGTTAGAGCACTCGCTTTGCAAGCGAGAGACCTGAGTTCAATTTCAGGCAGGGCGAAACCTTGGGCAAGTTTCCTTACTCCACACGCCAATTAATAATCCCTCCAAAACCAAAAACAATAATAAATTGGTCATTTTCAATCTACGACTGTTTGTGGGACATTGCTGTGCGCAATTGGCTGCCGCGTTCGCCCACAAATATACAGTCAATTCACTTTACAGTGTGTTCTGTGAAGCGCTTTGGGACGTCCTCCCGACGTGAAAAGCGCTGTATCAAATGCAAGGATTATTATTATTATTATTATTATAAGCAAATGCACAGTAATAATAGAAGTTACGATTGAATTCAAGCACCACGTAAACTCTAGTGGTCCACAGACCATTCCTTTGAAAGAACAATAAAACATTTAGATCAAGTCTTTTGCCTCAGTTCAGTAACAAAGCATGCTTGTTTGCGTGTTAGCCTGGCTCAGTTGGTAGCACTCGCCTTTGAGTCAGAAGATTGTTGGTTCAAGCCATATCGGGACTTGGAACACATACCGTCTGGGCTGACACTCCAATGCAGCGCTGAGGTGTGCTGCATTGTTGGAGGTGCCTTTTCTTCAGAGAGGATGTTAAAGTCAATGTGCGGTCTATCTGTTCAGGTGGACATTAAAGATCACATGGGAAAATTGGAAAAGAGAGGGAAGTTTCTCCCAGTGTCCTGGCCAATAATAAATATGAAGATATATAATGAGATTTTATTATCCATGTCTTTAGTTTTTTTTAAATATAATCGCTGTATAATTGCTTCTGTCCAAGTGACTAAAAGTTAACAATAAGTATTTTTGGACCAATGGCAGATTGCAAGCATCAGAACTAAATTCATTATTCTAACCCTTCCCAAGATACCAGAATAACAGTTCAGTCAGTAATATTTCTAGATCATATGCAACACTTTGTACAAGTTACTTGTGTATTTTTACAAGTTAATTTCATTTACTGGAACTCATTGATTTGGTGATGAGGTTGCAATACTGCCTTTCCTAGATTCTTGAGCTGTCATTTAAATTGGTAGGAGCAGAAATGTTTAAGTATTTATCATACTCCCCAAGGCAGTTTTTAAAAAAAACAGGAATAAAATGTTGACATAAATTAAACCACAGATTTCAAGACAGTATAAACAATTGTTGATATCGCCCATCAGATTAAACATCATCATCAAACAATCCAAATAATTCAAACCTTTCCCCCTTGAATCCTTCGCCTAAAACCTATGGTAATGAAATAGGTCATCGCCTCTGCTGAGGATGGCATGTGACATCCAGATGTACTCACGACATTCCCTAATCCCGGAAGGTGGAGTGGCTCCCACAAGATTAATTTGCACTGAAACATGAGAACACTGAAGATGTCTCCAGAGCAATGTATAGCTAAATTATTGCACTATTCAATTATTTTAATGCAGGGTTTTTTTGTGTTAATTAAGTCAGAGATTTTAGTACTAGACATTAGAGCAATTTTTTACTTGTTACTCCTGGTGTTAACATTCAGCACTGCTGGGTTATGGATACCTTGGAAGTAAAGCAAACTGTAGTTTCTTGTTTTTCACCCCAGTAATGTATCTTAAAACCAGTCCCCGAACAATATGAAGTATACAATACCAAAGTGGCATTTCCACTTTCCAAACCAGTTGCTTTTGCAACCTTTGTGAGTCACACTGCAATTAGTGCCAAGTTACAGGACTCAGCTCTGGCAGAAGGTGAACGAGGTTGCCCTACTTATTTCACTAAGAAACCCTGATAGCAACAGAGTTGCATGAATTGTTTAAGCTTGAACCAAGGCCCCAATTCTCTAAACCACTGCACCACCCAATCATCAGATCAGAAACACCATTCCGTTTAACAAAGGTTTTAAAAGATTAAATGACATTAGCAGCATTTGTTGTTTGTGTTAATGGCTCAACAGACCTAATCTTGTGATATGTTCGGTTATTTTCCTGTGTCATCTGTTTGTGAGTTTTTCTGACCTTTCTAACCTATTCATTTGTACTGCCACTTTAAATGAACCAACAAGAGCATTCTCTAAACATGGATTAATTATGAGCCATTGGAAATAAGAACCATTTCTTCTCTCGAGAAAGCTTGCTTTTGTTTTAGGTAATTTACACTTCGAGATTGAGTTTATACTGCTATTGTGTGCATATTTTTAATATTTCCAAAGTTACCTTCAAAATATGAGCATCTATTTTAAACCAAACAATGAGCATTCCCAAACAATTCATGGGGTTGGTTTTTGCATTCTATGTAGACACAAAANTTTTTTTTTTATCCTTTACCATTGTGTGGCCCATAAGCCACATTATACACTGAATGTTAGACATATCCTGAACTTCAGTTCTGAAAATAGTACAATTTGTAGAAAGGCATTTTATTTCAGTCTGGAAGTGAGATAAATGATCTGTCTATTTCAAGATTGTTCATTCATTCACACTTATAGATGCAATGCAATTCCATTCATTCACAGATATTTCACAGATGGATGTGAACAAAGTGAAAGATTTTTCTTGCAATGCCCAGGTTTCAGTAGAAGCTGCATTCATCATGCGTAGGAAAACTCAATGAGAATCAGTTAGGATAAGAATGATAGTCATTTCTTGGGAACATGTAGAATTAGGCAAAGGTGCCAAACCAATAATTTCCTAAATTTAATCCTTAGAATTTTAAATTTACTTTTGATGCTGAAAGACTGCTGAGGTTAAGATGTGAATATTAAAAGAATTCTGCAAATTCCAAGCACCAAACAATTAATTTGTGACCTTTCAGCATCTGTGCATTGACTACAGTATTTTGGCTGCTATTTGTTCTGTTCACTGCAAGAACATGCCATAATTTTCTCCCATTTGTCTTTCTTCATGAGTGGATGGGAACGGAGGAATTAGCTTGAGTTCATTCAGCCTTGAAATATGTTAGAATTATGAAAAAAAGGTTTGAATGAAAGAAGCTACCAATTGTACAGGGTGATAATGGTTAAATAGAAAGTAATCAGCATTATAAGCAATGATTAACAACCCTGAGAAGAGATTGAGAAACCGTTCTCAATCTTATTTTCCTCTCGGTTTAGCTTTCACTCCCACCTTGCCATTTTCTAACTAAAACAATTAGTTATTTTAAACCTGGAGTGATAGTTTGCTTCCTGATTTTACAGTGGTTTTACAACAACAATTTATATAATGCCTTTCACATCAGGAGAACATCTCAATGTGCATCTGGGAAGCCAAGCTGAGGAAATTGGTGGGAAAGGTGACCAAAAGTGTGTTTGGTAAGAACATTTTTAGGAGGCTTTAAAGGTGGGGATGGAGGTGGATGGATTCCAGGATGGAGTTTCAGAGAGCAGGGGCAGAATATCTGCATTCAGAATGCATTTGGTACCCAGATTTTATACCCTGGGAGAGGAGTGGAGGAAAGGGAGAAAGATAACATTAATAATAGTATGGGTTAGGAAATTAGGGTTAATAACAATAATCCTTGCATTTGATATAGCTCCTTTCACATCATGAGGATGTTGCAAAGGGCTTCAAGGATTTACTGTAAAGTGTAGTGACTGAATTTTTTTGTAGGCGAATGTCAGCCCTAATCTCAGTGCAGAGAAGATATGGCATTGCCCTTAATCATGCAACGGAGCAGTCTCAGCCTAGAGAGATGTGATGATATAAGCAGCAAAGGGGCAACTGAAACAAAACCAAAATATAGATTTCACAAGGCAAAACAAAAAAAAGGGAAAAAAGTAAATTGGAGTTCAGGGAAATGTATTGGCATTTCATTGCTCTTCCAAGTCTTTATCCATGCGTATTCATGGTATAGCAGCTCTTTCGAGATTTACTATTTTGTTTTACTGGCGGTCAGCAAGAAATCTTTCTCATACTAAAAGGTTAGACTTGGACCCCTTTCGAGTCCGGTGACATAAAGGAAGCACTTTTGTTTTGCCTTTTCTAATTGAAGATGTACACCGGCACTCTGAGACATTATCCTGCGTGAAGGGTCCTGGGGAGTCCTGTAGCTCGTGGAGTCCTGCAGCTCAGTGGTTAGAGCACTCGCTTTGCAAGCGAGAGACCGGAGTTCAATTCCAGGCAGGGCGAAACCTTGGGCAAGTTTCCTTACTCCACACGCCAATTAATAATCCCTCCAAAACCAAAAACAATAATAAATTGGTCATTTTCAATCTACGACTGTTTGTGGGACATTGCTGTGCGCAATTGGCTGCCGCGTTCGCCCACAAATATACAGTCAATTTACTTTACAGTGTGTTCTGTGAAGCACTTTGGGACGTCCTCCCGACGTGAAAAGCGCTATATCAAATGCAAGGATTATTATTATTATTATTAAGGGCACCATATAAATGCAAGCTGTTGTTGTTGTTACATGTGCTATCATTCATCCATAGACACCTCTGCTGCCTGCCCACAGCAGCTCACTAATGCTTGGGCAAACGGTCTGCTAAGAAAAGCACCAATGTACAGTATTCTGATTGATTTCAGCACTCCAAACGTTTGTATCCTTATGTGAACAATTCCAAGAAAATGTCACTTAATTATTCTGTAAGCCAGAGTTGAAAGATTGTTTTCATTGTTGGCTGTTTGTAACAGTAAGCTCCAATCTACACTTTTCCTCATTACTGAACAGCTGTCTCTTTGGAGGTCGGCTGTGATGCAGACATCACACCCGGTGAGCAAGTGTTATCTGAACTATACAGACCTGGCGGTCACATGCAGCTTATAGAAAATGGGCTGATGCCCTCAGGTCTCATTTGTATTCAAACGCTGCTCCAATCTGAGGTACCCCAGGCAAACAACTGCGTGGCAAACATACAGTCATTCTTACAGTGTATTTTGCTTGCAAAATAATTTTTTTAGGAAACAACACAAATATAATCATTAAAAATAGAAAAAAATAGCTTTGTACAGTGGTCTAGTTTCCCTGATAATGGGGATGCAGTGAGGGTTGAAAGGATTGGCTATTATGTTGCTTCAATCCATCTGTTTCTGTGTAAACATATCATTATAGTATCAAATTCATAAACGAATGGCCTCCTTCTGTGCTGGAGATGCCAATGGTTCCAAGTAGTGTACTGAATATCGCTGGCGTGAAGTATTCCTCTGCTGGAATGAACTATTAACTTCCATTCAAATCCCCCTTATCTGCAGCTGGTTGAACAACTGAGTTTTACAGCAAAAAAGGCTATTCCATATCAGACATGCAAAATCATCCAGTCATCTGCAGTTCCTCACTCCTTTACCTCTCCTGCCCACAAACTGTTTCTCAAATTAACCAAGTAGTCCATGTTCTTCCTGCACTCAAACTACTCAAAGTCAAAGGCAATTATTTTATCCTTGTATGAGATCACCGATGATGCCATACCTAGAATACTATGGATAGCTTTAAGCATCATAAAATCAAAAGCTCACTGATGTGTTGGAGAGATTCCAGAGAAGAGCAATCAGGATGATTCAGGGACTCGGAGCTCACTGGAGCAAAGAAGAGGAATGAGAGAAACATGGATTCAGGCCGTTAAAATGGTGAAAGGTACCGGTGATGCAAGCAAGCTACATGACTTGGACTGTGAGCACAGACCTGGAGGGTATATTTAAAATGAACAAGCCTCAACCAATATGACAAATGAGATTTTCATTCCCATTATTTATATGGAGACCCCACACCCCCCAAAACTCACACACACAGAGTAAAATGATTGTATATTTTAATGATCTTCTTCAAAAAAGGCCCAAAGTAAATCTGGGGTTGGAAGTTGTAAAGAAGTTAGAAAGGACAGTTACAAAATGTGATGAAAAATTACTCTTTTTTTCCCTAAATATTCCCCCATCCTGTGCGAGGGTGGGGGTGGGGGGGGGAAGAGATGAGGAGAGAAGAGAACTTTTATATTTCAGTTGGAAAATATATCTGGCCATGGCTGAATCATGGAGACCTGGAGATGGCTGACTCTGCTTCAGTTTTGTTTCATTAGCCTTGGGAACCAGAGAGGTTTATGCAGAACAGTCATGTGGAAATTGAGTGGGGCAGAGTGGCGCCCATGATTATGTGTGGTCGGTGGAAGGAGCAAGCTTCATGAAACCATGTTGTCTTTTTTTCCTTCAGCGTTTTAACATCAGGATATTTTTCCTTTAGTTTGGCATTTGCCTTCCCAGGTGCACAATGCATTCAGATACATTCTTGAAATTCAAAGGTGACACACACAGATTGCAAAGCAATCTGTTCTTCCAGTTGCCTTCACTATTCCATCATGTTTCCGAATCTATTAATAATGATTCAGTTAATCCATTGTCTCTTTACAACTTATGATTTGTATAAATTGTAGGTATTCAATCATTCATAGAAATATATTTGTATTTTGAAGTGAATCCGTTTTATGTTGCACTGCAATTATTGCTCTGCCACTTGGTCTGACGCTTCTATCACTTCAAATAATTTGGTAATCTAAAAATTAATATGCTGTACGTTAATACCAATTGTTTTATCAAATCCTCTGTCTTAGTGTTTGTAATATTGTCAACATTGGATCAATGAACAAAGGTGGTTTGAAAATTAAGATGTATCACACAATGCAAAGTGTTTTATTATAAATTATTTTATGATAAAGCACAGAGGCAAAAGTAAAAGTCATCCGTCTAACAGGCTCGGTGTTACCCTGCGACACAGTTCATAAGGCAGGCACAGAAGGAATCAAAGTACAACATTTACATTCAAATGAGAAAGCTGCCATATTAATGTTTCAAGGTCAACAGCAGAAATCCACATCAATTTAGAAGCATAAACTGTTACAATACTTCAATTTACTGGGGTCAGTGTTAATTTTGCACAAAAGGAAATGTTAAATCCCCTTAATATGAAAATGTAGCAATTGCTAATTTTCCTTCTGATGAGTAGCATGTTTGCCCCAGGATAGGATACATCCAAGGCTGTGCAGTTTTGTTTTATTCTTCTGATCTATTATAGAGCAAAAAGGTTCTGTTAGCCACAAACAACCTTCACTGGCTTTGTTAAGCTGGCTGAGGTAAGCCAGTGGGCTTTTACTTGGACTCTGTTTTTTTATATATATTTTAGGTTTTGTGTTCCTCCCTTGGGCAGAAAATAAATGTCAATCTATTTTTGAGGAAAATGAGAGCTTGTAATTTGACATTATCATCTTCACACTGCTTTTTATTGCCCCCTTCCATCCTTTCTTCAGTGGCCTCTCCAATGGTGTTTTTGGAGGGAGGGAAGGATTAAAGTTCCTGGAGCAAACCAGCTCCAGCTGCAGAAGGAATAAAACAGCTCGACAGACACGGGCTGTAGCAGCAGATGGTGCTGACATGATTGACATTCCTGATCTTAGTGAAGTGGTGCACATAAATTGACTGTAATTTAATTACACTAGTAGGTAATGTCTTAATTCATAAACGTTTATTGCAAGCTGCTGTGCACGAAAGGATGTAGCCTGCCACTCCCTCACATTAATATCTGCTATTTGTTTCGCTTTTATAGTTCAGGAAATGCAGTTGGGAATGTTTATAGTTCCCCCCAAATCACTAACAAAACAGATTTAATTGAGGGTAAATTAGTTTACACGCCCTTCTGTGTCAAATAAGGCAATCTACTTGATTGGCACCACTCAAAAAAAGATGGAAGTTTCTCCCAGTATCCTGGCCAACAATTCCCCAGATATATTTGATCATTCAATTCACGGAATATTGCTGTGTGCAAATTGGGTGCTGATTCGTCTATGAAACACACATTTTATAGTATATCATGCAAAGCACTTTGAGACGTTCTCCTGCTATGAAAGGTATTTTGTCAAATGTAAAGATTATTGCTATTTGGACTGTTGGATTGAGGACTGTTACTGATGCTAATGGTGGGCTTTGAATTGAGAAAATCACACAGATTTATCACTTTCTGACGGAGCCAAGGGATGGAAGACCATCTACGTGTTTTAAACTTTTGAAACAATCAGCATTTTGTTGGCAAAACAAAAGTTAAGAACAAATTGCTGTTCATTAATTCTCAATCAACCCGGCAGCTGGAGTCTGGTAGATTCTAAGTGAGGCCATTACTCGTTCAAACCGATAACATCATCAAAAGTATGTCTAGTTTTATTTGCACTTGTGAATTTTTACAAAAGCAAAGTGAGTGGCATCCAAACATAGAAACAGCCATGAAAGCATTTGGGTTATTATAAATTGCCAAGGTGGCCTCAACGTTGGGAAGGACAAAATTGGATAGGTTTGCTCATGATCACAAAGTAACTTTCAGATACTCTTTCTAATTCTGTCCACCACCCTGTTATTCCCAGTTTCCCTCTCTTTTTTCTCCTTCTGTGGCGGTGTCTTGCTCTCATACTAATGAATTGTATTCACTTTTATACTGTATTCTCACACCAGGCCCTGACTAGTTCTTGATTTTTCAAAAAAGCTGCACATGATCCTTCATGCTGGTTCCTTGTCTCTGTTTTACCTTTACAAACTGCAGGTTAATCCTTTTACATTCCTTCAGACCTCATCAAGCATCAATGTTTTTATATGCCCTTATCAAAGACCCCTTGCTATCCTAGGAGCCATCCGTGTCTAGCACAATAACTTTCTCCTTTCTCATGGCTGAAAAGCACGCAGGCTGCAGAACAACTCCTGCAAAGTCTCTCGCTCTCTATCAGTTCTTTCTCATAACAAAACAGGCTCTTCAAGATCACTGGCTGCTTGAGATGACCAGGGAAGTGGTTGCAGTTGTACTTTTTTTTTGTCAGGATACACGAAGTGTGAGCAGAAAGCGCATCTAGCAAAAATCTAGCGAACGGTCCCAAAAACAGTCATGAGGTGAATGACCAATTATATTTGAGGACTGTTGGCCAAGATACCAGGAGAAACTACTACTTGAATAGGCAGACAAGGACCATGGTTTAACAGCTTACCCAAAGGACACATTTCCAACAATGATTATCTTCCTTGGGGAGGAGGTAAGCAGGGTCTCCTTGGAGTTGTTGGCTGCAAGGTGACATGCTTGGCAAAAGGACAGCAGAATCGAGCCATTCCTCTGTGGCGGTCTCGTTGGTGGTTCCTGAGCCAGGTGGGTTTGCAGGATTCCAGGGCACTGCTGATGAAAGCACAGCCAGCCTGCCTCATTGGCAGGACCTGGAAGGGCAGACCAGTCACTGGAGGCAAGGAGTCATCCCACTCAGCTCCTGTTAACTCTGGAAACCAAAGCCCTAAGGGGTAGGGTGTTCCTTGCTGGACAAGCAGCAGGAAAGCTTGCCGGACAGCAATATCAATGGCAAGCTATGCGGTTTTAGCTGGTTAAATCTCCAACAATGCAACAAATCCCCAGTACAACACAAGGGTGATTGTCTGGACAAAAGATGAAAGATGGACGAATGAAAGAGGAAGCTTGGTTTGTCCAGGCAATGCAATGATGAACTATGACTGATTCGTATGAGGAGGCAGTCATGTTTGTCATAAAGTGATTGATGAAGCATTCAATGAAGTGTGCTTGGTGGAGTGGTGTCACCTTGTTGGTGCCAATGTTCATTACCACCATGACAGGTACTT
Organism: Callorhinchus milii; assembly: GCF_018977255.1. Classification (NCBI taxonomy): domain Eukaryota; kingdom Metazoa; phylum Chordata; class Chondrichthyes; order Chimaeriformes; family Callorhinchidae; genus Callorhinchus; species Callorhinchus milii. The sequence goes on along the minus strand of NW_024704748.1, from coordinate 14,080,733 downwards.
TCTGAAAGGAATGTAGAACTGCTGACTGGAGATCACGCCTTGTTGTAAGACTGGTTTGCATTTTAGGGACCCCGACTCCCACGTTAATAAGTGTGGGGGAGGGGGTGGAACTACACTGTTCATTTGTTCTCCACCCATAATACAGGGCAGAAAAAGTTCCGCGAAATTAACTTTTTACATTTGACACCGAAAAAGAGAAGATTTAACTAGTGCATTTGAAAAGACTGACCTTTCACCGGACACGATGCTCAATACAGTCGAGCTATGGTTTACCCGTCATTCAGTGTGTTAAATAAAATCATCAGCTGCAGCATAACCATTTCATGACTAACATGCTTGTGAAGACAATATAGGTGAAGTAACATTTGTACTCACCAGAGTTTTATTTTAGCACTGATCAGCAGACTCAGGTGGAAAAGCAGCAGTGGGACTGAAAACTGACTGGAGTAATATAAATCAACCAGGCAATACAGAAGTGAAAGTATAGTACCAGTAAAAAAATAAAGATCCAGGACAAATTCCACAAACCAAAGATTCCTTGCCTAGATTCAACTCCTATTATTTTCACACAAAACTGGGGTGGACTGTGTGGCTGCGGTTACATTGATTCAGGGCCTATGGCTGGAAAGAGATCAGGTAATGCTCCTGCAGCAGATGGGCGGAGTAGCAACAAGCTATGGCAAATTAAATTACATTGACTGTATACAGCGAAATAGTTAATTTCAAACAAGAACAATGTTGTCTGCAGTGTTTAACTATAATGGAACCAATGTTTTTCTCTGGCAGTCATCTACCATAGACTCTCAATAAGTAAGTTTTATCCCTACTTCACAATTGTTCACAATTGTTTCTTGCACAAACAGCCAGAAAATCTTGCCATGAAGAAGGCTTTTACTTGAATGATCAGTCACTAGATAATGCAAGTTAATTATTTTTTTCAGTTTTGTATTGCATAGTCATCAGGATCAAAAGCTGTGACCTTTGGAATTTATCATCTGAGAATAAATCATTGCTAATGAAGACAGACTATGGATCTTTTACAATGTATATATTGATCAAATCAAGAGGAGACAAAAAACTAATTTGGTGAAATCTGACGCAATCCAACGGGCTTGCAAAACTTATTCAAGTAACACGTTGTTTGAAAGACAAAATGTTATTAGTTGCTCAAACCATTACATTAATTAGATTCACACTTTGAGGAAAGTTAGATAATTTGTTTTCAAACATGGTGATTTGATGTTGAGATACAGATTGAATTTTTTTCTCAACAGTACTTCTTTGAAAACACTTTCTCAAGATTCAATCTGGCACTCCCTGACATTATCAGAGCAGGAATCAGGCCTCAAAAGAACTATGCTAACACACTGTGTATTTGGTGCAACCGTGCATTATTTATAGTCTTGCTTAACAATTCCTGCTCAGGTTCTTAGTGAGGCTCTGTTCTCAATTTAATATGATATTACAGGTACTTGGATTTGATGTAGAGCCTTTCAAGTTGTGGGAATATCTCAAACCGCTTCACAGGATTCACTACAAGGTGTAGTGACTGCCTTTTGTAGGCGAACACTCTGTGTTGTATTTCTATGACTTTTCCATTCCCACTCCTCCAGACTTTGTGGCCTCTTGGCCTGAAATTTATTACAAGCCAAAGTTTGCCTTGTTTTGCTTCATTTTCTCACACTAATGAAGGATTGGACTGTATTTACCATTGTAGAGCCAGAAGAGAAATCTTTGTACCATCATTTTGCGTGAGATTGAAACACGAATGGTTGGTAACTTATCCACTTTGACACCTCATTACCTTTCTTAAAACATATCAAAACTGTTGAATTTACAATTCCCCAAATCCCCAAATGTGTGATGGTACATATGCTGTAAAAGTTATTTAAAATTTCAAAGAAATATATGCAACTCGTTATACTATTCATAGTGAAAGAGTGGAATAGATCATCGATAAAAAAAAAACATTGTAAGTACAATCAGCAACGATGACTGATATTTGCAAATAAATGGAAGCATTGAAATGGATCCTAGATTTTATGAAATAATTCTACATTGCCTTGTCTTTTAAAAATCAATTTTTCCCTTGAGTGGGTCTCTGCCATAGTATTAAGATAGTGATGGAAGGATAATTTTTTGTACACTTCCAGTTCATGAGAATAAGTATTTTGATTATTAACAATCTTGTAAAGAGTTATTTTCCAAAAAAAAATACAGAGAGCGGTGAGGGCTGAGTTCACCCTAGAAATGATTTCTCTGAGATCTACGGGAATTTAAAATACAATGTCTTCTTGAGGCAAGTCAAAATAGCATTTCAAAAAGTGATTACACTTCCAGATCACAGCACATTAATTAAACTTCCTTTCTTTTTAAAACAGGTCAATCATTCAGAACAGTTTAAAAAGCCCATGGAAGATCATTTAACTGAGGTACAATATGCTAGGCATGCAATATTTAACACCATTAATCTTAATCTAGCATACTATAAATATAAATTAAGACAGATTTCATTTCAGACTTCCTTCCAAGTGTGAGTTGCAATATTAATAATTTTCTTTTGAGATGTAAACTCAAGGGTGGTTTGAATAAATCCATACCCATGTTCCAAACATTTTCAATTGTTTTAACTTATTGGATTGTCACATAAAAGTGATTTATTTTGATAAGGTTTGGTTTCCCAAAGAGAACTTTTTAAAGTGAAAGTGTCACCATCAGAGCCCTTTATGGATATCAAACAAGACATTGAGACACCTGGGAATGACAATGATGTGACAAGGCAACAAAGCAGATATAAACTGTCAAATCAGTGGCTCATATCACATCTCTAAAAAAATGTGAACTTAAATTCATGCTGTAGCTAAATTAAAGTGAGAGTTGAATGACGGATACAGGGCATATTGGAAGATGATGTTCCTGGCAACTTGTGTCCAATCCACAAAGCAAAATATTTGGGAGGAGCATGCAATTTACAAGTGAGAAGTTGAAGGAGATCTAGGAATGGAAATTCACTCAATTCTCATTAGGAATAAACAATGTGAACACGATGCTGAGCTACATTGTCAAATGAGTTAAATTCAAATCCCCAGAATTTATGCTGAAGCTGTCTTGTGCTCTGACTGGACCGTACCTAGATTATTGCGAACAGCTTTGGTTGTCATAACATAAGAAGGTCAAGGCTCTTGAGAAGGTGTAGAGAGTTACAAGGTTGATTCCATTCGTTTGAGGAATGAATAACAAAAGGCAACTGGATCAACTTCTTAAGCCTCAAAAAGAAACATTTTAGTGGCCCCTCCCTGAGATAATTAATGGAATGAAAAATAAATGGGCAGCAATATATTTGAATACACTAAGGTAACAAAACAGATTCAAGGATACATTTCTATGTGCAGAGAAATCCATAGCCAGTTAGTTACCAGGAAAAGTGGTAGACGCAAAGACACTATTTATTTTAAAAATAGCTCTATACTCTAATGGGATGATGGCAGAATTGCTATTTTGGAAGAATGAGATCAAATGGACTGAAGGACCTTGTACATCTGAACTGATCTTGTGAATGTGGCAGCAATTATTAAATGCAAACAAAGAACATCACACTCTGTGCTAATTGGAAAACTATTCTTGAAGGCATGAAATGAATTAATGCAGAACTTATCAATATTATACTTCCATACTCCATTCTGTTCATTGTATAACCTTTCAAGTAATTTATGATTAAAATAATGTACTTAAATGGGTAGTGATCATCATTTAATATTGTTTATATATCAAATCTGGAATCCTAATTCTCATTGCTGTAAATATTAGAATATTTACTCAGAAAATCAAAGACATCAAATCATCCAAACCCATCAGTGAAATCCTGTGATTACAATTTCTACATATTAATTTTATTTGCATTCCTTTCGGGGGAAAAAAGGGCTCAAAATAGTCCAAATGAGATTTTGAGCATGTGTATGTGTGGAGTGGGGGAAGGGTGATGAGTTGCTGGGATGGAGAAAGAAGTATTTGAACAGAATCTGATTAAAACCAGAAAGATGGAGAAATTGGCTTCTGTACTGGGCCAGAAAGAATATAACATGCTTTCAAGTTAGACTTCTCTAAATTCCCAAGTTGTGGAATAATGTGCCTAGTTTCCAGAATAACTGGTGCCCAGAGAATATGGACACCAGTATCAGAGTCACACGCATAGAGTTTTCACCTTAAATTGGCATAAATGTCAGTTTTAAGGAAATCAGGACAACTGGTATGTCCCCTTCCCAACACTGACAATGCCACTTCTGGATTCACGTGAATATTCACCCCAAAGGAATCCAATTTTATGACAGCAACAGCTCACAAACAGCAATGAATAAAGCTACAAATATACTGTACTCACTTTCACAAACAAATACTCTTGGCAACTTCACTTAGGTTGACTCATTCACTTACTTTTCCCTGAAGGCTCCCAGATTTCTCCCAAATTACATTAATACAGGTATCCCTTCTCCATGTGGATTCTCCAGTCTATGCACCAAATTCCACAAATAGAGTGCACGATGTGACTTTTATATCTTTTTAATGTTATGGTATTTTAGTGTGCATAATACATTGTATTTGAACTGAAAGTAATTTACATTAAATACTAATTATGCTAATGAAATTGGTAATTTACTCTGCAAGGACAAGATTTCAGTGAGAAACCTTTCACGTGATTGATGCCGCTTTATATCATCCCAAGACTGACTGGTGTGGGCCAAGCAGATTCTGTTGCTAACGGTCTCATCACCATACTCTATTTGAAAGACAGCAATAGTAACCTTACCCAAGGTATTTGAGAGGCAAAAACTATGATAATAAGAATGAACCACTTATGTACTTTAAAAAATGACTTTCAACTAAAACAGTGAGACTTAGTTTTTAATCGAGCCCCAGTTATGGATGATCTGTAATACAGATTCTGTAATACAGATTCTGTAATCTGTTGTGGAAACATCCTTGCTTATGGTTATATTTTGGTTTACGTTTACATTTTTTTTGATATAGCGCTTTTCACGTTGGGAGGTTTCTCACGTTATGAGAACACACTGTAAAGTGAATTGACTGTATATTTGTGGGCAAACGCGGCAGCCAATTGCGCACAGCAATGTCCCACAAACAGTCGTAGATTGAAAATGACCAATTTATTATTGTTTTGGGTTTTGGAGGGATTATTATTAGGCGTGTGGAGTAAGGAAACTTGCCCAAGGTTTCGCCCTGCCTGGAATTGAACTCAGGTCTCTCACTTGCAAAGCGAGTGCTCTAACCACTGAGCTACAGGACTTTTCTTCGTCTACGTGGCGATATAGGTCAATGGTGCATCATTCTCAAAGCCATGCACAATATTCAGCATGCAGAGCAATTGCTGTGGGATAATTGTTAACATAAACAAAAGAATGTTCCCACAATTGTAGGTGTCCACCTATTTATTAGAAATCTGACCCATTGCGAGTGATAACAGTGCTGAAAAAACACAAAGTTACATCCTTAAATTCAGAAAATTTGTAGACGTGCTCATTCCTCTCAAATACAGTATATTGCTACAGCGCACTTCCGATTATAGCATTGAAGTAATCAGTGTATAGATCAATGCACTGTAATGCATGTGTAATCTACACAGACACACACACAGACTGTCACAATAGTTGAGAGCAAAGGAGAAAGGAGACATTGCTTACTTATTAACAATAATTATCCCCTGTAGCTCCTTCAGCTTAGGCATTGATACAGAGGCCTCGGTCACAACAGTATGTCTTGTACCTCTGCTTGGAGAGGAAGAATTATATTTTACCTTTTGTAATGACTGGAGCAGCCGAGACCACTTAGAATTTTATGAAAAAGCTAAACCCGAGGCTAAATCCTGAAACAGCATTTCAGAGATTCTCACTCATTTCTTTTAAGAAGGATTATTTGAGGATGGTTTTAGTCTTCAACAACAACAAAATTACTTTTGTATAGCGTTCTGCACGTCGGGCGGACGTCCCAGAAGGAAAAATAAGTTAACTTTGGTCTGATTTTGATTCTTTTATCATAGTCAGAGTTTTTATCATGTGACTGTGGTTAAACAAAAATACTTCAGGGCTCCTCTTCAATCCGAAAGGTACAAATGGCATGTTGAGTAATTAAATATATGAATGATAAACTATCATAAATATTCTTCACCTACAAAATACACAGTCATTACACTTAACAATAAATTCTGTAAAGTGCTTTGAGAAGACTGAGGACGGCTTTGAGATGTCCTCTTGATATAAAAGGAGTTATATCAAATTCAAAGATTATTAAATATAATCATAAGGATTAACGGGCAACAGCAACATTTCTAAGGTGATCTTAGACATATTTTTTTCTTGCAACAAAATGAAGTGCAAATGAAGCTCAGGTATTCACCAACAGGAGATGAGGGAGAATCAGAGGACAAGTGACTCTGATCCCCTTCAATCAATTGCCAGCAGTTTGTTCACAGAACTTCTTGTTGCAAATATTCAATGATCACTCCTTTCATAGGGATACTGGGATGCCCCATTTGTGACTCAGAATCTCTATTAAGGAATCATTTCTATTCCAAATCACTGAGATTCAGACAGAGATCAAGAATGAGTGTTTCGGGCAGTACACCAGTGAAACTATTTTATTTCCACTTCCCAATATAGAATTCTGTTTAAAAGCACAGTAACAAGTCATTCTCCTGATGAGACATTAATAAGTAATGTGAAATTCTGTCCAGTTTTAACAGCCACAGGCAGGAGAACACCCATGTTTCGCCCGATCAAAAAACTCTTTGGCATTGACAGCAATCACAATCAAAATCTTCTGAAATTCTATGGAAATGGCAAAAATGCAATACCTTTTCACAGTATTATCAAGTGCAAATGGTCTCTGTACAAAATGGACTCAGGACTGATGGTAAATAATTTTTTGCTGTTTTGGAATCCAATCTCTCAATTTAAATCTGAGCAATTATTTTGTCATTTACATTCATTAGTAGACAGTTAATTAAAATGAAATTCCCTAATTGTCTGGCCGGTGACAATGGGACCAATTCCCAGCTGAGACTTGCATTGTAAGAATCCAATTTAAATACCAGAGCAGGAACGCAAGGTCTTAAAGTGACTGCTTACAAATGAGGTTTGAATGAACATCTAAAAGCTGTACTGTATAAATGAGATTATTTGGGGCAATGGAGAGCGACTCCACTTTACAGGAATCATATGCAACATTCTACATCTTAGCAAATCCTTCTCACTTTCTCTGTTAGTAGTTTGTTTAAGTATTGTAAGTTGTGTCCACTTGTATCGTACTGGAAAACATGGATTGTATTGTTTGCATTGTGAAAGCATGGAGCAACATCTTACAGCAGGGTCTATTTTGAGGAGACAGGTTCGGAATTATGAAGGGATATTTCTAGGATAAACACCAGAAATTATTATTTTACGTAGAGAAAAGCAAACATCAGCTGGAATGAATGGCTGAGATCCAGACAGACAGGATTTAACTCATTTAAAAAAATAGCTGAATGTAACAAAGGATAAAGTGAAGGGTTGGTTGCTGGAAGGATGACAGCAAATGAACTGAAGAACCTACTTCTGTCTTGTGTAATCTCTTATGATAAATAATCTGTGGAGATGGTTGTTCCGAATTCAGGAACAATGGTCACTGAAGTTCAGGTGCCAAAACCAAGTCCACAGGATAAAAAAGGAAGATCATCGTTAAATATTAAGTGAGCCAACTGTAAAATATTCAGTGTGCAACAATAACAACTGCGAGATTAACCACAGTTTGTTGGAAACAGTGATGCCTCTCTGTCAGGTCCTCCAATATGTAATAAGTGGTTTACAAGTAGTTACAAATTACAATGTCCTTCTTGACAGTGAAATAAACAATTAAAACATAACATTAACCAATAACCAGGTTACTATACTTCCTGTACATATGTTATGGTTTGTATTTTAAAAGGTAGCAGAAACCTTTTTTAAAAGAACAGAATGAGTTAGGGTTCCGAGATACCATGAAGAGTTTTGTTATCTCTTCCGTTGCCTTTTTTATTTAAAGATAGCAAATATTTTTATAGGCTTGCCATATCATTCTTAGTTTTAATGGTACATTTCTAGAAGGCTGTTAAAATAGCAACAAATGGTAAGTGGAAGCACTTAACAAGAAATGGAATCAAATTGGAGGTTCCAGATATCATCATAAAGCATAGGAATAAATCTTGAGCAGTTTTTAAAACTCATTTGAACCCTGCCCCAAGGATCAATTCCAGCCTTTTAAATCCCTCCCTGTTTTGCATTATTTACTATTCAGTGTTTCAGTTTGATAAGAGGATTGAATTCTGCTTCTACTCAGTTTATGTGTTAACTCCTAACCTTGGTGCTGTTGCTTACTTTGAACAGGCTCCTTAACTTTCACATCATTCACACAATAGGAGGAAAGGTTGTCAATTGGTCTTAATGCAGCAGGCTGTAAGTAAATACTGTAACTTACTATTGGTTGCCGGAAAATTCAACCTCTGGCATAGAACAGTAAATGGATGCAATAGGAAGTACTTGATAAATCATATCCAAACTTCAATTACAATCTGGCTTTTTATTTATCGTCAATGTGTTACTAAAACGTGAGCGAAGGAAAAAGAATGGCACTTGGAGCAGACAATTTACAAATACGCTCAAAGGTGTTCGTGCTGTTCAGGTCCATTTGTTGGGACAAGAAACTGCATTACTTTACAAAATACTCATTTCAAGTCAGCAAGAACAGTCTTAGTGAGCAACACCAATCACAAATGTGTCTGTACACCCAGCTGTGAATGTAATGAAATAAAAGAAATGGCCCCTCCGGAAAACTGAATGTCTGCACCGATTCAAGTTCAGCTACGATGTAGGTGGACATCACTGACAAAAGACATTAGATCAAAGCAATGCTGATCTTCCCTGCATTCTTCTGTGAACACTCTCATTGGACCAAAAATGATGCCACATCTGACAACTCCCATTAACAGTGATGGTAATGAAATGCAGAACTTCAGCATTAAAACTTGTCATTCTTGATTTTTTTTTAAATCAAACAAAGCCTTGGAATGGTAGAGTTCAGATTGTCAAGGCCAAGAGATTAACGCTGAGGGGAACTCTCTGATTGATCTGAAGATGACAAAAAGCTTTTTGAGATGATTTGTTGCATTTTGTACCCAGATTCCCCAATTTTAAATCTTCATGAAAAAGGAAGATAATTGAGAAATTAAACACAATCCAACAACAGAATTTTTATAGCATGGTAGACTTAGTACTTTTCTACACTGGTCAGTTTTCATTTTGTAACCAAATTTACAGCAAACATCCATAAGCTTTCCTGTGAGGAAGCTGGATCATTTCCATTGACCCGATTAATTTTTAGCACCAGAGTTACACGCTGTTATCATCTCTGACCATTCATTTAGCCCAGGAGAATGGAGGAAAACACACAAGTAATAAATACTCAAAGCGCTTTATTTAATTAACACTTTCATTAATTGACAAGGCAAATCAATTTTATGTTTTCGCAGTTCAGTGCACATTGTTAAAGATAGATTTCCATTACTTGAAGCTTCCTCCCTTCAAAATCCATTGCTCATTGTCCTTTTGCATTTTTAAATACCACAGTAATACTTTGTAGGTAGCAGTAGTTACATCTTTCTGGTTGACAGCAGTTAGCATGGGAAGCTTTATGCTGGAAAATTCATTTTCATTGTGGGAATGGCTGCAAGTCTAGCGAGGAAACAAATGAATGAGAATGGTTGTTTACCTATAATGGGAAAATTGACTGGAACATTCACTGTTAATGATATCTGACCCCTTTTGCTCACAATTGATCTAACATAATATTGAACTGAGAGCTTGAATATTCTTTCAGCTCGGACAGAAGCATTTGTGAATTGTTACTGACAGGACAAGCAGAGAGCACTGGAGAAGAGACTAATTACTGTGCCTCTGATAGCTCACAAGGCTGTTCCTGACCCAGTGAATTTGTAACATGACAGAATTACAAACACTTTATTACAATACGATATGGTAATGACTAAAAGACAAGGTAAATCAACTGAGCATTTGTTGGTTCACATCTCTTTGATAACAGTTCATCAAATGGAAAATAAATCTTACTGAAATTTCAACATCATGATCATCAGTGTACTATAAGTCCCACCAGCTAACAGAATTTCCTACCCACCACACAATCTGTACTTTAACACTGCAACTGAGCAAACCTCATAAATCAACATATTTGTGTGTTCATATCAAAAATAAGATGAAGCAGGAAAAGTAGTTAGTCTGAAGGTTTGTGCTAGCCTATAGATAGATGTCAAATATGTTCAACTTGCTTTCTGGAAGAATAGCCTGGCCCTGTTTCCAAATCTCTGGAGGTGTAGTTCTTGATATAGACACTTGGAGGTGAATAAAAATAAGTAGTAATCCTTATATTTGGTAGTGTACTATTTTGGTTGAGACAAAGTCTCAAAGTGCTTCACATAAAGTGTCCTGACTAGATTTTGTAGGCGAAACACAGAAGCCAGTTTGCACGCATCAATTTTCCACAAAAACAGCCTTGAAGTGAATGATTAATTTAATCTGAGGTATTGTTTGTTCACGACCCTGGAGAAACTCCCTTCTCTTTTCAAAAAGTTCCATGGAATTTTAAACATTCGCTTGATCAGGTAGTAGGGACCTCAGTTTAACATTTCATTTGGATGGCACTTCCGACACTGCAACACCCACCCACCACTGCACTGGAGTGGTACCAATGTTAGGATTGAACCCACAACATTCTGAAACAGAAACGAGAGTGCGACCAACTGAGCTAGGCTGATGCATTGAATGGGAATAACCTGAATGAGTTTCCTTCCAATTTGCCATTACCTGAGGGCACAGCTGAGATCATTGTGCGGGAAGGTCACGGATACAATGCCACAGTCTGCACTTTATGGAATGTTTCCAAAAATCATTCAATAGCCTCAAAAATATTATGGAATGGAAAAAAAGATGTTTTGCTTGCTTATTATAAAGATAGACAACATTCATGCACAAACCACAGAATTATATACCATGCTTCTTACAAGATACAACAAGATTACATTTGTATAGCGCCTTTCACATCGGAAGGACATCTCAAGGCGCTGGACAGTGTACAGCATTTCAGACCCGAGCTGGGGTCGGGGGGGGGGGGGAGAAGGGAGGAGAGGGGAAGGGGAATGACCGATGGCTGATCGAAGAGGAGGGTCTTGAGGTGGGACTTGAAGGAGGCTAAGGAGGGGGCGAGGCAGAGTGATTGGGGGATGGAATTCCAGAGGTTGGGGGCAGAGTGGCTGAAGGCACTCCCGCTAATGGTGGGCGGGTGGGTCGGGGGATGTGGAGCAGGCCGGAGCCGGCTGAGCGGAGGGAGTGGGCAGGTTGGTAGGGTGTTAGGAGGTCACAGAGATAGGGTGGGGCGAGGCCATGGAGAGCTTTGTAGGTGAGGACCAGGATCTTGAACTAGATCCTCTGAAGGATAGGGAGCGAATGGAGTCGGGTGAGAATGGGGGAGATGGAATATTAAGAAATATTCTTAAGCTTAAATATTAGGTCAACTTTTTATGCATTTTGATTAACGTGTTCCAGCGATTCTAACTGGTCCTACTACATAAGATCCATGGTTAGGAAATAGCTCTTAAAAGGAAAGTTAGTGAAATGATTTATGCCACTGTTTTCTTTTGGATAAGGTTGGTGTTTCTTTGTTATTCTACACAGCTGGAGATGACAACTGTCAACCAGCAAAATACAAGGGTGACAGAATGTTTCTTGTCTGCCTTTCACGCTGCATTTTCAGAGAGTGGAGGCTGAGTTTATGCAGATGCAGAGCTGACATGTGTGCAGATACCAAAGCAGCTTCACCTTCCCTCTGTCTGACCCAATTCTCATCTGTTTTCAGTCATCATTTGCTGGGTCCGTCTGCGTCACTATTCGAGGTTAGGCTTCTCTCATTTGGCTTTTACTGAATTTAATTTGCACTGAATAAGGCAGCTGCTCTATGGACGTATCATGAACCTTTAAGACCATATGGTCTTTGATGAAACAATCTGTGGCAATTCCATGCCTTGGAGCAAATTTGGCAGCATCTGTGCCTTGAGTACAATGCTAGGCAATACAAAAGTCTTCACTACAGGAATAACTACTGAGACCATTGGGTTGGTGAAAGAAATCACAAGATGTCCGTCTATTCTCATGAGAGTTTTAAGATTTCGTATCTCAAGACTGTTGTGCTGTAGGCAAAAAATGTGCAATTTAACAAGCCTGGATCAGTAGTGAGGTTCACTGCCAACGGACCTGTACAATCCTGTCTATCAGACTGTCTATCAGGATTGTACAACGCTTTGTCTTTATGAGTAGACATTTCAGTAAATTCATTTGACATTTGTGATCAAATGGCTTACAGTGAAATTCTGCACCGTGAGCAAGGTTGTTGCATTATATGTCGACATGAATATTTAATTTATCTTTCTGTTTGTGAATCACGCAAAATTGACTTGTCAAATTTCTCAAAAAAATCTCACTTTAGTCCATCTGAACTCACATTTTGGAACATGACAAATATCTTCTGCCTTCCAACAACTGACCCCCCTATAGTCACACCCCCCTTCCCCTTTTCTCAGCATCCATCCCTGCCCCTGTGCAGCACTCTGAGATGCTATCCTATGCGAAGGGCGCAATATAAAATCCATTGTTTAGATGGACCCTTGTGGTGAGGGTCCTTTTAGACAATGTATTTCAAATAGGTAGAAATTTGCTTTAAGGCTGGGAAGAAAATAAGGCTATTTCACCACAAATTATCTTTGAAAACGAACTGAACACCAGCGGTAAAGTAATTTGTTTTATTAAATTACTCATACTACTCTCCTTTTAATGATCCTGAATTTTCCGAGCATTTTCTTATTCTCTTTGTTCTCCCTGATTCTGTTAACACTTTTCTATTCGGCTTTGAAATCTGAGTAAATTCCACCCACTCGATAATATAATTCCCATTTAAGTCATGAAATGCTTTCATATTATGGGAGAGGGTGGGAGAGAGATAAGTAGTCTTTGAACCCCTTCAACATTTAACTGTAGTTAAGAGAGGAAGCAGAAAGCCACAGAGCTACACAAGAGACCAGAATATAATAGCACACATTTCTGACCAGATGAGAGCAAGAAAACACTCGACAATCCCAATTATTCTCTGTGGAGCAGTTAACTTGTTATTTCTTGTACTTTTTCGTAGTGACCTTTCGCCTTATATATGGTTTCAATGTTTATCAAAGAAGTGCTTGTACAATTTTAGCCTTTTGTGCAAATTATTGATCATCTGATTGAAAAAACAATTGAACATCATTCTCTTGCACTGCTCATCTTTGTGAAAGTGATTTTTTTCATAAAGTTTCATCCCTTTCTTACATATTATCACTTTGTAAATGCTCAACATAATACAAATAATAATCCTTGCATTTGATATAGTGCCTTATAACGTCTTCAAGACGTCACAAAGCGCTTCACAAAATATACTGTAAACTGAATTGAATGTATATTTTGTGGGCAAAATGCAGCAGCACAGTGCCCCACAAACAGGATTGAGTGACCAAATAATTTTTATTTATTTATTTTTTTGAAGGGATTATTTCCCCCAGAAAAGCAATCTGCCAATCGACTAACAACTGGGTTCCTACTTACTGATAGGTAAACAGAGGCATGTGGAATAAGGAAACTTCCCTAACATTTCACCCAGCCCGGGAATCAAAACCAGGTCCTCTCACGAGGTAAGTGCTCTAACCATTGAGCTACAGGACACCCAGTGACCTATAATACAACTATTGGTCCACCCCACCATGGCTACGAGTTACCAGGAAAGGTGTCTGAGACCAGGAGATAATTCATTTACAAAGCAACTTGATGTTACAGTGGGAAGACCAGAGGGTGGGAATTCTGGAAGGATGAGATCAAATGGCCAAAGGGTCTTTATCCGAACCTTACTTGGGTCTTGTGAATGCCTAATCACCACTTTCACTCAGAGATATCCACCGTAAATTCAATCCCATGAGAGACGTAGAGAGCTTCCAGCAGTTTGTAAATTCTTTAAATTGAAAAGGTTGCTTATTAACCATTCCCCGGCCCCAACTATGTTAATCACTGACATCCAGTACTCTTAAACAAAAGACTTTTAGTTGATAAGCAAAAATGCAGTGTCAACAAGATTTATGTTTCTTACATCGTAGTTATTATTTCACAAAAATACCAATTTTTTGTAGCAGTTGCAACTCTGAAGATGGATTGCTTTAAAAAAATATCAAACTACATTATAAATAGTCCACATCAATTTGGATAGAAATCCATGTAGCATGACCCTCCCAAGTTCTTGCCTCAAATCACGTGTGAATAACATGTTGACTACTTTAGTTGGACAGGCCCCAGATGGAGATCTTATTTGAGCTTAGGAAGGACAGGAAATTAATACTGCTTTGGCCAGAATTCTACCATTCAGACCTTATGGAAACAGACTCTGACTGTGGAGAAACCCAATTACGAGATTTAAGGCACAGTACGGTATCAGATAGCAGCTAATGAAGAAGGGAATTTCTCTTGGTGTCCCAGCCAACAATTGTGCAGAAATCTTTTTTCATTAAACATGGCATGGCTGTGCACAAATTGCCTGCCGTATTCATTCACAGTCATTGTAGTTCACATTAAAAAAAATCCCATGAAACGCTTTGAGATATTTTGACGCCGTGATGAGACACAATATCAAATGACATATAAATATTTAAAAAATCAAAGCTAATTTATCTGTGCAGGAGCCTTCAAATTTGTTTTGGTCAGCCGGGCGTCTGACACATGCAGAAACCCATCGTTTAAGAGTAATCAAACCAAACTGAGCATTCCATGCATCCCACCTACACATGAAAATTCCAGAGATATTTGTTGGAATGGAATGCACACTCTCTCCCCCTGGAAGGATGTTTCCTGCTTACCTAATTTTGGAAATTATTAGACGCAGGTTGGCAAGAGCCAAGGCTTGGGGATTCCAGAGTGTGCATTGGGGGTACTGCTGGAGTCTAACCAGCCATGGCTTGTCATTGAAAGCAGTGCCTGGCAAACTTTCCAGCTGTTTGTCCAGCGAGGACCATCCTACTATTAAGACTCTGACTTGCAGTGACTGGTCTAATCTTTCAAGTCCTGCCAATGAGCCAGCTACGGTGTGCTGTACCCTGGAGTACTGCAGACTCACCTGGCTTAGGAACTGTGCATCCAAGACCTGTACAGAGGGTGGGCTCCATTCCAACATTCTGTTGCCAAACATGTCATCTTGGAGCCAATTCAGCTCCAAGGAGACTCCACTCCTCCCCACCCATTACCCCCCCCCCCAAACCCATTCCCCAGCAGGGTCTTCATTAGTCTTCAAAAAGGTAGAAGCAAAGGAGCAGAAAAAGTAAACATGTTTCAGTTTTAGACTTGGATGAGCTATTCCAGGGCCAAGACTTCCTCTGTCAAACATCACGATTGCCCCTCAGGTGAGCACTGTGATGGTTACCGCAATGTGACAGTTCCATTTCTAAAATCTCTATCCTTGTTGGCTCTCAGTGTGAGATAACAGGATTGATGGCAACTATTTCCAAGCCTGAGGCAGATGAAGCATATTCCTGGAATCTTGATTTGGACCATCAGAGCTCATTCTACCTGCAACCAAAAAGAGTTTTCAGACAAAGGCCTGCATCACATCATCTGTCTGAGCCATGTTAAGATGCACAGCCCAGAGTGGAAAGATCAATGTTTCCAGTTTTCTTGGAACCTGTGTCAGTGTCATAGATTGTATAGAACACCAAGGATATTGTACCATTTCTATGTCCAAGTCAGTGATGCACATTGAGGCTGTAATTCATTGTGCGCTGCTGCCAAATTTCATCCGCACACCTTTTGCTGGTCTTAATGGCCTCTGGTACAATTTCTCAAGCATTCAAGCTGTCAGAATACAAGGAATAGGCCATTGAGCCTCTTCTGCCATTTTCTTAGAGCCCAACAGATCATTTCAAATCCCAGTTCCCCATCTTTTCTCCATTCAACTGAGCTGCATCAACCAACGCACCTACCAGAAGAGCCCAAAACAGAGAGTAAACTAAAAATTGGATAAGTAATGCGAGAGGAGATATTCCTTTATCCAGCTGTGTAAACCATGTGCTATCACAATCTGAAAAACTCTTCTCAGATTCATGTTATTTTTTCCTTTTTCTTCATGGTCTATAAACACTGCGTGATCTTCCCATTAAAAGCAAAGCAGGGTGCTGCCAAGAATGCGTTTGTGCTTCAGGTGAAGAATAGCTTGGGTTGCTGAGGTAAGCACCTTCCATACTAATTATGAAAGCAAGATCAACAACAACATTTCATTTATAGAGCGCCTTTCACGTCGGGAGGACATCCCAAGGCGCTGGACAGTTGGGTCAGTTGGAGCAGGGGGGAAATGGTCAGGGTGAGGGGAAGGAAAGGAACATGCAACCAAATGCAAATACCCACCTAACAATTAGACTTTAAGATCCCAACCACTGTAGTTTTCAGAGCATTCGTCTCTTTTCTTCAAATTAAAATATTGCTGATCGTTAGACAAATTTACTTTGTTCCATCGCTGGAGATATTTTTGCAAAATATGCCAACCTACAGTATTAATTTCAACCCACAAAATCCCTGGATCTAGATAAATGATTTACACAGGCTTTACGAAAGGGGGCTTGTGTTTGATATTGAGATAAGGCACTTTTTATTCCAGTCAGTCTGGTCCTAAGTATACAGATTAATGAGGCCCTTGCTGCCTTCGAGATGCTTGGCAGGCCAGGGATCTCTAACCTCAGGAGAGCAAATTACACAACATGTTCTGCAGCTTATGGCAGCAAGTTGTGGAAAAATATCACCATTGATTGCTTATCAGATGGCATAGTAGGTCAATCGCTGCCCAGTGTGGTACAGAAACAAATATAAATATTGCACGTGTTGGGTCAATTTCACTTTTTTTCACACTTCTTTTGGTTTAACATTGCTTTCTATTTCTATCCATTCAATCTTCTAACCTTTCACAGCATACATGCAACTTTTCTCTGCTGATGTCTATCTTTTAAATCCACCGCTTATCTTTCTACTCTCTTCCAGGAACTAAGTCCAGGTGGAAACAAATTCCTTTCCAGTGTAATTTTCATGGGTCTCTTGGTCTGCTTAGACAGGTTAGTTTTGCAAGCAACAAAAAGCTGAAAGATCTATGATTGGAAAAAGCATCACAGCTGTGACCTTGTAAACTCTAACATGATTTTTAAGTGTGAAATAAGAAGTGATGGTTGTGAACAAACTCCCTGAAACCCAGTAATTCATGATCTGGTTAACTCAATGTGGTGCCCTGTGAGTTAATCAAAAGGCTGTGTATAAAAAAATAAAGTATTGCCAGGTGTTGGATAAGATTTCGCACTTGCAGAGCTGTGTTTCACTTGCAGACTTGACTGGGATGAACGATTTGGAGTCAGTTTAATTAAAGGGTCACATTGCATCACCATAACCAGCAAGTCAAATTGTGGCCTGTCGTAGAATTGCCCCATGCATTTGCCTTATTTTGGTTTGCAGATATTGTTTTTATAAGACTCCTTAAAAGCAGAGAGATTCAGTGTGATGTTAAAAGGCATCATTGCTAAAGGAGCACAAAGTTCTCTAAACAGGAAGAACTGTGGAGTTGATAGGATGTGGGCCTGTTAATGAAAACCGCTCAGATTTCTATTGTTTAAAGGGGAGAACTGACTGAGTCAAACACAAGATCTCTCTATAATGTTTTATGTGTCTGCACTGACAAGACATTGTAGCTCTTAATGTTGGAAAGTGTGGTGTAGCATATGTAAAGCAATTATATTTTATTTGTACTGTTTTCTTGATTGAATACATTGAACAAGTTCTTGATTGTTTGTGGTTAAAGCAACTAAATGAACAGATATTATTACAAACATTTCCCATCTGCTGCATTCTTCCTAACATTGAGATTTCAAATACCATTCCTCTCATTATTACTTGCATTCTGCTGTGCTCTTCAAAATAAACTTCATAACAGGTTTATCCAAGCAACGTTCTGGTGGAATTGACTTACATTCTGTCTCTCTGGACCAGTATATTACTGGAGGCATAGCTTTGAGCCTTTCTCCTCATGTCTCAGTAGATTTAAAAATTGTAACATCAAATTATCTATATTTGCAATCCACAAGAGACATCTTTCTCAATTTGTAATCTTTTCAAGATACTGTATTCTTATTCTATCAGATGGGGGACATTTTGTTAAATATTCTGTCCCTTTAATGCTTATACTACAATGTGAAGGTTATTATCATGTACATTTTGTATTTGCAGCATGTGTTTGATTGCACCAACTAAAATTTTTTTTTTGAGATCTCAGTGTGTTGAAATGTGTCAAAGCACTCATACAAAATTAGTCACTTTGATATTCTGCAATTGTTTTGTTGGCAAAAGTGGCAGCTACAACATTCTACAAGAAGCAACAACATAAATAACCATACTGAATCTGTTCTTGGTGAATTTGGATGAGGGAGGGAATATTCGCTATTAGCTGGGACACTTCTTCTTTCAAATTATGCCATAGGATCTTTAATGTCCATCTCTCTCAGGATTGCAATGCTGTGTCAGTCCAGATTATGAGCTGGGTCTTGGGTCACAACCTTCTGACCCAGCGGCAAGACAGCTACCAATTGAGCCAAACTGACACTTTTTTCACAAGCAATGAGCACCTCACTGATTCATTCAATTTAGCATACATGGACTGCCATTTTTCATTGTTCAAGAAGTGTAGAAGGTACTTTATATCCTGTGTTGCAAATAACAGATGGTCAGTGGCCTCTACAGTCCAACACTGTTTATAATTGCATGTCAAGGTTTATATTTACAACTTTACACGGGTTGTAAGTACTGTTTGGATTTTGTGTAAGAATATATTTGCTCTTCTGGAAACCCTTTATACTCTGTGCAATTATAGTGCTTTTTGTTTTAACCTCCAAACCTCCTTGCTCTTCTCCCTAAGCCCAGAGAACACAGAGAGTCCTGGCAGCAGATTTTCAAGCGAAGAAGAACAGTAATGTTGTTCCTGAATCAGCCAACACCTGCAAGGGGACAACATGTCTCTTTTCCAATCATTCTCCCCAATTCTTCCAATCATACAGCTGCTGTAAATTCAGCTGTCACCAGTGAGGCACAGTGGGTTAGAGAGACATGTAACAGATCTGACCCTCACCCCCTACAACCCCTCCATTTAATAACTCAAATGCATAGCTGTACTTTTTAAAATATATGTATTTCCTGTGTCTATTTGCAACAACAGTCTCTGGAAATGATATTTAAAAGAAAAAATAATACGAGAGCATTACACAGGATCTGTACACACTTTCAGTTAGTTGAGCAAATTGGATATATGGCATTTTAGTCTACAGCAAAAAAAACAGCTGCCATTTTAATGGACTTATTAGAAAAATAACACAGGTCCCTTTCCAGCAGCCAAGGAGCCTTTGTAAAAGACCTACATGAAGCTTCTAGGTAAGAATTTTTCTTTGGCCACTTTTGGAATATAATTTAGGTGATCAACACAAATGCACAGTTTCAGAAATAATTAATCCTGAATCCCACTAATCCTGTTTCAGTAATCTTTTATCCTTGCTGCAGCATTGAAACACTAATCAAATGACTTGCCTTTCATTTCCTCTGCACCAATTTTATTACAGCTTTTCATTATTCCCTTTCTCTGATAAAATCGTCTTTTGCATTAACAGAAGCTAACATGGTCTTGTTAATGAACACTTTAAATTGAACTGTGCAGTATGACCAATAATAGGAGGGCAACACCTTTTTAGCATAACCACATTTTTATTTTAGTGCCAATTAACACGTTAGGGAGAGCAGGAATTAGTGAGCCGAACAAGCATTCAAATACCATGTGCAAATTCATGAGGCAAAGCTGAAGGTTTTTTTTCTTCGCCCTCTTTAGCAGCTCTGGGGAAGGCAGTCACGATATGTTCATTTCCCCAATATCACAATATCAAATTACACCGTATTATTCATGTGAATAAAAATGATCTCAATTGACTGCCTTAATTATAAATGCCATCCATCTCCGCCTGATGTTTCCCGCACAGGGTATTGTAGTAACGGATGCAAAAAGTAGCAGTTCAAAGTATGCCTTAAACTGGTGAGAGGTAGTATTCTATAGTAATTTTCAGAGCTGCTGCACAGCTGTAAGGCATGCTGAAATACCTTCTATACTTCTCAATGAAGATTTCATCATTTTTGTTCTTGATTTACAGCTATGTATTGCCATTCTCTGACTATGCCATAAACTCTCCATTAATACATTGTCTCATTAATAGATAAACAAATATGTTAACCCAGTTTTTCAGGTAACACTGGAATAGCATTAACTCTCATAAAGCAATCACTGTTTATGGTTTCCCATAAAAGAACAGTACTTTGTGTGACATTTACTTGGAATAAAATCATTTTGTTTGGCCCTCTTACAATAAGCAATTATTTAGTGCTTTATCATCTAATTTTGGCTTAACTCTTCTCCAACTTGCTATTTCTTTTTCACTATGCTGTAGGTTTCGATCTTTAAGAGCTCCACTTTAAGTCCTCCGAAAAGTGTGAAGGGCACTATATAATGCAAGTTGTTATTTTGGTTGTTTCACGGTGATGTTGAAATGCTTTTTTTTTTAAATAGTCTGTTTTTTTCCTGAGACAGAAAAACTACTTGCATTTATTTTGTGTCTTTTACACAGAGCACTTAACAATGGAGTAGTTTGACACCTAGCCAGGGAGAAATACGAAGTGACCGGAGGTACAGTGGGAGAGGGAAGTCTTCAGTTGCAAACTGAAAATGGGCAAAGGCTGGGAGGCACGCTCCTCTTACCATCATCTCTTCCCCAGTGGGATCAAGATGATGTAACATAACATAACATAATGTCCAAGAGGGAGGACATCCACAAAGGTCAGACAGAGCTGTACAACATGGCTGAAATTGTGTTCAATAAAGTTCCTTTTCTATCCCTCAACCAGTCTGCACATAAACCTTTGTTCTACAGAACCACACCAAAGTCCATTATAAGAGATTCCATTTAACTGGGTAGCTGAATTCATCAGGAAGAAAAACAAGAGCTGAGAGTGGGAAAACTTCCATTTTCCACTTTGGATTTGTGATAGATTTGCTGTTACAAATGTTAATACCTGTCAAGAGAGAAACCAAGCATTGTCTACATTTCAATTATAGTGAGAGGAAAAACAACAAGATTTCATTTATAGAGCGCCTTTCACGTCGGGAGGACGTCCCAAGGCGTTGGACAGTTGGGTCAGGACCCGAGCGGGGGGAAACGGTCAGCGTGAGGGGAGGGAAGGGAGGGAGCGAGGAGGGGGTAGAGAGTCGAGAGGAGAGCTGAAGGCACGGTCAAAGAGAAAGGCCTTGAGAAAACAGTCTGGGAGCTGTACATAACAAATTTACTTGATCGTAGTTTGACATAAGAAATCAGAGATGCTATTTGCAGATGTTTTAGGATCACACCCATATGCTGAATGATAGCTCCAGAGGATACACAAGACTTGTCAGACTGAATGGACGTCCTCTGGCCTGTGCAGTTCATGTGGTGATTTTTTATTTGGATTGGTCATGAAATCAACTTGTCTGTGTAAACACGAACTGTGTATGTTAGAACTGAGACTTCAGTTACAACGGTCCTGCTTCGCATGGTGGTTCATTCCAATCTGGCTTTCCATGTTCTTCAAAAATTTTCCATAGTACAGTTTACTATTGCTTAGAAAATCAAACAACTTTTGAAATTTAACGACTGTTATCACTCGAACTGATCTGAAAGCATTGTTAATCTGTAATTTGCTGAGAAGTTGCCTCAGCTTCACACCTCCCATAGGAACCCAGAATTAATTCTACAATAATAATCCTTGCATTTAATACAGCGCCCTTAACATCAGGAGAGTGACTCAAAGCAATTCAAAGTGTATACTGTAAAGTGTAGCATCTGAATTTTGTAATAATAATAATCCTTGCATTTGATAAAGTGCCTTTCACATTGGGAGGACGAGGCAGCCAACTTACGAAAAAAATGTCCCAACAAATGGCTATGAAGTAGTTGACCAATTTTAAGGAGGCAATGAAGGCCACTTGGATAACTTCCCAATACAGCCTGCACCTGCAGCCGGCCCACCAAGGGTCGTTGGTAACTTGCCCATAGCAGACTCACTTGAAGTAATGAGCAAAAAGAGAAAGAAGCTACCCATTTTAAACAGGGAGATACTGCTGCTTTATTTTATTGTATTCCCCCTGAATCTTCCAATGATCCACGACTTGCTCATCAGCTGAATAAGATCATTGGTGCTCAGCTGTATCCAGCAGTGATGTGTGCACTGGGAGCCCTATACTCAGTCATCTACTTTTACTTCCAGTTGGCAGCAGGACAATAGAAGAAAAAAAACTACATCTGTGCCACTGAAAATCTATGGGTAGCAAACTTGTCATCTCTATTTTCTAATACAAATACATCCAGCGGAGAATGCTTTACCAGCAAAAGGAGATGCACAGGAGCAGCATAAAGGGGCTCAGCGACAAATATCCACAGAACCACCCTGATAAAATCAAATATCCAATACATGGAACCTGTATAGACCAAACCCAATTCTAACCAGTACTGTTTATTTATTCATATTTTAATTACATCACAGAAGTTAAAGTAAAAGCTACCTTTTTTTAAAAATAAAAAAGTACCATCATAGATTCCTTCACAGATTCACCTTAATGAATGCTACAAATTTACAGATACCTTATGGCACCACAGTGCTAATAATTTTGAAAGACTTCTTTGAAAATAGCAGACAATGATATGATTTTGAAATTGTATGTATTAAACGTTTTAAGATTTTTTTAAGTGTTTCAACAGGCCAAAATTTACCCCCAGCAAATAAAAGGCATCAAATGGAATAACTCAGTCATACATAAGAGCCTCTGATAAAGCGATAATGTGATGTTTGTCTTTGGGACATTGCAACAGGATTTGCTTTGGCCTCAGTTTCCCAGAGCATGTTTTTTTGCACAGCAAACATTGGCACCACTGTGTCTCAAATCTGTTTCACAGAGCTGCAGAGAGGGTAGGTTGAGGTCAGACATTGGTGGTTTTTGCTTTCAACCTCAAACCAGAAATGTTGAAAATGGCAAACAGCCATACTGAAAACGCTGTGAATTCACTTTAATTTTGCAGAATTTTTTTTCAATTACAGCAACATTTAAAGTGTCTCTTTCCCCCCCATCCCTGGAACTATTTTCCATGACTCTGATGAAATCTGATGTCCACATGCGCTTGTCAATGATGGACATTGATGGTATAGGAATATTTTTTGTAAAAAGCAAGTTCGGTAAAAGCATTTATCTTGCTCTTTCCACAGACTAATGCCAATTTCCATGAATAGTACATAATGTTCTGGTCAAACAAAAGACCAAGCTGAACATACCCTATATTTATAACCCAAGTCATTCATACAACTTCATCACCTTTAATTTATACATGCTAAGGCGAGGGACAGTGTTGGAAACCTGACTTTTTTTAGTTTTGTACTGATTACTGTATTAGCACATGTACTCACAGGTGAGGTGCAAGAGGGGTAAGAGAGTTATATATTCTCCACTCTCCCTCAATGTATCTTAGCCCCCACCTCAGGAGGCACGTGTTAATTACTGGTTTAAGACGCTAAGGATAGTTCATGTGAAAAGTTCACACTTTTGTAAATGGGAACCACTTGCTTAAGACA
The DNA here is from genome assembly GCF_018977255.1 of Callorhinchus milii. NCBI lineage: Eukaryota > Metazoa > Chordata > Chondrichthyes > Chimaeriformes > Callorhinchidae > Callorhinchus > Callorhinchus milii. Next base: position 14,056,866 of record NW_024704748.1, on the reverse strand, counting down.
CATTTCGGATGGGTCAAGGCACAGTAAAGAGAGTGTTAATACTCTACCTCATTGTGCTACAACTGATCTGAGAGTTCTTGATGTTGAAACTGAGTGCCAAAATAGAGATGTGTTTCATTCCCCAGCTCTCACCTTCAAAAGGCTAAAAAAGAAAAATGGCTTTTAAAAAAAACAACGCACATCTATCAATTATGGAGGATCAAAGAACCTGTCTCCAGAAATTCCCTAAGAAGATAAAATGGGTGGGGTTTAGCCATTTGTAAGTGTTTCTTTTCTATATCATCATTTTGATGACACTCAATAATTTAACCAGGGATTGTCTGATTTAATTAATGACCGCTGACTTATTAATTATGCTCTTTTTTAAAAACACATTCAGAGAGAGTGGGCAGCTATTACAGGAGGTGTCTGTCATCGCATTTGTGAAAGTTTTCATCATTAAGTTGATATGTGTAAACATCTACATGGCATGCAGTTTGAACATCTCAGACCTATGAATAAGAACTTTTGGTTCACTCTGTATAAAACAATGAAGCTCTTATACATGAAGTGACAAGGTGACTGTTGGCCCATTATGGCATTTTGGCAGAAGTTCATCCAATTTTGCATTCATTGCCAATGTGACCATGTTATAAGATGGCATGTTAATTTATATTCATCTCTTAACTGATGCCATACTCTGAGTAGATGGTGTATTCCAGTTCGCCTTCTGGGACTGATGATAGTGGATTAAAGGTCCCACCCCAGTTGAGTCAAATAGTAAAACTATAGGAATCATTGGATTCAGGATAGAAAGCACCAGTGAGTGGACAGGGAACCAAGATATCCCAAGATATAAAATTATATAGAGCTTTATAAAATGGAAACAGGCTCAACTAGACCATACCACAGTTTATTTTCCACATGAGCCTCCATCCCTCATCATCCTCTCCTCAACCCCTTCCCCATATCCCTCTATTCTCTTTTTCCTCACCCCAATATTCCTTTCTCCCTCATGTATACATCAAGTTTCCACTTACAAACTCTGGTGCTTTTTGCTTCAAATACAGTCTCTGGCAGTGAGTTCCACATTTTCACTAACCTGTGCACATCTCTCCCCACCTAACCTCTGCAAACCCTACAAACCTGGCTGGGATTTAAAGATAGATAGAATGATAGTTAGAGAGGGCAAAGCAGAGGGATAGAGGCTGGGAGTTCCAGAGGTTGGGGAAATTATGACTGAAGGCTGGTTTTATAAGTGTAGAGTATTGAGTTGGTGACTGTCAGCAATGGGAAGTTGTTCATTCAACTTTCTCATTCCATTTTCTCTCGAGTGCTGAAAAAGAATACACTTTTAATTCCTCCCACCCCCATGAGATTGTTTGCTCCAGAAGCTTTTTTTTCAGGCCTTGCGATGACAGAGGAATGATAATAAAGGGTTACAACATTTGGCTTACATTTTCAAAACCTGAAAACTCAAAATATATATTTATAGATTACTTTATAAGCAATAAAAAATGTCTGGCAGTCAGATTGAAAGCAGTAATTTCTATGTTGTGGTTCTGTTAAATTGCTCAGACTGTCTGCAATACATTGGCAGCTATGTATTATTATATATAATATATATAAGAAAGCTAACCAAATCTTCAAAGGCCAACACCTTAACATCAGTTATCTCGAAACAATTTGGATTTTCTTAAAGCAGGCTAATGCCGTGAAAGCTAAGTAATTGTCAGAAGTCTATTACTTCACTTATAAAAGCATGTGAAAAGTCACCAATAAACAGTCTGTTGGATCAGGAAAATCAGTAATATTGGGACAAAGAATTTAACTGGAGTTTCATCTCAGCTCAACAAACTCAGACCTGGAGAGGCAAATTGTTTCAGAATTGTGTATATTGTGGGAAATAGTTCAAGAAATCAAGTGAGTTGGAGTTTCTCAAGCTTTTGAGAAAACAAACAGTATTTGGATATTGGGCAGGATAGAGTTCAGCCTGTTTGTTTCCTGTGTGGAGTCTCATAAATGATTTGTTTCAGACACCTAAGGCTTGATTTGAGCCGTGGTGTCTGCCAGAGGCACTGTTAAGAGACAAGCTATTTCCAAGGGAGGGAAGAAAACAGGGTGAGTCATCAGAGATCATTGCTGCACATTTCTCAGGAACCAGCAAGAGTTAAACAAGAAAAGCCCGAGAACAGTAACACACAAGGGAATAGGGACCCAACTGGGTGATTTTTTTTTAAATTACAAAATTAAATAGTAAATAACTTGCAGTACCAGAATATATTAAGTCTTCAAAGTAATCAGCTCACTGGAAAAGTTGTTCAGTAGCTTGAGTACCCGCAACAGCTGTGAACAACCTCAGTAAAAGAGTGCGCGGTCATTCCCTTACATTCATCCCCAGAGAGATCTCAGATGCGGATAAACATTCTGAGAGACAATTTTCAATGTTGTTGCCATAGTTTTACCTCTTCTTAGTAAAATTAAGGTTCCCGCAGCAACAGTTGGCATTGGTAACGCAACAATTCCATTTGCCAGCTGACGATGCTCGCTTAACCACAGCATGAGACATTTCCAATGCAATCGGATTTCTTCTGTTTTCCAGCCTAACCACAGGCATTCATCCTCAGCAGTGTATGTACTGTATGTATGTCTCTGTGCTGGCTGGGCTCGAACTGTTCGGTTACTTATTTAATTCACTGTCTCAGACAACCCAGCACATTATGGAGAGAAGTTCTAAACAATTATAGATCACGGCAGCCTCATGTAATTGAAGAAGCAGCAGGAAAACATGCTTCAATCTGGATTGCAAGTAGTAATTACTTGACAAATTCAAGGATAATGAGCTTGCTTAGCTTTATTTAATCTATTATATCTTCTATGCTCATATACACGATAACAGCTCAACAGTTTGAATCCAGCACCAAATTTGTTCCATTAACATCTTCTCAGCTGAACCTTGAACTTGCTTGCCCTCTGCTCCAGTATAAGCTGGTCTTGGGAGGGCGAGTAAGTTGTGCTCTCCACATTCAATGAATTGCACTTCTCTCAAGTGTGAATCCACATAAAATGGTGACAGCAGGGTTTAATAGGGATCACTGCTGCTACTGCTTTGGAAAGCTGAGAAAAACTAATTTATTTGATTCTAACTGGACTTTTATTGCTGACTGTTGCTTATAACTAAATGGTCAAACTTCAAACGTGAATTTCAGGAGAACCCTCCACCCCCATACACACAAATTATTGATATTGCATTGTATTTAAACAGTTAAGAATTTCCAATATACACAATTTAATAAAAAGCCGTAAATGGCATCTATTAATTTCAAGTAATTTCACTCAAATATACATGCCCTTTTACTACCATTTACAACTGTACATTCCAATATACTTCTGCGTAACATGCATAGTTAGCTGCTTTTGTGTGTAGTAAAGAAACCATTCAACATCCCTTTCTATAAGATGTTCTTCAATGCAATGTTCAAAAATATCACACTCACTGATTTAACACAAGCTTCCTCTCCATCTTAGTTATGATGAGAGTCTGGGTAAACTCGGGGTGATGTGCCTTAGAGCAGAGGAGGTTAATGGGTTATTTGATTGTGGTAATCAAAATAATAAAAGTAACTGACAGTTTAGAAAGTGGATGACTCTTTCCGTTAGTAAAGGGATCCATCGGGGGGGGAGGGGGGGTATACCTTTAAAATCAGCACCAAGATGATCAGAACTGAGGTCAGGAAGTATTTCTTTACACAGAGGGTTGGAGGATGTGGAACACTTTGCCCCAGAATGCTTTAGAGTTCATGTAGAATCAATAGAATGTTTAAGAGATTGACAGATACTTGTGTAGTTAGCGTATGGCATTGGGACAAAACAATCTGACAAACTGATGGAACAGGCTTGATGGACTGAATGCCCCCCTCCTGTTCATGTTTACGTATGTTCATATCCCCAACTAACTTAGTTAGTTGAGCATTCAATTTGAAAAGTTCTGGTTCCCAAAAGACTTAACTTTGCAAACCAAAACACCAATGGTTAAGGTTGTCCTCACTGGACAAGAACGGAGCTGGGCAGCTACGCATTATTATTCTGATAGCTTCACTCTGTGACCTTTGTCAGAAACATCTCTGAAGAAACACAGTGCTATGATGTGAAAAAAAAGTGGTATGAAAATTAAAAAAGATTTTGAGTTCAGTACTTACCTGTGGTGAAGAGTACTAACTGAGTTTTGAGGCATGTATCCTGATCACATTGAGGCGGTTCTACTATTGATATTTAATGGAAACTTAAACCAACTCTGACACTTCGGATTTTTTCCTAACATCTAATTTAAGATAAGAGAGCCATCGAACTCTGTTTGAAAGCGAGTAATACCCAGTTCTGTTTTTTTAAGACAGCATCTTATTCATGGAAATAGATATATATACTGTTAATTTCACACAATAAACTGTCTTGAAGAGATACATCTGAAACAGTTCATCAGTCCACAGAAGAGAAAGGATGATTCATTTTGCTGTCCAGATTAAGCCTATCTGAAAACACATCTCCATTCAGGTGCCTTCAGAAGATGAAGAAATATTAAACCTGCTACCATGACTCCCAGTGTGCATTGCTTCTTTTTCTGTCTTCATGCATTGATTCAGCTGATTTTCAAGGGTCATTTTTCAATGTCCTTTTCTGGTAGTGTCCAATCACATTCAAAGTCAGTGTCCTTTGTATCACAGGCAAACAACAAAAGGAACAAAATGCGAGGGCACTTAGTCTTCCACTTTCAGAGGGAAAGGTGAAGAAGCAGGACTGACAAGATGGATAGAGGCGTTGGAGCATCAGGAAGAAAATCAATGTTGCCAGTGACTTTGACATTTTACAACAATCTATGCTATTTGGAGAGACGCACGAAGGGAGGCAGAGGCATGTAACTGGATTGTGAGCAAATGTTAACTGTTTGATCACCACACGTTACTTTCTGTGTTCACTACGACTTTGTTGAAAAGGAAGATACACTAGATGAACACATGAAAATAAGGGATATGGAGAACAGGAATTAAATGTGATCATGATGTAGTAAAATATCTGAGCATACTCTATAAGTTGAATATACTTCTCTTGCTATGCTACTCAAGAGCAAAAATAACTTTCTGGCTCAGAGGCGAGAGTGCTACTAAATGAGCCAGGCTGACATCACCACTTAAATTCATCCAGTTGTCTTTAGGTACTTTCTCAAGGTAACTGCAACATGTTGGATTGTTTGTACACTGAACCAAAAGATTCCATGTGCTACGAATATATCAGGATGGTATTAAGCACAAGAGGTTCAGTAACACAGTAATAATAATCCAGCATTGTATCACATTGTCAAAATGTCCCAAATCATTTCAAAGGATTCAGCTTCTGGCTCTCTGTATCAACATATGAGCAAATGGCACAATTTACACTGGAGGGTGGATTTCAGAGTCCAAAGAGCAAAGTACAAGCAATCGTACATGCCTCAGTGTTTCTTCACAACTGCATTTCTGGCAACTGGCCCAATGTTTGGCAAAGACTGAGGCATGGAAGTCTGTGCAGGGAAACCACCAGATCCACTGTTTATATTGCTGCTCATGAGCTGGGGATAAGACTATCTAGGTTGCCTCATCCACCTTACAGAAATGCTACAGAGCTGGTGGAGAAACTGCAAGATGAAAGTATCAATAGGGTAGACTTAATATGAAGGCTATACAGTACCGAGATGGCGTCCTCTGCTGTTGACACACTGAGATGTAACTACTACTTCTTGAGGGAATTGTCAAATGTAATGCTAAGCTTTTTTGTAGGACTGCGTTACCAAAGCTCATTACAAAATAATCTTTAGTATTAGAGGAAAGCAATTGTTTCTTTCATCAGTGACATTCAGACGCACTGTGCTGTGGCAAGCATATCACGTGAGACAAGTATGGTCATAACTGCAGATGAAGTGAAAAAAGGGCATCACATGACAAGTGTGAGGGTGTTACAAGGTTATTGTTTGCGGTGTGATACTGGGCCTTGAAGTGCTCTACATTGATTTGTCTGCAGTTCTGAAAACTCGAAGAATTGCTACTGTCACAATTTGGTCTGCCGTTTACCCGTATTCATTTCAGTGCACTTCTCTGTGGGAAAAAAAATCAATGGAATTTTTGATCAAAACCTTAAATATAGACAGAGATGGAATGAATCTGAAGGAATGAATATACAAAAAGTTAAGTCAATTAAAGTCTTTCTCTGTGCCAGACACAGTATTTAATTATCAAACAGAATCGCTTGCGTTTTAGATTTGTACTTGAAAAGCTTTTACAATCTCATGTAAATCTTGGGAGCCATATCACTCAAAATAACCGTATTGGTGCAATTCATGTTTGGAGTAGCAGCGAAGTGCGAAACCTTACAGATACTAATCATTAGAACGCAGAATCTGACACTGACCCCCATCATATTTGACAAATATGACTAATAGTTACCCTTATTGTACCACCAAGGAATCAGATGCATGCATTCTCTAGAGCTACGAAGAAGGAGCAACTGCTCACTGCTGGAGTACAAGTAAATTGGCAGCCAATACTGGATGAAGGCTGTATGTGAACCATTGTGGAAAATGAATATGGATCTCCTGGAGCTTCATAGTAAATAGACACCAGAGTAAGTTTTATAATTGTGAAATTATTTGATACTTGGCCTCTTTGTAAGTCTCACCACGACTCGCACCAAATCTTGGCTGAGAAAAGTTGCAAGCAGTGTTTTCCTCAAGATTTTGGATAACTGAGAGCAGAGTTAATCACTCACTGATGCTCCGGTCTCACTTTGAATGTGGTGCCCTCCATTCTAAGCTTCTTCTCAATAGTGCAGTTTAGAGAGCAGCAAATTCACCTTGTGGAATACAATGGGAGCAAACTCACATCTCACAACTTCATGGTGTATCATGCTGGGAGATTCAACATGTACCACCATAAGTGTCATCTTTGCACAGCTTGGTGGGTACTCTCGCCCTTGAGTCAAAAGATGGTAGGTTCAAGCTCCACATCGCGACTTTGAAATCACAGTCCCATCGACTATTCAGGTGGATGTTAAAGATCCCATGGCACTACTCGATAAAAGAAAGAAGTTTCTCCCCGTGTCCTGGCCAACAATCCCCCAGATAGAATTGGTCATCCACGTCATGGGACATTGCTGTGCACATATTGCTGCTGCATTTCCCTACAAAATAAACAGTCACTATACTTCATGGTAAATCCTGTGAAGCACTTTGAGACATCCTCCTGACATGAAAGACACTATATTAAACTTAAGGAGTATTTCCTTATTTATTATTGCTGTACTACACTGACTCTTGATCTTCACCTTGCTGCATCTGACTTTTAAAGAACAAGACACAGTTTTCATATNAAAAACATGAAATCAACATTCCCTCATTCACCAAACTCACTGATGTTAGAAAAATCCAAATAAGAGACACTCGCTCGAATGGATGATATTGGTTCTTTAATACTCAGAATCCCAATGGGTTAATACACTCGGTTAATTGCCTGCTACACATTTTGTAGCCCACGCAGGCACGGCCATCGTCCCAACTATCTACTAGTTACGATCGTACCGGACACATAATTTCTGCGAGTAGCACGGCCACCGTCCCAACTATCTACTAGTTACGGTCGTACCCGACTCCTAATTTCTACGAGTACCACGGCCACCGTCTCAACTACTTACTAGTTACGGTCGTACCGGACTCATAAACACGTCAACTGCTGAGTGTAGTAATTCAGAGTATCCTGCCGAATCCCAAATTGTTAGAAAATAAAATCAGCCAAATCTGTAAGAAAATAACGGCTAAAGCAACTAAAGTCTAATTCCTTTAACCAGATATCAGTCTGTTTTATTATTATTCGTTCGTTATTCTCCAATATCCCGATGGGTCAGACCAAAGGCCGGTACAATCAATAGATCTTATAACAGAACAATACCACCGTAGATATCTCGAGTTCAACACTGTGTCTTTCCAGCACACAAGCTTGATTCTTCATGCTTTCAGTCTTCTTGCTTATAGCTTTCAATCTTCCAACCGATATCCCAGTGTTTCTAGCTCTCAGTCTTCCATCTCCCGTATCCTTGTCTCTGTGGCCCCGGATGGCCTCATCTACTGTATCCTTGCCTCTGCGACCGGGATGGCCCCATCTCCCGTACCCTTGTCTCCAGTATCCTTGTCTCTGCAACCCGGGACGACCCCGTTCACAAAGTTAACGGAACTTTTATACCGATGTTCGTCCAATCATGGTGCGTACATTAGATCACCTGGTCGAAATCATGCTGGGTTCACGTGAACACCTCATGGGGTGTACGTGCCTCAGCACACATACAGATTGTCCTTAAGACCCCTGTTATCTGATGCTTGTTATTTTGTTAGGTGTGATCATTAGTACATTCCTTTTAAGTGACTGGTTATTTCTTATCATTATCCCGGGATGGTACCAAGGTCCTCTAGTTTAAGCAACTTGCTCATTAGTTGCTATTCTTGAGGGTAGCCTTCTGTCGGTTGGCAGGCCCTGTCAGAATCTAGCGACTTATTGCTCAGTCGAGATCCTGTGTCGACTGGTACCTTGGACCATTACCTCTGTGGGCTTCTTGTCATTTACTGATAAGAGGTGACTCTCTGCTCCTGTCCGTTGTTCTTTCAAAAACAGAGAAAACCAGATGTGTCCTATCCCATGTCAGTCCAGTTGTCCCCCACACTTACTTAAAAGTTAACCTATTCGCAACATCTATTATGATTCTAACATAATACAAAAAGTGTAAATTCTAACACTGACCCAGTTGAAGTTGTCCACCTGAAAAGTAGCACACTTTCACACATCAGTTGGGAGTTTCAGCTGCTGCCACTTTCAAAGTTGTGTGCTTTGAAGACTAGGCCTTTGTCTCACTCTAGGGTGCAACATTTTGATGTGCTGACTTCAGAGAACAAATTCTAGCTGCTTCTTCCTTGGTAATAGATGAAGACTAGACACTCTTTTATGTGAAAGACATTATGTTGTAATGCAAGTTGTTACAGAAAGAGTATTTTGAGCTGTTATCCTGATAACTAATGAAGAGTTTTGGAGTCTGTGCACTAAAACTTGCATTGCACAACATTTATCCTGTTAAAGTACATTTGTTCTGTGCTGAGTTATAGTGGTTGCAATACAGTTTCCAAACTCCACAGTACAAGATGGACTTATTTATTTCAAGAACAAAACAGAAAATAACAGCATGCCCCAGTTCTGACAAAGGATCGTGGACCTGAAACGTTGACTCAATTTCCTTTCTCCATAGATGTTGCCTGATCTGCTGAGTTTTCCCAGCTCTTTCTGTTATTTATTTCAAGAACTGTTCTCTCTGGCAATAGGAGTCAACATAGATTTTTTTAGGCTGCGATTTGCATTTTAATAGGACATCATGCAAACTGATCCCCAGACTCTGGTCTGCTAGCCGCAAAGGATAAATTAAGGCAAGCCCTGCAATGGCATGGTTAGCAAATTTGCTGTCGGTCATTTAATTAAATCTTCAATTATTGCTTCAGATTCTCTTCACTGAGGTGCAGGAAGCACCTAAAAACGGATACAAATTCTGATGCATTGGAAATGCTCTTTTTTTAAAAAAAATTGAAGGCTCCGAAACCATAAAATTGTGGTTCACTCCTTCACTCTTCAAAAACTTAAGAGTAAACTGATTGATTAAGCAAAGCGAATAGAGGGAAGGGCAATATTCCATCCCAGATAACAGCAATAAAAATGGTAATAATCCTGCAAGTACAATTAACTTACAGTAGAATATAAATGTTTCTGAGTTGAGGCTGATCAAAGAGTTACAGCCATAATGTGACACTGAAATCATTGTTTTTCAACATTAAAGATCATTGCTGAAGAGATGCCTCTGTAATGAACATAATTGTCAGCTGTTTCTTTGAAATTCTGTCTACCGAGCCTGCGAAGACTTTCATGAACACTATATCAGATCTGCTTGAAATGGCCTCTCGGCCATACGTGGACCAGTTTTATCTTCAATGATACTGATAAACTGGGAATATAATAACTGTAGGGGAGCAGGCTTTGCTCGCAAAGCCCAGTTTCTGAGCTGCTATTTCATGCATTTTAGTTTCATGCTTCCCATGGTTATTTTTCACTTGAATATTAAGTATGGATGCAAATATGGATGGGACAAATGCTGTTGACCACTCACCCCCCCCACCCTCCTTCCTGGTCCCCAGTTCAGGTGAAGCACTGTGAGACAACTCCCCCCTCCTCCCTGGAATTGAAAGGCACTATATAAATATGAATTGTATTGCATTCACGCTAGATGCTGGAACGTCCTTATCTGATGGAACCTAATACATAACTTCCTACTGTCTTTGTCCAACAATTACAGGGAACACAATATTATCTTATTGATAAGATAATATTTTTGTTACTACAATCATGCTGTAGTAACAAAATATTATGTTACTTACACTAACCTGGAATTCCCTCCCTCAAACCTTCTGTCTCACCTCCTCTCCATGTATCTTCAAGTTCTGCCTTAAAACCTATCATTTCGACAGTGCCTATGATCACCAAATCTTTTTCCCCTCTTGCTCATTTGCCTTGCAAATATAAAGTGCACCAAGACATTATTCTACATAAATACTACTTGTATTTCCCAATAGTGTTGTTCTAACAAATTGAAATGCTTCCTGATATTACAGCCATGAAACCAAGCTATAATTTGGACTATTTGACATAATTAGCGATCTCTTCACAAAGAACAAATGTGAACATGTTGCATCCTTAATATTTTGAAAACTTGCCATCTTGTTATTTTACCGCACAAATAGACTTTATTTTTGGAGAAATGTGCATCATTCAAGCTGAGGTCGACACAAAATACAATTGGCTCCAGGCAATTCCCAAAGACTATTGATACAAAGAATTCATCACTTAAGCCCAACACTTGAACAGCAACAATGATTCAAGCACACAGAGTCCTCACTGATCTGACTTTTCTTAAAAAAAAACAAAGTATGCATCTTACTTTTCTACTTCTATCTGCAGATTGTAGAATTCTGATTGAAACGTAATCTTGCTCAAACAGAACATTTCTTAGTGAACTGGTGATGTGCGTTTATTGAAATTCAGCTGTACAAAGAAAAAAAAGGCAAAAGGAGCATTCTACAGCAACGTGAGTGAGCATGTAAGGTAAATTCTGATAGAGGAGTCCTAAAGAGAAAAGTCCAGTCATTGGGAGATCCTTTAACATTAAACAACAGGAAGCAACATGGATAAATACATCATCCGTTCCTGTCTGGGGGAATGGCCTCCTTTGCTCAGTGGACACAAACCCACTGTGCATCCCCCTATCCCTTCATTCTGTTATTGGTGGCCGTGCCTTCGGTCTCTAGAACTCTCCGTCTCAATCCCTCCACCTCATTCCTACTTAAGATTTACCTCATCGACCACTTCCATAGTCACCTCCTTCTCTCCTCTCTCCCTTACTCGGTGTCCAACCCTGCCATAACAGCAACATATCCTGCTCCGTAACATTGATATTATTCATCTTTAACAAAGAGAAATGGAAAAAAAAGCAGGTTAAAATAGCTGAAATACACAAAATTACCATTAACACCCCCCTCCCATTTATTTCCCACCTCGTTTTTTTTGCTTTGTTTTGCTTTGAAGTAATTGCTGTCAAACACTTGATTGATGGCTTGGAGATCTACCTGAAGTTGCTAGTACAAAAAAGCTTGGTCAATATATATAGTATAAACACACACAATGTTGAAACTTGGTACATGACCTTGGTTTCAGACATTTGACTGTTTAATAATTCAGATCTCAAATATTAACCAGCTGGACACTTACAGGTGACTCTCCTACCGGTCGGATTACATCACACAAATTGTGTAAGGGGAAAAATACTTGCTTTGCCACAGCTCTGAATACATAAAACAAGACAGCTTCAGAGTGTATTTCTTAAAGCACTGAATTACTATGAAAACTACAATCTTCTGGAAGCACATTCATGTAAAACTATTCAGATAGCAATGTTAATACAGCAGTTTTACTGAGACTCCAGTCAGATGCTGACAAAGAATCAAAGCATCGAGCCAAGACATCCTGGAAAAGATTTGACACAGCACTGGAGGCAGAAATAAAGCAGACATCCAGAGCACCACACACAGTTTGGGAATAAAGAAAGCATGGCTTTTTAAAAAATTCTGCATTACACATTTTGTGGTGCTTATTCTGTATTACACTTGCTCCTAAAGGAGGCATGAGCAGATGGAAGAAATGCTAAAATTGATTGAAATTAAATACATACACAACAACAAACAACATTTGACCAGCGTCTTTCACTTCAGGAGGTCATCCCAATGCGCTGGAATATGTAAGATATAACAGTACAATCTAATCTCACACACTTTACAGAAATTGGAGGCATTTGGCTGCATTATTGATAGACTGAGGCATTTTTTAATGATATCAATTTTAAATACCCATCTTGAATACCTGAGGTCACGTACAGCATGCTGCAGTTTAGTCTCATCTGTGGCATAACCTTAAAGACTACAAGTGCTTTCCTTTGGCATGGTTAGATATAATCTCAAATGTCAACTTATATCCCCAGTCCTCAAAAATAAATCCTTCAACACAGAGGATTACAGTCAGATGCCAGACACCATGAGTAGGTATTCAATTCAATGGTTCAAGTGATGTTGCAACCAACAGAAGTGAGGCTTAAACAGTTTATGAACCACTGCATTGAATAACTGCCTCAACCTCACTGACCAAAATGTTGTATAATTCATTGTATTCAGCCCATGCACATCTCATTATCTCAGATGAAACGACTGCACAACACTGAAGACTGCAGAATGTTTCTGTATGTTATACTATGTGGGGGCATGTTCATGATCTCAGCGTTATTAATAATTCATGAATTTGATATTGTATTTTTCCCGAGTGCATCTCAAAGCGTTTCACTGGATCTTACTGTGTAAAGTGTAGTGACTATTTTGTAGGAAAACTATCCCTCCAGTCCTTATCAATGAGTCTTTCATAAAAAAGTCAGCTGTTAGGCACCATGAACAGGTATTCAATTGAGTGGTTGCAGCAAGGTGTTCTGTGACTCAAGAAAGCATTCCAAAATTCGGACACTTTTGTGTTGGTTGGGCTAACCATGGGTGAGGAACTGTGTAGGTTTAAGGTTAATAGACCACAGGGTTCAGTGTAGACAGATTTACAGATGTGTTAGTTGAGTAACATACAGGGAGGGTTTTCCAAGGAGATTTCAGAAAAAAGTCTGAGATTGTATTTTGGAAATTTGGGGTAACACCAAGCATTCAAAGCCATATGTGTACTTGTTTAATATTACTAAATGCAAAAAACTTTGTTAAATTTTCACAGCCAAAGAACAACATGCCAATTGTACTTTGTGTGCAGGGATCTGAATTTATTGGAGGCTATAAAGCCAGTAACAGTGAATAGAATCCGCTGATTCAATAGGAAGCACTTTATCAACATTACTTCAAGAAAAAACAGCAGACTTTCAAAATTCCCCCAATATCTTCAAAAACCTTTTAACCAATAACCTGATTTTCAAATCAAAGTTCAAACCTATAATAAGTTTTTAACTTTCGTAACTTGCTGATATAAAGCTATTCATTGCAGCCAACAACTATTGATGATAATTTTATATGGTTAGGGGGCACTTATTTTAAAGCCCACACCTGGTTGTAATACACAGAATGCCAGTTTCCCAAAGCCTGGGTAGGGAAATATAATGGTTCAGAGAAAATAAATCATTGTTTGGATAAAACACTGTTTTGTGACCAGCTCCTGTTTCCCATCAGGAAAATAGAATGAAATTGCTATAAATAAGACTAGAGCATAACGTTGGTTAATGTGCTATCATGGTAACAAATAAAAGAAAGCAGTGTCAGTGATACTTCGATACATATCCAATAAGTGCAGTGACTCCTGCTGAGTGATTTGAAATGAAAACTGAAACAAAATCTTTTTACACACATCAATTGATCTTTCTCCCCCTCACAAAACACTGACCCACTGTGCCTAAAGGTAACATGAACCAATGGTTGAGAACATTCAATGTGCTGAGCATTATAAACAATAGCAGCTGCCAAGGCTATACTGCTAGGATCAAACTAAGATCCAGTACTGAAATGTTGCCTAATTTCAGTTCCAGGGCATCAATTAGTGTATGAGTTCTGTTCTAGGAATCAACTCCAAGAGGTTGTTTCTAAACTGAATCAATGCAGACAACTGCAGATAAACTGTGTTTTACGGCAGCTGATTCCAAATTAACTGGCCTTAAATGTAAACGTTTCTGAGCTGTCTTTTGTCCTAACCTTAAGGTATTTAACATATTTCAATTCGCTCAAATAAAACAGTCACTGGGTAGATGTTTGTGGGACATAGGTCTGTGCAATTGGCAGCTGCGTTCACCCACAAAATACAGTTGATCCGCTTTACAGTGTATCCTGTGAAACGTTTGAGATGTCTCGACAACATGATAAGGTGCTATATCAAATCATTCCCATCATTCTCATCAGAGTCGATCTTGGCCGTTTAAAAACAAAAAAGTTCGCATTCAGCTTAGTAGCACAGGCTCAGAATTTAGATGTGGGAGTTATTCAGAAAGGAAATATTCATTCCACTTCCTTCAACATATCATTTCTCTTTTTTTGGAAGCTTAGGTGTATTGCTCACTTATGATTTTTTTGGAATGAATGGGAAGTAATTTAGTTCATTTGGACCTTAGTACATGGACCAGTTGTGCAAGCAGCTTTAATGAGTAAACAATTAATGAGAATTGTGCAAAAAAGACAGATATTTGAATGTGATCTCTGATTATATAGTGGTTACTGTAGACTGCATGCTCCACACAGTGAAACACGGGTAAAGTCACGACAGTGTGAGCTGACAGTTATTTCCTACCCCATGCTGAGTTTTTCAGTTGTTAGGTACAGCATTGAGCAGAGGTGAGATGTCAGTGACAGGAGGTAAAGGAAATTAGTTCAAAGTCCCATCTGCATGGCACTGCACAGCTGGCTGGCCCTGGAGCAGTACTGACAGCGGGCATCCCAGCGTCGTGCTGGGGTATGGCTCAGAGGAGGTTTTGAACAGGGATAAAACTATAAATGTGAGTACATAAAATGCTACTTCTCCTGATGTCCTGGTCAGCAATTGTCCAGATTAAATTGGTCATGAGACATTTCAGTGTACAAACTGGCAATGTAATGACGTGATAAGCTGTGATATCAAATGAAGGAACTATTATTATAATAAATTCAGAGTCCTGGCAGAGAAAGAAATCAACAAAAAGCACAAGCTCATCTTTATATATTTTCATTGATACAAACTATATTCTGGTTGTTTTTTTTTTGCACTGTTTTGTTCCTCTCATTTGAATATCAGAATATCCTGTAAATTGAGAATTGTGTATATACAGCTATATCTAGCGCTTCTCATAACCTTCAGTAAGTTGCATCCACAACGTTCACTAAACTCTATTGTTCCTTCAGACACCATCATATGCAGTATGGATGGCAAATTGTTTCTTCTTTGAAGTAATAGATCAGGAAAGAGAACTTGATGACTCTCTGTGGAATTTCCCAAGCCTCGAGATCAACCAAATCCCAAATTACGCTATTTAAATCTGGGATCAAAAAACAAATGTAAACATTCCCACTGAAGCATGAGGTGATGCAAAACTTATGCATGTACAATGTACATCAGTACAGCAGTGCCAAAACAAATCCTACTTCTTCCACTGCACCCATGTACATAAATTATTCTGGTTAATACAAAATTACATTTGTAAAGCGCCTTTCACGTCAGGAGGATGTCCCAAGGCGAGGGTCAATGTGCAACATGACACAATGAACTACACCACATTATAGTTTTAACACATCCCCAGTATCTTCTTGAAAAGGTATTTCAATAACCCAAGGAGTTCATTTTGTTAAGGCATTGCTACAGCTGTAATGAGACTGTTGGAAACATAATAGCCAACCAATGTTATTAAATGGTGCTACATTTAAACCCAAATTAGATTTTAAAATATTATCGAATGTTTATCATCTTCTATACCTTTACCTTGCAGTGAACGCATTTACCCACACACGTCAATGCAGTTTTTAACAAAAGCACCGCACCACAACCTTCCTCCTACCTTTTTATTGAACCCATCCACTCAGCCTTGATGTGGGTATTTTTAATTAGTGTGTGTTTCTCTAGCTTTTAAAAATAGACTGTTGACATTGGAAACTGCTTTTCGCAGTCATAAATGTTACAGCTTCGGTCTCAGTGATAAATGAGTAAAGAGGTTTGCTTTATACTTTTCCAGTTGATAAAAGAAAGTTATATTGCATGATTCTGATCTGCAACCTGTATCTGTTGGCCCTCAAGGCTCAAGGCTCACGTTTTTTTGGTATTTCACACAAATGAGCTCCCTAATGTAGGCTTCAAAGCTAAAGTCCTTCTGTATGCAAAACACTGTCTCATTGTTGAGTATCGTATCTCATCTGGATGCGTTGTCTTTACATGCACTCAGCTATTCAGAAACTATCCCTCTTGTATATTAACCCTATACATTCTAAAATATATGATTGACCAATCACCAAGAATCACCACTCCAATCCGATACACACTTATGGTTCATATTCCATTTCAAATTTCCAGTTTAAGACTGACACTCGGAACTATTACCTACTCTTTTTAGGTTTGTGGAAATTTATCCTAAATAATAATCATCCTTGCATTTAATATCATGCAAAATCATATCAAAATATCTCAAAGCCTTTTGAAGGATTTACTGTGGAGTGTAGTTACTATTTGTTGGTGAATGTGGCCACCAATTTGCACACAGCAATGTCTCACAAACAGCCTGAAGTGAATAACCAATTTAATTTGGAGCATGGTTGGCCAGGACTCATCAGAGAAAGTGCCTTTTATTGTCATGAGATCTTTAATGTTGAAGAGGCACTGATCGGACCTCAGTTTAGTGTCTCATTTGAGTTCACACCATGGATTGCATTGGAGGGTCAGCCCCTTTGATGACATGATCTCCTATTATATTAAATGCAAGGATGATGATTATTATTTAGGGTAATTGTCAGTAAATCTTATAATAGTTAGATTATTATAGATCCTCACACCCTTCGCTCCACCGTTGGAGGCCATGCTTTCAGCCACTAAGCCCCAAAACTTTGGAACACTCTCACTCAATCCCTCTGCCTTGCCCCCTCTCTCCCCTTTTTCAAGTCCCACCTTAACACCGGCTCTTTCGACCGTACTTACCACCCCCCCACCCCCCACCATTGTTAAGCGCTCTGAGATGCTGCCCTGTGTGGAGGGTGCTATAAGTGCAAGTTTTGTTGTAGGACAGTATAAAATTCTGACTCAAAGAGGAGAGTGCAAACAACTGAGCCAGGCTAACTGCAGGAGTTTTAGAAAATACTTGGATTTGCAATCTCCACCACCTCTCGAGAGTTGTTTGCAGTGTTGGATTGGATTCCAATATTTCAACAGCCACTCTCTGCAGTCCTCAGCTGCTGGACTAAACATTAGTGCACCATTAATGAAAGAAAACAGCTGTTATCATCAAGGTAACCACAGGAGGGACAAGTTTGATCACTGCTCTGGGATCTTTACATTAGGAGATACTCAAGAGTGTAAAAGAGGAAGAAGTATCCCCCAGACACATTAACCAACCCCCTCCCCCCCCCCCCCCCCGCATCCAGGAAATTCATCTAATATTGAATTATCACTGTTTGGATTTGTCTTCCTGCTCACCTCCCACCCTAATTCAGGTCTTACTCTTGGCACTGATGGACTGACACACACAGTAGCATCTCGACCATCTTCTCATCCCCCGCAGAACAATAAGCTGGTACAGCTGCATCAGGCTGTAGCCCAGCACTGTGAGTCTCTAACACAAAATGCATTGGCTGCAAAATGCAATGAAGAGCATCGTCACTCACTGTGTCCCCCAACTGACCTGTCGTTTTATCCTCAAGTAACAAATTAGTTTTCACTGTAGTGGCTCTGCACAGTATAAATACCGTAAAACCAGCAAGCCAGTCAACTATTCTGGCTTCCTTTTTCATTTCGGCTTCTGTCATGGGAACTGTGTGCCATCACACACTGTGATATAGATGAGGCTACTGATGGTACTGGGGAAAGATGAGGGTCATAAGTTCACGTGGCAGGAAACAAACAAAATACCGCAGCTATCAAACACTAACCAGCGCTCGATTAACTTTCCACATGGAGCTTTTAGTGCTGAGTAACGGGAATGCTCTACAAAAGCAAAACATGACCAGATTTTATAGCAGTTGTTGGTGGCATACAACTGTGGAACTCTCAGTCTGGTTTGGATTCTCTTAAGCGCGGGGAAGGGTTTCCTCATGCGTTAGGCAGAAATTGCTATCGCAGTTAAAAATAAAGCAAAATAGAAACGTTTCTGTTTGTAATATTTCGATAAGCAAGAAATGTTAAAATTAATGAATATTTCACTTTCTTTTCTGTTAATTTATTTTGATCTCCACCAATTGTTCCCTCATCTCAGAGTCATTTGATTTGATTTCTTTCTTCCTGGGTGGCAGTCCAACAGGTGACCTCCAGGAGTTCACGAAATGGATCATTATTCATGTGAACCAAGAGAGTGAGCATCGTCAGGCTATTTCATCACCGAGGGTACTGAGGACAAAGCCTCGCCTCTCTGCACCTGATGCCCATATACCTTTCAGCAGAGACCCTGAAGAACAAACCATGCCCAATTTGACCCACCTTAGCGCAAGGGTTGCTGAGACTAATTCTTGTTGTTTATATTTATATGGGTTTGTCTCCAAGTAAATTTACATAAATGTTAAAACACATAGGATATTTAGACTTTTTTTTACATGATACTGAGGTGTTCTTTTGTTACCATTAACTGTTAAACTCCCAGCAGTTCGCTTTTGGTGCAGCCAACTCGTCTGTGGGTTCTGTACATTTTAATATCCCGCACAGTGATGCAAGATTACAGCAATAAAGCTACATACTCATATTTCAAGAGGGCACACAATCTAAAAAAGCATTTGAAAAATCTTCCTCGTGTTCATTAAATTGTTCCTTTTCCTTCCATTCTTCCTCCTAATTCTCTCCATCTCATCTTTTAAAAAAAAACGATTGTCCGCTACTTCGTACTTATCCTAACTTTTGCATTCTAATGGCTACTTCTCTACCTTTCAGAAAGGTGACAGCAATTTCTTCTAAACAATGTACATCACTACCTTGACAGCCTAGTTTTGCAGACAATGGAAAGCTCTTATAACACTGCTGTATTGCAGATTCAACCTGATCCATCTTTGATGCTATTTGTGCGTGGAAGCTGCGAATGAGCAACTTGTTGAGCCCAGAGAGTGAACTCACCCATGGAGTCTGGAGGCTTAGTTCACAGCTACCATGAAGTATTTGATGCACAAAAGTAATCCTGTGATGGTACTTACAGTGAAGTGCAGGCCAGTTCCTTTCCATCTTGGACCAGACGAGCTGTGCGCATGGTCAGCCTGAAACAGTAACACAAAAAGTTGCTAAAATATAACCTGTAGACTTCTAATTCTAAATGACTTCAATAAGAAAATTAAAATAAATCCGAGAGTCAGAGAGTTATAGCACAGAAATGGGCCATTTGATTCATCGAGTCTGCTCTTGTGCTTTCGCCACACTTACCATCCTGGTTAACAATCCCCCCCCATAGAATTAATCATTCACTTCACAGCTGTTTACGGGACACTGCTCTGCTCAGATTTGCTGCTGCATTTGCTTACAGAATACACAGCCACTGTACTTGACAGTAAAATCCCATGAAGTGTTTTGAGGCATCTTCCCAACAAGAAAGGCATAGTATCAAATGCAAGGGCTCGTATTATATAAATTAATCTCATGGTCCTGCTTGCTTGCCATACACACTCTTTAATGTTTCTCCATCAAGGATCTATCCAATTCACTTTTAAAAATACATGGACTCTGCTTTAACAATGATCTGATGTAGAGAATTCTACATTACACATCTTAGAAAAATAAATGTATTACAACCTCCCCCTTTAATTATTTTATATTCTTAAATTTGTGCCCTTCTGTTACTGACTCGAAGATCGATAAAGAACATAATCTACAACACAACAAGATTACATTTGTATAGCGCCTTTCACGTCGGGAGGAACGTCCCAAGGCACTGGACAGTGTACAGCATTTCAGTTACAGTAATCTATTACTGTAACTGATCTATAACTATTTAAATCTTCAAAGTTCCTGAATAATTTTTAAAAGGTGGGTTTTAATATTTGCTTTGGTGTTCAATAGGTGAAAGCAAGTTAAAAATAAGTAGAAATAAATGAGTATTATTCACATGTCATTCACTGGGTTTGTAAACAGAGGCCTGGATATATGCCAAAAAAAACACATTACAGCTTGTTGCAATGGGTCACACTGGGAGCAGGTTTACAATCTGCCTCAATGTAAACTATCCAGATGAGCAGTGTAGAATGTTCATTGCTGATGTACCTGGATGTTATCTCAGGAAATTAGTTTGCCCCCAAAACTGTGCAAATGTCAAAAGAATCTTCAACATAGGACATCTTCTAGACATTTACTGATTATTTTCTCCTCTCCCTGCTGACCAACCCCCAACTCACCCACCCACCTCCCCCCACACACACATACACACACACAGCCATGGAGCAAGTCCCCAAAGTGCAACAAACAGAAAATGCTCCACAATTCTGAAATATGGCTAACATTTTGTACAGGAATTCGGTTCCTGTGCTTCTGGGACCTCAGAGAGGTGGAGGTGACCTTCAGATGCTTAAAATTGCATTGCATTAAGTAGATTTTTGCATGGAAAATTGCACTGTGATACCACTTATTTCCATTTCTGGACCGTTATTCATTGCTGGGTTCGCAGTGTACACAGACTTTCCACTTATTGTAAAATATCAAAGGATAAGTGCTGTTGCGTAGTTACACCATGTCAGACAATGCACTGAATTTACATGATAATTTACTTGGTAGGTAAATGGCTTTCTGACATGAGTAGCAATCTATGGGGCAAGCATGCATTAATTTACTCCCATTGTTTCACTATATAGCACTGGTTCCTGAGCTCCAGTGCTGAGTACCATGACATCCAATCCTGCTAAGAAGCCACTCCAACAGCAAACATCGCTCCCTGCTGGCTGGAAACTGGAATAGATTGGGCTTTCCTTTGTTCTACAAATGCATAAATTCTGTTTTTGCAGCCAAACACGCTATGTACACCAATATTCCATCATTCTGTCCCATGTTGGTATATGTTAACAGTTGAATTGTAATCAATGAAAATCAAGGGTGAATAACAGAATCTAACCTCAGCTTGAATTCTGATTATGTTTAATAGATTTCAGGACACAACATGTATATAATTTTAAGACTTTTGTGCAAAAAAATCACTACCATGTATTTCTTTTGGAAGCGGTACAAAGTGAGGATGGTATGTGTTCTTTTGGTTTTGGGAGCAACAAAATGCTTTGTGTTAAAGTGTTGCCAATCTTAGAAACAGAGTCTGTCTATTTGCAGTGATAGGCTTTTTCTCCCCTCCCCCTCCACAGTCCATTAAGCTAAACATTAACATATTGCAAGTTACTTTAATGGAGCTAAGAGCAGCAAGTTGATTCCAAAAATCAATCTCAACTCATCCATCTTGTCTGATCTGTAAACTTTACGTCATTATAAACGAGAGGACATCCCCACCAATACATTATAAGTCAGAGGATTTTCCTCATTTTTGTAAATGAATGATATTCCAGCCTTTGCTGGAATACTTCTACCAATATACAATAAATCAGGACTCATTCCAATAGATTATGTATAGATCAATATCCCCAACTTCATAACAAAGGTGAGGTCATTGACGGTGTCACATACTGTTATATGACAGATGTGATTCTGAAATGCTACCTTCAATTGCAACATACATCTTCTGTAGCATTCTGTATCCAATTCCCTCACTGTTAGGTAGTCGTGTGCATACGGATCCTTAAGATCTGAATCCAATTCCCCGGTGGTGTACTGTTGGTGTGTATCTGATTCCTTGATAAACTGGTTGGTTGCATTGTAATAATCACATTGCTTGGCAGCCCAGTGATAATTGATTTATTCAATTCTCTGCCAGTCTATTGGTGCTGTATCTCCAGTTCTTTGGCAAACTCACAGATTGATCATACCAATTGCATAATCAAGAGCCATTCAGCCCATCTTACCAAAGCTCAACAAATACTGTCAGCTGACCTTTCAGATGGTCTGAGTCTATGGCTATGATTCTCTGGCACCTCTCTCTGTCCAGTTCCATTGCAGTTGGGTTTATTTACCTAGGTTTATGTCTATGATTCTATTGTCATTTAAAAAATGAGAAAACTACAGCAAGTTGCATCTAATCTAAAAAAGAACAGTCAATCTCCAAGAGAAATCTTCTGCCTCTGTTTAACAAGGCCACAAGAATTATATTCCCTCCACAACCCAAATATTTCATTGGGAACAGAAATGCAGAGGAGCAGAGTGAAGGAGTGGGTTTTTATAGCACTCTTGGCATTCAGGTATTTATCTATGAAAATACAAGAGCTGGTGATAGATCTCTGGAGTGCACTTGCTTTCTATAGTTTAAGTTTCTAGCGTGTGCAGAAATCCTATATCAGATCCTCACACATCTCTGCCACAAGGGTCAATTACTCAGCCTTATTCAGGGAGATTAAAGAGCCCCAGTGTCTTGCTACCGTACTTAGTAAGAGACAGAAGGATCAATATGATTTTTTTAATAGCATTGCAATAGAATGTAAAACTAGATAGATCTCGATAAATACAGCAAACTTATATTTTGCAATCGATCGGTAAAGAAAACAAAAACCTGGCTAATACGAAATCTTGCGGGCACATCAGGTTAACAATTACTTCACAAAATACCAGTTAATGGAACAGGATTGCAAGATAGGAATCTTTTCAAGATACTTGCACTATAGTTCACAAAAATTAGCATCAAGTGAGCCAGGCACAGTTACCTCACAACGACATTTGAGCACTTTATGAACGTTACAAATCAGTTAAATTCTGTTGCACAAAGCAGTACATTATGAAATCACAAGGATATAATAAATCAGCACTGCTAAACATTGTGCCTGGCCAAATATTGCCACTTTCCAAACATATACTGTATCAATGTACAATAACACTTAATGAGAACACAAAAAGTATGGAACAAGGAAGGGCCAGTCAGCCCACTTGCTTCTACATCCTAAGTATATCAACTTACATTTATATTGTCCCTTCACATGGAACTTGATGCCAAGCCAATGCTTTCAATGGCCTCAGAAGCTCAGGAACCTTTGTGTTCCATGGAGTATTTGAAGATTTCTCACAACACTTTGTAATCATCCACAATTTTGTTTCTCATGTGGCACTCATCCAGGTTTGTTTTAAAACCCAAGAAAATCAGTTTTCTTTAAACTGAGAGTCTGTTGCATTTGTCTATTTTCCAGGAGAGAAAAATGAATCTACCAGGATAGTAGATAATAAATCTAGGATAATATTACTTTAAAAATATAGTACAAAAGTGTTTCAAATGCTCAGGCAATGCCACATCCAGCCTTTCATTTTCTATCATGGCTAAAGATTTGCCCATCTCATCAGCTATTCTCAATAGCATGAAGGTGGACATGAGCTGCAGGCTCAAAACCAGGGCTCTGGGTGGGTGTCCGTGTGCAGAGCTCTGCTTTCTCCCTGTAAGCATTGTAAATAGTCAGTGTAACTACAGCTTCTTGATCAAGCTACTGCTAAAATGTTGTTCAACCAGAAGGAACATGAATCTGTTGCACAAATGATTTTTCACAATTTAATTTGCTTACAGTCAGTTTTAATCTAAAACAACATTCCCATTTAAGGTGGTGCTGAGCAAAACAATCTAACACCACACTCCGACCATACAGGAGGGAAGAGCATCACAATGGTCTGTTCACAGCTCATTCCTTACATTGCCTCATTCCTTAAAATTCCATCAGACTTTACACCAGAGATCCAAATTGTCCCATGGTCATAGCCATCGTCTTCACACGCAAGATAAACTATTTTAGAAAAATTGCAGGTCCAGTCTTTGTTTGAAAGAGATTTCTACACTTCTTAACAAGCATCCAAATTAACACTGAATTCAAACTTGGCCAAACTTTTGCATGATCTTAAATTTGTTGACAGTGATCTTGAGACAAAGATCATGAGAAATACCACGCCTAATGTTTTTGACTTGCAGACAAATGGACTTGTTTTTAAAATCTACATTTCCTTAATAAATAAGATACAAAATCAAGGTTGAAAAATATATACACAAACAATGAGACAGATTTTTTATGAATTTATTAACTGAAGTATCTAATTCCAATATTGCTGTCCTTTTGCAATACCAATCTGATCTGCCTAAACATTGGTTATAATTTGAACCCGATCTCCTGTTACTTGAAGCAGGGATCTCACAGAGCTTTCTTCCTGTCCTGTCTCTGTTTTTGCATACATGTATCACCAAATGAAGAGACAGGTGCAGTAGTTTCCTTCGTAGGCAGTTTACATGATTTTAATTGGCTTCACATACATTTTTCTTTAAAAATTAACCATCTCATAGCAGAATGCTGCCTATCACTGAGCAGGTGTAGGCTGAAAGGCAGTACGGCAGACTGTCAAACCAGCACATACAAGTGCTGGGGGTTGTTAACCGCATTTACGACACAGCAGCTTGAATCACACATTGACATCTGCTGCTAAAAACTAATAGAATAACACACGCGATCATTTCACTGCAGTTAATTTCATATTAGTCAATGGAAGAAATTGCTTAGAGGCAATCAAGATGCCGTTGAGGGGCACCTGGGAATATTTCAACACGCCTCCAAAATGTGAAGCCAATTGGAATATTCATTCATATCTGGAACCATATCATGGGGAAAGACAACATTCAGTGCAGTTTTCCAGTAGTATTGGTGGAGGCTAACTGTGCTTAACCAAACATTATTCACTTTGGAATCTCGTTCCATCTGTTTGTGTATGTATTAGACCACATTCTGCAGGTAAGATTGGGAACAAGGGATAGAAGGAAATACAGTACAACATTAACAATAATTTTCTGCATTATCCTGGCAGAATTCTTTCATATCTATCAGCCTCTGTAGAAATTAAGGGTTGTTCACATTTGCAAATTGTGCATGCTATTAAAAATGCCTCATCGTGCAAAGGCCCCAGAAGATTATATATGTGATCATCAGGATTTCATCATGGAAGCCAGGAAAGAAGTAACTAGTGTGCAAGTACTGTGGATTTACAGTTCATATTGTGTCAGAAAAAACTTCTGCTAGAATTACTGAACATCTAGTCTAAAACCCATACACACCTGAAAAATAATAATAATAATAATAATCCTTGCATTTGATATAGCGCTTTTCACGTCGGGAGGACGTCCCAAAGCGCTTCACAGAACACACTGTAAAGTGAATTGACTGTATATTTGTGAGCGAACGCGGCAGCCAATTACGCACAGCAATGTCCCACAAACAGTCGTAGATTGAAAATGACCAATTTATTATTGTTTTTGGAGGGATTATTATTAGGTGTGTGGAGTAAGGAAACTTGCCCAAGGTTTCGCCCTGCCTGGAATTGAACTCAGGTCTCTCGCTTGCAAAGCGAGTGCTCTAACCACTGAGCTACAGGACTTCACAAAAACACCATCAGAATCAGGTACCTCTAGTGCTATCACCCATTTGTCCAATATAAAACTATGAAAAATCTTAAGAGAAAAGGATGAGTATATGGATGCGGCGCATTAATTTACAAGGGCTTTGGCAATCCAGTGCAAGCGTTTCCCAAGCAGATGGGCTGATAGACTCAATTTTTCGTAAAAGAGCACAATCAGCAAGAACAATGCCAAAAGCAGCTTCGCTTTACTGTAAATACCTGCCAGAAATGTTTGAATTGGATCTGGCTCACATTAAGAAATTTGTGAGGGATGTACAGCTTTCAGTTACTGTTATTATTTACTTTTTACAACAAAGACAAGAAAGACAGCAGTTACATTTTGAAGGCAGACCTGGATGTACCTGGATCTTGTAACACCACTTCATTGTCAGTTTTAAAACAGAAAGTGTTGGACAAACATGAAAAGTGGTGGAAGGATGCTGTTTGTTTTTGCAGCGATTCAACAAGTTACGTGAAGAAAAAAAAACAATGTGCAGATTTGAAAAGTGCAAAGGCAGAATTCACCCTATTTGTTCTTCGCGACCCACGTCATTTGTTGGACGGTGTTGTTAAAAGAAGGATTCAAATGTGCAAAACTTTTGCAAGACATGGTAAATTTTGTAATGACCTGGGGCTCTTTCTAAATATTCACCTCGTCTCAGAAGAAAGTACTGTACGTTGCTGTCTGTCACATTGTTTCATCTTTCCGAGATGAGATTTTGAGAACAGGTCTCCTACATTGTGTTACACAGCACAAATCGATTCATTTCGAAAGCAGAATTCTCTTTGGGAACTATAGATTTCGGTAAATAGTTTAACAGATTAACAACAATATTCACCACTTTGAAGCAATCTCGAACAACACCAGTTTAACCATTCACACTTTCCAGAAAGGAAAGCAGCAGCAGTGGCCTGAATTGACTTGCTCTGTATTGTGAATGTAAGCTTTACCTGTGTCTGGTGTAAATGTTGAGCTGGCATTTTCAAAGTTTAAAGTCATGAACAGAATAAAGGAGCGAGCTCCCCATGTCCAAACGATCAACAAAGATGTATGTAATGTTTTATAACAACCAGTTCAACATTTAGCATTTTACTCTTATTTTTGATATTGTACTTAGTTGTGATGCTCTAATTCTCGATCTAGTTAGGTAAAGGTAAGTGTATTTTTATTGTTATATATCTTTATTATCAAATTTTATGTTTTATCTGTTAAATATGTGATGTAGGAAATGTAGACCAAGTCCCAGAGAGAGGTTAAAGCACTAAATGCTTCAACATTTGAAAAGGGATTCAATGACAGGGATATAAAACTTAAAAATCCCACCCCCAAAAATAACACAGAATTGTAGACCTGTATCTTAAAAATTGCTAAAAAAAAACAAGTGAATAGACTACAAAAGTCAGAAGCCATAAACATAATGCTTGCATTTTGGCATAGTGCTTTCTTGCGTATTCGAGATGTCTCAAAGTGCTTCACAGCCACTTCCTTCATTTTTTTGTATAAAACTACTGGGAGGTCAGACAACACATACCAGCTTTAATTCTCTGCTAAAATGATGGTTACTTACAATCCCAGTAAAAGTGCTATATTCACAGCAGATAGCAAAGATTTTTCCTAACTCTTACTTCTCCTAGCTCCAGTACTTGCAGGTTTGTTTAATATAAATGAGATGGATACACACGTTTCCTTGAACTGAGGTCTGACTTCAGCTAATGATGAAGCTTTTTGTAAGCAGTATAAGACTTGGCATGTTGCCCTTGTGACAATTATATTTTATTCAATTCAAGGTGAGGCAACATTTAGGGTCAGAGAAGCAATTTCATGTTTTATACAAAACAGAGCGATAGAGAGAGAGAAAGCGGGGCCGGGTGGGGGGAGATTTGAATATTTTTCAGATTAAGATTATGCTCGGACAGTTGAGTGTTCTACTCTTCGCCACAAATCAGAATCAAGCTGCTGCTTTCAATTCCAGTTCATTTTGTCTCATTGGGGGAAGGGGGTAGAAAGGGGAAATAGTCACTTCCCAGCTGTGCCACAAGATGGAGTCTCTTGTAACAGTGGAGGAGGAAATCATACGCTCAATGTGGACCAATATGATTCTTTCTGTAGCTGAGCATCAGTCTCCATTTACAGTGCTCACGGCTCAAGGAATCCAGCCTGATTGCATTACGCTGCCAACAAGAGGAGGGATATGGAGAGAAACAGGACAAAATTAACAGTTCAAACAACATACCAGCAACTGGTTTGGAAGAACAGAAGTGGCAAGAATAACGTCATTGCAAGAACAAAGCCTGAGCATTTCTTCTTGTGACTAGAATCCTGAGACTAAACAACTGCCTCGCTGCTGTGCCAGCCATCTCGTATTCTTGGCAATACTTGTGTTTCTGTCCTGTAGCATATTGGTTAGAGCAGTCACCTCGCAAGCAGAGGACTCGGGTTTGATTCCTAGGAGGGGAAAACCTTAGGCAACTCTCCTTACTCCACACGCCTCTGTTTTCCTAGCAATGAGTAGAAACCTGGGAGGCAGAGTGTAGAGGTTTAGTGTTTGCTTTCATAGCTCATTAGAAAGTTGTTTTTGGAATATTTCGAACAACCATGCATAACAAATGGCAAACGTCACTGTCACAAAATCTGCTGTTGACATTGTCTTTTTAAAGTAGATGAGGTATCACTCTGGTATTCAGTTTAAGTCATTGACCCATGTGGAAATGGGGAATTCGCTCCCAATTTTGAGGAGTACAAGTTTATTTGTAGTATTATTGCCTCTCACATGATATGCATTCTGAGTAGCTTGCTGAGCTTGTCCTTTAAAACAAGGATCCTCAAGTTCGTCAGTTGTTACAGGGAAAGCTTCAGCAATGTCCCAACTGGTCAGAATGTGTTCTGTGTATCTTGGCCCCTGCCAGGTACAAGTGCCAATATTCATGGAAATAATTTTTTTTCCTTATTGATCATATGGTGTGATTTATTACAGCAAACTCCACCTCATTTATAATCATCTCCCCTTCCCCAATGCGGTGTTTGACCCCATCCCTGTGAAATCCTCCGAGACCTTAATGTACTTGAAGGGTGCTGTACAAATGCAAATTGTTGTTGTTTGTGGAAAAGGACACCCAACATTCATTGATGAGTCTTTGTCATTCTTCAGAGAAATATTGATCTACTTTGGTTTCATCCCTTTTACTGTTTGACTTAATTCTGCAAATGCAAATGTTCACGGTGATCCTTTCTGGCCATGAATTTCACCACTGGGTTGCTTGACCCAATTTTATTCCGTTCTGAATTTGACTGGTCTTCCCAGCTCTACCATACACAAAATTCAATTAATTCAAAACTCACTGCCCAGAATCTCACCTGCACAAAACTCAGTACCCCCATTACACCAGCTACACTGGTTCCCAATTATTGAACAGATCAATTTCAAGATCCTCTCACTCATTTTCAAATCCCTTCATGCCCTCGCACCTCCTTACCTATCTGATCTGCTTTCCCCCCACTCCACCACCCACTGTCTCTGCTCGGCTGGCTCCAGCCTTCCGTTTGTCCCTCGTCCTCTCCGCGCCACATTGGTGACCATGCCTTCGGCCACAACACCCCAAAACACTGAAATTCTTTCCCTCAATCCCCCTGCCTTGCCCGCTCCCTCCCTACTTTCAAATCCCGCCTAAAGACCTTCCTTTTGATCATGCTTACAGTCACCTCCCCCCTCCTTTCCCCCAGCTAAATGTCAGACTTTGCCACTGTGAAGCTCTACCCCACGTGAAGGACACTGTATAAATGCTAGTTGTTGTTGAATTTAAAAATGGAAAAGAACTAAAAGTAACAGGAGAAAACTGAATTGAAAACAAATTAAACTAAAAGAAAACTGCTGAAAGGATTAACCGATTACTATTGTTGAACTTCACCAGGCAGAGTGCAACTTGCAACTCCATGAGCACTTTCGATTATCCTGCTTCGATCCTCAATCTGCCTTTTACATGGTCCTGTTGTGTAATTACCCCAGGTTCAATCACATAACCTATTCCATTGTGTCATATAATTGAACACTTCAGCAGTGGAAATGCCACATACGTTATCAAGATATGAATTAATTGTCATTCATCCAAAGATCAAGCAAATCCATCATATTAGCTCCATGTGCTCATGACCACAGTACAACAGTGCAACTAAACAGGTAAAGTTTAAGCAAAGCTATATTTCAAAATGTTAAGCTTTTTTCTACATGCTGGTTAACTCTTACCCTGCCTCATCAAATATTTCTGTTGTGTTTAGGTTTTTCAGTGGGTTCATTTCAAAGCTTCTGGTCAGAAGGGATGGGTCCGTTGTTCATTGAAAATAATGACTGCTGAGACCATTTTGCTAAACGTTACCTTGGCTCAGGTAAACGTAGTCAAAGATAAAACGCTTATCGGCTAACAATGGTTAATGAGAAAGTAAATGCACCCGAGTAGTGGATTGCACTAAGCCAATCTAAGTCTAAACCTAAGGAGCTTTCCTCCTATACTCCTGACACACTCAGTTGAAAGGTAAGGACTGTATTTTTGTCTAATGATGTCCCTCCACACACCTGCATTGTATATTCCCCCCTTCCATTTCATAGTTTGACCTATTCAGTCAATCTTTTCTTTCTGCATCAGCAACTGTATATAGGTATTGGGTAAATGTATTGCTGTATTTGCAAAGCTGCTGAGCTGTAGCTGGTGAGTACTATACCTTTTTACTGCTGTCAACATTTTCACAACTTTTTTTCTAAATATGCAGCTGAAGGCATATACTTAATATAGAGGGAAAACATTTGTATGAATACAAATGTCTCGAATGGCAATAAGCAAAATTAAATGAAATGTCATTAAAGCTAATGACAATTCTTTGTAACTAATCAACAGTGCAGTGCCGCTCTACAAAGCCACAGAATGCTCACTAATTCTCATTCACGGCCTTGCTCCCTCCTACCCCTCTGACCTACTATCCCCCTACCTACCTGCCCGTGCCCTCCGTTCCTCTGGCTCCATCCCCCGCCCCAACCGCCCTACCATCGGTGGCCGGGCCTTCAGCCTCTCAGCCTGGAACTCTATCCCCCAGTGCCTTCGCCTTGCCTCCTCCCTTTCCTCCTTGAAGGCCGGTCTCAGGACCTTTCTCTTTGACCGTGTCCTCAGCTCCCCTCTCGACTCTCTATCCCCTCCTCGATCCCTTCCTTCCCTCCCCTCACCCTGACCATTTCCCCCCTGTTCGGGTCCTGACCCAACTATACAGCGCCTTGGGACGTCCTCCCGACGTGAAAGGCGCTCTATAAATGGAATCTTATTGTTGTTGTTGTTGAGTATAATGGAAATTACTTAGAATGAAGGTGGCTGAAAAGCTAGGAGAAAGCTAATCGAAAGAGATGGAAAACACTTGCAAAATCTTATCCTTGAAGCTGAGAACAAAGATAAGCTTCCAGAATTTTAAGATTAAAAGAAGTCTGCATCAAGCTTAGCAAGACAAAACCCTTTTGTCTTTGTGCTCCCTGCAGGTTCTTACTTAAAATACAGATGATCTGACTAAGCATCACTCAAGACTCAAAACCCATCAATTCAGAACATATTCCTAAGAATTAAGAGGAATATGCAACATCAGTATTGATTTGAACAACAAATTGTATCAATAGATTATGAATAAGCAGCAATCGAGTCTGGGACAAACTAGTTGAATTGATTATAAAATGTGTGTGCACACACACTTCAAGCATCCCTGGGTTAATTACCAATCTCCCAGATATCCAGCCAATTTCCACTGGTGCACTGTTTCTCAATCAAGCCAGCTTCTCAGATGCCAATGTTATAGAACAACATAATTACAGTACAGAAACAGGCCATTTGGCCCAACTAGTTCGGGCCAGTGATTATTTTCTATAAGAGCTTCCACCCCTAATAATCTCTTCTCCTCTAGTCCTCCTATGCATCAAATTTCCTCTTAAATGGGTTGATGCATTCTTCATCAACCACACCTTCTGATCAAATAAAAAAATTAAAAAGTGATGCTACAGTTATTCACAGTTTGCTTAGAGTTTCATTTGAATACTCCATTTATACTGCAAGTTTAGTGGTGATTCATCAGCTAACATATAGCATAAATCCAGGTTGAGGCAACACGAATCACTGTGCTCTTGACATTATCTGGAGGTGGTGGTTGTGGCAGGAGCAATGAGATCACATTTGGGCAATTGCAATATGATCAATACAAATCAGTCTGGACCTGTTCCACTGAGGTCAATTCACATCTCCTGGTCATTGAACCATCCAGTAACTTCCAAAATACTGTTTTATAATGGTAGTGAAGAGCCTATTGCACGGCTCACTCTAACCTCTGTGCATGCACTAAGGTGGAAATGATGTTTCAATGTAGCATGAAAACAGCCATTGAAGATGAATCTCTTACAGAAAACATTCAGAAAAGCTAAATCCATTAACACGGCAGGCTGATTAGCATAACAGTGCATCACGTTCACGGCACGTAGTTAAGTTATTTAACCAGTTTCAAGAGTCACAAAATGTAACCCATTTTGCTGGAGCCTAAACTACAATGTTCAGTTCCTTTTCACCTTTTTGGGTACTTCATCTCCTAGAACTTTAAAATTATAAAGCAGCTTCAGTGGCTCTGTATTACTGGAGCTACAGAATTTGATGCATAGTGTAGAACACATTCCACTGCACTAGCAATTTACTAGCAATGAACAACGATTCTTAGCCAAGCACTTTCCAAATAAGGTCCACGCAAGCCAATGGAACTGCAACCACATTGCTTCACAGCATGCCACAGCAACAGGTTGAGGTCAGAAGTCAGTGTCTACAAGATCACACAGACACCTCTCTGTCATTTGATCTCACCTTTCAGAATATCCACCCGACCGACTTCACAATGTACATCATACGGTTTCTTAAATCAGCAGCTGTAGATGCTCTCTGTATAAAGCAAAATTTCCTGATGTCTATCCTGAAATTGCCCTTCATATCTCGGAACCTGTGTCCCTTCCTCTTCCCTCCTTGTGTATCTGATAGTATTGTTCTGACATGACTTTCTCAAACCTGTTAAGGTTCCTTTTCGAGACATCTCCTTTCAAGGTTGAAGAGCCCCAGGCTTCACAATTGTTCCTCATAGATCATCTTTCTAACCCGGGGGATGACACATGACAGTCCTTGGACTTGATATAGTGCCTTATCACATCGTTGAAATGTCCAAAAGTGCGTCACAGGATTTACTATAAATTGTAATGATCGTGTATTTGTAGGCAAACATGGTAGTCAATTTGTGTACATCAATGTTCCCACAAACAGCCATGAAAGGAATGATTCATTTTATTTGGAGTATCATTGTCAAGGAAGCTTGGAGAAAGTGCACTCTCACCAGGAGAAACCACCATCACCGAGAGAAAGTGCACTTGAGGAAGTAAGATAACATAAAAATGACAAATGAAAAACAATGATGCTTACTGTAAGTTATTTCTACTCCTGGAAAGTCCATGAAAATAAATACTATTCCAATGTAATTTACATGAAGGGTAACAAAAGCAGATAGGAAGCTTCTTTGTTCCCAGAGTTTTTTTAAAATTGGGAGCAGACATTGCTTTAAGTATCTGACCCATCCTGTTAGTTTAATGTTCAAGTGACAAATACAAGTTTCTTTCTCCTTTGATTTTTAAATGTGGTTTTATTTCTCTTGTAGCATTCAAATTGGCAGCATGATTACTGTTGATGTGGGAGAGAGAAACATCATCTCAGGGCTCGGAGATCCTTCTGAGTAATTAAGCAATTTGTAATGTCTCAAGAAACCTCAGCTCTTAAGTCCTAGGCGCTTATGCTCCAAGCCTAAAGAAGGATGGTGCTGAATCTTTATCTCTAGTCAAATCCTAATGAAACTCTTTTGAATGCATCAAGATAATTATAAAGAAATGGGATGAATTAATCTCTGTGTAACTTGTAGGTCGTTTTAACCAAACAACACTGTGTGGGATCAGAACACGTTTGTTGGTCTGTTACCTTCTAAATCTTTTTGATTAATAATACATGGGGGTCAGAGAGCTGTTTCTGTCAAAGGTCAACTCAAGTTTATTTTACATGCAATGGGCTGTTCTAGTTTGCAGATGATCTATCGCTGGAATACAACACCACCTTCCCCGAAGCTCCTTTCTGGTCGATGCATAAACCAGGATGCTGTAGGTTGCCACTTGATCCCAGTTTCTGCCCCATTTTTCATCCTGCTGTCTAGTCCACTGAGTTGCAAAACTCTTGTTACTCTGAATATGTGCAAATTGGCCACAATTACCTCAAGGTGGTGATATTTAAGGTCACCTTGGAACGTGAATAATGTGTTTGCACATCATAGCTCTTTTTCTACCCCTGGTGATTACTTTGAAAAGTCATTCATTCAGGCTGGTAGTTTATGCATAAGACGTCTCAATGCCTGCAAGTTGCTTTCAACCCAAAACATGTTTCCACAGTGAAAGAAAACAACCACAAAGCTTGTCAACGGTTCTGTAACCTACTACTAATTTTAACACAATATTTAAAACAAACTTGCAATTTAGCATGAAGAAGTACAAAACAACTTTGTCACCACACACCTAACTGTAACACAAGCTCACTTATAATATGCACATACAGTATTTTGTTCCTTGAAAATCAGAATCCCACCATTGGACTTCAAATCCCCTTGAAAAGAGAGTGAATTGTTTACTCCCAATGTCCCGGCCAACAATCATCCAGATAAAATATTAATCTTTCACTTCATTGGCTGTTTGTGGGATACTGTGTGCAAATTGACTGCTGTGTTTGCTAACAAAACACAATTAACACACTTTACAGAAAACTCGGAACCACTTTGAGGCATTTTGTTATGATTAATACAACACCAAATGCATTATGATTTATTTATAAACCTTTAAGTAAATCTTTACAGTTTCAGCTTTCAAAAGAATGCCTGCTATCTTGTTTCAATCATGGCTCACGCATTTGATTCTAAAGTTCATAATATTTTAGATTAATTAACAATTAGCATTCAGGAGTTTGACATTAATCTACAGTACAAAATAGACTGGAGGCAGTAACCTCACATTCTGCACAGATTGTGATATAGCTGCACGCAGTGGGGAGTTGACTTTATAAGCAGTGAACAAGATCTCAAAACTATGTGAGAGCCTGTTGTACCACCATTACATTTCTTATATTACAACTGACAGCTGTTCTCCTGTCTCTGAAATGTTGCACCAGCAGTCAAGAGACTGAGGAGAGCAATGTGAGGGTATAAGCTGACTTAGTCGAGGCTTGCACTATCCCATTCTGCTTGTTCAGGTGCACGTTAAATAGGTGCACTAAAGGAAAAGACAAGGGTGTTTTCTCTTAGTGTTCTGGCCAACATTTCCTCAGAAAAAAAATGGTTATTCATTTCATGACTATTTGTGAGGCATTGCTGTGTGCAAATTACCTACTGAGCTTGTCTACAAATACAGTCACAACACTTTACAGTGAAGCGCTTTATGAAGTCATCTTGACATGAAAGGTACTACATCAAACACGAGTATTATTATTCTATCTGATACAAGAAAGCAAGTGAATCTCCCCAGAGTTTTCTGCTTACATTGTGCTTAAAAATGTTCCGGGCCAAGAGGGTTTATGGAATGCAAGGCTGTAACCCTTATGGTTCTGTACTAATTCTTCTCCAATTGAATCACTCTAAACTTGTAGAGGTGGATCCATCTTTTCTCTGGGGATTTCTGGAATCCAGCTTGTAATATTTCACTATTGATATTGCACAAATTATACATTTGGCCTCTAAACACCTAATCTGCACATTTTATGATTATTTCTATTTTCTGCAGTTGAGCTGAGAATACATCATTGGAGCAATTCTACCTGTAGGCTACATTCTGCCCTATTCATTTATTTTGCATTTGCCCCAGTTTGTTGGTAACATGTCCCTAAAAAAAAACAATTATCAATTGACCTTATTCATCAGGATTTTCAATAGTACCAAGACATTTTTTTAAGGTAATTTATTCAAAAGTAGTTGCAAGAATGCATCATCTGTTCTCTTCAGTGGCATATTATCACTGATAAATATTTTAGTAGATCTGCATCATTGCCAATTACAAGTAAACACTTGACTGCAAGACACAGTTATGCTGAAGATATAATTTTCAGCATACACTTGACAAAATTGTTCTGTGTCTGCTGTTGCATGTAAAATGTAGCAGCAAAGTCAGGCTGCGGAAAGTGCAACTTCAACATGTCCCTGTGTGTTTCAACACAAATAGCCTTCAAATAAACATTTGTTTTGAGTCAGAGCAGAGTGCAAAAGAAGTAGTGGATGGGATACAATAACTGTTGTTTTGAACATGATTAGAGGAAGAAGCAGGCTAGTTCAGCTGCTTGGCCTTTTTCAGTATTTTCATTAGAACTGTCTTTCCTTTCAACAGATTTGCAATCCGTAGGGGATTTTCATCACACTGCATGAGACAAACAGTGTCCAACTTCTCACTTTACCAAAAGGCCACTTCATTCTGTATGCTCAAAGAGTTTTTTATGTTCAGGGAGAATTGTTGTACATAAAACAAAACTTCAGTACTGTATGTATTGAAACACCCAGATCTGTGGGATGGAAAGGTGCAGTAGAGTACAGTTCCAATGCTGTGTGGCACATTGCTTTCTATGCACCATGCCATTAGGGGGTTCAGCCAGAGGATCGCATTCAAAATCCTCATTCTCACCTTTAAAACCCTCCATAGTCTTCCTCCTTGCGCTCTGCAGGCACTGGCCTGCTACACAATCCCTGCCCTGCCTGCTCTACCATCGTCGGCTGGACCTTCAGCCTTTCTGCCCCCTCCCTCTGGAACCCCATCTTGGAACCCCATCCTGGAGCCCCAACCCCTTGCCCCTTCTCTTGCCTTCTTCGAGGTCCATCTCAAGACCATGCCTTTGATCATCTCTTTTTAGATAATGTCAAATATTCTCAAATGTTTTTTAAACCATAATTAACCATTGATCTCAGTTGATTGAGAACTTGTTTAATGCCTTGTTTCTCCTGCTTTCATCATTGAGTTAAAGCAAAAATAAAGTATAATGCAGGTTTGAGGTATTGTGATTGTAAAACAATTCACGATTGACCCACCTTCAGAAAGCACAATCAGAGGGTAATTTCTCATCACTCCTGCATAAATGCGATTGGTGCAAATTAGTTCAACTTCCATTAAAATATGATCCTTTGAAAGTCAAAAAAACTTTTCATTTTCAACACTAAAAAGGCTGTCATGCATAGTTTACATGTACAGAGTTCTCAGCACCCAGAAAAACCCAATTTTGAAACAGGAAACATAAATCAGACTTCCCACTCACAACCACTTCATCTGAGCTGTTATCACATTCAGCAGTGTAGACCAATAGACAAATACACCAAGGGCCATCATGGTTTTGTCCTACTGGTGCACAAGGGGTGGGATGTAGTTTGTTTTAAGCCTCTGCCCTCTAGTTCTGCTCTGAAGTCTAAGTCAAAGAGTCTTGTGTCTAGGTTGTCTGTGCCTCAATCATTAAATATGACCACAGGGGCACTGATGAGATTTTTTTTATAAAAACATGCACAGATTTTTAAAATTCATGTAAAAATTATTTCTATTTTACATCCAACACTGAAAAGCTAAGGCTGCAGTAACGTGACCTACCATTGCCTAATGTCAGCATCACTTCAGACTCCTAGGAATGGATAATGTGATTTTGTATCAGGTGAAAGAGATTTGTTTTCTTTTAAGTCCAAATTGATCCTTTATCATTCCTGTTCTTTATACTTTGCAAACAGGCTTACAGTTCTTGTACTCATTGTAAGTTTTTATTCATGCAGTGATTCCATTAGCATTATATCATTAATTCAATAAGTGCAGATGAAATAGACATTAAGAAAGGAAATAATGGATGTAAAAATGGCAAATAAGTTGCCAATGATTTATTATTCAAACAACACTCACTACTGTTGAGGCCAACCACCACTAAATATTGAAGAAATCACTGCACCCTACACATTATATGAATGTAGTTGGATTTTTTTCAATAAAAAAAAACTGTTCCTCTACTAATAGTTTGAATCATTCCTGTGTGAATATCAGACTAATTGAGATGGTTTAGCTGGGTCAATCAACATGGAAATGATTGCTTCTGTCAAGCAAGGCAATTTTGTTCATTAAGCTGACATACTCTGCAAATTAAGTTATTTCTATAATTTTGGGGTATAATTGCTCTGTGTATTGTACAGGTGTAAAAATTTTTAGAAAGGACTGTCCTTTGACAACATAACCATATCGACAGTACAGAAGCGAGATTCTCAATGATCTCATTGTGGGCACTGCTCCAAGCTTGCAAGTCAAGCCGCTTCATTACAATGGTTAGTCTTCAGCTTGGCTTGTTTAGTGGATAAATTACATTGTACAGGACTTCCAACTTACCCTTCTCCAAAAGAGTAAGGTGCCATGTGATAGCTGATTTTTTGGCAAGTGACATTTTTCAATATGATATTGTAGAGGCTGATTTCAACAGCCACCAGTAGTGATTTATACCAGTATTGCACTGATTGGATGCATTTCACGATCACAATGTCAGACGTGAAAATTTCAAACTACATAGGGTGTAAATTTGTAGCAGGCAAAACAAAATAGGTACAATGCACAAATAACACTGCAAATATGTCCAGTGATGTGAGCAATGAGAAAAAAAGCCATTTGGCTCATCGATTTTCTTTAAACTCTACATCATTTTCCTATCACAGTCTCTATCCAAATTATTTGATCTCTAGAGAGCGATGACTAAGCACAGGTAAAACTATAACATTTCTCTGTGCTCCCAGAGGTAATTTAACAAAATTCCAGGAAATCAATAACCTTACAAACAATATTATTCAATCTCGACTGGTTTCATGCAGCAGGTAACAATTACAAGCAGCACAGAAACTAAAATGCTCTACATAGTATTTGGTCATCCATGCATATACTTAACCAGACACTTATTCAGCTTGTTTCATAACAATTTATCAATGTATCGTTAATCGTTTTTACTGAGAATCTATCCTACTCAAGAACAGAAATATTTATTCCACTTGAATTATCACAGAATACAAAGTTTGCAAACATTGGTGTGTTGCTGGTGCTATCGAATGGTACATTATTTACCCAATCTATTATGCAATACAATTTACAATACAATTTTCTTTTATATATACCTTTCACATCGGGAGGATGTCTCAAAATGTTACGTCAGTGCAAATCTGACCAAAAGACCTTCACGAGTACTTCTGTTCTGGTCCTGTACAAATAAGCTATTATTCACTCCACCATAGTAACCCATCATTCAAAGAGGTCTGAACATCAGGATCTTTTTCACGTACTCTCAGAATTGTGAAAAACTCTTCAAATCATTCATCTTTTGTCGACCAAGTCAAGAATTTGAAAATGATTGCTTTCTATCTACATATATGACAAAGCAATCAATCATAAGTTGCATATGTACAATAAATGTCAAGCAGTGTGGTAAATAAGGTACAATTCATTCATGACAAAGATGAAGGGAAGTATTTTAGGACAAACCATGATTATTGCAGCCCATCAATCAGACAAATAGCTTTGTTTTTTTCCTGGCAGTTTAAAACTAGAGGCATCAGAAGTAAACTGGATACAGTAGTGACATACAAATTCCATTAGCATGTAATGTGTAGCCTGATACAGATGGAGTTGCCTCTTTCAGGCTAAGTTACCTTGCATTGTTTGGAGACCAGTTATAGTTTATTGCATAGTGGCCAAAACATGTCCCCCATGGATTCCTTCTGCCATATGTCTACAGCTTACACTTTGATGACAAACCTGCCTGAATTTGCACTGACAAAAATGAAGCCAAAGCAAAGATAATTTGCCTAAAAATAAACACTGCCTAACCATGGATTGGATTCAGTAGAACATTTTTTACACAACACTGAATCCTAAAGCTTCCAAGAAAACTGATTAATGGGAGGATTGAATTTTTTTATATCATGAAATATGAATCATTTCAGGAATTAAAGGAAAATCCGGATTTGTTTTGAAAATGAGTTTTTCCATTTTGGATGTGTGTTATAGCTCTTTTCCTGGAACTGGCTTGCTGACTCAGTGAGTTCACCTGCTTAAACTTAAACACATAACAATATTTCATGTGCTCACAGGTGAGTGTGGCCAACTGATCGAGGATGAATGATTGAGGGAGGGATGAGGGGTTGGAGTTAGTTTCAGCAACCTTATAAAAAAGAATAATATAATAATCATTGCATTTGATATAGCACTTTTCATGCCTTCTAGACATCTCAGAATATACTGTAAAGTGCATTGACTGTGTATTTGTGGGCGAAACGCAGCAGCCAATTGCACACAGCAGTGTCCCACAAAGAGTTGTGGATTGAAGTGACCAATTTATTATTGTTTTTTCTTTCTTAAGGGAGTATTATCAGGGGCATGTGAAGTAAGGAAACTTGCCCAAGGTTTCACCCTGCTGGAAATCAAACCCAGGTATCTCACTTGCAAGGCAAGTGCTCTAACCACTGAGCTACAGGACTTGTTAAGCAGGTTCATAGAAAGAGTGGTGGAGGCCAAGTCATTGGATATTAGAAATAGTTTGATACTGCAAAGGAGGGTGATCTAGAATAATTAGATCAAATGGGTCATTCAAGCTGATCTTCTGAGGAAGACTGGACAGAATTGATCAGGAATGATTTTGAAAGACTGTTGGTGATTTGGGAAGATCGTGTGACAAAATGCAGCTGTGAAAAGCATAAAGTAAGTTCATCTAAAACAGAAGACTGACTGACAACTGACAGAAAGACTATTCTACCTGGGAGTATTTAGAATGAACTCCATGAGCATTGCCTGAGGAAACTGTAATTGAGATGTGATGCAAGTTCACTCAATTCTGTCAAAATATCAGTGCTAGGCTCATATGTTCCCAAGACAAAGACAATAGCTGTAGCGTCATCATACCGCTTGGTAACCATAGAAAGCAAAGCAGCATTGAAGATTTTTCAGTCAATTTTCACTAGTGGGTCTTATTCATTGTTATCCCAAACATGTTCCACTGAAAAAAGAAACTGGAAAAAAAAGCAGAGGGTTCTGCTCAGCCGTGACTAGCCAACACAAATAGGATTTTACTACCTTTTTCTTCTTTGACCAGAGGGTTTCTATAGGAAGAAAATAATCGAAATATCCCCAATCCCACTCCACCTCAGTATTTAAAAATATTACTCAAAAATACACATTAAAGTTTAAATTAGATTATGGGAGATTCTCATGCGTCTCTTCAGATAGAATTCTGGCTGCCAACTTCTTGAACTGCCTCGTCTGTTAGATCCTAATTTGTTTTTCCTATGGTAGTTGCTGCCTCCATTCTGAAGCAGAAGGTGTTATAATTAGCTGCTGGTAACTCAATGATGCCAAGCTCCACTTTTGGGACTGTACTAAATTAGCTGAATTATCTGGGAAACCCCACCGCTTATTCATTAAGTCACTTGCTGCTATTCGTGATGAGACTCTGGAGTGGGTCTGATCTAGCATGGAGGCAAATAAAACTAATTGACCAAACTGGCACTTGCCACATTGCTGGAAGATTCTCATTTTTCTTTCTTTTAATTCTTCGGCCTAATAACTGAGGACCATACCAGGGCTCACTGAGTAATAATGAATTCACCCAATTTCCTGTCAATCAAGTGACAAAGGTATGAATTACAGACTTGCTCCCGGTGCTTGTGCTTCGGTAGGAAACTCACTCAAAACGACGGTGTCAGTTTGCCTTCAACACCTGAGGTATTTTTGTTTTATGCATGATGCTTGATGATGAGCACTAACCTGCTTCTATGACTCTAAATGATGGACAGGGCATCAGCATAGAATTACATTCTTTCATTGCAGAGGAACTCAGCTGATTGAAAAACTGCTGCTGGAATATTACGCATCAAAGCTTGGCCTTTGGAAATGCACTAAAAAAAATCAACCTGCATTAAGTTGACCTAATTGTAGACAATCAATGCAACTAAATTACAGAAAATAACAAATGTATACATTCCTTTCAAGATTATTTTGGTATCCTTCTCTAAATATCATAACATCCAAAGTTATTTGTGAAAGCTGCTTTTAAGCTGAATTTTTTGAGAACAATGGATTTTCTAGGACTAAGGGGGCACCAGATTGGCTTTATTCATCATAAAAACGTTTTCATAATGTACATGATGAACACCAAGCCATAAAAATAGCTACCGCATTTTAGAATATTATGTAATTTACTCCATATTCTGAGACTGTAATCTGAGCAAAGTTGTTCTCCTGCTGAATGTTGAAAACAACTCAAACTGTGCATTGGCACTCAAAAGGAACAAGCAGAAATTGTAACCATAGCAACTTAAACCAAATAACCACTGCTGAACTTTCTGTGGTACTGATATTAAAAGGAAAGAATGCAACCCTCATCAGATCAATCCAGCATCTCCACACAGCATCCTACCCATTGCCACAACACCCATTAACAAATCCTGAAACTAAAGTATGTTTGTCACTTAAATAGCATACTGTGTAGGAAACAGTTGAATACAGTTAATCGAATGTCAATTTGTGAAATGTACAATATCCTTCATTGAACACACCATCCTTTATAGTCTCCCGCATCAAGATTTTCACAGCAAACCAGCCCGACGGCCCAAACTCCAGAAACAGCAGATATAAGCCCTTCAGGCTTCACTTAATGCATTTGATGTCAGTTGGGATTTAGATGTTCTCATCCCTATACACAGAGGTAACAAGAGGAATGCAATTACAACCCTGGTTAGGAAGTTAGATTGAAAATCTATTAATTGATAATAAAGAAATAATGTGCATTTTAGCCTAAAGTAACAGTAGCACATTTTCCTTTCCTCCTAAAAATAGACAGTGTTTCAAACCATTGAAGCTGAAAACTGTGGATTCATTTTTTCCACCTTTTTTTATAAAAATTTGCAGATGAAAATTTTGCCACTGATTTATCAAAGGATAAATAATAATATCCTTGCATTTGATATAACGCCTTTCAGCTCAGGGGGGCATCTCAACATGCGTCACAAGATCTACAATTAGGTGTAGTGACTGTGTATTTTGTATATAAACTTGGGATATTATGGCAATAATTCTCAAGGAAAAGGTATGTAGGAATAACTCCACAGCAACCAAATCAACATTGATACTCTGCAAATTTTTTATTTTATTTACATTATGTTCTGTTGTAAGAGTATTATTCTAAGTTAATTCCCGGGGCAGTGTACTAAAATGAAATCTATCATGCCTGCCAGGATATTTCATGAAAACTATTGGAATAGTGGTAAATAGGGTCCCTTGCCAGGAACCCAAGTGAATCTGATACATACAGTTTGACCAGGAACAAAATACTGTTCACTTCACGGTCAGATAATGTAATGGATCAAAGTTCAATCTGTTTTCAGACATTTAAAGAGAAGGGAGGGATTTTTTTCTTAAGAATCTCATTTAATAAGGAGAATCCTTGCATTTGATATAGCACCTTATAATAATAATAATAATCCTTGCATTTGATATAGCGCTTTTCACGTCAGGAGGACGTCCCAAAGCGCTTCACAGAACACACTGTAAAGTGATTTGACTGTATATTTGTGGGCGAATGCGGCAGCCAATTGCGCACAGCAATGTCCCACAAACAGTCGTAGATTGAAAATGACCAATTTATTATTGTTTTGTTTTTTTGGAGGGATTATTATTAGGCGTGTGGAGTAAGGAAACTTGCCCAAGGTTTCGCCCTGCCTGGAATTGAACTCAGGTCTCTCACTTGCAAAGCGAGTGCTCTAACCACTGAGCTACAGAACTCCACAAATGTCATCAAGATGTCACAGTGCTTAACAGGAATTGCTGTAAAGTATAGTAACTGTGTATTTTTGTAAGGAAACCGCAACGTCCTACAAACAGCAATGAAGTGGATGAGCAATTTTATCTGGGGAATTGTTGGCCAGGGCACTGGGAGAAACTCCCTTCTCTTTTTGAATAGCCATGAGATCTTTACCATCCACCTGAACAGGAAGATGAGACCCCGGTTTTAATGTCTCATCTGAAGGAAGGCACTTCCAAGAATGTAACATCCCAGCACTGCACTTGAGTATCATAAATACTTTATGAGTTCTAAGCCCCACACACAGGCTTTAACCCACAACCTTCTGACTCAGAGAGGGGAGTGCTACCAATTGAGTCAGGCAAACAGCCAAGGAGGATTCAGCACACCTTAATACTTAAAGAAAATTAAAGGAAAATTTGGAAAGATTTGAATCTTAGCCATATTGGCATGTGGACTCCCAGTATGAGCGATTGATTATTAAAGTGAGAATTAAAATTGAATAAGTTATACAGTTAAATTGGAATTAAACATCTGAAGGATAAAAAGATGAAATTTCTAGGATTATGATTTATAATTTTGCACTCTTGTCCTGATCAGTTTTATAGCCACAGAGCCCACAGCCACATTGACACAGACAGCAAATATATCATGAGATCAATGGCACAAAATAGACCTCATCTGCATAATACAAAATCTCATAGATAGTATTTGACATTTCTATTCCTCTGATGTTTTAATCATCTCAGCCTGGTCAATAGACCCATTGGTTCCGATATTGATGACCTTTACCCCAAATGATGCAAAACTCGGATGGAACTTGGCTTTCAAAAAATAAACTTTTCTCGCTCTAAAAATAGAAAGAATCATTGAATTATACAGCACAAAAAGAAGCCATTCGGCCCATCGAGTCTGTGCCGGCTCTTTGAAAAAAGCAATGTAACGTCAATCCCACTCCCCAGCCCTTTCCCCAAACCCTGCAAACCCGTGCTCCTCAAATACCCATCCACCGCATTTTTAAAAGTTGTTATCGAATCGGCCTCCACCACCCTTTCAGGCAATGC
This sequence comes from Callorhinchus milii, assembly GCF_018977255.1. NCBI lineage: Eukaryota > Metazoa > Chordata > Chondrichthyes > Chimaeriformes > Callorhinchidae > Callorhinchus > Callorhinchus milii. The sequence goes on along the minus strand of NW_024704748.1, from coordinate 14,012,096 downwards.
GTTCCAGATTCAAACAACTCACTGCATGAAAAAATTCTTCTCACCTCCCCTCTGCTTCTTTTAGAAACTATTTTAAATCTGTGAACTCGAGTCACCAACACACCCACCAGTGGAAACAGTTTTTCCCTTTCTAACCTATCAAATCCCCTCATGATTTCGGAAACTTCTAATAGGTCTCCTCGTAACCTTCTCTGCTCCAATGAGAATAATCCCAGCCTCTCTAGCCTTTCCTCATAATCAAGGTCCCTCATTCCTGGTACCATCCTCCTAAATCTCCTCTGCACCCTTTTCAATGCCTTAACATCCTTCCTATATGTGGTGCCGAGAACTGGGTGCAGTATTCTAACTGAGGCCTAACCAGTGTTTTATATAGGTTGATCATAACCTCCTGACTCTTATACTCTATGCCCCTATTTACAAAGCATAGTATCCCATATGCCCTTTTTACAGCTTTATCTACCTGTCCTGCCACCTTCAAGGATTCATTTACCTGAACCCCAGGTTTCTCTGTTCCTTCAACCCCCTTAAGATTGTATTATCCAGCCTATATTGCCTCCACTCATTCTTTCTTCCAAAAGACATTACCTCGCATTTCTCCACATTGAAATTCATCTGCCATGTGTCTGCCCATTTTACCATTCTGTTTATGTCTTTCTGCAGTTGGCTACTATCCTTCTCACTATTTACTACCCTACCTAACTGTGTGTCGTCCACAAACTTGGAAATGGTACTTGTTATACCCAAGTCCAGATCATTTATATATATTAAGAGCAGTGGTCCCAATGCTGATCCCTGGGGGACACCACTGTACACTTCCCTCCAGTCAGAAAAGCAACCGTTCACCACAACTCTCTGCTTTCTGTCTCCCAGCCAGTTCTGGATCAATGCTGCCACTGTTCCTTTTATACCATGGGTAAAAGGTAAAGGTAAAGCATTTTTGGTTTCGTAAGCAGAAGACATATCTGATTGAATAGAAAATAGCTTTCAGCCATTTAACAATATAATTTGATTAGAGGAGACCAAAATAAATAAATAAAACATGGTTGAGGAATAGGAATAGCTAGTACCATTTGAAAAGGAGCACAAAGGAGCACAAACTGGAATATTACAAACATCTGGACTAGGGGATCTCTGATGTCCAACTGAATGAAATTATAGAGGAATAGAGGAAATCAACCAATCTACCAGGTCCCAATTGGGATTCAACTCCTTAATATTAATATTATACAGTGAGGGGGGATGGTGTCTCTTTTCCATCTTTAGAAAGAGAAATTACATAATTATGCTCCACAATTGGGTCATTTTCTCTTCAGGGCTCAAGCCATATTTCTAGCAGAATCAGCTGATTATCCACTCATTCGGCTCAATGCTTTGCATCTTGGGACCTTGGGATGTCCTCCCGACGTGAAAGGTGTTATACAAATGTAATCTTGTTGTTGTGTTGTTGTTGCTGCATCAGCAACACTACAGGGAAGACACACAAATTCAGCCTACTGTGTCTCTGCAATAGCCTGATCAAAAATGAGGAATACACAAAGAAATGTTAGAATTACATTTGTTGGTTTACAATGTACAAGAAAAAGTGCATGGAAAAAAAAGTTAATTCCTCTGAAATTCTTTCTCAATGTGCCCTGCAAGTGTATGGACGAAGGCGGCCACTTTGTTTAGCAATTTAGTTATAAGTGTATATGTACGTAATCAACCTTGAGGTACCAGCTCTGTGGCTGGTTTGCATCATTTGATACCAGCTGCAACAATAAATGTGATACATTAGAATCTTACTTTATAAGCCATCATGCCCCAAGGAGATGGTACCCAGAACCAACCAGCCTCTAACTGTAGAGCTGATTTGTGCTCCACTCCTGGTTTGATATCACATTTACGCGTTCTTTAACATCTCTTCTGCAATCCTTGATATTACAGGTGTCAAGGAATTACATTTAAATCATTTAACAGTGCCATTCTGAAAATAACTTTAAAGAGCATTATGACAAATTAGTTCAGAAAAGACCCATCTTTATTTGCAGTATTCATTGGTTCCCATAGATGGCCAAAATTGCCACAAAATACACACAGTCACTGCAACATTCCAGTATATGCTGTGAAGCACTTTGGGATGTCCTCCCGATACGAAAGGTGCTTTACCAAATGTAAGGATTACAACAACAACAACAACAACAAGATTCCATTTATAGAGCGCCTTTCACGTCAGGAGGACGTCCCATCTTACTATGATAAGATTGGGAGGTCAACAAATGAGAAATCATGAGGGCTAACTGGCGAAGCCACAGCAGATCAACATTGTCTCACACTGAGCCATCATCCTCATGTCAGTCTCAGCATGATGAAATGTAATATAATATTACTGATAATATTATTTTATTATTATTATAATCAATTGAGAGTCAATTGAACAATCTACTGTATGTTTATTGCATCAAATGTACCTGAATGTGCTGAAGATGGATCACCATTCTCATTGACACAATGCTAAATAGTGGCATCTATGAAACCAGATCCATGGCACTAGACTGGCAGTTCTTGGATATCACTTGCTGGTTGGCACAGTATTTTTAAAGCCATCTGGAGATCCAAGACTTCTTTTTGTTCATCACTGCACTTAGACATATAAACAGTTTCCATGTGTTCAGAAGTAGCATTTAATTCCCTTTAAAGAGAAGGTGGTTGACAAATGGAACATATTATTATAGAGTAGCATTGCTGTGTCTGCCACGATACAATCACTAACATACATCCTACTTTTCGCGCTACCAAAAGAATCATCTTGGCCTTTGAAGTTGGGCAATTTATTTTAGGATTGACTACAAATTAAAAAGATGAACAAGCGGTTGCAGAACTATTTGAGCCGAAAATTTCCATTGAAAAACTTAGCATTTCACTTCAAATAGTTTTTAAATACCATGAGCCACATTTTGATAATTACTGCCACACCTCATTTTTCCAACACTGTAATTTAAATGAACAATTACAGTTCTTATAAAACTACAAGCCTCCCAGCTGTAGGCTTACTCATTGTGTCTACACAAAAAAAGATCCAGTTCAACTTTTGGGATACAACAGTATGTATCCATCAACAGCAAGTGCTCAATGAGTATGAACAGATGACAGCACAATAGGCACGTCCCAGATGACGCAAACGACCAAATTGTAGATGAGCCCAATGGCACATTTTGAGACATTTGTTATTCTGTAGAATATAAGTTAAGACATATAATGATTAACAATCTTGACTTTTATTCTTTGTCAGCAGTTGTTAGAGCTAAGCGCTCTGAGACGCCGGAGGGCGTGGAGGGCACTATATAAGTGCAAGTTGTTGTTGTCAAAAAAAAAAGGTTCTTGTACTAATTAGGAAGAGAATGTTAAAATCCAGTTACATTCTAAATTACTGTGTAGATTACCGTCAGTACATTAAGTTATTGTATATTTAAAAAAAAGTTTCAACTTGGTTCATATTTTGTGTCAGTTAATTGTAACCAAGGATACAACTGTATTTTATTTTGGTGTATTTAAAGCAAGTTATGACTAACACCCCAAATATAGCCATGTGAAAAGGTCCCAGATCTAGTTTACAATTTGAAAAAAACGATGCAGTTATAAAGAATAAAACTGGCAGCTCAATTGTCCAGTACCTTGGTGAATTACTGTACTGAGCTCTGATGTGACAGAATTCAGTTTCAAGTTTACAACTCAACATATTGACTCATTCCCAATTGACCTCGGGGAAAGGAGGGAGAATACGAGACAAATTTAGAGTAATAGTTTGTTTTGTAGAGGATATATTGTCGTATAGTTTACACTATTCGTCAATGGTGGAGCAATGGGCATTGAACTCAGATTTTCAGACTACATTTTTCCTAATGGTTCCAGCAACAGAGCTGAAAACATTTTACTTTCACATTCTCTTTGCACCACATAAATTACCTAACTGTCAGAATTTACCCCATACCTTGTGATTTGGATGTTAATCATAACAGGCAGAGGTCATGAAAGTTACGGTAACTGTACTATTACTGTATTCAGCAACAGAATGGTTCAACTTACCCAACCTTGACTGAAAGACTTAATGGCTTTCTGGAGTTCAGTCATGCTATGGTGGAACCTTATTAGCCACGATAAATCATTACAGTGAAATTGAATAATAAGGAGTAATCTTTAGATGCCAGTCATATGCAGTGCGAGATGGATGTTGGGTGTCCCTGGGCTACAGCAAGGCTAAATGGTGCAATGGATGCATCCGATCATTGTCATTCTGTTTACTATAAGAACCTAATGATGGAATGTTAGAATTTGTAACATTATGATTACATTGGGTCCCATTCATTAAAATGTTTTATTACTTATTCCATGTATTTACTTGTGAAGGCCTGGAATTGATTTATTACTGTTAAAACTTTGTTAAAAAATATTTATCATTTGCACATATGGATCAAATCTGCATCAACACCTCCAATCATTTTACAGTTGGCCGCTTTTTACTTACATGGTTCCCCTGATGCCCAACAAATTTGCGTACAATTGAAGTGCAAATTGTTCCCAGGCGATGTCAGTTTTAAAGAAGCAGTAAGAAACCATGGGGAAATTCAATTCACAGAGTCTACTATCTTATTTGTATAATTGACTTGCCCAGTAATTGGAGAAAGCTTTCTAACTCAAATGTTATGAAATTAAGCCACATATCCCAACCACTGCCTTTCAATGCAAGGCACAAATCAATTTACCTGACCTTAGTCAAATCTATTTCATCCCTAATGGTAGTCTGACAAAGTAAGATATATATATAATATACATACATACATATAATACAAAAGTATAATCTGCATTTATTTCCTGTGTTGTGGTAGATATCCCACACTTTAAAGACCAGTTTATGAAAGGGGCAGCATAATCAGGCAATTCTGCTACGTTGACCTGATACATTTACCTATTGCTCTGGAACTCCTAGTCTGAATACCATTGTTAAAGCTTGAAGTCCTAGTCTGAATACCAATGTTAAAGCTTGAAGTCCTAGTCTGAATACCATTGTTGAAGTTTAAAATGAAAAAATGAAAACTGAAAACAATTTTAAATCGGGAACAAAGAGATCTGGGGGTTCACATACAAGGGTATTTGAAGGTGGCAGGACAGGTTGATAGAGCTGTTAAAAAAACATAGGGGATCCTTGGCTTTATAAATAGAGGCATAGAGTACAAAAGCAAGGCAGTTCTGCTAAGCTTTTATAAGTCATTGGTTTAGCCTCAGCTGGAGTATTGTGTCCAATTCTGGGAAGCCACACTATAGGAAGGATACAAAGGCATTGTAGAGGATGCAGGGGAGATTTACCAGAATGGTACCAGGGATAAGGGACTTTAGTTATGTGGAGAGGCAAGAGAAGCTGGGATTGTTCTCCTTAGGTTGAGAAGGTTAAGGGGAGATTTAATAGTGGTGTTCAAAATTATGAGGAGTTTTGATAGGGTAGATAGGGAGAAACTGTTTCCACTGGCAGGTGGGTCGGCAACCAGGGGACATAGATTCAAGATAATTGGCAAAAGAACCAGAGGGGAGATGAGGATTTTTTTAATATACACAGAGAGTTGTTATGGTCTGAAATGCACTGCCTGGAAGACTGGTGGAAACAGATTCAATGACAACTTTCAAAAGGGAATTGGATAGGTACTTGTGAAGGAAACATTTGCAAGGATATGGGGAAAGAGTGGGGGAGTGGGACTGATTGGGTAGCTCTTCCAAAGAGCCGGCACAGGTATGATAAATAGTCCAATTTCTGTGCCGTAATATTCTATGATTCTATAAATCAATAAGACACAATAGTACTACTATTGCCTGAAGTCAAAATCTTTGTGCTTAAAAGTGTTTTCTAGCTTTCTAAAGTCTTGTCTCTTCTTTGGACTGAGAACAGTGTTATGAGATATGACACACATCTACAGTGATCATTAAACATCATTGGTCTCCAGGGATGTAACTGATGTTGCGCGCTGTTGTCAGGATCAAGCAATGCATCTACAAAATAGTCTACTTGAACGGTTATCTGAGAACATAAAGAGAAAATTATTGGAGGGTCATTTGGGTAGTTATGATCACTCAGAGGAAATATAATGCAAAACCCAATGCTATAATCCACGTCCCTAGAATTAAATGAATAAGATGCTTGAACTGGAATTTTGAAGGACATTCCATTGTCTCTCCAGCAATAAAACCGATTGGGGATGGGGAGAAAGGGAAACAAATTTCATATGGTGCCTCATCTCTCCCTTCAATGTACCAGTTTAGCTCAGGTGGATCTTGCCTTTGGGTCAAAAGATTTAGTGGTTCAGCTCCACACTAATACTTAAATTCAAAATCTAACCTAAAACTCCACTGCAGTACTGAGGGACTGCTGCATTGTTGCAGATGTCGCCTTTTTGATAAAACAATACACTGGGGTTCATCTCTCTGTTCTGGGAAATGGTAAAGATTCCTTACCACAATTTTTCAGAGCCGGTGAATTCATCTAATGCGCTGGCCAATAAAAGAATGCATTGAATTAATTACTGAAGGTAGTTTATCAAGATGGTTCATAGCATAAAATTTAAGACTTGTTCATAAAATGGTCCTCCCTGAGACTATGAAGATCAGAGGTGCATGAAGCTGAGAGAATGGAGCAAATTACAATATAAACATTATACTGTCAGGACATTTAAGGAGATAAATGACTGAATACTGGACGAGTGACGTGATTTTTTTGTATCCAAACCAAGCTGAGATTTCCATGCATCCCACCCGTACATGGAAATCCCAGAGATAGATTGTGGGAACTCGAAATTCAGTGACCATTACAGACATTAAATGAAAATGCATTGGAAAAAATGCCTCCAGTCTAATTACATTATGCTGTGAAACAACTTGTGTTTTGTTGTCCTTAAGTGTGTAAAGATGAACTTTTCCATGATCATTGGTTTGGCAAAAGTGCACTCAAGTTAGAAATTAACAAACACAAAGTGTACCTCTTATATTTTCACTTAATTTGCTGACAAAAGCTCTGAAATATCTGCTGCAATATTCTCATTACCTCCACAACTGTAATTCAAAACCTCTACAAAGCTCAACTCGGCCACTCCCCATCCCTTTTATAGCATCTTATCATGGCAAAATGTCTTAAAGCATTTCACAAGTAATTATTGTCAAGTGTACCGACTTTTTTTTTGTAAGCAAACATTTTTTGCAGAATCCATCATTTATCTTGCATGAAGACAGTTACAATGGTAGTTCTGTTATGCATGCAGATTTACATCTTCCTGAAGCAATGGCTCTTCATTCAAGTAAATAGATACAGGAGTGTATAAAAGCTTTAAACATCACTAACAGCCTTTCTGACATAATGGTAGTGGTGGCGGAACAAATACAATTTTCAGCAGCAAGTTAAAAAGATTAACTCTGTGCAAATAAGATTTGTTAAACGTCAGTTTGCAGTGTAACAAACAATTGTTTCTGGAAAGTACAAGGATTGTAGTCTATTCAATCAGGTTTTAATTGTAGAATAAAATAATTTAAGCACTTTTCAGGTTATGTAGAAATTTGTTTGTGTACAAATTGTTTTTTTTGCCACTATTAGAGTGTTAGAAAATGTTTTTAAAGTTATCCACTGCCGGATTCTGGTCAACAACATCTTTAATTGAAGTCTTCAAACCAATATTGCAATCACCTAAACTATTATTTGAACTTCTACTGCAGGAATTAATACTAAAAGGAACTGAAATGCAGAACACAGCAGTTCAGATGCCATAAGAAAGAAACATAGGATCAAAGTTGGTTCATCCAAAACCATACGAGCTAACAGGTTGCGTGGTTTCTCAGTTCATTGAGCAATAGCTGGATTCTGGTTCATTGCCAACTGGGATGTTGATATTCTTTCCCCTTCGCCCCTCGTGAGATTGAGACTTCACATTAAGGGAAATCGGGCAGTAAAACAAGTCTCATCATCCTATGGTGCAGCACGGTGAATCTGGAGTACATTACAAAACAAAATTATTTTTTCAACCAACATCACTTAAATTTTCCAATTCTGCATGAAGGTAAATACTCAACGTGAATAGCAACAGGCAACAACTCACTTTCTACTTGAATAACCAAAAAATCTGAACATATTTCAAGAAACCAGTGGTATAGCTAAGACGATCTGAAAAGGAAACAATGATTTTTCAATGGAAATACTTGGAAATCCGAATGCTTTATCAGAATACTGATGAGATCTGCCTTTGTATCCTGTAGCTGTGAAACTGAGCAGCGAGGCTCACAACCTCTGCTAATTTAATCAATAAACCACAAGCCATACTTTATTATTCAGCAATGACATGTCTCTATTTCAGAAGTGTTTTGTCAATAATACACACAAAACTAGACAGATCCACTGATCAGAGAATTGTGTCAAAGTCAATCAAAACAGGCAGGTGTTCTAGCGCCTTGTTTCATATCATCAGTAGATCAAGGAGAGGCAAGCAGACAGGCTGCAATGCATTTGGATCTTCTAAAAACCATACCATCAAGAATATCATCTGTAGAGCATACTTCAACTTGTTTAAATATTTGCTTCTCAAAGATGTGGATCGCGCCTCTCTCAATCTTAATTTCACTCAGGGGAAAAAAAACTTAAGGTCTGTAAGCATCTATTTATGCAAAGATCAGAATACTGGAAACTCCCTGATCACTCTTCTCTGAGCTCTCATCAATACTTCAATGACTTCAATACTTCAATACTTCAATCGCATATTGCAAAATGTTACCTCACCAAAAATCCATAGAAGGTTAGAATAACTGGTACAGGCTTAAATCTGAAGGCCAGGAAACACCTTGTATTTAATTTGGCTTGGTGACAGCAAGCTCACATGCTACTTCTAGATTGTGAAAGAAACATCTCACACACTACAGCACTGGATTACCAATTCAGAATCACTGTCAACTTTTAAAATACCGCCTGCAGAATGAACGAACAGTGAATGAACAGAAGAAGCTGTGAGTCAGCTAAAAAGAATTGGTGTTGATTAAATGAAGGGAAGAGTGAATAATGCATATAAAGAAATGACTTTCCACATTAGATCCTCAGATTAAAACGTTTGTGCAGAAATGGAGACATTTCCTATTCATCATTGCTGCCTCCATCAATATTCGCAAAGCAACACCAGCACTTGGCAGGTGTCTTGATCGATTGAGACGATTGTATTACAGTGAGAAGTGCATTTTTCCTGGAGGGCAATGGCAGCATTGGGGAAAGGAATTTGTAGAAGTTTCAAGGAGGGACTCAGAGGCATTGAAGCAGGCTGGGTCTTGAGGGAAATTACCAGTCGGATTCGATTAGAATTAGTTGTTCAGGAGAGAGAAGGTTAAACATTGCCACATTGCACTATGTTTTCCCTTTATTCCTATTTATTTCCTCCCACAGTCCAGCATGTCCTGCTGTTGTATTGAGCCCCACATCCTTTCATTTTGCTACCAATGGTGAAAAGCGAATGTGATTACTTCAGTCCAAAAGTGCATCAGAGGACACAATACTCAGTCAGAAATGCAGGAGGCAAAATTAAACCAAGTGAACACATTATGAAAGAGTGGCTGCTGTTGCTGCCCATAAGTGGATTAATGGTGTTTGCTTGAGTCAAATCCAAGAATGTAATGTCAGTTTCTGCTTTAATCTTCAGTAAGTATAAAATGGATTAAATCCTGTATGTTTATCGTGATTAATGGGCATGCATTTGTGAAAATAAAGATTGAAACAGACAACCAGTTTACAACGTAAAGAGAAACTAACCTCCAGTGGTGAAGTCATTTATTTGACTACATAATTTATTCTACATAATTTATTTCTTAATTATGCATAATGTTTCTTAACCATTTTATTTGCAGCTTCCTTTGTTCATCTATTTAAGGACACTTGTGGTGCAATTCTATTTTTCCAGTTAAGATTTAAGGGTTTATAATGTGATCATGGACTCTTAATAAAACCTTGCCCCTATGGTGTCAATTCCACGACTTCACTGGTAAATTCAATGGGAAGAGACCTCTACAGAGAGGCCAACAGTCTGGAATCTATTGTTTCTCAACAACTAAAAATGGCAATCCCTTTGCTTGATCATGATGGGAGGTAGATTCCCGCATGATTTCAAACATCTATTTTGTATATTTCCTAAGGGCTGCTCAACTTTATTTTGGATCCAAACAGACAATCAAGTAACCAGTAACCTGAGGAAGGCAAACTAGAAGAAGCTTCCGCAAGTGTATCCGTTAGTGAAATACTCATAAATGGAGCTCCCTATATGCTTTTACTACATCAACATAGCTTGGTTTTACAATTTTATGTTGCCAGTTTAGAAAATAAGCAAAGCCTGACCATGTGACTCTCAATGACTCAGTTTAAAAAAAAGATATGGACATGCCTGCAAAATTAATTCATTTTCTCCCAAGCCAGAGTCAGGAGTCAGTCAAGTAATGAAATGATTGTGAAACACTCAAAGAGTTTGAGCAGTCAATATTTAAGCCACTTTTTCCTCAGGCCACAGTGGTGCTGGTAGCTAAACTATTTGCTATTCCCTGGGATAACTCTTGAAGTTGCTGACTCAAAATGCAGATGAATTCTCCACAGTTAGCAACAGTCTTTCAGCTTTCTGAACGTGAGCTTCAATGGGTATCTCACCTGACTCTGATGCTATATTGACCTATCAGCCACTATATACACTCTCCAGCCGGCTTGACAGCACTGGATTCCCACCAGGAGCAGCAAAGCATGGCTGTGCTTTTACCCACCCTAGTAAAAGGTCAATTTGAGTAACCAGGCCGCCTAGCTCTTCTAAACACCTTCTCACACCAAAGTAGCAACAAATGCTTGTTAATGTTGTTAATCACAGTGAAACAGCCACTTAATATCTGTTTTTAGCGGCATAATTTTCCATCTCAACACACAGTTAAAATAATAGCATTCTGACACTCCCCTCAATGCACCATTGCACTGAAAATTGGAAGTTAAACAGTCATTTCTGTGGCTTTTTGTACGTGTCCTCACCAAGGTGAAAACTGATGTGCTGGGGGACACAGCATTCATTTCACTTTACACCTAGTGAAAGCAACGAGCATTTTCTAATTCAGGTGCATCAGTCAAGGTGCAACACAGAGCTCCCCACTCCATTACCTCGGCTCAGTGCCTAAACCTTAACGTCTGTGGATTGCCCAGTGTGGCGTTTCCATTTCCCACACACAACTCCCTGATGGCCCACAGCAGCACTCAGAATGAAATTGCTAATGAGTCCCATTCGTGTTGCATTTGAGGACATTTTTGTGCAGTGAACTCAGGTCCCCAACTGGGAATACTGCAGATTGATACTGCCCAACCTCATTTCATTAATAGGACACTTAAACCCTCAGAGGGAGAGTGAGTACGTCGGGGCTGGATTCAAACTGGAGACTCAGTTGCAAGTGTAAGTCCAGAATGGTCCATCCAGAATCCCTGTAATAGACTATGATAGTTTCAATCATAGCTGCAACAGAAGTACCACAGTTGAAAAGGAAAATGCATAGTTCCATCTTAATCTTAAAATAAACACTATTCTGCAAAACAGTAATTCTCTCATTATAGTCATTCTCTCAACTGCTTGTTGGCCTCCCCTACTCCTCCATCCACAGGCTGCAGATCATCCAGAAGTCTGCAGCCCGTGTCAGTCAAATTAATCCTCAGAACTAAGACTAATGTAACATAGTGCTGATGGTTGATCAATCTGTGTGGGACATGAAGCTTGAATATGGATTCTTAAAACCATAAATCAAAAACCCTAGTGGGTAGGGTGGTCCTTGCTGGTCAAGTACAGTGCTGTGTAGTTAACAATATAAAAACGTAAAGTGGAAAAAATAAAATTGAGATGTTTATTTTTTATAATTGGTTAATAATTCCAATCAGAAGTTGGGAAATTGCTTTTGAAGAGTATATTTTCCTTTACAAGATGGGCCCATTGTTTCAAAATTCTTCACTATTAAAGGAAAGCTGTGAGTTGAGATCAACTTAACTGTGATTTTTTGCCACTTCTGAAGTACTGTGATGACATCTAGTGGGCATTATGAGTCAGGAACCTAACCAGAAACTTCATTCACACACCTACAAATGTAAAATGAACAGCTCATCCAGATTGAAATGAACTGCTGGGAGCAGAATGATTGAGTTACATTTGGAATAAAATGCCACAAGCAAACAGTAATGTGGTATTTTTTTTTGAAAGTGATGAGATGAACATGCTAGTCCCAGCATTGTCCTGGATCAGCACTTGTTTCTATGCATCTTACTATTTATTTATCTTATACAAATGTGTCCAGTATCTATGACAATGATAATGACATAGCATAGACAATGCATAATACTTCAATAGTTAAGGAATTTCTGCAGTCAGTTTTGGGGAGATCAATTATGAAATAATACTGCCTCCATTCTCCGTGTTCCAAGGTGCAGTACTGGCTGGGTTTCAGAGCAGTTAACATCCCTTCCCACGAACTTGACAGGGCAAACAGATTCAAAACTACTCTATAATAAACAGCACATGCCCCATATTCTCTATTTTCCCATGCCTGGGTTTCTTGGAGCTTACACCACCAATCTACCCCCTAATTTAAAGAGGTCACAATTGCCAAAACCCAACTCATTCATAACCTTTGGCAAACAGAGAAACAGCTGGAATTAAAGGTTTACACTACAGCATGAATTTTGACCTTTTCTGAAGTTAGTTATTCTGCCATTTCTGAATTTAAAAGGCTCTGTATAAAGATTGGAAAAAAATAACTTGCTCCAATATTATTTCACAGCAGCTCCAATATTATTTCACAGCACTGACTGTGCAAAACAGATCAATTATTGCTTTCTTATTAAATAAAAAAGCTATGATTCTGTAAAGTGACTATTCAGTATTGCCTTGACGATATATTAAAAGATACAGAACAAGGCCTTTTCTTGATTACAACATAATCAAATGCCACAATAAGACAAATACATGTAGAATTTAATTGTTCATATTTTTTTCTACAGATAAGAGCATTTTACACAGATCGATACACATTTGGCAGGGGGTTGAACGTTCAAAATTACACAGGCAATCCAACATACATAAGAAATTTCTATAGAAATCCAAAGGTACATAATGCAATGTTCTCTTTGTACAGTGAAGTATATTACTACATGACACTGACATGTTGATTTGGCTTAGGCTGTCCCCATTTTCATTTTCTCACAGTAATTCCCATTAATGAAATACAGAAAAAAAATAGATAGGGAAAATGTGGTTTTCAAGATGGCATAAATGCTTTGAGTGTACCATTAACTCACCAAGCACAGTGACTAATCTATTTTGCAGGGATTTTATTCCAAAATAGGTCACCATAAATGTTTTTCTGAGGAAATCATTTATCACTTTGTCTTTTTTTTACCCCAACTGATTAAATTACAATTGCAGGAACCTATGGTGTAAAAATGATTAAAATGTTCAGAATGTACTCCGTGTTACACCAGAAAAATGTAATTATTGAGGATTTTCCTGTAGATTACATGAAATGCCTTTCAAGGGGACACGGAAAAAGGATTGTTGTGTGTAACCCAGAAAGTACTAGCAACAATGGGGAGCTGAAATCTTAGCTGATCCTCCAAGATCTGAAAAAGAGATCACTGTACAGTTGCAAAGATGTACGTCCTATCCATTATCAAAGCACAGCACACAAACAGACATTACAAATTAAACAGCTGAAAACAGTAAATCGTGTATTAAATTGCATCTCCTACTGACCTGTAGAAATATGCAACTAATCCAGCAGTACTGCTGCATTTAGTCAGTTAAATGAGTGTATTCTTCATTTTGTAGCCACTTTAACCATCTTATGGGATTTTCAGAAAGGCTGAGCAAAGCCAGAATTGAGTAGATCTACTTTTTGCTTTAGTTTGAACTGCTCACCCTCATTAATACAAGGCAATCTGGCCCCAGACTTTCCAATAAAGTTGTGCTGCCTACAACTAATAAAAAGTGCATTAGTGTCTCCACGGTCTAGATCAGCTGATTAAAGATTTAAACTAGCCCTCACCCGCCCATTTGTCTTTTTACAACAGTCTGGAAATGCCAATGATCAGCATGTTGAAACTCCACAACTGAAGGGCAGGCTTAGTAAAACTCTATGATAGTTTAAATACCAATGTCGTAATCTGGAACAGAGATGCCTTCGTTAATTTTGTTTGATACCCAAATGGCATTGAATAGCCACATTGTAAAATACATACACTTTGTGTCTTCAGAGTGGAGGAACGAGGGCAGAATACAGTGGTTCAATGTTAGAGCTCAAATCCAACACAAACACATTCTTCAAAAAGTTCGAAAAGTTTGGTTCATTCCCCATCTCAGACGAGCACCCTGCTGTAATAGTACACATTGTTCCATGCCCCACACTAACCAATCTCTACCCATCTAAATGAAGCTACCAGTTTAGTAATGAAGAACTTACAGAAATTGCACTCAGACTTAACTGATGTCTGTATTAGGCCTATCTGTTGCCTGCTGAATTTACCTCATCCATTCCCTCAGCATCCAGCAGTATTTTGGTAAATTTAACAGCAATGACCATACTGCTTCAGGCTATGGCAACACATTAATGTTAGGGGACATCAGTCAGCCCTTTGTATTCACATCCTTTCCTTTATCCCTCAAAATCCATGGAAACATTCCTGAAAAGGATGTATCTGCTGTTCTGGTCATGAATAGGGATTTCTTTCAACATCTACCATACTATTTGACATTATCCCTTTTTGTGATAATCAGCATCAAGCAGAACAAGTCCACGTTTGTGATTCCCATTTCAGATAAAGATCCAGCCATTATTGACAGTATTAGTTATGGGGGGAAAAAAAGTGATCCATAGATAAGGTCCAAGAGACTTCAATCAATGATGAGTGATTTATGGTCAGAAGCACTAAAAAGTATCAATTCAAAGCGTGCAATTTTTTTAAAAAGTATTTCCCTTGAAACATGCAGCAGATTACTTTCCTAATCATTTTGCAACAAAGAGGAAATTTTAATACAAAGATTATAATTTGAGTCCTTACAGGAAAAGTATTAATGATTTAAGTGTGCATATTCAATGAGTTCTAGCTTCAAGTGATTAGATTATGCTAACAAATTAGATATAATAATATAATAATAATCTTTGCATTTGATATAGCGCTTTTCACGTCTTCTAGACGTCTCAAAGCGCTTCACAGAATATGCTGTAAAGTGAATTGACTGTATATTTGTGGGCGAAACGCAGCAGCCAATTGTGCACAGCAGTGTCCTACAAACAGTCATGGATTGAAAATGACCAAGTTATTATTGTTTTGCTTTGGAGGGATTATTATTAGGCGTGTGGAGTAAGGAAACTTGCCCAAGATTTCACCCTGCCTGGAATTGAACCCAGGTGTCTCGCTTGCAAGGCGAGTGCTCTAACCACTGAGCTACAGGACTCGACTAAAGTAGTGTAAAGCACAGTTTGGCACATTGCACAAAAACAACTATTGGTCTACTCCTCCAAGTCCTGCTGACAAGGCTGGCTTATAATAATAATTAAGCTTGCATTTGATATAGACCTAAGCACATTAGCAAGATGTCTCAAAGCGCTTCACAGGATGTTACTGTTACTATTTGAGATCGTCTCTTCAGCAGTATTATTGCGGATCCACCTGACTCAGAAACTGGACTACTGAGACCACCACACAAGGTTGACT
Organism: Callorhinchus milii; assembly: GCF_018977255.1. Taxonomy (NCBI): domain Eukaryota; kingdom Metazoa; phylum Chordata; class Chondrichthyes; order Chimaeriformes; family Callorhinchidae; genus Callorhinchus; species Callorhinchus milii. The sequence goes on along the minus strand of NW_024704748.1, from coordinate 13,996,342 downwards.
CAATTCAAACATTCTGTTGCCAAGCATGCCACCTTGCGTCCAGCTCATTCTTCAACTATAATCTACAAACTGTGCTTTATGTTGTGAAAAGTAAAAATGTTGTGAAAAGCAAAAATACTATTCCTTCTCAACCTCATGATTTGAAAAGATTGTTCTGAAATGATTAATTCCAGTAAACCTGCAATGTCCATTATGGCCCTGTATCCAATGGCAATAACTAGTTGAACCTGCAACAAACTGTGTTGCCAAGGTTTTAAGTGTGAACTGTAATCTGGGTTGGCATGAACATTAAGATCAACATTATGCACCTTTCCTTTATGTGTGTCAGCCTGGCTCAGTGGTGGCCTTTGAGTCAGACGCCCACCCTTATCACAGACATCCGCAAGCTCAAGTTCCATGTCAGGCCTTGGAATCACATGATCTACTCTGACACTCCAATGCAGTACAGGGGGGTGTTGCATTGTCAGAGGCACCGTCCTTCGAGTGAGACATTAAAACGAGATCCAGTCTGCATGTTCAGGTGGATGTTAAGGATGTGCTTCAATGAAGGTTACATCACTCGTTGTCATGGAAGTTGCCATGCAGAGGCCAGAAACTGTCATTGAACCTGCTTTTAAACAAAACAAGTGAAATCTAATAAATAATAATCCTTATATTCGGTATGTCACCTTTTATGTTAGGTGGATGTCCTAACGTGCTGCACATACTGTAAAGTGCAGTGTCTGTGTGTTTTTTAGGTGAACCATATAAGACCAGGAATTAGTAATTTCTGAATAGTTATTGTTTAAAGATTATTTTACTTCTAATCCATTTGATCTGAAAGCTTGTAAAATAGGATCACTACATTTCTCTATATTCAGTATCTAGCATCAGGGGAGATTTCAGCACTGTATTCAGTATCTGGAGTGGAGATTTCCACTGAAATTTCAGCTTCAGGAAAAGGGCATTCAACTAATGAGAAAAGGACAAATCATTGCATTTCAGATGCTCGTTCCCTTTCAGATTTCTAGGCAGTGACTAAACAGCAAATTATGTTGTGTCTTTCTCGAGTTGTATAAAAAAAACACAGGAGAATGCTCAGTAATAACCAGAAGCCAATGTACGATGTTGCGTGATCTGGTGGATGACCACGGTATCACATCCAAGAGCTAACTTATCAGACAGCTCAGCTTGCCTTTCGGCTGCTTCGCCCTGAGGAGCCAGTTTTCAGCCACAATCCTGTGCATTAGTTCAGAGGTGCTTCCCTAGACAATGGTTTCATTTACCAGAAGCACTCCCAGGATAACCTCAGCATTATAGAAGCCAGGGAAGACACTACCTGGTAACAATATTTGGGAATTTAAACTTGTGCGTGATGCACGTCAGAAACCTCTGCCTGGACCTGGTATGATCAGGAGTTAGCTAATGGTACTCCCAGGACTGATGTTGGTACATTGCACTCTTTCCTGGTCAGTTGCTGGGCATTTCAGTGTAGTTATTTTAGATGATCCATTCAAGCCAGCAGCTGGTTTAAAGTCTGCTTCAGGTCAGATCGACAGCAGTTGGTAGATTCTTTTGATCACTTAAGAGTGACTGAGTTACATTATTAACACTAACAACGTTCTCCCAACGTGAAAGGTGCTATACAAGTATAATTTTGTTATTGTTATTCTTATAATACCAATGCACGATCTCCGTTCTGCTTGCACAAGCAGCATTGTTAGTTTGCATTTCTGAGAGGAACATTCAGAATGCTGAAGTACGTTCAATCCAGAGCCATCAACTTCCTTCCCATCAGCTAACCAAATGCATTTCAGAACTATTGTGCAACACAAAACACGTACCCCTTAAATCCAACTGCACACTGTCACCCAAACTGGAATTTGGGGGAAGAATGTAGATAATTGCAAAACTGTATTCTTTTTGGTCATTTGCAACAGTGCTCACTTTCTGCTCAGTGAGGGAGATAGTTATTGATAGAGAAGCATAGAATAAACACAAGCTGGTTTGAACTTGTATGGAACAAGATGACTTATTTCTAGAACACAGGATTGTACTTGCATTTTGGAACAAGGGTGTATAAGACTATATACTCTTAAGGATTGAGGGGATGTTATGTAACAAGCTTGCTAAAAAAAAAAAGCAATGCTTTGAAAAAGTAATTACTTGATTGACTGAGTGTATTTTTGCCACACCTGTGAAAATGCTGGTCTGAAAATCTAAACTGCCAATAAAGTAAGTGCTGCTCTCAGAATATTATAAATATAAGGATAATATGATAGATCAGATAGGCATAGTTTTGATTTGTTAAATGCAATTTCTGTCGACCAAAAGAATGGATAATACAGAAAGTAAAATCTCCACAAAAATCTAGTTTCATAAAAAATATGATTCACAAACAGACCCCAAAACAAAGGCACAGGTTGCTCTTAAAATAATACTTTTATATAGTTCCGTTCATTTTACTTGAAGGATTGTCGGCTAGAACATTAGAAGAAACAAAACTCCCTTTCCTTCTTGAATTGTGCTATAGGATCTTTACCACCCACCTGAACAGGAAGACAGTACCTATTTAACATTTCTTTCAACGGACAGCGCTTCTGACAACACAGTGCCACCCACTCCATTGTATTGGAGTATCAGCCTAAGATTATTTTAATTCAAAGTTGTGAGGCTTAAACCCACAATCATCTGCTCAGAGGCCAGAGTGTTACCAACTGAGCCAGGCCAACAGTATCTGATATCTGCCCAAATCAATTGGATAGAAGCTTGCAGAATTTCAGTACTCAATTCAGATTCAACCCAAATAATCAGGAACAATTTCATCAGACAGCGCAGATTGTAATACTCTGTGGTCTCAAAACTGCAAACAAATCCTAAGACTAAGGATTTATACTGATTTCCTGCAGATCATTATATGATAAAACTGAAGAGGTATTTGTGAGCTTTCTAGGATTTAATACATCACTGGATATTTTGTTCGTACTGTATAAACGGACACTGGTTTCACAAAAGATGTTCAACAAACCCTTCTCTTTTTCAAAAGAAGAGCAGGAAAAATACAAATACCATGTAGTCCTCAAGATACCATATGCAAGTGAGACAATGATGTTTGCTAGGTATACGAGAAAACCAATTGCCAAATTCCATTTCATAAAGTCACTATTCCTTTCATGGTTATGGAGGAATAGATTGTGCAATGTGTTTCGACTGTCCTTTTACTTCTGACACCTGGGATTTCATTCAAATCAGACAGTTAGAATAATAGTCCTTTTTGCTCCACCAGCACCAGAAATGCATTGAAAATGCTCCTTTTGTGGACTGATCAGATACAGGCCACTCTCTCAATGTCGTTCCTTCAAGGAGTTACTTCAAAATATGCCAGCAATACCTGATACCATCACTGTCCCTAATCTCATCCCTCAGCCTTCGCAAATAAAATTATAAAATGCTTTCAGATTAAAAGCTGTTGGGTACTTGGGAGTCCAGCGGCAGGAATACCTCATCACTGGGATGTATGAAATGTTAATAAAGACTGTATGACAAACATTGAAAAAATATCAGCAGTGCCAAAGTTATGCACCAGTACTCTAGTTGGTTTCTAAAAGCTATTTCCCTCTTGGCCAGCAAAAAATGGTCTTCTGTATATATTTTTATTTTATATCTTAGTCATGCAAAAGAAAAATGTCACCAATTTGCAGCTGTACAGAAGGTCACTCAATGCTAGCAGTATAAGCAAGTGAATTCCATGCAACCTGATTTCACAGCTTCATCCACAGGGCTATGATATCAGGGATCAGCAAAAATGAGGCATTATTATGTAGAATACAACAGAGGCAGGAGAGAAGCCATTCGGTTGTAAAATGGAAGGGCAAGTTCCAAGATAGATTGTCTCATTACAAAATGTTATAAAGCGAAGATGATTTTCTTGTACATAACATTGCAAGCCATGAGGTTACTCCTGTTTATCAGGTTGTTGCTCATTCATAGGCCATAAACTCACTGTAAGAGATGTAATTTTCCAATGCTCTGCATTTCAGTAACCTCATCATGTTTAGTGCCAAAATGTTATGCTTATCGCTAGAAAATTGTTTATGTTCTACCAGGCTCAAATGAGAATTAAGCATGATTCAACAGTGGATTGGATCTGCAGCTAGCAGCTCTGAAGAGGTTCCAAATATAGGATCCAATCAGGATTTATTCAGGTGATTCAACATTTGAAATGTTTCTGAATCTGGTGTAAAGAAGCAAGTGACAGTAGACACTGTTTCAGGCTTTTCACATTCTAAGATGTCAAGCAGTTTAAAATAGCTCCTAAATTTTTAAAAACAATTGTTCCCTGAAAGTCCTCTGTTTAGCATACATTTGTATTCCCCAGCATTGGCCATCTCTAAATTGCATCAGGTCCCCAGTGGTCACATCCTGGCCTACATTATTGGTTTCAAGTTTGCGCTTGAACAAGTGGATTTTTCAAACTGTACAACTTTTGAGTTGTACACAAACTTTTAGACCTTTTCATTAAACCAATGTGTGAACAATACCTGATTTCCCAAATAAGTGTGGGGTCAAAGCCAAAGTGAACAATTTCTTCAGAGCAGTGAGACGTCATTTATTTTATAATGGTTTACAAATGTTAAAAAGATTGGAGGTATTAGTAAAGCGGTTGGGTGAAGACATTCACTTCAATTCTGGAGTCATTTGTTGCATAATATCAGTCGTATCCGTGTACCATCAGAAAACTGATGTACTGAAAGAACATTTAATCATTGAAAAATCTATACACGCTCATTAATTATGTCAAGCATTGCTTGAGTGGAGTATGTAATGACATGATTTTATTGAAACATAAATTTGCAACTCCAACTAAATTTATGATGCAATGCTCGTCTCAGGTTGTAAACTCCAGTTTCACTCAGCCAGGAATGGTTCCTATTTGCTCTGATGGTTTATCTGGGCAATTTAATCTCTCCTTAAACTCCTACCTTCTTCCATGATGGATGCAAGTTACAAAAGATAGCAGGTAAGCATTCTTCAGTCTGGGTTTGGGTGCATCATGAGAGAAAAGTGGACAGGAAGGTTAATCGGTATTAAGCCATTGCTTAATTTGGCCTATGAGCATTTGTTTTACCAACTACAAATAAAATGGCAATAATGTTTCATTTCACAAAATCATTTGTGTTATTTTCTCAAGCATCTTCTAAACAACCTGAAAATTTAATAAAGATCTGAACAAAGTGTGACAATATCGTTTTGACAAGATCACAAGAGCATTTGATGAAACAATTGATCTCATCTTTCAGAAAACCCACCCTACTGTCCTCTCATTATATCATCAAGTTATCCTATAAGATTTGTCAAAAGATTAGTTTATCAACTCTCCCCAAATCCAGTTAGAGCAGTACTTCAATACAACCCTTCCCCTTGTACATGTTCAGACATTTTTGTCTCTTCTGAGATAACACAAAATAGTCTGTAACCTGTTAATTGAGGTTTTCAATGTTGAATCACTTGGGAATCTGTACACTGCCTCAGGAAGCCATTTCTCAAAGGGGACTTGTACAATGCGTGTGTGAAATACCGGCTCAAGAGGGATGGAAATATATGGCTGAAAACTTGTTTTTGTTCTAAGGCTCCATTGTACCACATTTCATGTTTCAGAAAGTTTTTTCTAAAATGAGTAATTTCACCTATTTGTCTTGGAAAGGTGAAATTTAGATGACATCAAGCGATGACTCCTCCCTCCCCCTCCCCTCTTTCAAAGCACATCTCAAAAATATACCTCTTTGACCATGCTTTCGGTCATGTTTCCACCCCTCTCAGCTTACACCTCCAGCTCAGGTACCCATCCAGCATTAAGTGCTTTGAGACATTCTCCTAACATGAAAGGCACTATATAAATGTAAATTGTATACCACATCGTCATCTTCACTTGTCAATAGATTACTCTTCTCATTTTCTTGAAATATTGCCCTCACAAACCTTTCCACCTCCCTTTATTTCAAATATAAGCAGCACTGTTAAGCCTTCATTTAATTGAGGCTCTCCCCATTCTATCTATAATCAATCCAATTCTCCACAATTGCCTTTATGAAAAAAATCAGTCAACCTGCTGTGCACATTATTTGAACAAGACATTCACTTGAAAAAAGTCAGGTGTGCATTGTTATATGAGTCATTCACAATCTGTTTACTGGTGGCTCATGGAAAAATCCATGCAAGGATAATATAATCCCTTTAAAAGGTAATTTATAGAAAGTAGATCTCTCAAACTGCCAGAACAGTACAGATGTAGTCGTCTGGAGTTGAGCAGCAAATGGGAAGCTGGAAGCTTCTGTCTGCTGCTCAGTGCTCACAGTTTGAAGTCAAAATCTTAAGGGGTTGGGGAAATCGAACGCTTTTCGCCTCCCCAGCCTTCATTTCCATAAAGTTGAAGAGTTGTGTTCCACTGTCAGTTATTTTAGTATCTCCACAGCTGAAACTTCTTCTATGGTGGATATGGCTCATTAATTAACATTTGAAACCATTATTACACTGTCAGGTGGGACATAAAACAGCTGCAATTAAGGAATGCGGAACACTGTCCTTCTGCTGCAGCATAGCACAACCTTATGTTGGATCATATTGAGCACTGTGAGCATTGACATTGCGCATTGGAGCACATGAGATGTTTTACTTAACTTAAAATTGACACAATGCCATCCAAAGATGGAATGATGGTTTTTGAAAGAGATTGCGAATCGAGTTCCAAAACCAAAATTCTATTCCTCTAACACATTTGTGGTGCCCCTGAGCAGATTGGGAATGTCTGCACATTCTCCATTGAAATGTTTGCGTGTGTACAAAAACAATCCAAGTAATTCTGTTGCAGAATCTCTAATTAACATATTCCACCCTCTTTGGCATTGCTCTCAAAAGATTTTCCATTACTGTACATCTAACTCCCACCAGTCAGTACTTGATACTCCCAAGTACAACAGGGTTTTTTGGGGGAACAAAACAATTCATGGCTTGCAAGCCAGTTTTTACTGTGTTCGGTTACTCGTGAGTAAAAAAAATCACAGAAGCACTGTGGTTATTTTACTTCACTGAGTTATGCATTCAAATTAGGACTTCTCCCTTCCTAATTATTGGAAGGGAGATGAGAGAATTTGTGTAAGAACTGGGATTCAAGATGGAGAATAGGGAATCTCTTCTGAAACACTGAATTTCCTCTTGGCTGTGGATATAACTGATGATCTGGTAAATATTTTAAACAATTAGTATTTTCTATGTTTGGCATATGGGATCAATTCTCCTCACTGAGGGAATTGAATTCAAATTGTAAAGTGTTGGCATGCTTGAGATAAAGAGCAAAATTAGAAAATTTGTCTGAAATTATGATTTAACAAATGCTGGGGAAAGTTCCCCGATGAGATTTCCTGCTTTGTGGCACACATAGGCTGATGTAAAAATGTAAAGGGTTGCAACTATGAGGACTGCACAGGAGGCAGACTGAGACGATCTGTCAATGAAACATCATAAAGTAATGTTCTAGTCAAATTAATAGTAATAATAATACTTGCATTTGATATAGTGCCTTACCATGTCATTGAGTAGCCTCAAAACGCATCACCGAATGTACTATAAAATGGAGTGACTGTGTGTTATGTGGGTGAAACGTGGCAGCCAATTGTGCACAGCAATGTCCTGCAAACAGTCGTAGATTGAGTGACCAAAAGTTATTTATTGATTCATTTTTTTGGAGGGATTATTACCCCCTGGAATGTGATCCGCCAATCGACTTACAACCAAATAATAATTAAATAATAAATAGACCGAACAATAAATAATTAATAAACAGAACTAATGTAGAACAGAAACATTGTTCTCATGCTGTTGAAAGAAAAGCTTTGCACGTTAAGACTTGCACACCAGAGATTCCACGAAATCAAGCAATCAAAAGTTGAAGTTTATTGGAACGGTAAAGTTAATAGATTAGTCTGGAGTAGGACTGTAACTTTAGGAGCAAAACAGAAATTAATGAACTAAACATTAAAAAACTAATTAAAAAGGTCAAAAAGGGAAATTGAATTTTGAATTTGTGCTGATTAATAAAATTTACTTCGTAAGCAGTTTGTTTGGTCGCTCTCTGACACACTCGAGCACCTGTGCTCAGTTTGCCGTCTATCTGTACTTGGCCAAGCTCAATTATGCCCGGCCATTAGATCAAGAAATAGTGCAGAGATAAAGGGCACCTGCAGTTGACAAATTCAGAAGAAAGGTCTCGATGAACAGACATTAAGGACTCCTTTGCTGCCTCTGTTTACCTTGCAGTAAGTAGGAACCCAGTTGTTTGTTGATTGGCGGATGACTTTCCCGGGGATAATAATCCCTCAAAAAAAAAACATGTGGGACACCGCTGTGCGCAATTGGCTGCTGCTATTCACCCAAAAAATATACAGTCGCTACACTTTACAATATATTTTGTGAAGTGCTTTGAGACGTCTCAACGACCTAATAAGGCGCTATATCAAATGCAAGGATTATTATTATTACTTGATGATCTAATCAGAAAACAGAGTAGCTATTCAGGAAATAGGAAAACACCTTTAGTCTTCAAAAGAGTTGTAACTTCAACGATTGTCTCTTCATGCCTCCCTGCAATCATCAGCGCTTTTGTATCCATATGTTTGGTGTTTCCAAACGATTGCTTCCTGATTGATCAAGTCATCCCTTCTACTCTTTTCAGAGTTAAGGATGTTGCATTAAGGGTCTTGACCTTTCAGCTTGGTATCTCAATAAAAGTTAACTCATATTCTTATTACTTTTTAGTGATAATTTCTTCTGCTCCCTTCTCCCATAAGAGCAGTTTAAGCTCCTTCGGCTTCTTTTTATAGCTCCATGAAAAGCACGTATGGGAAGAAGAAAAAAATGGGTTGCAAGTGTGAATATGAATATCATCATGCCCTAAGGCAAGAGACACTTTCTCTGGCCTTCAAAAGGAGTTCTACAGATTTACAATTCTATTAAACGGCCAGGGTTCTCACCCCTATTGTTTCTTGTTATAATGTAGCTCACTAAGTGCCAATTGATACCAACTTTGAGGCAAAGGAATCATGCCCACTTGAAACAGGTTCATGACTGACAGGAAAAGAGTTGAACTGGATTGAAATAGGCCTCACAGGTGAAAGGGGCCATTTTAAAGTTACAATTACTATAATTTCCACAGAAATACTACTCGATGTGGAAAATGAAACAATATTAGATATTTATAAAATTAGATTTGATGAGAATTTTTTTTTGCAAAGAAAACAACAAAAATCTGTGCAGTTTCAGACTGATATAACATAACCTTTTGAATTACATATTTTCTGATATAAATAACCTTATTATTTCAGTTTTTCATGCAGATAATTGTGCAAAAATGCATAGAGGGTCTCCAAGGTACAGTTAAATTGACTATCCTGAAATGAGCCACCATCACCACTATTAATGCACTGTCATTTACTTCCCAGTTTCTGGGTAATCAGACACATTGAAATCAGTAGAGAAGACAGATGGTTGCATCAGCAACATAGAAATGCAGAACAAAAACAGGCCATTCAACCCAACTTGTCCGTGCCAGTGTTGATACTCTACACAAGCCTCCACCCCTACCAATCCTCAATTCCTGTTTAATTTACATGTCAATGTATTCTGAATGCAGATTAAAAAAAACTTAGAGGAACTATTTTATTAAGACAAAATCACTAATTTAATAATTAGCTGAACAAGCAGCAGGAAGTTTGCCAATATTTGCTATAGGAAGCTGGCTAAACTCCAGGAGTTAATCTGGTGCTGCAGCAATTGGTAAAAAACGTTACAGAAAGTTTTCACAAAGTCATCAGACAGCAGTTACAGCAATTCCATCAATTACAAAACCATTCATTAATTAACCAAAACTTAAATCCAGGTTCTTTAAAGATACAAAACTAAGATTTTCCAGTCAAATTTGTCCCACAAGTGAGGGAGTCTAAATATCTTACAAGCTATGCAGTCACGTATATTGGGTAGGTTTTCCTATCTGTGAGGCAAGTACCTTATTCTATCACTGAATTTCAATGCATCATATTGAGCCATTGAACCTCAAAGCATCACAATTAATCATATTCAATCATTGAACCTCAATGCATCATATTCAACCGTTGAATCTCAATACATCATATCCAACTATTGAACTTCAATGTTCTCCACTTGTTTCATATATAAAAGGTTTTCTTCATATACTGTATTTTCAAACAGAACATAACTCAAAGATACATTTTCTTACATGGGGAGAAGTACAGCAGGTTACCTAACCCAGTCATAATGATTATATCATTTAACCTCATACAACTGAAAATAAGGCCATCACCAAATCCAACCAGGGAAAGCTGCAGATTCTGGAAGAAAATTACAAGGCATCTCAAATTTCTAGGAATAATTTAAAATGATCCAATTTTATGTTATACTACAGGTGTGGCAGGGAATATACAAATCAGAGCCATCAGCATCAACTATGAGATTATTAATTAAAATGAGAACAAGAAATTACAATGCATTTAAACCTGTAGAGCTATGCAGTGAGATGTATCAAAAGGGTTATGTTTTCAATCAAAATAAAGAACTTTTAACCAAGTAAGAGACTTGCCATATTTGATTATAGACTTACAGTTCTGATTTTAATGCTATGTTGTGCTTCCCGACTCGAAACTCGTCATCCTGAATTCATCTGAAATTGATCAGTGTAAGTTCACTCTATCTGCTGCCTCCAGGGATTCAATGTGAAATGAGCTAGCAGTTCCTAGCAGACAAAGGCTATCGTACAGAGCTACATACAAATTCTAGGAGCAAATTGACAATCTCAAGAAGGCAATCTCACCATCAGAGAGTCCAAAAGGGTGGCCCATGGAAAATCATGCCTTAGGGGAGGCTACTGAGAGATAGGTATAAGGCACATTGTTGGGCCGAAGAACTTAATGTTGCATCAACCTCTGCTGTATCTGAACTGGAAGTTTAGATTAGCAATGGACACCAACATTGGAGTGGGGATTAATTTCCCAACACAGACATCTCAGTAAATATACTAAAAGAATAAATTCAAAAGTAAAAAAATGTGATAAGTTCATATACTATTTATCTATGTGTGTGCATTTTGTGCAGTGTTATATAGCAATTTCAAAATATAAAAGTGTCCTGGCCAACAATCCCTCAGATTAGGGTGATCCAACTGGCCTAATTAATTCGCACCCCGCCCATCCCTCCTTCCTTTCATCTGGCCCACCTGCTCCCCTCCATAACCCAGAAATGTTATGTTATATTTTTGGAAGAAAACACAAAAATATTGCTTATGTAGCCCGAGGACATTTTTCAAATGGGGCATCCAGCCGTCAGAGGCCAAAAAGTTGAACCACCCTGCCTCAGACAAACTGGTCATTCACTCCATGGCTGCTTGTAGAACATCACTGAGTCCAAATTGGCTGCCACACCGGCCCACAAATACATTTTACAGCAATTGCTTGTGACGTGCTTTTTACAAAAACAAGACAGGCTAAGGACAAAGGTACATGGCAGAGTTTAATTGAGAAATCCCAAAGTATTCCTCACACTAATAGAGGAAAGAATAGCAAAATAACCAAGAAGAAAAACTTTCTGCGATTGCTCATTCTTCCATTTTAAATATTGAACGGCAGAGGACTCCTCCAAGACCTAGCTGATGTACGTCTTTCTCCTCTAAAGCCTTTCTATTCAGCCATTTGTTCCTCTTGGCCTCTTTTACACATTTCTACTCCCGTAGACATAGGTTGTTTAGTAAGCGTTACTCCCTCATATGTGTGCACAGAGGCAGTACAAAGAAATAATGTTGTATCATGGTTTTACAAGCCCCTGGACACGGTCACAGGCAGTAATGTTGAAGTTTACTGCTTCCTTTCTTTGTATTAATAAACAACTCAAAACTATAATGATTCACCACCATAAGCAGGTTTCAAATGGATTGGTAGAATGTCATCGACTGTCCTTGCAGACAACATTGCACTATATGAGCAACTTTCTCTTCACAATAAGTACAATGGGAATCTCACCAACAGAAGGAATCATAAGAAAGAGAGGTTCTGTTTACAAATTCTCCTACAAATTGAATGCACCATACTTCACACCCAGTGCACTTTATAGGCTTCAAAAGATTTTCTTTCTCTCGACTTGCTTTGCATCACATACCATGAGCCAGGAGATTATGGCTACACAAAATTACTCCCAGGCCCCTTGTTTTATCATTACCAGCCAAAGGAGAATGGAATGGTTTGGCGGAGACTCAGATTGTATCGTTTTCTACTTCAGCTAAACAAACACAATCGTTAATATTTTTTAACGTAAATGTCTCTGGTTATTTCTGAAAGGATCTATTCATTAGCCTGAACAGGAGATGGTTAACATGAGAGAGAGACAGACAGATACACACACGCACAAAAACAAACTTTTTAGCAAGCCAAAGAGCCACAAATTAGAAATAATATTGTACAAATGTCATCATGAATTATGAAGCGGCGAATTGTTTTGAAATTCTGAAGCACAATAATAAAAAATACAGAGCTTAATCTTGAAACTCAGAACCTTTATGGAAAAAAATTCCGAACTATTAGACTTTGATTGAACATTTTATCCTATCTTGTACAAATGAGGTCAAAGGTTCAGCCGACTTCCTATTAAAAATAGAGTAAAAAAAACTCCTCAGCCAAGTCAGACTGCAAATTATGACATACATTAGTTCAAAAGGGGGCACAAGTTTAAAATATGAACAACTTTCCTTGACCTTCAACACATTTATAAAACTTCTGAAACAAAATAACCAACAAATTTATTTCATTGCAACTCGCTGTCTATCCAAAATAAAGAGATTATAGAAAATGTCATCTGTTTCATCAGATTGCACATAGACGACAGGTCAAAGTTATTTGAAAATTGAAAACCATACTGAATGTAAAAAATGGAAACCCATCACTATCCTGCCTATATTTAGAAATTACAGAGATTTATTGGAATGGAACTTGCATACTCTACCTGGATGGACATATCCTGCTAACCTAATTCTGGAGAGTATTAGATGTAGTTTGCGAAGAGCCAAGGCTAGGGGACCCGATAGTGTGTGTTGGGGTACTGCCGAAGTCTAATCAGCTAAAACCACATAGTTTGCCATTGATAGCACTGTCTGGCAAGCTTTCTTGCTGCTTGTCCTACCAGTGAGGGCTTTGGCTTGCAGGGATAATGCAAGAGTGAGAGCTGAGGAGTTGGAAAGAGTCCCTACCCAGTGACTGGTCTGCCTTTCAATGACCTACCTATGAGCCAGGCTGGCTGGACTATCATCAGCAGTGTCCTGAAGTACTGCAGACCTACCTGGGTCAGGAACCAGATTACCAAGACCGCCACAGAGGTTTAGCCCAAATCTAACATTCCATTGCCAAGCATGTCACTTACCTTTCCCCCCCACCCACCTCATCCAAGGAGAATAGTCATGAACAAACATAGTCCCAAGTAGAAACAAAATCAAGAAGGCAACACTTGCTAACCAATAAAGCTAGGTGATACAATCAGTTCTGGTTAATCTTTTCATCTTGAAATTTTGGAAAACTTTTGATGCACTTCAATTTTAATGTTCACTTAAATTACCATCAGTTCCAAGTCCTAATTAGAAACCAAACCCAACTGAACAGTGTAAATTCAGATACCAATCTCAGGGGACATCCAGAATGCAGCAGCAGGAGCTATGGGATATGATCGATATATTACTCATGGTGCTGACCTTAATTCAAATATTTCATCACTTGCAAGTTATCAGGTCAGCCTACTCCTGGGACTCTGAATGATTTGTCTATAGTTCTTCATTATGTATTTTTCATTTTGTGTTTGAAAACTGCTGATCAATACAATTTCAGAATATCACAGCAGGGTGAATTCAAGAAAGTTCAAAACCACAAGAGTGTACATCCATCCCCGGGGGATTTTGTTGGTTTACAAGGACCATATTAAGGAAGTAATTTAACTTGCCTTTTCTTTGTGTTAATGAGATTTTGCTTGGATTGCGGAAATGTAAAACCTAATAAAATTTTAAATTTAAAAATTGGCAGCAGGATTTGGCTTAGAGATATTGATAACTTGAGGCAATTTCTTTTTATAACGTTTAGGATTATGGAGTAACTGAAGCAAAAATATTCATTCAATAAACTTGTTTAAATTCTGTTGATAAAAATAAATCTAATTTTCTGTTTTAGAACTTGGTGTTTAAGAAATTGTGTCATGGAAAATTCACACACGAATAACACAAATGTTTAAATGCTGACCGGCGAATATTTTTAATAAAGAACTCTGGTTCTGCTTTTAATAACTTTGGACATAAAACCGTGCACAAATTTAATACAGTGCTCTGTGGGGACCATATTGCATGGAGAAAGGTTAATCCATCTCTGTAAAAAAAAAGTAATTAAAAAACAAATTTTCAAAATTAAAAACCGGGATCTCTGGATTTGGGTGAGTACTTCACATCTCCGAATTCTGCAGTTATCACCCTACCAATGCCCTGTTCACATCCCTAGCCCATTAATTGTTTAAAAAAAAGGAACCAGAAAAATTATGCTTTGAACACCCCAACCCCCTCCCCCCTTCAAGGATGGAAGTGGTGGATTTTCCAGCTGTGGCACCAATAGACATCCAAAATCTTAACACCCTTCATAGGTTCAAATGTACCGTTTTAAGATACAAACATATGCTGGGCTAATTTTACAAGCACTTCTGTTAATTTTCCACAAGTGGTCAAATAGCCCATGCATTCAGTCTTTTGGCTCTGTACCACATTGGGTTTTATTGGTAATGATTATTTCAAACTCAGGATCAGTAGAATGCCAGCCTCCAGGGTAATAACCACTGTAGATTGCCTAACAATTGGATCTTTTGCGCGAACCATCCAAAAGTGGGATTGAAGCACTGATACGTTAACACAGTGAGAACTCATCGATACCTTTCTGCTGACATCAGAAACATAATAAGTAATAATAATAATGCTTGCATTTGGGGAGAGCACCTTTCACGTTGGAAGGACATCCCAAAACACTTTGAAGGATTTAATATAAAGAGAATTTGTAAGCAAGCACAGCAGCCCAATTGCTCACAGCAATTTCCCACAAACAGCCATGAAAGGAATGACCAATTTTATTTCGGGATACTGTTCGTCAGGACATCAGGAGAAATTCCCTCCTCTTTTCGTGTCGTTGGATCTTTATCATCCACCTGAACAGGCAGATGGGACCTTGGTTTAACATCTTATCTGAACAAGGGCACCTCCAACAATGCTGTGCACCCCCCAGCACTGCATTGGAGTTTCAACTTAGACAAGTGAGTCTGCTAAGGGGCTGGAACCCACCACCTTCTGACCTAAAGGCGAGCACTGAGGTAGGCTGACACACACAGTTGACTGACTGATGGCATTGGAGTCCTGTAGCTCAGTGGTTAGAGCGCTCGCCTTACAAGCGAGACACCTGGGTTCAATTCCAGGTAGGGCAAAACCTTGGGCAACTTTCCTTATTCCACACGCCTAATAATAATCCCTCCAAAACAAAACAATAATAAATTGGTCATTTTCAATCCATGACTGTTTGTGGGACACTGCTGTGTGCAATTGGCTGTTGCATTTCACCCACAAATATACGGTCAATTCACTTTACAGCATATTCTGTGAAGCGCTTTGAGACGTCTGGAAGACGTGAAAAGCGCTATTTCAAATGCAAGGATTATTTTTATTATTTTATTGATGCACCACTTGCAAACGATTAATGCTTTATGTTCATAATCAAAACTTTTGCAGTAAATTATCACATCCCTTTAACTGTACCTTACGCAGATCTCACATACACATGCACTGAATGCAACACAAATCAAAAGATAACTGCAATAATGTTTTGACAAGACTTTTCATTCAATAAAACAGATAAGATTTCTTGCTCAGCAAAATTTCCAACATGATTCATTAATCGTATTTGAATAGCGCCTTATCACGTTGTCAAAAGTGCTTCATAGGATTTTACTGTAAAGTATAAAAGTGACTGTATTTGAGGATAACTGATTTTTTTTTAAAAAATCTTCCCATGTTCCTTCTTAGGCTCCCACTCTTAATGTCATCCATAGTTATTAACCTTTAAAACTGAATTTAGTGAAATTATAGCAATGGTGTGGGGTGGGGGAAGGGTGCGGTTGGGGAAGGGGGACTTTCAATCACAGAATATTTGCATTCAACCTAAGGTTCTGAGTAAAAAAACACCTTCGGAAATGAAACTACCATTGAGATGAATTTGGGTTTGCTGCTGCGGTTTGTAATCTCCACCATTGAATAAATAATAATAGTACTTTTGGTACATTTGGTACATTTGGTACAGCAACTTTCACGTTAGCTTTCACGTTAGCTTTCACGTTAGCTTTCACGTTTTGGTACATTTGGTACAGCAACTTTCACGTTAGCACTTCACATTGTGAAGTATAGTGACTGTGTTTTGTGGATGAACATGGCAGATAAATTGCGCACAGCAATTTCCCCCAAACAGCCATGAACTAAATGACCAATTTTTATTTGGGGAGATTCTTGGCAAGGATATCGAGAGAAACTCTTTTGAAATGCTATATTTTTTCTGTTCAATGGGTCTGGGTTGAAGCCAGGACACAGATTCATCCAAAAAAAAGTTTGATGCTATGATGCGAGGACAGTGGGGTGGATATTCTGGAAGGACGAGACGAGATGGACTAAAGGGCCTTGTTCATCCAAACTAATCTTGTAATGTCGGGTACTTTTTGGGGTTGGAAACATCTTCCATCCATGTTACAAACTGTTCAATTTCAATGAGAGCCCATTTGATTGTCATTCAACAGCAAGTTTCATCTTTGCAACCATTTGGATAGGGGTCTCCACCTCAAAACTTGATACATAACCTGAAATACCGGTTTAGATGTTGGATAAAGAATTGTTAATAAAATCTTTTTGTAAACATAGTGTTATGTCAGTTCTGCAGTTTTTCAATACGGGTGACATTTTGAGTTTTGACATTTTCCAAGAACTGTTTGGGTAGATGTGTCTTTCTTGGTTTATCTTTGTGTTTGCTTATCTGTAATATTTATGAAGGGAGCATTTAAAAGCTTTAATGGAGCTTCAATGCAATAACATTGGTTCCTTCTGAAAGCTAGAAAAGAAATTTATTGCTCAATCTAATGGGAGAATAATTAACATTTTTATGGGTTTTTTTGGAGTCTGAAAACTTTCAGTACACGAAGCAGCCTTTGTTGAGCTGAGACTAAAAATAACTTTGGCTGACAAGTCAAAGCCATTAACCCCAGCTATTTCTTCAAAATGCTTTAAATCAGATTTGAAAACATGAAAAGCAATTCCTTGCTCCTTCAATACCCAAGACTAAATTAACATGCCCTTGGGTTTTAGGTGTAGTCCAGAGGTATTTAGTGATTTTGGTTTTGATACAATTCAATTTGAAAATGATAGAGAGTCACCCCAGGGCACTTTCATGGATCTCCTTGAGGCTAGTTATAGAATGGCATCAGCAGACACTCAAGAACACATCATCTGATTACTACAGCACAACAGGAGCAAAAGGAAAGGAAAAAAATACATAAAACATTAACAAAAATATAAAACAACAATTTGTTACTGTTAATTATGTAGGTATAACTTTAGGTGGAAAAAGGATTAGTCATCATTTTACCATCTCTGTAGAATTTGTACATAAAAATGTCACTTATAAAAGGACAAAAAGGAAATACAAGGTGAAGTAATTTCCAAAATGTGACTAAATATTTGTTCATTATTTTGAGACTAAGAGGCAATTACAGTCAAGCGATGTGATGGTTTCAGAGTCTAGACGTCAAGAATGTGCAAAATGTCCCCACTTGAATTCCACGAGGAGCTTTGAAGTTTAATGTGCTAAACTTTCAGCAATGAAATGAAATGTTGCCTGAAACCACATCTATTCACCTAAAATTCTGATTAATGAGCTGCATTATGGAGATAGAAATGTATAAATGAGTCGTTTTACCTCAGGGTCAATGTTGTTTCATTCTCTTGGGGGCAGTAATACGAGTATTTGCATATTGCACCATTACAATCACAAATCTGACACACAAAAGTTAGCCTATTGCAACTGAAATATATTAGCATATCTTTGCATTTTAAGCCGTTCCCATTTGTGGACCCCTGTTTGCAATTAATTTAGTTGTGTGATTTGTTTCCCTCCTTTAGGCCAGATTAAAGTGTAAAATTGAATAAAAGTGCATTATCTTCATTTCAATCTCTTCCCGTTTAATGTTTCAGATTGAATATTTATTATAGTAATACTGACAGGCTGTTTCAGATCAACACAAGTACACAGAATGATTTTTAATTTACAATCTGGCAAGTTCTTAGAATTTTTGCTAAGGAACGTGCTTTGGGTTCAGAACTGTGAGCGTTTTTGCGACGAGTTCATGATATAATTCTAGCTTTGCAATGTTCAACACACCAGGCATCTCAGAAAAGCTTCAAAATGCATTTTGCATACTTATGTTTGGCAAGAAAAAAATGCAATGCACCCAAGGAGAAATTTTAGTAATAACCCTGTGGTCCTTGTCATTTAAAAATGATGCATTCCATACTTTAGGTGCCAATCCATAAGGTAAAGCGGTAGGAATTCAAACTACCAACAGTTAAGTTATAAGGTTTCCCACAGTGCATTAGGACCTATTGCAGCTGTTTATCAGTTGAATGCAACAGCAAACCGTTCAGTTCATGTCCTTTCATTCTCAAGGCCAAAATGCCTAAACAGAAATGCAATGGAAAAATAGCCTGAATGTATGTTATACATGGTTTCATTGTTAGTTCTTTTGAAAAGTAATGGGAGAAAAGGAAAGATTATTGCAAGTTAAAGGCAACAAGAAGTCGAGTCGGCAATGTTGTGTAGGATCCCAACTACAAATATCTCTCTTTGAATTACCTGCTAATTCCAGATGAGTTACCGGTGCTGGGGCACCTTAAATTTAATCCTTTGCATGGTTGCCAGGCTGCTCTACGTATTTATTAAAAGTTCCTAAGTGTGCTGTGAGTGTTGTGGTGACAAAATGGTTCAAAGCCTGAGCAATTTTGTCTATTTTATTTAGCTTTTCTCCTCACTTGCTAAAGGTTTACAAAGTGAATTAAATTGAAATAAGATAAATTGAGAGATTCCGCATTGGGTATACTACACAATTCTTGGGATACCCATTCCTGATCTGGCTGGAACTGTAAACGTAGTTTTCTCTGCCTTGGTATAACAGTCATGGGTTTTATTGGCTATCCTGTACCTCTTACACTAAATGGTACAGTGTTAAAAGGGGTTCGGGAGTAGAAAGACCTGGGTTTCACATAAACAGGTCATTGAAGGTGGCAGGACAAGTTGATAGAGGTGTATGGGATCCTTGGCTTTACAAATAGAGGCTTTCAGTACAAGAGCAAGGACATTCTGCTAAACCTTTATAAGTCATGGTTAGGTCTCAGCTGGAGTATTAAACCCTGCTGCACGCAATTGGCTGCTGCATTTCACCCACAGAATACAGTCAATCCAGTTTACAATATATTTTTTGAAGCTCTTTGAGACATCTCAATGGTGTGAGAAGACACTATATGATATGCAAGGATTATTAGTAGTAGTATGATAATGCATTTAGAAGGATTAACTTTAATGGATATGTGTTGATAAATGAAAAACACAATTCTTTGTTGTGGCTCTGTGAAACACATTGAGACATCCTCCAGACTTAAAAGGCGCGATATAAATGTAAAATTGTTCTCCAATTTCTTCTTCCCTTGTCCTCATCCAAGCGTTCTGGGACCAACAATAGGGTTAGTCCATGCCAATACCACTGTTGAACCAGCAGTCTGCATCAAAGATACACAAGATCCCCATCCTCGGATAAGAAGTATAGTGACATTTCTTTCTCTGACGGTATATCAGGTATCATGGGCACAAACCTGGAGAATAGTTCACTATGACAAAGTATGCAGGAGACATGAAACACTACACCCTATTTTTGTTTTTGTACGATTATTTGCAAAACTCTTGTGTATGTATTAAATGAGAGAGCGTTCTTGGTGTTTTGAGAAATGACATAATAAATTGCGTTCCCAGCCTAAGCTACTATGCATAAATGACTCCAGATTATTTTGACTCAAGCAGAGTCTACTTTAGCCCTCTGCCGGGGTTCAGGAAAGCTGCCGGTGGCAATCTGATTGAGGTAGAACATCATGGAAGAATTACCTTCACTGATGTGTGGAACATTGGCAGAAACAATACAGTACACACGCACACACATAGTAATTTAAAAAAATAACTTGAGTCAGAAAATAATCAACCCTCACTTGATCCCTACCTTGTGGGCGGTGTTAAAATCCTGGCGCACATTTAGCTAAGATTCATAATGATCAACAGAATAAACCAAAGTGCAACGTTTTTTTGGACCATCACTGGTACCTTAGCTCCATTCTTCAACACGTTTCAGCACAGGCAGTGTAGCTGGCTGATGATTAATATGGTTTAATGTTGATGCCTGACTGTGTGAGTCAAGTGAAGCAACAAAAGCACTGTAATTACACCCCTGCAATATGCTGATTGAAGCAGATTCTGACCTTCATCTCCATTTTCCTATGATTATTTTTTTTCTCCCTCGTGTTCAAGTTCAAATTAGAACAACATTTAGCCAGTAATCGGACATTAGTTTAGAAAAATCACTTTGTGCACTCTGTGTGTGTGTCATTGTTATGCACAAAATGGCTGCCATATACTCATTCAAAATGCACAGTCATTACACTTTAATGGAAAATCCTGTGAAGTACTTTCAGACCATCCTCCAGTTTAAGGTGATGTATCAAATATAAAGATAAACTCCCATTTTTGCCACCAATAATATACTTATATCGACAGTAAAATTTTCAATTAGTATTTTAATGGTTTATTGTTTAACGTTTTCACATATTTTTTTCAGCACAAGACAACCCACCATTTCATTTCTATTGACTGTGTTCCCTTCAGATTAATTTCATCCATCAAATGCCAACAAACTGATGGTCTCTGTGATTTGGTCACTGATGTTTATTTTTTACTATTTTTAAATAGGCAAATTAAAACATTTTAAACACAAATCAATGTGTTGCGGGCTCAGAAGAAAAAGAGAATATCTTAAGGATAATAAACTTCTATTTTCCACACAGATCATTGTGTGTTGTAATTCACCTAGAAGTATTATTCAACAATGTGAACCCATTACAGCAGAGAACCAACTCCCCACCCTAATTGGTTATGCTTCATCGTGGATAAGGAAACAATGTGAATAATTCATTTAAAATACAAATTGGCTCAACAAAAATAATCTTCCAACAGGAGAGAGGAAAAAGTTGGCATTGTGTAACTATAGTGACAGTATAATTTCTGATGGAAGATTATTTTTGTAGGAGCCAATTGGTATTTTGAGTAAATTATTCACATTGTTTCCTTGTCCATGACGAAACATTACCGATTCTTGTGGATAGTCGGCTCTCACTTTTAAGACTGAATTCAATCATTTGCCAAATTCTGAATGCCCTGAAATACTACTTACTGTAAATAAAGTAAATTTACACCAAGATGGAATTTCTCTTCAATATGTGCAAATGTCAGAGTATTTGCTACAGTCATGTTACAGTAAAATTCCTCATCTGCACAATGTTGGAACTTATTACTATGATTAGATAAGCGTTTAAACTACAAGATATTTGGTTTATCCCAGATTTGAATTAACAGTCCTAAACTAAGCGTGCTATAATTGGCAACTCAGGCCCAAGGAAGGGAATTATCCAGAGTTCCTATTTTCGAATCATTATACAGTGACATCTGCTGGACATCTGAACTTCAGCAAATATAAATTTAGGCTCAGCTGTCAAATTATGTGACGACAATCATTGCCGACGCTCATAAATATGGCCAATTGATCAATAACCATTGTACATTGTTGATACCGTGCTCTTCTTTATTGACATGGAGGTAAAACATCTGAGCCTGTATCTGAATCAAGGATATGTCGGTGAAAATGCTGCTACTGATTGTCAAAGAACATAGTAAAGTTATGCTTCTGAATCTGCACTTGGAATCAGAATCTGGCACATACTGCTAATCTGAATAATCCCTATGCCGTTTATTTCCACACACATATACACACACACACACTCCACTGCAAACCTACATTATTGTCCAGGCAGTTCTAGGATATGCTTCTTCCAGAAGTCCCAGCAGAAAATAATTAAGTGGAAACTGATGCACATGCAAAGCAAACTTGGCAGGATCTGCACCTGGTGGACTTTCAAAGATTAATGATACAGAACCCAGGGAATGAGTGGTCCAGTGGGTTCAGCTCACCCAAGCTTTCGGGCCTGTAATAAATCTTTCTTCACTGTACATTTTCCTCAGTGGATAAAGATAGCAGCTTTTTCATATGGGAAGCTTCGATTCAGTGCAATTCTCTGTTGAATCTCAAGCTCCAAATCCACGTTGTTTAGTCTATATGCAGTTTGCAGTGGTCAAGTCAAAGAAAACAGTGACCATTGCTTCACCTGGGATGGTACAGCAAATCTTCAGCCAGTCCCATGCAGCAGGCAAAATAAGAGACATGCAAAAATAATGTGCAGAATGTAAAAAGCTAGGAGGATGAGGGAATAAATGGCGAGGCAGCGTCAATGTTTTAAGATTCATAGGCAGCAGAAGCATTTTATGATGGAGGGGGAATCCGCACAAGCCTTACTTCAACAATTCCCAGCACCAGGCGGCCAAAGACACCGGACTGATTGCCAGGCTCCACGTCATCCTCATCAAGAACAAGCTGACAGCAGCTGCCATCACCTATGACCTGAACAAGAAGGGAAGAGGGAGAGAAACATCCTCAACTTTGGACCTGGGTGGTGACACCTTTGACGATGACTGTGGTGGAAGCTTTTTTATGTTGGGGGTCGGGGGAGCTGGTACATAAACATACTTCTGCCCCCTCAACTTTTTTTTGTTGGGGGTGGGAACACAAGGTCCACTCCCGGTTCCGCCGCCACTGGTATTTAGGAGTGAAGTTCTTTGTCCACCAGTTCAGGAGTGAGTAAGTTTTTGAGCAACAAGATGGTTTAGATTTCAAATCAATAGCTTGGGGAGGTGGGCGTGGAGCATTTAGCAAAGTCAAAATCTAGGTGCAGAGGTCAATTTGGATCATTTAGGATCGCACACTATTCAACAAAATAGAATACAAACCTGGTGTAATTTTTTCACACCAAATATAGTCCAAGATATAATTCTGTGGGGCCTCATTGGCTTGGTACAACCCAAGTTTTGTTCCTGTTGTTTATCATGTTGCTGGAATCCCTCAATTAAAACACTGAAATGTACTCAGTTCAAGATATCCATCATTCTATAATAAACCATCTGAAACCCTTAATTAGTTTGCTGCCTTAAATCACTCCAAGATACAGTATCCACTATTTTAGTTATTTATTTAGTTAAAACCAATCCAGGGACCTTTCTGTGATGGAATGCAAGGGGAATAAAACAAAGCAGCAACTTTGTGGCAGATTAATTACAAGCTGCAAAAGAGTAGCGAAATATGCAAAGAATGCTTAGATTACAGATTTCTTCAGGAGCCAAAGAGAACAGATGGTAATACTTTGGCAATGGATAAAAGCCAGGTGTAAATGCTTGTTGTAAAATACTTGCCACACCATAATTTCAGGCTGAATATGCTGCAGGCTAGGTGCAGCAAGGCGCTTTCCTATTTTATACTCCACATCCGTCTGCAGCTTCTTAAACCAATTGTTTGTATCCAGGCGATCCATATGTCACCATCAGTGTTAATAGCTCTCTGTAATACTTTAGTCAGTCTTGCTTCTGTCAGCACAAATAACTCTCCTGTATTGGCATTATTATTCAAAAGGACATGTAACGTGATCATAAAATTAATAGCAGTATGAAGGCCTTCTGTGTTATATTCAATAAGTCCAAATCAATAGATTTTTGAAATGATCTAATACAATGATTTCTTGTAATCTTATTTACGGCAAGGATATGAAATGTTACTTTAATCATGTTCTCAATTAATCTTGCTAGAAATCATTTATACTGCAGCTTGTGCGGATAAGCCAAATAGCATGAGCCATGACAACTATCCAACAGCATATCGGTAAGTTGTATTCCTCCTCTTTCTCCATTTGAAGCAATCAATAAATGCCCACTTCACTCCGCACATTTGCAGCCTCAAAAATGGTGCATTACCAGAAAGAATGTTAAAAGCAATCAGTTGTTAAACAATGTTTCAGGGGACTGCAGTGATAATTCATAAAGGAGATGCTGACAGAATGGCTGGAGAGGATGTTTTAAAATGGAAAATAAAATAGGAAATAACAATATTGACTGCAAGTGAAGTTAAACAAAAAGAAAAAGCACAATTGTTTCACTCAGTAACTCACATGCTATTCGGTGGCACATAAGTACAAGTACTAAAAAGTATTTGATTTTCACCCTAGCTGGTTGGACTGGGGTGGGGGGGTAGGGAAGGAAAGGTGTGAAAACACATACAACTCCTTTAGCATGGAAGAATTTCAGCATTTTTGAGTGACTTAGTAGCCTTTTGCTACTGTTTTCATGCTGTGCACCCACAAATGACTCCTGCTTTTGAGATAATAATAAATAATAATCCTTGCATCTGAGATAGCAACTTTCATGTCAGGAGAACATAGGAAAATACATCACAGGATTTATGGTAAAGTTAGTGACTATTTTGTAGGTAGCCAATTTGCACCTCGCTATGTCCCAAGTAAATTCTATTTAAAAAAACATTTTTTTAAAAGAAAACATTTAAAAAACGTCAGCCATAGGTTACACTCTTCTGTGCTGTGCCACCAAAAGATCTGAATTTTGGGGGCACTTTAGTCCTATGGATCTCTGTTAGAATCAGTGGTTGTACCATCACAGATAATATAAATAAAATCCTACTTAATACTATTCTTAATCCATTCTTAAACAAATAAAATGTCAGAGATTTGTTAACAGGAAATGTGCATCTAGAATTTGGTCCACAGTGAAAGGTTACCTTAGAACTAATTAAAACTCCACATCAGGACTGAGCTGATGATCCAGGCTAACACTTCACTATAGTGCTGGAAGTGTGCTCTATTGTCGGAGGTGCCATCCTTTGAATGAGTCATTAAACTGAGGTTCTGCCTGCCTGTTCAAATAGACATAAAAGAAATTAAAGATCCCTTGGCACTATTCAAGAAGAGAAGGGAGTTTCTCCGTCTAAATAAAACTGGTCATGTACTTCATGGCTGTTTTTGGGACACCTCACTGTGTGCAAATTGGCTGCTGCCTTCACCCACAAACTATGAGGTCATTGCAATTTAAAGTGTATCCTGTGAAGTGCTTTGAGACGCCCTCCCGAGGTGATAAGTGCTCTAACAAATGCAAGGGTTACGGTCATTAATAACTAAAAGTTGAAAATGTTCTTTGAGCTCAAAGAGTTAAAGCTTTTCTCTCAGTCTCCAGCTGAAACCATATCAAAATTCAAATCTAGCTCATAATCCTTTGTCTGGCTCAGACCTGCAAGTCTGAACAGAAGCACTATATGCGGCATTAACCCAGATTTCTGTGTACGTCGGTGTTTCCTCATCTTTGCGAAATCAATAACATTTCACAGTCTGGGAACAAAATGCACACAAAATAAATGTATTTCAAAAGGAAGTTTAGCAAAATTATTTTTAAAAATGGATTATCTGCAAGCGACAGAGATAACATTCAGAGACAGCAATCAAACAGCCAGACAGAGCTTTTGCAGACTCCCAAGTGCCCTGCTGAAGGCATTAGCAAATAACACTGGAAAAGGTTTTCAAAATCACAGCAATGTTTTCTACTGAGACATCACATAATCTGGATGCTGTAAAAAGATGGATTTATATTCCCTGGTTGTCCCTTAATACTCTACCTTGTTTGAGTGGAAGAAAGGAAATATTAACTGAAATATTTAAACGATCAGCTAGTGAATTACAAAAGTGATCTTAATGTAAATTATGTATATTGTAGGGTGTGGCAGAGCTTGTTCAATTAAATGCCGGTTCTGTGCAATTCAGTTGCTCATCATGGGGCAGATTTAACAGTGCAGTACAATAGACAATCCTCAAACAGTGTTTGTACAAACTTGCACATTTCCAGCTGTTCTCAAGATTCCATCTTCCCATCACAGCATCACATTGTTTTTAAATGAATCCTGTGTTTTGGTCTCAACCACCTTGTTCTAGTTTATTAATCACCTCCTGGTGTCTGTCCTGAAATTACCCTTTGCAACTCTAAACCGATGTCCTCTTGTTCTGTCTTGCTGTTTTCTAAAATTGTTATGGGTTTCCTGTGTTTAGGTTATGTTTGCAATTTTCTTTTTGACCCCTTGACTTTTATCAATCTTTTGGGAAAGCTCGTTGGAGTAGCTCTACTACCCTATAACTGTACCGTTGATGGCACCAATTTTCACCTTTTCCTTGGGCGTTTCCAGTATTACTGCTGCTCAAAGCGGGCGGTATTTTGAACATCTGGAGGCAGCACTGCCACTGAAGAGGGCAAGTGAGCTGCAGTCAAACATACTGAAGGTTAAATAGTCCTTATGTGTAGTTATGGCCTTCATCTTTAGCTCCAATAATAGAATAGCAAATATTGCTTGCTTCTACCAGAGGATTACATTCTTCTACTTCAGTCAACTGTACCATGAGAGCAATCAATAATGTTCACCCTATCCATTGCATTTCATTAAGGTAATATATGCATAATACATCATGGTACATGTTTCAAAACATGTTTAAGTTGTAAATATGGTGTAAATATAAAGCTGTAAATATGCTTGAACAATACAGTTGCTCAAATAAAACAGATTTATGTTGCCAGAGGACCTGTGAGTATGTGAAGTTCTTCCTATGATGGTCACCAATTAAAAGCACGGCTCATTCTTTGCTACTTGTTCACTTTTCTTGTGAATCTTGCAAACCCTCCTCTGCTACAGAAGAAGGCATGTGTTTTACATTGGTCATGAGGATTAGTTTTGGAGTCTGGGAAACTCTGGGACGTTACCCTGCGTGAGGGGTGCTATATAATTGCAACTTGTTGTTGTTGATTGATAGTTATAGAATAAAAGGAGTATAAATATAAAAAAGAGCAAAGAAATACTGCTCATTATCCCCCATCTCTTCAACACCATCACACAGATATTTCGCCCACAAATATACAGTCAATTCACTTTGCAGTCTATTCTGTGACGTGCTTTGAGACGTCTAGAAAACGTGAAAAGCGCTATATCAAATGCAAGGATTATTATTATTATTAGTCATGCTTGCGTGTAAAAAAGAATGTAACTTTATCTCACAATCAACTAACTAATAAGTCAATCAAAGAATATCCAGACAAACAATAAAACATTTAATAAAGCTCTTACTCTTGTTCCTCAGATAAAGTGCAAAAGGATCTAAATCCTAGAGCCTTTAAACCTAATATTGGTAATACAATGCTTCAAATAACACAGATTATAATTTATAGTGTAATCTTTAACCCTTTTCATTCTAGTACTGTTTTGCCTGTATACCTTGCAAATCTTCACCCACTAATTCCATCAAAAGCACCACAGGATATTAATATCCACTGGAAAGTAAAATGGTTAAATATTTTAAAAATGTATTAATTACATTTTAATCTTCATTTTCCCTTTTGGAGCTCATTACCTTTTATTACTGCTTATTCCCCTCATCAAACATCTGGAAGTGTAATCTCCAATGCATTCCTATCCAATCCAGTTAAATCTGAACTACATTTTAAATGTAAAATTTAATTTAAAATTGCCAACTCAATCATGGCTGGTGATTAACTCAGCTGGTAAATTCCTTTAGGTTTCCATTGGCTCACTCCATTTAAAGAGATAAGGGAATATTCAAATATCAATCGAAAGATGAAATTTGGAAGAAAATTAGAGGATTTACAATTCAGAGGAGTATTTTGCTGAGGTAAAGTCATTAGGAACTTAGAATGTTTTCTGTCTTGGGGTCTGACTATTGCTATTTAACATTAGATGTCAGGTTGTTGGTTGGTAGAGTTTTCATATTGAAGTCCACTTCGGGACTTTGAACTCACAATCCATAATAAATGATTACTCCAATATAGTGCTGTGGATTTGCTGCATCTTTGGAGGTGCGACCCTTTAGATGAGACATTAAACCAAAGTCCTGCTGCCTGTTCAGATGGACTCTAAAGGTCCCGTGGCACTATTGAAAAAGAGTAGAATGTTTCTCCAAGTGTCTGGGCCAACAATCCCCAAATAAAATTGATCATTCATTTCATGTCTGTTTGTAGAGCATTGCTGTTTGAAAATCGTCTGCCATGTTATCCTACAAATACACAAGCACGACACGTTACAGTAAATTCTGTGACATGCTTGAGGACATTTTAATTTGATAAGGAGCTCTATCAAATGTCAGGATAATCATTTACTTCCTCTTCTAAATAAAGCTAGTAAGCCTAAATGTGTCAGTATTAAAAATGTACTCTATTAGTACACCTATTTTGGTTAAGGCTTGGTTAAGGGAAAAGCACTTTGAAGCTGTTACAAAGAGCTATGCAATACAAGTGAAGATTTAAAAAGATAGTGATAAAAATGATCAAACATTCTATGTGCAAACCAAAGAGGTGGTACCTTAAATAATGTTAATGTGCATTTAAAGCCTTGTATGCTTATGCTAATCATATAAGTGGATCTGAAACACAAAGGTAGACACAATTGTGACCTAAAACATCATTCCTGAGCTCTGCATGCTTAAGTCACCTTCTCCACACTGGCATCACCTCACTAATACAATTATCAAAAACACACTTTTGGCAGTGAAGGTGCATCAGCGAGGCAGCCAAGCACATCTGGCCATGCTACAGCTTGGAGCTCTCAGCTAATGAAGATAGATGGGCTCACCCATGCAGCCAAGCCACGAGATGCTAATGAAAACTGTTTAATGGTCAATATATGTCACTGAGAGATGATTAATTAGTCCAGAGAGCTGCTAATGGCACATTTGTGGCTATTAATAGCACATCAGTCAGTGCATTCCCTTCTGGAAGAGTTTCTAACCTTAGTGCTGTACTTGTCCTTCACCAGCAATCCCCCATCTCAAAGCATACAGAACCCATCAGGTTTCTGTCCAGGCCAGGTCCACACAGTAATTGGGTATGATTTTTTTTTCATGTTTAGTTCACCTAAAGAGTGATCACTATTCTTCAACTTTATTTGAAATGATAAAGTTTGCAACAGAGACTTGCAAAGGTGTAGGGATTATACTGTAACAGAAAACCCCATCACCAGTAATCACTTTAAAACATGTCAGCTGCATTTACAGTGCACAATTGGCAGGAGTACAGAATAAAAATCGGGATTGAGCTCACATAAATCATGCTCAATTCCCATTGATGCAACCTGGAAGAGGGAGTTTCAAGGGTCACTCAATTTGCACCACTGTGGTATGAACACAGAGTTCAAATCATATTGGGCTCTGATCCCAAATTGTCTCAGGAAAGCTCCCCGGAAATCCAATGGATGGTGCAGGTACTCTCAGGAAGTATTTTTAACAAATTAAAAATGCACGAATCATGCCTCACGTTCCACATGCTGTGCAAATTATTGGCTGCTGTGTTCACCTACAAAATATAGTAGTCACAATGATTTACATTAATTCCTGTGAAGCACTTTGAGATGTGCTCCTCATGTGAAAGAGATGAAACCAAATGCAAGGATCGTATTATTTTATTGCTCTACTGTTGGAAGTAATAGAACTTCATTGCGGCCAAAGATGTGAATTAATGTTTCGAAAGCACCTCATTTTCTACGAACTTATAACATTCAACTGCTTCTACTACTGGAGCATACGGGAGTGGGTATTCCTTAATAAGAAATTCATCTCCTTGCACATTTTTCATCTTGTCGATTTTATATGATGTTTGCTTCAAACTGATATGGCTGTTTGTAAGTTGTTCAGTATACATGTAGCTGAAAGTTCTAAATTTGCAAGTAAACTTCTAACTGTATTCCTCGTTATATTTTTGTGGCTAATAATAAAGACATTCATGTGGAATCTATCTAAATTATCATCTTATAACAAACATTGGTGAAATTTAGTTATCTTGTGAATTGTAATGGAAATGGAAGGCAAAAGAGCAGTGATAAACATGATAATATTTTTGTATTTGATATAGTGCTTCATGTTGAATGGATAATAATAATTCTTGCATTTGATATAACGCCTTATCATGTTGTCCAGATGTCTCAAAGCAGTTCACAGCATTACTGTAAAGTGTAGGGACTGTATAATTTGTAGGCAAACAGATTCATTAGAGAGACTGTCTTCATTCACATAGGAACATAGGAATTTGCTAGGCGAAAGAAGATCAAGGTCCATCGATGTCGCCTTCCACCATCCTGGCAGTCACTTGACATGTCGTGTCCGAAACTATATATAAGAATATATTACATATCGCAAGCCAGCAAACATAATCAATACTGTACAGATTGATTACCTTCAATAACTTGTAAAGGAGACTTGAGATGGTCTCCAATTCATAACATTTCAGCCTGGCTCAGTTAGTAGTACTCTTGCCTCAGAGTCAGAAGGTTGTGGGTTCAAGCCTCATGTTGGGACTTTGGTCAAGCTGACACCATAATGCAGTGCTGGGGGAATGCTGCATTGTTGGAGGTGCTGTCCTTCAGGTAATTGTTCATCCGAGGTACCATAAGCCTATTCAAGTCAATGATAAAATTCCCATGGCTCGTGACTACTCAAAAATAAATGGAGTTTCTCACGGTGTCCTGGCCAACAATCCCTGAGATAAAATCATGTCATTGACTTAATGACTGAGGGGCATTTCTGATATTTGCCTAAAAATAGTCGCTACACTTTACAGTAAATCCTGTGATGTGCTTTGAGACATCCTCCCAAAGCAAAATGACCTATACTAAATGCAAAGATCCTTATATTTCTTATTTCAAAGTTCTAAAATTGTTACAATTATGCTAGATTTGTTTCTTAGACCACAATGTTCACAGTATCCATTCAATGAAATTCACTTTACAAGGAAATACAGAACTGATGCATTTGCCTTAAAAATGTTCCACATGACAGCCCCACTAATACCAGAAGGTAAATAAGGCAATATTGCTATCACCAGAGGGATAGTGATCTACCATAATTTTTCCTAGCAGCAAACGTGTTTGAGCACTCAGCTGAAGTGACCCTGTAATGCCCCATAAGTTAATGAATAGGTGCTCAGTGGAAGTTTACAAACCTCACAAATAAAAGTTGAATCCAATATAAACCAAAAGGATAACATTTTAACACAATCTCGGAAATCAGAATACACCAACTGCTCTGAGTTTATGGCACCATCTGCCAACTTGTTTATTGTCTTCAATTCTCTTCTATCTCAACAGAATCCACCCAATTCAGAGGAAATATCCCTTTTTACAGGCTTTTCACTTATAACCTTGTACAGCAGTGACTTTAGAAGATATTTATAAATAAAGGGTACAACTGTCCAGACTGGTAGATACACGCAGCACTTATGAGCTCTTAATGCTGGACAATAATTTTCATGTTTCTTCATACTCTTTAACCTAAGAAATATACAAATAGTATCTGAGTTCCTGATGATTAATTCTGACAACATGTTAGCTCACTTTCCTGCTAAATAGGTAAAAGACAGCTTGACCTTTAGCTTGCAATAAAAATTAAGTGAGCTGACAGCTGACCTTGGCTATCCCTGTTCATGCAAAAAAATTGATACATCTTTCATTTTAATGAAAACAATCAGAAGGGAAGAAAAAAAATATGATTAAGGTTTCCAAGTGAATGGGAGCTGCAATAGGGAATAGAGGGATTTGTCTGACTTACCCTATTTTGATAAATACTGCTGAAATATTCTCAGCAAGTATAATAATTGTCAGATTTGATATAGCACCTTTTGTTTAGGGAAGTCATCTCAGATCTTGTCACAGGAGTCATTGGGAAAAGAATGTATTTTGTCGATGACCAATTTGACCACAGCAATGCCCCACAAAAACAGCCATGAAGTGAATGACCAATTGTGTCTGGCGGATTACTGGCCAGCACATTGGGAGCACATTCCCTTCTCAAGTTGTGTCATGGAATCTTCAACATCCTCCTGAACATATAGATGGAACTTCAGCTTAAAGTCTTAATCAGAGTATGTCAGCTCAAACCATGCAGTGCTCCCCTCGCACTGCATTGGCATGTCAGCCTAGTCTCTATGAGTTCAAAGTCTTGTCATGCAACATCAATCCCAAACAACTCAGACTCGAGTACTACCAACAGCCAGACTGACACACACTTTGTAGTAAATGACCCTTTAACTGCTATCAAGCAATCTCTATCAGCGTTGTGCCTTATAGACACAGAATTAGGCGGAGGCTTGTGCCAAGAGCTTGTGAAGATCTAACTAATGGAAGTTTTACCAAGTGCTATCAAACAAGACTGGAGTTCACCTAGTGGGTTCAGCAATAAACAGGTTAATTACAATATGATGAATATGGGTTTTTCATCTGCAACATTAATGGAGCAAATAATGTCAAGACTTCAAATTTACTATCCAACAATGTTTTTGTCATCTGTGCATAATATCAATTTCAGTGTTAGACTTATTACAGAAAGCTTTGACTCTGTTTACTTTGTATTGAATGGCAAACCATCCACGGGGAGCAATTTGTGATGTTGCTAAAATCTGAGATAATATGTTTTTCATTTCTTTGTTTTTCCCCAGTGTCAGCAGTCAGTCAGAAATATTACCATATCTGGACAGTTTTAATATTATATCACTGAATAATTTTACTGGGCCTGCTGGACACATTTGGTAATATTGTCAAAGCTTTAAAATGCTGTATCTGGTAATAGATGGATTAGACGAAGGGTTATTAAGCATAATATCAGTTTTAGTGGTGGAAAAAAAATCACAGAAAGATTGCACTATGTTTGCTTGACTGTTTGTTGATTCCTCTGTGGGGAACAATTTGTGATGCATGCAGTTAAAATACTTGATTCACTGCAGTTTCAGCATTCAGTCAGTGATGCTATTAGCATACCTGTAGCGTTTTGCATTCCAGTACTGAATAATACTATGGCATCTACTTGTGGCAGCCAATATTGTTGGCAATATTTTATAATAATGCATCTGATATTACTTTTATTATTAGAAATATTTATAGCTGTTTTCATATTTAAACATGAAAAAGTTTCACTCAAAATTGTGCTGTTGAAAATTAAATTGTGAATTTTAATATTCCTATCAACGCATTCAGTGTTACAGAAACTGCAAAGATTGAGGTATTTCTTCACTGTGTGGAGTCCCATTCGTAAATAAAAGGAACGTATTTACTTTTCTCTAAAGTTCAGCAGATTACCGACTTAACCAACGACTGCAATGCAATTGAAAACTATGTGGCGTGTTTCACAATTAAAATGTGATGACTGTCTTCAAAACAACCAAAATACTGTATCACATGGCTTGTTAACTCCCTGCTTAACTGGAGATAAAAAAAATTAAAAACATGTTTAATCGCTTCTTTTTGTAGAAAAGTATTATTCTTACTTACAATTTCACAAAATAAACTTGTTGATTCCAGAACATGTATGAAACTTTGCTAACTTTTTCAAACACTATCTGACTGCAGAAAAACTGATATTTTAGCTCCCAAATGTCTAATTTGGCTATTAGGCAACTACCTCACAATGTAGTATCATATTTCAGAAAAAAAATCCTGTATGAATTTTCCGGCACACCATCCAAAACAATTAAAATAGCTGAACACTCCAATTAATGTCCAATTTAAATAATGTATATTGTTTGAATAACTCTTGAATTCTATTGCTGAACACCCCATCAGCCTGGCTCAGTTAGCAGTACTGTTGCCTCTGAGTCAGAAGTTTGTGGGTTTAACCCCCGACATTCTGACTTTGAACTCATATTGTTCAGGTTGGCACTCCGAATACAGTGGCTAGGGGAGGGGGTGTTTCATTGTTGGAGATGTTGTCCTTCAATGATGATGTTTAACATCCCATGGCACAGTTTGAAAAGAGAAGAGAATTTCTTTGGTGTTCTGACCAACAATCCCCCAACTAAAATTGGTCATTATTTCATTGCCGTTTGGGGGAAATTGCTATGTGCAAATTATCTGCCACATTCACCTACAAATGTACAATCACTCCATTTTACAGTAAATCCTGAGAAGCGCTTTGAGATATTGTCCTATTACAACAAATGTAATGAAATATCGTAATTTGGGTCAATTTATGTCAGCAGCCAAAATGAGATATTGGACCATTTGCATTACTGTAAAAGTAATAATTTATTACAAGAGTAGTCCATCCACGTTCTAGAATAAAATGAACACCACTAGTTTTATTTGGGGAAATTTCCACGTGTAAGTGGCATACAATGGCTTGAATAATCTCAAGAATGGTGATGGGTTTCTGCATTTGTCAGAAAGTTTTTGTGCAAAGTTAGTCGAACATCAGACCTGGGTGATGTAATTGCCCTCAGTATTCTAAGGGAAAGAGAGAAGAGAATCTTGAATCTTTATCTAATCATTATCCAGTGAAACCTGCTACTAAGTATCGGATCAGCTTTGGTTACGACTTTCCACCCATTGTTGAATAATCTGCTAACACTCACCGTCTTGTCCAGTCTGGACTCTCACATGAAGAATGATTACTTGGATAAGATAACCACACGACGGACAATATCACAATGACGTAAAATATATCTTAAAACAACGAAAGTGTCCTTTACATCTCTGGTACCCAAGTTCAATTTCAAACCAGACTGATGGGAATATGAAGAGAACTTGGGCAATCTTTGACACTGTTCCCAGTGGGCACGTCGGTGCAACTCTACCTCTAGCAGGAAAACGCTTTAATGGTGAAACATTAGAGTGTATATCCAGGAGTTTAATTAATCAAACCTTACAAACGAGGAGCCGTTTCTCCCAAAGCAGCTAATAATATTCCTTCAGGTAGATGAGAGTAACAGATGGCATAATGAGGTCAGGAGCCAAAGCCATGACTAGTATAACAGAAGAGGCATTTATGTGCTACAAAGCAGACTGTGAATTCAAGCTGCAAGCAGCACAGATATTTTTTTCACTGCTAATCATAGGAGGGACTTCACAAAGAAATTAAATCTCTCGGCACAGTAATCTGTTCTCAGCTACCAAAGCCATAGTTTCTAAATGTTTAGCTAATGAATGCAAAGTGACATGTCATTTATTTATGCTTTATACTTTAATATGTTTATTAATTTTAATCTAACACTTTAATGTTGCAGGTTTCCAGTGTCAGGTGTAATAGTGGATTTTGATCTCTTTTATTGCACTGACACTGGAAACTTACAACGTTAAAGAGGAGCAGTAAAACAAGAAGTATTCGTAGACAAAAGGAAAATCCCCCATAACAGCATTGAAGGTTTATAATTCACATGTAACTTTAGATTTCCTCCTGCATGTGGCAACTTGGTTCAGTTTAGTCACATTCCCACCACTAGATCAAAGGTTATGGGTGTATGCTCCACATTGGAAGTTGAGCTCATAATTAAGACTGACACTCCCATACTGGGGGAGGATTGTATTTTCGGAGGAGCTGTCTTTTAAATGTCATTAAACCAAGATCCCACAACACTATTTGAAAAATAAGGGAGTTTCGGCTAGTCAACAATCTTGTAGATCCATTTGTCGTTCACTTCACCACTGTTTGTGGGCACCTACAGAAACAAATTGCTGTGTTGTCCAAGTTATCTACTCAATGCACTCATTAGTAAGTAGCTATGAATTGCGATGGGATGTCAATGGTAATGCTATAAAAATGCCACCTTTTTCTAAATGCAAGTGTTGTTCAGCTTGTGTAGAATCCACCCTATGTACAACAATGACAATACCTGCAGTTTTGTATACTGTATCAACTGCCTTTGTTATAACTGTTCAATGTGCTACCTCAACTTGGGGATAAGCAAATTAGGTCCGTCATAAAAGAGCAGAGTCATAGGACATGAGGACTCGTGTTCCACTGAGGCAGATTTGTATGCAACCACAAGTTGAGGGATCTTTTTTTTTGTATCTTTCCTATAATATGAACCAAGTCATAATACTGGCTGGAGCCCAAACCTTACCTGGACGTTTGAAGGATTGGGGACATTGAACATGGGGCAGGATTGCCTTTTCAGTTATACAGAATTCATCAGGTTTGCTGGAAACTCTAGGGTAGACCAAAAACTAAAGTCACCAAAGCCAGTTGTCAAGGCGAGTTACAGAGTTATGAATTTAATTTGTATTTTCATCAAGGAGATATAGCTATTATATTAATCAGTTTATGTGATGGAAAATACCAGAGATATCCCTTTAAACGGCTGCAAACTGTTCAACAGAAATCTCAGATTTACAGCCTTTGGGATGAATCAGGTGCTGAGTCTCAGATTTTGTTTTCCCCGAGTACAGCCGTGTTCTCTCGCTGGTTAAGAACAAATGTTCTTTGGGAAACAGCAGCTGCATTTTCGACCTCAGACAAAAGTAGCTTGAGAGGAACTTTGCTGCATTGTTTTAGATGTGTCATGTTGGCTTTGAATCATCTGTTGTTCGATTCAGGAAAACATAATTGTCTCATCAGTCATGGTTCAGCACATGCATTAACTCCCCCATCTGTACTTTTAAAAACTGCATATTGTATCACACAACTGTGCTCAGAATGAATTTAAGCTACACTCACAGTAAATTAAACCAGTCACGGTTCAGTACACGATAAGTTACACATTAGGAATTACAACATAACCACAAAAGGAATTTTGTTAACTCAACCACTAAAGGCAATACAGGTTTAGAGTGCCTGGACTGGTCAGACCTATTTATTGGATATTCTCCAATTTCTGCTGTGTTAATATGTTAAATAAATAATCAAAAATAATTAATGTAGTTATTGATTTATTCCTGAAACAACTTAATAAATTATTGTGTATTTCTGATCTGAGCTACTAAATAAATGTTAATAATTTCCCACTCTCATGCACACAAAGAATTAAGCAATATTATCTGTTCATGCTACAACAGTGCTGGTTGCTTTAAGAGTGATGTACACCAGAGAGGGCAAGACGGAGGAGTCAGTGTGAAGGCTATCGATAATGGCGTAGAGGGGAAGGTGGGGGAGGAAAATCTGCAGCAAGCCTGAGTTAGCCAAGCAGAGGTGGAGGAGTAGAGTAGGAACAATATTTTCAGTTGCACCAAGACAGTGGTACAAGAGGACACGGGTGTAAGAATTGCAAAAGCAGTTTCAGGACAGCCACCAGGAAGTACTTCTTTACCTAGAGGATAATTAAATATGGCAACAGTAAGGGTGGCTAAAGCTAGAATGCTGGACTCATTTTTTTTTAAAAAGCTTGATGCTGTGACAGGAAGATGGTAGGGTGGGGTACTGTGGGTGGATGAGATCAAACAGGCCAAAGTGCCTTCTTCATCCGAACCAATCTTGTGATTCAGAAATAATTTCTAAAATATGGAGAGGGGAACAAAATAAATATGGTGGGGTCCCAAAGATGTGAAAATGTGATTGGATAACATGAGGAAGGTGTATCCATAATGCATGAGTAATAGCCCAAACTCCAAAGCAAGAGAGAACACAAAACATCTTTGATCAATTGGAGAGAGGGTAACAATGTAGCTGAAAATAAGTAGTTTAGAGGCTCAAGAGTGGGGTTCAGCAGCACAAGAAAAAAATTGTAAACATTCTCAGAAATAACACTTTCTTAGTCTTTTTTCTTTGGGGAAAAAGAGAGATTTTCCCCAGATATCACTGATGCCATGTCTTCAGAGCTGTTACAAAGATGCTATTGGCAAACAATGGGACGTAGGACACCAACCTACTTCTCGGACCAACTATAGGGTGGTATAGGAAATCCAAAGATACAAACAAATTAAACACATCTGTACAAGAGGTGGTCCCTGTCCTTAGCTAGACACAATATTAGAAGTGCACTTGAATCTTTAGAACGAACAACAGACAAAGAACATTGCAACTATTCATCAAGCTCTCAATAGAAACTTACTCATTTGCATAGCTAATCGCAGGACTGAACACTGGAGCAGAAAGGATAAATCATTTCTCATGAGCTCTATTCAGTTTTTATCAGACCTATTTTGTTTTCATTTTTGTGTTCACGATTCACGGGTGAAAAAGCACCTCGGTACCTGTGACAGATTAAACACAGCTGGAGGCTGTCACTTAGTTGATTCATGGCCCTGATTCCAAGTGACTGCTTGTGCCAGTTCTACCTGCACAGCATCCATTCCATATGGTCCCTCACCAGAGAGATACTCATCTTCACAGCCTGTGAAATAGAGCAACTCTCTCCATCTCGTCACGAGGATGAATGAGACCCCTCTTTCTCAGGGCCCTCCTGTTTTCACAAATGAGAAGAGAACTAAAACTCATCCAGTTTTGTTTCCATTTCAAAAGCTGCACAAAAGGCAAAGGTCTCAAAACACTGTTTTTAAAGCAATCCTTATTTTGGGATTCCTTCTTGCAATTCATCACAATTGTATTATTCATAAAAGGGAAGCCGCGATACAGATTGCCATTAAATAAACAAGAGTTGGAAAAATTGAGGTAAGAGTGCTTATTTATGCTCAAACTAAAGGTTTCAGCACATCAGTCACTGCTTTAGCATGACGTGATAGACACACAACTCAAATTAAGTTAATGCAATCAGATGTTTTTTTTAAATAAATCTGAATGGAAAATACTGATTTGAAATCAATCACATTGTAGATATTGCTCAAACAGTGACCCAGTATCTGATTAAAGTATCATTTGTTGAAAACACAGCGTTCACCCCAAATGAGAAGCGCCCACACAAATCGATTTCCTATTTGAGATTCCGAAAATGGATAGTTTGTTAAATTGAAGTGAAGATGATGACTTTTTATTGCTGGACTGGTCTCCGAGTCCAGCCAGTCACTGATGACAATCATAGAGCTGCTCACTGGGGATCAAAGACAGGAGAAATGGTCACAAGAACACACTTTCCAAGTGTATTCTGCAGGCTGAAGACTAAATCGCATGTGGAATTAATCTAAATTTGGAAGAAAATGAAGTTGCTGCAAACAATCTGCTTAAAATATATATGATTGTTTGTTGAAGGGCACGAGGCTATATGGGAATTATTTACATGGAGATAGTAACACAATAGCTTTGTTTCAGTGTTTAACCCTCAGAGCACAGACACTCAGAGAATTCCAGACTCCTTGCAGCAGCTTTGAAGTATTAGTTAAACCCATTCTCAAGCTATAAAAATAATACTTGATATGGCATCCTATGTTGAATTGCCTCAAAAACTGAGAACTTATAGTTTTGTTCACTGAGTCCACTGAGCTATGGGATTGTGGAGTCCTGTAGCTCAGTGGTTAGAGCACTCGCCTCGGAAGCAAGAAACTTGGGCAGGCAGGGTTCTTGTTCCTAGGTAGGGTGAAATGTTGGGCAAGTTTCCTTACTCCACACTCCTCTGTTTACCTAAAAGTAATTAGGAACCTGGTTGTTAGTCAATTGACGGATTGCTTTTCCAGAGATAATAATCCTTAAAAAAACAATAATAATTTGGTCACTCAATCCACGACTGTTTGTGAGACATTGCTGTGCGCAATTAGCTGCTGCATTTCGGCCACAAATATATAGTCAATTCACTTTATAGTATATTCTAGAAGACGTGAAAAGCGCTATATGAAATACAAGGATTATATTATTAACCACCAAACCAAGAGAAGCTGATGAATTGATGAGGAACACAAATTGCAGGAGGGTAAAGGACTAAATCACATATATTCCAACTTGCTCCAGAATTATTTTCTCTACTGTGGGCATGCTTTGTTTAGCAACTGTTTGTGGAGCGCAAGGACTACACAGAATAAGAGATCAGCCTCAAATTTAGGATAACGTGCAACAAAGTAATAGAGGTGTTTGACAGATCAAACCGAGAATAAGTTCACACCAGAAAAATAAATGTAATACAAAAGTCTATCATATCAAATCAAAGTAAAGGACTCTCCACTTCTGCCATTACATTATTTAATAATATAAACAATATTACATTCTTTCTCTCCCCCCTTCCCCAGCTCAGGTGCCCAGCCAGCTGTGTGAAACACTTTGAGATGTCCTCCTGAAGTGAAAGGCAATATATGAATGTAAATTGTATTGTATTAATCCACAAAATTCAAAACTTGTTCAGGTATGATATAGAAATCAGAGAGAACAAACATTCATACATTCTTCAAGACAATAGCAGAGTAGAGCAATATCGGACCAAGGAAATGCCTGACGAGCCACTCAGCATGAAAGCAATTAATTCAAATGTTGCATGACAGTAACGTTCCTCCTCATACAAACCAGACAGATTGTACTGATTTCAGGTCACAAACACTGCACATAAAATGAGGATATTTAAAGCAAACGATACAATCAGCCACACAGAAAGTCTGCTGAGTTTTCGATTGGATATTTTAATAACTAAATTTAGAATTCATCATTTGGTGTTCAGTTCCATTATAACAGACTAGAAGAAATGGTTTATTAACTATCCCTGGAAGCATGCTGAGGACTGCTTGTGAGTGTTTAAAGTGTGGGATCCATCTAATTATAATGCAAACATTTCTACCAGTCGTCACGCCTGGGTCAGTAGGCCAGGACAAGGCAGGGCTTCATTCAATGGTAGATCCAATTTAGCTAAAACCGAAAGCTCATTGTGGTAAGGTGGCTGCTCTGACACAGTCAAAGGTCACATTATGCTTGATGTAATGTAACAAGTAATGAATGACGTCACTGTAAAAGATGCCTGTCTCATAACATTTTTTATATTTTAGAAAAGTTGAGACAACCAGAGAGCAGATTTTTCATGCAGAATTCATTCTATTGGAACTAAAATGAACATCCATTGTCAATGCGAATATACTATAGCTATAGTCCATTTTTTCATCAATTTAAAACCGACTCAACACTGCCATACAAACTGCACAACTGATCACATGGAAATTTGATTTGCTCTTCTGATCAACAACACACCAATATTCTGGTTTCAGCTCACATCACCATGAGAATCGCCAAGGAGATGAATGAAGGAGCATTTAAAACAAACAGTTGTATAGTGCCCTTCATGTCGGAAAGATGTCCCAGGGTGCTGGACAGTCAGGGGTTAGCCATCCCTGAGCTAGTTTATAATGCTGTATTGGTGGGAAGGGAGGGTTTAAACAGCCACATGTGCAGATGCTCTTTTAGTGTAAATCATCTGTGGGGCAGGAATAAAACTTCAACGACAATCTGACGTGCAAAAGTTGATTACAAGTAAACCAAAATTGCCATACCATATCTCACATAATTGTTTTCAATAACATTACTCAGGTTCCCGCGGAGTCTCTCCTAATCGCTGGATCATCGAAAACTAATAACACTTCTAAAATGGTAAGTTTTGCAGAAAACTTCTAATTCATTCCAAATAAAACCTCAGCAAAATAAGAAACATTAGAAGGCAGAGATCAAGACAAATTATTTCACCATCGCTGCACATTTCAAACTCATCAAAGGTGTCAAAGACCTCATTAAACAAAGGACCAACTATCAACCAGAACCAGCAATCCATTCATTTTCAGGACTGGATTCTTCAAAAGTGTAGTTCATTAAGGGAACGAGCTGTCAAGCAGTACTTTTCCAATCTATTCAGTGTTTGCATCAGTGGATATTCTAGCCTCCTATTAATAACTATAATGTAGCAGAAGTGGAGGCTTTTCTCTGAAAGTCGGCTCTTACTAAATGCATTGTCAACAAAGACATTTACGAACAAGGATCTCCAGTGAATGTTTTCTCCCTTCTCTCCTGGAAGTGGAGCCTAATGCTATCCTGGGGCTCCACAGAGTTTGAAAGGCTTTCCTTACTCGACTGGTCATTCTGTACCAATGAGAATGGACAGTGAGCGCTGGTAATGTATTCAACTGGGGGCAACAGAGCAACACGCATGTAGAGACACATATACACAGCCTTCCACCAGGGGTTGGTTACCAGATATCAGCCCACAGCAATACCAGCCGATATCTTAACCTTCCTATTCCATTGCAGAGAAGAATTCTGCGTTTCTCTGGCAACTGAAATCAATAAACTTTCCACAAAGCAGTAATCAAATCTGGACCTTGCTGATCTACATGGTTTAGAAGGACACCTTATGGTGCATTTAGTCAATGGAAGTTTTGTGGTAATTTATGCCTTTCTTTCTGGATTCCTAGTATTTTCCTTTCTAATATGAAAGGAATGTGTTAAGGATTGGCATCTCAGGAAGTTAAAGTGGGCTGGAGCCAGTCTATTATCGGTGTGCTTGAGGTGTGATATGACTTGATAAGTCAGCAGTACTGTGATGTGAACCGGTTTGGGTTGTTGGTTAGGTATCTGTGTACGTGAAAGATACGAGAAATGTGTTAAAAGTATCATTGCATTCACAGAATCGCTGTTTGTGTTGACACAAGTAGTCTAGTGTATGATGTTGACACGAGTTAGTGTAATGTTCATAAGTAACAATGGACCTTAATGTGCAGCAATTTCCAATAAGATAATTTAAGGAAACTGAGTCGATACACATTCCAGTGTTGCTGCTGCTAAAGTTGAAATACACGTTCTCTTCTTGCATGCAATCTTTTATAAATTGCTTTCCAAAAGGATCCCCACATTTCCACGCAGCTCTTATCTGTCTGTGTATCACTGTCACACATCTCTGCTGCACTTATTGCATAGCTCAGTTGTGCTCATTTTTAAAAAAAATTAAAATCGTCAAATAATTTAGCTGCAAGGGCAAAAACTTGCATTTATTCCACACCTTGGTACAATCCTTTACTGAGAAATTCAGCTTTAAAATGCAGGCATTTGACCCCGATAATGATATTGGTATGTGTTAGAAGCAGTGAAAGAAGACTCATCGGTGCAAAAATCCATCTTTATTTTTCCAAACACATAGCATTATAAGATTCTCTGCAAGTATTTAATTGTTCTTGTGTTCACTTACCAATTGTTCACGTTAAGGTTTTTTTAAATAAACAGAGGATACTCCCTCTCTAAGCAATGATTTGAAAATATTGAATTCTACCTCAAATTCTACCTCTCTCCAGTTACAAGGTAAGGTCTCAAGGGGAACTTGCTCGCGACTTCTTACTTGACCTCAGAAATAAACTGTTTTTGAAACAGAGGCGTTTCCTGTGTGGTTAATGCACCAGAACATGTAACCTGATCGCATTGTCTGATTGCAGGGGCAGAAATGACAGAAACCCATTAGGCTGTAATTTCGTCTGTTAAAAGGACTTTTGAAGAATGGCAGCAACATAATTTTAGGGAGTGCCACAAACAGCGAGAGAGCAGGGAAACGCTATACAGAGTGAGTGAATTCCTTTTAACCTCTTTAGACAAATAATTCACTGACCTATTTTCGACATTATGCACATGTTCATAATGTTCTCCAACAGCAGTCTTTTTTCTCTCTCCTGACACTTTTGCATC
This sequence comes from Callorhinchus milii, assembly GCF_018977255.1. Taxonomy (NCBI): domain Eukaryota; kingdom Metazoa; phylum Chordata; class Chondrichthyes; order Chimaeriformes; family Callorhinchidae; genus Callorhinchus; species Callorhinchus milii. The sequence goes on along the minus strand of NW_024704748.1, from coordinate 13,952,679 downwards.
AAGTTGTCATCTGTTGTGAATTCCTCTTTACTTTGTGTATAATTTGAGTCTAGATCACTTGTCAGGTACCGGTCACCTGAAAGCCCCACAGCTACACCACCAACTGAGTTGATTTCCAGCTTTGGGTAGTTGACCTGCAAAGTCGTTTCCACCACTGCAGATTTTCCCATCACTGACAGAACACTGTTTCAGAAACATTGCTTATCAGAGCCTCAGATGACCTCTCAAATACACTCTACCTGCACCACTGCCCTCAGTCAAACCTTTATGTGCCAGCTTGAGCAATGTTACTGTGGAAATAAGATTTCTCTGTATAAAACTCTGAATATTTACAATTCAGAGCAGTGAAAAATTGCCACCCTAAATTGATGTGGCGTGAAAAACACATTACACACTGAAGACATCACGAAGTGCACCAAAACAATGTCTCCATGTTTAAAGGAAATCCAATGCAGTACCATAGCTTATTTGGAGATGTGTCTCAAAACAAATGGGACAAGCTTCACTCATTGCCTTCTAATCGAGATCACATCCATAGGATCTCGAAGGTGAGCTCCGACCCAAGAAGGGTGAAAAAGAGATAGGAGGATGAATGAATGTGAAGAGATTCTTCGGTGAGAAAAATAAAGGTGGCTCAAACCATCTAAAATGCATGAGAATTGTGTTTGTAGGATCAAAAGTATACAGTCACGAGCTAAAAAAAAAATCTAAGGCTATGGGAGATCAACAAAAGTAATTGATCATACCCCAAGGCTGAACCCTGAGATGAGTTACCAGGATAACAGACTCCTATCTGTTATTCTCTATAAATGCACACAGCAGAGGACTTGCATTTTTATGATAATCTGCAATGATGTTGAGCAGCAAGTTCCCGTAGGGCAACTATCCTGAGATTGCAATGATAGACTTATTTATATGGCTTGGGGTATATTACTGCGTTATGATATAAATGTCTTAGCAAGACTGGATCATTTTTCAGTTAAGCTTTTTCTTCCTGTTGAACGAGTCAACTGCAGCTTTTTATTATTCTGAAAAACCTGATCCAGTGCTGAGCTCACAGAGACTTCAAAATGCTTCCCCCTGTGACCGATGGTCAATAATAAAAATAATAATAATAATCCTTGCATTTGATATAGCGCTTTTCACGTCAGGAGGACGTCCCAAAGCGCTTCACAGAACACACTGTAAAGTGAATTGACTGTATATTTGTGGGCGAACGCGGCAGCCAATTGCGCACAGCAATGTCCCACAAACAGTCGTAGATTGAAAATGACCAATTTAATTATTGTTTTTGGGTTTTTTTTGGAGAGATTATTATTAGGCGTGTGGAGTAAGGAAACTTGCCCAAGGTTTCGCCCTGCCTGGAATTGAACTCAGGTCTCTCACTTGCAAAGCGAGTGCTCTAACCACTGAGCTACAGGACTCCACAAAACATACAGCGAGGAAACAAAGTCTTCTCCTACTGGGGTCCCCACCACGATTGGAGCTCACCATCTTCAGGGAGCAGAGAATGGGCAAAATTTCGCCCTCTGAAACAAATCAAGTCGCAAAATCCTTCAGCAAAGTCAGCACTTTTCACCCACACCTCTGAATCGGTTGACAGCGCAAGTGATTTGGAAGTTTATGGTAAAAGTCATCAGAGGTTGAGATGAAACTCAACCTTCGAAGTAAAGTAATTCGCATTTTAAAGCAGAATTAGAAGAAGTGAAAGTCACCTTCGCTGTTCATTAACACATTACTAACTGATACGTTTTGACTTCTTCGCAGTCTGGGTAAAAAAAAATGATGGCAAGTGTGGCACATCACCGATTGTTCAACGTTTTCGATGGAAATATTACCCCAGACTATAGCTAAATTGTGTAATGTAACTTGGGCTTCAAACCCCTGCACGACTCAGGGAAGCAGCTCCTCAGATACTTTTTGCACTTGTCCAAAAACTCGACTGAAACTGCTGCCTCAGACCGAAGAGACACAATGGCTTCTGGCAGCTACAGAAGATGAAAAGAAAAATATCACACTCGCAAATAAAATAAATCAAACTTCTTCCAAAAAAAAAAGCCAAGCTAAATTCACCCTTTCCACACCTCACAACAATGCAGAAGGCTTACCATTTTGCAAGCTCAAATGTCTGCATGTCGGACAGTGTTGCTCATCAAAGATGAATTATTGTCACAAATATCCTGGTTTGTTGCATTGTATATATACATACATACACACGCAATCCCCGCCAGTCTGGTTTGCAAGGGATTTGAATGTGGGTTGGGAGCGCCTTGGGACGTCCTCCCGACGTGAAAGGCGCTCAATAAATGGAATCTTGTTGTTGTTGTTGTTGTTGTGGGTTATAAAGCAGAAGTGTGCAAGTTAAATATTCGTAACAATTGCTCACCATATAATCCTTTGTAAATAATACCAAAATAAACACTAGTTTGCATTTAACTTTAAAATGCGGCCATTCATTAAGTGTGCCTACCTAATTTTTTTTGCTGGTAATGAAGTAATAAATAAGCCTTCCACATCTTGACATCATCTCAAAGTGCTGCACGGGATTTACTTCAAAGTTCAGCGACCATATTTTTGCAAGCGAGTGTAATAGGTAATGTTAATGTCAAATGGATCAAAACCCACCTTTGCACAAGGTCTCGAATGAATACATTTGTCTGAGCAACCTGCTGCTATCGTCACAGCAAAAAACACTCCATGCATAGGTAATATTTTAACATTTGAACCTAGAGTGCACCCATTCCTCTCAATTAAACAAAGTGCGAACTATTGCCAAGCTTGTCATGTCATTATATAAATGATTATTTTAGTGTGGGCTCTGCTAATAATGTTTATAACTTTCTTTTAAATGGCTTTTCTCTTTCTCCTCCCCCCATTATTTCCTAGTTTTTCTCCTATCAATTTCTCATTATGGTTTATCTTTCATTCAGATTTCACCCTCTTTTACCTAGTTATCTTTTTTGCCATAAACACTAGAGATGTACCGTTATTCAATCCAATAAAGCCCCACACTAGAACTTTATAGACCACATCTACAGTGAGGAAAATACTCAAGTGCATTGAAAGGAATGGAATAAATACTTATCCAAAGACCATAAAGAAACAACTAAAAGCAACAGGTTATTCCTCACAAAACTACTGTAATTTGGGGAAGTCACATTTGTTGGGGTCTATTCTGGGGCTATAATTTACTCGGGTGTTAAGAAAGCATTTGATAAAGTTCCTCACATGAAAATTTTAAAGGATGTTAAAGTGCCTAGGATTTTCTCTGAGTCTCATAGTAAAGGCATTGCTCTGTGCTCTATTAAGACTGAATTCCAGCTATATCCCATACAGTCCAAAAGGTCAAAGGTTTCAATTCAATTTTCAGCTAAATTCGACCAGTACCTCTGTTTGTACATTATGCAGACATTGTGGAAATATAACAGTAGTTTCAGCTGAGATATTCCACACTAGTATAGTCTGAACATGTTATTTGCCATCTTGGCTCAATCAGAGAATGGCCACTTGGGGCAGTAATGGAGGGCAGTTATGGAACCATATTGCAAATGTCAAGAGAAGAGGGAATGTGAAGGGAAAATATGATCTGTGGGGGAAAAAAAAGTTTTGAAACAAAATCAAATTAGCAAGTTTAAATTCAAAGTTCTCTTAGCAACAGAAGTAGAAAGTATTAAATGAAAGGAGAACATCTGTCTGGGATGGAGTGACCAGTAAAGTTACACTGGGGTCTGTTCTGGGTTTCCTGATATTCACACGATTCATAGATCATTTGAAGAAGAGCACGCAGTACTTGCAATATAAAATTTATTTTTGACATTAAATTATATGAGCATGTGAATATTAGGAGAGGCAGAAATAGTATTCAGGGAGATTAAACAGATGGATTAAAGAGCAGCATATGGGATTTTAATGTAGATAAATGCAAGGAGACGCATGTTAGAACAGCAAAGGTGTTCGCAATGAAGGGAGTTTATGAGCACAGTTGGAATTGCTTATTCACTGAAGGTTCTGAGTCAATGTGAAGATGGCACAAAAACTAATGTAATCCTAGTTTTTTTCCTTGAGGGCATTTGGACTCGAAATTTAAAAGTTCTTCTGATCTTTTGTGCCACAGCAGACGTCTAATGCACCAACATGAAAAGCCACTGAATCCTCATCACATCTATTCGGTGAGTGAATGGAACTTCTGTGCTTCCAAATAAATATTAGTTTTCAGGCATTTGCCACCCAGGACTGGAGAAACTATCTGAATGGATACCACCACAGTGAAAGTGAGTGAAGATCTGCCAGAAAATTATTGAAAAGTTATTGAAACCGTGAAGCTATGGAATCGAGTTAATTACTTAGAAATTTAAGAAGTCTAGTTATGTTACTTCTCAGTAATTAAGCTGCCTCTGAGTGAGGCTGCAAGCTGCTTTAGTGTAGCATCACCCAATACCTCTGTACCACGCCCCATTATGCAATGTGCCCGGTGCTGTGCTCATTGCTCACTGCTTGCTGGATAACTTGTATGTAAAGTCAATCACTTGTAGGACACATTCAAATTGAATGCACTGAGGACAGGGAAGTCACTGGGTTCAGACTTTGATACTGTTTGTGTACAACTGAAGATTCAAAATTAGCTACTGATATTTTCCTCCTTTTTTTTATAATTGTGTATATATATATATACATGTATAAACACCACAAGTACAGAGCCTAATGTTATTTTGATAACCGACCAAATTTTGTTTAGTCAATAAACCAATTTAATATCCAATAACATTAGATGATTTGTTGATCTCTTTATCCAAGTAGCAATATAACCAATAGACAATCTGTCATGAAGCAGTCCGCTTTTTATTATTTTTTTCAAAATATAAATACTTCTTGATCAGTCTTTCTACTGTTAAATGTTTGGTCAATACCTTTTCAATAAAAAAATGCAATTCCCAAAATGTTGTGCTTGTCATTTGTAGTTAACATTATACAGCGCATCTTTATTGGAAAAAAATATTTAGATAATTCTGAGCAACAATGGCTCGGAATAAAATCAGATTTCAGAAGATGCTTTGGATTTATAAGGAGGCACAATTTGTCAGAAATTCATTCTCAGTTGAAGGATGTCAAAATATTAAATTGAAAGCATGATTCATCTCCTTCACAGAAACAATATAGCAGCTTCGAGCAGCCTTTAACACCATTAAACTTAAATCGGCTACAGCACAAACTTGACATCTCAGAGAGAACTTCATAGCTTGATAGAGGTACACAAGATTTTAAATGGGATTGAGAATGTAAACTCAGAACAATACTTTTGGATGCATTGAGATAGCAGAACAAGAGGACACAGGTTCAGAGGAGATGCCAGGAAATATTTATTTACCCCAAGAGTAATTATGAAGGGTGGTTGAGGCCAGGATACTCGTTGCAATGAAGAATCCTCAATGCTTTCAATGCCTTGCGATGTCCTCCCAACGTGAAAGGCACTACATAAATGCAATAACTGATTGTTGTTGCTGTGATACGAAGACAGTAGGAAGGGTGACCTGGAAGGATGAGATCAAATAAGCTGAAAAGTGTTCACATCAGAACCAATCTTCTGATTTGTGATCCAAGCTGCAGTCAATGCACCAATTAGAATCCTAAAACCATCTCCTAGAGCAGAGCTCAGAATCAAGACATATCGCAAAAGCAACGTGGTTATAATGGGAGATTTAATTTTCACATAGACTGGGAGAAGCAGGACACCTCAGATAGTGAAATCAACACATTTCTAGAATGTATTTAGGGCAGTTTTTTGGAACAATATGTTTTAGAACCAACAAGGGAACAAGCCATACTGGATTTTGCGATGCGTAATGAGCCAGAACTAGTTAACAATCTGACAGTAAGGGAACATCTTGCAAATAGTGATCATAATATGATTGAATTTGACATTAGATTTGAGAGGGAGAGTCCCAAACCAAGGTTTTAAATTTAAAAAAGGCAAATGTTGATGGGATGAGAAATATATTGACCACAGTAAACTGGGCTGAACTGTTGGTGGGTAAACCTACAGATGAACAATGGGAGGTATTCAAAAAAAGTACTTGATACAATACAGAAAAAGTACATACCCCTAAAATGCAAGAGCTCCAATTGTGTAGTTAAGTAAGCATGGTGGCCAAAAGAGGTTAGAGACCGTATCAAGCTAAAAGAAAAGGCTTACTCAAATGCAAGAAAAAGTGGGAATGCAGAGGACTGGAAGAACTACAAAAGACAACAAAGGGATACAAAGAAAGTAATAAGAGGAGCAAAAAGGGAGCATGAAAAAAAAACTCTTAGTAGGTTGTTATTATTATTATCCATTATCTAAATAACAAACAAAATATCATAATTTCTTGAAGACTTATTAGACATTGTAACGGTATCACAACTTTTTGACTTCAAATGTAAATTTAAAATTTGAAACCCCTTCCTCCCTTACTCCATGCTGCGTTCATTCCAGGCAGGCTGAAACCTTGGGCAAGTTTCCTTACTCCACACGCCTGATAATAATCCCTCCAAAACAAAAAACAATAATAAATTGGTCATTTTCAATCCACGACTGTTTGTGGGACATTGCTGTGCGCAATTGGCTGCCACGTTCGCCCACAAATATACAGTCAATTCACTTTATAGTATATTCGGTGAAGCGCTTTGGGACGTCTAGAAGACGTGAAAAACGCTATATCAAATGCAAGGATTATTATTATTATTAAAACCAATAATAAAAGCTTTTATAAATATATTAAAAGAAAAAGAATGGTCAAGGGCAATGTGGGTTCATTAAAGACAGATGTAGGTGAGACTAAAATGGAAAATAAGGAAATGGCTGTCTTGTTAAATAAATACTTTGCTACCGTTTTTACAGTGGAGGATGAGGACAAAATGCCAGCAGTACAGCGGAATCTAAAAATAAGTCAGAGAAATCTTAATAAAGTTAATATGAATAAAAAATGGTAATGGAGAAAATAATGAGACTCAAGATAGACAAATCTCCAAGACCTGATAGTTTCCACCCCAGGGTGTTAAAGAAAATAGGAGAAGAAATTGCAGATGCATTCGTCATAATTTTCCAAAGCTCACTAGATTTGGGAATTGTGCCCTCAGATTGGAAAATTGCAAATGTCACCCCCTTTATTTAAGAGAGGGAGTAACCAGAAAACTAGAGACCTGTCAGCTTAACATCAGTTATAGGGAAAATACTGGAATCCATTAGGGAGTGGCTGAACACTTGGACAGGTATGAGCTAGTCAAAGAGAGTCAGCATGGGTTTGTGAAGAGTAGGTCGTGTCTGACTAATCTAGTTGAATATTTTGAGGAGGTCAATATATAAATGACTTGGATGAAGGAATAGAAAGTTTTATATCCAAGTTTGCAGACGACACTGAGCTAGGAGGCTCAGTAGGAAGTTACAAAGGGACTTTGACAGATTAAGTGAGTGGGCAAACTGTAGCAGATGGAGTTCAATGTAGGGAAGTGCGAGATTATCCACTATGGACCGAAAAAAGATAAAGCAGAATATTTTCTTAATGGGGAAAAATTAAGACCTGTGGAGGAGATTTGGTGCCCATATTCACAAATCACTAAAAACTTGATCCCAGATGCAAAAAGTAATCAAAAAGGCCAATGGAATGTTGGCTTTTATCTCAAGGGGCCTAGAATACAAAGAGGAAGAAATGATGCTTCAGCTGTATAGAGTGTTAGTCAGACCCCATCTGGAGACTGCGTTCAGTTTTGGGCTCCACACCTCAGGAAAGATATATTGGCTCTGGAGGGGGTGCAGTTTCACCAGAATGTTATCAGGCCTAAAAGGGTTAAGTTACGAGGAAAGGCTGTGTAAACTTGGATTGTAGTCCCTTGAGTTTAGAAGGTTGAGGGGTGGTTTGATTGAAGTATTTAAGATGATAAAGGGATTCAATAGGGTAGATACAGAGAAGCTATTTCCTCTGGTGGGGAATCCAAAACAAGGGGGCATAGTCTTAAAATTAGAACCAGGCCAATGGAGTCAGGCAAGAATGGGGGAGATGGGGTCACAGAGTTTGGTGCGGGAGAGGACACGGGCTGGAGAGTTCTGGATCATCTGCAGCCTGTGGAGGGAGGAGATGGGAAGGCCAATAAGCAGGGCATTTGCATAGTCGAGCCTGGAGGTGATGAAGGCATGAACAAGAGTTTCAGCGGTGCGAGGGTTGAGGTAATGGCGAAGTCGGGCGATGTTACAGAGTCGGGCGATTTAAGAGTGAAATCAGGAAGCAATTTTCCACTCAAAGTGGTGGTAGAAATCTGGAATTCTTTCCCCCAAAAGGCCGAGGATGCTGGATCCATCCACACCTTCAAGAGTGAGTGTGATAAATTTTTGGTAGGTCAAGGTATTAAGGGATATGGGGAGAAAGTGGGAAATTGGAATTGGAAAAATTAGTTGAGGCATAGATCAGCCATGATCTAATTAAATGGCGGAACAGGCTCAAAGGGCTGAATGGCCTACTCCTGTTCCTATGTTCCTAGGAGACAATGTCCTTTAAACTTGATTTTGATTGCAAGTTCAGCATTGAATCAATACAAAATCAAATAGACACTAACCCCTTCTCCCTCACTCAGATGGATTCAATCCAATATCACAATGGCAAAAACATTCAGTAGAAACAGAAGTAGATCAATGATCATGATGAACTCTGACGCATAGAACAACCAAAGCTTCCTCATAATGAACAGGATATCAGAAAGCACGAGTTGTAAAAAATATTATAAATCACTCCTTGTGACAAAATATTGCCCTTGCCCTGACAAGCTTTTATAGTCACTAGACAACATTTATATGGCGTTTATATAGCGGCCTTTGCACTGGATAGTGTCTCGGAGTGCTTAACAATGGTGGAGCCCCTTGCCAAGCTAGACAAAGTGACCAGGAAGAAATGTTTTCCTCAGAGGTTTGTTGCTGTGTAGTTTGAGTGCCAAAAAAATTGACCAATCTCGATTGAAATGTTTCATGGGAAACTTTATTAGATTACCTTCCATCATCTGGCATTGTGAAGGCAATGTTTCCAGCAGTAATGCCTGGGAATAATCCCTTGGGTATAAAGAGAGATTATTGTTTGTTTCCTAATGTGATTATTCATGGGTTCAATCCAGGTTCACCCAAACCACAAAGTTCTGAACTGATGGCAGATAATGACAAAAAGGGTAAGGATGCAGTATTTTGATGGCAGTCTACAAATAATAGCCAAGCTTTGCATTGACATAAAATGCAAACAAGAAATGTCTCAATTATTAAAATAAATTCATATAATAGTGTAGATAGCTGCATGTATCGTGCAATCATGTAATCCACACAGTCACTACACCTCACAGTATGTCCTGTGAAGCACTTTGAGACATCCTCCTGAAGTGAAAGGCGTTTTATAAAATGCAAGATTATTAATAATCTATGCTACACAATAATCCAAGATTGCTTGTAAACCTTTCATAATCTCAAATAAGTAAAAAGTCAACTGGGAATTGTTTCTAATTCAACTTTGGTGTGGTTAGGATCATCTGAATAAATAATTTCCGTCTATCGATTTTTAAAGGATAAGCTGGATCTTTAGCAAAGCTCTTTGATGTGTACAGAAGCAGCAGAAATGATGAATATGTGAGAATCTTACAAAGTTTCTCCAATCTAGTCATTAGGTTAAAGTTTACTATAAACAAGCTTTTTCTGCCACCTGCTGGTGAGAAAGATGACAGAAAAATGCGCTGCTGCATGAAATATTAAATGTAAAGGTAACATGTCTATAAACAATACACTCCAATACATATTCAACAGGGATGCAAGAAATAACTTAAAATGTACCTGAGCTAAGGTAAAATACATGATTTTTTAATAATCAATATATAGTAAAAGATCTCAGAAGGCTTCAGTTAATAAATCCTTGCATTTGATTCAGCGTTTTTCAAGTCAGGAGGACATCTCAAACCATTGCACAGGATTTACTGTAAAGTATCGTGACTGTGTTTTATGGTTTGTAGCACTATTGCCTCTCGCTATGAAGGTTGTGGGTTCAACCTTCATCAGAATTTGAGTTCATGATTTCGGTAGACAATTCTGTCCATTGGGAAAGTGATGCTGTGTTGTCAGATGTGCCATCTTTCGGATGAAATTTGTAGGAGAACATAATTTGCACAAAAAAAATTGTTTTTGACACAGTCGTGTGAGCCACTGAGCATTATGAAAGGCATAAATAGTATTCCTGAAGTTTAAACAGATGGATCAAGGAGTAGCATATGGGCTTTTAATGTAGATAAATGCGAGGAGATGCAGCACATTGGAACAGTTAACATGTTCAAAATAAAAGCAGTCTTATAAACAGAGTTGGAAAAGAAATGGAGTATGATTATTGCTCATTCACAAAGGGTTTCTCGTCAATATGAAGCTGGTATTAAACCTCATACTAGGTTGTTTCTTCAGGCATTGGATGATAAGTTGAAGACATTCTTATCCTTTTTGACCATCCATGATTTTCACTGATCTATCCTTTTGAGGTTGAAATTTATGGACTGAATATGGTAGATTCCTAATCTGTCAGCCGTTAACCCATCAGCTAACACCTAAAACTGGTGAACTTGACATATGCTGTTTGTAAATTATATTTGCTCACTGCTCTTTGGTGCACTCCAGCAGGCAGTTAGAGATCATCATTAGCAGAAGGCAGGAATCTTTTCCCATCAAGCAGGGAATGTGGAGAAACCCGAGGTAGGGAAAACTCAAAGAGTTGAGAGTTTTAAAGAGCTAAAATAGTGCGTTTGTAGCATGGTTGATGTCACTGCATCTCATTGTCACTGCATGTTTGTTCACGGAGCTCAAAGTGTTCACAAGACTGGTTTGAATAAAGAAGGCCCTTTGGTCAATTGGATAATAATAATAATAATCCTTGCATTTGATATAGTACCTTATCATGACACTGAGACGGCTCAAAGCACTTTACAGAATATACTGTAAAGTGGATTAACTGTGTATTTTGTGGGTTAAACGCAGCAGCCAATCGTGCTCAGCAACCTCTACGAATACCCACCAGACATGTCTTCCCACTACAGCAACAAGTTACGCTGAGCATTTCAAGGACATTGACACTCCTTAAAATTGAGGCATCTACACTTGGATTAAAAGCACAAAAAAGTCAAATCATGTCCCACATATCTTTAATACTGTAAAGTATCTTTCAGTTTAATTGAGTTATGCTTAAGAGCTCTGTCAGAGGCCTTGTAAGGGCTTACCCTCCTGTTTGCTATAATATTGAGGAAGGATTTCAGGCAGTGAAGAGAATATTGTATTATTAATGAGATGTACAGCGTTGATGAGTCAGCTGTGTACTGAAGAAAATGAATCTCACCAAACCAAACGTAATTTCACACAATCTACAAGATTGTTGTAGTAACAAGTGGTAAGTGAAGCAACATTGTCCTCCGGTGGCGAATCCAAGCAAGTACAACAATTCATTCTCTCAAATCTCTCACACTTTGGAATACCCAAAAAAAGTTTAGCTATCCAGGTACCGCACTCAATTCATATTACATTTTAAAGGTTAACTTTTAAAATTGTTTGTTGATTCCTTCCTTTGTTTTAGACCTTTACATCCCACAATTGATTGGGCAGACAACAGCTCTAAAGACTGTCAATGTCATGGTGTAAACAGATAACTGGAGATAATTCAGAGCAGCCGAATGTAACATAGCCTTTAATATTTTTATTCACTGTTAATTCTCTGTTGACCTATCTAAGCTCTGGAAATTACCTATGTGGAATCAATATTGCAATGTCACCAATTTATAATAGACATTATAGAGGTTTTTGTTTGTTGCTATTAGTATTGCAGAATGATAGAAATTACAGCAAAGAAAGAAACCGTTCAGTTTCCCATTCAGGCTCTTTCACGAAATTATAATTTCCAAAACAATGGTAGCAAAAACCCATATCCTTACAGCACACAGTCGCGTTTCAGTAAAATAGCATTGCCATATGTGTTAATTCCTCAGGTCTTTTTTAAAATTCGATTGAAGTACAACAGAAAAAGTGATTAGTTGAACTAACAACTAACAAATGATAAAAGTTTTGCAATCTTACATCACAATCTACAGCCTGGGTTCATTTTCAGTTCTGTGATGCTGTGCTCCAGCTGCCCATCTTTAGTGTGTGTGTCTAAATCTGATAGGGGAGCAGAGACTCCAAATCCAGACTTGGGTTTTCAGTTTACAAAAGTGGTATCTGACAAAACCCTGAACAGATAAGAGCTTCATACAAATAAAAATTCAGAGTATCCGTTTTGAATAACCACACATTAATTTTTAATCGTTCATAGTGTGAAAAAATCCATACGTAAAAAGGATTTTGTTCTTTCCTCTCTTCCCATTCCCTCCATGAGCCCCTCCGATCAGATTTCCGTGCTGCCCACAGTACGGGAACTGCTCTGGTCAAGGTCACAAATGACATCCTGACCATGTGTGACCAGGGCTCCCTCTGCCTCCTCGACCTCTCCGCTGCTTTTGACACTGTGGACCATTCAATCCTCCTCCACCGCCTCTCCTCCCATCTCAACCTTCGAGGTTCTGTCCTTGACTGGTTCAGGTCCTACCTTTCACACCGCCTCCACTTTGTCTAAGCAAACGGCTTCTCCTCCAGCCCCCGCACCATCTCGTGCAGCATTCCTCAGGGCTCTGTACTTGGTCCCCTGCTCTTCACCCTCTACATGCTCCCCCTTGGTGACATCATCCGCAGACATGGGGTAAATTTCCACACGTATGCGGTTGACACCCAACTCTCTCTGCCTCCATCCTCAACTCCAGGACTACTGGAGTCCTGACCGACTGCCTGTTCAACATCAAGTCCTGGATGAGGGATAACTTTCTCCAGCTGAACATCAGCAAGACCGAGGCCCTCCAGATTGGCTCGCACGAGCACCTCCACACTTCGGATGCTGGCAGCATAAGCATCCACGGCTGCACACCCAACCTCACTAAGCCAGTCAGGAACCTGGGTGTCTTGTTTGACCCTAAACTGTTCTTTCTCCCCACATCCACACCATGACCGGAATTGTCCACAATCACCTCCGCAACATTGCCAGACTCCGCCACTGCCTCACCGCTCAGGCTGCCGAAACCCTCACCACGCATTCGTCACATCAAGGCTTGATTAGAAATTTGCTCCTCATCCTTCTTCCCAACTCTTTCCCTTGCAAGCTGCAGATCATCCAAAACTCTGCAGCTCATGTCCTCTCGTGCACCAGGCTCCGTGACCCCATCACTCCCACCCTTGCCTGACTCCACTGGCTCCCCATCCCTCAGAGGATTGAATTCAAGATCCTCATCCTCATTTTCAAAGCCATTCATGGCCTTGCCCCCTCCTACCTCTCTTACCTGCTGACTCCCTACCAACCTGCCTGCTCCCTCTGTTCAGCGGGCTCCGGCCTGCTCCATGTCTCCCGCCTGGCGCGCCCTACCATCGGTGGCCGGGCTTTCAGCCTCGCTGCCCCCACACTCTGGAGCTCCATCCCACAGTCCCTTCGCCTCACTTCCTCCCTTGACTCCTTCAAGGGTGGTCTCAAGACCCTCATCTTCGATTGTGCCTTCGGTTGCCCTCCCACCTCTCTGCCTTTCCTCACCCCAACACCCCCCCTCCCCCATTCTCAAGTCCTGACCCCTGACAGCACCTTGGGACGTCCTCCCAACTTAAAAGGTGCTCTATAAAGCAGGTGCAGGTATGGGTGTAGGTGCAAACTGCTGCTGGTGGTGCTCAGCCACAGGAGGCCATTCGTCATTTGTAAATAGAAGAGTAGAGCAGCACAGCCGAGTTTCATCTTGGAATCCACCCACACCTGCATCATTGGATAGCAATTAGGATTGTTTCTTTGCCACTCCTCAAGCTTCAGGATGTCAAGCCATCAGTCTGACATCAGTTTATACAGCACAGACCACAGCACAATCGCCTCCTATTCTGGAGTTGGTTCACCCACCAACTGGACCATTTGAACCACCTTCTGAGTATTCACTGTAAAGTACGTCTTTACTCAATGTCTGCAGTTCAGGCATTTGTATGTACAAAACAAATGTGCTTTCACCTCGTACCTTTCGTGTTAAACAGACGCCACAATACACTTCACAAAATAAAGTTGATAAGAAATTTTGTTTTAAAAAAATTGGCAAACATGCCAGCAAATCTGCAACTGTAACATGCCATAGACGGTGGCCTGAAATTCCACCCATGTCTCACTTAGCCTGTAAAGCCACTTTGTCTCAATTTAAGATTGTGCGGAATTGTGGAAAATACTTTAATTCAGTCTTAATTTGGAAGGCTGTTTTGCAAGGCTCTTAAATTCAGCCGTAATTTGAAACATAGAACATTTTGAGTATGGTCCACAATTCTCCACTGTAATAAAAATTTGAGGGCAAAACTGGGTCACAGGGTAAATCTAGGTGAAAGGTTAGGCAAATTAATTTAACTCGGAATTCAATTAATTTGAATTTGGGGGAGAATGGAATATAAAACAGGTTAACAAGCAAAATACATCCATTGTAAGTTAGTGTGTACACGCATCTGGGACTTGGAGAAAGTTACGTTTAACTGGTTAGTACAAATGCAGATTACTTAAGTGTATGTATATATATTAAAATAAAAGTTAAATGTAACAGCGTATTTGCTCACTGGTGTATACATGTGTTGCCAGAGGTAAGAATTAGTTTGAAGCATGTGTCAAGGTTTTACAGTAGTCCGCCCTCTTGCTTTCTGCCACAAGGCTTGATGCTGTTAAACAGCCGGCTGGAAGCTCGACTCGACCCAAACCCATTTGTTGCGGTTAAGAGTTAACCACAAAACTATTACATCAATTGATTTGTTTGCAAATTGTACAACATCATAGTCCATGAAGGCTATAAGGTTGCAAAATGTTAGCAGTGTGTATGGGATCAATGTTGACACAGTGTGTAATAACCAAACATTACCCAACTCTGAGGGTTTCTCCATTGAAATACATAACTGGCAAGAAATCGGTCTGTGGCTTACTTTACTTCTCCTTTTCTTCAGATCTTTTTTCCAATCTTTATCTTTCTGTCCCAGTCCTGTTCCCAATGTGGTGCTCACACATTTTCTTGTTTTAAAAAAAAACAAAGTTTTCCCTCAATTGTCACTCTTTCCCTCCTCTCCGGACCTGGTCGATCAGATCAACTGGAACTCAATGTTCTCAACACAGGTGAAATATCTCAGAGCAGTAATGACTTCACCTGGGCCTGATTGACTGGGCACCAAGTCAGTCAAACTAATTGCTTATTAAAGTCTAACCTCGATTATGATGCCTAGTGTTGAAATCATAGATTCTGAACATTAGGGTCTCCATGAATAAAGCACCTTGTGCACAGGTCTGCACAATAAATAAACAAACAAACAAATAAATAAATAAATAAATAAATAAATAAAGATAATTTAGTCACTCAATTCATGACTGTTTGTGGGACACTGCTGTGTTCAATTGCCTGCCGCATTTCACTTACAAAATTTACAGTCATTTCACTTTACAGTATATTCTGTGAGAGCACTTTGAGGTGTCTCGAAGATCTGATAAGGCATTATATTGAATTCAAGGATTATTGTTATTATGCAGCAAAACGTTTGATTGATTATTTTGTCCCCATTATGCGGCACAAACTTGCAAAACCTGACTTTTCAGTGAATCACAATATTATGTATAATTGCGAATTAATTGTAACTATGAATTTGTAATGTACTCATCAGGAGCTGGGGTGAGACTTGTTCATTCCACACAGAAACAAACCCCACAGCCAGTAAAGAGATGTTCATCCAGCCTTTGCTGAGTGTAATTCAATGCTTCAAAGACTTGAAAGTGCATTGTGCCTTTCTCTCTCTCTCCCCTTCGCCCCCCTCCCCTCCCATTTACAAGTATAATGTACCTAATTCACTGAACTGCAGGTGATAAAGGAAATATTTTACCATTTTTTCCAGTTTGTGAGATTTCAAGTAAAAATCCATCACAAAGCAACATTTTGCAATTTATTCCATTCCAAAAATCTTCTCAGGGGAATAAGACAATAGACAGCAGTAACATCTTAAAACATATTTTACAATTGGAAGAGATTTTGTTTCCTCCTGAGGAGATTGCCTTTTTCTATAAAGATGGTTGAGCAGAGTGCACTCATAAATCAGTCATTCCTGCCTTTCTCTACCCTGCCTGAAGGTCAAAAAGCAGCAACAGACACAGAAACAAACTCTTTCCCATCAATCTCTGTTCCACTTGCTGCCTGAACCGGTGGTAGTTCCCACAAAGTCATTGGCAGCTTTTGGGGTTTGCACATATTTTCAGCTTTTACCCACATCCTTCTCTCAAAATAATAATCCTTGCATTTGGGATCAAAATGCTTCACAGGATACACTGTAAAGTGGATTGACTGTGTATTATATGGGTGAAATAAGGCAGCCAGTTGCGCACATCAGTATCCCACAAACAGCCATGGAGTGAGTGACCAATTTATTTTGGGGGGATTTGTTGGCCAGGACACTGAGAGAAACATTCTTCTCTTTTCGAATAGTGCCATGAATATTTTACATCCACCTGAACAGGCAGATAGGATCTCGGTTTAATGTTTCATTTGAGAGATGGCATCTCTGACAATGCAAAATCCCCTCCCCTCACCCAGTATTGATGGCCATTGAATAAGCCATTTTACATGAAATTTACCTTTTAAATAACCTACCCACATGCAAACAATCTATTAAGGCCTCCTGCTCCCAGAGTAAGAGCACCTGGATCTCCAAGTAAATAGATTTGTTTGTGAATTGATTAATATACCTTGAAAACAATTTACTGTCAGGAGTTTTCCCAACATTCCAGCCATTCAGTCTCGTTTATATTCTTAACGTTAAATTCCTATGGATATGCCATAACCCAAACTAATTAGATATATATGCAATACACATGAACTTTGGAATTAATGGAATACAATTCAGAAGAATCAGATCTGAAGTCAGAGAGCCTGAAGGTTTGTACTTCCTCCTTATGATGGGAAATTGCATTAGAAAGATGTAATGGAAAGATTGGTATTTTCAGCAATTGATGTGAATAACCTAGATTTAAAAAAAATTCAGGGTTCAGACATTCAGTTTTTTTTTCAGTTGGTAGCGTTTCCAGTTGTGTGTGCAGGCCCCATAACAGGATTTTAACCTTGCAATCCAGGATATTCCAATGCAGTATTGGGGGAATTCTGTATTGTTAGAGGTGGCGTCCTTCAGATGAAACATTAATCCGTTCAGATGGAAGATCCCATAACACTATTCAAGCACATCTCTCAGCGGTTTGGCCAACAATCCTCCAATCCATATTAAGCAGTTATTCACTTTATGACTGTTTGTGGGATTTTTCTGTCCACAAATTGGCTGCTGCATTGGTCTGCATATACACAGTCAAGAAGCTCAATAACAATTCTCTTATCAAGTGATGCTTTGAAATGATGGATGCAGTATCATCAAATGCAAGGACTATAATTGTTAATCTAATTGTTCAAACAGAAGTTACAGCAGGAGTCTGTGGATCGTGATTGTGCAGTGTTCAGCCCAGTGACCCTGAACCTTCCCTGTCATAACCTTAATCTATATCGGAAGGACTGAAATTTCAACATTCCCAGTTCTGACAAAAACACAATTGATAAGATTTATTTTAAGGTTAAGCAGCGGAATTGCGACACCAGTGTGTGCGCAAAATAAACATAAACACGAGACGCCAACAAACTTTTAGCATGCAAAATGGACAAGGATAACGCGAAAATAAGCGTATTCATCATATATCAGTGTAATAGACACATGCAATCTGACTTGCACAGTGCTTAGTAATAATAATGATAATAATATCGCCAATGGAAGTAAACTGAAAGTGTTTGGTCTGTAACAGCATCACAGATGTGCTTCTGACACAAACAGCCTCCAGTGTAGAGATAACAGCCAAGGACCCGGGTTTAGGTGCCCTGCAATGCTGCTGGAACTGAAAGCCTGAGGGTAAAACTGCAAACGTGCAGTCAAGCGATAAGATCTGCACGAAAACCACCAGACACTGCGCTGGTGTGTGGAAAGCCAAGAAGCACCGAGCTGGAAAGCGAGGCGACTCCCCTTCTCAGTGAGCTGCACACCACGCGTTTGTGTTGCTGCAGGTCAGGCAGGGCTTCCCTGCAGCTCTCTGTAGGGCTTTGGTCAGTGTTAACAGGAGGCGTGGACCAGCTCTCCAGTGTGTGTGTGTGTGTGTGTGTTTGAGTTAAACCCTCCCAGACTGATCGCCTCTCTCTCTCTCTCTCTCTCGCTATGGTAAGGCAGCTGCTCAAAGCTTTATTCCCAACTGTATACATATTTTTTTTTAAAAAAAAACAAGCTGAAGCTTTAACCTGGAAGACAATGACAAGACAGTGTTTTCCTGAAGACAACCTGGAATCCCATCTCCATCCACATTTAGAAACGCCCACACTTGTATCTGGTGGTTAATGACATCTCCAGGTTTCAAGGTCCAATTTCAGCAAGTTCCTCCTTTTTTTTTCCTTAAATGTTTCTCGTGTAATAAGTGCTTCGAGGCGTGTCTGTGTGTGTGTGTGTGTTTTCTTTTTAAAAAATCAAGATCTGCTGACTCTCGACAATTTAATATCCTTACAGATTGTTCTCTCTTTGTGTTTCCATTTTAATCTGTTGTTAACCTAAGCTGTTTGTTTGGGTGGAGGTTTCAGAGACTGTGTCTGTGCGGATCTTTATTGATTTCTAGACCCGGACAGAAATATTAACAGCAATAATTATCGACGTCTTTTGCTTTGGTTTTTGGTCCCACTCCCAAGGCAGAGAGGCTGTCGTTGTTCTGATCCCTTTTGCCCTGATATTGGCAGCTGTTGCATTGCCATGTTACTGGCGCAGACTGTGCACGAACCCTGCTTTCGTGAGCAAAGGGAGAGGGGGTGTGGGGGTGTGGGGGGTTGGGAATGAGCGCAGGATCATCCTCTGGCTGTTTGCTTTGGGTCAATCTTTGATCACATTTCAAAGCGAACACACACACATACCTGCCAGAGCCACTGTCTGTGTCCACCAGACAAATTTGCACCAACTTTTCTTGCAGTCCATGGAAGGGAGAGGGGGTGGCAAGGGTTGGGGGACAAGTTTCTATGGATAAGTAATTCAATTAAACCAGTCAAAGGCACACATCTGAAATCAGTGTGCTTGACCGAGCAGGGGCAGTGCATAACTTTGTGTGCTTTGAAGCTTCCAACCATCCCCCCCCCCAACCACCACCACGACTTTTCCAAAGAACTTTAAAAATGCAACACATCCTGACTAATAAAGGATGATTTGAATTTTTCAAAGATCAGATCTGAATGAGACTAAGAATTCAAATGACATTTTCATTTTATTTCTGTCCTGTCTTAGGCAGGAAAGGCGCACAGGCTGAACCCCGAGGAAAGAGAGCAGTTCCTTCCCAACCTCCGAGCTGTTGGTTGGGTTGAAGTGGACGGGCGTGATGCAATTTATAAAGAATTCATCTTTAAAAACTTTAATCAGGTGAAACAAACAAGACTTGAGAATTAACAATGGATAAATAGTGATGTTTAAGTTAAAACTTCTATATGATAGTAATTCCATGTTTATTTTCTCATTTACTTTTACTCAAGGCTTTTGGTTTCATGACAAGAGTCGCTTTACAGGCCGAAAAAATGGACCATCACCCAGAATGGTTCAATGTTTATTCTAAGGTAAATCATGTGTTGGTATTTGTGTCTTTTTCCGAGTGAAAATATGCATATTCTGTTACTGCACTACAATATAGCGTATTTTGCCTTGGGAATGTCTCAAAGCACTTCACAGGATTTACTGAACAATGTAGTGACTAGTTTTTGTAGGCAAAGGTGTTCCTTTGTTCCCACTTCAAATAGCCTCAACTCAGAAAGCTACAATTCCAACAAATAACCTCTCTATAATAGCTATTTAGTGCCATCTCCAGTGCCCCTGGGTATTGCAGTTCTGCTTTCAGTGGCAGGACTAGCAAGGAGATGGTGCTGCTGGGTTAACACTAGTTTTCTTATTACTGGCCTCATCTCTGCCAATATCACCGTAGATTTGGTGAGAAATGAAAGTTGCCATTGCCGACTTATAAATGCTGACACAAGTGCATAGTTGTTTTCTGCTGTCAGGAATTTTTTCACACTGAAACATTATGGATATAAAGGAATTGTGTAAACTGTGTAGTAATCAGACAGCTGGAAAGATGATGCAGCATTAAGACCAAAGAAAATACATTTTCAAAACCAGATTCTCCCCCCACAAACCACCACCCCCAGTTCCCCTGAATCATACAACTTTGAAGTCTTCAAATGACCTGGAAGTACCATACCTGCAAATCACCACATTAGCTTCACAATCGGAGTTGAGTTTTGCTGAGTCATTCCTGATCCTGAGAACCATCTTTGTCCTTTCTATCACGTAGTTCTATCGGCTTCCAAACACATAAGTGCACCAACTCAACTGGGAATGTCATTAACTCTTTTCCATTTTCTTTTGCAGGTCCATATAACACTAAGTACACATGACTGTGGAGGGTTGTCAGAGCGAGATATTAACCTGGCTACCTTCATTGAAGAAGCTACAGTTTCTCAATAAAATTCAATGATAATCAGGAGACCAATGGCTTCAATTAACTATTTAATTTGTTCTTTCAAATGTGTTTCATTCCAATGTTTAAATTATATT
This sequence comes from Callorhinchus milii, assembly GCF_018977255.1. Lineage (NCBI taxonomy): Eukaryota > Metazoa > Chordata > Chondrichthyes > Chimaeriformes > Callorhinchidae > Callorhinchus > Callorhinchus milii. The sequence continues at coordinate 13,931,933 of NW_024704748.1, read as the reverse complement.
GTGATGTTTTGAAAGTAAGCATTATATTTAAAATTTACCATGGATTATTCTAATCAAACAATATTAATCAAACCCTATTAATGTATATTTTTTGGGGGAAATGTGCCTTCTGTGAATAAAAATCAAAACTATATGGTTTCATTTTTGTCATATTTAATTGTCCATTGCAAGATTTTGGAGACAAAATATACAAATTGTTCAAATGTACCTAAAACTTTATCAGTTATTAGTGACTGAACATCTAGTAGCTCCAGTGCGCTGCTCATTAAGAAGCTCACAAGTTCCTGGTACCAGCCATCCACTTTGTGAGAGCTCAAACCTGCAGTTTTCAGATGTCAAATGAACAATCAGTGACAATTTTCCTGAGGGGAAGGGGAGCAAAAATTCTTCATCCACTCCCACTTCCTCTCTAATTCAAATCTATGTAAGACATTATTACTATTTTATACTGTGTAGATGAAGGGGAAGTAAATGTAAGCACAACTCCACAGGCCATGCACACCCACAGATGGAACTACTGAGTAAGAGTTGCAGTTTGCTCATTGACACTGAATTCAATATGCAAGAACACATAGGGCTTCAACAAATTAGATTTATTGCCAAATCTCAATTACAAACTTGTTAATACATAATCTCATGGTACATTTATTCAGCTCACTGTCAATTTTAAGTTTTTCAGAAGATACAGGGTTCAGTCAGGTCCAACAAATAATCCTCCATCTTGTGTGAAAAACTCCTATAAGTTAACAAGTTTCACAATACTCATAAGCCTGATCTTAAATTGTCTGGAGACATAGGATCCAATCAGTAGACTCACAATTGAAAAGGCTGACCCAATTTTCTAACCGCCTGGAGCCTTCCATGGTCTTAGAACCAAATTTAAATATCAAAATGGTACCACACACATTCGGAAATGGATAAGTTGTGCGACCTCTGATTATTAATGGCTTACAGTGAGTACACAGGAATGCGAGACAAGAGATCTCATTAAAACAAGGTGATGAGCTCTCATTCCTTAATAACACCAGTGCCATCGTATGTCCGAAACGAAGATCAACTGTCTTCCCTTTTGAAGTGAAAAATCACTTGATTACAGCATCTTATTAACCATGATTTAATAAGGAAATGGGAAGAAACAATGGATGTACTGATCTGTTGAATGGGCACACAAAGGATGTCTACACACAAAATATTTTATTATTAATTCCTACTGATGATAATGGAAGAAACATTGCCACTGTAGTCAGTTTCTCATTCAGACAATGGAAACCTGGAAGATTAATAATTGTCAAAGAATGTTCTGATCTGGAAGAAAACTTGTACTTACACATGATTCACTCTTATGTTCCCAAAACATCTGTATTGGGCATTTTTATTTACAGGAAAACGTTTTAAGTTATGGTTCTCATTGTTGTCATGATAATGAAATCAAATATTCTGCAGAACCTTTTTTTAAAATGCCTGTAAGATATTACCAGGACCGTACCAAAAACAGCTCCTCCAATTTATATAATAATAATCCTTGCATTTGATATAGCCCTTTTCACGTCTTCTAGACGTCTCAAAGCGCTTCACAGAATATTCTGTAAAGTGAATGGACCGTATATTTGTGGGCGAAACGCGGCAGCCAATTGCGCACAGCAGTGTCCCACAAACAGTCGTGGATTAAAAACGACCAATTTATTATTGTTTTGTTTTTGGAGGGATTATTATTAGGCGTGTGGAGTAAGGAAACTTGCCCAAGGTTTCGCCCTGCCTGGAATTGAACTCAGGTCTCTCGCTTGCAAAGCGAGTGCTCTAACCACTGAGCCTCAGGACTCCACTTATAGAACCTCAACCGTCATGTTTCTAGTTTAAAAACTATTTTAAGTTAGCTATCTCTGAACAACAAGTTTGTCCTGCAAGTCTTGTTTAGTACATCAACAAGACTGCACTTCCCTCAGTGGAACGTGAAACACATCACCACGCTATGGGCACAGTAAATCTGTACAGGTAATCCAACAACCATTTAGAAAAACATTTTACATTTTCTTTGCTCCAGAGAACATTAGGGATGGAGGGAGTGTGCGTGGGGGAGGGGAAGTAGAATAATTGGTAGCCAACAGAGATAGCTGTAATTCAACTGCTCTGACTAGTTCAGACATTTGTGCATATATTTAGCTTAAATTGTGACACAGCCATCATGCCACAGGCCAGTCTTGAGGCCAATTCAAGCAGATACAAATTCTAATTAGCACAACTTTGTTTTCTCAGGTTTGCTTTTCTGCAGGCAGCAGTTGATCATGACTACTAAATTAAGAAAAGAAATTGCAAAAGTCCTCCAGTGTTGATCACTAACCAACCAACACTGAGTAACAGGTGAATGTGCAATTAACCATGGAAAAGTACATCTGAAAATGGATGAAGACTAATATTACTATTATATGTACAGTGAATGTTGGACTGATTAACAAAAGCATTATGTTCAAAGATAAAGATTAATAAGAATCAGCAAGTCTAAAATACGTCTGAAGTACCGTTAATTCTCAGCACACTCATTTCTAAAACGTACACCAGTGCATGACAAAGTCTAGCAGTTGATACAGTACAAATAAAAAAAAACAGCTTTTCAAAACATCAATGCCCTTCCCACAAGATTTTACACCAATTACAGTCCTAGTCCAACTGGTCACACAAAATTACAGGCAACTGAAAAACAAATGCAATTCAAAAATCCTAGCACATAATCTAAAGTGATCCATCTTTTGAATTCAATATTAAAGAAGATACTTAGGCACAGATATGGATTTTTTTTTCATGAGTTGATGTATTTGTATCTTAAAAGAGCGATGTTGCTTTTAATTAAAATCACACTGACACTCACACCAACTAAGAGTCATATTTCTTTCCTTCACAATTGTAAAGTATGTTTAGGGTTAAACTGCCTCAGTAGCTTTCTGGATTCCATATGAAGCCAAGATCAGACACAGTATCAAACACAGTAAGCAACCTGATTGCAATTAACACTAGTTTTATGCAATCCTGTTAATCAAAAACGGACAACTAATGATTTGGGTTTCTTTCTACCCTCACTTTAGCCCCAACCCTCCAAATAGTCATTGTCCAATTATTTACTGTAATCATCTCTAGTTTCAACTTCAGAGCTTTTGTAATGCTTGANTTTTTTTCCATAATTCCAAAGTCGAGAGGGAGGCCAAGTGAGCAACCGGTTCACAGGCCTTTATCAATACCATTCAGACTGGCTGCAAGGAAGTGTGCTCATGTGATCCAACTACCCATTTTCCCTCGTACAAGCCTCTGCTTGGCACTTACCCTGAAAGCAAAGTTGAGATGGAAAACTTTCAACCCGCCACGAATAGGAAACCACATTGGAGCACCAACTTGCTGTTTCTCTTTGCTGCAAAGTTATCCCCAATTTTTGTTAGATAAATAGTCACAAATAGCAGCATTTGTTTTAACCTTGTGCAAAATCGCTCCTTCAAGAGATTTCCATCAAGACATTTTTAGAAGGCATTGAGGTGAATGCCATTGTCTTTTGCATCTTCCAATTTATCAGTGCATAAGTAAGCCAATGGTCACATTACTGGACTGCATTTTGAAATCATTCTAAATATTTCATGATTTTCAAAAATAATGGCAGAAAATAAGGATTTCAAACCAAGATATTATTTGGGGGCTTATAAGGGGAAAAAAGGAAAAAGCAAAGGCATTTGGGTTTTGAAAATGGTACAAATATCACAGAAGTGGTCCAACTAAATCTTGGATTGCATTTTCCCAGATTTGCATTGATTGTGCAAAATCAAACACTAGAAATCAATTCTCTTAACATCAGTTTTCAGATTACTTTCCCAATACAGTATTCAAATCAAGATTTTTGTTTGTTTCTAATGATGTGCTGATGCACCGTTCATGTGCTTTTTGTTTTCACCAGGAAGGTCTGTACAGTACAGACAGTCTAAGAATCCTTGTGATATCTCGGTCACCAAGGAACGATCTGGAATGGATTGCGCCATGCCATATATAGCCCCCTGGAAGCAGAAAAAAAATGTATATTAGCGCAGATCTCAAAGGCGACGTTTGCCTATAACCTGGGCCAATAGAAAAGTGCGGCCACAACGCTACAAATGCTTGACAAACACCCCGCCCGCTACAAACCTGTACACACAGTGTGCTAGGACCCAGGCCTCTTGCGCTGCTACTGTGGGTGGAGTTGCTCCAGTCGCGCAGGAACAGCGCAGGGAGTGTTGGGATCGCGGAAATCGGCTTCGCCCGGCCTAAACTGAGCTGCGACAAACTCTTGGTAAGTGCGTACTATTCAAATTAACAACCTTAGTATTTTAAACATAACTACATGTTCAGGAAATATATGCCTATAGTTTTAATCTGGGTTGTTTTACAAAATGCGTCTCTCAATAGCACCAATCAACCCTCCGCAATTTTCCACAAAACTTAAATTTCTCCGCAAAACTTTCTAAACGCTCCACAATTTGGGGCAAATATTTCTGCATTTTTCTATTGGCGCAGCATATAACCAAGTCATACTGCACACATACCTTGCCTGTAGTTTTCTCACTGGGGTTCTTCATTATTTCAGCTACACATTCTCGAACATCTTTTATAAAATTGTCAGCAATTCCTGGTTTTGTGTGCAAAAGTGTCACACATATGTGAATGCTGAAAGAACAAACAAAATTTCGACTACATTAATGCCCCTATTTATTTTGAAACAGATGAACTTTTGCTTGTTTGTTTTAGAATGCTAAGTTTAGAAGAATTGTAACTTAACTTGCGTTTTCTCCACTCTCCAAAAAAAATCTATGATATGCTTGCAAGAGTAATATGCTAATAAACTGGCATATTAAATTTCTGCACATTCATAAAATGATTTACAAAGACAACACTAGTGAGTGCTGGAAACAACTGATTGTAGACTGCTACTGCATGAAATTCTGATGTTAGCTTTGTGACAAACAGCAAACACATCTTTTCAATTCAGTCTCAGCAAATGTGGCAAATGCTGGTATATTCCTAGCAATGGTACTCCTTTTTGATTTCTTAGTGAACAGAGAATAACTGTACTCCAGAGATGAAAGAAAGCTTTAACAGAAGAAACTAATAGTGCTTTCGCCTTATTTTGTGCCCCCATGTCTAAACACAAAGCACCAGTAAGTTTAAGAACAATCGAAAAGTGTCAAAGGATGTATTTAGTATGGTAAATAGAGTGGAATTGCATGTTTTTTTTGTTGTTTTGGAATATTTTTGCAAATATGGGTGTATTGTGATATTTACAAGAATGCATACAGCAAATACAGGGCAACCCCGTCATAAGATGGTCACGTTTGTCCAATATCTCAGAGGCTGCATTCTAATAAGCGTAAAGCACTGGCCAACCTCTGATTTCACTTTGCGAATGTTGCATGCATCGACACTTCTCTCTGCCTAAGCTTTCCGTATACTGCATGAAACCTTTGTCTCCCACACTACCATTTAGGAAATAAAATCAGCATTCAGATCATTTTAGAATACAAATGAACCCAAGCCAAATGCAATATTACTATTCCTAGCTCATTTGGTAGAAACTTCAATATTATTTTGTTTCTGGCTACGAGTGTTTTCATGCTACATTAACTCTTAATCTTTATTTAAATAGTTAGAAATCCTGCAAATCTGGCTTGCAAGATGAAGTTAGGTCCAAAGAAGTTTGTGCTCTGCCTTGCACAATTCCAATTATGCAACTATGAAAAAGGCAGCATGTGTAGATTAAGGTTTTCAGTACATAATTCATCTTTTTAAAACAAGTTGAGTGCTGGTCAAAAGTATAAGGCCATTGAAAAAGACAAACTTGGATCACGTGTATGCAAATCACAGATATGATATAAATACTGCTGAAATTAATCCTACCTGGAAGGAAACTGCAATGTGTTCAGATTCCATCCTTTGGACGTCAGTGCATCTGACAAGCGTAAAATATCAAAGATTTTGGATCCAAGAGCAACTACTGACACTTGAGGCTTTCCAAAGACAAAGATTCCTTGCACCTTCTTCAACCTTAAAAGAACATAGCAAATTAGGTACTATAGTATTTAATAGACAGAACACCTTAAGGACTTTTGGGGGAGGCAGGATGTTTAAGATCAGAGAAGGTTCCTCTGATATGAAGGACCTGTGGCCACTGAACGCAATATAAAGACATTATGACAATAACATCCAGCTAATCATATATTCTGTGTTACAAGTAATCATAAGTCACATCACCCAATCAAAATAACATTTGCAAACGCTGCAAACACATAAGTCGGTAAATAGAAGCAATTGAAATATACACCTAAAAATTATTTCCTGTGCCAGGGGGACACACAGCAAATGGCATTAATAGAAGCAAACAAACATGAATGATGATTACCCATTACTGAATTTTGAAAGGGTAAAAAAGAAGTGAAGTTTGAGAATAAAATGAAAATGTTAACACTACTGAATAAAAGTGAAGCTTGTGCTCCCACTGCATTCCAATGGACTGCAAAAACGGGTGCCCTAATTTGCATTATGTGGTCTGCACATACCACTCAAATTAAATCAGTCTGATTATAAATGCTTATACACTACCTACATTGTTTTTGCTGCTATTTATAAACACATAATTAATTCAATCTCATGCTTTCCATACAGTGTTGTTGCATTTGTGAACTTATGCAAAAAAACATAAAAGGAAACAAACATTGGACAGAAGAAAGCTGCTCATATTCTGGGAAAAAGTTGCTCATAATCTGGAATCCTGAAACATTTCCTGATTTTCTGTCACACAAACAGTGGTTTCTATTCATGCACCCTGAGTCCCGGTTGCCAAAAAGTACCACTTGTGCTATCCATTGAGTAGATTACTCAAATGCCCTTCTGCTTGACAAGATATGAACCATCAGAACATTATTATTGTCTGCTTGTGAAACTCCAGTCCTTTTTTGTAAGAAAGAGAAATCGTAAATTTGTAAGAATTTTGGGGGAAGGCAGATTTATTTTGCAAAACAATCTGTGGCAATCATGAGATATTACCACAAGATGGAGCTAGAAGTAAAGGATAACTTTGGTGACTAACTGAAACAAACTGAGTGAGTACACATTGTCCCTTACTACAACCTAAATCAGATGAATGCATTGCTTCCGGCAGGAGTCACTGGTTTAATGTGAAATGAATGGAATATTAAAGTTTATTGCAAAGAACAATCTGTATCTCACAGACATAAGATCAACCACTCAACAAATAAAGCACTTAAGACTAAAAAAGTCCTCCAGTCATTATTGATGTTTTCAAATAAAACAGGATCCAGGCCACAGTGAGCTGACATATGGTTTCAATCCAGTCATATTACAATGTCCTCAAATAGCTATTAACTTCTACAATCAAAGTGCTCAATGCTTGGATTATTATTGTCAGGACAAACCAAATTGTATCTCATTTGTAATTTACATTGTAAACCGTATTTTACTCCTGCTGTTGAAAATATCAAGAAATTATTAGCGGACCAGAACATAAAAGACATTAAAGACTTCTTATCACTTTATTCCCAGGAGGAGGCAGATAAATGCAGTTCAGAACAGTCGGCTCCAAAACGTCTGCTATTTTGCCGCCAATGTTTGCCCACAGGGAAAGTGTCTGCCGCAGCAAATTCCACATCTGCTAAAATTCATTCTCTGTTCAGCTTCATCATTCAATCTGTGGCATACATGGTTGGTGATGCAACATTACCAATACACTGACATATTCTCCTCAGTTTCTCAGCATGGCCACATGTCCTGGAAAATAATTTATCAAACCACAATGCCCCTTTGTCATTTCTTATTCAATTCGTAATCTGTTTAGCACTAAACAAAACTGGTTGCTAGGAATTCAGAGTAAAACATTCAGGGTTATATAAATTCTTAAACAGTACACTTAATTGTAGTGGAGTACATCCTTTTATATTATTTGTAAGTCATTTATATGCAGGGAAAATGTAAAAATAATAAATGCTGCCATATGCAGACTATGTAATTAGATCCAGAAATATGACCATCAACCTCATTATCGTGGAAAAATATATATCAATTAGTTGCGATAGGAATCAAAACAATGATTTCAGATGGATTCAAATTGAGTTCTTACACAAAGCAAATATATTTTTCTCCCCTTTCTCTCTAAAGCCATTTGATTTCTGTCTCCTTTTCCAGAACGTAAGTAAGCCAAGAACAATACTTTCAGATGCACCAAAACAGAAGAACAAGAGGACACAAGTTTAGGGTTGCTAGAGGCAATTAACAGGATATATTTCTTTGCTCAGAGGGTAATGATTGGACCGGGTTACCAGAAGGTTGGTTGAGGCCAGAGCAATGGACATTTAAAAAGACAGTTCAATGCTATGATGAGAAGACAGCATTTTGAAAAGATAAAATAAAGAGGGCTGAAAGGACTTCTTCATCTGAACCAACATAATGATGAGAGTTTGTTCCATGTGTACAGTACCCTCTGGTACCTAGCTCAATAGGCCATTATTTATGTTGAGCCTCAAGTGTCAGCAGAATATTGGTTCATGGGGTGCATCACAGCTAAGACAATTCTGTTCAAACTCAACATTCTCACAAACACTCATTTCAGTAGTGATCTCTGGTTCCCAATCAAGAGTGGATGCATCTCAGTACATTTAAAATACGAGGAGAAGAAATAAAACAACAGATCCTTTGAAATTCTTCACAGAGAACTGAGGGGGGGGGGGGGGGGGGGGGGGTGATGGAAATCAATATATGAGCAGTTTATAAAACAAGTTGAATGCTGGGTTACATCCTTCAAATATATGCCCATGGATTACTTTATTTTAGTGATATACTGTTGTTTAAAAATTATCCTGGACTAAACTGAAAATATTTCAACGCTACAATGTGGTGTCTCAACACACTGTGCTAATGATTGGGAAGATGTCAATCCAGATTAGAAATTTGCCACAAGTGAAAGCCAAGAATTCATTTTGGTCAAACAGGTCACCGTAGTCTGTTATTTTTACAGTTCCTTCGTGGCACAGGATGACCAAGAGAGAAAATACAACATTTGTTCAAGTATCAAATTTAGTTGAAGACCTAAGTATTGAGCAACGCACTGGAGGAAGTGAGTCAGTGTCACACTGTGCAAAGCAGACGTTTGGTGCTTGCTGTATTGTGACATAAAAACAGAAATGCTTAGATTGCATGTGACTCATAAGAGTTATGTACTTCATGCACAGCTAAACCATGACATAACAATTCTTTTACACAACATCACAAGATACTTCTTTGAGCAGGATTTGATAACCAACAAGCTCAATTAATAAGCCTTTTTTGAAAAAAAAGGTTTCGAATCTCACACTCCATTAACACTGCATTGAGTAAAGCTACTTCACTTCCAGCGATGGTGCTGGAGAGAGGTAAATTCAATTCATATTCTCCTGGTTTATAGTTCTACAAAGTGGAGTCATCAACAAAAGCCTGATTTCAGTATTTTGTGGATTCACACCTTGCCACACAGGAATAGGAGTAGGCCATTCAGTCTTTCGACCTGTTCCACCATTCCATAAGATCATGGCTGATCTGTACCTCAACTCCAATTACCTGCCCTTGCTCCATATCTCTTGATACCTTTACCCAACAAATATCTATCCACCTAAGTCTTGAAAATTTGAATGGATCCAGGATCCACAGCCTTTGGGGAGAGAGTTCCAGATTTCCACTCCTCTTTGGGTGAAAAACTGCCTCTTGATTTCACTCCCAAATGGCTTCTAATGTTAAGATTATACCCCCTTGTTGTGGATTCACAACCAGAGGAAATAGTTTCTCTGTATCTACCCTATCAAATTCCTTTATTATTTTAAAAACCTCAATTAGATCACCCCTCAAACTTCTAAACTCAAGGGACTAGAGACCATGTTTATGCAACCGTCCTCATAATTTAACCCTCATGCACAAACACCATGTTATCAACAAGCTGGTCATACGTTTGTCATGTTAAGATTCCAAATCACTTACAAAGATCATGGATAATCCATTGGATTTGCTGAGATCTCTGAATGAAACACAGGCAGTGAGCCCAGTGTGGGGACCCACTGTGTTTGTAATCAGTACAATTCACTCTACCTGAGGCCCGTTTATACTGCATGGTTGACTTTTGAGTCTTTGACAAAATTGCAGATATACTGCCAAATGTCAGGACCAAGCAGCATAACAGAGGCTCAGTGAGCCACACAGACCAGGTGACTGAAGGTTTGATCCCAGATTTGTGTTTACTCATCTCAGCTAGGACAGCAGAGGGCATTTACTTGACGTCAACAGCTGCGTGCCAAGAAGGGGAAGCAACAGTAATCAGGATAGCCACTTCACCTAGCTATCAGTCACTCCTGAAAGTGCATGAGTGGAAGTTGGCTGAGACCCAGATTAACCTCAGCTATGATACAAACACCCTACAGGTCAAAGGCAAACACTCACTGCCAAGTCATACACATAAAGATCAGCCAGATAAGCAAATAAACAAGAAAGCTGTACGAGGACTAGTTTCTACAGATCACATTCTAACATGAACCTCCAGCACAGGAAAGCAGAGGAAAGTGGAGAAAATCCAATGGAAAATCAGAGAAAAATGGACCGCATGACTTCCAAAAAGAGTAAATCAATGATCCTTGTAATAAACGAATAAACTAAATACATACATTTAAACAGTAGTCGGTTCCATAATCAAAATTAGCAAATGAATGCTATTGCCTATTCAGTCTGTCTCTGATCACTGCTCTCAGCAAGTGTGTTTATGGCTCAGTGCTAATGTCCTTCATCTGTTACTGCAAGTGCTTTTTATCAAAACCACAGCCAAACCACACTGAGACAGGCCTGGACAAACATTACTATGATTTTTTTTCCCCCACTAGTTCCGCATAAACAAGCCATTTAAAACTATGAGACTTTGCAACCTACAATTTCTCGATTCATTCAGTAATCTCTGCTAATCCATTGCTTAAGAGAATTTTTCTTGGCAGAGGTTGGAAACATTCAACAAAAGCTTGTTTGCAGTCTTTCTCATGCATTTCACAGCAAGCAGAAGGAAAATGCTGCTGGAAGAGAAATACCACCAGTCTTTGAGGCAAAGCCCAGTCCCAGAGCAGGATCATTAAAGTAAATTTTAACCTCATATCCAGAATTCCTTAACTAAAGTGGGAAAAATACACTATTTAAACACATATGGCCATCCCCGTGTATCATGATTCCTGCAGCCATTAATTACATCTCATGAAAAGTTTACAAGGACTGCTTGCTGGGGCAGTTAAGTTCTGGGCTGCACTGCGCCATTCCACTTTAATTTGGGGCAACAGAAATCTAAGGAATGCCAACATCCAAATGCATGGAATAAACAACTGAAGAATTCGATTTTTTTTAAAAAACACAGAAACTCTAACCATTTTATTGGAGGAATGCCAGAGGCTACAAAATGGTCGCCAATATTTGTGTATGAACTGTTCCTTTAAAGAGACTGCACCAAAACAGAAAACATTTCTAAACTGAAATTTCAAGAGGTTTGCCATTAAAGCTTGTGGGCAGAAGAGGTGGCAAATAAAGTTTTGTAATGAACTGGCAGAAAAGGTTGTAGGTTATTTCGTGTTGATGAACTTTGAACTACATTTGTTGACACAATAGGATTTACAAGCAGTAGGTGGGGTTGGGTGTGGATTGATTGTCACACCAAGTTGTTTAGGCACAATCTAGCCAATGGAATATATACATAGAGTATATATTGAGTAAGCAATCATCCAAGTCCAATGAACCATTTGGGTTGATGTAATGTCTCAGTTTGGATTGATGCTACCTCATACTATTTGTAGATCTTTTCCCTTGGTATCTGATGCAGTCAGCAAATGGGAATATTCCTCAGTTATGAGCTGGTTAAACATGGTGCACCTGACTTGCAAGACAAGGAGCTGTATACACTGGCGCAACTTGCATAAGGACAACATTGCCCCAGGGGGCCCAATTCCTTTATAATCTTAGTTCTCGAGAAAATATTTTTAAAAAATAGGATTTAAAAAAGATTTTAAAAAATTATATAGATCTTGATTTTTCCTCAACACAAAATGAATAACAATTGTTATGCATCTCCCAAGGGAGATTAAAGAGCCGCAAGACTGGATGTGCCTGCCTGCTGCCAACCCTTTATTGGGACAAAAGGTGAAAAGAATCAGAACCCAAAGAAGGGCTTATTTCACTTTAAATAAAGTGAAAAAATACCAATAAACCAAGCCAATATAATCACATAGTTTTCAGAGGTTCTAAAGTAGTACATAAATAACTTAAAAAATAAAAATCACAATACTTGTATTTCATATAACATCCTATCAGATCAGTGAAATGTCCCAAAATGTGGTCACTCAATCCAGGACTGTTTGTGGGACACTGCTGCATGCAATCGGCTGCTGCGTTTCGCCCACAAAATGTAGAATCAATTCACTTTACAGTATATTCTGTGAGGCGCTTTGAGATGTCTAGAAGATGTGATAAGGCGCAATATCAAATGCAAGGATTATTATTATTAATAACTGATAAATCAGAATGTAGCTGATAAAAAAGTGAAGAGGAGCCAGGTTTCATTTTAAACGTGGGTAAGCCAATGGAACCCAATCTTTACTCTCGCATTCCTGGATATATTGTTACTCAAGGAGATGTGTGAGGCCAATACCATTCTGTTAAAGTATCTGGCCTGGAAAGGAGCAACACCAGTTAACATGAGGAACCACCACCCAGACACTGATATTTTTTAAATAAATCTCTTTAGGCTTGATCCATTACTAACCTTTTATAAAATTAACAACACCATATTCTTAAATTTGAATACTTGTAAAGCCAAGAAGCAGAACAGGTGCATAATTTACAAAATAACTAGTATTTGCATGGTACTTTTCATGTAAAAGAACATCTCAAAAGTGCTCACATTTCACTGTTTCCACCCCACCCCCATCCTTAGCCGCTCTGTAAAAAAAAGTTAAATGTATCAAATTTTAAATGGAACACCAAAGATAATTTGTTGCAAGATCAGATATACATACTGTGCTTCTATGTGTCTTGTAGTTTTAATTATCTTCTTAGTCGTCTGAACATAACCATTCTCTCCCATGTGCATCATAGTTGCCCAGCAAGCTGCAATGATCCCACCAGGTCGGGAACCAGCAATTGTGGGCGATGCATAGATACCTCCTTGCCAGTCTGGGGCAACAAAGAATTGGTAGCGACGGTATTTCTTTTCACTGTATAGTATAACAGAGGAACCTTTGGGTGCAAATCCATACTGGAGGAAAAGAGGACACGATTTAGAAATAATCTTAACAATTTAAATAACTTAGCTTGAAACGTGGAATGGTCTTACTTTCAAACCCCATCGCCCCCCATTCGTACAAAGTTTTAGGAGATAATTTGTTACCTATATTCATTCAATCATTGGGAGTGTTCATCTAGGAAGAAACTGTAACTCAGCATTTCACAGGCTTCACCTACCTTGTGCGTATCTGCAGAAATGCTCGTCACTCCCTCAATACGAAAGTCAAAGAGTGGCAAGTGGAAACCAGCCTTCTCCATAAAAACAATGAGGAATCCTCCCAGGCAGGCATCAACATGCAAGGGGATTTTGTATTTCACAGCCAGCTGTACAGAAAGAAAAGATTTTAAAAAATCATAAATTTCCATGGAAAATTCAAAACATACCTGGGAAAAAAAGAGCCATTCTCAACAGATTAATAAAACCAACAGCAATAAAGCTGAATTAATTGTTCCATTCATCAAAAGTGCTGATGATAGTATGATTTCTGTTATGTATGGTTATTTTCTCCACACATTTTGTGTGTTACAGACATGCATCATTGACAGCATTGCAACATAATGAGGCAGCAGGTTTTCTCCCCGCCTCGAGACATCAGCATCCATCTGCTTCTGTATAAATAAAGCATTAGTAACAGCTCAAAGACACATTATCCCTGATGTCATCAACAATCACTCTTCCACTCAGAAAAAGTGGATTATAGTTATTTTGAAATTTAAGTTATTCATAGTCGCAAAGTGAAGCTACATCTTTTAATGTTTGAAGCAATTCAAAAGCAATGGTAACATACCTGGAGTATTTTAATTATTGTTATGAATAACATTTCTCATATTGTTAATTAGTTATTATATGCAAAAACTATGTCAGGAAAATTGGGAGAAAACTGATATTGGATATAATACAACTATAATGTACCTTCGCAACATCTTCTACTGGGTCCATAACTCCATGAGGAAACTGTGGCACCGAGCAGACAAGCATGACCGTATTTTTTGAAATGGCTCTCTTCATTGCCTGAACAGAGAAACAGTCAAGTGACATTCAAAAATCTTGCAGTAATAATACTTGCACTTAGTTTTGCGCCTTATCACGACAGAAGGACATCTCAAAGTGGTTCACAGGATTTACTGTGAAATGGAGTGATTGTATATTTGTAGGTAAATGCAGCAGCACAATTGCGCACAGCAATATCCCACAAACAGCCATGAAATGGGGACCAATTTTATTTGGGGAATTCTTGCCAGGGGGCCAGGAATCACTCTTTTCTTTTTTGAATAGGGCCAAGCGATTTTTAACATCCATGTGAACAGGCAGGTGGGAACTCGGTTTAACATCTCATCTGAAGGACGGCACCTCCGGCAATGGAACACATCCCTAGTACTGCATTGGAGTATCAGCTTAGACAATACGAGTTGAAGTTCCCAATATGATTGCATTAATTCAACTGTGAATATCTTGAAGGTTATGCAACATTATGGAAAACTAAATTGTAAAAAATAAAACTTCGGAAGGCTACTTGATCTCAAGGCACAAAACTGCACAAATACTCATCAGTATCTTATGATTGATGATAAATCCACACAGCACTACATTTTTCCTGTTTTCTTCAGTACAGTTGTTCAAAATCTGAAGCAGAATTTGCTTCACGAAAGTGACACATAATGTCAGTCAGAGCTGGTTCTATGCATTACTTGTGCATGATAACAGTAAATACCATTACAAATCAGCATGTAGATACTAAATAATAGCAATTTACGTAAATAGGTTTTGCAAGTATGGGTGGGTTAATACAAGAACTGCACTAAAGGATGTTGTATTTATGCAGTTCTGGTTTATATCTCATGAAAGATTTCATTATCTGAAACTGTAATGTTTGTTTATTTTCACAAACATTACAGTATCACCTCCTTGAAAATAATTGCAAATATTTGTCCATAAATTAGTAGCAAGTTACTCTGTTGCAGGATTAAACAAATAAATTGGAAACAAACTTTGGACAATCTTCATCACACTGCGTAATAATTAGAATGCAAATATATATGACTAATTGTTGATTTTATGCCTAAATGTTATCGAATTGTAAACTGTATTCAACTGTTTATTTAGCAATGAAAGGGTTTGCTTTAGGCTTTCACATGCATGCTTTGCAAACATTCAACTATAATTTAGATACATTTGTCTTTAATAATAAGTATATAAGTTGTGACAGACTGTCTTAGTTGAGACCATATATACTGCAAAGTACATATTCAATAGGTATATAGCAATCTTAACAAATTGAATGAACAAATCTAAACTATGCATCCACATCAATGTTAGTTTGGGTTGATATTTTGAACCTAGAAAAAAATGTCTTCATAACCAGCTATCTGTTGTAGAATACATGCTCAGTTCTTTTTTCCTGCTTGTTATCTCTATTTTGGCGACAAATAGATCATAAAATGATTAAATAAATTGAGAGCCCGACCACTGTATTATATAAATAGTCAACAATAAAGAGAATAATGAAATGGCCTAATATAAGATTTCATGATGGAGGCAATTCTATTTAAGAGGAACATAAACCAAATAACTGACTTTGTGCAGCCACATTTTGTGAGGTCCATAGACATGAATAAACAGTTGTAAAGTGAATTACAACTGAGCAGTGATGAATAAGGTGTGTGCTTATCATAGCATTTTGAAAATCATTCACTGTGGAAATGAAATCCTCTGATATGCACACACAGATTCAAAGTCATATCAAGCTTTGTTTAAATTACATGTTTAAATAGAAGCATTCAATATCTCAATTAAAAGTTCAAATTGGATGGTGTCAAAGAATATACTCTGCTGGAATTGTGTCTTCCAACATACAAACTGTTAGGATTATCGATTTCCAATGAAACATATCACTCCAACAGCTGCTAACATTAGACTCCTGGAATAGACCAAGTCCCGAATCAATCAACTCATGGGATGACAGAAGAGGAAGAATGAAGTAAAAATTCCTGAAAAGCAGCTTATTCAATCGACTTCTGTTTGTTCTGGAAATTTTACCTGGTTAGGGAAGCGTATTTTACTTGCGCTTGGTCAGGTTTTTGAAAGATTAATAACGGATTGGAAGTTTAGTTCCTCCAATGCTCATACCCACATGACACCTTTGCATAGGCAATGCTGCCCTGCACTTGACCAGAGATGAAAGACTTAAAAAAAGTCATCCAGCAAAGGACAATATTGAGCCTGCAAAATCTAAAGACACCTAAGATCTCAATGACAAACCTTAATTTTAAAAAATAGTTTCAGACTTCCCAAATAGCCAGGGAGTATATTCAGTGAGCAACAAAGAACTGTTTTAGGTCTGATACTCAGTCTATCCTGGCAAAGCTGAATTCATCCAAAGTGCAATAAGGGGCACAATCAGGCTCAGCTTCTCTGGTTGGGAGAAGAAAATCAGGCAGCATTCTCATTCTTGGTCAGAATCCAGTTACTTATTAGAGATGAGAGGGTGTAGATGCCTGATAAAGACTGGATCAGGTTTCTCCATATCACCAGCAGTTTAATTGCTTGCCAACACTAATTCTCAAAGTTCACACAATTGTCAATAGTATCTTGGAAGGAGCACACAGTGACTGACACCCTGAAATTGTGATACAATGAAAGGAAAAATGGAACAAAAATTGGCAGGAGACAAAACAAAACAAACCTCTTGAAAGAAGACACTGTTGAATTAACATACCTTTACATCTACTTCCATTGTTTTGTTCAAGGGAATGTGTACCATCTTCATTCCAAAATAATGAGCAGCCTTGTCAAAAGCAGCATGAGCACTTACTGGGGCAATTCTAGACAAAAGTATGATTGATGGATTTAACATCATAAAACAATGGATTATTTTAAAGCATACACAAGGTAGCAACACAATTCATTGAGTGAGGTACTTTCGATAGAGTGGTTCATATCTCCAACAATGCCTTGTTGCACAACTTTTCAATTAATGCAAAACAAATCACACGGCAACTGTAACAACTTCAAGCACTTAAGGTTTTGTTCATAAACAAACCGCTTTCAGCTGGAGTGGTTCTGTGACACACTGGCCTCCTGATGTAAAATCCATTCAGTTTTTAAAACATAGTGAAGGTTCCATCCTGTGCAACAGAGAACTGGATATGCACAAACTCATGCTGATGCAGTTATTCGTAAGTTGTGTTTCCAATTTTTTCTAGCCACGATACATGATTTGTGTCAGTGATTTGCTGTTTAATTAATATTACAACCATGTTTTCAGCATAAACTAGATAAATTCCCAGCAGATAACTACATAAATATCTAAAAAGCAATAAACTGCAGGAATATGGGGAAAGAGCAGGCTTAGAAGATTTGGGAGTTGAGTTGACAAATGGTAAATGTTATATCATGTGGACAATACAAAGTGGTAAGAAGAAAATTAAGCAGCAGGAACATAACCAAACGGTATTAAACTGCATAATATAATTTAGGAGAGGGTACAATTTAACAGATCACTAAAATTATCAGCGCAGAGTGTCGGAGCAGTGAAGAGGCTAATTGATTCTAGGGACATACAGCTAAAGGAATAGAATGCATGTCACAGGAATTATATTACTCCTCAACAGAATACAATTTTAGTGTAATGTGTGCAATTCTGATTGCCATGATAATTTGGGTCACCTTAACATTGGACAAGCAAGAGCAAATTAACAGCTAGAATTCGAGCTGAGTTGAGGAGAGGTTACATAGATGGGAATGTTCACACTGAAGAAGAGTAGGCTCAGTGCAATCTTACTTATAATTGGTACAAATAAATTGAACCCTAAAGTGTTAGTTACAAGCTTTAGAATACTGGGGTCACAGACTCAATCTCCAAAGAGGAAATGTGAACAAACTGTTTAAATTAAATTGCACACAAAAGGCAATTAATATGTGCAACAGACTACTCAGGGGGCATAACCACTGTCGAAGAGGTAGTTTTTAAATCCAGAACTTGGATGACAGATAGAGAGGTAAGATAAAAGGATTGAGGGAAAAGTTCCAGAGGTTAGCGCAAATAGGATAGTGAAGGAAACAAAATTGTTTCAAAAACGTGAAGCAAAACATTTAGTACTAAATGGAAAGAAAATAATTGTACACATTCAAAGGTAGAAAACCCAATTTGTGCAGTTTTTTTATTATTTGTAGATCCTTACATTTCTGGGTACTGGATTCCTCTTTCAGCTGCTAGATCTCTGTAAGCTTTGCAAGCCATCAGAATGCTCTCTGTACCACCAGATGTCACCTGCAAAAGCAAAACTTATTCAGTGCTGACATTCCATTCTCCTGTGCACAGCTTGCCCCATTTACAGTGTTTGTCATCCTACAGTAAAAATCATGAACCCTGTACCTTGCTAGGTAAGCAACTATTTAGTTTTCTATAGTCTGAGATAACAAGACATTTTACTATATTTTACTATCTTTTGGCAGACTAAGCAAAACGATTTGTTACTACAATAGATAAACTAAGGATTTCAAGTTACCTACCTGTGTGACTTGTACAACAGTGACCAAAGGGCATCATCATTTATGTTATTATGCAGTGATTCTCAGATACTTGGATCGCAGCATGGAGATAGGTTGGGGCAGAGCCCACCTGCCACAAGGTCAACTGATTCACACAAAAAGAACATACCCAGAACCACAATTTGGTGCCATAACTGACACAAATTCAAAAATAAATGGCCAGTTAAAAGGGCGCTCCCTTTAAAGAGAGAGAGATGCTCAGCAGTTTGGGGACTTGATATGCCATTGAGATATACCCAGTTTATTGTGAGCTGTAACAAAGTTAATCCATTTAGAAGCACTGGACATCGGTTCTGCAACCACAGGAGAGTGAAGCATGGTTATAGAAAGGGTCTCCTCCTATACCTTTCCCAGCTGGTCTCTGCCTATCAAAACATTCAATCCAAAAATCCATGCTAACTGGTTTGACCCAATATTGCTTATCGTGGTAGAATGCTCATTAATTAATTCATTCTAAATACTTCCCGTTATTCACGACTTGTTAGAAAGAATATAAAAAGGCACTTCTAGACCTTTCGCCTATTAAGCAATGTTAAAGTTGTGAAGGTAGATGAAAACAAGAATGACATGAAATATTCAGACATTACAAATTAATTCACCTGTGAGGGACTTCATTTGAATCAAACATAGATACTATTGAGTGTATGCTCTATAAAACATTATATCTGCCATTTTTACTGCCTCACAGACCAACATGTATTACCAGCTTGAAAGAAACCTGAGAATTTCCTGTTCATGTCCGCAGACCAGCAATGATGGTCTTTGTTAATTCAGTCATAGTGAACAAGATGATGTACAATTACATGAACATTGTAGGATGAAGTGAGGGCCAGCATTTTGCCAGATAAAAACCAAAGGTAAAACATAATGAATAGATCATCTGTCAAAACAAATAGTAACTGTAGACTCGGATTACAGAAGGAAATATACCTTCATGAATAATATAATCAGTTTCATCTTCCTACCACCTGGAGCACACTAAGTTCACTCAAAAGTATAATGAATAAAAATGCTCAATACAAATACTCCAGATTTATTTGATCTGAACAAACTTTATCTATGTGAACGTAAATACAACTATTAAAGGGCTCATCATACCACGGCAGTAACTGAAATAGAATCTCTGCACCAGAATATAGCAATAACACTATAGTTTGTATAATGCAAATAAACAATTTTGGGTAGCTTCAACATTTGACTGAGCTGGGACCGAAATAATTACTTTTGTCTGACAATGGTCACAACTGGCCAAAAATGCTAAATTTCTCCATTCGCAACAAAAGTTGCTTTACAGTGGCTCTTAGCAATTCTTATCCGTTGGCAATACTTAATCAATGGTCACTCCAGATTTTACTAAATTGGCATTGAAAAATGAATAAATTGTATTTTGTCTTCAAGTAGTTACCATTTTGCAATCTTTTAAGCCAAATATCTTCACATGATTGACATTTTTCTCGGAACTGGGACTGAAAATGTTTGTTTTTGTGAAAAGACAAAGTCAACAATGAATGAGATAGATCAGATTTTAACTGGTACTGTTTTAACAACATGCCGTTCTGAGTGCTGAAACTAACACCGTCATACAACAAAGATGCATTCTTTTTCTTTTCATTCATTTTGTCACATTTCACACACTCATAGTAAACACCATCCAAGTAAACACAAATTTCTGTTTTAAAATAAATGTTCAAATAGTCTGAAACAACTTCTGAGCTAAAGTATTCAGTTGTTTTCAAAACAATAATTTATTACACTACCAGGGCCCAAATCTTAATGTAAAGGGCAAGAATCGGTTCGTATTATAAAAATCAATGCTCTGAGATAGCCAACCATTTTATAATGCTTTGATATTCAACCAATGTTGATTCCAGTAATAATTATCCTTGAAGTGTTTGAAATGCCTAAAAGTGCTTCAGAGTTTTCTGTAAAATGTAGTGATCGTGTATTTGTAAGAAAATGCGGAAGCCAATTTGCAATCAGCAATTTCCCACAAACAGCGATAAAATAACCTTTTTTTTAATCTGTGGATTGTTGGTACCAGGAAAAAAAAACTTCTCTTGTGTCATGGGTTCTTTAACATCTGCCTAAGCGGGTAGATATAAACTCAGTTTAAGGTCTCATCCAAAGGATATCTACATCAATGCAGAACTCCCTGCATTGAAGTATCATCTTAGATGACTAGTTTAGTCTATAGTCGGGTTTTTTAATCTGAGAGGCAAGAGCCAACTGAGCCAGAGTGACCTGACACCTTTGCCTGAGGTCATGTAAAGCCTTTTATCCTGCAGGTACCAACATTTATGACATTGTTTTCATATTTAACCAACACCAAATATGCAATATAAATCAGGTTCAAAATGCATGCCCATTCTGAGCTCAGATTAGCATCTATCAAAGAGTTAGTAACATTCCCACCTTTAACATTAATCAGCATTGGTTAACAGAGCGCTGTACACGCTCTTAGTTGGATGTAAACTGCTAAATTAATGAAACCACACTTGTTTCTACTGTAAAGTTGCATTTGCATTGAAATCTAAATTGTTACACCTGCTGTAGGTGCTCCTTTTGCATCATCTCTGCTTGCATTTATTCTGCAAGTGCAGAATAGATCCTGCAAGTGCAGAATAAATTATTTCAAAGGACAGTTATTCATTTTGCAACATCAACAGCTTATTTGCTTATGCGTCTGGTTCTTATATGCAGAGTTCTCAATAGCCCCCAGCTGGAACGATCTTGGAGCAGGAAATATTAATGCTGCTTCCTGCTCCTTATCAATCTACAACTGAAAATAATGATGAGTCATTTCAGCAGCACAAAAGAGGCATCAGTCAGCTTTCAGCAACAGTTTCTTACCTAATTCATGGGCTCACACAGGGAGCTCAATCAGCAACAGGCCTTAATACTCACAGCATGCTCGCTTGGAATATTCTGAAGCCTCTATGTTGTTGAAAGTCTCTGAGTCTAATGGTGTGAAGAAGCTAAATTAACATTGCAAGTTAAAAGTAAAATAACTCAGGACAATAACCATCTCTATGGTGTTCTCCTCAGCAATATAATGCTGCATAAACCTGGCACAGCTTGATTATTCATTGTCAGCCACATGCAACCTGTAAAATCTGAGGTTCTGGAAATTCTGATGAAGTACTGTATTCATATACAAATTCAACATAACATTTCCACTCATTAAAAATATATTCCAGGGACCCGTTCATAATTACTTTATTAAACATTAAGCCACAGAATATTCTGCTATACTAACATCAAAATGTAATCCTACAGGATTTAAAAACAGATTTCTATACCTTGGCACAAGCAATAGTAGATTGGCCAGGCAGTTTTACTTTTTGTGCATTGTGATCTGATATAATAATGAATAAATAGCCAAATTCCAAAGCAAAATCTCATCTGAACAATTTTCTATGAAGCAATTGCTTCTGCACAAGTATATTTGACCTGATTTGCCTGGAGGCCAACTTAGGGTTGGTTTGTGCATCAAGCAGATAGAAATCAACACAAAGATCATCAGCTGAATCGAGATAACTATGTAAAGATAACAAACCAAGTCGAGTTACTTTTTGTATATATTACAGTCTTCAGGCGGCCTCAATTCATGCAACAACCAGACTGAAAATAGTTGTTGATGTGCTACTATTGTGGCTACAGCAAAAAGTTAACATTAGGGCACAAATATTGCAACACAGGGATTTTTTTGCTCATAAACAATAATTAGCAGCAGAAAAACATGGATGGAATGGCACCATGAACCATTCTTGTGCCCTTGGTTTTAACACATGGTAATCAATTTTAAGCTTCCAAAGTTTGATGACACAACCCATTAATAAGGTTGAAATACAACTGCTTAAAGGGAAATCACAATAATGCAAAGGAGTAACAGCAAATTTCAGTAACTCATTCTAAGCTTAAACCTATTTTAGTCTAGACTGGCCAAAACTAAGAACCTTTTTACAGCATTTTGACAGCATCTTGTCACATCAAAAAATATTATACCTCACGGTAATTACAGTCACGAGAACTGAGTGTTTTTATGAGTAAAAGCACCCAAAGATTGAGATGAAATGTGAAAACAAAGTCACAGAAAATATTTCTAAAATTCCTGGACGTTGTTTTAAAGCTAAGAACATGATCTTCTGTTGAAAATAACAGGTTCAATTTCCTTCCCTATTATTAAATTTTGATATTCCTCAGGCAAAGAGATATGCATTTCCTTATTTGAACAGATGATAGTTATTAATACTGACGGCTTTCCAACACTGGTGTCCTTCAGTGACCTTATGCCTTGCCTTGCAGCAAGAATGCGAAAGGAGGAATAAAAGCTCATCACCTCCCCAAGGACAGCCTGCTGCAAATACCAATTTTAGATAATAGCACCAGTACAGCTCAAATGAATTCTGCCTCAAAGATAAACAACTCAGCTGCAATGCACAGTAAGGAGGGGAAAAACATGTGAAAGTGAATCACATTGACAAACCCAAAGTTCACACTCCAAGAACTGCTGCCCAAGAGCAAACAGTAAATGCACACAAAACAACTCCTACAATCCTATCTTAATCGTCCAATCACCATATGCCTTTTTCTAGTTTTGAAGCATATGAAGAGTAGTTCCTTCATCTTGAACGCTTCCCTATCACTGATTTACAGAGGTGTATGCCTCCTGCAACTGAGAAGATAGGAAATCTGTTCTTAAGGCTTTTGCAATGCTGTTCTTTAACAATTAGTTTGAAAGAGAGCATGGTATATTAAAGTTGACTTTATTTCTCTTTCCTTGGTTGTCTCCTACAATAGGAAAGCTGAGAAACACTCGGCCACATGGAAAAATCCAGCCTGCATCCCCACTCCCATAGCACAACAAAGTGGTCACTGCTTGTCTGAGCTGTATGGGATGATTGTATTTCTCACAGTAACTGTATAAATACTCCAATGTTTTGGACAACTATTCTTTTGAGTGTAGCTGACGAGACCAATCTACCTTTGGCACTGAATGAATTGTCTCATTCACCTGAATTTCTTAGAAAGAAACAGAATAGAAGTGGAAGCATAACCTTACAAAACTAAATAGTCATACTTAAAAAGCAATAACATTTCATGCGACCGGGCATCTTTAGTGCTTCACTCTAACTACTTCAAAGTCATAAAGTATTGTGCTTGTACTATTATTTTCCCCAGCCCAATAAATGTGGAATCTTTTTAGGTTTGGATAGTGAAAGCAGAGCAAAATGAAAGGTAGCTGAAAGCATGATCAAAAACATCCATCTTAAGGTGGGCTTTGAAGAAGTGGTGGGAGGGACAAGACGGAGTGACTCTGGGTAGAATTTTAGAGAATGGGGGCAGAATGGCTGTAAGCTTGATCACTTGAAGCAAGTACAGATAGGCTAGGGGACAAGATTCAGGCTGGGGCAACAGGGTTGTTGGAGCAGAGGTAGGGTCGGGCAAGGTGCTTGAAGCATTTGAGATTTTAAAGTGAGGACAAGGATCTTAAATTTGTTCTGCAGATGATGGGGAGTCAGTGGAGGATGGGAGTGATGGGCTCATGAAGCTGGGACAGGACACGGGCTACAGAGTTCTGATGGATTGCCATGTAAAGAGCACAACCTCAGACTCCATCTCTAACATGCCAAGGAGAAGACGGAAGACGGTGGCATACCATTTTATTTATGCTGGACACAGCTTTTACTCATAGCTATAATATAATTCTAGTTTACACAGCGAAATTATAAACCGTAACAAACTGTTTCATTGCTGTCTGGAGCCAGGAGTAACTCACCGCACCACAGGAATCTGGGCCGCCATGGAATAGAGTGCAAACCATCCGAACAACTTCAGCCTCCATCTTTCGCACCCCAGGGAAGATCTCTGGGTGGAGAGGGTTACTCCAAGCAAAGTCTCCATACACCTGAAAAGAAAGTAGACTTTCTAGCAATGTTCAAGAAATCATAGATTTCAATATTAATTGTTACTGACCTACAAAAACTAATAGTAAGTAGAGAAATACAATTCAGACAAGACCTCCTGGAGGCTTCTGTCGTGATAATAAATGCAAGAACTTTTATTTTTAGGGAATTTTAAAATTCACATCATGTTTATAGTTACTAAAACAAAGCTTTCATCACTGAAAATATTGTCATCAAACAATTCTACTCTCCACATTGTTACTACTCTGTAAACAATTAAACATTAAAATCAATATATACAGAAGGAAGCAAGATGATTAAGCAGAACTGATGTCACTTACACATAAACAAGCTTCCAAGCCCACAAACTGATTATGAACTATGCACTGTGTTTTTTCCATAACTACAAACATTCAGCAACTTGATATTGATCACAAGCCATTTCTCACCTTCACCATCAATTTTGTGAGTTGTTCGTCTCCACTATACACTGTCCCAGACACTTTTCCATCCTCCCAATGAATGTGCCCTATAAATGTAAGACAGAATTTAACTATTTACAGTGCTGCAGTTAATTTCTCTTAGCATGATGGAGATTTTACTCTTTAACACCACAATGAAATATATGCAAGGATTATATGATTGATGGACCAAATTTCTGTAATGATCCAGTAACATGACTAGCCAATGTTCTAAAGACAATGAATAGGGAGCAGGAGTGGTAATAAGAATAAAATCATCCTTAGACAGATACTGGATTTCAAGTCATTAAAATGTTTCTAAAGATTTCAAATTTACAATGAAATTAAAACGAAGCATTATGCGAGAGTACAATTTTAGATCATTTTAAACATACCCAAATCAAACAAATTGCATTGAACCTCGCATGCCTCAGCTGATATTTTGATGGTTGGGAGACTTTTTAAACTTTGTGGGTAAGGCTGTGTTTTTATGCAGTTTTTTAACTGATCAGCATATTTCGAACTTGCAATACTTGCACATTTGTCAAATATGTCTTGTCAATTCTCAAGAAACTCCCTGCATCCTTAAGGCAGTAACTACTATTTCACTTAGGTTTTATTCTTCTTCCCTATTGCACAAACTGACAAACATTGAGAGTGTCTGACAGAACCATGGTATGAATCATTCCGTTGAACATTTCCATTACAGCTGGGGAATGGGAAAGAGATTAAAGGAAAAACATTATTATAGGTAGTGCAAATATCTAGCTAGATTGTCACTGTTAAGGGAGCAAGAGTGTCACTGAGAAAAATAAAATAATTCTCAGACAAATGCTGGATTTCAAGGCTCTAAAAGTTTTTTTAAAGAAGATTTGAAATTTGAAACCAAATTACAGTATTATGAAAAACTATATCTCACAAAATTAAACAAATCTAGCAGATACAAACATTGAGACCAACTGGGAGTGTGCCACATATGGCCACAGTCCCTCTGGAATAAGGAAAGTAAAATAAATAGGTTAGATTTCCCATCTGCTCTCTAATCAGAATCACTGCTGTGAACATTGGGCAAGGACAAAAAATAAAGTTTTGAAAAAAAAGTACTGACCTGATGCATCTTCTTCAACATTCTCATATTATAGCTATTAGCCGAGATATTTTACACTAAAAGTATGTCAACCTATATGAATTTCTTGGAAATGATGGAAAAGTTGTAGTTTCTGAAATAATATTTACAGAAGAAGTGCATAATTTACCTAATAAGGTGTACTCTTTAAGTTTTGCTAATAAGTCAGTCTCCTTCAATCCATGAGATGGCAGTGCCTTGATGTATGTCATTCCTGCTTTAAGAGTTGTAACACTGGTAGTCAGGTCATCCATTGCCTTGTCAAGCTGTTTCTGTATCTGTTGATTAAATGTCACAAGTTTTAACAATTCAAATGCCATCAGGTCCAATTACACATTTGTAGCAGACATGAGATTTCTGCTAACAGGAGATCCACATTTATTTCTACTTACAATGATTTCAAGCGCTTGACATAATAACAATGAAAAACAAAACAGCCTATGATGAAGTTGTTTGAAACAAATTCTGCAGTCTAATTTATAATCCTTGCATTTACTGGCACAATATCACATCAAGATGACTCAAAGAATTTCACAGGATTTTACTATGAAGTGTAGTGACTGTGTATTTGTAGGATGACACAGCAGTCAATCTGTGGGAAGCAATGTCCCACAAACAACCATGAAGAGAATGATTAATCTTATTTGGGGGACTATTGGCTGGCACACCAGGAGAAACTCTTTTCTCTTTAGGTAATGTCACAGGATATTTATTTTTTGAATATTGAAAAATATTGGGAAAGGTTTGCCCCAACCAACACCCAAAAAATAAAGAACAAATTTCATTTGGATTTTGTTTTTAAAAACTAGCAAAGCAATATTCTTATGATCATTGGGATCTTCAATTCAAGCATTGAGAGTTTTGAACATTTAAGTTTGGATCATACTTTTGTTTTGCTACTCTTCAGATATTATGCATTGGTGAAATCTAACAAGCTAATCAGTATGAAAGATTTCTTGTTAGACACATATCAGTATTCAGCAACACAGGTTTTTAAATCACTCACTCCAAGCATTGTGGTTTTCTTTGACCTGAAAGCATTTCAAAAGCCAAAAAACAGAAAGTTACAGTGCAGGGAGTGACATCAGCTTCAATTAGGCACAGAAACAGTAACATTACCCTATGCCCCATTGATCCAAAGTTTTTATCATAGGAGTTGTGTTGAAATTTGAGATTTTTTATGACAGTGCTTTGTGATATTTTTGTTCATTCAGCAGATCAGGCTCAGCTTGTGATTCCCCCTCCCTCCCCCAAAAGACAGTGCAATTGCCTGTCAGGCAATATATTCTCTAAAGCTCACACATTAAGATTGTTCTTTGGTGAAGTACTGGATAGCACGTGTTTAATTCTGTTCCATCCTATTCTATTATTTCAGGTGCAAGTTTAAAACAATCTATGTTGCTCTTCTACAGGTTAAAATTATATTGGTAAATAATAGGTTACTCTAAATTATTTTAGTCCAATAGGTACTATAATCAGCAAAAATAACTATGTTCTAAACCAAGAGTTAAAAAATATATCTTGCAAATTAAAGGTTACTTACTGCAGAACCCACAAATGGCAATTTTCTTACGATTTTAAAAAATAACGTTTTAAGTCTTGAGGGAATACCTGCAAAAATAAAATTTATTTTTCAAGATATAAAATAATATAAAACATGTCTTTCTGAACCCTGCAAAATTCAAAATGATTCATGTACAATTGAAACTACTAGTAGAGAATTTGCAATTTGTGGTCAATGCTGTTACAGTTAAAGTAAAATCTGTAGAATTTCCATTTTAAGTAACATAGATATACTTTGAAAGGTAAGAATACAAAATCATAATCCTTGCATTTGATATATACACTGTAAAGTGAATTGGCAGTACATTTTGGGCAGAACACGGCAGCCAATTGCACACAGCAGCGTCCCGCAAACAGTCATGGATTGAGTGACCCATTTTTTAAAAAAATTCTCTTTTTTTGAAGAGATTATTACCCCCAGAAAGTAATCCGTCAATCGACTAACAACCACATGTCGGTGATTTGTATTTCTACAGCTCTGCCTTCACTGGAATCTTCAAAATAAACAGTCTGCCAATTGGTTGTGAAAATGTGGAGGATTATGCTGTACAATATTATAATAATTTCTGAATTAGAGTGAAGTAAATTACTGACATTAGTTTTTATATGAAACATCAAAGTCTAACAAAGTACTGTACAGTAGAGCTACAAATCTCAATTACAGTCTAACAATATTACAGTATTTAGGTTTCTTTCAAGATATATTTTGATGGGATAGCACACTGCAATTAATCTAAGATGCAAAAACATCATTCTGAACTGTAATCACAGAATCCCAGGGACAACTGCAATATGTGTTTATTAAAAGCAAGAAAATTCACAGCAAGGCCTGAGGTGCTTGGTTAACCGCCATCTAAGTAATTAGTTTTTTTTTGCAAAGCCAAATACGTACATGTTTTAAATTACAGATACAGTAATTTTGAAGTGGCAGAAACCCCTGCTGGAGACTGAACATTAGAAATATAAATGGTTTGCTTTATAATATAATTTTGCTTGTGGTTTAAGACAGGAATTTATTGTAAATGAGCGTGTAACCAAATTCACAATTTATTTCCCACAATGAAACTGACTACCAGTTTTCTTTAGGACACATTTAGTGAAGCAGTACTTATAAATAATACTTTTATTATTAATATTTGTAGAAGTTTAATATTAAACTTTCCCTAAACTATTAAATATTAAAATTTCCCTAAACTCTGGAGCACTCTCCCTCAATCCCTCCACCTTGCCCACTCTCTCTTTTTCAAATCCCACCTGAAAACCTTCCTTTTCAACCATGCTTCCAGCCATCTGCCCCCCACTCCCGGCTCAGAGTCACGCTCCGCCACTGCTAAGTGCTCTGAGATGCTACCCTGCATGCAGGGCCCTATATAAATTGTGGCTGTCAGTGACAAACGTTATTTATCAGCAAGTCTCTTCATAGTATGCGAGTTCCTTAATTTGGATTAATGTTGGCATTGATTATCAATTCATAATCTAAAGTTTGATTCATTACATACCCAAATTGACATATTCCGTTTTTTAGCCAACAGTTAAAACTGTAATTCTTACACAAGGAAAAACAGAATTCAGATGTGGCATCTTTGCTTAAAAGCTACACACATTTAGAGAAGTGGAGCTTCCTGCAGCGTTAATACTAGGAAATGACAAATTACAGTGTGCTCTATCATTCACCCTGTGTAAACTATATGGAAACACACTGTGTTATGCACTCTATGTAGGTTTACATAAGGAATTCTAGGTCTGTTAATTATGTATGTAACCAATAAAAAGGTTTAATGCAATTCCATCTAATCCTTTTTGTTGGTTATTAATTGTATTATAAAAAAAACTTGCAATTCCCTCTGTACACAAGCGTTGCACTTACTTTCCCTCTGAAATAAGAATTTGTGCAGCCACCCTGCCAGCAGAATAGCTATAGCTGTGAAAGCGATGATCTGCCATGGTTCCAGCCCTTTGCACTGTGAGTTCACGAAGCTCCTTCCCTTGTCTAAACACACCAAAGCACTTTTTTTGTAAAAGTGTAGTATTTCCTGCAAAAAAAAGTAGTGATGTTATGAGTTAGACATTGTTATTTGACCTCTAACAATCTGAAAAGAGAGCAAAAGCAGTCAGTCAATCTCTGGCAGTCACAGACATTCTTATGTTGGAAGCTCACATTTCCAATCCCCACCCATAACATTCCAAGAGCATAAATTGAGCTCTACCAAAGACGTAAAGAGTGGAAGAGGGCAAAAAAGTAAGAGGAAAACACTCAAGGTATTTTTAAACTAAATTTTGTTAACACTAATTATTAATTAAAATCTTGTAACTGAAAAGAATGGGAACTTGAAAGGGGAAAGAATAAAAACACACAAGGGAGAAGAAAACTGAAGCTCAAAATGGGAAAGAATTGCTGTTCCTTCAACCTAATTAATTCTGATGAACATGTTTATTCTTGTCTTCCCATGTCTGAAGCCTAAATCATATCACTGCTTTACCACTACAGAGAGAGATAGTAACACATGTTTGCTTATCTTTTCCCTTCCCTCCGTGTGCTCCCTCTCAAACATCCATGACATAGGCAGAGCGATAAATAGATCATTAATAACAACAACTTGCTGTTATATAGCATGCTGGGTTGCGTCTCAGAGTGCTTAACAGTAGCGAAGAATGACACCAAGTCAGGGAGAGAGAGGAGGTCTCCATAGGCACAGTCAAAGAGAAAAGTCTTCAAGTGTGATTTGATTTTTTTTCCATACAGAAAGAGATTGTAGTTCACTTGCTTTTTTAAAAGGAAATTTCTTAGTACAGTACTATCAGCAATTGACAGGAGGGAGCAAAATGGAGGGATTACGGAAAAGAGATCCTGAGTCTCGGGACATAATGGATGAAGCAAAGTCGCTGATGGTGAAGTGAAGGGGATGAGAAACATGCAGGAGCTAGGAGCCAGCTGAGCAAAGGGGCGGGGGTAGCAATAAATGCTCTTGGATTGTATAATCATATTTGTGCAACCTCCCCTTCAGAACACATCATGTTGTAACTTGAGTGGGGCCATCATTACACAGCTTGTGGAAGGCAAGTTGCCATTTTAACATTTTAGTTTTTAAAAGAAGCACATTTGACACAGAAAATGGGCTGAGATCCCAAACACTACAGCTGGAGCAGGTTTGCACAGCAAGTACATTAGATTATGAGATTCAGAAAAGTCAGCCAGTAAGTCTGGGGGAAGGATCTATGGAGACTTTGGCAAGGTATTTTAATTTAGTGTGAATATGAGCAAAGTTAATCATTGCTATAATTTCCATTTCTTTTCTTTCAATGCAGAAAGGGATTGGGTTTCCCACTTTTGTAAGGAAATTTATAAATACAGTACTCTCGGGAATTATATGAAAATCTAAGTGGTTCAGTACACGAAATACATTGTACCACGGGTAAGACATGAGTTAATGTCTTAACCACAGTTAGTGGAGCTGTGGTATTTTTTTAAGGGAAGAATAAACTGAATGTGAGTAACTGTTAGCTCATACCTCCCATTAACAAAAGCCAGGAGGAAGAAATTAGTTTTCTCAGTCAGTTGGCAATGAAACAAAAAAGCAAACAAACTTATTACAAATGCTAATGATTACAGCACCTATAGTAACAATGTAGTTACAAGCAGATTACTTTGATAAGGCGCTGTCTGTCAGTAAAACAGTAGCATTGCTATGCCAGTAGCTTGAAGTCTTACAGAAATACATTGGTCTGCAACATACAAAATACAAGTGGTACAAAAAAATAGCAAGGTGATTTCTCCACTATTTTCTCCGGTGGTAAATTCACTACCTAGTGGTCAACTGAACCAATCAGGCCAGGAAGGTCACAGTTTTAATCCCTGCTCTGTGCAGAATTAGCTCATCTCAGTGTCAATTTTGTAAGAGAGAGATAGATACCAGTGGTTTCATTTCTACTGTTGAAACATGTTTAAAACAAAATGGCAGAAACTGCTCATGCATGTCAAGGGGAAGTAGATGAGTGAGAAGTGATTCCATATGTTATGCAAAGTATAGATAGAAACCTACAAAGATAACACACACCACCACAATTCTGATGTTCACAAAAATAAAAGCATTTTGGGGCATTTTCAATTTCATCTTTTTCTCATCATTATAGTTACAAAAGGTAAATTCCATAAAATATATGGTTGATCCTTTGAACGGGTTCTCAGCAAAGGACTGATTGATGCAAAGTTGTTCTTCTAAAATGTATTCACTCAAATGTGCATAGGAAGTTGTTTCTCTATTCTTTGTAAATCTTCCTCTTTTTCCAGTGAAATAGGAAGCCACAAGCAGCCACAAAAATATAAAGCACAGTGCTTTGAACATTCATTAGTAATATCATTTTGCAGAAAACTCGAGTCAAGTTGTAAAGAGACCCTATGTTTTTTTGATGCTCAACCATACAAAAAAAATGTTTCCAATTTAGAAAAGACAGGGAACTGAAGTTAAAGACACCTAAACATCTGACTGAAGCTCACTATCCAGACTCACACCAAAGAAGAGTTAAATGAGCAAAATACTGGAGGACTGACAGCATAAAGACTGGTGCCTTCTGCAATGAACAACTATACTTAAAAGAAGAGCCTAGAGGAACAGGAATATGTGTCATCTCACCAACCCCACACGCTGTTCATCTTGTGTGTTCAGCTTTTTTCTAAATTCAAAACTTGTTTTTGTGTGTGCGCAGGAGCATCAAAAGAAGATGGTCTCTTTAAATCCAGATTGAGTACCTGATAATGGCATAATGAAGGATCACAGCACTGTGCCATCTTGAAATCACAGAAAATGTGCAGCACATTTGGAGGTTTTATGGCCCATCACGTCTGTGCGGGTGTGAGCTGCCCACTGAAGCTATCCTTATTCCCTTGCTCTTATCCCACAATCTTTAATAGCATTTTTCCTCAAGGGTTTTTCTAATTCCATTTTCATTGCTGTTGTGGACAAAGCTTCAACAGTCCTTTGTGTGGTAAGGCAGCCCACATTCTAACAACCCGCTGTTCTGAAAAAAAATCTTTAAACCTCTCCATTTTCTTCTGATGTTTAACCTCAATTTATCCCATCTTGTTACTTATTCGCAATGAGTGAAATAGTCTCAAGGCAAAGATTGAACATTATTCATTCAGACTGCAGCATTCCCTGCACAATATTATTTCATGAAATGTGAACAACAAGACTTGTTTTTTATTACAGGTTTCAGGAATCATTCCATTTAAAACCAGGGACAGAAGGGACCAGTCCCTGAGATTGAAACTGGAGGACAAAGCAGGTGGTCTTCACAGAATTGTCATTTTGAATAATTGAATTTTGGAGCAGCAAGTAATCAACCTGGGGTTAGTGAAAAGGTCGAAGGAGATTTAAAATTGAAAACAAAGAGATTAAAAGTTGTAACAATGTGAGGCATTAAGCGCAACTGCCAAAAGAAACCCAACACTTTCTCACAAGTCAGAACCAGTCATTTTCTAAATGTACGCTCATCTTGTACTAGCTGTGCTTTCAGTCCTCCCTCCCAACCCCGATCGGATGTCGAGTAATGGGGCAGACATTCCAGTTTGAGATGTCTGCCCAATGTAAAAGGCACCATAGAAATGTTAATGAATGTGTTTGTTGTCGAAAAAATACTTTTAACCCCTAGTATGGTATAATCATTGCTTAAGAACATGGTGTAAAATGATTCCTAACTGCTGTAACTTACTGGAAAATAATCTTTCACCAACATTGTCTCCAGATTAAAAATGTTGAACGTTTAGCATGATTCATGAGGTATTTTGATAACAGAAGAGTCTGTTTTAGTAACACTTACACAACAATAACAAATTACATTTGTATAGCACCTTTCACATCAGGAGGACGTCCCAAGGCGTTGGACAGTCAGGGATCCGCACCCGAGCTGGTGGTTGGGCTCAGGAGGGGTGGAGGGCAAGGAAAGTAGGGATAGGAGGGTGACTGAAGGTACGAACAAAGAGCAGAGTGTTCAGACGGGTCTTGAAGGAGGCCAGGAAGGGGACAAGGTGTAGGGACTTATAAGATGTTATGTTATACGATGTTAAGTGGTCAGTTTTTGGAGCCATTTTGGTTTAGCAACAGTTTTTTTTTGCCGTGATGATTGATTTTTGTTTGGGGTATGATTAATAATAATAATAATGAGAATCCTTGCATTTGATATAGCACCTTATCAAGTCCCCGAGACGTCTCAAAGCGCTTCACAGAATATACTGTGAAGTGAATTGACTGGATATTTTGTGGGCGAAATGCAACAACAAATTGCACACAGCAGTGTCTCACAAACGGTTGTGGATTGAGTGACCAAATTATTACTTTATATATTTTTGAAAAGCGTAGTGTGTTTCCCAAGCTGCTGAGATATGTAAGGCACTACAAACATGTAATTTGTTGTCGTTGTTTACTCGGGAGTCGGCTGCTGGGTGACCTCACATTCTACAAGTGCGTGGCATGCCTCCCTATGCATTGGCCTCATGTAGAGGTTCTGTGAGTCTTTCTGGCTTGACCAGCGATGGTGAATGTCTTTGTGTAGAGTTGGCCTTCACAGATTTATTAGCCAGGACACTGGGAGAAACACTCCCCTCTTTTCAAATAGTGACTTGGGATCTTTAACACTTGAATAGGCACAAACGAGAGCTTGGATTTAAATCTCATTCGAAGGTCGGCACTTCTAAGAATAAAGCATAACCCCAGCACTGC
The DNA here is from genome assembly GCF_018977255.1 of Callorhinchus milii. Classification (NCBI taxonomy): domain Eukaryota; kingdom Metazoa; phylum Chordata; class Chondrichthyes; order Chimaeriformes; family Callorhinchidae; genus Callorhinchus; species Callorhinchus milii. Next base: position 13,897,263 of record NW_024704748.1, on the reverse strand, counting down.
AGTGGAATATTAGCCTAGATGTCAAATTCAAAATCCCAACATAGGGCTTGAACCCACACCTTCTGACTCAGAGAGAACTACCAACTGAGCCAGTCTAACTCAAACTATTTGTCATAAATGAGATTTGAATCACTGACTAATATCTTTACACTGATGAGGTAACAGAACACTTGAAATATTTCATGTAAATGATTAACTTGGAAAGAAAGCAATCTCCTCTTTGACATTTTGAATCTTACAGAAACAGAACATCGCTGGAGAACTGAATTTCTGCAACCCTGCACATTGCAGCCCAGTGAATCCTTTTTGCACTCTGCATTCTAAGTCTGCTTTAAGTCCAAATCATAACCAGACATTTTGATGAAAGAATACACATCCGTTGTATTTTGACACCAACACCCCTAAAGAAATTACAGAAATATTTTGATCGCACATTTGCAATTGAGTTTCACACTTCTATTTGACAAAGTTGCCAAATGCAGCTGAAACCCTCGTGTATGCGTTCATCACCTCTCGCTTGGATCACTCAAACGCACTCCTCGCCGATCTCCGCAGCTCCACTATTCAAAAGATCCAGCTCAATCTCAATCTGCCGTCCACTTACTTCCCTGGACCAAACTCCACCGTCCACTTACTTTCCTGGACCAAACTCTGTACTCACATCTCACCAGTTCAGGCCAGGCTCCACTGGCTCCCCATCACCGAACGGATCGACTTCAAGATCCTCACACCTGTGTTCAAAGCCTTTCACTCTCTGGCACTTCCCTACCTCTCCGACCTCCTCAGTCCCCAATCCACCACTAGATGCCTCCGCTCGATTGGCACCAGCATCCTGCTCGTCACTCCCACCCTCTGCCCCACCATCAGAGGTTGTGCTTTCACCACTATGCCCCAAAACTCTGGAACGCTCTCCCTCAATCCCTCAACCTTGCCCCCTCTCTCCCCTTTTTCAAGTTCTGTCTGAAAACCTTCCTGTTTGACCATGCTTACAGCCAACCCCCCCCCATCCCACTCCCACCAGCCTGAGGGTCAGCCTCCGCCACTGCCAAGCACTCTGAGACACTACCTGGTGTGGAGGGCATTATATAAAGTGCAAGTTGTTGTTGTTCGTTATACACCCATGACATCTATAAAGCTCATCAAAGTTACGTTTACGTATTCACACAAAATGAGACCTAAAAGCAAATTGCATTAAATTAGATACAAATTAAATTCAATAGCAGGAAGCTATTGAATGACCCATGACACAGCAATTTACATTTACTTTCATATGAAAGAAACATCTCAAAATACTTTCCTCAGAAAAAGTTTAATCAGAAATGAATTGAACGGTCTGCTGGAGGTAAATGTGATGAGTAATTTCCACAACATTCATAGAAACAATTGGGTAAGTAGCCAATTAATTTCATTTGGGGGGCTGAATTTGAAGGAAAGAATATAAACGAAGATAAATGGAAGAAACACTCCACTTATCGTTGAAGTAAGTGGCCAGGATAGGGGAAGGATGTCCCAGAACATCCACCTGGATCACAAGGCAGAAAGGATACAAATTAATTGAAATTGATAATCTAGAAATTTTATAAGAAACACTTCTCCAAGAGAATAAAACAAGTCAGTTTATTGGAGAGCCCACGCCCCCAAAAAACAATAGTTTGGTCGCTCAATCCACGACTGCTTGTGGGACGCTGCTGTGAGCAATTCTCTACCGCGTTTCGCCCACAAAGTGTACAGTCCATTCAATTCGCGGTATATTCCGTGAAGCACTTTGCGATGTCTCGAAGACGTGATACGGCACTGCATCAAATGCAAGGATTATTATTATTATTATATTATTATTATTATTATTATGTTGATCTCCCAGACAACAAACAGCGCTCGGCACAAAAGGAGACGGCCAACTTCACGCCACAGACAGACAGACTGTTGCAGTGCTCCCAATGGAAAATATGCCACAGATCATCTTTGCTGTGACGCAAAACCGTGTTATCCTAATGGCAGAAGCAAAGCAACTGTGACTGTCCGTCGTGAGTTGTGGTCTGCGGTTGCCCGGTCACTCGGTACAACAACGATAGGCCCCGTCACCAGCTGTGCCGGAGTGAGTGGCGGTTACTGGGTCACTGTTGTGCGGCGGCGGCGGCGGCGCCGACCTTTGTTCTGTTAAACCGTTGGCGGTTACTCAGACACACGGTGTGAATTCTCGGCGCTGGACACAGCTTTTGTTTTGTTTCTCTCTCTCTCTCTCTCTCTCCGCTCCGCTCAGCCGCTGCTCACCTGGTACTCCATGGCTCGGCCTCTCCCTCGGTCACCTCCTCCCCGGCTGATGCCCTTGTCTGTGCTCTCTCTATCTCTCTCTCTCTCTCTCTCTCGCTTCTCCCTCCGCCTCTCACAGCGATGACCAGACCCAGCGACCCGCACCAGTCAGATTCACATGAACACAACCAGGGCGGAGCCGACCAGGAGGAGCGGCGGCGGCGGCGGCGGCGGCAGCAGCCGACCCGGCTCACTCCGCGGACAGCGCCCCCGCAGCCAGTGGGAGACTCAGCACCCACCCACCCCCATTAACCACTGAGCGAGCGCCCCTCACTGATCGGAAAGACATAACGCCGCCGCCCCACCCGACGCTGGCCAGTGAGATAGCGCCCCCCACTGGCCAGAAAGAGACTCGGCGCCTCCAACTGGCCAGTGAGCCTCGGGGTACCTGCTCTCTCCCAACCCCACAGGCCATCAGCCAAGAGTCCGACACGTGCGGAAACCCATCACCATGTTAAAGTGCATTCCAAACCAAACATGGAGTTCCGCATGTGTCTAGAAACGAACGAGCACTCTCTCCCCAGGGGGAAGACACCCTCCTTTACTTAATTCCACAAGAGCGCGACATGCAGGTTGACAAGAGCTAAGACTTGGAGTCCTGTGGCTCAGTGGTTAGAGCACTCGCTTTGCAAGTGAGAGACCTGAGTTCAATTCCAGGCACAGGGCGAAACCTTGGGCAAGTTTCCTTACTCCACACAGAGCCTAATAATAATCCCTCCAAAACCCAAAACAATAATAAATTGGTCATTTTCAATCTACGACTGTTTGTGGGACATTGCTGTGCGCAATTGGCTGCCGTGTTTGCCCACAAATATACAGTCAATTCACTTTACAGTGTACTCTGTGAAGCGCTTTGGGACGTCCTCCCGACGTGAAAAGCGCTATATCAAATGCAAGGATTATTATTATTATTATTATAAGACTTGCGGACCCTGTGTGTGTGTGTGTGTTGGGGTATTGCTGGAGCTTAACCGTTTAAAACGCTGAGCTTGCCATTGAGAGCACTTTAATTTTTTTTAACAAATCTTTAGATCCTTTCATTGTTCTTCTGTACTAAAAGTTCAAAAGAAATTCCAGTGGAAAATTAACTGGACAAATAGTCCAGCAGATGGCAGAATGACACCATTCTGAAAATCAACCTCCACATTTCTGGTCTGCAGAAGCCCTGATGTAGATTATTAAATTCAGAGCCTGTGTCCACTGCTCATATACATATATCAACGATAGGCTTGTGCTTTTCTTAAAAGGTATGGAGACAATAGTAACTGCTCAGTTCGTAAAAGCGCCAAGTGTTACTTTAATCAAATCACATCATAATGAAACAGAAACCAAAGGCTGCAGATCAGCTTCTAAACCAGTCCAAAGCCCTAGTCCTCACTGAAATTTATGGAGTTGCTCCCAGACGGCTTGAGTTTTGGTCCATCTCTTGCAGCCCTACAGAGGAGTAATGGCCTACAAACAAGATTAATCTCTTTGTCAGCCTTAGAAACTTTCAGTGATAATACATTTGTCAAATGTTGAAACTGGGCCCAATCCTTTTTCTCACCTGGCCTGATATCCACAAATGTGTACTTTTCCAACAGTACTCTTTATATATCATTCAGGAAGAGCATTTCTCCCACTCCCCTTTCCTTATCTCAGTCAGTTCACAGATGTCGAGGTGCATTAAGGAGAATGGAAGATTTTCACAGCAGAGCAAAAATAGAGAACAAGTCCATTTACCTTATTTAAATTCACATAGCTGAATTGCAAAACTCAAATCAATTGGATAGGCTTTGTTGCATGGTGTGAGAAAGAGAAAAGGGGAAAGGAAAAGCCTATAGTGAATTGTGTATTTGTAGAGACTTGAGTTTATTCCCACAAATAAAATAGCCACTTCATGCCTGATTGTGGAACACTACTATGTGCAAATGGCTGCAACATTTGCCTGAAAACTACACTGTCACTATACTTTATAGTATATTGTGTGAAGCACTTTGAGACATCTTCCTGTCACGAAATGCACTATATCAAATGCAAGTATTATTATATTTTGAATGCTTTTCTCATGAGGCCCAACAACAAGTGGATTAATTTCCTCCTCCTCACAACCACTCTGCACTAGAAGATTTGTAAGTCTACCTAAATACCACAGAAACTCATACCCAGATCAGTCTTAAAAATGAAAAAGGATTTCTGAACAAAAAAGATTTCAGCTTACAAGTAGCTTAATGAGCTCCTTAGCAAGACTCTAAACTGTCACAGAAGATCAGTTTAAATGTGTACCCCCAGGCTACTTTGCCCTCAACAAGCTATTTCTCTTTGCTTCTGGAGACATGAAGCCATTACTTTCCTTCTGAAATCTTTGGCTCATTGCACATACTTTACTCCAGTGAGTGTTCCCAAGTAGTTTCCGTTACTGGTTCATTCTCCCAACAATGACCGTTCCTACAGAAACACTTGTCTACAATGAAATAGTTTCACAACAGAGGAAAAACATTCACTGTCACCATATTTTGCTGAACTTTTTTGAATCCATCTGAATTTTGGAAAAGTGGAGAAAGGTTAGGATAAGAGGTAGAGTTATATTGATACAATGTAGAGCAGTTTTTTTTATCAAAAGGGGGTATATGTTGTTCAAAAGGTAGTTGTCAAGGATATCAGAGACAGAGAAATGCAATACATAATTTGAAGAAATGTTCACATGTAGGTTGACATTTGTTTTAGCAAAATCCAAAATACTAAATACCATTTTGAAATATATTCATGAAGCTGTGAATGCTATTATGGAATGCAATCGTCAGCCTGTGGTTCAGTTCCCTTAACCTCTAGACTGTCGATTAATGTATGGGGCTAATAGTCATAAAATTACTCACAATCTGAAGGTAGTTCCCTCAATTATTTAACCATGTCACTGAATAGTAAAACTTAAAGGGAAATTACACTACTTTTCAAATAATTGTTTCAACATTATTTCTCACGGTGCTTATTGGTAAACATACATATCATTATTAATTAGAGTGGGGTATGTTCTGAAACAGTACTGCATGGGTTCAAATGCGTGTCTGTGTATAAAGAGGAAGTGAGACTCCTGTTTGCCCGAGATCAATCAAATGATCATAAATTAATTTGTGGGATAGGCACTCAAACAATGAAGAATAGCCTGTAAGAATAAAGAAAAGCTAACTTTAAAATATTAGTAGTCTTATTTAACATGCAGAGGAATATGAATATTTTTTTCAAACTGCCTTTTCGGACTTTTTAAATTTAAGTAGCTGAACTTTGAAGACAGAACTGTTCTCTTGTATTTTAAAGTTGGTATCTTGGCATACTGTGGAATCTATTTTAGAATAAGTTGGAAGCACCTGGAATTAAGAGTGTTAATGAACATCATTTGACAAGGGGAGTGAATACATTGCACTGTGTCAACAATGACTGTACCACCTGCCTCATGAAAGGAACAGTGAAGGATGTAAATTGGTGTCCATCAGAGAAGATCTTCCTTTTGGTTTTTTTCAGTAGGAGTGAATTATTTGCTTTTAATCCAACCTGTCAAAAAGGGGGTAATTCAAATATGATTAGTTCACTTAAAAGTAAAACAAGCCTGGATATTAGATGGAACATGCTACTGTAATAACATACCCATTTTATTTCAGTTTATTTTGCAGTCAAAATAAGAGTCAAATCTGTCTATGGTGTACTTAATATTCATGCCAGTGACAACTAGATTAGTTCCTATTAAAATGTCTGAAGAGAAATGTCTTGTTTCTTTGAAGTGTATTATTTTGGTATTTTGCTGAGGTATCTGAGCACTGTAATTTTGAAATCCCACCCTTTTACAATGCTTACAGAAAAGCAATAAAGCCTTTTTAGATACATTGTGCTCCCTGCCAAAAGGTTGCCAATGGTGTCTGTAATGTCACTGTATTTTTATTCATCGTATCACTTTGATCCAATTGCATGACATAGGTGAGGATTTAAGAGTTCTCAAACATTGAAGCCTCCAATAGTCTCATTTGCTTAGCTGTACCTTTGCACTATTGCTCCTCAATAGAACAAGTGATGTTATTGTTTTATAGATTATATTTTTATACAATATGATAAGGATGTGGCATTGCTGTGTTTTAATTATAAAGACAGTAAGAGGTTACCATCTTTAATAAATAAATCTACTAGACTGAGTGGAAAGTGCTCCTACAAAGAATTGCCCTTATCACTTACAATTTTATTGATAACATTTTCCAACAACATCCTTCAGATTTTGAGAAAAAGAGGAGATTCAATCAGACTGTTAGATAGATTTGATTTTGAATCATGCAATTCCTAAATTCACCTTAACCCACTTCACTCAATAAACTATTTTTATATTCCACCTCTGCCAATGGTACAGTGGTACAAAATGGAGTCAGCATGGTAACTTTAATTACAACAAATGTCATGTCAAGAGCTCACCTACCCGGCTTTGTTGCAATCTATCTGGTGCTGTTTCTTCATCTAATGAATTCACTAAGGTTTTCCAAAAAAACACGCATTTACAATTACAATTTATAATTAGAAGTCACTTCAACACAAAGAGTGGTATTTAACTCAGATTGAAAGCAGATTTTAAAGATACAAGTATAAATATTAACATGCCTTTGCCAGACCAGAGACTAGAAGAATTCACCAGCAGAGTTGCGGATATATGTAAGAGTAATTAATGCTGTGTCAATAAATCTTGTTAACAAATAAATCTGGTTAAGAATAGGTTTGAAGATTATAATAATTGGCAGAGATGCAGATGAAAAACAAGAGGTTCTTGTACTGCTGGGGCACAGATATAGGATGCAATACAAGGTTGAGCTGAAGTGGTGCATTTTAAATAGGATAACTATTACGGGGTTTAGTACCATCACTCCTGAGAGATTTGAAAGCTTTATCATCATGGAAGTTTACGTGGAGTTATCTGCCTCTTTCAGGAAATTGAATAGGTTGGGAAGAGTGCATGATAAAGCAAATTATACATGGAGTATTGTACAGGGAAAAGTTCAAAGAGCCAAATGTTTTTTTCCCGTTCCATATACTTTGAGGCCTCAAAATGGCAACAATATAAACTTTAAATCAATAGATCAAAGTTAGAAATTAGTTTTCAAAAAAAGTTACACTAAAAAGGCAAAGGGAACAGACTAAATCAGTTTCACTCTTAATTCAATACAAAACCAAAATCAAGTGGGTTAGCATTAACGTGACAGCAATTAAAGAATCCTGATATTTCAGTAACTTTATATCTAATCAGTGGGGGCAGGGTTGGTGTCAATGTATGAGTTGAAAATGTGCAGAATCAGCTTGCATTATCAAAAGATAGATCTCTGCAGACGTGCTGGCATTCTGAGAGTTATTTATCTGAGTCAGCTCTGACTCATGGCAAGTTAACATCATTTTACAAATTTCACTTATATCTGTACTGTTCTATGATTCAATTGGAAGTCCAAGTATCTTAAGCAAGTCTTGTGCAATTTGCACTTACTGCTTTTATACTGAATCCAACTTCACCTGGTGATTTGTATATGCTCAACCCGATATCTATTGCACTTCTAGCAATAAATCACTATCACAACTCCAGCTGTGACTGGATCGTGATCACAAGCATGAACCATTGGAACATTTGTCACACCCCAACCATTGCACTGGGCTGAAATCAGCTAACTCATTACAAACTGGGGTTAGAACCTCATTTGTATGGTTTAGACCTGCAGGGGGCAGGACCTTTACCCATTAGGGAGCTGATGCTTATACTTTATAACACTATTGGAACTCCTTTGATTCAATTCATGTTTCATATCTCAGTGCAGTGCAGGCCATCTGCTGACTTACATATAATATATGGTAGGACTTTGGCCTTTGATAAGTTCAGGAGCAATAATTAGAAAGCTCTAGCTTCCAATTTCATTTTAACCATCGATAATATGTAAATTTTTTTGAACACCTTAATTATTGTTATATAATTGGTATTATACTTTACTAAACTTCAAAAGGTTTTACATTGAGAATCTAGGTGAAAGGCCAATTTATATTGAGAATTGAGGATAAAGGCCCATAGTGCTGTATGCCAGCAAGATTTTAAAAAAAGGAACATATATACATATTTTGTATTGTAATTCTATCCCCAGTCTAATAATTCTTTCCTCACTTTGTTGTAATGAAATGTGATTTTCTTTTATTGCTGATCTCATGCAAAGGCATACAAATTGAGAAAGATAAAGAATGGTGTTTCCACTCACCTCTGTTTGGGAGTCTATGGTTTGGCCCATCAACCCTTTACAGTATATCTTGTGAAATGCTTTGAGACATCTTGAATGTATGATAAGGTGCTATATCAAATTCAAGGATTATTATTATTACTGACACAAGCTAAGTGTGTCCCCAAGGCGCTAACCATTACCTCATATAAACTTTGCTGCGGATTTTCCATGTTCACCTGACATGCTACCAAACTTTCAAAAGGCAGATCCTGTCAATGCAATTTAGAAGTTTCCAGACAAAACAAATATTTACAGTACTACATATTGCAGTGTTGAAGTGTAAGTATTTAATAATTTACCAGTTTAAAACAGGTCCGTTCATCTGGTCCTTTTTAAATAGCTGCTGACCTCAGATTGATATATTAAACATTTTGAAACAAGTCAAAAATGTTTGAATTGTTTTCCTCTTCCCATGGTTTCACTCTTGAATAGCTTCCGTGAAGTTTACATCCTGTGACACGTGTAACATAGACTCCTCTCCTGCACACAACTTGTGACCTGAAATAGAGCAATACTTAGTTAAAGATTGCCTTTCTGATTGGTTATTAAGCAGAGTATACCTCTCTTGGAATGAACTCTGTGTACTAACATGGCATACCATCGTTCAAAGAGTTTTACTTTGTAGTTGAAGCCCTTCTTTGATTTTAATGAAATTGTAACCATAATGTATTGTGCCACAGACTTATTTTTTGCTTGAATGATAGTTTTCTGCCTGACACTAGAAATAATCTACACTTTTTCGGAAGTTTGCAGCATTTTCTCCAGTAGATAGTGTTTAAACCTGTATGAGATTATGACCTAGCAGGCACATTCCTCCAGCAGGTGCACACCCTTCTCGGTAAGACTCTTGGATGTTGGGAGACACTTTGTGGTTTATCTAAATAAACTAGACACGAAAATGGCATAATTATGGAGTTTGTGAAGCTTTTTGCAGATATGTTTCTAAGATGTATGTTCTTTGATGTACTACAACGACTCATTCCAAAATTCACTAACCTCTACATTAGACAGAGAGGTTTAGCACTTTTCAAGATAGCTCCACAGATCTGTGAAGACGAATGTTATTTCCAACGTTTATTGCAATCGATACGTGACTTGAAGCACAACCCTGAACAATAACGTTTCAGGAATTGGTATTCACTCTGCAGCGCTGGCATGTCTGTGGATCTGCATTGTAAGAGGTCTTATGTATTTACAGAACACCTTTGTGTAGCGAACACCTTTTTGGAAATCTCATCTTCCTTTTTTTTAAATGATGCTCGGGGCTGTGGGTGCAGGAGTGTGCGGGCTCATCTTATTTGCCTTAATCCCGCTTGTCCTGACAGGGATGTTGCCGCCCTGCACATTGTGCAGGACCACCCCGGAGACACAAAGGGTTTAAACCAAACTGAGAGACTTGATCTCTGCAAATAAACAAAAATGGGAAAATCCTCTCTCTCTCTCTCTCTCTCCCCCCCACACACACACACACCCACACACACAGGTACAGAGGGATTTGTGACAAAGCATTGTTTAAAACAGAACGATAGAAATGATCAAATCACAGGGAATTCCACAGCGAATCCGGTCCCCATCCCTGGCTCACTGCCGAGTGCGAACCAATTCAACGACGACAACGTTTCCCATCAGTCAGATGTCACGAGAAACACAGAGACCGACACACTTCGTAAAAGCTGAGACAGCAACACACGAATCTGACCCTCACGAAGGTAGAGGAAAACCACTGGAATGTAGCTTTAAAATACTTATGTCCACTAGAAAATAAAGGCTAGAGATCCAGACGTTCGAGTGGGTAGAGGGACTGCCTCTTGTAGCACAAAATCATTTGGACCAGAAGGTTTTAAGTCTGTTCTGAGACAACAGTTGTGGTATGACAATTGACCTTCATGCCCCTGGTCTTAGAAGAGGGAAGAATCAACATGGTTTCTCCTTTCTGATCCTTGCTGGAAACTCTGCAAGTGTGATTAGTGGATATTAATGTACTCGATGTGGCCAGTAGTTTAATAACTTTCCGATATTCACTTTCTCGACTTAATCTGAAGAATGTCCACTTGGTAAGGTACCAGGGAGCTGCGAGCAGCTTGTAACCGAACACACTCTTGAAAGATGTCAGAAAAGATTGTAAATGTTATTGTAAACATGTTGTCAACAATAAAAAAAAACTATGATTCTTTAATAAAGAATTGAAACTCAGGAACAATTTTATTTCAAAAGTGGATGTAATGTTCCAGCATGTTTCATACTAAAATAGGGGATAAGAAAGCTGTGACTCACGGTCCTAATTAACTTGAGGTCAATGGTTCCAACATAAAAGGAAACCAGTTTGCAGCAGTCCTGAATCAGTGACAGTCCCAATTGACATCCAGAAATGAAAAGGATGCAGATTCCCACTGTGTCAGTGTAGATACTCGCTGATTGAACTCATGACTGTTGTCAGCTGAGTATGTGTCAGAGATTCTGCTCAATCGCAAATGCCATATTTCATTATAGGGTAGGGAACTTCCATAAAATCAGCACTTGGTTGGAGAAAGTTTTCAAATACTTCAGGTAGAAGCGAGAACCAAGTGAACCTACGAAAAGCATTTTCTCAAAAATATTGGTTTCTTTAAATAAGTTTGAATATTTATTTTAGGCACCCGTGTATTGATAATCCTTGTTAGATATTCCAAGAATGCAGCATCGTGTAGCCCATTATGAACCAACAAGATAAACCTTTTTAGCACACATTTTAGCCTGCTTTCACAGATATTTGTTTTTAAAATGTATTCTATGAAGTAATAACGGTTTAGGTGCACTATTGAAAAAGTACCCAAATGGAGGCTATACAGTCACACAAAAAGAGTCTAAAGTTTAAGTTCAGCAGAGTGACAAATCCAGTAATAATAATGTATTACTTCATGTATCTCAATTTGTGGGATGAACCTCCTATCATTGTGTTATGGCGAATACCAGAACTGAAGCCGAACATACCGTGCTTTAATTGGATTAACTAATCAACAGTGAACAATGAAACACATGATGACATTCAATCTCTATAACTTTATGCACCTCGGATGCATTTCACCAACCTTCCCCTCAACATCATTTATCTTTGAATGTATTGAGATGTTTAAATGTTTCCACTTTTGCTTTCTGTTGCAAATAAAGCAAGAGAAAGTCCCTCCCGACATAAAATGGTTTTCATTTAATATCCAATTAAGAAGAAAAACAAAGTAAATGAAATAGTTAAGACAAAAAGTAGATTCAAATAAATTTTAAAATTTAAGTTGAAAATTAAAGAGAATAAATGAATGAGAAGGCAAAACATAATTTAAAAAGCAGAATTCTTACACCAAGTAAATAAATCTTGTGGTAAAAAGTTGAGCCAAATGGATACAGAAGGTTTGGGAAGATCCTACTTTCAAACGTTGGTCTATCCAAAGATCCAACCTATTGAAAGATCCAACCTCAACCAATACATTTGTATCTTCTGGTTATCTGATACCATGTCACTGACTTTAAGAGTCTTTGGTCACACTGCACATGCAGTATAATATTCTGTTTGTTTTCCAGATAACTCCATTCAAATAATTAGGTTGAGTATCATAGAATCATACAGCACAGAAGGAGGCCATTCGTCCCATCGTGTCTGTACCAGCTCTTTGAAAACAGCTACCCAAATCATTCCTGTTTCCCCACTCTCTCTCCATAGACCTGCAAACTTGTCCTCCCCAAATAATTATCGACTTCTCTCTTAAAAGTTATCGAATCGGCATCCACCACCCTTTCAGGCAATGCCTTCCAGATCCGAACAACCCGCTGTGTGAAAAAATTTCTCTTCACCTCCCATCTGTTTCCTTTAGCAACTGTTTTAAAATCAGTGCAACAGCACCGATCCAGAGGCAACAGCTCCTTTTCTGTGACTTAACTCTAACCAAATAGATTCTGTTTTTGATAATAGCACATCGTCCCTTTCCAGGCCATAACCATGTCTTTAATCAATATTGCCTAATCCCCCACACTCCTTTTTTTTCCTTCCCTACCCCTCCTGAATACATTGTAGCCAGGAATATTTAGCTCCCATTCCTGCCCTTGTTTGTGCCAGGTCTCCTTTATTGCCACTGCATCATAACCCCATGTGGCAACTTAAGCCTGCAGCTCACCAATCTTATTTGTCACACTCCATGTATTTACATACATGCACTCCAAGACCAACTGAATCTGCTCTGCATTTCTCTCCCATCTAATCCCTCCTTTTTCTGGACTACTCCTTATTACATTGCTATTCGTCTTTCCCAGCCCTTCATGTAACTCGTTTCTCTTCCCTGATCCTGCATCCCTTCCCCCTCCAAATTAGCTTAAACCTTTCCCCACAGCGCTAGTTAACCCCCCTGCGAGGACATTGGTACCTGCCGTGTTCAGATATAACCCATCCACCTTGTACAGGTCCTACCTGCCTCAGAGCTGGTCCCAATGTTCCAGGAACCTGAAGCTCTGCTTTCTGTACAACTTCTCCAGCCTTGCATTCATGTGTTTGATCCTATTGTTTTGATACTCACTTGCACGAGGCACTGGGAGTAACCAGAGATCACCACCTTTGAGGTCCTACTCTTCAGCTTTTTCCCTAACTTCTGATACTCTCCCTGTAGGATCTCATCCCTTTTATTCCCTATATCATGGATCCCAACATGGACCACAACTTCTAAATGGTCCCCTTCCCCCTGTAGAATGTTTTGCACCCGTTCCATGATGTCTTCAACCTTGGCAAAAGGGAAGCAACATACCATGCGAGAGTCACGTTTTTGGTTGCAGAAACATCTGTCTACTCCTTTCACCATTGTGTCCCCAATGACAATTGCATTGACACTCTTCCCTGTGTTCCCCTGTGCATCCATTTGCTTTTTACTCCTCTCCCAAGAGGAGCCATCACCCTTACAGCTATTCAGTACAAAGAACCGATTTGTGAGTGCCACACTTTCAGGGGATTTCTGCACTGCCATCCCCTCTTCCTACGATGCTAGGTGGTCACCCATTCACTCTCCTCATGAACCCTCTGTGGCTGTGGGGTGACCACCCCCTGAAACATTCAATCCATGAACTCTTCATCCTCCCATATGTTAAGTACGACACTAACCTCTCCTCCATATAGAAACCCTGAGTTTAAGTTCGAGCAGCCAGAGGCATTCCTACACATATGTTTGTCCAGGGCACATAAAGCATCCTGGAATTCCCACATAGCACACATTGTGCATGCAACCAGTCTCAGCTGCCCTGATTCCCAGATTTATTTTATATTATTTTAATATAACTATTATATATTTTATAATTATGCAGCTCTTTCCTCCTCTGCACCAAATTCCTACTCTCACCAAATTCCTTAACAAAATCCTCACTCAGTTCCCTCCTCATTCTGTTGGGCTCTCTGCTCCACATTGGTTGAGTACGTCTCAATAGTTCGAATATGGAAATAATAATAATAATAATAATAATCCTTGCATTTGATATAGCGCTTTTCACGTCAGGAGGACGTCCCAAAGCGCTTCACAGAATACACTGTAAAGTGAATTGACTGTATATTTTGTGGGCGAACGCGGCAGCCAATTGCGCACAATTGCATGATGTAACCTGTTATTAGAGAAGTTATTTAAAGATGCCTCGTGTGACCTTTGTTTTCTTGAGTGTTTAATGGAATTACCTTTATGATTGGCCTCCTTCATGATAACTCATTTACAGTTAATAATAGTAGTTTACAGCAATGAATTGCTTTATAGGTACTTCTACCACCAATAACAACCATGGACTATGTATCCTGTGAAATCACTACTTTTAAATTAACTTTAAAAATTATTGAAGGGAACTTTATTCAACCAGTAACCCTAGAGATAAAATTGACCCAACAATCCTTTTTATAAATCTTTATTAAATTAAATTCAGTTTAGGAATTATTTATATTATTCTTTCCTTGGTGTCTTTAACATCTGGACTGTTAAAAATTCCGAGTTGACTGTCAATGCTATATTTAGTTTTGTAGATAGATCCAACAGTGGAAAATGCAGCAGAAGGTTCTCCACCCCGCCCAATCCACAACAACCCATCTCCCCCCTCAAACCCCACCCGGCTCAATTTGGCTGTACACTTTCATCAAATTCAGCAGTTCTTAATCACAGTCTCAAAGTGGTTGAAAATACAGGGAAAATATGGGATTTTGAACAGGCTTCAACTTAATAAAATAAATATTCCCAGACTTTAGTTTTCAACAAAACAAGGTGTTGCTAAAGTCCTCCAAGTATCTTTTTTTAAAAAAACATAGAAGAACAAATTACATATGTCTATTTAAAACATAGTCTTCAAGTGGTCGGAATTAAAATAAAAAACACTTGGAAAAATACTTACGATACTAATGAAATTGGAAGTGCCAAGCCAAATATTCATTTAAGAGCAGTTCATAGTCGGTTGAACTTTGTTTTGAAGCTTGTGAATAACAAAAGCTTTTGGTAAACTTAATGAAAGGTTAATTGGTAGGGGGTGTAATTTTGAATCACAGATGGGATTGCACTTGCAAACCAAATAAGCATGATTGTGGGTCATCCAACCCTACATAAAAACGTTTTGAAGTGATAGCATTATGGTAGCAAATATAGTTTTGAACAGTCGGCCGATGTGAGATGTCAGATTGAAAAGGTAAAACTTTCATATTACTCATTCTTGGTCATGAATATTTATTTTCAAAATCCAATTTCGCTTCGTGTTACAAATAACAACAAACTAGATTTGGAAAATATGTAATTATAATTTGTTCAGTTATAAGATCTTTAAATTCCGACCCTGAAGTAGGAATGGCTTTAAGCCACCTGAACTAGACTTCGATTAAGTCACCTTAATGTTGTTTACTCGACAATTTCCTGTGCAGAAATTCCTTTGTAGACAGGTACCTTCCCCTTTACTACAGGTTTTCAGGTCACAAAGATTCAAGTCAAATACGAGAGTCCTTTCCCAAAGCTTAAACCTGTACCTGCCCAACATTCAAGAGACAGATATAAATAGGGGACAAAGTGAATAATATTTGACTAGAAATTGAATTTATATATAATGAACTGTATTATCTGCAGATTACCGAAATTTCCCTATTTCTATTTCAGGTGTGCATGGATAATGAGGCATTGATAATAATTAATTCTGATAAGCATTGGACACACTGGACAAATTTAAATAATAATGTTCCCTGCATTTGGTATAGCATCTTTCATGTCGGGAGGACGTCTCAAAGCGATTCACAGGATTTATTGTAAAGCACAGTGATTTGTGTGTTTCTGTCGCTGATTTTCAACCAGTTTCAGACAGTGGTTCAGAACTGCTGAATCCAAAGACATGTTCAGTTAAAAACGAGTTTGGAGGTTGTGACAGCTACACGATAATTCTACAAAGTACCAATGATCTGGATTCACAATCAATAATGTATTAAAACACATTCTAAAAAGCTAAATAAATGCATAGAAAAAATCTCTAATGTTAGCTACTGTTAGCTAACACTCCGAAATGTTCTCACTGCTCTTATCCAGTGTTCAAATAATTCATTGATTACATTAATTTTACTAGAGATTTGCCAATCCGCAATTGATCCTGACAAGTTATCGAAACAAAACTCCCAGGGGAACTTTCACGGTTCCCTTCGTTGTTTGTTGGTATTTCCAGCCGCTCAATAGGCAACAAATGAAATAAAACGTCTAGCTGATAATCGTCTTTCGTTTCAAGCGTGATTTATATGATTATCTGACTATAATAAATTTTAGATCCTTTTGGAAACATTCATAGGTTAACAAAAATAGTTAATGAGTTTAATCTTTCAGGGACAACACCCTTCTGATAGGAATACATTCAAGTGTTCAGACAGTCTGAGCAACTTCCCCTTACAATTAATTTAGTGCGATGAAACATTAAATTAACATACTGAATTAGCTGAAATACTTTGGCAGAAATATCATCACTGACAAAATGCATTACAGAATTTTTAAATTTAAGAAGGGTGAGAAATAATTAACGTCCAGTAAAGAAATTGAGAACCTCAAATTAGGCTGTTGTAAATATTACGGTTTGTTCCTCTAAAACGTAAGTGTGTCTAAATCGTTTTCCAGGATTCAAAGTTGTCTGTTCAAATGTGTATTCACTTCTAGAACTTAGGGAGCAATGAGAGATCTTTTCATTCTTGCAAAGAGAAAACTGAGCTGCAGGGTGGAGCTCGAGAGAGATGTCTAAAATTATGAAGGGTTTTGAAAATTTGGATTCAGATACATGTTCATGATTTGTATGGAGTTCAGAAACAATGGCTACAATTTCGAAATAAGAACAACGAAAACAGCTAAGAAGTGCTAGAGAATTGCATTCAGCAAAAGGGTGATAGGCATGTAAAACAAACTACCAGCACAGGTGATTGAACAAGGAGCTGTAAAGGATTTCAAAAATGAATTAAATAGGTTCCAAGAACATTAAAGCATTTGGAACTATTCGATGTTGAACTAAGTGTGGAAGTAATCTTTTAAGAAGTTGGGTGCATGGGCTGGACGAACCAATGGTCTCTTTCTGTTTGAACCTGTTACTATATTACCACTAAAAGGGTTTAATTAAATATTCCGGAGCCGATTCACTTTTTTTTTACATTTAGCATTTATATTATTTCTTATATATTATTTCCTTCATAGATGTATGCCTTGCTCCGGTTCAGCTTTGCTATCTCTTAAAAGGTTATCAGTTTTAGATTTCCTTTGAAAAACACACATTTGTTGATTCGCTAGTTGAGTAATTTGTAGTAATTAAGAAGCAGTGTTTGCTTTTGGGTTTACCTGTGACTTTACGAATCGTCTTGGCATCTATTGAAGTAATTGAGTTAGAAGTAGCAATATCTTTACTCTCTGAATCACATGTTATCTTTACTTCAACAGAAGCTTTTTGAAACACTTTGTCTTAATGACTCTTGTAATGGGAATCAAAAGCAGTGGCCATCTCGAAGTTCACCCACTGATGACCCTTGATGGAAGGAGCAATCTGCTAACAGCTGCTGGAAAAATAATGAGTTTCACATTAAAATACAAAATACATTTAATTTAGAGTAACTGTAAGCGTGACAGCAATCAATATAAAGTACGCGCACAATACGTTATGAATACAAAATATGAATATATCTCTCGAGTAGTCTGATCTCTGTCTGAAAACTAAGTGTAACGCACGGAGAACATGAACTTTTCTTTCCCTCAATTGTAAGTCAAGTGTCCAAAAGTGCAGGAATTCGGTACCCTCTCATGATGTATGAGAGGTTTAATTATCAGTGAAAAGAGCAATATAAAAGGATTTGAAAAGATGAGAAATACATGTTTTTCAAAAGCCTGCAGTAGGGTCCAATTCAAGCAGATTGTTGATGCAAATATGAAACCATAGAATCGATTAAATATTTTTGGATTTATTCATTGTTCTTATCTGTAAAGCTACTATGCGCAGAGCGAAGGGTTAAATATAGCAATTACATGTTAGCTATGAAAAGGATTGAGCTGGAGAATGCTTTATACACATCTTATCGTACTTAGCTGGATCCTCAATAACAGCTGAGCTTGTACTTTATAATGCAATTCTACTTTCTACAAACCAGTGATTTTAGACCGACTTTCCGCAAATATATAACCAAAATGTTATGTCTCACCAAATACTTGGCATTGTTGCTCCTCCAACTACAAGCGTTTTCATTTTCAGGCTTTGGTGTGTCTTGCCTCCCCCGAAGTTGGGCAAATGATTGTCAAACCAGTCTGTCACTGCACTGCCAAGAGAAGTGTTTCAATTCCTACGATTCCTTTCAGTCAGTTTGGGCAGATTGTCTTTCAGAATTTGCGATCACTTAACGTGATCCATAGGGTACAACCGATCCGGTCCTTACATTCGAGTAACAATAAAAATATACGAAGCTGTGAAAATTGCAGCGCACTCAACTACAAGTGACTGAAAGACATCAATAACATTAAAACGTCGCGACGCAAAACACATTTCCCCTCGACTCATACCATACTTGGATATTATACTTGATGCACAGTTCATTGAGGATCGACCAAATTCACGAGTGATCGCGAATCTGATAAGTTATGAAAACTGAGAAATAACTTTCCATCAAAATTCTACTTTGCCCATTGCATTAAGATTGACTCCATTATTCTCATTGTCCGTCTTTGGTAGGGCATAGGCCTAGAATGTTTATAGTTGTTGGTACATTTCGATGGCACACGATTTACAAGATGGCAAATCATTTTCCTTTAAAGACACTGCCAATTTATCTGCACCAGATGGATTTTAGTAATACATAGTAAATCTATTTAACATATTGCAAACAGCGTTGACACCAATAATCTGTAGTATTAAAATTGAGACATGTCTTCCTTATACGTTGTGTAAGTTTACGGCGGCTTCGTAGGTCTAAGTTTGATCTTATTCTTGGAATAATTTTTAAAATTAAAAAATCGATTTGTGTTATATTAGAATTCAATACAGTGTGCTAGGTCATTTTGTCTACTGGGTTGCTTGACAATTCATATGTCGGCACATCAAAAGGGGATATTGCCCTTTAATCGTGTATATCTGTATAAAGATAAACCCTGAACATCTCTCAGTTGGTTTTACTGCTGTTAGACTATGATAAGGGACGATTGCGTTAAACGCAAGTGTATTGATGTTAGAACTTAACAGCAAGACGTGTGCAGCTACTGAAAGGTTTGTTGAAAAAATAAACATATGCCCTGTTAACCTTTCCAGTTCGCATGAAAGAAAGTTTCCATCTTAGTCAACGTATTGTTCAATGGAAAAAAAATATTTGGATAGTAGAAAACTATTCAGACTCAGTGACGACTATTTTTAACTGAGTGACCTTACTGTTTAAAATGTACATTTAGATGAAGATTCAACTTGCCTCTCCTTGTTTGGGTTCTGTTTCTCAGGAATGATTCGCGTTTTTTCAAACAATGTTCATTTTTTGTTCATTCTCTTTACTATCCTGGTTTGTACTTTTAGGGGAATATTTAGATTAACGATGTGAAGTGGTACTTTTAACAGATGCGTTTTAATCGAAATATTAATAATATGTTTAAATTTCAAAGTGTTATATTGCAACTTGTATGAAAACAAGTTAGAATATATGAAAATAGGAATAAATGTTTAAGAAAACTCGATGCACGAACAGAACAATGGCATTGATATCTGAATTCTTTGGAAAAAAATCATAATTTTTATATTATGCACGCGTGTGTATAAATTGCTAAAGAGACAAACCAGTAGTTAAGCTACACTTCCATACACCTATCCACAAAACTGATTTTTTCACAAGATAATATGAATCCGATAAATATTGATTACAGCGAATTAGAAATACAGTCCTAACACAACAGAGAGACACATCAAAACTGCTCTTGTTTTTTTAAGCTAACATTGTTACTTCTCAGGAAACAAAAGGCAGATTAACTCCTTCAAGATGATTAAAACTCTGAAACTATCCTTTCACAGGGATAAATTAAGGTTTTGATCTGAAAACTCGATAGTGTCCCCCTTCCAGCAGAAAGCAAATGTGGTTTCCTACATTTCTCACATTTAACTCCTCCAACAATCCATCCAATTGCATCGGCTGCACTTGCTGAGGATGACTCTTGTCGCCTGTGCATACTTGCCAGGTCTGAGTAAACTACAACCTGTTTGCACAATTATCTTCAGCCTCTATTCTAAACCATTTCACAACACGTTGCCTTCAGAAGTGCAGTCATCTATAGTGTGTTTGAGTAACTGTTCAATGCACGTTCATCAGAAAACAATAGCTTCCAAACCTTATTTTGAAAAAAAGACAATAATATGACTCCAGGCTTCTAAGGAATCCGAAATCTTGGCTAAATTCACACACTCACCCGTTGCCTTGGATTTGCTTTTCCTTCTTAACAGACGTGAACCACGATTACTCGCCAGTATTTTCAACGAAGGTTGTGATCTCACCAAAAGAACCGCCTGATAAAATCAGATAACGGCTGCTAATACTCCACCACACTCTATTACCAGCTCTGAGTTTGGAGATTGCATAGCTGTTGACTTTATTTACCTCTATTTTGTTTCTGGAGTTTCTTTCAAACAGTTTAACTTTCAAGATTGCTTGTTGATGGTTGATTGCCCTCGCCAACACTGCCATCAGTTTTTGTTCTACAAAAGCTTGCAGTCAGGCATATGTGATACTTTTTTCTGGCGACGCTGGCTTTAGTCCACAAATCAGAACTTCTTTTTCTAATCCTTCTGTTGATGACCTTAAATCTCACTCTGAATAGAATGCATTGCATGTAAATACTGAAATGCTCAACGAGGAGAATTACGGATCAGGCTGGATGTAGTTGTGTGTGTGTGTGTGTGGAAGAGTGGAATTAGATGGTGCACTGTCAAATTTATTAGGCTGGCGTCGACCAGTAATAATTCTATTAGGGCCATTTCAAATCAGAGCAATGCATGTGAAGTTGAAAGGCACTGTTTTGCTGATGTTTTTGATCATATTGAAAGATCAACGAGCTACACACGCAAAGAGAATGAGGCAACGCTACAGCGCACACGAAGGTTAGGATTAGGCCATTGCCAATAGCAAAATGTTATGAAGTAAAGCAAAGTCAAACCGATTATACACCCATTGAAATGATGGAAGGTGATTCTTATTTATTTTGCAGTGAGTCGCGCAATTAATTGGTTACTTTTTCACAAAATCTCTGAAAATGAGCAACCCGTTTGCTCTGGTTGAACACGAGATTCTTTGAAAATACATTGTCAACTTTGGTTTTCGTGTGAATCTAAATGCTGACATAACGCTGCCGTGTTCAAATTGACTGATAGCTGCAAATCTATCATTTTTGTAATACACGTTTTCTTGAAAACATGTTAGGATATCCAATTTCCCAACAAAAGTGGCCTTGCCACCCACATACTATCTGCAATCAAAGCAAAAAAACATTTATAATGCATTAGCCGTCCACTACACTGTTACCCTATATTGTTACTGACAATATTTATTACCATATTTTATTGCGGTAAGCAATGAATATCAATGTTTTTCCAAGGTTTATCTAATCACTGTTGTCACATTGAGCTGCACCCAGCAGGATATCCTTAAAATTGCTTTAAATATTAACTTTCTAACATCAGTGAAACTTCTTTTTCAACTGTGGCTTTTGAATGTATTAAATGCGAAGCCACTCGTTGATTAAACCCTGCAGTAGCGATGTCCCACATTAAGGTTTTACTTCAACCCTTTGAAGATTATGGTGGCGTTATTGCATAAAACCCCAAAATAATACATGGTTAGAATTCCCAATTTTCTGCGGTGAGTCTAGCGATCATCCAATCTGTTCCATGTGCCGCTTGTATTGTTTTCTGTAAAATCCAGTTACTATTTTTTTTGCTAAGCAATTTTGTTATTTGATACTGTACTCAGGAATCAGGAGAGAACCCCTCTCCCAATACATTTCAATCAGGAGGGCACAAAAAAAATTCTATAACAGGGTCCAAAGAGATTGCCAAGATATGAATCACCATATGTTTCAACGTTTTGTGGAATTTTTTGTTACCAGTTCCATTTGCTTGTTTTCCATTTATGAATGGACAAAAATGGACTTTTTTTTCACACCCTCCTCATAGAAATTTGGTCAAAGAAAGCATTTACAAAAAAATGATTCAATATTTTAAAACGTGTCTTCCCTATTTAAGAATACAACATATGCAATTATTCTTAGTATTGAATATGTCGAGTGAAGTGATATTCCTGATAATCAGTAACAACCTACCCTACATGCTCATATCAATGAAATCACTGTTGGTAAATAAACAACAACAACAAATTGCATTTATATAGTGCCTTCATGTTTTGAGGCACGGGATAGTGAAGGGTTTGCACCCGAGTTGGGGGCTGGAGTTAAGCAGGATGGAGGGGAAGGGGGTGGAGATAGGAAGATGACCGAAGGCATGATCAAAGAGGAAGGTCTTGAGATAGGCATGGAAGGAGGCAAGGGAAGGGTCGAGGTGGAGGGGCTCCTGGATGGAGTTCATGAGGGTGGGGCCTGAAAGGCTGAAGACCCGACCTCTGATGGTGGAATGGGCGGGGGACATGGAGCAGGCCAATGGCTAACAAGCAGAGGGAGCAGACAAGTTAGTGAAGTTTTAGTAAAATGCAGAGAGGTAGGGAGGAGCAAGACTGTGGAGGGCTTTAAAGATGAGGATAAAGATCTTGACCTCGATCCTCTGGGGGATGGAGAGCCAGTGAAGCCGGGCAAGAATGGGAGTGATAGGCTCATAGAGCTTTGTGTGGGAGAGGCCATAAGCTGGAAAGTTCTAAATGATCTGCATTTTGTGGAGGGAAGAGTTGGGAAGTCCAGTTCACAGGGAGTTGGCATGGTCAAGCCTGGATGCAATGAAATCAGATATAGATGGGATGAGGAAGAGGTGACACCTTAAAGTGAGGTCTCAAATCAATAAACAAATGAATATTGATGAGGTTAAAAACATTATTACATAACATCTTCTACACTGCAAATGTTTTTGACAATGTAGTGTATAATTTCAGTTTAACCCTAACTAAACATAAAGCACTTAAGGAGTTTTACTTGTGGGCAAGACCACTGAGAGAAGTATTGTGTATCAGCTGCAGTGAAACTAAAGATGAAAGTTTAAAACGATGTGGTCCACCGAAACGTCTTCAAGTTACTAATGATAGAAATTACAGTGACTGATGGAGGCTGATGAACAGAGCTTTTTGCCTCTGCATTCCATGCACAGCTTTGTTTTCTGGCAGTAAAAATGGTCCAGCCATTATATTTTTGTTGCAGATTTCCAACAATCTGCAGTTTTCTATCACTTTTTCCAATCCAAAGCTTCTTGCTTAAACACTGTCAGAAATGGAATCTTACTGGTATCAATGTTGTAATTAAAGTATTCAGTTACACAGAGTGATCTTTAGTCACTGAATTGAAAATTCAATCAATGCTGGAGATTTTAAGTAAATATGACTTTTGGTATTGTGTTCAACTTAGTTTTTTTTATATGAGAATTTAATTTAACTTTCTCCAATTGTTTAAATAGTGATTTTTGAAGTATTACAAACTTCACAAAGGATTATCAAAGGATTACTAAATGTTTCATGAACCAAACAGAAATACAATGTGTGATATTGTTTAACTAAAAATACTTCAGGCTTGAGAGAGAGAGAAAGAGCTCATAATAGAAATGTGTGAGCAATATAAAGCAGCAATCTAATGAAGTGTTCAGATGATGTCATGAATAACAGGAGCAAAGTATCAGAGGTGTACAACTGCATCTGAACCCCTGAGATGGGATTAATAATAATAATCCTTGCATTTGATATAGCACTTTTCACGTCTTCCAGATGTTGCAAAGTGCTTCACAGAATATACTGTAAAGTGAATTGACTGTATATTTGTGGGCGAACGCGGCAGCCAATTGCGCACAGCAATGTCCCACAAACAGTCGTAGATTGAAAATGACCAATTTATTATTGTTTTGGAGGGATTATTATTAGGCGTGTGGAGTAAGGAAACTTGCCCAAGAAAGTTTTGTTATCACAGCCAGATATCTGTTGTTCACAATTTACCATATATAGTGTCAAACGTACGTGTGCTTGTGGGTGGGGAATATTCATTTTTGGCTGGGTTTTGATGCCAGTCGCAGCTGTCAGTGTCAATGGTAGCTACTCCAGCACTCTATGTCCTTGGCGTGTGATGGGATTTGTGATAAAAGTATAGCCAGGCCATCAAGAAATAATCTTGTTGATTACCGGGAGAATGTATTCCTATTTTACCATCCAACAGATATTTATTCATTATAAACCACCTGCAACGGATATAAGTTAATACAAATGTAACTTGCTTTGACGCCAACCAAGTATATAATTGACAACTTATTCTGCTTGTGAATATTTACCCCAGTAGGACTCAGGAAAGCAGAACTACAACCTAACAATATAGTCATTTAGTATACTTAAATGGAAATGTTCCTGTAATATTGCCTGTTTTGATAATGCAGTTCACAAGTACCTTGGGATGTCCACCAGATGTGAAAGCACAATACAAATACAAGTTGTTGTTGTAGAATGTTATTTGTACTTGGTTTCTTGGTCTTGTATGTTAATGGTCCGAAGGTTTCTTATTTTCCTTACTTTCTTTCAAATAGGTCAGTATACTTAGGGTCATAATTACATAACTTGCATTTGTGTTCATTTTATCTTTTTACTCCTCTGCATTTGTGTTAGTGGTGCTCAATGGTTTGCCTCTACACAATTGTTTGTTTAACGACCTGTGCGTCTCTGAAAACTTCTCTTCAGTGGGAAGGCAACAATTACAAATCAAATGTATAGTCTAATGTCTCAACCATACAACCAGTACCAGTTCGACTTGATCTGGCACTATTCCTGAGAGGTGAGAATAGTACTGGTCACTTGCATCATTTGGGTTGGGTTGGGAGAGAGTTGTTTCTCAGCTTTGCACATTTGAGTATAACTCTTAGTCGATGTCCCAACACACACATATAGACACACACACTGACATTCGAATGTATGAATGTTCAGGTGCTCATGTCCACAGGATTCTGCTGTTTTTAAATCAGTATTTTAGAAAAACTATATTCAGGCAACAAAGTGGAAAGAACAAATCTATAGAGCGAACCAGTCACATATATTATCCTTTAGATGTGATTCCAGTTATTTGATTGGGAAGTGGTCCCCTGTTGGGTGTTTTTCTGCCAATATTATGACCATGCATAGCCCATGCACATCACCAGTCCTTATGACATATATGTTGGACCATGTATGGAAAAGTTGTGAGGTGTAAATCCTTGCTAGCGATTGATGTTTTGCACAAAACAAAATAATCCTTTACTAACAAATATATTCCACTTTCAGAAAAAGTTAAGGAATTTAAGAAATGCTTTGAACCAGGATCATAATTTAAGGGACAAAAACATAAGTCACTGGGAACATTCAGTAGGTCAGGTAGCTTCTATGGGGAAAGGAAAGTGAGTCAACGTTTTGGATTCACGACCTTTTGCCAGAACTGGGGCATGTTGGGAGGGAGAGGCTTTTAAGGGCTAACAGAGAGGGGAGGAGGCAGGGTAAGGAAGACAAAGGAGAAAATGGGGTAGAGGACAGGGGATGATGGGTTAAAGAGGTGTTAATGATGCAAAAAATATTTCCAGAATCATAATTTAAGGGGTTGGAGTTACAATATATGGGTGTAGAAGAATGAGTATATTCTAAAAGTATTTGAAAGTTTTGTAAAAGTTAAAGCAACACTGTGACCACGTCCCACTGACTTTCTATAATAAGATAACATACGCAGAAATTGTAGAATCTGTTTATTAAGCATTAGCCAGAGTGCAAATCAAGCTTTCTTGTCCATAAACTTTGGCCTTCTTGGAGAATATTGCGCACTGTATAGATTAGAATCAGAAATTAGAAATGGCATTGCCGTCAGCTTCAAGCAAGGAGTCAAACAGTTACAAATATTAAGAACGCAACAAATTAAAAACCCACAGGAAATAATATATTACTTGCTGCAGCAAATCTAAGATCACAAGATACACTGCAAAAAATGGGGTGTAAAGGAAAACTGTACATATATGTCTTATAATTCAGGTAAATAAATTTAGTGTTCTGCTGAACCAAATTCTGGAAAGGTATATTCAAAAGAAAAAAAAATCAGCTTTTGTTTGATTATTGGGGTGCAGGGATAACAGAGACATTCGCGTGCATGTGTTTGCATTATTGAAATAATCCACAGCAGGTTAGCCTTTACATTTCTAATCTATATTTACTCATGGCGTAAGTGATCGTAGATCAGCTGTTGGAGGACATGCCTTTTACTTTTCAAAGTACTACTTTATAGATTATTATATCACATACAAAAAGAAAACAAAAAAGTTCATTATATACATCATATCCTGCATTACAACCGGTAGGTCCCCTATAAGCCAGAGTTGTAATGGTCATGCATATTTCGAATTGTATATCAACTTGCATTGCAAATAATTATTTGCAATAGTTATCTTATTACATAGATAACAACACTCCTCAATGAAAGCATTCTAAACCCGTCCTCATGAAGGAAAAAAAGGAAATTTATCTTCTCAACGGAACGTGTAACATTTTAGCCAGCGCTGTTAAGGACTGGTGATATACATTGATGGGTGAAAGGTTATATATTTGGGGTTAAACAGATTTTTTTTAGAAAACATTGGGTTCATACAGGTCTATCCACAGCATATTGACACGGACTCAGGTTGGAAACTGGGTTCTGAACTGCTGGGTAGCCAAAATTTGCGTGTTGCTTGGCTTTAAGCCTTAGACTGGCCAGGCTGGAATTACATGTGTCCCTGTACATGTAAGGACCTGCAGAGGATGCATAGGGGCAAGTGTTGGCTGGCACGGCAGAATTGAGTGAAGGGTTGTTGAGGTTGTTCAGATTGCTTAAATTATTCAGATTGGAGCCTGGCACTCCGGTCACAGCTGATGGGACCATGGAGGTCGGCATGGTCATGGAGGTGATGGAGCTGGGGGGTGTGAACATGGGCTGCGAGGACAAGGGGCTGACGTTCATGGAGTTGAAGAATGGAAAGCTCTTGGCTGATAAAGGGCTCGTCGTCAAGTTTTTGGTCGCCCAGTTGTTGTAGGAGTAACCTGAATACATGTCATCGTAGGGTTGCATGAGTCCGTTGAACTGTGCCCCAAAGCCATTTTTACACAGCTCTGCTTGTTGGTTCCGTTCCCTTTTCCTCCATTTTGCCCTGCGATTTTTAAACCATACCTGGATCACAAAAGAAATATTTTAAACTGTAGCTTGCTTTATGCATATACAACACATTTACATAACATACTGCTTTAATGTCATAAGCAATTAATTGGTCAAATTGAATCATTTCAATTCATGTAAGTTTCCCTTCTCGAGAAAAACGTATTGCTTCCAATTCATGGACATATATGATTTCAAGTTCATAAATGTAGCCATAAGTATGCGAACATAATATACACCGTAAATAATCACAGTAAACATAACTCAATTTGCACAAATTACGCTATGCTAAATGAAAAGCAACTTTAAAAAAATGAGCCTGTGAAATTCAGTTTACATAATTTTGATCAATGCATGATTTTTGCTTATAAAGTGTTCATCAAAATAGCAAAGTGAGGAAAACATTCACTTAAGTAATGTTGGGTTGTCACAGGTGTACAATTCCAAATATTTGACCGTCTGTATTTATAAGGGTAATATTGCTTCATGGTATTGGTCGTAATGTTTAGAATACACTACAACAATACATCGAAAACTTTACTCTGAACTTGGTTGTCCTCTTATTTAAAATACACCGTTATTAATGGAATTCCATCATTAAATTGCTTATTTCATACCCAACTGCTGACAAGAAACGCCCAGGGTGTAATACTCATTTAACAGTCACTTTAATAACTCACGCTACAATAGTATCACAATTAAATGCACTGTCCAAAAATATAACTTTTCACGCATTAATGTATCAAGGAGTATGAGATGTGTAAAAGTGTTAAGTTTAACTGTCTGGACCATAAACATATCGAATATTTGACGATCATTAAACACTGGTTTCTTCGAGCAATTCTACACTTCATACAAGATCTGCAAATGCATATTAAGTAATGAAGATAAATGTAAAGATTGGGTTATTAAAATTCTGTTGGGCTGTTCTGTGTGTGTTTCCGTTTTGCAGGATTGCCAATGAATCCATCAAATGAGTCATAGAGAAACTGAGCAATTAAATAGTTATTATAATTTTAATTAAATCGATTACCAATTTCCATTCCAATACTAAAAAAGAGAATGATTAATGGAAAACAGCATTTTACCCTCACTCGTGCCTCAGTTAGATTTGTCCAAACAGCGATCTCCTCCCTGGTTGACATGTCAGGATATCGGTTTCTTTGAAAAGTTGCCTCCAGTTCCTGAAGTTGTTGACTTGTGAAATGTGTCCTTTGGCGCCTCTGNTTTTTCTTGATGGAGGGATCTTTTGAATCAGAATCGTCAGTCTGAATTTGCTGAGATTTTTCATTGTCTGCAAATAGAAACACGACGCCCCAATTTAATCTAACACCTATTCCTCAACCTTCAGCTTTAAAACCGAGCAAATTCCAAAGTTATTCAAGTTATCAACCGAAATGAAATGACAGAAATACGAATCTGTTATTATAAAAATCGTTATTATAAATAAATATAATCAGCGCGCTTCAATGATGTCACCAAAATTAATCCTCTATTTTGTTCATCCAGTATACTAAATCGATTATTTCTAATATAATCCAGATATTTTCTGTGTCAACGGATATACAGGTCTTGCAAAATTCGCATTATTTTCGCTAACAAACTTTCAGAAGCATTGCAAAATGACGTGTAACGCGAGTTGATCATGCAATGATAGGATGAATCAAGGCGAGAATGACTTTCATATCTTGTCTTTCGAGTTCAACGAATGGGCTGAATTCAAGCCAGAAAGAGAAATATGTTAGAAACAAAACTAATCTGTTCAGTACTTCATCTCTCTTTTAACTTTTACTTTTCACTTTGTGTTTTCGACTATGTTCATCCCACATTCAGGCGAGAATCAATGGGTCTGTAGAACCCCTTTATGTTTCTCATGGCATCATTTCAAATGTCGATTTAAAGTAGATTAACGAAGGGTAAACAATATTTCATTTTTTCACCTCCGCCTTTTCTTTTTCAGTTGTGGCTTTTAATAACAAATATATGGGAAGAGAGAGAACAATAGTAAATACAACCTTCATTTGTAACATTCTGACTCGATCTTGTGTCCTTGTACGAAATAGATTGTTTCCCATCCAGGAGCTATTTTCCCTACCTGTATATTGATTACTTGAGGTCTCGGAGAGATTCCTCAGTTGATCAATAGAATGATGGTGTCCTGTCAGGACTCGAACCGAATGAAGATTTGATGACATTGCAAACCAAATCTCGAGTTATATAATCCCAAATCGAGTTTCGCCACAACCCAAACGGTTTGGCTTTCAATATGTCTTAAAACGCGTCTTGTGTGCTATCTTTTCTCAGCCAGTAAACCTCTCCCGAGTCCTGAGACCGCACAGAGGGCATCAATTTCGTTCCAAGTAAATCCCTGGATCACACTCGCTGACAAGGGTTGGTATCAGATAGGGATAGGTCGCCGCCTTCTCTTTAACTCTTGTTTGTTGGAGGCTGAGCTTTTGGGGCAGTTATAAATATGGAATGGGTGAACCTTCAGACCCTCCTTGTTTTAAGGCCAATAACGTCAAAGCGATTTGCCTGTGATGCAGGTTGTAAACTGACACAGGATGGTTGTCAGAAACCCCAAGCATCCTCAGAGAGAGAGAGAGAGAGACAGAGCATCCGCAACAGACAAAGGCAGACAATTCAGAATAACCAAAGCACCCAGGATCTTATTTTCAAATCTGGGAGGGATTAACTGGAGATGAATGGGACGAAACAAAATGCGTCCAACCCCGATTAGATTTCAAAAAGATGTATATTGTGAGTTGAGTTTTTAAAGGTTCTAACATATCACGGTTTAATCTTTCTTCCATGTACTTGCCACCTGGTGTGCTTCTTCACTGTTTGAGTGGGTTAGTTTAAAATGTTGATTTGCCAAAATTGCGTAGTTCGTTGGGGTGGGAGTGGGGGAGGGGTAGGGGAGAGGGTGGGGGAGGGGTGGTGGTGGGGGGGAGGTGTTGGAGTGAAGCACTGTATTCCTGAGTGGTTATGTCTTTAACACATTATGCAAAATAAGGAGTGTAAAATGTTTGCAATTACTGTACTGGTTCCATCTTGATCATATTTCTTGCAGAAATTATTTCATATAAAAGTCTGACTTATTATTTGATAGGCAGTATTAGTATTAGGTCCCTGGAAAAGTACACTGGGTAAGCAAAAAAAACTATCATTATATATAAAATAGAGCACATAATGAAAATCTGGTCTAACTGCTCTCACTGGTGTGGTTTACACAGATGAGATTTAACAGGCGTGACATGTTATTGGTTTTTTTCTATTTCTCAAGTGATGACTACAGTATATCAAAAGTTTATTGTAGGTTCGGGAATGAAATGCTTTTCCTCACGATCCTTGGTTATAAATCTTATGGTAAGTGCCTCCTCAAGTGTTAAATATCGATGAGAAATAATACCAGCACATAAGGAAATAAATCATTTCTGCACATAAGGAAATAAATCATTGAAAATATACCATGTGATCAGAATGGGAAGATGATGTACCCGAGTTTATGTGTTTGTATTTGCGCGGTTGGTATATTTGGGTGTTTTTCGAATTGTGATTAAAGGTCACCGATATGTGGCGAAAATAAAATAGAAAATGGGGTTTTATCACTGCCAGGAATGTCAACAACCAGAGGCAAAGTGGCCGCAATTCACAGACACTACTCTTGCAGTCGATCGGTTAAGGATTTTCTGGTTAAAATTTAATCCTTGTTAAGCAAGCGGATTTTATGGCATCAGAATGCCATGTCATATCAGCAAAAAGGTGCTAAAACGCCTAGTAGATATTGGTTTACGATGTGAAAGTCCTCTTGGTGTCACGTAAAAATGTACAGGTGAAAACGGCCGCGACGCTTCCATCTATACAACTGCTTTCTTTTTTAAAAAAAAAATCTGTTTTCAATTTCTCTCATTATCCATTGTCCAAGATTTTCTTCCGATTTGAACAAGTCAACTGTATTAACGCTGCAATCATTTTAAGTATTATTTACTGCTCCAATTTAAAACTTGTGTGGAGTTAACAGAGTTCAGATGAAAGAAACAGAAAGCTTAGAGCGCATATTAATATCCTTAGAGGAAATCCAATCTCAGTCTTTAGCAACCAACGAGTTAATAAATATGCTTGAGGTTGCACTTAGTATCTGCTTTGTGTGTCTGTGTATATGTTTTCGTGTGAGTGGCGTGAGGTGAGGGTGGATGGGGTTGTTTTAAAAAGGCTCCGAACTGTGGGTTTGCCCAAGACATTGATTATTTGAAAGTGAGAATGAAATGTCTTATTGTTCAATATATGATACTGTTTGGCTCACAGTAAACTCGCCCTGGGGACAGCTCTGGCATTTGTTCATAAATTGACGGTTATTTTAATTCGATTAAAAGTATCCACGTACCAATCTCCCCAAGGTGGTTGTTCACAACAGTAAGGAGCGTGAGAAACATGACACACTTGGTTAAAATGTATAATACTATTTCAATGCAATTGATTCTGTGACTGATAAAATCAGCATGTCAACGTTTACCGGTTAAAACACCGCGCAACAAATTGCTTCAGAAAATCCACAATTTAGAATTTATGTTATTTGTCTGTGAATCACAGGGGCCGAGTTGCACATGGGAAAGGTTCCATTATCTTCTTATTGCATTGAAAATAAAACTACAAGGGCCAACGTTAATATCACCAATATTTATTTATGTCTTACTTTAGTAAGCTTTAAATAATAACTGGAAAATGAAAGCATGGTTAAAGGTCTCTCGTTGTGCTTCTCTGGTTTTGTCCATGTATGTCAATGTCCACCATGTATGGGGGTTCGACGAATTATAGCCAATAAACATAGCAAAACACATTTAGGTGATCGAGGCATGTCCATTTTAAAACTAGCATCATGCAATATAATTTTCTGATTATAGAGCTTGTTTCCCAAGAGAAACAGAACCGGTTAGTGAGCCGAATTTTCATAATGATTATGCCCCCAAATGCATTTTAATTTATTTAATCCATCCACGGCATATAAGGGAGAAATTATCAATATTTATTTTAGTTTGGTCCGATAGCGTCTAGCCGAATTAATGGATGTATACTTCCAACCAGTCCTCCACTCTTCATTTTGCTGCTATGTGTGCTATGTGCATTAAATAGCCACATATTTTTGTTTCAGGAAACAATGTGAACTTAACAAGAGCTAATATATATCACACAAGAGTATTTTATTCAGATTCAGTAGGAGTTAGAATTGGTAATCAAACATGTCTGTTAATTGAGACCTATCCAAATGCATTGTCTGATGCCGAACATTAAAAAAAATAATCAAAATGTTAATTGATTCTATTCGATTTCTTTAGATCTGATTTTTTTTACTTACAATATTTTATTGTTGTGTTCACGTAACTCTTACTGAAAACGTTTCCGATTTTAAAAAACAATAAATATATATCGCCTGACAATTTCACGCGCCATTTCAGCAGCGATAAATACACTATTCCCTTAGCTGAAAAAGTAACTCAATTTGTAAGTTTTGAGTAAGATGGAGAGATGGTGCATTTCAAAGATGCAAATTAGACCATATTATTTTTATGCACAGATTTCAATTCCAAGTCGTTTTCAAGTCGAAAATCAAATTGGTTATTTCTGAAATATCTGAAATATAGGTCACTTAGTGAACTAATGTTTGCACTATAATCAATTACTGCTTTGAAAATACACATTGACTCAGATTTTTTAGAAAGTTATCTTGCTTTCCCTGCAGCATGAAATCAAACAACATCGCCACGGTTTCCAAATAATATAATTCTAAATCCAAAGAGACAAAATGTTGCTAACGCAGCACAGGAAACGCGAAGGTATTTGAATGCAAAAATTCGAATAGAGATTTTCCAACGCAATCAAGTTCCACGTACAAGTGCAATAGTATTAGGGTCATCGACAATTTCCAACAAAAATAATAGTCAATGCCGGTGCCATTTCGCTGTAACAATCCCAAACAAAAAATTACTAACACATGGAAACGACGATCTCAATTCCACACTACTTGTTTTCAACGTTCAGTTTTCTTTGACTGGATCAGCCTCCCTTTTTTTTTGTACCCAGACCTCCACCAAATAAAGATGTGACTGATCTGTCAGTGAAAGATTAGCTTTTGGAAAGTAAATATTTTGATGGTTTTCAAACAGAGAACCCATTGCGTGCCAGATCAGGGCACCGCCAATCCCTTTTTAATCAACTCCCTCCAATTCAATTAAAAACCCTGCTTTCTAAGCCGAGAACTGTAGGATCTGCGCCTTTCTTCTCACCTCACGTCCAAACGCCGGGGTGAGAAAACAAAATCTAAAATTTGTGGTTTACGGATTTTACTGCCGGAAATGACCTGTTCTGATTAAATCTTTGTTGAAATGTACATTTTATGGTCTTCGCAATTTTTGCTAATCCATTTGAAAACTCGAGAGACCACTTACAAAGGAAGACTGCAAACTTCGACCCTGTAAGCAATCTGGAATATACAGACAAGATACAAGGGGATGTAGGAAAGGGCGTTAAGTTTGGCCTTAATACTTAAAGGACATCATGTTTGAAATGTATATCGGGTTTTATGTTGTTGAGAGCGTACATCTTTTATTTTACATCTGTATCTCCCCAGATGTTTGATGAATCCTATAAAATACACGTAAGTATTGCTATAGGATCGAAATGCAAATCTATCTCTGTTTTGGAGCGAGGGCTGTCTTTTGCTTCACTATGACCAGAGTCGTACTCAAGTTACCAGTTTGGACTTTTGTCAGTGGTTCAGAAGTTCTCAATTATTTAAATAGAAACGCTCTTCATATGCTTAAAAAGTAAAACTCGAGATGAATATTTTCAAAATGTTTCAGAAATATCATCACAAGTACGAAAGCAAAGGTTCTTCTTTGTAATTGTTTACGCTTTGGTTTAAGTATAGCTGGATGATTTGCATTTGACACCCGTTTAAGCCCCCACACTTGTGTACGTGGACATATAATGAACTTCCGGGAAATCTCCCCTGCCAAATTTAATCGGAAAATCTTTATGAATCTCTGGGAATTACCAGCAGGTATTAAATAAATGTAATTCAATCACGTTGTTCGCGTATGAATGAAGTAAAAAATAACTTAAAAAAAAGCAAGTTCAGAATTACGCTTGACAGATCCCACATCAAGCTTATAACATGTCCTTTTGCACCACCCATGATTTAACTTGTGGTTGAAAGAAAATTTACGGAAAATCCTTCAATTTTTGCTACAGTTTTATTTCATCAGAAAAAAATGTTGGATCCCGGATGTATTGTCAGACTCGAGATTAAAATATTTATGTTTTTAACTAGGTTCCTAAACAATAGGGTGGAAAGACAAATAAGTGCTAATATGTGTTTGCATCTCTCCCTACCGAGGGTTTAATGGATATTTACACAAACAAAAGACATTCTGGCTGCACACTCATCTGTCCATGAATGGATATCTTTAAAACCTAATTCTCACAAATAAGTTTCTCTTTATATCATGAGTATAATTGCGCCATATTGATCCTATACATGATACAACGATCATTAGGTGAAAATATGTGATATGAAGACATATATGTATATAATATATGTATGGTATTTACAACAGCGATGTATATATCCGTAAATGACATCATAAGTATGTATTTTCATCTTTAAAATATTCTCAGCTTTAAAATAAAAAAAAACACGAAATGGCAAGTGAGATACTAACTTTCTGCAACCTTCAGAAAACTGCCAAACAAAATACTTCAATGACAAAATTGTTGAACTGTTAACACGACTTCCCATCCTCCATTACCAAGAAAATGTGCGGAAGATTACAGGATGTATAGTTTCTGAGCAAATTGAACATCACGATCCAGTTACTCAACGAAAAGAGTGAATATTTGTATTTACCGTGGTATTTCAAAGTTTCATTTTATTTCATACAAGATTTGTAAATTGGCAACTCTTTCAAAATCGTTTATCATGTTTTATAAAGACTCTCTGGCAATAATGGCTATGTATAGGATTCCTCAGAAATAATCGAACATATTTTGACCTAATTCTTAACTCTGATATATACCGACATGAGTATGACCTCAGTCTGAGATTGCCCTGGCCAACAGAAAAAACAATCCTCATGTATTGTATTGAAATTCATTTTACAAACTCAACATTCTGTCACGTAACCTTTTTAACATGCTTGAACTTACCGTTTGCAATCTTGTTGGCCAGAGTGGATGCTCACTGAGAGTATTTTGAAAAACGATGCCCCTTGATTATTTATTTCTCTTCATTTTGCAAACATCAGCAGCGAAATATGGACCGATAAAAGTTGCACAACAATAAAGACAAGCCTCCTTGCAGCCCTGATTCACTAACCAGCCGCTGGAGGTCGCTGAGGTTACTGGAGCTCGCCACGTTGGATTTCATTGATAGAAACTGCCTTTCCTCATCTGCTCATTTTTCCCATTTTTCTCTTGATCATCGTTCTCCCTGCTTTTTTCTTATATGTGTGGCTTTAACCAGTCAACTTTCTACAAGATCAGTCAAATGTGTGTCTCTTTACAACCTAATTCTTTACATCATCTAATTGTCCATATTACCTCTGTCCCCTCCTCACCAGACCATGCAGTGAGTGAGTGCACTGCCATTTCAATTTAGAAGCGAATCAACTCACCGCTACTCTCGTGTTGTGTTTTGCAGATCTTCTCTCGTTGTGGGGTCCCGGAGTCTGACAGAGTCATAGGACTGTGGTCCGGAGCGTCCGAATCGGTCAAAACCCCGTTCGACAGATTATATTCCATCCGAGGAGCCTGAGCTGTAAAACAATTCACATCCATTTGAATTCATTTCACCACATCTCGTCTAAACAAAGACTTCTCTTTTTTTTCTAACAGCAAAATATCTGCGCAGATGCAGGATTTTAGCAAGGACACGGCTTATTGTTTTTAATATACCAGGTTATGGTTGTGATGTGAATATTTTCATGTGAGTACAGGCCCGTTTCGAAAACTAAAATACTGCTTAGAGTACTCTGTAATCGTGTTGCAGTTGTAAGTGGAAGGAAGCATGGGTTTGTTTATAGGTGAAACTTTATTTTACCTTTATTCAGAATAAACACAACTATACCACATAACACTGTAATACATTGGGACGTGTGTATTATTGAGTCGCATTCTATATATTCACTTAAAATCCTATCAATGGAAGAACATGCGTATTATAATTAGTGATCATTGGCATTTAAAACAAAAAATTGCACAGGGCACTATATACAAATGATCTAACAAATTATTGCACGGCAAAAGGTAACTAAAGAAACACCATGATATTTTTGTTTAAATACGCTGAGAGTTAGTTCTCTGTTCTTGTACGGTGCTAACCTGGACTAACAACATCACCAACAACTTGCAATTATATAGCGCCCCGTATTGTAGGATAACGCAGCAAGTGAATTTGGAGCCCACCTCAAGTCAATCACTAAGCTGATGGGTTTCACTCTTTGTTAGACGATGTCTTGAACATATACTGTAGATGAACATTTAATTATTTTACTAGGTGACAATTTGTCCAGGCAGTCCACCACTTAGTGACTTTAGCATGGCACGTTTGTGCACAGTAATTCACGCATACCTCCAAAATAACAAGCGATTTTTGAATTATAATCTTAATAAATCATGTAACTTTCAAACAATCATCGACATTGCTGATTGTCTATCTAAATTTAACCACTCATTTGTTTAAATTTATGTTTTTCTGCGAGCTAAGGATTATATCATGTAATTGGATGTTTGATTGAATAGCTTAAATGCACTGGAAACATTTTCCCATGATATTTCTATTTTGTTTTTCTTGTTTTCTGGATAAGGGTGAAAGAAAAGGATGGATATTTGTCCTGATTTAAAAACCAATATAACAAATATTCTGGGCCATATATTTCAACCTCCATACAATCAAAGCACTTGTATCATTGTAAACACATCTAACCAAAGACCATCGCACTGAAAGTTTTATGTTGCAGTTATACTGCACAATGTCTGTTGAATCAATGCTAAAAGTCTACTACATCTGTTTGAGTTAGATGAACTGACATCGATTCGATTTGGAGTGTGGTTCATGAAAACACTTCCAGGAAGTCGTTTCAGGTTCGAAATCAATACACACACTGCAGTCTCACTCCAGCCTAACCCCAATGTTTGCAAAGCCAATTTTTAAACTTTTTTTTAAAAACGTTCCTTGCAAATCACTAAATCACCATTAAGGTTGTTTCTAATGTTGTGAGAAAGCGAGAGGTACTCACTTCCAGCTCCTTAACCTTTTAAGAAAACATTTGGCATTTGTGGTCGGCTAACAGAACTCTATGTATGCGCTTCCTTGCTCGTGTAAAGAGATCTGCTTCACTTGGAATCAAACCCGGATAAGAGCGATTTGGAGCTGAAATTGTGACTGCAGTCTGCTGGCTACAAACCACCAATGTAAATCGGAAACAGCAATGAATCAGTGCCGTCGGATGACATACTTGGGAGGGCCTACACACATGCAATGGGGCATTGTCTGCAAAGACTTTGGATAGAGTAAACAGAGAGGTGGAATATTTTAAACATGCACTGGCTAGATTTTTAAAATTAAATCGGAGGCCCATGGTGTAGAACAGCACTTCCAAGGTTGAAAAGCCGAGCAAAAAGCAGACAGTGAAATAAATCGTGATCGTCTCCAGTAGTTCCTGGAATCAGGTGCTTCCATCTGTGACCAGAGACGCGGCTTTGCTTTTACACAACCTTATAATTCGTCCACCAGAGAGGAGGAAAAACATAAACGCGCGGTGAATTAATTCCTTGGATTAAGATTTGATTAAGATGTGTGTCAATTTGCCGTCCCAAAACTTATTAAGAGGCGGCAGCTCCCCGATCTGTCCATGTATATGGAGGGAGCAGATGGAATTTTGGCGGAATGTTTGTAGATGATAATTTCAGCTCTTCTCCAGCCATTTGCATCTGATTGCATCTGTCAGGCGCATTTCCTTTCTCCAGAGCTGTCTCTCTCAGGGAAGGGAGGGGGGTCGTTCAGATCATCAACAGCTTCATTTAATTCCAAGTCACATTTATTATCCAATCTGTTCAAATGCATTAATATTCAGCATTGAGCTGGAATGGAGCTGATTCGTGTTTCTCGCCGTTGTCGGAATAATTCAGTGCACTGCAAATCTTGCACCAGTAACCCTCCAATATGTTAAACATATTGAGTACTGTTCAAGGTTCAAACCGAGAAACTTATGAACATGCATTTTGCACTATACGTCCACATAGAGAGAGTTATGCGCCCCAGGGGTACAGGTCCAAGCGGAATCCTGTAACACTTGGATCTTGGTTACCAAAATAAATTAAACTGGTTAATCTGTCGGCACATTATGTGGTAATGAAGCACAAGAAATATCAATTAGACAACTACTTGCAATGAATATCAGACATCCCAGTATACATGTGTCGTGTTCTTCTATTCTACATGGGTTTGCAACATTTCCCCTCTAGTAAAGTGGGCGAGCTGCGTGTTACACTTGGATACCAACTATTTCATGACACGTTGGGATTGAGGAATAATCAAAGTCGAAGGCGATAAAGAAACATGAAGAATATTTCTGCCAGCAGTGTTATCAGTAAAGCAAATTTGCGTTCTGTTGGTAATCTTGCTCTGAGCGCGTGTAGACGCTTGAAACAAACGCTAAGGATTATCTGAAAACTGATGCCTTTGAAGAAGGAACTACACAAAGATTGGGTTCCACAATCAAAATCAACAGCCGAAAAACGTCAATGCTTTTTTTTTCCAAATTAATCAATATGGTATCAATAAAACGTTTGTGTTCTATTGCCAATCAACCATCCGGCGTTATA
The DNA here is from genome assembly GCF_018977255.1 of Callorhinchus milii. Taxonomy (NCBI): domain Eukaryota; kingdom Metazoa; phylum Chordata; class Chondrichthyes; order Chimaeriformes; family Callorhinchidae; genus Callorhinchus; species Callorhinchus milii. Next base: position 13,857,995 of record NW_024704748.1, on the reverse strand, counting down.
TAATGTTCAGCGCCATCTATGATTCCACTTATAAATGGATATTTTCAGATTGTCCCGTGCGTTTTGTATCTGTCAACGTTTAAAATCAAAATGTATCAGTAAAGAGAAATAATGAAACAGAGCGTGGCCTGTTTTACCGCAAAATTATAAAATCCCGAGAGTTTTAAGTAGAGAAATTCTGTCTTGTCAGTTTAAATCTACGGAAATGTAGAAACCTAGCAAAGACTCAAGTGCGATATTCAAAAACAATATTGCATTATTTCAATGACATTTTCAAATCTGTTTCTGGAAGCATTAGATATATTTAGTGCAAAATTATTAGGTGTTCAGCTATCATTCCTCCAGTCTGTTATCAACCTGAACAATGGAACGTTTTTTTTGTACATTTAGTATTCTTCGTGGATTAAGAAGGGTCAATATATTCCGTTGCGGGGCCGTTACATTTACATTTTTGGAAATACGTACCTCGTATACACGTTCTCTAGTAAGTCATGTTGAAGTTCGCTTGTGCAAACTTATATGAGATAGAAATATTATTCTTAAACAACGCCTCCAGCAAATATAAGTCACACATACAATGGCTTCGCTGTTTTAACTCCCCGCTTTTTAAAACCACTGGCAAATGCACACTTGCCTCAATCCGTTTTAAATCCAACAGCTTGTACATACAGTGCAAGTAATTTCTCCTAAATTACTTACCAGCTCTGCTCGCAAGGCGGTGAAACTCTGAACTGAAAACGATTTATACTGTTCCCGTTAAACCTATTATTCTCTCTGTATAATCGTTTCACTGTTAATTACTCATCATATTTATTTAAAGAGGCTTTCTCCTTGACTCTGAACACTCAAATGTCCGTTGATCTCCAGTGCTTTCTCCAACTAGAATGATCCCCCGCGCAGCAAACAGACTGAAAGTTTGTGAGTCTTATACAGAGTCTCCTGTGACCATGGTGCACCTGCCAGCCATCAATTTCCCACCCAAACCAACGGCACAATCGTGAAAGATTTCTTTTGTTCATTGCCCGGCTATAGAGAGCGAATATTTTTGAGAGGCACTTATTCTTTCTCCGGCCTACACAGACTGGATTTTAGGATATCAGAAACCAAGCCTACTTCTACTTACATGTATCACCCTTTCCCATGGCACGTTCACATAAAGCGTAAAGTACTTGCTGGTAACCTTCAATAATGCGAGTGCAGTATCCTTTACACCCCAGCAAATTAATTACTTGGAGGAATGCAAAAATATTTTAAAGTGCTCTTGACATTGTTGGAAATGTTACGTCGGTTTCGAACCATCTTTTTTTAAAAAAAGACGTTTTGACGTCTTTTTGTTTTTAATTAGTTTTTGATAGACGAGGCAAAAGACATATCTTGCAGAAAGGTTTCATTTTTCACTTCGGGACGTTTGCATTTTTTTTAAGACTCCGGTGGGCTCGTACCTGAACAGCAATGCATTTCTGATTCTAGGATTCTTGAACAATACGTGTTCAGATGGCAGATTGTATGTAGATGCCTTCTTGGTTAGAAACAAGTTGGTACAATTTCAAGAACATGTCACTTGTACACTGGCGGTCTTTGAAATTCACAAAAGCTTAAAGGTTACATTTGTGATTTAAAAGCAAATTATTGAAAAAAAATCATGGTTAGGTTTTATTACAAAAGGCGTTTTTTCATGTTATGGTGCTTACCAACAGGTTCTCGTGATTTAGACCTGTGTTTTACTGTCGCACTGTCGATACATTTTGAAATACATTTTAAATTGGTTAAGTTTTGTGCAGTACAATACTTGGAAGGAGCTCTTGCAGTTACCCTGCCTTCATTTTTAAATAGCTGAAAATGGGAGCTCTAGTTTCAAATCTGTTCCTTGTTAAGTAGTCGAATAATTGTACGAAGTTCGTAAAATCGTTTCCTTCCTGCTGCCACCATATATTTTGCAAAAAGGTATTAGACCTGACACGCGGAACCAATCGCCGTGGCCTTGCCAACATTCAAGCAATAAAAGGCAGGAATTTTTTTTGCACACAGAAAACAAACGTAATCCATTTGGGAATATTTGCTCAAATTCCACACGCTTGCCAAAAGAAGTAAATTCACCTGCAGTCTAAATGGGGAAACTATCCCGGCAGATTAATCATTCTCAAAATATCCCCCTGTTAGCAAGCCTTTAATACCAAGCATAATCTGAACAGAAGGGGAGAGGTCATTCAGGCACATGAGGTTTAACGTTGTGAATCATGGACAATCCCAGTCCTGTTGGATTGCAGTGCTAATAGGGTCTCACTTCAAAAAGTTCGGAAAACAATGCAACAAACCGTGAATTCAAACACACAGCAAAATGTTAAACCGTACACAGGTTACATAAATCACACGTTGCGATGCTTCACGGAAGATTAGCGGCACCGCATTTTTTTTCTGGTATTTTTCGGAAACTTCTTATTCGAAAGCACAGATAATCGAACGATTAAAAATAGAAATGTGGACTGCGTTTTTAATCAAGAAATGTTATCGGACGCAATAATTACGAGCAGTAACTTTAAAAAAAAAACACACAAACCCGCGCTTCTGAAACGTTTATCAATGGAAACAGTCGATACTGCCATCACTTACAGCAAAATCCCTCTTTAAATGAATAAATCCGGGGACGGGATAAGTTTACCGAAGATTAGTGGCTCCTATAGCTGTCAAAATTAGAGCTCCTCGGAAAAAAAACTCGCGGCCAGGTCTTTGCAGTTGCACGGAGAGTCTCGCTGAAAAGCAGACTGTGGGATCCCATTTGCTGGAAGGATTGATTTTATGCCAACATCATCGGCAGCTACGAAACGACGCGACCGCTCTGTGCACAGAAGGCCTGCCCACTCGGAGGCACTGTGATGTCCCAACCCCCTCGTTTCATTCAGAACCGCTTAGGAAGACTGGATTGGCCAAATGCACAAACACACAGCGCGGACTGAAAGTTGACAATTAACGAATTCAGAACCTTTAAAAGAAATACCGCTGTGACTATTTCCCCGGACTTCCGCAACTACCTCATTGCACTGTGAACCTTTCGAGCGACCGACTGCAATCTGCCTCCACGCTAACCGGTTCGCGTCTCGTGAAATACATATCACATCATTTGCTCTGAAGGGTTTGTGTGACGTTTAATACATTTTCGCATTCCTCATTTTACAATTGCAGCCGACGAGCGAGGGTTCTGCCTCAGTTGATTAAGTTGTCCCTCAGACGGCAGCTTCCTGACACATTTATTGAGCCTTTTTCCGAGAACGGGGAGAGTTCTGTCCATGCGGATTTGACTTATTCTGCTTCTTATTTTTATTCGCATGGTTTGCTCGGTTTTTGGGGACCTGAAACGTGCATCAACTGTGAAAAATGTTTAGTGACTCCCAGCGATGGTAGTTTACGACCTCGACCTTTCAAAAATTCGCTCCTGATTCACGCAAATACCTTGTGATGTGATCGAACTGTTTTCAGGTTTCACATTTGCGCCAGATTTGCGTATTTGGCACTGGATGGGGCTGGTTATCAGCAAACCCATTCCTTCTCTTTTGCTGCCTTGTTGTTGTTGTTGCATAGACAGTAATAGGATTCCTGGGATCATATGCCTTACATTATTTTAATATGACGGTGAGCGCACCTTTTGCTGTTTTCCCGCTATCACCGTCGGTTTAAACGCATTATGAAAGAAAAAATATAAGCTTTTTTTCTCTCTCTCTCTCTCTCTGGTGCGGGGGTGGGTGCCACGTCATTCTCTTTTTTAAATGTCGCTATGTATTGCACAAAGTTCAGGGTTCACGGTACATCTGCTGCGAGTTCACTGCCAGGACAGGATCGCCAAAAAGGCACAACGTGTACACCACCCCTCCCACACACACAGAGAACACCCCCCCACACACACACAGACCCCCCCCCACACCCCCCCCCCCACACACACACCCCCCCACACCCACACACACAGAGAACACCCCCCCCACACACACAGACCCCCCCCCACACCCCCCCCCCACACACACACACACACAGAGAACACCCCCCCCGCACCCACACACACACAGACCCCACCCCACACCCCCCCCCCCCACACAGACACCCAAACAGACACCCCCCCACACACACCCCCCCCACACACACACACACACAGAACACCCCCCCCGCACCCACACACACACAGACCCCCCCCCACACACACACCTCCCCCCCACACACACACCTCCCCCCCACACACACACCCCCCCCACACACACCCCCCCCACACACACACAGACCCCCGCACCCACACACAGACCCCCGCACCCACACACAGACCCCCGCACCCACACAGACCCCCCCCACACACACACACCCACACAGACACCCAAACAGACACCCCCCCACACACAGACCCCCACACACAGACCCCACACACACCCCCCCCCACACACACACACACACAGAACACCCCCCCGCACCCACACACACACAGACCCCCCCCCACACACACACCTCCCCCCCACACACACACCTCCCCCCACACACACCCCCCCCCACACACACCCCCCCCCACACACACACAGACCCCCGCACCCACACACAGACCCCCGCACCCACACACAGACCCCCGCACCCACACAGACCCCCCCCACACACACACACCCACACAGACACCCAAACAGACACCCCCCCACACACAGACCCCCACACACAGACCCCCACACACAGACCCCCCCACACAGACACCCCCACACACACACAGACACACACAGACGCGTCGAGGGCCAAAGACGGCACTTTTTCGAGAGTGGACATCTCTCGCTATATCTGAACGGAGCGGGTGCTTCGAGCTTCCGGGAATCGCCGCGAGCGGAGCTGAGAAATCCGAAGCAAATGGCAATGTGTCAAAAGCGCGGATGAGCGGAGCGCCGCCGCCGCCAGGACCGTGTTTAAGGAAATCACAGCATCACATTCCCGGCAGCCTTTGCGAAAGGCCCCGCCGGTTCGACCTAACTTGACTGCGATGGATTCCGCCCCCCGCCCCCCCACTCCCGCTTCTGGCTCCTCCTATTGGCTCTGGTGCGTCGCCGTCGCGTCCGCCCAGCCCCCCAGCGCGGTCGTCGATTGGCCAGACAAGCCGTCAATCCGAGGCGTCGTTGACAGCAGGTTAGGTTGGACGCACAGCCCCCGCTCGCGTACCACGTCAGTGAGAGGAGCGTTGACACCGAAAGCCGGTTCCGAGGGGACGAACCCCCCCCCCCGACCGCTCACTCCAATCGCCTTTTTTTTAAAAAAAACGATCGTTTCTTTTATGGTTAAAAAAACACACGATTCGGCGGTGAGAGTGAGATGTAGCTTCAACACGCAGCCGCCCGTTGGTTCTGTTAAAACACACCACTGACGAGCTTTATTACCGTTGACCGTTTCCCTTCAGCTGCTGTGGGTTTCCAGGCCGCCATTTTGGATTTGTTGGAAGTCTCTGGGGGTAGGTCAGCAATTCCTGTTCCTACTAAAACAAATGGCTTGGTTTAGGGGGGAGGGTGAGATGCCCCCTTCCACTCTCCAGGCCTACCTCCGGATCCAGGTTGAGCTGCCCTAATGGCCTCCGTGTTGCGCAGGATACGTGGCGAAAACGGGAGTGGAAGTGTTGCCAAGGCCTGTCACTGATCAACGCCTTATTTATTATTCGCCACTGATAAAGGCTTAAAATACTGCCCAAAGCGCGTTAAAGATTAGGCGTAAGAGTGACATTCATACCTACACCGGGGGTTTGGTTATTTGGTGTCAAATGGCTGTTACAAACAACATTGTCATGTTTGCATATTATGGTGGTTTTCCTGGGTTCCTGGAGGATCACAAACTCTTTTACAAAGTTCGCACGATGACAGAAAAGGGCTGTCTCGGAAATTAGTGATTTTCCAGGGGAGAACAACTTCATTATTTTGTTACATTGTTTGTTTACTGACAGCAATGTTGTGATGAGAACCATCTACCCAGTGTTTTCATGTTTTTGTCAATTTTATTTTAAAACAAGTTGTAAATTACATGAACACCCTTTGAATTTTATTGCATAGTATAGTAACAATGAAGCCAAATGTGAATGTTGTTTGAAAACAAACTCATTTAACTAACAAGTGTACAACAAACATATAATACCAGTCTTGTTAGTTTACTGCGGAAATTCTGTTGAGCTAAATTTGTATAGTATCTCACTTTCATTTTTGATGGAAAAGTATTTCTCATATATTTAATATTAGTTGCATGTCTATAGTTTTAATTTAATTGTTGAATTTATTTTTTATTGTTTCTTGAAGCTTATTCTTTGAAACAACTTTCATTTATATAACGCCCTTCATTAGGATAACGCCTCAGAGTACTGCACAGTAAGGAAGAAGAAGGAGGAAGAGGTTTACCATAGGTGGGGTTAACTGAGTGAAGGGGGTGAGTAGAGGAGTCGGGTACCAGTAGATCAGTGAGGTAAGGAAGTTCTAGGGCATTTAGGGATTTATATACGAAGGAGAAGTCGAGCCGTCCAGAGCCAGTGAAGCCTGGGATGAAGGGGGTGCGGAATTTGATTATGGGTGAGGATACGAGTTAGAGCTTTGGATTAGCTGGATCTTGTGGATGGTAGAACTGAGGAGATGAGTGAAGAGTGCATTTGATTAATGACAAGGGCATGCATTTCAGTGGCATTTGCTATAAGGTGCGAGTGGAGGCTAGCAGTGTGGCGGAGGTGAGAAAAAGCTGTCTTGGTCAGAGATCGAATGTGAGGGAGGAAGCCCAGCTGAATATTGAACTGACCCTGAGGTTGTGTCCTGTTTTGGTGAGTCAGTTTTTTTGTGAGAAATTGTATTCTATTTTCAGTAGGATTTTTGTGTTCTTTCCTGCAAACATTGAATCATGCTCAGGTATGATTCCATGGGAATTGGTCACCCTACTAAATGTGAGTTTTTAGATAGTGAGTGCCAGCAGACTAGTTGATCATGAGGGTGGTATCACAGCTGAGTCCAAACGTCTCCTCATCTGATATCCACAAATGCGCACTTTCCAGTAGGAGTTATTGCATTATGATTAGGGATTGGAACAAGGTTAATTTTCCTCTTTGCTACCCAACAGCAGCGGAGAGACATGGATCGCCATACCATGCGGTGCAGTTTCCTCACAGTAAGCTCTCTTTCCATAGTGAGAAACTCCTCTATGTCCTTCATTCCTCCCACCCTACCTCTGCAATCTACCGACGCAGCTGTTCCCTTTAGCCAGCAAACACCAGCTTGCTTCTTGTCCCCTCACCCCATCTGTCCCACCATCGCCATTTTTCCTCCCTTTTTCTGGAGCTCCATTCCTGGAGTTCCTGCGACTCATTTCCTTCTTCCCCTCTTTGAAGGCACGTCAAGACTTAACTCTTTGGCCATGCTTTCGGACATCTTTTCCCCTCCCCATTCCACCTCCCTTTCCCATCCCTAGCTCAGGTACCCAGCTGGCACTGTCGAGCGTTTTGAGATGTCCTTCCAGGATGGAAAAGGTCCTTTGTAAATGTTGTTATGTTTCCAGAAGGAAATCATAAAAATTGCTTATGTGGCCCATGGACATTTCTCAAATCAGGCATCCGGCCCGCAACAGCCAAAAAGTTGGACCACCCTTATGCATGTTATAGAATATGACAGCCCATACAATTTTCAGTTTGAGAAAGTGTTCGCTTGAGAAGTAAATAGAGAAGTTCACTATTTTCCACCATTGATTTTGAAACAACTAACTTGCCCTGAGCTATATAATATAGCATATTATATGTATTAATTATTAAAGAAGGTCTCTTGCTGTTGACAGATGTTATGAAAACAATATTTGGAAATGTACTCCACATTGATCTTAGCAGTGGAACATTTTTGAAAGGGATGTACTGCATTTTTTATGTATTTGTGAATATTCAGTTGTCACTAAATTACTTTTAAAATTCAGTAAACCTTGAACTAAAGTCTGAACATGTATGGATTTGTTGAATTGTATTCCATTTTTATTGCAGTGAAGATCTTCACAAATTGCGTTCATGGTAAGGAATAGGAAACTTAATGGGATGGGGAAGAGAAGAAAAATATAGAAAAAAAACATGAACAGGTCAATCACGCCTGCTTTGTTCAGACTATGCATCATTTATCTCATGTTTGACCTGAGGAAAAGCTATGCAAAATGTTTCCCTGACAAATATTTCCAGCTAATTTCTGTGATGTTTTCATTGTTCAGAACTCTGTATTTTGTACAGCGTTTTTGATCATTCTTCCTTAATACCCATCAATTCCATTCCGATATTTATCCAGTGACTATTATTTGAATATCAGGTAACATTTGTTGGTCAGCAATGATTGAGTATCCCTTTTTTGGTGCTCTCGAAAATACAGATGTTAGCTCTGCTGGTAGCATTCTAATTGGTAGCATTCTAATTGGTAGCACACTTGCCTCTGAGTCAGAAGTTTGTGGGTTCAAGCCCCACATCAGGACTTTGAACTCAGTCCAGGCTAGCACTTCTATTCGATGCTTGGGGAGCCCTGTATTGTTGAAAGTGTTGTTGTTTGAATAGGAGGTTAAACTGAGGACCCATCTACCTTAAATATCTCATGGTACTGTTTGAAAAAAGAAGGGATTTTCGCATGGAGTCAACAATCCCCCACATAAAATTTATCATTCACCTCATAGCTGTTTGTGCGATAATGCAATGCGCAAATTGGTTGCTGCATTCACCTTCAAAAATACAAACCTGTTACACTTTACAGTAAATCCTGTAAAGTGCTTTGAGAGGTTCCCCTGATACGAAAGACGCAAGATACATATTTAGTATGTTATCTTTATTTGCTAAGAATCAGTTTCACATTTTTGCAATTTCCTGATTGTCGTTTACTGTTGTTTTCTGAGACAAAATGACTTCCAAAATAATGAATTGCCATTATTATTATCCTTGCGTTTGATATCGCGCCTTATCACGTCTTCGAGACATCTCAAAGCGCTTTACAGAATATACTATAAAGTGAATTGACTGTGCATTTTGTGGGCGAAACGCGGCAACCAATTGCTGGAGATCAGGTGTCAAATCTTTTAGAAACACACCTACTGTATTCTCTTTTACTAGTGACAGTCAGTGGTAACAAGTGAATTTGAATTCTGTCTGCTCTCAAGAAAATAATATTTTCAGATAATATTTTTATGTATCTTTACTGTTGAAGTAGATGACTTTGCTTCTGGATGACACTATTTGGGTGCATAGGTCTGAACTTATATATTCCTGCTTAGGATTTAGACACTCAGCCATTTAAACTATGAACTGCTTCAGAAACCACCTTTTTGTCCCCTTCATTGGCGGAAACCAAAATCTGTGTTCAAATTTTCACAAAGCCAAATGCAGGTAGCAATAACCAGCTGGCACTGCAGATTTTGTTTTGGGCTTTAAGTCTATAAAATGTCATATTTGGGTGTCGAGGGAAAAAAAAACTCTAATTAATAGAATGACTAAACATTAGATGACCAAATGTTGCACTGAGTTCCACAAACTGTCTTCTGAGGTCCTGCTGAGAGCGCTCTGAGACACCGTCCGGCATGGAGGGCGCTATATAAATCCAAGTTGTTGTTATTGTGAGATAATTGTGATTGAATTGCACCAACTGAATACTGATAATAGAGAGTAAATAAAAGCCAGGAGTGTATTACAAGACAGTTGTCAGATAAACCTCTTGAATGTGGCATTATATATATTGTGAATGAAGCTTTGGAAGCTTACACAGTTATCCTAATCCAAAGAGTGCATTTTCACTTTCAAACATTATTTATAGATAGTGCATTATTGTTTTCTTTATAGAACTGTTCTGTTGTCAGACTTAACCCCCCTCCCCCATATCAAAAGCAATGTTTCTTTTTTTTGGTTAGGTTTTGTGGAATTATTTTTCTAAATAACCTTCTTTCCTTCATCTTTCAGCTTCTTCACCATGATCGACAAAGGTATTTATATTGTGCAGGGTGAAATAAATACAGTTGTTGGTGCTATAAAGAGAAATTCAAGATGGAGCACACATACACCTTTGGTAAGTTTTCTTCATGAGCTAGCATTCAAAACTTGGGACCTATACTATTCATATGTGAACTTGAGAACTATGAGAGATATCACAGTTGAGCTCAATCCTGTTCTCCCTGAACATCAAAACATTTGCATTTTACAGCACGGTACACGAGTTGGTGATGAAGAACAGTAGCTGTCACTGATTTTTTTTGCCTCAAGAACAGGGGCACTCAGGTCAGGCCCCAATTAGGGACTTTTAGCACATAGCCTATGCTAAAATTCCAATACTGGGGAGAGCTGCATTGTTGAAGCTGCCATCCTTCGGATAAGACATTAAACCAAGGTCTAGTCTGCCTGCTGAGGTGCATGTTAGAGATCGCATGACACTGTTCAAAAAGAGAAAAAAGCTTTTCAAAGTCCTGCCCAATAATTTTTTAAAATTAATTTCACAGCTGTTTGTGGCAAAAACAACAACAAAATTCTATTTGTAAAGCGCCTTTCAGTCAGGAGGACGTCCCAAGGCACTGGACAGGCAGAGTTACAGATCCGAGCTAGGGTGGTGGAGGGCGGGGGGCAAGCATGGAGATCGAAAGCACGGTCGAAGAGGAGAGTCTTGAGATAGATCTTGAAGGTGGCAGGGGAGGGGACACGATGGAGGGACTGCGAGATGGAGTTCCAGAAGGTGGAGTCGGAGGGGCGGAAGGCCCGCCCGCTAATAGTGGAACGAGCAAGGTGGGGGACGTGAAGCAGGCCAGAGCCCACTGAATGGAGGGACTGAACAGGATGGTAGGGGGTTAGGAGGTCGCAGAGGTAGGAGGGAGCAAGACCATGGAGGGCACATTGCTTACAATACACAGTTACAATAATTTAACATATTCTCTGAATTGCTTTAGTATGTTTCAGTGTGATAAGATGCTATATACAAACCAATGATTTTTTGTGGTTTTGGAGTCATGATTAAGTCCAAGGCTATTGAAATAATTACAGTATTGATTGTTTTATTTTCCTTCCCCCCCATCCACATTGTCTGCCTATTCACTATCACTTCCAATAATAATAATAATCCTTGCATTTGATGTAGCTCTTTTCACGTATTCTAGACGTCTCAAAGCGCTTCAGAATATACTGTAAAGTGAATTGACTGTATATTTGTGGGCGAAATGCAGTAGCCAATTGCGGACAGCAGTGTCCCACAAACAGTCGTGGATTGAAAATGACCGATTTATTATTGTTTTGTTTTTGGAGGGATTATTATTAGGTGTGTGGAGTAAGGAAACTTGCCCAAGGTTTCGCCTCCCTGGAATTGAATCCAGGTGTCTTGCTTGCAAGGCGAGTGCTCTAACCACTGAGCTACAGGACTCCTGACTCATAGCAGCACCTCTTCACCTCTGGCTCTATCCACCTCCCCAGCTATTTACTGCAGCTACAATTGTCAAGCCACAATCTCAGGGTATGGCTGACTCAGTTCTCTTTTAAGCTCTTGATTTGGTATAATGATATTGTATCAACCTTTCATCAGGAATAGTGCTTTGCTATGTTGTGCCATGATTTGGGTTCAGCCACACATTTCATCATAAACCAAGCTCTTGTTTTTAAGCCTGTTGTGGGATGAGCAGAGAGACTACACACATACCTTGTGTTATTGTCATGGCATCTGCAACATGAAACTATCCAAGAATTGATCCACTTTTGAAACATTGTGTTTCAGGATATGACACCTTGATAGTTGCGGACCAAAGTGTGTACAGTGTTACCTTGGTTTTCATCAGGCAAGAGACCCAAATCCCGGAAGAACAGTGACAGATGTACATAAGTTGACTTCACGTGATACTTGAGAGAAAGAGGGGCTGGAGTGTATGGCGTAGAAACTGTCCTAAATATATATATATACATATATATAATCTTGCATTTTGATATAGTGCTTCTCACGTCTTCTAGACGTCTCAAAATGTCATTGAAGGAATGGCATGACATGATTTTTGCCAAATGTTGTTGGGATTTGGCCAAGTCCTCTCTGGAAATAGGAAGCAACTGCAACAACTTACAACTTGTATATTGATCGTCATGTAAAAAGTCTCAGTACTTAACAGTGGGAGCAATGGTCACAAACAGGAAGTTAGAGCAGTTTAGAGATAGCCCAAGACACTGTCATTTGAAGCAAGGAGAGAACAAATGAGGGAAAGTGGTTTTGGAAGGGAATTGCAGAGGAGAGCCACGGTAACTGAAAACTTGGCCTTCGATGATTAATCGGTGGGAGTATGTGATGATCAGTTTTCTGTTATCAAAAAACTGTGGCCTGGGATGTAGGGTTGGAGACACAGTGGAGCTAGCCTGTCTGGAAGGATTTGAAAATGTTGATCTTGAAAAGTAATCCTGAGTAGGAATCTCCTGCATAAGTGTACCCTGGGACATATCAGGTTAGTAACAGATCTAAACTGCTCAGGAAAATCTGATTTGGGTTGAATTCTGCACCAGTGGAACAAAAATATTCCTCTTGAGTTGCCACAGATGTGTGCCAGCGCCCAAGTTCGTGCCTACTTCAGGAACTGAGTGAAATGGCTCCTCCTTCGCCAGTCATTCTATAGAACACTGGAATTTCACTACTCATTAATATTTCTTGCCAAATGGACCCTGAGATGTGATTTCCCCCCCGCCCTTTCTGGTTCACTCTTTCCAATATATTCTTAATGATATGTCATAGTGTCTGTTAAGGAAGTAAATTAATGGGCATAGAAACTCGAGGATTACTGATAAACATTGTAACAACGTTCAGCATTATATATTCTGCTTTTCCATTCCCCTTTATAAAGTAAATATCAGACTTTTTAGTGTTCTCGTACATTTATTGTATTAAATGGAGTTTGATTCTCCAAAAGTGCAAGTGAAAACAGGGCAATGGGTTTAGAATGGGTAGATCAAGTTGTGAGACTGGAAAGTAGATATGATGGGTCAATTAGCCTATCCTGAGAGTGATTTGATCTTGTAATATGTATATGTCATTATACGAGTGGAAATACGGATTAGGGTGGACAGAGGTTAGTCTTTAGCAAATGAATATTTTAATTATTTCTTCATATGAAGGCAAACTCTAATTGAATGAAGATTCTTTTCAAAAGGTTTTCATGTTTGGTCATTCCTAACATATGCCAGTTAAATCCTGACATTTCAGATCAGCCTCCTTGATCTATATGTCAAGCTAGCAAAATGTATCAGAAGATACCATTGTTCTGTCCGACTGCAATCAACTTGTTTTTTTTATTTTTTATTGCTTTGTTTTCTGTTTCTTTTGTTGCTGCAGACTGTATTACTGCGGGACATCAAAACAGCAAGGCTGTACCAGGTATGTCATAGTAGTGTTACTGTGATGTACCTGTTACGTACCAGGTACTTGCTTGTCACATTGCCTCGGTGGAAATTTTGACCACCCATTTTTGTTCCTTTTTACAATAGCACTTAGTATTTGAACCATCCCAGGATAGATAATAAGTTACATCTACTGTTGTCTTTGTGAGATAAAATAAACCCTCATTATTCTCTTTTATGGCAAAATCTTAATTTGCTTAATCATTTGATTCATGAATGTGTTTAATTAAAATGGTCTGTTTACTTATGGGATGAGGCTCAAACTGTGTTTGCATAGGTACCCAGAAGTAAATCATGCCACCCTGCGAATACTCTACATCAAACTCTACATCAAAATGCAATCTTGTCTTTAACAACAACAACAAAATTATATTTGTATAGTGCCTTTCACGTTGGAAGAGCATCCCAAGGCCCTGGACAATCAGAGTTTCGGACTGAACTCGGGATCGGGGAGAGTGGTAGGCAGGAGGGGGGAAAGCAGGGTGAAAGCACGGTCGAAGAGGAGGGTCTTGAATTAGCTTAATATCTTCAACTACACATATTGACTTTGTGACAAAAATTGAAAAAATCCACCTTGCTGCTGCTTCTTCCTTGACTCCTCCACCCCACGCACTCTTTCCCTCATTGAACCGCCCCTTCTTTGCACGAAGTCCCAGTTTTTCCTTTATCCTTCTCTACCCATATCTGCATGAAACTCACCGTTACTTTCTTAACCCTTTACCCACCTAGTTTCCAAGCACCCAAAGCCAGAGTCAGTCGAACGGAGGCAGCGGGTAGTGGGTTGGGGGCTAAGCAGCTCGGAGAGGTAGGGAGATGCCAGGGCATAAAAGGATTTGAAAACACGTGTGAGGATCTTGAAATCGACCCTTTGCTTGCAGTAGGTCCTCCTAAATTCTCTTTTAGATCCCCTAGTCGCTATCTTATACTGATGTTCCTTTGTTGTGGACCTGTCAACCTTTGGAAACCTTAAAACAAGTGATTACTGGTGCATCATTTCTCAATCTGATGGGCCAAATTTGTGCTGTTGGGTAAATATTATGTTACCATGATGATATGATGTACAATGGTGCATATGGTGTTGTCAACTGGCAGGTTAAACTTTGGGCCTCCAAGTTCAAATTAGAGATTTAGTGGACCAGGTTTCTTAGATTAATGTATTTAAAATCAGAGCAACACAGATTTGGAATTAAAAATGATGGTATGAAGTGGATACAAATAAAATTGTAAAGATTTACAAACAATGTAGAGCACAAAAACAACCAGTCCGTGCTGGTATTTATACTCCACACGAGTCTTCATCCATTCCTTACTGCCTCCATTACCCTTCTGTTCCCCTTTCCCTTTATGTGAATGTCTCCCTCGATCGCGTCCACTGGCTTCCCATCCCCCAGAGGATCAAATTCAAGATCCTCATCCTCACCTCCAAGGCCATTCACGGCCTTGCTCCCTCCTACCTCTCCGACCTACTATCCCCCTACTTAACTGCCCATACCCTCCGTTCCTCTGGCTCCGGTTTACTCCACATCGCCCTACCGCCCTACCATCGGTAGCCGGGCCTTCAACCTCTCAGCCCCCAGGCTCTGGAACTCCATCCCCCAGTGCCTTCGCCTTGCTTCCTCCCTTTCCTCCTTCAAGGCCGGTCTCAAGACCTTTCTCTTCAACCGTGCCTTCATCTCCCCTCTAGACTCTCTACCCCCTCCTCGCTCCTTCCCTCCCCTCACCCTGACCATTTCCCCCCTGCTCGGGTTCCAACCCAACTGTCCAGCGCCTTGGGACGTCCTCCCGACGTGAAAGGCACTCTATAAATGCAATCTTGTTGTTGTTGTCTAGCATCCTCTTGACTGCATCCATACTATCTGATTTACCCACTGTGTCAGGCAGTGAGTTCCACAATATCACTACCCTCTGCATTAAGTACTCCTAAATTCTTTTTTAGATCCCCTTGTTGCTAGCTTATATTGATGTTCCTTGGTTGTGGTCCCTTTCCCCACTTGGGATCCAAATCCCTGACTGTCCAGCGCCAAGGGACATCCCCCGACGTAAAAGGCGCTACACAAATGTAATTTTGAATTGTATTGTGGACTCCTCAACCTTTGGAAATTATTTATTCTGTTCTTATCCAATCCTTTTATAAGTTTAAACCTCTATTAGCCCCCCTCTTAAACATCTCAACAACAAGAAGTTTCTTCTCTAGTAAGAACACATAAATTGCATTTATACAGCTCCTTTCGTGTCTGGAGGGTGTCCCAAGGCTCTGGACATTTGAGGGTTTGGAGTTCCAGAAAGCGAGGGCAAATAGGCTGAAAATCTGACCGCAGGTAGTGGTGTGGGTCAGGGTCGTGTGTCGTGAAACAGGCCAGTGCCTGCCAAGCGGATGGCGAGTGGTGGAGTTTGAGGATGTCGCAGAGATAGGGTAGGGGCGAGACCATTAAGTGATTTAAGAGTGAGGACAAATATCCTGAACTTGATCTGCTGGGGGATGGGGAGCCAGTGGAGCCGGGCAAGAGAAAATGGGGGTGAGGGACCGCGGGGATGGGACAGGGACTCAGGAGATAGCAAACGCTGTGGACAATCCAATTCCTTGTGAATGTAAGTTCATCACGTACCATAGAAATGATTGAACTCTTATTTGATTCTTGATGATTGAAAATGCATTAGTACTGGAAGCAATCTAGCAGGATCTCTTTTTAAAAAAATCCTATTCGAAATCAGAGTCCTCATTGAAGAAACCTGTTAGAAATTATTGCGTTTTCGATCTCATTGTCTTTGTTATAGTCATACATGCTGATTGAAAATGCATTAGTTGAGTGGGTAGTTTGGATAGCAGTTAAACCCATCAAGATGAATAATTCTGTTGTAATTATTCCTTCTTATGAACTAGGATTTATTGTACTTTGCACAAGCAAAAGAATAGTATACTACAATAATGAGTATGTGTGTTTTGTATGACTGGTATAAAAATATTATCACACTGTTCTCCTGAATCAGCAGTTAATTAAATTCTCTGAAATAATATTATGTCAACAGTTTGTGTTTTGTTGGATAATGCAATGATGTTTCTCTCTTTGATCTCGGTGTCTGGAGAGTAAATAACCAAGATCCTCGTTCCTTAAATCAGTGTGGTTGCTCATACTTCATATTTTTACGATTTCTATATTTTGTTTACTTCAGGATGAAGAGCAAGATCCACTACTGAATAGCTTCAGCCACCTCAAAGAAGTGTTGAACAATATAACAGGTACACATTAATCAAAAGCTTATTACTCTGTTGAACAGAATTTTGACTAAATATTTAATAAAATGATCATCTTAAAGAAAACATTTTAAGACACAGCATGTCCCTGTGCAGTTTGCATTTCTTAGGACAGTCCAAATATTCAAAGTCCAATGCCACTGGTTTGCTCAAGAGCAAACTAAAGTCCAAAGGTGAAGATTTGCCAGCATAGCTTTTCCCCCAAAAAAAGGTATACCTGCTTTTGTTACAGTCATTAGATGGTCATTAATAATGGTGATTAATGATTTTAGAGCAATTCTCTGAATTATACATAAAGTATTACATTTAGAATACAACTTACAAATAGAAATGTTTCACAATAATATAAATAAAAAACGAAAAACCAAATGCAAGTATTATTCTTATTATCTATGTTCGCAGTTTGTATCTTAGAATATATAATTGTTCTACCTCTGTGGTTAAATATACCCTTACTTTCATTTAGGTAATTTTAATTGATTCGATTGATTGCATCCATTTTAAACATTTCCATTAAAGGAGACCACAATCATGATCTGATTATTATCCATATTATTATGATTACTGTGTGTGATTTGCCTGATTTTCAGTGTGGTTTTCAAAGGCATTCCAAATTTTAACCCTTAAAGCTAGCTAGTTAAAAAGTTGTTTTGTTGAAAGCACAATTGGATGCAATTAATGGGAAATAAATATTTCCAGTTTAAATGGAAATTTGAAAAGTAAGGTTCTTTCCTTTTAATTGTTGTGAAAGATGATCTGAGTAGTTTAAGCTTTGTTTTTAAAATAAGTGTTTTTTAGTCCGATAAAAGCAATTAGCTGTATTGTTTGACAGCATGTATTTCTAAAATTCTTGTGATAAACTTAATTGGGTATCGCCTGGCACAAAGCTGATCACTTACTGAATGTGCTTGTTTGTTATTTTAATACAGTTAAATTTAACAATTCAAATCTCAGAACATAATAAAGTGGAGGGGGTTGAAGACTTGTTAAATTACATTAAAGCTTTTGATGTTGTAGTTTTTCTAAATATTCCTATTTTATGGGCCAAGCACATGTTTTATTGCGGAATAGCTATAATAATGAGAAGCACTGCTAGTCTGAAATGGGTGAGCTGATAATGTTAGATATAAAGAATCCGAAGATGATACTGATGGTTTTGAATTGAAACAGATGTGTAAAAACACTTGTTCTCATTTGTCGAGTTTTGTCAGTTCTCAGCTGAGCTACTGTACAAAGTGAATTACTCTCATCTTTATGGGAGGAAAAATAATTGATGTCCCTGGAGAAGAACTCCACCTCTTTTGATGGCAGAACAGTATTGATGACAGCTGCAGAGAAGTGCATATTCCAGCTTCATCGTGTGCTCTTAATTCTGGATAGCAGTGACGATGGGATTTAAAAGTGTGTGTTTATGCGGGTGCTTGGGTGAAAAGACATCAGTATGTTTCAGTATAAGATTTGAATTTTGTACTTGTATTTATATTAAAAGAAACTAGATAGAACAAGTGCTGTTGCTGCTCTGTTTAATACATTTTTTCAACATAAAAGTGCACTTAATATTTCTCTTGAAGATAGTCTTTAATTTAATAGAATATATTCAGTAAACTTGCCTAATCCTATGAACTGCATTGCAATAAATTTCAGCTTGTTGGTTTTAAATGCCTTTCTTTCTGTGCTGAGACTCAGAACTAAAATGTTTAATCAGGTGTAGTAGAAATACCCATTGTGAAGCAGTGGCCTTTAGATTTGTCAATATTATCTCTTTTTCCCATGTTATGGGTTTCAGAGTTTATTTATAATTTTCAGATTCCCTCAGGAAGTGGTAACATGGTCTGTTCATTATTTAACCAAAAATTGTAATGAAGTGCGAGAGGTAGTGTAAATGTTAAGCAGTGTTGCAGTGGTGTACACTTTGCTCCTGCGTGTTGGCTGGTGGTATCTCAGTGCAAAGTGCTGCCCAGAAGCCCTGACCCACCTGCACAAAGCTGTGCCTCAGTGCTGCAGATAGAAGAAACAGATGGCTTGTGTAGCATAGCGCACAAACAAAACAGAGTTTTACAAAGTTTATGTTAGATAAATGCACCTGTGAAGGAAATGTATAAATATACTTTAGCCATACTACTTATGTATGTGGGATTCATATAAATGTTAAAATAAATGCTAAACATGGTCTATTTGTATGATGCAAACTATAACATTCTTCAGTTATTCCAAATAAAGCCTGGTTAACCCACAGGAACAATCATAGTTTTGAAATCTGTTATGGAGCTTTGCGTAATGTCCAACTGGGCATTTATTTAATTTGATTCTTCTGGCGATATATTAGCATTTTGCAGTTTTTTGTTCTCTGCCAAAGAGTTCATTAGTTTACTGTTTTATTGTTTCTTTGTGTGTCATTAAAGATTGTCTTCCTAATGTGAAAGGCACTATACAAATGTGATTTGCTGTTGTTGTGTCAGGATTATGCCTCTGAGCTTCAAGTTTGGATCAGATGTCACAGGGCGATTTTCCATTACTCACTGCCATTGTCATTGTTTTTCATCTTTCTAAAAATCACAATAAAAATTGTTGTCCTATGATTCTCAGTGTTTGCTGTTAATCTGTACTGCTGTGAAGTAATCTTGGAATACTACATCTGTTTTTTTTGGACAGTTGGGTGACACATGGAAATTCATCACCATACTTAAGAGTATCCAAACCAGACTGAAAAACGTAAAGACAATGCCCATGCCCAATGCTGCAAGAGAGGGTTACTCACTAACACCAATTCCTCAATCGAGATCCTCACATGAGGGGCTTTGGCAAATAGATATGCTTGCCGTTAGGCTAATTTGCCAGTCAACAAGGTGAATTAAAGATGCTGCTCTTGGTGCCAGTCAACTACATTTATATGGTGGCAGTCGAAATTGCAGTCCCTGCACAGGCATTCCTGGATCTATTTATCCCCCCCAAATCTAAAGTGAATCGTTTTTTATCTGCTGTCCACTATGAGTTGACGCTCAGTGGATTCAAAGAAGGAAGAAAGCAAAAGTATAGCTAGCTGGTTTATCTGTCCTACAAAGTGATTGGCTAAAGGTCACACTGCCTGTAACTGCCAAATGCCAGAATTTTATATGAGCTTTTAGTTGATTGTGCTGCTCGCCTGAATATCTTATGGACAACTGACTTTTTATGGAATCAAGTTTAAAAGGATATTGGCCAAATGTTCCACTCTGAAACAACACCAAGGTTGTGGCATGGGTCATTTGTTTCCAATCCAACGTTTCCTCAACAGTGTAATCATTGTCTGCAGCTGCTTCAACAAATTCACCAGTTTTAATGTTCAATGGAATTACTACCCTTTCCCCTGCTTGTAAAAGCTGTCTTTCAGCAATTGCTGTGTCAGTTCTTTCAACTTCAACCTCACTGCTAGTCACTAAGTTTGTTGAGGAGTATGATCAACTGTTTGCTTCCTCTGCAGTTGCTTACAACCATAGCAAGATCAAATTGTCTTGGTTGGATGACCTTGTTGATCTTTCTTGACCCGTAGGCACTGTCCAAAAGTTAAATGTTAACGCAGTAACAGAAAAGGTAAGATCCTTACAAGTCTAGCAAGTGTTCATTTGTTAAATCTGCTCCAGCAGAGCTCAGAACTAACAAAATATATACCCCAACTCAATTCGTGGTTTAATAGACAGCTAAATATTGAACTGCAGGATTCTAGTAACACAAGCAATAAACAAGTTGAGTATTGTATTTGAACCACACTATCCATCTGCAAGTATTTTGGGCAGGGCGTGATTTCATTAATTTTAGCTCCCTAACTTTACATAAGAAAGATTATGACTAGAAATAGAATTCAGTGGTTACTACAGAGCTAAAAAGAGTGGTATTGATTCATTCAAACCAATTCTAGCAATTATATTGAAAAATGAGATACAGTATTTTAAAAACTGAATTGTATTTTCTTTAAGTTACTGGATGCATCCAATCGCACAGTGAATAGGATCAGTAATATAATGCAAGTGTTTGTTCAGTGCGTTCTGTGGATAGAAATAGTGTATAAACTCCAGCTGGTTCGACAGGAAGGGTAATAGACGGACAAGCACTTCTGCTTAGGACCTGGCAAGTATCCTGAAATGTAGTTTTATTCAACACCAAACTCCTGTTAGGTCTTGGACATTCTGAAGAAATACCACATGTGCATAACTCTGAACTGATTCTCTTTTGTTTTATGCTGATTTAACGATTACCATCACTTGCTAGCTGGATGTCATTTCTTTGGCACAGGGTTTGCATCTGATATGTGAAATGCTTCAGAAACATTGGCTTTGCAGAATGTGTGAATTATTTTGCAATATTTGTGCCTCAGCAAAATTCATGTGTACCTGGGCTTCAATCTAATTATTCATTTTCTAAGTGAATTAATGGGTTGGAGGATTACATAATAGAACATTATTTTAAATGAATAATTGGGGTACAAAGTGATTTTTCTTCTATGATTTCCAGTTCCCCACTCAACTTGCCATTTCTCCATTGAAAGCGCAACCATATTATTCATTTCTTAATAAATTATTCATCACCCTAATAAAATTGACCATCACAAAATGGTGTATATGATAATACTTTTATTGGAGACATTTTTTGTTATTAACTTGCACAGTGGCAATTTAGCAACCAGTTGTATTTGGAAACTCGTTATTAAAAGAAAATCAATTTTGCCCTAATTATCAAGGCCTATAACCTGCCCACTCTTAGTCACAGCACCTGTTTCATCGGCACCTGACAGATGCAATAAACATCCCATATTGTGCATCTTGTGACAATGAAGTTTCAAGCAAATTTGTATGTAGTTACAACAGTTGGTCTTATTAACATTTTTGTCAACACTATGAAATCTCTGGCATATGTGCAACCAAAGGTTTGATTTTTAGCTTTAAAGCAAGTGGGAACTTTAAACTTGTCTCATAGATTAGAGCAGTTTAAACTGTTGAGATGAAAGTTAGAAGTACACTCCATAAAATTGCCAACCCCTTCCAAGTGTTGTTAGCAGTTACTTTTCAAATGGGAAAAAGCATTCTTGGGGTTGGATGCAGCATAATGTGTGCATAGATGCTGTACTGTGGCAGAGAACAAAACTGATCTTAAAATCAGTTTGGCACATCATTTTGATTGAGACCAAAATTCTAAGATTTGATGAAGAATCAGTGACAAAAACTTGCATTTATATAGCGCCCCTCACGCAGGACAGAGTCCCAGGGCACTTGACAGTGGTGGAGCATGACGTCGAGCTGGGGCCAGGCATGATCTGAAGATGAGGAAGGAAGGGGCAAGGTGGAGGGAAAGTGAAGAGTGTTCCAGAATTTAGGGACATAGTGGCTGAAAGCGTGGCCATCAACGGTAGAACAGAGAGCACAAAGGACATGCAGGAGGCCAGAGCCAGTTGAGTGGAGGCAGTGGGAAGTGGGTTGGGGTGTAAGCAGGTCAGAGAGGTAGGGAAGTGCCAGGGCATGAAGGGAACAAGTGTGAAAACGAGTTTGAGGATCTTGAAATTGATCCGTTTGGCGATGGCGAAGTCAGTGGAGCCTGGCTAGAACTGGTGTGATAGGTGGCACGCAGTGCAGTATGAGTGAGTATTGCTGGCAGCAGAGTTTGTAGATCAGCTAGATTTTGTGGTTGGTGGAGTTGGGGAGAATGGCGAGGAGGGTATTTGAATAGTCAAGGAGGCAGGAGGTGCAAAACGCATGGACGAGTCTTTCGCTGTGTCTGGGGCAAGATATGGTTGGAGGCAGGCAATGTGGCGGAGCTGGTGGAAGGTGGTCCTGGTCAGCGACAGGATATGGGGTAGGAAGGACAGCTGTGGGTTGAACCTGACACCGAGTTTGTGCACAGGTTCGTTGAGTCTGATGGATAACCCGGTCAGAGCCGCAGGGCAAAAGACGTTGCTGGGATTTTGATAGTTCTAAGCCATTGAACCAGTAACTGTATTCCAATGTTGGTAATATTTTCTGTATGCAATTTGCAAAAGTCTCCAAAAAGGCAACAATTTGCATTTATATAGAGCCCTTTCATGTAGGATAATGTCTCAGAATGCTTAAATGTTTATATCTATGTGTAATGGCTGAGCACCAATTTCTTCTTGAGTGTTATGAGATGGAATAATCAACAGTTTTTATTTGATGCAAACATTTCAATTTAACTTGTCTGTAACCTGTAATTCTGTGCTGTGGTGGCACTGAATGCCACCAACACTAACAAACCATTTGAAGTTTTAAAATGCACAATGAGGATGTCCTCCCCCATCATAATTGTTTTTATTTTTATGGTACTTTTATGCTTTTATTCACTAACTGAGTGAACTTGGTATTGATCCATATGATGTGATTATTCACACACTTGACATTTGACTCATCGTTTTGCTTTATAAAGCAAAGGGCAGCATGCTTCAAAAAGTATCTAAAGTAAAACTGATCAGAAATGTGGTAAGATTGATTATAGATTTTAACTTGCCGAATAGTTGGTCTGAAGACACTGGCAACTTCACTTTGTTGCCTTGATGCACTCAACATTTATGTTAGTTCATATGAATAAATTTACATTAAACTGCTCTTTAAATTTTCTCGCTGCACCTTGACTAAACTGGGCAATAATTGTATTTTTTAATGTGGGTTATAATTTGTATACATGTAAAATTTACAATTTCTACATTCCTGAAAGATGTTTTCATGATAATGTTCCAGTTGAAGAAATGGTCTGCTCTGAAAATTTTAATAATCAGTTGATTTCATAGATCATTCTCAATAACTGCTTTGACAAGTGATTGACAGCAACATGTGTGTCTGCTACAGCTGGAAGTATATTATTGGCAAATTTGGTTGGGTAAATATAGTAGACATTCTGTCAAGTCAGGAGATGGATTGTTCTGGGAAAGGAAGTGCTGTCTATATTTCGAAAAATAATTTCCTGCACTTCTGGGACTTATTTTTTTCACAAAGACAATACAGTGAGGGAAGGGAATTGGCACATCTTCGTGCAACTGGGGAAAGATCTTTCATTGTCTTGTTGGGGTTGGGGGAGGGGGGTGGTGGGAAGAGACAGAAATTTCACAAGATGTAAAATTGCAGGTTCATTCTCTTGTGGTAATACTTCTTTTGTTTTTTATTATACAGAGATCTTTAGAACATGGTTGATTCTAAGCTATATCTCTTTCTGAAATGGATTTTACATTATGAAGCTGGTTTCAACTGCAGGACTTCAATATTTTTTTTCTAACGGTACTGTAAAACAGTAGGTAGGGCAGAGCTTTTCCTTGTAAGATGTGCTTTTTTAAAAAAAATCTTGCCGTAAAGGTCAGAGTTTGACAGCTTTGCGGAAGAATAGAGCTGCTAAATCCCCTCATTTTTATTCATACAAATACAAGCATTTAGTGAATCCCAGACAGCCACAAGGCTCAGTGGCAGGGTGAAGTTTGAATGACAGCTGCAATGTGTTTTTCCCTGCTTGAATTAAATTTATGGGCATATTTCCTTGTTATCAAAAGGTACATTTGTTCATTTTCTGGATCTGTTTTTTTGGGTTGGGATTTGAGTAGTGTTTTAGTTGCTTCTAATGTACTCAATTTTGTTTTAGTACCTTATTTGTCACAATCTTAACTTAACCTGAATATTTGGGTTTCGATTCACAAAATAAAAGAAATAAAAGGATGTGAAATGTGACAGTCAAAATGAGGCTGGTCAGCAGCTAGTTTATCATTTGGAGGCTGATTTGTTTACATTGGGCAGAGGCCCTTATTTACATTGTCTTTCTCAGTATTGTGATCAGAAATCCTGTGGCAAGGTTTCTGGGATTGTTAATTCAACACACTTTGGTGTTTTGTTTCCTGAAATAATAGTATGACTCGTTTGAATCGCTTTACAGTGTTCTGTTTTGGTTGGGAGGCAGCACAGAGTTAAAACTAAAATATTTATTTTAAAATCTTTAGAAATTAATCAAATTTTGGAGATCTGTGTCATTAAACTACAGCAATGATCTATAAATAATTTCCAAATTTCAGTCCAAGTATTAGGAATTCCTTTTGCAATTATGTGTTTGTTGTCTTGCTAATTTTCACGGTAATCTGAATATTTCATTCTTTTATTCTGAATATTGTTAACTCAGCAACTATTCAAAAGTAAATTTGTGATAAATGATTGTAGCTGAGGAGATGCTTGCTAATAGATGATATTAATTTCTCTTCTCCAATCCTGAATCCATCAAAAGACGGTGCATAAAGTATATCAAATATTTCCCCTGGACAACCGTAATGATAATTTTGATGACTTGTAT
Source organism: Callorhinchus milii (assembly GCF_018977255.1). Lineage (NCBI taxonomy): Eukaryota > Metazoa > Chordata > Chondrichthyes > Chimaeriformes > Callorhinchidae > Callorhinchus > Callorhinchus milii. The sequence continues at coordinate 13,833,066 of NW_024704748.1, read as the reverse complement.
AGCCAAAAGCAACTGGTTGCCTTTCTAAAAGTATACCTTTTATCTCTACCTTTTCCTTGTTGTCATACCTCACAGTGATGACAGATGTATGGTTTCAAAATTATGCTCAATTTTTCCAGTTATTTCCTTACTCAACCATCTGTCATTAAGTCATATATTTAGCTGTAAATTTGAACACTTAATAGCAATTTATATGAGGATTGACAGGTAGGCTAAGGTTTGGTATAAAGAAGGTTGCAACTGTTTTGGTTCAGTCCTAAGTGCTGACTTGTTTAAGTGTCCCAGCAGGGGGTAATTAATCATTCAATTCTGCAAACTTGGTGACAGGAACACTGTGCAAGATATTTACAGAATAAACTAATGAACTTTAGAGGCGGTGCTCATGATTCTTAAGTTGGTAAAGTTCACTGATACTAGATATTGTTGGACTCTCAGTTTCAAGCTGCAGTTAACAATTATTTAAATCCACTTGACAGCTTTTATTATTATTATTTTAATTAATCAGTAATGGAAAATTGCATGACATGTTGTAGGCAATGGAGGATAGGTTGGTAAATTGAAGGACAGTACCACAGGTCAAGTCCTTTAGTTGTCCTATCACTGCTTGATTGTTTTATTATGATCTACCAGTTAGTGTAATTCAATTTTATAATGCAGGTGGTTCGATCTTTGAGCCTTTGATCTTTGTATGAGTTGCTTGCTGGTAGATCTTTCTTTCCAGCTCTTTTGCAACTTTCAACCCATGATGTCTGTGGTTAACCAATGGCGGGGAACCCTCTATTCTATCTGTTGGCTGACTCTCAGGGATGATTAGTTGCTGCTTAATCAAGTGATTGGGAACCGCATTAGGATTGTTTCTTTTATGAGGTTGAATAGATAGCCAGTGAGTGCTATTGTATTTTTAAATATATTGGTTGAATATTTCGCAAAGAATGAAGGACATATGTCACAGCCAAAATATGCAAAGAAATTGAAACCAATCAAAATTTATGTAAAGGAACCTTGTTTTGTTAATTTTGTTTCTATAAAGATTGCTGGACTCTTATTTTCTGAACTGGATTGTCAAACCACCTGAATAGGATGGCTGTTTTATAATTCAATTGGGTGATTTTATTTTGTTTATGGTGAGGCCACTAGATGGAGCACCACATGAAAACAAATATTGTTCTTTGTTTCTGTTTTAATTGATTACGACTTTTTTCATCTGTTTAATTATTTGAGCATATGGAACAAAAAAGGCCTTTTACCTGTGGATCACTGATGGGAGTGCCCAACGTGAAAGGCGCTCTATAAATGCAATCTTGTTGTTGTTTCCTTCCTTGTTAGGTACAAAAAGGCCATAAATCTGTTTCTTTGCTCAAAAAGGTATATGCTGATACATTTTGGCCAAGCAACAATTTACTTTTATATGGGGCCTGCCTGTAATAGGGTGATATCTCAAAGTGGTTTATCGAGACTCTGCTGGACACTTGGAGTCCTGTAGCTCAGTGGTTAGAGCACTCGCCTTGCAAGCGAGAGACCTGGGTTTGATTTCACGCAGGGCGAAACGTTGGGCTATTTTCCTTACTCCACACGCCTCTGTTTACCTAGCAGTAAGGAGGAACCCGGTAGTTAGTTGATTGGCGGATCGCTTTTCTGGGGGTAATAATTTGTTAAAAGAAATAATTCGTTAAAAATAATTGCTGTGCACAATTGGTTGCCACGTTTCTCCCACAAAATATAGTCAATTCACTTTACAGTACATTCTGTGAAGCACTTTGAGACGTCTCGAAGACGTGATAAAGCGCTATATCAAATATAAGGATTATTATTATTGACTGGGAAGGTGGGAAGGAGGGAAATAATCGTAAGCAGGGTCAAAGAGCCNTTTTTTAGGGAGGCTTTTAAAGACAGAGGGTTTTAAGGAGGATGTTCCAGAGTTTTGTGGCATAATTGCTGAAAGCTTGGTCACTGATAGTGGGACAGAAGGAGTAAGAAATGAGCAGGAAGCTCAAATTTGCCTAGTGGAGGACATGAGGTTGGAGAAGGTCACAGAGGTTGGCAGGGCAAAGGCCTACATAGATATGTAAGTGAAAGTGGATCTTAAAGTTGATTTGCTGGGAGACAAGGATCCAGTGGAGGCTGGCTAGGACAAGGGTGATGATCATGTGAAGTTAGTGCGGGTAAGTATGGACTTCTGACAGTGGTTTGATCTTTGAGATCTGAAGAAAGAGGAGCCTTTGGTTTTCATTGGTTACATGTAATTTGCCACTAATAATAGCTGACATTCAGCAAGGATCATTTGAAACATGTAAAACACGCGTACATCTGAACAGTACAGGAATATTTACAAGCTGGTCTGGAACATCCATACAATCTCATTATTTCCAACTACATTTTTTCTTTGATGTGTAATAATTTGGCCCTTTATTCACAATGCATATCGATGTACATCTATGATACTGACAACATTATTTTCTTGAATCTTTTGATGGAAATGCTGAATGCAGCTGATTGAATTGCTGTGATGTACGAGAAAATAAAAGCAAGTCATGAAAGCTATCTGAAGCCAGAAGATAAATAGAATTTAGACTATTGCTAGCTAAAATCATGAGCCATGGGTTACAGCATGCATTATAAAATTGTAAAAGTTTGCTGTTTTTAAAATAAGTGTTTATCTAAGGTTTTAATAAAACTACTGTTGATTGCAGTGTCATTTTGCAAGTTGAACCACAGAACTGTCATTTGGGTTACAGTTTATGTGCTCTATGTGTGCAGTGGGTAATGATTTAAGATGTGATTTAAAGACCTGAGAGTACAACAACTTTCTTATCACAGAACCTGAACTGGAACTTTAAGCTTAAATTTGAAAAAAAATGTAAAACCTGACTTTGGGCTGCAATTAATCTATAGTTTATTATTCATATTATTTTAGTTACACTGCAGCTAATGTACTGTTAAATAACCTACTCAAGGTAGTCTTGTATTGGTTCTCTAAATCAGCTTTCCAGCTTCTGAAACTGGGGTTATACTGGTTAGCTTGTCTATTTGATGCAGAAAGTGAATGAGGAATAAACATTGGTCCAGGAAGCAGAAGACTGTGATGGGATTTAAGGTTTTATTCATGGACTTTCCCATAATGCGATGGAAGAGAACTGAAAAAGACAGAAAGAAATCTATGGTTGGTGTTGGGAACCTTTTATAAGCGGGCTGAAGCATCTTTGGCAGAATACTACAATTAATAATAATCATCCTTGCATTTTATACGGTGCATTATCACGTCATCAAAATATCTCAGTGTTTCATGGCATTTACTGTAAAGTGTAGTGACTGTGTATTTGTAGCCAAATTCAGTAACCAATTTGCACACATCAATGTTCCAAAAGCAGCCATGACAACAGGAGAATCTCCCTTTTCCCTTCAAATAGTGCTACAGAATCTTAGACATTGACCTAAACAGGCATGTGAGCCCTCAGTTTCATGTCTTGTCCAAAGGACAGCACCGTAATAATGCAGTGTTCCCCAAATTTGCAGCATGGGGCTTGAATCTACAATCTTCTGACTCAGAGGCAAGACCGCTACCAACTGGGCTTGGCTGTAAGAACTGGAGAGGCAGAAAATGATTCAAAAACAAGGGGAAATTTAATTCAATTTCAAACTAAAGCAAAGCAATGTAAAATATTTGGTAAATTGTATTCTGTAAAAAAATTGTAGATTCTCTGGACACCTTGTCATGTTATCCGCTCTATAGACAAATATTGCGTAGCCACTGTATGATGTGCCACGTGGGGGATGGGAGGAGAAAAGGGTCATTTCCCAATGCCTTTTTGAATTGCACCTGCTTCGAATCAATAGCAATAACTGGTTTTTGAAAAAATATGAAACCCAGTCTGTTCTCTTCTCCCTTCCCCCAGGAAAGGTGGAAAAGAATGTATGATGGTGAGTTCTTTACAAGAATATAAATAAATCTTTTAAAATGATAAAGTAGCTCATTGAATCTATTTTAAAATATATTGCATTTTGAACGACTGGTTACAAATGTGAAAAATGAGTCTATTATGCAAAATTTTCTCTAAATCACAATCTTCTGGGTGAACTGTGCTTATTATTTTAAGTTTCAAAAGCATTTGTTAGAGTCTATTCAGTGTTATTTAAAGCCTACAATAATCCAGCCAGCGTGTCTTTGCATATATGGGACCTTATTGAAGTTGTAATAGCTCTACATCATTTCCAACGGTTTCGTTATGAGAAACATCACAAAATTGAATTTTAAGAAGAAAATCCAGTCATTCTTGGTGTTTTAGATTAAAAAAAGGGTTTAATTAAAAAACTGTTTTCATAAATACAAAAATTGTACTAATTTCTCATTTATTGTGTTTTGAAGTATCATTTATATTTTACATTTTCTATTAAAAGTAATTCATATTTGATTATTTGTGTTTAGCGCCGACACAGATGTACTGTATAAGTGTTGTCTGTTCAAGCACAGCTCTTCCAGTCCATATTCTGTAAGTCTTTTGAACACTGTTCCCCAAACTGGACAGGGCATGGTGCAACATGTCTTCATGTTGTGCTATGTAAATCCATTTGCTTTCTGGGAAATGGACCATGGAAATGGTAGTTCTGCTACCAATGATCAGACCAGATGTTCTCATCATTTTGCAGCACTCATTTTTTCTTTATGAAAATTATATTGCAGGCAATGTTCTTCTGAAAGATTCCATTAACATATTTGTACAAATCAATTTGTTCTGAATGGCTATCACTCAGCTTCTTCTATTTTCTGCAAATTTAAAATTACTGGCTGGAAAAATCATCTTCTTGCGGCTGCTGGAAAAATATGATTTTGAAAAGCATTGTATGGATGATTTAGTACAATCCAAGACAATGTTTTTCCAAACATTTTTGCTTGCAGAATATGTCGAAAGACAAGGATTTGTGTAATTTGAGGAAAGAATTTCATGTGTGTTGAGGTGTCAGCTTGGCTCATTTAGCAGCACTCTTGCTTCTTTCTCAGAAGGTTGTGGACTTGAGCTCACAATCCCGTCTGACACTCCAGTTAATGTTCAAGATCCCATAATGCTATTTGAGAAGAGAAAAGAGTTTGTCCTGGCAAACAGTTCTCTGGATGAATTGGTCATTTATTTCATGCCATTTTGGAGTCCCTGTTCTGAGTAAAATGATTGATGTGTTTGCCTACAAATATACCGGAATTATTTGTAAAGTGACACAACAGGAATTACCCATGAAATGCTGTTGAGATGTTTCAATATAATAGGTATTTTATAAATGCAAGGATTATCATTACAACAAATACTGTATAAAAATGTTCTAAGGAAATGCATTTCAATTAAATAGTCTAACTGTTATATTTCATGATCATAATCATCATCAACACAATTTGGAAAATAGAACTTTAAAAAATGTTTCATCTTTTTGAAAATGTAAAGCATCTTCAGTTTTCCTGTTGTGGCCATTTAAATATAAAATGAATGAATCAGTTGATTTTTTTTATGATAGCTGGATAAATATCAAAATCTTTATTTTTAAATATTGTTGCTTCATTCATAGCTCCTTACATATTGTATGTTGGCATAGTGACAAGGTACTTTCTGTGACTGAGATATATGCTATGTGTAAATATATGAAGCACTACATCATGCAAAGAAAATTGGAACCTGATGCCATGTTCATTTGAAACTGTTTTTTGATCACAGCAAAAAAAAACGAAAAAACTTCTATCATGTTGACAGGTATGTTTGAGCATTTGCACAGCTGATCAGAGTAATGCCAGCAACATTCAGGACAAGATGATGTTTGTTGTGGATAAGGTGGCAATGAAGTGAACATGTACTTCACACACAACTGGTGTGGTCCAGTCATAGTTAACTTATTGAGGATTCCCAAAGTGCAATATCTGCTTTGTTCTGTCAGGTGTTTTTTTAAAAAAAGTTTGGCAATTGCGATGCATGATGAGTCTGCATGTCGGTACTATCCTAATTGAAACGCTCATCCGTAAAAATGGTGGTAAATGTTTGCAGAGAGCTATCCTGTAGTCCAACACCATCAATCAATCCCCCCTTTCAAGGAGTGATATAAAGTGGCAATTCACACGTTGTTGAAAATATATTCTGCACCATTATGCTTTAATACTTATTTTTTTTAGAAAAACAGATGTATATTTAACTGTATCTCACAGGAAAGGTACTGTTCAAAGGGCAATGAAATATGATTTACATCTGCGCTAGTGGTGTGACTTAACTTACATTCCCAAGTCTTGTCAGGCTGCAAGTACAGATGTAAATCCTATCTCACTATTCCTTGTATAGCTAGATAGCCTTTCTCCCTTCCCATGGGATCAGTTGCCCTGATCTCCTAACCAGCTATGCTCAATCTTTCAGTTCATCTTCTTGCAGCTGCTGGACTCTGAAGACGATAAACTTTTCTTCAGATGGGATTGAAGATCACTGCTACCTCCATATTATACAGTATAATTTGACATGTTTAAGAGGGTTTGTTTCTTTTTATTGAACTTTTAAATTCTTATTTTGCAATTTAAAAAAAATAATTGTTAGTGGAAAGTAGAGTGGAGCATTTACTATATTGTGGAAACTGAAGAAGACATGCAGGAAGAGAAATTCCACCTGGAACTAGATTTAGTCTTTCAGAGCATCCAGAATTTTGCAAATCCATAAATACAGTTTTAATTTTGAAACTGGTTTACTTTAAATTCTTTTAGAAACTACAGAAAACTGGATGGGCATTAAGATTTAATTCAACTGTTTGTCTAATTCTGCTTGCTTAAAAAGTAGAGTAAATATAGGCTTGCATGGAATTCCTTCTCCTCTTTCTCCCCACCTACCCCCCCCCCCCCCCCTTTATTATTTGTGAACACACAGGTTCTCCCTTATATTAGGTGATCCAGAACTTCATGGAACATCTCACACCAGGTGAAAAAGTACTTGGCAGTACCTTGTGAGATCAAAAAAGCTGATTTCATTCAATGCAGAGGCTAGGAAAGCATTGGTGTGTTGCAATCTCCACGGTGTCCATTAATAGAAACAATTCAATGCAATGTAAATCAGTGGGTAAATGCATCTTTGGGTAAGTCATACAGACAATAAAGATCACACTTTAAAATGTTGATCTATGTTTTAGCTGGGGCAGTGGATCAAGATGCTCCAATTGGACTTAACGTCTGTGGGCTAAGTAGAGTTTCAGATTGCTCTCCAATGACCTCGAGAAAATGCCTCTGTTTTGGTGAATGGTGAAAATAGGATTGGACATGGCTGTGAGAAGATCCACAATTGAATAGCCTGCTAACAACGTTACTCCTCCGAGTTCTCCGCTCCACCCTCGGTGGCCGTGCCTTCAGCCCCTATGCCCCGAGGCTCTGGAACCCCCTTTCTCACTCCCTTTGTCTTGCTCCCTCCCTTCCTATTTTCAGGTCTCTGCTGAAGACCTTTCTTTTCGACTGCGCCTTTGACCATCTTCCTCCCCCTCCCCCAGCTCAGTCCCGGGATCCGTTACTGTGAAGTGCTCTGAGACGCCGTCCAGCTGGAGGGCGCTATATAAATCCAAGTTATTGTTGTTGTTATTGTCTGGGGTTGCACATTAAAAGTGACCCCTTTACTTGATGTACCAGAGGGTTGCCACACATGTGGAGCCCCTCTTTAGTAAAGCAAGTGTAAGAGAGAGAATTGGAAACGGAGAAAAAATGAGCAGTGGCCTTATAAATTATCTTTGCTTGGAGTATTTGGATATTCTATAAACTTGCACAACAATCATTTTTGCTTGTGCTTGGCCCAGAAATTAACACAACACTTTTTTTCATTTTTGTATGCTTTCCATTGCACAGTATATGTATCACTGTCTATTCTGTTACGTTTACATATTAAAACCTATAATAATGGTGCAAAAGTGTTATGGCTTAACATTTTACAGTGGAAAATCAAAAATGCTTTATAGTGTACTCTGAGAGTATTTTAATACTTCTGATTTCAGATTTATCCAAGCATTGCTTTCTGCACAACATTTTGCAGTTTTTAAATACTGACATTAGGAAAATCTCACTCGGCAGATTGTGCTTTTTGAGATCTGTAGCTGTTGCAGGATTGTTTTTCTGTTTGTTGTAGATGGTATGACTATTGGTGCAGTGGCACGGCTGTGTTGCCATTGCTAAATATACATACTTGACAGCTTTATAATAGGTTCCAGGAAGTTCACTGGAAAATAAAAACAAAGCAACATTTATAGCTGATTGAACTTGAAAAGCTTTTTTCTAGCTGAATAGGAAATATGTGTACTTCAGCATTCCATGTCACTGATGCAGTGAGGTTGGATGGGTTGACCTTGTACATGCGGAATGATCTGTAGACACAAATGGCTGTAGATTGTTTCTTGTTGTATTGCAAAGTTTATAGAAAAAATGCCAATGTATAAAAAGCACCATTTGTTTTTGATGTATGAGTCTGTTGGAAATATTTTTAAAAAAACTTCCGCAACAGTTGATAAATTTAATAATATTTTTATGTAAGCTCTGATTAACTTGATGAAAATAATTTCTTTGTCTATTGAAAATAGAATATGAATGTTTTGTCTATTTGCCTACAAAGCATTCATTCGACTTTAACTCTTTGTTTCACATTTTGAGTCTGTTTGATGTGATAAAGTGCTACGTTAAATTAATTTTTAATGTAAATTGTAAAATATATAATGCTATTCACCAGTTTATCAACATTGGTGAATTGATACTATGGGTAAAATTAACCTGTCTCATGACTGTCTAATTGGAGTTCACATTCCCTATTAGTGAATGAATCATCAATGCTTGGTGAATTCTGCTTCACAGTGATAGTAAGAGCTGACATTGAATTATGTGCATGTCCATTTATCTGCATCTGTAAATGTCTACTACAAGATGCAGATAAACGGAGATGTGCAGAACTGGCATGTAGATAACCATTACTCTACTGTACAGAAACATGTGTTGATGTTGATGAGGACAGCATGACTTAGCTGTAATAACCCCATCTCCATTTTGTCTCCCACTGATGCCCACTGTTGAGTCTTATATGTAAATAATTCGCACTTCGGTGAGCTTCCGGATGGTGACCAGTAGATATAAAATCTTATCCTAATGTGTTTCTCAGTCTCAGTCTGATGACTGATGCTCGTCCACAATTATCTGCAAAGATTGAGTGACCAGACAGACAAATTTACCAATGATCCACCGCATTTTAAGAAGATACTAATCTGGTGCATGATATCAGAAAGGTTGAGAAGATACCTTAGTGGAAGGAATAAAAGTAAAGTAAATAAAATAAAGTACCAAAGTACCCCAAGAAGAGTAGGAAATAGTAGAATATTGGCAAGGAAAAACTCCCATAAAGGGATTAGTACATATGTAATGTACAGAATAAACAAAGTGATTGTATAGATTTCAATCAAATCCCATACAATGTGAAAAAGCAGATTTTAATTAAGAGATTTGAGAGAATTGCATTGCAGTCAGAATCATACAGTCTTGATAATTATTATTGGCGCTAGATCATAATTTTGCTCCCAATTATACCTGTAGTCAGTTATGTTACATAAGGTTCTGATTAAATGCAATTACTTTGTTCATCCCAGACTGTAGTACTTAACTGTATGTATTAGAAAATGAAAATTCATTATGTAAAAATTACAAAAAAAGTCAATTTAAGTTTATCTTGAGAAATACTGAAAGCTGTTTTGTCAGGCAAATGACTGACTGGATTGACAGACTATAGATGTTTCAATGCGTTTGTTCTAGATAGGAATTCACCCGAGAGTCTTCTGGTACATCTGAAAATAAGAAATGTATATCGTGTATTTTAAAAGTGGGAAATACTAGTTTTAAATTTAAAATGCAGTATTCTGAAACCAATAAAAAAATTACACAAAAAGGTGTAAGTGAAGCACAATGTATTGCTAGCACAAATTGTTTTAATATCTCAACCAACTATTATAACAAATTGTATTTTATGGCAAGAATGTTTTGTTATTTGATTTAGCCAGTGTATTATTACATGGCTGTACCATTTTTTTTAAAAAAGAGCATCAGTCTTCAAGAAAGCAACCATTTTGAGAGTGGTATGGATACCTTTTTCTCTTTCCGCCTCTCCTTCTCTTACTGCTCCTTTTCCTTTCTTGGAGGAGCCCTCTTGTTGTCTCATACCAGTACAATTTTCATTTTGTGATGTGATAGTCTTCACAGAAGAGTAGTACTTCATCATTGTCGCTAGTACTGATCTGTGATTGTGCGATTGGTTGATCAAATGTGCTGGAAGAATTGATCTTCTTTCCATTGTTTCTTGAAATGGAGCATTACATTACTATGGAGTGCTCCAGTGTGGTTTAACTGAGATTTGTAAAACAATTTTATTGAAACATAGTATATCTGATATTCCGCCTTTACTGTACTATCAGCATCAATTCAATTTAAAATTTGGATATAAATTCAGTTTCAGAGATATTGTTGTTATTGTACTGTTAAATTATGCATATAAATGCATTTTTTGATGGCTTTGTATAACTTCTGACCATCATTTTATATACTGGAAGATGAGAAAATTATCCAACTGAAGGAGGCAGAAGATGGATGGATGCTTCAAATACATTTTGTAAAGCTGCATTGGTGGATGTGTTGCCCTTTGGGTGAGGGACTTGAGGTCCTGTCTACCTGTTTCGGTGGAGTTTAAAGGTCTCATGGCACTATTTGAAAAGAAAAGGGATTTTCTTTCTGGTGTCATGATCAACAAACCTCCCAATAAATTGATCCTTCACTTCATGGCTATAGATAGATTTGTGTTAGGAAATAATATCTCGGGATACAATATATAGTTTGGGACATGTCATGCGACTGCCAGGATGGTGAAAGACGAACTGGATGGATCTTGTTCTTCTCTTGCTTAGCACTTTCTTATGTCCTGATGTTCTTCCATTCCAGACACAAAAAATTCCATGTTGAGGTGGCATACATATTTGAAACTGTCTGATTTGTATGGTGATGCGTTTTCACATGTGTCAGACACTGGCAGACCCAAAAAGTACAAATATATATTGTCAAAACACTTGACAGCATTTGCCTGTAAAGTACTATGAATGTTCAATTTAATAGGTACTTTTCAAATGTATGGAATTTTCCAATACAGGGTGTCAGCCTGGCTCAGATGGTATTGCTCTTGCCTCTAAATCAGACGATTGTGGGTTGAAGTCCCACATTGCGACTTGGAACTTATACAGTCAAGGTTGGCATTGCAATGCATTGTTGGAGATGTATTATTTCAGAAGAGACATTAAACCGAGATCTCGTTTGCCTGTTCAGGTGGAGATTAAAGATCCCACGGCACTTTTCAAAAGAAGAAGGAAGTTGACTGGTATCCTGGTCAGCAATTCCCCAATAAAATTAGTCATTCACTTCATGGCTGTTCATGACATTGCTGTGTGCAAATTGGGTGCCATGTTTACTCACAAAACCAAATCACTCAACTTTACAGGATATCCTCATGTGAAATACTGAGACTTCCTTCCAACATGAAAATCGCAAAATGCAGTGTAAGGATTATTAAGGATTATGAGGATTATTAACAGTATTGTTATTTTCATTGTTTGTTGGCCAGAGACACGTTATTTAACAAGTTAACATGCCCAATTATTTATTTTCTTTCCTTTTTCTTCAACAAATGGGGAGATAAAGAGTTTACTTCAATGTATTCCAGTGTCTTGAAAACTTCTGAGTCAACAATTATACCAATTATATCTATTGATCCTAAACTCTATGCTCCTTTGGAACAAAGAGACAATTAGAATAAAATCAGCATATTTTCATGACGTGGTTTAAGAAAGAAAGGCAAGTCTGTGAACTTGCTTGATGTTTAAATTTCATGGCAGCCTCAAAGGTATCTGTTACAGGGAGCAATATTTTGAATGAATGGATAGCCATTCCAAGGATCAGCTATCCTAGACTTGCAAAGTGTTTATTCATGGACTGTCTTGCAATATACACTGGGTTTTACTGGTGTTTCATTTGGTAAATTAAAACTTACAGCTGGAATGCTAAAGCTCTCATTAATCTTTTGCTGCAGTTTTGGATTACTTGTGCTGCTGCTGTCAGCGCTGTGGACAATCTACCCCAGTTAACTGAAACAACTCAGATTAATATTAATCCTCTTAATACTGGAGCTCATAATATCGTCATTAGGTGACTTGAAACTAATCCTGCCCACCTAACCAGGATGATTTATTAAATACACATAGTGGATTACCCATAATACAGCTTTGTGTGAATGGGTATCAAATAAATACACCATCATCTCTCTGTTTTTACTGGTGGCTTGAATAATGCACATTTTAAATTTGTGGCTTTATGTGGAAATGCAAGGGACTTTAGCGTATTATAATACACAAATTAAATCAGTAAAAATGAACTGGTTTGAGTTCCATCATGCCCTTCTTGTATTTTCTAGATATTAAAGGAAAACTAATGAATTTGTTGGTTCAAAAGTAACTGGTTGGGAATTTGAAAATAATTGGGCATTTTGTCTTGAAAACTGTCAAAATTGAGTTGACGTCTTGAAAAAAAGGCTTGAACTGAAGGCTGTGCAGTATTGTCAATTTGTAAAGGTTTTATTTGGCATCGGTAGCAAGATTCTTCGAAGAAATGTGTACAGATGGGCTTACCATAAAGCTTATCGTACAGCTTTAACCATGTTCAGCTCATTTGCACCCTCCTTTTACTGACTGTTTCTAATGCAGAAATGCAGCCTACATATAAGTCTGCTGTGTATGTTTGAGGATTCTCACAATCCCAGAGGCATGCTATTAGTGGGCCTGAAGGGACTGAGCAGGTGAAACAAATAAGGAGGAGGTTATTGCACAGTTGTAGATGCTGGAACTTATCAGGACCAGTGTGAAATGTTGTCAGAGCTGGAGCATGTGGGGATTTTCTATGCAAACTACCCACCAGCTGTGGTTAACCGAGAGCATGGGGAGCACTGGGAATTACTTAGTTTGCTGCTGCTGTTGCTGCTTGTTCATCTTCTTTGTGTGATAAGACATCCATTATTTGTAAGTTGATAAAGCATAAACTATTTCATTATAAAAATGACCATTTATCACATTGTGATATGAAGAGGTCCTGCAAAAGACATTAAATATATGGCTTGCCTGACATTTTAATCTGTTAGAATAATACAGCTTCTGTTTCAAGCATGCAGCAAAGAAAATGTACTGTTCAAGGAAACAGGTGGCAGTTCATAACACTTTTTTTGCATTCCCTTGTCTGACATTTTATTCTGTTTCGCAACCTTTGTACTTTTTATTGTAGCTTGGACAGTATGCCTAATTTGGTTCTGTTTTTCACATGAATGCACCTGAGTATATGTTTCTATAGTGCTTTACAATCTATAATCATTTAAGGATAAGAATTACAAGGCTTTCTTCTTATCACCAATGGACACCAAAATATTATTTATACGTTTCATTGTGTGCAGAAATGTGTTCACAGCACCAAAGTATGTGGAATAAATAGAAGGTTAAATCTCTCAAATGGTGTAGAAAAAGATAATGATTTCATAAATTCAGCAGTTCCACTTTATAGCACAATATCTTTTCCACTTGGGCTGAAATTTCAGTCGGCCTTTTTACTCAGCACCTTTTGGCTGTTAAAAGGATTTGGCTATTTTAATTGCACATCAGGAAATACATTGCACGTAACTGATTGGATTTTCACTTGCACTTATTGACTTCTTTCCATCACTTTAGTTTTCCCAATTCTTCAACTGAAGGTTGCATAATCATGCTGATAAAAAAAATTCTGTTTCACAATCTTTGCACGTTTTAATAGGAAGTTTTTTTTGTGCAACTGGCTCTCTTTAATAGCATGAAAATTGAAACTCCTGATTTTTATGCATCTGCATGGAATGATAAAATCAGATTCTTTTGACCTGATTTGCAGCAGTGTAGTGAGAAAGTATGAATAAGGCTTCCTCCTCCATGTTGCAATTATGGTAAGAATTATACTGCTTTTCTCGTGCAGTATAAACACAACATTAGACATGGATTAGATTGGAACTAAATCAGAATTGTTCAGAATGAGGGAAAGATTGACATTGTTGATGAGAAATACATTTTCAAAGTTGTAGGTTCGATTAAATAATAATAGTAATAATCTTGCATTTCATATACCATCTTATCGTTGAGATGTCTCAAAGCGCTTCACAGAATATATTATATATTATATTGTGGATTGACTCTGTATTTTGTGGGCAAAATGCATCCCACAAACCGTCATGGATCGAGTGACCCAATTAAAAAAATAAAAATGTGGAGGGATTATTACTCCCAGAAAGTGATCCTCCAATCGACTAACAACCAGGTTCCTACTTACTGCTAGGTAAACAGAGGCGTGTGGAGTAAGAAAACTTGCTTAAAGTTTCACCCTGCCAGGAATCTAGCCCTGGTCCTCTCACTGACGCTGCATGCACCTTGAACTCTCTCGACCTATTAAGAGGAGCTTGACTGCAAGAGAAGTTCAAGTTTTAAACTCTTTTGTCCTGTTTACTGGACGAGGATGTGTGATATTTAGCAATTTATATAAAGAGAGGTTGATTTTGGTCATGTCACGCATGTCAGATTGGGAGTCTTACATGTGTGGAAACCCATCAAAAGTATCCCAACCGGTTTGAGAGTGCCATCTATGTATGGAAGTATTCCTTGGCTGAAATGGTATGTGCGCTTTCTCCCTGCATGGACTCGTGTGCACTAGGGTACTGTTGAAATTCAACCAGCTAAAATAGCTTTCCATTACAAACAATATTTTGCAAGATTCTCGATGCTTGTTCAGCTAGGACTATTCATTAGAGCTTTGGCTTGCTGGGTTAACCAGAACTGAGTGGGGAAAACTCCCTGCCCTAGCAGCTCGCTGATTTGTCATCAACAGTGCTTTGATTTCAAGAAAGATTTATAGAAAGTTGGGAAAGAAGAAATATGTCTTTTTCACTATCCTCCATGTCATCCACTCTTCAAGGACTAAGAGGGCAGACAGGCGACCTCTTCCCAGACCTTTCATACTGGTGAGCCTGCTTACTTGGAGACACAGAAGAATGATGTAGGGCTTCTCTCAAAAGCTTTTAAAAATACTAATTGTCTCTATGTGGAAAAATGCATTCCTGCTGCTTTGTGCTGCCTGCTGAGAGCTCAGGCATATCAATAGGGTGATGAATCAAAAGCACATGCCACTACTCTGCAGTCTGATGCATTAGCACACCAGTATTCTGGGACACCTAATAATTTAATAATAATAATGCTTGCATTTGATACAGTATCTGATCACATCTCCAAGACAAATTTTATATTTTAAGAAGCAACTCTATTGAATAATTTTTTTCTCTTTATTCACCCTTCAGATTATGCAATTTCATGTGTGTGACTTCCCGAATGTCAATTCAAACTGTGCAAGTTCAAACAGATAACGTCTGCAGGTGTCTGCAGACTGAAGGAGGTTTACCTTAAATCTGATGCTATCAGACCTAATTTCACCTTCCAATCAGAGAGTCCTCATTATGTTTTCTTCTTATTAGCCTAGCAATACAAGTATTTTGCAATGTTTAAAATAAGTTATAAATCATTGTATACAAAATTAATTTTGCAGCCTTAACATTTCTTACTTACTATTTTGTGTCTTAACATGAAAATCTTTTGCCCTGACAATAAATATTTGATCAAATTCACTGCAAATATTATATGCAGTATTACCTTCATAAAAGGAGAATAAAACATAGATTTAAAAAAATGTAAGGTCCACTTTTAAAAATGCATTACTCCTTTTATGATTACACTTGTGATGTTTTCATCATCATGCTTTGTCTGAAAAGATAACAAAATAGTCTTGGCCATGTTTTTAATGAAGTGCTTTCTTCATTGACATTTAGGACACTACTGGGGTTAATAATGGACAGCTGTCAAAGCAGCAGAACCATTCTTTGTACTGTATTTGATATTTTTTCTTTAACTGTAAAAAATTATATTCTGTAATATTAACTGTAATAATAGTCTAATATTCAGCAGGCAAAGTTCTGGTGTTTTGCAGGCTTTGGAACTAAATCATTATCATCCAGATATCATTACTGCTTTAGAAACCAACAAGGTGACAGATTAAGTACCTGTGTTTGCTTATTTAGTAGATACCATACAAAGGTCTTGCCCTGCATTCTCATCTTCATTAGTTTTTGACTTGCAAGCTGTGTTTTGAAACTTTGAAACTGCAAGTTTCATGTTATGCTGTAGAATGATTCTGTTGAAGTCTAATTATAAATTTGTCATTTTTGCAGCGTGTTTGTTCAGAGTTTATGTCTCTTAAAATAAATTGGGGTGAAACTTGATGCTTTGTAAACTGATTTGCTGGTTTTAGTGCACAGTACACAATCACTGACAGCTAATCAACACTGCACAGTCTGGCTTTACTGCTGGGGCTGGGGCAAGTCAGGTTAATGTGGAGTTTGCAGCTGTCTCACACAGAATTTCCATTTTTTTTTCTTGGTTTGAAACTTGTTCCATATTGAAGAGAGGAAAGCAAGGAGAAAAAAAATTGTCTGTATTTGGGACAAATACCTAGGATAAAATAAATAATGAATATATCCATAAATAAAAAGATAAAGACCAACAACCTCTTGCTTCATTCCTCCTTCCCACCCTAAGCAAAATGTAATTGGTGTTTTATGTTTTGACCACTTTTTCCTCTTCTTTGCCTCTTTCCTCCAGATAAAACCCAATATAAAATGATTGCAACCTATTTCAAATTTTGTGCTACATCTTCCAATCTAGAAGGTCAGATAGCAAGCTTGTGGACTTTTTCCTCAAACATTTTAATGATCCTCTAGAGTCTGACAGTATTGTCAGGAGTAAAGGATTAATTCTGTATTTATTTAATCTTGGGGTGGTGGGGAGTGGGAGGTCATTCAAATTTACACACTTAAGTATTTTGTACTCCCAATTTTCAAGCACAAATGTGTGCATGATGCATTTGATTTTCTAAAATAATTTAGTGCCTGAAAATAGTGAATTAAACTGCACAAAACTCAACTCTTTACTATCATATAGAACTTTTAATTTTGCACAAGACCAGATGTGATAAATCCTTGCATAACGATACTGGCAAATTCTCAACTATTGATAGTAGCAGGATTCTCTTGGGTGTAGAGTTTCTTTATGTCTGTTGCATACTGATAGCAAGAATTATGTCTGAAGAATTTTGTTCTTGTGAAATGATCAACTGACCACTGATCATGCTGACTATTTTCTTTCTGATGTTGAGAAAATAAGAGAAAAATAAGAGCCTTTGTTAGCTTTACCATCAAAACATTTGTGAAAAGAAATCCTTTGTGCAATTTTTTATCTAAAAATAATTTCTAATGGGGGAGGGTATGAATAACATTCTCACCATTGTACAGCAGGGTATGACTGCATTTTTCAGTTATATGAAAAGACTTGATCGACTTAAATTACATTTTCTTGTTCCAAGTGTGTTATGTTCTTATGCTTCCTGATCAGAAAATGATGGTATGTTGATGAGCAGCAGCAGGGTGAAACCCTAATTTTTCCAAACTGGACACGAACGTAACGAGCAGTGGCAAGGAGATGCAATCATATTAATCTGTGAAATGTGACAAAGGTTGTCTCTGGATCTAAATGCCTGAAAATAGTGAATTAAATGTCATCACTTTGTAAATTTATAGCATGTGTGGGTGGGGACAGACAGATGGGAAACTGTGTAAATGTGTTTTGCAGATGAATATGGTACTACAGAATAAGCGCTCCGAGGTGGTTCCCATGTGAGTGCATAATAAATGCACATATAAATGCAAGTTGTTTTTGTTGTTGTTGAGAGAGGCCATACAAAGGCTTTTTTCCTGAATTATTAGATCTGGAATAATAGATTAAGCGCCTATAATGTAACATTCTTAAGTTTAAGGTATTGTGAGGCAATTGTGCATCTGCCATAATTTTGCTCTCAAAAGAGAATGTTATTTCATTATGACACCAGGTACAGTTCTACCATATTTTTTGGTGCGACCCAAGTTCCTCTTCTTTTGTAGACACCAAATTTACACATGTTTAATGACACTTTGTCCATGGATGACGTTGTGTTGTGTTTGCAAAATTGTTAAGTGGGGTAACATGTTAAAGCAGGGTTGCCTAGTGGTGTGTGAAAGTACTATACATAATAAGAGACGGTCTTTTAAAGTGGTAACAATACAATAATGAAAACCAGAAACATTTCTGTCTGGACTAACTGCTACATCAGCTGATGCAGACTCATTGTTACTGTGAACAAGTTCTGAAAAGCAGTGTTTACAAATGTTCGTGTACAAATGCAGCCTGTTAATGACTTAATGATGCAGAATGGTTGATATGCTTACTTCCACAACTTTGAAATGTGGCTGCATTCATCCTGTACATTTTAGCAAACCAATGTGGCTGCTACTGCATTTGGACAACATAAACATGAAGTAACATAAACAGTATTTGGACTTGTAATGCTTTGAAAATAGCTTATATTTGTATGGATCAATGTATTAGAAGTGTCATTTGGAATATTAAATTTTATTATAGCCCATTTAAAATATTGCCTAGTGGTAAATATCACTCAATTATTTATTTGAAAGTAATTTCCAACAGTGGGTTTCTTTTATTATTAATTTAGCTAGCTCTTGTGATGACTGATGATCATATGTTACTTATGTTTGTAGCCTGAATGCCATTTATATTGCAAAGTTGTTGGAACTGAAGTTGTGACGGCTATTCAGTGACTTGAGACTTTGGATAAAGATTGTATTGATGGGAAACGGGTCTGATTAAACAGCTGCTGTTTATCTAGTTGAAGTTTGTGCTGTGTTGTCACTTTTAGGTCAGGTTTGATTATGGTTTATCCAGCAAATGACAGCATTATTGAGACAGAACAAGGTCACTCAGAAGAGTAACCAAGGTAGTATCACGGACAGTTTTGTGCGGTTGCTTTAATGACTGCAAGGATAATAAGAAAAAGAAGATCATCTTTTAAGCATTAATGACTACTCCAAATGTCAAACAAATCATTCATACCAATAGAGCCATTTCAAGCTTGTTGCTAAAGATTGATTCTTGCACAGTGACTTAGTTGTTTCCCGAAAGATTGATTAGTTGAAAATAACACGAGCTTGCTATGTGTGATCACGTCTGACACAAAGGGTTAGTTAATTACGCAATGGACATTGGGACTAAAGCAGTCAGACATGATCATTGGTTACTGGGCCACAGCAGTAATTCACAACCTTGGTGTTTCGAAGACTTCTTCTATGTTATAATTGCAGCTAGTTATCAATTCTGAATTGTTTTCTCAAGTGAAATTAGTGAATACTGAAAATAAAGGTAAGTGTTGCATTGAATCTTACTTGATTATGTGCTCTCATTGCTGGCCAAATGTTGTAATGTATTGTTTTTTCAAAGCCAGAATGCTGTATAAAGGCATATGA
The DNA here is from genome assembly GCF_018977255.1 of Callorhinchus milii. Classification (NCBI taxonomy): domain Eukaryota; kingdom Metazoa; phylum Chordata; class Chondrichthyes; order Chimaeriformes; family Callorhinchidae; genus Callorhinchus; species Callorhinchus milii. The sequence goes on along the minus strand of NW_024704748.1, from coordinate 13,813,552 downwards.
AATATTTGGGGAGAAATTCCACCAGAGTCTGGATTTATTTTTTATATGACATTTTAGGGTATCCAGAATTTGGCCAGGTCTTAAATACAGCCTTCATTTTGAAGCGGCGTAATTTGGAATTTTTTGAGGAAGACAGAAAATCGGCTAAAGTTAAGACTGAATTCAACAATTTGCCAAAATTTTCTGAAATACTACATAAATAGAGTAAATCTAGACCCAAGTGAAATTTGCCCCAAAATACTGTTTATTGGGCTTTATTAAGTATTTTATAGGTGGGATTTAGTATCTAATCCAGTGGGTAGTAATGGCAACTTTAAAAAGATTATTTAGGTTTATTTGGAATTATAGGAATAGGGGGAAAAAGAAACCATTGGCCAATGCAAATAGTGTCTGATCTTCCCATTTCCAAATTCATTCATCGTGGCATAATTTCACTAGTGCTAAATCGCCTCGGTTTCGGAGGTTATGAGCAGCTGTAAAAGGTACATGTCATTTTTTTATACATTAAGATTACCAACATTGCCAGTCAGTTTTGATTTTTTTCAGCTTACTGTGACACTGATATTAATATTATAATAATGCTCCAATGCTAACAATATTTTTAAACTGTTGCCTCTCATATGTATGTTTGTATTTCACGACTTAAGACTTGGTTTGTGATTGAAACTTATCTTTTATGCATCTTATACTTTTTCATAATCAATTAAAATTACTTTTTGTATATTACAAGTTGTTTTCACTGTCCAAAATGAATGAATGGGAGCTTTAAGAAAAGTAAGATAGATTTTAACGTTTAAAAATAGTTGAGCCTCCCCCCCACCCAGTTAGAGCTACAGCTTTCGAAAGGCCTAAAACCACTCCCTTGTTCTGACCTAGTTAGGTGGGTGTCCAATAATTTTCTATTCAAATCACCTCACAGAATTCATGTCAGTGATTCAAGAGTTGATATGTCATAGCAAACCTGAGCCAGCAAACCGAGGATACCAAACCTGCTCAACTGATTGTGAGTCTAGATAAAAATATATTATGACACACAACTAAAGATACCCTGCGATTTACACATCAACAGACTTCCTGACTAATTTCTTTGGTTAGAGATGTTCCTACCACCTTTGGAGGATTTCTTCAAATGAAATCCTCTGATAGCAATGGTTGCCCTAGAAATGGACAAATGAATTATTGCCAGGATTTTTATTATTATTGAACCTGTCAGAAGCTTTTCTATATGTCCTTTGAGCAGAATCTGTACAGTGGGTAACTGTTGAAGGACTATGCATGACAATGCTCAAAAAAATTGAAATGTAAAGTTTACTAATCAGCAGAAACAATTAGTCCATGCTTTATAGTAGCACTGTCAATGAAGTTGTAAACTGATGCATGCTACTTCCTGGAATATTGTAAGGAAAAAGTAAATGTTTACTTTGCTCTGGGAAAAGTAAATGTCCACTTTCCTTTGGAAAAAGTTTGTGAGGACTTTCGTATTGGAAATTGTGCTCATCCCAAATATATTTAATTCATAGATTCCCCACATCCCCACTGCCTCAGCTGTGAACTGAATTGTATTGGGACAAAACTTTAGGATTGTATGGTAACTATTTGTAACAAAGCTACTGAAAGCAACTTTAAAGGAGCTGGCAAAAGGTTTAATTTCCCATGGGTTTTCAAATTGGTAGTTTTGTTCAATGTTGCTACTTTTTAATCTGGTGGGGACTCTTGGAAGCATACATAAAATACCGTAGTCAGATGCGCAGAATAACCATATACTGTAGAGTTCTATAACATGAGAACAAGCCTACAGTCTAATTGCTTTGTTTGACAAGTGCCAATTTCCTTCAGACAAAGTGCTTAAAGTTGACATGCATCAAAGTTCTCAGATATAAGACAGATGGATCTCAATGTCCTCCAGACTTCTGCGTGTGAATTGAAATTCTCTCTGGATTTTATTTAGTCTAGCCAACCTTGTTAACCAGCCCTTCTACGCATTAGAAGTGGACCTTAGAACCTGACTTAAATTCACAATGCAGCTACAGATCAATAGCTATCAGTGTTTGGTTTTGGACCAATGAATTTGTCATGGGGTGACTGCTTTACTTTGATTCAGCTTTATTTAGTAATTTCATTTTGAGTTGAAAGTAACAGGGGTGCGAATGATTGGTCCCACAAAGGGCAAAAGCACTGAAGCCTGGAGTTAATATCAGTTCAATCTGATGCTGCTCGAACATTTTTTGAACCCAACATAATGAATTTACATAAATTAGTGTGTTACTACTGTATATACAAGAAATTGCTATCAGAATTGGTTAATTGAGTAGTGTTCTAAAATTGCCTTACTGCATTTCAACTGTGTAACATGCCAAATATTACGGTTCAGTATATTCATTTGGGAAGTATTAAAAGCATGAACTGACTCTTAGCTGCTGTAGATTTACTTTAATCCTTCTCCAGAAGACCTTTGACCTTTTCATGCAAAATCACAGCTCAGTTTAGTTTTAGTGCCCCTTTTCCTCAGCTAGGGCCTTCAAAACATGACCCTCTGCTAATTACTTGTCAGTTAAAGCTTTAGAAGCATTTTAAATTTAATTCTTAATCTCCTGGGTTTCACCAATCCCTTAAAGTAACTTCTAGCAAATGTTATCTGATGTTACTTAATGCAGAATAACACTTGTCATACAGTATTTTTACATAATGAGCAACTTACACTGTTGGAGCGTTAAGGCATTTAGAATTTGCATGTAAAAGATTACACAGGGAAAATCCAAATACGGCATATTATTATAATAATAAGGCAAAGCTCTCTAGAATGTGTGTAAGAGTACTGCTGGAGTTTACCAGCTGAATTCACACAATTTGCCGTTGCAAACACTGACTGGCAAGCTTCCTGCTACTTGTCCAGATCGGACCACACTATCCATTAGGGCTTCAGCTTTCAGAGATAATAGGAAGCAAGTGAGAAGAATCCCTGGTGCCAATGACTCTTCTGTTCCTTTAGGTCCTGCTGACGAGCTAAAATGGCTGGTCTATATCCACAAATCTATCTGGCTTAGGAACTGGACTATCAAATTTGTCACAGAAGATCAATTTTATTCCAGTATTCCATTGCCAGGCTTGTCACCTTGAAGTCAACTTTTTCCCAAGGAGACCCCACTTATCTCCTCCCCTTAGATTATTATGCAGTAATTGAGTAGGATCAATGGCCTGGAACACTAGAAATCTCTTACCATAGTTTGGGAAAAACACTTCCATTTATGGAAGAACATTTCAGAAAGATTTACATAAGTGCTTGAGAAAGCAGAAGACATATAATCCCAAAGTGGGAGATAGGGAGAGAGACCGCACTCCATTCCACACAAATGAAAATCCCAGAAATATTTCTTAGTAGTTTGGTTTGGATACTGTTTAGCATAGTTATAGATCTCGGTGTGGGTCAGTCACCAAGTTAACCAAAGAAAACAAAGTAATATTCAACTTTACTATTCCCTGTTCCTTCTTTAATGTTCTTCTACATCTACTTGTTTGTTTCAGCAATGATCTCCCATACCTAGTGTAATGTTTATGTAGTTTTTCTGAAGGTGTACTGAGTGTTCAACATATGCTTGGAAGCTTATCAAAGACATGGGAATGAGAAATTCATTTTTGGAGGTGGTGTTTAAGTGGTGTTGAAGCATCACACACACCATGGTTGTATCCCAGGAGAAAACCCATTCAGAAATGTTAAAACAAACATTTGAAAAAAAAATTTTTTCCCTCACTAAAGTTTACTCTGTTGACGATGCTTGTGGGAAATTAACTGATGTGATCCAGCAAACCTTTCAAAAAGAAGTCATTCAGTCAGTGTGATCAGATTAACCAAACACAATAGCATGATGGGCTTGGTGCCACCTGTCAAGTTGTATTTGGATTTCCAGTACCGTCATCATGTGCTGCCTTGAATAACTATCTTAATTTTCTTCATTTCATTGGTTAGGCAGTAAAATTGTTTTTATTTTCTGAAATAAGAGACTATAGTTCACATGGAAGAAAGGCAGGCATTCGAATTTGTAAAATTCCTACAGTTTAGTTCAATAGAACGTATGAAACTGGAATATCGTGGAATGCATGGAATATACTTGATACATAATTAACATAACTGAAGGTTACAACATATCTTTCAAAACATAACACACAAATTTATATAATATAAAAAAATTTATATAAAGCAAGTGAGCCCTGCTAAATACTGAGATAAAACTGACCTAACAACAACTGTACTCATAGTAATGCATTCCGTTGAACAGTTATCTAATGAGAGAGACGTTTTTCTTTCCTGATAAATTATTGTTTACACGCATTGTCATCTCTATTTCAAATTCACTGTATAACTGCCGACACAATTGATTTTTGCAAAAATGTAATGAAGGCAGCATTTGTGATACTGTGCTTTAGTCATTGATGGCTGCATTGTATTTTCTAAAACTAGTACTTATTGGGATATACAGCTGAATACAAAAAAAAATGATAGATTACTTTATTTAGAAAAAATGTTGTGGAGTGATATATTTAAAAATAAATCGCGTTTGCTGTAAAAACTTTTAACTTTGACAGTTGCTGATGCATTTGTAATGGACATTTTTTAGAGTTAAGCTAGTGGAAAAAATCCTTTGGCTTAGGTTTATATAAATTGGGGTTAGATTAAATATAGCATGTGTGCCTGGTTCGCTCTATGGTATCCATAAAAGTTCACTACAACGATGAAGTCTGGCAAATTTTGAGGGCATGGCACGTAATTCCACTTCACTATAAAAGTGCACTGAAGCAGTCCTTTCATTGTGGATTGTTAAATCATTAGGAATGTTGTACACAGGTCAGTGTGCTCGACCTTAAGAATTTGAAAGCTGTTTCTCATTGTTAGCTTGTTTGTCTTGCTGGATCTCCTTTTTTCTGCAGTATTGAAAATTGATTTTAACTGTAGTGTCTTATTCTGCTAATATTGAAAAAGATTGAGAGGCTGTTGAAGCACAAGCTGAAAATGTACAATACAGCACTGGCCTGAGGATCAATATGGTACAATTCATTTCATATCTCGTAGAATAAGTTTTTTTTTCCCTGAGTTCTGATATTTAAGAGGTGTTGACCTCTGGTGAGCTCTTCATTATCTATTGTTGGCAGCTTCTCTTCTCACCCCCTTTCCCCCGGCTATGAGCTTTGCAGTGTCTTTTGAAACTTCTGCTTCTAAATGTTCACAGGTAATTTGTGTTTAAATGGTCACCATCACTTATTATAATGTTTTTCATTTCAAACTGTTTTGGCATAGATTAGAATCATATTTGATTGGTGTTTAAATTAATTATAATCAAAGTAGGATATTGTATTGACAATAGTTAAAATCCAGTTGTGCAACAAAATTGTAATTTAAAATTTATCACATTTAATATCCTAACCATAAATTGCACATCATGACTAAATCTACAATAAAACCCTGTAAATCTCATTCATCTTTCTGATGCTTTGCTTATAGCATGGGTGCTTTCACATCCTCCCGACGTGAAAGGCGCTATACATAAGTGTAATTTTGTTGTTGTTGAGGATCTGATTTTTCAGTATTGACAAGCTGGCATCTTGTGCTAAAAAATGGCTGGTTTCTTGATTGTCAAATGAAAATGTCACAATATCATTACTAACTTCACTTCCTGTGCACAACACATGTGCACTATGTACAAGAAGCACCACTGGCATCACTTCTCGAAAGAAGCATGATGGAAGGGTGCTTTTTCTACATAGTGCACGGGAAGTCGTGTATGCAGCAAACTGACACTCAGGAAGTTGGCCATTTTCCCATGCTTCGCTTCTCATGCTCCCACTAGAATAGTGAACCTAGATGACTACATTATACCCGGGTTCTCTATATATTGCATGCAAAGAAACTTATTGTTAGTACAGAGTTGGCACGTCTGTCTTTTCTATTCACAGTGCTCCTGTACTGTGATTTTTGTGATCTGAAACCTGGCTTCTCATAAATTTATCATTCAGCAATTTTCACAGTGGCTGGCAATGCGTAACTAAATTTGAATGTAATATTTTTTAGTAAAAGAACAGTGTTTTTTGGCAAGTGATTGTTCCTGCAACTTGTCCTTTATAAACCAGCAAGAGCATGGTTGTTCTGATCGTGTGCTTGTTAGTGGTTTTAAGGATGTAAGGATGTATGGTGATGTGCAGGCTAAATTTAATGCTGAAATAAACTCTAATGTTGAAATAAGAGCGACTCAAATATCAAGGATAATTTCAGTGCTGTAACCAAAGCCATACACTAATAAAAGAAGCACTTGAAGTAAAGTTAAAACATTTAGAACACCTATTTTATCTTTTTGGTTTCATGTTCTTTAAAGAAAACACTTTAAAACCCTTTTCTTGCCTCCTTTCCATTGTCCATTTTGCAGATGGGAACAGATTTCCAAAAATGGAAATTCGCTTAATGGTTTCCTTTTTACATATCTGAATCGGAAAGCGCTGCTATTAGGCACATCCATTTGGAAACCCAAAGAGAAATGGTCTCCAGAAAAGTATACTTTAAGTTTGAATTTAGTTTAAAATGGTGGAGTCTGTGATTGAACAACATTTAATTATTCTATGGAACCAATGGGCTTATTGGACCAAATGGCTTTTCGTTTCATACCTTCTTGTGTCTGCAGCAAAATCTTAGCTTATGCTGTTCAAGCCCATCCATTGATGTGAATTAAATACTATTGTTCCGCAGTCCTGGACGGATTGAGTTCTTAACTTGAACGGGAATGAATACATTTATTGTTGCTGAGCTTTGGGTCTGAATGATTTTAAACCTGAATTGATCAGAAATATGATGTGCTTTATTGAATCCATTTGTATTTAATTCAGAAAGATTTCTGAAATTCATAGGCTGAAAGACAGATTGGAATGCCAGTTGTACATTGTTTTCTGTCCAGTTTTTGCAGTAAAATGACTGATCATTTTTAAATGCAGTTTGCAGTTTTTCAAAGAACAATTTCACTGTATTGAATGATAAGAATGTTTTTTTAAACTTCAAGTGAAAGTCTCTTAATGAGTGATTTTCTGTCATCTAAAGTTTATAACGTATTCGAAATTCTAGTTGAGGTCATTTGTCAATTCATAAAAAGAGAAGGGCAAAATCATGTTGCAATAGAGTGACAAAAGCCCAGAAATCTGCAGCAGAGAAATTGACTATCAATACTGTTGATAAAAATGTGCTATGTGTTCCAGAATCTTGTTCACAAGAGTTCAACTTAGCCTTTGATGTTTCATATTACATCTCTACACAATTAAGATGTGCGTGGCTTTTAAGAGGTTCATTTCTTATGAACTGCTGTCACAGTCAATCTAATAGTTGTAGGATCAGGTCACTCAATGTTTCGTGACTTTCAGAATTCTTGAATGTTGTCTTTATCTGTTTTATATTTTTCTGTGCAAATTTCTGTTTTCATTAGATGGGTGTTATTAGAGCAGCTGATAGCCCCAAGATGTTTTTTGTCAAATTAAATGAAGCCTATTTAAAAAGTAAAATAATGAACTTTTCAACTCATTCACATTAGACAAGGACAAACACAATCTGTAATTCCTTAGTGGAATTGCCATTAAGCATTAACTGAAATATTTACTGTACAATTGTCAAAAAACTAAAGCAAAAGAAAGCATTGAAAATAAATTTGCCATCACCTGTTGGTACTGGTTACATGCTCATAAGGAAATAGAAATGTAAAGTTTCTTTGTGATATTTTTAACCTTTTTGGTACAATATAAGATGTGTTCATCCACTTTTGAAAGTCTTGTGACTTATTATTGCTTCTTTGCGTATGCAACCTTAGTTTTGTTTGTATTGTTTCACAGTGGGGAAATGGGAGGTTTTTGCTCAGCATCTTGCCATTCCATTATGTCTGAAATCAAGACTTATTTTTGGAAGATTACAAATAGAAATTTGCCTCTTACCATTTTTCCATGTTACTTTACCTTGTTGACAATATTACAATACACTGGAGGCCATGTAATTCGGATGCCAGTTAACGTTGGACGCCGTTTATGTTGGACAAAATTCCAAGTCCCAATTTGGATCTCTTCTAAGCCGATTTAAAATATTCTGGTTTATTTGGACATAAATCTGGTTACGTTGGATAAAATGCTGCACTGGTGGTTACTGCTGCGTGGAGCTTTTTGATAACTTATAACTCACTTGGGTGAGTGGGATTGATTTGGATAGCTCTTTTCAAAGAGCCAGCGCAGAGACGATGGGCTAAATGGTCTCCTTCTGTGCTGCATAATTCTATGATTCTATGATACTTAAATTTATAAAGAGACAATCAGCTTTTTTGCATATAATTGATCACTGAGCATTCTTCTGATTAATTGATGCTGTGATAGGTCGTGCAATGGAGACAATTGGATGCTATTTACAACAACAACAACAACATTCCATTTATAAAGCGCCTTTCACGTCAGGAGGACGTCCCAAGGCGCTGCACAGTTGGGTCATGACCCGAGCAGGGGGGAAATGGTCAGGGTGAGGGGAGGGAAGGGAGGGAGCAAGGAGGGGGGAAATGGTCAGGGTGAGCGGAGGGAAGGGAGGGAGCGAGGAGGGGGAAGAGAGTCAAGAGGGGAGCTGAAGGCACGGTCAAAGAGAAAGGTTTTGAGACCGGCCTTGAAGGAGGAAAGGGAGGAAGCAAGGCGAAGGCACTGGGGGATGGAGTTCCAGAGCCTGGGGGCTGAGAGGCTGAAGGCCCGACCACCGATGGTAGGGCGGTTGGGGCGGGGGACGTGGAGCAGACCAGAGCCAGAGGAACGGAGGGTACGGGCAGGTAGGTAGGGGGATAGTAGGTTGGAGAGGTAGGAGGGAGCAAGGCCGTGAATGGCCTTGTAGGTGAGGATGAGGATCACCTGAGGATGAGGATTTATTGTATTGACTTTGGATAATTTTGAATGGCAGTTAATTCAGAGCAAATGCCCTGCCCCAACATGTCTGAATTAAGCAGCCTCCACTGTATAAAGGTTTGTTGTGATGCATTAAAAAATCTAGCCCACATACAGTAGGAAAATGGTAAATGGTTTGGTGCCAATTACGTTCGTTTCTTTTGGATCATCCAAAAGAATTATAGAACTAGCATATTATTTTTAGCATTTGTTTGTTATTCTGTTGAATTTAAATTTAGATTTTGGTTTGATTATGTACAATATATCACAAACCTATTTTCCATTTTTCTTACAGAGCTCTCAGAAATAGAACCAAATGTTTTCCTTCGACCTTTCCTGGAGGTGATTAGGTCAGAAGATACAACTGGACCTATCACAGGATTGGCATTAACATCAGTTAACAAGTTCCTGTCCTATGGATTGATAGGTAAAAAAACCTCTGTTAATATTAGAACCCTGCCAGCATTTTATATATTGTGGGAGGTATAATCTCAATTTCTCCCTTTTTCCACATTGCATAATACCCAACTTTCCAAATAACTATCTTGTTGTTCTGAATGGAGCCTAGTTATAGTGTGGTGGCTGGGTCCATAAAATAATTTTGCATGACTGGTTTCACAGTGCAAGCAAGCGGTTGTAGTAATTTCCTGCATGCTTTATTGAAAAAAAAGGTTGACTTCCAAGTCATCAGGTCTTCCTGGCGTGTGTAGGAAGTGAATGGGCTGGTTGTGCAGTGTGATTGGGGTATACACATTATAACTGAATCAGCACAATAAAGGTTCCATTCACCTATTTGATCATTTTCTGAAATTGCAGACGAGCTTTTAATGACTTATATTCTTCTCCCAGAATCCTTTTATTATCCCGAGTCCTTATTCATTTAGAATGTACTCCATCTGCAATTCCTGCATCTAATGGCACTTCTTCACTTTGCGTTCTTTCCATTCCATTTGCCATCTTGCCACTCACTGACTTAAGCTGGCTAAAAATGTTACACAAAGCAAAAAACAGTTTTCTTTTCATCAAAGCAACAACTTGCGCGATAATTATAAGCATCTCAATGAGCCTCACAGAATATAATGCTAAGAAATTAGGTGAATTCATCTGCTTCAGTCCCACAAGCAACAATGAGTCGAGCACCCAATTAATTTAGATATGGGGTAAATTTGGGTTGAAAGGGATTATGTCCATCTGAATCTCAAGGTAGACTGGATCTAAAATTAATAATATAATGCAAGGATGGGACGATAATCTGGAAATAAATAGTAAATTGTATATAACCTATAATGTATTAAGTTGGCAGCACATCAGGCCCTAACACTGATCTTGATTATCAGGTTGCCAGCTCTGTGGCCATGGGCTGTTGTTAGAGGAATTTTGGCATTTTATTAAAAATAAGTATAATTTCCATTGAGTTCTTCATTCCAGTTCAAAGCTTCTCTGAAATAGTACTGTAGATGATCAGATGTGTAACTGCTGGGCAAGCCTCTTAAACTTTACATTAATTCTTAAGCATTGTGATGCTATAGAGTTCTAAAAATAAAACCAATATCAAAGAATTGCGCTTCAGCTAAAACATCCGTCTGGTTTTAGTTCAAATGGTTGCTATATGACTTGTGATATTGTTTCAGCATAATATGACTGAATATCTCCTTTAGATTAAGCCACATGGGGCTCGTTTGTTGAAGAATAGTGTACACTATATTTCTGTAATCCCCTTTGAGGAATGCTGTGTTATGAAGTCGTGGTTATCTCAAATATAGTTTTTCTTAAATTTTACTTCAACTCGTGTCTTTTTAATGAATCTAAAATGTAAAATGTATTTATGTAATTTAAAGATCAACAAATAAATTCTGTTGCAATTAGATTTGCACACTTAGTTTGGTTTGGCATTGAAATAAAATCTGTATTTTGCTGACATTGTTGAAAGTATATCTTTTCATCGTTTTTATCAATGTCTGAATCGGAAGATATAGTTTCATGACTTGTCACCTTGAGGTATTCTTATGCAGCTGTTCACATTAACACCACAAATTGAAAATCATTTGGGCCAGATTTGGTTGTTGGGAGGAGGGGACTGCTGAGCCTTCAAACTGGATGAGCAAATGGTTATTGCTGACCAAGACAGTGAATGAAAATAATATTCCTAGATTAATGGAAATGTAATGGGTTCAAATGGGGTAAAAAGATATTAAATGACAAATTGAAGTGCTTTTTTTAATATAGCAAAGAAAACTATTGGTATTAATGGTATTAGCAGTGTGGGGAAAAATCATGAGCATAAAAAATTAAATCGAAGATGGATAAGTGGTGAAGTTGAGAAGTGTAGAATGTTTTTCAAAAATATGTTTTGGGGTTGAAAAGATAGTTAAGAGAAAAAACTGAAAATAATAAAACTGAAGAAAATAATGGAAAGTTTTTAAATTCCTAATTATGAGATGCTGTAAAGAAATCCTATCTCCAAGTGAAAGGAAAAAGTGTCTTGAAAATGTGAGGCTTTCAATTAAGTTAATCAAATAGAGGGAGGTATCTAAGAGTCAAAGGTATGTTAACACTATATAACTCATTTAGAAGACCATATTTAAGTATTGCATCAACATTTGACATTCTAGCTTTAATGGAACATTGGTGCATGGAAGAGGGTTTGCCAGGGGTTGGAACGATAATTCTGGGATTTAAGACTTTGAAGAAGAAGGAAACCCTGGGAAGAACACTTCCAGCTTTCTTATTTATTCTGATTTTTTACTTCATGAAGACTTGCTATTTTCGATCTCTGCTTACTTTCGACGCTATTCGAGATTCCAAACTTTTGGAAGAATCTCCGTTAATTTGAATGGGCTTTGGAGCCAATATTGCGATGTCCCTTTCTGGAAATGGCTTCATCTGTTGGGTGCATAAATGGCAGTATTGGCTTATATAATTTCAGAGCACAACTTCTTTTTGATGCCAAAATGTCTGGACTGTTGTATAAAATCATAATGTGGAGTTTGTGGAGTCCTGTAGCTCAGTGGTTAGAGCACTCGCTTTGCAAGCGAGAGATCTGAGTTCAATTCCAGGCAGGGCGAAACCTTGGGCAAGTTTCCTTACTCCACACACCTAATAATAATCCCTCCAAAAACCAAAAACAGTAATAAATTGGTCATTTTCAATCTACGACTGTTTGTGGGACATTGCTGTGCGCAATTGGCTGCCGCGTTCGCCCAGAAATATACAGTCAATTCACTTTACAGTGTGTTCTGTGAAGTGCTTTGGGACGTCTCCCGACGTGAAAAGCGCTATATCAAATGCAAGGATTATTATTATTATAATAATATTCCTTGCATTTAATATAGTGGTTTATCATGTCTTCAAGAGGGGATTTTATTGTAAAGTGTAATGATGGTGTGTTAGTAGGAAACCTGGCTGCCACTTTGCGCATAACAATTTCCCATAAGCAAGCATGAAGCGAATGACCCTTTTTATTCTCTAGTGGATCGTTAGCCAGGATACTGGGAGAAACTCCCTTCTCTTTAACTTTCATCTGAACAGGCACACAAGACCTCAGTTTAACTTGACCTTGAAAGATTCCTCCTTCTACCTCCTTAAATAGTGTTGCTGGGAACATTTGCAAGATTTACACAATTTGAGCCTAGTGGTCAGTAACTAATTCTCCCAACCGTTTTTTGGCCCATCGATTCTTACCTTGATTATCATAGATATGATAGCAATTCCCAAATTGCCTTCAGATGTTTTGACATGATATCACTGTTAAAATATGCAGGTTTTATCTTTAGTTTTCATTTCTTCAACTACTAATTCTGGCATTCAAAACAGGTAGGTTGTGCCCCTCGTGTTGCTTCCAACCATTACTGTTCATTCACACAACTTTTAACTCACCAATAACATTCCAGTTTCAGAGAATAAGGGAACCTTACAAACATTTCTGAAAAGGGGATTGAACACCGACAAAAAGCTCTGTCCTCAGATTAATTTAGCCTCTTAAAATAGTGTGGCAAATTTGTGTATAAGTGATCAATGCCATTTTGACATGGCTGTTATCATTTTTCTGCTTTGATAAGAACACACTGTTGCTTGCGCGAATACTGTTGGCCGAATAATCAGTTCCTCCAGTAATCAGCTGTGGATGGCTTGGATGTCAAGGGCTAGAACAGCTGGGCAGGCGATTATGCGTCCCCAGCTTCAAATTTTAGTCCCTTTCAATTTAAAAAAACATCTTGCATTGACTTCATTGTGCTACAATATTTTTGAGCAGCACAAGCAGAGCAAGCTATTAAAAGAATATTGTTTAACGTAGCTCTAAAGGTAGAAGCAGTATTAGACCAGGCTCTTTGGGGTTTAAATACAGCAGGGTCTTTTTTTTAATGTTATTGGTAGTTTGATTCATCGACTCCCTCTTTGTCCTGAGATTGTTACATTCCTGCGTATCTTGTCCTCTTCTACCTTCTTTGCTTGCCTAGGCTTGTCAGCTGTACCTTTTCAGTCTGATCTTGCCAAATTCGGTTAAATCAAACAGAATGAAACTTGAAAAGTTAGCCTTGTTCTTCGAGATTGCTGTGCACTTCCAGCATTTTACCTCAAATTTTCCAGCATTCAGTTTTTCTTTTTCACTTCAATTTTCTGAATTAGCAAGCTCCTGGACCTCACAGATGTCAACTGTTTTTTGAGTGACTGCAAGATAGCGTGAGCAGTTAATTATAGTTTATGGCCAGGGCAGTGAAAATGGATACTGTGCTGGTGCAAGGGAGACTAGTATGTTTCTGGAAGAACACCTGTAAAGCAGGTTTTAGTGATTACGTTTCTTTCAATTCATTGGGTCTTGGCTTTTGTATAATTCCAGACAAATGAAAAAGGGATTACTCCCAGAGATCAAATGTGTCCACATGTCCATAGTTTTAAACCTTCTAAAGCTTTGGTACTCTTTGTAAAATTAACTTTGATAGTATCTTTTTTCACTTTTATAAATTGTTAATTTTTAAATGTTTTATTAACTTTACCTGTTTTATTGAATTGTGGAACATTATAAGTTAATGCACATGACATTACATATATCTATCATATATAAAATATTTGGTGGATGTGATGTAGTTCATAAATGATTCTGTATATTTCAGCGGTACTGTATTATTTTTGAGTGTTGGGAAGGTCAGGATTGTTTGTTGTTGGGTTGGAGGGGGTAGGATCAATTTGAAGATGGAAGTTGGATTTTGAAATTTTGTGGGTATTGGTGTGGAAGGAGAAGGGGTGTTTATATCTGGGGAGCTTGTGCTTTTCTGGTCATCTGTATAATAATTCTTCCATTTGCATTTGATATCCTTGCATTTAATATTGTGGATTATAATGTCATCGTCTCAAATTCTTCAGAGTTTTCTGTCAAGTGTTGTGACTGCATTTTAGGGGAACGCTGCAACCAGTTTTGTGTACAGCTATGTCACACTTTTTTCTTTAGAGGGTGATAGCCAGGATACTGGGAGAAACTTCTCTTTTTGAATGATGTCATGATTATTTTATGTGTCAGCTGAAGGATGGTACTCCAACAATGTAATGCTCCCCCAACATTGCACTGTGTGTCAGCCTAGACTATAAGCTCAAAGCACCTCATGCAGGACTTGAACTCGCAGCTTCCTGACCCAGGGGCAAGAGTGCTGCCAACTGAGACAAGCTGACACCAACACAAATCATATGACATATTTCTTGTATTTATGCTTGTGGTGATGTAACTGGGGGAGAGAGAGCCTAGGAGTGTTTGTGGAATGAACTTGTTGGAAGAGAACCCACACCCTTCTTTGCTTTTCCAGTTACAGGTGCTGCTCATACGACTCTCATTTATATCAGCAGATGTGTTCAGGTGGCTTGTTGATATGCTGTCATGTAGGTTCGGGATGTAGCATCTGAGAGATGTATAATTGTTATTCCTATACTGATTGGCAATATTCAAATTATCTCTGTAATTTATCGCTTTATACCTTAATACACTGATTATAATCTGAAAGAATGTAGATTTTACTATACAGTAATAAAAAAGCTGCAATAGATATTTTATAGTAAAATGTGAAACTGTTGTCTTCAAATATGAAAAGTTTTTAAAAAAACACCTTAATTTTATTGAAAATTTGTGTATAGGAAAACATTTTGCTGCGATTGGGGAAATGGTGGGTTTGGCATGCAGAAAAGTATTACATTTGCCTATCTGTTATATCTTCATTTTGTTGCCATATGGAGACACCAAACTGAAGAAAATTGATGTGAGCATCATCACTCAGTCCCATCTCTTAATGAACTAGGAGGCCACCTCCCATGCTCTATCTTTGTGGTCCAAGTAACTAGAAGAGAGGAATTGTGAGGGAAATATAACTTTAAAAATAAACTTGAAATAAACCTGTTGGGTGATAATTCTAACCAACCTAATAAATAAATCTAATAAAAAGGACATTGCTATTTTTAACTGAAATCCACAGGCTCTCTCGATAGCAATCAGGAGGGGGACTTTTCCACCCACCTTAATGCTATCTTAGTTGAGATCAGCTAAACTGAAATCAGCTGATTCAACACCAGACTGGAGGTGAAGGCTGAATGCTCACAAGGGGATTCCTATATTCATTTGGCCATTGGAGGATCTCTTCAGTTCATTGTTGATCATCAGTGAAATTCAGACCATTGTATAATCAGTCAATTGTATGGAAAATATTGGTAAGGCATTTGTTTACTGGCTATTTTTAATCCATGACACTGTCACCTAGAAGCAGAGCAAATGGAAACTGGAAAAAAGGAGTCAGGGTTAATACAATTATAAACTTTTTTACAGATCTGAGTCACGATGGGGCAGCAGAAGGAATTGAAAACATGGCAGATGCTGTCACACATGCTCGTTTTGTAGGAACAGATCCAGCAAGTGACGAAGTTGTCCTGATGAAAATTTTACAGGTACTGCATTCTGTTGGCAAGAACAGTCAGAAAAAGGCTGGATCAATTAGTTCGCAAAGCTAAAATCAAGACTGGTTACTTGGTTAGCAATTAGAATAATGATGTATTCTGTTTCATTCAAACCCACATGGGAAAACCATGTTTTGACTTCAGGGTTTCTCCTTTGTGTCTGTTGTGAACAAGGGGATTATGTAGCACTCTACATTGTTCCGATTAATTGCCTGTTTTGTATTGACTGTCTTTTGGTCATTTTCTCCCTGTCTTGAGGTTGATGACTCATCCTTGGGATACAGGTCTATAGCCACTGGCACCAGTCTTAATTCCTCTGCCAAGAGTCAAATCTTTACGTATGAACCAAGACAGTTATTGTTAGCTGCTCCCACCTGAGGGAATTGTTAGAAAAGTCAGTTCCTGTTTTCACTTGACAGCCATACCGTTTTTCAGCAGTGACCACTCAAGTCATTAGATTCCTTTTTCAAAATTCTATCAAAATCATACATCTGAATGTCCATTTTCATCATACAGTGGCTTTGATTGACTCATATCTAATTTGGTTTGGATTGAGTAACTTGATGCGACCCCTCGTAAAAGGTGTTTATAAATGAAAGTTTTTGTTGTTGATACAAGATGGATGAGTAAAGGCCGACTCCTATGGTCAATTCAAGAGTAGCATAGTTCAGGGTTGAGGTTTCATATCTGTTGGAAAATGGATTATGGAGATCAGAAGCAGTACAGAAAAAGAACTTATAGAACAGAGTAGAATTTTTCAGTTATGGAGAATGGTCTTGCAGGCTAAGTTTAGGCAGAATTTTGGGCGTCCGTTGTCCACACTCCTCCACCTTCCAGGACGGGTTTCTGGAATTCAATCATTACAGGTACCATGGTTAGTTTTCTCGCAGTCGTTGATAGTTTTATCATTGTTCACTGCTGCTTTGTCTGATCAGAACTGGGCACAGACTGAGTATTCAACTTGGGTCCATTCTGGTCTGTTTCACATGAGATGGAGGCTTTACGAACTGGAGCCACCTGGAAGTTCAACAACAACAACAACTTGGATTTATATAGCGCCCTCCACGCTGGACGGTGTCTCAGAGCGCTTCACAATAACGGATCCCGAGGCCGAGCCAGGGGGAGGGGGAAGAACGTGACGAAAGGCGCGGTCAAAAAGAAAGGTCTTTAGCCGAGACCTGAAAATAGGAAGAGTGGGGGCGAGGCGAAGGGAGTGAGGAAGGGAGTTCCAGAGCCAAAGTTGTTCCAGAGCCAAATTGTTCCAGAGTTCCAAAATTGTTTTTTAAACACACTAGATGCACTGATACCCATGTCATTGGAAATGAATACCTAATGGAGGTCGTGCTTTCCAGCCACTACGCCCCCAAATTCTGGGACACTCTCCCTCAATCTCTCCGCTTTGCCCCCTCTCCCCTCTTTCAAGTCCCGTCTGAAGACTTTCCTGTTCGACCGTGCTTACGGCCACCTCCCTCTCCCCCCGGCTTGGAGTCAGGCTCCTCCACTGTTGAGTGCTCTGAGACACTACTCTGCGAGGAGGGTGCTATATAAGTGCAAGTTGTTGTTGTAATGCTAATTGAACACAGGAGTATCTTGTAATACTCATACACATAGTACAAGTACAATATGGCCATAACTGTAGCAATATTAATGTTTTCCTATTTTAGAATGAAAAATGTTACAATATGTACTTTATATATGCACTTAGTGTGAATTTAATAATCAAAACCCCTGCTTTTTACTCATAAATGTGCTACCACATTCTGGAATGTAATTCTCAAATGTGATATCTAGAAACTTACATCTTCAATGAAAAAAGTTAATAACCTACCATATTTAAACTTAATTGACAAAATGTGGCATTTAATATGTTAAAATATGGCATTTAATTATACAATAGAATTGGAGCATTTCTGGAGAGTTCTATGAAAACATAATTTTTTGATGATGTATTTAATGAAGCTTGATGTCCTCATTTTCAAACTGATTTTTAAAAAAATAAACAAATCTGTTATGAAAAAATATTATAACTTCATTATCCAGTCTGAGGGAAATATAATTGAAATAATATCTATCAATAATGTTATGAGGAAAATAACTTATTGTTTATGAGTTCAGAGTACTTTTGGTTTATGCCCATAAATGACTTTTTGTAGGAGAAAAAGTTGAATGTGCATTGAGTAAACAAAAGCACATAGTATTGCATGTTATGGAATGTTTGGTTATGTCTTACAGGTTTTGAGAACATTACTCCTTACTCCTGTTGGTGCTCATCTAACAAATGAATCAGTTTGTGAAATAATGCAGTCATGTTTTCGAATATGTTTTGAAATGAGACTTAGTGGTAAGTTTTTAATTGTTTTATTACTTTGATGATGTCTTTGCTTCTCCAACACCGTTTGTTTGTTTTTGTTTATTTGTATTCTGTCCTCTTGGTCGTTTACAAGGGCTAAATAAGCTGCAAATTCACTGCATGCCACATACTCAAAGATACACTGGTCAAAGGTTGAAAGTGATACTAGTCACACTCACATATTAACATATACATACAGTGTTTTGCTGGTGATGGTGAATTGTAGAGCTAGCTTTTCTTCATGGGTTGCAACAAAATATAGTTTATGGTGTCTCAGCACAATAACTGATCCTCAAGAGTAAAAATTCATGCTCACTGGGTGTATTTTTGCTCTGGATGATCTGGTAGAGCCTGGAACAAGCTATTAAAATTATTTTGTGTGCTTTTGGAATTTGTGTAACATGCTCAGCACAAATACAGGATTCTGATATCAAGTGTTATCTTGTAATATGATTGAAGAAGTGGTTGCAAAATCAATTCTATGAACAGCAACAAATGATCGCTGGAATCTCATGGGGATCCAGTGGCCCATGGATGATTCAATTATAATGTTACTGCACATTTCAAGATGAACATTAGTGAGGCAGAGGTTCGAGATTGACTTAAGGAGTTGAAAACCAATAAACCCACAGGATACTTCTAGATTCAGGGAAGTGATTTATGAAGTGCCCAATTTGAGGAAGTCAATGAATATTGAGGATGGCCTGTAGAATTCTGTCTGTGTAGAAACATTTTCAGCTCTGTTACTATAATCCTGAAAAAATACTAATATTACAATAATAAAGCTGGTCACATCTTTATCACAGTAGTAAAAAGCTGGTTATCTTTAATAAAGTGTTAATTCTGTCCCGCCAAAATGAATGCAGGATTTTTTAAAAAACAATTTTGACATTTTTGCATGTGCTCTGTCATTGTTTTTTTTCCTCCAATTTTTTTTCCTTTTCAAAACTATTTTCTATCTTGCTTCTATCTGTTTTCTTCCAGCTCAGACTGTCCAATTTGGAAGATGAAAGTAACTTTTAAAAAAAAGTGTTCAGTTGGCTGAAATCTATCTTTCCCAGCCAGTTTTACAGCCAATAGGAGGTGGGGTAACTGCATTATATATATGGCCATAATTATGACCTGAAATTCAGTTAGGTTCGACCCCCAATTATCCTTCCTCCACCACATCTGGTCCCTCACCAGCATCGCTTTCTTCCACCTCCGACGCATTGCCCGTCTTCGCCAATATCTCTTTCCGAAAGCCTCTGAATCCCTGGTTCATGCCTATGTCACCTCTCGGCTGGACTATTCTAACGCCCACCTCGCCGGCCTCCCATCCACTACCATCCATAAAATCCAGATTATTCAAAACTCTGCCGCCCACATTCTCACCCGCACCAAACTCCGCTCGCTGATTATCCCAGTCCTTGCCAGACTGCACTGGCTGCCTGTCCCAGAGAGTATTGACTTCAAGATCTTCAACCTTGTATTCAAATCCCTCCACTCCTCTGAACCCCCCTACCTCTTTGACCTCTCTCTTCAAAAAAAGTGCCCGTTGCCTTTGTTCCTCCGGGTCTGGCCTCCTTGTCCCCCGAGTCCTCCGCTCCACCTTCAGCCACTATGCCTCGAGGCTCTGGAACCCCCTTTCTCACTCCCTTCGTTTCGCTCACTCCCTTCCTATTTTCAGGTCTCTGCTGAAGACCTTTCTTTTCGACCGTGCCTTTGGTCACCTTCCTCCTCTCCCCCTGGCTCGGCCCCGGGATCCGTTACTGTGAAGCACTCTGGGACGCCTTCCGGCTTGGAGGGCGCTATATAAATCTAAGTTGTTGTTGAAATCATTCTCACACTTAAAGTGAGGCCACAAGTTGATAAACGTGTCGACCACGAGTACTGGTGGTGCCTGGATGAGAGACCTCATCCAGTGCTCCTAGGATTAACGAGGATTTATTTTAACCAGTCAAATCAGCAATTTTGTTTCCTTCCTTATTTTACATTCTCCACACTTTGCGAGACACTGCAACACTGGCATTCATTTAATAGGGGATGTATATCTTGAGGATGTCATTTCATGAGATAACTTGTGTAATGTACTCTTTATATTGTTACTCTTGTAATTAATAGAAAAGGAAGATAGTTGGGATTCTAGGTGAGTGGGGAAGCTACGACCACCAATAAATAGGTTACAAAGGCAATGCTCATTAAAAATACTTATTAAGCTGCATATAAGTAATTTGTGAAGATGTTGATGCACTTTATACAGACACTGTATTGATACTTCTGTAACGTGAAACGTCTGGCTGCATTTTATGAGGATCACACAATCATAGTGACCTAACTTCTCTCCAAATAGTGGTTGGAGACTGCATTCATGATTTAGCTCTTCTTAGAGCTGAAATTTCATCATTTAATAATAGATAAAATGGGCTTATTATTAGATAGAATTATATTGAGTAAACTGAGGCAAGAAATGTCATATAGTCAATACTTTTAGCACATTATAGTGTTGGGCATTTACATTTAATGTTTGCAGAGGTTATGTGACAAAAAAAACAACATAAGGGCATTCAGCTTTCCAAAGGGATGAACAAAGAGACCTCTGTTTTCTAGTTGATAGTGCTCTAGTGCCATCTTCTGTTTGTGTCAGACAAATGCACTTTAATTTAAAATGGTTTAATAAGTTCTACTTAATCCTTGGTAAACAAAACTAGGAGGGAGGTCCACTTGTTGGAGCCACTTGATAATATCACAATGCATAATGACACCTGTGTTATTTGTTTTTTCCCTCTGCAGAGTTATTGAGGAAATCTGCTGAGCACACACTGGTAGACATGGTGCAGCTGCTGTTCTCAAGGTAGAATACTGAGATTAACCTGTCACAATGCTCCCTTGGGGCTTAGCAATGGCTGCTATATTCTTCAGCATTGCTACGGTATTAAAACAAAAGGTGGACTTGTTTCATCTAATCCTGGGTATTGCTATTTTGCTTTTGAGTAATGCAAATGTAAGTTATTTTTATCCGTTTTAAATTTGTAACTTTTTCTTTGTGTATCATTTGTTCCATCAGTATTATTTTACACATTTGTTCTTTAATAGTTTGATTCCAGGTTTGTCCTGTGTACCCTGCTGTGGCAAAAATGTTCCAAAGATTCAAAGATTTAGTGTAATTTTTTTTGTTCTTTTCATTGTGAGGGATTGTGTTTGATGTGTCAGGTATTTTATATTTGTTCTCTTCAAATTGCAGAATTTTATTATGCTTTTTTCATCTTTTATCTTTCCCCACTTGGATTTTTTTGCCATCTTTAAATTTCTTCTTTCCATTTCTTTCTCTTCCCACTTCCCAAGCTCCAATGTGATTTTTCAACTGAGAAGGCAAGCAGATAACTTGCTCGCTCCAAGTATCTGCCTGTATCACTCTTGAGGTAGCCAATAGGAAATTAATGACATTGATGTGTATTGAGTTATCCTGTGACTTTCAAGTAATATGCTTTTTCCTCTATGATCAGACAAAAATAGGAACTGAGCACCATTCAGGTCACAGTAATGTGAATCACAAGGTCATTTGGTTTAATCTCTTTTATGGTTGTAACTCTGGTTGAATTTAGTACATAGAGAATATGTGGTTAATGACATTTGTAGAACTTGATGAATACTAAGTGATTTTTCTTTGCTGATGTCTCTCTTTGGTGGGTTGTTCCGATCACTATATGTCTGTTCAATTGTTATTCGCGTGGTTCTTGTCAGTACTGTTCCATGCAGATTAGTGATAACGGGAGTTTATTGATGGAACAGTTGTTGTAGAATTAATCCAATCATTGCACAAGTGGTAAAACGTACTTCAGAACATCAGATTTGTTTATCCTAAATATCAGTTCATGGAGGAACATGTTGAACACAACACTAAATGCCTTTGGTTTTTGACCACCCACCCTTGGTTGATCTGTGTGGCATTGAGTTTTTCTATTGAGTGTCACTAATACAATTAACAAACGTTACTTAATAACTGTAGTACAGAACATTCGTACGAGGGCAAGATTGACCTAGAATAAAATGTAATCTTGCTGTATTGCCTGTAAAATTAAATCTAGTTATGATTGAGTTCTTATTGGATTACGTACTACAGTAGCAAATTGGTTTCATAAAATGCAAATTATAGCTGGTTAACTATATTAAACAATGACATTTAAATTAGATTGTTGTTTCTATTATCAAAAAACTCTTTGGTACATTAGAGCTAAATTGGTCCCTTTCATGGAATGTAAATAATTTCAAATCATTTTTAATTTACCTATCTTATTTTTGACTCCGTTTAAAATAATTTCCCTCATTTTGCAAGATTTTATTTATATGTTATTGAATTTTCTTACGGTACACAACCTTTCCAAGTCAACAACACAAACAGAGGACCTGCTAGAACTTCACTATTATCACGCTGTGTATTTGAATAGTACAACTATATGCTGTAATCATATAGCACATTTCACATAAAAGAACATCTTAAAACATTTGATTAATGTAGGTATGGACACAGAGCAGGGAAATAACCTATTTAAAGCCATTGGGCATGAGTTTAGAAGGTATTTGAAGATGGGGAGAGGGTTAACAAAGCAAATTTGTTTTGGAAGAGAGTTCTTGAGGTTGTGGTGTGCTTACTCAACACTCAGTCACAAATGGTGAAGCAAAGTGAATGGACTGAGCAATAGGCTAGAGATGGAAATCGGAGGGTATGGTTGGAATGTAGGGCTCCAGAAGATAGTAATCGGGCAGGGGTGAGATGGAAGGATTTGAAGACAAGCCCAAGGATGTTAAATTTGATCATCTGAGTTGCTGCTTGCCACTTGAGCTTAAGGAAGATGGGGTAATGGATGTTAGGAATTGTGTATCAGTTAGTGTTTCTGGAAAAGGGTATCTGGGAGGGGACAAAAACATTGATGCCACCAGTGTTTCAATACCAGTGAGATAGTGTGAATGAGCAATATCCCAAAGGTGGAAATTAGGTTTGTGAGGTTTTAAATTTAGTTTAGGGTCAAACAAAATATCAAGCCTGTACAGAACCTGGTTTATCTTGAGGGACAATGGGGATGATGACAGAATTTTGGAATGAAGAGGGACATTTCCTGAGGATAGTCAGAGGTTGACCACATTGGCTTGCATGAGCCCAAGAAGGGGTTGTTGAGTAATCAGAAGGTGGATTAGTAGAGGGTGAAAGGAACAGATGGTAATCTTCATATGAGATTAGTTTGATGAGAGCTGGAAGAGGAATGGCAGAGGGCAGGAGCTGTGGTTGTGGAGAGAGTAAGTGCTTGAAGAAATGAGGATTGGTGGAGTAGACTGAGGTAGCAGTTGGTTTCAATTTTGATCATAAAGATGTCCATGAACTTCTCAAATTTGAATCGGAAGTGAAGATTCATGGAGCTGAGGAGAAATTATGCCAAACCATATCTGGCAGTGAATGACAAAGCAGATTGTACACCTTATGCATTTAAGCCTACAGACATTGGATTTGAGGCACAGAGATGTCTGTTGTACCTGGGGGATCGGCGAGGGTGGGAGATGGTCCATTATATCTGAGTACAAGCAAGCTGAAGGCATGCAGTTTTTGAGCTGGTTATTTGTTGCTATGAGGTTGTGGTGGGGTAAAAGATAGAATCAGAATATTACAGCACAAAAGGAGGCCATTCGACCCAACGTACCTGTGACAGCTCTTTGGAAGCGCTACCCAATCAGTTCCACTCCCCCACTTTTTGCCCATATTGCAAATATTTCCTTTCAAGTACCTATCCAATTCCCTTTTGAAAGTTGTTATTGATCTGTTTCCACACGGCTTTCAGGCAATGTATTACAGACTGTAAAAACTTTGTGTAAAAAAAAATTCTCATCTCCCCTCTTTTTTAGCCAGTTATCTTAAATCTATGTCCCCTGGTTAATGACCCACCTGCCAGTGGAAACAGTTTCTCCCTATCTATTCTATCAAAACCACTCATAATTTTGAACATCTCTATTAAATCTCCCCTTAACCCTCTCTTCTCTAAGGAGAACAATCCCAGCTTCGCTAGTCTCTCCACATAACTAAAGTCCCTCAATCTGGTACAATTCTGGTGAATTGCATCCTCTCCAAGGGCTTGATATCCTTCCTAAAATGTATTGCCCAGAATTGGACACAATACTACAGCTGAGGCTTAACCAGTGACTTGCAAAGATGATTCAGATTTTGGTGTTCCACGTTTTTCATGGTGAGGTGTCTGATATCTCTGCTTGATTGTTTACACGCAGTCTTCCCCAAAAGATGGGTAAACTGTTCAGCAAAGTGAGGATAAGCCACATCTTGTCATTCTGGTGCAGGACGTTGGTTCACGTGTGAATAATCCACTGTGTTGCCCTTGTAATGCCTGATTAAATTGCAGGCAATATTCATAAATCCGTTAACTGTTTCTCTACATGGAATGAGTAATGAAAACTTCAAAGAAGGACCTCTCTTCCTCTTCTGCATATACGTTCTAAAGTCCAGCTTTTGTAATTGAACACCCATGGCAAAACTTGCACTGATGTTCTATATTAAGCAATAATAGATAGTGGGAGTGCAGTTAGTTAGATGTGCTTCAAGACAAATAAAGCTGACTCTTGAATTATTGAAATTAATTTATTAAACATTTGCACAAATTTTATATTTGAACATCTTTATATTTCAAATTGTCACCTGTTCTGAAAATCATTATAACTCAGCTATTAGTTTATGTATGGCGTGTTGTGAAAGTCTGACAGCTGACTTACAGGTAACATTTAATAAATGGTTCATAATACATTGCTACCTTCGACCCCACTGAACAACCTAATGGTTATTTATGGCAATAAGTGGAAATGGAATTAACACATGACCTGGCTCCTGTTTGCTACAATAAATGTAAACTAGGAAAAACAGCTTAACCCTTAGAATGCTGCAGGT
Source organism: Callorhinchus milii (assembly GCF_018977255.1). Classification (NCBI taxonomy): domain Eukaryota; kingdom Metazoa; phylum Chordata; class Chondrichthyes; order Chimaeriformes; family Callorhinchidae; genus Callorhinchus; species Callorhinchus milii. The sequence goes on along the minus strand of NW_024704748.1, from coordinate 13,788,422 downwards.
GAGCAGATTTGTATGGTGTGATAAAATCATGTTAATCTTGAGATTCTGGGCTTTTCATTGGCTTCATAGAAGAACTGTAATACCAGCAAATCCTTTTCTTTTTTTAAAAAAAGCTTTGGTCACTGTAATAACAAGAGCAGAATTGGAGACTTGTGACAGGCTGGTAAGTTTGTGATGGGCATGAGTTTTGACCATTTTGTTGTTCTGGTTGCTGGAAATGTCCTGCAAGGTAAACAGAGAGGATTCACCAGCCTGAGAATGAAACCACAAACCTTCTTCCTTGCTTTTCTAAACAATTCTGTACTATAAATGTAGCATGTGACGCGGAATAATTGGGCCGAAAGGCCAATTTCTGTGCCATCTTTTTCTTTGCATCATTGGATACCACTGTTTTTGAATAGGTGACAAATGGCTCAGAGTATCTCATTTACAAGAATAGAACAAGCGTACGATCAAATACGTTGAGCGAGCATTAAAAAAAGCAATGGGTGCTACTTCCATTTTGTTGGGTAGTTATTATATCCAAAAAAGGCTGACCAGGCAAATATCACAAATATCATTTGATTGAGCTCATTCATAATTGCTAGTTAGAAAAAAATCATGAAGTAGGTATATCATTTTAATTGTCATCTATATGTGGTTAACAATTGTCCCTTGAGGATGAATTAGAAAGCTTCAGTCTCTCATCTTTGGCTAAAGAGTGAGCTGCAAGAGCAGCTTCAATAGTTTGTAAAGTTCCTCCGAATTTTAAGAGATTAGAGCCTTGAGTGAAACCAGTTTTGTTTGGTAGCATTTTATTTGTGTATTTAGGTTTAATTTTTTAGTCTCCAGCTTTTTATTTTACAGTTGACCATCAGGATAAAATGCATTTGTATCTGTCGGCATTTAAAAAAGAGAAAACATATTTATTTAAAAAACATGCTTCAGATGTAGTTTTTGTGACTTTCTTTGTTTGTATTATATTCCATAGGCTACCTCAGTTCAAAGAAGAAGCCAAGAGCTTTGTGGGAACCAGTATGAAGAAGGTATACAACACAATTGCTGTTTTGATTCCTGGACTACAGTGGCAATTTGCCTGAAATGCAGCAGTTTGCTTAATTTAGTCCATCCTGTTTTCCAGTGTTTTCTTTGCTTGTTCACATTAAGATCTCATTTTGACTTATTTGTGCTTGGCATTGGTTCTGCATTGTTTCTTATAGGATTCCAAATTTTAAATAAAAACATTTGAAATGGTATAATGGCAGAGATCACCATTTGACAGGAAATTGAGGATTATTTATTCTTTGAAACTTTTGAAATGCAAAATTTGATTTGTTATTTTAAATTGCTAAATGGTAGACAATTACTTTTTTTTTAGTCCAGTCAAATGATGATCTTTGCCTTCAGTGCTGTTACGTGCTCTCTCACCTGCTTTTGAAAAAAAGACATTTTAACTACTGGTGCAAGTATTAAGTTGACGAACTCCGAAAGAAAACTGAAGGGGTATAGAATGTTCCAGAAGGATTACATTGAAAAAGTAGGCATAATAACCTTGTATGTTCAGAATAATTCAAAGATTTAAGAAGTTGAATCGACATGTCAGGGAAATACACAGAATGATTTAGAGCTGTTTGCCTTAAATTCAGATACAGAGTAAAGGATTAACATGATCTGTGCTAAGGGAAGAAGGATATGTAAAGACAATGACATTGTAATAATGGATGACGCCAAATGTAATCAAGGAATTCATCAATAACAGTATTGGAACAAAAAATTCTGTTTTTCGTGGAGGCATATATAATGTACACCCTTGCACCAGTATCAATCACTGGCAACAAATTACTACACTGTTGTACAGATTATGCTTTATTTGACTGAATATATTCTCTTTCCTTCTCTAAGATAAAAGTAACCAGGAATAGATCTTGTGTTTCTTAGTGTGTGGGTAGGAATGCTGAAAACTGCATAGTCCTTTCACTGCATGTTAAAGACTGCATGCATTTTACTGCAAACTGAAGTACTGCTTGAACTTCTGTCATCGCAAAAGTCAAAATGCCAACCTAATTCCTGTCCCCAAAATGGAGTATAGTTGAATTAGGAATCTGTTGAACAAAGCTGTTTAGTATTGAGATTTGCATACTTGCACCATCATTAGTATAAATGTCCAGCAGTCAATTTTCTTGTTCAGACATCAACAGTTGGTCATTTTTGTCACATCAGAAATTTCTGCTACATGATGATTCTAAATAAGGTACAAACAACAACAACAACAACAAATTACATTTGTAGAGCACCTTTCACGTCAGGAGGACGTCCCAAGGCGCTGATATTCATCTTGAATGGTAAACTATGTCCTCGCTATACTGTCTTTAAATTTTGTGTGCTGATCGCATGGAATGTGTTGAGTGATGCATGATGTCATCTTGAAGCCATGTGGGGACTTTTACTTGAAGGTGGACTTTAGTGAAGACAGCTAAGGCATGATTAGGTTTTAATTTGTAAACTGTACATTATAATGAGGATTTTTCTAATTTCCTCATTAAAATATAATTGTTTACTGCGACTGTTAATATTATTAATCCCTGCATTTGTTACTATATTTCAGCCTAAATTGGATATGCTGAATGTTTATTTAACCCCATAATTACAAACTCATTTTGCAAATTTATTTCACTAATTATTGGTAACTGTAATTTTTTCCCCCGAGGCTTACACTATCTCGTGGAAAAATAAACGAGTACAGGTAAGGATGTTATACTGATGCAAAATGTGTCAGTCCAAGGAAAGGCATCAGTCCCTCCCTGATGGCTGAACATTTATTTTAGCTTATTATGGGTAGGGGATCTCTACTTTATTAACAAAGCTCAATACATTTGTTTCTTTATTGAAAAAAGATATGAAATGTGAATTTAAAAGAAATTACTTTTTCCTGTGTTAATGTACTCAATATACCAAAGAAACAGGTTTTATTCAGGTTCAACAAATCCAATGCAGGGTGTTTATAAGGTGTACACTGTTTGAAGATACAATCTTATAATTCAACCCATATGGGATATCTTTCCTCTGCTTCCTCCCACGCCTTCTCTATTTTTTTTATTAGCATTCAGAATTTCTTTGCTAGTTCCCTTTCTTTCATTTTGTGTGCTGTTGATCAGTTTCACATGTGTAATTGGAGGAATTCATCATTTCATCGCTGTGAATTTTATTTTTTGTCANTTTTTTCTTGTGAGAGAATATACTGTTGCTTTCAGTTATTAGTATTAAGCATTCATTTTCAAATGATAGCTTGATATTCCTATGTATACAGTATGCTTCAAGATAACTTTCTTGTAACTTTGACTTGAAAAAATTAATTTGTTTATGAAAACATTTTGGTTATGTAGTAAGACTGTAATCTTGTTTTTTTTAAAATTGACATTCTCTGATTTTTTTAAACTGCTTCAAACAAATTGATTCTTCCTGGAAAAACATAAGTCTTAAATTCTGTATGAAGAGTTTTTATAGAATCTACATTTAAAGCTGATTTGACACTGTGCATTTGTGCCATTGTGCATTCTAATTTCTTTAGTTTCTTCAGTTGGAATAAAATACTGTAGGTTCATTGTAGGTTGAATCAAAGCCATATTTAGATAGTTTATCTACTTCAATGTAAAGCAAAATGCATTCCTGATTATTTTTTAACTTGTTCTCCTGATTCCTATCACTTCCTATGCAATTTTCTAAATCTCACATACCAGCTCTTATCCCCTTCCTTGATAAGAATATGTGTATTGTAAAATAATGATTGATTAACACATTGAACTGAAAACAACTTCTGCATTTATGTATTTTATTTAGTGATTTATTTGTGTGAACATTTAGACTTACGGTGTGAACACTGATAGTCGTTGTAAGTACAAAAAGGGAATTACCCCCACATTAAAAGTGAAAATGTATATATTATAAAAGCAATTATTTCAAGGTACAATCAGATTTTGTTCAAATAGTAGTTACCACATGAGTGTTGTATGTCTGATACATGACATCATCAGAACTCTTTGATTTGGATGTAGTCTCTGCCATTCACAGGTATCTTGTTCTATTATTAATTATAATATAACAGACTATTGCATTTACCGAAGTGTTAACAAATTTAGAATTCAGAATACTTTCTTATTTCTGAATCAAACTTCAAAGAAGACTCAAAGCTGTGTGCTGAACAATATATTTAAGGTTCAGTTTCATATTTTAAACAATATCCTGTTGAATTGATGCAAAAACAAAGATGTGGTCAAGGAAATAAAGCTTTGTTTATATTTATCAGAATCATAATGTTGAGGTTTTTATTCAATTCACAGCTTAAGATGAGAGCAGGAGGAATGAGCGACTCCTCTAAGTGGAAAAAACAAAAGAAATCGCCACGACCATCTCGTCATGTCACTAAACTTCCCTCAGCGTCAGAGCAGCAATCCTTACCTGGACAGGTTTTATATAGTTCTGGAAGCACTGTACCTCAGCTGTTAAACAGCAACGCAGGTAAGGTTTAACTTTGTTTATTGATCCCAGAAACTTATTCAAATAACAATAACCATGAATGAGTGACCAATTTATTGGGAGGATTGTTCCAACCACTATACCCGAATCTCTGGAACTCCCTGCCTCAATCCCTCCGTCTTGTCCTGTTTTGGGACGTCCTCCCGACATGAAAGGCGCTATACAAATGTAATTTTGAAGTTCAAATCACATCTGAAGACTTTCCTCTTTGACTGTGCCTTTGGTCACCTCCTTTCCTTTGCAGCTCAGCGTCAAGCCACACTGCTGTTAAGTACCCCAAGACACTATTTGCATGAAGGGCCTATCTAATTGCAAGTTGTTGTTTACTAGAATGCGGGGAGAAATTCCCTTTTTGAATAGTGCCATGGGATCTTTAATGACTACATGAATCAGCACAATGCACCTTGGCTTGCCTCATCTGAAGGTTGGCCCCTCTGACATTGCAGCACCATTAATAAAAACATTATTACCACCACTTCTGTTATTATACTGGAGTGTGATCCTGGATTATGAAATAATCCTGATGAGATCTTACTTTTCCCTATTCATTTCTGTTCATATTAGAGTGTGTTCATCTGAATTATGGCTTACAATGCATCATTGGAACTGGCTTTGAGGTACTATTTCAGATGATCAAGTGAGAAACATTAAAAAGGTGCCCTGAGTTAATAAATATTCATTCGTTAAGCTCCTTACCCAGTGAAGATGAAAACAAAATTACATTGTGTATTGACGTGGCTCATTTAGCAGTACTCTGACATCTGGGTTAGAAGGTTATGGAATTCATAGATTCATAGAATGTTATGGCACAGAAGGAGGCCATTCGGCCCATCGAGTCTGTGCCTGCTCTTTGACAGAGCAAGTCACTTTCACTAACAACCCAATGGGACTTTAGTATAGTCTACTCTGACACTCAATCCTGAGAATTGCATTGTTGCCGAAGCACATTTCTTCAATTGAGTCGTTTAACAGAAGTTAAGTTTGTCTCTTCTTCAGGGCACATTAAAAATCCCAGGACAGGATACGGTTTAAAAAGAGATAGGAGGTCTGGGTAAAAATAATTCAGATAAAAGTTTAACAAGTGAAATTGAAAAGGTAGTCATTTGCCTTATGCCTATTTGTGGCATCTTGCTAACTGCAGTGAGTCAAATGACCCATTTTTTCAGTTGTTTGCCACCTTTGACCAAAAAACAGTCACTGCACTTGACAATAATTATTGTAAAACACTTTGAACCTTTTTGATGTGATTAGGTGCTATAAAATGAAAGTTCTTTCTTACTTTGAATAAAGTGAGCACAGTAGAATGTTCCCATAGTTATTAAATTGATGAGACTTTTCAATGAATTTCAAGTAGTCAAATATTGTTTGTGGATGGGGGAATGAGTGTATAAATCCAGCCTTTAAACGTAGCATTTATATTTCTTGGTTTATTTTTAAAGGTGAAGCACCCTTCCTGGATCAAGCAGTTGTATCTGTGGCGCCTACAACTTTTACTTCAACTTCTATTAATGAAGCCCTATCCTCTGTCTCGAGTCCTACCACAGACAGTGGCATGGAATTTTCTTCCAAGACAACATCAAAGGAAGATCTTAGTGACCTTGACCAGCTGAGCTCTGCAGGTGCCACTCCATTAAATACCCCTTCTGGCGAGTGTGGCAACGACAAAATGGAAGATCCACCTGTTCAGCAGGAGTCTCTGGTAAATGCTGCAGTTGGTAGAAATGTTTTTCCCGCTTTTTTAATTTCTCTTGTTAAACTTTTGACTTGTCATTGTGTTTTCTTCAATTTTACCTCAAGTATTGCACACAATTCTGGCTGCCGTATAACAGTTAAGGAGGTCTTGAAATGGGGGAAGGGTACAGTGAAGGGCAACTAGATTGACAGCTGAAATTAGGCACCTGAATTATGAGAAGAGGCTATGGAAGTTAAGAATTTTCACACTAAAAAGCAGAAAGGTCAGAGGAGATGTTAATGGTGTTCATGTTCCTAAGGGGTGTATATAAACTGAAAACAATTAAGGGGTATTTGAGATAGAAATTTTGTTTTTGTAGTTTTGTTTCACTTTGGCTCTGGCTAGCCAGATGAAGTGTTTTTCTGGTACTGTGTAATCCTATATTCCTTTGTTCACATCTTGCAATGTTACTGGACTGGAAACAGTGGTACAGAAGTGTGAATCTTTTGTAGGCATAGAAACAGTGTGATGACAAGCATGTATCCAATTCAGTTTTCATCATATACATTTAATATGGAACTTATTCCTGAATTCAGCTCAGACTGATGATGGATAATATTATTGTGTAGAATTATGAAAAGGGTCATAAATTAAATGATTTTGCCCTATGTTAACACAGATCCAATAATATTGTGCCTTTGGCCTGTTGTAATTTGAACACTTGCCAGCAAAGATCCTGAGGCATGAAATTCCATGTAGTCCTAACCTGCAAGACCGTTATGCTTTAAAATTAAAGATCACATAGAAATTCTATAATTCTGTTTTAATTTGGTATCTTGCTTTCTGCTAGTCCAAAAACGAACTGGCTTCTGAGCTAAGACTGAAGATGGAATTTTCCATAATCCACTAATTTTAAAACAAAATAGTCTAAAAGGAGAAGACGAGGTGGAATTGTAGACTTACCAGTCTGTCACTGCTAAAGAACGCTAGCATAAGAGGTGAACATCCCGCTTTTCAAGCAGACAACAACAAGTAGTGCTGTCGACATGTATAGGAAGATGGAGACCTATTATTGTACCCTGACATGGTGTTTATGTTCACCTACATAGATGAGTTATTCCGAAATTTGACTTTGTTGCAGAAGGGTGGAAGAATGGAAAGCTATTTGCCTAAGGAAGCGAAGACTCAATCCACATCTATAGAGTCTATTCCAGAAGTTTTAGAAGATCGTGACTCGCTCACGGAAACCTCTGATACTGCATCCATCCATGAAGTACACGACATGGACTACGTTAACCCTCGTGGGGTTAGGTTTACACAATCAATACAGAAAGAAGGTATGTATTAGTATTGTTATATGATCTGATAGTGAATACATGAACATTAAATTGCTGGTGTAAAGGTTAATATTCATTTGAATGCTAAGAGAAATTTGCAGCATTCATATTATCAATATTGCATGGCGCAACCTGGCAATTGGTATGGTTGATTGTTCAGATGCTGTTTTTGTTTCTGTCTTAGTGTATAAATAAACATATAAATATACCTTTTCTATTATAAGTAAGTTGTCGAGACAGGATGACTTTGCTGGCAACCAAAAGAATGCAAGAGTGGAATCTCCGCAAATTTTTTTCTTTCCCCTCCATAGTTTGAAGGAAACTCATCAAAAATTGTGTTCCTCACCACACCGGAAATGACACTATTGTGTATATGATTCACTTGGTTTAACATGAAACTATTTGTCTTTCAGGTGCAGCCCTGGTTCCATATGGCTTGCCTTGTATACGTGAACTGTTCCGTTTTCTTATCTCCCTCACAAATCCACATGACCGTCACAACTCTGAGGTCATGATTCACATGGGTTTACAGCTGCTTACAATTGCATTGGAATCAGCACACATTGCCAACTATGTGTCATTGCTTGGTCTTGTTAAAGATGAACTTTGTCGCCATCTGTTTCAGGTACCATTTTGATATTTCATCAGATGTTTGGGGCTTAACCTATTACTACAGGTTACTAAATTTACTGAACAGTATTATAAACGTCTTAAAATAACAACAGGCTTCGATGTCATTTCTTTTTCAGTTGCTGAGTATAGAACGTCTTAATTTGTATGCTACTTCTCTCAGGCTGTGCTTCCTTTTGTTTGAGAGTATGAGGGAGCATCTTAAGTTCCAACTTGAGGTAGGTGGAACATAGATTTTAACATGAGATCTGTCCATTCATTTATTGAGACCCGTTTCACATATTGTTTCAATCAGGATCAGTGAAAGCAACTCATAGAGTAAGAAGGCATCATTTAAGATGATTAGCAAAGGGGGCGATTGGGAACAATATTTATTTACATAGAGTTGGTTGGATGAGGAATGCCCTGCTGAGTGTGGTGATCAAATAGAATCCATATCAATTTTCAAGAGGGAGCTGGATAGATATCTAAAAAGGAGTGATTCGCTGGATTATAGTGAAAAGACGGTTAAATAGGACTGAATGGTTTGCTGCTTCAAAGAGCCAGCACAAATACATTGATCGGAATAGCCTTCTTCTGTGTTGTACATTTCTACGGTCCAAATCTAGTTCTATGGATGGGGAGATGAGGGCTAGAATTGGGTGTGCACAGCTAAAAATTTATGGTCCCCAAATAACAAAGGCATATACTGGTATCTGAAATATATTTGCTTCTGGAAAGCTTTCTGATATTTTGACATTTAAGTAATTTACCTAATGACTACTTCAAAATAAATGAACATGCAGTTTTCATATAGTTGGGTAGTTGACAAATTATCCTAGAAATGTAATTGATTTTACATGTTCACATAGCAAGTGATCAGAATAGCATAGAGACAGGAAGGCTTTGAGTTCCACGGAATTCTCCTTCCAGTTGATTTTTTAGTTTATTTGTTTAGAATTTGAATATTTTAAGAGAGAAACCATTGCAAATCCAAATGTGAAATTTGTGATGTTTTACACAGCTTACTGATGCTTTAAATATCCATATGCAGTATGGACGTTTATGTGTAACAAGAGTTGGTAGTGATGTATGTTTAGTGTGTTGTTGATCCAGACCACTCTGATATGCGGGGTATATTTGAACTAGCAAATTGTAACTGTGATTAAAAGATCCATTATTTTTTTTTCCAAGATGTATTTGAAAAAACTAATGGAATTAATAACATCAGAAAACCCCAAAATGCCATATGAAATGAAGGAAATGGCTTTGGAAGCTCTTGTCCAACTATGGCGAATCCCAAGCTTTGTCACAGAACTGTACATCAATTTTGATTGTGATTTCTACTGTTGTAATCTTTTTGAAGATCTTACAAAGCTACTTTCCAAGGTATGTTTTGGTAAACAGACTTTGGAGCATAATTAAATCATCCTGATGAGGATTTCTAAAATATATTACTTAAAAATCATAATTTTTGACTTTAATTGTAAAATAATGCAAGATTTGAATCAACAGCTCGCGTTTTAGCATTGATTTACAGTTGTAATGTGTTCCAGAGAAAACAATATTTTGTTATGCTTCTTGTCCACTGAAGATTTAAATCATAAAAATGCTTCATCACTGAAATTGTTTCTGACTTAGCAAGCAAAGCATGCTTTCTTTATTGTTAATGATAGCAAGAGCAGGAAATTGTCAGAATGTTAGAATGTCAGTGTGGAAACATTATCAATGATTAGCAGATAATAGCTTCTTCTGTGTTTTTTAATCTAGACAGCAGTGCCATCTTTAATATTTCAAGCTCAGGTGTCAAGTTTACTTTACAACTCCATAAATATATTTGTTCCTTTGCTATTATAAGAGGATAGCATCCAAGGTCAGGGAATGAAAGGGGTTGGGCAAATGCTGAATTTATAGTTGTTTAGTAGGTTTAACTCCATTTGTTGGTTTTATGTGCAAGAACATTGACAGATGTTAACATATGTTTCATTCTTTGCATTCTTGAAGTTCAACAACAACAAAATACAACAACAAAATTACATTTATAGAGCGCCCTTCACGTCGGGAGGATGTCTCAAAGCGCTGCTTCAGAATGATATAATAATAATAATCCTTCCATTTGATAAAGCACCTTATCACATCTTCGAGACGTCTCAAAGCTCTTCACAGAATAATCTGTAAATTGAAGTGACTGCATATTTTGTGGGGGAAATGAGGCAGCCAATTGCGCACAGCAGTGTCCCACAAATAGTCGTGGGATATCACATAATTAATGACCATCTTGTGATTTAATTGTGTTCTCTCTGTTGGTTTATTACTGAGCTTTTCTTTTTACTTCTAGAATGCTTTTCCTGTATCTGGACAGCTATACACCACCCATTTGTTGTCACTTGAGGCTTTGCTAACAGTTATTGACAGCACTGAAGCTCATTGCCAAGCAAGAGTTCTCAATAATACTTTACAGCAGGACAAAAAGGATGCAAATAAATCAACAATAGAAATGAAGAATAGCAAAGACATCACGAATGGTAAGAAGTAGTGAAAATCTTCACCTCTCTTCCTGTGCATGCATGGCTCTCACAGGAAGCAATTTCAGCCATGACTTCTATTACTTTTTATTAACTCACATCACCTGTATCTTTCTAATCCTGTTGCCTCGTCCTTTCTCAGTCTCTCAACATTCATACTTTAGAATTATGCTGCAGTGCTTCTATAGTACAGGTCTACAGTATACTATAAGATCACTCTGCTAAACTGAGACGTTATAACCAGATTCCCTTGTATTCTCATTTGGATTATCTATGAATATAAGGTTTCAATGAACACAAAATTCACACAAGCGTTATATTTATGTATTATTTTAATGAAATTATACTACTTGGTTTTTGCTTTTCTTAATTCTGCAGTATTTTACTTGCTGTGCAGGTGTTGAAAGATCAGGGACTAATCGGAGTTTGCCTGTTTTCGATGTGGAAACCTCTGTACCTCATCCACCCACCAGTGGTCACCTTATGGCTCACAAGATGAAACTAGGACGACAGGTTGCAGAGCAAAATGAAACTGGTAAAGCTTTCATTTAAATTGAGAGATTTTCAGACCAGTTTGTGTAACTTATGATAATGGCTTGCACCTCAATAACTGGTACAATTCTAAGTCTTCTAAGGAACACGTGCCAATCTTTCAATGGCCTCCATTTGGAGCAAACATCTATGCAAAAATCCACTTTTTATTAATAAAATGTACTTATAATATAAAAGTAGACTTTGAAGCAGAGATTGAGCTTCTGACTTTACATATGTAAAGGACTATTTTTTTGTTATACTGAATGGAAATATTTGTTTTAAATACTGTGGAAGATTTCTCACAAATATGTTTCTCTGCAGTTGAGAAAAAGATTCCGAAGAAACCACCTCGATTTTCTTCTTTTCTACCAAGTGCTGAAGAGTTGTCCGAGATTAAAAGCAAGAAGAAGGTAATATACATTGTTGTAGGTAGAAACTGAATGTGGCATTCCTTAAACAGTAAAATCCTTATTGTTTGATCTATCTGATAAAATTGGGTACTTAATCTTTTAAAATTCCTTTCCAAACTGCAATGAGTTAATTTAATGAGTTAAATAGTTAATTGAATAAAAATGATACAGCTCATCCTTGTTAAGTTGCTTCCTTCTAGCTTCTTTACTGATATTACGTTGTCTAAAATACCTGCTTACAAAAAAAAGTATGATTTTAGAATGAATTGTTTCTCTGCTCCCAAAGTTTCTTGTGTAACGCAGATAACACCAGCAAGAATTGAATGTCAGAATACCTTGCTACGCTATGAAGCATGCAGTTTTCTTTACCTCATTGGGATACACCTTGCTTTCTTCCCTCTGATACATCGAATAAGATTGGGAGCTTTCTGCACATAACTCTGAAGAGGACGAGAAATTTTTAAACGATAATGTTTATTACATTACAAAACACTTCATTCATTGGGTATACATAACAATATGTGCACAGATGGACATGGAACAGTTCATATCTGGCAGTGCAGACAATGTAAAATATTTTTCCAAATATATTATACATAACTAAATGACTGAACTGATGAAACTGTGAAACAAAATCTACAGTTGAAAAAACAAAATGTTCAAAAAATGAATGGCTAATATGGAAAGTCGTCAAATCATAGCTTCACATTGTTATTGGGTTAGTTACTTAGTTATTTATAGTACATATGTTTGGAAACTTTTGAATGTAACTGCATGCTCTAACAGATATGAAATGTTCTATGTATATCCATTCACATATTATTAAGTGTACCTAATGGATACATTCATCTTTCCTTTCTTGCTTTCTTTCGTTCTCCCTTTCTCTCTCGTTCTCTCTCTCTCTAGTTTTCTTTCTCTCTCTGTCTTTCACTCTGTCTCTCTTTCTCTCTCGTTGACAAATCCCTTCATGCCCTGGCACCTCTCTACCTCTCCGACCTGCTTACTCCCCACTCCACTTCCCACCACCTTTGCTTGCCTGGCTCTGGCCTCCTGCTGTTCCTCGTCCCCTCCACTTCACCTTCGGCTCTGCTTTCAGCCACTACACCCTGAAACTTTGGAACTCTCTCCCTCAATCCCTCTGCCTTGCCCTCTCCTTCTCCATTTTCACATCACACCTTAAGACCTTCCTCTTCGATTGTGCCTACGGTCACCTCCTCCTCGGCTCAGTGTCAGGCTCCATCACTGTTAAGCACTCTAAGTGGAGTCCTGTAGCTCAGTGGTTAGAGCACTCGCTTTGCAAGTGAGAGACCTGAGTTCAATTCTAGGCAGAGGGTGAAACCTTGGGCAAGTTTCTTTACTCCACACAGAGCCTAATAATAATCCCTCCAAAACCAAAAAACAATAATAAAATTGGTCATTTTCAATCTACGACTGTTTGTGGGACATTGCTGTGCGCAATTGGCTGCCGCGTTCACCCACAAATATACAGTCAATTCACTTTACAGTGTGTTCTGTGAAGCGCTTTGGGACGTCCTCCCGACATGAAAAGTGCTATATCAAATGCAAGGATTATTATTATTATTATTAGTTGGAGAATTATGGGGTAAAATATATTCCACGGCTCTGACATGTTGCATTGGAGCATTACCTATTTGAACTATGCCTCCAATGGATTCTGTGAAGCGCTTTGGGACGTTCTCCCGACGTGAAAAGCGCTATATCAAATGCAAGGATTATTATTATTATTATAAGTGGATACCCAATGTGAACGCTATATAAATGCAAGTTGTTGTTGTAGTTGTCTTTCTCCCTCTTTCTCTCTTTCCTTCTTCCCTGCAACACAAAACATTTAGTTGAACAAATTATGGTACACTGCTGCAAAGTCGTATGAAAGAGAATCACAGCTTTTATAGCATTTGAACAAGCTTTTGAACTAAAATTGCAATAGTTTTGTTAAATACAACAGCTTGCATTTATATAGTACCCCTCATGCAGGGTAGCGTCCCAGAGGGCTTAAATATAACATTGTATAGGAAGCAGTCAGCTTTCAAATGACGTGTAAAAATGTTGTGCTGCAGCTAGGTTTTAAAAACATACTTTAGGGGAAGAAGCACTATTTGCTATTTTGACTTTTTGCTACATGAAGAAGCAACTGGAGCAGAAGGAATGCCTGGATCAGAAGGTGGAGTCGGAACTGAGTCTTATTCCATCTTCTGATTTATGACAGGGATGCAGATGGTCTAGCATCAACAATAATTTAATTTTCACTTCCTCAATCCAAACCCTATCCTTGTGAGAGTCAATTTTGTCATCCCAATATGATTGTTGATGTGCTCAGAATCCTTTGACAGTACTGCTGAGAAGCATGTAAAATCAGTTTAGGTTGCAGTTTCTGATTATTTTAGACATTTCTCCATAGAGAAATGCTTGGCTTATGCGCTAGGATGGTTATATTGCGTTCATTGTTATCAGAAACTGGCTGGAGGCAAGATTGAGTGAAACCAGCATTTCCACTCTGGTACATAATAATACCATGAAAATCCTTGCATTTTAGATAACTCCTTATCTTGTTTTTGAAATGCCTCAAAGCACCACTCAAGATTTTACTGTGAAGTATAGTGATTGTGTATTTGTAGATGAACGCAGCAGCCAATTTTCCACAACCAACCACCAACCATCAAGTGAATGACTAATTTTTTCTGGGGATTTGTTGGTTAGGACACTGGGAAAAACTTTCTTCTTTTCTAATAGTGCCATGGGATCTTGATCAACGTCCACTTGAACAGGCAAACAAGAAACAAGACTTTGGTTTAATGTCTCATTTCAAAGACAACACCTCTAGAAAGTATTGCATTTAATTGTCAACCTAGACTGAGCTCAAAGTCCAAATGTGGGTCTTGAACCTACAACCTTCTGAGAGGAGAAAAAGTTACGAACCGAACCAAGCTGACATCTAAACAGAGAAGCTGTGCAGGGTTTTGTTGGTCACGTAAAAAAGCGCAATCTCATGTTTTAATACCTGAGAGCATCTCATTCGAACTTTAATGAATTTTAAAATGTTTGAAAATGGGGGAAAATAATGATTTTTCTTTTTCTTCAGTTGCTTATTGCAGGAACGGAACAGTTCAATCAGAAACCAAAAAAAGGCATTCAGTTTCTTCAGGAGAAAGGCCTGCTTGCTTCCCCAATGGATAATAACGAAGTAGCTCAGTGGCTCAGAGAAAACCCACGACTGGACAAAAAAATGATTGGAGAGTTTGTCAGTGATCGTAAAAATATTGAACTCCTGGACAGTTTTGTTGGGTATGCAAACTTGTTTATAACCTTATTTTCTGAATCAATGGTGAATATGAACAAGTTTATACAACCTCAAAATTGAACAATCAGTGTTATGCTAACTACAACTGAAATTCCAGATTTAGGTGGGCCACCTTTGGTCATCTAGGAAACGAGAATTTTCTGTGCTTACACTGCATGCTACAGGACATGAGAAATGAGGTGGAACGAGGTTATTTCTTTTGAGACCCTAGAAGGGGAGTGTTTCAGAGATCGATAAAGGGCCATTCAGTCTTTTTACTTCCTCTGAATATTTAACTCATTGATTATGTAAACTGATCTTTCTTACTCCTGATTTGAGCAATCATATGTCCGTCATAATTGTACTGACTCATATGTCATTGATTGAAGTGATTAATGCTCATGCTTCACATCTTAATTCCCTCATACAGTGAGTTGCTAAGTTAACAGTTTTCATTTTTTTCAGTTCTTACATTAATTCGAATGCATGTAAGTTATTGAACATAAGAACCATAACTGTACAATGAGTGTGCATGGCAAGGGTGTATGGAGAAGCTGAGCTCCACAGTTATAGACAGCTGAAGTTTCTTCCAGATTGGTGCCTCATAGATTATGTTTGTTTTCCAATGTATTTTGAATTTAGCTTCATTTGTAAAATTTAATTATATACAGATAGAAGTAAAGCTATTCAATTCTGATAAAACATATCCTAAATGCTAATAATTCCTTTCACTTAGCTGTCTGTTGCTTGTAAGATGTTCATACAATGTTATTTGGACAAAGGCCTGGAAAACTTTACTTAGTGAGCAGTGGTTTCCAAGCAACTCATGGTTCCCAGCTGACACTGACATTTTCTGGCTGCAGTGCATCCCAATCAACACCCAGGCCAGCCTGTATGTCAATATGTTGATTCTCTTTGAAGCTGTTTTCAGACATGCCAATAATTGACATTGCTGGAGTAGCTGATTGATGTGCAAGGAGATCTGAAATAGTGGATATCTATTGGTGCTGAAATGCAAGGGAAAAATGGGATAACTCTACCTATCTTGTGGCTGAAATTCCAGTCTGAGTTATGTGCAGTACCTTAGCAATGATTTTAATATTGTTCAGAGGCGGAAGTATTTAATATTGACAATATTAGTCCGTGCAATATCTTTTTAATTGTAAGGTCTATTGTTGAGGTCGTAACAAGATGCAGATGTGACTGCTTATTTTTTTCCTTATCAATCCAATACATGTTTTACTGCATACATGAATTACTTGTTCTTAAAGGGGAAGAAAAAATATCTATACTTCACTTGGAGAGAAAATTCCTCTCTTTAGACATGACCTGGTACTTATCCCTTCTTCTGCAGTTTAAAATGAACAAAAGTTTAAAATGAACAATTTCTGTTCAAAATACTCCCTCTAGATATGGGGAAAAATGTACATCATTTGAAAAAGTGCAGTTTATTTTTCGTGAGGAATTCTTGCTTTTGTACAGATTCAGAGAATTCAGTTAGACTCAATTAACCACTCCAGAATGTATGCTGCTGCTCTGTATCGTGTACATAAGCGGAAATGCAGAAGAAGGGGCAAGTACCAGGTTATGTACAAAGAGAGGAATTTTCTCTCCAAGTGAACTATAGATATTTTTTCTTCTGTATTCTAAAGCACTTGCATCAGATTTCCACCTAATGAAGATATAATGTTGGTGGATATTTAAAATTAAAACAGAATTAAAAATGATACAATGTTCTCTGACCTAACATAATTGTTTGTTTCAAACTTCAGATATTTTAAAATATTTATACAAGAGAAAGACATTCTGATTCGTACATAACTGCCTAATTACCTGCATTCGGATTATATTCTTTTCATAGTGAAGACTCATGACCTGAAACAGTATTCTGATGTTGCTTTTGAGGAGGCTGACAGTTACTGATTACTGTTGATGTTTAAACACTAGGACTTTTACTTTCCAAGGATTGAGAGTCGATGAAGCATTACGCTCGTATCTAGAAGCCTTCAGACTTCCTGGTGAAGCTCCTGTCATTCACAGATTGCTGGAAGTCTTTACAGATCACTGGCACGTATGTACACTGTAAATTAAGAGTCGTAAACACTGGACATTTATAATGTGGAGAAAATTGTGCTGGTAGTCACTTCTGTGGATTGCCAACACTATTGTATACTTATCTGTTTCAGTGCTTGCATTCCTTCCAGAATCGCTGCAGATAATTTCCATTCAAAACCTGTTGGTATCTCATTTTAGTGATTTTTTTCAGCTAACAACTGGTTGCTTTGTACTTCTTTGAAAAGGAGGGGAATACATTCATGTTACTGTTATTGTCTACATTACTAATACATTGAAGGTTTGACGTTGGTGCCTGCTTTAGAGATCAGCAGCACTGAGTTACACTGCCATGTTCTAAATCGTTCTGTGCTTGGGTAGAGCTGAGTTCTCATGCTGCGATCTGCTTAAATACTGGTGAGAATGTTAAAGTTATTGACAAGTCAAGTGTTACTTTTTAAAATAAAGTATGAGTATTCTGAAAGTTTGGTTGTGTGGGCTGGAAGATAATGATTTAAGCAGTGAGTATTGTGGAACATTGTGGATGGCCTCATTCAGTTTGCCTCCATTAATGTACTTCTCTGACTTGGAGAACATACATTTCAGATATTAAGACTTGAACAATTTGGTTAGTATTTCTGGATACAGGTTTTTAAGGGGTCTGGCTGATGAAGTTTTTAGATTTATAGGTGGTTAGAGCACTCGCTTTGCAAGCGAGAGACCTGAGTTTAATTCCAGGCACAGGGCGAAACCTTGGGCAAGTTTCCTTACTCCACCCGCCTGATAATAATCCCTCCAAAAAACAACACAATAATAAATTGGTCATTTTCAATCTACAACTGTTTGTGGGACATTGCTGTGCGCAATTGGCTGCCGCGTTTTGCCCACAAATATACAGTCAATTCACTTTACAGTATATTCTGTGAAGCGCTTTGAGACGTCTAGAAGACGTGAAAAGCGCTATATCAAAATGCAAGGATTATTAGTGTGTCAGCTATGCCTTGCTATTTAAACTGGAGAGTTGCAGTTTTTTCTATTTGCTCCAAAATGTAGAGGGAGTGGGGGAGAAAGCAAGACTAGAGAAAAGGAGGTATTTATAGGTTCATATGACGGTGATAATTTATAAGTCACCTAAATCCAACATTGCATTATTGTCTTTATCTTTACTGTGGAATATTGCTCTTTATCTATTAATTATATAATGTACAGTATATGGTTCTTCCCCAAGCATTTTTATTTTGTTTTAGTGAATTATTGAGCCATCAACAGCTGTTGGTGCCTCCATGTACTTGGTTAATGGTGTACATACAAGAGGATTATTGGTTATGACCTCATTACAACAAGTTTACAGAGAAATGATTAGCAGGTCAATTCCCAGGAAATTCTGTGCCCAGTGTGTGTGTTACTTTTTCCTAATTTATTCTGAGAATATATTGAGTGATGTTCTATGGTTACAGACATGTGTCTGATTCTACTATATGATTGACCATTAGTTTATAGGAATTTTTATTTTGGGAAATGTTCTCTGATGGAAAATTTATTTTGATAGCTGTCAAATTCCTTAAAGGATTCATCATTGCAGGGTGCAAGATTAAGTAGTTTGCAGTTCTGATATTAACCAGTGCTGAAGGAGCTATAACAAGCAGTTGCAAAAACATGTTGGAATGAGTTTAGTTTCTTTCCTCATTTTATAGTGAGGATTTCTTGCTGCAGGTAAACTGTTTTATTCTCTCAATGCAGAGGGAATCATTAAAACAAGGAGGCACTAACTCTCCCCTTTAGCCATTTAATGTCACAAGCCACTTTTTTTTCAATGTATGGTAAATTAATTACTCATATTTTGTGTTCTGACTAGGATTTAAAATATGTACTCACAGGATTTGCAAAAGCTGGAAGTAATTATTAACATTTTTTTTAAAATGGGAATTTTCTGAATTTTCTTTTTTTATAGAAAATTAACGGTTCACCATTTGTCAACAATGATGCCTGCTTTGCTCTTGCCTATGCGGTAATAATGCTGAACACAGATCAGCACAATCACAATGTCCGCAAGCAAAACGTGCCAATGACACTGGAGGTATGTAGAGTTGGGTATATATTGGTATGTATTCTTTACTCGTGTGTTTTACTTCCCTCATAGCGGAATAAATATTGTTACACAAGTGTATGAAACTATCAAAAGCCATTTATTTGGCCCATCAAACCCTTTTCTTCCAGCTTATCACGCACAAGTGAAATGTCACAGGCTCAAAACAATTTATTTAATCATCTGAGGGAGGTAAATAGCAACAGTTTAAAATATCCAAGGATGTTACAATCTGTAAAAAATGTCCTTGATCCCAAAGGCAATTGAACAGTCCTCTACAATGCTCAATCCCAAGCAGCTGCAAAACACAAATGATGTTTCCATGGTCCCATCAGCACAGACATGATAGTGCCTTCCATGAAATACATGTGTTTCTTGTTCTTACGTTGTCTGTGAGGCACTTTGTATTTATTCATTTCGAACTGCTTTCTGTTGAATTTCATTTACTAGTAATAATAATAATAATCCTTGCATTTGATATAGCGCTTTTCACGTCCGGAGGACGTCCCAAAGTGCTTCACAGAACACACTAAAGTGAATTGACTGTATATTTGTGGGCGAACGCCACAGCCAATTGCGCACAGCAATGTCCCACAAACAGTCGTAGATTGAAAATGACCAATTTATTATTTTTGGTTTTGGAGTGATTATTATTAGGCTCTGTGTGGAGTAAGGAAACTTGCCCAAGGTTTTGCCCTACCTGGAATTGAACTCAGATCTCTCACTTGCAAAGCGAGTGCTCTAACCACTGAGCTACAGGACTTCACAAAGTCATCAGACTATGTACGTACACGTTAGACAAGAGAGCACAGTCTTACAATCGTAACTAAGACAATTAGACCTGAGGTCAAAAAGCATTTCTTCACATGGAACATTGTAAAAATATGGAGGCAGAGGCAGAATCAACCAAGGTTTTTAAAAGATAAACTGATATTTAGGTTCTTGTTATTTGGGGGTATAATGGTGGGGCATTGTGGTTGAAAGATCTTCCAAGATTTAATAACTTACTGAATTATTAGAAAGCACCATGAACATCACCCGTGAAGGAAAGACTGCAAAGAAATGACATTCGCAGTATTGCTTTGCACATTGGGTGCAGGAATAAACATAATTAGCGCTTCCTTAGCATAGGGCACATACACACAATACGCAGGAAATGAAGTCATTGGCGACCTGATGACTGCAGTCAGCCATGTTTAGTACTTTGCTTTGTCTGATGTGACATTGGATTCAGTTGGTTGAGCTTTAACAAAAGTTCCCTTGAATTTGGTAGCTGCATTAAAAAGAAAAAACAATCGTATCTGCCTTCATCAATGGCACATATGTCTTGTTTCTCATGCAAGAAAAGTTCATAACTGCAGCAGATACTACTTTAAAATAACTAGTTCTGTCTGGCTGTCAGAGCTTTAGAATTGGATGTGTAATGTGTATTTAGAGTGGCCTAACTAGGACTGTCAGTTACTAGATAAACAGGAAGGGTAAAAAAAACATTGGCAGTCACTAATTAACTGGCAGCAGGAGGTTGGAGAGAGGTCATCAGCATCATATTACAATTGCTTTGTGAAAAGGTGAAGTGAAATACTGTAGGTAGATGTTATCAGAAAGGTCACTGTCCATTCAGAATGCTTGAAAAGTGAGAATAAAATGTCTCAAAGCAGTGAAGTTCTCATTCTGATTTAATCTGTTTTTTAAAAATCTTTGAGCATCATATCAACAAGACCTTTTATTATCTAAATCCAGTTTATATGAATTTAATATTCGAGGCAGTTGCTTTAAATTCTATTCTCAGATAACACTATACCTTGTTCCACATCCAGGTACTTTAAGATTACAAATTGATAATAATAATAATCCTTTGATGGTCATCTTGAGTGCTTTAGGTTTAGTTATTATTAAAGGTTCTTGCAAGTTTGTGTAATATTAAATTATTATATGAAAAAAAGATTTTCGTATCTAAAGATGTTCTGATTAATTTTTTAAATTGTTTACTTTTATCTCTTGACTTGTATAAAATAGTCACAACACATTATTTTTATTAACAAAAGGGACTGACACACTCTTTTGTCATGACTTTTCACCTTATTTTGAAGGATTCATAAACAACTTGTGTATGTGTGTGTAAAATATTAGCTATCCAGATATCTTCTGAATTATCAATATATTTTGATAAAATTTGTTCCCTTAACTGTCTTTCTTCACACACAGGAGTTCAAAAAGAACCTAAAAGGAGTCAATGGCTCCAAAGAATTTGACCAAGACATGTTGGAAGACCTCTATAATGCAATCAAGTAAGTTTGCTTAATTTAAACCTTCATTCCTATTAACTACCTCACAATGTTTGTTTCAACAAAATACAAGACTGAGCAAAATACAGGTAAGAAATGTTTCTCTTTATTCACTCTGTATAGACTATTGACTGTTTTGTTCAAAACTGCTTTAGGTTCTTTGCCATCCTGATATTAAAATTTAAATGTTTTGGTTGCTTTTGTTGGTAGCCAAATATATTTGAATGTTTTTTTATAATGGATCATGTAAAGATAATAATAATCCTTGCATTTGATATAGCGCTTTTCACGTCTTCTAGATGTCCCAAAGCGCTTCACAGAATATACTGTAAAGTGAATTGACTGTATATTTGTGGGCGAACGCTTCAGCCAATTGGGCACAGCAATTTCCCACAAACAGTCATGGATTGAAAATGACCAATTTATTATTGTTTTGTTTTTTTGGAGGGATTTTTATACCAAAGATTTTGAACCCAATTTTCTGCTGAAGTCAGTAAATCATTTCTGGCTATAATTCCACTTTGTTTGCAGCCTTAGTATGAGTCAAGCTGCAGCAATTGGACTGTGATCAGGAATGGGATTGCTTTTTGCATTGGCACATGATTTATTTTTACTATAAATGCCATTTCACAAACAGTAAAGGTGAAAGCATATCTTGTAGATAGTATAATTGTAGCTGGCAGAACTGAAACCCACCGTTGACCTGTGCCAAAAATGTAAGGTATTTACTGAATTTACTTCAAGAGCAAATCGCTAGAGTTAATAAAATAAAAAGAGACGGCCACTTGTGTATGAATACACAGGAAACAAGCTATATTTAGTTGATGGCTGTTGTTCTAGTTCATATGTTCCTCATGGAAAGGTCTGGGTGGTTATAATGTGGATTTAAACATGGAACTAGCAGTATTAAGGCAATTAATACAATCCAATCAGATTAATGTAAACTATTTTCATTCTTACTCTTCCTTTCAAGAGAATTATTTCACTTTGCAGCAATTACTTGTATTTTGATATTTTTTATGTTTCTAAATTCATGTGAAGTTTTATGCAAAAGAGACCTTGCCAAAGATTTAAGAAAATATGGGAAAATATTCTTGATTTAATTTACTGTAATGCTGGGGATTGGTTGCTTCAAAGACGAGGAGCTCAAACTGCCTGAGATGCAGGATGTTCATATTTTAGTCTCAGATGGTTTCAATCTGGAACACATGCAATTCATAATTCTTGAAAGCTACCTTGCTTTTGCACACAGTATTAAATCTTTCATCTGTACCACCTACATAGATTAATGTCAAGAGATAGTTGACTCATGGGAACATTTTTATATTTTTTGACTTCTCACAATTTTTTTACATAGGTTGGTGTTAACACAGCGAAGTTTGGAAAATGTTAAATTGAATACTCTAAATTGAAAAACGCATTTTGCAAAACTTAATTTCAGGGATGATATAAAGAAAGTAATTTGTATTTGTATTTCTCAATTGCTTGTGAGCTACTAATAATTAAATGTTGAATAAGAAGCCTTTTGGACAATCATGATGATGGGAAAAGAGGGTGTCAAGGTTAGCAATTAAATTAAGGGCAAGTTAGTATAACAAGCTCAACATGATTGAATGTAAACCCATCAAGCTTTCTGGGTGTACTTTTAACAAGTTAGCTCTTTATTGATTTTTTTTGGTGAGTTATTTGAACTGTTGTAGTATTTTATTTGGTATTCCATATTTTCTGGCCTTTTCTTATTTTGGTTCTGTACTCTAGTAAATCAATTTAAATATTTTAAGCTGCAGTAATTTTATAATCAAACTGGTGTGTTTTGCATTAGTATGAAAAGCAAACAACGCATTGCCCTGCCCTGCCTCTCTCGCCTCAATTTGTGATGTTTTCTAAAGATCACGTTATAAAGCTTTGCAATTATTTTATAGTTAACTCTGAAAGCTGAACAAAACTGCCTTTATTTTTATATTCCTTTGAACAAGAATCATTTTTTTTAGAAAAAAGATTACCCAAGAATTACTTTGTATGTTTTGCTTATTATTGAATATGGAAGGAATGATGATTCAATCTGATCATTATGCCCTATTCACCAATGCATCACCTTAAAATTTTCCATGTAAAGGGGAAGGATATTGTGACATTGAACTTTTTCTTATTTCGGTTATTTTTTTTCATTAATAACTTAAACTGTAGATATGTTTTTAAATAATTGTTCCCAAGGTGTTGTGCTCTTTGAGATAAATGATTTATAATTAATTTCTATTCAAAAAAGTGAGGAAATAGACTTCCATAAAACTTAGAAAATGGGTATTTCCTCAGGGATTGAAACTGCATTTCTTTATTTTCAAGGAAAAGTATTGCTTTGATAACTCTTCAACTGTCCCAATGCCAATCTCTAAACTGGTTTTAATTTTTTTTCTTTCAAGAAATGATGAGATTGTGATGCCAGAGGAGCAAACTGGTTTTGTGAAGGAGAACTATCTGTGGAATGTTCTTCAGAATCGTGGGAGCTCGCCAGAAGGCATTTTCCTACATGTACCCTCTGGAACCTATGATCATGACCTGTTCACCATGACGTGGGGACCCACGATAGCTGCACTTTCATATGTATTTGACAAGAGCTTAGATGAAAGTATAATTCAGAAGGCAATTTCAGGTTTCAGGTAAAAACAATGAACAATAAAATATTCATCTGCATCAAAAATTAGTACAGTAATATTCTAATTGTCTGCTTGCAATTAGCTCCATGTATAGAGTGCAAGATGCCTGTATAAAAAATAGTATGCATTGAACGCAGTTGCACACAAAATTGCTAGAATAGAATGACTCCAACATCGTGATTCTCACAAACTTGAGTGCACGTATGCAACTTTGCACGTACAGATCTGATTTTGTTTTATTGGTGGTGAATGTATGTCATATACTTCTACAGTATACAATTTAGGTTGAAGATGGAGAAAAATAGATTGAATGTTAGGGCGACTTGAGGGGGGGAGTGGTGATGTTATGACCAAAGAACCTGCAAATTTGATTGAATACTCGTTTGAATGGGAGTGTGTTAGAATGTTGCATGGTATTGTGGTATTGTTTCAGTCATGTACAACCCACAGGTAGCAGGAACTGTCTCACTGTCTCAATTTGGAGGAATGTGAACTGGCTTGCACTGTCTCAGTTACAGGATGTTTTGCATGAAAACTCATCATCTGTAAGAATGTGTATTTTGTGGGTGTGAGAGGACAAGGGGATAAAAACACTAGGGGTTTGAGCAGGCAGGAGAGTTGTACTGTGGAGGGTCATGTAACTCGTTCCCCTGCTCAAACTGTAAGTGCCAGGATTTTATGTATTACTACTCCGACTTAGTTTAAGGCTTTGGGGTGTCATCAAGTTATATGCTTGTTCCATTAAATATTAAGTGCATATTTTAAATTTATTATAAATTTAAATGGAATACTGGTTTTGTCCTTCTGCCTCGAAAAGCCCGACTCTAATCATCCAGCGTTTCACCCTGCCTGGGAATCGAACTCAGGTCCTCTCGCTTGCGAGGCCAATGTCTTCCATAAAGCTGACAAATGAAGTTTGGCCATTCAGAATATTACAACTTATAAAGGTTTGATCAAATCATTGCTGTGTATTAATTATATTATCTAATGATAGCTCATTCTTTCTTGCCTTCTGTATTCAGGAAATGTGCAATGATCTCAGCTCATTATGGACTTAGTGATGTGTTTGACAACCTTATCATTTCTCTGTGCAAGTTTACAGCTCTTAGTAGTGAGGTAAGTGGCTTGTAATCCTTGCACATTTTGAGGTTGAAACAAGGTTTAAAAATGTTAGGACATTGTATACAATGGTAACTTATCTATTTTTTCTGGAGATTGCATTGTGTTTAACGTTTAATCCAATTGCCAAAGCTCATTGACCAAGTAATTATGGATTTTTAGTGTGATTTGACATTTGGTTGGTAAAATATCATATGAGGTGCTTGGGATGTTTTTTCGGTAAAGTCTTGCAGTTGCTGGGGAAAGGGATATGCTAGAAAGTGAACAAATGAGTCTTTCAAAACAATAAAATCTCAGTCCTGACCCTGTCTCTTGTGAAATGAGAGAGATATGGCAAATTGATTATGTAATGAACAGCTGGAATTGTTTAGAAATAAACCCTTCATACTGAAAATGGAAGATTGCATGGAACATTTACATATTTTGTCATGAATGTGATTTCAGACATTATCAGAAAATATGTGGGAGTGAGGTGCTGTGAAATGAATACATGACTGAGTTGATTTCAATGTAATTTTTTTTCACTTTTTAATATGATGTCTTTTTATGTAGTCAGTGGAGAACCTTCCTAATGTTTTTGGTAGCAATGCGAAAGCTCAACTCGCAGCCAAAACTGTGTTTAACTTGGCTCATCGTCATGGTGACATTCTTAGAGAGGGGTGGAAGAACATTATGGATGCAATGTTGCAGCTCTTCCGTGCTGAGCTTTTACCAAAAGCCATGGTGGAGGTAAGCATTTCTAACTGAATTGTAACTGAATTGGAGTATTTCAAATATGGATATGAAACACAATTGAATCACAAGAATCATATTCCAATTTTGATATCCAGACACCAAAGTGATTAAATTGCCAAAGATTAAGCAACAATGGTTGAATGTTTCACTGTTCATCGAAACAGTTTTATCAATCTTCTGAAATCGGTGTTAGATACCCATCTCAAACATAATGACACAGGAGATACATCAACATACTTTGTTTTAAAAGATGCGAGGCTGCTTAATTGGCTATAAATGGTTTCAATTGCTGACGCTTCCTATGTCAAATTGCTATTTAAATACATAATTAGAACTAGACAATATCCTCACAAGTAATCTTCAGCGAAATATAGCTATTCAAATCTCTGAATTAATACATTGTTTGATTTCAGGCTCAGGTTAAATTCAGCTACTGGTAATAATTGCATCATTGCAAGAAAGGAATTTCACTATAAAATAATAACAGTCCTTTCATTTGATATAGCCCCTTTAGCCAGAAGGCATTTTGTTAAAATATTTTACCACTTTAAAGTGTAACTTTCTTCCTGCATCGTGCCCCAATTAGAAGTGCTTAAAACGTTTCTGCTTTCTGAATCTTCAGATAAAACTGGTGAGCTTTTTTTAAGGTAAAAAAAGCAATAACAAATTACATTTATACTTCCCGTTGGGAGGAATGTCCCAAGGCGCTGGACAGTTGAGCGCTTGTACCCAAGCTGGGGTTGATTTCGAGAGCGGTTGGAGCCAAGGGGGATAGGGTTGGAAGATCGTGGAGTCCTGTAGCTCAGTGGTTAGAGCACTCGCTTTGCAAGCGAGAGACCCGAGTTCAATTCCAGGCAGGGCGAACCCTTGGGCAAGTTTCCTTACTCCACACGCCTAATAATAATCCCTCCAAAACAAAAACAATAATAAATTGGTCATTTTCAATCCATGACTGTTTGTGAGACACTGCTGTGCGCAATTGGCTGCCGCGTTCGCCCACAAATATACAGTCAATTCACTTTGCAGTGTGTTCTGTGAAGCACTTTGGGACGTCCTCCCGACATGAAAAGCGCTATATCAAATGCAAGGATTATTATATTATTATTATTATCGATAGATAGTGTGAGACTGTTTCCCCTGGTTGGAGAATCTAAAACTAGGGTTCATAGTCTCAAGATTGAAGGTCAGCCCTTTAGAACTGAGTTGAGAAAACATTTCTTCACTCAGAGGGTAGTGAATTTATGGAATTCTCTTCCCTCCTATTTCTTACGTTCTTATCATTGAAGATGCAGTAAAAGAGAAAGGTCTTGAAATGGTCTTTGAAAGAGTTAAGGGAAGAAGCGAGGCGAAGGGATTCAGGGATGGAATTTCATAGAGTGGGGACAGAAAGGCTGGAGGCCTGACCGCCTTTGTGTTGGAGAAGATGAGCAAAACATAATTATCATATTTTACTCCACTGTCCTCTCTTCTCCCCACTCCCGCCATCCCACTTTCACACTACGTTAGAGAGTATTCAGGCTGAATAATGAAGGATACTACAGAAACTTAGAAAATGGTTCTGACATCTTCCCTTGGTTAGACTAGCTTAACATTGCCACCTGCTGTTCAATTTACAGAACTAAAATGCTCTAACTTGTAAAGATTGTACGTGCTTTGAAAATGTGGCTCGTACAGTGGAAGTACTACCGTATTTTAAAATTAGCAACAAGCATATCAACAGTGCTTGTTCATGTTTGAAGTTTGTAATATTGCAAGTTAGCAAATGTCATGTGCATTATTAAGTGACTTGAGTTTTCAACTTCTTTATTGACCCAAACTTATATAGATTTTGAATAATAATAATTGTGTTTGATATAGACCATTATCATACATCAAGACATCTCAGAGAGCTTCATAGAATATACTGTAAAGTGAATTGATTGTATATTTTGTGGGTGAATAAAAGTAAAGTGGGTCTGGGTGGTGGGGAGGTAGGTAAATTGATGAAGCATTTGATCTCGTTCATAAGAATAAGCATGCTACTAATGTGGAGGTATTAGCAGTTGTTGAATTATTCAAGAATTATTTAATATTTGTTACTCAGCAGTCAGCTGAGTTGAAGCCTTTTCATTTTATATGTCAATATCTTCATCAATCAGTTTATCATAATCTCTTTCCAGGCCAAGCAAAGAAAAAATTTAAAAGAACAGGACAATAGTGGATGTGTATACATAGCATTCATATGGAATGATTTGAAATTCAATGCTTCTAATATTTTTTTTCTCAGCATTTATTCTTGGAACTGCTTAAATTAACAGATCTTGGATATCAAATTCTTCTTGACATTTTGGTCTAGCTTTGAATACTTCTGTTTAATGCTTCAATATTTAATGACCTCCCTTTGTTAGTGATGGATATTGCGTTTGATGTTAAATAATTGTTCAATTATGTTGATATTTGACAGATTTTTTCAATATCATTTTAAGTTATGCCCTTGAAATATATTTTTCAGAAAGATGAGACTGACTGATTTTGAATTTCATTTTGCTAATTAAGCAATTTCTTGCACATTCAGGTAGAAGACTTTGTGGAACCCAATGGGAAAATCTCTCTCCAGCGTGAAGAAACTCCTTCAAACCGGTAGGAAGGAAATAAAAACGAATGCACATTGTATTTTTTCAGAGAATATTTAAACTGTACCTTCAGGGTATTTTACTCCAAGCCTCATCAATTCATATTCATTTAAAACAGTGATTCATCGCTGTAAATTGCTACATTTTATGTTCACTACCTGAATCTATACCTGATTCTGTGCATTACATTCTAGTGAATGAACTACACATTCACCTACAAATACAGAGTCACTACAATCTACAGTAAATCCTATTAAGTGTTTTGAATTGTTTGGTTAAGTGATAAGGCACTATATCAAATTCAAGGATCATTATCAGTATGGGCACTTTTGACTTTACATAATAGTTTCATTAAGGAATTTATTACAACCAGATTACTGAGATCAGCAGCAGGAAGATATGATTAATATTTCTAGATGTAATGCTGGTGAATGTTATATTAGAAGGACATCTCAAGGCACTTCACTGGATATTTTGCAAAGTGGAGTGACTATGTTCAGATTAGTAGCAATGATGTCTTTTCTCCAGTGATTATGCAGATGTAATTGATAAGCTAGGACAATAGAAAAGTGTGAAAATATTTGCTAAAAATTGCAGTGAGATTTGCAAATTTTGTGGAGAATTGCGGGGGACTTTGGCAAATTTTGCAGAAACCGGCGGGGAGTTGATTGCTGTTATTGAGGTATATTTTACTGTCAAACTACATTTTTTCACTTTATTGATAAAAACTAAATATGAGAAAATAACACACATTAGATTGTTGCAAAAAAAAATGAAAGTCTTCTTTAACAAAATCTGTGTGGCTTTTTTTTTGGTGGGGAGGGGGGAACACCAATGAGGCTACAGGATCTCTCAAGGCCCCGCACACAGACCAAGAGAGAGAGACACAACTCAGACACACACAAACACTCTCTCACAGACAGACACAGAGAGTGACAGAGAGAGACATACACAGATGATGAGAGGGACACACACTCAGAAACACAGAGACACATACTCAGAGAAAGACGAGCACTCACACAGAGACACGCATGCACACCAACAAACACGCAGAGGAGAGGGAGACACAGACGCTCACAAACAGGGAGACACAGACACACGCACAGAGACACACAAATGCATATAGAGAGACATATATACAGACAATCATACATACTCTCACATACACAGACAATCACAACAGTGGAGCCTCCGAGTGAAATCCATTTGCTGCTTGTGTTGCCCCCCCCCCTCCCCCCCACAGTGACATCAGGTAAACAGCCCGTTGGCCCGCGGGCCAGAAACTACATTTATAGCGGGTTTGTAGCGCATGAGGGTGTTTGTGGTGGGTTCTGTGGGGATAGTGCAGCCACACTTTTCTATTGGTCCAGCTGCTAAGTTATTGATGCTGTAAATTTGAGAGAAAGTACTGAAGAGTCTCATTTTTTAGAATATATTCAAGAACATTTTAATATTTTTTGTTTCCGGAGTTATTACATAATTTTTACACCTAATTTCTTAGTTTTGGTCAAGAAAAGAAAGGATCTTTACAGAGGTGTCAAATTTTATTAAATAAAATGTAATTCTGGGGTGGGGAATGGGGGGAACACGCTTTGAAGCCAGTGAAAGGTTGTTGAATGTGACTCTGGATTTTTCCCTGACCTAATATGAGCTACAGCAGCTTCAAAGTGGATAGAAGGTCATGTTTCCTTATGGTATGTGTTTACTTGTTTATTAACCTTGGTGAATGTAGACTGGCCATCTGAAACCAGTCAGGCTGCATAAGTACACACCTAAGTTAAGATGATTTTTTCCTACTAACAATTCTAATTGCTTAGCTGATTTGTTCTTGTTATGTATCACTATAGTTCTAGCTATAATCCAAACCAAATGAATACGTTCAATCCCAGTTGGTAGTCTTGCTGGATATCATTGCAACATTCATGAAGCATTTTTTTTATTTCTATGTTCACAGGATCTTATGATTTTATATAATCAGTTTAAGAAAGATTACTTCATAGCATATTTTTTTAATTATTAGTTTCACTTATCAGTTGACTTCTAAATGTAGTATTATTATTAGTAAACTATAGGCCACTACTATTGTACAGCAAAATACATAACTATACTTCAAATAGATTGCTTCTACCTTGCCAATTCTGAACTTTTTTGTAGAAAGTATCTGAACTTGTCAGTAATTGTGCTTTCCATAAATTGTTGCTTTTGCTTCTACAAAGGGAAATTAATTGCAATAGTGGAGTGTAACTGCTCCTGAGCTGAGAGTGATTCTATTTAGAGTATGTCTGGTGGAAGGATATCTTGGAGGTAGATTCAGAATGAAATTGACACGCAATATGACTTTGGTCTTACTTCATCCGATCCCAAAGAATTTTGCAAAAGATGAAAGTTGAAATTGAAAGGTTTTTGAGTGATGGAATGAATTGCCCTTAAGGTTTTTAAAATTATTAGAGACATTCCAAAATCTTTAATAACTCGAAAAATTAACCAGCATTCAACATAATTTAGGAGAGCACTGCTTTCCTTGGAACAATTCCCAGACGCAGAGGGATCAGAGAGTCGCAAAGTGCAGTTATACCAGCTTTGAAATTTTATGGGTCAAATCAAATAGCAATTTTATTTAAGTATATATCACTATGGGAATTTGTTCCATTTTACACATTCACTTTGATAGAAATTATTACAGTCAGACGTTTTTGAATAAATTTCAAGCAGAGAAACGTTCATTATAAGTATGCCCTCTCCCCCACCAGGCTTTGGGAGCCGATCACCCCCATCCTAATCCAGCTCTCAGCAGCTTGAATTCAGCAGCCTGTCCTCGTGTACAAATCCCTACATGACCTCACATTAAAGGAGTTATACAAATATTGTTGTTGACCAGTGTACTTTCCATTTTTTTAAGTTGTTAAACATTTCTCATCACTAATTAAAATTTCTTAACTGAAGGTAGTACATGAGCATAATTTAGAGGCATTTGATTATTTTTAAGTCAATTGGAAGGTGCTGTTAATGGTCAAAACCTCTGGAGAAACTTTTTTTTATGAAGTCTTTCTTGTGCAATAAATTATCTGAAATAATATATATTTTTTAATACAGCGGTGAATCTACAGTCTTAAGCTTTGTTAGCTGGCTCACACTGAGTGGCAATGAACAGTCTGGCCTCAGGGGACCATCTATGGAAAATGAAGAAGCAAAGCAAGCAGCATTGGAATGTATTAAGGTGAATTATCTGAAGGATGCTTTGAAAAAATATATTGTCCCTGAATTGTAGGCTATCTATGACTATAAACATATTATTATGAGGTCTTATTGGCATTACAAGACCATAGATCTAGGAAAACAATGTTTCTACATTTACAATATAATTAACTACCATTTGAATCCTACAACTGTTCTTGGCTCTCTTGAGCTAGGAAGGGAAAAGAATAAATCAGTTTTTCTGCTCCCAATTGATATCTGGTTGGCAGCTGCAATGCCCTCAATAGTTGAATAGCCTGCTGACACTCATTTTCTGGGTTCACAGATAAGAATGGCTACTTTGGTAAGGAACTAGAGTTCTTCCAGTGACTGTGAAACTATACTCTAGGAAGAATTGGTGCCTTCAGTAGAGTAGAGGAAGAATGAGAAAGGGAAAATGTTTGAAATATTTAGCAGGTTAAGCGCTCTGAGACACCGTCCGGCGTGGAGGGCGCTATATAAATCCAAGTTGTTGTTGTTGTTAATTGTCACAATTTATGGTAATGCCCAGGAAACTTGGTGACTGATAATATTGATGATGATACAGTTAACTTATCTGCTTTTGACCTTTTAATTCCAGCAATGTGATCCAGAGAAGCTGATCACTGAAAGCAAATTTCTTCAACTGGAATCTCTGCAAGAGCTAATGAAGGTATGTAGTTGAAAGTAAATATTGTACTTGGCCATCAACAGTGTGGTTGCTTCCAGATTATTAGATTTAAATGTAAATAACCTCACTAGACCTTTTAACCCAGTATACATCAATAATCAAGTCAGTTCAATTGTGAATATTAACTTGGCTCCCTTTATCCTCTTCAGTGCAGCAGATCCTAAAAGTTTGCTCTTCCTTCCTCGTGAAACTGGGAGGAAATGCTAGAAATGACAGCAAGTCAATAAACAAACCAATAAAAAAATTGCATTTATATATCGCCTTTCACGTCAGGAGGACATTCCAAGGTGCTGGACAGTGAAGGATTTGCAATATCTAAAAGACAAATTAAAGCTGCATGTATGGCTCTTTATTAGAAGTGGAACAGTTGGCTTGGAGACATTTTGACTTCTCTTAATGCCTTTATTTTTCATTGTGGCATTCTTGATCTCCAAAATCCTGCATAGATGTTTCTCTAGGGCAGGCAAACAGTTCCGTTCCAATAAAGAGTACATATCATTCTTTTTTATTCTGTTGTGTGTGTTGCTGATTTCTGTCTTGCAAAACATACAACAAGGTCTGTTATGAATCTGATTAGCTTGTTAAATTGGGAAGGTTTGTTAAATAACAATGTATATTTTTACATTCTCGAGTAAGTTACATCTGAGAAACTGAGAACACGTGTACACACTTGAGTGCGAGGAAGGAAGGTTGCCAATTGATGTGATCTGAATTGCTTATATTGAAATCATTCCAAACGGACTCAAATTACTTCAGACATTTTAAAGCATGCTAACTAATAACTATTATGATGTTTCACTAAACAAAAGAGGTTTATTTCAGAATAAATGGGGTAAGATTTTCTATTTTTATGGAATTGATAGAAAATACTGTATTTGATGAAAACTAATTAGATACCCTTAATATAGAGACCTGACTTATTTTTGACTCTTTAAACCTCTCAAAATTGTATATACTATATTGGTGATGTAAAGATAATCTAACTTTAGAATTAAACTATTCCTTACATTTCTAAGGTTGATTTGCTTCCCCTCCTTTTAAAATCTGTAATTTCACCAGGCTCTCATTTCTGTGACACCGGATGAAGAGACGTATGATGAAGAAGATGCTGCGTTCTGCTTGGAAATGTTGCTGCGGATAGTCCTTGAAAACAGGTTGGAAGCATCAGGAGCATAAAGCCAGAAACTAAATGCAGGCTAGGATATAGGCAATATTGTCAATCAGGTCAATGTTGTCCATATCCCATAATGGAAGCAATTTATCTGTACCTTTGTGCCAGCAAGGATTGAAGTTAATTGTCAGTAACCCTTTTATAATAAAAAATCAATAGTATAATGCAATTTATATTTACATGGCATCTTTCACATCTCAAATTGCGTAACATTGCTGGCGGTAGGGAGACAAGACTGAGCAGTCTTATCATGAGCCATATATTAAATATACCTCACTGAGAACACTTAATCTTGTGAAAGTAATTAGATAGTTTCTCTTCTTTTGATGATGTTACTGTTGTGGATGAGCAAAGCGGGAGGAGAGCTTTGGAGATACTAAACATTCTCTTAAATGTATAACATTTTATTGTGATTGAATGATTTCATACTTAGGGAATATTTTGAATAGAAGTTATTACTTTGCAGTCCTGTAGCTCAGTGGTTAGAGCACCCGCCTCGCAAGTGGGTTTGGTTCCCGGCAGGGTGAAATCCACACTCTTCTGTTTACCTAGCAGTAAGTAGGAAACCGGTTGTTAGTCGATTGGAGGATCGCTTTTCTGAGGATAGTAATCCTTAAAAAAAAAGAATAATTTGGTCACTCAACCCACGACTGTTTGTGGGATATTGCTGTGCGCAATTGGCTGCTGCGTTTCGCCTGCAAATATATAGTCAATTTACAGTATATTCAGTGAAGCACTTTGAGACGTCTAGATGATGTGAAAAGTGCTATATCAAATGCAACGATTATTTAGGATTAATTACTTTGAGACACATGTCCTCTTTGATAAACCAAAAACATTTTGACAATATAAACACTTATCCTGAAAGTTGAATTTTTTGTCCTGATGCCTTTTTTGAGAATAGTTACTAAACTGGAATAAAATTATGTGGAAGTGGTAAAAAAGATTTAGGTATACAATTAACCGGTAGAGCAAAGGTAGCATTGGTGCTTCTTAACAAATTTATTATTCTTCCTTTCTGCAGAGACCGAGTGTCATGTGTCTGGCAGACTGTCCGAGACCATCTCTACCACCTGAGTGTTCATGCAACTGAACAGTGCTTCCTTGTTGAACGAGCAGTTGTAGGTCTGCTTCGACTAGCTATACGATTGCTACGCAGGGAAGAAATCAGTTCACAGGTATTCCAGTTTAGTAGAGTTAAACTAGAAAAACAAAAGCACTGAACATTGTGTGAGAATGAATGTTAACTTGGCTGAGTGAATCTTCAGTAGAACTTTAAAATACTAGCTCATACATTTGTTGTGTTTTGAAACTTTGAGTGTATGTATGTAACCAATGTTAAAAGAGCAGAAGACTATAATATGAATGTTTAATATCAACAAATCTGACCTGTTAGATTTTTTAACACAAAATATTTTAGGTGCTGTCTTCTAATTACTCCTTTTAGATACTTTTTATTGATCATTAAAATATAGTCACTATTTATAGTCACAATCACTTTTACATTTGGTTCTGTGCTTCTATTCGATTCCATTCTGTTAAACTGCAAATTGTTCAATTTGATATTCCTGAAATCTCTGTATAAAAGAAGCAAGTCAACTTATTTTGTACATGTGTTTTTTAAAACACATTGGGTTGGGTTCATTGTAGCTACTCAAAGTGATAGCAATGCCAGTTGGAGGGCCTCATTTGTTGTCTAAAAATATGGAAGCATCAAATACCATGATTGAATAAGGATATGTATGCAAAAATAGAATCTGCTTTTTTTTAGGTTCTCCTATCCTTGAGAATTTTACTTATGATGAAACCAAATGTCCTGTCAAGAGTGAGTCGGCAAATTGCATATGGCCTGCACGAGTTGTTAAAGACCAATGCTGCTAATATACACTGCAGTGACGACTGGTGTACCTTGTTCACTCTCTTAGAATGTATTGGAGCTGGAGTCAAACCACCCCCAGCTCTACAGATCACAACTGGAGTTGATAACAGTGATGCAGGTTAGATGAATTTCCAGAACAAATTACTTCTAAGCAATCCTTCTACTTTATGAAAAAATGTTCTGTGCAGAGTCACCATTTAAAGTAAAATGGACACTGGGGAAACTTATTTGAAATCAAGTCTAAGCTGCATTGGGAGAAGGTGAACATTTAGTGGTCTAGCTCAATTACTTCAGCTGTAGATACAACCATAGTTATCCCACTTTGAATTAGATACTCAATATTTTACTAACCGTTTATGGATCTAGAGAAGATTCCATTAAATAAGTGAAGGATATTATGAAATCTTACTGCTTACTTATTAGACAACATTTTCAGTCTGTCTCAGTTGGAAGCACTCTCACCTCTGAGTCTGAAGGATGTGGATTTAAGTTACATGTTGGGATTATTCCCGTGCCCTTCTCGCCAGTGTCCTTAAGTGAAGTCCTGTAGCTCAGTGGTTAGAGCACTTGCCTTGCAAGCCAGACACCTGGGTTCAATTCCAGGCAGGGCAAAACCTTGGGCAATTTTCCTTACTCCACATGCCTAATAATAATCCCTCCAAAGCAAAAAGAAAATAAATTGGTCATTTTCAATCCACAACTGTTTGTGGGACACTGCTGTGCGCAATTGGCTGCCATGTTTCGCCCACAAATGTACAGTCAATTCACTTAACCACATATTCTGTGAAGCGCTTTAAGATGTCTAGAAGATGTGAAAAGCGCTATATCAAATGCAAGGATTATTATTTTAAGTGCCACTTTCCACAAAATCCAATCAATTCTGAACTCCGCTGTCCGCACTTAACTCCGTACCCCCATCGCACCAGTCTTTGCTGAGCTTCACTGGTTCCCTGTCATAGAACAGATAGGCTTCAAGATCCTCACACGTGTCTACAATTCCCTTCATGCCCTGGCACTTCCCTACCTCTCCAACCTATTTGCTCCCCACTCCACTATCTACCGCCTCTGCTTTGCTTCTCCAGTCTCCTGCTTGTCCCTTGTCCCCTCCGTTCCACCATTGGTGGCTATGCTTTTAGCCACGACACCCCAAAACTTCAATCCCTCAATCCATCCGTCTTGCTTCCTCCTTCCCCGTTTTCACATCACGCCTGAAGTTCTTCCTCTTCAACCGTACCTACGGTCACCTCGCCCTGGCTTGGTGATAGTCTCCGCCACTGTAAAGACCTCTTTTGACAAACATTGATTTCCCTTCAGGTTGGACAAACAACTTAATCCTTGGGTTTATGCAACTCTTGATCCAGCTACCAGAAGCTAATTAAGATAATTCCAGGGTGAATTGCCCTCTTAATTACCCCCATCAACACCTTGCTCAGCACTTTTCCTGCTAGGGCAAAGTTTGCTAATTGAAATCTAGGGTATCAGAGGCATGAACCCATAATCTACTACACTGAAGCAAACAACTGCAATGTTAATAATATAATAATAATAATAGCATGCTGCCAAGTTTATAATATATTGCTATTTTTCATTAAAGGTGCACAATCTGATAGTGAGATTGCATCTTATCACCCCAGCGAAATTAGTTTAGATCGTGGGTATACTTCAGACTCAGAAGTCTATGCTGAACATGGCAAGCAGACGAAAATGCATCGCTCTGTTACTGACGTTGACGTGGCCAGCAGTGGTTGGCTTGTGGTAAGTCTCAAAATAAGTAAACTAACGTGACTTGACTTTTTTGTTTTATGTTATCGATGTTATTGAATACTGATTCTTCTGTTATCAGTACTGTTCATCATCGACTGACATAAATTAGACAAACACTGCAAGATTGGTAACAAGTAACTGCTATTATCTGTGGGTACTGAATCATAAGTACAGTTTAAAAAGGCAATGTTTGTGATAAAAGGCGAAAAGCTCGATTACGCTGAGAGTTTTGAGTGTTAGATGAGATTATTGGCTCAATTGGTAGCAGTCCTACCCTAGGTTGTAGATTTAAACCTCATTTGGAGACTTTTAGCTCTGTGTCTTGGCAGACACTGCTGATGTGAGCAGATTCTTTTTGGATCCTTGTAACTTCATAATGTGTTGCTAGCTGTTTATGGACTTTTACATCTGTTTTACAAGTTCATTTCAAAAAGTTGAGATTTTACCAACCCATAAGTAACTTACCAGTCAGCTGTAAATCAGTGTTAACAATTTAAGTTAACTGCACATAAGCTTTTATTACTTTTTTTAGCATACTTTTATGCACTTTTAGATGTTTTCAAGGAAAACAGATTCCTGTATGATTTCCCGCATGAAACTGACAGAGCAGAATGGTGCCTTTTGGCTATCCCTGTCAGTTTTGTGAACTGCTGATAACAGTCCTATACCTTTTTATATCTCTGCTTGGTGTTAGCAATCCATCAGAGTTAAATACTCTAGCTCCCTTCCCCTGCTCTTTCCTTTTAGTCCTTAGTATTATTTTCATCAAGTATTTTTAAAATTTTCTTGAATATTTAAAGACCCATTTTGAATTGCATTTGTGATAAGGCATTCCAAAGACACCACCTTCTATGTAAAAATATTTCTTCTCTCTACCCCCTTTTTTTCTCAGCCACATTTGTGCATATTTATTTGCATCAGGGGTTTTTTATCAAGGATTTTATAATGTGTTTATTCAACGGTTTTAAAGTGAATCGTGTTGCTTATAGTTAGTAAGCAGCAGTTGCTTTTGTTGTTTGCAGGTAGGAAAAGATGACTTGGAAATAAATAAACCTGGTCAAGATACCAAGCAGGGCCCTTCTCTCTTAGTCAATCAGTACAGCCTAACTCTGGGACAAGAATTGGGTTCGCATGATACCAAGTCACTCATCAAATGTGTGGAATCACTCTCTTTTATTGTTCGTGATGCAGCCCATGTGACACCGGAAAACTTTGAACTGTGTGTAAAAACTATTCGCATCTTTGTAGAGGCAAATCTGAATGGGGGTAAGTTTGTAAAAGATGTTTTTTTTAAAATCTCCCCTAAAACTATTATTACAAAGCTACGTTTGTGATTACTAAGTAAAATATAACTAATATTAGTAAACGTTTAGTAATAATGTGCTACGTGATTTAGAAATGTGCTTTTACAGTTTCAAAATATCATTCAGTAAATCCAATATGCTCATCTGTTTTTGTTTTTCTTCTCTGAAATGGTATTGGAATCTGTGTAGGCATTTATGTAATGTGTTATTGGTTTGGTCCAACTTGTAGGGTACAAATCGCATGAAAAAAAGTCTAAAATGTATAAATTTGATAAACCTAACCGACTGAAGAAGAAGCAAAAAGACAAGGATAATTCCATGAAGCGGTCAAAGACCTTTAGTCACCGTCCATCAAGGTCACATAGTGATGATGAGGAGGATGAAAGTGTCCCAGCAAGTTACCATACTGTGTCATTACAGGTTAGTCAGGACGTAAGTATAGAAACCCTTTCCCATTCCTGTTCTCAATGCTTTTTATCAGCATTCACACTTCTTGTTCTCACTAAAGGTATACTATCACTTTTTAACCTCATGAGTTGAATGGATTTGATTTTTTTCCCCCCAAGTTGCACCTTTCTGTAACTTGATATTGGGAGACATGTGATCGTGACCTAGTGGAATGTGAATTGTTTTTCACATACGTTTTCAATTTCCTTACCCCATGCAGGAAATGTTTCACCCCTAACAGTCTAGCTGAGATTAGAATTTCAGTTTGTGGGAAATTGCAGACACAAAGCTGATTCATACAATTCCATTTTTGCCATACACATTATTTGTTTATGCCCGCAGGGTGTTGATATTTTGATGCAATCAGATGTTCTGTTTTGACTTTTTAAGCTTTATGTAGATTCACATCCAGAACCCACATTTATATGTCTATAATTTACTAGTGCTTTTCCATTTACTTGTTTAGATTTCTGATCCTTCTCTTGGTCTGTTTTCTGTTTAAAAACTACTGCATGATTGTTTCTGTAAAGTTAGATGAGTTTGTAAACACAATAATCCATTCATAGCTATCACAGAACTTTTAAGTGTAAGTGGTGTTCTACCGATAGTTCACAGCCTTGTTCTCTTAAAAGTGCAACAATGATCAGGATAGTTGGTGGAACGATAAATGACAGTACTGTGGTGTGTTTCAAGAAGGAATCGGACAAGTTTCCGTCAACTGCACGACTTCAGTGTTACTAGATTTAGAGATAATCAAACAAACCTTATGAGTAGGTTAGAGGGACTAGAAATATACAGCACAGAAGAAGGCCATTTGGCCCATTGTGACTAGTTCTGCTTGACATTGCTATAATGCTGTGTTTCGGAAACATTTTAATATAGTGACATTTCCTGTGTTGCTTTGCCCCTGGCTGTGGTTTTTGTTGGATTTGCTACATAGTTTAAAAGGGACATTAGAAGATGCGGTGGGAAGCTTTAATCAGT
Source organism: Callorhinchus milii (assembly GCF_018977255.1). Classification (NCBI taxonomy): domain Eukaryota; kingdom Metazoa; phylum Chordata; class Chondrichthyes; order Chimaeriformes; family Callorhinchidae; genus Callorhinchus; species Callorhinchus milii. Next base: position 13,748,529 of record NW_024704748.1, on the reverse strand, counting down.
GCTGTAAATACGTGTATTTATATGAGCTGATGTTATATCTGTCATACAGGTAAATATTTAAAATATAAAATTATAGTTTAGGTTTTGTTTTTATCTGTAACTTAAAGTTTATTTGGTAACTACACTGTTTGGTACTCACTTAAATATTAGTGCAGTTTTGGGCACCTGATCTGCCCAAGGACATTGACTTGCTTGAGAAGGGCCATTAATAAATAAGAGCAAAAAGATGATTCTGTCATTTGGGCCTCAGCTGTAAAGGGAGTTGGCTCAGAGATGAGCTACTTTTTAATTTTAAAAAACGGATGAATGTGAGGCATGAATGATATCGATATAAGCAGGCTATTTAACATTCACTATGAGATAAAAATTAGAGGGAGTTGGTTTAAAATTAATCAGTATCAAGCAGAGCTAGTTTAAATAAAGAATTTATTAATAGTAGATATTTTGAATCCAATTCATTCCTTAAAAAAAGGATATATATATATATATACTTAGGAAGAGTATTGATGGATTTAGAGATGGAGAAAAAATATTAATCCTTACATTTGGTAGAGCCCCTTTTAATCACGTCAGCAGGACGTCTCAATACTGCAGGCTCACAACTGTTTCTGTCCTCTCAGAGGACGGGCATCTATGGCAGGACGGAGGCCAGGGTGGTATAGTGGTGATGCATGAATATACTGTATCTTTTCTTTGATTACTTTTGGGCATCAAGGAATATCTGAGCAGAACTTTCATCCAGGAGATGGAGTAGGTGGAAATGATTCCTCGATAAGGTGCACATTGCATCATCAATGGAGGAAGCTTTGTGGGTTGAATGAACTTTTCTTATTCCATACTTTCTTGTTTCATAGCTTCTCGATTTGATGCATACACTACACACTCGAGCTGCCAGTATTTACAACTCATGGGCTGAAGAACAGCGCCACCTGGAGGCCTCAGAAAAGAAAATAGTAGCAGATGCTCGTACTTTGTGGTCAAACTGCTGGTGTCCTTTGTTGCAAGGTAATCTGTGTAACATGCTGTTTCAGACTTGAAGCATTTGTGGAAACATTTAATATGTGGAATCATGTTGTCTATGAAATCTGACATTCACTTTGTTTTTTTTCCCTACTGTTACGATTCAGGCATTTGTGATATTCAAATGCTAACATTCCTTAAAGTCTATATTTTGGTGGTATGTAAATTAGGTACACATTAGTGATAGTATTCTGTTATTTTCCAGATTTTATAAGTGTACTTATGTTAGCTGCATTCTTCTCTTACATTCTTCAATATAATGCAACTCAAATATCTTTCTGAATGTGCTACACCAAAATTCTATTTTTATTCTGAATGAAAAAAATGATAAGACTACATATCAAGAGCTGTTAGAAAAGAACTCCAATGCCCCGGAGGATGATATTATGTGCCATTACTTCAGTTACTTCTACAATGATTAGCAATTATAGAGAATATAAATTTTAACCACACTTTTGTAATTCAAACCAGTTTCCACACTTGAGTTGCTGTAGTATTGTGCTGCAATATGTGTTTTCCAGATATACAGTATGTACAATTTACGACAGTTGAATATTTCAATGATTGACAAATTCACATTTTAAGGATAATAAGGGATGATCTGAAATGAGCTACACGATTCTGCCAAGCCTGTTGGATGAATATTGATTCTCTAGACCAATGTGTGTTGAATTTATATAGTTAGCTCTGCATTAGAAAAAAAGACTCATTTATCTTGCCTTATATTGATAATCTAGTACAATGAATATCACGGATAAGAAGCTGTGGAAAGGTCTGTAGAGCAATACGGTCTATGTGTGTTGCCATAGAATCCATATAACCTGGAAAGCTTCTTTCAGAAGTACTCTCTTTCAAATATACATCTTTGAGGTGTACATCCTACTTGTTCTCTATCTTTCCAGGTATTGCTTGGCTTTGCTGTGATGCTAGACGTCAAGTTAGGATGCAAGCACTCACCTATCTACAAAGGGCTCTATTAGTACATGATCTGCAAACACTTGATGCTTTAGAATGGGAGTCCTGCTTTAACAAGGTATGATTTTTTTAAAAAACCATCAAGGAGTTTTAGCTTTATTCTTCATTTTGATGCCCCTTTAAATGTAAATTGAATGTGCCATCAACAACATTTGGAAAGTCACAATTGTCTGTTTCCCAAAGTTGCGTAACTTTGTCCATTAAAATATTCTTTACCAAACTATTTTTCTTACATTGTTTAGTTCATGTCCTTTCAGATATTCACTTGCTACACAGAATTCCATAGCTGAGAAGCTGGCAGGTGAATCCTTCCCACACCTCTTCCAAAGGCTTTCTGTAATAGGCTTTCTGTAATAGGGGTCTTGTGTAATATGTTGCTCAAATGTGTATGGGAGTAATCTGAAGTACATACCAGCTTACTTGCTGTAAGAATAATCGGTTATTAATGCAATTTAGAAACTATTGTATATCAAATACAATGTAGTTGACTCTGAAGCAATCAAATGACCTGAAATGCTATTACTGTCACAAAGATTTGACCGTAAGACCATAAAACTGATGTGTTCAATAACGTATCAGTGTATTTGAAATACTGGTATGGCTACACAAAGGCCTCTCCAACTTCAGAAATGGCCCTGAGTCAATATTGTCCTTTGTGTGCATTGTGGCCATCATAATTCAATATTGTAAACCCACTGAAGAAAATGATGAGAACCTGAGTAAATTGGTTATATTCACTTGAGTTCAGGAGATGATGAAACCAGAAGTGTTCCAAATAATGAAGGATATTAACAAAATAAATAAGGACAACTATTCCCTGTAGTTGGGGAATACAGAACGAGAGGACTTAGCTATAAAATTAAAGCTATGCCAATCAAAGGTGAATCCACAAAAATATTCATAAGAATACGGAATGGATTGTGTCAGAAAACCATGGATATAGTCCATTGAGGTATTCACGAGAGGGAGGGAGGGAGATGGATGCTTGGTAAGTAACGATATTTAACTATAGAAAGAAAGAGTTTAAATGGAATTAATGAGTTCCCGAAGACTTCATGGCAGAGAGAAAAAAAATACGCTTGATCCCCTAATTCTGCTTGTATTTTCCTTCAGAATTAGTGCTTCTGCACTATAAAAATTATAATGCCTTCGAACAATCCTCGTGATGTGAAAGGCACAATATAAATGTCGTTGTAATCATGTAAAATTTATCTTTTTTGCTTGTTTTGTGGAAATATGTTTAATTTTCTTGGGTGCAAACACAAAACATTTTTCCCCCAATATAGTTTTATTTTCTGTCACTGAGATGAACTTGAAATATTGTTAATATTTTATTTTGTTAAATTAATTTTATTTTATGTTGCTCACACAGGTATTGTTTCCACTGCTGACCAAGCTGTTAGAAAACATCAGCCCAGCTGATGTTGGAGGAATGGAAGAGACCAGAATGCGAGCTTCAACACTACTCTGCAAAGTATGTTTTAGCCAGCTTTAAAGCATCATTTGCTTCTTTGTATTGATGGGTGTGGGGAAGGGGGGAAGAGAGAAGAGTAGGAGGATTAAGGAGTTATCTCCACATACCAGGTAACCATAAACAGTGTAAAGGCCATATTTTTCTGGGACACCAATTCCCAGGTTATAAAGAAAACACAAAAGCCAGTGGGAATCCCTTTCACTTTGGTTTATACAGATATTTTATGATGAGTTAAAATAGAAATGCCAAAATAATACCACCAAAGCAGTGCCCCTGAGGTGGTAATATATGTGTCACTGAGCTGTGGTTTTTGCAATAAGTATATTGCAGTAAGTATATTACTTACCTGCCCGTACCCTCCGTTCCTCTGGCTCAGGTCTGCTCCACATCCCCCGCCCCAACCGCCCTACCATCGGTGGCCGGGCCTTCAGCCTCTCAGCCCCAAGGCTCTGGAACTCCATCCCCCAGTGCCTTCGCCTTGCTTCCTCCCTTTCCTCCTTCAAGGCTGGTCGCAAGATCTTTCCCTTTGACCGTGCCTTAAGCTCCCCTCTCGACTCTCTACCCCCTCCTCGCTCCCTCCCTTCCCTCGCCTCACCCTGACCATTTCCCCCCTGCTCGGGTCCTGACCCAACTGTCCAGCGCCTTGGGACGTCCTCCCGACGTAAAAGGCGCTCTATAAATGGAATCTTGTTGTTGTTGTATATGAATTAATAGTAACCAATAATGTCTTTTGATTGTATATGTATGGGCTTCGTGTTGCAAATGTTTGAANTTTTTTTGCCTCAAGGTATTCCTTCAACACTTGTCGCCATTGTTGTCTCTGCCAACATTCGCTGCTTTGTGGTTAACAATCCTGGATTTCATGGACAAGTACATGCATGCAGGATCCAGTGACTTACTGGTATGAAGTGGCAGTTTTCAATCTGTATTGAAATGATTTTACATTCACATTAGTACGTTTGAAAATGACCTTCACAGAAATTTAAATGGGGGAGGGGTAGTAAAGGAATCTCCCAGTTTTCATGTTTCCATCCCAGTTTGTGTGAAGTTGAAGAATCGGTGATAACATAATAATATGGCATATTGCATTAAAACACAGACGGACATACACTCACTCACTCTCAAACGCAAACACAAAAGCAAGAGAGCCTGGGTTCGATTCCCAGGCGGGATAGAACCTTAGGCAAGTTTCCTTACTCCTCACACGCGCCTCTGTTTGCCTAGCAGTAAGTAAGAACCCACTTGTTAGTCGATTTGCGGATTGCTTTCCGGGGATAATAATCCCTTCAAAACATAATAATAATTATGTGGTCACTCAATCCACAACTGACTGTAGGAAACTGCTGTGCGCAATTGACTGCCGCATTTTGCCCACAAAACAGTCCTGACACTTTACGGTGTAGTTTAACTCATCATGATACACTAATAATGTCTTTTTGTTCCATGTTCAGTTAGAAGCAATTCCAGAATCACTGAAGAATATGCTATTGGTTATGGATACAGCTGGCATTTTCCATTGTGCTGATTCTAGGACGGGTTATTCACAGCTGTGGGAGATCACATGGGAAAGAATAGATTGTTTCCTGCCTCGTCTGAAAGATGAACTCTTCAAACAAGCAGTAATTCAAGGTGAACAGCTTCTTCCCTTTAGTGATTGGTGTTGCATATTTATATACCTGAGAATTCTGACACATTCAGACTGTACACAAGTCTCACTTCAAAACACTGAAAAAAAATCTGGAATCAGTTATTCTTATTGTTATGTTCCATCTTTTGCTGTGTCAATAAGGACAAAGCCCCAATTTGCTTGAGTGTCATCGCAATTGCACTGCAATACAGATCCTGTTCAGCTCGAAGGAGGGCCCACTTATCTCTCCCCCACGATAATTATCCTTGTGTTTGATATAGCATTTTATTTTGTTATTGAGATGTCTCGAAGCTTTTCGCAGGATAATGAAAATAATTATCATCCATTGCACATTTGATATAGTGCCCAATTGTGTGGTTGAAACATCTCAAAGTTCATAGGATTTCACTGTGAATAGTCCAGTGACTGGAAGATCAGCCTAGACTATTTGTTCAAAGACCTGGCGTGGCACTTGAACCCAAAAATTTCTGACTCAAGTGGGAATGCTTGTAACTGAGCCAAGCTGAAACTTAACTTACACCTTTGTCAGTGCTTCACCAATATACACCTTTCATATCAGGAGGGTGCCTCATAACTTCTCAAGATTTAACTGGTAAACAGCCTGATTAACAATTGTGTATTCTGTCACTGAAAGAGCAATATTGTATACTCACACAATGCAACTTCAGTATTTGTATATTACAGTGCTACTCATCATACATAATATTAATGTTATAGAGATCTTGTTTATTCAATAAAGATGTATAATTTTGCACAGTTTAACAATGTGTTTCAGTCACCATTTGCCCTTGTTATGTGACAAAACTAATCCCATGCCAACAATAGTTTCACTTTCGGATTATTTTTGAACAAAAAACTTTTGAAGATTTTTTTTGAAAGAGGTAAAAAAGATTTTTTTTTGATAGACCCTGTTCCCAGTGCAGCAGTGGAACCACCTACTCCAAATCCAGTGCAATCTGTGAGCAATGCACAAGCAACTATCTTTTCAATCTCAGGTGAAACAAACGCATCCAGTCTCACAACTGGGCAAGAACACTCCAAGGAGGCCAGTGCCAATGGTGAGTGCTTTATTAACATGGGCCTAGCAAATCATAGTTAACTCTATATCACTGTAAACTTTGGTATTGAATTATAATTGTTAGCCATCTTGATAACAAACGTGGTTGAATGATGTTACAATCTGAAATTCTATATTTTTGCCTTCAAAGGTAGACGTTTCTGCAAAAAATAAATATGCATTTTGAATTTTTAAAATGAATATATGCATTTATGTGCATGATGGGAGATGTTCTGTTGCCCACTTCCTAAACTCAGCACATGACTAAGAGGCTGCTGAGCTGAGGATTGGCAGTTATCCAGTCTTATTCTGAGCACTTCAAAGTGCATTGCTGTCCATAGCACCAAGCAGTCACTTTATCGTGACTATATATGACATTTATAGTAGTTAAGATGCACTTGCTATTGCAAAGTACTGGGAAGTAATAACAATGATTTTGTCATCGGTCAGATTGTAGGAAGCATTCCATGTTTAAACAACCCTGTGTTTGAAAGTTTTTCTTTAATTCCTCTTAATTTCCCCTTTAATTCTTTCAATAGTGGTTTGGTTGTTCGACTCACCAAATAATAGTTCTAGTAAATTGAATTATTATTCTTTCAAAGTGTGTTTTTGCTATTTTTATTTTTAAATTAGCCCAGTAAAATGTATTGTTAAAAGGTATTCTGAGTATATAGAATCTTCCGAAAATATAACTTGAATAATGCCTGAACTTACTGAGGGATTTTTCTTCCCTTTGCTCCTATTGTCTCCTCAGATGCTGAAAATGTGCCAGTTCGAGGAACTACGAACATAACTCCAGCAGCAACTCCCATCTCTACACCAGTGAAGATGAGCGTAATACCTGACATGAATCAGTCAGTCTCTCAGTCCCCATTAATTCTACAGCCTCTTACTTCTTCATTACAGGTTGGCGTTCCACCAATGCCTTTACCCATAATACTTAATCCAGCTCTAATTGAAGCTACTTCTCCTGTCCCTTTATTGTCCACGCCTCGGCCCGCTAACTCTTCCACTGCTTCTCAGGTGAACTAGATCTAGCATGGAGAGGAAGCTAGTTACACCAGTCATTTTCCCATATAGTTCAAATGGTCTATGATTTTCACATGCCTAGTCATCTGGTTGGTGTATTCTTCCGAGTCTCCCTCTGCACAGTTTTGTTTTACAGCCCACCTTCCTTCATTTTCTACCAGCTTGGTGTGCTGTATATATTCGAGATTTAAATATGCACTCACAAATTTAAACAAAGAATACTGCATGAGTTTTCCCAATTTTGAACAAGCCCATATTTTCATGTGTCCTTAATATATTTTGGTCATGAATTGAAGGATAGCTAGGACATACTGGTACCTGTGTGATATTGTTTGATATATATATTACATTGGCTTCAGGTTATAAGAAATCTTCTGAAATGCAAATTGTGCTGTGAGCTATTAAGTAATAATTTGCTTGAGTATATTTTTATTTTTTAACCAGAGTGAATTTTCTGTTTTAACAGCTAAGTAATTTTGACCTTATTTAAGAGACGAATATAAACTTTGTCTAGTGAAATTCATTGCTTTAATTTTTTTTACAAACTCAAGTGGGCACACCATTCATTGTTTCTGGCTGTCTGTGTAGAATAATAGTTCTGTAAGAGTGAGTCACAGGACTGATAACACATTCAAATCAAAGGTGCATATTATCCAAGCTTTCAATTGGCTTGTAAAAAATCACTTTAAAAACTCTAGCTGAACTCTTATTTGATGTACTACTGTATATGATTATTTTTCTACTTGTATGTAGTTGTTACTGAAACATCCATTGATAGCTTCCTGAAAATGAGATATGGCAATTACAGGTTTCATGATAGAATTACTCTGGTAAATCTCAAAGGCCAGGATTGCAGAAACTTTCTTGTGGTCCTGCAAAATTGCATAGCCACCAAATTATAAATATAAAATGACAGGGTGGGATCATTGAAAGATCATTACCTAGGTATTAAGGTAATGACATATTAAGTCCATGTGCATGCAAACATGGATGTGCTGTACAGGGATGAAATTCAGTTTACACTAACCTTTGAAAGCCACTTTTCATAATGGCATGTGAAGCAATGTTCATTTTACTTATTTTCACAAAGCTTGACATTTTTTTCCCCTCACATCTCAACAGATGCTAGTTTCCTATTTTTCCATCGATACTGACAAATTTCACTTTGAAATCATTTGCCTCAAATTATACACAACTCTATTGAACGTCCACACTGCATGCTGTGTAAAATTTTGGCCAAAGCACACTGCACTGGTGCATTTATTAAAATTTAAATGACCAATTCAAAATTTATTCAAAATTGCCAGTCTCAACATTTTGGCCAGATCCAGTCTTTTGAAGTCAATTAGAAATGTGTGTGCTACATAAACATTCCTGACACCTTAACTTCACATGCTGGCAAGTAGAGTTAGATGTCGTAGCCAGGCATAGGTGAAAGTGAAAAGGCATGAAAACCCCAAAGCTCTATTATTATTAGAACAATTATTTGGTGAGCCTAACAACCAAATCACTATTGAATTTGAGACCAATAGATAGATCCTATATTTAAAGTCATTGCATTGTTTTTTTCGCTCCGGATTTTGTACATTTCAGTTGCCTAGGTTTGAATTTAATGGTAATGTGTGCAAAATATCAACAGCCTAGTAAATATATATCTATGGTGAAGGAGTCTCATGAACTGTTCTACCATATTGTTAGTACGACCCAATAAGAATCCAGGTGTGGTAAACAAATAATAAAGGTGATGTATATAAATTAAGAATGATAAAAAAATCAAATGTACTTTTTACAGAGTAATAAATATCGAATGTAAAGTAATTCTTTAAATGGCAGTTTGTTGATTTAAGAGCAAATGCTCAGACCAGCTGCCACTTGGAATGAGTCTCATGTAAATGTAGGAAGTTATTTGTCTTTGAAGCTTCAGATGGTAACATCAGAGCTTGACAAGGCTTATTTAAGTTACCCAATAAAGTTTTTTTCCATAAGAAAAAAGTGCAAGTGTTAAATGTTGTGACTGGAACTTGAATGGCAGGCTGGAAGATATCTGCCAGCATTTTCTTGTCAAATTTGGAGGCTTATGTTTGGAGCAAAAACTTTGGATCACTTATATGGTATGTATTACCTATGAAATTTAATATCAGAGCCTTCTAGATTAAATCCACAAAAAAAGGCTGTGTAATTTGAGAAAAACATTCAATTCTGGCAACAATTATATCCTTCACTGCAACTAAATAGTTATATTATCCTATCCACTTATGTCGACAAGTCAGGGACCATTCAAGTTTTGTCGACATAGGTGGTCACAAGGGTACAATAGATACTCTATGATTAAAATTTCGGTACCATATACTTACACTGATTTATTTAAATAGCCATACATTTAATTAAAATTCATTAATTTACATGTCATTTTGCTACTTTATTTACAAAAAGTTATGCAAGTAAAACTAGTCATTTTACGACTATTATACAGTATACTGTCGACAATAATAACATTTAAGAACCTAAACAATTTGTCGATGTAAGTGTGCCAGAGTTTATCTCGACGTTGACGCAAATGGTAAGTTCTCAGTGTTAATGTGCAGGGAAGGGATTGGGATTTCACTTTTTTTGTCGATATAAGCAGGATGTTGACATAAACGGGTTCAAGATGTGTGGAGTAGGACTGTACTTATCCTAGTGTGCTAAACACAAATTATTTATGAAACAAAATCGATATAGTTATTTAATGATCTATTTTTATAGTTATTTAATGTAGGTTATCCTTCTTTACAAATTGCAAGAAAATAGTTTGCAGAATCTTGCCTCATCGTCCATCTGGAGACGGCAAATACTCAATTCTGCATCTTAGTGTGGACGACTTAAGATAATGTGAAGCCCGATTTGGGAGATGGATCTGATCAATCTGTGGGGAATTCACTCAGCCATCTGGAGGATTGTATATTTTACTCTATTCGTATTGAGCAGATTTCTGTCTGAACAGAAACTGCACTGCCAGAAGAGATGAATTTTCCACTGAAGTTATAATTCAAATTATGAAAGAATACAATTCTGCATAGAATTGAAAATGAGTTAAATGAAACTTTGGAGATTTTGTCTGAACAACAAACATAGAAGGAAAGAGTAAAATACCTGATAAACAAACAAGAGTCATGTAAGTGGACACCTCTTGTGAGCTGATTTGAATTGACTGCAAATTTAAAAATATTATTGAACATTCAGGGCTTTACATGATCGAACAGCATACTGGAGCATCAGCTGCGACAGAAAATAGTATTAAGCACACATTTCTGAGTTCCCAACCATATAGGTGGTTCATGCCAGGCAAGGAGGGGAAATCATTTGTAATAAACGTGCTCGCCAATGACACCCAGTGACATATTGGTATAAACGTGGAGAAACCTTGTTTACCTTGTCAGTTCGGGCAGATAAAGCTCAGGGAGGGTAAAATACCATTAAGACAAGAGTAGGGCACTGTATATTTAATGGAAACAAAATGAAACCTTGGTATTTTATGGTACATAATATAGAAATCTTAAATGGCCCAATCTTGATCCCTTTATATTGGTTCAGCTGACCTCAGAAGAGGTGTCCTGTAGCTTAGTGGTTAGAGCACCCGCAAGCAAGAGTCTGGGTTTGATTCCTGGGCCGGGCAAAACTTTGGGCAAGTTTCCTTACTCAACACTCCTGTTTACCTAACAGTAAGTAGGAACCTAGTTATTAGTCGATTGGCAGATCGCTTTTCCAGGGTTAATAATCTCTTCAAAAAAAATAATAATTTGGTCAATTAACAACTGTTTGTAGGTCACTGCTGTGCACAATTAGCTGCCCTGTTTCGCACACAAATAATACAATCAATTCACTTTACAGTATATTCTATGAAGCGCTTCGAGACGTCTCAAAAACCCAATAAGTCTTTATCAAATGCAAGGATTATTATAGTTCGAAGAGTTTGAGCAAGGGAGAATAAACCATGGTCCTGCCAATTTCTAGCTACTTTCTGTGCAGGAAAGTGTAAATCAAGAAGGAATGTCCTGTATCCTTTATATAGTTTAATTAATTGATTGAATAAATCTCCAAAGAAGCTCAAATAAGCACAGAATTCAAAAAAACACCCATTGCCAGATAGTTATGCCTGAGTGGTATTCCTGAGGAAGGAACAGATATCATAAGCTTATGAATGTGAAGACCCAATCTTTTACTTGATCTATTTGTGAATCCATATTTAATTAAACAATTACCCACTCTCTCTAATGCTCAAATCTGGGACGGCACTTGACTTTTAAGGTTATGTGTGTATGTATACATATATATACACACATACACAAACACACACTTGTCTAAATTTGTCTTTGAAGTGACAAGAAAAGTGCAAACTAGAAATTTAGGTAATTTTCCAGGTTTCCGATTATTCAAAACAATGTGGAGTCCAAAACTTAATGAAATCCATAACTTTCTGGTTAAATATTATAATTGCATTAAAGAAAGGAGATAATGTGTAAGTGGCTTGTTCCATTGATCCAGGTCATTTTTGATCCAAGCAAGTGGTAACAATTATTGCTTGATTTTGAAAATATGATTTTCTTGAATTGCATAACATGTGAAAATGACAAAACCAAGTTGTGTACCTTTCTGCACTGCGAAAGCCATTGAAAGTTAAGTTCTGTTGATCAACAATGACTGCCATATAACATTTACAGCATCAAACTGTTTTATTGCGAGATCAGTGTCCAAGACTGATGTAGTTTTTTTGTTTTTTTTATTTAAAAAAGCCTTAACACTATCAAACTACAGCAAATTATACAAGGGGGAGTAACATAATGCGACTGATCTGCTGTCAGTCAGTCCAATACTTTTCAACGCATTCCAACACTTTTCGATACACATTGGAATGTGAAACTTTTTTGTATTAACAAAAGGGATATTTAAACTGCAGTTACATGAACTGATTAACAATGCATTTTTACGAAATATCTTCCACTTTAGGCCTTCAATCTGTGTCAATACATTGTGATTCTCACTACAAACTACAAAAACTACTTCCCCCAAATCTAAGCTTTTCAGTATTAAGGTAGTCACAAAAAATGCAAAAGATGCACAGTGTCAAAGTTGTTTTCTTTTGTATTTTTCTGCAATTTCAAAACTTTTTTTCCTCCTTCTGGGAGGGGAGTACTATAAAAAATGTAATCAAAAGGTTACACTTCCAAACATTTCATGTAGTCACAAAACAACTATCAGACTCATACCCTGCACCTTCTCATTTACTGAAACACACAAAAAATTTGTATCGCTGCACATAACTTTCCTGCTATTCAAATCAATTTCTCATTTTAAAAAAAATGTTAAAAACAAAGTATTACTTTGTGTCAAGTTTTGCCATTTCTTGAACGTAGATACCGATGCTTTCACTGTCAAATAAGATGAAAAAGATGTTCTTCAGCGACGATGATGTTGTGTTGACAAAGTAGCTGGAGATGGCCTTGAGGATGAGCTGCGCTGCAGTTTGCTTTGGGAAACAATTTCTAAAGGGTTTTAAAAAAAATAGAAAATTTAGAAAGTGGTTGCTAACAATTTGAAGGAATATACCAAGAGGCAAACAAAGGCAATTTCTGTTTTGAAAACAAATGTAACATTCGCTCCCCTGCACCATGATTGTTGGGATACAGATGTAAACATTTGTTTGACTTCAAGCCATTTCATATAAAACTGACATCGTAGAAGTAGAGCCAAAGTGTGACAGATCAAAGATGAAACACCTTAATTGGCCAAAAGAAAACAAGCAAGTGTCCTTTAATGCAAAGCTATTCCTTAAAAAAACTTATTAAATATACAATATGTTTCCTGAGTGTTTAGACGAAAAAAACCTCCACCACATTCAGGCAAGTGGAACATTGTAATTGTTTTTACTATCAACAAAATTCTGTTTGCTGTATCTTTTCCAGTGGCTGGGAAAATGTGTGCATATCGACTTAGCCATTCAGGTTACTAATAGTACCAGCGGAGCCCATCGCTTTTGTTGGGTTTCTAACCATTTAGAATCCAAAATGCTGTTTCGTTTATTGCATTTCACTAAAGCAACATTAATTTCTTATGCTATACAAATCATGGTTAAGTTTGTCTCTAACTGGCAAATCTCAAAAACGCCTAGCTGATTCAACCTTTAGCATTAGCTGAATTTCTCCTACTTTACCAAAGTATTACCAAGAACTCCAACTCTTGGTGGCAGAATTTGCAACGATTAACCATCATCTACAAATTGCTGGAACATGCATTATTCATCCATCAAAAACTTGTGATCTCATTGCATTGCAGTACCATTGTATTTCTTTGGTCGCTGTGCACCTCCAACACTTGTTCTGGACATAACTGTCATGCCATTTAAGTGTCAGATACATCTTGGTGTGTACCAATATCATCAATTGCAGAAAGTGAGTTTAGCTATTAGCTTAATACAATTCTAGCCCCCAAAATACAAACCACTTTTCAGTATAGCCTGTGAAGCACTTTGAGGTGTCTCAACGATGTGATAAGGGGCAATATCAAATGCAAGTATTATTATTCTTGTGCAAATCAACAGGGCAGAAACAAGCAAGGCTGGACTTCAGCAGAATTATCGCAGGTATGATGATATACATGATGTAATTGTACAGTCTTTGAAATTTGGCATTCATCTTCCCCTTATATTTGCCAATGATAGCATTGATAGAGGAGCGATTCTTCAGCAGATCAGGCCATCAGATTTACTTCCTCAAAGATCAAGACCTCTGCCAAGCAGTGTTCAGTATCAACATAACTATTCACTCGAAATGTAATAATCAATCCTCCAGGAAAGCACCATCTCCTAACCACCATGAAACAAGGTTTGTCTCTTGGGTGACCTCTCTTCCAGCAACAATTTAATAGACCACAAGGACTTATGGACAGGACAGTACACTGGTTGAGTGATGGATACATTTAGGCATACCAGCCTATACATTTTAATAGGTTCAAGACATTGATTGATACAGTCTAATCAAAGGCCTTAAGATTCAAATTCGGAAAAACAATTCCCTTGGCATAAAGATAGTCAGATTCTAGATTGCTTCAGTCTCTCCAAGATATCCACGTTCAACTGTAGAAAGTTTAAAACATAGGTTGTTTGGCACAGCTGGTTAAAAACCCAGATCAATTGAGGAGGGCATCTATCCTCACCCCTCATATTCAGTTCTAGTGGCAGAAGGAATATGTACCTGGTGGTGTCCTGCAAAAATAATCAGTTTCCAAAGAGCTGCCACCAAAAAACTTCTGATTCTGATTTGCATTCCAAACCTTTATAGATGTTAGGCCAATCCCAGCCCTCCAATAACCAGACAAAACAGCTGCTTAAAAGGACTGTTTGACAGTTCTTGTCTCACTTCAATACATTGATTCAGGCTTCCTGGTCACTGATCAGGGCTCTGTATGTATTACTGCATTATGTTCATTCTGATTAAGATGTACTTTTGTGCACAAAATCTAGATCAAAGCCTAATTAAATAACCAGATAGATGATACGTGTAGAAGAGGAATTGTTGGGCACCACTGTTAGTGTCCTAAAGGCACCAAACTTGGCTTCCCAACTTCTCTGATAAGCCGATCTTCATGTTCATGGACAATGGCTGAAACATGTGGAAGATACCACCATAGAAACATTTGAACATTCCTACCTTGAATGGATTGCAGACCGACCTGAAGCTCGAGAGCTGGTCCTTGTCCAATAACATGGAAATGAACCCCAAAAGACAAAAGAGTTTATTGTTAATTTTAAAGGAAAACACCCCCTTTCCCCTCTCATGTTCAGGGGTGATGTGCATCAATCAAGAGATCTCCCACAGTGAAAACTTTGGGAATATTTTCTGGTGCGAAGTTCAATTTTCTCTTGCATATATTAAAGCTAATATTTACTATCTAACAGCCCTCAAGACCTGGTCTTCCTTAAGCGGACATACTTGGCACACCAATCTATTAAGCCAAAATTATATCCAACAAATAAAGAGTATTCATGTGGTAACAGTACAAAATCAGTGATATTGGAGTTGTGTGGCTTAACCATGGATGCACAGTATTTGGTGAACTGAAGATCTTCACATAGTCTTTACTATTTCCCCCCCCCCCCCCCCGCCGGAAGTACTAAAATCTATAACAGAACTCAAGGTCAATTGGGAAAATCTGAGCAGAGATAGATTTCCTTTAATAGTTCTCCATTCTTCAAACCTATATCCTTCAAATGATCACCTATGTATTGTCCATGACTCAGCTTCGGTTTGACCATTTTTGAAAGTGGTAACTCGAATGGGATGCTTCCCATGCTGTTCAATACAAAATAATTTGTGAAACTGTTTGCGTGCATCCTATTAGGCAGATCCTCTGTACTGATAGATTGCTCCGGGTAGCTCCAAGCTGTTGGAGACCCATCTTAACAGCAAGCATATCTTCCAAGAAGAGAAGGGATTCATTTAAAACAGCTTTCAATTTAAGGAAAAACAACAGGCTATGTAAGACCATTCTTGGTCTGGCCCCTCAATTTAAAGCTTTTACAATCCATCGAGCTGTCAAGAGTTTGTGAAGTTTATACACCAAAGGAATTAAAATTGTAAATCATTCTACCATTGATCATATTCCAGGACTCTAACTTGGAAGACTTTTGCAGAAGACCTTTTTTGTGCTCACATTTTTAGGGTGGTTTTCAAAGCAAGGAGATGAATTTTATTTCTGTTATTTTGTAATCTCCAAACCAACACAAGCTTGATCCATGCTAAACCGCAAGTTCAACTACAGTTTGTGAAGTTCAAAATCTGGAACCACAAACCCAAAGGAAATTTGCTTTTGCACAGCCATCAAGGTATTCCCAGAAAATACATTGTTTCAATGGGATCATTGGTGTTGGTAATAGATCCTCTTTCGTCTCATCTCTAATGTCCAATCCATTCTTGTCCATCTGTACCTCAAAAGATTACAGGTGTAACTCCACTTCATTCATCGGCTTGTCATGTGAACATTCAACCCGCAAGGCAGTTTCTCAGATAATACAGGCCTTCTCCACGTTCAATGGGATATATTGAAACGACAATTTTCCAGGAAATTCACCTTTTACAGGGTCCGCAATCCAGGACAGCCATGACTAGATAAGACTTCAGACCAAGCAGAATTACAATCATGAACAAGCTCAGTGCAGTTTGAGACATCTGGGGCTTCCATCTTCATATTCCCAGATGACTATTATTATATCGTCCTGCAGTCGGTTCCCAAATATTTCATCAGCAGAATCCTCTTTGTGATGAAGCACCTGGGCAACTTTTCAGGAGGTACGAAGTTGTGGCCCAAATTACTTTCCAAACCAGCCTTGCCTCCCTCCCTCTTAAGCACACTATTTCAGTTCGCTCGATATTTAAACAGATTGAGAATATAGGCAGTGTAGTTGGTTCTAATATGTTACCAGCCCAAACTTCAAGGTTAATTTTGGTGTAGACAAATACCATCACAATGGTTCAATAAGTAAGAGGTTCTGAGGAATGGTACCAAGAATACGAATGAAGCAAATGGGTTGTCCAACCTCATTTTCACTTTTTAACAAGAATGAAAAGTAGTGTTTACTGATCAGCAGTATGATCCTACCCAAAGAATGAAACCTGCACTGTATGAGGAGTCTCCATGGTTTTGTGGGAAAATGCTTTCATTAAGCCAGCACAACTGCAGTGCTTATACAGTTCTCTCTTTACCCCTCTTCCCCAAAGTTTCTACGAATTGAAGGCAAAAAGTTCAAAGTGATTATTTTCACTGTTTAAAAAGCAATGGCCTTCAAATCGCCTAAACTTCTAGAGACCTGACCTTTCAGTATACCAACCCAAATAGATGCAATGTTTCTGCCAATAGCCAGCCGATGACTGATGGATTGAACACTAAATGAACAAGCTTAACATTGTGCATCCACCTCAAACAGCCAACAATACAATTTGTAAATCCTCTACTTTTTTTTAAATACACTGCATAAACGTAAACGAATGCCAGCAAAATGGAGTTCAACATGGCATGGTATTTGTTTTAAGGTAGCTTCCAGCCATCTTAGAATAAAAATATATCCCTCATCCAGGAAGCAATGTAATTATTAAATTTTGGGCAGATATTGGAGAGCTATGAACAAAAGCAAACCTCAACCCTACTAGATTATGATACATGGATCAAGTACATAGCAAATTTATTCACATTTTGTTGAATTAAACAGACACTTGGCTCATGAAAATTGGAGCAGTTCTTCCACCTGTTTGGCACTTACAAATACAATTATATTTCAGTGTAAATAATTATGCCATGCCTGTTGAATTGCATGCATTTCTATACCTGGTTTTCTTCAAAAGGAACTTGACATCAAAGTGGTGTTCTCTTAAAATTAAAATATCTTGCTTATTTCAAATAAAACAATGACTTACCTGCCTCCACTGGCAAGAGAAGGAAAAGCAATCGATTTCAGCTTTTTCTCATCTGCCAAGGTCAAACAGTTTTTCACAGTTTTTTCCAGTTGCTCTTCACATTTATCTGCTCCCCACTGAGGTATGTTGCAATGAATGATGAATTTTGCTGGAAATCCAGGGGCCTGACCCAAGACAGCTGCAATAGAATAAGATAGTAAACTGGCAATCCACTTTTCATGAAAAAAAATTGTTTTTAATACCTCTTTCTGAAGTCTAATATTACCAGGAGTAAAATTATTTTGTGAAACAAAATATCTTTCTGTCATATATCTAAGTTAGGCTGGGCGCATTTTCCTTGCCTCCTTTCCTGTATAGAAAATTTCAAACACCAAGTCAAGACCTGGAGAAAACCATGTACCAGCAATTCATGTGATTGAATTGTGTAACTTTCCTGAACCTCAAGAGCAAGGAACCTTAGATATTATGCTGAGGATTCCTTTGAAGTTCCATGGGCATTTCTTAAAAGCTTTATAACTAGTACTATACCTAAGTAGGGGTGGAGGAAGGTTATAACAGGTTAGTCCGTATACCTGATTTCCATTTGAGTCCCACCCAGAGAACGAATTTCTAATGACTAATAACCCCACATCAAAATAGTTCTTTACTATATTTTCATGCAACAACTGAGGATGGGATGCTACCGTGTGAGGGGAGCAATATAAATGCAAACTATTGTTGTTGTAAATTAAATGTAGTCCTTTGAAGCAAACACTTACCCCCAGCCACTTCCAAAGGACCATTGGACTTTCGCAGCTCCTTCACAGCTTCCAAAAACTCCTTTCCTCCTGCTTTCTCCAAAGCATTACCTGGAATCATTATTATTTTGTAACATACAGCAAATTGCTTATTCTACTCAATGAAGTAGACAGCCTTAACTCAGCAGTGTAAGGTTGAAATTGCAAAGTCAATCAACTTAATTTGTGTACTAAACCATTTAAATACATCAAGCCAATGTGCTGCATCATCAGAGTCACTGAAAAGCTGGGTGAAACCATAGATTAAATCACAATTCAAACTTATAATAATAATTATCCTTGTGTTTGGTATAGCTCTTTCACAGTTGTCCTTCAAACAGCTATGAAGTGAATCATCAACTTTGTTTGAAGGATTGTTGGTCAGGACACGGTGAGAAACTTCTCTTTTTCAAATAGGGCCATGGAATCTTTAAAATTCACCTAGACAGGCAGACTGGAAGTTGGTTTAAAATCTAATCTGAAGGGTAGACAATTGGCCAAGAGAAGTCAATTGACTTTGGACATCTTCAATGAGGCTGCAACAGTTGTCAAGAGTATGACCTTGGCCTATATGGCTGTGTTCTTGTCTGTTGTCAAAGGTGTACTGAGAGCCAGCGGTGTAGTTCAGACTAATTGTATTTAGCAGATTGGCACCAATCACCAAGTTTTATTGCTTGGCACCTAAATTAATACTTTATTATCCTGTGACTGAGTAAATTCTGGATTATTTAACTATATTTTGAAACCATCATGAAGTAGAATATGTACAGATCATTTTAAAAAGTGATAGAATACAACAAACTTTGATCTGAAGACATTCAGGGCATTCTATATTGTTGAAACGATTGCAAATTTTATATATTTTAAGCATACTCATCTTGCACATACTAATGATATAATGCAAACATATCAAATAACATGTTTCCGTGACCATTTAAAAAAATGTAAATCACCCTTCGGGTATAGAAGTATGTTTATTATATGCATTTAAACAAGATGCAGACTTACCTACATCCTCTTTTAGGTCTATATCTGCGTTTGTTGGATTAATAATGCCTTCGACTTTAACAGAACCGATGTTACTGATTTCACTTTGTGTCAACGAAAGCTGAAAATGGAGCAATAGAAAACAGAATAACTGAATTAACAGTAAATTTTATAAGCAAATAGAGCATATTGGAACATTTAACCAAACAACATTTAACACCTGAATATAAATTAATTTCTGTTAATCATAAATTGTGTGGCTGTAATAAGTGTTAATCTTCCCAAAGAAGGCAACAAAAAAATCAAAAGAGAAAAACTGAGGCGAGCATGCGAGAACATCACTCTCAAGATAATTTAAACCAAAAATCATTGCTAAATGTTACCTTCTGCCCCAGGAACAGGCTCTTTGTGGAAAGAATAGTGAATCCCTCACCGGGTACATCATCTGAGGTAGTGCTGGATGCACCTTCTTTGGTGTTTTCTGTTCGTTTGCCCTGAGTCAGAAGAATGTTCTTTAAAAAAACGTTTCTAATCAACTTATCTTAAATGTTATTGTTATGACTATTTTAATCAATCAATTTAACATGAAACAGTAGTAACACCAACATGTAACCTGATATTAAAATTGATTACATTTCCCAGCCCTACTTTGATTATGGATCTCACAACTCTGCAGAATTAAAGATGCATCTCCTTACTCCTACGTATCACTGGACAACTATGCAAACCTTCTTTGTCCATTTGCAGTTTATTTGGGTAGAATAAATATGATTTTGGACCATCAAAAATCATACTGAAGGTAATTGTGACTCCTTGTTACAGTGGTACACAATTCAGAACATGTAACTAGTGTGTGAACTATTAAAATTTACTTTAATAAAAATAGAGACCTTAAAGAATAAACCTACTTAACCAATCTGATTTTTGTAAATTTCAAATCTTTATTACAAAAGGAGAGCAAGTCTTTCAAGCTGCTGATCCCAGTTTGGTGAGGAAAGTGCTTGATCAGAGCCCAGAAAAACAAAGGGGAGTAGCTGAAGCGAGAGTGAATTTAAACATTACGGAGGAGAAATTACACCGTTATGCTACAAGATTCTTCCATGCTTTTACCAAACACAGCAATAGCTAGTTTCATTTGTATGCCATCCCTGAAAATTGATTTGATGCCAACGTGTTGCACTAATAATGCCATGGTGTCTGTGGTCAAAAACTTGCTGAGAATCTCAGGCCTTGCCTTTCTGGGTGATGGGGATTTTGGAGCCTTTTTGCTGGGCGTTTTCTTGCTTGTTTTTTTGACTGGGGAGGGCTTTGCTTTTTTTGCTTTCTTTTCTGGAGCAGAAAGAATGGTTTCCACTTTGCCTCTGGCACCACGTTTCTTGGCTAGAAGTTCAGGATGAATTCGTGGTAACACACCACCACTTGCAATCGTGACTCCCCGTAAAAGCTGCAAACACACAAATGAGAATTTGAAAGACGTTTGTTTTCTGTAGAATTACAATTTCACATCTGCAGGATGTCCGAATTCGCTGGACAATTAAGGGTTTGCACCAAACCTGGGGGTTGGAATCAACAGGGGCTGAGATTTGGAGCGTGGAGGTGGCAATATGGCCTACAGTATATTCAAATAGGCAGTCTCCTGTCCTACAAATAGGCAGTTGCCATACTTGACAGCAATTACCTGTTAAGGTGCTTTTGAGATATTTTGATCTTACAGATGCAATACTAAATACGAAAAATATTATCTTCACATCTAGTCCCATGAAGATAAAATAAGATGAAAGACTTTGATGGTAAAACGGTTTAACCATCTTTGAAAATTTAGAAATCTAGTTGATCTATCATATCCAGATTTAACATTGGTTTTATGGATTACTTAAGTTAAATTTGAATAATTGTTTGATACTCTGTGATTCAAATTCAAGCATATAATTTCCATTCCCCTGCACTGTGCAGAATTCAACATTTACAGCAGATTGTTTGTCAAACCAACAAAATCAATTTCATGCGAATTATGCAAACAGGATTCAGCCATATCAGTGCAAACATTAATAAAAATCAGACTTACTTGGTTAAGCTCTTCATCATTTGCCACTGCCAACAGTATGTGCCTTGGGGTTATTCTACTCTTCTTGTTATCTCTTGCTGCATTTCCAGCCAATTCCAAGATTTCAGCTACAATGAAAGAAAAGCATGGTTTTACAGGGTGTCTGGAAGTACAAACCACTTAAGTATATATGCCTAACTGAAAGGAATACAAATACAGTCAGAATAGATGGTAAAGCCTGGTAAAATCTCTAAAAAAAAGTAAACCAAATGCAAGGAAGTGACACAACTGCACAATGTACCATTTCACAAGTTGGTTGCCAGCCTGACATAGTGGTAGCCTCCTCCTCGCCTCCTTCAAGGTCGGTCTCAAGATCTTTCCTTTTGACCATGCTGTCGACCATATTCCCACCTCGCCTCTGAGTCAGAAGGTTGTGGGTTCAAGCGCACGTCGGGACTTGGAATCACATAGGCTAAGCAAGGGTGGCCCATGGTTCAACCTTTTGGCTGGTGAGGGCCAGATGTGAAAAACATCTGCAGGCCGCATGAGCAATATTTTTTTGTTTCCCTTACAGAAACATAACCCATATGAATCATAAAAAAATCCTAGGTATTTATTTCACTATATTTTCATTTACAATGCAAACTTTAAATAGGCAATATAAAAATCCATACACATTTTGAACAATAATACAGGTAACAACGAGGTATCTGTCTCTCTCTGTCTGTGTTTCTGTATTGTGACAAGATGCTATGTCAAATGCAAGGATTAGTATTCTTTGTGGGAACAATAGGCACTAAGTCATGAATCTAGATTCATACCATTGATATTTACTCCTGTAAAATTGAAAAATATCATATTGCTGAGTAATGGTGTACTCTACATTGATTACATCAGCAGGCTGTGTTTAATTAATTCTTTTGTTCGAATTTTAAATAAACTGTGTTGCTTTTATTATGACAAATGCAAATTAACTTGCTTTTTTACGAAAACAAGCTGTATAGTAGCAAATCTAGGTCTTGAGCCCTGGAAATTGTCTTTAAAATCTTTTACCAATTATCCCTTAATCTTTACTATTTTCCAATCAAATGTGCAATCTTGAGTAATTTTCACTTCAGTTTATAGTACTACAGCTCTGACAAAATAACAACCTTCTCTCATTTTGCCACGTGCTTAACAGTTTCAGTTAATGCCCTATTTATATGGAAGGATACATGAAAACTGCTTCTGCAAATAATGCTAACTTTGGAAGGTGCAAGGATCCTGTTCTATTTGAAATGTGGTGCAGAAATCCAAAGCATGTACACTAGTGTGGAAATAACTGAGCAAATTGTTCCAAGTCGCAACTTCTGTTTTCTGGTCAAGAACCTTTCCTGACCCCTGGAGTACAGACCAGGACAACAAAAAGTGTCTTAACACTACACTGACAGCTCAACTCACCAGTGGTCAGAAAAACATGGAGACAGGAACATCCACATGTCAGAGAAAGGACAGGTTAAATTGCTGTTGCCATCAAGGGCAGGAATGCAGTTAAAATATTTTAAGGCAACGACTTTATACAGAACAAAATTACATTTATATAGCGTCTTTCATGTCGGAAGGACATTCCAAGGTGCTGGCTAGTTAAGGGTTTGCATCCGAGAACAGCATTTATTTAAAATTAGCAAATTTATACAACACATCGTTAATAACCGCTAATGATCTCAGCCGATCAGCGTAAGGGATGTTACAATTGGCCTCAGATTAGGCAGGAAAATAATCATGCCATTGATCCATCTTGCAGTATCTGCTTTAAAACATTCTTCACTGCTGTAATTTTTGAAGTTTTTTTGACTCTGTGAATGGATAGTTAATCTCATTTGTAAACATTCTTAGATCAATCTTATATTGAAAGAAAAAATATCTATTCAAAGACAGATATAACATGTATGAAATATACCAGCCTGTTCTGTAGAAAATAAAAGGTAAAATAGTTGTCATGGTAAATGCTTTGGATCAAATGTTATAATGAGCTGCAGCACACTTATTTTAGGTATCTCAACTTCATACACTGTATTGCGGTAAGAAAGTGGTTTACATAAAACAATCCAAGGTCTTGACTCAACAGGCAGCCTTGACAAATCCTTTCATTTAATTGAAGTATTGTAATTGTCTTGCTTACATACAGCAAAAGCAAACCATCATATTTAAAAAGAATAAAGGAGTTGAGAAAGACAATTGCATGCCCAGTCACCTGACAACAAAATCATGCAGTTTCTGTAACAAAACTTCTTCACTGCTAGGTGGCTTTTGATCAGGTTTAAATTGATCAGGTCCTCTGCATTTTTAAAATTCAGATTTCAGTATTTTGTTTACCTGCCAGGTACTCAATTACAGCAGCCAAGTAAACGGGTGCCCCCATTCCAATACGATATTTGAAAGTTGCCTTTCGCAGGTATCGCATCATTCTGCCAACAGGAAAAATGACTCCCGCTCGGGCTGAGCGGGATAACTTTGTCATCTTCTTTTTTCCACTTCGGGCTGACATCTTTGTTTTTGGGTTATATTCCTGTTTTTACTGTGGATGTAGATAAAGACCAAAGTTACTTATTCAAAATATGTATGATTCAGCAAATAAGGTTGCTACCAACTGATAGGCTATATCAATAGGGTTTCAACTGCATTCAAACCAATGGAAAAAGTCACTGGTTGTCATCAGCTGGTTTACAGGAACAGCTGGTTCCCTTAATGATTTAATCATCACTGACTATGGACACTGAGAATTAAGTTGCCAATTAACCAACCAATATATACTGCCTGTAATGAGCATGCAGCTTTCTTTTCAGCATTTTGGTTCAGAACATTACTACACAGTTCAAAATCCAAGTCATGAGATGCTGCAAGTCTGTGGATTACCAGGTACCAAACAGATTTTAAATTGTAGATTTGCATTTTTTTTAACATGCATTTTGTTGAATTTCCTGAAAATATAATTTATTTTTTATCCAATGTAAATTTAAAAATGTTTAATACAAAAATGTTCCCCTGCTTATTTAACTTGAATCCCTTTAATTGCCTTTCTGATGATTATTCAAATTAATTCAGTTTGGCCTCTTCTCTTACTTATTCTGGTTAGACTTTTTTCCATGCTTGGTTTCCATTGTGTTGCCACACATTTAATGTTAACAAATCTTAGTAAAGATAATTTAAGTTGTCAGTGGTTAAAGTCAGAGCAACTGATAGGTTCTTGAGCCCACACAAGATTCTTCACTGTGCATCATAAATCACAATCGTAGTGCATTATGTCTTCTCTCTGCAACAGTTATTGAATCTAAAGACTGATACTTTTATCATATGGAAATTTGTTTTGTTTTACCGGTTTTAAGGAAACAAACTTCAATAAATTTTCACCCAAAAAACGGCAATATAGAAAAAAGTCTTGCATCATCGTAGTTTAAATTTATGTTGTCCAACACGCCAACAGATTTCAATGAATATGCGTGAAGAGTCTTACTAGTTGTTAGCCAGACTTTTAGATAAGGAAAAATGCTTTACTACTAGGAAGTAGTATGGCAGGGCGAAACCTTGGGCAAGTTTCCTTACTCTACATGCCTAATAATAATAATCCCTCCAAAACAAAACAATAATAAAAAAAATTGGTCATTTTCAATCCACGACTGTTTGTGGGACACTGCTGACCGCAATTGGCTGCCGTGTTTCACCCACAAGTATATAGTCAATTCACTTTACAGTATATTCTGTGAAGCGCTTTGAGATGTCTCGAAGACGTGAAAAGTGCTTTATCAAATCCAAGGATTATTATATTTATTGAAGTATAGCTGAGACCAACAAAAAAAAGTTTCTTCTGAACATTTACCTAAAGGCAAAACCAGAACATCCTTGCCCTGGAATTCCATACTCAGTTGTTTCAACAGGTTGGCAAATCAAACCATTCAAGATGACTCCAGATCCCAAATAACCTCTGTGGAGTGAACCAAATGTTGCTCATTTGATCTAGTTTCTAGCATTAACAACTTTAAATGTAGTGAAAAATGGAGACAAAATTCCACAAGCAGATTCGCAATGTGTCTCCCATTTTCCACTATAAACATTGATTATTGGCAATTCACAGAAAACCTGATTTTACCTATTTCAAATTTCTTTACCTCTTCATGTAGATGCTACGACTCATAAATAAATTTGCCGAAGAAAGACCCCACTGTCAGACTGCCTCCTGTTTGTCGCAGCTGTTCTTCAAGCTGCTGTAATGGGACCTATTCGCAACATGGTAATTAATACTTGGCATCATTTATTTCCCCCATTCTTTACCCCGTCTCAGTTCTCCATGAAGAGAAATGGTAATTGGGGCAGAAAAACAAAGTAGTGTTTTTCAAACGGCAAAGGCACATCATCTCCCCCTCCCATTGGTGAAATCTCTTTAAAATATCTATAAAATATAACTTATGCCACTTTCATATTGCAAATTCAAACTGCAGTACCAAATAAAGGCATTTCAAGCCTCTAGTTGTTCTTATATTGTCCCTAGGCTAATGGAGACTGGTGTACAAACATGGAAAAAATGTCCATTTTATTGTGAAATTGTGGGTTGTCAAAGCAGACCCATTATAGTAAAGTGGTATAACTTCATCTTCAGCTTTTGATCTTGGCTCCTAGAACAATTAAGGCAATTTTTTGTTTCATTTTCCATTTTTAGGGGGGTCTCAATACCAGATTATATAGAATTTTTTTTGCTGATAAATTATACATTATAAATGTATATTGTGTGTGCCGATTACCTGTTAATAACATAAAATTAATGTTTAAAACTAACAAGAACTTTAAATCTTTCCATTTTAAAAAATACTGTCTGTGTCATAGGCATTTAGATATGCTGTGTATTTTAGCCAGCGGTTGTAAGAAATTGCAGTACATCTAAGTTGTAAAAAGCTAATAATTGTTCCATAGCAAATATCTGCTCATCGTAGAAAATGTTTATGTTGAAACTGACTGGGCATATTTAATTATATAATGCAACAAGTTTGAAACCAAGGACATTTAAATATTGATGCAAACATTTAAATTTGTCTAACCAAATCTAGCATCTTCCAATGTTCTATCCTGCTTAAACAAGCAACATGTCTTGAATGTTTAGCTAGATGTTTTAAATGCATCAAGAATATTTCTGTATATAATATTCCTTGCAATTTGATATAGCACCTTAGGTCAAAACCTCTCCAAGTGTCTCACACAGTCTTAGTATAGCAATTGTGTTTTAGGTCACCAAAGCAGCAGCCAATTTCCAATTTCTGCCGTATTGGTGTCATTTCACTCCTCCACCACTGACTTTTCTAAAAATGTATAGACATCCAGTTCGGTACTCAAAACTAATGTAATGCTGATCCACTGAAATGGAAGCAAGTACTTCTTTAGATCACACAAATAATCTGTACTTTTATAGAGTATCCATCACATAGGATAACTTCTTGGAACACTGAAAAGTATAAATTGAGATGAAGGTGTTAGTTCATGAAAAGGTTCAATAATTATGCTCAATGTCACAATACGGAAACAGGCCACTCGTCCCAATTAGTGCCAATGTTTATAACTCCACATAAATTTGCATCCCTCCTAATCCGCTTTCCCACAGCCCTTTATTTACCCTCTCTGTGCCTCTTAATTCCTCAGCTCCTGCCAACAGCTCATCATTTCTCTCTTACCTCCTCAACCTCCCTGACCTGTCTCAAAATCATTGAACAAGTGCCCAACCTTCAAGTTCAACTCGATTCTCAATTCTCCATCCTTCCTCACCAATCCCTGACCAAGACCACTTTTCTTCATTGTTCTCTGTCCCATCTCGCACCAAATCCTTCACTGACGCCTTTAACTTTTGACTCAAGTTTCTCAAATACACTTTTTGTTCGTCTCCCTAGTTCCACCATTCGGGTGATCAGAATCAGGTGCAAGGGGAGAAAACAACAATAATAATAATAATTTTCAATGTCTGACCACCTCCAAAGTACAATGACAACTATTTACAGGTAAAATCCTGTGAAACGGAGACCGTCTCCCGATTCTGAAAGGCACGACTGTAGATCAAATGCAAGGATTATCTTCATTATATTGGTAAATTGTTTTTCCCCGCTGGTAGAGCTGTTAGTGTAATGGATAATGGAAAAATGACTGAACATGTTAGAAATCCCAACGGAATCATATGCATTATTAAATTAGACACAAATACTCTTTTCAGGTGCTTCCATGAACCATGGGGGAAAACCCCAAAACATCACTCGCTTCCTCTTTTCCTCTCCTGTTGGCAGTATAACATATTTCACTCTGACCCTACCTCCCCTGCAGCTATAGACTCACAGAATAAGACTCGTTTTACTTGAATCTCGAGCAGTGTTTCAGACTGTTGTTCGCTTCTCTTCCCTCCCACTCCAGAAAAATAAATTCTCATGTGTTACTCAAGTCATACCAAAGTAACTTGTACTAGACCCAGTGTCCATATAATTAGTTCAAAGCACCTTCAATGCTGAAAGATTGAACTACCTTGGGTGGGTGGCAATGAGAACATAAGGTGCCTAAACAGCGAGATACAGTATTTTGATGGAAACAATTGGTGAGGCACATGTACACCTCTCCCCCCACCCTGACCGCCATCAACTCTGAACAGTGAGAGAAGTCAGGAAGAGCACTTAACTCGCTGAGTATGGTTGGTGCATAAGAAATGTCGGCGCCACATAAGAGTTTCAACGAGTATGGCAGCAGAAAACTGCAGGATTGTATTTTTGCACCCCTTAAATCTTCAGACTTCCCAATGATGGCGGCTGAAGCAGAGAGCCTGCGGGGAGGAAGGGCAGTCAGTCTGCGATGTCAGGAGGAGGGGAAAGTCACCCGGAGGGGAGCAGAGCAACTTCGCGCTTCTTTGAACCCACAGGCCCAAGGCGTTGTTGGGGTTATATTGAGGGGAGGGTTTGGGGGTCCACATCTTAAAAGTTGTTGATAAAATGTGGTTCAAGTAGCGCCCCCCCCCCCGCGAAACAAAACCCCACAGACACACCGCACGAGTTCAATCCTTGGGAAAGAAAGCGCGGGACAGGTGTGGTTTGTGGGTGACAGATAGAGAAAAGGGCGCGAGCGGCTCTCAACGGTTTTAACCGATTCGAACGCGGTCAGAATTCAAACGGCGCTGGAGCTCAAGAAACGGCGACGGTGGAGCCGAGGCCTACACCGAGATCAATTGTTGAGGGGAGGGAAGAGAAGCCGGGCCCGGGAATGCAATAACAGCCCCGCAGCCCGAGCGCTTAACTTTAATTAAAACAACCTGTCCGGGGGGGGAGGGGGGGGGGTAGGGAGGGGAGGGGAGGGTTTTTTTTGGGTGTAAAAATGACTGAAGAAACATTCAAAGACGGGAGGTGAGCGCCAGCCGGAGGCCGCGTCCTGACTCCCCACCGCCGCGGCCCAAGGCCGGCTGCTTATCGAAGCCCCTGAAGCTGGGGCCGAGGAGTGAGTAGTGAGCGTCGCTGGAAACCACGGTTTATTCGGGAGTCCAGAAACCGCTTAGACAAACAAACAGGTCAATTTGCAAAATTAAAAAGTAACCAACTCGAGGCCTAGAGCGAGCAGGGGACAGGCGCGGGGTTCATGGAGGGAGGACGAGGCCAACGCACTGTTCAACAGGAGAAATGTTTTTACTATCAAAAAGCGCGCCATTGGGGGACGGAGGGGGAGGGAGGAGGGGGGGGGGGCAAAAAAAAAAGCATAGGAGTTTGCGTTTCTTAGAATTGCAGGTACGAACAGCCCCGGCTGGGGAGATAAACAGAAACCTACACGAGGCGTCTTGCATTTTAAAACAGTCCCAGTCTGAATAGACTTCTTGCCACCCCCCCCCCACGGGGCGACTCAACTGTGGGTGATTTTTTGTGTGTGTGTGTAAAAAAAATATAAAAAGGCTCTTTCAATTCACACTGCAACCGAGCAAGACATCTGGCAATGTGCTCCCTCCCACCGAAAGAAAAATAGTGGCGGTTTTACCTTTCCTTTTAAGGATGGCGGCGACTCGCTGCTTTCGACTAGGATTTCTGTCCGTTAATCCACTGTGTGTGTGTTGTGTTGTGTGGATGGACTGGAAAGAGCAGGAAGGGGAAAGCTGTCTCTCAAAACCCGATTTGAAAAATGCAAACTGAGCCTATCAGAAAGAGCATATTCTGGAGGTTGGTGTGTGTGTGGAAAGGGGGGGTAACGCCTCCCACAAACGGTTAAACCCAACAGTTGATACGTCACCGCAGAAAGTGGCATCAAAGCAGGAACACAACAGCGAGGGAAGAGGGCTCCTTTCCGAGTTACCTGGAGAGTTCTGCGGCTCGGCTCGGCTCGGCCTTCCTACAATAACTCGAGCCTCGCTTACCCATTTCTGGGTCCGCCTACACTTCGGTGATCCTCTGTTGCCAGTGCGACGTTTTCTTGGAAGTCGGAACTTAATTGTTGAAGTTCACAGCGCTGGCAAATGTCGGTGTGTGTGTTTCATATATATATATATATGTGTGTCTGTGTGTGTGTGTATACCACACACACAGTACACACACTTGTATTTTAACAAAAAGCCCAGCCCTAGGAAGCCTCTTCTCTCACAGGTTAAGTGCAGCACAGAGCAGGACCGAGAACAAACGCAGTTCGATTCGATCTGAAGCACAACGAAGGCCGTACAGAGAGCGGCTTCTAACCGAATTTTCTTCATGTTAGTGCATGGGTTTCCGCATGTGCCACACACCTGGCCGACCAAACAAAAAACCTGTGCCTGATCCAGGCCACCAACTCTCTCATCGTCTGCTTGTTCTGTTACTTTTACGAGAGTCTTGTATCACTTGTCTTATGTTTCAGCGTATTAGCCAATAGTCCTGTTTTTTTTAAAATAAAAGTTCATGCAAGTGAATGAACTTGTACTTAAATGGCTGTTCATGGAATGGTGTGTTAGCCTTCAAATAGCCATTACATTATACAGGGACGATTCAACTTGATAACGCAATATATCAAATGCAAGGATTTTTTTACTTTTCCGCATTTTGATTCATCTTTCTTTTCTCATCCTTTCAGTTTCTTATTTTTCTTCAGTGGTAACATCACTGACTGTGGGACATTTGCCTTTATAACATGCTATACCTTACAAACATGTTATTTGCAGACATTCCATTCCTTGCTTGTGTCGTTATTTTTATATTATGGTAGATATAAAGGGGACCATTCTGTTCCTGTTGCAAAGAAACACGGAGTATTTGTCCTATTTATCCTGTGAATAATCCAAATTCCAACAATGTCAATCTATGCCTGAATTTCAAATTGACTGGCTGCTCAAAGCATTTGACAGAATATATTGTAAAGTGAATTGACTGTTTATTTTGGAGGTGAAACACGAAGCCAGTTGTAGTTTTGTGATCAGGGCACTCACCTCGCAAGCGAGAGGACCTAGGTTTGAATCTCAGGCATGGCAAAACATTGGGCAAGTTTCCTTATTCACACACCAATGTTTACCTATCAATGTTTATTTGATAAATTTGCCTAAGGTTTCGCCCTGCCTGAGAATCAAGCCTCTCGCTTGCGAGGTTAACGCGCTAACCACTATGTTGCAGGGCTGCACCCGCAAGGACAAATAGCTGACAGTCATGATGCAGCCAGCAAGTGAGCATCAATGAGCACCTCTCTCTTGTGTCCAGAAGGCTAGTGGTGATTAAAATATACATTTACATGAAAGAAGTACTTTGAGATAGTCTGAGGCAAGACCGGAGAGACCAGCAACACTCGTCTGGTTTCGTCTGGTATATTAAAAAAAGGGGAGTTGATGAGCATTGGCAATGCCAGAGTTTATGGGATGTTTCCAGCACCGATAGTTGATGTTTGCAGAATAATATTCACTGCATTTCTCATCAATTGTACAGTATTTGTAATGTGATTCAAAAGACTTATTTTTACATATATAAATGCAAATTATTACCATTACTAAAAATTATTGTGTTTTACAGGAAAGATTGTAGCAGTGGAAAGAGTACAGTATATATTTACAAGCATGTTACTGTGGATGAGTGGATACAGCTATCAAGAAAGACTGGATGAATTGGAATTTTTCTTTAGAGATGAGATAATGGACAAGGAGGACAGAGCAGTGTGATTGAAAGAACAGCTTGTTCTGAGAGCCAATGCAGACCAGATGAGCCAAATGGCTTAATCCACTGTAAATTTCTATGATTCTATCATGAATTTTATGCATAGTGCTGTTTCATAGTGAGAAATCACTGCTTTAATTTTGTCAGATCCGTCTTTATTTAGTATCTCACATTTCTGTAAATTCTCCAGTGAGTAAAAGTTTGTAATACTGTAATTACAGCAACAAGGTTACATTTGTATAGCGCCTTTCACGTCAGGAAGACATCCCAAAGCGCTGGACAGTCTACAGCATTTCAGACCCTGACGGGCGGGAGAGGGGAGGGGAAGGGGGGTGGCCAATGGCATGGTTGAAGAGGAGGGTTTTGAGGCGGGACTTGAAGGAGGCTAAGAAGGGGGCGAGGCGGAGTGATTGGGGCATTCCAAAGGTTGTGGGGCAGAGTGGCTGAAAGCTCTCCCGCCAATGGTGGAGTGGGTGGGTCAGGGGATGTGGAGCAGGCTGATCGGTAGGGGGTTAGGAGGTCACAGTGGTAGGGTGGGGTCACGGAGTTTGGTGCAGGCGAGGACATGGGCTGCAGAGTTCTGGACTATCTGCAGCCTGTGCAGGGAGGAGTTGGGAAAGCCGACATGCATAGTGGAGCCTGGAGGTGATGAAGGCATGAACAAGAGTTTCAGGGGCCTGAGGGGTGAAGTAGTGGTGGATTCGGGCGATATTATAGAGGTGAGGGAAGGCAGAGAGGGTCATGGCTTGGATGTGGGGAAGAAAAGGCAGTTGAGGGTTGAACAAGACACCTAGGTTCCTGACTGGCTGGTGAGTTGAAGTGTGCAACCATGGAGGTTGATGCTGCCAGAGCCTGAGGTGCAGAGGCGCTGGTGCGAGCCAATCAGGAGAGCCTCAACTGTTCACATTCAACTGAAGGAAATTTGCCCTCATCCAGGACTTATGGAAGTTGACCCCATGTCTGCGGATGATGTCACCAAGGGGAAGCATATAGATATTAAGGAGGAGAGGGCCAAGGACAGAGCCCTGGGGGACACCAGCCATGACAGCGCGGGGACTTGAGAAATTGTTAGAGGCAACAAAGTGGAGACGGTGAGAGAGATAGGAATCGAACCAGGCAAGGGCAGGTCTGCAAAGATTAAGTAAAGAGGAGTGGCGGTGTATGAGGATAGAGTGGTCAACTGTGTCAAAGGCAACAGAGGTCGAGGAGGA
Source organism: Callorhinchus milii (assembly GCF_018977255.1). Classification (NCBI taxonomy): domain Eukaryota; kingdom Metazoa; phylum Chordata; class Chondrichthyes; order Chimaeriformes; family Callorhinchidae; genus Callorhinchus; species Callorhinchus milii. Next base: position 13,715,727 of record NW_024704748.1, on the reverse strand, counting down.
CAAGGAGTCAGAGGGAGCCCTGATCACAGATGTTCAGAATGTCATTAATGACTTTGACCAGGGCTGTTTCCGTGCTGGGCAGTGCGGAAGCCGGATTGGAGGAGTTCAAAGAGGGAATGGCGAGAAAGAAAAGAGCAAGGTCGTGGCTCAAAATTACAACAAAATAATCAAAATATAATACAATTCACAAGGTCGCGGCTCATCTTCCTATCCTGAACTCTTACTGGGATACCTACCATTCACTGGGTGCAGATACTGGGGTATCTTGTCTCCCCCAATTGGCTATTTTGTGCTTTTGTGCTTAATATGTGACAGCTATGCGATAATGAGTGGTTTCATGGCAGAGATTAATCCTGTCATCAGAAATTAATAATAATAATCCTTGCATTTAATATAATGTCTCATCTCACGGTCAAGATGTCTCAAAGTACTTCACAGGATATATTGTAGAAAGGATTGACTATTTTGTGGGCAAAATGCCGCAGCGAGTTTGCATACAGCAAAGTCCTGCGAATAGCCATGGAGTGAGGGACCAATTTTATTAGGGGGATTTGTTGGCCAGTACACTGGGAGAAACTCCCTTCTCTTTTCGAATAGTGCCATGAGATCTTCAATGTCCATCTGAACAGGCAGACGGAACTTTGGTTTAACACAACTCATCCGAACGACAGCGCCTACAGTAATGCAACCCACTCTCCCCCCAGTATTGCAGTGCCACCTCAGGCTATGTGATTCCAAGTCCCACAACCATCTGACTCAGAGGCAAGAGTGCTATCTATCACTGAGTCAGGCTAACACATTTGCATGCATTTCTACTTGGCTGAATACTAACCGAATCAGGAGGAGGTATTTCAGCTTATCAAACTTGTTTATTAGATTGACAGATCTGATTGTCTGCCATTTTGCCATACTCCTTAACATTTGTACTATCTCTTTTAAACATTCCTACTCATTCTACTTCTAATCCTGGAAGATTTCCTACCTGCTGATGAACCATGGGGTGCTAAGAATAATTCATTGTACCACCTTTACTGCCACCCTGGCTATCTTCTATCTCAGCACAGATCTGGTATTGAACCTGGACCTTCAAGATAATTGTATGATTTAAATTGTGTTGTTGACCTTTGAACTAGAGCCTTTACATTATTTTTTACGGATTACAAATCAACTTTTAAAAAAAGGAAACTAAACAAAGAAATTTCATTGATTTTAAATTGTGACACAGTTCATTTTTATACTAAAAGAAACAAGAGTATAGGATAATTGCATTTTGAAACAAAGTGATGCTTATTGCTTCTATCACAATTCTACAGAACTGGCACATCACTTAGCAAAAATGTGCATACTGATCTACATAGAATAAAATAAACTTGCAAAAAAAACTTCAGTGAAAAGAACAAAATATTATTTTTAAACTTAAATTGTCTGGCTATTGATGCAACAATTGTTCTCCTATGTGGAAGGTCTAGGTGCCTGGATATCTCTAAATAATCCTGCTCGTTTTTTTGGTATTCTAATTGTTGCTATTTGGGGAATCTGATTCATGATGCCATATCCCAGCTCATTGAATAAAATGAGGATACAGTATTTATAGGTGGGTTTCCATATCTATCTTGATTGGCATAGGATTATGTGTGTGTGTTGTACACAAAAAAGTACTCAGGCAAAAACAAATGATTCATTCCTCCACAAGTCTCCACATTTAAAGCTAACTTTCTTCAACAGGTAACAGAAATGTTCAGATATTTAAAGATTTATTTTGTTGCCGTATTTTTCTATCTTGGTGACCCAACATTTCAGATTGATTACCTGTACAGAAGGTATGAACAGCAAGAGTCAAAGGGCTAATTTTTTTCATGGGAGTCAGCTAAATCCAGCCTGTTCTTCATCCAATCATTTCCAGTAAGGGTTACCACCAGCTCACTTTGGCCAATTGTTTTCTTCATCCAAGGACACCAAAATGAATTGTGTGACTGGTTAATTCTAACAGACCAAGTATCAAATACATAGACCTCTTGTCTGAGTTGTCCACTTCAACAGTGCATTGATGAACCGTGCCAGGATGGAGAAAAAAAGAACATCAGAAATGAATCTTAAGACGAAAAGCTTTCACAAAAAAAGGGTTGATCTTCTACAACAACAACAAGATTCCATTTATTGAGTGCCTTTCACTGCGGGAGGACGTCCCAAGGCACTGTACAGTTGGGTCAGGACCCGAACAGGGGGGAAATGGTCAGGGTGAGGGGAGGGAAGGGAGGGAGCGAGGAGGGAGTAGAGAGTCGAGAGGAGAGCTGAAGGCACGGTTAAAGAGAAAGGTCTTGAGACCGGCCTTGAAGGAGGAAAGGGAGGAGGCGGCGAAGGCACTGGGGGATAGAGTTCCAGAGCCTAAGGGCTGAGAGGCTGAAGGCCCAGCCACCGATTGTAGGGCGGTTGGAGCGGGGGATGTGGAGCAGACCTGAGCCAGAGTGTACGGGCAGGTAGGTAGGGGGATAGTAGGTCGGAGAGGTAGGAGGGAGCGAGGCCGTGAATGGCCTTGCAGGTGAGGATGAGGATCTTGAATTCGATCCTCTGGGGGATGGGGAGCCAGTGGAGGTGACAAAGGCGTGGACCAGGGTTTCAGCAGTGTGAGGGGTGAGGTAGTGCCGTAGTCTGGCGACGTTCTGGAGGTGATGGAAGGCGGTGCCAGTTGTGGCACGGATATGAGGGAGAAAGGACAGCTCAGGGTCGAACAGAACACCGAGGTTCCTGACCGGCTTTGAGAGGTGGAGAGTGCAGCCTTGGATGCTGATGCTGTCAACGCCTGAGGTGCGGAGGCGCTGACGCGAGCCAATCAGGAGGGCCTCAGTTTTGCGCACGTTGAGCTGGAGAAAGTTATCTCTCGTCCAGGACTCGATGTCGGACAGGCAGGCTGTCAGGACATCGGTGGTCGTGGAGTTGAGGGTAGAGGAGGAAAGGTAGAGTTGGGTGTCATCCGCATACATGTGGAAGTTAACCCCATGTCTGCGGATGATGTCACCAAAGGGGAGCATGTAGAGGGTGAAGAGGAGGGGACCGAGGACAGAGCCCTGAGGGACACTGCACGAGACAGTGTGGGGGCCGGAGGAAAAACCATTAGTGGAGACAAAGTGAAGACGATGGGAGAGGTACGACCTAAACCACTCAAGGACAGGGTCTTGAAGGTTTAGGTGGGAGGACAAGCGGTGGAGGAGGATAGCGTGGTCGACCGTATCGAATGCTGCCGATAGGTCGAGGAGGACAAGGAGGCAGAGGGAGCCCTGGTCACAGATGGTCAGGATGTCATTGGTGACCTTGACCAGGGCAGTTTCTGTGCTATGGGCAGCACGGAAACCCGACTGAAGGGGTTCGAGTAATGAATGGTTGGAGAGGAAAGAGCGCAGCTGGGAGGCGACAACTCGTTCCAGGACCTTGGACAGGAAGGGGAGGTTGGAGATGGGCCGGTAGCTTGATAGCTGCGACCCATCAAGGGAGGGTTTTTTCAAGGTGGGAGTGATGGTGGCAGTTTTTAAGGGAATGGGAACAGAACCAGAGGAGAGGGACAGGTTGACGATGTCTGTGATATGTGGGGCAAGGAGGTGGAGCTGGGAGATAAGGAGTGGAGTGGGGATGGGGTCAAGGGAGCAGGTGGTGGGTTTCAGGGATAGGATGAGTTTGGTGACAGAGGGTGGGGAAACGGGTACGAAAGTGTGTAGGGGAGGATGGGTAGGAGTCGGAGTGTGGGAGGGAAGGGGTGGGTGGATGTTGGAGGGGAAGTGACCGCGGAGCGAATTCCCTTGATTTGGGATTCAAGGAAATCCAGCATCTCCTCGCAGTGAAGGTTGGAGGAGATGACCTGCGCGGGGTGGCGGGGGGAACGGAGGAGTTGGGATGTGGTAGAGAACAGTAGCCTGGGGTTGTCCTTCACCTCCAGGATTATCCTGGAGTAGAAGGATGATTTGGCCGAGGCTAGAGTGGAGCAGTAGATTTTGAGGAGGTCCAGCCAGATCTAGACATCTAGACATAGTCTTGCCATAAAGAGCAACTGGCTCCATCTGATTCAGAAAAATCTTGATACATACAGTTCAGCTTGAGCTTGTAGGAATTGTGCAGAATACTAAACTGCAGAGATGAGTCTGGATTTCTCTCCACGACATATGGGGATTGCTCCCAATCACTAAAAATAGATCTTGAGCAGTGGCAGCAATTTATTTTACAAATTGCAACTTTTTACCATCTTCCCCACTTACAAGCATATTTCCCAGTTACTTTAATGGATTTCCATTCAGAGAAGTTAATCATACTATAATCATTTTATTGCTTGTTTACAGTAAATCTCTTGTGCCCAATTAAATCTTAAAAATCATGTTCTGAGGTCCAACTTTGTTGAAGCAGACCGAATTTATATGTCTGCTGTTAGTCCCCCGTGCTGCTTTCACTAATGCGTGCAAAATTAAATCCAAGCTCACAAGTATACACTTCCAATTTAAAATCAGACTATTTTACGCTCGGGTTTACAAAGCTAAGACAAAACCTACATAAAGGAATACATCTGAAGTCCACAATCATTTCAAACAAGTGCGCCAATAAGCTCCTAGAGATATGTTCTACTGCAGTATTTATTCACATAAACTGACAAAAATCTCATGTAAATATTAGTATCTGTTGATTGGGTTTTCTTGTTTTAGAAGCCATCTTTTCTGGTGATTACAAATATTCTGTGAAGCGCTTTCAGATGGCTTCATGATGCGATAAAGTGCTATATCAAATGCAAGGATTATTATTTATTATATTAAAATACCAAATAATATATTTTGTGTGGTCAGTGTGGTACTTTGAAATCAGTTCTGCTTCTAAACTGGTGATGTAGGATTGCTGACAAATAATGTAAGTTTTTATATGTTTACCAGTCTGGGTTTTGAAACATAATTCATAAATTCATAATCATCATTGTATTTTATGTGGTATCTTATCGTCAAAACATTTCCAAGTATTTCACAGGATTTGCTGTGAAGTATTGCTGTGTGTTTGTAGGTGAATGCTGCAGCCAATTTTGCACACAGCAATATCCCACAATCAACAATAACAATGTGCATGACATTGGAGGATTGTTTTCCAATACACTGGGAGAAACTCCTCTTTTCAAATAGTGCCATGGATCTTTAATGAACTAGCAGATGAGACTTTTGTTCAATGACTCGTCCAAAGGATGTCACCCTCTGACAGTGTAACGTTCCCACACTGAATTAGAATGTCAATTAGGCTATGAGTTAAGTCCTGATGTGGGATTTGACTCTGAAACAAGAGTGCTACCAACTGAGCCAGGATTGCAATACAATCAATAATAATAATAATCCTTGCATTTGATATAGCACTTTTCACGTCGGAAGGACATCCCAAAGCGCTTCACAGAACACACTGTAAAGTGAATTGACTGTATATTTGTGGGCGAACACGGCAGCCAATTGCGCACAGCAATGTCCCACAAACAGTCGTAGATTGAAAATGACCAATTTATTATTGTTTTGGAGGGATTATTATTAGGCGTGTGGAGTAAGGAAACTTGCCCAAGGTTTCGCCCTGCCTGGAATTGAACTCGGGTCTCTCGCTTGCAAAGCGAGTGCTTTAACCACTGAGCTACAGGACTCCACTGAGCCACAGGACTCCAAGATTGCATTTTCAATTTTGTTACTTTCCAGTTTGCACATGCTGCATTAGAAGAATGTCACTAAAATGAAAATAAGTTGTTTTCTTTCACTCAGCAATACAAAACTCATTGAAACAATAACTCCCACAATTTCCAGAACATAAACATTGTGCAGATCAAAATCAAAACAATTGCTCAGTCTCACCCACGATCAACCAAGGATTCCGAATGCACTTTGGGTCTTTACATGAATTATCTATTATTTTTGTTTTGTTTATTGGAAAACAACACCTCAAAGTAATAAGGTCAAAGTAATCCCAGTGTCACTACTCGGAAAAAATAGTCAGCTTTGCGTTGCACAATTTAAGGAGAGCAAATTTAGTCACTGGTTTCTTCTTAAATCTTATTTTCCAATTTGTTATATTCCAGTAATTCTTTTAGAAGATGATGCCCAATGAAATGTATCAAATCTTAAATTCATTAGAAGATAAATATTGGGCATATCAGAGACTGAAAAATAATTTGAACGGTTAGTTCAGAAGAATTCAATTGTGATATTGTTTAAAAAGTGCTGTATGTATGATTTATTGACCTGCAGAGGGCAGTGTTAGCCACAGCTGTTATCCGAATGTGCTTTGCAGCATCAGCTAGAATCAGAGGTTGACTGTATTATAATTTGGGACAATATCAACTGCTTTAATTAAAGCTTGGTCAATTTCCTGGAGTTGATTCCTGCAGATATAATATTGAACAAAGATTTTAGCAGAATAATTCACCAAAACCTCATTACATATTTTAGATTTATTATAAATTGAAACCAGTACGTGGCAGCAAAAAAGTTTGGACCACCCTTTAAATGTCTCCTATTTTTCTCTAATATATTTAAAAAATGTTTTTTCATTTCAGCGCACCATCATAAACAGATGTCTCCAGTACAATAAAATGTAAAAGCACCTGCTGACCACAACATAACTAACAATGGTCTTCCAAAAAAATCCGGTATCCTAATGGTTCACTGGTTCTCTCATTACATCTGTGAAGTATATAAACATAACAGGTGTAATAAGTCCTTGAAATCATTAGACTGTTTTTTGCTCTCATTTATCTTTGTGTGTTTCTTTTAAGTCTATCCAGTGCCAATACAGATGCATGTTATGAAGTTGCAAATTGTTATATTTTCTACATTGTTTATTTCATTATTTCTTTACAGTTTAAGTTATTTTAAGCTCTATTTTCTGTTTTGTATTTTCACGTGATCTGTAATTTTCTAATGCAAACCTGAATTTACAACATTATTATTTCTGTTGTAATTCAAGATACAGCCTGCAATCAAACTTCAAATAAATTGTGAAAATATTTGCAACAGCATTTTTCAGAACATCATTGTTGCATTGCTTCTGAACAACAAAATAGATTATAAACTACTGACCTTGTATTTTCATTATGGCCCTGTATTGTGATTTTCAAGGACTGTGGCAGGAAATACTTTAACAGGAAGCCCTGAAAATACGCTATAAGCATTACACAACAAAAATGAGAAAACATCAGATGTGTTATATTTGAAGGAAAGCAGAATGAAGTATGTGAAGGCCTTTAGGTTATTCAAGCTACCGTCTGAAACTAGTAAGTAAAATATTGACGGTTTGTCTGAACCTAGAACGAGAAATATAGCTACCTTCCAATAAAACTGATTTAGTGTTCTTTTGTGATTTTTTGTGATATTGATAATCCTTGCATTTGATATAGTACCTTATCAGGTGTTCGAGACATCTCAAAGTGCTTCACAGAATATACTGCGAAATGAATTGACTGTATTTGTGGGTGAATTTGTGTGTAATGTATTAAGGGCACAAAGCAAGCTTACAGCCACCATATATGACAACATGTAGATATCCAAGAAATGACTGAAATCTAAGCAGAAGTAGTTTGAATGAAAAACTCTACTCCTTGGAGGGGGGAGGTAAGCAGGGTCTCCTTGGAGTTGCTGGCTCCACGGTGACATACTTGGCAATTTTATCGGAATTGAGCCAGCGCTCTATGGCGCTCTGTCATCCGGTTCCTGAGCCAGGTGGGTTTGCAGTATTCCAGAGCATTGCTGATGATAGCATCGCCAGCCTAGCTCATCAGTAGGACCTGGAACAACAGACCAGTCAATGGAGGCAGGGAATCATCCCACGCAGCTCCTGTTAACCCTGCAAGCCAAAGCCCTGATGAATCGGGTGTTCCTTGCGGGACAAGCAGTGGGGAAGCTTGCCAGACAGCAATATCAATGTCAAGCTGTGCGGTTTTAGCTGGTTAGACTCCAGCAGTACCCCAACACACACTCTGAGGTCCCCAACCTTTGGCTCTTGCCAACCTGCGCCTAATTAAAAAAAAGCCAAAATAAGTTGCTGGAAATCTGAAATAAAAACAGAAGTCACTGGGAACACTCAGAGAGTCAGGCAGCATCTACGGAGAGAGGAAAGTGAGTTGATGTTTCAGCTCGATGATGTTTCGTTAGTTCAACAATCTATCTTTGGGATTCCCATTTGTATGTGGGATGCATGGAAATCTCAGCTTGGTTTAGATACTCTTAAACTTGGTAAAATTTCCGCATGTGTCAGACACCTGGCTCACCAAATGAAAAAGATAAGATATCTAGGAGGCAGATCAGTGCTAAGTTTTGATCTGATGTTATAAACCACTTTAATGGTTCATTAATCTGTCTGAAACCTTCAGATATTTTAGAGTCTTTACAATTCTGAGAAAAAAATGTTGAATATTCTAATCCACTGTGTTTAGTACTAGCAATCTTATCCAGCAAATAAAATCATACATATGTCTAATAAGTGAATTTTGAATGGTTATGAGAAATGTAACTGAATGTTGACTAATCTCAATGGAAAAGATGGAAAAGATGCCTTCAATGGAAGTGTAAAGAGATTATCACAAACCTTTCTTGTCACGGAAGCCAATTTGAAATGGTTACCATCCTTGTCATAGGTGTAAGCCAGTGGTGGCAAATAAATTTTTAATTAATAAATACCCAAATACATTTTTCTTTATTTTAATATTTCTTCATTTATGGCTGCACCATGGGTAGCACGGCTTGTTAGCTATTGGGAACAAAGTATTGTTTTTGCCTGGACTGGTGTGGGTGTTTGTCGGGCCACTTCTTGACATCCCCAAAATACTGAACACAATAATGAAATTCGAGAGATTCAACACAAATTAATAAAATCTATATAATGGTTTGTGTTTTGCATTTGGAAAATAATTCACTATGATCTTGAGTAAAGTACTCAGTGGAAAAAGTCCACTGAGAGAAGAAAATAGCTCTGAATATCAGCCTCCAAATATTACTTGTAGTTAGTCCAAAAGATAGGGGCCCACGGAATTGGGGGGAGCATATTAACGTGGATTGGGGAATGGTTAACGGATACGAAACAAAGAGTAGGGATAAACGGGTCCTTTTCAGATTGGCGGGATGTGACTAGTGGAGTGCCACAAGGATCAGTTCTTGGGCCTCAGCTATTTACCATCTACATCAACGATCTAGATGAGGACATCAAAGTTAATATATCTAAATTCGCGGATGACACAAAACTAGGAGGAAGTGTCAACACAGAGGACGACATTAAAAAAATGCAGCGAGATAGGTTAGGTGATTGGACAGGTAGGTGGCAGATGAAGTATAATGTAGGGAAGTGTGAAGTCATCCACCTAGGTAGCAAAAACAGTAGAGCGGGTTATTTTTTAGAAGGGGAAAGATTGGAATGTATTAGTGTCCAGAGGAACTTGGGTGTTCTTTACACCAATCACAGAAAGTTAGTCTGCAGGTGCAGCGAGCAATTAGGAAGGCAAACGGTATGTTAGCATTCATTCTGAAAGGATTAGAGTATAAGAGTAGGGAAGTCTTGCTGCAACTGTATAGGGCCCTGGTGAGACCACACCTGGAATACTGTGTGCAGTTTTAGTCTCCTTATTTAAGGAAGGATGTACTTGCCTTGGAGGGGGTGCAGCGTAGATTTACTAGGTTAGTACCAGGGATGAAGGGGATGAGTTACGAGGATAGGCTGACCAATTTGGGCCTATATTCTCTAGAATATAGAAGAATTAGAGGGGATCTTATAGAAACCTATAAGATCATCAAAGGGCATGAGAGAGTAGATAGTGGGAGATTGTTTCCCCTGGTTGGAGAAACTAAAACCAGGGATCACAACCTTAAAATCAGAGCCCAGCCCTCTCGCACTGAGTTGAGGAAGAACTTCTTCGCTCAAAGGGGGATGAATGTATGGAACTCACTACCCCAAAGGGCTGTTGAAGCTCAGTCCTTAAACATATTCAAGACTGAGTTAGATATATTTCTTTTTGCAAAAGGGATTAAGGGATACGGGGATAAGGCAGGGTTATGTTATTAGCTGGAGTTAGATTAGAAGATCAGCCATGATTGAATGGCGGGGCAGGCTTGAAGGGCCGAATGGCCTAGTCCTGCTCCTACATGTTATGTTATGTATCCTGGGGGAAGGAGGGAGTCGAGATGCAGGAAATCTAAGACAATACACATTATCGAGTTTCTTATAATTGTAGGTTACAGATCATCATCTGCCAACACTTGAGATCAGGTATCTTACCCCTTGCTCAATCATGGCTTGCAACATTAAAGATTATGTTGGTTTCAAAAATTAATGCAATGTTGAACATAAAATATTTCTGAAAACCCTGGTAATATTATTCACAACAGAGGACTGCAGATTCCCCACATTTAGCAGTAACATATTATATGCTACTAATTTGCAGCTCTCTCCCTATGTTTTAATACTTACACATCATTGATAATGTACAGTAAGTTTAGAACCAAATTCTGCTCTTAGTTAGTGAATACTTAGTTTAGCCTCATAATCTGTACAAAGAAAATGTTCTGATTTTTTAAAAGCTTTGAACTCGTTCTTCTGTGCTTTGAGTAGCAGCTGTCACAGAATTTCTGAAACTATGATATTTGTTTCTGTCTTTCCTGCTTCCAGCTTCCCCTAACCTCTTTACACACCTTGAAACAATGATTTAGATTTTTTTGTTCCTGTGGCTTTTGCTATTCACAGCTGGTGGCTAAACAGAAGCTGAATCTCAACATCTGTAGTGAGATTCAGACATCTGTTTACATTTTATATATGAAAAATGTTTTATATAGAAAATTTCTATTAGAAACAGCTAACAATTAACATATTTTCTTTTCTACTGGAACCAAAAAAACATGCTGTTTAATCCAGCACAAGGTTAAAAGATGAACTTTAGTATTCTCAGAAATAAGCAAAAATACATTCATATTTAAACTAATAATCAATATAATGGTTACATCATCAGCATTTCATTTCTTTTTGTTCAAAATCCCGACCAAAAATTACACGTGTGAAACAATTTGTTGCTCGTAGCTGCAGTTGAAAAATAAGACAAGTGGTCTATTTCACAAAACATGTCAGCTTTCCATTGTGGAAAAAGTAATCCGGATGAGGGTAGACCATTGGAAATTACTGGTGTTTCAGTTGGTGAAATAAGGTAGGCTTGATTTCCAACTCTGGGGTTATATTTAAGCATTTTGTTTAAGGAAACCAATTTTGTTTGATTCCACAGGTGTGACTAGTCTTATCACACCAACAGTAATGCAGAATAGAGATTGTTATCAAATTAAAAATAAGTGACTTAAAAAAATGGGCAGCAGTAGCACAGACATGCTGGGTTGAATGGCCTCAACAACAAGATTACATTTGTATAGTGCCTTTCACATCGGGAGGATGTCTCAAGTCGCTGGATAGAGTGCCGCATTTCAGACCCAAGCTGGGGGGAGGGGAATGGGGGTGGCCAATGGCATGTTCGAAGAGGAGGGTCTTGAGGCGGGACTTGAAGGAGGAGCGGAGGGAACGGGCGGGTTGGTAGGGGGTTAGGAAGTCGCAGAGGTAAGGTGGGGCGAGGCCATGGAGGGCTTTGTATGTGAGGACCAGAATCTTGAACTGGATCCTCTGAAGGAGAGGGAGCCAATGGAGTCAGGCGAGAGTAGGGGAGATGAGCCACGGTGTTTGGTGCGGGAGAGGACACGGGCTGCAGAGTTCTGGATTATCTGCAGCCTGTGGAGGGAGGAGTTGGGAAGGCCGACAAGCAGGGCATTTGCATAGTTGAGCCTGGAGGTGATGAAGGCATGAACAAGAGTTTCAGCGGCCTGAGAGGTGAGGTAGTGGCAAAGTCGGGCGATGTTACAGAGGTGAGGGAAGGCAGAGAGGGTCATGGCTTGAATGTGGGGGAGAAAAGACAGTTGAGGATTGAACAAGACTCCTAGGTTCCTGACTGGCTTGGTGAGTTGAAGTGTGCAACCATGGAGGTTGATGCTGCCAGAGCCTGAGATGCTGAGGCGCTGGCGCGAGCCAATCAGGAGAGCCTCAGTCTTGTTCACAACTTGTCCTCATCCAGGACTTGATGTCAGGACAACGGTGGTCCTGGAGTTGAGGGTGGAGGCAGAAAGATAGAGTTGGGTGTCATCCGCATACATGTGGAAGTTGACCCCATGTCTGTGGATGATGTCATCAAGGGGAGCATATAGATATTAAAGAGGCCTCTTCCTGCGCTGATAATTTATGTGTTTCTTGAGGCTCAAAATTTCTCATGGTTTAGCCCATTTCCTTAAAATATAAGTGCAGAATTTTAGAAAATTATTTGATTGAGTCTTAATGTATGAGTGAGCTTTCAGCAATTCTGAAACCCAGCTTCCATACTAAAACTGAATTTTTCAAAATAATATGCGCAATCTTAATTTGATAACAATGATTTCAGACCTCTGGATTGGTAACATCAGTAATAAGGTCTGAAAAATTCACATCTATAATACTAATGGTATGGGAATTATTTGTAAAATTATTTATTTTAAAATAAGTGTTTTTATAGCTATAATACAAATTTGGGGTTTACAAACCATTCAAGCTTTTCCAATGTGACAGACTCTGAGCCCTTCTAATACATCACCTTCTGAATCCCTTGAATGTGTTGCAACAAGATAAAAATATTCCTTAATCTTTTTAGTTCTTTTTTGTATATTNAAAAAAGATTGTTGGGTGTATTAATTTCCATCATGATGTAACTGTGAACTAACTTTGTCACTGTCATATAGACACTCATCCTGCCTTTTGGCAAACTCTCATGCAAAAGCCTGTGTTACTGTATTTTAATACAGCAAAATGTTTCTAAGATCAACTTCAAAGTACCAGCAGAAACTTGATCTTAGTTGGAATGTCATCCTAACAAGGATCACCACCGGACGACACAAGTCCAGTAAGCGGTGCCAGAGGTCAATTATAGATGCAATTACATATCCACTATAAAGGATAATCTTTAAATATAAAACTTCCATAGATAAGTCTTGTTATCAAGATATTGATTTATAACACATTCATAAATAACAGTTAGTGGAAGAGAGGGCTAACTAACTTCATGTTGCAATGAGTTCTTTCATGCACCAACTTGAAGAAGCTACAGCAGTTAAATAGAATCAGTCTGAGAGGATTTTACTTTTTAGACATTTTCTGTGATTAGAAACATTTTTACTTAGCATACCTTTTGTTTTTCTACAGCGCTTTCTGTCCTTGGATCAAGGTCTTGACTGTCTGTTCTGGTGGGATAGGTAGATGTTAAAACATTTATAGCACTCTTTTGAAGAACGGGGAGCTTACAGACATCCTGGTTAATATTCCTCGCTCATTTCAATTTCACCCCCAATAATGATCATCTCTTTGCTGTTTGCAGGACATTGCTAATGCAGATCAGCTGACATGTTGCACATTAAGTCACTACATTTTAAAATAGCTAATTACGTACACTAATTGGATGTTTTAATGTTCGATATAAAATGCACATATTGACCATTTTATGTAATATTGCTTATGTCCTGGGCATGATTTGCATCTGATCGTAATTTGATTCTGATAGTTCATTCATTCTCTCTCACTCACTCTCTCTTTCCTTTCTTTCCTCTTGGGTTCAGAAATAAAGCTTTGACTTTTTTTATATAAAGTTCTCAGCAAAAGTATAGTGATGCAATATATTTGAACTTTAAAACTAAGAGGGCAAATGCTGGTGGAATAGTGGAACAAATTCCATTGACCAGGAGATGGATTTGAACCTTCAGTTACCCAAATAGTGAGGTCTTGACTTATGCTGTCAAGAGAATTTGTAGGGGTAAACCAGGCACTTTCTTACGTAAAGGAAAAAAAATCTGAAGATAAGTCTTCATCCTAAACTATTCTCATATACCTCCGGGCAGCAAATGCATTCTTGACTATGGCAGGAATCTTGGAGCAGGATGTTTTGCAAGTTCTTTCACTTGAGATATATATGAATGTGATGCAAATGAAAGGGCAAGAAATAAAGTATCAAATTATCTTGCAGTGGAGATGGGGTGGGGAGCTGGGAATCCAACTTCAAATAATGATTTGGTACATTAGTGAATGATAATAACTTGAAACATAAAATCTATTTTATAATCAACTTAACTAGGTACTGTCAAAGTTAATTTGCATAATGAACCCATAGCAGGAGCTGAACTTAGTGAATACTTTGATACTTCAGTGTGCAACTATCATTGCTGTGTCCAATCGGGTTGCCATTTTTGCCATCAAATACACAGGCACACGGAATTGGAATATTTTTTGCGAAGGAAGTATTGTTCTACAATTGGACAAGTTGATCCTAAATTGGATGTAGTCTTATCACAAGTATAGTAGCTTTTTAGTAAGTACAAAGTACTTTTTAGTATAAAGTCTCCATTGAGTTGTGCGGCAATTAAATTTGGGAAATCTTGTGTTAACAAAACTGTTAATATTAGTGAACAGATTAGTTGTGAACATATGAACATGCCATTTCAAGCTTGCAAAACAGTAGCCGGATATGAGCTGCATTCTGCCCTTAACATGCCCTCGCTTCAGAATGCTGTATTCAAATAAGACTGTGATGCACAGCTTATTCAGAGGAAACAGCAAAGCCCATACAAACATCTCTGATTAAGTGCAGCTATCAAATTGTGAACCACTATGGCTGTAGCAGCTACAGGCAGCACATGTTCTGAAGCAGGGAAAGGATCTCTGATATAACTACTTAAAAATAGTCTTTGGACACTTATTGTGGGAGATTTTAATAGCCTATATAAAGACTAATGTGTCAAAATGAAGGTGACTTTCATTTGTGCCGATCATCTCATCATTTAGCACTATATTTAACTTACCTACACATGTGCAAAACATTTTTTGTTTTGTAAATATTAAATCTCTGAGAGGAAAGAAATATGTTTGTTGCTGATTATTCTTTTGACACTGATATCTACCTTTCAATGATGTGAGCCAGCAGCGAGATTAGGATTCCAGCTCCACTCTTACAGCTGAATGCCTAAGAAATATCTGAACTTTATTTTGAATTAATTGCTGCAGTAGCAAATCATAACACTGTCTCTTGAGGTTTCATTCTGCGTTTGGTGAATAAAATTGATCCCTTGATCCCAGTGGGGGGAAAACATAGATTTGCAGAGCTGAAAGGTCTTCATTCTGCAATGTTATGTTATTAGCTGATCTCAGTTGGTGCAGGGTTTGTATGTGGATGAGAAGAAGAAACGCCACAATTATCTTCAGCACCCCTTAGAGGGAAGATCAATGAGACTTTCACTCCTGATTACAAGTGAGCAAGGTCATTACTGTATGTAATGTATTGGCATTAGATGAGAAGTGGATCAGGCTGAATGGTGATGCCTCCTATAGTTGAACAGCCTCTGGTGCTCAGTGTCTAGGCTCAGATGAGAAGAATGACCACTTGGGTAAGGTACGAGAGAGCAATTTGTACAGTACCAGTGGAGTTGTACCCTAGTAACAGTCAGTACCTTCAGCAGATGAGCAAGAGAATGAAGAGGGCGACATGATCAAATCTTTCTCAAATCCTTATTCTGACTTTAGCCTATAAAGCAATTTATTTTGCTGCACAATCTGGAGTATAACTGGTCTAAAAGGTGAAAATCAAACTAGAACAACCAGTCACACAGATAAATTATCTAAAGTATATTTTCCCACCCAGATTATCCCTTCAGGCAAGCTTCTAATCTTGGCTTTGTTTTTGGGGAATGCAAACAATGAGCAAGACGATTTATCCCAAGGCTGAATGGAAATCACAAGACAGACGTTACCGCAAACTGATCTTATATATATCTGACTGGTTCAAATGAGGGATTTGCAAACATTTGACAATTGGTTCCTTGCCTTTCCTCTCTGTGGAAAGGTGGTTTATGGCCAGTTGGAACTGAACAAAGGAGAAACTAAGACCAATTGAGTATATATTAGGTTGAGTTTAACTTCACCATTTTTGAGTTCAGGAAATATCTTTGCAAAAGATTTCCTCAGGAGATATAGTGGGAGGATAAAAGGGTTTCAGAGAATTAATTATGAAATCTCTTTCTGCTTGTGTATGAATGCAAGTGAATGCGAATATACAAATTCAAGTTTGTGACAAGCAAAAGGGGAGGGTCAGAAGAACTCCCAGACGTTTGCCAGAGTATGGAATTATTTGCCAGCGTGGGTTGTTAATTGGCAGTCAATTCAGGGTTTTACATTTTTTTCCAAAAAAATTGGACAAGCCATGCAATGGAACAGCATCAGAGATTGGATGGAAGGAGCAGGGAATTGGAATTAGAATGGATGACTACTTGGAGGAGAAAACGCCGACATGAAAAAATGAACTAATTGACCTCCGACTGTGTCATACATTTCTGTGGTTCTAATTGCCCAAATTTTCTCAGCAGTAACACCAAATAATGTCTTGTGTAGTTTTATACCGTGCATACATAGATAAGATAATTTGATCTTCACTTCATTAACAATCTGTTGTAACAGAGCACTGGATACCCTGAAGACATCACTGTTGAGATTTCAACCAGATTCTATTGTGCATAGATATTTAATTTGCACACAGCAGCTAATCTAAGATTGTACCGTTGTGATTATTTGTCAGGTAAATTGCATCACAATTGGGTAGATTTTTGTTTTGTTTCTTCGGTCCCTGTTTATGAATCTATAATAATTCAAAATGAATGCAGCGGTGGCCTATAGTTTAATAGATTTAGTTTTAAGGTGTTACACTAGGGTTAGAACAAGTGAAACTTGACAATATAAATCAAGGTATATTTGAGTTATAGTCAAGGGTGTCATTCAAAATTGAGTAGTTCTGAATGGTAAAATAGTACTGCTGCCATGCAGCAAATGATTAATCTAAATAACTGAAGTTCTAAAACATCTGATCTCGAGTGATATCCTGCATACTGTGAGGCAGTAGCCAAAATCCAATATCATGTAGTTCTTACAAATCATTTTTCCTTATGCGTGCATGTATATATTAGAAACCATGAAAATATAATAATGTAATGAATTAATACAAATCCCAAAGCATCAATACTTCTTCTGAATAAATGCACATAGAAAAAAGACATCAAAAGTTTACAATGGAAGTGAGGCAATCGAGGAATAGTGCATTTTAATATTGAAATAATCTTTTGACAAGCTTAGTGACCTGACGAGATGGGCCAGCAAAAATACTATTAAAAGAATACTATCTGTAGTAAACAGCACAGTGTTTAATAATAAACTTAAAAATTGATAGATTAAACAATATTGGAGTACATATCTCCACCCGCAACCTTGCAGCTGGTGCCACTGATATCCTGAGCAGGGCAACGCAGGAGAAATTGAAATGTGATTGCTTTAATACCTACTTTAATATATCTGCAATGGTTATTTTCATTCCTCCCTCCCATGATTGCTGGAAAAATATGAAATATTGATGCTGCTGTCAGTAGGAAAGGGTCAGGTTCTTGATGAAATGAGTATCAATATCTGTTACTGAAGTTACAACTGGTTATAAATCTGATTTACCACTGTATATTCTGTAGCCTTTATTCTTTTCTTTTTGTTTACTTAACAAAGCATTCTCTGCTCATATTCTTTGGTGTTTCTCCAATTTTTTTAAAAAAAACTAAGGCTGGAATTATTATATTAATACACGTAACAGGCATTGTGTTGGTTCATCAAATAAATTCTCATGGGATTTGAATTATTCTTCAGGAATTTCAAGATCACTAACTATAACTATGAATCTGAGTAAATGCCAGCATTTCTCAGTTATCGTATCTAACACTGGTACCCCAACCATCATAGAGGAATCCGGAATATCGCACAAACAATACATATCGCCTACACCTTAACCAAACCAGCAAGCAGCTGCAGTTAAATCTTTCAGAATCGAAAGGTGACGAGCACTGCTTGGTTAGCAAAATGTCATTCCATTTATACATAATATATTGATACAATTTCTTAAAATTGTATTTACAGACAACTACTCCATACCACTTGTGTCCACAAGATGATGAGCATAATGTATCTTGTCCAGTTATACTAGCTGCATTCCGTAGTGCAAGTGTGTGACGGTGCGGTTTGAGTCAATGGCCAACTGAGTATAGCTTAATTAATGTCTTCAGGAAGAATCTATTTAGGAACGGAAATGCTACAATAATGCTTTTGTTCCATTTTCTGCAATTGTATTTGGACTTTTTTCATTTTGATTTGGGACAGTTTTGTTTGTTAAATGCAAAATTCACTACATTCTTGCTTTACATTTTTCTGTTGCAATTGCTACTTGTACATGCTGGGCTCTACGGTTCTCCATCTTCCTTAGCTGAAGGCACACACTCTTCAGACACCTTGCACACTACGTGATCCATATTCTAGGGCATTTCCTAAACTGTCCAGTCAATGGAATCTAATCTTGACAGTTTCAAATATTTGATTCTTGTAATGCCATCTGAGTATTCTGCACAGCTTTATGAAAATAAACCACTGCAGTAATACACTCTAGCCTGAGGAAGGTGCTAAATGCATTCAATATCACTGCATTAAAATAATTGCAACTCTATACAGAATAGAAATGATGTGGTGGACTGGCAAAAGCAGGAATATCCCAATTTAGCAATGTTTTTGTAATTACGTTTATCAGCCAATTTATTTAGAACTTTTAAATTTCAGAGACAAAACTTGAAAGAGGATTTTATAACAATACAGTATTACTGCCTGAGGCATATTTATATGACAAGGCCCCATAAGGAACCTAACTTAACTGTTCTTTGAAATGGAAGGGACATTCAGGCCATGGTTATGCAGCCAGTTTCATAGTAGCATTGTGAAAGAGGTTTGGGCGCAGATTTACTGCTATCACCTAAGCCACTAAAGAGTAGAAATTGTTTTTTTCATCTTCAAAATAATAATACTTTAAAATAAAACTCCACAGTTTACTTATCCTTAAGACATCTTTATGTTTATGTAAGTTCATGTTTAAATTAGCTGACTGTAATATAACCTCTTAGTTTTTCACTGCTGTAAATCTGGCCTTTGAGTGTCTCTTTCCAAGGAATGTACTAATAGTGAATCTTTGAGAAGTCTTCCTGACTCAGTGCAATATAAATGTAAATTGCATTACATCTTGTATAAAATAGCAGTTTTGTTGCACTGATCCTTTAAATGCTCCATTTCCATTTTTTTCCTTCAGCATTATTTTGAGCATTATCTCTTTTTTTTAGTTTTTACATGAGAAGCTGTCTTTCTTTCATCATTACCAGTAATCATCAACAAAAAACATGTGAAATGTAAAGGTAGGAATTATGAATTGTGATACATTAAATGCTGTAATGAAATGTTCTTAGTTGCCTATATAGTAACTTGACAGCATCTCAATTAATTAGTCAAGTCTATACTGAATGTAACTTTCTGTCTTGCAGTGCTAGAATTTGAAAATATATTTCTGGTATTTAGAAATTGTAATTCAGAGTTGAATTTTATATGTTGAAACAGAGTTCTAAGAGCACATATTGAACCATGAAGTTTTGGTTTTCCGATAAACACTTCATGATAAATTCTCCAGTTATTTCTACATTTGAGGGAGCCACCAGGTTCATTTCAGCAGATATCTGAGGCCAGAAAAGTTTTAAAATTTATCACCATGCACAACGTTTGAACATTCATAAATTCTGTCACAATTTTAGAAACACGTTTTTCTCAGTTCTTAACAAGGACGGACTTCCAAATGTAAGAATCTCTACAATTTATGCAATTGTAAATTTTAATTTCAAGACTTTAATGTGCAAAGCTTGCAGGATGAAATAATCGTGTGTGGTTAATGGGTACACGCACATTGATGCACTTCATTTTGTAATTAACAACCAGTGTAAAGGAATACAGTTACCGCTAATCCTTTTCTTTGGCTATTTATATAATTAAGGTTACCTGCATAAACTTCTGTACCTGGAATTAGCCATGGTTAATCCAACCCATAAATAATAGTTCAAAAAGTCTTAATACAGGTAGTGCTCCATCTATTTCTGAAGTTTAAGTGGATTTCCTCTTTGATACTTTTTATATCTTGATAGACACTACATTAGTACTTCATATTGCCAGCATCAGGAAATGATGTAATGTGGAGATTGTTTGTGTTCCTCTGTATTAATAACTTCAACCAAATGATTCATTATATCAAAGGAAGAGATTGACGTGTTAAGTTCCACGTGGTATCTGGTATCTGCATCCAGTCATCCAACCCTAATTTGACTGGGCTAACTGTTGAAAATATTTCTTTGAATTGGTTTCTTAGTTTTATTGTTTCAGTGGGATTCTTAGAAGATCAGTAACAGATTACTTGCCAGTTCCCTGATTCTGACATAAAGTATAGACAAGTATAGTTCAATTGCCAGAACTTCCTTTGGATCAGAGAGGTGTTAATTCATGTCTTCCTTATCTCAGATGATGAACGATTTTGCCATCAAACTAGGGATGGGAAAATGCCAGGAGAAATCTTGTCTTAAAACACCACAATATTGCTTGGTATTATTCCACTTCTGAGTATCCAGTCTCCTTGGGCTTGTTGACCAATTGAGTATGCCCTCCAAGATTCATGACTGAATCTTCCCCCATCACTAAAGCTGTCAGAGGCAGGCACAGATCAGAGAAATTACAAAAACTGCAAATTATTCCAGTACATATGTTTGAGTTAGGAGTGAGAAACCTTGTAAGGTAGGAATTTGAACACTACCAGCATTAGGCAATTTGAGTTAATTGCATATTTACATTACTGCAGTGCTATACCAGAGTTCCTATCTTCCTTTTACCTGCATCAATTATTACCATTAAAAAAAATGATTATCTTGTTTATCGCTGTATCACTGGTACATAGAATTAAAGAAACTAGAAATTGTTAAACAGACAATCGTTACAACCAACTATGACGTGATAAGGCGCTATATCAATGACAAGGATTATTATTATTATATCATGTAACTTTTCTACAAAATTACTATTCTTCACTTTGAGACACAGACATCTCAATAATATTTCCAAGCCTGAAGGTCTATCTTCTTCCAAAGTAAGATACCAACATGTTATTTCTCCCATTCTAAACTGTGAGTGAAACCTGACCATTAAAATTAACATCTAGGAATGTTATGTCACCATTCTCTGATATTTTATACCTGATATTTATTTATTCTAGGTGTGTGGAATTTGCGGGAGTGATTTATAGGCCCCACAGGGCAATACTGGAACCACCATTTTAAAATCACACAGATGGAAAATGTGTAGATAGAAATACAATACCAACAGAACAATATTTATTTTAAAATTGATCGGTGGCATAATTCATTGACACATTGAGAACTTGTGCAGCTGAATGTTACGCAATGGATGAATATTTATACTCCTCACTCCCATCACCTATTCCCTATTGCATATTTAAAAAAAGCGAGAGCACTTCACAAGCATGTGATTGAACCTTTTTTTCTGGTGAAAAGCCAGGAAATGTTATTTTTGTCATTCACATTACACAAAAAGGTGCAATAGTGCAATTTATCAAAACTGATCATTTGTTCATTTGTCCATTTCAAATGGGAAATAAATACACTTATATTTCCCATTTTGAATACTTTGAGTTACCAATCTCTTCAGGAAAAATATAGATCAATTATAAATCTTGTTGAATGTTGCATTTTAATAATTTAGATTATTAACATAAGGCCCTCATGTCCATTGGATGGTAAGGTTAGTCCATTTCCTTAATTGCAACAGTTCACATATGATGCAGATAAGAATATTTATCATTCTAATTTTATTCAGGATTGAGGTATATACTCAATGAAGGGCACACTAAGGGGTTTGAATTATGTAGTAACCATTAATTATGTAAATTAATTTTTGTTTGCTGTAATTTGTGGCGTGAAGGAATATAAATTCAGTTAATTATATGTGGGAAGTTCCTATGAAGTGTTACCGTCTGTGTTTTGGGGATATGATATGGGGATATGTTCAACCCACGGTAAGGTTCTGGGAATTTTAAGTGTTTTGGTCAGTTTTCTTTGAAGTTGAAAATTGTCCTTTCATTAAGGCAGGATATATACATCATAGATTAGGCATTGTGTTGCTGGTGAACTCCACAGAACTTTGGAAACATTTATGCATTCACCAAATATGGACAGAAGTGTGCATGTTTTCTTCCTAACTCACAACTGTTGACTTTCATTTTGGGGCAGAAATTCTGCTTGGGTCTAGATTTATTCTACTTATAATAATAATAATAATAATAATCCTTGCATTTGATATAGCGCTTTTCACGTCGGGAGGACGTCCCAAAGCGCTTCACAGAACACACTGTAAAGTGAATTGACTGTATATTTGTGGGCAAACGCGGCAGCCAATTGCGCACAGCAATGTCCCACAAACAGTCGTAGATTGAAAATGACCAATTTATTATTTTTTGGTTTTGGAGGGATTATTATTAGGCGTGTGGAGTAAGGAAACTTGCCCAAGGTTTCGCCCTCTGCCTGGAATTGAACTCAGGTCTCTCGCTTGCAAAGCGAGTGCTCTAACCACTGAGCTACAGGACTCCACTTATGTAGCATCTATAGTATCCAGATTTGTTTAATTCAGCCTTATCTTTACTTATTTTCAAAATCTTACAGAAACCAGTTTTTCAAAATTAAGACAGTATTTTAAAAATTGCCAATTTCAGGATGTTCGATAATGCTACATATTAGTAAATTTAGACCCAGGGGGAATTTTTTCCCATTATGTGCTTTCTAGCTTGACTTAGTGCAGCTGAAGAGACACTTGTATGAGAAGAAAAGAGTGCAGGAACCATGGATAGTGTATAACCCCAGTGCAGAGGCATCCATCGACTTTGGCCTTGTCCCCTCCTATCTTCATTCATTTCAGGAGCACTTTGCCCCTCGAGATCCCCCCACTCTTTCAAAAAGTGTCTCACTATGCAGCAAGGAGAGTCAGTCTGGCTCTGAAGCTCAAGTGCAAGATTGAGCAACAAGTACATGTTTCCTCTTGAATCTAATTAGTCTGAACACAAAGAGGATGTGTTCAACCAAGTACAATTACATGGACTTTTACTTGCTGCTCCCTGGCTCTTTTCAGCTCCCAGCTGCTCCAGAGACAAATACTCAAGAAATGAATATTGTACTGTTAGTAATTGTCACCAAAAATATACCAGGCAGACTTCTTAATGCAGTACTGTTTGGCTAACAAAATTTCTACCCCTTAGCCAGCAAACTGCAACATTTACTATGTGTTGATTAAAATCCTCACTCTTTGACATGTAACCTTGCTTTTCTTCACACTAATGGTTGGATCTTTCCAAGCCTAACAGAACAGTTTCTCAAATAAATGATTTCAAAGCACGCCTCAAGACCCTCCTCTTTGATCGTACCTTTGGCCACCCTCCTACCCTCTTTGCCCTCCACCCTCCCTGATCCCAACTCCCCCCACCCCCCGCTAGGGTCCTAATCCCTGACTGTTCAGTGCCTTGGGATGTCCTCCTGATGTGAAAGGCACTATACAAATGTTATTTTGTATTATACTGCATTTGTTCTGAGATTGATTTAATAAAGAGGGTAATAAGCATATCCTTTTTTTTACTTATATATTTTGTGTTACATTTGAGAGAAACATCTTATCCAATGCAATACAGACTAAAAAAAGGTGGTCAGTATTCAACTCCAACTTCAGTTTTGAAATGGGCCTAACTGGATCATCAACAGGAGCCTCAATATATTGGCATTACTTTGGAGTTAAAATAGACGTGACAGTGAATTGATACTTCCATGTGGTACATATGATAATCCAACTAAATTCATGCGATCCTGAACAAAATAAGGCATTAAAGAGAAGCGAAGTTTCCTGAACCCTATCGGGTTTCATTCACGCAGTTTCAATGGTAAAAATAAACCAGAGCTGCTATCACGCTAATTCCAGATTCCAACTGTTATTTTTAGTGTTGGCATTTAAACTTGGCTCAGATACGAGTTCCAGGAAATTCGTAGCATTTCCTCTTCCTATCAAATGATACAGCATCAGTGTTTTGCTCTGGTTTGACTAACTCTTAAAAATATATCATTAACCCCTTGTAGATTGTGGCACTTTGAAGGGCATCACCAGTGACATGTATTTTATTGTGTGACACATGTGCATGAAAATTTACTTCTTGAAGTAAATGTTTACTTTTCACCCATTGATGAGGGATTGATCTACTAAAGAGAAAGATCTGCTAAGTTACAGGTCAAGTAGAGAATCACCAAAAAAATCACAAGATTGGTTTGGATGAAGACCACCCTTGGACTCATCTGATCTTATCCCTCCAAAATATCATCTTCACCACAACATCAGGCTACTTTATAATGAGTCCAGTGTTCAAGCCACAATCTGTTCCAGTCATTAAATACCCTCTGAGTAAAGAAAAACAGACTGATATTTATGCTGAAATTGTCCTTTACATGCCAGGTGAGATTGACTCAGAAAAGCTGCATCAACAATATAAAACCAAAAATGTATACATGTCCAATGGGCACTACCGAACATTTGGGAAGATTGAACATTTGCCTGTTTGCCTGTGGTCTTCCCATCATAGCATCAAGCTGTTTTTTTTTAAATCAGTCCAGTGGCCTCAACACCCTTTCCAGTTGTTGGTAGGAGATAGCTGCAATTCCACAAATAGCATGGAAGAATTAAACGATTTGATAATATTTATCAGGATTCACTAACTCAAACAATGTTTTTTGATTGAAGTCCTGCCACTTAAATGTTCCTTTCTCACTTAGATGATTTTCTTATTCTCTAAAACAGGCCACCAAAAAGAGTACTATATGGAAGCAAGGTGTCTTGTGGAATTTACTGCATTTACCTTAATGTAACAAAATGTGAAATGCAAAAAGGGCAGTTTGCCTCAAGCTTGTTCCATCCACAAACTCTCACCTACACTTCACATACTCAATATCCTGATGGATAATTCTGATTGTAAAGTAAATGAAACCATGATGCTGCCTCTTGTTTCAAAAATAAATCTCGACAGTATATCTGGATCCAGGGTACACCCTGGACCAGTATGAATATTATGTCCAGATATTTTCTGACCATAAGGGTCTAGGGTGGAAATAATAGTTGCTTCAGAATAAAAGGTTACATTATATGTCTTGGTGAAGCCACTGTATGGCACCTTTATATACATGTTATTTTAATCAATAATAATTAATTCTTGCATTTAAAATAGTGCCTTTCACATTGGGCGAATGTCTCAAAGATCCTGAAAGGATTTACTGTAAAGTGTAGGGACTGTATTGTAGATGAGCATCTAATGTCTCCAGTGTGAGATGTATAATCAAGATTTTTTTCTTTTTTATCCGAGCATTCCCAAATTTTAATTAACAAGGAGCAATCTGGAATGGAAGTACAGGAAACATAAGAATTTGCATAAATACATCATTGTTTTGAACTGGAATTTATCTCTGGGTCATTTGAGGGTTGCTGTTATCCGTGGGAAGTACATCCTGCTAATGGAGATACAATAGTACTGACGTTAAGAATGGATAAGAAAGGAAGCCTCAGTGGTGAGATAATCTTTGTATGAAAATGACATGTATTCTTCCTAATTCCTACAGGGCAAATGTTCTTGATCCTGGATCTCAGCTACAATTGTACTATATTTTTGTGTGAGTGGCACTATATATAGTGCATGATTATTACTGCTAGTTATAAACAATTTCCCAGAAGAGAATAGCTCCTCCAAATTGGACATCTTTCTAATGTCGCACGCAATCCAATTTATATGTATATAGTGCTTTTCACGTCAGGAGAATGTCTCAAAGCCCTTAAAAAGATAAGATCTACATTTGAAATATTATGTATACACTTGGGTTTTTTGACTAATTATGTATTTTGTATTATGAATAACACAAGGAGTTTTCTTCTATAAATGCAATAACGTTAGCAAGTACTTTATAGAACAGTAGATTTCTAGGACTTGTGAAATGCAAAAATTAAAAAGGTTGTTGATTTCCACATTGTGAACTGACCTGCCAACAAGACTCGTTTTGAATTTGGGAAATTGCGATATTTGCAATCCAGATTCATTGCATTCATTGCTGTTGTTGTTTTCCGAATATTGGATTGTACAATCTGTTGCTCGATTCATAAATCTCAATTTGGCAAAGTCTAATGAGCAAATTCTGGTGGGAAACAAAAAATGACAGCCTTTTTATTTTACATTATAAATTTGGGTGTCGTGATTTGTCATCCACTAATTTTATAATTTCATATTTACAATGAATGCAACAAATTTGGTTTATGAGTATTACATTTTAGACCCCAATAAATAAATTTTATCATAAAATAAATTTGTTAAAATTACAGTATGATAAAAATCTATAGTATGTCTTAAATATCTGTTGCCAGAAACAATAAATATTTAAGTTATACTATGAGAATCTTGTCATCTCTTGTTAGAACCTTGTCATTTGCAAGTTAAATCTTTCACAGCACAGTAACAGTAGAAACCAGTGATTAAAGTTTATCATCTTGATACCTGTTAAGGAGATGGCTGCATAACTCTTCATTGGAAGGATGATGCATAACTGAAGTGTCTCAAGGTTTTTTTTCCCTTGTGTATGGCTTAGATGAATTTGCCAATTTTCAATCAGTTCTGGTTAGAATTTCATTCTTCAGGGAGCTGTAATAACTTGTTGGCTGGAGAATTGGATCAACCTAATCAAGTAAATACTTGATTTAGATTCTTGAGGCAGAATGATAAAGATTACATTGATGAAGTTAGAGTTTGTGATGGGTTATTGAAGTTTCATTTTTGTTTCACCACTGGGTTGAAGCATTTCTGAGTTTAGTTTAGGCACTGTGAATGAGGGATTTTGAAGTATAAAACATAAATTAGATCTGCAGATTATAAATCATTTGATGCGGCTAATCAGAACGGCATGGGTGATGTTCGTGGAGAGGAAGATGCACAGCAGTGAGCAGTCTCCAAGAGGATAAAAATAGTAAGGAACCAATCATAAAAATCAGGGGTCAAATGTTACTTCACTTCCTGCAGGCAACTATCCTATTTCAAATAAGTGCTGGACTTTTAAAAACAGAATAATATTTATCACATTTAAGAACCAATGCTATAATTGGTATATGCATGTTTCACTTTGGAGTCCATTTACATTTATTGGAAATATTAAAGGGAAATGTTGCTTTAAAAAGTAAAGAGGCTCCCCTCATAGATCAGTTACCAACCTTATTGCCCAATGTGACATTGAGCTGTACAACTCAGGAAGGTCCCAGATTCAGTTCTATACTGAGTTGTTTGATTTGGGTATTTGGGGAATTGTAGTGGCATGAGAATTATCCTTGGGGTTCTTGGTGGGGCAGTGGAAATTAGTCACAGTGCCTCATCATGGTACTATCCAATGCCAATTACTCTATGTTGGAGCATCAATTTAATGTGCTCTTCATATTAGGATATGAGCTAATTTGGAATTAGGATATTTGGAATTTGTCTGGTGTGAAATCAGAATGATGCAGGCAAACAACAAACTGTTGTGCAAGGAATGTAAATGTGTTTATGTACTGTAGCACTGACCTTTAGTGTGCAGCCAATCTACAAATACAATTTACATTGTGCGGCTGTAAAAATATTTTTAAGTTAACAGAAATTCATAGTTCTGTAAACATTTTGTGAATTACTTTATGCCTGTTTCTTTCCATACACTACATTGTGTTTAATGCGATCCACTGTTTATTGGTTTTATTTAAGATTATCTCGTAAATATTTTTGCTCCTTTGACGAATGAGTCAAATTGCTGTATTTACCATCTGTTGCATTGAACGTGATATTTGCAACTTTAACAAATTGTACATTTGGAAAGGCCCAAACCAGCAGCAGAACTAAAGTAAAATGCAATACTGTGTGTTTGCATATTTTATTTTCATCGTGGTTATTGTAGTGCATGATGCAGTAATTGTGACAAATACAGTCTCAAGCCGGTTTAAAAAGTTAAAACATTTTCAAATTAGTCGTTGTGAATTAAAATGTCATCTTGATTGCGTGACCCATTTGCAAAACACTTTTGTATCCACAGAAGAATAAAACTTTAGGAAAGTTGTAATAAATGGACCATGTGAAACAAGATTGAACAGCTGTAGTTGAATCTATGAAATAACATTGATACACTCAAAAATGAATATGACCCATGAGTTGTGCACTGTCCAAGAATTGCAAGCAAGCTTTATTGTCATTAACTAAGAACGTTAAATGAATGAACAAAAGATTTCAGGAAGCCATGAAAGTAATACAAAATAGTACCGCAGTACAAGCTACAAAACATTGTGTTGAAGGTTTTCTTTACCAAGCAGTTGTATTGAAAATTTCAGTGATTAATGAATTAAAGGAAGGAATCCCAGGAGCTCAGCTCACCTGGGAAAAGTCCAAACAGATGGAGAAATTTTCATTGCCATCAATCACCCCAGCTGCCCTAAATTATAGTGCTTACAGAGGTTTTTTTTCCCCCCTTTAGAACCATCACAGAAAGTTTGTGTATTGTCTTGAAAAATTGACAGAAAGAGTTCACCGTTTATGAATATCCACATGGTCATATGCATTTTTGGCATTATAACAAAACTACAATATCCTGGTCATTTTACTTTCCAAGTGAAATTTAAATCAAACCAACTGCACCAGAACATGGAACGTGAAATGAGTACGTAAAGGGAAAAATGTAGAAATACTTTTAACTACCGCAAATTAACTACCATTCCATATCCTGTCAACTAATGCTACTTAACTTGAAACTTTTATTTTGCACTAATGATTAATCAAATATTTACTTTATGGCAGACAAAAGGGAATTTCCATCTGTATATTTTTCCATCATTTAGTACAACAACAATAAGCAGAACGTCCGAGAAATCAGTTGGTTGCGTTTCGCAGAATCGGAGGGATTGCTCCAATATTCGCAAAATAGAAACTGTCTGATTACAGCAAGCTCATAAAACGAATATTGCATTGCTAGATATGTTTTATAAAAGCTTCAGATAATATTGAGAGAGAAATATTTAGGATGCAAAAGGTTCAAAATCCTCTTAAGAATTTAATGCGGACAACTGTGAGGCAATACAGTTTGGGAAGAAGGATAAGGAGAACAAGTAAATGTTGTGTGGTAAAATATTACAAGGAGTGGAACAGCAAATGTGAGTAGTTAATGTACCGTACATAAATCCTTAAAGGTGGTCAAAAGCAGGTGGACAAAGCTGTCCAAAATGCTTATGTAATCTTAGGTTTTATAAAAAGGGGCTTTCAACATTTATGTGCTCCCTCTTGGTGACATCAGCTGTAGACATGGGGTCAACTTCCACATGTATGTGGATGACACCCAACTCTACCTCTCCTCTTCCACCCTCAACTCCAGGACCACTGCTGTCCTCACAGACTGCCTGTTGGACATCAAGTCGTGGATGAGAGCAAACTTTCTCCGGTTGCATGTGAACAAGAACAAGGCCCTCCTGCTTGGTTCCCATCAGCACTTCCTTACCTCGGGCACTGACAGCATCACCCTTCATGGAGCCAATATGGGACCTCAGCGTCCTGTTCAACCCTCAACTGTCCTTCATCCCCCACATCTGTGCTATGACCCACTCCGCCTTTCCCCACCTCCGCATCATTGCCCGTCACTGTATCTCACCGCAGGCCATCGAGACCCTTATCCACATCCAGACTCAACTATGCAAACTTGTTTCCAATAAGTGACCTTGTTGAGGATAGGAATATAGCAGAGGAGAAAACGTTTGTTTAGTAATTTTCACTAACCAAGAGCAGAACTGCAAGCACCTTGAGAGCCAGCCACTGAGATATACAGTTAATTCACTTTACAGTATATTCTGTAAAGAGCTTTGAGACGTCACGACAATGTGATAAGGCACTATATCAAATGCAAGGCTTATTATTACTACTCTACGGGAGACATAAGAAAATAATTTCCATCAAATACACTTAATGCTATTGACTTTTTTTTAAAATAGCTGGATGAATATATAGTAAGGAATGCAATTGGAGGTTCTAAGAATGTTTAGGTTTTGCTGCTGCCTCCTAAAGAATATTGAGGACAGGAACAATTTGCAGACCTTTATTGTCTTGAAATGTTACCTGTGCATATTCTCTTTCTTAAGAGATAAAACAGTTTGGTGCAGTCCAAATTAATGAACAATGCATACTTTCTTTTGTTAAATTTAAAACCCGGAAGCAAGCATGTAATGACTTTCCTTAATCATATTCAATATGATTTTTTTAAACAAAATGTTGTGCTCATTATATTTAACTTAACGTGAATTTGAAGTTTGTTTTGTCTTCTGTTTGATTAAAATGCCACCTGGCAGCTGATTCATGTTTGGCTATAGTGAATCAGAGACGAAGAGACGAAGGAGGCATATTGATAAAAGGAGTCTCAACTTTTTATATTTGCCTTTTGGAAAGGCTCATTTTTTAGAACAGCAAGCTTGCTGCACATTAAACATGTACTGCTTTATACACAGATCATTGCAGTCCAAATTCAAAATAAACGACTGCAATAGTCATGTTGTCAGACCATGATCTCTGGTAACATTGGGGGCTGCTCTACACTTCAAGTGTTCTATACTTTTACATTAAGACTGATAACTAAGATGACTACATCTCACATATTTAAAACTCACTGAAGATTATTACACTTATTGGCAAAGTTCAAAAATAGATCAATGCACGATATTTTGTTGAACATTCAAACTTTTGTCGCATTTAACTCCATACCAATAGTCTGCCATGATAACAAACACATTTTCTGAAAAAGCAAGAGAACACCAACCCGAGTAAAATCTCTTCATATTCCCCTCAGGAACAATTAAATGTACATGAGAAAACCCTGGCACATAGTAGAGAAAGTCTTTCATTAAACTTAACAACTGGAACTATATAATAAAAAACGTGCAAACATTACTCCTTTAGGAGCGATGATTTTGAATTTTCCATCCTTTGTTTCCTTTATTAAAGTACTGGAATGTAGAATTATGCATTTCCAGTCTAAGATGTGATCTTGACGTATTCTGACACTATTACATTAATTATATGGGATTTTCTACAGATGGAGCTCGGTAATTATTATGAAGATTAAAGTGACTCAATAATTATTGCCTGTTGCGAATATTAAATCAATTTATTTTATTGACATAAAGCCTGTGAAATAATAAAAGTTCTGACACATCAGTTATTGTAAAGTCACTTTGTAATATGGAAGTAATGAATAACTGAGCAGGAGTTACAAGGCAGAATCTACTGGAAAAAAAGTATTCTACATTGCTATTTGCAAGAGTGAAATTGAACAGTTATAAAGATATTTTGTTATTTTTAATTATACTTAATTTTTAGATATTCAAATTGAAATGAGTTTTTTTTTCAAAGGTGAGCAGTTTTATGCTGCCTACAATCTTGTTCTGTTTTGCAAATGGCATCTGATGTGGAAAAGTGGTTAATGGTTGATATTATGTTGGTTGTATTGGTGTTTCACACATTGTTGGAAAATTAAGGATTTTGTATGACTTTTTTCAAGTACATAACTGCAGAACCGCATAAAAAGTTAGACAAAAAATACACAATATAAAATAGACAGGCAATTCACTTTACAATGCATTCTGTGAAGCTCTTTGAGATGTCTCAACGACTTGATAAGGAGTTATGTCAAATACAATGATTATTATTATGATTGTTCTTGGACATTAGCTATTTTAAATATAAAAGAAATTAGAGATTGCTGCAATTTGTGATATGGTGTAAGGGTTTTGCAAGTTTTATCTTGTAGAGTTTAACCCTTAGGAGATCTCTGACAGGATCTTCTCTATTGGCATCCGTTTGTGGGATACTGACAAGCTTTCCTCAATAAATATATGGAGTATCTAGCATTGTACAAAAAGAGGCATCAAGATTGCTTTGTTGCTTCAGTTATGTAATGAGATTGATCTTTGATACCCTTGATTTATTGAAAGGTCAGAGGCTACATTTGGACAATGTAAGCACTTCATCCAGAATGAATGAATGGCAGGATTATGGAGGGACAGGAAATAGAGATTTTGAACCTTTAAAGTCTAACAAAAATGGAGTGTAGTGTTTAGAAATAAAAAAACACCAATATTAAAAGTAGTAGATGGAGAACAGGGAATAAGAGAAGATAATGGGAGCAGAAATAATCTTCTAAATATTTTCTTTTTAAATAATAAGTTTATTTTATTCACAATAATTAATAATTCAGTGATAAATTAACTCCTGACATCTGTTCAGCATTTTTACTGTAATAGTATTTTTATTTTGGCTCAAATAAGACCACTCTGAAACAAATGTTGGTCATGTGGAGTCCTGTAGCTCGGTGGTTAGAGCACTTGCCTCGCAAGCGAGAGACCTTGGTTTGATTCTCAGCAGGGCGAAACGTTAGGCAGGTTTCCTTACTCCACACGCCTCTGTTTACCTCGCAGTAAGTAAGAACCGGGTTGTTAGTTGACTGGCAGATCGCTTTTCTGGGGCTAATAATTCCTTTAAAAAATTGGTCACTCAATCCATGATTGTTTGTAGGACACTGCTGTGTGCAATTGGCTGCCGCAATTCTCCCACAAAATATACAGTCAATTCACTTTACATTATATTCTGCGAAGTGCTTTGAGACGTCTCAAAGATGCGATAAGAAGCTATATCAAATGCAGGGATTATTATTATATTTTGGGGCTGCTCGTAGCATACTGTAAGGATTGAAGGGTCATATGTTACATTTTATAGCTTCTTAATAATATTTATCAGAATATATTGCTCAACTTTGTGTCATTTTAAAGTTTATAAAGGTACATCACATCTTAATTGCAATAATGAAGGTTTTGTCTATTGTTGCATAATATATATTCAGAAAATTTGTCATCTCAAGTGTGTGAATGTTTTCTGAGTGATGTTGAAAAATATTGTACTCTATGACAGATCTAATATAATTAATATCTAATTAATAATTAAAATCTAATTAATATCTAACTAATATCTAATGAATAATTAATATCACCCATTTTATACTGGTGCAGCAATGTAAATCACTTCCCATGTGGAGCTGGAAACAGAATTTACCCATTATGAATTCCATTTGTCCTAGATTGAGAGTGTGGGGTGTATGCATTTATTTTAGGGCATGTGCTGTGCTTTCACATTTGCTATTTTATTCTCCAATATCTCCCCTCTTCCATTCTGAAGTCATTTGATTCCTTATAGCACTGTGCAGTTCTCTCGGGGTCAATCACCCTCCAGTACTTTTTCCAAGTGGCCATTATTTGGCTGTTGAGTCTTGATTGTCAATGTTAGCAGGCTGTTCGATCATGGGAGTTATTGAAGCAGTGCTTGACCCCATCATTACCCAATGCACTCGTTCACATGACACTTTCCCTAAAAAGGTCACAGCATAGGGATCAGCAGGGGAAATTCTACATTCTTTCCTTATAGCAAAGTTATTTTATTGAGGTTATTTATGTTCCAATGCTGTCCTGACTAATATCAGTGAATTGAGCATACACTGGGAATAAAACCTGTGATTTTCTTGGCTATGTGATGGTGTCCTTAAGCATTCTGTTGTCGGGAAGCGGCCAGTGATTTGTTAAAAAAAATTATTAAACAGCTGAGGTTACAATTTGCTTCTGCCAACAATATGAAAAAAGTGTATTGAAGAGCTGGGAGTGCTGGTAGTGTTTACAAAGATTAAAATAAATCTGTAATCTTAATATTTGCAATCAATTATGTTTTATGGAATAGAGTTGTCATACATTATAAAAATAATAAAATGTTTTATTATATATTTTAATGGAAACTCCTCCTAGTATCTATTCGGTATTCAAGTGAAGCAATGTTGCTCAATTTGACAGCAGTTTGTATTATTGATATTAGGTCAACAAATGTCAAGAATGAGTGGTCTAAGTGGGTGGCACAACCTCAACATGCATTCATCCCCAGGGTCACATGCAAGGCATAGAAATTAAGTTTTTTTGGTGAATGTAATGACTTATGAATCACACGTGATATGACTCTAAAACCTAAAATTGCCTTGAGTAAAGACTAATTAGGGTTATTTTGACAACCTCAGTCTGAGAATCCACAGGAAAAGGCAGAAAATTAAAATGTCACGCTAGCACAGTGTATTTAGAGGTTAGGGTTGAAATATCTTACAAGAGCAATGCAAAGTGATTTGTATCTTGGTCTATCGACCAGTATACATAGATGTAATTGATACCACCTCCTTGGTAGAAATGAAGTAATTTTTTTTCAAAGTACAGATTCCTTTCACTACAAGTAGGAAAGTGGTACATGTGTACATATATTCTAGTTAAACTGTTGCCTAAAACTTTGAGTTCAAGCTTTCTGTTCATGAAATAAGCTGCTACCTGAGATCCTTAAATAACTAAAGTAAATGGCCGGTGGACCACAAATTAATTTCATGTGCATGTTTAATAATTAACTAAAATAGAGTATTTTAATCAAGTCAAAAAAAGTGCAGTGTTTTGTTCACAACACAACAGATTGCAACAAAAGGTGTGTTGAACTGTCTGTTCAAATTCCTTCTTCTGAGCTTGAACCCAATTCCCTAATATGGTAAATATTTCACAAATAATTCACAAATGTTGCAAATGTTTCAATATTTTAACAGCTACCTCACTCTTGTATTTAATTGGCGCTACGGATGTTCTCTTTAATCTTTAGTCATTTACAGTTTTATTACCAATTAATATTACTATTTTTTCCTTGTACAAAATATCATTAGGTATTCATCTGCCCAATTACTTAGTCTCCAGAAATCTCTTTGAATGCTATCACTCTTCCCAGAATTCTTACACAATTTGGTATTGTCAGGAAACTTAGATAATATGCTTTCAACACACTTATCATAAAAAGAGCAAGTCTCAGGACTAATCCCTGAGAGACTGGTTTGAGCTAATACCATTGATAAATACGCTCTACTTCCCATTGTCAAGCCAATTTATTGTTCATTGAACAGCTTCCTCTTTTTTCCCATGAGCCTTCCCTTTAGACACAAGTTTCTTCCGAAAGACCTTTTCCAGTCTCTTGACGCTGATCTTTTTTAAAGATTGCAGTCATATGAATTATTTCCCAGTCCCAGTACCATCCATCCAAATGCTGTCATCATATTTATGCCATGATTTCTGTTCTTCGTACCATGTTTGTTTTAATACTTTTCTGATTCTTTGGTCCAGTTTGTAATAACCAATTTATTATCAACCACAATGTCAATGGCAATCTGCATTGTGTTTTAAATTGGATTAGTCACAGAACTTGAGGCTACTGCTGACATAGCATTTTTAGGAAATACTAATGCAAAATCCATCATCCGTTCCCATTTAATTGCATCTTATCCTTCAATAATTATTTTATATTCTGCTCGCTATAAACATACCCTGAAATGTTGCTATGATTTATTTTAATAATCCTTCAGTTGATATATACATCGCAATTTGTTTTTCAGGATAAGTGAATGCATGTAAAAAAGAACAATCTTTTTTAATTTGTCTTATCTTGTTTGCTTAAATTCCTGCAGTATTTTTCATTCATGCCAACTACAAATTTGTCTTTCTTTCATCAGTTTCTGCTCTAGATCTTATCTTCCTGTATGACATATTTTAATTGCAGCCTTTCCAGATTATCCATGCAAGCATTCAATTAGTTTCCTGGTTCTCCCTCCTTAATATTAGCCAACCTTTTATCTTCGCTCAAATCTATATAACCATTTCTTCCGAAAATGATGAGATTTCCCCTCTTCATATTTTCATTTCTGTATTGTGAAAGGAATATTACATAATAAGATTTGTATATTCGTCTTGCTCTAAAATGTTCCTTCCCAATTGGCCTCATGATCAGAGCTGTGATTTTTGCACCATTTTCTGGGTCTATGGAATGCAAAGATATTGAAGCCTTTGTCCCCACCGTCATGCTGTTAGCCCTCGCCATTGTCCCAGGGCTAACTTTGCAATGGTGTATCTCTCAGGCACTGACAGTATTCCAATGCTATATGCTTGAACACTCAAAAGGGCATCATAACTAGACACCGTCAAGGCTTTCCTTATAGTAACCCAAATGTCCCCCAAAGAGCAACATGATGACGGATAGTAATTAGTGCTAAAATTTACCAGGAACATATATTACAGAATACCTATTGTGGTTTCTGGATTTATCAGATTTTTATGTTAAACAAACTTACTGAAAAGCAGTATTGTCTCCACTTCTTAAGATGTTTATGTTTTCCTTGGTTACAGTTCACCCTTATCCAAGTGGTGATTCATCATGTTTTAGCCTTGCCAGTGGGTGGTGGAATACATGGAGAGCAGCACAACCATGCCAGATCCTGTCCTCATTGACATACAAACATATGGCCAGCAAAAATTGCTGGATAGCAATAAGAATTGGGAACCCTTTCTAATTTATATTTCCCCCCTGTTTTTATCTAGAGACACAGAAGCCAGTTGTATTTCGGTAAGGCCAGGGAG
The DNA here is from genome assembly GCF_018977255.1 of Callorhinchus milii. Taxonomy (NCBI): domain Eukaryota; kingdom Metazoa; phylum Chordata; class Chondrichthyes; order Chimaeriformes; family Callorhinchidae; genus Callorhinchus; species Callorhinchus milii. The sequence goes on along the minus strand of NW_024704748.1, from coordinate 13,679,133 downwards.
AAGAAATTCCAATTTGGTCATTCTTATACTCTATTTATGTCACATTTTATACTGTGTAGAATTTAAAAATTGTTGAATTTAGTCTTAAACTTTGAAGTTGTTTCTCTGTAGTACTTTTAAGAAAATACTTACAGAATAAATCTCGACCCTTGATTCTAATGTGTGACCTGGTATTGCCCCTCTTGGCTTTATACTTATTTTATGGGGATGGCCCTTCCCACATTTTGTGTGTTTGATGCATGTTTTAAAAAGAATAGATTTCATGAGATCAGGTTGTTGCATCTTCTGAATACATTACTGCAGCATCACATCCTGCAGGTGTCAGCATTGTGGATGGCAGAACGAGATTTCCATGGAACTCCAGCTAAGCATGCTTCTTAAACATTTGTTAACTGACTTGCAACCTCTAAACTCTTTAAATGGGTGTGTTCAGCGTTAAAGTGCCAGGCATATTTTGATGAATTCCGATAATCAGACATGCATTAAAGAAAAGGATGCAGAACTTGCTTGTGCTTCTAACGATTTCAGTATAGTTGCTGTAGCTGGTTTAGCATAACCTGGGCTTCTGGCTAAATTGCTTTCCTTTGGATTGAAGTAGGGAAGCAGTTGAGAAAGGTTCTGCTGAGTGGTTTACAGTTCTTTCCCAATATCATCTATTTAGTGACAGACAGGGCCATCTGTGAAGTGTTGTTTTTGCTTTTGCCCCTTGATCTTTAGGTCAACAGCTGAACAATCAGAAAGTTAATGGTGAATTACCAACTGCAATGCTTGATTGAAGGTACAGGCTTTTTTGGCAGGCAGTCTATACAGGCTGCCTATATTCTATTCTCTTCCAATGAGCGCATAGATGTTTCCTAAAAAGGCTGCAGTCTAAATATATAAGTGGGTAAAATAGGAATACTATATTATAACACAGTATATTAGAAAGCCAAAATATATTTCCATGTGCAAATTAACATAAGTTCCCACTTTATATTTCTTCAAATGTGAGTCTTTCCCCTCTTTGCTAGAAAAAATATTTTTTTAATAATAATAATAATAATCCTTGCATTTGATATAGCGCTTTTCACGTCGGGAGGACGTCCCAAAGCGCTTCACAGAACACACTGTAAAGTGAATTGACTGTATATTTGTGGGCGAACGCGGCAGCCAATTGCGCACAGCAATGTCCCACAAACAGTCGTAGATTGAAAATGACCAATTTAATTATTGTTTTTGTTTTTTTGAAGGGATTATTATTAGGCGTGTGGGGTAAGGAAACTTGCCCAAGGTTTCGCCCTGACCTGCCTGGAATTGAACTCAGGTCTCTCACTTGCAAAGCGAGTGCTCTAACCACTGAGCTACAGGACTCCACAGGACTGGTAATATCCTTACCATAATAGTGGGCAACCCCATTGTAACTCAGAGGCTGCGTTATAATGAAGTGTGCAAAAATGGGTCATCAGGTTGCTGCTGATATCACTTCCTATGCAACGTACGCTGAGCGCAGAAAGAGCTACTGAAGTCTCTTCCTGCACAAAGTGATGAAATTCGTATATGTAGCAATACACAGGGAATTACTTCAGAAGAACTCTTGAGCATAATGAACATGCATGAGATCTGCAGGAAGTGATGTCAGTTTGATCTGATTACTGTAAGGCAGACATTTTTCAGTATGGGAAGCCTTCTTGTCAGCCTCTTGTAAAGAACAATAGATTTCTGCTCTACATGAAGCATACTCAATTGGGTACATTCTAACAAGGCTACCCTGTATAATCAGAAATGTAAGCAATAGAGAAACTAAAAGCAAAGAAGGTAAAAATTTTATGTTAATAGTATATTTAGAGTTTGAAGACTGTATTTATATCACTCCGTTCACAAAGAATGCACCAAAGCACTTGACAAAATGTGGATGGGACAAAATCTCGGATTTGTCCCATCACCCTCACCATTCCATACACTTTCCCAAATCTTGTGGAAGAGCAGCATGTGAATATTGAACATGGAAATCAAGGACTTTTTTTGTATTGCTATATAATTAGTAATAATGTGAATAATTAATTTTTCTTCACGTTTTTGCAGATGTGTGAAATGTGAATTATTGTGAAATGTGGACCCTGTACTGATAATATTAGAAATGGCAAGAAATGTAAGAATCTGTCTAGAATTCTGCATTCTTAATCATTACATATGGTTATATTAATGAATCCATATGAGATGCACTGCAGCAAGTTTGTACTTGGCATTAACTGAGAAGCCATCAACATAGAATTGATTGTCTTTAACGTGTACTTTGTTGCTTGAGCCAGGTAAAACTAAAGGACTGCTACTCATTTTTATTCTTTGTCAGAAGTGTCTTTACTTAGCTTGCTGAAGCATTTCTCAGTATTAATATTACTGCCGCCTTGTTTATAATGTCCAAATTTCTTATTTATTATTCTTATTTTTAGAGCTCAATCTCACCATCAAAAACTCTTCCTTCGCCTAATAGCCGGGTGTTCAGAATGCATTAGGTGCAATTTCAATCTGTCTGTTCCCTTATTATTTTGCTTTCAGTTTCTTGTGAAGGCTGAATTGCTGTGGTAGCAAGTTGTCTTTATGTAAACACCAGGATGTATTATAAAATGTCTTCATGCTGTGTTATTTTTTGTTCAGCACAGCAGGCATACATTTTTAATTCCTTCAAGAGGTTAAGGTTATGACAATTTGAACTTTATTAGCAGTAGGGGATGACCGTGGTAAACAGGGCACATGTGAGGTTCTGCAGGTGGAAGCAAGCTATGGCACAAGTGTTGGGATTAGTTTTTGTACAAATCCAGGATGTGATGACCTTGTAAATAAATGTGTAGGATATGATTCAGGAGAACAACAGTAAGAAAACAAAAGAAAATATCTTATCTTTTCTCTTCTATTGAGTACATTAGATGATGGACCTTGATTTTTCACTTAGAATTTTCAGATTAAAACATTCCAGTTTAAAGAACAACAGCAGCAATGTGAGACTTGCAATAACTGTTGCAGGTAGGAGAGAGGGAAGATACTCATACACATTAGGGATACAAATGACTTGTGGTTTATCATGTGATCAGAAGGAATCCTCATTTTTTTTTAAATATGCTTTCCTGTAATTATCTGCAATTTTTTGTTCCCTCACACCTGAATACTGTGGTTGTTTCTCAGAATTGCTTTGTTTCGGGAAAAAAATCACACCAAAATGATTTGGATCTAGAAACATACATTCTCTGACATGAACTTTGCTGTATGTTTTATACTTGTTATTCAAATGAAATTGCTGTTTTGCCCATGTATACTGCACAATACAAAATGAGCGATTGTGTTTTTTACTCTGATTCTATTATTGACAACTTATTGAAAGGATTTCTTGAATTTGACTTAGAATACTTCAGTACAAATCACATAACATCATTTTGATACCAATATCAATCTGAGTTTTATGTTTTATTGAAAAAAATATTAATGTTCTATTGAACTGCAGGATTTTTCCCTTTTTATCTATCTTGCCTCTGAGTCAGGAGGTTATGGGTTCAAGCCTCAGTCTGGGACTTTGAAATCGTATAGTCTTGGCTAACATTCCAATGCAGTGCTACAGATGTGTTGAAGGTGCTATCCCTCAGATGAACCAAGGTCTGACTGTTCAGGTAAATATTAAAGAGCTCATGGCATTTTGAAAAGAGAAGGGAATTCTCCTGGTGTCCTGCCCAAGAATCCTCAAGTGAAGTTGGTCAGTCACTTCAGAGCTGTTCATAGAACATTGCCCCATGCAATTTAGCTGCTGTATTTGCTACAAAATGCATAGTCACTGCACTTTACAGTATATTCTCCTGACTTGAAAGGAGTTATATCAAATAGAAGTATTTTATTCTGTTGTTGTTCTGTTGTGCAAAAAAGTATTTCTGAGAAGAGAATAATTATCTAGAGTATTAATAAGCAATATAATTGCTTAAATCACAGGTTGTGATACATGAGTATGTTGTAATACATTTTCTTAAGATTTTTATATTCTATTTCTTCCCTTTATTGCAAACCTGTATTATTCCTACCAGGTCCTCCAACAATGCTACTCAAATAATCATCTTTGAAGAGGGTTAAATGCACATAGCTTCAGAACTCTGTCTCTGAATTTAGCAACTTTGCTTAGACCTGATACTCTGCGAGCTTCTATATTACAGGCAGGGCTATAATGTTATAAACCATACCGCTTCTGCTTTAAAACAGGCCAAGAATGTATTTTGCCTTTGATGTGTGGCTTTGCCTTTAAATAGACTGGAACTGTTGCTTCTTGTGACGATTGCAACAGCTGCTGAATGAAGTTCACGTCTCAGTTACTTTCAAAATGACAAATAGTTTTTGCATTTACTAAATATTTATTCATAACATGTTTTAAAACATCATCACAATATTGGTTTGTTATAGTGCATTAGTAATTGTTTGTATGTTCCATGTGATGGGCATCTTGCATTGCCTTAGCTAAGAGAGATTTTGGGGGAGAGAACTTTGCATGTTGCCAGTGCGGGTGGAGTGGAACTGGAGTGGGCAACCATTATTGGAAAGAGGGGCACCAAGTGCCAATTGGAATCTTTATATGACTCTTTTAAACACTGACTTTAGTTTTCTGGTTGTAATGCATATTTCAGTCTGCCAGCAAGCACCTGTGAGGAAATACTTGTGAATGATCATAATGTTTTGATGGCAGACACAGTGTGAGATGGCTGTCATGTTAAATGGCATGGTGACTCATAGATGCTGTACTGTTGCTGAGCTGCTCTCTTAATGCATGTCAATCAATGCAAATGTAAGCTGTCCATTCATCTGTTACCTATACCTAAATCAGTCTGCAGTGTTGCAATGGATTTTTAAAGAAGACAATGTTTATTGCATTTATAACAGGATAACATTGTGGATAGCTGAATTACGTGATCATTTTGGCACAATCTGTAGGTATATATAAGAAAAGGCTCATAATGGAAAAAACTCACCACAACCGAATGGTATATCACTACTTTTTATTAAAACTTTAGATTAATATTACTTTCTCACAAACATTTATTTTGGCAACTCAGCATATTTGATTTTTCACTGCTTTGCAAATATATATAAATGTTTAATATTTTCTATCCATGTTTGCAGTTTATTTACAATAAAATTTATTTCAGTTGATATTTGTTGTCTTTGGCTCATAGAGCCTTGGGGGCAACTTGGTAGAGACATTACTAATAACTTTTTGAGCACTGATTATTTTCACTGTGTGCATATGTATGTTTATTTGTATTAATTCCCTTAGGATTTACAACTGTTATTTTGAATATTAGGGAAGTTGAGGCTCAGCCCACCATGATAACAGAGGGTTATAATAATCATCCTTGCAGTTGATATAGTGCCTTATCACATCTTCGAGACGTCTCAAAGCGCTTCACAGAATATACTGTAAAGTGAATTGACTGTACACTTTGTGTGCAATTCACAAAAGTATTTGTAAAGAATGAATTGTTATTATGTAATAACAGCAAATTACATTTGTATAGAATCTTTCACATCGGGAGGATGTCCCAAGGCACTGGAACAACTGACCCACTGAAACTTTACTTGAATGCCGAGCTCAGTTCTGACTTATGTGAAACTGGCGTCAAAGTGGAGTTCCATTGAATCAGCTTTGACACGTATGGATTCGATATTTACAAATTGTTTTGCAAATATAAACAAAATTGGCTAAATCTAGTTGGAGGGAGAAACTGACAAAGCTTTAACATAATCGAGATATTGAGAAGACATCACGTATGATGATAGCAAGTCTCAAGTGATCAACTGAGGTCATGTGATTGTGTTACAGTGACTCATTATAATGTAAGTTATTTTCAATAGTAATATATTTTTAAGATGTGGTAGACAATGCATTGTCCACATATGTTTCCCATGGGAGTCTTCTGAAGTCAGTGGCGCTTGCTGTGTCAGTTCACCAGATGAGGGGCTGCAACAGCAACTCTGCTGAAAGTCCTCCGGTTTATCACGTCCTGTGGCAGGAAGGGCCAACAAAATGGGAGTATTTTTGAAACTGTGATACTAGGGAATAACCATTATTCAGGATATACCGTATACATTTTATGGTGCAATTGTGTCCTACTGTAAAAGAGATCATTGACTCGACAGGTAGACTTTCAGGCTTATTAAACCCTTTCAATAAATCTAATTGTTCTAACATTAAAGATAATTAGAACAAGTATGTGAGGCAATTGCCCAATGTCAAATGCTTGAGTATTAAATACGTTATTTGGATTAAAAACTGGAAACAATTGCTTGTGTCCTCTTTGAACTGAAATACTTTTTGCTTGATGTTAACTGGAGTCCTGTGGAGTCCTGTAGCTCAGTGGTTAGAGCACTCGCTTTGTAAGCGAGAGACCTGAGTTCAATTCCAGGCAGGGCGAAACTTTGGGCAAGTTTCCTTACTCCACACGCCTAATAATAATCCCTCCAAAACCAAAAAAACAATAATAAATTGGTCATTTTCAATCTACGACTGTTTGTGGGACATTGCTGTGCGCAATTGGCTGCTGCGTTCACCCACAAATGTACAGTCAATTCACTTTACAGTGTCTTCTGTGAAGCGCTTTGGGACGTCCTCCCGACGTGAAAAGCGCTATATCAAATGTAAGGATTATTATTATTATTATAACTGTAAGGTATGAAACCAGATAACAAAAACACTGGTCAAATGCCTGGTTGTAGCTGTTGTAGGACCATCCCATGTCATTATTTACAGAACATTGAAGTCCTTTGTATGCCAACTTCTTTCTTAGACTTTTACTTGTCTGATCCTCTCTATGTTTATTCAGATGGAGCTGGATCAAGGAGAAATCTGCTTTGTTTCAATGTCATTTGAATCCTAGTATATTTCCTTAAACAGAGAATGCTTTTGGGTGGCTTGGTATTCCATGTAATACTTGGTTCAATAACACTTACTTTATTAGCCCTTCCTTAAGGAGTAATTCACTGCATTTGAAAGATATAGGTACTTTACAAATCAGTTTTATATTTTTTACTCTCTGCGATATGTCTGAAGGAGGCTATTTCAGGTGCAGAGAAATGCATACCCTCACAGTATTAGCTTGATAGTACAAATCACACTGAACTTGCTCCTCTATGCTGCGTTGAACATTTTTCAGAATGAAAAACCTTTTTTTTCGTGTTATTAGAGATCTGATCATATTGCCACTAAAGAATAAACAGCTTATTTCAGTTTTCTCCTCATGTGTCGTGGTCTGGTTGCACAGAACACCACAATTGTGTGTTTAAATTGTTCAGTTGTGTAGCATCACTCCTCTCTAATGTGCTTCAATATGTTAGATGTGATTGCAACCTGTTTGCCTGTTTTACTAACGAGATTAGTTGCAACCAATAAAACAAAGATTTCAGCAAGTGAAAACTATATTTGGTATTTCTGTTTAACACAGTGAATTGTGAGTTTTCTCCTTATGTTCCTCTTATTTTAACCTTTCGAGCATGACAATGTAGATTGACCTTAGAATTTCCTGGTGAGTAGCTCAGATTTCCGATAGTCTTTTACTGTGAACACCATTAGACAACAACACAGAATGCACCAACAGGTGTCATTAACATATAACATCATAACGTTATAGGATGGGATTGCAGTTGGCTGTCTATGTTATGTGCACTCTTAAGGATATTGCAAGTTTAATGGGAAAAAGTGGAAATGCTATCTCATGCCTTTCCACATTATGAGAAGGGGGACGGGAGGGTCTAATTTGTAATAAAAGGCAAAATACTGTAGAGCTGGAAATCTGAAATAAAAAACAGTCTCTGTATGATATATATTACTACAGTTATTTGACTGAACTCCTAATTTCAATTTTCAATGGCTCTTAAACATTCCCTTAAATAGATGGAGCATCTCTAATTTTAGTCTTTGAGGAAAATGCAATCGTATTTCTGCACTAAAATGGGACTTAGTTGTCTGCTGGACTGTTTGACACTGGGAACAAATGGTAATAAACTACTAGATTACTACAAAACTAGTATTTTATGTATTTTATTTTCAAATATTTTCAATATAAGCTAGATGCTTATAAGCATGCATGTGCTGCACTATAACTGCTGTTCTCTGTTGTTCTCATGTCAAAGAGATACATAATGAATTGGTTTGTCCTGACTTTGAACTGCGGTGGCTGCAACGTAGGCAAACAAGACAGCAAATCTGTGCTAGAAGTAGCCCACAAATAGCAATCAGATGAATAACCAATTAATCCTTTTTTTAAATGAATGTGGAATGCAGAATAGGACAAATGTAAAAAAAACTTTAGTGTTATGAGATCTTACCTTCCACCTAGATAGGCAGATGACATTTCAGTGTAATATCTCATTCGATGGATTGAAATACTTATTTAGTACCTTATTAGTACCTGATTTATAAAATGAAATAGTGAAACTCACAAACGGTTTCAAACTGACAATGATTTGTTGCTCATGTACAAAACAAGGTTCAGAAATCATCCAAAATTAGAATCTATGGGTTAATCTTTGAATTGTGTAACATCTGTTTATTTTCTTATCAATATGTTGAGGAAGGAATGCTATTCATTACTTCAATGTTGTTCTTACTGCCTAGACTGTCTAAATGGACAGGGTCAGAGATCTACTGTTTTAGCAGGTAACTATGGGACTGTGTCTTAAATGGTTCTCCAGCCATTTGTCCTGTGCTTTGAGTAATAGCTTCCACATTCTCGATAAAAACACTAAAGAAGTGGCAGCATTTTTTATTTTTAATCACAGATGTTTGTTAATTTTGCTAAGAGTGATGTTGCACAGGAGGTTGATGAATTGTTGAGTTTATCTTCTCTTAATCTGAGGAATGATGCCCAAACAAGATGCAGGTGGGTGTAGGAATGCATAACTATCTCCTGTACAGTGGCTCCCTTGCAAGATCATAGGCCCTGGGTTGTTAGAACAAACAGTACTCTGTTCAATTTATATTCTTTTTAAAAACAAATTGAATTTAAAACAAGACCTTTTCTTATAATCTGTTTGTTTTAGATTTCCAACATTAGCAGTTGCAGTGTGAAGAACCTCACAAAGGAAGTGAAGTGAAGAAACCCATACCTTTTTAAGATAATGACTGATATAAATACATGTGATTTCCCTTTACTGTATAAAACCTGATGCCATTCATTATTTTAGTGCTGTTCTGTTAAGTTGTGAGGCTTATTTAATTCTAACCGGAAAATATGTATACAGTATTTTTTATTATGCATTCAATTCAGTTATAATATAATATTTATTATTGTAATTCAGGTATGTTGCCTAGTTTACTTTCAGCCAACTTATTTGTCTGCCTGGTCTAATGCTTCCAGCGAAGAGAACCAGCGCAGCATGTTCCCAGCCAGCCAGGAGGCACCAGAGACCACCCAGGAATAATTCTCTTCTTGGAATTGCCCTCCTTTGTTGAGAGATTCCACAGCTTCTGCTTGGTGTCTTTCTACTCAATATGGCATAGATCAGGAGCTGAATACACTCAGACTTCAACCTGCATCTGCCCTTGTTTTATGGATCTGAGTCCCAATTCAAGTCTTTTGAAATCTTGAAAACAAATATTAGACCTAAAGATGCAGTCGGTGTTCCTATCATACTGTGCTCCAAGGTACCTTTGGGAATCAATTGAAGTGGGTATCACAGGGGAATATGATTATAATATGTTTTCAAAATATAATAGAGTAGATCTTCTTATTACTAAACCAACTGTTTGCTGCCCAAGGCCCAACTGTTTGGAATCTGGAGAATTGATATCCTGTTTGCCACTGTGTTTCTTGAGTTGTCAATGTACTCGTACATTTAGAACTGGAAAATCCCACTATGATTGTCTATTGTGGAAATGTATGACACAATAGCAGGTGGAATGTTACTCCTTTGATGCCTAAGTGGTACTACTGGCAATGATCGGGGAGAAAAGTGAATAAAAACAACCTTTTAAAAGAACTGATGTAAAGTAAAGCCGGCTTTTAACAGATTTTTCATGTAGAGTCAGACATCAAATGCTGAAGTTTCAGTGATTTGAATTGTGGCTACCTTAATGTCTTCTTATAATGTTAAGGCTGACGAGTCCTTCTGTACTGCTTACTGTCACTTTTTTCCGTTTTATATCATTTTAAGATTTGTATTATAATATGAACAAACAAATTCAGGCTGTGCGAAACAACAGCAAATGATTTGCTGTTGAGCCATGGCTACAATAATAAAAACGATGGAAGAAAACAAGGCACCAAACATATTTAAACTGTTCAGAAATAGTAGGTGGTATTGAATGTTGCTGATTGCTATATACCTCAAGTTTACAGTCTGAATAACTCTTTGAGACGGACACTCCTTGTTGATTTATATGCCATTTGACTGAAGTCAATACAAAGTGTTTGTACTATATCATACAAGTCTGGTTCAGTTTTAACTCTATTGTAAGACTAGTTATTCCTTATTTAAGGTGGCACTCTCATTGGACCACACATGAAAATTCATCTTAAGCCTGTTGGTTTAACAAGGTCTGACCATAATGTTATTGCTATCAGATAAGCAGACAGTTGTGAATGTATTTTTCAGCTGGAGCCCCAATAGGAAATCAACACCGGTTTATTTGTAGTGAAAGGAACCCAGGGTGACTGGCGAGACTATTCTACTCTAACCTTCCCCCGGTGTTGCTTTGCAGATGCATTTCACTCTGAACTGAGATGAGTGAGCAGCTTTACACTGGGCTGAAAACTAGTAAAACAACATGAAAATAAAAACATAAGAAAGAAAATGTACACTGCAATTAACTGAGGAAAAAGAAAGGTCACCTAAGGAAAGCAAAGCACAAATGTAGTCTAAAATATTATAGTTTGATGTCTATAACATCCCTGTTATTTCTTGAAGCACAACTTTAATCTGTAGAAAGGGTTTTTCAAGCACTTAATGGGAATGGAACGGTTGAAAATGGGTTTTCACTCATGCTACTGGAACTTGGTAACTGTTGTATTCAAGGAAACTCATTGAGTCAGCCAGGAAGGGGAAGTGAAATTTAACACGACCATAGTTGAAAGACTAGGTAGAAAAACACTCTCAACATTATCGATTGTTTGTACAAGTTTTAATGTCGACCCTCAGCACAGTACAAGTCAGTTCATGGATGGTTGGGTATCTTAGTAATGGGATATTTATTAGACAGAAGTATTTGACCAGGCATTGATTCTTTCTTCATACATCTTATTGCTTCTTTAATAAGAATCATGGTGAGTAAGATATAGACATTAAAGGGAATGAAACAATACCCAGGAACATTAAGAAACTTTTCCTTTAACATTTCACTGTATTTAGTGTAAAATGTATGTATCCCCTTTTAGTGAATAAGAACTTGGATATTTATAATGATTTTCATGTTAAGATTCTCAAAGTGCTTCAGAATAATAGCTGTCAATTATAATGACCAATTTTGGAGGCAGGTGTAGCAGCCATTAAAGCAGTCCTACGAAATGAGATTATTGGTTAATTTTACCTGGAAGATTGTTTGCTGACATTGGGAGAAACTTAATTCCCTTAACAAAAAATGTTGCAGGAACTTTCATTTCCACCTGAGGAACAGGCAGATAAGACCTTGATTCACAGTCTCATCGAACTGCTGATATTTCTTGATGGTGAACCTTTCACCACATAATAATAATAATAATAATGTATAATAATAATAATAATAATAATGCCTGCACTGTTAACGTAGACTGTGAGCTAAAGTCCTAGGTCTTGAACCACAGTCTCTGGCCCAAGGCCGGAAGTAATGCCAGTTGAGCCAGCCTGACATATGTTTAACAATATTAGATGTTTGTTAAGCATTCCTAGATTTCATAGCCTTTCCTTATAACTCCGGTGTCTAATTCCAATTACTGGAACAATCTAGTTCCTCTTTATTGTTTCAGTGCAAAGATGCACTTCACTGTAATGCAGCAACCCAAAATTTTGCAAAATTCTCTAGATAGAATTGAACCATTTCTCTGTTTTTAGTGTCACTTCACGCAATTTATGCTCTCTCCCTTTAGTAATCCACTCCCAAGATCCTGTTCACTTTCTTTACTGTGCTTTGTAAGGAATTAGCATGTTATTTTACAAGATATAATCTAGCTAAATTATATCCAATAGGCTAAGTAATATCCTGTTGCTCTTTCTCTCCGCCCCCTTCCTCCCACCCCAACATATACATCTACTGTTTCACAGTGTGCCATGCTGCCTATATCCTTGTCACGCACAGCAGACATGAGAGGCCATTTGACTCACATCAACGTGTTAGTTAAGACTACTTTTCATTTTAGGACAATAACAGGAAATGTAATGTTAGTGAGTGACAATCAGATGTTGGATAAAACTTACTGGTATTCTATTTAAAACAATTTCAGCTGTGTTAAGTGATTACAAATACTATGCAGGAAGCTGCTCCAGTCCTCCTTCCTTTGCAGACACTCTACTAAGAAGGTAAAGTATGACCATCTTCCTTTAAATAACCTCTGCTGCAAAGAATTCCTCCAGCAGTACCAAATGATAACTCCTTAAGCTCTGAACTCATTTGCTCATTTACTGTGCGCCATGGCGGCTGCATAATTCACAATGACCCATGCATATTGACTAATTTGTTGTTCTGAACTGTGTTACAGCACACAAGTTACATCAATAAACTGTCATCTAACCTCACCACTGTTCCAGCAGATGTACCATTCCCATCATACCTTGGCGGCGTTATTGGCGTGATCAGCATTTGACAGTGCACCTGTTGACTACAGTTGCAACACTGATTTATAAAAATAATTATGGGCCAGAATCTGCGAGTCACACAGATAGTCATGTGTGATTCACTTGTGGCATCTGCACATACCAATACTATTGCAAAACGTACAACCAAAAGCAATACTGTATTTACTTTAATTGTGTTTTAATGTGAAAATGGAAGGGGACTAGAGTTGGCTAATAGACACCAAAATAATTATATACCACTGACTCCATTGCATTTCTAAACAAAACATACAAAATATTAGTAATGTTGAACTATGACAATAGAAATTTTTTTAGATTGTTTTTACAGAATGTATTAAACATTTTAGGCTGAGCGTATTTATTTTTCAGAAACATTAAATAGCTGTGAATCTGATGTGCAGGAACCTGAACTATATTTTGTAGAACATATGTTTCCAATTTCTATTTCCACAGGAGGGGACAACTTTATACATTATATTATGTATCAAGTCCTAGTTATGGGGGGAGCACAGCCAGCTATTAATATGTATGAGACTGGGGCACTAACTGCATACAGTACTGTATTTCTAAACAGAGTATCGATGTACTGCTAATAACTATTTATCTATACGGTACATGAAAACTATTGTGTCAATTTTTGGTTGCCGGGATGAGAGGGAAAATGTATTGGTCTAGGCAAAACGACTAAATTAAAATATTTCTTTTATATTTTTTGAAAACTAACCTAACCTTTTTTAAAAAAAGTCACCAGAGAATCACAAATCTATAGATTGCAATTTGTATTCTGACAGTTGGGTAGAAATTTGTTGGGTATCAAATTCAAAATTAAGTTTGGGCTACTGAGTAATCAACCTTGGTAGCATATACCCATTTAAATGATAAGAAACCAGCCCCTTCAGTACTCGTTCTATCCTGTGTGTAAACCTAAAATTTATATTAAAAAAGTAAAGTGGTAAAAGTAAGGCTTGTTTCAGGATAGTTTCTTTCTGGGTGTCAAAGACCGATTATGATAATGGAACAAACTTACACTGATTTCTATATGGTGAAAATGTGATAGTAAATCATTCACAATAGGTTCTTGGCCATATCAGGATCAACAAATGATTTAAAAAGTAGACAACTGGACTTTTTCAAATTTAGCAGCACAACTAATATTTTTGTAATCTGGGGATTAAGAGACTACTGTGGATTACTGCACCTGCACTGCATCATGTATTCAGGTAATTAAGAAGGCATGCATCTGCTGGTCTGTCAGATGGGCCAAACGTCCTCCAATATCTCTGGGCCACTCCAATGTAATGTATTCCAAAAACCTGCAGTCGAGATTTTTTCAACACTTGTTGCACCTGTTCCCCACATTTCACTAAGAAGGCTTGCACCATCTATCAAACTAAGTGGTGCTCATTTTGACAGTAGCTGGATGGAAATGACACAGTTTTAAGACACAGACACAATGACTGCTTCTGACTTATAAGAGATATATTTGTACAGTGAACATCATGGGACAAAAATAGTCTTTAGCTTTCCTCTGAGTCTGTTCATCAAAATAATTGTTCACTGAGAAATGAACGGACTTAAAATCTCCCACCAAACACATGCCATTATCTCTTCGGATGCAGCAGAAGCTGACACCTTCTGGGAAAGCAAGCCACAGTCTGCAAAGAGGATTGCACTTGAGTGAGGTTTAGTAATCTGATATTCCTGTTGATGTGTTACAGTGACAGGTGTATGTGTTACAATTAGAGAGCTCAAAAAGAATTGTGTCATAGTAGGATTCAGCTCCGAAGCTGTTTCCAAATCTGATTGCACAACTCAGATTTTGTTTTTCTAAATGATTGTATTTGGATTATTGTAGACTTGGGTAACATGGACATAACTAGGTTAAACACAGATTTGGGGTGTTTGTTTTAAGTTTAGTGTTAAAAATGCAATTCAAATACAAATTAGAATTTCTCCATTGTGTTTTAACTTGTGATAAGACTGGTGAACAATATATGACCAGTGGTGTATCAGATTTAACAAAGCAAAAAACCTTAGAAATAAAAGAACACCATATCTACAAATGTTTTGCAGTGCTCAAATACCTAGACATGACAATAGGGAGTGAATAAAATTGCGCTACATGTCTCAGGATAAATCCAGAGCCTGCAGTATACATTACTTGCTCCATAGATTGAATTCATATTGAAAATTTATGCCAATAATCTTTGTTGTTATACAGCATTTATTTGACAACTCCACAGAAATCTTTAAATAGTAGTTGGACTGTAAAAGTTTACAAGGCAGTGAAGAGTGCCTTTGGATCCTGTGCTGTGCTGAAAACACACTCTTCTGTGGATCTAACATGGAGAATTGCAACTGAGATTCTTCAATGAACAACAACAAGATTATATTTGTATAGGGCTTTTCATGTTGGGAGGATTTCCCAAGGTGTTGGACAGAGTACAGCATTTCAGACCCGAGCTGGGGTCAGGGGGGAGAAGGGAGGGGAGGGGAAGGGGCGTGGACGATGGCATGGTCAAAGAGGAGGGTCTTGAGGCAGGACTTGAAGGAGGCTAAGGAGGGTGTGAGACGGAATGACTGGGGGATGGAATTCCAGAGGTTGAAGGCAGAGTGGCTGAAGGCTCTCCCGTCAATGGGGCGGGTGGGTCGGGGGATGTGGATCAGGCCAGAGCCGGCTGAGCGGAGGGAACGGGCGAGGTGGTAGGAGGTTAGGAGATCGCAGAGGTAGGGTGGGGCCATGAAGGGCTTTGTATGTGAGGACCAGGATCTTGAACTGGATCCTCTGAAGGATAGGGAGCCAATGGGGTCGGGCGAGAGTGGTGGAGATGAGATCACGGAGCTTGGTGCGGGAGAGGACACGGGCTGCAGAGTTCGGGATTATCTGCAGCCTGTGGAGGGAGGAGTTGGGAAGGCCGACAAGCAGGGCATTTGTATAGTCGAGCCTGGTGGTGATGAAGGCATGAACAAGAGTTTCAGCGGCCTGGGGGGTAGTGGCGGAGTCCAGCGATGTTATGGAGGTGAGGGAAGGCAGAGCGGGTCATGGCTTGGATTTGGGGGAGAAAAGACAATTGAGGGTTGAACAAGACACCTAGGTTCCTGACTGGCTGGTGAGTTGAAGTGTGCAACCATGGAGGTTGATGTTACCAGAGCCTGAGATGCTGAGGTGCTGGTGCGAGCCAATCGGGAGAGCCTCAGTCTTGTTCACATTCAACAGGACTTGATGTCAGGACAATTGTGGTCCTGGAATTGAGGGTGGAGACAGAAAAATAGAGTTAGGTGTCATCCGCATACATGTGGAAGTTGACCCCATGCCTGCGGATGATGTCACCAAGGGGGAGCATGTAGATATTAAAGAGGAGAGGGCCAAGGACAGAGCCCTGGGGGACACCAGACGTGACAGTGCGGTGACTGGAGGAGAAACCGTTAGAGGCAACAACGTAAAGTATCTGAGTCATGTAAATAAAGATTTGGGTGGGGTTCCCACAGGTCATAATCCCTTTAGAAATTCCACATTCTGTTATGTGTTTCATATAATACATCAATAACTTTTTGGAATTTTTTGTTGGGTCAGCCGAGTATCTGACACAAGCGGAAACCCATCACTGTGCTTAAGAGTATCCAAACCAAACTGAGATTTCCATGGAACCCACCTACACGTGGAAATCCCAGAGGTAGATTGTTGGAGTGGAATGCACACTCTCTCCCTGGAGGGATGCATTCTGCTTGTCTAATTTCGGGCAGCTTGCAAGAGCCAAGGCTTGGGGCCCCAGTGTGTGCGTGGGTACTTCTGAAGTCTAACCAGCTAAAACCCCATAGTTTGCCATTGATATTATTGTCTGGCAAAATTTCCCGTGACCAGGGAGGAATACCCTACCCGTTTCGGCTTTAGCTTGCATGGCTAACAGGAGCTGAGCGGGATGACTCTCCGACCCCAGTGACTGGTCTTCTCTTCCAGGTCCTGCCGATGAGCCAGGCTGCCTGTGCTGTCATTGGCAGTGCCCTAGAATACAGCAAACCCGCCTGGCTCAGGAACCGGACTACCGAGATTGCCACAGAGGGCTGGCTTGATTCTGTCATGAGTGGATTATGATCGCACACTAATCTTGGACTCCAAGCAGATAAGGGCATGTGTTAAGGCCCTTTACAATGATGTTTTGAAGTCTGCTGTTTGGACCTGCATGGTAGTGGCACCTTTTCTTCTGAATCTTGTGGAAAAAAATGAAAATCTTACAATATCAAAACAATCTTAAAAAGGCTTGCATCATTTTTATGAACTGATTGCCCTGATTTATTACTGGAGTTGAAAAGCAGAGATGTGTATTTATCACAGTAGTCTGTATTCTAATATGTAACTGAGTGGTCATTCTCAAATCTACCCAAAACATTTGACTGAAGTTCATCTCACCTTTTCCTGACCTTGTGGGGAAGACCAGTGGAGATCAGTTGTTTTAACTTTTGACCTCCTCTAGCCATTATCATTTGGGAACACTCACAAAATCCATTGAGAGACTTCCCTGGTGGAGTCTGGGGACTCTCACTGGAGCTCAACACCATAATGCTAATGTTACACGAAGACAAGAAGGTAGACTTTGAGTC
This sequence comes from Callorhinchus milii, assembly GCF_018977255.1. NCBI lineage: Eukaryota > Metazoa > Chordata > Chondrichthyes > Chimaeriformes > Callorhinchidae > Callorhinchus > Callorhinchus milii. The sequence goes on along the minus strand of NW_024704748.1, from coordinate 13,661,766 downwards.
TGACTGCAGTATGTTTAAACAGCACAAAAAGGAAAAGATCACACTCAGTTTAGTCACTTACTTTGAGAACTGACAAAAGTCCTATCTTTGTGCCTCTGTACCAAAGAAGAGGGGAATGGCACAAAGTGGTGCCAGACTGATCGGTGAAGCCTTGTGTCTTCACTTGACCCTGTCTTTCGACATGTTACTTTTATGCTGCTGAGTGAAGCCACTTAAGCTATTCAAGGTTGCGATAGCACACAACTTGTGTCACTTGGGACCAAGTTAATTTGGATTTCTCTGTGATGCCTGGGAACTTCTTGCAGAGTTAATCAAATGCCAAAACAATATTTTAAAGCAGCCTTCCTTTCCGGAAAACTTATTTGACAAACTTGTATTTACTTTGAGGAGTCTTATACCATTATTCTTGAATTGACATCATGTACAATGATTGTTTCTTTGTTCACTATGCATATATGTTTAAAGGGCGAAACCTTGAGCAAGTTTCCTTACTCCACACGCCTAATAATAATCCCTCCAAAACAAAACAATAATAAATTGGTCATTTTCAATCCATGACCGTTTGTGGGACACTGCTGTGCGCAACTGGCTGCTGCGTTTCGCCCACAAATATACGGTCAGTTCATTTTACAGTCTATTCTGTGAAGCGCTTTGAGACGTCGAGAAGATGTGAAAAGCGCTATATCAAATGCAAGGATTATTATAAATGCAAGGATTATTATATACTTGCATATGGTAGATGGGCCAAACCACAATTGTAAAATAAAGTTCATACATAAAGTACCTTATCACAGGTACTGATATCCAAAAAATGTAAGACCAAAGTTATGATGGGTCTTCATTATATTGTGCCAACTGTTATAATAATAATAAATAATAATAATAATCCTTGCATTTGATATAGCGCTTTTCACGTCGGGAGGACGTCCCAAAGCGCTTCACAGAATATACTGTAAAGTGAATTGACTGTATATTTGTGGGCGAAACGCGGCAGCCAATTGCACACAGCAATGTCCCACAAACAGTCATGGATTGAAAATAACCAATTTATTATTGTTTTTGGTTTTGGAGGGATAAATCTGTTTATTTGCTGTTTTTTTTACATTTGTTTATTTAGCTTAATATTTTGCTTTTTGATGAAGATCTTTGATAAAGTACCAATCACAAAAAAATGCATTTGTATAGCACTCTTCACGTAGGATAATAGCTCAGAATGCTTCCCAAGGACTGAGTTGGATGCTGAGGAAAGGGAAAGCGGAACAAAGATTGGGGAAATGGGAGGTTACCAAATGCAGTTAAAGAGGAAGATTTTTAGTTAGGATTTACAGACAGATACAGAGGGGGTAAGCAGAGGGGTAGAGGAAGGGAGTTCCAGAAGTTAGGGCTATAACAGCTGAAGGCTCGGCTACTGATGGTGGCGTGGAGGGGCCGAAGATCCTCAGCAGGCACGAGTTAGCCGAGTGAGGGGATGAGCAGAAGAGTGGGTCACAGAGATAGGGAGATGCTAGGGATGATAGGGAGATGTGAAGGAATTTATAGGTGAAGGTGAGGACCTTTAAGTCAAGTACCAGATCTAAGACTCAAATAATTAATGATAAACTATCTAGTCGGATTTGAAACTGTCGTAGCAATAGAAAGCAGATTGTGAAGATAAATGGAAAATGCTCTGTCTGAGCAGGGGTGGAATGGGGAGCAGCGAGCAAACTTACACATTCTGGATCCCTTCTCCACACTATTCATAAATAATTTGAAGCACGGCACTTATCTTAATATAACAAATTCTTATGATTCTAAGCTATGTTGACAATTTAAAAGAGGATACACGGCACTTGTATACATACACAAAGGATACATACACGAAGATCTGGAACAATTAAGCCCATAGAACACAATGGTGAATATCAATTTAGGTAAGGGCAAGATATTAAATAGGGGAACAATAAACGTGTGAGTAAATAAAACATAGGACTTACTGCAGTACTTCCCAGTTACATTAAAAATACGTATTTACTCCTATATGAATGATTGAGTTGTTTCAAACTATTATTGAAAGTTAAGAGTCTAGTCAGTCTGTATTGATGGGAGGATAAACCTGTTGAGAACTGGTTTGTAACTAAACAACGAGAATATTGTTAGTTCTAAAGATGTACTCAGAAATAACTATACTTCATACTGAGAGGTTCAGGGTTGAAAATTTATGCACATCTTTTGCAGATGTTTAAAAATGTGTATTTTGACAGCTGTAAAGAAGGTTAGTCTGGAAGATTATAAAGCCTCCTGTTGATTCCTGTATCTTCTCAGGAATTCTGCCCCGTACCAAAAAGCCACAAACAGCTGAATTCAGTTCCGATCCACGTTGCTTCTCTTTATATTGTGCAATCTATTTCAGTACAAATATATTCTATGCGTTAATTTGCAATGTCGTGTACCCTGTATTTGTACCCCACACTGACTTGCACGTGTTGCCGAATTCTACTCGCATACAGAATAGCTTTTTGGTATCACATATTCTAAGTGAAGGGTGAATGGGGCCTTAGCTCTGTGCTGTTGAATATTTATTTCAAATCACTTTTTTTTATTTTAGACTGAATGTAAAGTACATTTTTTATTTTAGTTTTGTGTTTATGGACATGATACATGTTATGACTTCTAAGGAAGAAACACTGTGCCTGTTAATGACTACCAGTGGCTTCATGTGAAAAGTACAAAGACCCTAATCTCCATATTCAGTTTTTCAAAGGCCAGACTTCCTCTGAAATGCAATTGGCTTCACAACACATTGATCGGGAAATGTAACTGTTCAATTTCCTCTTCAATTAGATTTTAATCAGTGAAACCAGTTTTTAAGAGAGGATTAAATGTGCCCCCGAGGCTTCTCTGATGGCGTGATGGCATAAGTGTCACCTGTGTAGCAGTAAACTGTATCGTTATGGGTTTGATATCTAATCACTGCTGAGTTATCTGATCTCAGCAAGGTTTCTGCTCCTCATCTCTATCCAGTGACTTTTGCTGTAAAGGACACACATGTGAACATTCGGTGAGAACAGGATCAGGCTTGGCTGTGACACCCTCCAAGGTAAAATACCTTGATGACTTTCACTGTCTGAGTTCAAATGACAATCCTGTGAAGTGCCTTGAGATATCCTCCCAAAGTGAAAGGTGCTAAAACAAACGCAAAGGTTATTCATTTTTTTAATCCATTTTTAAACTGCTTAGTTAACTGCTGAGACATTTAGAAATAGTTTAATCTTTTATTTAATGTGTGTAAGGTTAGGCAGAGCCTGTGCAGCGACTGGGAGTGAACTGTGTAAGGTTATCTTCCCCATGTGTGTGACTGAAGTCTTGCCAGAGTTTTCTTTCTTCTGGAGACACTGAGAATAGCTTGATTCAACCTTGAGTACAGTGGACTGGCTGATCTAAATATTTTAATTCTGGTGTCCAGCAGGAAATAAATTGGTGAAGAATCTTATTTGGGTCCTCTTTTATGAAAAGGTTGGCCATATGATAATTAGAAAAACTGATAGCAATCACATGGCCAGAGTGTTAGCCTCCATCCAAGTGTGACGGGGGACATTGGAACAATAGTGCCTGTAATTAATTTTTGTGCTAGATTTTAGTTGTTTGTATCAGGTTAACAATTGGTTCATAATTTTTTTAGATTCTGTTCTAAATATCAGAGACAAGGAACAATTAACTGGTGGTAATTGTGTGCCTATTTGAAGAATTAACACTACAGTGAAATGGTTGTGTTGACACTACAGTGAAATGGCTCCCATTAATGCAGTCCGGAAAACTTCTGAATCTTGATATGATTGGGTACAATATAGAATATTACCTATTTTTGAGCAAGTATTGAGTTGCAAGAGTGTTTTTTATATTCCTAGTGGAATAAATAGTTGAATGAAATGTATTACACTCTGTACACCTTTAACATAGCACCACATTTACATTCTTATCTACATGATACATTGGACAATTATAGAGACAATTATATCATGGTCTGATATCTATATTTTATTAAATTTTATCACTGGGAGCTATGGAACTTTATGTGGAAAGCTACAAAGCATATTTTAAACTCAGAGGATTAATAAATCATATTATAATTCAAGAAACACAGCAGGTATTACAGTATATCTATAAATATTGNTTTTTCAAAGAACACTATACTTAGAAGCGTCTGTTTTTATTTAACACGCCTGGTCTCTGTGGTGTGACTTAACTGTTCAATAGAATAATCTTATCCCATCAGATTGTACATAATTTATCCTAACAGCAAACCTGTACATTTAACTGTAATGTTGCCTCATTTTGTGCATTTCCCATTGACCATACTTCAGCTCCTTAAACATGAATGCCTGCTCTTCTCAGTTTTCATTCTTCAAATATAAATTAATTTTCACAAATATTATTTTAAAACTTTTATTTTAATATGCTCGCACCATTAAATTAAATTAGTATCATCCACTTTGTGTGCTTACAATTAGTTTTCTCATTACGTGCACCCATTCCCAAAGTACACTGCATTTATAGGTAGTTGAAAGCATCTTCCTGCACTGTTCCTACTGTATATTATCTTTTAATGACATTTTTACCTCTGTCATTGCAGAATTACACCTATAACTAAAGTGGTTAAACTATCACTTTTTTCCATGCTTAATCCAAATGTAGTTTTCCAAATATAATTGAAATTGACAAGTCTATTTTGACTTTTTTTGATTTATTTTGAACCGCAGCCGATCCACCAAGTGCAACAATATGAACTCATCTGTAATTGCAATCAATATAATTTCCTGATCATTCACACTCACTTCCTAACTATATCCTAGCACCATCCCGGAGAAGCTCCCCAATCTGACAACAATGACCTTTTCAGTGGAAGTAAGAAGTTACAATTATATTTCAGAAGCAAAATATAAAACTTTTTTTAAAAAAACAATTTTTTTTGTGAAGTTTGCTGGCACTTTCCCCCAAAGTAAGCTATATTTTTGTTGGAATTGTAAAGTAATATTCCAGATCCTTTTGCAAGCAATTGTTGGCCTGACTCAGTTGGTAGTGCTCCCATCTCTGTCTGAGTCAGAATGTTGCGGGTTCAAGCCCCATGCCAGAACTTTGAGCTCATAGTCTAGGCTTACACCTCAATGCATTAATGGGGGAGAGCTGCTCTGTCAGAGGTACCATCTTTCAGAAGATGCTAAACCAAATTTGTGTCTGCCTATTCTGGTAGACAGGATGATCCCATCACGCTATTTGAAAGAAAGGGAGTTTTCTTGGTATCTTGGCCAATGATCCTGCAGACAAAATTGATCGTTCACTTCATGGCTGATTGTAGGATATTGCTGTGTGCTAATTGACTGCCGCTTTTGCCTGCAAATATAGAATTACAAGGCTTTGCAGTCAAATCCTATGAAGTACTTTGAGGGATTTTGAAAAAGTAGTAAATCACTGTATCAAATGCAAGTATTATTATCATCATCGTTAAAGTGTTCCAATTTAGTCGAGGCTCATGACATCACACATATTGATTTGAAATGGGCATAAATATTCAACTGGAGAAACAAAGTATATGTTCAATTTGATACTAATTAAGAATATGCTTATTTTATTTTTTTCCTTTGGAATGGATATGTAATAGGATATGCATCTATCTTTGTTTTCTTTTATGCGGCCTCCTAACCACCTACCAACTTGCCCGCTCCCTTGGCTCAGCGGGCTCCGGCCTGCTTTATGTCTTCCCCTGCTTCACCCACCCCACCATTGGTGGGTGGGCCTTCAGTCACTCTGCCCCCACCCTCTGGAATTCCATTCCACAGTCCCTCTGCCTGCCCCCTCCCTTACCTCGTTCAAGACCCGTCTCAAAACCCTCCTCTTTGACTGTGCCTTTGATCACCCTCCTTCCCCCCTCTGCGCTCCATCCTCCCTGACCCCCAGCTTGGAGTCCGAAACACTGATTTTCCAATGCCTTGGGACGTTCTCCTGACTTGAAAGGCACTATACAAATTTAATTTTTTTGTTGTTTTTCAGCCAACAAATAAACACGAACCATGAACAGAAACAGAGCACACTTTCTCTGCATTCTTAAGTGCATACACCAAATAACAATATGTAATATGCTGAAGATGTTTGTTAATTCTACTTGTGAACCTTAACAGTAATTTGTAAGGATGGAAATCTTCGGCCCTACTCAGATGTGAGGCCGGAAATGAAGCCATACCCCAACAGAGAATATTCTTTAGAATAGCTTTTGATTCTGATGTGTTGCCAAGTTGCTGCCTTTCCCCCGCTTTGTTTTTCATTCTTTCTTCAAGCTACTTTCATTTAAAAAGTGTTAAGCAGGATACTCGTAAAACAATACATTTCTTATTGTCATGCTTTGCTCTTCCAAGCTAGGTAATATTTCTGCTGTCTGTATTTAAACGATTCTCACATTCATAGTGCTTTGTTGTAAAATGTTCCAATTTGCTGACAACTCTGGCATTAGAAATTACAGAAATCACACAGGAAAATAATGGTTTCCTCTGCAACATTGTCCTTATTTAAAGCACATAATTTAAATGGTGTGTACTTTTGAAAGGAAATAAAAGTGTGTAACTACAAGTTGACAAGAATTAACTGTGACTTAGATATAAATTACAGGCAACAGTTTTATACTCTGGAGCAGTTTAATCATAGAGAGGTATTTTCTCTGCATGCCACATGTCTTGGGAGAACAATATTATTTGAGTTTACTTGCCAATAGCAATACTTCATATTCTTAACATTTTGCCACTGTTAATTGATGCAGATTCAGCAAATTGTTGGTTTATGTAGTTGTTTAAAGAAGTTTTAAAACCATCAAAAATGTGGCTGGAATCAAAACAAAATACAGAGAAGATTGCAGAACCTTCAACATTTTAGATTTTTGTGAACTTTGAAGTGAGTTGTGAGTCCTGCAGAATGGAATAAGTTTAGCTTTCAGCACAAAGTGTCATCATAAAGTACTTCCAGACCAGGTGCAACACAGGCTGGTGCAGAGTAAAGTCAACTCCACACTTATCCCACTACGCTCCAACCTAAGAACAGTCCCTTCTCTAAATTCATTTTAGTCAGAAGCTCGCTCTTTCTGCATTTGCACAGCTATCATCTCATCAATCTGGGGTCACTTGTAACCCAAGGTCATGGAGATGAAAGGACTCATTCTAACCCACTACTCTACTTGGTTTCCTCTCCTCCTGTAAAACTTAATGAAACGCTTGCTTCACAAACCTGTAGTTTGGAGCTACAATTATAGGCATATCATTCATACATACTGTTACTTTTATCAGTGTGGTATTTAATAACTTGCTATGAAGGGAAATTGATCCAGCAGTTAATTTAGAAGAGCATAGTCCAGTTTCTGTTGATTTCAATTGCATTTTGTCGACAGAAGATGTCAAACCAATTGTTGGGCTGACATGTGCTCTCTACAACAATGACAGATGGCCCCTTTATCAATCAATAAATAAATGTTTAATTATTTATTGGCTATTATAAAGTTGTCTATCTTTTGATATCATTCTTTGTTGGGAAAATAATACTGAGATCCTTCTTATTTTTAACTAAAATATTACAATTTAAGTCATTCACTGTTCTCTATCACATATAGGTCTGAACTTATTTGGTGTGAAGTTTAACTGGAAGTATGCCTTAGACATCCCACTTAACATCACTATATTGCTGGAAGCCAATTTGTACGCAGTATAATTGCCACATAAGAATATCAGCTCAGAACAAGATGTCACCAACATCAAATAAGCAGGATATTTTCTGAAAGAAGAGGACAAGTTCCAGTTAAGCAGGAACAGGCTTTGATGCTCGCATAAGATGAAGAGAGAACAGTATGTTGGAGCACAAGTGGGTTTAAAGTGTGAACGCACTTCAGTCAAAGCGACCTGGATCAAATAAGTGTCCTTACTTTATTCTTATGCTGCTGTTCATATCATTATTAGTGTTATGGGATTATGAACCAAATCCAAAAGAATAAAATCTCTCTGACAAATCACCTTTGATATGAATGTGTATTTGTATTATAAAATAATAGAAGCTATAATTGTATTCCGCAGAAGTTCTAGCAGTGATGATGATCAAATGAGTTTATATTTTAAATTACTCGGTGTATCCCATTTAGTATCCAAGGAGCTGCTGAATTATGTCATCACTGTACCAGAACAGGTAGCATTGAGGTGTTGGTTACAAGAGCAAATAGCCTTAAAGCTGCTATCAACCTATGTTTCCTGGTCCTTTAATAAAATAAAAAGGAACATGTATGGCATTGCATTCTCTAAATAATGTGAAAAGTGATAACCTGCCACACTTTCTTGACATGGTGCAGAACTGACAATGTCAGTCTGAGTGGGTTAAATGTCAGTACTTATCAGATTAGTGTTCAAGAGATCTGTCTACATTCCACAGCTTGAAATGTGTATGCTTCATTATAGACCAGCCACAGACTAAAAAGGGAATGTCCATACAAGGCAGAATATAGACGGTAGAATAATATTATTCTAAGAACAACAGCCAAACTGTGGAGAGATTGTTAATGCTTCCTGCAATAAGCAAAGAAATAATTGTTTGATGCAATACAATATCCACCAACTGTTGCCCACTGCAAGGTTATACAGCTAAAGCAAATACTAAGTTATTTTATATCTCCTTCTTCCATATTCAATTTCACACTACTCAATGTTTTATTACCTTGTTCCGAAAAATATCGGTGATATTTACATTGGCTCCCCTTTTTTAAAAAACACATTTCGAGGAACTGTGCCAGTATTATTTCCTTTTGTTAATTTCATGGTCTAGCCAGCTCATGTGTATTTTTGACATTGCCTGTAAAACTTACACACTTGAAGAAATAATAATTGAATTGATTTATAAGGCAACAGTTCCATTCTCAGCTGTTAGGAAGTGATATACTATGTTTATAGCTTTTCTTTAGTAATATTGGGTTGGGCAAAGTACAGCAGATAAATAATTTACAATGGAAAACATAATGTAATATAAACCTTACTTTCTATCAAAGTGAGAGCGCAGAAACTATTCTAAACTCCAGCCTCCTTGTCATGTGGATTTATAGGTATGTTATAAGGTTTTACCTCCATTTAAATGCTATAATCTCAAAGGATCCTCTTCAAACATGGTTCTGTAACACAGGGGTCTCTGAGTGATAATACTGCATAATAGTAAAGTACAACTATAGTAAAGTACAACTGTGAAAGTATAAATCATTCCTGCTATTTGTCAGATGAAGAATTCTTTTTAAAAACATAACCATCTTGAAGAAAAATTCATAATTTCCTCACTTTAACAATGAAGAAAGGGGTACGCTTTTGTAATATCTGACATGATCATTACACAATAACGCAAATAACAAAAGGTTATGTTTTGCACAACATTTAGAACGCTGTTCTAAATAGGACCCAGATAAAATGTTGTGTGTGAGTTCAAGTTGTAGAAGGGATTTTAGTTGAATATTATGGCTTCAACAAAGACCATGTGAGACCTGCTATGGCTCTGTCTGTAGAGAGGAATGGGGAGATTTGTTTTTACCCTCGAGCAGTTTGGTTACAGGAAGGAATTTATTTATTAGATAAAATTAATCTTCCAAGATTTATTGATTCTGACAAATAGATTGCTCTCTGGTCTGGTCTTCCTTTAGAGAAGGGGAAATCAGATGAAGGGACCTGGTATCTCTATTTCTCTTTGTGCTAGCTATTGAACCATTGGTAGTCTGAAAATCAATTAGATTACTCACTGTTTTGGGGAAGATTTGGCAAAGAACATAAACTGTGTCTATATGTGAAAGGTATTAAGAGTGTCTATATGCTAAATATATTTCGTATTTACTGAAGGAATTAGAGATGGGAGTTATTCATTGTTTCACACTCTTGGTCTGAATCTCACTTACTGAGATGCACTGTTAATTAGGTGGAATCAAATTGTCTCCAACCCTTTGCTGCTATTAAAAGAATTCCATCTTCATTTCATTTTCCTTTGCTCAAGCCTAAAGTCAATAGTGAACAAATGAATGTAATTCACTTGGAAATGTGATATGTCTTACCACTTCTCTTGTGGGGTAGACATAAATCTGACACAATTATTTATTTCAACTACTCCGTGCTTGCATCAAAAGATATATTCAGCAGAATCAGTCATATATGGAAGAGATTTTTGTAAGGATTGGCAGAAGATCTTGGATTGTACATTACAAGTACAGTGAAGTATAACTCACAAAGAGAAGAGTGGGTCAGCTATAATATATTATATGCAGTCAATATATATGTGCAATGAAGTGCCTTAAGAGAAATGACCTGATTAAGGTTGGGATATGTGTATGTCACAAATTCTTATTTCGTAATGGCTGTATCATTGGAACATGGTGCTGAAATACCTCACAGAGTTTATTACCAGAAGCCATGTGTTCTTCTGAAATTCTTTCACTTCCTAAAATTTAAATTAAACTGACTTGGGGCTGATTTTAAAATGAACATGGGAACACGAACTTAATATCACATGTTTATAAAATCTCTGTGCAAGTAGAACAAAAGCAACTAGTGCTGCATAATAATAACTGGTGCAGAAGATGTGGAAGATTTTGACACATGGCTTACTTGGGGCTCTATCTGCAGGGTTATTATGTGACAAACTCCACAAGAGGGATCCTAAAAGACCCTTCTCAAACATCAGAAGTTCCTTTATTACCATAATGTTAACTTAAAATTGCAAAAATGAATGATAATAGCAGACACATTGATTTTAATGTCTGCTACTGGATTTATTCAGGAGACCTGTTACAATTTTCCCATGTTTTAGTATCTCATGATTCAGAAGTTTTAATTGGCAGTCATTCGAAAGCTTGGTGGGGGGTGGGCATCAGAGGGGAATATGGGATCTAAGTTTCAAGTTCAGTGAAGATTTCAAAGTTCTCAAAATCAACCGACTTCAAAGATAGAGGAGATCTAGAACCCTGCAGGGTTTTGTTTGGTGGTAGAGAAAGCATGCTCACTCCTATTCAACTATATTTGTAGTTCGTATGCTTGTTAAGTTAAACTGATCACAGGGCCTGGAAGACACCAGTGCAGAATTGGCAAGCTGAAGTGAAACTTGAGATTGCAAGAATTCTTTCCTCCCCTCCACAGAATAGAAGATACAGTACATGGAATTTAAAGCTTTCTATCATAGATTTGAACAACTTCAAGTTAATGTTACAGCTACTTCTGATGTTTGAGTATCTTTACAACTGTAATACTTGTGGCATTTACACTGTCATACTGTGTGCGTTACAAGACATTTGGTTCAAAGAAACGCTTCTGCTAGTATCTAAGGGTCACAGATCATAGAGATACATATGGACACAGATGATAAAATAATCTTTGGAACTTTATGTTTCTGTTGGAACCATGGGGAGTGTCATCTATCTGCAAGTGCAACTAGTCACACTGTTTTATAAATCCATATTGTTTTTGTGGAAAAGAATAATTTTCTCGTACCTGCTGTTAATTCACTTGATATACAATCTGCTGATTCCTGACTGATGCATGCTCTCCCCCTTTCCAATCCTTCTTAACTTGTTCCGAAAAGAATTAGAGGGGGAGTGCATCCATTTTTTTTCACCCAGTCATTTACTGTTCTGGAGAACTCCAGAGAAATACAGAAGATATGACATTGATGAATATGAGTTTTTTTTATAAGATGCACAGAACTTGGCAACATGAAAATTATTTCCAACCTTGTTTAGGAAGATACACATTTAAAAGAAATTCCTTTGAGTGACAACTGAAATTTGAAAAGTGCCTTAAATGGACTGTAAAGTCTGATTTTAAAACGTGATTAAACTTCACATTGTACAGACATCGCAGTAGCTATGATACTAGCATCCTGGCCTCCATTTGAATCTGAGACTCGACTTACATTAGCAACAGGACCTCCCTTTGAGTGGTGGCAAGTTTTAGTAGTCTCAGCTGGATAACTTGAGGAACCTAGCAGGTTAAACGAGAAGCAGCACTGATTGTGTCTGCAGAGATGCTCTGCTCTGGATTTGGCAAATGGGGAAGGAGGGGAACGAAAAAATATGGAAAAAGTTATATGAATAATTTTTTTGAAATAAATAATAAAGGTTTTGAGAAGATTTCTTGGCTAGTGTGCTTAAGATAATCAGATTACATATGGGTGAGGAATTTTATTTGGTAGGGGAGAATGGGAAGTGATTTTGTACTTTAGAATTTTCTGTTTGGAATTGTGTATGAATTTAATTGTCATGAACGAAAGTTACAGTGAACTTAAAAAGCAATAACTTGTGTGTTTTGAGTTTGCAAAACATTACGTTATGTGTTTTGGATAAAGGCTGTTCAAAGTTTTGAAGGAAAAGAGAAGTAACATACTGTACAGTATAAAAATAAGCTTGTCCTTTGTTCATTTCTTGGGGGATATCAGAAGAGAGAATTATTATTAAAAACATCTGTACTAGTGAGCTTTCGAAAAGTATCCCAATAGAGTTAGGAAAGAACCTGAGCTTCTCTAACACAAATGAGAAACACAGCTGAACCAGGAGAGTCTGGATATGATAACAAGGGCAGTACCCTTTTGGAAGATGAGCTAAAATGTATTAAAAATGTAAGAACAACATTTTTGGGGGTATAATTTAGACTATTTCTTAAAGGGATTTTTTCACTAGGAAATCAATTCACAAATCGGGCTCATTACAGTAACCAGAAGTAATGCATGTTGTTCTACAGTATCTCCTCTCTTGTCAAACCTGATACCCACAGGTCAACAGGTATCTGACTGATACTATTCCTTGGAAACCCCTTTATGATATCTGAGGACTGCACGTATAAAATTGCTATCAGTTTAGATGAAACTGACTCATATCTGATAAAATAGCAGCAACTGAATTATTTACTTCCCATTCAAAGTTTTGACCCTGGCTTGTCCCTCCTTCCACCTTTTCCACATATTTATTAGCATTGAGATGTTTCCTTTGATTACCACTGCTGCTTTGTGATTAGTTGCTGGGAGGTACATTTGCAGGTGTGTAAAACAGATGGACTGTTTTTCTAATTCCCTGGTTGACAAAAACACTTGAACACGTCACTTCCAGGGCTGTAAAGCATACCCACTCACCACTATGCTGGAGCCCCTTAAAAATGCATTTTCACCTTTCGAGTAGTTGTAGCATTGGCACCTGAGCTTTCCTGTCTGTCTGTCTGGACATGACACAACCCAGAATAGAGTAATTTCAGTATATTTAAAGAGAATTTATTTGAAACGATCTCAGTGAAGAGAAGTGCATTTACTCAAACTTCACAATTTGTAACAAAGTAGAGAGCAAAGCTTAAACTCTGTGTGAATAGTTCATTTCTGTAAAAGAGTTGCACATTCTGCCAGACTACTCCATCCTACCCCAGTTAGTGCCTAGCAATATAAAATACCCTCTATTCATGTTGCATAATGAAGAGTACGCACGAAAGTTGAACAAAGTAAGCGGTGGGAAGCACATATAGTAACATTTTAGTGATAAACTCGGAAAAGGAAATCACAGCTAAAGTGTGCACATTGTGTAAAAAAAAATGTCTGGGATTGCTTTCAAGATTGCAGCATACTTCTAAGCTTTGGATAATAACTTGAGCTTCATTCATGGTTTATGAGGTCAGGCAGCCTTTGTAACCCACTTGTGGTCATTGTTTATTCTCAATGTAAAATAGTACCTTGGTAAGAACACCAGCTGTTGTGACATTCCATTAGCAGCAGTATTTGTGCACACATCTGTGATGGTGAACTGACCAGATCAGCAGCTCATGGCATGGCTGGGCGATCAGAGAATGAGGTATGTGCCGAGCTAAAGCTGGGGCGTGGGGGAGCAAAAGTGAGAGAGAGAGAGAGAGAGAGAGAGAGACAGCGAGGAAGGGGGGAAAAAAATACAGATCGGGCTTGGCGTCGGCAAAAATAGACTTGAGAAAGCAAAATGGAAGTGAGAACAAAGAGAACAACGTGGCGAGGCCTTGCTGTCGACTGGCAATATTGCTTTGACATGCTTTTAATTCTATTTGGTATAAATAGAATGCCCGGCAGTGACAGGTGGTTTTATGAAAAATATCCCATTCATGAATATGACCTCATCCAAACCCGAGTACTGCTGGCTTAGTCTGGGACATGCTTGTCAAGTGTGACTCCATGACATGTATCTTGCATTAGTTTTAGTATTAGTCACCTGGCCACATTAACTTTAGTGTCAGCAAATTTTACAAGCAGTGCTCTCCTCCAGGTTATTATTGAACAGTGTAATGAACAGAAGGAAATGCTGGACAGACTTGGCAGATGATGACTGTCCAAATCCAGTGGGGGTTTTTTTTCCATTTATTCTTGCAATCCGTATTTTTTTTTGCTAAATCAAACCAACCTTCACCCCAGCGGGCTAATTTTCACCTGGAGAGTCAAAGAGATGATTATGTGGTGGTGCCTGAATTGTTCACAAGATCACAAGAGAGCTTTGGTGCGGAGAAAGCACTTCAGCCCATTTGATCTCATTTTCTAGAATACCGACCATAATCTAGCTCCATATTCTACGTCTCACACCGATGTCTAAAACAAGCTTTATTCCCTCAAACCAGTTCTCACGAAAAAAAATAATACGTTTTCCCAAATTGGCCTGGATTGGTGAAGTTAGCATTCCTCTTTGAGGTCTGCAGCTGTTGATACTAACCCTTCAGCTCATGTAGAGGAGTCCAGTATTCTATCTCATTGGCTTCTTACCTCTCCAGGAAAGCACTTCAGACCAACATATGCAAAGAAACGTTTCTGTTATTCAAAACCTAAAGACTTTCATGCACACCCAAAACTAAATGTTACTTTTCCTGCTTTAGAAAATATTTGATCTCTCCATACTTTTGTGTCTGGTTTCCAATCTTAATTTTTTCACCATCCAGCTTTTCACTGAACCCGCTCCGACCATTTCCCTTTTTCGCACCACAAAGGAAACCAATTGAGTTTCTGTATAATGTTAAATAGCTTTGTTATATCAAGGAGGATGCCATTTGTAGACAAGAATCACACCAATTAATCTCATAATAATGATCCCATTATCATCTGCTAGCCATCACGTTTAATTAGATGAACATATGTTCCAAGTGGTGAATGTATAGTTGGGCATTTTCTCACAGACCAGAACGAAGTGAATGTCTACAGGACGTCCTGTCTGCAGTGGATAACATTTCGAGGATCAGCATATTGTACTCTTCACGCCATGTCATGCCCTATGGGAGGAATAAACTGACTGAAGGTTTGAGGAAATACCTGCCGTGAAACAACGTCCAGAACTTAAATCCATTTACTTTGCACCTTCTGGCACGCAGTTATATTAATTGCCATTGTATCTTATCAAAAGCTTTAATAATGATCACCCATTTCGAATAAAATTAGCACTCCATAAACAGTGAATTTATGGTGATTGTCACATCATGCAGTCTGAACCCACACACCAAGTGCACTATCGGTCATTAATTTAAAAATCAACTATTTCACAGTGGCAAATGTGTTCAGCGAACCGCAACTTTGCTTTACAGTTGCAGTTTGAACCCTTGGGTTTTATCTCACGATCTGTCTGATTTCATGTTTCATGTGTCCGCAATGTTTTTAAACATTTGTTTTCCTTCTACGAGCGAGTAGATACCAAGGAAAAGGGGAAAGGAAAAAGCAGTGAAAAAATAAAAAGAGGAAACGGAGTAAAAGCTAACTTGCAATGCAATGGGAAAAATTCATAGGACAAATGGGAAACAAAAAATAAACTTTAAAAAAATAAAGTCTGAGAATACAGGGCACACCAAAAAAAGCTTTTTTCCTATTTAGCCCTGCATTATAAAATGTTGTCAAAACACTTTACAGTATATCCTGTAAAGCTTTTTGAGATGTCCTCCTGATGTGAATGGCGATATCAAATGCAAGGAATATTATTGATTTATTATTTCAGAATCGCCTTTTTCATTTGCACGATTTAATACTTTTTTACAGTCTAATTTTCTATTTTAGTTGTCTTTCTTCATTCTTCTTTAGAAGTTTTTATTCAATTTGTTTTATCCTTTTCTGCCCAATTTTTGGTTGCATTTCTATTCCCAAGATGCAGATATAATCGCACAATCTCTGGTGTCTTAAAAAATCAGAACAGATTACAGGAAAATGTGTAATGCCCAACAGGAAAGGCCACAATTGAAACTTCTGCTGCTTAGCAATTATCATCTGTAAGTCACAATGTTATACAGTTCAGTATACTGCCAGATAAATTTGTACCTGATCCAAAAAGAATTCTAACCACAGAAATCCAACATGCTACGCTACTTCTCTTACTCCTATTATATGGAATAGAAAAAGAAAGATTAAAGTAGATGATGCTCAGATGTATAAAGTCAGTTTAATATCAATTTATTGCTGGAGACAGTGGACTTATTTAAGCAGCCTGTACATTTTTCTTTACTTCTTTGAAGATTATCCTAGTATTTTGTAAGATTCAACATGCTGTATAAACGGTTACGTGTGTTCTCATACAAAGGGTTGAAAAGAGACTGTTTGTACCCACAGTTTAAAAACAAATGTTACTGATATAATCCTAATGCAATCATAACTTCTCTTGGCAAATGACAGTGTACAGTATATGATTTAATAGTGTGTAAATACACAAGCTTACACCTGATGAAACAATCCAAAGTTGATTAGTTGATGTATGGAGGTTTTGTTAGTTCATCATTGTCAGTAAATAGTGTTACTTTTGCATTCTAAGATATTTGCATTAAAATAACATTTTTTTTTACTAAATCTCTTGCTAACACTGTATTGGTGAAGACCTTACAGGTTTTAAAGAGTTGTGCTATTATTTTAAACTCCAATATTTTATAAAAACTTTGTTTTATCAACTTGTCATTGGTTCCTTTGACACGTTATTAAATGTTCGCATTGTCAATAAACATGTCCTGCATGCTAGATTATATTAATAAAGCTAGAAACATGCGGTTAAGTGAAATATACTGTGGTGTTATATGTAAATATAAAGTATTAAAAACTACTGTAAAACACTCCCAAAAATAGATTCTGAAATCAATCCCTTAAGTAGATCAGCAACAGGTGGAATGTGAGTGGTAAATGGGCCATTGAATACATTGCAATGCTAAAGCAATTCAGACCAATCCTTCATGCACAAAGCTAATGATACACAGGATTTGTTTCCTTTACAATATCCCTATAGAAAATATAAACATTAAATAAAACAACTTCACAGTAATCAGTGTATGTAAACAGAGCTGCTTCAACAAGAAGTACGTGTACAACATCCTGGACTCCAAGCGCTGTGAAATGTACTCCATTTGCACTGTGAGGTGAATTCTGCAGCGATAGTGAAACAACTCTACCTATGCATAGTTGGATATGTTCTTTTGGTAACACCCACTGGTTCAGCTTGTCTTGGCATAAAGGTGTTTGCTTGGATATTCAGCAAAAACAAAGCAACTGGATTGATTTTTACACAGTGGTATAATGGATCATTTTATACTGTGTTCTGCATGTCCATTGATTAAACTCTGAAAGTCATCATTTTAGTTAAGATTCTTTTTCATTAAAATATATTTTATATGGGCTCAATATAACTTTGGAGGTGTTTAAAAAGTAAAATAGAAATGGCATTTTATTGCTTCCAGGGATAAAAAGGTTTGCAAATATAAAAATTGCCTAAAGAGATATAATCCTAGGGTAGAGGGCAAGAACAGTGATCAGTCACATAACATAAAACCATATTATGTTTTTGGGGGAGAAAAATCATCTCAGACTACAAAATAAATTTCCATTTGGAATTCTACTACATCTTAAAATATGACACAGAGAATACATTTTTTATATTATCTGTCTTCTCCATCATCCAAAATTTGCAAAATGTGGAACGTTATCTTACACTTAAGCTTGTCTCAGTTGGTGGAACTCTTGCCTCTGATTCAAATGGTTGTGGGTTGAAGCCCCACATTAGACCTTTGAACCTAGTCTAGGCTGTGCTCCAATGCAGTGCTAGCGGGGGTGTTGCATTTTCGGAGGAGCAGTCCTTTGGATGAGACGTTAAACTGATGTCCCACCTTTATTGTTCAGTTGGGTGTTAAAGATCTCATGGCACTATTCAAAAAGAAAAGGGAGTTTCTCTCAGTGTCTTGGCTAACAATCGCCTAAATAAAATTCCACTTTATTGTTGTTTGTGGGACATCGATGTGCGCAAATTGGCTGCCATGCTTACCTACAAATACCATTGTTACACGTCACAGTAAATTCCTGTGAAGCCTTTTGAGAATATTTGATGACATCATAAAGCACTATATTAAGTACAACGATTACTATTATAAACCACAATGTAAATCAGTTAAAGATGCACATCACTGATTTAAGAATGTTATTCTCTGTACATTGTGCGTGACATTTGTGTTCTCTCTCATATACTCTTAATCCACTTCTACAAGTTTTATAAACCAACAATTTGTGCAAGGCTGCAATTTCATGGTCAGCTGACTGAATGCCACTTTGAGATTCTCCATAGTATTTACAGTGTTTATATGTGTGTCTCAGAGCAATAAGATCTTCCGTGTGCACAAGATTTATAACAGTACAAGTTTCCAATCTTGATGTCATATATAAATAGATGTCAACCATTATAGACTGTGAGATAAATTGCCAGACTTACTACAAACATTGTCGGGTTTGACTACAGATGTTGGGGAGGGGTATTTGCAACCTTGGGAGTAATATGAAGTGCCAGACATTGTTTAGTGTTCTGACTATTTTAGGACACTGAGAAGCTTCTGCAGGTCCTTTTGTTCCTGCTCTGATTTGGAGAAGAAAATTGGATTAAAAAAGCATAGTAACTATGCATTAAACATGTAAGAAATCAGTCAGAGAAACTTGAAAGTAATGTTTGTTTAATTTTGTATCGCGCAACTTGGGAAATTAGTTTGTTTTCAAAACTGAAAATATATCACTTTAATATATCATCTTACAGATAGATATGTCACAGTTGAGAGTTGCAAATGCTTTGAGAATTTGACCCAAAGTTTGACTAACCACCAATGTTAACTAACAGTACTTTATTGCTAATATTATTGTTATTGAGATGATGTGTGTATCAGGCACCGGATATCCATATGATTAGAATCAAGATTGGGGATCAGTAAGAATATCTGTAACTAATATAGTGAAGACAGTGAAAGAGGGTTGTGGTTGGAGACTGGATTTGGAAATCAAAGCAGTTAGAGTTATAAAAATATAAAGGTTCTCTGATCTTTGCTGCCTGAGTTGTGTGCATGAGATCTCTTGCTAGTCATGCTGTTTCAATACTCATTGGTAAATGTCATCTAAATATTCATGCTGTCACTTTTAGGTGAATGGGCAGTCTTGTATTTCAAGCTCAAATTGTATAAATCGTGTATAGTAAATTGTAAAAAGGCTCAACGGTGTAGTTATGTTGGAGTGATAGCATTACCATTTTGGAGCAGTGCAAGTAATCATGTGAAGTTTCACTTCTTGCTCGCACTAAACTGCAGACTCGCATGTCAGTTCTTTTTTAGGTGCGAAAAGTTTACATTCAAACAGAATCCTGGCAACCCCTTTTTAACTGCTTTTAATATTAAAGTTTCAAAACTAAATTATGTTGCAACTAATTCAGCAGCAATGAAGGATGTCACCTTCTTTAAGTGATTGCTCACTGCGATTTGAGTTCAGCAATTATACTTTTGTCTTACTGTTCATTATGCATAAGTGGTACCCAGAAATCTCTGCATTGATGGACGATGTCAGGTATAAACTGTACCATTGAATGTCTTCAATATTACTAACCAGTTGTTTTAAACAAGGCAAAATGTAAAATAGTGATTTCTGTTTTCATATGGCAAGACCTGTTGCAGCAGTTCCAAATTATCTGAGGATGTGAAATCTGACAATGTATCAGAATGTGAAATAAGCTGCCTTGTGACACGTTTAAGGAGAATATTTTGTTTTACGCTTATGGTTATTGACAAGATCATAGATCAGTGAGCTGGCCTGATCAGGACATCATCAGCCATAGTTAAGAGAATTGTAGAAATTAGCTATAATGAGAGTAAACCTTTCTCTAGGTACAGTAACTGGTTGTCCAAAGCTGCTCTGGAAGTAATATTGACGCAATGTTATTATCACAGTTTGCACAGGAATACAGAATTTTCGCATTGTGATTAAATCAGTGGACGTTGTAAGGTTTTACTCAACGGAAATTCATTTTGGGAAGGATGCTGAGGCTATTTTCTCTGAAGAACCATCTCTCCGTTTCACAAATATTTATTGGAATAAGAGACATTAGATGTTATTCTGGTCATTTAACTATGCTGTTTGGGGATAAGTATCCAAATGTATTTGTAATTTGCTAGCATTTGTACGTTAGAACAAAAAGATGTTATTCAAACAATATTGCTGTGAGAACAGTTGTAATAAACATTCCGAATCAGATGTTACCTTTCTTTCAAATATTTGCTTTGATCAAATATTCACAAAAGTTCACTTGGAAAACAGTATTCTTCTGTATTAGCTGCAATTGGAATTTGTTCAGGCAAACTGCTTTGTGTTTTTCCTGGGTTTTTTGGTTCACACACTTTTATGACTTGCTAATCAAGCAAGCACAGTGCTTAAATTACATACAGATGTATATTTGAATCAATCAAACAAATACACCATCTTAACTGTTTACAAATGTATGTAAAGTATAAATTAGATATAATTGGTAAAAGCAGACAGACTCCTCTTCCGGCTTTTGATTCAAAGGGATGTTTTTTTCCATGTTGGAGAGTTATTGAGCTGTTATGCTCTTCTGAGGTGAAGCATGCTCTAAACGCTCTGTGCATATTGGATACCCTCACAAGCATATGTTGAATCCACTACAGTTTCTTGATATGATCTCCACTGTTTTCTTCTGTGAAACTTGTGCTCATCAAGAATGACATTCGTGATGGAATATTAAATTCTTCATTTTCCCTTTTTGGGTATCGAGTTACTTCAGTATTTGCAAAAAAAAACTATTTTTTCTCTTTCACAATATATTTGTCTCACACTCAGAAAATCAATACTTTGAAGAAATATTTGAAATACTTTGAAAAAAGACTTTGAAGAAACAATTTAAGAATAAATCTACAATCTGTGTCAAACATGACTTAGTGAAAAAATATCCTCCTCAGCAGATGAACATGGTAATATTGCATGCTTCACATTGGCAAACTGTAAAATTATGACATTCTTTTTTCTTTATATTTAAAACTTAAAGAAGAAAAATCCATGTTTAAGATGATTCATATTTTTAAAAAGTTCATAAAAATGTGAGCCATTTCATCACCTCCTTCAAAACATGAACTTGCCAATGGTTTGAAAGTGCACTAGTTAATTTAAGTGTTGATGTCCAATTTTTTTTATATACACTGAAACCCTGGTGAAAGATACAGGTCCACAAAACTACTGTGGTTAAAAAGAATAGATAACGATAATCCTAGCATTTGATATGGGGCTTTCACGTCAAAAGGACATCTCACATGATTTACTGAAAAGTGTGGTGACTACGTATTTTATGGTTGAAAAGATGAAAGAAATCAACAAATAATGGTTAAATGATGTGAATCTTGGCTTATAGGCTATAGAAGGTAGGAAGACAAAGGAGATGAGTGCTACAATACAAGCTTCTTTTCTGCTGCCCTCCCACACTCTCTGAACATAGTCTCCAACACCAAGGGATTGACAGTGGATATCCAGGTGTTTCCACCCTGGAAGTAAGGGAAAATTGTCTGTGCCACTCTATCAAACTTCCTAATGACTCATTTCAAACTAATGGTACAATGACTGATTTTTGATATGGTGTAATAATCTTTACCTTTTGAACACTGTAATAGCAGGTCAATTTCAGAATTGAAACTGCAGGAATTTAAATTAATTTCCAACCCATGATGATTTTGGACAATCCTGTATTCTGTCCATTTCTCCAAATCTATTTTTTTAATAGTTTATGATAGAACAATTTGTTTTGGGATGTTTGCACAGAAGTTTAATAAAAACTCTTCAAGGGTGAAACATACTAAAAAAAAATCTGTTCCTCAGAACTGATACCCCTCACTTTCCTGAGTACGTAAAATTCACACAAAAGTGCCCAGCCAAGGTTAGACTGGGTCTTTAAACACACTTTTTTTCCAGGAAAAGTAAAGCATGCAGGGTGGCGACTGCTGAAACGGTCAACTGCTGCTGCTTGGCAGCAAATAGCAGGAAGCTGGGATGCAGTGAGCTTTGAATGTTCCAGAATGTTAAAATGTGTTTAACTTTTGGCACAAACAGAATCTTCCTTTTCGTTTAAGGGCTCCCTGAGTTGCTTGCTTGTTCTTGTGAGCTGCCTGTTACATTATCCATTAACCATTAAGTGGGGCTGCCTGTCGCAACATAATGGATTCTTCATACCATGATAACAATTTTGTTTTATTTAATTTGAATTAATTGTGCACACCTGTAGCTTTGAGGTGTGGGCCTGATTCAGTCTGTAGCATGATCAACTCTCAGTCAGAAGGTTGTGGAAGATAAAGTAAAGTTCAAGGTTATTTAATGGGTTGGTTATTGCTAAATCTCCAAAACAGCAAAATTACATTTGTATAGCGACTTTCACATTGGGAAGACATCTCAAGGCTCTGGTCAATCAGTGTTTTGGACCCGAGCTGGGGGTCGGGATCAGGGAGGGTGGAGTTTAGGGTGAAAGGAGGGTTACCAAAGACACGGTCAAAGACAAGGGTCTTGAGATGGGTCTTGAAGGAGGCAAGAGAGGGGGTGAGGCGGAAGGACTGTAGGATGGAGTTCCAGAGGTTGGGGTCTGAGTGGCTGAAGGCTTGCCCGCCAATGGTGGAGGGGCGAGGTGGGGGATGTGGAGCAGGCCGGAGCCCACTGAATGGATGGGGTTGTGGGAGCAGATGGTGGACTTCATTTCTGAAATCTTGGAAGTGAGGGAAGAGGGGAGACAGGGTCTAATGTGTATAGGGAGGGATGTGTGTGGGGCAGGTCGTGACGGGGAGGTGGCAAGGGGGTAGCAGTGGACGGGTGAAGAGGTAGGTGAACGAATCCCCTTGATTTTGCATTTGATCTAACTTGTAATACTTGGAAAACTATTGAATTTTGTCATAGTAACACTCCTCTTTTACAATTATTTTTGCTTCTCTGGTCTGTAGAAATACTTTGGAGGCTTCGGGTTAGGTTTCCGCTAATGCTGCAGAAAGCCAATTATAAGGAAGTGCCTGGAAGCAGCCAACAAATTATTCTGTCTCTGTTTTTCCCATTCCTGACTGTGAGAAAGTTATGGGCCTCTACCTGGCTTCTCCACATGCAATCTGCCTGAAACCATGAATTACACAAGCGTGTAATCCCAGGTCGAGCCTATTTGTGGTATCTAAGATCCATATTGATTTGATTTTTGTTGCCCAATTTTGAAATCTCCATTTCTTGGCTGGGATTTAACCAAGAGACTGATTCAGCAAGATGAAATACTTTGAAAAGGAATGGTGTCACAGGATTGTGCCTTTGTGACACATGTTTATGGAACTGAAACATTTCTGCAGAAGGTGAGCTCTGGTAAGAAGTAACGATTTGTTTGTTTTCATTTAAATATGCACACTTCATTCCTATGGCATTCAATTTAACCCCAACTAACTTGGAAATTTAATACTGAATGATGTAAGGGGAAAGGGTGATTTTTGAGTAAATTGGCAACCACTGTAATATCATCTGACACCAAGGAGATGTTGTCAGTACTTTAGCTGTCAGCTCATTGCATCCATCAAACAACAAAATAGAAGGGAAGAATCAAAATCAATTTACCACATGGATTGGCATATGATATCTAAGGAAAACACTGAGTTCAATGCAGGAGTGTTCTCTCTGTTGATAACTCAGCGTATTGTTTAAAGCAGGAGCTCGTACTCTATTGCTAATACTGATTGCACCAGATTTTCTCTTTGTAAAACAATGATTTCTCTGTGAAACTTCCTGTTCGTTCATCCTATTGCTGTTGATGCCAGGGTCTTCATTTCAAAAATATCTCTCATCATGGTACAATCTTGTAACAACAACCTGAGCTCTTGCAGTGTATCTTTATAACACCCCAAATATAAAATCTCATAAAGAGAGTATTTTGAATTCTTTGTTGTTTGACAACATGTGGGAATTCCACAAAGCTTGTGAGACATCTATAATGCTCATAAGGACTTAACTATGTTAGACGTGCCATGTCCTTTAGCACGTACAGCTGTCCATTCGTCACTCTGTATGTGCTAACTTTCAGGTCGACTTATACTAGGGCTAAATCAAGGCTCTCAGTATTCAGTAGAGATTTTCCAAATTTAATTTTAGTGGTAGAGCAGCACATATGGAGTCAGCTATTAGTAACCTTGCCACAGACAATTTATAATATATCGAACATTATTGTGCTTCTTTACAACAGTATAAATAGGCAAAGTATTATTTATGTGGTTTTCTTTCAATCAACGTCGACTTCATTACTACCCTCAATGGGCTGACTTGCATTTTACAGTTAATTCTTCATAGTTTTACACTAATCTTCTGTCCTGTGTACTTTGAGCTGAACAATATAATGTAATGAAACTCCTTCCTGGAAGGCTTCACAACTCTGACCCAAATTGTGGAGTTCAGATAATCATTGTTCCCATTTGAAGGTATCCATGGAGATCTGTTAGTGGTGTATTAACAAGATTTTAATGTGAGGATTTAAATCAACAAGGTCATGAAGCAATCTAAATCTTCCTTCGAAAAGATACTTTTCCATTACCCCAAATGCAGTTGTATGATTTTGTGACATGCAAATCCTTGTATCACAGTAGTCTATACCATGTTATTATTTACTGATCAGTTGCAGAGTCAACTTTTTCTTGTTTCTTCTGTTAGAAGAAAGATGCTTTCTACTTTGCTCCATGGGTGGACTTGGTAGCTTTATATTTGGTTGGTGTAAATAAAACATATTTGATTTCAATTTAATGGTTGAAAGTTGGCCTTTCTTTGAAGAAGAAGGGACTACTCTCTCACATGTATCCGTTGCTCTGCAGAGGGTGTTAAAGAAGAAGCACTTCAATGAGCGCGGCAGGGAATTTGTTCCATCAGAGTGACCCCAAACAGACTCCTGTGGGAAGTATCATGAGTTGAAAGACAAGTGTTTCCTTATATGGTAACTGAGTAACATTTGTCCTATTTGTGGCAGGCAAACATTTTAGTGATTTGTTGTTTCTATAAAATATTTTTTTAATTATTTTTATTGGAATTGTTTGAATGGAGAGAATGTGAATCATGATACGATCCCCACTTGGCAAACCTTGGTTAACAACATCTGTTAAATATTGTGTGCTAATTTGGATGCATAGTTTTAGATGCAGCAAAGGAAATCATCAATGGAGTCAGTTGTCCAGGTTGAGGCATGTTGAAGCTTGATGGGAGCAAGAGGCCAAACTCATATAATGGTGAAGGTGTCAATATTATAGGTTCAATTGAGCAGGTGCTGGAGGTCAGACCAAGTACTGTATAAGCAACTCTGTTAGCACGATTGAGGTCATCAGCTTTTAAAGTGTCGGCAATGACATTAGTTACAGTCATGTGGAGTTCCGGTTTATTTAACAGATCAGAAGATTAATCCCCAGGTGCCTCCATTACATGTTTATTGCCAATCGTATAAATGTATTTTTTATTTTTAATGGTTTCTTCTAAGTATATAAATATGCTTAACTATTACCAGTATGGAACAACACGTTCTGAATCCCAATACCTTTTAGATTTTTAAAATGCCCTTATTAGGTCATCTCAAATATCAGAACATTAAACAATGCTGCAGGAATTATTCTGAAAATTAATCCTACATATAAGGCCTTTGACCAGAAAAATACTGTGCCATACTGTATCTTCAATAATAATTCTTTGGTCGCTAAATGGTTACCCAAAGTCTACCTTGTTGTGAACAGACTTGAAAGTTTCCTGTTGCTTTCATTGTTCACACTGGTCGTGTTTCAGTATTTATTCATTTAGGCTGTAGAAACATGAAAAAGGTGCTTATTTTGTCAATTGGACAGCACATATTCCACCCTAGTAAACAAACATACTCTGTTTCTACCAGAAATACCTTATCTGTTTCATACATCTGCTTTAAACTAACACATCAGTTTAATCCTTTGGCAACTGCAATGACATTTATATCAAAGGCTCAGGAATCCTATTTTGATTGCATGGTGTAACACTGGGCATATAGATGAGAAGGCAGATTCCAAGGTGCCTTGCTAACCGTTGGGCCATGATAATTGGGTTTAGCATCTTGAGTTTAGAGAATAAAAATCAGCCGGGGATCCTGTTCCTGATTGCTACACAGTCTTTGCTGGGGAAGTACAAGCATTTGGATACCAGGATCAAGCTCATCTGTGATCCCACTTGTAAGATGTAAATCCTATCCCATGGCTCCTTATATATTCAAATCTAGTTTTTTCTATCAATATGTTTTCGATTAATATGAGTTTGTTAAACTTGGATATGGCTTTGCTTTTATGAACATTTATGATGCTGTTCAGAACAATGCTTATTTTGTGATTAAACTGCAAGATTGGATTATTATCTTAAATTTGTTGAAAGATATTTTATATTAAATATAAATTAGAATAAGGAGTTTTTTTCTTCACAATTTATGACTGGTGGAAAAGTTAAATTGATGTTGCTAATTCCTTTGATCTCATTGAGTTCTATGCAGTTCAAGGAGATAATGTTGGAGAGAGAAATGTTGCAAGCAATATGTTTTACCAAGTAAAATTAGAGAATCTCTGGGGCATTTCGTGTTATAGAGTATCAGCTGAATTAATCTGAAGAAAGCAATTGCATGAATACTACTGCAGTCAAAGGGTTAAATTCAGCCTTCTCACAGGGTTCAGTAAACTCAAGGACATAGGAAAAGAACAAAGGGTAAAATATTACTCACAACTCACTCACAAAATAAATGGTTAGCTTGACCAGCAGAGTGTTGTATTTCAGCCCTGAATAATATGCTTTTGACTCATATTTCTTTGAACTTTTTAATTTTAATCAGTTAGAATGGCATCAGACAGGAAGAACATTGAACTTTATTCTATTGTATAAAATAATTATTCCGAACTGGTAGATAAAGTGGTTTTCAAAACTCTTTGGTTGTTAACATACTCAAAGTAGAAAGTAGTTATCCCTGAAACTTTCTTGGAAACACAAAAACTGTAGTATAAGTAGACTTATTATTAGTAGCAATATCTAATGTGGTACCAATTTGGTATTTTCCTTTATTCTGCTACTCTTGACCTGCCTCTTGACCTGAGATGTACAAATATTAAGACCTACAGCAAGAAGGAGACATTGGAGAATAACAATCTTGAGAAAGGAAAGGGCTAGGAAAGACAGAAACCACCCAGTCTTCTGGTCAGCTCTGTGTTTTGGCCTCTTCCCCTTTCCTCAGACGCATCCATTGCCAAATTCCCATTGTACTGGTGTCAGTCTCTGGCAAACAACATTCTCAGCTACATTGCTAACAGCTGAAATCTGAGATTTCAGATTTTAAAAAAAGCCTGGTAGCTATCTCTAAAAGTGTATACTTCTTAACTGCTTACTTTAATGAATTGGTTTTAAACCTAATATTATTGCAGCATGGTAAAAATAGGCCAAATGTTTGGTCCTTGAATTCTCTAACAGATTTTCCAAATACGATTGGGCCAGGAGTGAGGTTCACCAAGAAAGAGGAAACCAGAGGTACTGTGTACCACTCAGTAAGGAAAAATGCAAGGATTTAAGAAGCTGCAAAAGCAATAGGGAGTGACAAAATAGAGAATTTTTATCACATTGTATTATTCATCATATTCAACAAGATCTTGTTATTGTATGATCCAATATTATTATTTCAAAATTGTTTGTTCAAAAATAATTGTAGCTTGTTTATTCAAGTGTTAGAAATCGAAAACGTATCCAATGTTTTTCAAACAAAAAAAGGGAAAATGATCAATAAAGCTTCTGAACTACAAAATGTTGTAAATGGTTTGCTTTGCAATGAACCTAGAACCTCTGTCTGGATATATTGGCTAATACCATATCAGCTAATGACCACAGGTCATGTGGTTTAAGGATCAAGAAATCTGGCCTCATAAACAGTATTTTCTGGCAGTTATTGCAGTGAAACCCAGAATCTAACTTTTCCCTTTTAATTCCATTTATAGCTGTGTTATTGTGGTTAACAGCATCATTATCTTGGGTTCTATTAGGCCAGCGTCAGATTAAAGTATAATTTACCATCAAGAGTTACCACATTATTGAAGTTCAAGTGGTTCTGACAAATCGTAAGATAAATCATTGTACTTTACAATTAGAAATCTTCATTATAAAATGTCATGGTCTCTATCCAGCTGTAGAATAATATTAATCTAATTTTCACATTATATATTTTACATTGTTGCTTTATTTCTGCTAATGGCCAGGAAGCAGGAAAATGTATTACATTATTAAATTATCAGAATATGGTTTATTATTGTTCCACACAAATAATGCTTTATTTTGGCTTTTTGTTAGTTTCTCTCTATTTTCTGGTGGCATGAAATGAAATGTATTTGTTTTTGAAAGACTGATACGATTTAGAAAGAAAAGTCACAAACAGCCACTGTTAATTTCTATTGGTGCATTTTATTAGGAAAATAAAATACGAAGGAACAATATTAAAAGGTAATGTTAATTATTTTAATCTGATTCTCCCCATCATTCAATCAGCAAACCATACCAGTTGAATGGCTTGTTTCTGTGCTGTACATTCTTTTTAAATGTTTTTGTAAAACATATTGATCATAATTCTTTGCAACTGATATTTTGTAAAACTGGGTTGGGATGAGACACATTTTGAAACAAACATAATGACTTTAGGGTAGGAAGGAAAACTATTTAAGGGCCTGCATAAGACCTCAAAAGACCTCAAAATGTCTTACATAACTGAATGAGCTGCATGCACTTAACACCCATGCTCAGTCCTGTGTTCATATGTTCTGTGAGTTCCAATAATGTTTTGAAAATTCAGCATTAAGTATCCCATGAATGAATGTCAAACTGCTTTTTCTTAGGTTTTCTAACCATACTTTAGGAATTGAGCATTGACTTAACTAACCTCTGCAACACAGTGATGCATGCTTAGTAAAGGATTTGTGAGTTGGCTTCACATCAGTAATTCTTCTTTGTAATGTCACAAAAACTTAATAAAGTGGTCAGTATCTTCAGCTGAGCTTGTAACTTTGACTTGAAAGAGAAGTATTTTATGGTAAAAAAAAATCCAAGTTCCAGAATGTCAGATGCTTTTAAAGTAAAGATTTAAAATTCTATCCTCATATAAACAGTGCCCTTTATTACTGGTTTAGGAACTCTTTATCTCTGTATGAATAGTTTGTGAAAAAGATCTGAAGAACCAGGCAGTTCATACTGTTTGAATATGTATCCAATTTAACTTATAAAACGCAAGAAGTACAAATGGAAGTAATAAGCTCTGACAAAGTTTAAAAAAAGCTGCTTGTCAAACAGCAGATGTGCAACATGAAATTCTCTTCTGAAAGTCACCAGATGTTAAGTGGCTTATAGGAAATGGGTGGAGAGATTTTATATGCAGACTGTCAACACCAGCCACTGATATCATCCCATGTTTAACCTATTTTGCTATTGATTTAATTTCATAACTAAGTTTGCCCTTTCTTTCAAGTATTTGCATCAACACAAAGAATATTTGTTTCTTCTACTTGTAGCAATCTGATTTTATGCACCTTGGGATATCCTTCTGATGTGAAAGACTCTATAATCAATGCAATTTGATGTTGTTGTTGTTCATCCAAATTATGTTCAGTACTAATAGGTGAGGGAGGGAGAGTGGGGGAAGAGAGAAATGAGGTTGGTCTCTCAGAATCAAGATACAATGGTGTTTGAGGTGTTTGAAGCTTGCTTATCGTATAGAGGAAAGTGCTTTTGTGACTGAACTGAGTGTTGCCAAAGCTTTTTCTTGGCATAAACTGCACTATATTATCAAGTTACTGCTAGTAACTGACATTAAAACAACAAAAAGGCACAATGATCCTTGCCTCCACATATTTCCATGATTCTACAGTGATGCAGAATTTGTTAGCTTTGAATGCAATGGAAACCAAATAATGTTCTCAATTAAATAATTTGACTTGTTCTCCTGCATCAAAATCGGAAGATCGGTACTGTATTTTGCCTATTGCAAGTTAGCCTAAATGGTTGGATCTCACTGCTACTGCCTGAAGGAGATGAGATGGTTTTGAGCGCTAGTATGGGAACCTTTGAGAATGGAAATGGTGGGTGATCAGAAAGCTTTACATTGTCAGCACTGGACAGCATTTTCTTGGCTGCAGTTTATTCATGCTCCCATCCCATTTATACAAATGAGTAATCTGAATTTCTGATCTGCATGGATCTTTACTCAAAGGCATAAAAAATAATTTTGCACAAGGATTAATATTTCACAAATGAAATTTAAAATCAAAGTGTGGAATGTTACAGAATTAGCTCAATGCGATTTCAGTTACTTCTATGTTTGTGCTCCAAAACAAAAATTTTGCAATGAATTCACAAATACGTTAAGTGTTTTGAACATTCATGATAAACAAATCTAACTCAAATTTGTTGTAAGATTGCCTCTAACTGGTGAGCTGGCAACCATACCAGTGTTTTAGTTAAGTGACATGATGCTTTTCTTCACCTTCTCAAAAGAACAAGCAAAATTATTCCAAAATGTTTTTGATCCTGAAAAACATGATTGTGATAAACAGAATACTCTGTCCCTCCTGTGAAATACAGTTTTCATTTCCTCTCATGAGACTTGACTGTAAATCATTCATGACTTTGGTACTAATGGGTTATCCAGTCGGTCACAGTTGCAGAGAATAAACGTGTTTCAAGAAGGATTGAAATGTTATCTGTTTGTTCTAACTTCCTCTGAAATATACATCATTGGTTCGGATCGTGAGGTACAGTCAATCATCAGTATCTAGCTATCAGAAAATTTTAAAATTCATGCTGTATCAAATTAGATGAATTCGTCATTTTATCCCTGCATTTCTTCTTGTCACTGACATGTGTAATATGTTGGAGAAGTAACACAATAGAGATTATATTTTTAAAAGGAAAGATTAAAAACTGCAAAGAAAAATATTTACCTCTATATTCAGTGGTCAATGATACAGTAATAAAATGGATCACTGATCAAATTGCTGTGGTGCACCTTTCTTTCTCATCAGCTGCATGTCGGACACATGCGGAAACTCATCGTCATAAGAATATTATTCTAGCAACGGAATTTTAGAATTGAGCAGGCCCTCTGTGGCTGTCTCGGTAGTCCGGTTCCTGAGCCAAGCAGGCCTGCAGTACTCCAAGGCACAACTCATGACAGTACAGCCAGCCAGGCTCATCAGCAGGACTTGGAAGAGCAGACCAGTTATTGGGAACAGGGAATGCTCCTACTCAACTTCTATTAATCCTGCAAGCCAAAGCTCGAATGGGTAAGGTGGTCTTAGCTGGACAAACAGCAGGAAAGCTTGCCAGAGAGTGCTATCAACTCCAGCAGTACCCCAGTGCATACGCTGGGGTCCCCAAGCCTTGACTCTTGCCAATCTGTGCCTAATAGGTTCCAGAATTAGGTAAGCAGGATTCAACTCTCCAGGGAGAGAGTGCACAACCGTTGTATCTGATATTTTAAACCAGTGAAATGTATTTCAAAAGCATTATGACAACAGACAACTTTTCAATCCTTCTTGAAACTTTTCTCTCTCTCTGCAACTGTAGCCAACTGAATAAGCAATACAATTGCTACTATGTAGATGTTGACTATCATGTTGATTACCCACTCTACCCCCCCCACACACACACTGCTTGAATAAAACTCATTTATTGTACTAATTGCATTTCTCTACAAAGTTGAGAGTTTGCATATTAGAATTTAAATTTTTATCCTCACATAATGGACATGGGATCAGGAAAAGCTTCTGGTTCCCAGTTTGCATGTCTGCACAATTTTTATTACAATTGTTGTCTGCAGTTTGAGTTCCCATTACTAAGTAGGACTTGTCCTAATGTTGCAGTGCTTGCTGTTTTTATCAAATTATGTCTATTTTGGATCTACTTTTATGGGATTGAAGCCAATTTGCCCAAATAAATGAGTTCTTGTTGGACGTTGTTTTCCTGCATTGAGTACTGAACTCGTGCTGCCAAGTCCTCGCTCAGATTGTTAGCATGGCAAGCTGCCTTCAGGAAATGGTGCTCGGGAGTTTCCATTGTCCACCCTTCATTTAAGAGTTCAACACAGAACATGTAGGGAACAAAGAATACCAAAGTCTAAGGGGAAGTGTCCTTCAGTCGAAACCAGAACTGTGCAAAATGAAAGATGTGATTTGTCAAGTGCTTCTATAAACTTATAGAGCAACAGGAAAATCCTATTATACAATGATTCAAACACACAAAGCTGTATTGATCAGACATCAAAAATGGCTGTGCTAATATTACTTTCATGTCCAATTCAAGAATTTGCAACATTGCTGGTCTATTATACAAGTTGTGTAAACCATATTTAACTGCAGAGGGAAAACAGACATCCTTAATTATTATTAAACACCAGCGTAAAGGATTAGATGTTAGTGATTTCCACGTTTATTGTCTGGGGTCCTCTTTCCTGCTTCATTTTCATGAATACTAAAAAAAATTTTTGGCGAGATTGTAATCTCATCACTGATAGACAGTAGTCCCATGTTTTTCATTCCTGAATGCTGCAGAAGTATTACTTCATGGTATAACATCTCAGTAGCATTCAAAGGGTTAAAGCAAAGGAAACATGAAACAGTGCTTACAAATATTCCCTATTATTTTTTGCCTGTATTTTGCTCTGAGGGGCTATGGGAGTTGACATGTGGTTATGCGGGTGATGCAGATTTTATGCTGTACATTATCTATTTGACTCTCAATTCAATAGCAACTTTTACATGGGAGGACATCTCAAAGTGCTTAATCTTTTGTTATTTTTGTTATGTTGGATTTCCTCATGCACATCTTGTGTATTTCATGAAGGTGAATGAGGCATTGCACCTTTGTAACAGGAGAAATTGTACATAGGTTTGGATTATACTGTATTAATGTCGCATTTCAGAGTCTCCAGAATTTGACAAATACTTAAATACAAATGAATACAATTAGATATACACAATTAAATCTAAATGCAATTTTGAAAATGATTTTCTGTAAGTTACCAGAAACATTATGTCAAATATGAGGCTTAATTCAACAATTTGCCAACTTCTGGATGGTCTAAAATGCTGCATAAAATAGGGTAAATAACCATGTGTAATTTCTCCACAATCGTGAAGGATGGAACAGACTAACCGAGTACTAAACAGTATTTATCTTTTTTGAATTTATAAAAAGATTCCTCCTGATCTATTTTTGTTTCCACCCACAAAACCAGAAATCACTCTGACTTGACCTTGCTCTTACGATGCCATTAGTGCACTTGCCTCCTTTACTGGTATTTTGAATATTTTCAGTGAAATGAGAGCTTTAATCTCACAGGATAATGCCATTTATGGCTGTTGCGTATCTGGAATTTGCAAGATTGGCTTTCCTGTGGATGGTTAAAATCCTAAGAGGGTACATGGCTGAATGAGATAATTGTAGAGCAGCAACATATGGAAATGATGGAAAAGAATAAAAGATAATGCAGAAATGTAAGAGTGGAATTGTAATAAGGAGGGAGTTTTATTGTTTAAAACAAGTACCAAAATTTGCTCTTGATCTTTATGCACAGTTCCAATATTGAAAGTAACTTGGAATTTTCAGTTTGTGTACAAATCTAGGATGCTGTTGTTTCTTTCTTTATAAATGGATCGAATGAACAATGTCTTTCACTAGTAGTAAGTCAACTACCAAAATGTTCTGCTTTCTACTAAAGTACAGTAAATTCATTTGCCTTCAAAATAGAGTGTCTTTACAGAAAACTCTGCAAAGTATTTAAGACATTTTGCCATGATAAGCAGCATATCAAATGAAAGGATCATTATAACAGCTGAATCTAGAAATCTACCATGGGAGGGTCCTTCAATAAATTCCAAACAGATAATAATGATCAGGTTCCAGGAAAATGCTTGCTTCTTTTTACTGGAACAGGCCAGTTCTAAGTATTGTAAGTACATGCCTCGAGACAAGTACACCAAATGTGAACCAGGATACTACCTTTTCCATATCCCTTGGGATAGTCCTACGAAACCCAGGGTTACCTACCATCTGTGCAGGTGTAAAGGAGGTTCTGTAGAATATTTACCAGTAGTAACTTGAAAAATTGCACAGCAGATGGCCTCTCGTTTCTCCTCAGAAATGTCGGTGTCGCCTTTCTTTGATCAGGGTTGAACTTACCAGATGTAAGAATGTAGCTAACAGAAAGAACAATGGAAATTGACTTTGTGACAATAGAGGCAAAGCAGAAAAGATTCCAGTCCTAAAAAGGACAAATTGATTTGTACCAAGACTTGTGGTTCTGGAATATATATCCTTCTAAACAGAGAAAATTCAAAGTGTATTTCCAATTAATTCCCTCTCTTTCCAGTTATGGACAGACTAACAATGGGATGCTGTCTCTTGATTCATTTACAAGCTGAGGCACTTCCCATTTCCTGGCTGAATACAATTCTGAATTAACCATTGCTGGGGCTGGAGACAGTTGATTGATCCATCAATTTTTTGTTTTAAAAGAATTTATGACCTTTTTTTCCCCTACCCATGCTGCATCCCATTCAATGCTTTGCAAGACTTCAATTATCGTGTATTCAGCAAAATGTGTCCAAGACCCGACAGATCAATTTATGATATATAATTATTGATATGGGATACAATCTGAATCAAAAATAGTGTGAATGGCTTGATGAGTCAAATCCAAGAAATCCAACTAAACCATTACCCATTTTGGCAGATGCTATTGCACAGGATCTTAGGGAGCAACACCAGTCACAGAGAAGCTGTGGTAAACTCAACAGCAGTAACAAGGATATAAACCACAGAAATTTCTGGGAACACACAGCAGGTCAGGCAGCATCCATGGAGAGAGGAAAATTGGTTAACATTTGAGGTCTATGTCCTTTTGTCAGAACGTCTCTCTTAATTCATTTACAATTACCAGCTCTGAAGAAAGGTCATAGAGCTGAAACATTAACTCATTTCCCTCTCTCCATGGATGCTGCCTGACCTGCTATGTGTTCCCAGCTACTTCTGTGTTAAACCAGGTTTCCAGCATCTGCAATACTTTGCTTTTTGTAGCAGTAACAAGGATGATTGTTTTCATGTTTATTTGGCTTACATTTGTAAAAGGTTTACATATTAAATTTGTGTAAATCTTTGTGTGTTGTGCAATAAAAGTTTTGCTGCAGTAATGCATAGAATTACATGGAATATACAGCACAGGAACAGGCCATTTAGCCCAAATGGCCTCTGCCAGCATTTATTCTCCCATGAGCCTCCTCCTCCCCTTCCTAAACTAAGCCTCTCAGCATAACCTTCTATTCCTTTCTCCCCCATGTACTTTATCTAGCTTCCCCTTAAATGCATCTATGCTATCGCCTCAACTACTCCTTGTGGTAAGGAGAATAATTCAACTTGCTAAATGAATAGTACAAATTCAATACTTGATACAATTCACTTTATACCCAATATCATAATGTTACAGCTGTTATCTCTGCGCTTTGTAATGTTCCCAGATTTGCAGCAAGGATGCCTCATATACCTTCTCCCTTGGGTATTCCTGACATTCTGACTTCTGCAAGCTCTTGCTTTTGGAAGCCAACATGTCAACTAACTAACTACAGCTGTCAGTACAATTCCTTAGCAAGTCCTCACCAATCCCTGTTGATGTTTCTCTTCATTGCTTCCTGCCTTTAGTAACGAAATCCAAAGTCCATCTAATAAAGGCAAACTGGAGCTATTGGGGTCTCAGATTCTGTAGTTGCAACCCTTTGTAATCCCACTGAATATTAAGTATAGTGCAGCCTAACATGTCCTATCAGCTGGCACCCAGTCGAGGCACAAATTATGATCTAGCAACAAAGCTATGTTGCCTTAACAGAAACTTTCAGTTATGAATATCAAATTGCAAAATTCAAGGCAGGATTCATGAATCAGGAACCTCAAGCCGCAACAGTTTGAGAAACAGGCCAATGAACAAATGGGGTGAGGAATAGCCAGCATTTTCCTCGCCAGCCTTTTTTCAGGCTCTTTCCTGTTTGAGAATCTTGTGCAAATATATGATTATAATAAATAGGTGAATAAATAGAAGGAGTTTGATTGGCTGAGTTTTTCAAACTGTTACTGATTTCCTACTATTATAGTCCTTCTCAAGCATATATCACATAGCAATCCTTAACAGTTATCAGTATATTCTTTTATACACTTAATTGTCTCCACATGGCGCAAGGCAATAACATGTCCCAGTTACTGTTGAAGGAAGGGAGTGAATTAGAAGTGGAAAGAAAATGGGTTAAAAAAAATAAGTTGCAAAATAGATGTTCAATATCTATCAGTAATTCTTCTGAATATTAAGTGTAGTGCAGCCTTAAACATTCTATCAGTTGGAACCCATTCACGACAGAAATCATGATCTAGCTGGCACTTCACAATGATGTATGAATCTAATAAAAGATTAACTGAGCAAATCAAAGAAATCCTGCGTTATCAGTGAACTTCAGGTTGAATGCTTGTCAATTAGCAAATATTTGACAGATAAAGTGCTTAACTGATGTCAACTCCCAACAAAAATAAACTTTAGCAAAAGCAAAGCATAATTGCACTAGAAACATTTGAAGAAATTCTAAGGTGAATAATGGCATGAGTTTGTAAGTAACTTGTACAAATATATTGACACTGGAACACACAAACCCATATAAACTTGTTTTCATTCCGACATTTGTCAACTATTAAAAGGGAAGGAGTTGAAAGCCAAGGAGAAAAAAAATGGCTGTTGGAGATCCTGGTCTCCATATAAAAAGCTACATTATAATTTGCTTTAAAGATGAAGAAAGATATTGAATCAATGATCTTTCTTGGCATTGATCTGCAGTCTGCTGCTGTATTAAAGCCACGGGAATAAGGAGAACAAAGACATTACATAACTATTTGATTTGAAGGCCAGAAGTCGGCAAGACAGATACCTTCAAGGTACAACTGAGTTCTGAGTGAAGTCAGCTCTCTGAACTGAATCATGATCCAAGACAATGTTTAAACCTTTGCAAATGTCTGTCGTTTCTTACATATTAACTGGACTACGTGGTGTTTAAGACCTCTATTTGCCTCCCTGGAGAGATGCATCATGTTTACCTAATTCCAGAGAGTATTAGGCATAGGTTGGCATGAGCCAAGGCTTGGGGTCCCCAGAGTGTGCATTGGGGTACTGCTGGAATGTAACCTTTATTCAGAAGTACTATATTTACAAATAATCTCAAATATATATACAAGTGCGGTCAGTACTATTGTAAGATGGTGACTTCATAATGCTAAGTACAATATGTTCGTGGTGCAATGATAAAACACTTTTTTTTATTGATGCTTTAAGAAGAATGCTTTAAGAGATTAATTTTTTAAAGGTTTATGTTGAACCACAGCAACTACTTCAAATTAGAATATTGTTCTGCTTGAAGCCATTTTAAATTGAACACTTGGTTGCATCTGTTATTTTAAATAAAGCATTCAATCACTTGACTGATCAGAGGAGTGCTTCCAAGCCACACATCTGAAGACAGAGGATTCTGTCTGAATCTGCAAATGGAAGAGAAGCTTCCATGCTGATAGCAGTGTACATTGCATGGTGATTCTCTCCTGAATAAAATGACAAAATACTAAGTGAAGAAAATGTCTGGTGGGTGGTAGAGTAGATTTTAAAAATGTAAACCTCAACCTGCTGATAAACAAGTGTTGATATGATTTATTTAAACTTTAGTTAATTATATTAGATTCACTATATTAGTGTAGCCTTAGAACTCCCTCATTCACTGGCGAACAAGCACACCTACAAATTAATGTTTCAAGACTACACTTTTTTAAAAAATTGTTCAAAAGTGGTATGATTTGTATTATACCTGCTCCAATTACTTTATTAATGACACCTTTCTAAGAAAGAAGACAACTACAACAACTTGTATTTATCTAATGCCCTTCACACAGGGTAGTGACCCGGAGCATTGGATAATTGATTATTGTTTTTTACAGATCTATTGTATTCGGTTCGCACTTTACAGATGATTCACCCTTCCATTTTACCTTTCATATCGATAAGATTTTTCCTTTCATTTCAGCAAATGTTTGTATGTTTACTACTTTGTTATTTTGCACATTTGTTTGTCACCACAATTTCCTCTCCTCTCTTCAAGGCCAATGATTCCTTTTTTTCCTTCTAAGAAACGGTTCCAGGGTTACTGTGCATTCTTTAGTATCTCACTTCAGTGGTTATTATTCAAGCGCAGGCCTTGATAGTGTGTGTTGATAGGCTCTTTGACTTCTGATGCTTTGCTTTTGTGGATGTCAAGGGATTTGTGAGCCCTGGACTGGGATTTTGGCTCTGATGTCAACACTCACTATCTAGTTAACAAATGAACGATAGCCAGTTGGGTTGGTACTGAAGATGGCTAGCTTCTGCGAAATTATACTCAAAATTTACGAATGAGTTGGCACCTTCACAAAAGGAGGAGAGAAAATTTATCACAGGTGGGGAGTTTGCAGAAGGGTGCAAATTATTGATACCATTTGGTTTACAGACATTGTTAACTGTCTGTGCCCAGTCACTGTTTTCCAGTCTCATAAACTTACTGCTTTACTGGGCACTTTACTGTAAATTAATCTGCCTGGGGCTGATCTGGTAATTGGCACACTCTCATGATTTCCACTTTAAAATCTTGTGTGTTAGAACCATTTGACTGGGGTGTGAGAAGATGGTGGGGAAGGAGATAAGAGGCACAATGGGTCTGGAAACCTGGGATACATGCTGAAATTATCTTACTCTGGTGGAAAGCCTTGCAAAAAATATTGATGTTTCTATAATGTGCAGCTCAACTAGAAACATATATTTAATATTACAGCTGATACCCAGTTTTTGTATTTACACAATTCTTAATCGATCAAAATAGATTTGCCCAAAAGAGATTTTTTAATAATTGTGCATGAGTTTAATTCCCATGGGAATTATGTGGAGCGTCCTATTCTCACTGGGTTTAGGTCACTGTTCTGGGACTCTCACTCCCTGCAGGTTGGTCATTGAAGCTGTTCCAACTGCAGCTGTGACTTTGCAACATAAAAAAGAAGTGGTAGGTTTCATGCTGCAGTGTTAACACTGCCTTCATTGTACTGATCTCCCAATCAAAGGCTTCTGGGTGGTTTTGTACAGGTTAAAAACGCCCACACAGACATAAAAGCTTTAGACTTTAAAGTGTGAGGTAACATCCTTTAAATGTCCAACAAAAGAGTTCACAGGTCATCTTTATAATATAGCAGCTATTAGACAGGGCAGGTTCTCTTTGACCGTGCCTTCAGCTGCCCTCTCGACTCTCTACCCCTTCCTCGCTCCCTCCCTTCCCTTCCCTCACCCTGACCATTTCCCCCCTGCTCGGGTCCTGACCCATCTGTACAGCGCCTTGAGACGTCCTCCCGACGTGAAAGGCGCTCTATAAATGGAATCTTGTTGTTGTTGTTAGAGAGGGCATTCTGTTGCATGGTGATGTTGTCCAGTTGTGCAATACTTTTCAATAGTGTAAAAGGTTACTGAGGAGGTACACCGGGCTTCCCCACCAAAAAAAAATCCCTCAGTGTGACAGTCAAAATCTGAATTTTATAATTAACTGAGAAAATTGAATCCATTTTAATACAAATCTTGGATGATACCTAATGAAATAAAATAAGCGATATTTTACAGTGTAACTAGCTAATTGTCACACATACTTAATGCATTATTTTGGCCCCTATAGCTCTATTTTGAAATCCCGGTTACTTAACAAACTACACAGATAATATCTTGTTACATCTTCTGGATCTATGCTTTATGGACTTCAATAAAAACAGATAAGAACTATTGGGTTGGGTGATTGTGTTCATTCAAAGGATCCAATGTGTGTTTCATTGCACAGCCTGGTTCTCTTAAATACCATATAAGTAATATTCTAGCATCCAAATAGAATAAGCTTTTACATTTACTTCATGTGGTTGAGTTTGTTCAGCAAATGTATAAGCTGCATGATATCCATGATTAATGATGCAAATACGTTCTGGCAGCTAAAGTCCATTAAAACCATAAAAAGATTATGGCTTGCAATGGAATAAGGCCCGATTCTTATGAAATCCCCAAATTCTGTAATTTCACTACCTTTGCCCTGACTATCTCTGAGAGTGCATAAACAGGCTAACAACACTCGCTATATACCCTCACACATGCAGAATGAGAAATTCGGCAAGGCACCAGAGGTTGATCAGCATCTGTAGAACTGTCTCCCAGTATGAGTCGGAAATGCATTTAATTTTGAAGCCAACTTTCTTTAAAGAACTACAGAAAACAACAAAACCTATCAAAGTTGAGTCTGAATTCAACAATTAGCTAAATTTTGGATGTTCTGAAATGCTAAATAAAGTGTAAATCCAGGTTGAATCTATTCCCCCCGAAGAGGGCAAAAACAAAATTCTACAGTATTTCATTTTGTACGTACTGTGTAATGTAAAATCTAACTGAACACAAATGTATTTAAAACTTGTTTTTAATTTGTTATTTTTTGTTGGTTACTTTGCTGTCTAATTTGTAATAAGAAAATACAAAGGGTTAATTTGAGGTCATGAGGTGTTGCAACGTACAAAGTACATAAGGGAAAATGAGTCATTTTAAATTATTCCTTGTATCTGTGTAACCAGCACAAGAATCCATGTTCTGTCGACTTTGACTGCTTTTGTGTAATGCAGACAGTAAAGATTCTTCATCCTTCAGTTAGGAGACAGCAAAGATTACGGTTTTCTGGCTTGTTTCTGCTCAAACAATAGAAGCCAAGTGGGTTTCCTTTCATCTGTAAGCACACGCATTTTTTAAACTTGACCCTGCCTGACCAGTGTTCCTGTGGCTGTATATTCATGATTTTGTGATCCAGAACTAATTTCCAAGCCTAACTGGCATACTTGTATAGTTGAAAACAATAGCATCCGAAAAGGTTCTGTTCCTGTGAACTGATGCACTGGGAATGGGGAAAGCTTTCTAAAGATGGATAGTGTTTCAAAAAATTTTTTGAATGCTGTGACTCCATAACACAGCAATCCATAGCGGTACAACTCAGTATCCTAATGATGTAATGGTGTAAAATTGTTTGACCTACATAGGTCTTTGATGACCAAATCCTTGTCAGATTACTACCTGACTGAATAAAAATATTAAATACATCAAGAATTTGTGTTTTGGGATTATCCCAACACATTTTGAATTTGAAAATGCGCTGTTATTCTTTAAAGCTATAATATAATATAAAGTGTATAATATTCATCATAGAATCAAAGAAATTTACAGCACAGAAAAAGGCCATTTGACCTATCAATTCTGCACCAGCTCTCAAATCAATATGTTCATTCAAGCCCCCTACTCTGCTTTTTCCAATATCCCTTCAAGCCTTTATCCTTCGTATACCTATCTACTTCTCTCTTTGTACCCACATTGGACTCTACCTCCACCATCTTACTTGGAAGGACATTCCACATCCCAAGAAAATATCTCCTAATCTCTCCTTTTGCTCTTCTTGTGACTCTCTTATAGGTATAGGCACTGACTCCCCTATCAGTGGAATTAAAATTGTAAACCTGGACAGAAGGAATTTAAGTAAAAATGTTTTAATTTTTTTTGTTATCTTATAATTTTTTTAATTTAATCCCCATCTTTAGATTTCCTGTGTCATACACTATTTTCAGGTTGAGGAGGAAACAACAACAACTTACATTCATATGGAACCCCTCACTCAGAGTAGCATCCCAGAGCGTGACGCTGAGCTGAAGGGAGGGGTGAGGTGACCGAAAGCACAGTCGAAAAGGAAGGTCTTAATATCATATATATTTTTACAGTGTATTTCTTATACAATTATATAACATACATATAATTATACAATATATTTATTAAAAGGAGGAAAGCTGACAACCTACACCTGTGCTAATGATGCTTTGGAACTGACCGGTAGGAGATGCATGTAAGTTACCTGGAATGACTCTTCTGCCGTGTGCTGCATTTTTCCTGTGAGACCCTTGGTGATGTGCCTGAGATCAGGAACTCAAAATGTGGGAGTATTGTGAGTGGAAACCCATGCCTCACTAATGCGTTATGCCACATTTAAATAGCACTTATTTTCATGCTTTATTCTGTTTTGGTTCTAAGTCAAATGCTTTAGTCAAAGTCTTTATAGTCCCGAATAGATGTTTTCAAACTGAGACTCACTTGTAGTGAAAACTGAGTCCATTCTGACAAAGGGCAGTGGACCCGAAACGTTGACTCACTTTCATTTCTCCATAGATGCTGCCTGACCTGTTGATTATTCCCAGCGGCTTCTGTTTTGGGACTAAATAGATAACTCTTTCAGAGAGCCAGCACACGTTAAATGGGTCGAATGGCCTCCTTCTGTATTATAAAATTCTATTTGCCTCATAGTTTATCTTTGGGTTGTTCTTGTAAATGATGTGATCGGTCTTCAGATTTCGTGTTATAAATATTTTTCACCCTTCCACTCGTCTGCAGTCAGTGTTACAATGCCTTTAGCTCCTTGGGACATCCTCCTGACGTGAAAGGCATTATACAAATGTAATTTGTTGTTGTTGTTGGAATCCTGAAGCATGGCTTCAGCCCACACAGCCTGTTATTTATCAGAAGATAACCTAATATATGACAGGTACTGGGGTTATGTTACAGAAATGCACTTACTTCTTTACTGAAGGAAGTCCCGTTTCAATCCAGAGGCAAAAGGGTTAGCTTGGTGCCTTTCAGATTGTGAAAGTTCACCACTTGTGTCGACTGACTTCTAAATTCTTTTTTGTAGAAGCTAAAACGCTTGTGTTGCATATGCAGCAGGTAACATGCTGGATGGAGTTCTACTCTATTTTTGCAGCTTGTTAAGTGTGGCAAAGATGCATAGATTGAACGTTTCAACAGATTTAGAAATCAATACGTTAAAGAGATGGTTCTTGTTTGAGTGAAAGTGTTGAAGCATTCTTATAAAGAGGGAAACATTTAGATGGCTTGTTTACTTCTGAGACATAACCACCATTGGAGTACAGGATATCGCTCCAGTGCATAATCTTCAACCTGCCGACATGTTTACATGGCAGCTACACTGCAACAGAATCCAAGCTTACATCAGGAGTGAATTTCCATATGTTCCAGTTGGGAAGTAGTGTCTTGCTCTTTTATGCTAATTGCATATTTCCAAGCTCATCTGCATATTTAAGAACAATTTTTCTTTAATGAAGTCAATTCTTTGCGGGTTTAATGCTTTACAAGTTTAGTGCTGCTTCCTTGATTATTTCAATGCATTCCAATAGGCACAAGCACAATTTGTCTGCAGTATCTGGGCTTTAATTCATGACTTACTTGCATATGTGCAGGTGTGATCTGCTTGGGGCATTTCAACCAGATGGCATTCATATCCAACACAACACAGAATGTGGCAGTACTCTGTGCTCCCACTCTCACTGAATTGTCTAAGTGTGTGGTAACCGTTCATCAATATAATTTCAAGGTAATCAGCATTTCTAACAAGATCCACCTGACAATCTCCCTTTCTCCAATATCCCTGACTCTCCTATATGTTCCGGCAGTGCCTGAC
The DNA here is from genome assembly GCF_018977255.1 of Callorhinchus milii. Taxonomy (NCBI): domain Eukaryota; kingdom Metazoa; phylum Chordata; class Chondrichthyes; order Chimaeriformes; family Callorhinchidae; genus Callorhinchus; species Callorhinchus milii. Next base: position 13,617,808 of record NW_024704748.1, on the reverse strand, counting down.
AAATAAACACAGCTTTGGCCACCAGGAATATTGTTTGTCAGATCACATACTCATCCATGGCATAATAAAGGTTCATGTGTTCCTCAGACCTCATCTGAAACATATTAATAGCACCGTGTGTTCCACCTGCTGATGAGCACTGCAACCTGTTAATGGGACACAACATGACAATAGGGATCCTTTAAAAAAAGTACTTTAAAAAGAGTTCTTTCTTTATTTTTCAAAAAATGTCCTTTTTTTACCTAAACATAAGATATATGGATATGAAATCATGTTGTAAACTTTATTTTCATACATGTATAATAATGCTTCCATTCGATATAGCTCCTTATCATTTCATAGCGATATCTCGAAGCACTTCATAGAATATACTGTAAAGTAATATGACTGTGAGTGAACATGATAAATGAAATTAAATGGTAAATGTGATCAAATACAAGTTGTAAGTGTTTGGATAAATTTACAGTGAGATATAAATGATAGCCAGGTAGAATATTTGAGTATGGAAGTGATGTCTGATCATTCTCTGTTTTTCTCAATTTAGTCAAAAATGGCATTATGCTTATTAAAGATTATGATTTGCTGGTTAAAGTACCCATTGCCCAGGGTATATAATTTGTTAAAGAATTGTTACTTTTTTCAGATGTTATGGAAACTCACATAATGTTGCCATTAATTATACAGGGAAGTACTGAAAAGCGCTTAAGATCAAAGTGGCTTAAATAAATTCTCAGAAAAATACTTGTAGCAAATAGAGCCTTTTATATGTATTACTAGATTTTCAACAAAATACTTGAGTGGGAGCAAATTGATCTTTAGTTTCCTGAAGCAAGGTGGGTGGATGAATTCAGTGCCCATTGTTCCCATGGATGGATCTACCACATTCTGCTTTCTCACATAAATGAAATCATTTCATTGCATCAAGCACTAGAAATAATCTGATATTGCCAGGGAAACTTTCGCACTGCTAGTTTGCCAAGAAAAAAGATGTGTGCGCAGTGTTATTATCAAATTTGTTTTTGCCAATTGCTAGCTAACCATTCCCTGTCTGTTTTTTTCACTAAATCCAAAGAGCTGGTTTCATATTTATTAAGGGCAGTGCAGTCATCTGTCAAGTCCCTGCCCTGGTCTCAGTGATGTTAACAGTAGAACTCAGAAGACGTGTATATACAAAACATTGCACAGACAGGATTGTGTCATGGTTAAATCACAATCTTTTCTCTGCAAATCTCAAATGTTGTAGAAAAAGAAAATTACGTGCATACAAAGGAGCTAATTTCAGTAGTTTTGTCAAGCTGTTCTTTTTCATTCTCCACAGTGGATGTTAAGAAAAATGTTTCTATTCTACACTTGTTTCTATTCTGCAAGAACATCATCAGCCATCAAAAAAATCTTCCCGAATATCTGGAGAGATCCCAGTGTAATTTCTGTAATGGAGCTTATTTTCAAGCCAATTCATGGCAGATAATGATTTAAATTGGTTTTAACTGGGCCTAAAACCCCCTGGAAAAGCACAATTATGGTTTTTATCTATCCCATTTTCAGTAATGAGCTGATTTCCTCTTCTAGGGATTCAGACAACCTTCTGATATCTCATCTAAGCAGCTATTCTTTATATATGAGCCTAGACAGTGATTGTCTCAACAAGGGCCTGAGCTTTTATCTTTATTCACTGGAGCACTTTTCAGCAGTTGTCACCTTATTTTAAACTTTTTTAAAAAAGCAATATGTTGCCAGTGAAGGTTGTATGTCAAAATGAGAGGATAGATCCTGGTTCAGTGGTGCTGTCTCAGCTTTAGAGCTTATATATTTATAGATACATTAAGTGAGCGAAAGGATTAAAGTGAGCAGAGGAGGTTTCAATGTTTCTGCTGCAGCAGTTCCCTGCTGGTTGTTCCCACACGTAAGAAGATTCTTCTTTCTAACATGACTCCTGGCCAAACCATACTTTGAACTGGAGACCAGGAACAGTGACAGGCAAGCACGTCTCATCCAAGAAACTAAAGCAGCTCATTGTGATTGATCAGGCATGGGGTTCAGATTTTAAAAAATTGCACTGCATGTGCATAAACGCCATTTGGGAATACTTACTGGATGGAGCCTTCTTTAGCAAATGCAGTTAAAAATGTTCCTATAATGTTAAGTCTGAAGTTATAATTACCAAGCTTTCAGAAACACCACAACCCATGTGCCTCGCTTTTCAGTAATTGCAATGGAACTTTCAGCAACTGGTTTTACAAAACCGAAAACAGCAGGACCCAAATTAGTTGAGACATCAAAGTTACTCAGGTTGAGGCAATGCTGCCAGGAATGAAAAACAAAATTCAGTCTTTATTTGTCAAAAATTTGTTAGGAGGGTAATTCATACTTGTATTCCAAAACCAAATAGTACTTTTTACAAGTTTGACATTGTTACAGCATTTGGAAATATTTTAATATAAAACTTAAATCATGTATCTATGGTTCCATCCTCTCCATGGCACATTTTTAAGAACAACTTGAATTTGATATTCTCTCCTATCAAGTGGAAACATCTCAAAAGTGCTTCATGCAGTGAGTTACTTTGAACTTTAGTGACTGCTCTTAGGCAAGTAACTGTAGCAGCAAGTCCATGGCAGTAACAACCCACATGCAGCAATAAGATGAATGACATGAAATATTATTTATTTGGTGAATTTGAATTTGGAGAGACCAAGTATGGGATTCCATACTCTTCTTTGAAATAGTGCCTTGGGATCTTTAACATCTGCCTAAACTGCCAGATGTAATATTGACTTAATGTCTCATCCAAAGGACAGCACCTCCAACCATGCAACATTCCTTTAGCCCTGCACGAGAATGTTAGCCTGGATTATGAACTCAAATGGCGTAGCACCTTGGGGACTTTAGCAGTGGGGAAGGACTGATCAACTTCTATAGACAACTGAGTTTGCAGTCCCTTTAGTCTGGTTCATCTAACACTTTAACAACATCCACTTTGTTTCATCTCACATTGCTGGAATGACAACCTTCGCAAAAACAGCTTCCCGCTTGTGTGAAGTACACTCTCTAGATATGTACTAAAAGATGTTTGTTCGTATTCTGATCTACTAAATAACTGGTTTGGCAAACCTTTGAATGTATTAAATATGTCCTGGTTGAATCTTTAATTGTATACCTACAGTCTGTATACCTACAGTCATTATTTATGTGTGTAGACCTGGAAATTGTTTAAAAATTGGAAGCTTCTGTGCTTGTGACATATGAGATGGACCAGGACCTTCTTCTACGTTGGTCTTGGGAAATGCCTTTACTATTCTCCTAACCAACATTCATCATGTTAATGTCCTACTCTGCGGTCCTTCAGTATGTCAGGATTTTTTAAAAAATGGTCTTAGCTTTGGGCCTTTACTCTTCAACTCACTGTTTCATTAAGGAGAGGGAATATTTAGGAAAGGTGACTCCTGATACAACTTCCACATGAGTTCGGAATCACATTAGATGCGTTTCAGCAAGCGGTGTGCTGTAAAAGGGGATTTTGTTTTTTTTTCGTTAGAAAAACTTGAAGAAGCCTCTGTATCAGACATTGTGACATTGGGGACATGCACATAAGAAATTTGTATTTATATAACACTTTATTTTGCACCATCTCAAGTGCTTCACGGGTAAGTGATGTGAAGTGTAAACAAATACTAATATTCAGTTGAATTAGCAAGATTCAGACTAGATACAAATGTATCCATTTTTCTAATGGTGCAACCAGCTGTTTGTTTTCAAAACTGATGGTAATATGTTTTGGAGATTTGCATTGAGGAGTTTGTGCATGAGATTGACTATATAGGAGAATTGTCATCCAGAAGTAACCAGACCTGCAAATTAAAGTATTTTGCCTTCAATTTGTCTTGTTTTACAAATAGAACAATCCAGGAATGGATGTGTGTTGTGTGTTAAGATGTCATGTGTACTTTACTTCTGATAACGCTCTTAAAACAGATCTGACAGAAAGCCAGCAAGGAGACTAAAGGTCACTGTAAGTGTAAGAAGGTAATGAATAGGAGATAGGATAATAGATAGGTAGGAAATATCTATCCACATAATAAAATCAAGACATTCACCTATATTCAGATCATTCTATGAATAATGATGCATGTAAAAAAGTTTCAGTTCAATTATCTTGTTTATCCAGACACACACAATGCAAAGTGAAGTTGATGTCAACCTTAAGAAGATTGCTATAGTATTTCCACTTGGATTCACTCTGAATATCCTGATCCATTCACCACAGGTATCTTATAGAAGAACTTTGTACAACCTCCCTCCCATTAGACAAAAACTGTTAGTTTAGTGGTTTGATTTATAAACATGCTGATATGATCTTTGTTTTGATGAAATTATGTTCTATTCATTTTCTGGGTTGGTTTTGAAAATGATCAGATAAACACACAGATTAGCTTTGTCACAGAGAGCTAACTGTCCAAATACCTTTTGGTTTGTGGTCTAACGTACATGGCCAATTGATCTTTTTTTGTTTTGCTTTGCACTGGGTGGCCTCACCACAAACAGTCACTCCTGAGTTTACAGGTTTTTTTTCAGTGTATGTCGAAAAAAAGAAACAATGTAGGATTGTCAGCAAAACAGAGGAATGAAGAAGGACGTGATCGAAGAAATCTGAGCAAAGATAGGAACATAAATAAAATAATTTAAAAGGGAAGAGATAAGGATAGTGAAGGAAGGGGAGACTATCCTAATGATTGTATTGCCATCACAGCTTGAAAATTCTAGACTTGTTGTTTCACTGATTTTGATCATACAGCTAGAGACTCTGGGAATGAGTTCCAGATGTCAGCTATGTTTCCAATTGTCTAACACCACCAGGAATAGGCTCTGCAGCAAAGCTCTTGTCCAGTATGGTGGAAACTGCCAGATTCTGACACTAGTTTCAGCTGTCAGAAACAGGTACAAAGTTAATGTTAAACTACCAATGAAGTCAAGTAACTACCGGAGTCCTGTAGCTCCGTGGTTAGAGCACTCGCTTTGCAAGCGAGAGACCTGAGTTCAATTCCAGGCAGGGCGAAACCTTGGGCAAGTTTCCTTACTCCACACAGAGCCTAATAATAATCCCTCCAAAACCAAAAACAATAATAAATTGGTCATTTTCAATCTATGACTGTTTGTGGGACATTGCTGTGTGCAATTGGCTGCCGCGTTCGCCCACAAATATACAGTCAATTCACTTTACAGTGTGTTCTGTGAAGCGCTTTGGGACGTCCTCCCGACATGAAAAGCGCTATATCAAATGCAAGGATTATTATTCAGCGCCTTGGGATGTCCTCCCGACGTGAAAGGCACTCTATAAATGGAATCTTGTTGTTGTTGTTGAAGATCATCAGAATGTGTGTGTATTGGTGGGGGGAGAAAATCCAATTATCCCACGCTTAGAGCAGTGGTGATGCGTTTGATGTTGCAATCTTAAATTAACACACATTTTCAGCTTCCATTTCTGAATTCATGACCAAAAATCACATGAGAGAATGATAGTGTGTGTTATGCAGTCCTGACCTTTTATCCTTTCATTGACTTTCAAACTGACTAATCAGATCTGTGTTGAGAAATGAACACTATTACTTTTTTAAAAGTAAGTCTCAAAGCTCTTTAAAAGTGTTTACTGTCAAGTGTTGTGACTGTTTGCATTACAATGATCCCACAAACAGATGAATGATCAATTAATCTGCACTCGGATTGTTGACCAGGAAACTTTCTCTCTTTGAATAGTGTCCTGGGATTCTAAACTTTTCCTGTACCGGCAGATGGGATCTTCATTTAACATATTATTTGAAAGGTGAAAATACTGTACTTAACACATCAAACACAGTAATGTTTTTAATATAGGGTGACCCCTTTATAAACAGTTTTGTTAGAGCATGAGTTCACTTACAACACAGTTATCCTGTGAACCTACTGTGTGGTTGGCTTCTGGTGTGGACTGGCCATGGCTTTTATGAATGCTTCTAGGACTAGAATTGCTCATGAGAGCAGTGTATAGGTATTATTAGACCTCACATTATAATTTTATGGATACAAAACACTAGATACGTGGCCTATATGCTCCAGTCTTTTTTAAATAATTTAAATAAAAGTTTACGTTTTAAGTGTTTGGGGTTATTAAAGTATTATTACTAGTACAGTATTACTTTTGCCAGTGTAGGAGATAAAAATGGTCAACCCACAGAGACGAGAGTCTCCATAGACTTGCTGGCAGCAAAATTAAAGCAGGTCACACTGTTTCCATCACTTAAAGGGCCTGTGAACATTTGACCAATAAGTTGAACTCATTTCCTGTTAGTTAGAACACTGATCTGCAGTAATCACAGTTCCACTATCAGTGACTATCACAAGCGACTCTGAGATAACTGCGGTGTTTCAACATTTGCTAATTTTAATGGAGAAACACAAATCGTTTCTCCATTATACTAATGACTAACATCTTTTGTGTATGCACATTCTCTTTGTTTTTATATTCGCTTCAGCAGTAAGAGAGAAATTTCTACTTTCAGATGAAAACCTTAAAATTCCATTATGTAATTTACCTTGTGCTCTTATTAACTTCATGGCAAATGCATCTTCTTTGAGGATTATTACTGTAATAATTCCATCAGAAGTCATAAAGCAGTTTATGGTGACTAAACGGCTGATTAGCCTATCCTACATAAAGATTGTAATTGAATTCTGCATATCTACAGGCAGGGAGTGAGGTAAAATGCTTAGATTACATGGAAGGCAAAGCAGGGATTAACGTTAATGGTGATGCAGGAATGATACATCTAACATATGTAATATCTGTCTGGGATTCAAGGTTGAAAGACAATTTGTGTAAGCAATTCCCCTTCTTACCAAGTGAAATTGAAGAACAGGCAGCAAAATTTAACCTAAAGTGACCTTGACTATCAGTGTTCAGCTGAATGGACAATTTAACATTCGATTCAATACTGCAGAATGGAGCTAGCCTGCTTCAAAATGACCAGTTTGTTAGTGATTGTTGCCTCATTCGTGTTACTCCACAATATAATAATAATAATAATAATAATCCTTGCATTTGATATAGCGCTTTTCACGTCTTCTAGATGTCTCAAAGCACTTCACAGAATATGCTGTAGTATCACTAGTACTTACATTTTGTAAATATTGTGTTTTTGTTTGTTTGTATGCGTCTGTGTGAATGATTGTCTGTGTAAATGTGTGCCTATTTGTGTGTGTATGTGTATAAATGTGTAAATGTGTATGTTTGCAGTGTGTATGTGGAGGGGAGGGAGGGAGAATAGAGCATCATTATTCTATCAACTGCTTTCCGTGTTGTCTTCTTTGATCCATGACTGGAATTTAGTAATTTGGAGTCAATCAATTTCTGAATCAAATCTTCAAGATTGGCCATTAAAGAGTTACACCATGTTTATTTCTTAGAACTACTGAGAAAATTAATTGGGTGTTGTCATTTCAGTTTGGGCAATACTACTACAAAAACAAATATTGTTACTTTAGATACCTAATCACCCACGATAACTGATAAAAGATGAGATACAGTGTCCTTCTGTCATGTTTCAATGCAACAGTAAGACTCGCAATTGATGCAAAACCTTAACAGTAAATATCTGAAACCTGTATTTTGGATTGATCCTCTAATCTACATTGTGTAATCATGTCAGTTCAGCAGGTCAATTTTTAATTTTTTAATTAACTATTAATAATAATCCTTGCATTTGTTACAGTACCTTATCACATCGTCAAGACGTCTCAAAGTGTTCCACAGGACTTCAAATATTTAAAATGAATCTGATAACCTAAACCTTTGATGAACTTACTTGCATTCTTTCTATTCTACGTTACAAAACTTTATAGGCAACATCATCATTGATTCCTAAGACTGCACAGAACTACGTTATGTGGCATTGGGTTTGCAACTCTAGAAGATCAAGGTGGCTGGCGTGACGCAAGTTGTGCTGTGTAGGTTCTTCCGTCTCACTGAAGGCAGATCTCTGTCAAATAGCTCTTGAGAAAACTCTGAAGCTTGAAATCACAACTGTTGAAAGGAATCTGGATTTGTGAACACATGTTTATGGCCTGGGTATGGTGCCTGCTTTGATTGGTATGCAGATAGGTAAGCAGCTGCTGCTGAAGCTCTGCATCTCCAAATATTGGAACCACGACTCGATGAGTAGTGGTATATGTCCAGTCAGGAGGATGGTAGCTGCAGTTGGCATCTTACGAGTGATAGTGACAGATAGTGAGAGGTTTGTAGGAATTTTTACACAGTGGGTGGTAAGAATGTGAAGCTCACTGTTGGAAGCTGTAGTTGAAGCAAATAGTATTACAACAACAACAACAAAATTACATTTGTAAAGCGCCTTTCACGTGGGGAGGACGTCCCATATTAATGTATTTAAGAGAAAATTATGCATACATGAGAAGGAAGGGAATAGAAAGGTACAAGAGGGGTGAGGACTTCTATGCAGTATAAACACCAGTGCAGACTAGTTGGGCCAAATGGCCTTTTTTAGTGGCACATCACTCTATGTAACTATGTAAAGGACCAACTGCCTCACAGAACAGAAGGATGTAAGTTGAAGGTTGCAGGAAATGGCAGGTCATTGTATTGAGTTTTTTTTTCAAAAAATATCCTGTGTCCTAACAAGTTTATACAGAAACTATTCATCACACGCCTAAGGGCTTAATAGACATTTGAGAAATGTGCACGTGGAACCAAAATTTCTTTTCACATTCAAAATTATGCCTCAATGATCAATGTTTCATCTGGTATTAGATTAAAAAAAGGTCATATGTCACATTATGTTACAAAACCTCCAACTTCTCTAGTTATTGTGTGTGAATTGGTTTGTTCTTCATTTAAAAAAAACTTGGCTAGGTTTTCCCCTTTGGGTATGTGAGCACACATTAGTACAAAGGCAGGGGGTATTAATGTTTCCATATTATGATCAGACCTTTTCTGTTAATGATCGGATTCTTTGTTTCTTTCCTTGATTTTTTGTGTGTGGAGAGGGGAAAATCAATCTCCGTGATTGTGGAAGAAAATTTAAAAGAAAATTAGCAGCAACTTGTGTGTCGAGGGAAATTCAAGAGCTCTTCTGGAGGAAAATTTATTTTGAAAGCTTTGCTGTTATCAGTAGGCTTGACTTTAATATGTGATGATACAGCCAGTACAAGCACAAATCCAATTGCAAGGCATGGCCTGAAAGCACAAAAATTGGTTTGATTAATGTGATGATATATCGTATAGCACCACATTAATCGTTGCTATTTAATATTTACATTAAATTTGTAATCATTTATTGCCATTTTCAAAGCTCAACACCAAATACGAACAGTCATTCCCAACACAATGATTAGTTTTTCATCTGAAAATCTAATATTACAAAAAAATAAGAACTCTTTTACTATTCACGTCATATTCGTAGTGTTGCATCAAACCTTTAGCTTTCAAAAGAAATTTAAAATCTGGTATCATTGCCATGAAACCATATAAGCAAAAGTCAGATCCTTCCAGAGATCAATCGTTCAACACTAGGCAGCACCTAACCTGGATAACTGTGTCCCAGAGACACTTATTACTAAAAGATTATTTTTAAATTTAGCATTGATAAAAAAAACTATTTGAGCATGTTCAGATCAATTCCACCACAAAGTAGTAACAGTCGCTCTTTTCCTATTCCGGGTTACATCTGGAGGTAGCATTTTGCTTTCTAGCAAAATGTTCGCACATGTTTTGATTGATTCCCATTTCCACAACATTCCAGCCACGTTTGCACTGCTGATGGTGGTTAAATGTTCCACTGTTGTGACTCCATAAAGAATCTCACAATCAGTCAAAATTCCAGCCCTTTAGAACCCAAAGCTGAAAAGGGATCTCCTTCCACTGTCTGTTCAGCCCAAACTAGAACAAAACCTCTCCTACCAACTGAGGCAAACCAGACAATCAAATTTTAACTCTTGTTCCACCAAATTATGACCATGTTAATCAATAGCATGCCACCATGTATACATTTTAAATATTCTCCTCCGGTTGGCATTGTTTTCTTTGAGGCAAAAATATATTCCACTACACATTGTGCCAGTAAACTTTGGCATTATGATGCAGTGTAAATCGATCTGCATGCATCTTCTCTGACATATTATCAAATGCAGATGGAAATATGGTAGAGGAAAATGCTTTGATGTAGCCCAATGAGACAGGTGACTAAGAGGTCAGGTTGCCTTTTGGTGAAGTTTACCAAGCCAAGCATTGAAATGTAGAATGTGTGTTTTCTCTCAAAATGGCTTCTTTTCTTGGAATAAATTAACCACATGCAAACCATTATCAAATTTGTTCCAGCCCATCAGCAATATGAGCACAGACAGAATTCCTGCCAATATCATTTTAGGCTTCCTGGGGTCCTGTAAAAAAAATATAAATTAACTGTTCGCTGCATCTTAAGATGCTTTCATTCAATATTTGTTTATTTACTCCCTGCAGGACACACACACATATATTTATGGTGTCTTTCTATCATTCAGTTTCCATAAAAATTGTGCTACTTTTCATTTAATTCCTGCGATTATTTTCTTAATCAGAAAGACAATAGAATTAAGACCAAAAAATGCTTTCATTCAAGCAGACAGCAGACTTCATTATTCACAGTTAATGATACTTATTATGATACTTATAGTGCCTTTACTATCTGGAGGATGTCTCAAACACTTCACAGGATATATTGTAAAGTGCAGTAATTGTGTATTTGTTGGCAAAAGCAGCAGTCAATTTGCCCACAACAATATCCCTCAAGTAGCCAAGACGTGAATGATCAGTTTTATTTGGGGACACCAGAAGAAACTTCATTCTCTTTTTGAATAGCACCACAGGATCATTAACATACACCTGAACAGACAGACAGGATTTTTGTGCTTGAAGGATGTCACCTCCAACAAGCAACATACCCCCAGCATTGTGCTGGAGTGTCGGCCTAGACTTTGAATTCAGAGTTCCCAACATGGGAAGCAGCTTGATGCTGTAAAGGATGGAATGTAGGATGAGTATTCTGAAAGGATGAACATAGAAACAGGAGTAGGCTATTCAACCCCTCGAGCCTGTTAATTTTATACCATTTTATAAGATCGTGGCTGATCTATAAATCAAGTCCAGTTACCTGCCCTTGCCCCATATCCCTTAGTACCCTGACCTAACAAACATGTATCTACATCCGTCTTGAAAATGTGAATGGATCCAGCATCCACAGTCTTTTGGGAAAGAGAGTTCCAGATTTCCACTACACTTTGTGTAAAAAACTGTCTCCTAATTTCACTCCTAAATGGCCTAGCTATAATTTTAAGATGATGCCCCCTTGTTCTGGATTTCCCACCAGAGGAAATAGTTTATCTGTATCTACCGTATGGAATCCCTTTATTATTTTTGAAACCAAATGAGTTCAACATCAGGCATAATATTATTACAGTGATGCTAACCCTAAACTACTAAACATAAAAATAAAACATTTTGTTTGTTTATGGTCTTTTTCTGTTTTATTCTTTCTTTTTTATTTTAACTATTTGATTTTTACTTTTTGTTCCTTCTTTTCACAATTCTCATACTGTTTGTAAATTTTTAACTTTAAAAGCTTCTGTTTGCCTTTCTTTCACCTTGCTGTCAATTTTGAAAAGAGAGAGCAACTTTTAAAAAACATTTTGAAGAAAATCTTTCTGCAGCTTCATAACAAGATTAAACAGAATCTATTTTGTTCACTTCTCACTTTGCGCCTTTGCGCTTTGCGCCTCTAGCTCGCACTCCATTAACCTCCTTAGTTGATGCTTGAGCATCACCTACACTTCAAAATCCCGATTTGTTCCATCACTAAAGACTACTTTCTTTCACCTCTGAAACACTGTCTACCTATGCCTTTATCTGACATCTATTACTGCTGAAACTCTCCTCATGCCTATGTCACTTTGATGATAAAGTTTTCCAAACCCTTCGCCAGCCTCCCTGGCTCCACCCTCCTTAAGTACCTACTCATCTAAATCATTTACAGAAATGTTAAATTCTGTGATATTCATTTTGGCACATATGAGACGAAAGGTTTATGTTTAGATTGTGTATTTTTCATCGGTGGTGCCTTCTGCATTTCATCAAAGAGAGTTGAATTATTAGGGGCAAATCAATGCACCGTCTAGGGAACCAGACTGTGTGTGGTATCCTGCAATAACTGTCGATCTCTGTAACAGTGAAATAGAAGTGAAACGAAAATCTGATAACCATTGTTGTGTTAATCATTAAGATTGTTATTGTAACAGACGTATTTTTTGACGGAGTCTGATGCAATTATGAATAGTGCCACACATGGTATCAGTCTTGATGACTTGCCAGTCTCCTTATCAGTCTTGGAGCTGTTCTTTGGCTTTTCAATAAAGCATGTTCTGTGTTTAAAAGTAGTATTGTATTAGCATTATAAACAGTAACATCATATACAGAAACATTTAGAATTTCATGTATAAAGATTCCCCCTTTCTTTAACTCTTGAAAATAGGAATGAATCATTACCTTTCCACTTTTGATAACATATAACGTAAACGCACATTTTACACTATATTTATTGTATTTTTTTGAAGAACTAGATTTAATTGTGCTCAAATCAGTTGCTTTTTATGGTAAAAAAATATTTTGGATGAAAGCAATTAACTCCTTCAAATTATTCATTCTAATTTGGAACTATATATTGATATAATAAGCTTCGGAAATCCAGCCAGGGCAGCCTCATTAAAGACAAATACAATGATTTTGAAATGCTCCCACATGGCCAAATATTTTTTTATTTATTTTTGCTCCCCTTATAGACTGGTTTCTAGCATCATCTTTCTTATTTACTCAATCAGTCATTTTTAGTTTACAATCTGTAATCATTTTTGCTTTTACACATAGGTTCAGATAATACTGGATTCGAATTTGCGTTGGGGTTATCACACAAATCAGCAAAGATAATAATGCATCAACGTTTACCCCATGCTCTCCTTTACTGCTCTGCACAATTAGCTGCCATGTTTCACCCACAAAATACAATCAAACAACTTTACAGTACATTCTGTGAAATGCTTTGAGACATCTCGAAAACATGATAAGGCTCTATATCAAATCCAAGGATATACTTTTTAAAAAAAAGATAGAAAAGGCATGACAATAGAGACCAAAGTAGAATGAATAGAAGTGATTTGAATTGCTGTACAGTAATTGAAAATGTCACTAAAATAGCAGATAACCACATTTTGTGTGTAACGTGGCAAACTGTACAAATATTGACTACTTGTGGAGTAAAATTGGGATTTGGTAGCAATCTAATGTACTGAGACTACATGAGTATTGATTTGACTGTATACCATGTGTGTGCATAAATAATGAAGTTTATGTGACTAAGTACACATGGTTTCATTCAAATTAGGTTTGTGTGCATATATCCATATGGTTTCATTCAATTTAGGTTTGTGTGTGTATGTACACATGGTTTCATTCAAATTAGGTCTGTGTGCTATCTACATATGGTTTCATTCCAATTAAGCTTGTGTGTCTGTACATGTGGTTTAATTCAAATCATGTACATTTTCAATATCTGACTAAATGTTGAATCACTTCTTGATTAACGGCACAGAATTAAGGCTGAAATATTTCTGAATGTGTTGTCAAAGTTACAACCACATTTGCAAGTATTTTGGACTGAGATTCAGTGGTTAACTTTTTGCTTGTAACATACTGTGGTAATCTATTATGAGCTACCATGACCACCAAACAATTGCGTACAGCATGTCTTTCAAGGTTACATTGGATTGCTTGAATATTTTGCCTGTAAGTGAAAGAGGACATATTCATTGTCAGCTCCTGAATCTGACTGATTTTAGGATTGACGTGCCTCTTAACTCCCTACTGGAAAACTAATGGGTGCATATTGAATTGGGCTCACTCCCCTGTGGTCTAATGGATAGCCCAAGAACTTGAACAAACCTTTTTTTCAAATGTCTAACTTTTTACCAATTTTTTTTTAAAAACTTACTCCTGATTTTGGAGTTGTGAAATTAACCATTTGTGTTTTTGGATAGCTCCAATGTAATTTAATGGGAGCAGGAAGCAAAAAATAGATTTCCAGCTCCATATCATTTTGGTGCTAGGAGCAAAATGCCTCTCCCAGTCGTATATAAACAGCATAAGTCAGAAAACTTACTCAAAAATAGATTTTCTTCGTACCCTAGTATGAGATAGTCTTCCATTATTCAGCTATCTTTTTGCAGAGCAACTAAAATATGTGGTCATGACAATCTTGTATAGTAATCATCAATTTAATATAAATAATGGGTTACTTGATATAAAGTATCTCTGTATAAACTGAAATGTACAATGAATAACGTTGTTTAAATATAAAGTTTTACAATTTATTTATGTAAAGCCAAGGAAGCCAGGGGTTTTCAAGGTCAAACCAAATCAAATCTTTATCTTTCCATTGTAATCATACATTACATTAGAAATTTCTAGTGTGTCTTTTTAAAAAGTTATTTAAGCTTTCATGTCAAGATCCTGATAAATGGAATGTTTGGATGATATGGCTTATTCTATTTGAGGGTTAGTATGATTACAATTCGTAATGCTTCAGACTAGTTTAATATTGAAAGTAAAACAACTGTGGTCTAACAATGTTTTACATTCTGTATTTACTTTCTATAATATGTTTATATCTGTCTTTATTTTAAAATATAAATAAGTAATAAACATTATAAATGCCATGATTGCATGCACTCTTGTTTGTAAAGGAAACTAATTACTTCACATCGGACTTTTCTGGGATTGAGCATTTGCGTTTATTACTTTTTTGGGGGATTTTCATGAGACCTGAAGCCAAAGACCAGGCCATTCCATCACGAGAAAACCAAGAAATAATCCGCTGGACCACAAGGGAATATTGCCACATAATCACCAGGGTCTATTGCAAGCCATATGCGCCACATGTCACAAACATATCAGCAGGGACTTGACTGCTGGATCAGGAACACAATCTGGACATAAACTGCAGAGAATGCACGCATGGTGTCCGACAGTGCTTCTGTTTATTAAATCTGGTGGAAAGTTTTTAGTTGTAAAGGAATGCTATATGTCCACATCACCAGTCACATCACTTGAAAAGCACAATCTTCTCTGTGATGGGAATCATCACAGTCCAGCCAGGTCCTGATTTCATTCGATGTCCACATACACGCAGCTTTCACACTAACTAACATGATATGAAAACAAATTGCAATATTCCTGTGACAGATTACAGTTGTATACCATTGTTGCCAGAGATACCTTACCCGCTCTCTTTAACAGCAATCTGATTGTATTTGATAGCGATTTAAGGTATGTCTCAGCAGTTTCTCGTGATACTACTGAATACCATTCATGATTGGTTGGTTGGCAGTTGTGTTATGGTTTAAAAAAAAATTCTTAAAACAAAATGAAAAATTGATTTTTCCAAAATTATATAAAAGTAACAAGATTTCTATTTGCTTGGAGCTTTTTTTCCTGCGTGCTAATTGTAATAAAACCTCTATTTAAATAGCATTTGAGTAGTTTATTGATAAATACATATTGAACATACGCAATTTAGATATGGAGTCTGCTCAGTATAAAAACATGCATTTACACCTAGCTGGAGCAAAAAACGTCATGACCTGGTTAGTTTCCATAAGGGCCAATTGACAATAAGCTGTTTAGACATGCAGCTGTGGAATAGGTGAATAAGTAGACAGAATATAGTGCAAATTAAATTTATCATGTAGATTGATAACATTGAATTATGATAACTTACTCAATCAGTCCCCCCCATTCCACCATCACTCCCATATAATCTTTTGAACTGGGAATTTTATTGAAAGCACTTGTAGATTTGTATGAAATTAAATTCTATGCTTTTTATATGTGGTGCTTTGTTAAAATTTTATTTTCATTTATTCAGTGGCTCAGAGAGTTTGGACTCCATCACATACTTGGATAGATGGAATTGTGTGTTTGCCTATCTTGCCAAAATAATTTTATAGGTGCTGGGTATTGATGGGTAAAAGGAATACACAGTGGGGCACTATGGAACTGGCTGAATTAGTTCAGCTTGAAAAAATCTATTACTGTGCATGTGTATGCAACAAGCATTGTGATCTTCTTGAAAAATTTCATAAAATGGTATATTATTTATTAGAACAAATATTGTTTTTAAATCTTCTCCAACAGTAAGTTACCCCTCTCCATGAGCTGCATTTAAAATGCAAATAGAGATGTGTAGAGAATAATAATCCTTGCATTATTATTACTTAACATTATTAATACAGTGTGTAATCATGTCAAATCATCTCAAAGTACTTCAAAGAGCTTCCTTTCTGAAAAATGCTGTGATCGTGTATTTGTTGGCTGTAAAGCGAAAAGACCAATTTTTTATTTGGTTGATTGTTGGCCAACCCGCTAGTTTTAACAATTACTGAGGTGCGTGTTTGTCTTTCAAATAATAAAGAAGGAAAGCCAAGGACAATCCCACAGGATAAAAAGCTATGAGTTGTTATTTTTGGCACCAGCAATACATTCTCACAGGAACCAACACCATCAAACATTATCATCAAGCACATTGAAAACACAATCCAAATAGAATAATACAGGAAGATATTTTTAATTTCTGCAGCAGAATATGGAAAGAACTGATTGGCCATCAACAATTCCAAAACACTGAAGAAAAAATATATTGAACAGAAACTAAATATCCAGTACTATTATCTTTTAATCCACAAGAGAACACTGTTAAACTGTCTTACTTGCATTATAAGAAGCATTTTGCTCCTAAATAAGATTATTTATATATTACTGACATATATTACAAAACAACTAACTTGTGATTAAATCGCAATAGCTGCACCAGCAAAAAAAGTAACAAAGCAATAAGAATAGTAATGTGGAATTTACTGTGAATTGTTTACAAACTACGAGTTGCTGATACCTTATCACAAGCCTTCATCTTACTTTTGTACAATAACAGGGATTGATTCAGGCAGCAGTCAGAAATGTTTGCACAAATTAAAGCAGAAGCCTGTCTGTCATGTCCGGAATACAAAGGTCATTGTGGACTCATCTTTGCTTTTTCCGTCAATTAGAAGGTTCACTGCAAGGTGTCTCATTACCTATGTCAGCACTGTTGCCCTGTCACACTACATTCATCAAGTTGTGGAGAGTTGTCAAGTACCCAGAAATTAATCTGACCAAGGTTATAATGTGGACAAAACTAATTATTTTACTCTTTCCTACAACAAGGAGTGCATACTAAAATTACTGTTCACATTGATTTGGCAGTGAAACTAAATAAATGAACCACATGTAACTTTTTTGCTTCTAAATACATAGTAAATACTTCATGGAATTAAAAAAACATGAGTTTTAGAGAGAATGTGAGAAATTTGTTCGAAATAGTGAAACTAATGTCTAAAATACAAAGTTCACAATGGACTCATCTTTGTCTGTCCCATCAATTAGGAAGTTCACTGCAAGATCTACCTATCTCAGCGACCTATCTCAATCAAGTTTCACTGGAAATTTAGTAGACTTGTTATGTCGGTAGCATTGAGTTTTTTTTAACCTGTATAGAAAACCTTCAGAATAAACACAATCATTACTTTAGCCAAATGCGCACTAATCCACTAAGGCCTTCCAAGTGATGCTATCTTTTGAATCGTACAATGTGTTTATTGTGAGAGGTATGCTCCACAGACATTATGCACATCATTGCATTTGGGTTTGTGTTTAAATTTAAAGTAAAGGTGAACAAACATCTTTTCATCAATACCAAGGCTCTTCAAAGTGGAAGACATGAGGAACTTTAGCACAGGTTGGAGTATATAAATGTTACTATTAAATTCCAGGTCACTTGTGTGAGCAAATCCTCAATGCCAGTGAAATCCCAGGGCCTGTGAAATCCTCTCTTTTTATACTGCTAGAATGTCACAGGAGTCAGAACAGTGCATAAAAACTGTGGATGTGCAAATGCTTTAAAGCTGTGGTTTGGGAATATGTAACTAACAGCTGTGTCTTTCTCAATGGGTGGGAATAGAGTGGCAATGCTAGAGGCCTGGGAGCAGGTCACCTGAGAAAGGTAGAAAAATACTTCAAAAGGACAAAGCTTTTTGAACGGTTGGGTTAACTTCACCTTACCAGCCCTTCCTTCTTCATTCCCCCCCCACGCCCACAAGCATTGATGAGGTCAGACAATCCAAAACATCTACGATCTAGAACACTTAAAAACATAACAAGCTTGATTAGCAAACTAATCCTGAACAACAATACTGTTGTCACCACAAACTGCTGTCCTTGGACACTTCTGTGTATACCAGATGGTGCCAAGTCGCGCATCGGAAGTTAATGATAAAGCTGTCTGGAAAGTTTGAGCGTTTAAATTTTGTTTTTCTTCCAATGATTTAATTATTTCGGACATTCATGTACACACATCAGTGCCCTTCTAATGAGAGTTGGGACAGTGAAACTCCAAACTCTCCCACGAGTGCCTCAGTGCTGCAATCCATAAGTCTGTCATTACCTTGTTAATCAAGGTCGTGAATTAACAGTTTCATTACCGTGGGATGGGGTAAACTGTATTGCTATGCATGGAACAAATGTAAGATATAAATTAACAGCGTTTCAGAACAATTACCCCTCCCCCCAGCAAAAAGCATGAGGACTCAACTGCTTTCCTTCACAATAAAACATTTTAAAAAGCTCTGTAGTAGTACACTTTTCTGTGTCAACTAATTTGGATTTTATAAATCTGTTCAGCATTTCTCCTAAAACCTGAATTTCTAAATAAAATGATTGGATTTCAAGGGGAGGGGAAGTTGGTTTAGGAAAGGGCAGTCTTAAGGTTTTGTTGACAATGGCTAACTGCTCTCTGTTCTCAATTTTCATTGTCATTAGGCTCCCCCTTGTTTGCTTCCTTTGGGTACCTACTTAAAGACACCAGGTTCTGTAACCTGCTGTGCTGCTACAATTGTAGAGTGAGAGCTAAAACCTGGAGATAAAACTGCGGCACTGTGTTCTTACTTAATTGATTTTGATGGTCACAAAATGCAACTGCAATGCTTAGTTTTGAATTAACTGTAGGCAGATTATGGTAGCCTGCAAAAAGATAGCTGGTTATTGAAGACATGCTTTAATGATGCACTCATTGATCATAGGCTTCATAGCTCATGTGTCAGGCTGACACCCCAAAAAAAATCACAGCTCCTTAGGAACTATAAATTATTGCTTTAATTGCCAATAGTTTTTGAGAATATGTTCAAATAAATTTTATATGACTTTCTAAACAGCCACTGTCTGTCACTAAAAGCAAAGAACAACAGGAACAGCTGGGTATCAGTTTGGTTCTGATGACCTAATCTGCAAGGAATAAGATGGTGTTTTTGCATCTCAATGATACTGTGAACCATATCATCACAGCAGTATTTACAAGGCACAGAAAAGGTCTTACCAAACATTTTTCAGTAAAAAGAGTGCTTCTCTAAAATGATGCCCCACAACCTTGACCCAACTCATCCTGACTGCCATTCACTGTCCACGACAACTGCTCCCCTAAACATAAAACTCAACATGTTCAGCGAATATGTGCACAGCAATATCTCACAAACAGCCAAAATGTGAATGATCACTTTTATTTGGCGGATTGTTGGCCAGGAGAGCCATACATAGTGCATTTGTATAATTTTAGGGGAGCTTTAACAACCAGCTGAACAATATCCCATTCAGAGGATGACACCTCCAATAATACAGCACCACCCCCAAGACTGTATTTGGAGTGCCAGTCTAACTACTGTATATGAATTCAAAGTCCTAATGTGGGGCTTGAACTTAAAACCTTCTGACTCAGAGGTGAGAGTACTACCAATTGAGCCAGGCTGGCACAGGCTGGTGCTGTATTGGAGATTATAATAATAATAATCCTTTAATTTGATATAGCGCCTTGTCACGTCGTTGAGATGGCTCAAAGCGTTTCACAGAATATACTGTAAAGTGTAGTGACTGTGATTTTGTGGGCAAAATGCAGCAGCCAATTGCACACAGCAGTGTCCTACAAACAGTCGTGGATTGAGTGACCAAATTATTATTTATTGATGTATTTCATGAGCGAGTGAGGGAGTTAGTGAGATATGATATTTTAGCAGCATGAATAACTTTGTAGGGATCAGAAGACTGAAAAGAAGACAGTTTAAACCATTTGTACCGCACATACATGCAAAGTTGGAGAAACATTACATTTTGTTCAGTCCCAGATAAGCTAAAACTCCTCTCTTTGAAAATTTGTCTCAGAATTGGTAAAACATCAATTCCAGGATATTTTCTCTTCACCTCCCACTCCCCCCAAAAAAGAATTTGAACTTCATCTTTCTGTTCTACTGTAGAACTATAGGACTCTTCTGTACCCTCTAAATGTTTCTTGTGCAATTCTGAAAGACAGCATCATGTTTTCCAACACTAAAGAGCAAGTTTGATTAAACCGTAAAACTTATGTGTACATTATTAAGTAAATGAAGTACACAAAAGAAATCACACATTCTAGGGGCAATTTGAAGAGGCAATTTGTACACTCTTAGATGATTAAGTGACCATTGTGTCCTGTACTTTCAAGATTTCCACTGATCGTCCAAAACTAATGTTGGTAAATAGTGATAGCAACATAACTGCATCATTGATTTTACTTAAACCTTTTGTGGCTTCTTTCAGAAGTATGTGTCATTATATAAATATAAAGGTTCAAGTGCGTTCTTATGAGTGTTTAGACATGGAAACAGAGTGAAATACATTATCGTCTACTTTGTCCCTGACTATATAAGGGCAGCTGAATATTTTAGATGAAACAGCAAACTGACAAAGCTTCTCAGGATCCACAGATTGCGAACACTGGTCGTCTGAACCATAGATGGCGTACTGGAATATATGAAACTTGCTTTTGCAAAGATCAAACAATCAGTGTCGCTGAAAAGGCAGCCAAACAAAATAACAGATACCAAACACAAATACCAGACCTGGAACTAAATTAGAGGAAGTGAAAAGTAATGTATACTTGTTAGGACTGGTGCGCACAGCATGGATTTACGCAGGCTATTTGTTTTTCTTTCTTTTTTCTTTTAAAATCCTCAGCTAAAGCAGACCTCCTGTCCGGCCTTGACTTGGATTGCAATTGTTAGTGTCAGTGGAACATCTTCTGTTCTTTCCAGATGGAAGATACGCACCACTTCACAATAGTGTATCTTTCAACTGCCAAAACAAAAACAACTCAAACACATAATCGGCCACACTCACCTTCCCTGTGTGACAGTTAAATAAATTCCAGGTTTGGTTGTAACAAAAAGCCAGAACAATCACTGTGATGAAGCTGATTACATTTTTTACAGTTGTTGAGTATTTCCATGTGTATATAGTAAAATGTAAGCAAATGGCCATTTGTGCAACATGTACAAGACTAAACATGGCATGGATTCTGTGCCAATCTGTTAACTTCTGTTTAGAAAAGCTAATCATTTCATCATAAACCGCTTCAGAGTTGAGACTTTTAGGGGTATTAAAACAGAATAGAAAAGTAATTTTGATTCATGGTTGTATTATGATTTTGTAGAATACTTTGGAGATAATGTGCTATTAATTTGGCTGTGCTTGTCATTTCTTGAACTCTTATATGTTTTGAAAGCATTAATGTTTTCACACTGAGGTTTAATTCCATGCTTGCAAGTTTGACATCAACTTATTCAACCTAATCTTCTATATAGTCATATACATGGAAAATGAAAAATAATTGACTTTTTTTAATGAAGTAAATATATTTTTTAATCATTTCACTTATTATCATGATTAACTATATAACATATTGATATGGAAGCTGTTGTGATTGAAATTGGAATTGTAAAATTTGTTTGAAACTAACAAAAGTCTACATTTTAGAAATTCATTTTAGGGTACCCATCTAGCACCGTGAATGTACGTCTTCCCAATGAAAAAGGCGTTATATAAGTGTAAATTATATTATTTGGATAATTCCTTAATGATTATAATTTAAGCAAAACGTTTTTTCAAAAGCTCAGAATGCAGGGGTGTAAATTAGGTCATACTGTATGTTGTTTTACAGATTTGACATGGATTTTGGATCTTAAATTCCTAAGCCAACCTTCTTGTTATTTAGGATGGGTGTCTTATCTCTTGAATGTCCAGAAGCAATGTTTAAAATACCACATCAATATGATGCAGGACTCTCAAGGTGCGTAATTTGACATGGCGTTGATGTACAGTAATGATATCACATTGGAAACTATTTCTTCTTGAAATGGCAGATTTTTTAAAAATTTTGTTCCACATCAAATTTTCTTCAGCCAACTTGGGTTTTCCTTTCTTTCCCTCTTTTCCAGAAGATGGTGATATGTTTCCACAGCACAAGCGGCTTTCCAGAACGTCGCCCCAGTGATCGTTTGTGAACTCAGACAGTGAGTGTCAGCAAAGCTATTCAACTGCACCACCGGGCACAGTTCTACCTTCCCACTATGTCACGTATGAAGTGTTTAGCAGGGGTCGCTTGGGCAGTGATAAGGAGTGGTAATCGTGGCTGGTTTCCTTCTCCCTCTTTAGCCCGGGGCATTGAGCCCAAATGCAACACACCCGCATTTAAGTTACGCTCTCTCAACTCCGAGCAGAGATTGCGCCCTCACCAAACCAGTTCCACACTAGGCATTGAAACATCAGGGAGCAATTATAACAGCATTTGAATGTTCCCACGGTATGGTGAAACTTTTACTGTTGACTTCAGTCTGATGCTTTTCTTGAATGCACCTATAAATGAAATCAAACCAAGAAAAGAAGGTAAACTCTGATGATGATTTACTCAGTAGTAGTGAAATCATGCAATCTGTGTATGTATGTGTGTGTCATGGTTTTGCTGATTTTACTGAGCTAAACGGCAATATTCTGCCACCACCAATGCCAACTGAGGTATAGTTCAGCTTCAAACTCCCTCTCAGTAGATGTAAAGTATTCAAGATTTTGCTGCATAATCTTTTTTCTTCATTGCCAAAGAGCTTTCTCTGGCAACAGTCATTAGGCTCAAGTTACCTTTGCTGGTCACAGGTGTGCATTTGAGATATAAATATATGCAAAGACCCCTGATTTATGAATAGGCACAGAACCAATAGTCTAACCTTATGTGCAGAGAACATGATGAATGAGGCGCTTCTAGTATTGGTTTATTCCCAGTCACGCTCATTAATGGAAGCTGTGTAAAAGGCGAAAGATGCCCCAGCACACAAGAGTCCGAGCTCCTTCTGGTTAGTTAAAAATACGTGTATTATATATACATGAGCAAAATGTACAAAGACTGCTTGGTGGGTGTGCAATATATAAATACAGAAAACTTATAATGCACTTGCTTCAACGCTGAAATCAGTGCAGCTTGGCGTCCAGCACTCACACATCATCCCAGGCTATTTTTGAATGCCCTAACACTGGCATGAGTGTGGGATGATTCTCATAGCACAGTCATTCAGATATGGGGGCTCATTGCTTGAGAATTGAAAAGTAACAGTTTTATGTGGGCTTGGGGGGAGTTGAAACCAATAAACGCCACCTTTGAGAACTTTGCTTTGAATATGACTGGGACTAGATAAAACTAATCAGAGAAATCGTATACTTCATTCATATTACAGTGATGCCACCAATCGGCAGTGTTGGAGAAATTCCTTATTCTGCCTAGAGAGCCAACAATCACCTACAGCACCAAGATAAATGCTGAAATCCCACTTTCCCTGAGTGCACGGCTCCCTTATTCTCTGGCCAGTGATGTGCTGAGCTGTCAGCCAACTCCTACAGGCAAATAATGCAGTTTTATTATTGCTGGGCTGTAAATTGCTTTGGCAGGGATTGGGCAAGGTTTAAAGAGGGAAAGAAAAGATTACAACTTGTAAAGAACCATGCATGTGCAAGTTTCGCCCACAAAAATATACAGTCAATCCACTTTACAGTATACTCTGTGAAGCGCTTTGAGACGCCTCGAAGATGTGATAAGGCGCTATATCAAATGCGAAGATTATTAAGTTTTCACAGGCAGCAATCCACAACGTTTTGCTCCCACCCCACAAGATAAAGCACCAGGTATCTTAGGTTACTTCAGAATCACTTCTACTTGAAAATAAACAGAGGACTCACAGTCTAGGGTGACATTCCGATGCGGTGATGGGGGTATGCTGCATTTTGGGGGTTGCGGTTCAGGTAGACATTAAAGATCCTACATCACTATTCAAAAACAGAAGAGATTTCTCCCAATGGCCTTGTCAGTAGTTCCCCAAATAAAATCGATCATTTACTTCATGGCTGTTTGTGGGTCATTACAACAACTTGCATTTATATAGCGCCCTTCACACAGGGTAGCATCCAGGAGTGCTTCACAGTGGCAGAGTCTGACAACAAGCCAGGGGGAATATCAATTGAGACATCTTGACAAAGCGCTATATTAAATGTACTTGTTATTTATTACATGTTCACTGCAACATCAGGAGAGAAAATATTAACAACTGGAAAGTTAACCAGACTGATGACCTGCGAGAAATCCACTCTGATCTGACCTCCTCCCAATTGCATTGGAGCAAAGTTGCATGGGTCAGCGTGACACAAATCTGGTTTCCTGTGGGGTTTAACATTTATGAATCCTTCTGGAATTTCTATTGCGCATCTTGCATTTGTGACCCCAGTACAATAAATCCGACTTTAGCTCTCTTAGTGTCAGTTTCTCACCCTCAATTTTCCAATGCAACGTTGGATTCTCCTGCACCTTACACCACACTTTAGCCTTAAAACCTTATGAACTGTCATGCTAAAGGTATTGGCAGTCTGTCACCGTGACTGTCGCTGGAGGCTGTTTAGCCGTGTCTTTTACTTTAGGCTGTCAATTCCTGTACCATTTACTGTGCCTCAAGACGTTGGTTGACACCGGCTGTGTTATATCTCACACTGCCTCACTGCCTCGGCGACAGGTCGGGCTTGACAGGAACAAAGATGAGAGGTGCCGCGTGATATTTTTGACCAGCTTTATTCGAGTTGGGTAACTAATCCACGTTCTGTTGATTTCTGCTTGGAAGCGAGCCACACACACACAGCAGCAGCAGCCTTCGTGTCACTGGCCTTGTAGGGGATCCTCTTTTGACTCGGTAAGTTATAATGGTCAGGAAAATAACCAGTTTTGCAGGGGAGAAGTGGGGGGGGGGGGGGGGGGGGGGGGGGGGTGGGGTGGGGGTGGGGGGAGTGGGGGGGGAGATGGTGGGGGGAGGGGGGGCTTATCAATTCGTCTTGGGTCAGATCAGCTCCACGTGTAAAGGCGGAATGCAACATTTGAAGTGCTGCAGCCCAAGTCCCCTTTGAAATCGTCCCAACAGTTAAAAATAATCGGATGTGGGAAGGGGAGAGGGAGAGAGGGGGAGGTGGGGGTGGGGGGGGGTGGGGGTGGAAGAGAACGTCACTAATGATCAAAGTGGAGATCCCGACCGAAACCCGCCCTGTCAGTTTGAATAAATAAATAAATTATGTTAAAGAGACGTATGGCTGGAAATAGCATTGATAAACCAGAGCAGTGGAGCTGCGTTTGTGTTCCACTGAGACGAAGAGGGGGGGGTGGGTGGTGGTGGTGGTGGGTGTGTGTGTGTGTGTGTGGGGTGGGGGGAGGAATGGCTTAAACTGCTCGGCTGAAACTGACATCTATGGATATAGCGCTGCTCTCGTTTCAAGCGATGCGTTGGCTCTGAGGACGTTAAAGCAAGAGGTTTTGCGAGTCGCTGTCTGCCGGCGTGGAGACCTCGGGGGCTGCTTCACTACCCTCTCAGTGATCAAGGCAACTCCGCAACCGTGCGTGTGTGCTGCGTGCGGCAGCTTCATCAAGACGGGAGAGTTGTCAAAACCAAATCTAAAAGTCAGCCTCCACTCTCGGGCATTTCATCCGAAGGTTGTCGCGGGGTTCCTTGTGTATTGCTGGGACCCGCTCTCATGAGTGCAGGATATTTTATTGCAGATTTGGACTCGATAAGGGTGAGTTAAAAGCACTATGGAAGAAGCTCAGAAGGGGACGCGAGAGGCGGATAACCCTGAGTTCAAAAGGACCTCCAATGCACCTCCAACATCCAAGCGTGTGCGGCACTGTTCTGACTTCTCTGGGGTCGTGTGCTGTGTTCTATCAATCTTCTCTCTCGGATTTTGCATTTTGGTGCATTTCAGGACTTCAGATCTGCAAACTCGCGTCATAAATTTGGAAAATGAGAGACAGCCGCCGCTCTCAGCCTGGCTTTCAGTGGACCGAATGGAAGTGGCTATTTTAAGCAGAGTTGATCAACTAGTTGATGAGGTTGGTGCTGACTGACTGACTCTGACTGACTGTCTGTCTGTCTGTCTGTCTTGTCTTAAAAGATAAAAAAAAAGAGAACCCCTGCCAAGGACTTTAAAATCAAACCTAAAGGAAACGTTGATCGTGTTTTATTATGCATGTTTCCTCGTTGTTTTTTTCTTAATGAATACTATTGTTAAACTGGGGGTGGGTGGGGGTGGGGGTGGGGGGGAATGATAGCTCACGAATAAGACCAAACGTTCCCACGTATCCCCTGGAGCGAGGCTAAACAAACACTCTGGTTTCCAGCAACGTTTCCAAACTTCATGCTTCACTGTGTGGCAAATGCTCACCGCAAAGAGCCGACTGGAGTTTCATTGTATTTTAATTGGCACGTACATTGCAGGATATCGCACTTAATCTTGAGCACACATTTCGAGTCTCTTTTTGCACTTCAAATTCGAATTTCCTAAACGCATTCTAAATATAAATCTTAGTTTAAGGAGACGTACTTGTTATAACGCCATTTATTTCAAAGAGAGGATGGAATTTTTACGCCTTTTGGATCGACGTTTCTTTTTTATTAATAAAAAAGAAAAATCATCGATGTATTTTATTTCTAGGAAGTACCAGAGTTGTATGAAACTGGCCGATTGGAGTCAGAGAGATATCAGTTAGTTTCTCTGACAGTCCAGAGAAAATTGCACCAGAATGCTGTTTGTCGAGATGTGATTCCCTTTCTTCTTCGTTTTTAGAAACTAAAGGCACATTTACCTAAGGTACGACTGGTCCGCGATGCTCCGAGCAACTGCTTGTGTCCTCCAGGTAAGAAAGGACTGACTGTCCCACATAGACCGTTTCAGAAGGAACTGCTTATATAGAACTCCTTGGTTTGCGAGCCAAGCAATAAAAAAAACAGTGGCAGACTCTCTCCAAGGCAGCAAAATAAACACGCAAAACAATGTTGAAACCATTATTGGGAATACTATATTACAATATTCATCATCTGTTTCATTGCTGATGTTGACCATTTGGATTATGTAGAAACCCCAATAGGTCGGAGTTATTTGTAGAGGGAGGATTGCATCGATATTTTGGTTCGCTTACAGATGGAGCACTGGAATTGAGACCAGAAAGTTGTGAGTTTGGACCCTAGTGGTCCACTCTCCCGTCATGGTCAATAAAATATCTAAAAAATATCCTCGTTGAGGTTGAACTGGCTCTGGGGGAAACCGCCTTTCAAAGACAAGGCAGGTCCACAGGAAAACCAAGGCACTGTTGATGGCCACCAGTCCATCTGACTTGCAGAGGTGCAGACAGTCCTCGGTGCCAATCCATTCCTAGCAACTAAGCAAACGTGTTCCTCTTCCTCAACTGTTTCGTACTTTGTTTTTCAACGTCGGTAGGCAGAATGGATTAGTACAGAATGGATACAATTTCTGTAGGTTGTAATTTCAGGCGTAACTTAGAACTTTTATTCAGGACTCAACGTTGGATGTAGCACATGCATCTGGCTTTAAAGCTAACATTCTGGTTGTGGGATGTTAAGATTAAAGGTATGATTGCTAAGATAGGTACTGATGCAATCCACAATGTGGAATTGTTATCAATGCAGGTATTATTTTGGCAGCATTGTCCGTAATTGTATATAGGGGGCAACACGTCACTGTCAAACATTGCAGTCACTTTCTGTTAGCTTAATTTTCACTAACTATTTTTATAATGGGGAATGAATTTCGTTTTAATATTAATTTAAATAACTTAGGGGCATACATCTTAAAATATGTAAGAACAACGATCCGACACGACTCCCTCCTAACTTGTATAAATTACATTCCAACGTTATCGCTCCTGTATCCCAAGCCCCCAAAAAAGTGTGTGTTACTCATCACACCAAAGGAAAACGATGCTTTTATGTAAGTACTTAGATAAGACTGCGATGCGTAAAATCCATCTGTAACCATTTATGCCGACCCTCAGAGTTCAGTAACAACGCAGCAAGAAGGGAAAGTGCAGGCGCTCTGCTGTTAGTTGGCTTGAGTTCCAGGGGATTAGGTAGCGACCGAAGGTCAGCAGTTTGTTCAAGGAGCTGTGTGGGCGGTGTAGAGAGACTAACCTAAGGGGCGCTGCACTGACTGTTGCTCCGCATCCTTAACCATTGTCAACAGCTGCAATATGGACCCAACACTGCTTCCAGGAAACTTTTAGAGTCCGAAACTTACAGTCAGGGTTTGCTTGTTTATTTGTGTACATGTGGACTAGTTCATCTGACTATGTCACTGCTTATCGGGCTTTATTTGTGTTTCACTGCCATCGGGTCACTTATTTAAAAGTATGTGTAAAATAATGGGAAGCAATTTGGGGCAATTCATTTCACAATGTGGGTGGAAAAAAAAAGTTTGCCCCTCACTTAATCCTTTCTAAAAGTGGTTTGCAATAATGTAGAGATTACAATGCTACACTGGACTTCAATTGTTGGTTGGGGGAAGAAAACTGGAGCCCAAAAGTACAGTTGAATCTTTTCCAGTTTATCAGCTGAGAAATAACACTGCCTGCACGAAAATGTTAATTATGCGTATAACAACATTTTGCACGGGAAACACATGTGGTGATAAGGACCAGTGTTTCTTGTTTTCAGACTGGGTGTACACTCCATTTGGCATACACTTCATTTGGGCTTTATTGTAATTGTGTTTTTGTCCACATCTGGCTCTTACATAAGTGGGTACCATTAACGCTGACAATTCTGCTTACATCTAGGTTACATGACCTCAGGCTACTAATTGAAGGAATGCGAATGTCGGGGGTTACCCACAACAGTGAGAAACAGTAGAGTCCAAAATCATCCTGGCAGATTTGCAAAGTTGTATGTTTTTTTTAAAAAAAACAAAAGGTTTCCAGGAGGGATGTTTGACACAAGTAAACCTGACTTATCTTGTAGTTTATGATTTGATTGACAAGTATTTTACTGGATGTGGAGGTTGTTGGGAATTCAAATGCTTTGTAAAAATACGATATTTATAATTCCAAATAGAGCTCAACAGGGAATTATTAATACCTCCCTAACATGAACATCTGTGTATAAATATTGAACATTGTGAAATGTAAGGTGGGTACAAGGATATTCGATAAGCGATGTATACAGAAGTATATTACTTAAATCTTAAACTAAATTCTGTAAAATCAGGCAAGAATGTAAGCAACTGGAGAAAGGTTTATTGGAACCTTGGTTTTGTCATTCATTATAACCAGGAGAAGAAATGTAGGTTATGTGTTTTCTCCATTACTATGTGCTTGGGTAAAATCACAATCTGTTAAAAACACATTACCCCCTCCCCCCCCCAAATGATTGTAATAGCCTTTAGCTACAGTGATTCCCACAATTAACTTACCCCAACCTGTTTATCTCCTGTCCTTGTTAAAATTGACCGTTGCATAATGTACAAGTGAGCACGCTTGGACTTAGACAAAAATAATATTCCAGTTCTGCGGGCTACGCCTGGAATACTGTGTGCAGTTCTGGGTGATGCGACATAGGGAGGCCACCCAGGTCTGAGAGGTGGTGGAGAGGAGGACAACAAAGCTAATCTCAAATTTTAAAGGAATGAGCTATGATGATAAATAGGGCTCTTCAACCTCCAAAAGAGACATTTCATAAGGGACCTTTCAAAGAAGTATATAAATTGTTTAATGGGACGCAAAATCTCTCTTCTGAATATTGAAAAGGCCTAAATTGAATAATGGCACATCATTTTATTTTCCAGAGTAATTCAGAAGGAAATTTGGTGATGTACAATGCACTTCTTGGAGACCTTTTTGATAGCAAAAATGTTTTTAAACAAAATATATACTTATTTGTAGATATATATTTACGCTTATCTCAGACAATATCAAACCTGATAAAGAAAGAAAAGAACCAACATATTATTTTCCCATTTCAGGACACTTGATAGCAGAATGATTGTATAAACAGAATGCAAATTCAGCAGTTATAGGTGTTTTTCCTTTTTTAAAAAAATACTAAATTTTTATTGTGCCCCTTTTGTGGATCATGCATGTTTGATACATACATGGCATTATAATACATGGATGACCCAGGTTCTGTAGACATTTTTCTAAAGTGAACTCTTTCCATGAAGGTCAAATTAGGCAAATTCTCTCTCAATGGTTCAATCATCAAGTGTACTACACCATATGGTAATGAACTGTCCAGACAAGGAAGATTTCAGGTTTAATCACTTGTCTGTGCTAACTGAGCAGATTTCAGCATTATTGGTGCCTCAATTTCTCTCCCAGGTTAGAGAGTGGAACAAATCAGCCAGGAGTCTGGCTCCTATTGTTATCCAATCCCCTCTGATGGAAAGTACACACGATTAGATATCACATAAAGATAGCACCGGGTTTGGCTGTGAAACGTTTCTCTCCGTTCCAGACACAATGAAATAGTCCACCAACATCTATGGTCTACATGTGAAGAATGTGGCACAGTAAAGATGCTGGTATGCATCAAATTGAAATCAAATTGAGTCACTGTCGTCAGAGGGAGGGGATGTAAGAGAAGTAAAATGACAGAAATGAAGTCTTTGCCACTACTGTACTCTTCCTAAGGATGAAGAATATGTCTTTAGATTTAAGTGATATTTATGAAAGTTCAAGTAGTTGGCAGAATTATAAATTCATTGTGTTCAAGGCATGGGAAGGTATTCATGATACTGATGAGTGTTGCAAAAGTTTTATTTTTCACAGCTGGCTATAGTTTTCCATGTACACTACAGAAGTTATATTTCAGTCGTTAAAACTTGTTCTTGGCACCTGCCTTTGATGATTGGGGTCTGGAGCAGTCTGTGTTAATGACAGTTAATATAAACTTGGTTGACCATTATCTTAAAATCTTACTGTTTGCCCCTCCCTCCTCCTCAAATTCCATCCTCCCATTTCTAGGCTATTTCAAGACAAAATTGTGACTTGTTGCAGGTTTGTGAATATGACCCCATGCAGGATACTTTTGGCACTCTGAGATTAGACAAGGTCAGGTAGTGTCAGGCTGTTCGTGGTGCTGTGTATTTCTGTGTTGCGTTGGAGGGACTGTTTTGTTTCAGACATCTGTCTCAACAAATCGAAAACTAACTGCCGGAATGAAAAGTTGCAGTGCTTAATTGTTAGCTATTGGCACAAAAATTTTTGGATGATGATAGTGCAATACAAATTTTGATTATTATAGTGATTAAGCCAAATATGTGGGTTCCCAATATGCACAGAAACTAATTTCTGTAATCCAAGGGTACAATTATTTGTTTATATACGGTTGTGTCCTTTTATACTTTATTAAATCAGTGAGCAATAATCAATATTTAGTCACTGACAGTTGTTGATGTGAATCAGGAGACAACACTAAGGAGTGTTTTAGTTTCACATTTGTATTAGTTACTTGCGCTCAAATGTTGTCAATATATATTAAGCAATAGGCTCCTCCCTTCACAGTGCTGATGCTGATAGGCCACCAGTGCCACTATTTCTATATATTGCTTGTAATTGAGGGATGACGATGTCAATAGTCAGGACACCTCATCTAAGATATTAGGATAGTTGTCATTCTCTTTTTATTTTCAGTCCTTTATGGTATTTAGTGCAGTGACAAATGAAGTAGTAGTATGCTTGTCTTTTTACAGTGTAGTTGTGTTAACTACTTGGTCTACAGACTGGTCTTATACGCAGGTTGATGAAGTGCGGACATGAAAAGGCATTGGTGTGTTGAGATCTGTAACCTTAATTTTTCTGGAATTGTGCACAACTTACCTTTTGGGGTAGGCCATTTAGCCAGCAAGCCAGATCCTGTGTGGCATCAATTCCCAACAGCCAGTGATGGGGAAGATTTCTTCTTTGTTGAGAAAATATTATTACTACTTTAATAAACTCTTTTACTTACACAACAAAATAATTACAGCGGGCTTAATAGAGTAAGAGTGCTTTTTAGCCGAATTGGTTTAAAATATTTATTTAGAAAAGAACATTTAGGCCACTTAGGCATCTTTGATCTTCCTAGGAGTTGTTTGTTTAACTATAAGGATTGCAAGCCTGTTGCACTTCAACCAGTGAAGACTGGGTGGGGTACTCTGAATATGTGCTGCTGCAATTATTCTTCTTATAGGCTATAGCCAAACATTTAGTGTGAAATTCTTCAATTTTCTTGACTCCATTCTTTTTAAGATAAAGTTGACTATTTTCAGGTGGAATTTTTTTTAACACTGTTTTCCCATTTT
Organism: Callorhinchus milii; assembly: GCF_018977255.1. Lineage (NCBI taxonomy): Eukaryota > Metazoa > Chordata > Chondrichthyes > Chimaeriformes > Callorhinchidae > Callorhinchus > Callorhinchus milii. The sequence continues at coordinate 13,585,149 of NW_024704748.1, read as the reverse complement.
CATACTTTTTTTTCTCCTTAAAAGGTTTAATATGGAACAGTATAACTGAAAACAGATATAATGTTGAGTTTTTCTTTGTGTGGTTGCATTGCTGCATTCTAAATAAAAATATTTTAGCAATTGTTGCTCTGTTTTGCACTTGGAATTAAACAAAAGAATTTGTGAGGTTGCAGTGAGGAAGAATTTGTGTGTGCACACCCACATATCAGAACAAGCTTTATCAAAGGTAAGATTATTTCAACATGCTGCCATTCCCTATAATAAACTGTTTTGTGGGGGTCTTTTATGCATTAAAGACATTGATTATTTCCTTTTGATTAATCAAACTGTGTTCAATTATAGAGAATACTCCCTGTTGTTTTCCAAATTGCAATCTTACTGTTTCCAAAAGTGCAATCACATGGTTTCTGTGGATGAAACTTAATTCACTCCGAATGGTATTAATCTAACCGGAGGTTTGAATGCCACCATATTGCATAATTTCATTTAATACCTGCCATATCAACAGCAAAATCAGAAACCCTAACTGCAATTTGCATGGTTCAATACCATGAAAACACAGTGAATTAGAGTTGAGAAGTTCTATCCAAGATTAATCGTGCTTAAGTCCATGTTGAGGCCTGAAACAAGTAAACAGTCCCACAATGTGAAACAGGAGGTAAGAACCAGAGTGAAATGTTCAGCCAACTTTAATCACAGACAAGTTTCTAACTCAAATAATACCAGTTCCGCTGATCTTTTATGGGTGAGGCTCATACATGAAGAATGATCACTCGGACAAGAGAGGGAACAACAGCTGTGGGACTGCACCTCTGGAAAGAGTGTTTTTAAGGATGGGAGGTAACAGGCATAAAGAAGCTAATTCCTTGCCCTTCCAATGTGATTTATAGTCACATTAGGACACGGTATGGTCTAGCGTTCATTGTACCTTCAATTTGTAATTTCAGTTTGTTTTAAAAATTATTTCTGCTCTGCAATCTGTTGATGCTCATTCAGTTGGACAGTCTTTAATTGCTTTTTAAACATTAAGGAAGCCAGCTGACTTTCACTTGTCTTTTATAAATGCAGAAGGACTAACATTCCCTCTAGAGATTCTCCCGTTTTACCATTTCCAGTTGAAAGCTAACAAGGAGACAAATCCTCCACAGAGAATGGTGTATGTAATAGGGTTGTGTCCCTGTTGTCTAATTAGTTCTTTCTCTCTTTATTTTTTCTTTTTGATTCTTGAGACTGCAGAATTCCCAAGTGAAAAAGTGCTTGAAGCAGAAAAAAGCCTATTGAGAGTGAAGTACCTCGAACATAGAATAATTCCACAAACTATAGTAGAAAATATATTTTTACCTGTAACCATAGAAAGTAAAGTTTTGGATGTATACTCATTGGTACTATAGTTTCCCGGCAGTCCCAGAAAGCACCTGAAAACATCTGAAAGTGCTTCAGAGGCAATTACTGTTATACATAGTGACTGGTCTTTAGCCTGGCCAAATGGTGCAACCATTTACAGCAGCAAAACTCAACAAACAGCCATGAAGTGATCTTTAGTGATATTGTGAGCAGTGCCAATGTTTCTCCTGGATGTCTATACAATTGATGGTTAAGAGGTATTCATAGTTACAGCCAGCCCACATGAATAAATTGTGTTATGGAAACTGAAGAATCACTAGTAAAAAAAAGTTTTTTTTTAGAGGGATTCGGGGAATTATAATTTGGCAAAATATTTTAAAGGAAACGAGTTGTGGTTCATTTTAAAGTTTAAAATTATTTTGAATCATGTGTGCGGTGTTTTTGTAAGTAAAAGCAAACTTTCATGTATAGAGATGCAGTATATTGAGAACAAATACAGCAGCTTTTGTATCCAATGAACAAGCACCGGAACTTTTTCCTGGGGTTTCCATCTTGTGGCTGCAAAGCGCATCAAACGGTGAAATGTGTGTCATTCCCGTTCATAGTTGAGACAGTACTAAGCTTTATTGTTCAATTTTACTGTTGATTCTCGATCCTCAAATTAACGCAAACTACGCGCTAAAGAATGTTGCTTTATGGATACAATGGTGTTTTTTTAGCTTCATATAAAAGACTTAAACAATTTTGAAAGACACTGTTAAAAATATTCAGAATAACCAAATGTGCCAGTGTGTCAGGGCTTGCATTAATCACAAATACTTACAGCATTCTATATATGGATATATGTGGCGAATACCACATGATAGTTTATATTTCCATAAATGACTAATTGCTAACACTGATCTTGTATATAATGGCCACCCACATTCCATTTCGATGCATGTTTAATCGTAATAAATGATACTTAAGCAAATAGATAGCGACAGAGAGAGATACACACAGACAGACATAGAGACACAGACACGAGATGCCGTCTGGTGTGAAGGGTGCAATATAAATGCCTGATGTTGTTGTTAAGCAGTTGAATTTCTATACACTATAGGATTTTGTATGGAGGCATCAGTTGTGTGTGTCCCACTTAAAACCTGGCATAGATTCTGATCAGAGCTGCGCTGCTGTGATTGTGGTGTCACTAGGGCAATTCTGCTTATTTTTGTAGTGGCTAGAGAAAACTCTAGTCTGGGTGGTTGTTTAAGCAGGTCATGGTTGACACATAGAAAACACAGAACACTTTTCAGTTTCAATAGTGAACCCCAAATTAGAATGTTGTACTTGAGGCCCTGTTCAAAGTTTATATAAAAAAATTGAGGATGTGTGAGGAAAAGCTGGCTTATATAATATTAATATATAATTCTTTATTAAATCATGTATATTTCTTCTTTCTCAAAAAAAAGTTGTTGTTGAAAATGCAGTGGAAGCCGCTTAAGCTTAACAAAACGACCGCATGTATCCGTCTTAAGCTGCTTCCTTCCACTGTACTGGTGAACCTCTCTGCCACCCTGCTTCACATCATGGTAAAAGGTTGATGTTTTGAATGTGAATTACAGAAATGTTGTCTTGATTTTGTTCCTGATATTGTGTAAATATCAAATTAAAATTCAGAGGAGAGAGAAAGAGGGGAGGAAGGAACGTAAAATTTCAGATCTCCGTTCAATTCTTTAGTACAGCTACAACATAACGAGAGCAAAGGTCATGAGGGCCTGATTCAGTTCACACACAGGGATGGATCATTCCCTCATCTCTTGTTGATCTCCTAACTTCAATGTTCCTTTACTTTCAACTCGCACACCAATGAACCAGAACAGTTATTATACCAATTACCCTGAATCCTAGTTCCCTTTAGAATATGGATCTATTTTTAGTGGCTACATCTGAGAGCCTGTTCCATATAAGAATCTTACACATTTCGTGTTGTATCCTCCAGTCTGGTGTTCACTGACATAATGAAATAATCAACTTACACCTATGTTAATTTAACAAATATCCTTTTATACTACCTAATGAAATAGAAAAGATAATTGTGGCATCTAATAGAATGCATGGGAAACTTCAACAAGTATTTTTGTAATGTGCAGTTACGATACTCTTTATTGTGTTATTTTTCTGTGTAATAACTACATAGTAAATAGGAGTCTATTTAAAAGTAACTGTGTGTAGTATTTAAACTTTACTTGAGACTGTAATAGAGAGTGTCTAAGCAGAGGAAATGCAACTTGTCAGTTTACATGGAGTCAGGCCGATGGGAACTGGTACACATATTCTGTAATAAGATCCTGCCAGCCTTTTTGTCTCTATCTTAGCGATTGCCTAGCTGGTGGATGACATGTACATGTGGGAGGCTGGATGGAGGCGGGGGGAGGAGAGAAAAGATGGAATGCATTTAAATCCGCCTATGTTAACCTTGACATCTCTGATGACAGGAAAAGAGTTGGCTTCTCTCCTTCCTTTACGATTAGTTTTCATGCCAAGTGCCAGATGACTGTCTTACTGAGGATGTGCTATGCATACTGGGGAAGCAAGCCGGGAATGAAGCTAGGGATTTGCAGACCACAGCATATGCTAAAGGTATCATAACTTCATAACTAAAAGCTTGGCTCATTTGACTTGATAAGGATCACTGTCTCTGATGCATATCCAAAACTGTGTTAGCAGGCCACACTTGTTAATGTTAAGTTTACAGCTCATTGATAGCCAAGTTTATTTAGCCCGCTACAGTTTAAATAATGTCAAAATCACCAGAGTGGTATCAATACATAGTTAAAAGTTAAAATGGGCAGTGGTGTCATTCTGAAGTGCCTTGCAAGACAATTTGAAAATTCCCACTACATGTGACACTAAGTGTGAGGTGTCCCTTCTCAAACTACTTTTGAGGGGGTTTCCAGATAAATGAATTATAGCAGATCTTGTTTTACATGGTAAGAGCATCTCTTTTAAAACAAGGACTAGATTTAATATAAGCAAGTGTGCAGATAATAAAGTCAGTGTCATGATGTTAACTGATTTAAATTCTTACCTTGCGTATTCATTGACACTAATATTGCAGAATGTGTATACTGCAGCTTGAAAGTAACTACAATTTAATGTGCCAGTTTAGTTCTGCATCTTTCATGGCAAATGGTAAGCTAAATCAGAAAGTTAGTTACTGTTATCATTGTGGCCATAAGTTTGACATTCAGGTTTTAAAATAATTTCAGTAAGTTGTGCAGCTAGAAATTTTTGACTAGTTCCACAACCAACTTTTACAACTATCTGGTCAAATGCTGTTTGCTTGAAAAATACTTTTGTTTTCCACATGCTAATTCCCAGATAAGATGTGGATTAACTACACTCTTTAGGTACTTGTGCTTGTAGTCCAGTTAGAAATGAAACTAATCTAGCAGCAAGTAGTTTGGCAAGATTAGTAAGCTAGAACAATTTCTGTTGATTATATAGTGATATAAATCTCTTTTGAAACACTTGATGATATGTCCCTTTCATGACCTTGTTTCCCTTTGTGTAATAGTTTTAAAAATGTAGTTGAAATTGTCAATGATCAGATAATCATTGGCATCTTAAAGTAGCACTAATTTATCAAAACGTTGAACACTTACTGTAGTTTTTGTTGACTCGAGCTTGTATGGTACCAAAATATATCCATTGGTTAGTTGGAAGAGGTGGGCACTACATGTTCTCTTACTAATTTGCCAGTGAGATACCTACTTGGTATAACAATGTTCCTCAATTCTTCTCGGTATTGTATTGATGTATGATGCTGGTATTGTGACAGTGTAAACACTGGGCTGGCTTGACAACAGAGGAAACATTTGATCTCCCACATGTCTCGAAGAACACAGGAACGTTATTACATTCTGTCTGTCTTCCAATGTTCAGATGAAGAGACAAAGATCAGAGGTATAGTGCAACTGGCCATCTGTCTGCATTTGTGTGTCTAATTGACACAGATTCAAATAAAGCCAACAGTGTCCATTTCTGAGATGACTAGTCAATAAATGCAGTGAGAGGCATTTTTGTGTTCTTTCTGCAAATATTTGTAGATGACTTAATATTTTGTGAATTACTCTATTATTAATAAATAAACGTTAGCTAATTCTGGAACTCCTTAATGACAAGTCCACAAAGAGGAAGATATCAATTTAATGGCTAGTTTTCATGATTTTTGTTTGTTATGTAACACAAACATATTTTTGTCAGATTAGTTGATGACACTGTTGCAGCACTGCAAAGGAGTGTCATCTTAGACCATGAACTCAAAAGTCCTGACGTGGGGCTTGATCCCCACAATGTTCTGTGTCAGAGGTGAGAGTGTTACCAAACGGAGTCAAGCTGACACCTGCACCCAAGATAACCAAGACAAATAAGTATAGAAATAAAAAAAAGTTTAATTGTTTGTAATCATCCATTTTCATCTTTTTTACATTAGTTTACATTGGATTACACCATTTCATAGGCTGGAACAACAAGATTACCAATCCTACGTAGGTCTTCATAATTTTAGTGTTGCAAATTGTGAATCAATCCAAATTAACAAGAGGATGCGTGTAACTCTGAAAGTACAAAAACGAAACAAGATAGTAATGCAGATGTATTCTCTAGAATAATACGGGGTACAATGTGTAGCATTGATTTCCAGAGCTTCCTCAATTAAATCTAGAATGTCCATTTTGGCAGATTTTTTGTTTCAAAAGCCTAGTCTTATACTGCTGGAAGTACTGTTATTTCTAACAGTGGAACTATGGGGAAGAGAGAGCCTGATTTTATACTTCCCATTTCTGATCATATTGGTCAGTGTTGTTAACACCTGAGTTTGTAACTCCTTATTTAGGCTGAAATTCACAGCTAAGGCCCATATCTTTGGCTGAATGATCTGGCAGCACAGAGGCGGCGCTACGGTCAGTGCCCATTTAATATTGACTTTAATCCCAAGTGCTTTTTGCAGTTACTAAGCATCTTTTGCTGGATGTGAATTTAATGTGCCAATCAACAGATAATGAAATGCCTGCCCTCTAGTAAATCATTTGTTATCTCACTGGTGTCATACTCTAATCTCAATTGTCGCACAATAAGTGTAAATTATACATATTTTGTGTGATCTCACATGTGTTCATTTGCAAGAGGTACTAATATTGCGGTAGAAAGATCAAAGGATACTAAGTAAATGTTCCAAATTCAGGTTAATAATTTACTGGATGCAAAATTGAGATCTGTCAAGCTCCCAGTTAATGAGTTAGACATTAATAAGTGGGTGAAAATATACTGTTTGGGAAAGCTATCGAACTGGGTGGTGAGCACTTCTAAGTGATGTTTTCCCACCGTTCCACGAATTTGTAATACTGTGTGTAATGGGGCGGGGGGGGTTGGGGGGCGTGGGTGGTGGGGTGGTGAGGAAGTAGACATACATGAGCCTTATTGCAATTCTTTCGGCTTTTAGTAACGCCATGGTTAACATACAACTTGTAGTGCACACTATCAAATGTCTTATTTTATGAAATACGCCATGATCTGGTCTTTTAAGCATTATAACAACAATAACTTGTACCTATATAGTGCCCTCCACGTAGGATAGCATCTCAGAGCACATAACAGTGGTATGGCATCAAAGCAGCACTGTCAGTTATAATGCACATTATAATGTACCAAAACTCATTTCTTGATGCAAGGACATTTCAGTCTCCAGTTTAAAGTGAGCATCATTGATAAATCATTATTTTAATGTGTGTATGTATATATAACTATGTGCCAGCTTTGTTTTTTCATAATTTGGAATATGGAATTTAGTTGGTTAATTGACATATGGATGATTTAGTAGCAGGAAGTTTGAAAGTGTGTTTTCTATTCATGTGCAAATTTATGTAATCATTTAAAAAAAAGTTGCCAAAGGTACAATGTATCTTGCTGCTTTGATCATTTACTTTCCAAATGCTGTTTAAGACTTAATTAAGGTTGAGGCTCTGCATTTCCTGCTATGTTTACATTTGCTGGATGTAATTGCCATTTTATGTCCTAATTGTGTGAACGTATTCATTAGATTCCTTGCATGTGTCCTTTTATAACCTTTTCATTCAACTTGTCTAAACACTGGCCCCTAGCTGGAGATTGTTTGGGCTCCTCAAGAAAGACAGTGGGTTAAAACGCACAACGCTGCAGTTGTTTTGCAGGCAGAGTTGTGGTCTCAAACATTGTAGTGAGAAGTAATCTTATCTTGGTGAACCCACGCAACTACAGTAAAACCTAAACTGAGAATTTATCTGGTCATCTGCAGCCCTACATTACGGCATGCATTTGTCTATGGCCTGGGGCAAGCAGTAATAAGGCAAAGCTTGTGTTCAGTCATGTTTTGGAAAGACATTATAGTGATTTCACCCCCTCTCCCCCCCCCCCCCCCCCTACTTTATTTCTCCTAATCTCACCAACCCTCTGCATTAATAGGTCACTTTCCAGCATAAGAGTAGTGTTTGTTTGAAATGTACTTTTTTATATACATTACTAAAAGAATCACTTATTACATTAACAATTTCTGTCAGTAGCTATTGTATGCATAAAACTCATGACATTAACCTGTTTTTAAAAATGAATAAGAATTTTCCATCCTCAGATTTGGAACTTGCACTGCTGGGAAGAATCTGTGCTAAGATTGTCAGCATAATTTTCCCTGTTCTCAACTCACTTATTTTCTCTGATAATATACGATCTGTGTAAAGTGTGTTGGTTTCGCCGCAGCATCTGAAGTGTTTTTTTCTCTGTTAGATAAACTAAGGTTGCACAAAACAAAATATTTTAGAATATTTAACCATTAAACCGCCCTGAAGCTTACCTTCAATTCTGTTTGGTTGCCAAGAATATGCATATCCTCACCTCATAATAGTGTATCTTTCAACTCATTGTGTGTCATTCTGTTGGTGAGTTTGTGAATAGACTGCGTGCATAACTTAGTACCTGGTTATTAATATTCAGCAGCTGTCATGACGGAGTGCGTGTCGGGTTTATTTAAGTATCTACATTCTTTCGCCCAGAAAATATACAGTCAATTCACTTTACAGTATATTCTGTGAAGCGCTTTCAGATGTGATAAGGTGCCATATCAGATGCAAGGATAATTATTTTATTATTAATTGATTAAATGTGTTTTTATTATAAATATGACATTGAATGGATATGGATGTGTAAATAATACTTTTTTTTGAACAAAGCTGAGTCAGTCTTTTGACTCTGATTTAGTTTTGCAAGTGGAAGAATGGAGAGACCCACGCTGGAGGCAGCTTTCATAGATTAGCAGAGTTTGGTGGGTGGGGGGTGGGTGGTGGCTGGGAGAGGGAGAGGAGGAGAGCAGAGTATAAAAAATGTGAAAAGCTGAAATGTCTATCACTTTGACAAGACCTTGCAGTATCTTTCCTGCAAACATAGTGCAGGAAAGCTACCAGTGCAGATTCTTTTCTCCACTATGTTTGCAAATGTTGACATCTGTCTATTGGCTGAATACACAACTTGTGTCTGCATTAGGTCACCAGTTGTAAGAAAAAGCCAGAAGTTTCTTTGAATCTTTGTGAACAACTAGCTTGCTTAATGACTGTTTCCAGGCCCTCAGTCTGATGCTTAGGATTCACTCTCAGCCTCCAACACCAATGGCTGAGTACTTGCCTCGCAAGCGAAAGACCTGGGTTTGATTCCCGGCAGAGCAAAATGTGGGTAAGTTTTCTTACTTCACACGTCTCTGTTTACCTAGGAGTAAGTAGGAATCGATTGTTCAATGAATATCGGATCGCTTTTCCGGGGGTAATAACTCCTTCCAAAAAAAATTGGTCACTTCAATCCCCAACTATTTGTGGGACGCTGCTGTGTGCAATTGGCTGCCACGTTTCGCCGACAAAATATACAATTCACTTTATAGTTTATTCTGCAAAGTGCTTTGAGACGTCTCAAACACGTGATAAGGCACTATATCAAATGCAAGGATTATTATTATTATCAATGCAACCATGTTTCACCCCTGATGATTTTACACATCACATGCTTGCCCACTTACTTGCGATGATTTCAGGATCCAGACCATTAAGTTATTTAAGGACAGAGAGCGATTTGAGTCAATGTCTTGAGTCAGTTGTCACTCCTGGCCTCAGCTAATTTTAATTCACTTCAATTGCAGATGACAGAACACTTCTCACCCGACACTTAACTACTCATGTCTCCTGTTGTTGCAACATGGTACTCCTCCTTTCCCTTCTCCCCCTCCCTGAGAAAAAAAACCTGAGAACCAAAGATAAGTTCAGCAATCTAGGGAAAGGCAAGTCCCCAGCAACATAATAATCAACTGCTTGACTGCTGTATGCACCATCAGTGTGGCACATTTAGGCTTCCTGTCCAAAGCTGCTGATCCTCTGAAAAATCTGTCTAGACCTCTGTTGACTGAGTGAGCACAGATATTATAACTTGAAAGCCTGTTGCAAATGTTTCAGTACCTCTCCATTTTGGCTTGGCTGAGTTTGGGAACACATTGAAACAGAGGAACCTTTGCATTGCTATTCCAATGTGTTAGGTTGGTACAATGTGTATAATTCTGTCATATCTAAGATCAATTGTACGAAAAGAAAATGTCTTAATTTTATTAAATCTTATAAAGTTCTTAATATTTTTTGGTTTTAATTTAAAGTTTAAGATGCATTCCACTAAAGTATGGAGTCCTGTAGCTCGGTGGTTGGAGCACTTGCCTAGCAAACGAGAGACCTTGGTTTGATTCCCAGCAAGGGCGAAACCTTGGGCAAGTTTCCTTCCTCCACATGCCTGATAAAAATCCCTCAAGGAAAAAACAATAATAAATTATTCACTTCAATCCACGACTGTTTGTGGGACACTGCTGTTTGCAATTGGCCCCCACGTTTCACCCAGAAATACAGTCAGTTCACTTTACAGTATATTCTGTGAAACGCTTTGAGATGCCTAGAAGATGTGAAAAACGCTATATCAAAATGCAAGGATTATTATAAAGTGACTGAACCATCATTTTCACAGGATGTATAATTGTGAGTTGAGCAGAAGTGAACTTAGGCTTCTTTCCTCTGAACATGTGAAGACAGGTTACTGGAGCAATCTTGTTTTTGAAGCATTGAGAAATGAATGCAACATGTTTGGTATAACACAAAAACTAGGTTTATTGTGCTAGCTGTATATGGGACAATAAAAGTCATTTAACATGGTGGGTCAAACAGCTGAATAAACCAAATATCTGCACAGACAATGGAATGAATGTATCATGGGTATTGGACTATGGTTGTAACTGAGAAACACCAACAAATTGTGCATTTAGTGAAGAAGTGGTTTCAGGTCGCCTACTGTTAAAAGCCAACTTGGAGAAATGCATTTCTCAAACAAACAAGGGAGGGCTTCTCTCAAAGAGCACAATATTATTCAAAACAGTTAGTCACTGTTAAACAATGTGCTAACAGAAGAAAAACATTACATTTATCCTATGAGCATTTGGGATAACTTAAGTTCCACAGATGTGAATAAATTGTGCAGGTCCTCTCATGAGTGGAAGTACATTGTGTATTATAAACTTGCATTGAGTGTATTATAAACTTGTATTGAAGCATTGAGAAATGAATACAACATGTATAACACAAAAACACAAAAACACAGTGTTTTTGCCGATGGAAAATGGGTAGTATTTGACCGTGAGTTTCCTCCTGCCCATACACTTTAATGGTCATAATGGGAGGAGAGTTCTATTATAGAACACGATTTATCTACATGTGCATTTATCCTCATAAGAACTTTAATGCAAAAATTGCATTTGGACCTATGAGATACTGAACAAAATACTGTTGTGTGCACGTATGAGGCTGTACCCCAGAACATTATGATACAAGCAATCTCAAGCACATCCACAGACCTTCACAGATGGGCACAACTGATTTTTTTAATATATTTTTATAGTGTACAACTTAGCGTTAGAGATGCAGACCGAGAGATAGAATATGAGAGAGGCTCTGTATGCTTCTTTGGAGAAGAGAATGGCAAAATGTGGTACAATAGTGACAGTATAACTCCTGATAGAACAATTATTTACAGTGTCTTCTTTTCCGCAAAGGTGCTGGTCCTGATTAGTGTGAATAATTGACTCTGCTATTCACAGTTTTGGGGTGGATAATTTTTTTAATTCAATTTGTTTCTCATTGCACTTTATAATAGAAGCTTGAGGCTATAAAGCACTAACTTGACTGTAAAAACCTGCAGTTTCTGTGTAATAAAGCTTACTTATACAGCATTGAACACACAACTGTAAGAATCTTCAACTGAGCTAGAAAGCTGAGCTTTGTAAATGGCAAATATTTTAGCAGCTTGTGCCAACCAACTTTTTGTCAAAGGAAAACTGTGTTTGGTTTCCCATACAGTAGTCTTTTGTTATTTTTTGTAATTTCGGTTTATAACGCAGTGAACTGTAAAGAAGCAAAATGTTCAATATCTAATTGTAGCTGCTGAGGTCTATTCTGAACAATAAGAGTACTTACGAGTGTGCTTTTGAAATTCTAACTGTAGTTCATATTGCTTAGCATTATTTGATGGATTTTTAAGATAATATAGTTGAAAAAATAGTTGCCAGATGTGTATAGTAAGATGTATTCTAGAATCCAGAGCTGTTTCCCTCCAGTGCAGATGGGCTAACTTGACTTAACTTGAGTGCAGAGAGTATGAAATATTATTTCTATGTAAGTGACTAAAATCATGATTTTTACAAATATCAAATTGAGAAATATTTGATGCATTTAAATTGAAAGGGAAGTGTTCCAAAAAATAATGCAAATAGATATAGATTGCATTATAAGGTGCTTAGAAAAGTGATAGTTTTTTTAAGTGATAATATAATTAAAGTTGTTGAATTAAGATAAACTCACTGAATGAATAACCTGTGGTATGGAAATGACATTGAGCTAGTCTATATAATCCTCAGGAGAAGAGCAAAGATACCAGTCTGATGAAGTAACATGTCCATACTGCTGTCCCATATTATCTGAATGGCTGGCATCCATCAAAATGGGATTGAGAACTAGATTCCAAGGCTGCAGGTGTATTGTTACCAATTTTGAGAGTGTATCAACTTGCATTTTGCATTCGCATCTGCTATGGAAGGAGGAGTCAAAAGTCTGAATGTCAGATTGATTTGGGAACTAAGATGCATTCATGCTCAGCTCAGTAGATTTTCTTTTGTTCAACGTATACTAATAACCCATTCAAGAATTCTTGTGTTTGATACAGAAGCTGTAATGTCAACATCTCAAAGTGCTTCGAAGCAGGTTATAATGGTTCAAAGCATGCCTTCAAGCATAGTGTTTATGCCTTTGTGGGCAAATGCATTTGACAATTATTTATGTGGGATACTGTGTGCATGTTTTGTCACTGATAGGTTTTGTGGCGCTCAAAGAGGTGGGATCAAGATCTTATCGATATAATTTTAGTGTTTGAAGAATTAAGATGAGTGCGTAACACTCCCTGAGTTAGGTAGTTGTCCAATTTTTTAATGAATGAAACAATAAGTATATTTTGGACGAGATACAAGGCTGCAACGTAACCTTGAAGATCTGATAAACTCCTTTTGAACTGTTATAATAGTCTGATTCATATATTTGGGATTAAAATTATACAGCTCTTTGTTATGTTCCCTCTATGTATACTTGACCAAGTTTACCAATACCACAAACTTGGGTTTCCCCTTTATGGAATAATATTCCATCCTTTGGGCTGTGCTTCATTTTTGAACTAGTTAATCGAATTGAACTATATTTGATTTTGAATCACATCATGCAACAGCATGTGTTTTTTCCTGCTTGCTCCTCATACCCCTTAAAATTCCCTTTTCAGTTATCTGATTATATAGATGGAAATTTAAAAGGGAGTCAAAAGCTTCTGCCTGACAGTAAATTGTGAAACAAATGTGGTTTTACATGTAAATCTGCGTTCGGGTCGAATTTGCCCTAATTTCCTCAGTTCATCCCATTTTAAACTGCAAACCTTCTCTCCTTGGCCAAAAAATCTGCCCATTACAGAAAAGCATTTTCCTCCTCCTGCCCTATTCATTCTCGAATGTAAAAACTCTATCATCAATACCTTCTATTGATGAAGACCTCAGTTTTATTTCTGCGTTATTTTCAGCCTCAAGGAGACCTCCTCTTTCAGGTCAGTATCATAATGCGCAGGTCTTTAACTTTGTTGAGTACACGTCTGAATTCTACTGTTTAAATTTTCTTGTATAACTTGTGTAGCAGACAACGTTCAGCTGAAGTAAGTTATATGTGGAATTATAGGCATCCATTTGCTTAAGCTTAAAGCTCTTTAGGACATGTACTGTCCCACAGCCTCTGGAGGAAACCTATCATCTGTGAGATTTGTTTTTGTTTTCAATGAGTAAGTGCTTTCACATAGATCTCTGGTTGTGTTTTATCCAATTGCACTAAGGGAAGAAAATGTCATGTGATTATATGTACCAATGTTTAAACAGTTCAAGTTTAGTAGGCAACTGTGATAAAATGCATGAAATTGTAGTATTTAGAATAAATGTAAACAGTGCAAAAGTAACTTCCAACTTTTACCAGTTAATAGGTAAATTACCATTTCTGTAAAGTTGTAAATTGTTAACATACTATTTCAGGCAGAAATAGATCTTGGGTTATCCAGGCTACCTGTCCAATTTTTGTGTTGAAAGATTTGATGGCTAATTTTTTCATCCCAGGATCTTTTTAATGAATTAAAAGATGCAAGATCAAAACATTGCTCATTTGCATTTTCATGACTTCAGATTGGAGAGTTTATTGTCCAATTTACTGACATTATTGATACAATTGTCATTAAAATGTCTTAGCTGGACAATCAGCAGGAAGCTTGCCAGACGGTGCTTGCAATAGCAAGCTCTGCGGTTTTAGCTTGCAGTACCTGAATACACACCCTGGGATCCCCAACCTGGGCTTTTGCCAACCTGCACCAAATATTATAATAATAATAATAATATACCAGAATTAGGTAAGCAGGGTGCACCCTACTGAGTGAAAGTGTGCTCGACTCCATGTGGACGGAATTTTTTATGTATAGGAGTTATGCATATATGGAATCCGGTCTGGTTTGGATACTTTCAAGCATGTTGATGGGTTTTCGCATGTGTCAGACACTTTTTAAAAAAAAAACTCTTGTATTGTCGTGGGAGTTGGGAGCAATGAGTTTTACTAATGACTCCATATAGCTTTGTAGTCAGGGAAATCACACACTCCTCTTGTACAGTTCCACATCAGACTCTGCCCAATTGCTGATAAAACAATTAATATCAGTAGACTTGACAGAACTTCCTGAAGGCCTTTTAACACAAAAAAAACACTTCAGTTTGGTTCAGCTGCCCAGAATTTTTTTTGCAAATCTGTGGAACTTGTACAGAAGCTCAATCAAAGTGGTGAGGTATATTCTCTCGCTGTTTCTGTTCAGACAGATCATGTGGAATCTGCAGTTAAATCCAATATATTGAAAAATGTTCATCGTCTAGACAATGATTTTCAAGTTGAACCAATGGAAAACCTATTGTATAACTGACCTATCTGGTTTTTCTAACTTAATACATATAGCAGATGTCCGAAGACTCAAATCCTGTTGACAAAACACTGACAATTTACTGTATGAATCGAGTCTGTTCATAAAAACCTGAAAAAGACCATGAAGAAGCCAATTTTTTGTGTGAATCAGGTTTCTGAGATCTGTGATTTTAGTTTTGCATGGAAATTGATTAATGCAATTCATTTTTTAAAGAAATACATTAAAGAAAGAACTCTATTGTAGTAAGTTTTTTTTCTGTACTTCAAATCTGTTGATCAAATTATCCAGCCAAAGTAAAATATCGTAGAAACGTTTTTCTACAGATGTAAAGAAGTTAATTATATTTTGAAATGTATGCCTGTGTTGAAGGATAATAAATGAATAATTGTGTTCTTTGTAATTGTTTAGTTCTTTGGAAATGGTACTTAACTGTTTGGTTTGGTGCTATTGTTAACATAGGTGGGTGCAGGATTTCTGCAGAGTAATTTTCAAATATCCTTTTTTCTCATTTCCATAAACAGTTTCTGGAATGATTTCCAGCATTTATATCGAGAAAGAATAAGAAATGTTTCATATAGGATAGCTTTGCAATCTGTAGAAATCTGGTCTTTTAGAGTGATGTTGAATGAGAATTGTGTTGCAAGAGCAATCTTTTTTTTGTTTCGGTTGAATTCATTTAGTATTAATCAAAGATTAATGGTAAATGAATATGCTTAATCAGGGTGTCTACTTTCTTTGCTAAAGTGCTTCTGAGATACCAATTCCACGGATATTTAGTGCTGGTTATCAAGCTATCCTTTCTTGAAGATTCATTATTAATAGAAATAGTCACAGAATGATGAGAAGGGGTGCAAAATACATTCCTTTTTCTGAAAAGCTTGCATGGCTTAACTATCTTTATTCAATCCACTGAAATACTAATCCGTTCTGTGCTTAGTGGCGTCATGTGGATAAGAGTTCTACCTCTGGGGATAAGGCTAGATAAGCTGTAGAATTACGTGTAATTAGAATTTTCAATACAATAGTTGCAATACAGAACTACAAGATCATTTTGCCTTGAACAATCTTACTTTGAGCAGCATCTCCTTGTATTAGATAAAGTGTTAATTAGCAATGAACAAAAAAGCTGTTATGCATTTTGGAACAAGAATGCAGACATGATTGTGCACATGACACCTGTGACACATGGCACAGTACAGTCAAAATTAGCTCAGAATCAGAACAAAGAAATGCTGTACTCTTGGAGTGAAATGAGATTAATGATTGTTAACAGATTTGTATTGTCAATAATGCTAGACATATTTGTTCGGGGAGGTAGGGAGTATTCTGAGGTGTTTAATTTTGCAGTAGGATCAGTGCTAGTTTTTAGTTGAGGTGGAATGAGCAGCAGAGCTTGACCTTTCCTGTTGCTATCACATCTGTTAAGTCTCACCTATTCCCAGTGACGGGAAGCTGCATTTTTTTGTTGTTTTAGAAAATCTACAATTTAGTGGGTCTTGCAATCTAAATATTTTTTCCTCAAAAAATCTTATTGCTTTTAGTGGCTTAATGTTAGCAGTGATATTGCAAGTCATAATCTTGACCAGATAAGTAAGTCAAGTGTCATTTATGTGAAACTGAAGAGAATGAGCATAGCACTTTTTCCCTCAAGTTTGGCATACTAACATTGACTGAACAGACAATTCAATGAACCTACCTTAGGCTATAATGGACTTCTTGACTTGAATTTAAAAATAGTGGACAAAAAGGCTGAACAGGCAGGTGACATTTAGGACAATGTCTCCACTGGACAATTATTTCTAGGTTATGATTTTGTGTTCTTATAAGTTATTACAGAAAACTAGTGGTTGAAACAAGCTCTGCTCTGAGAGAAATTAATAACTGAAACAGGTTGGCGGGTAGGGTGGTGGAGTCCAGGACACTGGACTATATTTAAACAACTTGGGTGCTGTGATGAGAAAATGGAGGTATTCTGGAAGGATGAGGTCAAATGGGTGAAAGGGCCTTCTTCACCCACACTGATCTTGTGATTCCACAAGGGTATTTTGAACAGTGTATCAGGAGGTTGTTGGGTTTTGGGACAAAAATAACTACATTAATTATTTACTGGTGGCCCAGCAGCCAGAGTCTCAACACACTGGCGAGGCTGTGCTGACTGAAGTGTGCATTTTAAACTTCCTTTTCAGATTTCGAAATGGAATCTCATTCAGTTCAAAAGGCAAATTGCTCCATGACCCTATTATCATTGAAAGGGTAGACGGGAAGAGAAACCTTACCTGCAAGAGTTCTGACTTTTATACAGAAGCCAGCAAAGTACAGTAAATAAAGTAAAAAGTAAATGAACCTTTTTGTATCATTGTATCAGCAAAACCCAAGACAGCCATCATCAACAACAACAACTTGTATTTATATAGCGCCCTTCACGCGGGTTAGAGTCCCTGAGTGTCTTGTAGCAGAGCTTGTCCCCATCGAACTCTGCTACAAGTTTGCAGCATGGAACAATTTGCCTTTTGTGCTGAATGAGATTCCATCAAAGGAAGTGCTTTTCATCATGAGAAGTAGTGTCTTGGGAATGGAAGGGAGAATTGAAAAATCTTGTGTAGTTTTAAAAGCTTATTAAAGGTGTTTCTGCAAAAGCAACATTATCCCCAAACCTCTTGATTGTAAATGTAAATGAGCTGAAAAGATGTTTGCTGGGCGTGAGTGAATCACAAATGCCTTGTTCTGTCTTTTCACTTCCTTTTTCTTCCACAGTTATCCAAGTAGAGCAGTATTCCTGCTGCACTGTCAGACTGCCTTCATTGTGGGCGGGCTGAGGAGAATTACGGCTGTGCATTCTCGCCCACTTGCAGTCTGACCCGGTTTCTTGTGGGTTCCGCTGTTGTGTTTCTCACTACCTGTGTCAGCACAGAAAGCACATTGTGGGCATGTTTTTTGAATAAATAATGTATTTAAACCAGAATTTTAAAGTAACATTTTTAAAACACATTGCACCTTCAGAAGGTATTTGGATATGTTTCGAATGTGTGGTATGCTGCTGCTTTAGAGCAATGATCCTGATAAACGGCCTCCACAGCCCTCCCCAGATACATACACTGTTACAGCATGGAAACAGGCCATTTGGCCCAACTACTCCGTGCCGGCGTTTATATTTCACACTAACTGCCTCCTGTGCTAATCCCTTCACCCATATCCCTTGATTCCCTTCTCCCACATGTGTGCCTTAAGGTAGGTAATTAAACCTACATATTGAGATACCACAAGCATTGCTTTGTTAAACATTGCTTACTTGACCTTTTTACAGAATTATTGTCCCAAAGCATGAAACCATTAATTAGGCTTACTTTGCAATCCTTTTGTCTTTCCTTCCCAAAACTCTTTACATATATAAACAGCATCTGTTCACTGTAACTATTCCAATTCTAACCCTAGATTTGATTCTCAAAGCAATGTTTTTCCATTAATCATTTAAAAATTCTAAAAATCTTCAATCCATTTCACGTTCAATATGTTTCAAATATTATTTGAACAAAATATTTGAATCCCAACAAAGAGGTGAAATATTTAAAATATGTAAGTTATTGATTTCACTATATCCATTAAGATTTCCAAAAGCTCAACTATCCTTTGAAGAGATTTCTGTCCCAGGGATATTTCATAAACCATGTCGAGTTGAAAACTGAAGATAAATGGTTGTGTGTAATGCTATTTTCCAGCCAGGTCTGTACATACAGAACAGCTCCTGTTTATCAGTTCGTAGTGAAACGAGAAGCATAGATCCCAGGAGAAGACCAGGATCATACCCTGCAGAATAGATAATAGTGTTTGTGTTTCTTTGATCTCAGAGCAAGAGTGCAGTATTATTTCAGTCAGACCATTGAAGATGTAAAAAAATCCAAAGTTCTTGAGCCAGGAACAGGCACAATTTTTCCTTTATATTGGAAATATTGTTGATATTATTGTGTTTTAAGATTTCTACAGAATAAATAACAAGAGTTATTGATTTTTGTGTAGTTCATATTTTAAATTTGTGTCTAACATTTAAGAGTTTAGAAAAATAGGGTAGTTGAGAAGTCTGTATGGGTAGGTGGAACTTAGGTTTGGATATTCTTAAGTATCGTGATAGGTTCCTGCATTTGTCAGACAGCTGACCAAAAATAATATGTTAGTTGCAAGTAATTACACTAAGGGGCTGAGGACAAATATTGAAACCATGGGAAAAAAGAAGTGTTAGTTATTAGAATACAGATATGTAGTTTTTCCCCCTTAAAATATACTTATACAGTTTGTGAGTTTGCCCAGCTTATTGATGGAAATTCCTCAGGCACACACGCCAAGGTTAATTTGTTATTTAATGCCCATTCCTACCTATGACAAGACTGTGAAATCCAACTTGTTTTGCTCACATTTGACCTGCCAGGCTAAAAGTAAATGTATTAACTATCATTTGAAACAAAAGAGGGTCTGTACCCTCCCAAATACCATTCTGTCTCACAAAAGAATATTTGTACCAGTCGTTAACTTTTGAAAGAGCACCAGAACAGAAATATTTGGTTTCAAATGCTAACATCTCAGATGGATCTGTTCAAAAGCATCTCTCAGAGCAATGAGTGGCCAGTAATCAAACTGCAGTAAACGTAATTGAACAAATCACTGGTATGATCATTGATTCTACTCGTGCATAGCCTCTGGACTTCAAACCAATTACAACTGCTTCACTAGTATGTACTAGTATAAAACAATAATTAAATTGGTCATTTTCAATCTACGACTGTTTGTGGGACATTGATGTGCGCAATTGGCTGCCGCGTTCGCCCACAAATATACAGTCAATTCACTTTACAGTGTGTTCTGTGAAGCGCTTTGGGACGTCCTCCCGACGTGAAAAGCGCTATATCAAATGCAAGGATTATTATTATTATTACCGATTCAGACTGCCTTGGAAGTAATTGCCAATGTGTGTGTTAAGCATATTTATGTTCTCAAATAATAATGAGTCCAATAACAAGAGTTTGCATTTTTATAGCACCTTTCATGTAGGATACAACTCTTGAGTACTTCACAGTGGCTGGGTTGGCCACCAAGCAAGAGAAAAGGGGAGGCAGGTAATCCTCATCCAGATGAGACTTTTAAACCATCTCTGCTTGTTCAGGTCTATATTGAAGATCCCATGGCATTATTTGAAAAGACAAAGGAGTTTTCCCCAGTTTTCTGGCCAACAATATCCTCAAATAAAATTGGTCATTTCACTTTGTGGTTGTTTGGGGGACGTTGTTGTGCACATATTGGGTGTTGTAGCATCTACATAATACAGAAGTATTTCTTTTGTAAGAACACATTTAATAGCAGTGTTGTAATAATATTTTTATTTCTGAATCAGTTAAGTTGATCACCTGTGATATTCCTGTATCAAAAAAATCACAGTTCATTGGTGAACTCAATAGACTACTAATCCAGCTGTGTGAAGCAAGCTGTCAACATGACCTGCCTAAAGCAAGCAAAAATCTAAAATAATCCTTACATTTGATACAGTGCCTTTCACATCAGGAGGACATCTGAAAGTACTTCACAGGATTTATTATAAAACATAGTAACTTGTATTTTGTAGGTGAATGTGATAACCAAGTTGCACCCAGGAATATCTCACAAACAACTCTAAAGTGAAATGTTTTTTGCCCAAGCTCTTTAAGATTTTCCCAACAAAATTTGTGCACGTTTATATATGACTTATATTTATCAGTATCCGATTACTCACACTTCACTGAACTAGTTCAATGCTTCATGACAGTCCTCACGCTACATTTACACTGCTTGTATTATAAGCAGGTCAAAAATCCTATGAAAGACTTGCCATGTACACAAGCTGATGTTCTCGAAGGGGATTGACACTTGGCTGATTCCAGTGTGACATGGGAGCTAACTTAATGCCACGTCATATCATCCATGCTTGCATTACTCAGATCCACAAGCAAAGCACTGTGAAGTACTCCTGGCACGTTCATTTCTAACAGAAGCAATACTAACACTTTATTTATATTATAGCAACACCACCAAAGACAGAGCTGCATTGGCAGCAGTACGCCATATAAATGCAAAATATAAGATAACGGATCCTAATGTGACCAAGACGGTCATCCCAGCAATGGTTATAAATCCTTGATGATCCTTTTTATAGTTTAGAAAGTCATCGGAGCCCCTTGATTTATATTGCTACTTTGTAACTGTCATCACTCACAAGTTTCCATTATTCTCGATTTCTACTCTAGGAAGACTCATGATATTGTCACTTTAGTTAGGATTCCACACACATTAGAACAATATTATCATGCTTAGTCTTTCACAATCAGTCAGTTCCTGTTCGTCACTAAGCTTTTCACCCAAATTTTCAACCAATAAAACAAAATTGGAAATGTGTCCAAATTTTGGAAACCTCTCCACAGGATGGGAAAAGACCTGAACAAGTTATAATAAATAATCCTTGCATTTGGTATAATGCCTTTCACATCGGGAGGACTTCTCAAATGCTTCACAGGATTTTACTGTGGTGTGTATTTGTATGTGAATGAAAAAATGGGTGGATTATATATAATATTCATATACAATATGTGTATGAGGGTCTATAAACTGATACTTTTGTGATCTGTAGAATTAAAATAGCAAAGCAGTTAACAGCTAAAATATAATTTGAAGCTAAATGATGAAGTGATATATATACTTACACGATTGCCTATAAAATGCACAGTCACTACACTCTACAGTAAACCTTGTGAAGTGCTTTGAGATGTTTTGATGTGATGACCCTATATCAAGTGCAAGGATTATTGTTACTTTTTATTATTAATCACCATTGTTCTGGCAAAAGAGACTGCATTTTTGACAGTTTTGACAAACTGCTGGAGAAATACCTTGAGTTTATCTGAAACTATAATCTGGATTGAGTGGAGAATTGTTGGAGCCCGAAACAGCCTGTCTTGGAAACTGCTTAACATGTGAAGCGCTTTAGGAGGTCTTCCTGACATGAAACGCATATATTTACCATGAAACATTCCTACCCCATTAAAACTTTCTCAGCTCTTCCCAAGCTCCCCGCCCCCCCACCTCCAGCACAGCTATTTCCCACTCCCTCCACCTCCCCACCCCCTGTTCAGCTCCACACCCTAGCTCAGCTGCCTCCTTCCCCAGCTCAGGGTCCAGTCAGTTGTGTGAAGCGCCTTGGGACGTCCTCCTGACGTGAAAGGCGCTTTATAAATGGAATCTTGTTGTTGTTGTTGTAAATTGCTTTTGTTGCCCTTTGCGGAGAAATTTTCACCTGAGTCAAGATTTACCCTACGTAGCTTTGTAGAACCTCTAGAATTTGGGAAATTGTTAAATTCATTTTACAATGAATACAGAAAACTGGCTTCAAAATTAGGGCTGTATTTAAGAATTTATCAAATTCTAGATGCTCTGAAATTTTAAATAAACAGAGAAATTGATCTCCAATTCAGGGAAACCTCAATGTAAATTTACCTAATAAATACTTTTGTGAAGCGCGTTCAAATCTTCAAATTCAGTATCAGTTTCAAAGTAGAAAATAGGAGACATCTTGAATTATCTCATATAAGCAAAGGTATGAATTGTGACTATCCAGTGTATACAAAGCGACGAGGTTTACACAAACACAGGGTGACTGGAACTGCTCCAATAATAGTCATGGCTGAGTGGAAATCAGACAAGCAAACTATCCACTTACTGAGCTACTGGTTATTACAGCAACGTTTTAATTTATGGCCTTTCCTGCTGGTACATAATAACATCAGACTGCCAGCAATCGAAGTTGCATCTAGAAGGGAATAAACTAACCCATTGATCCAAACTTTAATTCAATGCACCCTTTTGGGCCCATATGTTAATTCACAAGACTTCAGATAACCTGCTAAAATAAACAAACTGTACAGATAGCGTACCAAAGAGGAATAGTTTGAACATTGATCATTGCCTTCCATGTGAAATTGGTTGGGAAAGAATTGGCTTTGTAGCCAGAAAGAGAATTAAAAGGAATTTGATCATTGTGATTCCCTTTTTTAAAGTCTCAGATGGGTAATAAGAATTGTAACTGCTGTAGTGTTATATTAACATAATTTCGCATTATTTTGCCAGTGCTTGTGGTCAAACAATTAGTTCTGGTATCCATTTCACTGGTACTACAACAACAACCAGATTACATTTGCATAGCGGCTTTCACGTCAGGAGAACGTCCCAACGTACTGTGCTTGTTTAAAGCAGTTACTGAGTTTGCTTGTCAAGAAGCTGAATTGGTTGTTATGACTTCATTGCTTCCAGCAAGTCGCAGGGTAAGATAGCTTGGGGAGGGGTGGGGTGCTGTGTATGAAGGCTGTTGTGCCTATAGGGATAATTATTAGAACTACTGGCATTCATCCAAGCTGAATCCACTTCTTCCCCAGCTGTAAATGTCCTGTGGCACCTTTACATTGTTGGGGGAGCTCAGGAACACTTGCAAATCAGTATTGTAAGTATTGTTAGCACTTAACTGCCTCAATAAAGTTTTTAAAAAATTAAATGAAGTGGTTATATTACTATTTTGGAGAGCTAACATCAAGTGCGATTAGCACTACAGAACATATCTGTCATACAGACCAGACATGCAATAGCTTGTTTAACTCAGTAACTGCAATCAAGGCACTCCATAATGAACAACTCTAAAAACACCCACACTCACACAGAATAATAATAATAATCCTTGCATTTGATATAGCGCTTTTCATGTCGGGAGGACGTCCCAAAGCGCTTCACAGAACACACTGTAAAGTGAATTGACTGTATATTTGTGGGCGAACGCGGCAGCCAATTGCGCACAGCAATGTCCCACAAACAGTCGTAGATTGAAAATGACCAATTTATTATTGTTTTTTTGGTTTTGGAGGGATTATTATTAGGCGTGTGGAGTAAGGAAACTTGCCCAAGGTTTCGCCCTGCCTGGAATTGAACTCAGGTCTCTCGCTTGCAAAGCGAGTGCTCTAACCATTGAGCTACAGTACGAGTTTGTTTGAAGCATTGTTGGGCTTTTTGTTTCAGTAGTAGGTTACCATGGTTTTCCAATACTGTAACTGGAACATGTTGATCAACAAATAGGGAAACATCAAGTCTTGGTATAGATGTATTGACTGGCCTGCTCACTGGCGAATGCTGGGCTGCTTCATGTTACTCAACCTATATATCCCATCGTTGGTGGATACATTTTCAGCTATTCTGCCTCTGCTCTCTGGAACTCCATCCCAGAGTCCCTCTGACTCGTTCCCTCCTTCTCCATATTCAAAGCCTGCCTCAAGATGTATCTCTTTCACCAGACTTGCAGTCCTTCCCTCCCCACCCTCTCTTCAGCTGACCCCACCCCCCACCCCAAATTGGGTCACAAGCCACAGTGTCAAGCTCTTTTAGACATCCTCTCGACATGAAATATATAATTTGATTATTTGTACACATAAATCGGATTGCAAGAACAGTATACATATGCAATATAAATGTAGATTGTATTGTAAGTTATAATTTCTACTTATTGCCAAGAAGGGTAAATTATTTTAAACATAATGATCTTTTAGACTGTCAGCGAAGCCAGACTTTAACAAATCCTGAGATAAATCCGAATCAATGGTCGTCACTCTAGTCAACTTAAAATAGTTGGACTAGCTTTGTTTTGATGTTTGCTTTTAAAGGAGAAATCATTGCTAGTTTGAAGAAGAGAAAATAGCCAGGAGAACCACAAGTCATGTTTGGCCCTGACATATTCAAGCAGCGCAATGACATTTTTGTGATTTATTTCTAGTCATCACATTATGTTTACAAATAGTACTGTAAAATGTACTTGGCAACTTTGATAGACGGTCGTTCATGGTTGTACACTTCCTACCAAACTGAAGCTTTAACATTTGTTTAATTATTTTTAGAGGTAGAGGAGGAAAAAAGCAATGAATTACTCCTTTCCTGAAGAAATATTTTGGGTGTTTGGGAGGGGAGGAAACTGGAGATTTTACATTTCAGATCTGTAATAATCCTTACATTTGGTGTAGCACCTTTCACGTCGGGTGGACATCCCCAAGTGCTTCATAGGATACATTTCAGTGACTGGTTTGTATACCAATTTATATAGCATAAACTAATTCGGCTATAGTCCAGTGTTTGAATCCTGACCATATTCCTTTGGTTCTACTTCTAATGCTTTGATCTTAAAGAAAAACTTATGTTCTGTTTTCAGCAATGTTCTGCTGAACAGAAAGATATTTTTGAATGTTGCTACCATTTCCTTTTTTTGTGACATGAGAACACTTTCGGGAGACTTAGCACATGTGTTGCAACAAAACTGCACCGAGGGTCAAAGGGATGTTTAAAAGTTATTTTGGTTAACTTGATCATAGCCAAGAGCATGCTTCCTAACACAGCAGGAGGCAATGCGTACTTGAACAAAGCTTAGCTGGAATCCTACATACCTCTGTGTGGCAGGAGGTATTTTTCACTTGAAAATGTGTGAACTCCAACTCTAATGGTTTAGGTTTGAGGAGGCAGAGTAGTTGAAGATTTGCATTTGATTAACAGTTTTAAATGAATGTTAATTTTCATAGTAGTGTCTCTATGATCAGCCTTCAAGCTACTTAGATAAATAGATGAAAGTTCACTTACTAAAGTTGTTCAGCGATGGACAAATGAAGTTGAAGGAAAGAATAGATATGTTCGATTTGTCTTTTTGAGTCTGACAGAGTTTAATAACTTCAAAGTGCTGCGCCAAAGATGACTTCATCACTTTTCAGTGAAGCAGAAATTGACAAAAGTGAATGGACCAAAATGCAGTAAAGTACCACACACCTGCTTAACACATGCCCTTCCCAGCCAAGGGTTTCCTACATGCTGTTTGCAGAAACAAGATGGGTACACTGCCGAGAAAAAAAGGAGCCACTGCTAATTGCTACCTCCCAGGATACCTAGTATTGGGCTCTGTTGATTCCGCTTCATTTTTTCTTATTCGGTCTTTGCAATAGTGGTGATTTACTGAGATAATTGGCAGGACACAAAAGATGACTGAAAGAGTGATTGCTTTGTCTTTATGTTTCACAACTAGATCTTGAGCTCCCTGCTCTTCCCAGTGGGGAAAGAGATTAAGACACATTACTCGCTGCTCATGGCCTTATGCAAGCCATGATTAAACTGTTGATGTGGGGTCAGCGGCCCTCCTCGCTCAGCTCCGGTGAATGAGGTCTCAGAGTGTTTGGGGGCAGTGGGCCAGATGTTTGAAAAGCAGTTATTGTAATATAAAAATATAATGGGGATGAGATCTGGCATGTTCTCCACTCATACTGGGGCAGGAGAGTTTGTGCATGGCAGGAATTTACATGTTGTTCACTTTGCCTTGCCCAATTAACCCATTGTTTCCATAATGTTGAGGGGAGGCAGTTCCCATTCCCAGGATATGGGGGTTTCAGTCAGTACATATATCAAGTGGTGGTTTCCCCGGCAGTGCAGATAGCAAGCGTTCCAATGAAATCAGATGTGAATTCAGTTGTTGTTTTTATAAGGTTCAACTCTCTTCAATTAGTCTAAAACAAAATGTTGTTTGCAAGCTGTGAGCTTGAGGCACGAGTAAGAAACGTGAGTTATTTTTATGAAAATTCACATTTTTTTTGCTTTGAAACCTTCACTGTGTGAATCAAATACACATCATAATGCAAATGAAGATTTCCGCAGCATTGCAAAATTTTAACAGTTTGGATCAATTTTTCCTAGTTCAGAAAGCTGTGGGTGTCCTGCTTTGGGACATTGAGCTCATGATCTAGGATGACTTTCCACAGTGCACTATTGGGAGAAGGCTGCATTGATCGAGGAGCTGTCTTTAGATGAGGTGTTAAACTGATGTCTCATCTGCTTGTTCAGGAAGCCATGACACTTTTCAAAAAGAGAAGAGAGTTTCTCCTAATGTCCTGGCCAACAGTTCTCCAGGTAAATTGGTCATTCACGCCTGGCTGTTTGAGGGTTATTGCTGTTTGCAAATTAGCCGACGGGTTTGCTAATAATAAAGTAATTTAACAGTAATTACCATGAAGCACTTTGAGATGTTTTGGAAGGCTCTATATAAAATGCAGAAGTTATTATTGCGTTATTATTGAAAGTGAATATAAAGTACAACAATTTGCACTTATATAGCATCCTCCATGAAGGGTAGGTCTCAAAGCGTTACCCTTCGGTCACAATTTCAGAATCAAAACAATGTACTAAACTAAATTGATTTTGTGATGCAAGTCTTACAATACTAGTAAAGAACAACGCACCACATTGTTATGGCGTAAATTCATTTTGATCATGGATCGACAGCAGTAATCAATATCCAGATAGTTTTTCATGCTTCCAAGCTTAGTTTCAGAAAAGTACTGTAGTGAAGTGCGTTAATAAGGACCATAACTATTTATACAAGGAAAGGAGTGACTGCCAAATACACCACAGTATCTAAAAAGAAATATAGAAAGTGTTTTGATGTGTGTGAGGTTTTCGTGTTGGCATTTCCTACAGTGTGACCGCAGACATTTCAGTGGTGTTTAGACTCCTATCACATGAAATGTTCTTTGATGTTTTGGGCTTTCATTTTGCACTGTTGAGCCATTTTGCGTTGCCTATCGCTCAGCTAGTAAGAGGAAAATATAATTACAATAAAACAATTTAAGGCTGCAATCTTTTACTTTCCTATAATTCTTTATCTTGCAGATCCAATTGATGGGAATTTTTTTGTTGTGTGACCATTTGACAATTATTACTATTTATTGTTAGAATAATTACCATCTCAATAGTAATGTCTTCTAACCTGAAAAATTGGCAGCTGTGTATGTGTGTGTATTGTTAATGTCATTGAAAATATTCTGTTCAAATGTTAATGATAGAGATACAGAAATTAACTTCTCGTTCTCACTTGTTTTGGATGAAGACAGGAGAACTGCATAGCCAAAAGTAGTGTGGAGGAAAATGCTCACCTATAAAGCACAATTCATTTGATGAGTCCACATTTACAAATGTAGAAAAATAATGATGTGTCTTTAATTGTCGAACTAAAAGTTCAAAATGTTGCAATAAATCTGAAATAAGATACTCCTGTAATTGTTGTGCTCCAGAACGATATCCCGCGTGAAGGGCACTATATAAATGCAAATTGTTGTTATTGTTGCTGCAGTGACTGGTTTATAATATAGTAGTTCACTGTGGCTCCTCTCAGTCCTGCACATATTTTACTGTGGTAGCAAGTCAACAACACTTTGTTCAGTTCTACTGCTACATGTTCCACATTCTGTGTTGCCTTGAACATCCCTTGTCTGCTTTTATCTACTGTGGCTTTCGTGACCTTACTTTAAATTTAAACTGTCAGGCTCAAAGCAGCAAGGCTCACTTACATATTCATGTGTGCAACTGGAAAACAGGGTGCTTTAAGACTAGCAATCTACCACACACGCACGATAAACCAAATGGTTTTCTTCTGTTCCGTAAACATTCTGATTCTATCTGGAGATGTTCCTTCTAATGTAGCATAATATTTGAGAGAGTAATATTTTGGAAATGTGCATTTTTTGATTTCTGGTCCAGCAAATTAAAACCTAAATACAACAAACTTCTCTATACACATTTATGATTTGTGCAGAGTTTTTTATGGTCTGTGGCATTTCTTGATTCTGTAAATACAAATAGCCTCCCATCCAGTTAGGCTTCACAGATGCTGAGGCAGTTAGCAGTGGACAATGGTAAGCAGCTGCAAAGCTGAAATGTGTCACAGAATGTCTCTAATATCATAAAACGAATAGTTGCACTCCGAAATATGGTTTAACAATAATGCAATATTGTATATCATTTGTAATCTCTGATATGACATTCTTAACAATAGATGGAGCCATTATCAATTCTTGTGGGTATTAGACTTGTTTTGTTTGTTGTCTGTTAAAATATGTGTTAACTCTTCCAGTGCCAATGCCTTCACTTGTCAGGCACTCTTCGGGTTGCAGCTGGATGTATTAATTGGGAAGCTTTTTCTGTGTTTTGACATATAAAATGCGTTGAAGATTAATCTGAACATGTTAGGGATGTTACCGTGTCTGTGCCTCAGCTTTCAGTTGGCTTAAAAGAACATTATCAAAATGGATGCTGAGAATCACAAGGAATTTGTAACATTTGGGATGTTGGACATTGTCATATTTGGTATTGAAGAATTTTCTTTTGCCAAGGTTAATTTAGAACTATCTGATTAGCTTAGATGTTGATATGGAGGAATCTGCTTGCATAGCAGTGAGGTCAGTGCACTTTCAGTTTCTTAAAGTACAGACAGAACTCACTTGCCATTTGTAACATTTTAACAAGGTGCAGGAATCTGAAAGTGGAAACTAGTTCGGAGTCTGGCTTGCCAAATGTGCTTTAGCTTAACTTCAAGCTTTGACTTCTGCTTTCCTGCCCCCATTCCATCAAAACAAATCTCTAAGGATTATCCTGGTTTTGAGCCATTTAATGTTCTCGTTGCATCATTTAAAATACATAGGTTTTAGGCTCATTATTTAAATGTGTTTTCATATTCCAAGCTACTGCACAGCACATTGTACCCTTGAAAGGGAATGTTAATTCTTTGTGGTTTACCATGCAGTTGGGTTCCAAATATATGTTGTCTCTTGGGAGAAACCTTACTGAAACCACGTAGCAGCCCACAGAAGATAAATTTTGCACTGAAACAGTACTAGCTTTATACTAATTTCATTGAGGGACCTATAAGAAAACCTAAATCAAGTCGGTGCTTTCATTTGGAAACTTTTGGTTGTAATATTTTTACAATGTTGTTCTCTAAAGTTCTCTAAAGTAACTTGCCCAAGTGTTCAGTTTTCAAGTGTAACCTTAGGTGTTTCCCAGCGCCTTGGGACGTCCTCCCGACGTGAAAGGCGCTCTATAAATGGAATCTTGTTGTTGTTGTTGTTTGGTAATGCCAGACTGTTCATTCTCAGCTCAAAAGTGCCTTGCCAACTACCAAGTTTTCATTTGTGGCATTGATCATTGTCAGTCAGTTTAAATGTGGGAGAGAGCATTTTCACATTCTGTCCTCCCATGATGTATCCGGGTCTGCATATTCCAGTGGAGGTCTTTGATAGCACTCAGAAGCAAGAAACCACTGGGTCTTTTTTTAAATCATCCTCAGCCTTAAGGTCCTGAAGGAAGCCAATTACTGTATATTACAGGATTGGTATATATTATCCCATTATTGAGATAATATACAGAAATTATTACTGTAATTCTCAGTAATGTAATTGTAATTATATTATTGTAATTATAATTATTAATAATTATAAGCGCTTTCAGCCTTTCTGCCCCATCCTCTGGAACTCCATCCCAGAATCTCTCCACCTTGCCGCTTCACTTGCCTCCTTCAAGGCCCGTCTCAAGACCTTCCTCTTTGACCATGCCTTTAGTTATCCTCCAACTCCCATCCCCCTTGGCCCCCAACCCTCTTGATTCCAACCTTTAGCGCCAGCCCCTTGGGATGTTATCCCGACATGAATGTGCTATATAAAAGCAATTTGTTGGTATTATTGCGCTCAATGATGAGCTAACAGAGAACAGACATAGGATTGTCTTTATGTGGCTCAGTAACCACACCAAGTCATTCTTCAAAGCATGCAACTCAAGCAAACTCAAGGAATGCTACAAAACGATTGATCCTCTTACAACATTTGTCAAGCAATCTCTCTCTAAGTATGTTTGCCTCCAAAAACTTCTTGGACAAAATAGAGAATGAAAATATGGAATAGAAAATATTCTTTATTCCCAGTCTAAAAAACACAAGTGATTCGACTTTATAAAGCAGCAGAAGCATTCTCATTGACATCTGGTATGCATTGCATTTTGACCTAAATCAGCCTTTGTCAATCGTATCTATGCTACCTAACATTAGGAAGATAACTGTGGTTATGTACCGTGGGCTTTTCTCTCAGGCATGAAAAAGTGATTACACTAGAATATCCAAGTCCACTGTATCAAATTTCAGGAGGTCACAAATGCATTTTTTCCCAAGAGAAAAAGGTTCTCACACAGAGAAACTTCTTAGCCAATGCAAGATTTTGAGCGTGTTGTGCATTTGGTTAACCATGACTGTATGGAGAGAAAATGCAGCTAGTCATAATACAATTGCACACCTCAGCTAGTTGGAATATCTTTCTGCGAATGTGCAGATGATGTGTGATACCGAAAATACCATTTTGCCATTTCCCAGGTCAATACAAAGTCATTTGTATCTGTTAACAAATAGGTGAATGGTTATTCAACTGTCGACCAGGAGATCAAATGAGTGAATTAATTCACAGTTGGGAAGGCAGCAGCCTGGTAGAATGGTCTTTTCTTGTTGCATGTTCTCAGTTTGTGACTCGTGTGTTTAATGCTCAAGATATATAATTCAGCAGGTTTCAACCAGTTTCCCAGGGTCAAGTTAATTGAGATGGTTCGATTATTGGGAGGTTAACTAGTTGGCTAATATCACAATGCCACTGATTGATGTTTTAACTTGAGGTGTCCCAAAACCCAGATTTGGCATGGTACTGTATCGGTTACTTCAGGCCATGTTAGTGGAATTTTCCCAAGTGTATGACATGGATGAGTTGGATTATATTAATTTAGAAAGCCACCATTTTACCTAAAACATTCAAAATCATATTGTTACTTGCAAAGCTATAGGTGATTATTTACTTGATTCCATTTCAATGTGATAATATCCCAAATGTTTAATTAATTTATACTATACATAGGCATGCCTAATGGCAACACATGTCAAAGGCAGAGCAGATTATATTCTTGCACTGAAGCAAGGTAAACCAGATGTTAAAGCAGTTCCATGGCTGTTACAATAACCTGCTCTCCAAAGTTAGATCTACTCATCCCCAATGTGGGCTAAAGATCTGTCAATCATGTTTTTCAAACCAATACGTGTCTACAGAAATCTCTTTCGTTTAAATGATTGTGACATGTTTCATTTTTTTATAATTTCCTTTAATCATTATTGTTGTGTAAAATATAACCTGCTTTACACAACAATAATGAATATAATTAAATCTAAAAAGCTAATGACAAACCAGCCAGTTGGCTCATTGGCACATTTTGGTGAGGCAGGACTTGTTTCAGGGGTATGACAAGCTATGACATATTAAGTGGGTGAACTCCAGCGGTACACTAATGCATACTCAAACCCAAGTCTTGGCTCTTGCCAACTTGCATTGAATACTCATTAGGAATTAGGTAAGCAGGAACATCCCTCCAGTGAGAGAATGCACAATCTATTCCAAAAAAGAGAGAAATTTCTGTATGTAGGTGGTATACATGTATGGAACTCTCAATCCATTTTGGTTACTCTTAAACATATTGATAGCGCCAACTGTCCAGTGCCTTAGGACATCCTCCCGACGTGAAAGGCGCTCCATAAATGGAATCTTGTTGTTGTTGTTGTTGATAGGTTTCCAAATGTGTCAGACCAGGCTGACTAAGTTGACTAATACTATGCTTTTAGTCAGTTGACTAATACTATAGACCTGCTCTCACCAGTATAAGATCATGGAGTGTGAAATCATGTCTATGCATCCACTCCATATACATATTCCATTGGGAGAGGGAGACTTGTGTGATTTCCACTCAATAAATTCTGTGCAGGTGGAAATGGCTTTGCTCCTGAAATGAGCAGGGGCTTTGCCATGTCTTGCATTGCCATGTTTGGTGATTCATCACTGCCAGATTTGTAGTGATTTGACACCAAATGGGGAGTTGAAACAGAGTCAATGACTTTAGAGAACTACGGGGATTTTGGCAATGTATATATCTTGATAGTATTGATTTACAATGTGCTGGTAGATATTTAATACTTCTTAGCAATAGGCCATCTAAACCTTTTGCATATATGGAAATGTTTCGAAGGGAAAATGGGAGAACTGTTCATCAATAATCTTCCCTCATTTTAAATGCCATTATATGAATTACACTTATTTGGAAATGTAATGTATACAGTATGACAGAAGGCTTATATGAAGATGGAATATCTTAAACGTCTGGTGAAAATCCTTTTGGCTGTTTTAAATCTTGTAAAAACATTTTTGTTGGATTTTAATTGGTATTTATAAATTGGAAACGTTAGTGTATCATTTGTTAGTTTCTGGCTGTATGCCAGGTTTACAAGATCAGGTAACTGTACCCTAAAAAGCACAATACAACTGATCATTATGCAACCAATTGCTTGAAGGATGACCAGAAGCACTGAATTTGCAAGCATTCAGTTAAAGTCAAAATGAGCTATTTATTACTGTAGATATTTTACATTTATGAATGGCAATTTATTCTGCAGAAATAATAAGTTCTGTGAAATCTATTGGGTTTGCACTTTTCCAAAACAAATATTTATCTCACACCTTAACTTTACCCATTAGTCAGAAACCTAACAAATTTCAAATCCAGGACCTAAGAGGCTGTAGTAATATTTTGCTTTCTTTTTTTAAATGTTTCCTCTTTTTTGCTCACAATTTGATAACTTCCACAATATACTACCACATGCCAAATTGTTCATTCAATTAAGGATTGGATCCAGGTTAGCTTCTCATTTTGAATGCCTTCAGGTTGTGCAAAAAGCCCAAGTTAGTGAGCAGAGAGAGTGAGTGGAGAAGTAAGCTTGGAAGAGTTCGGAGAGTTAAAGAGGTGCCAGAGAGTGGATGGATTTATAGGCAAAATAAAACTTGTATTATGTCCAAAAATATCCTCCTGGATAGATTTAAGTGAGATTCCTCTCTGGTGCATATCACAGCCAAACCCAATACTCTCCTAATCTGACATACACGCATACACCTTCCAGAAGTTTTTTTTTGCATGGTACGAGCCCTGATGATTACTTTCCGTTCCCTCCACGAAGGCATTTAGGCCAATTGTAACATCTTTATTGCTGTCCCAGCTGAAGTCATCAGCTAACTAAGCACAGATTGGGATTTGAAACTTCAACTTTCTGGCTAGCTTCTACATTTGGTGGTCATTGGAAGCTCCAGAGAGATCTGATAACATGTAAGCAACCAAAGTAGTTGAATTCAAATGAATTAGGGAATTTTGAATGATTGGTTTTAACTTTTAAAAATAACATTTCAAAAAATGAATGCAGCGTTTTCAAAGACTGGACTTCTGTTTAGTCCCAGACAACCATAAAAGTACGCACTCACTGGGTATAATTATATTGTCGCAGAATGCTTTAAAAAAAATGTCAGCACTATGTTAATAATTTCTGTATGAAGTATTTTGTTTAATTCAGTTCACCAATGTTTAACACTTGGATCACTGTATATTACAGTAACATACTGTAGTTCTTATAGCTACATACATTGAGAATCTTACACTCATTACTGAAGTTGGCAAGATAGAATGGGAGGGTGGTTTGGGTCTTTAAAGGATTCAACAGTGTGAACTCTTGGGAGTGCTCATGTGAGCAATTGGGAACCTGGTCACTCATCAGCTACAGACTTTGTCTGTTTAGCTAGAATGAAACTGAAGTAGGGAGGTGCACAGCTTCTGGTGCTTCTCCAACTTTTTAAGTGTGTCACTCACTCAGATGCATCAAAGGTGTTCTGTCCACATGTTGCTGTGCATGTGTGTGTGTGTGTGAGGATTAAGGCTGTACCATGTGTACCTTCACAAAGTTAGCCCAGAGTGAGCTTGCATGTCTGGGGAAATTGTTTCATGTTGAGAGGACTGCATAAAATAAAAATAACATAATATAAATTCTAATATAAATATTATTACAATATAAGTGGGGCTTTGGGAGATGGGTGGGACTTTTTAAATTAATTTCAAAGGTTTTAGGACCTCCATCCAAAAGGTTGATCCCCTCCACCTCATTCAGCTTCCACCCTCAGCTCATCTTTAAGCACTATGAGGCATCCCCCTGAGGTGAAAAGTGCTATATGTAAACGTAAATTGCGATTGGAACAGACAGTACATTCTTGTAATTTACATTAAAAGTTGTACGGCTTAGTGTTTTGAAGGAATGTGTGTACAGTTTTTACACTCTGTTTAAGCTCATAAATTCCATGGGCATCAAAGACCAATCCGCAGGATTACGTGACTTAATAACAAACTATTCGAATCCTGAAAAAAGAATGGAGCTAAGTTTGAAATTTTTAAAAATCCTTTTTTATAAAAATATAAACATCTCAACATTCAGTTTTAAGAACAATATCTTATATTTAGAAGACTTGCATGTACCCATGTAAATACTTTAATGGACTTTTCAGTTTAACTAGCAATTACTTAATTACTTTTCTTGTTTTACACCAGGTCCCCCAGGAGAAAAAGGAAAGCACGGTCGAAGAGGTATTCCAGGTAAGTGAAAGAGCTGGCCATTTTTTACAGACAGAGTCATGTTCTTTATCTATCTTGTTTGGTGTAGAAAATCTATGAAGTGAGCTACGAGTAAGCAAATTATACATTGAAAGTTATTCTCTTGTAAATTATTTCCAAATACGCAGTCTACATGTTACATTTTACAGTAAATCCTGTGAAGTGCTTTGAGATATCATCCCAATGCCAAAGGAGCTATATCAAATATTATTATTCTATTCATTCAAATATTTATCAGTTATCTCTATAATAGTGCTTTAGATAGGCCTTGTTTGAGTTGTGTTAGCTTTCAAGGTATCCATAAATACTATTAATGTAAAGTAAATAGAGGTTTGCAGTTTAAAAAAAACGTTTTGTGAGGTAGGGATTTGTATTTGGAGCTTCAAAATGCAAACTATGTATGAAACCAAAATATTATTTTTTGAGTAACACAGTTCACCAAATCTATGTGATCTTTCTTTTCCCGATGAAACTATCAATTACTATCAATGACCTGAATTGTGCTGACCTACTAGAAGTTTAAATTGGAAACTATGAACTATTTTCTCAAAATTCATGACATGTACACAACAACAATAACAAAATTACATTTATAGAGCGCCTTTCATGTCGGGAGGACATCCCGAGTCACTGGACAGTCAGGGGTCAGCACCCGAGCATGGGGGAGGGGTGGAGTAGGATTGAGGGAAGGCAGAGAGGTGGAAGGGTGACCGAAGGCACAATCGAAGAGGAGGGTCTTGAGACCAGCCTTGAAGGAAGATGTAGGGTGATGGCATTACAAAATAGTTCTAACTGGTGAAACCTTTTCCTATTGCTTTCTGTTTCACACATATATCCTTCCGTCCTAAATTACCATTTGTGCAACTCATCAGCAACCACTGGTGGCAGAAATGGAGTAATACAGCACCATCAGTCAGAATAGGCCCTATAAGCAGTGTTTTAGGATTTAAACATTTTGACCTGATTGGGTTATGAATGATCAAATTACAAAGGAGCAGCCTTTGATATCGTACTCTCTTGTTTAAAAGACTTTTGCTTTTGGGTCACTTTGTCATGGTAACTAGAAGCAACAACAACTTATTTTATATGGTCCCCTTCACTCACTGCTGACAACAACAACTTGAATAACAAAAAAAGTTGATGTCTTTTTCTGCAGCATGCTCACTATTTGCTGCTATTGCCACCTTTTATACACTGCCCTTGCACACTATGCATAAGAAAGATTGCTTGCATCACTTTCGGTGCAATGCACATGTGCGCAAGGCGTTTCTTCAAGAAACGCTGTTGCTGCAAATAAAATGTAGTGCACAGTTAGTGGCACTTCCTGCATACCTATTCTTTGTAATGAATACAGGGTTTGCTTTTTTTTGTCCTGTGGAAGGTGTTTCATTCAAATCATGTCCAACTTCCAGGTCATCAGGTTGCCACCAATGTCAGTTCCTGCGCACAGGTCATGTACTGTGCACAGAAAGCGAAGTTGTTGGCGACAAAATGACCCAGATTTAGCCAATGGCTTCCTGCATGCATTCAGAGTGAATGTAGAAGTACTGACCAGAGATCGTGCCCTGTTATAACCCTAATAATCCTTACAATTGATATAGCACCTTTTACTTCTTGAAGACATCCCAAAGCACTCCTCAGGAATATAATGTGAAGTGCAGTGCTGTGCGTTTTGCGGGCAAACGTGGTAATCACAATTTTTTCATATGTCAACCGGGTGTCTGACACATGTGGAAACCTATCACCATCCTTAAGAGTATCCAAACCGGGTTGAGATTTCCAAACATCCCACCTACACATGGAGATCCCAGAGATAGATTGTTGGAATGGAATGTGATCTCTCTCCCTGAAGGAACACACCTGCTTACCCAATTCCGGAAAGTATTAGGCGCAGGTTGTCAAGAGCCGAGGCTTGGGAACATCAGAGTGCGTGTCTTGGGGTACTTCTGGAGTCTAACCAGCTAAAACCACCTGGCTTGTCATTGATATTGCTGTCCAGCAAGCATTCTTCCTGCTGGTCCAGCTAGGACCGCCCTACCCGTGAGGGCTTTGGCTTACAACAATGTCCCACAAACAGCCATGAAGTGTCCCTCCAGGGAGAGAGTGTGCATTCCATTCCAACAATCTATTTCGGGAACCTTCATGCGTAAGTGGGATGCATGGAATTCTCAGTTTGGTTTGGATACTCTTAAGCATTGTAATGGCTTTTCGCATGTCAGACACCCGTCTCTTCAACCTCTTGAGTAAGAAAATGTCTCAGAGGGAACTTTAGAGAGGTGTATACAATTCAGATGTGATTGAAAAACTTCACCAGGTACAATGCTCCCATGCACCAAGACAGTAGAACAAGAGTACGTAGGTTTACAGTTACAAAGGGCAACTTCAGCACAAACACTAAAAAGTATTTTTTTGCCCAGCAGTTACTTAATGACTAGAACAGGAAGGGTGGTTGAGGCCAGGACATGGGACTCCTTCAAACAATAGCCTGATACTGTGCTGGGAAGACAGTAAGATTGGTATTCTGGAAGAATTAGATCAAATGAATCAAAGGCCTTCTTCATCCAAACTGATTTTGTGATCTAGAAGTTTGGATTTGATCTTTTCCAACTGAGCTGGAGAGTACTTTTTACCAACAGTTTCAGGAAAATAGAGCATTGTTTAATCCGCAGTAAAGTTATCTCTAGGATAAATGTATACAAACTCTCTTGTCTTTATAAAGACTTGATCTGTCTTAAATGTAAGCCCATTTGCCTAAAAATAACCCTTTTCTGACTGGGTATTATGACAAGTGATGTGATTCGTTGACTGAAAAGAAAGAATGAGAACTAGATTGAAACTTGTGTTGACATTTTCCAGACGGCAGCAGTGTAATATCTTTTGTTTCTTTTATTTACAGGACCATCTGTAAGTACATGAAGGGCTTGTGTTGCTCATGGGAACCGTTGGGTAAAAAAGACTATGTGTCAGCAGGCTTCTGCTTAATATATTGCATTCTGGATATTAGTTTATTTCTGCTGTATTTTTTCATTGTTGTGTAAACTTTTTGTTTTATGAAGTCTGCATTTGATATTATCCTTGTACTGTAATCATTTGTGTCTTGCATTAAATAGATTTAATAATGGGATGAAAAACTGTCCTGTGAATCTTCCTGTAGTGCACATTTTAATTTAAGTGCTTTTTTTTAGTAAAGCTAATAAATCCAGTTTATTACTTTGGCTTGTTGTGCTGTGTACATATAACATGTTCATGGTCTTTTTGTACTGCATTTTGTCCATTTTAGGGACCGCCAGGAAGAGATGGATTTCCGGTAATTACTCTTTAAGTGCACCACTCACTCCTGCATCTGCTGAAAGCTATGTTTGAACTAGTTTCTTTGTCCTGAATGGGTGTCTTAATCCAAACCCTGTTGTGCATCTATTCCTGTTCTGTTGCAGAAACTTGCCTTTACTAACTTTCTGTCCACTCCCATTAATAAAGGTCTTTCTGTTTTTTTAACTAAGTAACCCAAAGTGGAAAATAACTAATGATGGTGTTTAGGATGGATAATCTGATTGAAGAGAAGGTTGAATCCCCAGCCATTAAACATGGCTAAGTCATCAACTTTATCATTGTATTCAGCTATTTTGCAATCATTTGCTTCCCAAACTCTTGCCTTGGATTTCTAAAGCTGTGGATGGAAACTTGTTTAACTGGTGGCACTGCATTAGCATACAACCATGTTTTTGGTATGCTGACTGCTATTTCTCAGCGTTAACTCTTGGCCTAGCAGTCTGGTAGTTTGGTGTGTAAAATACTGTTTAGCAGCATCTAACAGGAAATTTCATGCTTTGTGTACAAGCATTAAATCACAGAAAGCTGGTGATATTTATTTGCACCTTGGTCATGGAGCAGCTTATGTGCTACATAATGTATTTGCACCTCAGCGGGCTTTGAGGTATAATCATGACATTTTATTCTGTTCAATTCTGACTATACATTGATTATTAGGGAAACAAAGGAGCATTGGGTCTACCAGGGAGAAGGGTAAGTTTTACTGTTGCATCTAATTCTAGCCTGTGGACAAAAGTCTGATGCCTTACACAGCTATCCTAAGCATTTTATGCTCTGCTGAAAAACCAAAATCAACAATCGTTTCAGCTATTTATTAATAGGCTGTCTAAAATATTTAAAGCTGCAATATCCCACCTGTTCCTAGTTAGCTTGGATAAACTGTATCCAAAATTGTGTTAATACAATATTTCATCTCTGCCTGCATGTACAGAATTAGTGTATGTATAAATCATTGGAAAATGGCACAATTTTTAGCAGTGTGGCAGTCCTTGACTGTCATGTGTTCTCCCATGAGAGTCATTATGTAAACATTTGTTAAAGATCAGACCAACATTTGGCTTACCAAGGATGGATGATCTTTGTTAAATTGATGATGTTTAGGGTTTATTTTATTTCAAATGCCAGGATACTGCAGCCTTAAACAGTGCATTTGACTATGCAGCTTAATTGCATCCTTTGAGAGCCCTTTTCCTTATTTGTGGCTCTATCTGACGCCTTCTTAATAGACCAATCTCTGCCAGTTCCATAAATTGAAACACCATTATTTCATTTTAATACGAACATAACACTGACGGGATTTCATTGAATTTCTGAGCAGGGTCAGAGTGTCTTTTAAATAGGATTGATTTGCTTTGTAGTTGTGGTTTGCATTCTATATATATATATATTTTAAATTGCCTATCCTGCATTGCAGCTACTGCTTTTCACATCAGTTTTTAAATGGACTGTTTGGTCAAACCCTTCCATTTGGAGTAAAAAAAATCCCCCCCCGAAAAATAGAATTGATACTTAATTTGTCATTATTGCAAACAACTGGAGCACAATCTGTGGTATATACAACAAATAACACTCAATGCCTATTACTTATTGAAAAATATGGAAATATTTTTTCTTAAGGTTGTGGCTTTGGCAACCTCCTATATTGTACTCTGTTGCTGAAAAGAAACATTGACTGTTTCTATGGCCAATATATTTTGGCAAATAATCCCAAGTGCGGTATTTTTGTTATTCCTTACTCTTCTCCAATACTGGACAGCCTTTTTAAAATTATACTTCATTGGTGTTGGCTTTACCCCATTGTCATGCATTTCTCTGATTCTTTCTAATACAGTGATTTGTTTTGCATAAGTATTGGGTTTATGAAGGATATTAACAAGCACATTTATCACTCTGCAAAGAATTGTTATTTTCCTTCTTTAGTTGTAATAGCAGACACTACGTGATTGTTTAATGTTTAATTGCTATAAAGTGAACAAATCCAAAATATAGTAAAACCTGTGGGTTGGAACTCGCATGAAAACATACCGCTGGGTTCAGCTCACTAACGACAAACATGTAGGAAATTGTAAACAGCTCAACTGGGTTTTAAAACAACAACTTGCACTTATATAGCACCCTCCACGCAGGCGCTTAAAAAGTAGGCTCCCATCAAGGTTCTGAAAGATCACTGTTGTAAGCAAACTTGGTAAAGAAACTGAAGAGAAAGTATTTGCAGAATTTTTGGAAAAATGCTTGCAAGGATTCATAACTTTTGTTTATTCGGATGCTGCATTTCAATACTTGCAACAGAAGTGTCTTTTCCTAAGTGACATACTCTTCCTCTGGTCGTCTCCAAATACGATGACTGTCACCTAGTGTAAAAAACTACGTAAACTGATTCTGATTTGCTCGGGGTAGCTTTTCTAAGCTTCGCACAAACTATCAAATATATCTCTCAGTAAAATTATCTTTCAGCAGTTTACATAAAACGTGTACCATAAAATTTAGAACCTATCACCTATCATAGTTACTTTTCTTACAACTTTCCCGTAAACACAGATATAATGACATATGAAATCAGAAGTGTGATAATTTAGAAATATTACATTTCCAGACGAGTAGAACAATACCAAGCATTAACGGATTTAAAATGCTGGATTTCCACGGGGGGCAGATTTGTGTGTGGGAGAAAATAAGGGATTTCTTCCTGTTATGAAAGCAGACTTCTTTTTGTTAGTTTCATCTGCATGATCACTTTCCTGAGAACTTCAGCA
This sequence comes from Callorhinchus milii, assembly GCF_018977255.1. Classification (NCBI taxonomy): domain Eukaryota; kingdom Metazoa; phylum Chordata; class Chondrichthyes; order Chimaeriformes; family Callorhinchidae; genus Callorhinchus; species Callorhinchus milii. Next base: position 13,543,693 of record NW_024704748.1, on the reverse strand, counting down.
CTGACCTTTCACTTTATATTAACTAGACGAAGCAATTAGGATAATGCCGGTTTGCTGAATGTCTCTGGTATTGTAGAACTTAATGGAACTGATTCTTTCCCTATTTATATTGTGATAAATGTACTTCTTGCATGTTCGAAAATGCAGTTCATTTTTCCTTATTTACAGCATTTTTGCTTTCTGGCTGCATTTTTGTGTGTTGAAGTTCTGTGTTTTTAATCAGAATTTAATAAGTATCCATAAATCCTGCATCTGTAATCAAGAATACAAATATGTATTTCTTGTTGACATTACCTTTCCAACTGTATGACTTGGATTTAATTGGAAACCAGGAAGATAGGATCAGTATTATTTTTGTAGTTGTACCAAGTGACAAAATTACGCAACTGTCCTTCTTGGTGCTGAGCTGGTTCCAAGATGAATTGCTTGTCAATGGAATATCAGAATTGAGTCCATCCTGTATGGCGGTCTCGGTAGTCTGGTTCCTGAACTAGGCAGGTCCACAGTACTCCAAGGCACTGCTTGTGACAGATCAGTGAACCTGGGTGTCACCAGGACTTGGAGGGGCAAACTGATCACTGACGCAGGATTCTGCCCACAAAACACACAGACACTTCACAGTAACATCCTGTGAAGCACTTTGAGATGTGAAAGGCACTATTCCAAATGTAAGGATGATTATTTTCCCATTTGCCTCCAAGAGTACACACTCCATCCCAGACAAATTAAAATTCCCATGCACACATGGCATGTATATGTGGAACTCGGTCTGGTTTGGATCCTCTTGAGCTTAGCGATACAAAATTGTACAGCCGGAACAACAACAACAAAATTATATTTATTGTTGTTCAGGCTGTAAAAAAAAAATGTACACCCTGAACTTCGTATCTAGTGGGCAAGAGTCCACAGCATAAAACTACTTATAATTTGGCACTAAGTTTCTCAGAGAGACCATAAGGACATCTGATCTGGGTAATGGAAATGCCACACTGATGAAGCAATGGATGCTGAAAGGTTGTAGTGTGGGCACAAGAGCTAGCTTTATGAGGCATCTAACTCGTATTATGCTAATACTGGATGTAAAATGAGGTGATCTTCATCTTAATGAGGCTTGACAAAATCCACACACACCTGCTCACAAAATCTTGTTAAAAATTCCCCAAATAAATGCTTGTTTACAAGTGTTATATTCATAGTGTTTGAGTACCACAGACTCGATATGTGAGATTACACCCCAGTTAATGAAGAAAAGTTTGATTTTATTCATAAATTATAGCCCAGTTTCTATACATTTACATTTCTTCAATTGTTCACAATGAGTCCTATCGAATCACTCCACATATGTTTGAGTCATGGTGTGACACATGTAATAATAATTTACATAGACATATTATGTGCTTATCTTATAGAAAACTTTAGGTCAACTCACATTTGAGCCTTCTCCATGTGCTTCATAGAAACTCCTCCACACAGCTGATCCATGTAATGCAGTTTAAATTAGACCACATGGAGGGAGGAGCATGCCCTTGTTGAAGTAGAATTCACTGCAAGAAGAAATGAGAGAGCAAAGCTAAATAATATTACTCTAGCACTTTGTGTCGATGCACCTAGAGTACGTTTACTAAAGCTGAAGATTGCAAAGTGTCTAATCTTCTGCTGTGCCGCTTGCTTATTGAGTATTCTGTTCTGTCTAGGCATAGGTTTTTGCATTGTTTTGGCTGTGAGTATGTTTCCAAGTAGATGACTTCACTGGCATGTGAGAATTGCATTCAATTTTATTAGTCTCATACTAATCCTCTTATTTGTGTCTCTTCTTTACTTTTGCATGCTGTTTGCTGTGACTGGCGCAGGGTCTAAAGGGGGAACCTGGTGAAAAGGTGAGTTCATTAAAAGGAAAGGGAAGCTTCCTCATAAGCAATATTTTTATGACTCGTTAATTAATACAAAGTCTACTTGCTGGCTGCTTCAAAATCGCAGGTGTGTTGGGAAGAACAAATTCACTTGCAAATGCCATTCCAACTAATGGGACGATGGAAATGATGAGTGGTGGCTTAAGATGGTATCTTTCTTTCTGGAAACCTGAACATTGATTGAATTCACAGATCTCCGTCCTGCTTTGTCTTTGGGTATATGAAAGTAGAATTTCTGGAAAAAAAAACAAAGCAACTCTTTCCCTCCTCCCCACTTTTTCAACCATGGCACATAGTTATATTAGTAACCCTGTTATATCACTCCCTGGCCTATGTGGTGCACCTGACTTACCATGCAAAGCTATGACTGACTTTGAGCAACCCAATGCACCCCCGCCACCCACACACACACACACATGCATACATACACCACCACATCCCCCTCTATTCCTTTCTCCCTCATGTATGCATTGAGTATCCTTTTGAATGCATTGATACTTTCTGTTTCAACAGTGAGTTATACATTCTTACTGCTCTCTGAGGAAAACATTCTTCCTAAACTCCCTTTTAGATCTATTGGTGGCTATCTTATATTTCTGGGCTCTCTCAATTTCCTTATATTATTTCTCCAGTTTTTAGTGCTTTTAATGCCCTTTTTTTTAAAAAAAATGGCTAGAATTGCCAAACTACTCAATTTAAATGGATGTAGCCATATAATGAACATCCTTGCAAATCAAGTCGAAAGTCCTTAAATAATTGGCATCTACACTGACAACTGCTGCTAGCCTTAAAACTTACTCCAAACAAAATAAAACTAGATAAAATATAAACATTAGTTTTAATTTCTATTTCGGGAAATCACTCTTGGGATTCAGTTAATATGTGGATTTAACTCCCTGCTCCCACTTTGATTACATTATTTATTTGTCCAGTATTGTTTATATATAATGTCATAACAGTTTATCAGATCTGAGCATTTTGCTAAATATTAAACCATATTGGATCAGAAGGTTAGGAGTATAACCCAATATTTTATTGTTTATAAATGATGTGAATATTGTGGCATCGTCCTGCTTTGCTCAGGCTAGTGATGAGTGGAGTAATTAAACCTTGAAGATTTATTTATTCATCAAAATATACTACAATACAAGCTGATAACTGTAAGGAAATAGCTTTTATGTCTGACTACTTGGATCTGTCTATTGGAGTGGGCAAAAAGGTTCTTTTGTTTTAATGATTTTCCTGGAATACGTTTTTGGTAAGAGTTTTATGGAATAAACGTTACTTACATTCACGCATAGTTTGGCTTGAAATCTATGTTCAGAAAGAAGGCTCAGTAGGTAAAGGCAAAATATCCAAATATAAATCTTATAATCCTGTTTATTAACCGGTTAAAAAGTATAACTACTTGACATGCACAAAGATGTACTTCTCATACTGAACTATGCATTTTAAGCATTATTAAATGCTACCCAGCCAACTACCAGATGTACAGGCCAGAACTGTGAGAAATACATAGGTGAATATTATGTGTGGTAGGTGGAGTGGGAGGGATTTTCCTGGGAATGCAATTGATGTTTTTTTCACACTTTCCTGTCTATAGATCTTATATAATCCACAGGATTTATGCACTGTACTACCACTTACGTGGCCAAGTAGTCTAAATATTTGTTTCTCACCGGAGCAAAAATATCACAATGTTTAACCTTTAAGAAGCCAGAAGGTAACTTTTGAAACTGCAATGAAATGTGTGTGTATATATATATATATATATATATGTAGCATGAATGAGTATTTTTTATTCATTCACACTCCTGCAAAAGTATATAGACACTCCTGCAAATGTAAATTTATTCAGTCAAACATAGTGATGTTCATGTCCATGAGGCCTACTGGACCTTTTGTTTACATACTACTCCAATGGTTGATTATGTTGTATGCTGTATGACTGCATTGTCCAGAACAGAACGATACCTGGTTTGATTTCTGTGCTGAGGTATCTGACCTCAACTGTGGCAACTTGTTATCTCCATCTCAGAAAGCGAGTAAAAATCAGGCTGGTTTCAGGGTCTTGCCTGGAGTCTGTCAACTCCTACTGCTGTATGTACACACGTGTGGAAGCTAAGTGAGGACAATATCCAGCTCTAATGAGGCTCTGATGAGCCTGCTGAGTTGTCATTCCAGGTTTGTACAGGAAGAAAAGACACTTGTGTAATTTTGGACAATGTTTTGGGAGTGATGAGAAGAGGAAGAATTAGGGAAATTGAGGATGATAGCTGAATTACTATTAGGTAACCTTTTAAGACAAATTGTTGCAAAGGTGCTACCCTTGAATGTTGTCCTTTCATACGTACATTTGTCGACTCACAAATCATGATGGCACCTTAATCTTTGAGGTCAAATGCTGCTGCTTCTTTTACAACTTCTGTCATTCTATCTCTTTCGCTCCTCCCCCTTCCCTCCCCCCCAATAGCAGAGGAGGTATCAACGTCTCCTCACTTTATTTTTCAATAGTTTAAAAATCTGTGCCCTGTTTTCTTGCTTAGGAGCTGGATTATCTATAACATTTGTGAAACGCATTGACAAAATGAGTCATAATTGTTTTTAACCTTGCTGGAAAGGTTCTGGAAATGTACTCATGTACTTGCAAGCTACACATAGGCAGTGGTTTCCTAAACACCAGACCCATATAATTCCTATCCTCTCCATAAATACCCAAAGAATGTCCAGTTTTGGAAATGGCCCACAATGGAGTAAAAGTGTTATTTAGAGGTTAACCAACATGTAGAGATTTATATCTGGCCTGGTTAATTCCAGTCGACAGTAGTACTGGTTTGACGCTGAGTGCATTCCACATTGAATAATATTTTTATCAGTACATCTTTTTTGTTAGCAACAGCACTGCTATTTGGTTTAATGCTTTTCATGGGAAACAAAACCTTAAGAAAAATAGAATTTGCAAAAGATGCACAGTTGTCACTACTATAAGTGAAGAATCCTCCTTGGGAAACAAAAAAAACAAGGGAGGATCACCTGCTCTCATACCTGTTTCCTTTGTAGCTGGTCATAAAGCACCATATTTGGATTCTCTACAGCCATTTATTTGTATGCCCAATTACAGTACAGAGCTGGGGGAGGACAGCATATTGCTGTCAAGAGCTTTAGAGAAAAAGGGTAGGGTGGAGATGGGTGCTAACTGGAGAGTTTGGAAGGGTCGAGGGTATTTTTTTTTGAAAGCGGGTTCTCTGCCAGACCATAGGGGAGGTTGATGAAGTACAAGCAAGAAGCAAACAGCATTCCAGCATTGCTGATTTCTGTAAATTGCATGAACCTGGCCTGTTGGAGCTGGTCTTTGGGTGCAATAGTCTATAGGCAAGGTGTTGTCAGAACTGAAGGTTTATAGAGATCTTCGGAGTACACCTACAGTCTGTCTAACCTGCATAGTCTATCAAACTATTGTTGGTTAAGATGGGTAGATTTAGCAAGCTGTCTCAATAGGAAAACCCACTGTCCAATATGTAATTGAGCCAAATAGAGCTGATCGTTTCCACGTTTGATCCACTGACTTTGTTGGTCTCATTTGGGGCAGCAGTAAGTGCTGATTGGTCTCAGTATCCTGATAGGAATGTGAACTCAGGTCTCCTGAATGTAACCCTGTGACCTCTACTGGTAAGTACAGGTGTGTGGATGTCAGATTTAGGACCAAGTGCAGATCAACTGTGTTATTCCCAATCACCAAATGGCCTATCAATGCCAACTGCTATACTTACATGTAAAGAACAGCCACCTGGGAGGTATTCCCGGAGAGAGCCCGTGTAAGTGGAAGTTTAAGCCAGTATCAGTGAGTGCCTTCAGAAGAGATGGAAAGAATATTTGAAGGGAAGGACTAAACCGAAGCAATGGGATAAGTCAATTCATTTACATAGCTGGTTTCTCCTGGTGCAATGTCGGAGAGATTGAACAAAATGAGTTTTATTTATGTGTAGGTTGTAACAATCTGACTGCTTTTTCCTTCAGGGAGCTCCAGGAGATCCAGGCATCTCTATTATTGGACCTCGTGGCCCTCCAGTAAGTCTCTGTTAGCCTATTAAAATTCCTTGTTGATTGTGCACTTGACGGTGACATATTGTAATATACACCAACACTTTTTATTTTTATTTTATGTGTTTATTTTAGATTTTTTGTTATGTTGAAGAAATGTAAGCGTAGTCACTGGATTCTGCATTGTATTATAAGTTTCATTACTGTCCCAGCACCACCATCATGTTTTTTCTTCCCTATTTTTTTCCACTCTGGTTTACTGGTTGTGTGATTGAAGAAAATTATAAACATTATATTGCACAAACGAAGCACCAATTTTATGATTACTTCATGTCTGCACGCATGACGTGATTCAAAGTATTTTATATTTGTAGTTGAGTTTCTTAAATCTGTAAGAATTACTGAATGCATTCATGCCCTTCAAAGCGATATTGAAAGCTGGCAAATTAGCATTGCCCAGAAAAAACCCTGTCTAGTGTTATACAAATGATTGGGGGAGGATTTAATTTTGTTTGATGTTTATAATTTCCTTTTTGATCAGAGCATAAAGAATTGATTTTATTTGCAGAGATTTTCACTCCTCCTTGAGTTTAAGTCAGGACTGCAGAAGTAGAACTGTGCAATTTAAGCATCTGTTTTTCCAATTAGTCCTTAAAAGCCATATAATAAACCATTACTAATGAGGAACAGATTGGGAGCCAGTTCCTTGCTCCCACATTTTCAGTTTGACAAATGATGAACAAATAACAGCCCCTTTTGTCTTCAAAGGAAGCTACTGTTTCAGAAGCCTTAATTAAAATGATTTTGACCTATCTTCAGTCATTGTGGGCAGCTAGAGAAAGCTGGCTGTACAGCCGGGCAACGTCTGGTACCATTGCCAAAATATTGGCTGAAGTGCAGGGAAGTCAAGAAAAGTGCCTCCGGTATTACATTTTTTAAATGCTGCTGCTGTAAAAAATATAATCCTGTGTGAAAATAATTAAATTTGAAGTATCTGCAAAGTACTGTGGAAATCAAAGTAGCATTTATGTTTGAATTCAACAGCCACCCCACTGCAGGGTTAGGCCTAATCTCCATTTGTTTCCTCGCTCTTGCTAGAAGTTTGGTGCTACACTGAGCAAATATATCCGCTGCGTAGCTGAACCATATGGATTGAAAATAGAAATCCAATGACTGTGCTGAATAATACAAATTCAGCCGAGGAGGAATATAATTGGTTTTAGTGCCCCAGGATAGGGTGTGGAGTATTCCAGCCCCTAAAGGTGATGGAATCACAGTTGTTGCTTTTTCCCCCTCTCTTTTCCCCCCTTCCCCAAGATCCCTGGATCTTCTCTGTCTGGATGCACGTTTGATGAGATACTTCAGGGTGCCCACTACCTACCAACAATAGACATTTGCACCCCACTTTGAGATGGCAAAACTATGGCATTTTGGTGACCTAATGTGTTAGAGAACCAACGTGACATTTGAGTGTTGTGTGGTGTGGTTCCACTGTATCTCCCATGCTACAATGTCTCCGATCTTAATCATAGTTTGATGGGAGGGAACAGATCAAAGGACATTGTGATGGAAGGGCTATGAGAAAGTGCCTGATGTAACAATTTGTCGAGGGGAAGTGGGCGGGTTGTCGGAGAAATGCAATTTGTGCAAGAAAACTATTCCTTATATTCAGACTTCACACTATTTAGTTTTGGGAGGACTGTACTATATTAAATGTTGTTTGTGGAGATGTTGTTTAGTTTCATTGTGATGTCCATCTATTCGTTTGAAATGACTAACTTTCTGCTAGTAAGTAGCTGCATATTTTGTGAGGCCATTCATAATTTGTTCAATACACATTGTAGTGTCATTACAGAACAATCTTCAGAGAGGTTTTTCAACTATGGAAGAACTATACCAAACTCTCCAATACATCTGCCATACATCTGTTGAATTAATGGAGTGCAGTAAAATATTGTAAACCACAACAGATGATTGTAGATGCTTTAGTTTAATGCAATATTGTTGAAAATTACATGCCCTTCCAAACTGAAAAATCTTGGAGCATCTGCATTAAATTCGGGCACTTGGCTATCTGTCATCAGCATGTTTCACTAACAAGAATTAAAGCTATTTAAACTACTATAATTTCATAAAGTGGCTGCATGTTAAAAGAAAATAGCTGACTTTTCTAAGATGAATATGAGAAATCTGTGAAATCATCACCTTCTAAATGAGTGTCCATTCCAACTGCTGTGAGCCAAAGGAGTAACCTTTCTGAGAATAGTAGCAAATGTTGTGGAAAAAGTTTCTCAATCTTTTCTGTTAATTAGAGGAAGCTGCTGACAATGGGGGTCAATTTATTAGCACATTTGATATTTATCACATTGAATGTGCTGCAGATTGAGACGGATACACACCCCTACCTCCAACGCCATTGTCAATGGTGACATCCCTGAAATCGGGTCCCAACATTAATCTCACAGATAGAATTAGTCATTCAATTCATGACTGTTCATGGGACATTGCTGTGTACAAATTGACTGCCACGTTCCTCTACAAAATATACAAATGATGCTACATCAAATGAAAGCAGTACTTTTTTTCATATAAAAATCTAGCTTGAAGAGAGGAAATGGGACCTTTAATTTCATATGACTTACAGTGGAAAAAGCTCTTGAATATAATGTGGAATGGAATCAATGTTTTTTTCCTCATTGTGTCTTTTTGTTTATCCAGGGTCAACCAGGAGCTAGAGGCTTTCCAGGATTTCCGGTGTGTTGACTGTTTGAGAGACTGCCTGCCATATTTTTTCTTCAAAAGTTCTATTTGCTAGCCATTCCATCACAGTTGCCTATGAATATTCTACTTTATTTACACAACAAATTGTATTCGTGTAAGGCTATGATAGTTTCTGAACCAAAGTATATATGCCGCAAAAGATCTATTATGTATGCATATCTTTTGATCATTTGTGTTGCTATGAATTCCGAAACAAGTTAATTGTGCCCCAAACTACCTAAATTTTAGGTCTTAGCGAGCCATCTATCTGTTCATGTTCTACATGTTCATTAGCAAAGAATTACCCTTGGCAGAAAGCTTCTCATTTTCATAACTTCAATTAATTAACAAAGTAGTTTTCAACATTGAGGACATCAATTCTAATATGTTGCACCTCAACAAGAACAAATATTTTTCTTTTGTAAAATTATAATGTGCTTTGTTGAAAAGGAACAGATTATTTTTTTGAGAACTTGTTTTATTCAGACATAAGACATATTGTTCTAACCTATATGGTAGAATATTAAACCTACTGTCCTGAAAACTTTTATAAAAGTAGAAATAATTTCTGATGGCTTGTTTTTGATATGTCTAGTAATCTTTGCTGGAATTGCTGTGACGTTGGACTACCTCCTGAATGAAAATATGCAGATGTGTGCCCTGCCATTCTGTCGTATTAAAGTAATTTGTGATAGGCATTTACAGTACAGAAGGAGTCTTATTTGGCCAGTTGTGCTTGTGCTAGTGCTGTATCATTCCTAAGTGTTTTAAGTGTTGAGATTTGGGTTGTAACAAAAGGTGTGGAATTTATAGCAAGGGATAGAGTAGCTACTTGATAGCAACATATTCAGAAGTAAATACACTAGTATTGAGTGTGGAATTCACTCCTTACGTGAGGAAATGACTCTCAAGGTCACATGTGTTGCGTTTAGTTTCTGCAAATGATATGCTTCAATTAATTTATTGTTCTGAAATGCTTTTGAAGCATATTTTGGTTTACGTTGGCACCTTTTTTTATAAGCTTAAAATAATAGTTATTTATTAACACTGATGTCTTCAAGAAGAATTTGCATCCAGCAGTGAAAATACAATGAAGAAACTCAATTAGTTTTGTTGATCAGCACCACTTATTACTGCTTCATTTTGCAATAATTGCTGTGATTTTTAACTCCAACCAGATTGGATCTAAAGTTATACTTTTAAGTGAGAACTTTTACAGTTTAGTGCAGTGAAGTAAACAATGTGATGTGGTGGTCATTCCCATTGCTAATTACGAATGTATTTCCTGGTAATGTTTATGGGCAGTGACAACATCACAGTCATTGATCTGTCAATATGAATGTAAGAACACATCAATAAAATGGTGCATGCTGGCACTCTTAACACCAATAGCCCCTATTAACACAGTAACTGACCCAAAACGATAAAACAACCCATTAAACCAAATGGTATATAGTTCATAAAATAAGCCCGCTGGAATGATTTCAAGATGGGAATCCATTCTCAGCAATCAAATGATGTTTATAAGGTAGTTCAGTTTTACTCTTAGAATTTGACATAAGTTAAACTCCTTGATTGTGTTACTGTCTCAAATCATTCCCAGGCTTCTCTCCTTCAATATTTATTGGGTGCCAAGATATAAAATTAGACATCAGCATTCATGGGAAAAAATATATTTTCTAAATTTTCTTTTGAACTACAAACCAGATTCCCTTTCTTTTTTGTATTTCACACTATTTTAAAGTAGGATTTTAATTATTTATGAATATTCAGTTAAGATGAATGTCATTTTAAAGTCCTTGTCTTTATTTCTGAAATCATGAAATTCTACATTGTGACTCATTGACTGTGATTCCTTGAAACTCCATTGTTATCTAACATTTGAGTAGATCATTTCTGTGACGGAATCTTGACTTTCATTTGTAATGCTTCCATGATAGTGTATGGCTTACTGCATAGGGCATGTACGGTCTGTTAATCTTAACCGCTTGGCCTGAAAATATCAATGAAACATGAAACTAGCTTTGTGGATGGTTTGTATTGATGCTTCAGCTGCAGTGCAGGATGTGTGTATAACATATACACATAATACAAGTGACTAAAGAAAGTATAGTTGTAAATAGTAGTTCTGAAATATTGGGGAGAAATTCCACCTGGATTTAGATTTACTCTTATTTATGCAGCATTTTAGAGCGTCCAGAATTTGGCAAATGGTTCACTTCAGTTTTAACCCTCAAGTCATTTTTCTTAAAGTTTTTATAAGAACACTGGCTTTAATATGAAGGCTCTATTTAAGAATTTGCTGAATTCGGGATACTTTGAAATGCTACGTAAATAGAGTAAATCTAGATTTATGTGGAATTTCTCCCCAGGGTTTGCAAAATATCTTTGGCTTTTGTTGGTACAGCAAAGGTTTAACTATGAATGGGATATTGTCTTCTTTGAGTTCTGTGGTCCTGTGTAAACCTTTGTGCATATATTGGGAAATAAATATACCTGCATATATGAGAGAAATGTTTGTATTAATAAACATTGTAAATATCACAGATCCATAAATACAAAAATGGAGCAATATTTCCAATATGTTGCATTTTCTCACAATTAAAGAGAAATATTCAGTAAAGTATCAAGTAGAAGCTTTTAAGTGTAAATTGTGTGTGTGGCTTGGTGCTAAGTTGAAACCCTCAATTGATAATACTGTTCAAAACTGGTCTATTACCATATAAAAATATACACTGTAATAGACAAGGTATAAATCTTGGTTCCTTCAAGCTTTACCAAGCTGCTTCCTTTATTGGTGAATATGTTGAAACATTATAAAACAGTTTGCTTTTACACATCTCACTACCAGCTGATGGGAGCCATCCTTTAAAACTGCCATTTAACAAATGAGTGGTGACTAATCTGGTGAAATTTCTTGGGTGTTTTTGCTTCCATGTTTCTGTTGCTAACCATTTCGTTGCTAAAACTAATAGTTATGTTCATTGCTGTGTTGATTCTTATTTGCAGAAAACCCTGCACATCATTTCCTACTAATGTTTTTTTTATTTTAAAACATTTGATATTCTGAACCCATTTGTTTACCTGTATGTACTTATTCTTTCTTAATTTGTTTTGAAGGGCCCGATAGGGTTGGATGGCAAAAATGTAAGTATTTTGACTCTTTCTTAATTGTTGTAGATATTACGCGTGACATTAGGCTTACTTTCTCAATTCCATTTAACATTACCTCACAAGCCGTTCTCTTCACAAGCCCGCTCCCAACCCCACTCCTGTGCTAAATCCTCCCAATTGTCACATATTACAGTGATCATGTTAAGTCAAGGCAAAATTACATTAAATATTTATTCAACTCACGAACCAAAAAAATTCATTCAGTATGTGGCTGGTGTATATGCTTGCTTAAAAAATACTGCATGTTTCATATTCTAAGACTTGCATTTAATATAGCACTGTATAATGTTGTAACATCTCAAATGGAACCCAAGATGTATCAAGATATATATATATGTTTACTTTAGTCTTTTCCGTTTCAATTTCTATAAGCTTTTCACAGGAAAATCATTTTTAAATAAATTGTCATTCAACACTGACTGAACATTTTATTCCTGTAATTTCAGGGCAAGATGGGTCCAAAAGGTGAAATGGTAAGATCTGAAAGTCAAATGTGCCATTCTGTTTCACCCTTTTATTGGTCAGTCAAGAGTCTGACATGCACAGAAACCGATCAACGTGCTTAAGAGTATCTCCAGAATGAGTACTGGCGCTGCTGAAAAACCTATTTGCATGGATATTTCTGTACAGACTAGTACCGTTTGGAACCTTGGAAGATCTCAAATAGAAATATTATTCAGTTTCAAAATAAATCAAGGAAACTAGACAACATTAAAATGATTTACAAATAATGTGTGACAGGCTCAGGATACTACAAGAATTAAGAGTAAAAATTAATTTGTGAAGTTATGCAGTTTATTGATGGAAACATAAGTAACAAATGAGCATTCTGTAATTCCTTGGCTTTCAAAGCAAGCATATTTTAAATTCTTCAGATGTTGAGGTGATGTAGCTGAAATGAAATGTTACACTTTTTTTCAAGTAAACTTTTACATATGCTGTAAACAGAGCTGTTTTGTTAAAAATAGCAATTTTCCCAGCATTTCCTCTTTTGCAATCAATGATTACTTATCTGTACAAACATTCTTTGTAAATTGTAAGGGGAGAAACTTTTTTGTAGGGAGTAGTATTTTTCTGTTTGCTATAATCACTAACNTTTTTTTAATCTATATAGGGTTCACCAGGTTCAAGAGGTGAAAAGGTGAGAACACTTTACCATTATACTGTATGCACGTAATTAGTTCAGACTATACATAAAAAACAATCATTCCAATGTTTTCTATTTATTTGCAAAGGGTGAAACTGGTCAAAAGGGAGAAAAGGTAAGATGCAAATTTGTTGACTTTCAAGAATAGAATTCAGAAGGCATTATATTACTAGTGTTCTGCGAGCTATGAACAAAGTTTTTTTGAGGAACCAAGTAATTTCTAGTTAATGGCTTAAGAAGCAAAAAAAATTGGTTTAAGAGTATAGAAAAGCATGGTAATAAATAATATAAAGAGAAATGTCTTTAGGTATAGTGGTATGTTTATTTCCCCTCATTTCCATGTGCTAAGAGTTTCATAATGCTGGGTTGAGATAGCATGTAAGAAGACATTTAGTGTAGATTTTCCTCCCCAATACTCTAAATTGAATATGGCAATGGCAAACTTCTCTTTCCAATTTGTAAAATTACTGAAGAGGAAGTTTATGTATCCAAAATTTCTATTCTTTAGCTGAATTCTACCAGCCGTTTGAAAGCATAAAATAAAGAGGAAAACTGAGACACACCAGAAAGTCCCATCTATATCTGTCCCTTTTCCATTTTAGGTTTTATATAGTGGTTTAGGGAGTGGACTTCTTTATGAAGTTTTAAGATTTTAACTTACTTGTTGCTTGTTTTGATCAGCTTTAAAGGATTGAATGTGAGGCACCTGATATGAAAACATACTTCAAAATTCCGGGATTATCAGAATAAATCTTATAACTAGCACATTAAGGATTCGAACTACTTGGATTTGCCGGAATTCTATTTGTATAAATTGATATAAAATGAATAATAATATTTATATAAAGTAATCTTTACAAACCAAAGTGACTACTTGTTACATACAATATTGTACAAATGGCATGCAGAGCAATGGCTTATTTTGAGGAGTGAATAACTGTATAAGATTGTACAAAGATAATCTCAGGATACAGTGTATAGTTTGGGACACGACATGTCAACTGACTGCAAGGATTGTGGAAGGCGAACTAGATGGACCTTGATCTTCTTTTGCCGAGCAAATTCTTATCTTCGTTTGTTGTTATATTTGCTTCTGCTTCCGAGAAAAGTAAGTCAAACCATTAGTGAGTACACAACAGCAACATGTTTTTCCTTTCATTGCTTTTTTTAGGGTCATCGTGGAGAATCTGGATTGCATTTTGTAAGTAGCTGCAACTGCTGCAACATACTCTGCAATGGGATCCTTTCAATCATATTGATCTTTAGTCACTATTTTCTTGAACTTGATCATGATCAATGATCTTGTAGGTATAGAACGCTTCTGTTTTGACATAACCAAGAATTCTCTTGGTCTTGGTGTATAATCATTTAAGTAACTTGTCAGACAATTCTCATTGAAATTAGTTTGGGGTGGGTTTGTAAATGGAAAGGTCTGTGTCCGGAAAACAGATTTAAAAAATGAGATTTGTCATTTAATCAGGTTTTTATTTTTTCTGGGCACTTCTGAATTCTCTGTCAATGCTTTTTGTGGGATCTAACATACATTTTGCTCGCAAACATTCTGTGCTTATAATAAAAATCCCATTATAAGTTTGTGGTTTACACTGGGGTCAGCATTTTGTGCATATTGGGGATTAAAAATAACCAGTTTTCTAAATACTTCCTAATTCAAGTTGGGTATAAATAGCAAACGATTGACAAAAAAAAGACTGTATACAAAGAACAGAATTCCATAATGTACTGCTGGCTCCGGTAGAAACTTGGCAGCAGATGTACTGGGATTTCATGTGTGGAGCGTTAAACCGATTGTTGGAGGACACTTTGTGCCTAGATGAGGGTTTGGTACTTAAATGTTATACTTGGATCAGGCATTGTATACAATTGGAAGGAGCGGTTTCATTCATTAGAATTCTGTGCTTGGATCAATACACATTTACCTGGAGGTGATTGTTGTAGTTAAAAACAGCTGTTACCTTCAGAGCATTGAGACTTGATTCAAAACACAGGCACAAAATGGCTTCCTCCTGTGCTGAAATGTCTTGGAAAATACTTCTTGATGCTCAGCTGCTAGCTAACTGGATCCTGTATTCCAGGTAGCTAGCGATCTTTTTAAATACCATGCTTTCTGCTCTAACATGGGCAATCAAGTGTCGGCTTACACTGGCTGTGAGAGTTGGTTTCCATTCCTGATGTACTTCAGTTCATTGTAAAAAAAATTATATATCATGACATAGTATACTAATGCTTGAAAAGACAGTATCCCTTTTTTGGCCTAACCAAGGCAGCATTTCACTATGACTCATTGTTTGTGTTTGTGCAGGGTCTGCATGGTCAAAAGGGTGAGAAGGTGAGCATGTTTTCCTTTTTCCAGTATTTGTAAGATTGCACTATCTTTAGAGATCTCTGCATCTTACTTTTTAATACTGTATTCAACTTTGCAAAGTTATAAAATATTTTAAACTGGAATTAAAATAGTGATTGACTTACACTAGCCTTCACTACAGAACTCCTGATATGCCATGCTGACTAACGCAGTGTGCACTGCACAAACCATTATTACTAAACTGTGCTCCCTGCTTTGATCGTGTGCTTTACCTAAGACTTCGAGAACCTGCCCTGTACTATATTGTACTATATTCATAAATATGCTTTTTAACCATGCCAAATATAGCAAATTTACCTTTAGCTAATATATCAATTGCTTTGTGCTATAAGGGGGTAGAATTCTTTGTAAATCGCAGCTCAAAATAATGTAGAATGTGTAAATGATGGATTATTTATTACGAATATCCTAGAAATTGTTTCAACAGAATTTACCCTTTGAAAAGGAAAGTTATTTAACAATATAGTTTGAATCTGCTGGATAAAAACTTTCACACAATTGAGGATTTCTGACATGTTGAAATATGTTAAAATATGAAGTACACCTAATGGAGATATAAAACTTCTTGCAGTCTCATATATTGCACAGTGTTCATGACATTGTTGCCATAGTTCCTTGTTATTAATGAATAAGGTAGGAATTCCCCCAAGTCTTGATTTTGACAGTGAATGCACCAATGTTGATTTGGATAGTGAATACACAAACATCTGATTTTGACAGTGAATGAATTGATATCTGATTTTTACAGTGAATGTGCCAGTTCTGATCTTGACAATGAATGTGCTATCAATATTGTTTAAAAATGAATACTACACCATCCATGGGGAGTAATGTACAACCCTTCTGCATCGTATTAATTGTAGAAATTTTAAGGGACAGAAACTAAGTTGTCCAAAAAGACACCAAAGGATTACATACCATAAAGTGGCTGGATGTATACGTTTTAAATACTGCTCAGTTGGGGCCAGACAGTGTTACTGTCTTTTTATTGTAACACATCTATTTTTAGGTTACTTTTTGTATTGTGATATTAATGTAGGGTTTTCTTTGGGGATTAACATACAATGAATATTTTCTCTTTTTTCTCTTTTATAAGTGTTGAAGAGTGATTTTTAATATTTCAGTGTTAACAGTCCAAATGTTTTTGGCATTCTGTTCATGCATACAAAGTTCACAAACATATTGGTCTGTTTTTTAAACTTCAGTGCCTTGCTAGTTTTATTTGTGTTTAAGTATTTCATTCAACTTCCCTTCTTTTAGGGCTCGCGTGGAGATTCTGGACTTTCAGTAAGTGATATGTCTACCGTATAATAAATATTCTTCAATAAAGATCTATAGGATAAAAACAGCAGTATTTATGCATATCGGGGGTGAATGAATAAATACTGTGTGCACTCTTGTGTTTTGATGCAATGAAACTTATTTAAGTTTATAATGAAATGTTGTTTGGTTATTCAGAAATTGAGGACATAATGGGTTTGAAATATAACCTGGAATGGGTAGATGAAGGGGATTTTTTTTTTAATTTGTATTTGAAGTCTCATTTGGTGATCCAGTGGCAGAGCATATGGTTTATTTGTGAGTTGTCATGCAAAGGTGGGAAATGGTTTCATCTGTGATTTCTTTTCTCCCCTCCCCAAACATAAGTTTCTAATCTTGTATAACATAACCTTTGATTGATTCAGCCACCACTTCCCTCCCCACATCTCCGAACAGATGAACAAGATCAAAACATTGCACCATTTTACAATATTTGACAGTAAGCAGGATCCCGGTTGTTAGTCAATTGGCAGATCGCTTTCTGGGGTAATAATTCCTTTTTTTAAAAAAAAGGTGGTCACTTAATCCACAACTGTTTTGGGGAAACTGCTGCGCGCAATTGGCAGCTGCGTTTCACCCCCAAAATATATAGAATATTCACTTTACAGTATACTTTACAGTGAAACGCTTTGAGGCGTCTAGAAGACATGATAAGGTGCTATATCAAATGCAAGGATTATTATTATACTTTCAGTTTGACTTGGGGATAACAACTCGAGTACAATTTTTTAAAAAACATAATTGGAAACCGAATGAGGGAATCCTGCTTCTTTAAACTTGCAATACAATTTGTGTTGCATTCTGAAACTGTTCTCTGGTTCCTGCTCCTTGGATAGTCTGTGCAGCTGACTCAGTCCATATGTATTGGGTAGCATCAACGCATCATGAAAAAAATTGAGTCCATAATAAACTCCACGGATCCTGTGAGGGGAAGGCTTGTCGCTGGAGGATTTAATTAAGTGGTGTTGAAGATCTGATAACAGCTGTGAGGTTGTCCTCATGCCACTGAGTCTCCTGTCGAGGGTCAAACCAGTGCGTAAGATAATTACAGCGGAATAGAAGGCTGATAGGGGCCATGACTTTGCTAGCTACACATCAACTACATTTGCTTTGTAAAATCAGAGTGACAGGAACTGAATAAGACTGAATTTCATGTCTAAGTCGGAGTGTCAGTCAGGTCAGCCTTCTGCCCCACTATATCGTTAACACCAAAGTGGCAGGAAGTATTATTGCGAGACCTGCATTTTTTAATTAACCTATAGCTTATTACTTCAGAACCAGCCCTTCAGTTTTACATCATCTCATTTTCATTTAATTGCTACTTGACTGAAAGTTAATTTGAGTCCGGCAGAGTGTGTAATATGATGCTTCTAGCCTGATAGTAGGACTAACTTTGTAAACTAAATGGTTCTATAACTACTTAGTTGAACTTAAGCTACAGGGTTAGCAAACAAAGGTGCAGATTCTTAATTATTGCAACATGTCACTGTTGTCATCACCTTTATTTTAAAAAAAATCGCAGAGGCTCAGCCTCCATTGCTTCCATTCTCCTACTGATCTCAGTCAGGTGCAGTGCCCGAAATAGGAATGAGTCTATACGTTTCATTCCTGACCCTGTGGGGTTTGGCATGCACAGTCAGAATATGGGAGAGGAGAAGAGAGCACAAAGTAAACGAGTGAATCCCATAAATTTGCGAATAAAAAATATGAGCCACACTTAAGCTGTCTCTCCTTTTCTGACCTATTTTCTTCCAGTGAAGAATTCAGGCAACTTTGCTGTTGATGTTTGTGGTTTGAACAGCAGAAATAACAAACAATATGACTTGCGCTCCAATTTAGATATGAGATTCTTGTCATTCTAAGTTAACACAGCAAGTGCAGTTGGCACAAAGCTGCCAGTGTCAATACAAAATAATGTCTCATATCAGCCTTATATATTGCTGCAATTGCCTTGCACAATAAAAATGTGACTATCAACAAAGTCAACTTTCATAGAATTGCAATGTCCATTTCTGCCCCATCTAGATTGTAATTCAGAACATTTCATAAAAGCAACTGTTTTAATTACTCTAGCTGCCTTACATATCATATGTATTTGAGTGTGTGTATGTGTTTTCTTGCAAGTTTCAGTTGGTAGTAGAACTTATTCTAAGTGTTGTTTCTGCTACTTTCCATGTCACAGAAATAGGTTGTTTGTGAAATGAATACTAATTTTTGATGATATTCCACCAAACAAATTATATGTGTAGTTGTTTGGTGAAGAAATGGTTGAAGGTTTTACCGTTAAAACAAAAAATAACAAATGCCAAGCCATTTTGTATCGATACAAGTATAAATTATATATAAGAAAAAATGAGGGAACTCATTTATTATTTGTAGAGGGAACAAATGTGATAAACTTGTACCCTACCTGTCCCTGTTCTGGGGTCTGAATTTACAAACAAAATTGCCGAAGGTTTGGGAGAATTCAAGGCTACATGGCCTTCAAAATCTAATTTTAAAGTCAAATTTGTTGTAAAAATAAAATCGCAACTTTGCAGGGATGAAGGTAAGTGGAGTATTTTTAAAACAAACAACAGATTACTTTAAGGATACTGTGCACATTTATGAAAACGAGTGAAGAAAAATGATTCTGTCTGCCTGTGGATAGAATCACCCAGTTTCTATGTTGCATTCTGTAGGAGTTCCCTGGGACCTCACTAGCAGCACTTCGTCTAAATCAGATCCTGACTGTGAAGGTTTGTGGGTGCTTTCACTGTCACTATGATCAGTCTTGTAACAGAGTGAGTCATCTTGTTTTTGAAAGCAATATTTTAATTTCTACATGCACGTAGCATGGGCAAACCAATTCGTAAAAATTGGGAACTAGCCTGTAATCTAATATAAGTTGGTTTATTTGACTACGTTTTGAGCTGAAGATTGATTTTGTTCCATTTGACTGGAGAACTAAATTCTGTATTGAAAACTTTTTATGAAAAAGAATGCAATTCTGACATTTTGGCTCACTTTGTCATAGGACTGGATCACAACTCTTCATTTAAAGCCAGCAACAAGTTCTGAGGGTGGATTTTGGTGAAGAACAATTTGCCTTTTCTATGGATTACATTTTTTTCCTGTAACTCTTGGCATGTGATGAAAGGGTTTATATTTTCACCAATTGTACACCCATATACAAACATTGATGTTGCTGGTTTTCTCTCAGTTGTCAAGCTCTGCTGCTTTTCTCAACATTCTCATCTTTTTTTCCTATATTCTCCCCACCCCTCCCTCCCCCCCAAAATCCTTTGCTGGCATCAACTCATGACCTTTGGCTTTGTACTGGCCTGTGAATTCTGGCTCATCTGGCTGTTCAGTTTACACCTCCTGGATTGTCTGTGCTGCTAGCAGCTGACGAGCAGTATATCAAACGCCATCACCACTTCAAGGTAAACTTCTTTTCTCTTGCCAGGGGCCACTGTGTTCCTTTTCTGTTTTCCTTTTTTTTTCTTCTCCTTTGTTCCTTTCTGTTTATCTACTCTTTGGTTATGAAGTATGCTTTTGGCTGCCCTACATAATACCATTTCTTCTGTCTTAATCGGAGAACCAATTGCAAGCCATTGGTTCAGATGGCTCACAGCTTTAACTTGTCGTCTCTTTCATTTAATCTCAGGGTGAACCGGGACAAGCTGATAATAACTGTTCTCCAGGGCCTCCAGGTCCACCAGGGCCCTCCGGACCCAAAGGACCTCCAGGGTATTCAGGACATCCAGGGGCAAACGGATTACCAGTATGTTTTGGGTGCTCCTATTTTTTTCTTTGGCCTTAAAAAGTTTTTTATGTCTTTCCAGTGACCATAGCAAAAGGATGAGAAACATCACGGAGGGAACCCAAAGCTTACTCCTTTTTGCATCCTCATTGAATTTCAAGCCTTCTAAGAAGATCAGACCACCACACCATGTAGTCCTACAAACTTTTGTAGTTACATTAAAAATCCAACTGCATTCAATTAAATTCGGAATTTTCAAGCTGCAACATAAATGCAGCCAGTAAACCATTGTCAATATGTTTACGTCCATTGAGAAATACAAACAAATTAAATATTGGAAAGAAGCAATATTGGAAGTCAAATGTACAAACCGTCGATTTGATTGCAAAGTTCATGAGTTTTTGCCTGTTTCTTAACTGCATAAACCATTTTCTATGTCCTCAATATGATATAGCGAGGACATTGAAAAGGCCCATATCGAACAATGGCATATAATTTATTTATTTTGCAGGGGAAAACTGGAGAAGCTGGAAAACCAGGAAGAGATGGAATGAGGGTAGGTACACTTGATTCAAATAGTTTATTATGTAAATGATTTGGCAAAGTAACTCAAATTGTTTTTTCAAATGGTATTAATTCAACAATCCCTCTTTATTTCAAATGTATTTGTTGTCATTTCCTCTTTCATCTGTTGCAATACACTGGCCCCTGTCTAAATTGGCATACAGGTGAGTTTTCCCCAGAGATCAGTCTATGCAGCCATAATAAATTACACTAATAGCACATCCTCCACCTCCTTGTTCCTTTTTGCATGCATTTATCATATTTTTGTCCCTCCTCAAATTTGGTCAAGTTTTGGAATTATGTGTTTTGTTTTTGTTTTGAGTAGTCTGCACAATGGAGTCTTGAAATAAAATCACATCTGCTACTTTTTAAAAAGTAAATAATTCATTCCATTCCTGCCATAGAAACATAATCCAAAGACACGGAAATCGTTTTCTCCCTGGGTAGTCATTTGTACAGTAGAAGCAATACTCTAGAAAGAGTACTAGAAATTGTGTGGTAGCTGAAAGCTCCATCAACACTGCTTATATGGAGGATCCCATTTACTAACTTGTCAACAGTCACTCGCTGCACATTGGTTCTATGTTGTACAATTTAACCCATTTTATCTTTTAAATCACTGTGATAAACAGTGAATCACCATGTCACTCTTAAAAAATCGCAATATCACTCCTCGCATTTCCTAGTGTTGTCAGAAAGTTTATTATTATCAGATAAAAGTGGCTTGCTCACTTCTTGTCACTGTCTTTTCATTTTTCAGGGCTTAACTGGAATGACTGGTATGAAGGTAATGAATTGCTTATCTATTTAGTTCCTAGGACAACATTAATAAAACCCTTTTTTTAGGACTAGTTCCTGTAAAGTCAAGCTACTGTGAAGCAATTGCTCTGTTATATGTCTTTATTCCAAGGCAGAGTGCGAAGGCAGACCACAGTAAAATTTAAATTCTGTATTGAATAAAGGATTGCGGAATAAAACGGATTTAAAATTCAAAAATGTAGATTTTAATTGTCTTCATTTGCAAGTCGATGATAGCAATGTGAGAAAAATGGATAGCTCCTACATTGGAACAAAAGGCCTATCTTTTGAATCTTGGGTGCATTGATGCAGAATATATGTGGATTTAGATGTACTTCTGGAAAGTTATAGGTAACTCATTTTCACATTCTACACGTACAGGGTGATTCCGGACTTCCAGGACGTCCAGGTGAAAAGGTAAGACTGCTTTTTGCATTTAGCTAATTTTGTGGTTCAATAGTTCCAAGCATAAACTAAATGCTATTGCTTTACTTACAACTGCAAGTATGTTGTTGCTGTTTGACACTGTGTGAAATACTGAAGGATTTCTTGAGTGTCCAGAATTATCAAATACAATCCTTAATTTTGAAGCCGGTTTCATTTTCAGATCTACAGAAAATGAGCTTTAAAGTTAAAACTAAATTTAGCAATTTTCCACATTCTGGACTCTCTGAAATGCTAAGTTAATAGAGTAAATCTAGACTTTGGTGGAATTTCTACCCCTGCCCATCCCCGTATCTACCACATTAGGTAAACTGTGTTCTGTGCACGATAGTGAATTTCACCTCATTTTGCAAAGACCAAACATAGCATCTGGAACATCAGGGTACAGGAGACATCATTGCCACTGTAAATTGATCATTTTTCATATAGTATTTTAATCGGTTAAACTTATTAAATATTACCACATAAAAACAAAAGGACTATCTGTTAAAACAGCTTATTCTTCATTGTAAACGAAGATGTATTTGATCATGGAGCTTTATTTAAAAACACCTGCCTTTGAAGCAGCAATAGAGAGAGAATGATAAATAACAAAACTGTAATTAATTTCTGTTTCCTACCATCCAGGGTGATCCAGGTGCTTCTGGAAAGTCGGGAGCAAAGGTGAGTTGTTTGATTTTTGCCTAATGTAACGTCTTTGTTTAACCCTTACTAAAGAGTATAGTTCAAGATATTAAACTAGTCAGATAGGGGAAATACATAGTATGTTACGATAAAGTCTCCCTGAAGTTCCTACGTTTTCTAAACGTAAGAAGAAAATATTAGCACAGAAAGTAAAAATAAATTGGCAGAATCTGTTCAGCATGTCACAGATTAAATAAGCTCATTGCATGACATGAAATTGCTTCATTTAGAGTATGTTGGCAGAGAACGACCTGTCTTCTTGCCTATTTTCTAAATAATATTGAACATGCCATCAAGTATCTTGGCAGTATTGCGAATTTCATTGTATGTTTGTGGAGAATTTGCATATGTAATAGCGAAATTCAGGTCTTACTAACTCAATATCCAATAGAAGTACAGACTTTGGAAACTCTGGAAAGTACATGTTATTTTCTCTCTATTATAGGGAATAATTTTTTGTGAGATTCTAAATAATGGACATTTTCTTTCACAGGGTGATCCGGGAATGCCAGGGCTCCCAGGAAGAAAGGTTAGCCTATTCCTTTTGTATGTAGCTCAGTGGTTAGAGCACTCGCTTTGCAAGTGAGAGACCTGAGTTCAATTCCAGGCACAGGGCGAAACCTTGGGCAAGTTTCCTTACTCCACACGCCTAATAATAATCCCTCCAAAAAAAAACAATAATAAATTGGTCATTTTCAATCTACGACTGTTTGTGGGACATTGCTGTGTGCAATTGGCTGCTGCGTTCGCCCACAAATATACAGTCAATTCACTTTACAGTGTATTTTGTGAAGCGCTTTGGGACGTCTAGAAGACGTGAAAAGTGCTATATCAAATGCAAGGATTATTATTATTATCATTGATTTAATTTTAAGGTCGCCAGTTCATTAATGTCTACAATTTTTTTTGTGATTATTATGGGATGGTGATACCCTGTTTAGACTGATGTGTCTCGATGAGAGACACAGGACAGATATGCATTCAAGTGTGGATGCACATCCATGTTCGCTTGCAGTGTTTTGGGGAGATAATTTTTGTTTGGTCAGCCGGGTGTTTGACACATGCAGAAACTTAGCACCATGCTTAAGAGAATCCAAACTAAACAGAATCCCACATATATATGCCACATACACATGCATATTTCCTTGTATCTGGAATGGAATACACACTCTGTCCTTGGAGGGTCACACCCTGCCTTTATCTAATTTCAGAGAAGATGAGGCACAAGTTGGCAAGAGCGATGTGTTCTTGTACTGCTAGAATCTAACCAGCTAAAATCACAGAACCTGCATTTGATATAATTGGCTGGCAAGCTTCCTGATGTAATCCAGCTAGGACCACCTTAACCATCAGGGCTTTGACTTGCAGGGTTAACGGGAACTGAGTAGAAAGAATCCCTCCCTTCAGTTACTGGTGTTGCTTTATATTTATCTTCTGCTTCTTGACCATCTGCTGAATTGGTTCATGTCTGTATGAATGATATTCATCCTCATATAAATATTATGCCCACATGGCAGTGGCAATTTTTAAAACACAAAAAGTGCTCTCCTACATATTATTTGTGAACATTGGAGAAACCTGGATGGACTCTTGCAGAATCTGCTGTTCATTAAAATCACGCATACCACCCAGTTGGAATTTTTTTTCATCCATTTATCATTACCATCTGCCAAATGTTCTGATTGTTCTGTTCTAAATTGTCCTTGGCAGTAAACCTAACCCAAAATGGATTAACATGAAGCTGCAACCAATCCACACTATTTGCCACATCTTTGCTAGATATTTGAGCCAACCTTCAGTTGGCAGAAGAGACAGGCTTTTGTTTGTGTTGCAGGAGTCCAGTTGAATAGTAAACTGGCTGAATTGTTTGGTGTCTGAATTTCAGTATTTGAAGTAGTATAATGATGTGGGAAAAAATATGCGGCTTAATCATTTAGTGCAGTGAATATTCAATGGCAGTTTCAGAAGTGAAGCGATCTTCCAGCTGTACTCCTAATAACTGATGCTGATGAGGTGTTTGATGTGTAAAGCAAGCAAATAAAATATAGTGCTGGTGTATCTGATGGAAATTAAAACTGAATGATCTCAACCCTTGCAAAAATAAGTAAAGGTCAAGACAACTTGCCAGCAATCTGCTGGTAAATCATTCAACCTTATATTGGCTGCTACATTTCGCTCACAAAACACACAGTCAAAACAATTTCACAGTATATCCTGTGAAGTGCTTTGAGACTTCTTGATGACGTGATAAGGCGCTATATCAAATGTAAGGATTATTATTGTTATTATCGACCATCCATTCTCGTCAAACTGGATTTGTTTTGAGAAAGGGAGGTGAGTTATTGGGAGCATATTTTGTTACGTATGTTATAGACGTACTTGTGGTGCATTGTGAACAAGATAGTTTAGCAAGCCAACTATGTTGAGAAGCCGAATTTGTTCTTTGGATTATGCTAAATGGTTATGTTTAGATACAAATGGAATTTCTGGAATTGTAGCAGTGGACATAATCATCTTTTGAATTTCACTTTGTAGATGTAACACACAAAAATACAAATGATGGAAATGAGAAATGAAAAGAAACATTGGGAATGCATAGCAGGGTCAATCAATATCTGAAAGAGATACACAGGTTAATATTTGTAACATGACCCACTATCAGAGGTCAGATTGCCATCATTTCCCTTTCTGCTTAAGTTTTCACTTGCTGACTTAAAAACTGACTGACCTTTCAAATTAGCAAGGTGTTTCAAAATGCCAACCTAGTGCTATTGTACAAGTTAAGGATTTAAGCATTTGAAATATGGAAAGCTAAAAGCTGTATGTGTTGTCAAATAAAATGAGCTTTCTGAATGGAGAATTGTAACAGCCTTACTTGACTCCTCCATTGACGTTTTTAAAAGAAGTTTTAAATGGTTTTAGGATGGAACTCTTCAAATAAGGTTTATCCTAGCTTTGCTGCATTGTATAAACCAGCCTATAAAAAGTGTCAGATGAAGCTTAACTTTGTCATGGGCCAAAGGTTGAAATCAGAAATACATAAGGCCATGCCTTTTTCATTATATAGCAAAACTGTTTATTGTAAAAGAGTATAAACATCGCAAAATTGTGGCCAGCTTTTGGACCCTGCCTCAGTTGTCTCAAGTTTTATACTGATATAAAGTTGTATTCCTGCACCAATAACACCTTTTTTCCAGAGGAAGTCTTTTATTGGAGCCCTTAGAACACTTTCTTCAGAACTCACAATAAGTATAGAGGAGATGGAGCCTGATATTAATATTCCATCAACAAATATTCTGTTTCTGAGAAGAAAAGTTAAGAATTTCAAGTTAATACTGTTTCTGAACAATGAATGCTTAACTGTTTCATAGTCTCGAGAGAGTTTGATTCGTTGCATCCATTTATGCTATAATCATATTGAAAACCTAACACCCAAGCCCTATTTGTTCAACTGGAAACAATTGGACTGGTGAGGTCAAAAGGCAAATGTGTAGAACATTACACTGACATAAATAGAAGTGCATAATCTCATTGGACATCTTTTAACAGCGTGTGTTGGATCATATGACTGTTTTAAATTCTCCTTTTACAATAATAAATAATCCATAACTTAGTGCTTAATGTATTGAAAGTAAACCTGAAGTGGTGTGTGCCTGACCTTATAGTTGGAAAAAGAAGTGTTTATACATTTCCTGCCATAAGCAATAAATTTCGACATTCATCTGCCTGTCTTATAAACCATCCAGCTGTGGACCAATCTTCTTTTTTTTTCTCTGAAGTGCTTTGTATCAAAGGAACTGCACTGACTTATTTATTTCATTGCGTGTTACTAGGGAATAGAGGACTGTATATATTTTACATCATTATCACCTGCAGAATTGATGTAATTTCCCAATAATCTACAGCACATTCAATTATTGTATCGTGTTGTAATACCTGTACCATAATATTTAGTGATGATATCATCATGCACCAACTAAATGGAGTGTGGACATTAATGTAGACCACAATAGCGAGGACTAAAAATGTATGGTTAAAAATTAACATTTCTTTTTACCTGAAGACTTGGAAGTGATTTAATGACAGTATTCTAATCCCAGGGTTTAGGTGACAATTTTTGTTGTCAACCAAACCCTGTTATAAATTATATTGTTAGGTTCATTGCCACTGCACCTAGGGTTCTTGTATACCATATGATGGCTATTTGCTGGTCAAAAGTATGTAAATTTATTCCTTCAGTGCTCTGCTATTTTGCGATTCCTCCAGTGTCAGTCTGACTCAGTTGGTTGCAATCTCACCTCTGGGTCAAAAAATTGTAAGTTCAAGGCCCATTATGGCACTTTGAGCTCACAGTCTAGGCTGGCACTCAATACCTAAGTTCTGCATTGTCAGAAGTACTGGCCTTTGGATGAAATGTTAAACCAGTATCCCATCTGGTGTTCAGGTACACGTTAAGGATGTTATTATGCTCAAAAAGAGGAAAGTTTCTATCAGTATCCAAGGCAACAATCCTCCAGATAAGTTAGACATTCATGTTATGGCTGTTTGTGGGACTGACTTGTAAGCAAATTGGCTGCCAGTTTGCCAACGAAATGGCAATTTGCAATTACCTATGAAGTGTTTTGATACTTTTTTTGACAGTACAAGCACCATCAAGTGCAAAGATTATTTTTTCTATCTTGATTTGATGCATCTTTAAGCCCTTTGTTGATATTCTCGTATACCTTATTGCTATTGCATCAAAATGCTACTAGACTGCCAAAGCCACCCAGTCAGGACAGAGCTAATTTGTTCAATTTGTAGTGGGATTATCACTGAATAAAGTAGACACGAACACTCTGCTACTTCTAGAAGAGGAATACTATATTTGCTGTTCTCAATTTCTTTTCTCTTTGCTGCCATGCTGCCTGCACACCCCGTGTGTACAAGGGTGACGATGGATTTCTGACTTGCCAATGTCTAGCATTTCAATCTTTACAGAGATCTGGTAATGGGATTCACATAATAAATCCCAATTAAAACAGATATATGGACTAATTTCAGTTCACATATTCACAGTCAAATAGTTGGGTCCTCTTGGGAATAAAGTTGTGATTATTTTACTTTACTCTGAAACAAGGCATGCTACTGTCCAATCTGCTTATAACTTCATACAACGCAGTTAGGACAGTGACATTTTAAAACAAAATGCAAGACTGAAAACTAGTTGAATAATTAGAAGACAAATTGCTTTTATCTCATGGCCTAAAAGTTTGCATTCTGCCACATTGTTGGAATTCTGCCTGTCTCCTGTAAAGGGAACCTTTTATTCTCTCTCATGTTTTGGTTTATTTATGTTCTGTCATTCTGTTTGCTTTTTTCACCACTGTTTCGCAAATATATATTGCATGTTTCTGACTCCTGCATTGCTATAATCTTATTGTTGTTTTGTTTCTCAGGGAGAGTTTGGTGAGCCAGGGCTGCCTGGTCCAACAGGCCTTCCTGGACCTGTAGGGCCGAAGGTAAAATGCAGAAATAATGCATGACCTTTCAGTTTTGAAGACTAAACGTGTTCAATCTTGAATAACATAGATTATACAAGAGTTCGGGAAACAACCTAACATTTCAGAATGATGTTTGTGTCAAAAAATATAAAGCCTTCTGAGTGCTATTTAGGTTCACACCTTTGTAAGTTTCAAGTAGATAAGCTTTTAAAAAGCTAAACGGCTTGTGTTTAATAAAATAGTAGCAATCATGAGGTCAACCTTTAAAGATGCTTAATTCATATCCTACGGCAAAGATAGTCAGAACGCTTACATCAAAGGACCAATTCTTTTTGTTGGTTCCAGTGTGTGAACGCTATTTCAGAGTGATTTGAAATAATAACCTAAGCTCTTCACTCTACATATGATACGTTAGTTGACCTCACATGCTTCCCCGCTGTGTCAGCTCCTGTCTTCATACTTTACAGCAACTTATCTCTGCTCTCTTTCTGGCTTTCCTATTTATTTTAACAGGGAGATAAAGGAAACATTGGACAAAAGGTAGGAAAATAGGGAGGTATTTCTCATCTTTTCTTGCTTATCAATCTTGTTTCGACTTTAATCTCATCTGTTCATTTTCTACTCATTCCACCAACGGTCTGAAATAAGGTTGTAAAAATGTGGAAACAATAAGAACACAACCAGTTATTCTTGTCCAAGTATTGAATTTTAATATCATTGGCAAACCTGGAAACTGCATGAGTACAGATCAATTATACTTTAAGCATGATACTTATCTGTATTATAGTTTGAAGCTGTTGCTTGTTCGCAATGTTAAATTCTTCAGCAACTAAGTGAATTGTGGAAAAAATTGTATTACAAAAATCTGTTCTGTAGTTCTTATCTCTTCCTGCCATAAAAGAAATCTACCATTTATGTATTGTTCGTACTGCCTTTTGCTCATATTTTGCTTTGTTGCCGGCTTTTGTGATCTGTACTCTCAAGGGAATAAAGTGGGGTTCCCAAACGCAATTTTATATTTCAGGTAATTTCTGTAATGACAGTCTTTCATTCAGAGAAAAATCCATTATAAAGCAGCTTTCAATTCAATGCTTAACCTGGTTTGTAAACTTCCATCAGCCAGTCAAAAATAGTAATATTGTCATTTAATTCCAACATTAAAATGTTTTAAAAACCCAATGAGACTATTTATAATAGTCACATGTTTCATGTTTCAGTCCTCTTGCTAATTATTATATTAAACTACCATTATCCTATATAGGGAGATCCAGGTGAAACCGGTCAGCCAGGTGATAAAGGAGAAAAGATAGCTGAAAATTTCTTTCAGGAATGTCTGTTCATTGTAAATTAACATAAGGGCTCAGTCGGCAGTTGCATATCGACTGCCCAATGGGGTGATTCAGATTTGAAAAATATATATTTTTTGCTAATGAAGTTGAAGAAAATCACTTTTAAAACTGTTTTTAATCACATTGCAAACTATATTAATAGGAACAAATTGCAACAAATGTTTTGTGGTGTTGAACCAATGTTATTGACTGAACTGGTAAATTAATAGTACAGAACTTTAAGCCACATCCCTTTCTTTTCTTACAAGTTCCTTTCAAACCTCAGTGATTTTTAGTCAGGATAGATATATAGTTTAAAAAAAGTGTAGGATTTGTTTGCTATTTTTATCCAGTGGTTTCTGCCTGTTTTTGGCTAGTTTAAATTTGCTGGACTGACTTCTTTGTCTGCAATTGTATTGGTAATATTGGTGTATTGGTCATTGCCATCTATCTGCCATTTCTACTCTTCCCACTATTGGTTCTGTGAGAATTTTGGAAAAAATACTATTTGGTATCCAATTTCCCAGTGAATCCAATTGTGGAGCAGGAATCTTAAATGCTGCTTATCACTGACCAGTTTAATATTGGAAGCAATTTTAAACTCGTTCTACCTGTGTGTATGTATATACATATATAATATATGTATATTCTTTTTTGTGATCTGACACATGCGATAACCCATCACCATGCTTATGAGTATCCAAACCAAGCTTGAGAATTTCATACATCCCACCTACACATGGAAATTCCAAAGACAGATTATTGGAATGGAATGTATACTCTCTCCCTAGAGAGAGACGCATCCTGCTTACCTAATTCTGGAAAGTATTGGGTGCAGGTTGGCAACAGCCAAGGCTTGGAGACCCCAGACTGTATTGGGGTATTGCTGGAGTCCAACCAGCTAAAACTGCATAGTGTCATTGATAGTGCTGTCCGACAAGCTTTCCCGCTGCTTCTCCAACTAGGACCAATCTACCCATTAGGACTTTGGCTTGCAGGATTAACGGGAACTGAATGGGATGACTCCCTGCCACCAGTGATTGGTCTGCTCTTCCAGGTCCTATCGATGAGCCAGGCTGCCTGAAATACTGTGGAACTGCCCAGCTCAGTATCTGGACTACAGATGACTGGCTCAATACCGAAATTCTATTACCAGCTGCCTTGCCATTGACGGAGTCCACCTTCTCCCAGTGGATTGGGTCATTAAACCCGTCAATCTGGCCCACGTCTCCCACCAGCTCTTCCAGTCTCCATGCAGATGGATCTCTGCTGTGGCCTGTTGGTTCAGACACCAACTCCGCGTAATGTTCCCTCCAGCCCCTCAGGATACCCTTATGGGTCTGCTGTAGAACACCGGATTTGTCCAATACTGGTACGGGCCCAGAGGGTCCCCTCTGGCGATGGCCAACAACAGACTGCGGCCAGCGGAAGAAAGATTTGGGAATGTCTCTGTGCAATTGCGTCCCTTTTCAGAGTGACACAGCCCGTTGATCGCGTTTGATTTCTCTGATGACTTTCCTAGCTTCATGCCGTGCTTAGTCGCAAGTTGCCTTTGCTGCAGTTCTAGCTTCCTCCAAGGAAACTTCCAGAACTGCTTTAAAAGACTATTGCTTTCAACTAATGGCTCTTCTTCACTTTGTCTTTACCCTCAACTGGTGCCGTTTCTGAGATGGGTGCCTTTCAGGCTGTGGCTTCAGTTACTTTACAGCTTCAGCTGTATAAATTGCGACAGGATTCTCACTTTTCTGATGCCAGTGTATACACTGAACTCGGTGATGTCAGTCTTGAGGTACCATGAGAGAGTGATGAATACAAGAGTCGTAGTTTGTTCCAGTTCATTCCTAGGATAAAGGAGAAAGAATCTTGTATTAAAGAAGGTTGAGATTAGCCATGTCTGATATGTTAGTTCATGGTGTCACTTGGTAGTGGATATGGTTCCTTGCCTATCAACATTATCGCTGATGTTGATAGCACATCTTGTGTTTTTTTTAAAAGGAAAGCGGTACAGATTACAAAACGATTAATACAAACAGTATTTTGGAGTAGACACTGCTGAAGATTAATGCATGTTTCTTGGTGATGGTATGGTGGGCAGCAAGTTGAAACTTAAGGTGACCCATGAAAATCTTTTTTGAAATGAGAAGTATTAAAACTTGTTCATATTGAAATAAAACTCCCAGGTAGGCAGGAACAGTAGGACTTGGCATTTGATATGTAACGTAACTGGCGCTGACGTACATTAGAATGATAAATTTGAGGCACCCATGATTTGAAGTCAAGCTGTTATGGTTGTTGTAAGAGTGCCAGTGCCATCTGCTGGTACATGTCATGAGCTTTGGGGCTGCTTTGGCGACAAGTGTGCTTTGAGACATCCTCCCAATGTGAAAAGGCATGATATCAAATGCAAGGATTATTTTATTATTAATTTAAATAAAATTTCGGGACAACTTACTGAAAAAGCACTCTTGAAAAACAGGGTTGCATGATCATACAAGGTTTAGATGAAGAAGGCCCTCCAGCCCATTTGATCTCAAACTTCCTAAATGCTCACCCTCCTGCCCTTGCATAAGCAAATCAATTACCACACCAATTACAGAGGGATTTCAATATTTTTGTCTACTACTGTTGGAGTCATTAGCATCATATGCATACAAAATAATGCAGTCTTGAAAATAAACCCGAGGCTCCCAACATACCAATGCGGTATCACACTATTTAACTTCCATCCATTAGATTGCTAAGAAAAAATTCCAAACATTTGCTAAGGATGTGAGTTAGCTGCACTTGGGTAATTTCATCCAAGCCAAGACTTTCAAGGAGATTGGAATTGTTTGCATGTCCTGTTTACACATCTGTTAGAATCAATATTTTACCCCCAGCATAAAAAAGCTTCACCAAATCTTGAAGTTCATAGACATCTCATCATCAGATAAATGGCACCTTTACAAAATCCCAATGCTTAACGTGTATAAAAAGCTTTCTCCACAATTCTTTTTAGTACTTATTCCGTGAAGTTTATAAACACTTAGTATAACCCCAAAATTTAAAGACAAACTTAATTTCATATTCCAACATTTTGTACTCTTATTTGCAAGTCATGTACTTTCTTGTGACATTTCGGAATCTTTCAATTCCTTGCCTAATCTTGCCCAGATATTTTGTTCATGTTGTTCTGTTTCTAGTTTATGTATTTTATTCTATTTCTCCTAAGGAATGCAACAAACATCATTGCAATAGATCCTGCCAGGGATTGGTGGTAATGACTAGAAATGATTATCATTAATCTCAAATGTTTCTGTGATAAAACCGATCATTCTTGATATCAATTGACTGGGAAACTGGTAATTTTCTCCTCCTGTCAGCAAGCTCCATGAAAAACAGATCTCAAGCTGTTACCATTGGAGGTGTTTTTTTCGTCTGCAGGAGGAAATGTGTTTGCAACAAATTCCATTGCATAAATGTTAAATCTATTAGAAAACCTGTTCATGGGGATTCATTTCTGGGAATGTGCCAGTAGTTCACTGTTTTTTTCTCTATAAGATGGGAAAAAAAGCCTGAAAAAAAGACAGAATGTGGACTCAGTCCATGATTTGGGGAAATAACTAAATCTTTTGGGAGGTTCATGTTGAATGCATTCCCATTCTACTCCTCTGAAGTCCAGTTATATCACAATTAGAAAAGCTGCTGTTTTTCAACCACAAGGTATCTTGGACTAGAGAACCATGTAATTCTCAGACTAATTTTTTTTAGAAAAACTAAAATCCTGCAAGTTCTGGCACAGACATTTTGATTATTTTCATCGAACACTTGAACCGCTAGAAGCCCAGTAGCTCAAGTACTTGAGTTCTCTCCTTGACTCCCAAGCAGTAGACTAAGACTGCAAGTCCCAGGGTGCTGCTCTTACTTGCTTGTTTCAATTGGTTAAAAGCCATAGATATTTAGCCAAGTTGCTAGATGGAGCACTGCAAGGAATGCAAAGTGATCCATGGGGAGGAGGAGGATATTGGGGAACCGAAAGGAAAAAAAGTATACCCTACAAATAGGAGCACATCTGCCCACAGTATGTTATAGTGCAGTGTTGGCAGTGTTTAGGAATAATCTGTGCCTCATAGAATCCTGTTCTAACCTTGCATCATAGAAGTATTGAATAAGATGGTTTATAATAGCAATGCTGATCAAGACCATTCTTGTATTTATATGAACAGAATGATACACCGACACAGAAACTCAAAATGCAATGACCATATGTGCTGTGTTTAAAACCATTTGAAGGAAAAGTTAACTTGACCACTATAAATTTTTGGCATGTGAATCCTCTGAATGAAGCAATCTCTTTAAAATTGTGAAAACGTACATACATATGGTGAGCATGTGGCATTTGGAATACATTTAACTATCAACAAACATTATATTTACCAGATCAATGTTTTCTTCCATGCTAACCAGGTACAGTAAATTCCCCAGACAAAGGTGGATATGGGATGATTTGATGATGATGATGATCACAACTGATTTGAGAAACCTACTGGTTTAACCAATACAATAACCAATGAATAAAGAAATGTTAAATTTGAATACTAATTCTCCAACAAAACATTTATCTTTCCGCAAGGTTAATTGTTTAATGATTATTTTCTTCATGCACAACAGAGGATTGATTGTTTGGCAGTTAAGGACTGGAAATCAAATAATCCCATTTTTCAACTCATCACTATTAAGTGAAATAATGATTATAAATAGATTCTGGAATTTATTAGTAATGTTTCATGAAGGCATTCCTGTTCACTATTACTGAGACTAACATTTAATGCGCAGCTTTATGTGCCAAAATTTAAACACTACCGTCAGTGTAACTTTTCTAAAATATTATTTGGTACATTGTGCGTATGTAAGTTGTATCTGACTTGAGCCATTTGTTAAACACAGTAGAACTTTGGCAGAAACATAAAACTCAATAGGTCTATGGGGGATTGAATGTACAGGGAGATCTATGGTCAGGTTTTCGGCAGGAAAGTGTAAACGCATTTCACTGTCATTGTCTTAACTCTTTGAATACTGCATTTCTTTATGGTTTTCTAAAGAAAATGTACATGAGTAAAAAGACAATTTTCTCTTTAATGCAAAATTTTCCCACAAATAACTCAAACTATAAAACTAAGGGAAAAGTGTGGATCTTTCTCATTTATTGGCCAAATCCCCCATTCAACAATTAAATATTTTTACAGAATATCTAAAAAGAGCAGATCTGAGCATGGAGGATTCCTTATTTTGCACTGTTAATTTCATTCAGTTTGGGAATTACAAAGTAGGAAATTATCAGTTCAGGAATTCATATTCTATGATATCTTGTCCAGCAGTGAATTATGCCATTTAAAGAAGTTTGTGCCAACAGAATTGGTTGAGTTCAAATGAGTTTAAAGTTAGGTAGTGCAGAATCCTAGAAACATAATGATGGTATACTTCAATACTATAACTGGGGGGGATGAGAAACGTTACCATTTAGCATAGTTTGCAACTGTGACCAGAAACACAGTTTCAAAAATCCGAATTCAAGTTTAAACCACTAACAAAATGTAAGACATTGAAGTGTGTAGATATTAATTGTCTAGATGTGAATGAGATATTACAACATCTGGAGTAAGTGTGGACAAAGCCAACATTCTTTCTCGGCTTTCTTCTGCCCCTCTATCTCCATCCAGCTGTTCTTTCCCTGTACATGTCTGTCCCTTAACCTCTATCTCCTTTCCTGCCCATTTATATACAAAAAAATGACATGTTTTCCTGTAAAATTATCCAGTTGCTTTGTATTTATCTTATTTTTTGTAGGGAGAGATAGGAAGGCCTGGCGTTCCAGGAAAGCCTGGAGCTAAGGTACTCCACCCCAAGAGATTTCCCCTACACCCTCTATATGCCTGCTGAACTCATGGTCTTTACGCTAAAACAAATGTCACCCTTGTTAACTCTACATAATCTATATAATCCTTTCACAGATTAAAACGGTCAGTCCTTGTCCCATTCCCAATTATTGCATCATTTTATACATTTATGTTGCATCATTTAAAATATTCCTTGGGTAATAAAGTAGCGGTTTGCCCATATGTTTTTTTTAACTAACTAGATTGTGGGATGATAACACAATAACATGTGAAAGAGTTAGAATTACTGTACAAGTGACCAACCTCTTGCAGTTCTTGAAGTTTGAAATTCGCGAGGATCATTAAAAATAACACATTCCAAGGCATTGCAATTTCAAATTGTACATGCATTGGCTTGAAATCAAGATTTTTGATTTGGACTTTGACTAAAAACATTTTTTGATTTTAGAAAGTTGCCTGTAGCGGCCAAACAAGACACTGTAACCTTGAGGAGAGTGTTGCAAGGCAAAAGCTAGATTTTCTCTGCTACTTGGCTCTCCCAAACTTTGCCCTAAACGTTAGACTAGCAGCCTTTTACAAGTTCAAATATCTGACTTTTCCTCATTTCCACTAATCCTGGTTAACTGTTTGAAACTTGGTAAACTAATAAATATAAAATAACCCAATATTTACAGAACCAAGTAATCTCTAATGTTTGTTGGATTCACTTTTCACCAGCAATGTAGAGAGTGCCTTACACATGTTCTAACAGACAGCCATAATTATCCCATTTAATACCCCTTTAACCAACTACTGATCATTTTACTATATATGGCAACTTCATCCGAAATATTAACTGCTGTACCATAGCATAATAGTTCTGAAATCCTACTTATCTACTGGTCTCTCTGTTTGTGATCTCGTCTCCGATCTTATTTTCTATCCTTTTTAGGGCATACCAAGTTCATCTGCTTCTGGGTTAAAGGTTAGTTAAAGTACTATATTGTCAAACCCAATTTGT
This sequence comes from Callorhinchus milii, assembly GCF_018977255.1. Lineage (NCBI taxonomy): Eukaryota > Metazoa > Chordata > Chondrichthyes > Chimaeriformes > Callorhinchidae > Callorhinchus > Callorhinchus milii. The sequence continues at coordinate 13,507,036 of NW_024704748.1, read as the reverse complement.
TTCCAAGGTGGTTTCTTTCATTGGTAAATATTGCTTTACTTTGTCTCTTTTCATTTCTGATCTATTGGTCTTCACACTTTCTTTTGGACACAGGGAGAGCCAGGGGAGATTGGACCTCCGGGAGAAAAGGTAGAATACCACTTTATGTATTGATAGTTTTGTTTGTGGCCTCCACCACTGCCTGTCCCCTCAGGCCCTGGGACCCACATCCATGCATTCATCACGTCCAGACTCAACTATGCTACTCCCAACTCACTGGTCTTCCCAATTTTTCCCTCCACAAGATGCAGGTTATTCAGGACACTGCAGCTCACATCCTCACCCGCACAAACCTCCATGAACCAATTGTCCCCATCCTCACCTGGCTCCACTGGCTCCCAATCCCCCAAAGGGTCAAGTTTAAAATCCTCGTCCTCATTTCTAAATCCCTCCATGGTCATGATCCTCCCTCCCTCCGCTCAGCGGGCACTGGCCTGGTCCATGTCCCCTGACCTGCCCGACGCAGCATTGGCGGTCAGGTCTTCAGCTTTTCTGCATCCACCCTCTGGAGCTCCCAGAATCCCTCTGCGTCGCTCCCTCCCTTGCTTCCTTCAAAGCCCATCTCAGGACACACACCGGCCTCCACAGCTTCCAATCTCCTCTCCTATACGCTTCTATTTCCTTCTGCCTCATGTATGCATATGGTAGTCTGCCTCATAGTGGGACACAATTTGATCTGAGAGCTGATTTAAACTTGTCATATAATTGTAATGGATGGGTTGGTATGTTTGGTTTACACAAAGATTTAAACCTTTAACAGCAATTGTATGAAACTGATATCTTACTGAACCACTCACTCCATTGTGTATTGTTTTATGTTGCCAGCTAACTGTGTCTTTGGGAATCAATGTCGTCCACAACCTGTATTTTACTTATTATAACTGTATTTGAACAGCTGTACATGTATGAAATCCAATCCAGCATTTATCATCTATGTTGTAAAATGTTCTGTAGGCTTGTCAATCTAAGAGGGCCTTTATGTAAGTCATTTAATCATCACTACAGCTAAGCCTTCTTTCACACCTTCAAGCCCCAGTGGGCTGATTTGTGATGCTTATTGCTCTACACATGTAAACGGATGGATATAATCAACTGAATCATTTGAACTGTCAAAATGAATAATTTCATAATGTCCCAGATATGCGAACTCTAGAAATTTGAGAAGGTTCCTGGCTTAATTGTCACTGTTGCGTATTCCATACCTCAGCTTGGGGCACTGTCTCCAGCATTGTTTTATTGAGAATATATTGTATTTTAAAGTTCATTGTCAATTAGCTTTCTTTTTTACTGAGTCTTGTGTGGTGATTTCCTCCTTTCATATTCAAATATATATAGGGTGAACCAGGTCTTCGTGGTCTTCGAGGGAGGAGAGGTCTTAGGGTAGGACTTGCAGCGTGGATTTGACTGACTCATTGGTGCATGGATCTGAAGCTATATTTACCATTGCATTTACCTCCAAGAAATTACAGCTCGTCAAGCTTAGTTTGAAAACCAGTTTTGTGTTGAAGCAAAATTGGTGATTTTTAAATGTATAAATTAGAGGCATTCTTGTGGTGATCTATTACTAACACTACTGGACTGATCAAAGCTGTTAGTGAATTTTTGTATAAATTGTATAATAACTGTAACATTTTATGCAGTTCTTAAAGTTATGGGTAAATGCTTCTTTCCCTAAAGCTTTTAGCAGTATTGCAGCATTGTACTCTGTGCTGGGTTGCCTGCTGTTTACACTATTCATAAATGACTTGGAGCGCTGTAAACTTATTTAAAAATTGCTGACAAATATCAAGTACCTCGTAATACAGAGCTAGATGGCATGCATAGAGAATTGAACCAATTACGCTAATAAAGTAAAAAAATGATGGATGAATTTTCATACAGATTTCTATCTGCAACGAAGCATATTAGACTAGAAATGGATTAGTATGGAGTTAAATTTGTTGCAGAAAGACTGGGAGGGGGAGGATGTGTCTTGATTCAACTCTTTAAAATGATGAAATGCATAGATCGTGAAAATAAAAAAAATCTAGTTGGATTCTGTTTGTGGAAGGGAAAGGCTTCCCTTATTGAACCTTAAATGAGGCCATAGCAAGTAGCATTTACTATTGGTTCATATGTTTGCCTACAAAAAACAAAGTAATTTCCTAAGAAGCACTTTGGGATGTTTCACTGTAAAAATGCAAGTTCTTTCTTTAGGTGGAAGAGTATTTCAGTAAAAGCAGTTGAGTTCAGTTGTGCAGGGCAAAAAAAAAATGATTGAAAATGATTTGAGTTAAGATTATCTAAGCGTAGATTGAGATAATCAAATGCTTTTTGCGACACAATGATTTTTGTGTTAGTGGGAGAACATTGCGTTGGAGGAAAAGAATGAATCTGGAAAAATAGTCTATTAGGGTTGAGTTGTGTGGAGATGGATAGATCGTGTGGAGTTTTACTTTGCAACCTTTGGAGATTGAGGACTGTTCACTGAAGAGATGAAGTCTATGATAGAGTATATAGAAGGAGCAAGCTTGGTGGGTGAATACTTTTTCTCATTCCTCCCTTCTTACACTGATAGCAAGTTGCACCAAACAAAAATAACATTTTAGAAGTCTAGAAAAAAGGAGGATCTGAATTCTTCTGTGAGATAAGAAGCAAGTAACAGTTGAGTTAAGCTTAAAGTATGGGATCCTTAAACTTTTAAAGTAGCAAAATTATGACCTGAATTTGTTCTCAGACAATGAATTCCCTAACTTAGGTCCCACATGTTGAAGAGCATCTGATCCGTTTTAGTTGTACAAAGCAACTTGAAAAATACAATTTTGTAGATATCTGTAATTGTGAATCACTTTATTGAATGGATCACTGTCTTTGGCACATAATCTGAGAGTTTTTGGTGAAATTAGTACGAGACCTGAAAGGAAATGAGAATATCACTCGATAAATTCAGCCTAAAATTGAAATTGTAGAGCATTTCTGCAATAAAATACAAAATTACATTTGTATAGTGCCTTTCATGTTGGGAGGATGTCCCAAAGTGCTGGACAGTCAGGGATTCTAGGTTGGAATGTAAAAATATTGTGTTGTCTACCAAAATATATTGTACAGTCTGTGCTTTATTTGTCTCCAAAAGTGGCCAAATTTAAGTAATTTACATTATATTGTACCATTCATACAAAAAGCACCATTTTGTTCACAATTTTTTGAGTTTAGAATTGGTTTTTACTAGAGTGATAGATTATGTTTGGACGAAGTGTGAAACTACTCTATTTGCTTATCATGCAGGGTGAAAATGGGATTCCAGGTGAAGCTGGAATGCTTGGAGAAAGGGTAAGTATTTGTTCAACGGATTGGATCCAATATATTTAGTCTTAGGTATGGATAAGCAATTTGAATTCCAGATTTTTTTTTGGGGGGGGTGGGGGATTAATTGGTGAGGGATTTATCCACACTTGACAATCTCAGTGATTCAGAGAATGACCAATGCCACCTGTGCTACCTTTTCTGGAATTCAACAGCTCATCAATGAATTGGAAGTTAGTGGCAGAATTAACTTCCATGACCATAAATCCATAATGCAAAGTAATTTTTTGAAAACACGTTTAGATTATCATTCACAGATGTCTATTATCCTGGTTATGTACACCTGCATCCTAAATCTTTTATAATTTATACCTTTTCAATTGAATTTGCTCAGCTTTTGCCTGCCAGCTACTGCCAGTGAACATTTGTATCCTTGTTCAATGCCAGTGGTGATTACTGCTTGTCACATCCTTACTGTGAATGCTTCAAGAAATATTCCACAGCTGACTACAGAAAAAAATGCTGTGTCCGTTATTTGTTTGACAATATGATCTTATTAAATAGGGTGAAAAAGGAGATGCAGGAATATCAACCAACGGAATTAAAGGGGAACCAGGTTCAACTGGATCTCGTGGAGCTCCAGGGCAAAAGGTTATTTCTTTTTTATATACTGTGTATGTGTGTGTGTATATATATATATGTTTCATTGGCAATGTTTTGCGTTCATATGAATACGATACATCCATGCTAATAATAATAATAATCCTTGCATTTGATATAATACCTTATCACGTCTTCGAGATGTCTCAAGTGCTTCACAGAATACACTCTGAAGTGAATTGACTGTGTGGTTTGTGGGCGAAACGCAGCAGCCAATTGCACACGGCAATGTCCCACGAACAGTCGTGGATTAAGTGACCAATTTTTTAAAATGTCTTTTTTTTTGAAGGGATTATTACCCCCGAGAAAAGCGATCTGCCAATCCACTAACAACTGGGTTCCTACTTACTGCTTGGTGAACAGAGGCGTGTGGAGTAAGGAAACTTGCCTAACATTTCACCCTGCCCGGGAATCAAACCCAGGTCCTCTCTCACTTGCGAGTCGAGTTCTCTGATCACTACGCTAAAGGGTTCTACATTGACTGCTCCCTGCATTGTGGAGTGAGAATGGGGCAGAATTCTGCATGTTGCAGTGCAACTCACTGGCCTCCTGCCCTACCAATCTAGTTGCTATAGGCTGGACAGTGGCAGAGGTGACAGGGCAGCAGAAACAACTCACTTTTTATGAATAATTTTTATGAAATAATGAATAGAACCCTTCACCCTGGGCTTGTAATGTCACCATCCAACATTACCAAGATATTTATAGCAATCATTAGATGCAGATGAAAGCTTCTCCTCTTCTCAACACTATTGAAGTGCAACCTCAGAAGAGCATTTCTACCACATTACCATGAAGTGCTACCCCCTTTTCACTACACTTTGTTGTATTTACCTTTCTCTTTGACCGTGCCTTCAGCTCCCCTCTCAACTCTCTACCCCCTCCTCGCCCCCTCCCTTCCCTCCCCTCACACTGACCATTTCCTCCTACTCGCTCCATCCCTTCCCTCCCCTGACCATTTCACCCCTGCTCGGGTCCTGACCCAACTGTCCAGCGCTTTGGGACGTCCTCCCGCCGTGAAAGGCGCTCTATAAATGGAATCTTGTTGTTGTTGTATTTCTATCCTGATACATACACAAATAATTAAAACGGTATCTATAATGTGCTATAATTATTAACCAAACAACTCTAACGCACCCTCCTATTTTTTTGCTATTTCTCTTCAGCACTTCCTCTTTGTAGCTCATACTATTCTGCAATCTGGACTTTTTTTTTAGGGAGAGCCTGGGAAAATGAGAGACCCTGGTTTACATGGCCAGCGGGGACAAGAGGTGGCAACACTCTATTTAAACAATGCCTGCTTATAGAAATATTAATCCTACAAATGTTCTCTTTAAATCTCCTGATGGATTTGTACTCATGAGAGATGTTTTAAAACTACAACCTTTTATTGATGATCTGAGATACAAACAACAATGTTCACAACCTTGTTGAAATAATTGGATTCGTAAAATTCCTTATAGTATTGAACAATTTTTAACTTGCTGCCACCTGTGAAAAGGCAACCAGCAACACTCCCTGTTAAAGGACAGTGTTTCTTGCTTTACTTAAATTTAACTGCAGATTTGCACAATTTATCGGTAAGGCATGTATTTATTTTTAATATTAGATTTTAACAAAATAGGAATTAAAGTTTATATTTTAAGAATATATGTGAGCACTGTTGAATCGAAGTATATTGACGTGCCTCTCCTGTTCAAAAATCTCAGGGTCTTTTAATCTGTAAAACTGCTTGTGACTTAAGTTATCACGATTAACTTGCCAAAATTGCTGTGGAGAATTGTGCTGCCACGTTTGCCTACAAATACACAATCACTCCATTTCACATTAATTCCTGTGAAGCGCTTTGAGACAACCTTCCAACGTTAATATGGCGCTAAATGTCATAAGGCAACAACAATATCTTGCACGTATACGGTGCCCTCCAAACAGGGCAGCATCTCAGAGCGCTTAACAGTGGCGGAGTCCGACTCCAAGCCAGGGGGAGGGGGGAGGTGGCCGTAAGCACAGTCGAAGAGGAAAAGCACAATCGAAGAGAAAAAATGCAAAAATGTAAGCTACTAAATGCAAGGATTATTTACATCATTGAAATTACCTTGAATCCATGCAAACATTTTTGGTGTGAAGTGTGTGAAGATTATTTCATTCTTTTACTAATATGATATTCCATCAACACCCACTTTACCCGCTGTGTTCATCAATCGTGCAGTGACACAATCTTTAGAACTTTAAATTTGATCCACATTTTAAATATTGAAAATTATTTAAATTGACAAAAGTTGCAGATGTTGCATTTCTGGCATTAAGGTCATTTTGTTTGTACTGCCTTTTTAAATCTTCCAAAGTAACTTGAATGTATTTATTGTTTTCAAGAATAATTGAGCTAACCTAAATTTGTAGGTAATTTTTTAAATATATGATTGCATGAAAAAAGAGCAGTGTCTGCATCCCATTCTCTTATGTAAAGGTTTCTCATTATATATCATTTCAGGGGGACCCTGGCCAGCCTGGACCAAGGGTGAGTTTATCACTGTGGTGACTCAACCTTGTTAACCACCCTCCAACTGCATTTCATCAATTTTGTCTCTTGGTCGTCACGTTGAAATGATTTTCTATTTGAAAATGACTATGCTGCTTTTGTAATCATAAATTGTGTGTTTTAAAATCTATTGTGATAGTTTATGTACTGACCCCTCAAAGCTTACCAGCATCCCATATTGTATACAGCATGCTCAGACCCTTTACCAACCAAGATCAAATTAGCTGTGCTTTTTTTAAAAAAAATTGCATGCTAAATCCCTAGTTTACACAATGAATCTTTAGAGTTTTAATATGTATTCTGCACTACTGCAGATTTTTATCAGCTTCATGCTATAATGATGTGTTGATTTATTGTATATGCTCTGTAGGGTTCGACAGGTCAGAAGGGTGAAGCAGGAAAAACTGAAATTATCGATTACAATGGTAACATCAGCGAAGCCCTCCAGGTAAATTCTGATAAAACTTGTGTCACACACAAACAAGACTTTTAACTACAAGGTACTTGCATATTTTTTATTGAGCACTTTGGATTTTATTGAGTACTGTTGGATCAAATGACCCCAATTCGACATTTTAAGAAGATCCCATGTTCAGTTACCAATCATAACATGGCAAATTTATAACACTTGATTTATTTGCCAAATAACTATCTAATTCTTGTTTGAATTTCCTGATTGAATCTGCCTGCACTCTCTGCCTTTGTAGTATCTTCTAAATATTCACCTCTGTGTAAAATAATTGTATTAGTACTATCTCTTCACCTTCCATCTTAACTTGAATCATATCTCTTCACCTTCCATCTTAACTTGAATCATATCTCCTGTAGTACAGTTAAATTGAATGGTTCATGTATAGATTTCATAGTTGCAGGTGTAGAATACAGATAATACGACTTCCATACTTTCATGTAATTTAATTCTTACCCCTCCAATAAAAACACATGATAAATGTTTGGTTAGGAGGGAAAATAAGAGTTGGTGTTTTAAATGTTATTCTGCCTCACAAAATAGTGGTTTACCTTTTGTTTTGGAAATGTTTCAGGAAATCAGGACTTTAGCCCTGACGGTAACTAAATAGAGTTCCATTGAATGCTTTTATTGATTGCTTCTTCTGCATTTTGAGCTGAAAGAGAGTTGGCATGGTAAAATTAGTGCATCCAATTATGTTTATTGTAACGGATGCTTTTAATCTGATAACTTTTTGGAATTTGGAAAATAGTAATTAACTGCGCTAGCATACATCTACGGTTATCTAGATTTATTACGAGTTAGAATTAATTTCAGAAGCAATATGTTCAATAACAAGGGTATTTTTCAAAAATTGTGTTATAAATTAATTAGAATATTGCTATAAAGCCACGTAAATAGTGTTGCAGTGTGTATTTTTGTACGCTTCCTTAATTAAAACAAAACTATTGAAGAAAATATCCAGTGAGCATCAAGCACATGACCTTTTGATGATGTTAAACCTCTAATGGAACTTCCTATTATAATTGCGCAGCAATGACCTAAGGTGCTGCCTGTAACATGCATCAGACTTTTCCCCCATGTTATTTCTGTCTTTCACAAAAGAAAGAGAGCATTTTACTTTCCCTCCTAAAAGTCCTACGAACAGGATATCTTGAATCAAGATATCCTGTTCTCCTCTCCACTCCTGCACCTTCCAGCAGCTATAATAATAATCATAATAATAATAATCCTTGCATTTGATATAGCGCTTTTCACGTCGGGAGGACGTCCCAAAGCGCTTCACAGAACACACTGTAAAGTGAATTGACTGTATATGTGGGCGAACGCGGCAGCCAATTGCGCACAGCAATGTCCCACAAACAGTCGTAGATTGAAAATGACCAATTTATTATTGTTTTTGGTTTTGGAGGGATTATTATTAGGCGTGTGGAGTAAGGAAACTTGCTCAAGATTTCGCCCTCTGCCTGGAATTGAACTCAGGTCTCTCGCTCTCAAAGCGAGTGCTCTAACCACTGAGCTACAGGACTCCACAATGGCCTAAAGTAGGCCATTGGCATCATTAAGCTTGTGTAGCAAATGTCCCTTAAAAGCAAACTGTACACAAAGATAGAAAATTGATCTGTAGCTTCATCAACATCTTCACTATCTAAAGACTGCTTGTTTGCTTTTGTAAGTAACAGATGTCTCGATAGTTGGGGAGAAATTAACAATGCACATAATACGAAAGATTCTGATGATTGTTGAGCTATTGAGGGAGGCTACTCTACATGATTTGTGCATGTCATAACCAACATGATGTGATCTAGGTTTACCTTGGTATGTTTTACCTTTGCATTTAGCTGGTTTGTGGTGTCCACTCATCTTTTTCTGACCACCTTAGAATAATGGAATATAAGGTCAGTCAGCTTACTTCCCTGAAAATAGAGGACAAAAGACAGTAGATAGAGGGGGAAAACAAGTATTCTAAATTTGAAGTAAGCTCTTCCACAGCTAGGTACAGTAATATAAAACATTCAGTAACCACAGCATTGCAAGCTAGATTCAGTACATTAATTTGGTACTGAATTTTACCAGTTCTGACATGTCTGGTTCGACAATTCAGGACTGGCTTTGTGCCAATGAGGAGGATTTCCCATGTAACTCGCTGACAGGTCTCGCCACTGATGTTCGATGCAGTGGGTCCCAGCTGTGTGCAAAGGTCGGAAACAGTGGGCCTCTGTGGGGACGGGAAAGGCAAGGGAAATTACAAATCTCCTACCAGGTGTGAGAGTCCTTTACTTATTTAACATTGCCTTACTTGGGAGCATACTTTATATTTGAAAGAACTTCTCTTTTAATTTCTTCTTAATACGATTTGTTTCTGACTTAAGGATATTTCAGTATCTCAACAATTTAGAAATAGGATCCTTTTGCATTTATTACAGAGATTATTTTCTAACCTGGAAGACAATCTTTGTAATTAATACAGAGGTACAGACTTCACTGATATTGCTGGAATAATTGTCTTTTTTGGAAAACTTCTTCCAAAGTGCAACTGAAGGAACATGGTACTTGTAAATTTTATTACAAATTAGGTTTAATCCAAGACTGTTCAATGCAATCAATATACCAAAGAAAAATGTGTTTAACATAAAGATATTACAACCCTTATGTGTAGCATTCACTTTTATTCGTCTTTGTTACTCCATCACTATCAAGCGCTACCCTGTGTGCAATTTGTTATATGGTCCTAAAAGTTGTACTGCCTGACATGAGGGATGTGACTTTGGGTATCTGCTGGCAGTAATGTTTGGATGCTTCTTTATTATGATAATAAATGCTACACCTGATTTAATAAAGGAACACTTAATTATTTTGCAATTTTTTCCACTTCTTCTCTCACCCACATGTGCATAAACTTTGAATATGTTTATGTGGCTTAAAAAAATACCCTTAGAAACTGATCTCCGTCCACCACTTCACCTTTTATACTCTTCTTTAGACATTGAGTTGTGATTTTCCTTGAAACATCCCTTTGATATGATTAAGTAATAATGATGTCTGATTTGCAGGGTCCCCCAGGACTTCCCGGACAGCCAGGCCAAAAGGTATAGTTTTTGCCTATTTCTATTGTTAAAAGACATGAATGCTGCTTCTGATTTGTTTAGTTAAAAGAAGTCAATATATTTTAAGAATAAACAAAACCAAATAGTCAGTCAACCCACGACATTATTGCTATTGATTGACTCATCGCTGTCTAATGCTTACAAAAATTGTTTAAGTGTACAGCTTAAAATGTGACGCAAAAAAATTTTGTCTCTGGATTTTTTTTTACAATTTATACAAATCAAAGCAGAGTACACATCTTGAATCATTATCATGTATTTATAGGGTGAAATAGGTTTGCCAGGTACATCAGGACTTGATGGAGAAAAGGTACTTTAAATTTTTATTAACTCTGAAAATGCATCCTAGTTTTGTTTTGCTGACGGTTTGAAGTTTTAGTTTACTCCCTGGAACAAGTGCCTTGTTGTATTATTTCAATATCAATCAAACCTATGGACTTTCCTGGCTACGTGTCTGTTGTTTTAGGGTCCTCGCGGTAAACCAGGAGAGGTCGGATTGCCCGGTCCAGAAGGCCCAACGGGCATCGAAGGGCTAAAAGGAGAGCCAGGAATTATGGGATTCCCAGGACCTAAAGGAAACAAGGGAGAAGTTGGCCAGGCAGGTTTTCCGGTGTGTTCAAGAGTTTCAAACAATATTCCAAGCATGAGTCTTCTAGACCAGTAAACCAACTTTTTTAATATCACTTTATTGTATTGCACATTTTAGCTCAAATCCATTTCTGGTTTAATATCTCAGGATTATGTAGATAAGGTGTTTCCAAAGACAGTGCTGTGATTGTCCATCTGTGACAATATTAACGTGCAAAGTGCCAGCATAACGTGTAAACTAGTCAGATTTATTTAAGATTAGTTTACCTAATGTATGTGTAGCTTTCTCCTCTCTTTATGTTCCATTTCCCAGCAATCTAATATTTGAAAATGATTTTTGAGGATGTTTTATGTAAAGAACATTTTCTGATCGATGTGTTGTTAGGGTCTGGATGGACCCACGGGTGAAAAGGGAGAAAGAGGGGAACCTGGATTGCAAGGTCCACCTGGCTTGCCGGGACCTGTTGGTCTTCCTGGAACACCTGTAAGTATCAGTTCGCTGCATGAACGGAGACTTTCGCTAACTTATCACATCAGTGACGTGTTTATGAAGTACTCTACAACTAGACAACATTTTCTACTGTAAGAAGTTGCTCACAAATAGTTGTGCAGGTGTGTGTGGGGTCTGTCTGCACTGAAACTTGGATTTATCTTCCAAGCAATAGATAATAAATACTGGTAAATAACAATGCTTTTTTTGCTTTTTTTTAATTCTAGGGAGATAGAGGAGAAAAGGGTGATGGGGTAAGGAGCAATCGCATTTCTTCCCTCGTTAAAACCTTTTCCGATTCTGACCCTGACGAGTCCCTTGTTTTCATGCTGTATAGCCGTGTTACCAATATATCGGTATGCAGTGTGGTAAAGATGGATTATTCATGACAATATCAACAACACAAACTTGTTAAGTTCCTTAATTCCAAATTTAGTCATGAGCTAAAACATAGCCATTAAATGAATGTGTGCCTTTCAATTACATTAATTACTGGGTTGCTCTCCTGATGACTCGGTGTTAAAGAATTGCCTGGTACACAACTGCGTTTTACAGACTTGAGACCTGAAATTTCATCTCGTCTTTGCCTGGAGACCATTTTTTCTTAAAATTCAAGTAAGGGCAGAATTAGGTATGTATAGATGCATGGAGTCCTGAGAAAGCTTGTTCTGTTCCTGCTTACCATTTTCACAGTAGAAATAATCATATCCCAACAGAGGTCTGGATGAAGAAGGCCCTTTTATCCATTTTATCTTATCCTTCCCTGATATTCACGTTACAGTTCTCTCATTAAAACACCACATTCCTTAAATGAGTCCAGCATCCTGGCCTTAACCATCCTTCTGATAATCAGTTCCAGGCATTAATGTTCCTGGAGGTAAAGAAATACTTCCTGCTATCCGTTCTGAAATTGCCCTTTGCCAATCTAAATCTATGTCATCTTCATGCCTTGGCCTCTGAAAATATTGTACTGTATATTCTTTCTCAATTCTAGTTAGAATCTTACATCTTTGACTGAGAGATCCCTTTTTGAGTTGGACTAGCCCCAGCTTATATAATCGTTACTCATAGCTCAGAACTCTTTTAACACTGGGGATCATCCTCACTCTCCTCTGCACAGTGTGCAACATGAGTATCACATCTAAATCAATAGGTTTTTCTCTCCAATCTACCAGTGACCTAAGTTGATAATGTTATGCAAGACTGTATTACTTTAAATATTTGTGTAAGGTTGAGCAAACATGGTAAAATTATTCTAACATAACCTCTTACATATTGCATTATCAGAGTGATTTCCAATTATCAGAGTGATTTCCAGCCAACTGTTTTTTATATTCCTTTTGAAATTGAAGAATGATATGCAGCTTTACAGTTCTAGCTATTTCTTTGCAAAATGGGCATGTATTAGTGCAAAACCTGACTATTGGATGTTTTAAATTTTTAAACAAAATTTTTTCCACAGGTTGTTGGTCCAGAAGGGCCACTTGGTCCACAGGGACCACCAGGCCCAATTGTAAGTATTAGATAATTGATTCAAGTTTCCATGAATAAATAATAGTAATAACATAATAATAAATAATTTTACTCGAAATGGAGCCTTATCATGCCATTGAAGCAACTCAAAGTGCTTCACAGGATTTATTGTAATGTATATTTATTGTGTATTTTGTAGGCAAATGAGTTCAGCCAATTTGTACGCTGCAATTCCGCATAGCTCCACACACAATTAATCTGCCTGACAAATTTTGAAAAGTAATTAGGAATTGTACCCAAGTTTTAAATCCGGAAATTTTGAAATTCTTTTGTTTTTCAAAGCCCAAAATGTTATGCATTTTCCGATTAGAAATTTGGAAGTATGTGAAATTATCTTTGCAATGTTACAAATTTGAATTTTGGTTTGTTTCACCCAGGGACTCCAGGGGCTTTCAGGAGCAAAGGTAAGTTAGAGTTCAATAAAATGTACTTTTACAAGGACGGAGAAAGTTAGGATCAATGGAGATTTCTTAATATGTAGACTCTGGAACCTTTCATTTGGTTTTCTTTGTCCGCTGGCATTGTGACACATTTATTTTATTTTTGTGCTGCATGTTTGGTGTCCTTGATATCGTGCTGAGATACCAAGACACCTCAGAGCACTTCACAGGATATTCTGTAAAGTGATGTGACTGCAAGTGTTTTTATAATATGATTTGGGAAGAAAATGTTTCATCAACCTCACATCAATTCAAGCCACATCTTGAAGATTTGGTTTTGTAGTTTGAATAGGTTGCAGGAGATAATTATATTATCATTATATTACTGTACCTGCAACTCACCCCAGCCCCCCATCCACCGATCGAGCAGGCAGATACAGGTCAAGCAGCACAGGTTTATGAGAACCTCAACAGCCCCAAAAGCGACATGCCACACTCTTGACACTGCACCATTCCAGAGGAGTGCAGGGACCTGGATTTTCAGTCTGTGACCTGCGACCCCTCTTACAAGTGCTGTTTCTAAGTGAAAGTGAATGTTTTGTTCCTTGGTGGCTGAATCAACTGATTCTAATCATAATTTTGTGCATGGTGCAAAATTCTGTGTTGCAAACTGACACTAAAATTAATGCCTGAAATCTAATATTTTGTCATTTGTGCAGGGTGATTTAGGATCGGTTGGTCTTAAAGGTGACAGAGGTCCTTTGGGATTGCCTGTAAGTTGCATTTTCTGCTCCTATGTTTATTATGCACATCAGGCATGTAATTGCCATTTGGGGTTTTGGGGCATGAATGTGTAATTAACATTTCCTTTTAAAATTTAATTAACCCTTAAAAAGCTAATTTTATACAAAACATCTAACCCTTTAGGTTTGACTGCACGTCAGACTCGGGTTTCTAAAACCTAATGGATAACCCACCAGTATATAGCATCAGTCAAATCTAATGCTATACGAACCTCCCCACCAAACTCACTGATTCATTACACGTTGGTGTCCCATGGGGAAAACAACAGCGAAAATTCACTCCCTGAGAATGTTGCAAGATTGAGGGTTGAAGTGATCCCTGAATATAATTTTAGAATTTAAATTGTCACATGACAATTATTTGTCCTGTGACATAACTGTACTTTAAATTGTAATGCCTTACTTTAAATTAAATCATAATATGGGAAGAATGACAGCGAAGCCTGTGGTTTTTTTTGCCTTATTCGGCTATCCATACGTACATTTCAGCAGAGACACTGGATAGTCCTTGGGAGCAGGAACTCTGATTTTTTTTTTTCCCCTTCCCTTCATACCCTAAGGAAATTAAACCATTTGTAATGCTCTTGCCATTATCGCCTCAAAGGCTGGGGATCAGACCAGTATGCACTCACACTCGTGAGTGAGTAGAGCAATTTTTGTCTCAGCTTAGTTCCTTGGGACTTTACCATAGCACAAGTCTATTTCATGTCCAATTCAGCAATCATCTGTCTGATTGTTCCCATATGCCGAGTTCCCATATTATCCTGAAAATGTTAATTCTGAACCTTAAACAGGTGTGTAGGTTTAAGGTTCAGATTTAACATATTCAGGATAATTAGGTGGTATTCCTTACTACTGTTGACCCATTTTGTGTGTGGCAAAGGTCATATTATCATGGCCATAGATGCCACACGGGAATTATTCTCACGTCCATGGTGATCATTACTCACTTCACCAAGCTTTAGGATACATAATTGGAAGACCGAAGACTACGGATCATGTTCATGTTTCAATCACATGGCTCGAGGCAAAAGGCAGTGAAAAAATGTGTTACTCTGACCTCTTAATGGTGGAGAAATATTTGTTCAAAACATGCCACATGTTACAACAGCATTTCAGTCCTAGATTGGGTGTTTTACTCTTCAGTAATAGGTAGAAATTAGTGTTGTATCATCAACATTGGCATAATTCATTGTTGGTCCAATTTACATGTACCATAAGTCACTTTTAATCACAAGTTGTGCTAGTCATACTCGCTTTTAATCTTCGCTAAATGTCAAGTCTTGGCATTCAGTTTTTCCAGCTCACATTTATACTAGTTTCAGAACATTTCTACTGACAGACAAAGATTTCATAGTGTCATTTTCACTTGTGGGTGGTGCTTCCAATGTGAAGCGATACAAATATTTACTCATTATAATTTAAGAAATGATATTATTGTTGCTGGCCTGACTCGTATGGAAAGAACATGGTACACATTGATTCTTGTGAGCTGGTTGATATGTCAGGTCTTGATCTCTTTCAACATTGTCACCTTTCATTGAGTTATGCCAACACATGTCCCTTTTCACTGTCACACTCATCTCTTCCCCACTGTTCTTTCCACTTTTAACACTTCATACACTGTCCAGGGTGCTTCTGGCTTAGACGGACAGCCTGGACCACCGGTGAGTTCCATATGTCCATTCTCCTAGATAGTTCATGCCTGCTACACTGTTGTTGGATTGCATAATGAAGTTAATATAGTTGGATTACATGCCTGTACTGTGGTCCATGTGCATTATAAATGAGCATGACAAATATCCCAGTGCATGTGACTGCTTGATTGAGTTTTTTGTTCAATCATTTGTATTGGGAAATGCTTACATTATGTTCAATTGAGTTAAAACAAGGTCTTGTACTGAACGCCCTGAATTTTCAACAAAACAATCTGTGGTTCATGGTAACAATGTTCTCTCTTAGTAGGTCTGAAGGCATTTAATGTTTATGTAACGTCCCTGTAATGTTGTCTTTTTTTATTCTGTGAAAAACTTCCATCTGTTTAATTTTTTTTGGTGTGGTGGGTATTCTTACCTGCTTATGAGAGATTGTAGAATGACCTTTACAGAGGCCTGGGAACAGATCCTCCAAGTCAAGGTTTTGGTGCGTAGATTTGGAAAACTTAGATGAGAAGAAAATATCAATGCAAAATTTTTCCTTTAAATTATTAGGTATCAAATAGATTTTAAAAATTACATAGTAGCACATAATTCTATATTTCTGATAACTCTTTTGCTTTGAATGAATTTGGCTCATTTGATCTCATCCTTTAGAATACCATACCACCTTTCCCATTAAAAATGTACATTTCAAGAGTATGGATTATATACATAGCAACTGCTCTTATATGAAAACCTGCTCTGATTATTTGACCAACTTCCAGGCTTACGTCAGCAACAAAAATGCTCCAGTCCTACTAAGAAGCTATTTCTTTTCCTCTAGGCTGAGCCATTGATCCATGTGCTATTCTCTAAATGAGAAAAATGCTCTTCTGCTCTTTCATCTTGACCCTTCTTATATGGAATTGTTACTGAATAATAGGACTAGATGGAATTGTTGTAAAATATGTTAATTTCTATGTAGGGTGTACCAGGCCCAGCAGGTTCACAAGGGCCAGCAGGACCAAAAGGAGAAAGGGTAAGAATCAAACGTGGGACTATAGATAAAGGGAATCTAAATTTAATAATCCTTGCCTTTGATATAGTGTCTTATCATGTTGTTGAGACACTCAAAGCCCTTCACAGAATATGCTGTAAAGTGAATTGACTATATTCAAAAAGGATACATTGAAACTGACTGAGAACTAACTGTAATACAAAATGGTGATCAATATTATAGAAACAAATGGACCATAAATAACCTCATGTCACACTTCTGTCGACAATATTTTTGAAGACACTTTTAGCAATATGAGTCATTGAAATAAATGCACTATTGATATAGCAGGAATATTGGATCTGAATGTATCTACTTACAACACCAAACTATCTGTACTTATATCTGTTTTAGGGTGATAAAGGAGATGCTGGACCTCCAGGACCAATTGGACCACAGGGAATAACTGTAAGGAAACTGGCTAACTTATAGGAATCCTGAAAAATCACTTCAGTTCCTATTGTGTGTTGGAAAACCCACAAAATCTAACTTCAAAATAATTTCCTACAAATTGTATTAGTAAACACAATTAACTAAATGGAACTCTAAATCCAATTAACAAAGGAAATGACTGGGAGCCCACCCTGTGGCAATAATACAAAAGCTCTAACCTCCTCAGATACCACCCCATTTCCAAGTTGTCCTTCCTCTCCAATATAATGGAATGTTGGATTTATTGTACAGTGTAATGTAATTTGTATATAAAATGCGGCAAGCAATTTGCGCACAGCAATACCCACACTGAATAGCAGTTCAAATAATGTTCTCTCATAGGGATCACTAGGACCAAAAGGAGAAAAAGGAGGCCGGGTAAGCATGCCTGAACTTTATGATGCTTAGCTATCCTTTTTTATGCATGGTATTTTCAAGTAAAGCTTGGCCTAATGTTTACATATGTTAATAACCAGAAGTAATTTAACAATGATTACAGTTGTAAAATTCAATGTAACATGATTAGGCGAAGTAATATTGAGTTGTCATTCATTACATCAAACAGACCAATGAATTCCACCGCAAATGCCTCTTGTAAGCTTGTATTGAAAATAGTTTTATCTCTTCCTTGAAATGCTGTTATTTGGAGGTTATTAACAAAAATATTTGGGAGTTTTCATTCGAAGCGATTTATTTGAAGGTTATAAACAGATCCGCGCTGAATCATTTGTAAAGTGTTAATTCACAAAATATACCTTTAACTTAAAGACTTCTGAAATATATTGCTCAGTTTGACATTGAGTATTTTTGTAAAGATTTGTTGTGCTGTTATTCTGTGCATTCTTTTGGCTGCTTTTTTAAAAATTCCTCCGACCAGGTCTACCTTAACCCCTTCAACCCTTCTTTCCATATTTAATCCCTGATTATCCTCTCGTCCTACTCAAAGTGTTTTTTCCTTCTCTCTCCCCTGACACTGATTCCTAATGTATGAACCTCTCCTTTCCTGTAAGGATTTTTTCCCTAATGTATAATCTGTTCCTGTCCTTTTAAATCTCTTTTTTTCTATAATGCATTATTGCTCTGATGTTTCTAAATGAACAGTAAGTAAGCACTAATGAAATGCACACTTCTGCCCTTTTTAGAATAAATCGAAACATTTATTTTCAAACTATATCAAGTGCAAGGATTATTCTGTGCTTAAAAATAATTTGTAAGACATAATTGAGTTACATTTTTATACATATAATTTTAATTTAAATATTTATAAATATGATTTTGAGTGTTTTACTACATTCTAAAAATGTGTTAAACTATTTAATAATCCTGCAGTACCTTATAAAGAAAAATATTTTTGCTTAGAGCAAAAAGGTATTTCCTCAAACAAAAATAATCAATACAAAACCCTTTCATGTGTTATTGGGCCTAGAACTATATTAATAGAGCCCTGGAAAATACTATTACACATCAACAGTATATCATTCCTTGTTTATGCTTGCTTAATCAACAACCTTGTTGAATAATTTCTTAACTTGGTAGAAAATTTAGACGTTTTATTTCATCAGAAGGTAGTTGTGTGCAGTTATGTTCTCATTTTTAGTAGTCCTTTCACACAAAGGACAGAAGTGCAATTTCCAAATGGAATTAATTTTGATTATGATTTTATTTTGTACAGTCTATAAAAAAGATAACATATCACATCTCACCAATGGTGGTAATATAATCTAAATAAATCCCAAATTAAGAAGGTTTTTTTTTGGTTTCCATTTTGTATTTCCTCATCACCCAGACATTTTCTGCACAAAAAATATAAAATTGTTCCAACTTTTTCTTTGACGAATATTGTTTGCAGGGGGAGAAGGGAAAGAGAGGTTCTAAAGGGCCTAAAGGGGATAAGGGAGACCAAGGAGTGCCTGGATTAGATGCACCTTGCCCATTGGTATGTTCTGCTGATGTGATCTAAAATGTAAAATATGTAATGGAAAAATAAGGGAGGACGTTCTTGAATGTTGCTTTAAAATCATCTGTCATTGCAGCCCTAAAGGCTAAATACCACTGTTGTGGAGTCCTTCCATTTAGCTCGGCTTCTTTACAGAACCAAACTCCGCAGCAATGCTGAGATCTGAACTAATGGCAATATATCATTGGCACAAAATACAGAGTAAGTACAAAGTGTGACTCTGGAGTGAATTGGAGTTTACATTTGTGTACACAGTGCCTGGACCAAGATTTGCTCAGTCTCCAATGGTAATTCCTTGGTATTTCTTGAATTGCCTCTGCTGAGTCCCAACATCCACAACAAGTCTGCTTCTGCTTTCTGTGCTTATCAAGATTTGTATTCACTGAACGTTGGATTTTGAACATCATGTTTTCATTTATGACATTCAAAATCACAGAAAAGAGATCATCCCTTGGGCTGGTTCAAACGCTAGGCAGGTTCCAAGGGTGCAATGATGTTTTGTAATCTTTTCCTCATGTGCTGTCACAGAGTTGCCTACCGATTTGCAGGTTCCACAGTCCTCCCTTCTTTCTCCATCTACATAAGAGTCAGTATAAGATGTATCTGTATTAACCGAGTCAGTTCATTTTGTAAACAGGGATTCCGAGGCTTTAAAGGAGAGAAAGGTGAACCGGGCTTACCAGGCCTGGATGGGCTTGATGCCCCTTGCCCATTGGTATGGTGTTATCTCCCTTCCCTTCCTGCACGTCTATCATTTTAAATCCATATTCATGCATGGTGATTAAATAATAACACCAAGTGCAACATGGATAAAGTGCTGCTTTTTTGCATAACCACCATAATTAACAGCCAGTGACTATCATGCATATTAACAACATTAAATGCAGTTGGTTGTTATAAGTATAAACTTGAAACACTTACAGGAAACCTTTGAAGCATATAAAGTCTTACTCACTTTATCTATGTGTCAATTTAAAATGTTCTTGCAGAAAAATACAAGTTAAACCTACCCAATGTTTTTTTTTACCAAACAGAGAAAATACACAATAAATATAATTGCCAGCTGATGTAAGAAACACTAAATCAAAATCTGATCTGTTTCCCAGAAAACAGATAAAGCTGTGTTTAGACTTGTGCATGTGTATACTTAAGAGCGTATATTTTACAAACCTTCCATCCCATCACTGGTATTAAAGGTTTGTAACATTTCATGTGCTAAAGACTGAATGAAATGGATCACAAGGGGCAACTATACATCAGCTGAGGGAGAAGTACCAAGATATTCTACTCACTGGGCATAGGAGGAGAAAACCTATCACTATTCAACTTTAATTAAATTAAATCATACTTTGCCCTTTTATGTATAAAATAATTATTTGTAGCTCGTGGTTGTACAAATAGTTTCTATTCTAAAAGACAAGGATTTCCACCAGATCTTACACAAGCACTCCTCTACTTACTCTATTGTTACTGTAGGAGGTTCTCTCACGGATTCTACCCTTGTTTATTGTATTTATTATCCTGTTTTCCTTTTAAAACCAATTAAAAATTAACACTTCCTCACCTCTTCCCCACCCTTTCCTTAAAACCTGCCCTCAGTACATTCCAACCAAGTACCAATGGGTCAATATCAATTACCTCAAAGTTAAATTGTTTTAAGCACATAAGTAAATTCTAACTTTAAAGTGTGTCCATAAGAAATAGGCAAAATATAGTGTGGTTCTATCAGTTTTTTTGTGGGTAAAAAGTAATGTACTTGTAAGTATCTGTAATGCATATTATGTGTTTTGTTAGGCCTTAAATGTACAAATCATGTTCTTTTGATGTTAGATATGGCTCAAAAATGCAAAACTGTTTTAACGAGCTATTTATCATTATATAGGCATATGCATGAACTATGTGGTTCTTGTGATTGGATTCTGTTTTAAAAAAGCATGTTGCATACAATTGCCGAGCTGTAAATGAATATACAATTTCATTACTGTGCACAGAGTTACAGTTTACCAGTTTGATCTTGATTCATGGGTAAAACAGTACATATTCTATTTTAAATGTTCGTTGGAATATTTATTTCATTACAATTTACAGAGGGAAAAATTGCCCTTAACTTAAGGCAGACATCTTAACGTTGTAACAGGGGAAATAATGTATGTTACAGAGAATACAATATTGTATATTGCAAAATATACTTATACACACAGTAACTTAATTGCAACATAGAAGTTCCAACTCCAGGCATTTTTACTTGGTTATTGTAAAGATGAAAACTGAAGGGTTATTGTTACGATAATTTGCTGTGTAATGGGTACTTTAGAAAAATAATCTAGAAAATGCATGATGCCAATTTTTGGGGGAGTGGGAAATATCCAAATCCCTGAGGAAAAACTATTTCTCTGGCATATACTCTTTAGGTTATCAAATCATAGTTGCTTCCTGTTGAGTATACTTTTTCATGTTTGTGGTTCTGAACAGAAGCACTAGTTTGTGTCTTATGGAGCAGAGCCATCTGATTTCTAACTGCATTCAGTTCAACCATTCATCTTATTTATGGCCACAAATTCCATACCATTTTACAGATCTGATGGTCAAACGTGAAATTGAATAAGATGGAATGTAAAAAAGTAGAGCTTTATCAAATTATCTAATTTGTCACAAATCGAAACTCTTAAATAGTTCCATTTCTGGAGTTTCCCACTATTTAAAGTTTTGTCTTGGTTAAAAGCTAAACAGTTTATAATCTTGCATCAACATATAAACCAGTCCTGATGCAGAACAGAAACACTGAAAAAGTCCTTGAAGCTGGAACCTATGGACCTAAATCTTAGAGTGATTGTAAAATAACAGTCAAAAAAATGACAAAGTTCTGATGAATTAGCTCATATGTTTGGTACTGAATGGGTTAATTTCACATCTATAAAGGATACCTTTGATAGATGGCAAAAGTAGAGGAAAGGTCAGAGCACTGAAGAAGAATGACTGATCTTCAAAACTGCAGTGAATGTCATTAAAGAAAAATTCATGAAAGACTTAACAGTTTTACCCACCCTAAGTGGTTTGGAGAGCACCTAAATGAAGTTCACTAAACCGCAGTAGCGAATTACTAAACATATGACTCTTCACTCAAATATTGCCGGAAAAGTCGTTTAAAAAGAGATTGGACATGTTTACTGTTCTAAAAATGATTGAAAGTTGTAGGGAAAGCTGCAGCATTTGATGACCAAAATCATGATTGTTACTCAATTCTGTTGGGAATATTGAAATGCCATTTCTGGAATGGAGAAGGTCAGGATTGAATAATGAACATAATTCCAGACTTTTACAATTGATTATCCTCAGAATTTGGGATGAAATTTATTTTTTCCAATTGGTTTTATCTATGGTTATTCAATTCCTTTATGACTTAACTATTCCAAATACAGTTTGATTTCAACAAAACATATTGATGCATCAATTGGGTTTTTCATCTCAGCAATGAGTTAAAAAAAATGTACATTTGTATTTTCAAAATTGTCATCAATACAAACCCTTTTAAAATGCATTTAGGAAGTTATTATACGGAACACATGCTTATGATTGTATCCCTTGTATTCTTCAAAATACAAAAATATAGTTTAATGAAGAAGTTGAAAATCTAGTCTTGAATTCACCATAGGAGATTCAGAATCAAATCTGGGTTGGGACCAATGCCTCTGGCTTTCTTGTAGGGAAATATTTCATCTCAGAAAAGTTGTCTATTGGGGAGAGGAGATAAACTGGAAAAGGGGAAACTGAAGAAGATAATGTGGATGGTGAGAAAGTACTGAGTGAAAGGGAATGTAGGCAAATATGTAAAACTAATGTCTTTACTACTTTGAAACTCAGGGTGAAGATGGCTTACCTGTACAAGGCTGTTGGAATAAAGTAAGTAAAATCAGATTCATACAAGCATGTTGGCATGTATTGTATATTTCTAATGATTGTGAAATCCCCCATGCGTTGTATTGACATGAAGCTGTAAGTGTTTTTTTATGCTGTCTTATAACATTAGTCAACGAAACACATTGTACTGTGGATGCTGTTTGCAATGATCAAGTGGTGCAGTGCAAGTAATATAGGCAGACACTCGCAGTGTTGCCTAAAAATATAAATCTTATTTGATTGCTGATTTACTCAATTGGCAAATTCTTAAATACAGTCTTAATGGGAAGGCAGTATAGTATTAGTTATTTTAAGAACTCCAGAAAACAATCAAATTAAGGCTGAATTCAACCATTTTCCAAATTCCACACACTCTAAATTGCTACTTAATTAGAGTAACTTTAGACCAAGATAGAATTTCTCAACATTTATTTGTAAACTTATTGCAAATGTCTGGTTACATTGGTGCTAAATAGGTGTTGCAAGTCCTGGACTGTTACCAAATCTAATCTTTTTTTTATATATAATCTATATTTGTAAATACATTGCACCTATTGATAACTAGTTTTATGGATTGTAAAATTGTTGAATTTGTGAACCTTTAAGAGGTTTGCAAATTCAAATGCATTATTGAAACAGATTGAATCAAACTAGAATTATGACTGATTGAACCAATTGTGATACAGCTGAGAGGTGGACACAACCACTTTGTTTATGCCTCAAATCCCATCCAATTGATTTAACTTCATGCAGCATACAGTGTGGTATGTTCCAGAAGTTAAATACACACCAGATCAAAGCGCAGAATGTCTTAACAAATTGTGTGTTTATTAGGATTACATCAGTTACAGCAATTGCTCTGAAATATTATGATCCGTTCATTGCACAAAAATGAAAGAAAAAATGTATTCAGGAATAAAAGCAGGTTAATTCAGCATTTTAGAACAATCATTCTCCTCAAATAAACTAGCAGAATTCAATGGACCATGCACTTATACTTAGAGATGCTTAACCTGGAGCCCACTGCTCTGTGGGAATATTTTGTATAATACATATACATTATAAGTTTATGAGTTAGTCTATTTGGCACAGGATATCAGACATTTGAATGGAAAAATATTAGTCATTTAAGATGGATTATACGAGGAAGGATGTATTACTTCAGAAAAGTTGGCGTTGTTTTACATTTACAAGCACAGTGAGGAAGAACAAATCAGTGTGTGCCTTGAGCTTGCCAATGCCCTGCGGTTACTGACTGACAACTTTTTAGCATTAATCCAATCCATACACTGATTTAGAATGATTCAACTAGGAGATTTAAAAGCAGGATGAAAGTCTTATATATCAAAAATTGGCTGTAAGGATTTTGAATATCTTTTGGGCCTTGAGCACTTGTGGATGAAAAGATACAAATGCAGTCAACCCGCAATGAATGATTAAGATGGTTTGACTGTTTTCAAACTATACAAGGAAGTGAGTAGTGAGGATTGGAAACCAAATAACAATTATTTCAGAATAACTTATTTGTAGGGTGGCTTGTACAGCAGAGCAGTGAGATAAATCTGATTTTTTTAAAAGCCATGTTCATAATGGATGAGCGAGTGAGATCCTTTAAGGAATAAGTGAGGTAAAAATATTGTTCAAAGGATCAGGAAATGGTAAAAGTGTTTATAAGAATTCCTCAAAATGGTCTTTAAAAAAATGCAGACAAAGCAAATTTTGGACCCAATCATTTTAGCTCAATCTGTAACAGATGTAAAGGTAGGAAAGCAAGTGTAATGTTTCATATGTTCATAATTTAGAGTGACAGTTGGCAGAAGATGAAGATTAATTATTTTTATGAAAACTTTAATGCATCCAGTTACTTTCTCCCCATTGCCATATGTGGCTTTGTTCTTGATCCCCAGCCTCCTCACGCTGAGCTGAGGTTCCACGGATGCTGGTTAGTGTCCGATACCTCACCCAAGTGGACATTGTTCATGTCTGAGTTGATGGTGTTGGCAGACCACTCAAGTGTAGAGGGCTCCACAACAGAACCTCACCTCACCCAGCTGCCGCACGCACATACAACCAGTAGATGGTGCTAAACTGTGGCCAGGAGTCTCGCTGGCTTTACCCTCTCCAACCCTGGGAAGGCTGGACAAGTTCACCCTCCCCGTCCAACAAACTCAGCATGGACTGGCTCACGAATCTAGACTCCGCTATTAAAATGTTGCTAATTGCCTCTATTGCCATATGAAAGTAGTAGTAGCATGGACTGGAATTCAAACCAGTGAACTCCTGGTCCATAAGCTGAAACTCTTTCCATTACACCATCGGGGCTGCCCTAAAATGGTTAAAATTCAAATGAATGAATTGTTCAAGAAATATTGGGTGGCTTTACTTGAATCATGGGATAAGTTTGTTAATAAAAGATTACAGCCTAGATGCTTCTTAATGGAACTAATCTTCACTTAACTGTAGAAAGTATAAAGAATAATTTGCTTCAGAACAAACATTTTCCATTAATTAGATGTTCTCTAGCTTAAGTGCTCTATGGCTCCACTTTAATTACATATTTTCTTGCCTTTAATCTCTGTCAGCCATGGTATTTTGCACATGAGGCCAAAACTAATATTTTTAAAGCTTATTGCCATGAGATCACACGAGCAGTACTGAATTTAAATTATATGAAAATGTTGCTTTTTGATACTATGCATCTCTGGAACCAACTATGTTTTTTTTGCTCCAGTAATGATCAAAGTATTAATCAGTCATAAATGCATAAAATACAAAACTATTTAGAAACAGAAAACAACCAGTGACCTTGCTTTGGATTTTGGAATAGAAGTTTTGATTCTCAATCTAAATAAACACATTTCAACCACCATTGTAGGATTAATACTTATTGCACTTCAAGCTATATTCAGGTTCATTCAGCTATGCCTGTGTTTCAGATAGATTTACTTTACAGTATATTCTGTGAAGCGCTTTGAGACGTCTAGAAGACGTGAAAAGTGCTATATCAAATGCAAGGATTATTATTATTATTTATGGGGATTTGCAGAATGAAGTCAACAAGGGAAATCTTTTTGAAAATTTTCTTTTACTACAAATTACATTGTACAGTGGGTAGACGCAATTGGCCTAAGTTTTCCATGTAAGATAAGATAGTGCATTCTGTTTTAAAGTATTTAGTTTTGAGTTTCAGCCCAGAAAGGATTGGATGTTAGACGGAGTGTTCTCTGATGGATGTGAGATAACAACAAAAATCAGTTACAGTAGTCCTACAGCTCATGAATCAGTGCACAAAATTATCCGTTCCTTGGACTTCCCTCAAGCTTGGAGAAATCACTATTCTTTATCAGCTGATGTAAATACATTCATACTCTGGCTTCCACTTCCTGTCACCTACCTCAGCATTCAGTTTCACAAAAACCCTGAATCAGGTTCATGACATATTCTGTGGTGCCTCGTGTTTAAACCCTGAATCTTGAACTAACCTACGTTTGTTTTTTCTTTTTGCAGTGATGATGATCTAACCACAGAATGGAGTGTGTACATAGAATATTTATTTTTATACAGTTTTCTTTGCAATTGTGAAAGTTATCTTTTTAAATGATTTCATATTTTAAATTCACATTTTGTATAGATTGTATTAAATCCTGTGTTGTCTACCACTGTCTTTGTACCTGTGCATTCATCCACTAATTATGTTGCCTAATACATCAGTATCATTTGCATGATATTTGTGCATAATGTAAAGAGTCACATAATAATTTATTATATTGTCTGGACTGGACTGCACATAAATGCAGACCTGGTTGGTTGAAATGAATCCCCAAGCAATGTATGTATTCTGACCATTGATTACCATTTTTTTCCTCTTGCCTCTTAGTATCTTTTGGGCAAGATCTTTTGGTTAAATCTAGTGCCTTCCACAAAATTAAAACAGTGGTTGTTTCAATAGTGACTGCTGCTGCACAATTAAATAAGGGGCAGATGCATTTTATTTTATAAGGAAAAGCGCAGTGATTTATTATCAAAATTCAAACCTTGTAAACCCTTGTTTATATATGAATCTGCAACAAGTGAACTCACACAGATTTGACCGAAGAATAACAACAATAAAATGTGTCCCATTGTGACCCAGGATTTTTAAATCCAGTTTAGTACAACATCAGAGAAAACTCAATGTTGTGATTGAGTTTCTGCAAGACCCAAATAAACACCAATCTAATCTTTTGAATTAGACAACATTCAAGTCATAAGCTGAAGCGATGGGCACATTGATAATGTAGCTCCTGTTAAACAGTTAGCATTTTCTTCAGCTGCTAATGTTGCCTTGAAATTGTAAGGCCAGTATAATGGAGGTCAGACTTATGATTAATTTTATTCCCTATTGCAAATTAAAAGTTTTTCATATTTTCCTATAAATATCGATGAAGGGAAGCAATATACAATATTTACAGCTAATTAGATACACAGTAATTGTATCTCAAATATAGAGTGTGTGTGTGTATATATGTTTTATATTACAGTTAATTACAGGTAGTTTATGCTAGCAAACCTTATTTAATTTCAGCTCTGTGGAACAATACAGTATTACTTACTTCGGAGGACTTTACATATAAGCTCTTTTTTTTTGCTATCCCAGATTGCTTGATTCTAAATTGTCTTTGTGCATTCCGCCCCTGAACCTGCTATACAATTTCATTGCTGACTTGATGGATTGTAATGATCGTCCTTATTAAAGGCAGCACTTTTTTATTATTGCCTTTTGTAACCTCAATTTATTTTTAAAATTTAGGGTGGGAACATTTCTCTCTATCCAAAAAGTTGATTGTGGCCCAAAGTTGGGTTTTGTATCCAGTTACTGATTTATTTACAGTATATACCGAAATTTACATGTAGGCTGAATGCTGCACATCTACATACAGTGTAAGAGCTTGCTCTGACTATTACATAGGTCAGCCAAGAGGAATATTACACCTTAAGGTATAATGCATACCTTGTAGGCCAAACCATGAAACTAGATCAGCAAAAAACTTGAGACCTTGAATATTTTATTGCATTTTTAGACAATGTCTGCAATTTACCAAACGTGCACCAGTTAAGACTGCAAATTTGTGGTCTGGTTGTATGATTTAATTAATTTTCTGCTTGCTGAAGTGAAAATGTGCATGTTTCTATGTCTGGCGCTGTATTAACTGGGTGGAACTTCTGTTTTGGACTGTCACCTGATATGAATTCTGAAACTGTATATTTATTACAACTAGGGTCAGACACCATGGCTAAATGCCAAATAGTCAAGAAATTGTCCAAACTGGAATTATTTGAGATGACGACAGAGATATCTTCCATGAAACCTCGTCAAATAGTTGACTGAAGTAATGGAAAAATGAAATGCTGAAGGTTTTTGAGTTTAGGAAGGCACCACTTCCTTTGTACAGGGACAGTTTTTACACTGTGGTTGCTGAGATCTGTGGATTGTGCCACGTTCTTCAACTTCCTTCACCTTCTGAATGTGGTATGTGAACGCAGGAAATGTGTGTGTACTTTTTGATTAAGAGCTGAAGGATCCATCTCTCTACAGACATGGACACAACACATATATTTCCGATTGCTATGTGAAAGAATGATCTGTTGAGCAGTATTTTTTAAATTTAAAAAAATGGTTTTGATGAAGCACGAAGTGAAAAGCCACCATCACTTTAATTCTCATTCTTTTAAATGGACAATAGAAAAACAACCACCAAGAATGAAATGATTCCTTTTGACAGAAATACTTTAGGAAACTGACCAGAACTGCAGGCAGTTTTCTTTTTGATATATATATGATATATATATATATATATTTCAGTAACTTTTGTTCATTCATAGAACACATTTGTATCATTGTCTTTATTTGAATCAAAATCTTGCCAGAACTTGAAATGCTTTCCCTGTGTTTTTTGAATATGCTTTTACAGGGAGGGAATGGTTTACCCCAGGTTTTACTTTTGTAAAGCACCCACTGTCTGTTTCTCAGACAACTAGCTTCGGTGCAAAATGTGGGTTGATTTCTTTTTTTCATTTTATAAATTAAGAGTTCCATCAGTTGGTCTGCAGCAGTGTTCGATTTTATTAGTGTCACTGGGGGATATTAATTGGGACATTATGGTAAATGGATGCTCCTCTTCCAACATTAAAGTGGACAATGTTCATCCAGTGTACGTAGCAGAGCCCCCCCACACACCACCACGTTAAGCAAAGATCGAATTGTCTGGAAAGCAAAACTATTTATTAATTTTATGGCCTTTGAAGAACCTATATTGAACCTACCACCGCATGCTATATAACTAAGGATTTTGTTAATTTTGAGAGACGAGATCTGTGTGGCACATGCCTTTATGATATGGCTGTGTGATGCATCCAGTCATTCCTATTGAAGTAACAATTTAGCTTTTGTAATTAATGGCAGTGTTACGCAAGATAATTAAATTCCATTTTGTGGTAATTCCATGTACAATCATCATCTGAAAAACTTTGGCCAACTGAATGCTTTAACAAACTGTGGCCATCTGGGACATTACCCCTCGATTACAGTTAACCATGCTTTTTGCTGGAAATTACATTTGCAACAAATATTTTTTGCTCACCTTGAACATAGGAAAAAAACCTCAGACAAATTTACAGTTTCAAGTTTCTTAATTTTTTTTTACTCGCTGTATTGGGTTCCTGCTTCTGTACCTTATTATTGACCCACCATACTTCTCTGCAGAATGTTTTGATGTTCTGAAACAATCTTTTGACTTACTGTCTACATTTATTTTTATTCAGAAATATCCATTTCAATTTCAGTTTTCAGACATTCCCATTTTAGGGGGAAATGGGAGACAGAAATTCTATAATTTCTGCAGAAATGGTCTAAAGTTATGCATTCGTTTTTAATGGCCAGTTTTAATCAGAACATTTCTTTGCAACGTATAATTTGCAATCATGGTGCCTAACTTATTGTTAAAACTTTTGTTTTTAATTAAATATTTTTTGAAGCATACTGTGTTGGTATTAACAACAGTTTCAAAAAAGACAATGCAAAAATTTTATATTGAGATTTGCTTTTTGTAGCATAAGATGTATGATACTATTAAAAAAAAGTCCTTGTAAATGAATGTGTATTATATTTTTATTGTTCTTATCATGTGAAGAAGTCGGAAGATCAGTAAACATGACACAAATTTCCATTTTTTTGAGAAAATTTAAGGGCTGAATTTTAATGTTGTTTACTGGCTGATACTATCAACCCCACTTTGACAGTATTTTGCTTCACTGATGGCATATGACATCTTTGGATAGGTAAATCTTTTTTTATGGAAAATATTTTTCAAAAAAAGATAGGATTTTGTCTATTATGTTGCCAGCATCTGTGCCTTTCTGTGAGAATATCACATAATGTGTGGTATTTCTGACATTTTTTTAACTCATGGCTATTTCAAGCTGATCAGAAGTTATCATTTGTTTTTTCTTTCTCTTGAAAGACTTTGGAAGGATTTTGCAACTGCACTGAGCCTCCTGTGGCTTAAGGTCAGGTTTGGCTTGTCTGCTTTGTGTTTGTTGAAGCATACCCACTGTACTTAATACAAATATTACTTCATGGTTCTGTATTGATAACAATAAACAGAGAAGACAACTAAATTGTGTCAGTACTTTGTTTACACCCTTGTGACTCTTATTAGCTGACTGTCTAATTACAACAGATTCCTGTTATGTGCTCAAGAGAGAATCAGAATTGCATTCAGTAATATTGACCATATCTTTACTACATCAGATTCTGTAAACATTAGCTCATAATAAGTTTGCATTTGCAGTTCACGGATTTAATTCTCGTACAACTAAATATGTAGCATTGCTTTTCTGAAATCTACCACTTCCAAAAAAATCTATTTGATACTGGACTATCCAATAAATTCAGAATTTGGATCCAAGGATTTTGTTTGCAGGCTAATTACACCTTGGTTAACAGCCCATGTGCAACATTGACAAATCAATGAAACGGATCACAAGTGATTCTGTAACCTTTTTAGAATTGCCTGCCTACGGTGACCACCTTCCCCCTGGGCTCGTAGTCATGCTCCACCACTGTCAAGCGCTCTGGGACGGTCCCAGCGTGAGGGGTGCTATGTAAGTTCATGTTGTTGTTTTCATTGGTTGTCTATTAGATAATTGATGAAGATTTGCAATCCCCTCATTTCACATGGATTTACATATGGTTAGCGCAACATTGGCAATTGAGCACAATGGACATCAGCAAACCAAAATGCTAGTCTCATTTAGTGGAGAAGGGAGTATCGATGGATTTTTAAAAGAAAGGATTATTATTATGATTTCTGAAACTGCAGTTTTATCAACACTTATTGCAAAGTATAAATAACCAGCAATTTTCTTAGCTACATAGAAACATTTCACCACTGCTGACCGTCAGTGGCAACATACATCAGCTTTAAAGTATAGAATTGCTGTATGACTGTAGGGAAAAGCAATGTAATGTTATGGGACAGTTGTTATGCACTGAAGAATATTTGGGGAGGTGGCTGATACTCCAGACAGAAGTAATTTCACAGTGATGAGAAATTCTGCTTTTAAATCTAGTTCAAGGACTGTCAGAGAAAGCTTCACATTTCTTTGGCATAATTTCAAAGCCTAAACTTGCTGGAAGTACATCTGAAGTCTCAATCAATTTATGCATGTCTAATACTCCCTCTCTTCTAATTGACAAGTTATCCCTCTGAGCGTGTCTCTCTCTGTTGGTTTAGAGGAAGGAAGTTGTAGGTTTGTCAGAAAATGAAGATAAATGAGGGAAAGATTTGCTTCGACTTAAAAGTTGATTGAAAAAGCTGGCAAGTTCTGTAACCCACACAAAAGAACTGTCATCACTGTAAAGCAAGTATGTTTTCACTCAAAAGGAAGATGGAAGATTACATCTTATTAATACTGAAAATAAATAAATTAAATTGTTATTTTTTTCAAAATGGCTGTTAACAATTGCTGCTTTCATTAGAGCAGGAGGTGAAATTAATGCAGAGCATTAATGTTTATGTTAATACTGTTCAGTTTGACGTATCACATATTCTAAATTCTACATAAAGTGCAAATCCTTTTGAATAAGAAGATTGGTTTGACCAGTTAATTTTCTCAGTAAGTTTTTTTAACAACAGATTACACTATTGAATTCACAAAATTTTAGTGTTTAAAGCTGTAAAGTTTCAAGGAATGCATTTGCTTTGCTAATATCAGTAATACTGACTTTCAAGTGCAGGAAAAATTATAGATTTTAAAAAATTATCTGCTCCATCCTTAAGGACCAGCTGTTGCGTTTTGCCAGTTCAGACTGTTGTAAGGAGACTGCAACCAAATTAAGCAGGAGATTACCCTAAAAAATAAATTAAATCTTCCAAGTTTGCATTGTCTGCATTGGAGCGGTGGGAAAGGAAGGAGTGAAGTTGGGTGAGACCAGAGTGAGACGCATGTTGGAGATGGGACAAAACAGTCTAGTGTTTTTTTAAGGAGGGTAATGATGGAGGGGGTGGGTGGGGTGAAGTGGGGGGAGGTGGGGAGTGAAAGGGAGGCAATGAATTTGGCTGGAGTGGTAGAGGGGTGAGAAGCGGCTGGGTGAATGAAGCTGTATAGGAATTGGAGCAGCTGCTGCATTTCATGCAGGACATGAGGGGGGGATGGGATCAAAGGTCTTAAGGGTGTAGAGGCAGGGGGAGGGTACAGATCTGCTAGCCTCCTCCGCTCTCTTAGATATCAGGGAGTCCATGACCTCTTGTTAACTTTAAACATCGGGGAGTCCATGAGCTCTTCATCTGAATGTCTTAATGTTATTATGGATAATGAATTTTTTAAGAGTTTCCTTCCATAAAACAATTGTAGCTGGATCAACCCAAACTATTACCAGTATATATGTCATGAACTAAACAATGATAGCCAAATTCAGTATGTGTACTGCTTTGAGCTCAAGCTGTCTAGAAACATGACTAAAACGATTAGACTTCGTCGTAGAATTTGACTAAGAATATGCCTACAAAATATAGAGTCACTACACTCTGCAGTTGAACATGTGTAGTACTTTGAGACATTCGATGATGTAATATGGCACTGTATCAAATGCAAGGATAATTTATTATATTTTAATAGATCTTAAAAGAAAAGAAAGCCAATTGGAAAATATCTTACAATGTGATAAGAATGATTTCATTTTCTGCGGATGAAAAATGTTCAGACTGAAAACAGTTATTTTCAAAACTAATTTTTCTGAATGTTCTTAAAATTACTCTGAACCAAATTCATGTGAAGAAATATGAACCAGTTTATATTAGAAACATTTAGATAATACATTTGTCAATGTTTGAATTGCATTGACTCTTTGGTTCTTAACAAAACCATGAATGATGGAGGAGCCCTCTGGAGGAGAAAATAGCTGTAAAGTCAAAGTTCACTTTTATTGTAAAGTTTAAATATTATCTCACTTGAAGAGAAAACGCATCCAAAATTGACTTCATTCTTTTAAACTGGAGATTTCTTTCCTTTACTCATTTGTTTGTTCTGTGTGTGGAAGATCTCAAAGGAAACGCAGTTGCTGCTCACAGATGACACAGGAACATGCAAAGAGAACCATACAGAGAACACTACAGATTCTTCAAGACAGCATCAGTGTGAGAGATTGCGGTAGAAATGCACCTACTTTAACAACAATGTCAAAAATAGCGCATTTATATAATACCCTTAATGCAGGATAGGGTTTCAGAGCACTGTACATTGTCAGGGTTGGATGTCAAGCAAGGGAAAAGGGGTTGGGAGGGTGACCATAGGCATGGTCAAAGAACTAAATATTCAGGTGGGGTTTAAAGATAAAGAGGGGGTGAGGCAGAGGGATTGAGGCAGGGAGTTCCAAAGATTAGGACGGTAATGGCAAAAGGTACATCCACAATGGCCTTTCCTTTCACTGCACAATGACTTGTAGGTTGAGGGATTTCTAAGGATGAACCTGTGCAGCAGAATTGAGGAGAACTAATGTTTCATTGTAGGGGATCATTGATCTGATGTTCTCAGATTGACAAATGTTCAAGATCATGATCTAGTTCAAGCTCATTACCGAGGCTGACACTGTAATGCAGTAATGAGGAAATGTTGTGCCATTGGGCACTAGTCTTTGAATGAGATGTTAAGCCAAGGTCTGGGGTATCAGTTCAGGTGGTCGTGAAAGATCCCATGGAAGAAGAGTGGGAGTTCTCACAATGTCCTAACCAATATTGATTCCTCATACAAGATTCAGCAAAAGCAAATTATTCATTCCAGTTTTTTTGTAGGTACATGGAGTTACGTGGAGTCCTGTAGCTCAGTGGTTAGAGCACTCGCCTTGTAAGCGAGAGACACCTGGGATCAATTCCAGTGAGGGCGAAACCTTGGGCAAGGTTCCTTATTCTACACCCCTATTAATAATCCCTCCAAAACCAAAACAATAATAAATTGGTCATTTTCAATCTACGACTGTTTGTGGGACACTGCTGTACGCAATTGGCTGCCGCGTTTCGCCCACAACTATACGTCAATTCACTTTACAGTCTATTCTGTGAAGCGCTTTGAGACGTCGAAAAGACGTGAAAAGCGCCATATCAAATGCCAGGATTATTATTATTGTAATTGCTGGCCAGATTTGCTAACATTTTTGCCGACGTAACGGTCACCGCATTACAAAGTTACTCATTGTCCCAAGTACTTTAAGATCTTTTGGCATGATAATGTACTGCAGTATTATTAAATTAAGTGTTTCTATTCAACAAAATGTTTTGAAACATTGCGACATAACTGCAATCAAAATAGTTATTTTGTAAAAAGTTTTTTTTGGAATAAATCTGAGGTCTACCAGTGATACAATGTACGAGGGACTTGTGTAGAGAGGTCTCAAAGAGAGTCAGTCACTTGCTGTGTTAGATGGAATGCTGGAAGACTATTCCTCTGTGTTGTTTTTTTTACACACACACTTTTCAATACTTTCCTTGTTTGTTGCTGTGTTGCTGACACCGAGCTCGGTTTGTTTGGTGGGATGCAACGAGTGCTTTGTCGTGTTTTTTTTAATTATTATTATTATCAGCTTTGAATGCGATCAAACATCTTGGAGCATGAAGCCTCCAGAGGGAGCTGGTAACAAAGGGCCAAGTCAACCTCCTTCGTGAAATCTCCCCAATTCCCAGGGCAGCTGCTGTTGGTTGTAAAACACCAAATCGATTTCATCTCTCAAGATCGAAACATCTTACACACACACACACACACACAGGAGCCCAGGGGCAACGTGGGGAGGAGAAAAAAACACTGTGTGTGTGTGTTTTTAATATCAAATTGATTCCTGCACCCAATTCCTGGTTTGTCTGATCGTCCACTTGTTTTTTTTGTGTGATAGCAAACCCATCAGTTGATTTTCAACGAACGGATTTTCGCCAATCTTAAAACAGGCTGAAGATTGTCATTAACAAGTCAGTAAGATTCTTGTTTTTTTTTTAAAATAACGATTCCGAATAGAACTGCACTTGTCGTTTGATTTCATTCATTTTGCTTATTTTTTTTTGCAACTTTAATTTAGATGAACTATTACCAATGGTTAATTGGGATGTGCTGTTTTGCTGGATAAATATAGATGTAGATATACATAGATACATAAAAGGATATTACATTTACAGGATGTGTTTGGGAAATTGTTTGAAGGGGGGAAACTAGTTGTGATAAAATGATGGGGGGAATTTTAAAGTAAAACATAAAAGCTGTTTCCATTTATTGGTGAGTACTTAACAAGGGGGCAGAAATATTAGATAGCCCCCAACATATCTAAGAGAGTTTAACTTTGCAAGGAGGATGGTAAAAATGTGGAACTTGCTGCCAGAAGCAGAAAGCATCAAATCATTAAAGAGGAAACTATACATAGAGAAGGGAAGAGAGGGGGAGCTGGGGTGGGACCTCATGGAGGCTGATCGAGTTGGCCCAAAAGTCCTGTTCTGGGCTTGTGTGCTATTGTCCAAACAGGTCACTCCACTTTACAATTTACAGTATATTTATATTATATGCATCACTATACTGTGTTGCAAAAATAGATTCAGCACCTAAATAACTTTATTGCACGTTACCTCAATGAGAAATAATTTTGCTTCTTTAGTAATTCAAGATTTGCAGAATTGATGTGTTTGCTTCTCGAGCTTGGTTTCTGCTTTGCTTCTATTGGTGTTAAAGTAACAACATCGCTTTTGAAAGAAAAGTTTCAACCATCTGCCAGATTCATGATAAAACACCTCAAATACAACAACAACAACTTGGAATTATATAGCGCCCTCCACGCCGGATGGTGTCTCAAAGCGCTTTACAGTTTAGGATCCCGGGACCGAGCCAGGGGGAGGGGTGGGAAGGTGACCAAAGGAGTGGTCGAAAAGAAAGATCTTCAGCAGAGCTGAAAATGGGAAGGGAGGGAATGAGACGAAGGGAGTAAGGAAGGCAGTTCCAGAGCCTCGGGACATAGTGGCTGAAGGCACAGCCACCGAGGGTGGAGCGGAGGACTCGGGGGACAAGGTGGAGGCCAGACCTGGAGGAACAAAGGCAACAGGTACTGTGCTGAGGAGAGAGGAGGTCAGAGAGGTAGGGGGGTGCAGAGGAGTGCAGGGACTTGAATACAAGGGTGAGGATCTTGAAATCGATCCTCTCTGGGATAGGCAGCCAGTGCAGTCTGGCAAGGACTGGGGTGATCGGGGAGCGGAGTTTCGTACGGGTGAGAATGCGGGCGGCAGAGTTCTGAATGAGTTGGCTTTTATGGATGGGAGACCGGCGAGGAGGGTGTTTGAATAGTCCAGCCAAGAGGTGACAAAGGCATGGACCAGAGTTTCAGTGGCATTTGGGGAGAGGTATTAGCGGATGCGTCGGAGGTGGAAGAAAGCAGTGTTGGTGAGGGACAGGGTGTGGGGGAGGAAGGATAATTGGGGGTTGAACCTGACGCCTAGGTTGCGTATGAGTTTGGAGAGTTTTAAGGGGAGGTCGGGTAGGTAGAGGAGGTGGGAACTGTGAGATTTTAGACGTTGATGAGAGCCGGAAAGTATGGCTTCCGTCTTGTCAACGTTCAGCTGGAGGACGTTTGTGCTCATCCAGCCCCTGAGATCTGACAGGCAGACTGACAGAACATCAGGGGACTGGGGATCGCAACGATAGGTGGAAAAGTAGAGTTGGGTGTCATCTGCATACATGTGGAAATGTACCCCATGTCTAAGGATGACATCCCCAAGAGGGAGCATGTAGATCAGAAAGAGGAGGGGGCCAAAGATGGATCCTTGGGGTACCCCGCAGGTGACCGGGTGAAATCAGGAGGAGAAGCCTTTTATGTAGATGTACTGCTGGTGGTTTGTGAGGTTGGACTCAAACCAGGCGAGTGCGGTCCCACTGAGGTGGATGACGGAGGAAAGGCAGTGGAGGAGGATGGCGTGATCGACTGTGTCGAATGCGGCGGAGAGGTCCAGGAGGATTTTCTGCAGGATTTCTTGATGGCTTCAACAAAGAAAAAAGTAATTACTTCGGAACAGTATTGGAGCTTCTAGGAATAAGGGAGATAGATGAACATATATTCCGTGGATATAAAGTGGCGTCTGAATATTGAAGAGGTGTGCATATCAGTTATTGTATTGGCCAGATGGGCCAAAATGACCTCTCGTGGGATTGTATCATGTTTTCTCTTCCAAATTAAATACATTTTGATTTGATTTTTGGTGGTTTCTGATTCCATGAAATGCATCAATGGTTTGTTTACTGGCCTGATGCTTTCTTAATGCAGGAGTTTTATGCTTTCTTTTACATAACTGCTCATTGTTCTCAGGCCTCCGCCACTTTAAACGTAGCAGAGGTGGAAGTGGCTGCATTGTCCTCTGATTTTTCTCACCCGGAGCTGCGCCCGATCTCTCCTATTGCGGCACGTCCCAGATCATGAACTCGCTGCTTGAAGGTATATCTTATTCCATTGCACTGTACACTGAGGAAGTTTTTAGTGCAAAATTATTCTTTTAAAAAAAATTCACATGTAGTTTCGAAAAATAATAGTTGGAGGTAGTTACAGAGTGGAATTCCTGCTGTTTCAAGGGCTTCACAAATTGTCAGTGTTTTGAGTAATATACATATTATTTCCCTCAACAGCGGTGCAACCATTGAGTGTGTGCTGAGAGGTGCTCTGGGATGATTCATCAGTGCACCATGGGAACCGGGTCTGTTAGAGCACCAAGACCTCAGGAGACCACCATCACCTCCAGTGCGAAGGATCCCTCTTTAGAAATCTTGGAGAAACTGAAGAGAAAAATTCAAGATCTAGAGCAGGCGGTGAAAAACAAAGATGGCCAATTGAAGCAAAAAGAGGGGAAAATAAAGATGCTAGAGAAAGAACTAAAAGCAAAATGTTCGCAAATCGATAAACTGCAAGATGCTATTGGTTACAACGGTGCTCCTCTGTCTCCAACTGTAAGTCAACGAAAGAAGCTGATTAGTGTTATAAATGAAGAGCCAAAGCGATTTGAAAAGGTGACAACTGAGATCCACCGACGTTTAAAGGCAAAGGAAGGTGTGTCCGCAGAACCAACATCAAGGAACTACTATTGTCACAATGTTCAAAAATTCTCCATCGAAAAGGCCCGAGTACAGAAAAGCTCCAGGTAAGAAGACAAAGCTTGCTTGTGGGGGAGTGAATCGTAACTGAAACCTTTAGTTTGCATTTTTGTACACTCATGCATATCTGGTTACAGTTGCATAACAGGATTTATTGCACACTTTGAAATCTCTACTCCAAACCCCACAAATATCTCAGTAAAAATCTAGCACAGAACCCGTGGATGCAGACTTGATTCCTCACAGGAAAGGTGGTAGTTTCAAATTTACTATCTATCTCATAAGCCTTGCAAAAGAATATCAATATACAATTGCATAGTAGAGAGTTCTGCATCTTTTTACAGCCTTTAGGAACATAGGAAGAGAAGAAGGTCTTCAGCCCACTAATCCTGTTCCACTGGTTCATGAGAACTGGGCAGTTCTTTTAAACCCATTTCCCTACTTTGTTCCCATATTCATTTAATAGCCTTACATACCAATGCTTCTTTTAAACATCCAAATAGTTTCTGCCTCTATGGCATTCTGGGACAGCACATTCTATATTTTCAGAATACGATTTGTGAATGAAATATTTTCTAATCTCACTTCCAACTATCCTAGTTTTAGTTTTAAGATAATCAATAATCAGGTTTTATTTTATTTAAAATGTAAGGTTGACCTCGCCTCAAGTGACAGTAGTTTAATTGAGACATTGCTGAATTGTCAGTTGGCAGGACCCCTAGTTAACCAGTTGAACTGACTCATAAAAACAAAATAAACTGCTCTATTGTTTTCCACAGCTATTTACTGCAATGTGGTGAGTGGCTAAGCTCAGCACTATTTGCAGACAAACACAGGGACAAACTCACAGTGGTCAATGAAAGAAATCTTTATTCGCAAAACCTCAGTACATCAGCAAAAGGGTGAATCAACAATAACGTCCAACTATTGTCCACCAATTGTTCCTTTGCTTTTCTTTTATCTGCTGTTTGGATTCAGGCCGCAGCACTCCGAATCTCTGTGGGTGTCTGTCTCGAGTGAAGTGACCACTCAACAACAACAGCAAAATGACATTTTAGAGCGCCTTTCACGTCGGGAGGACATCCCAAGACTCACTCTCAGCAGTGTAGCAAACAGGAGCAGCAAGCTTGATTTGCACTTCTTCTTTCCCATAACTTTGAATTGGAGCTGATTTTTTTTAAAAAAAGCTTGTTTGGGGGATTCTGAACATGTGCCCATTGGTGAAATGGGGTGCTTGCTGTTAAAGTTATTAAGAAAGTCATACAATTAGCTCTTTAATAACATTAAATTGTAGTATTTTGTCTACAAAATACAGTCACTATACTTTAAAGATTGTTGATGAAGTTCTTTTGAGACGTTCTTAAAGTTATGGCAGCTATATCAATGCAGGGATTTATTATTAATATTTATTTGTATTCTTATTGAATAAATGTAAATTTCATAATCCCTGATGTTACCTCTTACAGGAGGCTTCAGGAGTGAGGCTGCAGTCAGACTTAAATCATTTAAGCCTCACTTTATGCTATTTTGTTAGCAATTAATTGTCATGATGATCTGCCAAAAATGAAGAATAAATGCAGTCGAATTTTCCACTATTTATCCTCCCGTCTCTCTCTCATGGCTCTCGTAGTTCCCGCTTGTGCAACCTCATTCCAGCCATTTATCCCCTGTACCCTTTCTTGGCACACAGCTGCAAAACTCTGAAACACAAATCCCTTAATCCACAGTTAGTCTCGATTTTCACAGGCAGTCCTTTTAAACTGATCCACTTGACTTTAATTCCAGTCTCTTTTACTCCTGCTGGAACAGGTTAATTTCCCTTCCTGTGGCTCCCTTGGCGTTAAGCATTTCTGACACCTTCAGTCCTGATTCTGGCTCTGAAGAGAATTTCTTTAACTGTCATTCAGCAGTTGCGGTTGTTCGTTCTGTCTTTCAATGGCCAAAAGAAACTGTAATCTATCGCGCCATTTTTAGGATTACTATTGATAAGATGCTGAAATACACATTCCATTACAATTGCTGCTGTCTTTATAGTTGACTTCATTACAAATATCGCAGGGTACTTTTGTTCTGTAGGTCTTCGTTCATTTTTTGCATGTCTCAACTTTGCGTAAAGAAATACATTCCTGAGGGTATTGCACGTTTAATATCAATACAAAATTAAACATGGTCAGGAAAGCTGTAAAGGTGGCTTCTGCATCCCAACCCCAGCTATCAAGATAATGTTTAATTCACAGAAGCAATATTTTAGCATTTCTTTGTTTTTCAAGGACTAGCCCTGGGACGTCTTTCTGATGTGAAGGGCGCTATGCAAGTGCAATTTGTTGAAGCCACCAGTTTGTACGTTTTAATTTCTGCACTGTATTCACACATGTGTTTAAGGGACTGTCATACTGCTAATATAATCTTCTGGTTGTCGAAAAGTCTGTGTGAGTGCCTCACAGGATGTACCGTACAAAGAATTACACCAAAGCAAAGCAGTAAACCATTAATACACATGGAAAAGGAATGGATTTCAAGAACCATTTGGCTCTTGGAAAGCACCCGACAGTAGAATCTGCAGTGAGCATGTATTGACAGTGTAGATAATGTCAACTACGGAAACTTTTATGGGGCAACTACGGTAGATAAAGGTAGATAAAGCTGACCAATTAGTCAAAGGCATACACAGTTCTAAACGGTGTATCTGCAGTTCACTGGAAGCATTGGTGTTAGAGTTGATCGCTGCCAATTTCCTCATTTGCTGCCAATCAGTAAATATCCAGCAGGTGGTTGTTATGTACACGACTACTGGCTGCGGCATGGAGTCAGGAAACTTGACCAGTTTGCTTCCGCTGTGTAAAAACTGTCAGCAATCTGACAAAGCACCAGCAGGTGTAATAAAGATGTTAAAGTTTGCATAGGCTTTAAACTATTTGAAAGGTCCTGCACCAACTGGCATTTTTGGCTTGCAGGCTAGAAAAAATTCCTGCTTTCAAAATGTCAGCATGTGTTGGGAGGGCAGCAGCTAGGCAGCACTGTGTCAGTGAGTAGATTTTTTTTAACAATGGAGTCGTCTCAGCAAAAGGTTTGTGAAGATCTTGCGCAAATTGGTCTGTAGTAATGAACGGGATTACTTCCTTTGGGAGAATAAGTGGACCATTCAGAAAAGTTGTCAAAGCAAATTAATTGGCAGTCCGTAATTAATATGTGGGGCTATTCTAAATAATCAATGATTCAACTAGACTTCATCAACTGTGGGAACTTCTGATGAAATACATTTCTTTCACACATTTACGCTAAATGATGAATTTGCTAGTTACCTTTTTGCCTTACAGTCTGCGTATTGTGACATTGACAAGCAGGATCTTTCTTCCATTTCCTGTTGATGTCCCCTCACAGTTTTCCACAATAATAGTCATTAAAATTTCTCTTACTAAGCATAATCAGTGCAAAAAAATCATGGCAATTATTGTTAGTAGTTGAGGACCATGGGTGTAAAACATTAATCCAAGACTGTTACAATCATAAAGCTGGAGGTTGACATTTATTTTATTTCCGAG
This sequence comes from Callorhinchus milii, assembly GCF_018977255.1. Taxonomy (NCBI): domain Eukaryota; kingdom Metazoa; phylum Chordata; class Chondrichthyes; order Chimaeriformes; family Callorhinchidae; genus Callorhinchus; species Callorhinchus milii. The sequence goes on along the minus strand of NW_024704748.1, from coordinate 13,464,985 downwards.
GTCATATGAGCCCTGGGGTATTGCTGCATATTTGGAGTTGAACTAAGGTTCTGTCTGCCTATTCAGGTTGACATTAAAGATCTCATGCACTTTTCAAAAAGTGAAGGGAGTTTATCCCATTGTCTTAGTCAACAATTCCCCAGATAAAATTGATCACTCACTTCATGGTTGTTTGTGGGATATTGGTGTGCGCAAATTGTCTACCACATTTGCCTACCAATACACAATCAATGGACACTAGGTATTTTACAGTATATCCTATAAAACCCTTTGAGATGTCTCAGTCATGTAATAAGATTATTGTTAATATATCACCACAGGGAGCCAGAAAGATCAAAGGAGCTAGTCTTAAGCCTGTTGTATTATTGAAAAGCCTTAAGCGTTGAGGTGACTTAAAAACTGGAGAAAGAAAATGATATATTAAAAGGAAAACATTTTGTGAAACTGTATGTATTAGAAAGGTCAACAGTACAAAATCTATATTTATGTATTGTAGATTGGTAATGCTTGTGTCATTATTTATATTGACAAGAGTGACAATTGTGGTTATTGAACTATTGTTTGTAATCCAAATAATGGTTCTGTATGATACATCTGGCAGCTCCAAGAAATTGATAACTGATGCAGTAATGAATAATGATTTCTTGAAAAAACTGGAGTTCCAACACGTGCGGGAAATTGTGGAATGCACTTATGAACAGATCTACCAGCAGGATGAGCTGGTCATACAGGAGGGAGAGGCAGGAAACCATCTTTATGTTCTAGCAGGTAAGAAAAGCTATATTAGCTGTGCATTAGCGATTCCAAGACATTGATATCTGATCAGATCAGTCATTATGACCATAGTTCAATAAACATCACAATATTCTGTAATATATTTATATAGCCCACGAAATGCCCACAAAACGCAAGTAATAATAATAATCCTTGCATTTGATATAATGCTTTTCACGTCTTCTAGACGTCTCAAAGCGCTTCACAGAATATGCTGTATAGTGAATTGACTACATTTGTGGACAAAATGCGGCAGCCAATTGCGCTCAGCAGTGTCCCACAAACACTTGTGGATTGAAAATGACCAATTTATTATTGTTTTTGTTTTGGAGGGATTATTATTAGGCATGTGGAGTAAGGAAACTTGCCCAAGGTTTCGCCTTGCCTGGAATTGAACCCAGGTGTCTCTCTTGCACGGCGAGTGCTCTAACCACTGAGTACGGGACTCCACACAGTGACACTCTACAGTACAGCCTATGAAGCTCTTTGAGACACCCTCCCCATGTGTAAGGTACTATACCAAATGTAAGGATTATTTTATTATAGCATATCTACAAAAAAAATGTTCTCCTGTTCATACTTGTGGATATGTGTTGATTGCCACAGCCAAAAGGAGCCCACAAAAAAAGCTCAAGGTGGACGAGTCCTTCAGTTCAGTGTAGGCAACAGACATGAAGAAACCGATTATCAATGCAGGAGGTGATATGGGTGTTCACAGAGGACAAACCTGCATGTTGAGGCATATCTGTTGGGATGCATTTTGAGGATATGTATTAATTTCTTCATTGACTGAAATCAGAAAATCCATTTTCCAGTGTCATGGTTTAATTAGTGCTTCTTCCACATTATTAATTCAGACTTTCTGCTGAACATTCCTGAAAATAACACACTGTGAGCAGCTGGTAAATTGTGGAAGCAGCTACCTGCAAAGCAAGGCTGTGCCTCGTCACAGACAACACACAGTGTAGTGCATTGGGCGGAGGACAATGGTTTCAATTCTGAATCAAAATGCAGCTGAAATATACATTAGATCCAGGATTGAATTTCTTTCTTAAATGATTTAAAGTCTCAAACAAGAGTCTTGCATACTCTCTTGCTTGCTTTGATTTAGACAGCTTACAAAAAAGAAATAATAATTTGGTCACTCGAACTACGACTGTTTGCGGGACACTGCTGTGCGCAATTGGCTGCCGTGTTTCGCCCACAGATATACAGCCAATTCACTTTACAGTATATTCTATGAAGTGCTTTGAAAATGTCTCGAAGACACGATAAGGCCCAATATTGAATGCAAGGACCCTATTTTGATCATTGTACAGCTGCATTGGAGGTGGTTCAGATCATTAAAAGTGAGTGAGAAAGACTTCCTGTTATCACTGTCCTTGGCTCATTAGACCAAGGCCCTTTTTGTCTTAATGAATGAGAACCTTTCAGATGGCTAATCAGATAACTATATGTATTGTGGGAAGTGACAGTTTAGAATCCTTTTATAGCTTTATTCAGTGATTGATAATAAATGGTCATTCTGGAGACTTAGAAGTCCGGTTATAAAGCTGAAGCTTGTTTATATGTTGCTAAAATATTTGAATTATCCTTTTAAAGAAGGGCTATTGGAAGTTCTGCAGAATGGCAAACTGCTGGGACAGATGTATCCTGGAACAGCATTCGGTGAGCTTGCTATCCTCTACAACTGCAAAAGAACTGCTACAGTCAAAGGTATTTATTCTGGATCGTATTCCTTTTTTGTAAATAAGTTTTTAAACGGTCCTCTCTCCCACCCTCTCATTCTCCCCTGGATCTTGCTACAGTCCCTAGTCATTCTCTTTATATCTCCCATTATCACTGAGATAGAGAATCTTCCAGACTGATGGAGGAAAGTGTAATAGTGAAAGTCTCTCTTGTGTGTCTAAAAGTTATATTTGTCTTTTATTGACACTTGATGTTTTTATTAGATTTTCGTACTGAAGTTTGAAGAATTTATGACAGGACTAAAATAATAATATGAATTTTGAAATTTTGAATTTTTTGAATAATAATAATTATTATTATTAAAATGCTACCTTAGTGCTCAGGTTTAGCTTCTAAAACATCATTACTAAATAGTGCAATATTTGGGTTGTTTTTTTAAGCTGTGGTTAAGTCTTGGATCTGGGTGCTGGATCGGCAAGTTTTCCAGAACATAATGATGAAGTCAGCACAAGCCAGACAAAAAGAATATTTCAACTTCTTGCGCAGGTAGGAACTGCTCAGAACATACTGTTGATCCATGGTAGCAAGTACGATTTTTAAGTTCCCAAGCAATGAATTTGATCAGAACTAAATAATCCAGACCTTGATTGGTGGAGGATAGATTATCAACATGTATTCCCTTGTGTGTAAAGGCCTCTCCAATAATGCAAACCACACTGGGTTGAAAATGCGGTTTCATAAAATATTGAATCCTGCCTATAAATCCACTTAAGTCTTAAAATTTGATTTATTTGAAAATTCATAAATTCAACATTAATTTGGAAGCCAATAATTCTGTAGATTGTACCATGTATCCCTACTCTAAAACAATATATGATGACTGTTCCTTTAAGAATTTAAATAAGGCCATAATAAGGACTTTATAAACCAGGCTTTGTATTTGAAACTCGGGAACTGAAGAATGCAAAGCAGCCAGAGGAAATGTTAGCTTTCATAAATCAATCCAGCAGTCTGGCCACATCTCAGAAATATATATTTAGATTTTTGTTATACACATACACTCGTAGCCTCATTCATATTTTGCTCTAAAAAAAACCCTAAACAACAAATGCTGGTTTTACGTGTCATCTTTGTGTAACAGCTGGGAAAATGCTGTATATACAGTTTAGAGTTTAGAGCATATTGCTAGTATATTGTTGCACATGGTTAATCCTGGAATGTTTCTGATATGGCTGAGTGGCTTTTGTTTTGTATGGTTTCCAGTGTTTCTCTGCTGAAGGATTTCCCTGAGGAAAAATTGGCGAAGATTGTAGATTGCTTGGAAGTTGTGAGTACACTTTTTAACAGAGTAATCTGCCAGGCACAGAATGAATTTTAATCAAACAGTTTTATGTGTAGTTGTATTTACGTGTTCATTGGGCAGTTATATTTCATGTGGTTTTATATATCCCTTTTCCTCCTATTCCATTCCTATCCATGAATTTTAATCAAACAGGTTTATGTGTAGTTGTATTCACATGTTAATTGGGCAATTATATTTCATGTGGTTTTATATATCCTTTTTCCTCCTATTCAGAAAATTGTGCTAACATTGAGTCAAATAGTTTTCAGATGCAACTTGCTTTAGCGATTGATAACCAGCTTCTATTGATTCTCTGCATTGTGTATTGTGTACCCGCTGCCTTCGCTCAACTGACTCCAGCCTCCTGCATGTTCCTCGTGCCCTCCGTTCCACCATCAGTGGCCACAATTTCAGCCACGACACCCTGAAATTCTAGAGCACTTTTCCTAAATCCGTCTGCCGTGCCCCCACCTTCCTTCAGATCGCGCCTGAAGACCTTCCTCTTCAACCGTGCCTACCGTCACGTCCCCCCAGCTCAGCATTGTGCTCCACCACTGTCAAGTACTCTGGAACACTTCCCTACATGAGGGGCACTATATAAATGCAGGTTGTTGTCGTTGCTGTTTTAAAAGTGACCGTTTCTATATCTCACCCCCTTATGCAATCTCTTCATATCTGTTAGGATTATTATGATGAAGGAGAATATATAATCCGCCAAGGAGAGGAGGGAAATACCTTCTTCATTATTGCAAAAGGAAAGGTAGGAAAAACACTTACTTTCATTTATTAAAATATTTATTATCACGTTTTCTGAAATGGAGGAAAAATTATAATGTAGCAAAATATGGAATTAATCTAAACAAAAACATCTGTGAGTCTGCTAATGTGTTTTTATGATTTATTTGAGTGGGTGAGGAGTAATCTTTTCTAACGTGGTTAATGTTATCCTGAAGTTATCCTGTTTGTAAAGAGAGACATCCCAGTTAAATGAGAAATGAGATGTCACAGTGTACTCTCCACTGATATTCATTCAATGGTCATTAATATGTATTCTTGTATTAATAAAATTCTCCGGATAAAAATCAAATGGCACAAAACAACCAAGCATTCTGAGCCTTTGTTAATGTGTAAGATTATTGGTGATCAAAAAAAGTACTGATGTACAGCAGTATTTTGCAACAATCTTCAAGGCATAGTGAAGGCATCCTGGAAACGTTGTCTCACGTGAGCTGTGCTTTCCACTCCATGTGCTGCATGAAAACTAAATTGGTTATGTGTCATGCTAATTGAAAACTTGCTCAACAACGGAGATAAATCATCCATTGTTGCAATCAGTACGTGAAATATTTCAAATGTATTATTGCAATATGATTCCTGAAAGAAAGAACATTCTGCTTATTAACTCACTGAAATAAAATAGGTGACAACAAGGGTGTTATGTTGCTCACCCAGTCTATCAATCTGTGCAGGTGCGAGTGACACAGATGACAGAGGGAATTGAAGACCCACAGGAGATTAAGACATTGGGAGTAGGAGATTACTTTGGAGAGAAAGCCCTAATAAGGTGCACCAAGTGTACAGCATGGATAATAACTTCATTATGTTTATTTTGACTGAAATGCATGTTCAAACGTAGCAGGATTAAAGCAAACGCTAAGGATTGACTACTTTGATTGGGGTTTTTCAATATGATAAAACAATAGGATGTTACACAGATTTATGAGATATATTTGTGGCCCACAAGCATGGTTGGATGCAATGGTTTCTGGATTTAGAGGTATTCTAAGACTCAGTGATGGTGAAACTGGATGGAGGAATGTTCCATTCCTCACCTCTGGTGTCCCTGACCTAAAAATCTTAAACCTCCCACCCCCTCCCAAAAAAAAAAGATTATGCTAATTTGCTAATAATTTACCAAATTTGCTAATCATTTAGCAAATTGGGATTTAGAATAATAATGGTTGCAGATTTATATCAGTCCAGGTTGCATGAACCTATACAATGGATGTGATACAAGGAATTATTTGTAGCTGGAGTTTTTTTTTAAGTCCGCTGACTTGAAGATATGGGGATATTTAATAGAGGAGGTCAGTGATTTTAGTTTGGAAAATAGCCACATCAGTGAAGTTCCAATTGTTCAATTGTACCTATCTTGTTTCCTTTTAATTTTCTCCATCCTGGAGCACAGTGAGGATGTCCGTTCTGCAAACATAATCGCTGATGAAAACGACATCCATTGCCTTGTAATAGACCGTGAGTAAGTCTGCCATGTAGTTTGCTTGCCTCTAACAACATACAGAGACATCTCAAAATTCCTGCATATTTTTGGCATTTAATATTTATATAACCACCTTTCCCACTAGCTTTTTAGATAGTTAATACTGACTATCATGCCAGAGTATAATTTTATTGATAGATTGGAGTGACTGGAAATCAACAAGGCGTGAGGGAAGTCTAATATTCAGAAAATATTCTTTACATATAGTGATTTAGTGTTAAGATGAATTCATTAAAAGAAGCATTTCTTAATTTACTGTTTTCTTCATATCATATTCTGAAGATAACACTAATAATAAAAAGATTAACAATCTAGGCAATTGGTATAGAGCCTTCCATGTCAGGAGGACGTCTCAAAGTGCTTCACAACATTTACTGTAGTAAACTGTGTATTTTGTAGGCAAATAAATTAAATCTTTTTAATTTGTGCACTACTATTGTTTCAGGATTCAACGTTTATTGCAAATTGATTCTATTGTCAGTTCCTCACAGAATTAATGTGACCTAATAATGAAATATGTCTATATTTGATGAATCCAGTGTCTCACTGTACTTTTAACATTTACGTTCAGTACCTTTAACCAGATGATTGGCACCTATGAGGAGTTGCAAACATCCCTGAAGAAGTATGTGGAGCAGCTATCCCGCAGCGATGAGAAGAGAAATGCAATGTTAGTATTCATATTAAAACTTAAATCGTGCCTAATTGTACAGCTCCATAAACCAGGTTCTGGGTCTGGTGCCTGAGCTGGATGGGTCAGTATAGATGTTAAGTGTGTGCATTGCAAAACAATGTTTGATCCCTGCCCCAGAGGTTGTTTGCAGTTGCTGGTACAATGTCTAAATGTAATCATTTTGATTCCCTAAGGCCACTCATGCTGACAGCCCAGTTTTCCCCGGAGGAGAGTGAGATTGTACGCCTGAGGGAGAAAGTCATCAGGTTTTCAAACACTTGCCCTTTCAAAAATTTAGACATCGTTGCCACCCTAGGCATGGGAGGTTTTGGACGTGTGGAGCTGGTAAGTGGGAAGAAAAGTGATGGTTGGGAGATTGGTTTCAGCACACGTTCCACTTAATGAAAGGATTTTGATCTGTAAAGAAGTTAACAATCATGGTTAACAACTATGGAAAGATGAAACCTAATCGTGAGGAATCTCGCTTTAGTAAAGCATGTGTGTGGCACACAGATGATGTATATGTGTATATGTTATGCACAAACGATCTTCATTTTCTGTGTGATATGTGTACAAATATGCATGGTGTCAGATTGCCATACAAATCTAAGAAATATTGGGAAATATTAAAGATCCTGCAGGCATTTGCAGTTTAGAAAATAGCTCAAAAGCAATTCAAGCCTTAGATTAACTGTTTGTACTGAAATTAGGCAATGTGATGGTTTTCCATATAATAGGATCCTGATCTCAACCATGTCCTTGTGTAGTGGCAATAAACAGAAGCCAGTTACCTCCCCAAATACAGTAGAGAAAACAGAATCAGCATTGTGCCAGGAGCTTTCCTTTTCTAGTGTTCATATTTATTGCGGGGTTTAAGCAGCTTTAAAACAAAGACTGTCATCACACACTTAATTTGGGTCTCTTACAGCAGTGAGATGTATTAAAACCTGCTTTTGTACCTCAGGTGAAACTGAAGGATGAAGATACCACTTTTGCCTTGAAGTGTATCAAGAAAAAGCACATTGTGGAAACCCGGCAACAGGAACACATCTATTCTGAGAAGAACCTCCTGGCACAGACTAAATCTCAATTCATTGTTAGGTACTTGAAGATTTATTCTCTCAACAGAGGATGCATCAATAGATGGTTCTTACATATGTTCAGGAATCATCCTTCAATTATTAAATGTTCCTATGTTACCCACATTTCCTGACTTAATAAATTTGACTAAGCCACAGTTGCCACTTGAATTCATATACACTGACTGTTTAGTAACTTATCAATAAATGATTTTCCTAGGAAATAGTGGTAAACTTACTATTCTGTAGTTTCTAAGTACATTTGGTCTCTTTAAGTAATGAAATATACTTTTGAATGATCAGGAATTTCTCTTAAATTTAATGTATTAAAGAGTAGAGGCATGCAATTTCCCATGATCCTACACCACCTTAAGTTTTAAGACCAAATAGTCTTCCGGCTTGAATTTTTATATCATCAAAATGTCTCAAATATTTCACAGGTAATCACTGCCAAATATAGTGACGTTTTTTGGCAAACGTGGCGGCTATTTGACCAGCTAAGCCCTGACAGGCAGTCATGATGTCAGTGACCAATTCATTTAGAGAATTGTTGGCCAGGACACCCAAAGAAACTCCCTTCTCTTTTTAAAATAAGTGTCATTGTATTTTACATTTCTGGGGTATTTGTTTCATAGGAAAGACAAAACTACAAGCACAAGGCACTTGGCAAGAAAGCTGTTGTCATCAGTGCTGAGTTAACTTTCTTTTTCAGTTGGGAGTACATCATACCTTTTAAGCTAATAATAAAAAAAGCAAGCTGCCTTTCTCAGAGGTTCTTCCACCTTATGCTGTTCCAACGTCTTACCATCAAAATATTTCTCTTTTCTGATCAGGTACTTATATGGTCAAATCACCAATGAGACAATCATACTGGAGAAACAATATGTGCACATGTCTAGATATTGTTGTCTTATGTGGGCACCATGTAAGTGCCAGGTGTGTTTATTTCAAATATGGAGTGTGTCATTTTCAGATGTTGTATAACATTTATGAATTGTGTGACCAGCTGACAAAGGCAAAAATGTTCCTGAGGGTTTTCAATAATAGGCTGTATAAATAGAGGGTTCATAGAACCATCTGTTCCAACTGCTTCTATAATGCAGTACATGACACACATTGCAAAATATTTTAGTTTCATCTATTTGCAAGTGATAATGCTGCAAAGCAAATCACAATTCTCATGGTCAAGAAAATGTAATAATACTTTATATTTTATTTGGGGGGGTTTTGTACTATTTATTGTATAAATGGGCTTGTTTTTTATTTTAAGCGGTTTTAATCAGACCATCTGATCCAGTTTATTTGACATTATGTGGCGTAAAACCTCTTTGAAAATATTTTTCGTCTGCTTTCTTTATAGAATGTGATGTTGGGTAGTTTTACATCGGAATCAAAATTATGAGAATCCTTTCTGGAGACAAGATTAATGGCAGCGTACAATACCAACAACACATTGCATTTAAATAGCTCCTTTCACATCAAGATAACATCCCTTCACTTCAGTGGATTCAATAAAAAATAAAAAGTGGGAAAAACACACACTACATACACAGATGATTTATCTTAGACTCATACAGCACAGAAGGAGGCCCTTTCGTCCTTTCATGTCTGTGCCAGCTCTTTGAAAAGAGCAATCCAATTCAATCCCACTGCCCCCACTCTCTCCCCATAGCCCTACAGACTTGTCCTCCCCAAATAATTATCTACTCTCTTAAAAGTTGTTATCGAATCGGCTTCCACCATCCTTTCAGGCATCTTCTTTCAGAGCTCAGCAAAACTACAGTAGGAAAAAAATACCTGGCTCTAAACTTGTTTCTGTGCTTTTCGGCAGATTATACAGAACTTTTCGAGATCTCAAATATGTGTACATGTTGATGGAGGTGTGTCTGGGTGGGGAGCTCTGGAGTGTACTTCGTGACATGTGAGTGTATGTCATTTCTAATGATTGTACCCTTATATTCCAAACACACCATTTTAGTCCCTTTATATTGAAATACAAATATTAAGAACATAATAGAGACAAAAGCTGAAAGTTTCAAAATCCTGATCTTAAGAGAAAGATGAAAAATAAGAGAACTGAAAGCATGAGAATAACAGCCGAGGACATTTTGGGGGCTGGTTAGAGAAGTGCTGCCTGTATCTCTTTAGTTTAATCATGTTCATAAGCCTAATTGTCAAGATACTTTTGATGGCTAAGTGTTCATATGTTTTTTTTGAGATTAGTAAGTAACTACAACTTTTTTTTTAATGTTTCCCTTGTGCAAATGCTGACTATAGTTTTTTTACACTGCAGGTGTTTCTTTGAAGACTCAACAGCCAGGTTTTGTGTTGCCTGTGTTCTTGAGGCCTTTGATTATCTGCACAACCAAGGAATCGTTTACAGGGACCTGAAACCAGAAAACCTAGTGTTGGATGCAGAAGGATACGTAAAAATGGTGTGCTTCAACCTCATGTATTACAAATTACACCCACCAAATACACAGTCAATCCACTTTACAATATACCCTGTGAAGCACTTTGAGGCGTCTCAATGACATGATAAGGCGCTACAGTCAGTTAAGATGTCACTGCTTCGCAGAATCTGGTGTTTCCACGTTGATGTGGGCAGAGGATGTGTAATGCAGAATTTAAGATGTGAGAGCCATTTTTGAGTTTTGTTGGACTTATTTTGTGAAGTGGGAAGGACTTGCCGAATTTTTTCCTCGTGGGATCCTTTCTTCAAGAAGTGCAAATAAGTTGGTTAGAGCCCGAAGAAGATTCTGTCCAATGTGTGGATGGAGCAAGTTTGACTGGGTTTATTTTTTGTGAGTTCTGGTTTATCTCTGATTGTTTATATTTCACATTGTTATGATGGTCTGCTCCAACAAAAAGCACGTTCCTAAACAATGAAGTCAAAACGTTTTTCTCTAACCCTTTCACACTATGAGGCAGAATCTAAACCACTAACAAACAGCGGCATTAAATCAATGCCTTTTTAATAGAACTGCACAGAATGAGCTATTTATTCACAGAATGCTGTGACAAAGTTGTAGAACAGTGAAGGAATGATTATGCTTGGTACAAAACTGCTTGTTCTTGCATTGAAAACGTCTCTTTCCTCCCCATTAGCTCCCTCGCAGATATCTTTGCGATCCCACATCATTTTAGTAGCAGCATTGCATAATTTTCAATGTATTTCAGTTATACTTCCATGGATAATTACAATGTCATCATGCTGCAGATTCTCTTTCAGTTATCTTTTCCCAGTGTAATTCCAATTTGTATTAGCTATGTGTAAGGTTTACACACAGCTACCAATAGACACCAGTGTTCTTTGGATTTATTCATAGCTCTCTTTGTTTATCAGGTTGATTTTGGTTTTGCCAAGAAGATTGGGCTAGGCAAGAAAACTTGGACTTTCTGCGGTACTCCTGAATACGTTTCTCCCGAAGTTATAATGAACAAGGGACATGATTTTGGAGCAGACTATTGGTCCCTGGGCATTCTTGTTTTTGAACTACTTACTGGAAGGTAGATATTTTTATCTGTTCTTACAGCTCAGAAATGAATGTGTTTTCAAAAGAAAATGATCTGCTTGAAATATTTTTTTGGAGATTCCACAGGTAAAAAGTTGAACAATGCCTTAATAATAAATATGATTGGGTTCTCATCAGCCATTTGTTTACAACAAACATATTCAGGTGACTTTTATCTTGATTTGTCTTTGCATACTTTATTTAAAACAAATAACAATTCATACTTATGGATGAAAGTCACTTGTGTTTTTTTGTCAATGAAGGACATTAAGGTAAATGCAGTCATTAGACCAAGAGGTTTAAGGTCATGAAACCAGTGAAAACAAAGTCCCAGCAGCTTCTAGGAAGCTTTTGAAGTCCAGCCTTAGAATGCAGTCTTGAAATCGTTCTCCAATGAACATAGATCTGCAGTGTGGCACTCACTATGAGTTGAAAGTCTAAAACCTTCCACTTGGGAGGTTGTCAATACCTCTTATAATGATTCAATATTCATTCAGAGGAGTGAATTGTTTAACTTGCATTCTTGTCTTTAAAAAAATAATACATTTATGAGCAACTAGCAGATCATAGCATTTAACCCGAGATTGTTAGCTGAGATAGTAATGCCTCTTTGGGGCTTTTGTCTGCTTCCAAGCCCTCCTTTTACAGGACCTGACCCAATCAAAATTTACAACATGATTTTGAGAGGGATTGAGAAGGTGGATTTTCCAAAACGAATTGGTAAGCGGTCTGAAGATCTAATCAGGAGGCTGTGCAGGTAAGGAATCTTAATTTATAAAAGCTAGCCTTAAGGAAAATAAATGTGACATTGTTGTACAACGTGGATCTGTGGGATAGACTCCCTCAAATGATCATGACAATTAACTCCTTCAAAAATGAACACATTTCTGTTTGGATTTGATATTTCCTCTCTGCATCATATTGTATTGAACTAGGGTGGCATTGCAGTATGATGAATAATGGCAAATCAAATCGGATAGTACTGTTATGCCTGATTTGAACATTATTACTGAATAGATGACTGTATTGAAGCATTTCATTCATTGCATTCCTATCACAATTTTGCTGCTTGCAGACTTAATCCAACTGAGAGAATGGGAAATAAGAAAAATGGGATAAATGACATACGGAAACACAAGTAAGTGACAAATAATAAAAGGATTAAAAGGTTGCAGTTCATGAATGGTGCCACGTCTGTAATTATCACTACAAACTCTTAATGTAGCTGCCACTCTTACCATGTTAAATGGACATTGTTACCACAAACTGGAGCAGTCTTGAGTACTCTGTTTAAAATATCATTAATTTCTTTCTCTAATAAATGCATCCCTGGACTTAGCTGATTATTTTGACATGGAATTTAAAATGCAGCAAGAGCGGGATCCCCAATTTAAAGAATCCAGATGTATTTCACGCCTGCTGGAAGAAGCATCTTGAGATATGATGTACCTTCAGGCAGAGTTCCTGTGAGTGACATATATGACGTACTTTATGCTGGTGGACAGAGTCCCCACTCAGATTTCTTACTTGTGTAATCCCATTTGAAATGGATGTGTTTTAGACCCCACTGGCCCCACTTTAGACCCCACGAGAAGAAAGCCGCAGACAAGGTGAATGAAGACACAAGAGAATCATGTGATTCACAAGAATTCAAATGCATTATCCAAAATCTCACTCGGTGACCGAAGTGCAAAAGGGATTAATTACTCTGACTGTTTGGAGACAATCTCCCTTTCCCACTCTTGTTATTAGAGTCTTTGATCAGACCGCTAGTGTCGGATACACAACATAGAATGGACCTTGTAGTCCAATTATCACTTTAATCCAAACAGGATCCTCAGGAGTTAAATGCACAGTTCCGAGCACTATCTATCTGAAAGATCAAGGCAACAAACAAGTGTGTGCTTTCCCTGTATCATTTATAAACATAACCTTTTGATATTCCCTGAAATAAAAGTGATTGTGATATTTTGTTAATATGCATATTGCTCTTGAAAAGTACTTCATCTATGAATATTCAATTGATACTTATCATGAACAGAATACATTATATTTCCCTTTCATAAACATAGTAGAAATGAATAAACTTTTTTTTAAATTCCTTTTTAGGTGGTTTCAAGGTTTTGACTGGGAAGGCCTCAGAAATAGGAGGATGAAGTCCCCACTCACAAAAGAGGTAATTTGGGTCGTGCTGTGGTAAATAGCCCTGAAAATACACAACTTATTGAATACTGTTTTTTGCTTTCCTAAAACAGTGCTAACATGATCTTAGAAGTGTTTCTGAATTCTCTGTAGAAAACGTGATGTTCCTTAGAAATTAAATCCATAGAAATTTACAGCACAGAAGGACATTTAGCCCATCGTGTTAATGTTTTTATTGTGGAACTTTACAGACCATCCAGTTGTCTCCGTCTATTACTGTTGGCATTTCCCTTTAATTTCCTAATTGTTTAAGTAACTGCCTCCCCGTAACATTGTGGCCTGTGTGCAAGCCGGGGACAGCTGTCATTCCCTGCCATTCCCATTTAATAGCCATTGAGAAGCACCTGAAAAGGATGGATTTAATCTAAGAGGTTTGAAATTCTGTTGGTGAGTCAAGTTATCAGCAAGTACATCTCTACTATTGCTCAGGCATGGTCAGTATATTGTCAGGTTGGGGAAAAGTCCAATTGAAGAATGTGCCAATAATGTTATGCAAGAAAAACAGCACAGATTGTTGTAAGAAAAGTGAAAAGTCCAACAGATGTTTCAACACGCATCCTACAAAGGTGGAGTTTGCTCTGAAATCCATAAATGTGTCTCTCATTCACATGTAGTTTTCAAGGCTGTATTGGTACATAATTTCAAATTCATTCTGGTCTATTTCCTTTCTTTAAGTTGAAGGGACCTTCAGATCACAGCCACTTTGACAGCTTCTCTCCGGAGAACAATGAACCTCCAGATGAGTTCTCGGGCTGGGATATAGACTTCTAAGCAATGGTCACCAAGTGCAATGTGTTGAGGATCAAGGCTAAACGTTTTGAGAATCTGGAGTGAAGAAGAAAATAATGGCTTGTAACAAATTTTAAGAAAGCCATTGATAATGTGATCACTTCATTTCAATTGGAAATATTGTATCAAGTTTTACAATGAATGCTCTGCAGGCCTGATATGCAGCGATGTAAACATGTGCCTTGCAGCCCTTGTGTAATAGGGTTAAAGACCAATGCAAGCCACTCCTCAAATGAATCTATGCTTTGTGATGCATTTAGTTCACACACAGGTTATGGAGTTGGTGAGTCAAATAATATCACATAGGTGGAACATTTTGCGTTTCAAGGACAGCGAATGGCAGAAATACAATGTAACAACAATGTCCATTGTATTTTAAAGGAAGATAGTATAATCCTAGACATTTCAACCCGAAGGTGGCCATTTGGCCCTTGGTGCCTGTGCCACACTAATTCTCCACTGGAGGTATTTGCTCTAATCCTATTTCCCTGGTCATACCTGTTTATATTTTATTATTCATCTAAAATGCTGCAATTCACTGTTAGTTAATAGTCACTCGTATTTACATATTTCACATCCTAATAACTTTAGGGTTTTAAAAAAATCTAACCTCTCGCTTTATACTTTAGTATTCCTCTATCAATGGGTATGAGCAGGTGCTAGTAAGATATGTACCATGAAGATGAACCATCTCTCTCCAGTTGGTGAAATCTCATGCTGAAACCTGAATTATTGTAGTGATTATTGTAGTTTCTGTGGAAAAATCCTTGTTTACATTTGGAGACATGACATGTAGCAAGGAAGCCTTTTTAAAAAGTTGATTCAAGAACAGTTTTAGAATTAATTTCATTATATTGTGAAAAACAAGATTTAAGTCAATGAATTTTTTTTCATCATAGTTGTATTTTTCTTGTATGCTTTTCAAAATGTATATGTACCACATTAAATAAAAAATGGACAGTATTGTTCAAATCTGAAAGGGGTGAATTATTACACATTTTATAAATATGCTCAACGGCCACTTAGAGACACTAAAATAACAGAAGGAAAGGTCACCTTTATTCATGAATATATCTACGCTAATAAAGACGAAATGTCTGTCTATGTGTCTGTCTGCCAAGAACGCAATAACCATTGATGTAGAGAAATTATTTATATGATTTATACCTCATCAGAAAGGCCTTGCAAGGCAGAGCGTCATGGGCAAATTTGTTTTTTGGAGTTCTTTTATCTTGTATTAAAAAAATACTAAAAAATGCTTTAATTAAGCCCCCAAAAGATATGCATGGTATTCTGCAACAAACAGAGGTCACACACTCTTCTGGAGAGATACATCTACACTAATAAAGGCAAAATATCTGTCTGTATGTCAGGAGTCCTCCCACAGGAGTCCTCTCATTGAGGCCTCCTACTGAGTTCCTCCCACAGGAGTCCTCTCAAAAGGATATGTGTGTAAATATGTGAACAAGGGATTCTAACAAGTTCAATAGCACATTTTCTTAATCTTAAGGGATAAAGATGCCTAAGAAGTGAAGATGAAGTCTCTCAAGGACAAATAAAAATGCCGAACAAAAGAGAGAAGGCCGATTAAATGAAGCTGGTACCAAGCGTAGCTGCAATGGGTACAGCTAGTTATATATAAACCTGAGATAAACTCCTGATCTCCAGAAGATCATCCACCCTCATCCCAGATGCAGGATGATAAATACAAGCTCCCATCCCTCTGTGTATGGATCCACAATGATTCCATACAATCAATCAATCCTCCCGACAATTCATTGTGATTGTGAATTTAGAATTACGGGTTGGGGGAGATGAAGGGCCTTTGTCTTCCAAATTGATTTTGTGATTTATTGGAAGGTAAAAAGCAAGGTCAAGCTTTGAACAAAGATAATTCAAATGTTTACCTTTGTGGGAATATATATTTTCAGCACTCATTACTAGATTTAGAGCTCTGATTTATGGTTCACGAGGAAAGGTGGAGAAAGTTTTTGCAAACATCATAGATGTAAACTTATTAACCGATAGACACAATCTGCCAAAAACTCAATTCCTTGTATATGAGTAGAGCTAGATATGAGCTCTATATATGACTTTAAGTCATAACTCAGATGATGAAGGTAAATAAAAAATTAAACATCCAATTGATTCAAGCAAATGATTGTTTAAATATCATTTTGTGCAGATCTTATCATTCTATTTATTCTGATACGCAACAGATTTTAAGAAGATGTGATAATAAAGCAGATGTAGCGTGAAAAACATAATTACTATATAAACTGTTCAATGATTCCACATTCAATTGTACAATTTGAATTGCTGCACATATAAATTGGGTTGCAGTTTCCATAACAACATGTTTACCACTAAAAGCGAGCCATGCTGGTGATGTGTGCTGCTGCCATGGGAACTGCATGAGAATTGACAACTTTCACCATCTGAACTTTCAAATTAGAAAATTTTCACCAAATATAATATTTGAAGAATTTTATGTAATTTGTTTTATAATAAAAATACTCATCCTTACATTTGATATAGCGCCTTCCACAATGGGAGGACCTCACAAAGCACTTCACAGGATTTACTGTAAAGTGCAAGGACTGTGTATTTTGTAGGAGAAAGTGGCAGCCAATTTGTATACAGCATTGTCCCACAAACAGCCATGAGGTGAATGACCAAAGATGGCCTTTGCCCAGGAAAAAAGATGTAATTGGAATGTTAGCCTGTAGGATTTATGAATAATATTTATGGAGTGTGTTCAGATAGGTCAGTTAGGTCAATATTCTGTTTAGCACATGTTAACAAATCATTCTAGGACTTTTCTCTTTCGAAAGAGAAAGCTGGTAGACACGTTAAAAATAACAAAGATTGCAGGTAAATTTTCTGTCATGTGGAAAAACTCGAGAACAAGGAGGGATCATAGCTCCAAAATAAGCACAGCAACAGGAAGCAGAAATTGCAGGAAAACCTTTTTCTAGCAAAAGAGTCACAGGCACGTAGTGCACACTACCGGTGAGGTGGTGGAACAAGCAATTAAAAACAACTGAAGAATTAACAAGACAAGTTCCTGGAAATTAAAGTCAAGACTCCACTGTCTAAAGCTGTCAATGTTCCTTCATGTTTTATGTCTTAAGTACTATGACAGTGAGATCATAAAGGTCTGATTGTTGCCTCATAGGGGTGTAGATGTACTAAGGATTTACTTACTTCTGGTGCCCCCGTGTGCTGTGAAGCAGCACTGAGATGCAGTGTAGGCAGAAGAGGCTTGTGTTGCCCCTGTGGGAGTCAGGTTAGCAATTTGAACTTCCACGCAGTGATTTGCTGTTGTTTGGCCCCTTTACAAATCAAGAGTTGTAAGAGAGAAATTGTACGTGAGGTGACAATACCAGGCTTGTACTCCAAATTAGACGCACTTGTCTTCGAAGAAGTATTCATGATGAACTACTTTGCAACAAAATCACCATAAAATCAATGAGCCACTTTGTGCAGTGAGTGCTACCACGTGGTTGTGTGTTTGGAGGCAGCTGTGAACATTAGCGTGGAGCAATGTGACAAAGTGTGCTTGGACACAAGCATTGTGAGTATAAAAGAATATAATGCGAAAGTGACTTTAGAAGACAAGTAATTAACACCCTTTTAAACCTCCTGTAATGCCCTTCACATCAGGCAATGTGCACAAATCACATTATAACATTACAATGGTGCCACTTGTAGTTGTTTAATATTTGTTTTAACTTTTTGCTTGTGGTTATTGATTTAGTAAACACATAAGCCCATTCACGTTTGTTTCTGATCTTCATTTTGTATAAGGAGATGATACCTGCCAGGTTTTTGAATCAATTAATGTATACCCTGCTGAACCTTACAACGTGAGGACGATCCCGAGTTTACTATCTTTAGAGTCTATCCTTAGTTGGCATAGCAAAGGAACACTAAAAGAATAACACTAAAACTAGCCTTGGCGCCCATTGGTTAGGGAGGAGAAAATTCTGCTAAATTCTCTTCCCACTCTTGAATACTTTCCAGTGATTATATTATTATTATTATATTATATATTATATTATTATATTGACTGTATATTTTGTGGGCAAAATACGGCTGCCAATTGCACACAGTAGTGTCCTACAAACAGTCATGGGCTCCTACTTATTGCTCGGTAAACAGGTGTGTGGAGCAAGAAAACTTGCCCAACGCTTCACCCTGTCCAGGAATCAAACCCAGATCCTCTCATTCGCAAGGCGAGTGCTCTAACTACCATACTATAGGACTCCACTTTTGTGTCTGGAAGCTGAAAAGACTGGTGGAGCAGTGCTCTGTGAAACTGTACATTTGAAGAGATCCACCTGGTATTATTTGGTTAGATAAATCTATTACAATTTTCCTATTATATTCACTGCAAGTTGGGATCAGAATAGTATGGCTGTGTCAGGGTCTCTTCATCTTCTCAGGCATGTAAAACATGTGTTACGCTAGGAAATCTCTCCCCCTCCCCTGCCCACCCAAAGCCTGTTGTATCTGTGACATTCAATACCTTAGGGCTCACTGTACCTTACAGTCTGCATTGACCCTAACCTGTTGAATAATTTCTTTCTTATAGAAAATAATAGCAAAATACATAGTTTTTAAGTCCTTGGGTTCAAATACAGCTGACTTGAGGAGTCCTGTGGCTCAGTGGTTAGAGCACTCGCTTTGCAAGTGAGAGACCTGAGTTCAATTCCAGGCAGGGCGAAACCTTGGGCAAGTTTCCTTGCTCCACACGCCTAATAATAATCCCTCCAAAACCCAAAACAATAATAAATTGGTCATTTTCAATCTACGACTGTTTGTGGGACATTGCTGTGCGCAATTGGCTGCCGCGTTTGCCCACAAATATACAGTCAATTCACTTTACAGTGTACTCTGTGAAGCGCTTTGGGACGTCCTCCCGACGTGAAAAGCGCTATATCAAATGCAAGGATTATTATTATTATTATTATTATTATTACTTGAGCTTTTTTTAACGTTGTGGTAAAATTAAGCAGGAACTATATAATTAATGGTTCCCTACTTTTGACCAGAGAAACAAACTTTTTGTTTGTCAGAGTGATGTGAGTACCACCTGCTGGCCAAGTGGGGCTCTTCATTCACAGTGTGTATGTCCACGCCGTACAATTAGTACTCTTTGTAGTAATTGGTTGAGCTGCAGTCCTCAGCTACTGCACAACTATTTACACACTCTCACTTCTGAGTCAGAAGATTGTGGATTCAAGCCTCCCGTCAGGACTTTGAATGCAAAATCCAGGGTGATACTCCAATGCAGTGCTGGAGGGAGCGCCGTTTGGTCAGAGATGCCATTCTTCAGATGAGACATCAAACCAAGGTCTCATCTGCCTGTTCAGGTAGGTGTTAAAAGATCCCATAGCACTATTCAAAAACAGAATGGAATTACTTCCGCTGTCCTAGCCAACAACTCCCCAGATAAAATTGATCACTCACTTTATGGCTGTTTGTGGTTGCCATGTTTGCCTACAAACAAAGTGACTACACTTTACAGTATATCCTGTGAAACACTTTAAATGGTCCTCCCAACATGAAATGCACTATGTCAAATGTAAGGATTGTTATTTATTTGTGTTATGAATCTTCTGTAAATATTCCTAGATTTTTCTATAAACACCCGCCAAGTGTTCAGCAAATATTATTTCATTATTTGCCAAGTGACAGGATGACAGGATTCACACTGATGTATATCACTACATTGTCAAAACACCAGAGATTCAGATGACAGATAGTGATAAAAATGATGCATTGCTTTACCTTCTTCCTAGCTCTTTAACACAAATATTCTTTTGATCTCCTGTCACTTGTAAACATAAGCATAAATTATTGATCAAGGTACACTCAGAATTCTCATGGCACATAAAAGATCAATAGAAACCAGTGGTTTAAAAACAGGCTTTTGAATAATCCTAAAGTCATACAAATCTCATGTCAATGTCATCCATCCCTATGTTTTATTTGTCACTAACATCCATTTACAGCATGTAAAGGTTACTCCATGCAGACAAATTGAATCTGTGAGCAAAGAATAGTATGGTTATGGTTGCAGCTTGTGTTTGCTGTTAGGAATTTACTGGAAGGTATAGTGACTGTGTATTTGAAGGTGAACACAATAATTAATTTGCACAGAGTTTTTTCTATAAACAGACATGAAGTGAATGACCAATTTTATCCGGAGGCTTTGTTGGCCAGGACACTGGGGAAATTCTGTTTTTGAATTTTGAATGGGATCTTTAATGTCCACCTGAACAGGCAAACAAGACCTTGGTTCATTATCTCACTTTGGGCCCCTTATTTTCAAACAGACGATGAATTAGAGAAGATTGAGGAAAGAACATGAATTATTCTGGAATATAAATTGTGTGATAAAACACAGATTTAACTCTGTGGCAAATTTCCAATTCTGTGCTTGATTTTTTACCCTGATCCTTGATCAAAGATATAATCATCAGAAATATTTCTCAATTCTGCCACATGGGGGAGACTGCAACCTGTAACTGATTTTGTGTTCTTTCACCTCTCTGGTCAGCTATTGTAGGGAAAAGTGAGGACCTGGACCCTGTCACAAATATGTAATTAATACCATTTAAATTGGAAATGTGATGCCAATAAAATATAAGTTAATTACCGTAAATTAAAGAAATTAAGCATGAGATGCACATAACATCAGCCATTACTATAACAAATAATAATAATAATAATCCTTGCATTTGATATAGCGCTTTTCACATCTTCTAGACGTCTCAAAGTGCTTCACAGAATAGACTGTAAAGTGAATTGACTGTATTGTTTGTGGGCGAAATGCGGCAGCGAATTGCACACAGCAGTATCCCACAAACAGTCGCGGTTTGAAGTGACCAATTTATTATTGTTTTTTTTCTTGAGGGATTATTATTAGGAGTGTGGAGTAAGGAAACTTGCCCAAGGTTTCATCCTACTGGGAATCAAACCCACGTCTCTCGCATGCAAAGCGAGTGCTCTAACAACTGAGCTACAGGACTCCTGCATAACATATGCAAAGTATGATGAACTCAGGGATGGAAGCTGGCTATTGTTTGTTGATATCTCAGTTAGAATAAAATAAATCATTTCAATTAAAAATGTTGGTGGGATAAGCTATGAGGAACAACTAAGTAAGGTGGCGCTCTTCATCCTCAATCAAAAATATGTGTATGTTTAACAAGATAGAAAAAGCAAACATGAAAAAAAATGTTACAATACCTCAATATAACAGGAGAAGGCATATACGTTTATGCTTTGAAGGGCAGATGCAATGAAGCATTTCTTTATACACAGGACAACGAACAGCTGGAAGGAAACCTGAGCCATTCAGTTTGGCTTTGAATCTTACTCAGTTTAACTTTAGTGACTCTCTGCTAGGACAAGAAAAAAAATCCACAAGTGTTTTTCTACAATTATCCAGTGACTCAGGCTGAAAGTATGTAAATCAGACTCATCTAACGGTTGAATATTTGTCAGCACTTGCAATTTAGTACCTTATTGTACCTTATTGGTACAGATCTGCAGAATGGGTTGATGTCTACAGAATTGGACTAAAAAAGCAGGGCCTGGTGGAATTTAACAACTGTAATCATTGACAGCAACAATGCCCTTCAATAAATTTGGCTTTTACTCAATTAATTCAATCCATCTTAATTCCTTGGTGGGTATTGGTATGATTGGTGTATAGGAGGGACAAAATTGACAGTTACTTTCAGATCCACCACCACCAACAACTATCATAGAATCATAGAATTATACCACACAGAAGGAGGCCATTTGGCTGGCCCTTTTAAAAGAGCTATCCAAATCAATCCCGCTTCCTGCTCTCTCCCCATAGCCCTGCAAACTTGTTCTCCTCAAATAATTATCTACTTCTCTCTTAAAAGTTGTTATCGAATCAGCTTACACCACCAGGCAATGTATTCCAGATTCAAACAACTTGCTATGTGAAAAAAAAATTACATTTGTATAATGCCTTTCATGTCGAGAGGATGACCCAAGGTACTGTGAGCATTATTGGCCAGAATATCTGGGGGGAAATCCATCCCTTTTCTAATAGTGCCTTGCTAACATCAAGTTGAATAAGTAAGCAGGACCTCAATTTAGTATCTCATCTGAAAAAGGGCACATCTGATAATACATCCTACAATTACCACACCAGACTATGAGCTCAGGTCCAATGTGGAGCTTGAACCCACAACCTTCTGCTCCATGAACAGCCTGCACCACCGTGATTGATTCTCCCAAGAGAGAAAATAATCTCTGAATGGTCCTGTGAGAAGCTGTAACATTTATTGATGAGGAGTAGGGTGGTATGAGTACAAGTCTGAGTGACATTAATGGGTTGTTGACTTTCCTTATGACTCATTCTTTGTTTCCTATGCCTCACTACTCCCAGATCAGTAATTCTACTTCTGCTACATGTGTATCTTTTGCATCAATAAATACACATTGTCTGTTGCAGAGTATGTTGATGATGCCCATATGTCTCAGCTATAAAATAAAAAAATAAAAATCAGCTGCTGAATTTCAGTTTGCACATTTTGTGGTTGTAGATACTGTTCTTGTCAGTGAATACTATCCTGCCTTTCCATGCAGCCCTGCACTGCACTAAGTTACCCACTAGACAGCAGCCAATTCCAAGGTAAAAATGTTTCAAACATGGGAATGCAGAAATCAGCTTGTACAATGCAGCCTTGTCAGAATGGCCTAGTTGATTTGTGATTTTCTATTAGCATCTATTGATTTTCTTCCTAATTTATGCCCTTTCCTTTTCTCCTCCCCCCAACAAAAAAACAAATGATTGTGGTTTGTGCTTTAGAATTGCACTGATGTGAAAATGTCTTACAAACAGGAATTGTTTTATATTCTCAGACGCTGCAGCTATTACTAATTATTGTACTTCAAGCAGCTGTTTTAAAGACATAATGGCCTGATGTTTTTTCTCCCTTCCTAAACTAGGGAACATTGGTGCCTGTCATGCTTTGTCACATAATAGTCATTTCCTTGATGGCATCTGCACTTCAGACAATTTCTTAGTAAATTCCTGTATTTGTGCATGGGAGCATAAATTCCACCATGTGCCAAAAATCAGAGCATCCTTTTGTTTCCTCAGTTGTATAGTATGTCTGGACAGGCTCCATCTCGAGGTTAAAAGGGGACTTTTTAACTTGCAAAATCTATATTGGTGTAAAAACATGCACCCAATCATGACATTAGCTCCAGAGCATTGGACTACACTAATTATTTTTGCAGCTATTATTTCATAAGGATGCAATTTGAAACTGCAAAGGACAGTTTTGTATTCCCTTAGGTTGAGGTCAGTAGGAGGCTTTTTACCCTCTCTGTCTTCCTGAATCTGGTTGGAATACAATTCTATAGATGTCTACACTGTACCTCATCCAAGTGTCTTCAAGCCGGAGCCTGGAGAATAAATACTAAATCTCTGTGCATGAGTGGATATCACAGGATATCACAGGATGTCCTCACCGTGCATGGACACACACATATTTTTTAGCAGTCACTTGGTAGACCTTAGGAGCAGGAACCCCGAATATTATGCCTCCCCACAGAGCTGGGCACAACTGTTGCAGCCCAATTGCTCTCATGGCTGCATTCATTTCGCTATTGTTCACTTTTGACTAAATCTGTATCTGAAATCATAAAAACCTTTTTTTTTACTCACTTTAAGATAGAAATGTAAAGAATGATGGAAATATAGGGTGAATAAAGCTGTGGTTCAAAGTTAATTAAGTTCAATTAAAATCTATATTGGAACCAGCTGATACCATATCTCATAAACTATAGTTAGTGTTTATTATACTGCTTCATCAATTTTCTATAGGCAAACTTTTTGTTGTTTTATATGTCTTTTTGTGCTCCTAATATCATTAACTCTCAACAGATCTGGTATTCAGAGATGAGAATCTGTGTTTAGTTCAGATATCTCATTATTTCAACAGCAGATTGCCAATCAATGTGGAAATTTCCTCTTCCACCTGAATGAAAACAGATTTAAAAAGATGTGCTGTGGCACAGAGTGGAAATCAATGTTGGAGGTTCCCATTCAACCTGCAAAATAGGAAGCTAATCGCATTTGTAGATTGTTCCTGCAGTCTGCACTGGAGAATAAACCCTTACTGCAGAAAAGGTGTCTTGCCCACATCTCGACATACGGGATTTGTGTGCTTGCAAAATAGAACTGTTCAACAAAACAGCTCATGTACAACTTAGAGCCTGATCTGCAGATTGTTCAAGTGTCACTCTAAATTTTCAGCATGGCTGCTCAGCAGAAAGCTCCGACTTAACCCACAGAGGCAGAGGGGGAAGCCCACGTTGAATAGAAATTCACAAGTCTTTACAGCTTTTGCAAACTGAAGCACATGTGCCTCGGGAAGCCCTTTCCAGCTGCCCCACATAGTTACAGGCCACTCCGAAAAGTTTCATGGCTCACCGAAGAAACCATTTCTTTCTAACGAGATCTAATTCGGGTTGAATAGAGTCTACCAATATATATGACATTTTCATTGCAAAATAACAAGTGAAGAAATTCAATTACAGCTGAAAGGGCCTTTCTAATAGGTCATTCACTTAGTTTGTCTCCAAATTAGTTTGCATATAAAAGCCACCCAGATCATCCATCAGCACACAAAAAGCAAAGAAAATATTTTTTATTCTCTCAGAAAAAAGGAGAACAATGTTACCAGAATTCAAGACTGAACAAAAGACGAACTGCTCTTCTGCTGGGTGTCTGGCATGCATGTTGTGTCCTCAGTCAGCGATGTCGAGAGCGACAGCCTTTATATACTGCTCTGCTGTTGTAAAATGTTATTTTAGCAAAATGGTTTAGAAGCAAAAAGACCATGTGCCAGGGCAATTGTCAAACTGAAGTACATGGCAACAATCAGCACAAAGGATGACTTCTTCCGAATGAGGTCAATGTTCCACGTTTAATGAAAGTTCCTATTTTTATCTCCCAAAGTCCATTGATCAGTACCATTCCCCATGAATTTTCCTTTCAAACAAGTTGTTTGAATGCCATTTAACTTTGATCATTTTGCGTCACATATCGTAATGGTTTTGCTTTCAATATTGAGTCCAGATCACAATTGTACTTTCAGTGAGACAGACTCAGGCAGGCCCTACGGCTGTATTCAGAAATAACCCATGAAGTAAACTTTCAAAGCATTCCCTACTTTCAGGAGAGATCTATGCAGATTGTAAATCAAACAACATAACTTTTTTCATTTGAAAAGAGAAATACCTTGAATGTATACTTCAATACTTTTAAAGTAAGTTGGGAAGTTTAAACAACCGGGAGGGGGGATATTCTGCAGACTATTAGGTTACGCTCTTCAACAAGGTGATGTCTTGCAATTGTTGGAACTTTACTATTTGGAAGAATTTCCATTATCGCTCAGTTTAATGCTGAGTGTGCTAAATAAATAATAACAATAATAATCTTTGCATTTGTTATAGCGCTTTATCATGTCTTTGAGATCTCAAATGTCAGATATTGGGATGTCTTGGTATAAAGAGCATTGCTGACCTGATAAATAAAGGTAAGCACACAGAAGAAGCGAACTCCACTCTCACCCTATATCACTAGATAGTCTCCGGAAGGATCTCAAGGCATGAAATGTGGAGTCCTCTAGCTAAGTGGTTGGAGCACTCATCTCGCAAGCAAGAGGACCTGGGTTTGATTCCCGGGCAAAGCAAAACATTGGGCAAATCTCCTTACCCCACATGCCTCTTACTAGCAGTAAGTAGGAACTCGGTGGCTAGTCAATTGGCGGATCGCTTTTCCGGGGGCAATAATCCCTTCAAAAAAAGTTTTAAAAATTATTTGGTCACTCAATCCACAACTGTTTGTGGGACACATCTGTGCACAATTCACTGCCGCATTTCGCCCACAAAGTACACAGTCAATTCACTTTACAGTATATTCTGTGAAGCACTCTGAGACGTTTCAAAGATGTGATAGGGCATTATATCAAATGCAAGGATTATTATTCCTATGCAACAGAGTGCCCCTCACCTCCACAGCTAGGGCTGCACTGCATTATTTTTTGTTTCAATGTTTTAACAGTTCCAAGATGTTTCTTTTTGGCGGCAAATGAACTTAATATTATTTTTCTTTGATGGAACACATCACTTGTATACCCTGTAAAGAGCTTAAACTTGTGAGTTCCAAAGCTAATACGGGTCTTGAACCCACAACCTTTTGATTTAGAGGTGAGAGTGCCACCAATTTCCTCACTGCCTCTATTAGAACAGTTTTTTGGAAAACTAATATGGGTAATTTTAAAAACATATAGAATACGCCACATTCTCTGCATATGTAAAATCTGCGTGTGGTGGTCTTTACCCCTCAGGGCGGTTGTGTGGGCGCTAGACCGAAATGCAAGAATTATTTTTACTTATCCTAACCTCAAAATAATAAATAATAATCCCTAAAAAAAATAACACGGTCACTCAATCCATGATTGTCTGTGGGACATGGCTGTGTGCAATTGGCGGCCGCATTTCACTCGCAAAATGCACATTTATCAATATATCCCGCGAAGTGCTTCGAGACGTCTCAACGACGCGATGCGGTGCTGCATCGAATGCAAGGATTATTATGATGATGATGATGATGATGATAATGATTATTATTAACCTCCGCACTTACTGTTGGTACAAACGAGGCGTTTAAGTAACAATCATTTACATCACTTCGTGGATTTCCTGCTTAGTCATTACATTTGTGTGTGTGTGTGTGGAGAGAGAGAGAGAGGGGAGAGAGAGAGAGAGAGACAGAGAGGGAGAGGATTCCACAGGATACAAAAACAACAGAGAGAGAGAGAGAGAGAGAGTGAAAGAGAAAAAAAAACGAACGAAAACAAAGAAAAGAGGTGGCCAACTGCAGCTGGAAGTGGGTCCACCGCACATCTGGCAAAGAGCCTTTGAACACCAGCAGGTCCGCTGGCCCCCGGCCCGGGGGGGGGGGGAGGGGGGGGAGGGAGAGGGGGGTAGGGGGGAGAGGGGAGGGGGTGGGGGGGGGGCAACAGCAATGCGCCGCAGAGCTGTCGGGGAAGGGAAGTGACTGAAGGGATTTCATTCGGTGTAACACACACCGAAATCTCATTTCCTTTGGGTTTGTTTTGGTGACGTGACTCTAAACCCCAGTAGGAGAGACCCGGGAGGGAGGGAGGGAGGGAGAGAGTGGTGGTGGTGGTGGGGGTCGTTGCATGGAACAGGGAGGTAATTTGCTAACTATTTGGACCCCCATCTCTCCCTCTCCCCCTCTCCCCCTCCCCCTCTCTCTGCCATTGCTGACTGGTTGCTGTCTGGTTGTCCTCTCCCTGTTCAGGTTCGGGAAGACCTTAACGCGTGCGGGAGGATGGTTCGTATTCTGGCGAATGGGGACATCGTTCCGGACGATGATCCGCGGGT
The DNA here is from genome assembly GCF_018977255.1 of Callorhinchus milii. Classification (NCBI taxonomy): domain Eukaryota; kingdom Metazoa; phylum Chordata; class Chondrichthyes; order Chimaeriformes; family Callorhinchidae; genus Callorhinchus; species Callorhinchus milii. Next base: position 13,437,165 of record NW_024704748.1, on the reverse strand, counting down.
CAGGAAGACAGCAAATCGCAGGGAAGACCTCAACAGACCCCGGCAGGTGGGCTCTTGCAAATGGGGGTGGGTGGGGGGGGAGGGGGGAGGGGAGATCGATCGATCGATCGATCAATGTCAATCAATCCGATCGATAAAGCGGATCAGCCAACAGCGCTCGTATTTCCATCTGCAAAAAAAAAAGAGCGTGTGCCTCATCCGACTGAGCGCTTCATCCCATGGCTTTGCATTCCTCAATTCATGGTTTAGTGCAGGAATACGATTCCTTGCCATTGTCGGAGGGGAAGGCCATCGATCTCCCGAGACCGCGGTTCCACTTCCCCCAAGAAAATGCCGCTCCGCAAAATCCCTGTTTCCCGGATCTGGGAAGATGTTGCCACGAAGAGTCATTTCGAGCCCTATTTTGGGTGACAGGATTGGATTGTTCTGCATTTAAAAGGAAGTTGGATGGTCTGAGCAGGTCTGGTTGAGTTCAGCGATTTGGTGATTTATGCAATAAGGTGGCCGAATGTTATTTATTTAAAGTCATCCAGTTTAGTAAAGCTACCTCCCGACACACTGTTTGATGCTGTGTCAATCAACGTCTGTCAAAAAGAAATCGAGCAAGAATTTACATTTACATAGCACCTTTCACGCGAGGAATATGTCTCAAAATGGCTCAGTAAGGGCCTGAGCTTTTCTGGGGTGGGGAGGGAGCCAAAAGGTGGTCGAAAAGATAACTGATGGGAAAGTGACTTCTGAATGTTATAATAATAATCCTTGCATTTGATATAGCGCCTTAACAAGTCACTGAGATGTCTCAAAGTGCTTCACAGAACATACTGTAAAGTGGATTGACTGTATATTTTGTGGGTGAAATGCAGCAGCCAGTTACGGACAGCAATGTTCCACAAACATTGAGGGAGTGACCCATTTGATTTTATTTGGCAGAGATTTTGGCCCAGGACGCCAATAGAAACTCCCTTCTCTTTTTGAATAGTGGCATGGGATCTTTAACATCCACCTGAATAGACAGATGGGACCTTGGTTTAACATCACATCGAAGGTAGCAGTTACTCAATCAAGTAACTGCTTCAGAGTTGTATTGAAGGGTTTAATATGAATATGTGATGAACAAACATTCTGGGACTCGATGAGGATGAGTGAATGACCTGGAGGTTTTCTTTAGGTTCATTGAGTATTTATGCAGTACTCTCCCATTTGAGTTAGAGCTGAGAACCATAACCAGGAAGACTTTTTGGTGATTGAGGTAGGAGCTCGATGGGTTCATTTCTCATTCATACTTTCTTATGTTACTGATGTCAAAGCTGAAAACGCTGCACCCATTGTGTAAAATTCAGCATATGTGGCAGTGAGATTGTGAGAGCAATCAAACATAAATTAGCCTTGTGATTAACTCATGGCATTTATTCCTAATTACATGTGCAGGTATTTTACACTGAAAATACAAAATGTCCTCATTTTGTCAGAGTAAGCAAAAACACTGCCTGGTGATTGCTAAGCTATATATAGCAAGTCCAAATCCTGGTCTGTGGTGTTAGCTGATCTTACCCAGGTAGCAGGTAAAGCACCATACTTGGCCTTAGACCCTTAAAGAAGGAAGGGGAAAATCAGTTGTGATTCATGCTTCTGGTCACTGCAAAGGAACCCGCTTCCCCTCCCCTAAAAGGAACAGCATGTATGTTGACATTAGATGAGAACAGTGAGGACAACTGAAGGTTGCCTGTGATGCATGATTGAAGATCCTGCCCCTTGGGCAATTTATCAGAAGAATAACTGGAGCCTTGGAACTGTACTGCATTCAGTCGGAGTCTAAATGAGTCCAATTCTTTCGGGATAGAGGAAGGGGAGCTCATTGATACAGAGGGAAAAATTTTTTAAATGTCGAACATTTGATTTAAATGTATTTGAAGTTTCAGCCACAGTTACTGCTGAGAAGCAAAGCCATGTTGTGCGCAATGTTTGTTTCCACAGCGCATCTTGTGTGAAGCAGTCAGATCGATTTTGACATTTGGACCATATGCTTGCAGTGTAGATGTTATTGCCCTGACACCCTACGTGGGATGCAGGTATATTTAAAGATGTAAACTATTTAAAGGTACAGAGCCCCACAGCTATCACTAATATCACCAGATTATGCTTTATAGTATGCCGGTAGACCTGGCACAAATTGACAACTTGCACTAGAATGATAGGAAGAATTGTATTTTATTTTGTCTGGTGGTCTCTTATATGCAGTCTGAGGTTAACAAGTCAAAGGACTCTATGGGATGAATTTAAAAAAAACTTGCAATTGATGTTCCCAGACCCTCACTTCAGTCAACGCCTTCATCTCTTTAGGTGAGCCATATGCTCCTGCACCATTTTCCACACCCATATGAAGTTGGCAGATAATATACACCTAGGTCAGTGCCAATGTTGCTGTTTCAACAGCAGGTGCATAAATGGTCTGTTGACTATTAGCATGATTATTATTATTATTGGTGATTATTCCACTCCCCAAGAACACAGCTGAGACTGGTAACTTGTGTGAGGAATGAACCTGCATTTCATTCCTGCATAGACCCTGCACTCCTCCAAATAACTATTACTAATAATATTAATCCTTGCATATGATATACTGCCTTATCATGTCATTGAGACGTCCCAAAGCGCTTCACAGAATATACTGAAAAGTATAGTGATTGTTTATTTTGTGGGAGAAACTTACCTTTTGCTGTCCTACATTTCAGGGTTTTATCCAACACTCTGAAAATACAAACCAGCCTCACCGGGGACAAGTGAATGAAGGCCGCTCACTCTTTACAGACCTGAATCAGCGACTGATTAACATGGGCTTCCCTCGATGGAATATAGGAAATCAAGTCATTGAACCTATCATGTCCGTTGTTCTGTTGCTGATGATAATGCTGATGGGAATGCGTGGCATTCTGTTGGTAGGAGTGCTGTACCTTTTCTCACAATTTAGTCGACGCTAGCTCGATTTATTGGAGACTTTTTCTATCTTATGTACAAGTATTAATGCGTTTTCCTTCTTGTTTGTATTGGAGAACACAAGGGTAACAGATAATCTTTGCAATTTAACACATAAATCGTGTCGAGAGTGATTAAGTATTATCTGAATGTGTGGTGGTTTTATTTTCATTTAAGGCTACCATTGATTAGGTGCCTGTATTCTTTCATTCTTTAATTCATATAGACTTTTGAAAATTCATTACTTGGTTTATTTGCTTTGACACAGTTTGTTACTTTCAGGATTCAGAGTTTATTCAAGTCAGTCCAGACCTATCCAAGTCCGAAGTAGATGATTGTGGCACAAACACCAACTGGGTGAAAGAGTCGCAATTTATTCCCCAACTTGTCTCCTAGTTCATTTACGTGTTGGTTTAAAAAAATAGAATAGACAAAAGTTGTTTTTCATTTATTTTAAATAACATAGAGATTCTCACTAATGCAGAGCAAAAAGAAGCAAAAAGTGAAAAAGAAACAAATTTATTCCACACAACCTCTGATAACTTGGTCGAAGTTTATGCAGAGTATATAGCAGAAACTAATGTCTGATCATGTCATTTCTTGACACCTTGCACTATAATCCTTCATAAAACATGACTGTGAAGCCCTCCAGGTTTAAGGATTTTAAAAGTGTAGATTAGACTTAACAAATTCAGTGCTATGTGCTCTTGATTGCAAAATTTAAAAAACTGAAAATGTGTCTCTTTGTAGGAAATACCTTTGACTTAAACACGAATAATTGGTGTTGTTTTATTTCCTAGCACAGGATCTTCCAAAATCTTAACGGATAGGTTTTCATGTGAATAAAGGAACAGGTATCCATTCTACTCTGGGTTGTGCTAGGTCCCACCTTTGTGTCCCCTCCTATAATATATGCCATTAGAGAGGCTGTAACACAAGTGACAACCAAAAATCCAGGTCTCTAAATTGAAGGAATGCTCTTGATTTTCAAAATAAAATTCACGTGAAGAAGTCCTAGGTCTTTTCTTGATTTCGTTTTGTCAAATATCAAATAAAATCAAGATTTTCCATGATTCTAATATTTTGCAAACTCTGTTGTGTTTCTGGCACAAAGAAACATTTGGGCTGTTTGAATAATCACAATACACTTGTATATTTTGTGAAGCATTATGATCAACATTCCATGAACAGAAGGTAATATTATCACTGCAGAGAATGAACTTTTTAAATTGTTTAATAAATACAGAATTTATAGTTTCCTTGTATCCTTTGTGGTTGATTTACATGTACAAATACAAAGACTAATTAACACACTTAACAGTGTTAAAGGTGCTGTACTTCACAGTTCCCTTGTTTGTATAGGCGTGGGTGGGTGACATAATAATAATAATAATAATAATCCCTCCAAAACAAAAAACAATAAATTGGTCATTTTCAATCCATGACTGTTTGTGGGACACTGCTGAGCGCAATTGGCTGCCGCGTTCGCCCACAAATATACAGTCAATTCACTTTACAGTGTATTCTGTGAAGCGCTTTGGGACATCTAGAAGACGTGAAAAGCGCTATATCAGATGCAAGGATTATTATTATTATTATACCTGTAAAGAGAATTCCAATGATGCTTTGTCTGAGCTGAATACTGCGCCATATTTTAAAATGAGCTTTCAGAGCTGAATCTGTGAAATATCTCAAAATAATAAGACCTTTATGAGCTATCCCTTTTTAATAATGTTAAGGTTTTCAGAATATAGAACAAATACACATTTATATACTTGAATCAGTGCATTTGCATTTTTGTACATTGAATGGATTTACTCTGTAATGTTTTCAGGTCAACCTTCATCTGACTATCAATACTAATTTTTCCTTGTGTCCAATTCTCCCACTACCCTCTTTCCTGAAGGCACTGATTTGTTTGTTTCTAAGTCAGTCACAAATGGTCATTCTTTATGTGCAATTGAAAGTAAGTGTAGAAATGTTATTTAACTAAGAGCATCACAGAAACACCATATCCTTCTCGCACCTGACATCCAAATATGTGCAATATTCAGCAAATGTCACTGGAGCGTTTTCAAAACTATTCCATCCTTGTGCATTTGTTTTGATCGGTCCAATACACCTCAGATCCACACATATTTTTCTTCATTTTACTCGGAAGCTGTATTATTTGTGCATTTCTCTTTTTGATCTGTGTATTTGGAAGATAACACAGCAGAATTCATGTTGCAACTATTTTTGCTGTCGGGGAAGACGGGTTGAAAGTGGGGGAGATATGTTGGAAAGTATTTATACCAAGTGTCGGCCTGTAGTTCTGTGTTATCTCTTGGATTTATAAAAGGGAAAGAACAAAAGGTAGAAAAGACAACTCAAACCTACCAGACCCACACTGCACATTAAACAGTGAAACTTCACAATGGCTTTCCTTTGTGGAGTGATCAGACTGCTGGGTTTAATGCAGTTCTGTCTAATACAAAATGCAAATAAGGAAAAGGACAAATACAGGTCTGCATGATGTTTATGTTTAAAATTTAAGCTCCTTTCATTGTCCCATTGTTTTCATGGCTGAACCCTACCCCCTTTTGGGGTTCTGTTTAAAACCTTAATTCAATTTGTGAACTCAAGTGAGATTATTTCAAGCTCCATGGTGCTGCCTTTTACAAACTGACCTCTAACGTGGTGGGCTGTGGTCATCCCATGAAGTTATTCTGCTATTTTCAATTTCACCTTTAAGGAATTCTCTGAAGTGCAAAGTGGGGTTGTTGCAACAGTTATTACAAAAGTTAAAATAAAGAAATACAAATCACCAGAACTTGGAGCCGACAGTTGGCAATGATCCAAATTGCTGTACACAATTCGTCCACTCTGAGCAACAGTTGTGATTTAGTTATTACAAATTTATTAGAGAAGATAATTTATAGTTGATTAGTGGACAATTCTCAGCCAGTCTATGTTCTCCTGTATTTTAATTGGCCACCCCTTGGTGAGAGATTGGTTTTGTGAAATTCATAGCCAGCAAATTGCAAATCCCGAGGCAGCAAGGTCTGAAAAAATGCTGGCTAGTAAAAAGCCAGCAGGACACTGCCTGCTGTTTTGGTGGGCGGGGGTGACGAAAATGACAAAACAGGTATCTGGTGGAGCTCCATGAATTAAAAGACCTGACAGTCCAGCAAAGACATTTCTGAGTAGGAATTTTGTCAGATGGTCAAATCCACACGATAGAGACTGTACAGCAGCAGGACACACCAGGGAATCCATGACAATCTTCCCAAGTATGGAAGCCCGGGAAGAAAACTCATCAGCTGCAACAATAATAATAATACCTGCATTTCATCACGTCTTTGAGACGTCTCAAAGTGCTTCACAGAATATACTGTAAAGTGAATTGACTACATTTTTGGGGCGAAACATTGTGGGCAATGCATTGTGCTGAGATTTTAGACTCAAGTTAGATCCAGGCACATTCAAGCTTGACAGCACAATATGTGACTCGTATATATGGGTACAATTTGTATTAGTTTAAAATCTACAAATTCAACAATGAATTGCCTCAGCTAAATCTAAATTTATCTTCTGTGTAATTTACATTTGCACTGTTATCCCTAAATTTTGTTGCTAGATGCTATTCATTGAATGTTTTAATTCTTTAAGAATAAGTACTGTGAAGCAGCTAAAGGCAATAAGTTGAATAACTCATGCTTATTTATGAATCTCAATATGTGTGCTATTGCAAATGTAGAGAATAGCTGATATTTGGGACCGTTTATAAAATCTAATTCGGTTTTAGATTTCATCAAGAGCAAAGCTTGCAGCTTATAATTGCCACAACAACCCACAAATCTATCCGAAGTATGTTTTTCTTCATACCATCTAGCATTGCTATTGAGGAATTCCATAAATAAAAAAGCTTGTTTTTCTATGCAGACACTTTGTGTCGGAGTGGGTTACTGGCAGTTCCCTCTGTGTCTTTCATGGAGGATATTCATACTGAAAGGTGGATAAGTTTGTCTTTGCCATGAAACCACTATTCGTTATTATCCATGTAATCCATTGCTTGCCCTGATTATCATTGATGTGATGTAAGCCTAGCTGTGCTTGTTATCAATGTAATACATTCCTAGCTTAACGTTATCATTTATGTAATGCATGCCTTGCTGTATATGTTAATTCTTAGCATGTGTTAATATCTAAGTAGTGTATCTCTTTGCTGTGGGGTACCCTTCATCACAATCTAATAATCAGATAAAAAAAACTTTGTGAATTATTTGTGTTGTGAATCAGTTTTATTCTTCCAATCTATTAGAAACCCACTCCATGGTAGGTTTATTAAAGTTTGTTCGAACCGGTTTTGTCCTAAGTGTACTTAAATAAAACCTATTCAAATCAATTTAAGCCACCATAGAATCCCTAGTGGGGCTTAGAGCAATAGTTCTGATGTCTTGTGGTGTTTAGAGTAGAGGCTCCCACAATATAACAAAAGTATATTGATGATAGCAAACTAATGCTTGCAAACTCTTTTCAGCGGAGAGCTGTGTGGAATTATGCATAATAGTAGGGTATGCTGCCCATTTCCTCACGCATTCAAAAGCTTTTGAAGCTTATACTTCTTTGTGAATAGCACCGAATTACCATAATTATCAGCGTCTCTGGACCAGAAGCACCATTATCACATGACTCTACAGAGGATTATTCCAATTAGCTGAAGTGGTCCTTTACCCCCCTCTCTGTAATGATGGATTGGATGCTAGGGGTGATGATTTGAATGCAATCAACAGATCGGATCCTATAGTGTCCTTTTCACACACAAAACTTGGAGGGTCCCCAGACAAAGGAAGGGTTTTCGCTCAGTCTAACCAACTCACCAGCAAGAGAGCATCTTCCTTGACCCTTGATTTTTGCTTTCTATTCAGATTTTTTTTCAAGGAATGAGAGGATTTATTAGCCATTTTGAACTCTGCCTAATAAGTGTTCTCTTTTACTGAGAGTGAACACAAATCCCCCTTCAAGCCCAGCAATGGTCTGGACCACCAGCAACTCTTATGTACAGATGTCGCCTCAATTTACCAATGAACACATGTAGGCCCATCTGTTGCGGCCTGAGATTTATTTCCAGTCATCTATAGGTCCAGATTAAATCCTCATCAGAAAGCAATGCTCCTCCTCATGATATCACTTTCAGCTTCAAGTGCCTTGGACATTGCAAGCAAACGGCCCACAGGCAGGAAAACGACCAATTCCTCTCTTTGTGGCTATTTTTTCAATTTGCAGGAGCATCATTGTCTAAGGAAAGCTGTGGCTGTTTCTCAGGGATTTTTTCACAAAAAGTGTTAAAACAACAATTGTTTTTGTCCCAAATTAGCAATGCACTGTTTAACATGTTTCTTGTCATACAAGATATAGACAGCAAAGTATAGCTCCACAGCGTGCACTAATAACACCACAAACAGCAATTGTGCATTACAAATATCATGCACACTCTTCACACTTGTGAGAAAGATAAAATGTTCCCACGTTACCCAGACTGCTTGATGAATTTTTTAATAAATATCACTTTTTAATGAAGTGCCCAGAATGCAATTGAGGCTGGAGTTTAATCTTGATGTTCACATAATTATTATGAACCATTTGAACCATGTTGCAAATCACCACATCTAGGCATTATTCTCAGTGCTTTTGTGAAGTAAAAATATTTTAGAAATGTGAAGCTTGATATTGTCGGTCTTCTAATCTTTTGTTACTTTTTAATTCCGTGTGAATTAATTATATCGGTAACTGAACGTTTAAGTGGTAGTAGCTTAAGTGATAGTAGCTGTTCACTGTTAATTCATGTACTCTTTTACCTCACTTCTCATTTTGAACAGCAGTGGAATATTTATTTTCACACACGCACAAACCACAGAAGAGTCATACTTGGAGGGGAAAAGCTCTGTATTAATGGAAGAAATGTTTCATTAACTAAGTATTAATATAGATCAAGTTTACCAATAATTTCTCATCAAATTATTCAGATTGCAAATTACTACTACTAGTAATCCTTACATTTGATAATGCGCTATCACGTCATCAAAACATCTCCATGGGGTTTACTGTAAAGTGAAGCCACTGTGTATTTGTAGATGAATGAAAACAGGTGAACTTGGAGGCAAATGCACTAAACAAACCTTTGTCAGAATTTTCCTGGCGATAATCAGGCATTTGGTGTAATTACTGCAAATTTAGGTTTCTACTGCAAATAAAACAGAAATGTCTTAGGTCAGTGCACAAGTGACTTAACCACTATATATTAAATGGCAATAAATTGAACAGTGGTTCAACAGGAATACGTTTAGTGTTGTTGACAAGATCTTGTACTATTAGATGTACAATTTTGGAACAAGGCAATGTTGCAAGGTTCCTCCACTGGATCACCCTGGTGGTGGGGTGGTACTTCAGCCATTGTGACCCCGGAGGTTGAGCAACAATCCTACCACCTTGGTTTGAGGAGTCGGGAGGTGGGGGGGGGGGGGGGGGGTGGCAAGTAAAGTACCCCTTTTGTGCACCTCCCAACAATACAAAGTATTGACAGAAGCCAGGAATAAGATGTATGTCCATCTGTCCTTTCTGTTTGCAAAGGAAAGGGAAAATGATGGAACAGCAGGAAGAAAAATATACAGAAAAATATACTGTATATTGAAAGCGAAACCTAAAGGTGTGTTATCACCTTATTGGGGGTTTAACGGTAGTTTCAGATTCTCACAAAGCTTCAAAACCTCATCTGTAGCGCCATACAAAAATAATTATTGCATTTGATATAGCGCCTTATCATGTCTTCTAGACATCTCAAAGCGCTTCACAGAATATACTGTAAAGTGAATTGACGATTTATTTTGTGGGCGAAACATGGCAGCCAGTTGCGTCCCACAAACAGTCGTGGATTGAGTGACCAAATTTTTTTTAACAATTTTGGGTCGTGGGTATATACAGATATATCAACTAGAGATCAGGATTTCAGTTTTGGTGGCAGTTGTGTTTACATCACTCTACTCTTCTTTGTTAACTGAGCTTGAAAGACAATTTACCACATGACAACTCTTAATCCTCAATCTTGTGAAGTTAATTTTTTTTATATAGACTTAGAAAGAATCCCTACCCTCAACTCAGATACATACCAAACGAATTGCTGAAATCTGCTTTTATAATACAGCAACAGAAAATAATTGCAATATTGTATACATTAAATAAATGAAATAGAAATGTTTGTACCTTTTTATTGTTTTGTTCCATTTTAACACCATGTTTTTTTTCTTTAGGGAAACAGTCATTAAATAACAAGATCACTTCCCAGTCTCTTCTGACTGAGTGAAAACAGATTTAAAAAGATGTGCTGTGGCACAGAGTGGAAATCAATGTTGGAGGTTCCCATTCAACCTGCAAAATAGGAAGCTAATCGCATTTGTAGATTGTTCCTGCAGTCTGCACTGGAGAATAAACCCTTACTGCAGAAAAGGTGTCTTGCCCACATCTCGACATACGGGATTTGTGTGCTTGCAAAATAGAACTGTTCAACAAAACAGCTCATGTACAACTTAGAGCCTGATCTGCAGACTGTTCAAGTGTCACTCTAAATTTTCAGCATGGCTGCTCAGCAGAAAGCTCCGACTTAACCCACAGAGGCAGAGGGGGAAGCCCACGTTGAATAGAAATTCACAAGTCTTTACAGCTTTTGCAAACTGAAGCACATGTGCCTCGGGAAGCCCTTTCCAGCTGCCCCACATAGTTACAGGCCACTCCGAAAAGTTTCATGGCTCACCGAAGAAACCATTTCTTTCTAACGAGATCTAATTTGGGTTGAATAGAGGCTACCAATATATATGACATTTTCATTGCAAAATAACAAGTGAAGAAATTCAATTACAGCTGAAAGAGCCTTTCTAATAACGTTTTCACTTGGTTTGTCTCCAGACTGGTTTGCATATAAAAGCCACCCAGATCATCCATCAGCACACAGAACATGAAGAGAGATATTTTAAATTCTCTAAGTGAAAAGCACATCACTGCAGTTTAAGATTGGAACAAAGGAATTTATTTTGCATGTTTGCAAGTGGTATGTAATTGTTGTTTTCAGTTAAATTCAGGATACAGGATAACACTTAAGCATGTAGAACAGCATTTTCAGAGGAATGCTTCAGAAGAAAAATAAATCTGTTCTGCAGATTATAGGAGCTATGTTGTATGTCAGATCTCTAGCTAAACAATGCAGAGCTTAGATCAGTGTAAGCAGTGACTGTGCTGATGGAATCTATGGGATGTCTTCCTCTACGTCAAAGTTAGACTGCACAAAGTTTAAAAAAAAACAAGTCTGCTTTTATCTTCTTTTGCAGAAAAGCTTTTTTTTGTGAAGTTGGAGAACTTCAGAAAATGTTACATTTGATGCATGGCAGGGGGGTATTGTTATTTATTCCCTGTGCAACGGATTCCTGATCTCGCCTAGGTCAGCTGGCGGAGATGTTACGGGAGGGAAAGAAAGAGACAATTATCAGTGAAGCTATCCCACTGATACTGCTGGACGTTTCCAGAACATTACTGAAAACTGCTCAGACTTTCAATAGAAGGGTGAATAACCCAGGACAGGTAGCCTCAGATTAGGACCTAATTGATTTAAAAAGCAAATTGCACTAAGTTCATATTTTCGCTTTTTAATACTTCCAAACTTGCTTCTGTCTGACAGTGTTTGTTCTCATTTCAGCACCTCACCACATTTTATGTGAACAGACTTTTCAGACTGCCAAGAAATGGTACTTTTAAACTGGAGGGTGTGAAACACTACTTTATTCCAATAAAACCAGCTCTGTCTACATTACTGGCATTGCAGCATCTCCTCACTGCCAAACTTTGTTTTTCATTTGCTGTCAGGAGTCTGCTTAACCACTTGTCCGGGGTAAGTGGCTATAATAACCTCTTGGCAACTAAACATTTGACAGAACTTTATTTGCTTGGGCAAAAAGCCTTGTTAAATGAACAAATGAGCCACAATTGTCACGAGAAATTTATAATGTTAAAATTCAAAACAAACATTAAATAATTTTCTGATTCATCCACGGACCATTTCCCACAATATCAGTGACAGTTTTGCAAATCTGAAAGTTTATGTTTCTCTAATATGAATAATATCAAGTCTTGGATCCCTCCAGAACAATATTACAAATTTAACATTTTCAGACTTGATGGCATAGCAATAAAGTGTGAAACTCTGTACACTAATTTTTCCCCTTCTAATTTGTAATGTGAAGAAAAGCTTGTATTTTTATTGAATCGTGTCACATCGAACCATCTCAAAGTGCTTCACAAATAATTATAGACAAGTGTTTGCTTTTGTGTTGGATACCCTTTGAGAAGAAATGACCAATTAATGGGACCAATGAAACGGGATCAGGAAGTATAAAGCAGGATGCAGGGGGGAACTAACTGAAGGTGGTTTTGGTTGTATTGTTGGATAGTATTTTGAAAGCTGAAAATAAAATAGTGATTTCTATATTTGAGTTGTGAGAACATAATATTTTGAAGGCAACAGCAGTTGTTTGTAAGCAAGACTCCACAGACAGCTAGAAGATGATTTCAGAAATTAATCTTGAGGAGTGGTGACCATAATACTGGGAGAAACTTCCTTCTCTTCAAATAGCATCAAGGGATCTTTAATATGCACCTGAAAACCAGATAATGAGACCTTGTTTTAACATCTCATATGAAACAGGCACCTGTGCTAATGCAGGATTTCCCCAATGGAATGACAGCCCGGACTAGGAGTCTGGGTTGGTGGCTTGAATTCTCAACTTCCTGATCCAGAAGTGAGACTGCTACCAAAGAAGCCAAACTGACACTTGAGTGATCTTTAAATGTCTAAAAATTATTTTCCTGTGAATGGAGTTCACTGTGTTTGAATTGGGTTCAGTGGTTCAGACTGTAAAATGCGCCAACTTTTCCTTGGTTATTTTTTAGCTCTGCTTTAGTACAACTACTTTGCAGTGAACTGAAAGTTATATAAAGTTATAAGGATCTATTGCTAATAGAAATGTACAAGTAAAATATTCCAAAACATAAACTGGGCTAGCTATCAACACACTCTGGTGGCCTTGTAAGTCCCCAGTAATTTTAACAATGAAATATTTTGCAATATCTCAAAAATGCAGTCTTACAGAATTTTGTGGAGGAAAAGTGCTCCATGACCATTGAAACTAATATGAAAGACACTATATAAATATAAATCTGTATTGTATTACATTGCAGGTGTACTACTATTCTAGTATGAAAACCATGTTTTTTAAACACTGAAGCAAAAATGTGATTGAAAGTATCATTAGATAGCTTAGATATGCAGGCTTCCTCTTGTTTATAATAATAATAATAAACCTTGCATTTGATACACCACCTTATCACATTGTCGAGCCGTCTCAAGAGCTAACAGGATATACTGTAAATTGGATTGACTGTATATTTGATGTGTTTGTTTGTGTAACAAAAACTTACATTTATACAGTGTCCCTCATCCAGGGTAATTGTCCCAGAGTCCTTGACATATAATGCATTACTAGCTTATAATTTCCATTCTGTTGGAAGTGGTCATATTTTGTGAACAGTATAAAGAGTTTTACAATCTCACTTTGTCTGTGACTAATATTTGTATTATCAGAAGTTTCATGAGTTCTAACACTGATCCATTTGGAAACCTTCAGAGAATGGTATAAAGCTTGGTTAAAAGTTGGAGAAATCGAGATGCAATTTATTGTTGGAATATAGGTGTTGGGTTTAGTAAAGATCCTAATGTTCACGCTTACAAAATGCTAAATTTTCATTCAACATATTAAGTTGAAATAAGCCTATGACATGTCAGTCTGAACTTGTAAAATGTTCCATCGGTTTTTAAGTGAAACACTAGTTCTGTGCTTTGGCACTAGCACAATAAATTCTATTGCTTTTCAATAGGTTTTTCACTTCAGTCACTAGAATAGTTTTAAACTGAAATAATGAATGTACCTTTGTCAAGCTGCAATTTGTCAACAATTAGTTATGTATAAAGATGGCATTCAAGGAAGTCCTCTTTTTCAGACATCCAAATGTGGGAGGGCTACTGAAATCCATGGCATCATTTCTTTTTCCTTCTGGTCGCCTGTGGAAATGCAGTGCTTCCATGAAAGGAACCATATTCAAATCACTGAAGATTGACCCCCTTTTCTCTCTTTATAAACAGTTAGTGGTCTGGGCAAAGACAAAACGCTGTTGTGCCTGGCAGCGCAGTGTAGGCAAGCATCCTCATATAACTGCATCGAGTCTGTGGATGATTGGCAGAACATTGCTTCTATCCTTTGACCCTTCTCTGCCCTCTGGATCACGGATCATCCATCATGCTTTGGCTTGAAAGCAAACCTAATAGATTCAGAACACAGGCAGCTCAATTAGTTCAGTCGTATGTCAGCTTAAAAGACAAAACAATAATTCATAATGTTTGTGATTACCCTGTCCTTGACGGCTTTGAAGTGCTGATTTGCTCGCCATAGGGATAGGCAAACAAATGCAAATTTACCTGTAAAAGTTTTGGGGGGATAGAATTTGCCAGGGGATGGCTCGGTGAGCAAGCTGAATAGTTACGAAAAAGGCCTAATTAGTGTGAGAGAAGATAATAGATTCAGCTGCAGGCTCCCTCCCAAGACCTCCCCTTTCCTCCAGGGTGGTTAGCTATTCTTAAATGCTGCCTGTCTTTGTCTGAGGCCTGGCTCTCGTTCAAGCTTTTGTTTGCACAACAAGACGGACTAGGAGAATAGGATGACTATGAAAACAGTAGTTTTCCAGTGCATAAAACACACAAATCTCTCAACTGGCTCCCAAATATGCTGGATCAAAAAAAATATTATCTATTGTGAACGAAAGCACTTCTACAGTACATTTAAATAAAACAATCGAAACTTTATAGGAAATTCCTCCATTACATCTGTGGAGTTTTTGTAAAATAAAATGACTTCTGCTTCCCGAGGCTTCAAAATGTATAGAATTCAGAAAGAATATTGGTGTACATCTCATTTTAAACAAAGTGAAGCATATCAGCTTTGTAGTGTGACATATTCCTTTATGTACAAATTTTATACAAGGGTCCAGGCTGATACTTTGCTTCATCTTACCTTTTCTCTTACTAGCTCTTCAGAATGACCAAGAATAATCTCCATCCACCCAATGTTTACAGGCTTAAATGGCATACCTGTTAACCATCAAACCAACTATGCAAATAATTAATTAGCACAAGAAAATGTTAGCATGATACACGTACCTGTCAAACCCTGAAAAAGTTTCACAGGAAGCCTTCGTGGAGGACCATTGTTCTGCAACTGACTAAACTGGTCTGAAATAATCGACAGACCATAATGCTCTCAAACGTTTCACATCCACAGGAAGACCCTGAAACAGTCAACACATTACATTTAAAGCAGTTTTAACAGAGTAAGAGCACAAACAGGAAGTTGAAAAGTCCATTTGTATTTGCATGTTAATGCAGTTAGAACAAAAAAAAGGAGACTGGGAAAATATAAACTCCATGCGCTGGATGTGTAAATAATGCAGAAAAATTCTATCATATTTGTTAAGGCTTCTAAAAACATTCCAGCTAACATGGGACCAGAAGGCATTGAGTCTGAATCCTGGTGGGTCCACACTCCAGACCTTTACCCTTTGTGATCGATAGGATGACCTACCGTGTCTAAAACAAAATACTCCTGGTGGGGGAGAGAGTTAGTGGAGTCTCCATGGGATTGAATTGGCTCTACTGTAATCCAAGTCAAAAATGTACATAGCCCTTAATCTATGGACATAGCCAGTAATGGCTTATCAGGTGAGGCATTGCCTATTGTAGATCTCACAAGCAAGTGAATGTTATGATCTAGCATTTGCCTTTTGATAGTTTCAATACTCATTTTAAGCAATGATTTTTTAAGGCAAAATAGCTTCAGCAATTAGAGTCTGCCATGCAATATGAGAAACATTTTGCAGAAATGGCATAGAAGAGATGCATCAGTAAATGATTTGGATAAAATAAGGATTTAGAGCTAAGTGAATAGTTTGAATGTAACTTATTAAGATAGCAGGCTCAGCAGTAATATTGAGTTGTATGCAAATAAATCCCCACCTGGTTCATCAGAGAGATAACACTTTTTTTCTGGATCATAAGTAGATTTTTCTATACTTCCACTGTTTTATTTTATTAGCATAACATTTACTGAATCAACACTGAATCAGTGACATCCCCGGTTCCTAAAGCTGAACAAGGATGTTTGGAGCATCAGGTGTCTTCATAACAGATTTGTTTTTTTTCACATAACAGAGGCAGGATGATCCAGTCTTCTCTGATTATTTCCAGGCCGGGGTCCCTGGAGCCCAATCAGAAGGGGCAAATCACATCTCTGGCTTCAGTCCAGCAGCTGTATCCAGAGCCAATCTAAGCAGAAATCACAGTGTTGCTCTTTTACTTTTATTCTGTGCTTCATGTTGCTTTCTGAACAAAACCCTTGCAGTACCAGTTCAGCCGTAATTATTCCTCCAGTTCCTTGCCTTCATCCCACTTAGCACTAATGATCTGCCCTATACAGGTGATGAACATGTACTATTTCCTTTTTCTGCATCAATTTTACACACTGAAACAGTACTTTGTGAATACTAGGCAGGGTTTTGAAAGGAGGTGTCAAGCTTATTATCTACATTAGAGGAGGGAAGGATTGGGTATTGAATTCACTGCATGAAGAAGTTTCAAATATAACAAGCAGGAACACTCCTCATTAAGTACATGTTTTTCAGGATCTGGCATAATTGCACTTGGGGGTGAAGACTTAGGAAACAAATTTAAATATAAAGTTTGTAAATAATTTCTTAAATCAAATGTAACACATTACATATGGGTTGAACCAAATACAGAATCACAAACAGTAAGTAGTTACTGGGTAGATTGAAAACCTGTTTCAGACCTGCAGAGTATTAAACCCATGTTATTTCATTTGTGTTTATTTCTAGCAGCGATATCAAAAGAGTTCACAGATATCAATTCCACATTATTTATACCCTTTCTATTCCACAGAGCAGTACAGTTTGGGTTTAACTGTCAGTGATTCAGTTTAACATTAGAGTCCTAGTCCTAATCCACATCCAGGAATTGATTTCAGAATTGAATCAACCCTTAAGTATACTTAAACTCGAGACTTACTCCTGGTTCGTTAATAATGTTGAAACATTACCCAGTGTCTGGTGTTGGGTACTGAGTTCTGAATAAGTTCTGCACTTTCCTCAGTCCCAGGCAAAAGTGATTTACAGTTGTCTTTTTATAACAGCAGTGTTCTGAATCCTGATTATATTCGGAGCATCACTTCTTTGGCATTAACATAAATAATAATTGTGCTTGCATTTGGTATCGCATCTTTCAAGTTGGGAAACCATTTCAAAGTATTTCACAGGCTTCACTGTAAAGTATAATGCCTGTATATTTGTGTTTAAAACAAGTTCAGATACAATCAATATTATAACCTGTCATCATTTCAAACACCTTGATCAAGTTCCCATCAATCTTCTTTTCACAAAGCTTTAGCTCTATGAGCTGAATTAGAACTCCAAGTTCTGGATCAATGCAATACTAATAGTAATTCACTTTTGGGTTCAAGAAGGTGAAATTTCCAACCTGAACTTTCCAACTCCTACTGAATTCTATTGTAACAGAATGAGAAACATGTGAACCCTTGGAAACATTTTAGAACACCTCTAAAAAGTGACTTGTCAAAACAGTTACCATGGATCAGTATGACTCACATCAGTCACCTGTAAGATTTAATTCTTACGAATCATGTACAATCTAGGTTGTGACTATCGTGCTCTTGACCCTATTATGTATGTCTTGTGAAATTACATTTATTGGTATTGTTTGCATTGTGACATTTTCAATCTATATTTTTCTAATTGCAAATGATGTACTTAAAAAACGTATTCCTCCATTGGTAGCACACTGAATATAACTGTATTTCAGTTATCATTTGTAACAGTTGTTGGTCAAGTCTAGTGATCCCAGTGAAATCCTCTGTGACCATAAATAATAAATATAATACTTGTCTTTGATTTAGCACCTATATATCAAATGTGTTAAATCAGACTGGTGGTGCTCAGTTTCAGTGAGATCAGTGGTTGATGAACATGTGACTAATGATGTGTAAAGATGAGCAGGAGTGGTGATGGTGGTGGGATCAGCTGGAGACTTAAACAATGGCCATTCTCTGTTTGCGGTCAAATTCAACTTGCAAGTCCGACAAGCAGAGGCAACACATACGCTACTCAAGAAAAAAACATACCAGCAAGGAGAGTGAGAATCTGAGGGCAAATAAAGATAAAGATAATAAAGATAAAGATAATAAATAAGATAAAGAAAATAGAGGGAACAAAATAAATATATGAAAAGATAAATTTCAAGCATGACACAATCTAATGTTATAGGAAGTTTCAAAATGTTTTCAAAAGTCAATTATATTTTACCTAAGTCATTAAGAATGCTACAGGTTAGTAAGATGTTAAGTTTTTATTTACAAACTTGTCAAGAATGTTGGTAACCCTGATGTAAAATCTGATGCAAGGAAGGGGAGAGAGAGAGAGAGAGAGAGAGAAAAGGAACAGACAACATTTAATATGCGATTTTGAGCGTCTCCTGTTTTCTTCTATAGCCATTCTTCAGTGAAAGAGGAAAAGGCATGTAAAGAAAATGTTTGTAGTGAAATCCGTGAATCAAAGCCTCAACTGTAACAAATTAATTAAAATAACTAACCTGTTTTAATTAATACAAAGTCACTGATCCACTGAGAATATTATTAAAAGAGGTCATGGCCTTGGCCAAGACGAACTGATGTGAGATGGAATATTGAATGGTGTTCAATCAATAGCCTTGTTTAGCAACAGATGGCTGGACTGCAGCCAGGTGGAGACTCTGTTTAGGTCAGTATTTGGTTTTAGGAAATTTTAACACACAGCCATTAGCTACCGTGGAGTGCCATCTGCTGCAAGCCCTCTGACATATTTACAAACCTATATGTTAGTTAGTTAAATCATTAACAATCTACAAGGCCAGATCTTAAACCAGCATCAAGACAAGGTTGCAGTCGCCAGTGTTTCTAACCAATATTTGGGTACCTGAACTGATTAATAATTCCTAATTAGGAGAAGCTGACAGAAAAAGACCTAAGGCCTTTGTGGTCTAATATCCTTGGTAAACAGATAGCTCTAATACTATGTAGATCCCTTACAGATGGCAGGCGCAAAGAAGCAATTTAGCAAATTATTGTTTACACGCTTTAATATGTGTCATCAAACACAACTTGATGTCTTTTTAATTAATACGACTCTACTCGCAGCAAAAGAATGGTAAGCTGAATCAAACCGAGAGCAATCATTTACAACAATACCAAATGGTCAGATCAACAAAGTGTAAAACACTTATGGTCATACTTGTCCTGATTTGCATTTTTGGTCAACATTATAGTTAGAATAATCAAACAAAAAATGTTTTTCATTCCTTTCTATCCTCAAAAGGACACTTAATTATGATCAAACAGTAGGAGTAATAGCAAGACTATAAACGCGTGTAAGGTTGGATTGGAGAATATTTCAATAGCTATTTCAATGCTTTTCATGGGTTCAAGCTGCATCATGAACTGAGACTGTTTTTGCCCCTCATCACATCCCGTAGAATACCTCAATTAATATGAAGGAGCATATGAAGTTGCAAATTGTTAGTGCAGTGAAATACAGCATAACTGTTTAATCTGTGAATGCTCAGAAATGTTTGTCTCAATGGTAGCCTCAGATTCCCCCACTGTTTAAAGCCACTGCAATCCAGTGCAGCGATGATGGAAGTTACAGGGTTGAATCCTCATCTGTGGGACAGGTTCTTAACCTGGGCAGCAGTTGAAATACAATTTCACTATAGTATTGCTTCAACACTCCTGGGTTATATAGGGGTAAAATTCAGCTATTAAAAGATCCCTGCTAGATGGTGCCTGAGTGCAGATAGAGAATAAGGACAGAATTGACCTCAACTATGATGCCTTCACAGTCGAGTAGCCTGCCTGCCTGCAACTAATCATGAACTTGGGCAAGTTACTGACATCTATGAAACTTTTCCCCAGTAGATTTTTTTATATAGCCTTCAGGAGAGAAGAAATTGGAGGAAAAAATTGATGGCCACCCAGTGTTGGTATTCGTTTGGACTATAAAGTACATAGCAACTAAGTCTGATCTTGTCTTCACCTGCCTTCCACACATGCAAATTCCCAGCAAGATCCACTGCATATCAGTTAGGAGTGCAAAGCTGGGTTAACTTGTATTGTTTCTACCCCACTCTCAAGCCCAGAAGACTGGTCAATTATAGTACCACTACTGCTGACCTGACATACAAAAAAAATTTAACAAGATCCAATCAAAGTTTGAGTGCAGTACCTTTTTTTCAACCATTCCAGAGATGTGTATGTAAATCACCTTGGAAGTAGTTTGAGGTAACAAATTAATATTGGCAACCAACACAATTCAGGTTGGTTGGCAATTTTGTGGATATTAATGTTGCTATTTCCATCTGTATATTTCCATTTGACATTTCAACCTTACTACAATTAGTCGGTTGAAGCAATACAAAACACAAATGTAAACTTAGGCTGCTATCTGACTCCTCCTAGTGACCTATCACAGTAGAGCATAGTACAGACTTGGAAGTACATTACAAGCCATCGCTGTATGATCAGGGGATGTGTAAGTGTGTGGTTGCATATAAGTACAGTATTTTTTAACGAATTATTTAATAGACTCTTGTCAAGTAGTTTATAGATTTTATTCTTCCAGCACCTGACCTAAACAGGAGGAAGCAAAAATTATGCCAACATAAACTCTCAATATAGTTATTTTTCACTCTTCATCTCACTCTATTTCAAATAAATAATCTGCCTCCAACTTAAGTTCACATAAATTTCAGTTAAATATAAACTATGTTGATTTCATATAAATTCTGCGCTATAACTGACATTTTATCAAAATTATATAGCTATATGCACAGACGATTCAAATTCTGATGGGTTCAAAGGGAGAATAAGACCAATTTAGCTGCAGTGAGGGTCCTTGTGACAAGAACAAGGACTTGTTTAAGCACCTTTGGAACTCCTTCCTATGTGAAAGGTGCTATATAAATGTAATTTGTTGCTGTCCCTGATCGTTATCGAGTGACACCAGCTAGAAATTATTAGGTGAGGACAGGCTCAACTCCGATGCACTCTGTGATCAAGTCCCCTGCCCTCTTTCAAAGTCTAGGCTCCCACATGAAGACTGGTTCCCCAGGTGAGATACAGAGGGTGGCTGGCATCTGTGGAATTGCACCCGAGAGAGTTAATGCACTCAGAAAAGAAAGGGGAAACATGGAAACACAAAATAAAAGTCCCAAATGATAATTTTTTCTCACCAATTAGTAGTTATACAAAGAGCAAATTTAGTTTATTACAATTTGTATTATGTGAGCAATCCATGTATATTTCTTTTCTGTGTCAAACCTGTGGAAAACTAAGAATGAAAATGCTTTTTGTATAATTGGCAGCTCATTGACCTCATGTGATACTGCTGCCTTTATAAACATGTGTAGAATTATCAATTAGCATATGTTTACCCTCAAGTAACCCTCCACACAGTTTTACTGCATTGGAGCCTGGAATTCATAAGATGCCAAGAATTTGGCTAAAGCCAGACTGTCAAGTAGATAATAATAATAATAATAATAATAATAATACAATGATCATTGCATCAAGTCAATTACACACACATACATTCCAAGAAAGTTCTTTATTGCTGTCAATTTTAGCAAATCTTATAAAATAACTCAACCCCCAAGAAAGTGATGAAAATGTATTAGCACCAAATGCAAAAATCTCCACGTTAGGCTGAATTATTTCTTAATTTTTAAATTTAGTGTTTCACATCCCCAGGTCAGAATTCCCTCTAATCCTCAGTGTCGGGGATACCCCATGTCTGAAAATGATTGTGCATAATGAAAGACTAAATTCAGAGAATTCCCAGTTGTCAGAAAAGATTTATTCATCCTCCTCAGACGTTCCTAATTTAATGCACTCATATTTAATTCTGGCAACAGAACTAGTGCTAAAGATTAGCTTTAATGCTGTTGTCTTATCGAGTGAGTAATTGCTCTCAGTAGTGGTGAAAATTTGGAGACAAAATACATCTAATGAATTATAAAGGTTACACTTATTGTTCAGTGGTGCAGTCTTTACCTTATGAGCAGTACACAGGAACACAGCTTGTATAAAAGACAGAGCAAGCAATACACAAATGTGAGTTTGGGAAAGGTGCCATTATTGCAATTTAAATTAGGAAAGTGATAGGAAGTGACTAGCTCCTGGCGGATTACCATTAATCATATTTTCTATGATTAAAAGTTAATTATTGAATCTGCGATACTAACCGGCAAGCACTCTAAGAAATGGAAATCGAAATGGAACAAAACATCATCTGATTTGTGTCCAAGTCTGTCTCAGTGGTAGCACTCTTGCCTCTGAGTCAGAAAGTTGTGAGTTCAAGCCCCACATCAGAACTTGGAATTGCATAGTCTAAGATGACACTTCAATGCAATGCTGGGGGGGTGTTGTATTGTTGCATGTGCCATCCTTTGGATGAGACGTTAAATCAAGGTCCCGTCTGCCCTTTCAGATAAAGTTCCCATGGCACTATCTGCCATGGGAAAAGAGAAGTGAGTTTCTCCCAGTGTCCTGGCCAAAAATAAAAATTTGTTCACCCACTCCATGGCTGTTTGTGGGACATTCCTGTGCTTCGCCCACAAAATACACAGTCATTCTACTTCGCAGTAAAATCCTGTGAAGCGCTTTGAGACGTCCTCCCGATGTGAAAGGCGCTATACCAAATCCAAGGATTATTATTATTAATAGTAAAAAGCATACAGTCAGAAAGTAAATGAAAATAAATTAGCTAGAAATAAATTAATTATAATCTTTGCATTTGAAATAGTGCCTTCATGTCGGAAGCATAATAGACAAAGCAGAGGTATTGTGCTCAGTGGGGCTCAACTCTAGCTGTGTGTTCAAACTGCAGGAGAAAGTACTCTTTGCAATCTGGCTGCCTCGTACTCCTTCTGTTCCATATTAACAACCAAGAGAACCATCAAGCAGGCATCTAACTACTCCAATCTGGCATACTGCTAGGAATTCACCACCTGACTATCTAATCCAGATTTCAAATGACAATCATTCATCCTTGAATGTGCATGTCACACCTACACTGAAAATCATGCTGACCACAGACACAAATTGAATGAAATGGAATTTACACAAATATATTTGGAATTGTGGCAAGACTGTGATCTCACCTAGGGGTTGAGATGCTCATTATGAACTGTGATGGGTTCATGCTCACGGTTTATGGTGATTAAACTCAATCAGATTACTACATCGTAATAATTCTAAGGTACCATATTATTCCTCATATAAACCATGTGAACCCTTAATTAGATTGGTGCACTATTATCATTCCCAACTATCCACTATTGTCTATATAAACCATATGAAACTCTTAAGTAGATTGCTGCATTGTAATTACTCCCAAATGTCTACTATTGTCAATATCCTATCAGTATAATGAATGTACTCTCCAACTTTCATAACTATAGGACTTCATCTGTTACCAATAAAATGTGCCGAATCTTATCATATTGATTCCATTACTCACCTTCCTCATCCAACACATGCCTTTATGTTTTACCCAATTAACACAGGTACAGTAAAGGCTCTATTCTTTCAAGGGCAAACTTGTGTTAGATTAAAGGCAAAACTAGTAATGAGTAGGTACCAATATTAATTTGTATTTTCATATTGCAGAACTTAACTTGCTTAGATTTCATTTTCTTCCTCCTGAGCTAGCACTTTATGGATATGGAATGTACCTATTTTGTTTATTTTCAAAATCGTACGCCCTTCTCTCCCTCCTCTCCTGAAGGTCTTTGACTCCTTTATCCTTCAGCAACAGTACATTGCTACAGGTGCCAGTCACTCTCTAGTACCTCAACCAAGTGATAGAAAACTTAGAAAACAACTTTACCATGGGAGCTAAATCAATCAAGTCTGATCTGAGACTGATTTTAGCTTCCTTAGTGCCACCTTGGCTGAGATCAGCTAATTCAACGCTCAACACAAGACCAGAGATTAAACCTAAAAGTTTCTCATCTGTAAAAAGAAAGTTGTTTTCATTGTCTGTGTCTGAATTGCCCAGGCATGGTCATTATTCCCAATTGAAAAAGGAGAGTTAATACGAATATAACGATTTTAAAAACATAGGAATGACCGATCTCTGAGGAATCCTACAGGAGTACTGAATGAATGGAGAAATCATTAAGATGCATTTAGTAACAGCTGAAAGTGTCATGATCTATGGCCTATTGGTAGGAATGGATTCTGACCAACAAAGAGAAAGGCTACAGCAAGAATAGTTGAGTGTGTTGTCTCTGTGTTTGAAAGATCTTTACAAAGGGATTGCAAAGTATATAGGAAAGCTTTGACAATAATAGCGAGTTAGTACATTTGTGAATGTTTTGTATAAATTACTATCTTCAGATACAAACCTGTATAATTTTGCATGTTGAACTATGGTATAAACTATTATCCATCCATACTTTTTAAAAATAATAGAATAGAATTTAGTGTATTTTTTATATAATGGCAAACCAAATATCAGATTAATCCTGAAATCAATTGAAACCTGACCACTATTTCTAACTAAATTATACGTTCAAACCAGGGCCATCGCAAACTCTACAAAGGAATATTTGGTCAGTGTCAATTCAGGCATATATGGCATCATCAGTTTAAACTGTTTTAGAAAAACATTGGGTGAATATTGTACCTACAATTAACTTGATTCAGGATGCTTTTATACCATGCAGCAGATTGATGGAACCCCATTCAACATGTCCAAGACGATGGATGAGAGTTCTCAGTTTGAGCCAGATAATATTTTTGAAAGGATTAGAAAATGATTTTTTTTAACTGAAATGGGCTCTACATTTATTGTAAATGAGCTCAGGGGTAGGAAAACAATTTATGACTGATTTTATCTGAAGTCTCGTTCTTCAATTTATCTGCCTCTCCTCCGTCCCAATTCACTGTTAGGAAAGGTGCCTGAAAAATATCAATTAAATAACATGTTTTCATTTCATATGGCTCCTTCTCATCTCAAAACATCTCAAAAGATTTCAAACAATGAATCACTTTTAAGTCTGTGTTATTGTAGAGAAACACATCATCCGATCTACAACAAGATTCCAAAGCAGTAATGGAATACATAACAAAATATGAAATGTTCTGTGCATTTGGATAAAGGTGGAATTTTTGTTAGGACATCAAAACATAATCACCTGCCTTTTGAAAAGGCAGGGGATTGACAATCCCCTGTCTGTGGTCTCTATCGCCCATCTAAACCACCAGAACAGGCAGGAAAGTTCTTGGTTTAATGTCTCATCTAAAGGATCGGATCTCCATTATTAGAGCACTCTTAAAACTGCTCTGGAGTGTCAGCCCACAATATGAGATGAGGTACTGGAATAAGCACCCTTCAGACTCCATCAACTAAGCCAAACTAACACAAATGGTAACATATGTATCTTCAATCATGTTTACGGTAATCTCCTCCCTCCTCTGGCTTGGCGTTGAACTCCACCACTGTTAAGCACTCTGAGACACTGCCCTGTGTGAAGGACTCTATACAAATGCAAGTTGTTGTTGTATGTATGTAAGAGAAGAGAAAACATATTTTAACGTACAAAAAAAAACTAGTACACGGTGTTGTATACTGGAATGGTGAAAGTGAGTTTCTAGCGCCCGCACTGCAACTTCAGTGCCTCCCAAATGAAAAATTAAAATCACTGATAACATAAAGTGAAATATCAAGCATGATTTAGTATTGTGGATCGTGCAATATAGCAAATTAAGGGCTCCAGGTTATAGGCGCTGAACGTATAAATTCTGAAAAAAAACATTCACAAATCCTCATTTGCTAAGGTCTGCATAAACCCCACACCCACTTTCGCTCTATCTTTTTGCAACACAGCCCAGTGTTCAGAGCATTGCATGAAATTGTAGAGTTCCTGGGAACTGGTGTTATCCATCCATGTTATCTAAAATTTCCCAAACACATAACATAAGTCATAGTTTAATGCAATGTGGATTCTATACTTTAGAATTTTCATTTAAGGAGAGTTCCTTCAATTCCGAATGCTTAGGTTTTAGTTCCATAGCAGGTGTCTGTCAATTTTAATTTGAGATCATTTCTTTTAATTTACAGTTGTGACAGTTATGTTACAGCTCGTCACTTGGGTTTCCTTTCTTTCCTTGGCGTGCCTCTTGATTGTTATGCTAATTTAATTAATACGATTGGCTTTGCTTAAATTAATTAGTTCTCTAACATTGAGATCTATTTTCTCCCCTATTTTCTATTCATGTTTCTCGTTTCTTGAAGGCTCAATCTGTTTCACACGCCTGCCCGCTTATCTGAGTTAAAAATATTTTAGTTTCTTCGTATTTAATATCCTGTATTTTCTGACTATAGAGTTGTTTTGGTAGTTGCTATCTCAATCATTCTGTTAATTACTTGAACTGGTTTTACTGTGATGGTTTGATTAGGTAAAATCCAACACGCAATAATAGAAATCCGCCACACAAACAGTGGATGCTGATTAATCTGGTAAACTCAGGCATTAGAAAACTTGTGGTCAATTTTGTATTTCTAAAAAATCATAGTGTTACAGAATATTACAACACGGATTAGTCAATCAGTCCATTGTGCGTATCAGCGCCTTGGGACGTCCTCCTGACGTGAAAGGCGCTTTATAAATGGAATCTTGTTGTTGTTGTTGTTGTATCCATACCTGCTCTAAAAAAGCTATCCATTTAACTCAACTCCCTTGCCCTTTCCCCATACCCTTTTTTTTTATTTTTTTCAAATATCAATTCAATTCTCATCTCAGATCCTTTATGGTGTTTTCTTCACCATTGTTTGGGCAGTGCATTCCATGTCCTAGTAACTCTCCATATAAACACAATTATCCTAACTTCTCTGTTTTTTTGTGATGATCTTAATTGTATGCCCTCTAATTATCAATTTACTAACTGGTTCCAATTAGTAGTGTTCTGTGAGATACCTACTTTACAGTCAAGTCCCAATATAAATTCTTGCATGGTCACCCTTTCAAGGCAACTTGGTTGAAAGCAACTTTAATATGTGCACTTATTACTTATTAACAGGACCTCATTGATATAGAAAATTCTTTAGAACTAAACTTAGTTTCATCGGAAAAACATACCCCCCTCCATTCACAACATCTATATACAATAGATTAGGTCCACATAGATATGGTCTTTTTAAGGGATTGTAAGAAATCCCTTTTGCATTATGTCCCATGTAACTCTCTAACAACTCTGAGGTGTACACAAATGGGATCTTCCTACTACTCTCAATCAATGCATGTGAAAATGTATTATACTGACCGACCAAAAAGGTTGGCCACCGCTGCTTTACAGTAAATCATGTGAAGCGCTTCGAGACGTCCTCTTGACACGAAAGGCGCTATATACAATGGCAGCGTTGTTATTAGCAGCAGATGTGACTTTTCATTCCAATCGGACGAGTTCGCTTTTCACCCCCCCTGGATGTTTTGGAAGGGAATTTGTGCCAAAGGCAGTTCGCCTCCTGTTTCTTCCCGACAATCAGAGCTTTGCAACCGCGGTCGCGAGTGAACACAGTCGTGCAAAAAGTGAGGTCCAGCAAAGTGTAAGGTGACTGTGAGGGAGAGCCTGCGACAGACAGACATGCAGCAGAGGGCTCGGACCAAGATACGTCTGCGTCCTCAACACTTCAGTTACAGCTGCGATGCCGGTCCCTACCGAGACCCCAATCAGTTATTTCAAAGCCCATGGGCACTCGTCAGCGTAACTCACTTTCCTTGTTTTAAATACAGCTGAGATTTTTTTTTCTCTCTCTCTCTCTCTCTCTCTCTCCCTCTCTCTCCCTCCCTCTCCTCTTTTTTTCTTCCGCTAATGGCATCATCGCGCATTGTGACAGTGGGGATCTCCGCTTCGAGCGCTCCGCGTTTTCGTTCCGTTGTCTTAACGACAGAGCCTCGTTAATGCGCGCATCAAAAGCGGAAAACCCCGAGCGCTGCGGAGACGGGAACGCGGCATCGCATCGTGTCCTGCTTCTTTAATTTCTATTTTAGATTTAATTACTCCCAACCCCCCCGCACCCCCCCCAGTCCACCCCACCTTGCAATAACAAGCTCTAGCGGCGGGATTGTGTCCCCGATTGGTGGGGGGTCAAGTGACCTCGCAGGTGCGACACGCTTTCATCCAGTCTGCGAGCTGCCAAATGTCAGGGTTTTGCTGCAAACGCGGATCGCAGCCCCATTGTCGGACAAGAATACGAATTACAGCGCACTAATCCCAGTAATAAAATCAAAATCACTAATTCCCATACTAATATCAATAGTGGGCTTTATTCGTGGCAAATCCATATGCAAAATCCGTGCGACGGAGACTGGAATCCATTGATATTCTTCCCCAAAGCAGAAATAATTGACTTTATTTCTTTGACAGCTGCTGACGTTCGTACTTATTAGATCGTTGCCTGGGGCCTTGCGAGGAATAGAATAGCTAATGCTAAAGTTAAATAAACATGATAGGCAGATTTCACTTTGTGTGGATTGGGCAGAGTTACCCGATAAAACTCCCAACTATTGAGTGCAGTCACGTGCATTTGAGTATAAATGACTATCAAACATTTGGGGGGGGAACCAAAGCTTTGCAGTGGCCAATTGTTGTCGGCCTACATTTGAAAATCCTTCAGAAAATAAACCTTTCAATAGCCCCTTTCCAACCCGCCTTCAAAACTTATTGAGATCCTTCACAGGGGTATTCGGTTTAACGGAGCCTCCCCTTCGCACGAAACGAGTCTTGGCTCACTGATGGTTTGCTGTTGATTGTGGTTTTCGAAGCTACAAAGCCCCAGATTGGGAAAGGTGTGCCGAATGGCTTTGAAATTTGAAAATAAACAACTTTGTTAACGAGTTACGTCCGATAAGGAAACATGTCCTAGTGTCTCTCAAGAGTGGCTTTGTGATTGTTTGTACCTTTTTATAAAGGCTGGGTGTTAAATACTGCTCTGTAGGATCAGGCGCCCATATATTTGCAATAACAATGGTGACTCAAATAGTACTGCCAACACGGCTCGTTACTTTCAATTCATCCATAAATGTGACCTACTACTGTCCAATAAATAATAGCAACCCTTGAGTGCTGTTTCTCCTGGTTTTAAGAAACCATAATTGGGGCCTCTTTGGGGCTGAGTTGGCTTCAAGATGATTTGCCTAGCAGTGGTAGATCAGAATCAAGTTAATTCACTTTGTTGGAATTGAGAGGCCCAGGCCTTAGCCAGTTAGGTCCACAGCACTCCCACACATTGTTTTTGGGCCAAGTTGTCTGGCTTATTGGCCAGACTTCCAGGAACTGGTCAGACTCCAGCAGTACCCCAGTGCACACTCTGGGGTCCCTGAGCCTTGGCTCTTGACAAAATGCATCTAATACCCTCCGGAATTAGGTAAGCAGGATGTGTCCCTCCAGGGAGAGAGTGTGCAGTCCATTCCAACAATCCTTCTCTTGAATTTCCATGTATAGGTGGGATGCATGGAATTCTCAATTTGGTTGGATACTCTTAAGTAAAATGTTGTCATGTGTCAGACACCTGGTTGACAAAAAAAAACAGTCACTGCAGTTTTAGCTAATTAAACCTCAGCAGGACCACTTTTTTTCCATTTCGTTAGGTGGGTATCTGACACAAGCAGAAACCTATCTCCAAACATACAAACCAAACTACTGAACTACTGGATTCAATGTGTCTGTCACGGAGTGTGCTTTCTCTCTGAAGGGAAATAAACACTGTGTACCAAATCCTGGAAAATGTTGACTCAGGTTGGCTTGGGATCCTCGGAGTGTGCCGGCAGGAGAATTGGTTTGGAATATATCAGAGAGGAAGGAGATACGACTTAGCTATACGTGCAGAAAGTGAAAGGAGATCAGTGACCGAGAGTGGCTGAAGGGAAGTGAGCATAGAGAGAACTGAAGGTTCAGTGAAGCAAGGCAAGAGACATAATAATTGAGTCAAAACCATTGGCAATTATTTTTTTCAATTAAATCCCATGAGTCTAGTATTCTATTCCCTATTTATGTGCCACCATGATGTACATAGGCACTAGCTACATTTGAATCTTGGAATTTAATTACAAGTAATTGATGTAAAATACAAGACCACGATATTCCCTTGTTAATATCTCTCTTTTCGTGATATTTTCAGGATGTTGAATGGAGAAAATGTTTACTGTGGAGGTATTTTGTCAGGAGTGATGAAGAACTCACACCTGTCTCTTGAGGCACAGAATCTCACAAGCTACCAAGTTATTTCGAAAGTGATTTTTAAGCTTCATACATGTTACAGCAAAGTTGTGAAACCAGTGATTTGGCGAAATCCCCGAAATTTTCAGTAAAATTGTGAAACCTTGAAATCACTGAAATTAGGAGTCAGAGATTTCGTGAAAAAGTAATCATTTCATCATATTGATAACCTTGCCTTGACACTTGTTAGCATCATCAACAAATAAATAACACATTATGAAAAGTAATATTTTATTCACCGTAAACTTTATGTAACATTTCATTCACTGATGAGTCAAGTGTTCATTTGTTAACACAAGTGAGGCTTCTATCACACCCGGAATTACAGTTTAGCTTTGCTTTGAAGCATTTGCAATGGTTGGTCTGACATTTCCTCTGTTCGCAGATACACTTCGTGAAGCCTTGTCCACCGCAACAGACTGTGCAATGACACCTTCACTGAGTGACACAAACTTCTACTCGTTGACTCAGGGGTAAATGCGTTGGTATATTTGAGTTGCAGCACTTTAATCATACGATCACGCCTCTCATGGCCAGTGCCGATATGTGCACGTTTGATGACATCAAACATCTCCTCGGTGGTGACAGGGTACAGAGGGGCTTCCTCAGGGTTGGTTCCCTTCTTGATCAGCTTCTCCTGCAAAATAGCCTTTCAGCTCGTGGATAGCTTCCTCCTCCTTCCTGCCTCCGCCTGCCATTCCCCAGAGTGACAATGGTTCTGAATGTACAGCCCAAATCATCACTGAGCTACAGCAGGTGTGACCAAACCTCATTTTAGTTCATGACAAATGTCAGATATTTATTTGTTGATCATGCTAACACGTGTCAAATGATGAAATAAATGATCACTTTTTTACAAAATCCCTGACTCTTAATTTCAATGATTTAATGGTTTCATAATTTTACCGTAAAATTATATATATATATACATACATACATACACACAGTATATATATATATATACCCTACGAACAAAACAATTCAATCACCCCGGGTGTCAATGCTGAAACTAAATTTCGCAGTTACAGTGTTGATTCTGCAGGATCTCGGGCAGGGACACTGGGGCTATGAAGACTAACACACTGTTCGATATTTCACTGAATACAAACGAATGAAAGTGATCTTCATGCATGAAGGAAAGTGAATAATTGGAGCCTCTTTAAATGCCTATCAAGAACTCTTTGCGTTTCATACCACTACCAAAGGCACTTTTGAATTTCGACCATGCGAGGAAGGCTGTTTTTGTCAGGACCATTGACGTGCTTGTGTCTTAAGCAACTAAAACTTTGCTTAGCCCCGTTATCAAGAAATTAATTAATATATTTATGTACTGCAATACACGAGAATATATGGATCATCGGGCCACGTCCGTGTGCTTGGCATTATATGCGGATCTTTTTAATGATCTATCGTCCATAATCCGTGGCTTTAATGTATTGACCTTGCTGCCTGCAAGAAAGCAGTTGTCAGTTTTCACAAGGAGGATGAAAAGGCAACCACGCTATTAATGGGCCAGAGGGGAATGAAAAGGGGGGCTTTGGGGACCCAATTATCCAACGGCCGTAGATTAAGGATAACCATAGCAACCTGTTCAGGCAATGATTAACTTTAGGATTTGTCTCGTCTTCTAACTGCTCCCTCTCTTCACACCACACGTCCAACCATCACAGAACATATCCTGAAATGTGTACACTCGTGGGTACTTGCAGGTTAAGGTAGCAATGTGTATTTCATGTTTCAGGGATAAAGTGCACTGCACAAAACGTAGCAACGGTGAATCCTCAGCAAGTGCATTCGGTTAGTTTAAGTGGAATGTAAGCTCTTTAATTCTGGTTTAATTGCTTTGCTTCTGCTTCACTTCATCCACTTTGGTTAAGGATCAAACTTGCTTTGATTATTTTGTCAGCCAATATTTATCTTATTTATTTTAATCTGACATATGATTCCTGTCGCTAATCTGTTTTTTTTTTGGGTGGGGAGGTGATATATTTTACAGTTCCTTCTCTTTCTCACTATTGCAAATGATAAACTATTAAATGTCCAGCTAATAGTGGGTTTAGCTTTCACACGCCACTCCACTAAAAATCTTACTCCATTATAGTTATGAACATCAAATATGTAGCTTTGACTAGTTAGCGTATGTTTCAAACAAATCTAAAGCAATGTCAACTCAAACAAAAATGTTTTCACATATTCAGTGGAGAAGAGGATTGCAGATTTTTTTTTGCACATAAATAGGACTCTTACAAAACAGAGCCATGTCGAAAACATTTATGTAAATTCGAATGTTATGTTCATTCTCCTGATGTTAAAACGTGTCTAATATTTACCACACCTAATGGTCTTAATAGCAAACCAAACAATAGAGTCAGCAAAGAGAAACCCATACAGTTCCCAATGTGAATGCTTCAAACCTCCTAAGCAGATAGTCAAGCAGTTTGGTCGCTGGTTATCTTTATGTATTTCCCCCCAAATTAAGAACATTATCGTAAGGGAAAACAACAGAAGTAGCTACGAAAATGCTTTAAATGTTTTATTCCGTTAGTGCATCAAAAACTTCAGAAATCACTGGGAAAGCTCCTATGCTGCAGGTAAGTTGTCAAATAGCTTCACTTGTCCTCTGGGTTTGAGAGGATAAGTGAAGATACTTAGAAAAGTTACAATCCTTGTAACGTTTTTTTTTGCTTCAGCTGACGTTTTCAGCGTCGTTTGTGCCTCTGGTGGCTGAAACCCCACTGTTCAGAAGTGTGTGTTTTAATACATCACATAGGGATAACACCATAAAAGAAACAGACCATTCGACCAGGCTGGTCAGCTCTGGTGACGATAACAACATGTACACATTTACACAGGCAAACGAAAACCACATTAATGGTTCATACAATGCCCACTGTTGTTCGAACTGCTCAGGATACTGACAATCTTAGTATAGTTTAGCAGAGGTTGGCAGTATAGGTTTGCTGTTGACGGCACTGCTGATATCGGAAAGGATTCACTCAGCACACATCAATGATACACGAGGCCCCATCGATAGACCTTCTTACCTAAACGTCCCTTCAGCAAATACGGTCTTTGCTGCAGGGCAAGCACTGGCAAATGACTCACTGTCTCCACAATTTGCTTGAAATTATTTTATTCATGCAGCTTTGATATGCGAAACTTGGGGCAGAATTAAATGTTTTGATTACTCAAGAAGGAAATGGGAACATATAACAGGCAGAATAAGCAAGAAATGTGTTCCAGATTGACTGTTGAGGGAGAGGAGATCCAACGTTGCCTATTTGTTATTTAAGGTGGTTCAGTGTATTTTACTTAAAAAACATTGTGCCACGTACTGTGGTCATGTAAAAACTGCATTGATTTATTTAACAGTTTTCGGTCTATTGTGGACTATTGTATTAACTTCTGGAAAGTCGTTGGACCAATTCTTATCATGGAGCACTGCACTGGTACAGGTGGTTTTTCCTCTTGAGTTTGATATTGGAACATAACATCATAGGTTGGCTTGACGTTGGCTGAAAAAATGAAAAACCTATGTGACCAAAGTGCAGGAAGCTTCACACAAGGGACTATTTCCAAGATGGATAGGGAAACTCAAGAAACGAAAAAAATGCTTCAAACATACGATTACCTTTATTTAAAATGTCTATGTACAAGATATAATAGGCTTTCTTAATTAATATCAATTTAAAAGTGAAGCTATAATAGTACAAATAGGGCAAACATGGGTGAAGTGGAATGGTGTTAAGTGCTTTTATTTGAAACAGTGTTTATCTTAGTTATATTTAGTTGATATTAAATTAATAATAAGCTGATTATCAGCATTGCGAAGTTCAAATTGAAACTTTTTTTCTGAAACAAGTGCCCATGTCAGGGAGTCTTTGCTTTCCCGGAAATACTGATAGTTTAATGCCTCTTCAAATGTCACATTTTGACGTCAATTTAACCAGTTTCTCACATTCTTGGTTAAAAAAAAGGATTAGAATTATTGTATTGAGTAATGGTACGTAACGATTCCTGTTCCTCTAACCTCCTCTTCTTAAGTGATGTACCTAAAATGTTGTACCTTTAAGGTATATTAATATTAGCACGCAATCTGCATGCCTAACTCTAATATTACAAAATGAAACAATATTTGGTGCCAGTTAGTAGAGTTCTGCCGCTATCCTCAGCCATCACCAGTAAGAATGATTCAGAGCAGAAATCTAAATCCAGTTTTCCAATCGAAATCGTTTTGCGAGTAGAAATAATATCACATTGTTCTGCACGGCAAAAAAAAAGGAAGATGTTTAAAAAGATGGATGGTTTAAAAAAAATGAACCTATCCACTTCATAATCGAGCCGATGAAGTTGTTTGAGATTGGTAAGAAAATCTAATTGAAGCATAATCCACTCGATAACTATTGAGAGAATGATTGTGTCTTCCTTTTCCAGTGTCCATTGAGTATGTGTTAAAATATACTTTGGCAAAGATGGGCAGAATAAACCATGATGAGTCTCTAAACAGAACAAAGGTATTGACACTAACAGCATAGAGTGGACACACTCCAGTAAGATCTGCTCAGTTGGCATCACCCCATGACATTTGATCCATTGTTTCCTGAATGGAATACATGTTGTGCAGAGCTCCACACAGGAGCTTTGTAACTACATGAAGCTTTAAAAGTAATCCTTAAAAACACATATTGGACTTATATCTATGGTTAGGGATTCATCGTTAATAATATTTACGTGTAGAATTCCTTCTGTTGTAAGGAGTTTTATGTTATAATGTTTCCTTCAGCCAGAGCATTTGTTGCCAATTTTGACAAAACTAATAGCTCTCGAAATTTCTTAAGTCAGGTATTACTCAGGAAACCATGAACTATTTGTTATTTTACTTAATGTTCCCATATCTGAAGCCCTCGGTAATTTATTGATAAAACAATTCTTTTGTGAGAACTCTAATAAAGGAGACTTTGTACTGAGACTTTATCCCTGTAAACATTGTTCATCTTCAATTCAGAAAAACAAATATTTATAAGTGCTCATCCCCATTAGGCAATCACCGTGGTATTGTAAATATTAAATAAATAATGCTTGTATTTGATATTCCGCCTTACTACAGACGGGATAACTTCGTTCAAAAGTCTGAAATCGCTTCACATAATTTTCTGTGCAGTGTAGTGACTGTGTTATTGTAGGCAAATGCAGCAGCTGAGGAATGTCCCACTAACAGCAATGAAGTAACTAATCACATATTGTATCTGGAGGATTATTGGTAACGATACCTATAGAAATCCCCTTCACTATAAACTCCCAATAAACGTACAGCTGCAGTTTTTCAGAATGAACTACGCTTATTATTATTCTGAACTGCACTTTTGACAAACGTTTGAGAATAAAATGTTTTTAACGTTGAGGGAAAGTTACTGAAATCAACTTCGCGACGTGGTGTCACGACTTTGAACGGTCTACAACGTTTAATAAATCCGTGGACTTGGCGTTATTTTACAGGCACAGTAGCGTAGCCGGTTGAGAAAAAAAAAAGAATGCCGAGGACAAGAAATCAGCCAAACTCAACGGGGTGATTGTGGGATTCGGTCCGAATTATTGTTATTCAGTCGTATTTCCGATGCCCGTGTGTGCGCGGTTTCGCCAGGTATCCGCAGTGCAAATGGCTGTGTTTGCCCAAAGCGCTGTTAATGGCTGTCCCAGACGGCTGCCCATCAGTAGGACGCCCCCCCCCCCCCCCCCCCGACTCTGGTCGGGATACAAGTGCCTTCAGTTGGCCTGGTTTTATGAGCGCTTTTCCCGTAACGCATCTCCAATTCGGCGCATTAATCTTGCGCCCCTGTCACAATGAAGTGGGCGTCCTTTAGCAAAACAATATGTCCATAAGAATCCAGCTGAGAGCTCCTTTGGAGCTGGCCCGGCTGCCCTCGCTTGCGGTGGATGTTCAATCTGCCACTTTACCCTGAGATCGAACTTTTTTTTCTAGTGTCCATTGCCAAGGTAACGGGGCTCTTCAATATATTTGCACCAAAGGAAATTATATCTGCATGCGTGCGTGCGTGCGTGCGTGCGCCCTTGTCCAAATGGTCAATATTTTTTTTGGTGTGTGTGTGTGTGGGGGTTTTTCTTTCGTTGTTTTCAAGTGAAGCAGTCGTTCGTCCCAAACCCGATGATTGCTTTGCTGATCAAGAGTCTCAACTTTCGCAGACAAAGTTAAAGGCGTTGGAAAATGTCCCGGCTCTATATTATTTGAACATTATTAAATACTGTATGAAATACTTCTCAAATTGAAGTGACGTTTTGAATTAACCTCTTTCGAAGGCATGGGCACCAAATCTATTTTTTTAAGTCTACAAAATTACAGAAACAATGAACTTTTGTGAATGGCACAGTACTGTATTAGTTTTACAAAGCGAATTGAAATACTATTCTCTTCTGAATATAATTTCAAACTAAAAAAAACTGAACCAGTACGCCAGCATCATTGGTTTCAATGATTTTGTGCGGCGAAACCAGCCTTACATAACAATAATGTAAACATCTTTGCAAACATTCTGCCGAAGTGTAGCTTATATGAACGGATGCTCTTGGACGGATCTTGAGATCTATTTGCAAGACGTTCTCAATTTAAATAACATTACACTTTGGGCACTCTACATTATTTGACCTGCAGTTTGAAGCTGGGCCGTTCTTGGGGCTCATTCAGTCGAAAGTATGTGAATCATCATGTAAAAAGTAAAGATAATATTTGGATAATCCTGTATTAAGAGTGAAATGTCTCTTGGCATCCCGGTACACTGATAGAATAGTCCCTTTCTTCTATATGGTAGTTATGTGTTCGTAGAGCCAGCCCTCTCCTGCTGTCTGGAGTTTCCATGGGATGAGGTCATTTGAGTCACAGCTTGGCTAATCCGCAATATATTGATGTTTTAAGTGTTTTTAACATCGAAAAAGTCTGTGTGTAATGAACTGCACTGCACTGCAGATAACCTTCCCGAAGCAAAGTCCACAAAGTGTATTAGGAAATTCGTGATCGAAATGAACTAACAGCTGCGAAAGAAAGTGAAAGAATAAGAAAGGGCTCGTGTCTAGATTTGGAAATGTCAGGATACTTAGAGACAAGGGAAACTAAGCAATTCAGACGAACACCAGCATCGAAGGAAAATAACATTTGAAGTTTCTTATTTACGCGTTTGTTGCTTCCATTTGTTTTAAAATGTGGGCTTCAATATGGCGAAATTTCTATACGAACTATCCGGTCCATACTTGAAATCCTTAAAATTACACAACATCATTAAAAGTATTAACCTTGGACATCCTTGATAATGACCTTCAACTGCTTTCCTTGCAAATCACTGGAGCGTTACAAAAAAAAACCCGTCCCACGTTTTAGTCTGATCGTGAGCAGATTGAAGAAGACTTATAAAGAGTTGCTGTATTATGTTGAGCTCACTGCAAACTAAATGTTGGCAGCCTGAATTTGGGGGAAGGAATATTCCGCCCACCCCCCACCCCCACCCCAAAAAAAAAGCCCTCCACTTCACTCCACTCAAGTTATGTAAGCACTAAAGGTTTATATTGATCACACCTATCTACCTACGTTACATTTCAGCGAACTTAATATGCATTAGCTTATATACAACAGACTTCTCTCGGGATTTTAATCTGAATGTTCCAAGGTCCCTCTCTTGCTGCATCTCTTTAAATAATAATACCCTCTCTGTTATTATCAATGCGAAACTGCTATTGCAAAGTCGTATTTTGAAAATCCTGAGTATTTTAATCACACCCAGTAAGGGTGCTTTTCCCGATCATTAACCGAATATCTTTCTAGATTTCGGTAAACATATGGACAGTTTGAATCTGATGGTCATAAATTTATACCTTTTGACTTAGACATCCCTTCACTCAGCCCGACCTGTTGCTGATGCTTTAACAGTTTAGATTACCGATTGTTTTCCGTGTGGAAAT
This sequence comes from Callorhinchus milii, assembly GCF_018977255.1. Taxonomy (NCBI): domain Eukaryota; kingdom Metazoa; phylum Chordata; class Chondrichthyes; order Chimaeriformes; family Callorhinchidae; genus Callorhinchus; species Callorhinchus milii. The sequence continues at coordinate 13,398,691 of NW_024704748.1, read as the reverse complement.
GATATTTTAGACTCGATTGATTCATATGGCGGAAGAGGAGAAGCGGGGCATTTAAATGAAGTCAATCAGAAATGAAACACAATGTTATTTCGCCTCGAGTGAATGAAAACATCTCAGAATACTACGGTTGGTTTTAAGGGCATTTTTACAATTATTTGACCAACAGACTAATCCGTTTTTAATAGTATGGGGCAAATGGACTAACGTAAAATTTGGGATTGTTATCAACACGGTAACCGGAGTATCCAATTTCTGCAATAAATGATGGTATATTATTTATCTCCGTGTCATGTTCATTTACGTTGGAGCTGGAGTAGCTTGAAGGTTAGAGCACTCGCCTCCCAAGCGAGAGAACTTGTGGTTCAGTTCTTGGGCAGTGCGAAACGTTGGGCAAGTTTCCTTACTCCACACACCTCTGTTTATCGAGCAGTAAGTAGGAACCCGCTTGTTATTCGATTGGCTGATGGTTTTTCCGGGGGTAATAATCCCTTCCAAAAATAATAATAATAATTTAGTCACCCAATCCACGACTGCTTGTGGAACAATGCTGTGCGTAATTGGTTGCCGCAAGTATGCACTTTGTACAACATACAAAGCACCACGTAGTGTGCTAATAGCGTAACATGTAAATATGGTGTATTTCTCAAATATGCTTTCCCCAAATTTTATTGTGAAGGGAGTTTTCTCCAAGTGCCCTGGCCAACATTCCTCAGGGTAACATTGATCATTCACTTCATGGCTTTGTGTGGGACATTTTTGAGCATAAATTGGCTGCCTAGAAATACACAGTTACTATTCGTTACAGTAAAATAATGTGTTCATTTTTCAGTGAAGAGCTTTGGATGGCCTCCCAACAGAAATTCAAAGATTATTCATGAAACGCAATCTTTAATTTTTTCCACAAGGGAACTTTTTTATGGGAAGTAGTTCAGACATTATAATCCTACATAGAAATGAAACAAAGCAGTTACTTATTCACAGGGCCATGTTTGTTTTGAACATAAATGTTGTCTCGAATAAATATGTAATCAATTATTTAAATATTTTGAATTATTTAACCACGTACATCCCGAATCGACTAATGAATCGTAATTATGACTCGGCTCACTAGACTTTTGTGAATATTTTAAAATCTTTACGCCAAATCCCACATCATTATAAATGCAATCTATATTTCAACAAGTCTTATAAAAAAATCAAATTAATAACCCGAATCAATACGTACTGAATGGCTTTAATGCATAATGAGCTACTATTGAATGTCCAACATTGATAACAGGCTGGGAGACATCAGTAAAATCTCGAGCTGTTTTATTCTCCAGCAGCAAGTACGGTTAGTGCAAAATTGTTAACTAATTTACAACAGGAAATGGATGAACAAGTTGCATCTGCGAAGCACTGGAGGCGCTTTGGCAGCATTGGACTACGAGTAGCATTGCAGCTATTCTCATGTTAAGATGCATTTTGGGTTTTAGGATCTCAGTCCATCTGCCTGTTTGATGGGACTCACGCGTAATTGGCGATAGGAGGGCTGGATTCAAGCGCCCCCTGTGAGTTCTCAAAGTGTGACCACACACTACGTGCGCCACATGAGCCCGTCGCATTCATTTCTTTAAATAAAGGATTGACATACCTATAGCCCCCTATTCCCCACATTGAGTGCCATCCCACACAAAACCGTTTGTAAAACGCGATCAACATGTAGGTTGGAATTATCGCATTGAGTGACAATGGAGTCCTGGTAACCAAAATCGCTTAAACTATGTTCTTCTTTAGGCACTGCCAATGACTCCTTCATGTTGTTAAACTGTAAATAACTCTACTGTCGACGGGGGAGGGGTTCCTTTCCCCGAGCAGCTTTTTTCTTTATGAAATACCACAATTGCAGTTACAGATATTGACTTTCCAACAAACAGCAAATGAGGCATCAAAAGCTGATTTGAACTTTCTTTTTTTTAAAAATCGCGTTGTCTTGGTAAACACGACTAGATTTCTCTGTAATCGTTTGTGAAACAATTGTACCAATTTAAAACAGTTTTTTTTAATATTAACGTCCCTCGAGCAAAACTTCAAACGGATAAGAAAGATGCTGAATGGGTTCCAGGCTCCAATAGCACTTTCTAGCCTGAGTATTGAAAGAGTAGGTTAGTTGTTTTATGGGGTGTCTTAACACATGCGGAAACCTATCATCATGCTTAAGATCAGACTGAGAATTTTACATAATTATGCCACCTGCACATGGAAGTAATCTACAGTTTATTCATTTTTAAAAAGTAAACGGATACCCAACTGGTCCGATGGCATATGTTTGGGAAAAAAACATCTTATTGGGAAATTATTACTGCTATCCTCCCCTTTGCTAACTGCATTCAGCGGATTGAATGAGGTTAGCATCACAATCAACTTCCTTCTCAAACTTGCCTTTGTTTCGGAGAGAAGGAGTGAGTGTGCCTCAGAGTGTTTAAGCATCTCTCCATCCACTTTATTGAGCAACCTTTTTTATAGGCAGATAGACACAGGCACGTCTATCTCTCGCTCTCCCATGACTTTTAAAAAAAGAAAAATTGAGAACAAGGAAACTTTTTTTTCCAACAGCTGGGTTGAAGGAAAACCTCCTCCCACACTTGTTATCCTCGCTACTTGTCTTCCTAGATCGCATCCATGCGTGTCTTGAGAAGCGCCCCGGCATTGTACTGTACCGCGTTCAGTTTATGCGCCTGTGTGTTCTGTGTCAGCACTGTGTCTCCTGGAAATTTGAGGTTTTGAGTAAGAAGTATGCACCCACGTGTGCTTTAAACTTCATTGTAACTGTGTTGAGTAACGTTCCCGTAACTATATTAAGCAAAGTCAGTGAAGTGGTCGATCTAAATGTACGTATGGGCTGTGCGTCAATGTGGGGGTCTCGTCTTGATATTTAGGTTTATTCCAGACAACACTGTTTCGAGTTGTCTGCTTGCCACTCGTTTTATTACAGTCCCGTGTGACAATATGGAGTTTACAGTAAATATTGTGGTAACCTGCTTTGCAAAATACATGATGAGTTGCCTATGCACTGTGTGAGTTGACTTAAAATTGTTGAAACTGACGTTTCCTCCCTGTGGCAAGAACTCATTGACTGTGATAATTTGTGAGCGTCTGTGGGAAGGGGTGGATACTCTTTTTCCGCTACGTTGCCCCAGAGGAGGTGTGGACGTTAATATGTATACGATCACTGAATTAGGATTTTTTTTTTTTTACTGAGTGATCCCCAGGGCACAAAACATCTGATGCTGAACTTATTTCCAACACAAACCAGCCACATTCTCTTCGCGCAGTGTTAGGAGTCGAGACTGAGCGCACAGGGGATTTTGAGAAGCGGCTGTCCATTGTACTCAGTGAATCCAATTTAAACTGCGCGTTTCTCCGTAATTCCATATTTCATGGTGTCGCAAATTGTCCACGCTCCTTCATTGTGTTAATTCGCCCCATAATCGTGTCCATTGTGCATGTGAATTTCAGCCTGCGCACGAATCATGTTTGTTGCTTCTTTCTCAACCGTGTACAGTAATTTGAACTTGTTTTATTGATGTGTGAGGACTATATATATATATATATATATATGTATAATGGTACATTTTCTCGGAAACGTATACGACATATATACGTTACTCGTCTCGATCAGTAACGCGTCAGTATGGATATGCAACAGAAAATCTACTCGAATTATAAACCTATGCTCGCCTTGCTGTGGTCTGTACACTTTTTAACCGTGCTGTTCTACTAATATTTATGTGATAACTACAATTGGACGGTTTATGCGCGACCACGAAAACTTGATCTGTTTTCATGTTGTTCTGCACCATCTGTCACCAGTTTGGTGCGTCCTTTCCTATTAGCCACAATGACTCGTTGTATCAAACAAAGCAAACGTTTATCAGAACGTAAACATTTTTATTGACAACACCAGGCAGCGTGTATTACAATTATTCAAACCATGACCGAATAATCTCTTATATACAAAATATATATCTCATAGGAAAAAAATTATCAATAAATATAAAACGCACACATGATCGATATAATTTACCATTTCGAGTTACAAAAATTAACCGGAAAATCGTAGATAAAACCGTGATTTGTTAGTGTTTGTGAAAAAGACAAGTTTTTTTTTCTTTTCTGCACCACAGACCGAATTAATTAATAATGCATGAGATTTTTTTCTTGCAATTCCTGCAGCTTTTCTGCAGCCATCAATAACAATTTGCACGGTCTATTCTTTCTTCAGAAGCCTACTGATTTTACAATGTCTTTCTAACCTAGCACTGAGGGGGTTTTGTTCACAACTCTTCCTCCCCTCCAACACGCACGCTCACAGTCTAAATTAGTCTCGATTAACAGCTTGAAAAGTGCATACAGAGAGTAGATGTGCTTCAGAGCAATAAGGCAAGTAAAAGTAAGGAAGTATTACAGTACTATGTTCCCCACCCCACCCTAGAGAAAAATAAACAGCTATATCCCTCCTACGATCTGTGCAGTGCACAACCCGTAACTACACAGTTACATTTCTGACATGTGGCCGTTAAAAAAAAAACTATACGTGCGTGAATTAAACTCAGATATAATTCGCAAAGGCAGGACTGTGCAGGATGTTGCTTTGTAAGCGGGAACCGCAGCTCATGTTCTCGGACTGCATGAAAGGAAACATCTCCTCCACTGAACCGTCCGGACTCAGACTGCTGCTGCTGCTGCTGCTGCTGCTGCGGGACACCGGGGAGTACGAGGAGTCCCATTCCGAGGAGGAGCACACGCTGGCGGGGCTGGACAGCTCTAACATGCTGGAAGAGTCGTAGAAATGTTCTTTGCTCGCCTCCTCGGCAGCCTGGCTACCGCCCTGGTCTGCCATCCTCAGGGTTTCTGTCAATGCCCAGATGTAGTTGTGGGCAAAGCGCAACGTTTCGATCTTCGTCAACTTGGCATCGTCCGGGAAGGTGGGCAGGACGCTGCGGAGGGCGTCCAAGGCGTCGTTCAGATTGTGCATGCGGTTTCTCTCCCTGTCGTTGGCTTTCATTCTCCGGTTCCTCTTCTGTTTGGTCACCACGGCTTCGGTCTTAACTCTTGTGCGGCCTCTCGCCTTCCGTTTCTTTGGAGCCGCCTCAGTGACACACTTGGCGAACCGTTCTTCCGTGACTTCGTCCCCAGAGGCCAAGCAGTCCTCCGGGGTGGTGGCGGCGTCTGGGGACAGGAGACTGTGAGAGTCATCGTCGGAGAGCGCAAAGTACTGCTCCCCCTCGCTGTTGAGTTGCACGGGAGAGCACTCGGTCTTGGGAGTCATCCTGGAAGAGAGGTGGTCACAGACATCAAGTACAAAGCCAGGAAGCATTGGCATTGCAGTTGCACGTATAGCTTTACCGATTCGGGAACCGATACCCTAAATCGACGGTGCGAAGAATGATGGCGAAGAACCGCTGCGAATGAGTGCAGACGAGGAGCTGACTTGGAACTCAGCAAAATCTGCAGCCGATTGATTAAAACGCGCGGTTTTAATATAGTGAAATTAAGATAGGTTGAAAATAAAGTCCCAGGTCTTAAGGCTGAAGCATTAGATGGATGTAATGCAATTAGTATACAGTGTCGGGATCTGGAGAACTGGCAGTTGGAACCAACCTGTCGAGTGTTGCAGCAGCAGATGAAGTGAGTGAAAGGCAGGTGACGAGGGGTGTATCTGCAGGAGGTCCTCTGTGGTGGTGGTGGTGGTGGTGGTGGTGGTGGTGGCACGCGTCTGTCCGTGCCCCCAATCGCTGGATGAGCCGAGCTTGTGAAGTGGGGTCTCGTGATGCTGTGTGTCTGGCACACGACTGACTCTCGGTGCCTTTATATAGTCTGCAGAACAATACTGCCCCGGTGGGAGTGTGTGTGTGTGTGTGTGGGGGGGGAGGTGGAGTGCAGGGCAGAGAGATAGAGAGTGGTGGTGGGGGAGGGAGGAGGGAGGAGGGAGGTGCATTGAATGTTTGCTGGCGCTCGGCCCGTGCCGTTGCCCTTTTGCTTTAATGAGCAGAGCGTGTGTGCGGCTCGCGGCGCCCGGGGCCGCTGTCGGGGTCCCGGGGGGGTGGGGGGGTGGGGGGAGGGGGGGGGGGGGGGGGCAGCGCACGCCGGGAACGTGCCTGGAATTAATGGAGTGGTGGGGAGGGGGAGACCAATGGGAGAGCGTGAGACGCGCTGCGAAGCCACGCGAGCCCCGCGCCGCCTCCTTTCAGCTTCATTACTCCAGTCTCGGAACAAAGGGGATCACTAACTCACTCACTCACTCACTCCCCCACCTTCCCTCTCTCCCCCTCTCCCTCCCTCCCTCCCTCCCTCTCCACACGCTTTGCAGCTTGACAACAACAACAGCAGCAGCAGCAGCAGCATCAACGCTCAACACACACTACAAAAAGCACAACGCAACACAGCTTCGCCACCCACTCACTCACTCAGTCACCACGGACTCACGGCTCCGAACATGATATCAATAATAATGATAATAATAATGATGATGATGATGATAATAATCCTTGAATTTTGATTATAGCGCCTTATCACGCCTGCGAGACGTCTCAAAGCGCTCCACGGAATGTACTGCAGAGTCGTGAATTGACTTGTTTATTCCGCGAAAAAAAAAGTGGGAATGCGTTTTATATGAACTGAACCATGCTGCCAAAACGATTATTTTTCTTTTTGCTTTCTTTTTTTTTTAGGAAAAGAAATTCCCAAACCAACCCCCAAAGCAACAGGTGCATTCCAATTAAATCCTAAACTTCAACTGTTTTTTTTTTTGGGGGGGGGGGGGGGGGGAGAGGGCAAGGGCCCTGGTTCTTTGAAGCATTCCTGTGAAAATTTTGTTTAACATAGAAAGCAGCTAAAATGACATTACACGGTGTGGTCACATCATTTTAAAATATCCATATCCCGTCTGTGTATCATTGCAAAATAGTACCCGAGGATCAACTGCAGAGCAATGCAGATTGCAGTGCGCGCACATTAACGCCTCACTTTGGGACTTACAGCTTTGGAAATCGCATTTCCAGAGGCGATTAATGTGCGATTGAACATATTCACTTATTCTTTGGCTGCAGCCAACTGCCCGGTCAGAGCCACTGCTTCTGGTGGCGAATAAAAGACAGGTGCGGTGCACGATGCGCACGTTAGCCGATGGGAGCACAGGTTGGAGAGCCGAGCGGCTGGTGGGAGCCCTGAGGCGCTGCGGCGATATAACGGGCGCAACGTTCGTATCGGAGAGTCGCCGGAGAGGGACAGCGCCGCGACCAACCGGTGAAACCAGACGGTCGGGCGGGACCCCCCGCACCTCCCCGAAGTGGACCTGGAGCTGCTCGGTCCCGGAGTCCCGGCAGAGCTCAGGGCGGAGCGCATGCGTCACCAAAGGCGCACGATTCAAAAGGGAAAGGTGTTGTTGGACGAGTGGTCCCTCCATGTGGTGCTGTGGCCCCAACACATAAAAGCTTTGCCCTCGCACACTTTCTAAACGTTTGATTTTTTTTTGTTCACCTAACTGTGATTTTTTTTTTTCTCTCTTTCGACTTCTGCATTATTTGCCAAGTGAAAAAAAAAATGAATAGCTGACTGACTGGCAGTTCCCCCGGAACAAATGGACAGCAAAAAATCTGGTAAGCGAGTTCCCAAGCTCAGATTGCCCACTTCAAACATCCTTCAGACAAAAGCTAAAGACGGAAAATAAAGCCCCACCTGGTACCACTGTTTGCTAAAATAATAATAAATAGATTTCGTTTAATAAATAATTGCAAGAGATTGTAAAGTGGAGTGTTTTGGGAAGTATTAATCATGAAGCTTAGGGCAGGTATCACCTGCTCTGGTATAAGGCAAGTTTATTGTTAAACCTTCAGAGTAACACTTTCTGATAACTCTCTATCATTTCCACAGCAACTGGCCGCTTATGTTTACTCACATTTAGCATAACAAGCACAATATTACGCACAAACCGTCATAAAAATCAGAAAACAAAGTCGTGAGTTTAAAAGTTACACCTGCTTGGGTAAGCCGAATATAGATTTAGTATTTAACGGCCTGTTCAGGAGCGGTAATATTTCGTTTACATTGGATTATTTTATGTTCTTTATATCAGGCAAACTGCAATTCCTATCTCCCTGCCCTATTTGTCTATTTTATTGAAAACATATGGTGACTAGATGATTCCCCTATTCCGTATTTAGTTTGCTAGTTGGTGTAATGGGAAGGTCTTGCAATGTCATCAAGATAGAAATGTTATGAAGAACAAATGTCACAGATTGTAGCTCAGTGTTTTAGATAACATTGGCATATTTTCCCCTTTAATCTTAATAGGGAATGAAAAGGCTTTGTGTGTGTGTAGAAAAACAAAAAAAAACTGATGCGTTATTTTGGTCTTTGGATAGGTGGTAGCAACTAACAGCTGTTTGGTGATGTTGGGGCACATATTTAGAAAAAAAGGAAAACAAAAGGGAGTCCAAGTTGCTTTAAGCAACAAGTGGAAAGTCGTTTGTTAAATTTTCTAAATGTTGTGTGCAGCAAAACTCTTTGTAAGAAATGTAGTTAGCCCATGAACATATTGTGGCTTCTGACACAAAAAGGTGCATTACGCACGCCATTTAACACCTGTTCTTGTCGATGGCTTGTCTCACTCGCACCCCTCCTTCCAAGCAAATGTGTACACTATTAAAAAGATACAGTGATTTGTGGTGGCATATGTTTAGCGAATATGTGTATACTCTTCAGACAGACAGAGAGAGAGAGAGAGAGAGCAGCTGCTCGTTCTTACCTTCAAATAATATAATACCTGTGTCCAGAATCATTGGAGCCCCTTTCGCCCAGCGTCGCACTAATCTTGCTGACATAGCTGTATTTCATTCGTTTATTGTCCCTTTAAACAGATGACCATTGTTGCAAAATACACACAATCACAGAAAATATTACTCTTAGGGTACAAACGGCCCATATGCCAGGCGTAAGAAGTGCACATGCGTCTTTTTCTGTGGGTTTTGTCTCCAGAAGACGCAATGAGACATGGCCAAACCAAACAAACATTTTTGAATGAAAAGTGTAAATTGGGTAATTCTGACAATGCTGCATCTATATATCTTTCCTAAATTCTCTTGTCTCTTTGGAGAGTCTCCACAGCAAGAAGATAACTCAGTCTTTAGCAGTGCGTTGACTGCATATTTAGTTCCCTAATGTGTGGCACCCGGGTTCTCCTGTGAACTGAAACCAGTCAGTTTTATGCGTAAGCATTAACTACAATTTATTGAAATAAAAACAACCTTTTAAAAGGAAGTTCAAATGGATTATATTTATTATTTGCGCGGTCTGAGTCGAAAGGGCAACTTTATTTCTGTTTCTTGGTAACTATGTTGTAAACCATTTGTAAAATGCACATTATCTGGGTGGTTTGAATAATGATTTTGGAAGCAGCGTTGTCAAACTACATTCTTTGCTGATATAAACCTGAGTCTGAAACAATCCATTTCGGTCAATGTGCGGTCCGTCGGTACACGATCGCTATCTCATAATTTGTTGGTTAATGGCAAGTAGGGGTGATCGTGAATCGTGTTAGGAAATAGTGGCAGATTAGCAGCTGCGATTAAAATCATGTAGTAATGGGGGTGGGGGGAAGATCACGAAATATATAAGAGAACTTCTCGTTGCTTTGGATAACAATATGAGAAGCGAAACATTTCAATTCGACGCAAAGTTCAGTTCTAAAGATGTGTGTGTGAGTGGTGGGAGGAGGACAGTTACCTCTGGAAATAAAAAAATGCATGCTTTGCTACAAGTTGTTTCAGTGCTGCAAACATGATTGCAGTATTATTCGCAGTAAGATGTCTTTGCGTTTTATTAAAAACTTTGCGAATTTATCCAGCGACACGTTGAAGGTTTTGCTGACCCTCTGAAACCCGTATTCAACAGATAAACCCTGAACAGTACAAACAATTACCGAGGAGCTTGGGTATGCTTGTTGTGCTAATATGAGGTGGTTTGCTAGTATTTTGACGCAGGTGATACAAACACCCCGAATATAAACTCATTCAACTAACTGTACAAAAACAGAATTTGATTAATAGTTGCAGCAATTGATATTCTGAGCGTTAGTTCTCATCCTGTTCGTTAGGGTCGTTCGAGATGATGCTTTCCCCTCTTGCAATTATATTCTCCTGAAGCATTTTCAGTGTAGAAATCTGATCACCCGATCGTTATTGTTTGTCAGCTGTGGTTTAGTGTGTGTGGACGATAATATACTTAGTTTGATAACCGATTTCTAAACCAGTTAACTTCCTCTTCTTTTATGTGTGCACTACAGCGTATTGCAATAGGAAAAAAAAATATTCTACCAGTGTAGCAACACTTTTAAAATAAAATTTCAATTACGAGTTATTTTATATTTTTTAAGAATTGCATTTGTGCGGATATACTGTTAAAGAGAGATAACATTCGTGATTGCAGTTAGGAACAGTGTGTGTAATGCAATGGCAGTGCTCGACTGATGTATATATCTCTATAACTTTTATATAACATTGAACTATTCGCATGTCTTCAACATAATGTATACTATGGGTTTTTATTCGTAACCTTACGAGCCTAAGACTGTCCATGCGAAGTCACTGCGTCACCTGCTGGATGAAACTTGTTTTGAGACATAGTTCAGATTGTTCTGTTCTCAAATGGAAGATGCACATCGTCGAAGTGTGTTTAATATTTATATGTAAAGCATTTTCATTCACCTGCGAATCCTGTGCAGTTTGGAAATTGCTGGTTTGTGTGTTTTTTTTTAAAACTGTGCTGCGTATGTTTCACAATTCCAACACAAACCTTTTCAGTCCATTACGTGCAACATCAGAAAACCGAGTGATTATTGCTCGAAAATTCCCATACGCTCTTCCTCCGAACGTGGAGATTTACCCAAGGGAATTACACACCAGCATTACATTTACAATATATATACTGCATTTATTGAAATACGATTGGAATTCACATTTTCTCTCAATGTTAATGCAATAATATGTGATATGTGTAATTGTAGAACATTCAGTTTAATTGCTTCTTCACCTGTACTAAATCTTTGGATTCAATTAAGATGTATTATACCCTATACCTCTGCTCAGAATGCACAGGTAATGTTACCATTGGAAAATATAATGCTATTTTTTATTACAGTGCACTCGCATTTAAAGGTATAATCAGAAGCAAATTCATCGTATCATTGACCCGCTGTAAACATGCCACCAGTGGTCCGAATAAGGCTGTAGTTATGCAAGGCACCAGGCCAACTGAAGTTTTGATATCGTTATAGATTTGCCTTTCAAATCTACAGCTTCACAGAATTCAAAGACTATAGGAGCACACAGCTGCCAATTTGTGCACAATTTGTGTACAGCAATGTCCCACGATCAGGGATTGTTGACCAGGACCCTGGGAGAAATTCCCTTTTTTTGGACTAGTGGCATTGTGATCTTTATCGGCCATCTGGGTCAGTTGAGGGACCTTGGTTTTAACTTCTCATCCAAGGAAGGCTCCTCTGCCAATGCAACTCCCCCCAGCATTGGCAATGGAGTGACAGCCTGGACTGAGCGCAACGTCCCCTTGTAGGGCTTGAATCCACAATCCACTGACTAAGAGGGAAGAATGCTAACAACTGATCGAGGCTGACACCTGTAAAAGTGCAAAAGTATGGAAACTAGCATTGTATTATTATTAAATATGTGATACATATAAGGGAGACACCTCCGAGCATTATAATAATTACAATAATTGCATTTGATGTAGCGCCTTAGCACGTCTTTGAGACGTCTGAAAGCGCTTCACAGAATATACTGTAAAGTGAATTGACTATATTTGGTGTACGAAATTATCAACAAGCATAAGGCATTTCACATCCACGGGCAGTTTCTGTTCTTGAGCATCAGTTTGAGAATGACAAGGTATATATGGAAATGAATCGATGAATTTATAGCTACATTTTACAGAATAGGTGCTTGAAAGTAGCTGTAAAAATCGCCCACTTTCTAAATACCCAGGTACCCTACCATCCAAATCAAACAACCAAATGATACAAATCCTATATGAATGCTTTTGCCATACTAAAAAGAACCAAGCCATTATTCTGGGTCGAGAACTCTTTTGTAGTATCCTGTATTCAAATGCTATATCAGAAAAAAACACAGTCTTTAATGGAATCTTCTCATTTCATGGGGAATAACAAGGACCAAATTGTATTGTTTGACGATTTCGTGGCTCAGTGAGTTTGCAGTGTTTGCAACATGTCCCACTTAAACAAATGCTTATTTGGACTGTTAACGTGAGTGAAAAAATTAAGCTTATCCAAACACTAGGTGGAAAATACAGCGCTCAGAGGGTTAATCTGTCGTATTGATGGTTCTTTAAGGTTTTATTCTTACCAACATATATGCGCACTCGAGGTAGACTGTTTTCTGCATGAATGCTTTTAATGTGTTTCCCCAGGTTATGCGCCAACAGACTGACAACACTGCACAAGTAAATGCAAGTCAGTGTTTGCGGCTGGAGTGAGTTCGCTGGAGACAGTTGGTTACAGGTTGCACGAGTTGGCACTATACAGGTGTTGTACAATAAAACTCTTTAAACTGCAAACTCTGCTGGCCTCAGGAGGAAGTGTACAGTGTCATAAATCGTAGTGTCACTCACATCCTGCTGTAGCATTGTATCCCACGCACATAATACCAGCATTTTTGACATGTCCTGGCAATGCAGTGCTAAAGTGAAGGTGGGGATAATTGGGAATATATATTTGAAGTCAGAGCTCTTTGTGTTAATCCTGCCTTTCCCTCACGCTGTTGCCTGGAGAATTACGGAAACAAATGATTGCAAGACACTTCAAAGGAGGGGATCAGATTATGCTAGAAAGCGCAAAGGTGTGATACGAGCAATTTATATTTATCCTTTTGAATGCCAGGGATGCAGCCTTGCATCACTCCAGGGCAGTGGTTGAAAGGTTTAATATAAACTGTGACATTTCATAGTTCGTTTTTGTTCAGTTTGTACGTGGGTGTTTGTGCCAGCGGTGCTCGTTAGTGCAGGTGCCAAGTGCTATCTCTCTCCTTGTCACTGATGCCTGACAATGTTTACACTGAACGATTAATATGAATATGATTTTGTTACTGCAAGCTTTTGGAGAAATAATTTCCGGTAGATGACAATGAAATGATATGGTAGTATGTTTACATAGGAAGTGGCTGCTAGTTGGGCGAGATCACAAGGAAGTCATAAAATGAAGAGGGTTCAGGTAATGTCATAAACTATAAGGTTCAATTACCAATGGTTCCTGAGAGTTAGATTGTTAGTTTGACCCAAGAGTATCTATTATTTTATCCTTATATGTACTGTTAATTAAAAACTTTTTTTTTAACAAAATTCTTCGCTTGTCTGTTGTGGAGCTGACTGCAGCAGTTAGTGCGAATTGTATAGTTAATGTGTGATGATATTCAGTTTGAAGGATAAATGATTGAGACGTTTAATTGCAAGTTGATGAAGAAATAATTTCAGTCTGATTACTGGGCGACTCTACGACCAGATGTATTGTAATAGTACAACATCTTGTGATAGTTTGTAGGTCATTGCTGTCTGCAAATTTGGTGCCACGTTCACCTACAAAATACCCAGTCACTACACTTTAGAGTATATCCTCAACGTGCATTGGGACATCCCCCAATGTGAAAGGTGCTGTGCCAAATGTAAGGATTGTTGTTATTATTTAAAGAATAGTAGTGGAGGTTAAAACAGGAACACCAGTAACACTTCACCAATGTAACATATAGAAAGTTAATAATAAATATATAGTAGATGGGATTCTCAGGATAGATGGTTTCTGGGATTTATCCACTTTAAAAGAGGGAGAGGACTTCACCAACAAATGTTTTAAACTTTTTATAAATCATCCTATCACTTGCATACACATGGAACCCAAACACCATTTCCCAGTTCTGTGTTCAAATGCAGATCACAAACCCATCCGTTCCTCCTCACGGTATTTCTTCATTTCAGACTGGGTCAAGTCACCCTTTCCAGTGTTGCTAAGCGATGGAATCCACAGCCACTAACATGGAGGCAATGGTTAGGAGGAACCGAATGATTTATAAAGAAAAAAAAGTTGTAAACTACAAAATAGAAAGATGGCTGTTTAAAGAATGAAAATCAGGAGACAAAATACTGACGGGGATTACAGAATGGGACACAGCTGATCTACTTTAGAAAACCAAATAAAATCAACTATCCATTATCACTTCCTTTGAAAAGCAACGAATAATGTTATTTACTGTTTTATAAATTCCTTGACAGGGTCCCAGGGACCATATTTATTAGACTTTAAACTCGTAAATGGGACAAACCATGACCACTGAATTTATGGCAGTTCCACACAAAACTCTATAGAAATGTCTTTTGTGAATACAGTTGCCAGAAGTTTACCTAAGCAATTTATTGTGAAGACATTCATTTCCATTTCTTACAAGCATCCAACAACCTTTGATGTGTGTTTTGTATAATAGAAGATGAAGATAGGGAATTCGGTTTTGATTTGCTTCCACCCAACCTCTTACTGTAAACAGTATTGCAGAAATATTGAAATGTTATCAACCGTTTGCTTTTTTAGGGATGAAATGCATGACTGTGGTTGCATTTTATAACCTTTACATGGAAGGATACTTAACTTTGTTGGTCTCTGCTATCATGTGCATAGAGAGGTAAATAGACAGACAACCCTGGATTTGATACAGTGCCTTATCACGTTGTCGAAATGTCTTAAAATGTTTTACAGAATTACTGTAGTGCAGTGACTGTCTATTTGTAGATGAACACAGCAGTCAATTTGGACACAGTAGTGTCCCACAAACTTATGAATCTACCTTGTTTCAAGGCAATGGCTACAGCAACTTGCAATATTTTCGAGGAATTACTTTTATTGCTGCATGTCCCAGACTGAATTCACTACCTGCTCTGAGAGTTCTGTAAAACAGCAACCCACATTTATACTGCTCCATACGATAACACTGTGCTCAAGCAAGGTAGACTACACAGATTTTTTGCAGTTATAAACTGTGTTGCTTTTGCACTTTTAAATATTTAAAGTATTTCTGGTTAGGGGGTCTTGTTCAAAGGAATCCCGTGTACAAGAATGTAGGGTTGATGTTTTTACCTACAATAGTTTACAACAATACTGCCTTAAATTCAATTTAAGTTCACTGCCAGTTCAATACTGAAGATATAAGATTGCGCAGGATTGCAAAAGGTCATTAGTAAAATAAAAGAGATGAGGTACTCCATCTCTCATCCACCTCAATCGATCTGTTCACCAAATGGGTTTCTAATTTCGCTGTTGAGTTTGCTGATATCAGTTGCCTCTTTCATCCTCTCTGTGGGACATCCATTCTGCAGTTATTACATTTTAACAGCTGACCTTCCTTCTCTAGGCTTCACTACGTGGCTCCTGATTTGTGACTCTATTAAGCATATTCTTAGGGTCCCGTTTAATACATATTACTCACTGCCATTTTAGGTCGAAGACTGGTTGGCACCAACTAATTTATGTTTATTTTACGTTACTATGAAGAGAACATTACACAGCAGATAATGTAATCTGCAATTTATTTAATTCATGCAAAAAGCCCTTGAAAACCATTCATGAAGTCAAATCCATGTTGAAACACGTAAGATGCAATATCCTACATGTATCAGCATGAAATTGTGATTAGAAATTATGCCATGACTAATCAGTAAGGCGGTTTCGTAGAAGAGCAAAATAGAAACTACACAAAATTGCTCGGATTTTGCTGAAGCTGAACTGAGGCAAATCCTGACATATCTGGTGATGTTCAAGTGCTCCCTCCGCTGGAATACTGTGGCATTGCAAAAACGATTTTATTTGCGTTGCAAGTGATTCGTGGAATTAATGCAAAATGTTTTTTGTGTGCATTTGTATTGTAACTCATGAAAGAAATGCAAGTTACAAATTCGGGGGTGTTCGCTTTTCATCTAATCTATTTCATGTCATGGTCGATACAGTATCTGTGAAGTACTACGTTTTGATATACGAGAGTAATATCAAACACAGCACTTTCCACTTCTTAGGGGCGGTGTTAAAATCTCATATTAATCTTTTTCTACATTTCTATTTAGAAGTAATTAATTCTCAATAAAAAAAATATACAAACTTCATTATGAATTGAACATTCTCCATTTCCCTCTTCTGAGCAGATTCTCAACTAACACTTTAAAGTCCATTATTACACCGAGCTTTATATTATTATAGGTTGGCCCTGGATAGTATTTATCCACAGTTCTAAAGATGGATGTCTCAACAAAATTATTGCCCTCGCCTAACCCTGATTGATTTGGGTTAGATTATTGATTGTTAGATGTCAGCCTGGCTCAGTTGGCAGAACCTTCGCCTTTCAAAGAAGATTGTGGGTTCAAGCCCCATATCTGCACTTGAGCTCAGATTGGCACTCCAATGCACTGCTGGGGGAGTGCTGAATTGTCAGAGATGCCACTATTCGGATGAGATGTTAAACAGAGATCTTTTCTGCCTGTTCAGACAGACATCAATGAGCCCACTGCACTATTCAAAAAGAGAAGACAGTTTCTCCTGACCAATAATCTCCCTATAAACTTGTTCATTTGGTTCATGGCTAATTATGGGGCATTGCTATACGCAAATTGTTGGCCATATTTGCTTACAAAATACACAGTCGTTATAGTCTAAAGTAAATCCTATGAAGTGCTTTTAAATGTTTCAATGGCATGATAAGGTCTTGCATTAAATGCAAGGATTAATCTATAATTCTAAAATTATAAAATTATTAGTTTCCTTTTAATGTGAAGCTTGTATCAACAAACCTAACAAATTTTAGATTACGTCTCAAAAGCACTTGACTCTGAATCAAAAGAAGTTACCTTAATTCTCTATTGATCATCGGTGAGGCATTTTTTGGAATAATGTGTTTAATTTGGGGCACCCTACATTCCAAAGGATATTGGTGACTTGGACAAGATTCAGAGAAGGTTTGATCTGCATAAATTATGAGCAGAGGAGAGCTTGCAGAGCTAAAAGATAATTTCACAAAGACATAATCAGGATTTTAAAATGCTGAGTGACAAAGATTGTGAAACGCAAACTATAGAAAGTAGATTTAAAATCTAACGGGGATAGGATTTGTTTCCCCCACAGAAGCGTCGAGAGGAAGAGATTCTTGAACAAAAAGCAGTCGATGCTTTGTCAATTGACTCTTTCAAATAAAAATAATTAAATGATTATCTTTGGAATAATTGCTATCGATCCATAGAAACATAGAAACAGGATGAGGCCATTCAGCCCCTCGAACCAGTTCCGCCATTCTAAAAGATCATTTCTGATCTGTATCTCAAGTCCAGTTACCCACCCTTGCCCCATATCACTTGATATCCTTACCTAACAAATATCTATTTACCTCTCATCCATAGGTAGGAGGATGGAATACAAAAGTGCTTCCTCCCTTCTCCCACACATCCCCTCAAAATGCTAATCCATTGTGCGGTTTCCAAGACTGTATCTTCTTGCCAAGAAATAACTATTTCAAACTTTATTCCCACCTTTTAAACAAAATACTTCCTGACACACAGAAATGTGCTGATGTCAAGAAAGTAACAAAATGTTTCGAATATAGTACAAGTGTTCTATATAAAGTTCAGTTGCAGGGATGGTGAGAAATATCAATCAGTCTACGATAAACTAACACAAACTTCTAACTACTGTATTATGTAACTGGGTCTAAATGAACTTTAATACCGGATGTTGCCTTTGGTAATCAGCAACGGTAGTGTTCGCTGTATCACTGCTCTTTAATATTTACTGTGTAACATAGATTGACCTTTGATTCATTTTGAACTCTCAGCTGCAGACGACAATATGGAAGCGTCGGCACAGAGCAGAAAAGAACAAGCAGGTGATTTTGAATCCCCAGGTCCCACTCTGACTTTCAGTAACATCAGCTATGCTGTGAACCTGAAGAAAACATTCAGTATCAAGAAAGGAGAGGAGAAATGGATCCTTCAAAATGTAAGGTAAATATTCTACTTGTGTTTAGCACTGCAGTGGCAGTGTAGAATCTTCAGGTAAATTTCCAAGATTGTTATGTAAAAACATTACATACCTCACAGATAACTATTCCTACTTTACAAGGGAAAAGCCTCGGATTAACACACAAAACGACCGATTACTCGTCAGCTCGTATTCCAATACATTTTCATCTTTGGAAATCATAAACTTTTAAAATTGTGCTTAAATCCAAAAATATATTGATTTTGTTCTCGGACATGCATTCTAATTGATGCTTTTAGTTAAGTTAACTGAGCCACGAAATGGCATGATCTTAACTTGAAGTTCCACTGATATCAAATGTAAGAATCATGTAGAATTTTTTTAAAATCCGTAAGGTTTAATCTTAATGGACAAACTGTTTGATCGCAGTTCTTGAAAAGGCTGAAAATGATTATAACTGAACTAAAAATACCAATTTAGCAAATAATGGAGGATAGTAATAAATGGGGATGTGTACTCTTCAAGCTGGTTGCAATTCACAGCAGGGTATCTTTTTCAGTGGGATTATGAAGCCTGGCATGAATGCTCTCCTTGGACCAACGGGAAGTGGCAAAACATCGTAAGTAATATACAGTAGAGCCTTGAACTGTCAGAATTGTAAACGCTCTAATGTTTTCTCATGGTACTGTACCAACAAAAAGATGTCCCTTGTTTTTGAAGGCTTCTGGATGTGCTTGCTCACCGGAAGAACCCCAAAGGGATTAAGTCAGGGCAGGTTCAACTGAATGGTCAATTCGTAGACTCAAGCTCTCATCAACCCTCTGCTTATGTAGTGCAGGTGAGAATGATCACACATTGTCATGATATGAACAATGTTGACCCCTTAGTTGCTGGCAATATTGTGAAGATGGCCAGTATTATGTCAATTAAAGTATCAGTTAAAATACTTTCAAAATGTATATGTACATATATATTACAAACAATTTGTGTATACATGAACTTTTTTTTCAAAACTAGGATGATATTTTAATGGGAACGTTAAGTGTGAGAGAAAATCTGGAGTTTTCTGCTAACCTTAGGTTATCGAAAAAGGAATACAATGCTGAGGAGAGGCAAAAGAAGGTGAATGAGGTCATTCAAGAGCTTGGATTACAAGACTGCGCTAGTACCAAGGTACATCAATTGCAAGGATTTTTTTTATGATTATTTATTTTCAGAACAAACAACTCTTACCTGCTTGGCATTCTACAAAAATGTATTTTGCACCTACTCACTCACTTTCATTAGCTTTTTGAAAACAATGTGCTTTTGTTGCTGTTTTTAGTGAAATAAGACTTTCTCTTCTCCTATTGTTGGATGCAATCCAGGGTATCCCTCCCTCTACTTATGTAATGCATCAGTTTAAATCAGCATTTTGTTAGTGGCATTTTGTTTTTGGTCAGGAGGGTGTCGTTGCTTAAGAGTATCCAAACCCACCTAAACATGAAAATTCCTCAGATAGATTGTTGGAATAGAATGTGCACTCTCTCCCTGGAGGGATGCGTCCTGTTTTCACAATTCCGGAAAGTATTAGGCACAGGTTAGCAAGATCCAAGGCTTGGGGCCCCCAGGATGTGCGCTGGGTTATCTATTGGAGTCTAATCAGCTAAAAATGCATAGTTTGCCAAATGGAGTCCTGTAGCTCAGTGGTTAGAGCGCTCGCAAGCGAGAGACCTGAGTTCAATTCCTGGCTGGGCGAAATGTTGGGCAAGTCTCCTTACTCCACTCGCCTCTGTTTGGAACCCAGTTGTTAGTCAATTGGTGGATCGCTTTTCCGAGGGTAATAAGTCCTTCAAAAAAAATAATAATAAATTGGTCACTTCAATCCACGACTGTTTGTGGGGCACTCCTGTGCGTATTTGGCTGCCATGTTTCATCCACAAAATAGACAGTCAATTCACTTTAGTTTATTCTGTGAAGCGCTTTGAGATGTCTCGAAGATGTAATAATGCGCTATATCAAATGCAAGAATTATTATTGATATTGCTGTCTGGCAAGCTTTCCCGCAACTTGTCCAGCTAGGACCTCCCTACCCATTGGGGCTTTGGTTTGCCACAAGCAGCAAATAAAATTATTTACCCAAATGTCTGCAGCTATATGTNAAAAAACATTGAAATGGTTTAATTTTTTGTATTGTTGAAATCTTCAGTTGTTAATCTATTCCTGCAATGCTAGATTGGGACAGAATTCCTTCGCGGGATTTCTGGTGGAGAGCGAAAACGCTGCAGTATTGGAATGGAGTTAATTACCTCACCTTCCCTGCTCTTCTTAGATGAGCCCACCACCGGACTGGATGCAAACACAGCCAATTCCATCATGCACTTGCTTTACATGTAAGTTATCCCATTGCTTTGGTTATTTATAGCCACCTAAAAATAGTAAACCCTAGTTAAAGCTAATTTATTGCTATATGTCATATCTTTAATATTGCCTTTGTGCAATTTGTCAAGTATTAGGGCATGTAAGAATACCTGAATGTAAATTAATGTGGAGACTGACAGAACAAATTGTTTTGGCTTGGAAGGAGCAAAGCTATCAAAAATGGGTTGGTAACTGAATTCATAATCTTGATAAAAGGTTACACTATGTGTGGGCATGTATAGAATGAGTAAATGGGGAATATACCATGGTTTCAAGAGATACATGACTCGCATTATAATATCTCAATGTACTTTGGATGTCATATACATTTTCTCAATTTTATTTGATGCTAATTGAACTTTCAGATCAAAACAAAGATAATTTTTCTGCAATTCTTGTAACATTAGTTGTAATTGTTTGGGACCCACACACCTATTACTTTACAGTACTGACTACCCTTTACCTGTATCTGCAGCTAACTGGCATAGTTTTGTTTGTTTCATGGTAAAAATGAAAGAGGAATAAATTATGTGTTTCTCAGACAAAGTCTTTAGTTATTCCTCCTTAACATCAAATTGAAGCATGTTGACTATGAAAAACATTAATGATCAGTGCCTTGTTATCTTAGTCAGAAGACCGTTCAAGCTGGTATTACGTGCTTTCCTTCTCTAAATGAACCACAACACAATACCTCAAGATTGAGATGACTAGAAGATTTGTGATTTGCAGGTTGTCTAGAAATTCTCGAACAATAATATTCTCCATCCATCAGCCTCGGTATTCCATCTTCAGACTGTTTGATAGTTTAACCTTGATGAATAAAGGTCAAATCATATACCAGGGGCCTGGTGCAGATGCTCTTGACTACTTTACAGAAATTGGTAAGAAATTTCAATACTTAACATTTGTTTGTGTTAGCTCACCTGGAGCGGGATGAAGGTAATTGAGAAATCATGTTTAGGATCAAGTTTTCACTGAGTAAGGAATAATACAAAATCTCCCTAAATCTGTTACCCCAAAAATAAATTGCTCAGTTTTTGATTTTAGTTTTTATAGGTTGAATGGTGAATTAATACCAGCTGATGCAGTACTCAATATAACACAATTTTGTGCAGTTGCCTTACATCAAGATATATTACATTTTGTAATACAACCTATGAAGAGCTTTGAGACGTATGCCTGACATCAAAGCACTGCATAAAATTTAAAGATTATTATTTTTGTATCCCATCTGTTTAGAATGCACATTTTTTGTTTGAGATGATAGATTACGTGTTTCTGATTGCATTGCCTAAAAAAGGGTTTGGGATAAATTTCAAAACTGAAATATAGATTGGTTGGAATAGAGTAATACACAGCTTGCTAACCTTTGTTTGAAATTGTGCTTAGAAATATATAACTTTGTTTAAAGTCATAACCAGGCTGGCCACAAATGAGACAAGACCTCACCATCACAATCTGTATGTCAGTCTGGCACACTCTCGCCTCTGAGTCAGAGGTTGTGGGTTCAAATCCTGCGTTGGGACTTGGAATCATATAGTCACATAGTCTAAGGTGACGCTCCTATGCAGTGCTAGGGGTGTGTTGCATTGTCAAAGGTGATGTTCTTCCATCTGCCTGTTCAGGTGAACGTTAAAGATTCCATGGCACTATTCGAAAAGAGAAAGAAATTTCTTCCGGTGTCTTAGCCTAAAATTCACTCCAAGGCTGTTACAGTAGCCTCATATGCTATCCCATTTTGTCAGTCATCCTCTTGTTAATGGTCGTAATCTGACAGAAATGTTTCCAGTTTGAGAAAAGTTTCTTCTCAATACTTGCAGCCCCTCCCCCTTTAGTGGCCATAACACTTTCCAGGTATAATCACCTTGCCATTAATGTCACTTTTTCAAAAAAAAATTCCTCTCTGGTACTGTTCTCATTTTCTTATTGTTTTCAGTGTATCTGTCACGAGTTGGTAGCCAGCGAACAAGATCTTGGGATGTAAAACGATGTTCTAGCAAGTGTTAGTGAACCTGTATACATGACTCATTCAGTCCCACCAATTCTGTGTTATAAGATAAGGATACAGAAGCTGAATATGATTACACTGGAGAAGTGAAAGCTCGGGGAAGATCTTACTGAAATATTCAAGGCATAGATAAACCAACCAACCAAGTTTCACATACTTGCAAACTCGAGGGGATACATTCTTGAGCTCAGGAAAGGGAAGGAATATAAATAAGGTAGTTTTGATTTTTTGGCGATCAGCTGAGTATCGGAAGCCCACCACAAGAGTGTTCACACCAAGCTGCTGAGTGCTCCTCATAAATTGCATGGTTTGGGTATGTTGTGAACACAATCTCCCAAGAGCGTGCATTGGAGACCTGGGTTCAATTCCCGGCAGGGCGAAAAGTTGGACAAGTTTTCTTATTCCACGCACCTCTGTTTACCTAGCAGTCAGTAAGAACCCAGTTATTAGTCAATTGGCAGATCACTTTTCCAGGGGTAATAATTCCCCCCAAAATAATAATAAATTGGTCATTCAATCCATGACTGTTTGTGGAACACTGCTGTGCACAATTGGCTGACGTGTTTCGCCCACAAAATATACGGTAAATTCACTTTACAATATATTCTAGGAAGTGCTTTGAGACGTCTTGAAGACTTGATAAGGTGCTATACCAAATGCAAGGATTATTATTATTGATATCTTGACGTATATTGGTGTTTACAAGGATTATGACAAGAATGCATGTAAATTGCTCATTGATAGGATTCAAGTGTGAACCTTACAACAATCCTTCAGATTTTTTCTTGGATGTCATCAATGGAGCAGTTACATCTTCCCTTGAAACTCCCAATTCAGGTGAGAACTAAAATGTTTTCTTTAGTTCATTATAAATATCTAATACTGTGCACCCAGTAAGAGACTGCCAATTAGAATTTAGAATATGCCTATGATGTAAGTTATGGGAAGGAGGAACGAGACAAAAATCCTAAGAATATGTCATAGGTTATGACGTTTGTTAGCAAGGGTGGGATGAAACCTTAGGCAAATTTTCTTGCTCTCTGTTTACCTAGGAGTATGTAGGAATATGTGGGAA
This sequence comes from Callorhinchus milii, assembly GCF_018977255.1. Classification (NCBI taxonomy): domain Eukaryota; kingdom Metazoa; phylum Chordata; class Chondrichthyes; order Chimaeriformes; family Callorhinchidae; genus Callorhinchus; species Callorhinchus milii. The sequence continues at coordinate 13,375,138 of NW_024704748.1, read as the reverse complement.
CCCAGTAATTTCACCATTACCAACAATTACCTTTATATGAGGGTTTATTTACAGCATGACGGAAATAACTCTAACATGTTGTTTGCAAGTAAAGATATGATTTTTTTCAAGCCCCAGCCATCACTACTTACGTAACAGTGGATTCCAGCTCTGATAAGAACCACTTGGTCCATCGTTATGAGCAATCTCGCTACTATGACAAGGTTAAGAAGGAACTGAAACAGTTCTACAAACCAAGAAACTCAATGTCAAAAGTAAAAACAAAATCTTACCCAACTTCCTTTTGGAACCAGGTAGGTATATCTCTCTCCTGTATTTTTGTTGGTTACTTGCTCTTATTAATTACAGATCCAACATAAATGTAATCAATGTTTTCTCATTGTGCGTCACTTGAAGTGCTAATTTTTCTTCTTCATGTTATCAATTTATTTTTCTCACTCGTATATTTAGCTGTATATAGTAGGTGGGCGCACTATGAAGAATTTCCTACGAAACCCACAGACTTCAGTTGTTCAAGTGTTCATGATGATATTCTTTGGTATTTTGAATGGGCTTATTTTTTTTCAAATACCCAACACAATGCCTGAAGCTTTGCAAAACAGGTAGGACAAACATAATGATATTATAATTGATATAGGCACCACTTTACAAAATACATTTCTTTAAGCATTATCAATTATTTAATTTCCAAACAATTAAAGTGTTTTGTAGTATATGTGTAAATGTTATTTTCTTGCACTACCCACTGTTCAAGTCTCCTTTTGTTCTGTGCCAAAGGCACGTCAAAAGGGAAAAGATTTTGTTCCCAGGTCTCTGTAAAGACACTGGAATATTGAAAAAATGTATAGAATGATGAACAATTCAAATTTGTCCTCTTCTCAGCTTCTCACCCTTCCAACCCTCTCTTAGCATTATCCACTGACCAGATATGGCTAAATCAGGATACAACTGTGGTGTAAAATTGTGTTCCCTAAATAATAATAATAATAATCCTTGCATTTGATATAGCGCTTTTCACGTCGGGAGGACGTCCCAAAGCGCTTCACAGAACACACTGTAAAGTGAATTGACTGTATATTTGTGGGCGAAAGCGGCAGCCAATTGCACACAGCAATGTCCCACAAACAGTCGTAGATTGAAAATGACCAATTTATTATTGTTTTTGGTTTTGGAGGGATTATTATTAGGCGTGTGGAGTAAGGAAACTTGCCCAAGGTTTCGCCCTGCCTGGAATTGAACTCAGGTCTCTCGCTTGCAAAGCGAGTGGTCTAACCACTGAGCTACAGGACTCCAAATGATACTGCATTAAACTGATATGATATACCACAAAGTATCACCCCCAGTTCTCCTTAACTTTATCCTCACATTAAATCTCATTGGTGCTTCTTTTGATTTTGCAGAATTGGTGCTTTTTTCTTCTTGATAATCAACCAAGTTTTTGGCAACCTTTCAGCCGTGGAACTCTTCATAAAGGAAAAAGTACTCTTCATGTAAGTTGATAAGAGTTGTTCTTATGCTCCAGCTCTGCCATTGTTAAGCATTCTGAGACTCTGCCCTGCGTGGATGGCATTGTATAAGTGCAAGTTGTGTTGTTATGCGGCATATGGTAGATGAATAGAAAACATAAATTACATTGTCACAAACATACCAAGATATCCCTCCCCATTAAAGATCACATGTGCCTAGCCAACAATCCTCCAGATTAATTTATCATCACTTCATAGGATTTTACAATCTTGATGTGGAAAAAATCAGTCCATTTGTCTATGAATAGAGAGTAACTGTACTTGATAGCAATAACCCATGACATGCTTTGAGGGGTTTAGACATTGCTGGGATTATTATTATAGATGCAGCCACTTTCTGTAATGAAGTTTTCATGTTTTTACTGTATCATACATGAACTGAAATGCCAAAATTATATTGTTACATATAAGCACTTGTTGTAGATCTTCCACTAACCCCTTCATTTATTTTCTGGATTTTGAGAGCAACTGATACTTTTGGAAATTTTTCCACAACAATAACAATTTGCATTTATATAGTGCCCTTCAATCGGGGTGGCATTTCGGATATTACAGGTGACATGTCTTGTAGCCTTTTCCGCTGCCTCTTTGGCTAAGAAGATTATTCTGAATCAGAACATATAATCTTGGTTTGGAAATTATGTATCAATATGTATCACCCAAAATTATATTACTTTGGACTATGTACCATCCAAGGGTTGTTTTGAAGACTGCTATGCAACATTATATGGTTGCTTACAGATTTATATATAGCAGACAAAAACATTCACATGTTTCCTCATGTGAAACTCACATCATATATTTGCTATGCTGCATTTTTTTTATTGATAGAGTGCACAACAAATAAGGATTACAAATGTCAGAAATGAAATAGTAACAGTTTGTGTACAGTGCTTGTCCAGCCTTCACAGATAACCTCAAAAGCATTATACTATGAATGGCATCAATATAAGTTATCATCAGTGAATAACTTTTTCAGTGTATTTTGATTTTTCAAATGTGTTATTTTTGTCAATTTATTTTAACACAACCGTATTTGAATGATTTGTTCGGAAGCCTATTGTTTGCTCTTTAACCTTCATGTAGCCTTAGAACTGGGTTCATAAATAGTTTAAGGCTGACAGTGCTGGTAGCTGCCCATTTAAGTTACACAGTTGAATCCAAGGCGTTGTCAGCAACATAAAAACAACACATTGGTTCCCAAGTCATCATGACTCACAATATTTTTTAACATTTTAGCTCTTTTGAGTGCTGACCAATTTGCTACTTTCAAAAATCTGCTTTGTAACCTCATAAGGACAATCAGCAATATTGTAATTATATTCTGTACAATGTTATGGTATTCTAAATTTGAATGAAATATATAGGAGTGAACATTTCTTGCATGAGCAAAGTGAAAGACTATCTTACTCTATTCCTAAGGCTTGTGATACATCCATGTTACAGACAATATAAATTTATTTTAAATAGACATGAAAATTCAAGTGGTTATTACCGGACCTCTGCATACTTCCTATCCAAAATCTTAATTGATCTGATACCCAATCGTATCATACCAATATTTGGCCTTGCAGCTATATCCTACTTCATGATTGGTAAGTCTATCTATCTGTGCGTCTCACACAAAAGCAAATTGAAATACCGTTGATAATCAAAATAAGATACAATTCAAAACTAGACCCTAATGGGCCCATATCATGTTAGATGTTTGCCTGCACATATAAACAGAAAATGCATCCAATAATTATGTTTCCTTATATTTCTTGGATTGTACATAATAATAATCCTTGCATTTGATATAGTGCTTTTTATGTCTTCTAGATGTTTCAAAGTGCTTCACAGAATATACTGTAAAGTGAATTAACTGTATATTTGTGAGCGAAACGCACGCGATTCATGTGATTTCATCATAAAACTCAAGAAATGACCTTTGATCACATTTTGTGATACGTGCCCAGTAGCTATTTGTATTTGGCAATGAAGTATGTTCATTAAGTGCTCCACACTATCTACTTGATGCTGCACTGCAGCAATGAAGATTATCAACGGCTGAGAATTGCAATGGCTGTTGTCACTTTCTGGAATCATTTCACACATTTCAAAAGCAGGAGATCCTCTTGTCCATTTATAAACTTATTATTCAATGAAACAAGTATCATTCCTACCTTGATGAGTACCATATTTTATCTTTGAATGCAGGGTTGAAGGAAGATGTTACATCCTTTTTCCTTTTCATTTTGACCATAAGTCTGACCAGCTTGGCGGCAGTGAGTCTGGCTTTCTTTGTGAGTGCAAGTGCTAACACATTTGCAGCTGCCAATGCCCTCATCGCCATCCCCTATGTCTTGATGATGGTAAGAATCTACTTTTCATTCAGTTGCTTGCTGACATCTTCGATTACTTACATGTTAGAGAAGTGTAACAGTACATTTATGTTTGTAGGTTTTTGGAGGTTTCTTGGTGAACCTAAATGGCATGTTGAACTGGCTTTCATGGCTGAAATGGATCAGTATATTCCGCTATGGTTTGGACGTAAGATTTCTCTTTTATAAAAAAAAATCTTCACAATAGATGTAAACCTTGGCGAGGAATCTCAACTATTCAAAAAATCCTTCATCCCATATAAGTTTATTCTGGTTGCTGCAATGTTGCAGTGCAGTAAGGTGCTGCTTTTCTCCTTTATTCCTTCACATGCTGATTTTACCAGTTCCAGCTTGATTCATTTCTCACCTCTGGGTCACACGATCGTGGGTTCAGTCCCCAAATTGGGATCTGAGCTCATAGTCTAGGCTACCTCTCCAATCCAAGATTGATATTCTCTTAATTTGAGATCAAAAGAATGAGCAGGACCTATGGATGGAGTAGGAGGGATTGGGAACTCAAATCATATCTGAATGTGTTCAGGGAACTCAGGAGTATATTAATCAGCTAAAATGAGAACAACAATTTAGAGGGTGGGGCAGGGGGTAGAAGAGAACTCATACTCCTATTCCAATTAATCTGTTTTCTTTCTTTTCACAGGCACTTGCAATCAATGAACTAAAAGGACAAATATTTTATTCAAATTTAACACTGTAAGTTTTTTTCCTTCCTAACTGTATCCGTCTAAAAATTGTTTTTTTATTATCATTCTTCCCATCTCCTTTGATAATTTGCATTCCATTTTTTCCAGATTCTATGGCGAGGCGTACCTGGACCAGCAAGGAATCAATCACAGTACTTGGGGCTTCTGGCAAAATGAAGTTGCACTTTTTTGTATGACAATAGTATTCATGTTCTTGGCATTTGTGCAGCTTTTAACAGTTAATAAGTGGAAGTAGAATGTTGTCCCCTTAGTTCAAAGGACTATCTGTTCTGCTATGAATCCTTTTTACGTGAGGAATGATCTAAAAGCACTTCAATTTGTTAATTAATTAAAAAGTAGTTTATTGTTTCAGAAATGTAAAGGAATTGTTTCTGTTCAAGAGATGTCACATTTTGAACTACCTTTATGCATCGTTAGTTAACAAATTACCATTGGAAACAATGTTGAAAGAGAGAGGTTGAAGTCAAATTTTGTTATTGTTGAATCAATTTGTTAAAAATACTTCTCCAATATTGATTTAAGAATAGGTGACATGAGTGCCTTTCAAATAACATAAGAACGTAAGAATTAAGAGCAGGAGTAGGCCATTCGGCCCCTCGAGCCTGCCCCGCCATTTGGTAAGATCATGACTGATCTTCTAACCTAACTCCAATTACCTGCCCTATAATAATAATAATAATAATCATAATAATCCTTGCATTTGATATAGCGCTTTTCACGTCGGGAGGACGTCCCAAAGTGCTTCACAGAACACACTGTAAAGTGAATTGACTGTATATTTGTGGGCGAATGTGGCAGCCAATTGCACACAGCAATATCCCACAAACAGTCGTAGATTGAAAATGACCAATTTTATTATTGTTTTTGGTTTTGGAGGGATTATTATTAGGCTCTGTGTGGAGTAAGGAAACTTGCCCAAGGTTTCGCCCTGACCTGCCTGGAATTGAACTCGGGTCTCTCACTTGCAAAGCGAGTGCTCTAACCACTGAGTTACAGGACGCCACAATATCTCCTAATCGCTCTATTTTTTAAAAATCCATCAGTCTCAGCCTTGAAGGTGTGAACACAAAGCTCAGCTTGATATCATTGTCAAACAGAAAAATAACTTTTCTTTGAGAGAACTAATCCATGATATCAATATTTCTGTAATATTTGTATGGCTGCAAAATAAATACATTCTCTTCCATCACCAATACTCTTGGATCTTGCTATCAAGTATTATAGCCTATGTACCCAATCTTGCAAGCATTCAATGCCAGTTGATAGGAATGAATCATTTACTGAAATTGAGTAACCAATTTTACTTGGTCACTGAGCACTGCACCACTAGACGCACTGGACAGTTAACCAGAGGACAGCTATCACTGATTTATTTGTTTGAACAAGGAAATAGGCTCCCCTCTCCCATCAGATATCAGAATGAAAGGAATTTTGAAATTCAGAATACGACTATGTAAATAATGAATCCTAGATATGTTGTGCTCAATCTTCTGGAATTCCACTCAGATTCTGACTTCAGAGAAGTAGGAACTCAGATTGATATTTGAGGGGAGTTTCAGAAGATCAGCTGGATTTAGACATTTCCCAAAGTCTCAGTCGAATAGATACAATGAGGAATGCAGCTTCTTAGACCCTACAGAGAATTCTGTTCACCTCTGAGGTGCAGGAAATAGCTATGAACCTGGGTGATTCCTATTGCTCTTTGTAATCTCCTGGACAGCTGCCCAGAATGATGGATGGAAACAACTAGAACACATGTTTGAGAGTGCTGTTCTGGACACAGACACCAGCGGTCAGTCATCTGGTAGATTGGGTGACGTGGGATAAGTTCAGTCGACAACTCTGAATTGACCTCCAGCCCTTCAGATTGGCATGAACTGATTTTTCAACATTTACTCTGTCATTCCCAAATTCCATTTTGTCAATTCATGTGTGGGTTTCCTTACAACTATCACCTAATCATTAGTTATTGATGTACCTTTCACTAGTAAATATTCTTTCTAGAGAAATATTGACTTAGTGAAAGTGTAAAAGATCATCAGCTACACTTAAGTAGTGATTGAGACTTTTGAAAACAAAATGAATTCAATGGGTTAAACAATATCCTTTCTCACGATGCCCTTGCCTTTCCCAATAATGACACGCCCACCCACTTCTGAGATATTAATAGTCATACGTTCAAGTGTATATCATTAAATAACTCAGCATTATCACACATTGTCAAGAAGATGTGAGATGACTCATACCTTTTTGACGGAAGAGAATGGTATGACTCAGGGAAGGGGTGGAAGAGGAATTAAATCACATAAATATGCACGCAAAAAAAACAACTGAATGGTATCTATTTAATGCACGCACTGCTTTGTCTCTTATTCAGCTGCTTTTTTTAGTTAGGTACAAAGTACAATTTACCAGGTCACAAATTGCAAAATACTTTTCTATTGGGATTTATTTTAAAACAGATTGCAGATCTAGATAACAAACCTTGCTTCTTTCACTTTTCCAGTTTCCGCTTGAATAAGCTGCTGAAAAAAAACACTTGGTACATCAAATAGCAATCAATTGAATGTCAATTCAGAAGTTGTTGTACTTTCCTGATGTAGATGCTTTTTCCCTTTTTGGCACTTTTGAGTTCAACAGCTTCTCCAGGAATGCTTCCTGTTAGTTTTTTAAAAAAATGAATTTAATTTGCTGGAAGAAAGGGTGGAATTGACATCAACAGTATGTAACTTGGGTAGTTAATTGTACATGCACCATATCTAAAAACTATTTATTCAGCTATATTTGTATTACATATTTAAAAAGCTTTACTTTGAAAACAGATCCATCTTTAAAAATCCATTTACTGTACTTGGGTTCTTTATATGAAAATGTAATGCATTGCCAATAGAAAGAGAAGTAAACTGCATTGCTTTAAATATAACCCCCTTCTGCCATTGCAGTAAACCTCCCAAATTAATGTAGCAAGCATATTTGCTCAAATAGAATCTCTCCATTACCCATGGTTAACTTTATAATATTTCTTCCATTTGATTGACCTAATCAATTTAACTAAATGGTATTTGTTCAATACCCACACTGCTTTGTCTCTTATCCAGCTGCTTTTAGTCAGGTACAAGGTACAGTGTACCAGGTCAGACTGAGAAATATACTGCGGTACTTTCCTATTGGAATTTATCTTTTCATGGCTCAGTAAAACAGATTGCAGATCTAGATAGCAAACCTTGCTTCTTTCCCTTTGCCAATTTCTGCTTGAATAACCTGCTGAAAAAACACTCTTGGTACATCAAAAAGCAATCAACTGAATGTTCAGAAGCTGTTGTGCTTTCCTGATGTTCCATAGGTTTTCCCTTTTCAGCATTTTTGAGTTCAACAGCTTCTCCAAGAACACTTTCTTCTTTAGCAGCAGCTTCTGAACCCTTTCCTCTATGATCGCTCCTTCAGTCATCCTCCCACCCCCACCCCTTTGGCCCCCACTCCTCTTGATTACAACCCCCAGCACAGGTGTAAACTCTTGACTGTTGAGCACCTTGGAACATCAACCCAACATGAAAGGTGCTACGTAAATGCAATTGTTGTTGTAATGGTCTCCAATCTGAAGTCAATATCTTTATATTTGCAGGATTTTTTTAAGCTCATCAAATATTTACACTTATGCAAAGTGTAAAAATGCAAGGGAACTAAACTTCTTATATTCCCTGGAATATTGTGTGTAAAAATATTTTAAGGCTCTACATAAAAATACAGATGTATTTTAAATTTAGAAATCAACATAAGTTGAAATAGAATTCATTTGAGTTTCTGCGCAGTTGTCTTATTTTCTTCCCCATCCTCTGAAAGTAATCAAGACTTCAATAATAGCAGTCCTCAAATATCCCCAGCAATACTATTATTCTCAGACCCCAGATCTTTGAACATTGTGTTTTAATTCATTACAAATAAGTTGTAATATCCTGAAAGGTCATTCAGAATTCTGCAGCTCGTGTACTGTCCCGCACCAGGCTTCGCGACCACATCAGTCCCACCCTCGTTCACCTCCACTGGCTCCCCATCCCCCAGAGGATCAAACTCAAGATCCTCATCCTCACCTACAAGGCCATTCACGGCCTTGCTCCCTCCTACCTCTCCGACCTACTATACCCCTACTTATCTGCCCGTACCCTCCATTCCTCTGGCTCCGGTCTGCTCCACATCCCCCGCCCCACCATCGGTGGCTGGGCCTTCAGCCTCTCAGCCCCTAGGCTCTGGAACTCCATCCCCCAGTGCCTTCGCCTTGCTTCCTCCCTTTCCTCCTTCAAGGCCGGTCTCAAGACCTTTCTCTTTGACTGTGTCTTCAGCTCCCCTCTCGACTCTCTACCCCCTTCTCACTCCCTCCCTTCTCTTCCCTCACCCTAACCATTTCCCCCCTGCTCGGGTCCTGACCCAACTGTCCAGCGCCTTGGGACGTTCTCCCGACGTGAAAGACGCTCTATAAAGAGGAAGAGATTAACAAAAGTAAATCTGGGTCCCTTACAGGCAGAGACGGCAGAAATTATAACAGGGAATAAAGAAATGGCAAAGTCACTAAACAAATACTTTGCTTCTGTCTTCACGTTGGAAGATACTAAAAACTTACTGGAAATAATGGGGAACTTAAAGAAATTAATATCAGTAAATAGTACTAGAGAAATTGATGGGACTAAAAACTTATAAATCCCCTGGACCTGATGGCCTGCATCCTAGGATTTTAAAAGAGGTGGTTGCAGAAATAGTGGATGCATTGTTTTTGATCTTCCAGAATTCCCTGGATTCTGGAACGGTTCCTGTTGATTGGAAGTTCGCAAATGTAACACCGCTATTTAAGGGTGGGAGAGAAAGAATGTGGAACTATAGACTAATTAGCCTGACATCAGTGGTAGGGAAAATTTTAGAGTCTATAATTAGGGATTTCATCGTGGGGCACTTAGAAAGTCATAATATGATTAGGCAAAGTCAACACGGTTTTATGAAAAGGAAATTGTGTTTAACAAATCTTTGAGTTTTTTTTGAAGATGTAACTAGCAGGTTAGATAGGGGGAAACCAGTGGATATAGTGTACTTAGATTTTCAGAAGACATTCGACAAGGTGCCACATAAAAGGTTGTTGCATAAGACTAGGGCTCATTGAATTAAGGGTAATATGTTAGCATGGATCGAAGAATGGTTAACAGGCAGAAAAGAGAGTAGGGATAAATTGATCCTTCTCAGATTGGCCGGCTGTGACTAATGAAGTGCCACAAGGATCAGTGCTTGGGCCTCAACTGTTTATGGTATACATCAGTGACTTAGATGAGGAAATAGAGCTTAATATATTCAGATGATAGAAAGCTAGGTAGGAAAGTAAGCTGAAAGGAGGACACAAGGAGGATGCAAAGGAAAATAGACAGGTTAAGTGAGTGGGCAAGAAGGTGGCAGATGGAATATAATGTGGGGAAGTGTGAAGTTATTCACCTAGGTAGAAAAAATAGAAAAACAGATTATTTTCTAGACGGGGAGAGACTAGATAGTGTTAGTATTCAGAGGGATTTAGATGTCCTATACACCAATCACAGAAAGTTAGTATCCAGGTACAGCAAGCAATTAGGAAAGCTAATAGTATGTTAGCATTTAGTGCAAAGGGGTTAGAGTACAAGAGTAGGAAAGTCTTACTGCAATTGTATAGGGCCTTGGTGAGACCCCACCTGGAATATTGTGTGCAGTTTTGGGTCTCCTTATCTAAGAAAGGATATACTCACCTTAGAGAGGGTGAAATGTAGGTTCACTAGGTTGGTTCCTGAGATGAGGGGGTTGACCTACAAGGAGAGGTTAAGTAAACTAGGCCTATACTCTCTAGAATATAGAAGAATTAGAGGTGATTTATAGAAACCTATAAGATTCTTTAGGGTCTTGATAGGGTAGATAGTGTGAGACTGTTTCCCCTGGTGAAGAATCTAAAACTAGAGGTCATAGTCTCAGGATTGAAGGTCAGCCCTTTAGAACTGAGTTGAGAAAACATTTCTTCACTCAGAGGGTAGTGAATTTATGGAATTCTCTACCCCAGAAGGCTGTGGATGCTCAGCCATTGAACATATTTAAGACTGAGATCGATAGATTTTTAAAAACTAAAGGGATATGGGGATAGGGCAGGTAAATGGAATTAAGTTAGAAGATCAGCCATGATCTTATTAAATGTCAGGGCAGGCTCAAGGGGGCGAATAGCCTACTCCTATTTCTTGTGTTCTTATAAGATAATTCTACTTCCTACTGAACAAGAAGGCAATTTTCATGGTATGAAATTGTCAAATATGGATTTCAAGCATACACCAAGGACTGTTAAAAGTTCAAATGACAAATTTCCTATAGCACTGTAAACAATTTTTATAATCATACACATAGCTTAAACTATTTAATTTGAGAACCCAGCTGTTCAATGAGCTCCCTCATTAGCCTCCTGGGAACAACATTAGCTTTTATTCAAACCTCGCTGTCTCCCAATGCCATAAGGACAAAAGAACTTCTGAACAGTGTAAGATTAGGGCAGCTGAGTGCTGAGTTATTGGCACCACTAATATTCATTAAGAATGTGAGATATAATAAATAATAATTACCCTTGCAGTTGACATAGCACCTTATCACATTTTAAAGTGCGTCACAGAATATATTGTAAAGTGTATCTCGTGGGCAAAAATGCATCAGCCCGTTGTCCCACAAACAGTTATGGATTGAATGACCAAAGGTTTTTAATTGTTATTTAAGTTTAGAAAATGGTGAGTGAAGTTTACAAACATGCCTGGAGGAATGGAGCTACACTGTGATCAAAACTTCCCATTGCCTTCTTTACTGCCATCACTAAATGTATCGTCAGAGGTCTTCCCCTGCAACCCTGCTTCGGCTCTCATTATGCCAAATCTTCCTCTTAGAAAAAAGTGTGCAGAGCCATTAATGTTTCTATTATGCTGCCCTCCCACCAAGGACACATGCAACAGTGGGAATGTTTGAAACCGACATCCATCCTCATCAGGTTACATTACATTCACACTAGCCTTCAGATCCTTGCCTTAATAATAATCCTTGCATTTGATATAGCGCTTTTCACGTTGGGAGGACGTCCCAAAGCGCTTCACAGAACACACTGTATATTTGTGGGCGAACGCAGCAGCCAATTGCGCACAGCAATGTCCCACAAACAGTCATAGATTGAAAATTACCAATTTATTATTGTTTTTGATTTTGGAGGGATTATTATTAGGCGTGTGGAGTGAGGAAACTTGCCCAAGGTTTCGCCCTGTGCCTGGAATTAAACACAGGTCTCTCGCTTGCAAAGCGAGTGCTCTAACCACTGAGCTACAGGACGCCACATACACACCCTCAAGCATAAGAGCCACAGCATAATTCATTCAGCATTTGACTTCGACTGTCAGGTGTTTCCTCCTCCAGCCTTGCCACACTACTCCTCTCATCATGATGTTGTCCTTGCATTTCCTGTTAAAAATGGTGTTTAAGTACAACCACAATATACAGGTGGCAATAACCACCTCATTGTGCTTCTTGATTCAGAATCAGAGCCAAGTCCAGAAAATATCATCTGATTGGCTGTAACATTTCCCCATTAAAAACTATGGGACCATTGCCCAGACCCTTTTACTCAAGCACCTTATGGCTAATTTCAACCCCCATGTCTTATTCACAAAAACGAAACTAAGAATGTCAATGTTCACTTTTACATACAAGACAAAGGCATGGCTCAATATAAGCACATTATAGATACTTTATTGCAAAAATATGAGTTGCATTTACTAGCACTGCAATTACAAATACCAATAGGTACAGAAATGTTTCCAATTTCACTTGTCATTGCCCGTAAAAGCTGTACACAATTTAACAGGAATACATTAGCAAGAATATGAAGCTTTACTATGCAGACAGTAAGAAATTACAGTAAAAGTCTGTAAACCATTTTCTACAATAAAATCTCTCAACACCATATCTGTAAACCTATATTTTTATTAGCGGTTACTCTGGTAATTTTATATAATATACATAAGGGTGTGAATAACCCAGTACTCACTGCATAAAGAACCTTGTAATACTGTTTCAGCAATCACATGATCAATACTTTGCTTACAAGGTCTTGTAATATGCATTTAATGGCATGACTATACAAGGATAATGAATTGGTTTTGAATACTGGGAACTTTACAAACTTCAACAAATAAAAATTATAACTGTATACATTATAAAAATAACAGATGGTAGGAGGAAATTAAATGCAGTCAAAGAGCCATGGAGGTACAGATATGCACAAGTGTCTCAAGATTTACTCCCTTTTGATGACATGAACTGAATTTGACTTGTGTTAATCCCATGAGACTTTCTTCCTACCTTACCTTCATGGATTGAGACCAGGTTTCCCATTTTATCATGCCATCATTTTCATACTCCAGGGTGGGTGAATGGTCCACACGTGAATTCTCATTACCTATTTTAACAATCTTCATATATATTTTACAGCAGCTTCCCATCTCTGCAAGTAGATATCTGTGAAATAATTCACATCCTTCCCTTCAGTGCAGACCTAGAATTTTTAATCATATATACAATGGTGGGGGAGGGGATGTGAAGAAAGTATCACAAAGGTGTCTTGCATATCAGTGGACATTAAGTATGAGTTTATCTCCTTCATTTTGATTGAAAAAGTGTACAGCACTGTCTTGGTCTGCAAAATACATTTTGGATCCAAAAAACTGTTACACTAAATCTATATAAGCTGAATTATTTCTGGTTATCAATCTTTCAACTCCTTCTAGCCTATATTTTAACAGAATGAAGACTTTCAGTAGATCAGGCTGGTTGTCATTTGCCAGTCATTCAACTTTATTAACTTAATGGATTTCAAAGAGATACAGATTTATCATATTAACTCTGAAGATGCTCCTAACACTGAGCCCAAAGTAGCATTTAAAAAGCAATCTACCTTTCAATTTAAAAATGCATCTTTATATTTGAGCAGTTTGTTGACAATTAGAATATTTCAACTTGATTGGATTAGAAAGGATTAAATTGCTGATTCTTAAATTGCCCTCACTACAGTTACATCAAGAAAGCCTCTGTTACAACATGACAATATGCAAACCACAAGTTACTTAGATCATTACACTGTAATTTCAAGTAATGTTCTATATTTCATAACAGTGTAAAGGTCCAAATATGTATAGACGTGAGTACTGTAATACAGAACTTAATTTTGTATAGTTACAGGGATGGAGGAAGCAGCGAATTATTACATCCAGAATTCTAAACTTAACTCCTAAACAGTAACTGAAAAATATTAACTTTAGACTTTAATTAAAAAACATTTAGTCTTTCAACTTTGTTTTTACCAATTTCGTACCAACCCTCAACTGCATACAAGCATATTTCAGGTCACAACAGAAACCAAAGTAAATATTTCTGGCATAGAACTCAGTTATAATGGCATCCCTTCACTTAGTTGGGAGTAACAGAGTTAGCTTGCTTTGAAGGAGTCTCTTTCAATAAAGTCTATCAGTTTTGGCTAATCTCAAATAGTATTAATGTCTTGGTTTAAATTGTGCCATATATGCAGTGCAATTCTGGCAGTAAACCTGTGCAGTATCTATTAGCACTTGCTGGCAAAGAGAGCATTGGCGTCTCCTGCCCGGCTGAAAACCAGTCTGTTCAGTTACTCGTCTGATTGCTGATGACTCCCTGGTGTAAATGTCAGGAGCATTAGTCCTTGGAGCAGCATTGCTGACCAAATGCTGATATGGGGTAAAAGTCGCTTTCCTCCAATCCTCATCAGGAGGAACATCAAGACGCCGGGGACCAAGACTGTTAGATCGTGAAGCCACGATGTAAGGAGGTTTCTGATAGATCAACGTATTCGCTGCACTGCTTTTTGGGAAAGTGTTCTGCTTAGTGTCGAACCCAGGTCTGTAATGCACAGGAAAGTGGTCTGCAGAACCATAAAAATCAGAAAATTCTGTTCTACTTTGGAGAGGCCTGTTCAATGTTGCAGTGCTGGATGGATTTCTGCGAAGGTGCTCTATTTTGCTCTTGTTTGGCAGAATCGCTCGGTTTGTTTGATTCAGTCTTTGTTTGATAAAGTTTTTAGTCTCAAGGTGCAGCAGCTCCTTACCGAAGGGTCTCTGCCCTGGAACCACACGTTTCTGACTGCGTGGCAGCGTTCCATAATTCACTGCAACATTCTGGTAGTTGTCACGGCTGGTAGCTTCACTCCAGTCAAACACAGCCAGAAATTTTTCGATGTTCTTATCTGCATTCATAGGAAATAGAACAATTAAGTAGCTTGAAATCATTACAAATTTCATCCAACAAGGATCTAATAATAATCTTTGGTTTTGGTATAGCATCTCTCATGTTGGCAGACCATCTCAAAGTACTGTATTTGTAGGCAAATGCTGTAGTCCAATTGCACATAGTGATGTCCTACAAACAGCCATGATCTGCAACAATTACACAAACCAAATTTAGTCTTCAGCTGCCCATTCGATAGTATAGGCCAGAACATATGGATTCCAGTTCAGTCAGTATTCATCATGCTATAAAACGTTTGAGGATTTGCTGAAGATTAGTGATCACATACCATTTCCATCAACATGAAAATCCTATTTCAAGTCATGACTCGTCATTTCTCATGAACTCATTAAAGTTTCATCCCATTAATTTCTCTGTTAATCCAGTTAATTCCTCAGCAACATATGAGACAAATTCCAGAATATTTTAGAGTGTAACATCATAACACAAAAATAGTAAAATTAAAATAGAAAGACCATGTCCTTGTTAGAATGCATCTCTGAAGTTCTTCTTCTTACCCAGAGAAAATCACAAACGGACAGGACAACAATAATTTAAGTGGAAATGTATAAGGTTAACCATTCCCTTTAACTCTCAAGATGGTTCAGTTTGTAAAGTCACTGTATGATAACTGAACTATATAGACTTGGAAGGTACAAGGCTCAATCCAGAGCTATGTGATCTCAGTTGGGGCAGCTGAAGGGCAGTGCAATTGATTCTCTCCCTGGGGTGATGAAAGAAATTAGCTAAGGTTCTCTCTTGTAGTGACCCCTGCTGATAAGTGCATGTGTGTGAACACTGGATGATCATGATTAGCCCTAGCTGTGAAGCTTTATACAGTTCAACAGCACACTACTGTCGGCTGAAAGAAGAATGGTCACTTGGGTAAAGGCCAGTTGTTTCTGAATTTCGTATTACAACACGCTAGACTTGGAACACACATTCATAATGCTGACCATTTTGCTGAGCTGGTTTAGGTACCCATTGTATATAATGAAGAAAATCACAATGAGGATAGAGAGGAAAAGCAAAAGCAAAAAGTGATTTTGAACTGTTGAATAAGACCACTTTCATATGTTACACATGCACATAAAAGAACAATTACCTACCTTGCAGATCCTTTTCATTGTCCTTACATTGCTAGATTCAAGCCAAGCCTCGATTACACTCTGGGGAAGACTATGGCAGCCCTTTATGACAATGTGGTAGTGCTAGGATATATCTATCACTACCATAGAACATTGGCGAGTGCCAATGTCAAAAAAGTCATGAAGGTCATTGCTAACCACATGTGTACTCCCAAAATGTTATCTAGGTCTCACTCAATTCAAAGTTGGAGGATGCTGAATAAAGTAGTAAGTGATATTAACATTTAGAATACAGTTATCCTGAATCCAGATGTTGCCAATCATGTCTGATGATTTTCCTACCATTCATTTCAATTTATTAAGTTCAATGCCAAGTCGAACAAATGCCATTCGGATCAAACATATTAGGAAACAGTCACTCTATAAAATAGTCTCAAACAGAAACGTTCTTCATGCAGTAGTTGAAACACATTACATACAATGGAAAAGGAAATTAACAGCCAAGGAGAGTCATGCAACCTCAAGTACTGTGGGTAGAGCATGCATTGAAAGGAAATGTAAATACAAGCCACTTTCGTTTAAAGAAGCCATGTTTACCTGATGCTCTGTTTGCCTCACCAGCCTTGCTAGGCTGCAGTGGATCAGACGAAAGGTGCTGTGATAGGTAGGGGTGATGCTGAGGGTAGGAGTTTAACACAGGAGGATTGTGGGAGGGATCTTGGGAGATGAGGGAAGAGGAGCTGGCAGATCTTTTTCGAGGTTCCAAATGTGACTTCCTCAGTTTTGTTGTTTCCTTGCAACATAAATGGACATTGACGGTTATATACCGAAAATTTCCACAGGAAGGAAAACAAAGTAAAAAGCCTCCAATTTATTCTCCCACATCCCATCCACACTATTAAGTAGTTCAATAAGGATGTAACATAATAAACTAATTTGAAGCAAATAAAATTTTATACACAGTTTTACATTGATCCAGCCAGTCTTACTTACAAAACTATGAGAATTAACCACAGTGTTCTCTCGGTTAGCAATGACAGTTCCACTCAGGCTGCGAGCAATACGTCGGAAATTTTCTGCAGTGTAATTGTCATTTTCCAAGTTTTCTGTTGGAGCACTTGCACTGAAATCAATCTAAAAAAGATGAAGAAATTTAAAGTTATTCCAAATTCTGACCACTCAGCTATCAGGAGAGCCCAAATACAAAAGCACAGAACTGTATTGTCCTGAGAATTCCACCACTCAAACCATTCTTTAATTCCAATTGAAGATGGTAGCATGATGGCGTATTTAGAAAGTTTTATTTGAGGTTCTTTATTGGAATTCAAGGTAGAAAAATAATTACTATTTACTTCTGAATTAATACACACACACATTTGAAAAAGCAGACATAATAGGTATTTTATCCTACTTTTACCTTTGTCCTGTCTCGTGCAGATACCCTGGAAGAAGCTGTCCCGTAAGCTCTGCGCTCAATCTCTGCAGTGGGAGTCTTTGATCTACCCCTTTCTGGTGAAGAGTAGAGATTTGTTGCAACTATTTGCGGAGATGAATAAAAATGGAAATAATATTAAGTTGGATTTCTTGAAATTGCTGATAATTCTCTTATTTAGTCCAGTACGGTTAACAAGTATGCCCTGAAAAGATGTTTCATTCCCACAAAATTATTCTTCAATTTTTTTTGCAATCCCAAGTTATGTAGAATGCAAGTTATGTGAATATAAAAATAATGCTTCATATCCTTTGCACTTATAACGTTTTCTAATAAATATCTATACAGCCCCAGGATGGTATCCCTTTTCTATTTCATTCAAGAAATTTAGAAACTTGTAAAAAGCTTAATAGTTTAAGATATGTTATCCCCACCATCCAAAGGAAAACAAAAATCAGAGGTTCTACATTATTTGATATATTGTGCATTCTCACCTGGTTTAGCACCATTATGTCTGGTAGCAGCCTCAGTCACAAATCTTCCTGGTGACGTCCGGAAATTCCCCGAAGCTTGCAGACTTGCCTGATACAGGGATTCCAGCTCTGAAAATTCGAGTTCAGTATCCTGACCTTTACTAATAAATGGCTGCATTAGTTTGCTTTCATGACCATGCATGCAACTCTCTTGACTAGGCAGATTACCCTGAAGGTGTTGCTGTTCATTGTTGAAATTTGGTTGAAGCATGTGATGCTTTCTCACATTGCTGACCCATCGATCCATAGGCAGAGAAGAAGCAGATGTAGTAAATTGCTCATCTTGCTGTCTCACCCCTTCTGAAAAGTTGTTGAAATTGTTATTTCTGAAAGATGAGTAAACATTCTGGTATTGTTGTGCACCTGTTTGAGGATCACTTGGAAAATCTAATACTCTGAAAGTACTGTTTACATCTCTAGCACTAGTTTTTGTTCTGTAAGTAGGAGCAGAAGGAGAAACAGGTGAGTCAGTTTTACGATTCATAGGAATGCCTGAACCTTGGGAAGAAAGCAAGGTCTCAGAAGACCACCTTGTGCTGCCTAACTGATTCCTGCTGTGGGCAGTCTCCATTTTTGTATTCAAAGGGAGCCGAGACAGCTCTTGGTTAAGTTCTTCTGGTGGACATGTGCTAGATTTTGAATACATGCTTTGATAATTGCCTTCATGGCTTGCCTGTCCCAGCTTGGCATTTACTCTTTGAAACTGTGCAGTTAAGCCTTTTACATTAACCTTATCGATTGTTGTCTTGACCAAAGGTGAGCAGGTGTTGTGAAACTCTGCTGTTTTGAAATCAGGCTTATCCAAGGTCTCATTATCTTCGTGTGACTGATAATTAGGAGACCAGTTCAAGGCTTTGGAAGACGATGTTTTGCATGGAGAGATTTCTATGTCAGATGTATTAAACTGCCTTGAATTGGTATGTATTGAAGAATGCTGTGGAGTTTTTGGCAGATAACTGTCTACTTCATCCTTCTGTATTAACACCTTTATATGGGGAGATTGTGATGGAAAAGTACAATTCTCATCTCTGTAACCAATGTCAAGTAATGGCAAGGAACCATGTTGACCAGATGCCTGCTTATTGCTCAGTGCTGAAAGATCCAACCTTGCTTGATTTTCCACTGGTTCAACATCATTGCTCTTCATCGGGCTTTTGGCTGTGTGCTTCAAAATTCGGTCAGGTTGTGAAATACGACAGTGACTTGTGCTCATCACACCTTTTTCCTCCACCTTCTCCCCAGTGCGAAAAACTGGAACTTGATTGCAATTGCTGGGAGTTGGAACCTCAGAGGTGTATCGACTGGGTTGGTTAAATTTCAATTCTGAAGCTAATGAAGTAGAAACCTGACCATGCAACTCCCAGTGAGGTTCTTGTGACTTGGTTGCATGTAGCTCATGGTTGGAGGCTGATAAGACTGGGGAAGAGTTGGGCTTGAAGTCAGGTTTACTTGTGGGTTTCATTATTTTCTCTGATGTTAACAGTACTTCGATCTGGCTAGTCTGCATACTGTAATCAAAGTGGATTGTATTATTTCCAAAGTACAATATCAGAAAGAATTCAATGCCATAATACGCAGGCTCCTCTACTTGTTAACAAATGTTTTACTAAACAGTCACAAGTGGTATAGAGCACACTAGAAATACTTCTAAGAAGTCTCAGTTTGCTTATTTCATATGACACACGTTGTAATCATTTAATCATTCTATTTACTATAGATTTTGTAGTAAGTTAAATTTTAGTACTCTCTTGATTAAATGGCTGCTAATTTTATTTCCATATGTAAAATTCAATTCAGCAGCACAATACATACATATTCAACTGCCAACATTGAAATCTTCACCAATTGCTGAATTTATGTAGAATTATTAGGCTAAAAATATTGAAACAAAAAAATAAATTCAATCTTGTTTTTATGGTTGAATGGAGTGGACATTTTGTAACAGGTAAAATTGAAAGAGTAAGGATAGGGGAGGAGGCAGTATGATCCCTATGCTTTTCTTTACGATTACAGGAACCTTTTCTTTCAATCAACTACAGAAACCTCAACTATACAGTGTGGTGTGCACCACATGGGCATCAACCCCAATTTTTTTGTTTGAAGCAACAACTATTCATCACTGCCTGCTCCCTGCGATATAGACCCCAATCAGGTGACTCTCTCACCATACAGAAAATGAAACATGCATTTCAGGTGCCAGCCTCCTGGCAGCAGTCAGCATGAATTAATAATGTAAATCAAAAGATAATTTTAAAAGAAAACAGCAACTTCCTAGCAAATTTAAGGTTTGTAATATTTGTAATTTAAATTCTTAAGACTTATCTTAAAACACAATTTAGACTTTTCTTTATTACCATCTGCTTCTGAGATTGTATTTTTTGTTAGGTAATACTAATCAATAGAAGCTTCATAAATTTAGAGTAAATCTTGGTAAGCAGCTGCGGCTCAAGCTCTGCACTGCCCAACCAACGGTTAAGGCTGCATTTCTGAGCTATGAGCCAGCTATGGATGGTGGCATCGCTCACACTATTTCATACTGCTGCACTGCTTGCAGGGAGTTCCTTGTATCTCCTACTTGGAGGGAGGGCACGCTTTGGAAGATAAGCGGGTCTCCTTGGAGCTGAGCTGGCTTGAAGCTGATATGCTTGGCAATGGAATGTCTGAATCGAGTCAACCCTCTGTTGCAGTCTTGGCGGTCTGGTTCCTGAGCCAGGATGATCCACAGTATTTCAAGGTCAGATTGATGAGACAGGTCAGCCTGCTTGTAAGCAGGACTTAGAGGGGCACACCGATCCACTGAGCACAAAGATTCTTCCCACTCGGCTCCAGTTAACACTAATCCAAAATCCTAGCAAGCAGGGTGGTTCTCGCTGGACAAGCTTGCTGGGCAGTGCTCTCAAGGGCAAGCTATACAGTGTTAAATGGTTAAAATAGAACAACAGCCCCAACACAACTCTGGGGTACCCTTGTGTGTCTCTCTCCAAGCTGTTCATAATATTTTCTTGAATAAGTATGCAAGTTGCATCCCTAGAGGGAGATGGAGTGCACTTTCCATTCCAGACATGTGGAGGTGACAATCCAATCTCAGTCTGGATACTTTTAAGCATGGTAATCTGTTTCTCCATCAAGCACCCAGCTGATCAAAAAAAAACTAGAGCCTAATTTATATCAACATAGTTTAATTTGATCCCCCTTTACATTACAAGGGCACATCATTTCCTTTAAATCCTTTCAACTCCCCACAGACCTGTGTCTAAAACAGAGAAATTTGCCAACCATAACCTATCAGGTATTCTCTGTGGCAAAACATAATGGCAGAAGCAGAAATTATGAATTCAAACTGCAAAATATGAGCAGGAATCATAAGTAAGACTAGGCCACTATCATCCAGACTGGGACTCGTTTTGTTTTTAGAGCTTGAAAAATCAATGGTTGTTCTTTCAAGGTTGAAAAAAAGAGTGCACCACGAACTATCACTTATGTATAGAAACCGAGGCTATCAGTTGAAACTTAGTTGAGTTTTTATGCTTCAAACCATTATGCCTCAAGAGGGTAAACCCTCCAGAACTGAATTCACCCTCTTAGTAAGACTATCATTGTTTGTTTAATAAAATAACATGGGTAGACTTGGGAGAATTTCACAGATCATTCTCCTAGGTAATACATGTTAGCATGTACCAATTGTGGGGAAGATTTTTTTTTAAAAAAGAGACAAACAAGATTTCTGACAACAATATATGACACCAGGCATTCTGAAATTTACATTATATTGAAGGAGCCCTTCCCTGCACCACCCTTCTCATTTGAGAGAATAACACTGTTCAGACATTTTTCTCATGGGTTGGAGAAAAATGCGTAAATGAAATCCCCCCTCCCCATCCAAGATTATCTCACCTAGAAGGGAATCCAGAAAGAGAATGTCACTTTACATAAAGGCAAATTCAGGCTCTCTAAGTCAGGACACAAACACTATGTTATGCAAGCAGTTGGAGGTTATAGAGCACTTCCTCATCTAAACAAAGTGATTAATATAAAATCTTCTTTTCTAAAAACTATGCTGTTGATACCAATATTCCAAAGGTTTCTATCCAATTCCCCCTCTTTATCCTAGAGTACTACCTTTTGCATTCAGTCATTGGGTTTCCCTGTGAAAGGGAGTGCTGCATACGCTCCTGCAGACTTCGAGCCTTCTTCATGCAAGTATGCAGCTTCTTATCAGCAAGGGTTCTGCCATGTGAGCTCGCACTGCCTTCATGCATAGCAAGTCTTAGTTTAGCTAAAATGCAAAACAGCAGAAAAAAAATGCACACACAGGCCAAAACAACATGCAGTTGTAAAACAGAAGTATGAGAAACTCATAAATGTTTTAAGAATGAAATGTTAGCAGTGCTCATATCAATGTGACATAGTTTAATTACAAATAGGTGTTTTGCGCACAGAGATTTGTCCAATGTTGCAGGAAATGCCAACCAAATCATTTAGGAATATGTGCAATTGCATAAATAAGCAAATATCAAAACAAAAGCAAATGAATGACAGAAGCAATTACTGCTCTGCCTTTTGATGGCACAGTTAAGACTACTCTAACACACTTAAGAAATAATGTGTGCATAGCGACCTTTACTGTGCATTTTATTCACTGCACTAGAAATTGCACCCTAAATTTCCATTGATAAACATTTCAAATCGCCAGTGGCATCCATCAATTCATAAAATTACTGCTTAAGAAAACTTTGAAATGAAATAATATTCACATAAAATTAAGTTGCTTGCAAAAATAACAAAGTGGCATTTTGGTAAAGGATTTTCTGGAATAACAAATTCAACATGAATTCCCTTACTCCAAACTTCTTTTAAAATTATATTAAAACTTATAAAAACAATTGCTATTTTTATATCATGCCTTTAATTAAGAGCCTTCCATGTCATCCTTTGGGTTAATCACATTATTTTAGGTTTTAAAATACAAAATAAAGTAGACAGAAATATTTAACATGAAGTATTTAAAATCTTTCTCAGATTCAAATAAAATGATTTTAAGAATATATTTGATGCGTAAAGAATTTCAAAAGTAGTATTTGGTACGCATATCAACAGTAAACGGGTAACATGACAGTTTAGGCTCCAGTTTCCAGTCAAACAGTAAGGAGTTTTAGTCAACGAGACAGCTGATTAGCAACGTGTTTAGTCTAGGAGCAGCATAGGCAGTTAGGGTTACTTACACACAGCTTCATTGCAGAGGGAGAGCGCTGTAGCTAAATCATCCTTTTGTTCAAGGCGGAAAGACTGTTCTAAAAGAGAGTCTACCTCCTGCAATGATCTCTCAAAGTTGTCAGTCTTCCCTGCAGAGGCAACACCAAATTTTTCACATGCAGTTTATGTGAGATATTAAATTCTAAATAACACAAACTTACAAAAATGTTCAGTCAAGTCAAAACCTGAAAAGCAAATTCCTGACAAATATGAATTTACCAGGTTCTAAATTAACCACAATTGCTCAACAAACATTTTCAGTAAACAATGGTATTACGCAATATTAGAAACTCATAAAAATAGCAAAAGAAAACAGAAAGAAAAGCAATATATGAAAATGGGAAGGCAAATGTATTGTAAGTAGTCCAAATGAAGTACTTAGAAGGGAAGGTGGGGAAATGTTATAAAATGTGAGAAAAGATTAATAGACTGAAGTTAAAAGGTCATCTGTTCACATGCTAATGCCTTCAGAGGGGTATTCATGAGAACATGAATAGATGCACAATAAGATAATGGTGAATTGTGGAAAGGGTCAGATGTGTCCACATGTTAAATTTAGAAGAATTATTCACTGAGGTGCTATAACTTAAAAAATGTAGAAAAGTATACAGACCTCAGGACAAGTTTAATACATCTGTTATGAAAGTTGCTTCAACGAGAAGCAGTTCTGCAATGTTAGAGCTCTCCTCCTGCAAAATGTCCCATGTTCACATTATGGGACAGACTACAGCATTCCCCAAAACAAAGTTGCACATGGCACTTTTGTGTATTTGCAGTTCACAGGAAAGCCTCTAGAGGTAAGTTTTATTTTCTGATTGAGGGCCTTCCCCAAAACCTGCATTGCTAGATTGTGAAAGTAGCCTGACGGATAGACAAAATTGTAACAGAAAATCAGCAGGAAACACCAATTGCAAACACTCTGATTTGTTACCACCTCTGGAATGGGAAAGAGGAACAATTATTTGTATTTGCACCCCTAGTTAACTCCTCTCAAAAATAAGCAAATCCACATTACAGCAGGCTTTTGCTAACAGATAATAAACAGCAGTCAGGAAGGATGAAAATTCAATATTAAAAAACTTTAAATACACAGAACTGCTTATAGTAATACATTTGTGAGTTCATGGCTGTCTGAAATGAGACTGACAAGCATTTAAGAGATAATATCAAAAGCCAGGATTATAAAACATTTAAAAGACCAACCTTGATTTTGAAGTTCATCTAGGTCCATAAATTTGCTGGGTCGGGGGTTAAATGCCATAGATGCTTCCTTCTCTCGCAGTTTCTTTCTCCTCATTTCCTCTTCTTTTGTTCTCCTTTTAATCTCTTCTTCCAGCTCATCCAATTCACTTCGTATAGGACAACTGAAGTGGTCATCTGAACAGTGATGATTTAATACAATTCAAAAAGTGGCTTTCGCTGATTTATTTTTATACACACTGTTCAAATATACCATTAAATAATGCTTAAGAATCGACAATGACCACTTAAACCCTCAAATTGAAATAAAAACTTTGATCTTAATCCAGGGTATTTAATTTTTGTGAACATCTTGAATTGTTGAATTTTTTGGCTAACACAATGAGATACAGTGACTGATTAAAACAAATTGCTAAAACTTGGAATGTGCCTGTGAAGGTTTTCAGGCATGAGACAAATATTGATTCAGGCACATCCACTATGAGCACCCTAAGGACTTCGCAACAGGTGAAGCCAAAGTTTTATTTTTAAAAATTGAAGAGAAAAATCTTGTGATTGGCAAATCCAGGGTGTACTTTCTGCTTCAAAATCCAGCTTCTGCTTCTAAGGATTTCTTATCTTATTTGAGTGCATTAAATCATGCACTCAAATATTTGTGCAACACAGTAATTTGCAGCAATTCCTGCAATTAAAGCTGTGTTTCACCAGTCGATAGCATTACACTAGTTAATGGAGAACTGCTCCCTTTGATTCATAAACACGGGCTATATGTAACTAAAACAAAAGCAGAAGTTGCTGGGAACACTCAGTAGGTCCGGCAGCATCTACGGAGAAAGGAAAGTGAGTCCACGTTTCGGGTCCACGACCCTTCGTCAGAACTGGGGCATGTTGGGAGGGAGAGACTTTTAAGAGCTAACAGCGGGAGAAGGCAGGGCAGGGAAGACCAAGGAGAACATGGGGTAAAGGACAGGGGATGGTGGGTTAAAGATGTGCTAATTATGCAAAACAAAGAGGGGATTGCAACAAAGCAGGGGAATAGAGGTGTTAATAATGCAAAACAAGAAAGGGGGGAGTGGAGGAAATTACAACAAAATAGGCAGATCAGAGAGAAAAGGTGCGTCTGGGACCCAGATGATTTGGTAATTGTCACAGAAGAGGGGGAGGGTGAGCTGTTAAGGTCTGATATTGTTGAAATCAATATTGAGCCAGAGGGCTGTAAGGTCCTTAGTAGATATGTGAGGTGCTGTTACTCAAGCTTGCGCTGTGGCTCATTGCAACAGTGTAGGAGACTGTGGATGGAGAGGTCAGAGTGCGAGTGGGAGCGGCAACACTTTCCTCCACTACAAAATATGGAATGGACTGATTGAGAAATGACACAGTTGCCACACAATACTGATGATGGGGTTCTTAAAACTTAAATGTGGACTATTTGACATTATTTTACACTGTTCAAAACATCACAGATATCTGAAAAAATGCACGTCAAAAACAGATTTGAATAAAGCATGAAGCTCGTGTCGTAATAATTTTCAGCCACTAGGTGGTACATGTGTGCGTTTATAGAACAAACAACTCTTCCAATAACACTGGTGGAGTATTTGGAGTCAATAGTTTCTCACGTTATAGCGAAGAGTGCACTATGATGAGTTCTATTGCCACTAATATTGTAAAGTTCTACTTCAATCATAAGCAGAACACCAAGAAATAAATGCAGCACAGCCCTTTGAGGTTGTTTTTGCTAGAAAGCACACATGTGTAAAGAAGGTTTTAATTATAATTTAACACTGAACAGTGTCAATTTTTTTAAATTTTGTTTTTCTTACAAAGTAAATCACGGACAGTAATTATAGAAATCTCCTTGGTTCTATTCCACTTCTGAATCTTAAACCCCAAAAGGCAACACCTAGTGAATTGAGAACGTCTCTATTATCAGGAATATGGTTTGTTCTTTGCTATCTTGTTATGTAATGTAATTTTATGAATTGCTGAATGGCAGAATCAAGCTCATCTGAGACCAAATAAACTTTTGATTTCCTAGTCTTTGTCGTATGCTGTCTTCTGACTTGACCAGCTGAGTTTTAAGCTGATCAGTACTACAGCTGATCTTGTTTCTACCAGTTGCTCCACTTGCACACAAGCCTCGAGCCATCTGCTGCTATATGGTGCAGGTCAGTGCTGCCATTCACACATCAAGCCATCTGCTACTACATGCTAAGAGCTGACACGAACATATCAGGAGCCAAGCTATTGCAGCATTACATCTGAATGCATGACACAACAAGAGAGAATATCTATTAAGGACACTAGCAACCTTCTGTGACATAAAAAATCATTGCATTTAGCAACTGGATGCTAAAATGATGCATATAGCCACATTTGCCATTTCAGATAATGCTCAAACAGTAATTGTTTGGGTAATTGGGTTGACACATCATTTGTGTGATTGTTTCCATTTTCTTTTTGCTAACCTCCCTATGTTCTGCAAACAGAAACCATTTGAGTTTTGNAAAAATCTTGCACATCTGTTTAAGATCAAATGCTCAACTTATTCCACCAGGTAATGTTTGCATCATCACAACTAGTGCTGGATAGCTTTGTTGGCAAACATGTAGGTGGATTACCTGACCTTGTTATTATGTAAGTGGTCTTATGAGCTGATTGCATCAGTGAAAACAGGAATTTAGGTTTAATTTATGGTGAAAAGTTACTGAATATACAACTAAATGGAAGAAATGGTGAAATCCTCATATATAAAAACATTTTGAAATAAAATTGGGTACTTTAAGAAAAAATGTCTTACATAAAAATAGTTTTTAAAGACCTTTAAGTATGGCCAGTCACTCGGTTAAGTTAATGACGGTGTTCCACGCAATTAGTAATTATGTGCACTATCCAAATGCAAAGATTAGTATTATTTGATTTTTTTCTTAATTTTATTTTCATGTTTAAAATCAGGGCATTTGTTTTAGCCCCTGACTGATCTATGGTTAGTGATTGTGTTCCTTACGTTTTGTTTATGGCCCACTGGAAATTGTATTGATTATCCAGTCTGGACACAATTGACATTGTTGCATGACTGAAGCAACTGCATCACATAATACCTTTTTGATCTTTTTAACCAACATGAAGTTATCTTATTGCAACATATCGATAAATGTATTTAACATCAAAAGCATCCCCAAATGCCACAACTCTTTTAATTAGTCTCAGCTAAGATAGGTTGACATATTATACAGAGCCATCATTGCCAAATCAGGCTGCTGGGAAATGGGTTTCAGATTGCAGCTATAGTTCTTTGTGCTGAAAACAGTAACCCAAGCAGAGAGCTAGTCTTGACCTGCCACCGCACATGCACTTAGTGGCTTCAGTGACAAAGTACTGCATGCGCTTTTACCAGCTATATTGAAGAGATTGAATTATTGTTTTGAATTACGCAGTGTAGATTATTGATTAAATCAGATTTTATACGTTTTTTTTAAACCAGATTGCTTGCAACTCGGACTTCACGCACATAATAATAATAATAATAATCCTTGCATTTGATATAGCGCTTTTCACGTCGGGAGGACGTCCCAAAGCGCTTCACAGAACACACTGTAAAGTGAATTGACTGTATATTTGTGGGCGAACGCGGCAGCCAATTGCGCACAGCAATGTCCCACAAACAGTCGTAGATTGAAAATGACCAATTTATTATTGTTTTGTTTTTTTGGAGGGATTATTATTAGGTGTGTGGAGTAAGGAAATTTGCCCAAGGTTTCGCCCTGCCTGGAATTGAACTCAGGTCTCTCACTTGCAAAGCGAGTGCTCTAACCACTGAGCTACAGGACTCCACATATTAAATCAAACAATAAATTAAACATCATATTAAATGTTATGGTCCCCACCGATATGACTCAGGTGAGTTTTACTCTAATGTTTTCAAAATGAAACAGTCATTTACGTTGGCTTCATAGGCAATTATCTGTAGTATTGAGCCAATCCTACTTAATATATTGGAACACTAAGCAGGAAAATTGTAAACTCCTGATAACTTGTCACTCCAAGGGAAAAGGGCTCAGTGAGGAGTTATCCAGAGTGACAAGTTAAGCATATGTATTAATACATAAATAAATGCGGTAAGGATATTAACAGCATGATGATTTAAGTGGTAATGACAAGTTAAATCAGGGTTGAGTTATCAGGAGTTCATAGGATAGCGACCAATGAGAGTGCCATCACTTCAAATGTGAAATTCCACACCACAAATAGGGCCCTGTAGATTTCACATGTTTATCTGAAACATTCTTTAAATATAAGGCAAATATATTTACAAACAAAATTGGTTCTTGCATAAACTGCAGTATGACTAACAAAAAGCTAAGTCTAACGCTATCACAAACAGTTCCTGCAACATTGTATTACAATAATTCATTTCACTCTGAAAGTAACATGTCAACAATTGTTACAATTATAGATTTTAATATATTTGATACAATTAAATATAAAATGTTTTAAAGAGTCTAATGTATGGATTTTTTTACACTAAAGTTGTTTAGTAATTGTTCAGATTCACGTGCATTATTTTCATGGTAAAGGGTGTACACAATACAGTCACTGCGGCAGCATGCAGTTTAAATACAAGTTAACAATAATTATGGGGTTGTACATTAACTTACTGAAACTCTGCTGCATATTCATCCAGGTCTTGGAGGCTGTTGAAGATTCATGTTGTAAGGCACTGCTGCTCTTGGACTTGGGTACACTTTTCCATGAAGGACCAGAACTGACATTTTTTTTGGCATTAGTTTCCCTTTAAATCAAGCAGAAAGAAATATGCACAATTATGTAAACCTACAACTACAAGAAGGGCATAATAATGCTATTGATGTCTACAGATTGTACACCTTCCAATAATACATCATAGGAAGGGCTCCCCGTCTGAATATTTCCCTTTCTTTCCTTAAATTATAGACTCTCACTCAAGTGCAGTTCTGTAGGGGCTGACTACCCTCTAGCATCGTGGCCATTCTTGATTTGTGAATCGAGGTGAGTGTTGGCAGCCATGGAAGCATCAAGCCATGTCCAACTGTATCCACATCCAATACCCAGGCAGTTATATTTTCCAACAAAGTTCAGCAATGAGGAATACAAATTTGAAGGTAATTTCCTCTTCATCACCCAGGGACATAAAGGCCAACAGTCAAGTCTGTTGTCTGTCATGCACCCAACAGTTTACTTTGATCAGACAGGCTAACTCAGGACAGAAAGGCAATTGAACCAGACACTGACTCTGATCATGTGATAAGTACATTGCCAACTCTACTACAAACGGGGAACTCAGAGAATATGAAAAAGAAAAAACATTGCTAGAACAGTTTGACCGGGATGCAGTTTTGCAAAGCTAAAGCAGAGACACAAGTAAACCATGTGCTCTTTTCATAATGTACCCTATTGTGCATCCAACTAAATTGATTTTGTTTTTATATCTCTTCATTTTCAGACAATCAAGTTAAATATGGAGTCTCGATACTCTTTCCATTTAAAATTATGAGATCCTGACTTCATATTTAGGGTTATCTTGTCTACAGATAAATGCTTTTTCCTGTCTTCCTTGTCACTGATGAGTGCATGCTGGAACAACAACAAAATTACATTTATATAGCGCCTTTCACACCGAGAGGACATCCCAAGGTGCTGGGCAATCAGTGTTTCGGACCCGAACTGGGGGGGCGGGATCAGGGAAGATGGAGGGCATTGGCGGAAGGAGGGTGATCGAAGGCACAGTCGAAGAGGAGGGTCTTGAAGGAGTCAAGGGCGTGAGGTGGAGGGACTGCAGATGGAGTTTCAAAGGGTGGGGGCAGAGTGGCTGAAGCTCTGTCCACCAATGGTGGAGCAGGCGAGGCGGCGGACGTGAAGCAGGCCGGAGCCCGCTGAGCGGAGGGAGCGGGCAGGATGGTAGAGGGATAGGAGGTCGCAGAGGTAGGGGGTGAGAGAAGGCCATGGAGGGCTTTGAAAGTGATGACCAGGATCTTGAACTGTATTCTCTGTGTGATGGGAAGCCAGAGGAGTCAGGCGAGAGTGGGGGTGATAAGAGTCACGGAGCCTGGTGCTGGAGAGGACACGGACTGCAGAGTTCTGGATGATCTGCAGCCTATGGAGGGAGGAGTTGGGGAGGCTGATAAGCAGGGAGTTTGTAGTCAAGCCTGGATGTTATGAATGGGCATATAAGGGTTCTGGTGGCTTGTCGTGTGAGACAGTGGCGAAGCTGGGCAACGTTGCGGAGGTAGGGTAAAACAGAACAGGTCATGGCACGGACGTGGGGCAGAAAGGATAGTTGAGGGTCAAACAAGATGCCAAGGTTCTGGACTGGCTCAGTGAGGTGGAGCGTGCATCCTTGGATGGTGATCCTGTCAACAACTGAGGTGTGGAGGCGCTGATAGGAGCCAATCAGGAGGGATTCGGTCTTTTTGACATTCAACTGAAGACAGTTAGCTCTCATCCAGCACTTGATGTCTGACAGACATTCTGTCAGGACAGCAGTAGTCTTGGAGTCGAGGGTGGAGTCAGAGAGATGAAGTTGTGCATCATCCACATAAATGTGGAAGTTGACCCCATATCTGCAGATGATGTCACCAAGAGGGAGCATACAGATATTGAAGAGGAGGGGACCAAGGACAGAGCCCCGAGGAATGCTGCATGAGCTAAAGGAGAAATCGTTTGTGGAAATGAAGTGGAGACGGTATGAAAGGTAGAATCTGAACTATTCAAGGACAGAACCATGAAGGTTGAGGTGAGAGGAGGTGTAGGAGAATAAAGTGGGCAACGGTATCAAAGGTAGCAGAAAGATCAACGAGGCCGAGGAGGCAGAGGGAGCCCTGGTTGCAGATGGACAAAATATAATTTGTCACTTTGGCCAGTTATTTCTGTGCTGTGCTTGCATGAAACCTGATTGGAGGGGTTTGTGGAGGGAATAGTGGGAGAGGAAGATGATGTAAAATACAGTCTTGCCACTGTAGCAAGAACATTTGAATACTTGTGTGAACATTATAATGCTTAACCTCCAGTCATAGCAAAATTCAGAGTTGATAATACTTTTAACTGGAAATGAACCAGAAGCTACTGAATATTTACAACTATGGCAACTGTTTGCCCACTGGTATGATTGGACATTCAGCTCATATTAATTATATCCAATATGAGATTTTTTTTATTAAGTATTTTCGATCACGCACCAGCATGTTCAGTACTCAATTACATTCTACTATTCAAATTACAGCATTTATAAAGTTAACTACTGCTGTAACAGTAACAAACACTAACAAATTTTATAAAACTAATGCAAATCCTGAATGCTATGAGCCAACGAGTATCAATCAAGAAATGTGTTAAACAGTCAGACTTGAGATTTACCTGAAAGGATTGGCACTAGAGTTGTGAACTCCACCTGGAAGCCCATCAGTTATTGAGGTGTCCAAGCTCACTGGACTGTTACTGTTACGCTCACTGCTCTCATAACCCGACTCCATTCTCTGTATAAGACGCTCATTGTCTCCAAGACTAGGGATCCCAGTCTGTTGAATAGTTTTGCTCATGTACCCAGGTTTATCAAGTTTATCATGATTGAGTTGCACAGCATTTCCTTCATACTTTGTATTGTCTAATGCCAAAGGAGAAATGCTATGTCCGACTGAACTTTCAGGGTGATTACAGTTGGAATCTTTAATACCATCCTCTGACATTGAATTTATCTGTGCATAACTTGTATTTCTCTTCTTTTCCTTGCTGAAAATACTGTCAATGTTGAGGACTTCTCTTTTGGGTTTCCACAAATAGGTTTTGCATCTACTGGACGTATTAGTCTTGGACTGACTGCTGGTATTTTCCATTTCCCAATCATGTGACTGTTCATTGGACACTCTAGTATTACCACCATCAACATAGTCCATTGCCTTTGTTTGAACAGGTCGATTGCTGTTTTGGTCTTGGCTATGCAGAGGCCGGTTATGAATTATGTTACTCATAGTTTCTCTGAAGTCTTTTAGTCTACTCGTAGCAACTTTTGGTCCAGTTCTTGGGGCTTGTTTTTCCTTTAGTGTCTCACCTACAATTTAAGATACAAAATAGATAAGAACATAAACAAGTGGCAATTCCAAGACTCAGACATGCACCTTCTCCTGCAGTAACACTCCAATCTGCATTTTAATTTTGGGTACTTCACAACAACAAATATTAGAAAAGGGAACTTGTCTTACCCTCACTGTGATAACCAGAGAATGGAACTTCATCCAATTTTTCAGGTTTTCCATGATTATCAGTACGTCGAGGTCGGCTGGAACTCCTCCTCCGGTCCACATAAATCCCTTTTTTGAAAGGAGGATGTTGGTTAGATTCACTGTCTGTATGGTGGCCAAGGGCAAAACATATAATTTAAAGGAAAAATATGTCTAAGGGCCACTGAATAGGACTCTTAAAAAGATTTATGCCAGTCACGATGATGCAAATTAATATAAATTAATGTAAGAAATACATATGCAATCCATTTTATCTTCAGATTACACCTGAAGAGACAATAGGTTGCATAAGCGTTTCTTATAATGATTCAGTAAAAAAATGTTCACTTTTATTTGAAGATCTTATATTGCATTCAGGCTGGGTAATCAACACAACACACTAAAAGAAAGCAATTTGGGCTAGCCACAGACTGTGAGCTCCAATAAGAACATTTCATTTGGAGAAATGCTTGAACCATTTAAGCCTTTAAGCACTTTTATTTGCAGCTTTTAAAATCTAGGCTTTCCATTATATAACATTTACAGCTTAAATTCTACACTAGTAACAGAAGAAAGGTGCATGACTGCAGCTAGCCAAACAATTATTTTACAAAGATTGATGTTGAAATCCTTTTCGAAATAACTAGTTTGATTCTACTTTAACTCATCTATCTTCACTCCAAAATTACAGTTGTTAATATCACCCACACTTTGCAAATCATGATTTACTTACATTTTATCTATCTATACAGTCTGACAGATGTTTTAAATTTATCGCTGCTGTATTTATATCAATTTAGAGTACCTGTGTCTCTGCTACTTTGAGAGGCTGTATCATTCCCCATGTTGTAAATCACTGTGCCTTGGGAGTCAGAGGAGAAATGGCTGGCCACAGACTCATGATGACTGTGTTTATAATGATAGCTTTCATTAGAAGAATCTGTTCTGCTATCACTGGATATAGATGGCTCTCTTCCTGCAAAAAGGACAAGCAAACAAAATAACACACATTTAGCTGACAAGTAAATACATTTCTAAAAGTTATACCTACCATCTAATTAGGTTTGCCGAGCAGCAGTTTTGATGCATATTTCTTCACTTTTAAGGCATTTCTAAGAGTGTAGTAAACATCGGAAACAAAAGACCTTCATTTTAGAACTGTTAAAGTCAACCAATGAATCATCCTTTAACCTACAAGCAGGTCTTTCAAACTTTGAAACTTTCAAGGATAATAGTTACAAAAGCAATTTTCTACATTGTCAAATATATCAGTTATCTGAGAAAAACAGGAAACCCAAGTGTTGTGCTCAGCAAGAAAACAGGAGAAAAATCTCTACACTAGGTTACATCGCTTCTAAGAAATGTCAACTCCCTCAGAGATTGGGAGTTACTATTGGAATCCCTTTCCAAAGTTATAAATATGTAAAGAAAAGCTGGAAAATATCAAAGTTACATGAAAGGTCCTTGTGTTTCTTATTTTGGCATGTTTCAACTTTTGATATCCTTAGAGGATCATGAAGAATAGTTAGATTTCAACACCAGAGCCAGCGAATTATCAGTAATAATGCAATGTTTTTATGAGTTTTTTTTACTACATTGCTTCTCTCCCTGCCCACACACCAGCAACAAATCTATTTCTCAGGCTTCACAACGGCATTCTGATCTGACCAACAGAAGAGACAACTATCTCTCCATCTAATTTTCTCTCCAATGTGGAGTACAATTTTACAGATGTGGGAAGCGATTCATTCATTGCCAAAAGCCTTTGGTCTTCCTTAGTAGTTTTCAGCAGCAATATGGCATCAGTAGACATGTATCACTAATATTAGGGTTTTGAAAGGAGTAAGGAAAACAGCACTAGTGATGATCAATTCTGTACAGAAAAACAAGTCAGAAGAGGAATGAACCTTGGTCTTTACAGATGCTTTTCAGGTAACATTTGCAGAAATGAATAGTCAATTTTGAGATGGGAGTTCAAAATAATAATTTGAAGGACACATAATTGGAATATTCAAATAACAAATTAGAATACACTGTAAATTTCATAAAGTAATATTTTGTCCCCCAAAAAATATTTTGTGGGGCAGGAAAGGTGAAAGATTTAGTCAAGAAACTGGAACACATTGGTAAGATAAGGCTTTATACTCGATGCCTTACAGCAATTTCCCAATCACATCCACATTATGAACGATGCACAGTGAGAAACAAAGGCATCAGTTAGGATACCATTTTCTTTAGCACAACGCCTACCAATCTGCTCATGAGATTTAGCAGACCACAACCTTGTCATGAGTGAGGAACACTATGTAAATGATGTTGAGGGAAGAGATAATATAAAAAGGGGCTTTTAAGCAGTTGTTGAATTCTTCTGCAGTAAACATTTAGCACAGAGCTGACTTAATTATGAATGAATATTTAATGTGTTTTGCCTACCTGTATAGAGATGTTAACCACCTATGAGTAATTAAATATCAAACTTGCCTGAATCTTCACTGTCATAGTAAGTTCTGTTGTATTGATGGATGTCCACTGAAGGCAAGTCCTGCACACACACAGGTGTACCTCTGGGATCAGCATAAAGTAGTAGCAAAGGTTGATAGTGGCTCTTGATGCATCTAGTTACCACATCTTTCCATTTTGGTCCAATCTAAAATCAAATATAGTTAGCAGAGTTGAAGCTTTTTCTGCATAATTTTAACTGCTTCTTCAGTATCAAAATGGTACTTAATTATTCTTTGCATATCACAGATCATCACTAATACAGAAGTATTTATAATTAGACAATACAAGGTACAGGTAAAGGTACCCTTTATCACAGTGGTTTGGGTTCAAAATCTCAAGCCAAGTTTTATAATAGGGCTCACTAAAAATGGCCACCATCAGCACTTCACAATCGTCAGGTAACTGTCGACTTTACTTCCTGTGCACCAGAAAGCTGGCAATCACTCTGACAAGTGTTCCAGTTGAACAGTGTTTCAGTTACGGGAACACTGCTCAATGTTGGGAGGATTCCTCGCCTGAGTCCTGTGCACAGAGACCCAGTCAGTCAACACAAGAACCTGAAATTGGACTTCCAATATACAATAGATCCACAGTAATCAGGCTCACGCTATATCAGAAGTACAACAGGGTTCGCCTGGATGTCCAAAAACATGTTCTTTGAATCGAATGTGAATTGTATTTACAATTATAACCTTTTATCTGTGGTAAAAATAGAATGTCAAAGTGCTTACTGCTTGAAGTAGAAGTGAGAGTTCATGGGTTATAATCATAGAAAGTTAAATGTTTGTACTGGAGCTAGCTCACCCAGTGGAACTATCTACTCTAATCATATTCTCTTGCTCTTTCCTCTTAAGCTTTTACATTATTTTCTCCAGTATATATTCAATTCCCTTCTAAATATTTTTTTGAACAACTTTAACAGCTAGTTCTGGTAAGGCATTCTCGCATTCTAACACCCAACTTCAAAACAATCTTATTCAAGATCCTCACCCTCGTCTTCAAATCCCTCCACTCCTCTGCATCCCCCTACCTTTCTGACCTCCTCTCTCCGCAAAACAGTGCCCTTTGCCTTTGCTTCACCGGGTCTGGCCTCCTCCTTGTCCCCCGAGTCCTCCGTTCCACAATCGGCGGCCGTGCCTTCAGCCACTATGCCCCAAGGCTCTGGAACTCCCTTCCTCACTCCCTTTGCCTCACCCCCTCTCTTCCTATTTTCAGGTCTCTGCTGAAGACCTTTCTTTTCGACCGTGCCTTTGGTCACCTTCCTCCCCTCCCCCTGGCTCGGCCCCGGGATCCGTTACTGTGAAGCGCTCTGAGATGCCGTCCCGCGTGGAGGGCACTATATAAATCCATGTTGTTGTTGTATTATTTTGTTAATGTATACACTGTTGCTGCAATCTGAATTCAAGTCCTGAGGTCAAACAAATTAATAGAAGCAAACACCAGTATATTTAGCACACTATGAAACATGTCGCATTCCCTTCAGTGAGTGCAACCTAGTTTCAGAGTATCTACCTCCCAGCAGTATTCAACCCCCACTGTCAGAAACCATGTTTTGAAAACCTAATTATAAACTTTGCATGGAAAATAGAGAAATAAATGATAAACTAAGTATAAAGTATAAATGGATATAACTAACAGATTTGCAGCGAGAACACGTTTATGGACATCATTAAACCTAAAGTTCAGATCAGCCACTTCAATTACCATGATATTTGAACAATATTATATTAGTGTTATAAATAAACATTTCAGGATAAAGAATTTTTACCTCTTTTACATGAGCATCATCAAAGTACATCCATTTGCGGATTTTTGTTTGGAAAAAGAAAGTGGAATAGTGTTTACCATAGTAACACACCATCCCCACCAAATAGAGCTCAGCGTGCTTGGCCTTGTCATCCGTCACCCGATAAAACAACTGCAAAGAACAAATGGTAATACATGAACTTGATAAAATCCTGCAAAAGGCTACATCTAAAATCAGTCTCAACATACCATGACAAAGAACGTCAAATTCTTTTAACTAACATTCTGGTCTTTTATGAAAACAAATTGAAAAGGAGTTTTTTTGTCAGCTAATACACAAACCCTCTAATGACGATTCATGAAATAAATTGGTGCTTTAACCTAGAAGAGCCACATTTTCTTACAAAGCAACTAAATTTCAAATTCCTGTAATTACAGACACAGATTCTGTTTGTGGAACACTGCTGTGTGCAATTGGCTGCTGCGTTTTGCCCAAAAATATACAATCAATTCACTTTACCATATATTCTGTTAAGTGCTTTGAGACATCTCGAAGATGTGAAAAGCGCTGTATCAAATGCAAGGATTATTATTTATTTTATTATTATAACACATAAATATTCATTATCTTACATCTCCCAGTTTGAGGCATGTTCCTAGGCTATGGATGACATCTTCAGCAAGATCAGAATGATCGGAGTCCCATACTAAACCGATAGTGATAATCTCGGGGGAGTTCATTAATACTCTGCGGATTCTTATCTTCTCACCGCAGTTGCCCTGTAAAGGAAATATTAAAAAAAATTCTTACATTTGAATTGAAGGCTTCCACCTTCTCAAACCATAGAAGAGCATATTGCTGCTCTATCGCACTGTACCTCAGAACATTCTGATAAGAGTCACTATAACAATTATAACCCTTTTAGCCATGATGAGGCAACAAACAGAACCAGGTAGAAACTTGCTATTAACTCTTGTGTAAATACAAATATTTCAGAAGTGAGTCAAAAATAAAGAAACACAGCAGTCAATACTCAACCATATTTTTCAGCATAGTCCTAGTTTAAGAGAAATTCACACATTCCACATATTTGCTGATGCAAATCCATATTAAGATTCATAATTATTTAGGTCATTCACTGTCACAAAGATGAAACTCTTTTTGAACCTTGGTTTGAATTTATCCCAGACTCATTTGATGAAATTCTCCTGTCAGTTCTAAACATTTAATGAGAAGTACTTTTGGCCAGTTTAAACCAGTTGCTTGTTGAATGACTCACCATCTCAGAATGTCCAAATCCAGCACTATTTGGCAGAGGCTAAAAGGATCACTGCTGTGGAACTGAAATAATGAACACTGATGCAGTAGGGAAGCTATTTCTCACATTGCAGTTAAGATGCGCTGTTTAGGCAGAATGAAGGGAACTTTAATGTGTATCCAGTTTTCTCAAAGCTCATCTGACAATGCCTCAAATGCTGACAGTGGGTGGAAACAATTTATTTCCACATTGCTGACATACAGTGAATTCCATGCTACCAATCAAATTTAAGTTGTTTGCCAATGAGGAGAAAAATCTTACACAACGTTTTCCAGATTTCTGAAGGTACTGAGACGCAAAACCAAATAATGGAAGAATAGTTATTAAAATGATCCTTTTATTTAAAAAAGGAACTATCCAAAGGTTACAACTGAGATGCAATTTGATGAAAATCGTGAACAGACAATTTTTCAAAATCAAATTATACCTGAAAACAAATAATTCTACTTCCATGGAATTAAGAAAGAGAAGTGAACGGAATGGTACCCTTTTATGTTGAAACAATATTACTACTACTAATAATAATAATAATATTAAAGGTAATGGGGAAGGAGCAGTGAATTGGAATTAAGTTATATAACTCCTGCGGTATAATTTCATAGAATTATAGAATCATACAGCACAGGAGGAGGCCATTTGGCCCATCGTGTCTGTGCCAGCTCTTAAAAAGAGCTATCCAAATCAATCCCATTCCCCTGCGCTCTCCCCATAGCCCTGGAAACTTGTCCTCCACAAATAATTACTTACTTCTCCTCAAAAGTTGTTATCGAATCGGCTTCCACTACCCTTTCACCCAATGCATTCCAGATCTGAATAACTCACTGTGTGAAAAAGTTTCTCCTCACCTCCCCTCTGTTTCTTTTAAATCGGTGTCCTCGGGTTACCGACCCACCCACCAGTGGAAATAGTTTCTCCTTGTTCACTCTATCGAATCCCCTCATAATTTTAAAATCTTCTATTAAGTCTCCTCTTAACTTTCTCTGCTTTTAAGAGAATAATCCTAGCTTCTCTAGCCTATCCTAATGACTGAAGTCCCTCATTCCTGGTACTATCCTGGTAAATTTCCTTTGCATCCTCTCCAATGCCTTGACATCCTTTCTAAAGTGTGGTGCTCAGAACTGAACACAACACTCTAGCTGAGGCCTACCAGCTGAGGCCTAACCAATTTCCACTGGCTAATTTGGTTGATCAGTCAAATGGCCTGCTTTTGTGCTGGCAGTGCATTAAAATGTTGAATATTAAGCTCAGATTCCAATAATTCGTTAAAATTGTTCACCATGTACAAAACAGATGAGGATTAGTAGCAAAGTCCCTGAATGTTACAAATATATTCAATCCTCTTTACAATTGAACAGTTTCTTCAGTTCAGTGCTGTAATCCTGGTATGCCACAAAATCAAAGCCTTACTAAACCCATTTGAACTAGAACCTGGAGTTGCTCCATTACAATTCTTTCCATGTGCAAAAAATATTGACTTTGAGCTGTCCTACTTACATTACAATTCACAATGGGGCAACATAAATGTAAATCTTAAATTTTACAAGCTGCAGGCACATCAAATCACAGTAAGGTTGAAGCGATTGTGACAAAGGGTCATCTTGAGTTTGCATTTTATAATTTAAACACACAAAATGGTCAGGTGGGTTGCCTGCAGCTTCAAGAGACAGGACAGTTGCTCCTTCATCCTGGTTTAACAAGATATGGTGACATTTTACTCAAGAATATGTACTCTTTATGTATATAGAATGGTTTTAAAAGATACGTTACTTCCTACACCTTTGCTGATGACTGAATAATCACTTGTAATCAGAGGGGAACTAAAAAAAACTTCTGTAAAATGCTTTTAATTCTTAAGTCTAAAATGCTGATAATTGGCACACACATAAAATAGAACTGCATTGTTTTAGATGCATTTAACAAAATACATGAAACTGACTAGATAGATTTAACTACAAAGATGAATAATTAAATGGAAATATCCGTCAATCTGAAAAATTATTGTGCATACAATGTGAATAAATGCACCTCACTTAGCTGAAAATTAGTAGAAGTACAAATAGATGATGCTTTAATACAACATACACATGTTTTGCTATCTAAACCTCATTCTTTTCTGGATTTATAAAAGGTCACACAGGCCATTACAAATGACGTTCGGTAATCTTAATTGCATGGTTTGTTGAAATTAATGTAATTGGTTTTAGCAATTCAATTGGAGTAAGTTCTGGTGGCTGCCAGCAGCACAGCTGTGTTCTGACAAATGGCTACCTACTATGTGCAGTATATCAAATTACATTACCATTTGTAACCAATATTAAAAAAAATCCAAGTGTATGGTTTCACTTCTCAAACTCAGGCCCCCTTACACACTGCAGAAGGTCGTTAGGAACAGTGTCTTTCCAGCACGCTCCTGCAGTATATAAAGGATGTTGGGAAACAAAATATTATTGAAAAATAAATTTAAAAAGTCTGTCTAAATTGTTACATTTTTCTAAACATCTATTTTATGTTCACAATTATTTTAAATATCATTCCTTTGTTCATTATGGAAACTTAGCTTAAAAGTAAATAGTGAAGTTGTGGTTGATGAAACATTTTGTTTCCAAATAGTAAAATTACTACAACAAGCATCAATACAACAATAATGTTGATTGTAGTGAACGGAGCTACTTAGAATGATCAGTGGTCTAGTCTTCGCAATTTGCTTTTTTAAACCATTAAGATGCTGCATTTTATTACCAAATATTTAAAATTTCATATTCCATATTTAATTTCAAAATATTGTCGAAGTCAATGAGTAGAAACAAAATGTCATTAATGGTGAAGACTGAAATTTTTGCTTGGTGGTTAACTGATCAATAAACAATAATTACTCACTATGAAACATCACAGATGTCCTTAAATGAAATATTCAGTTGTTAAATGCTCAGTGCGCTTTAAAAAGTGCTCCTAGTCTTTGCCGTTTCCAATTAACTACTGACTGTGATCAATCACCATTCAGCAGTAGTAATACGCTGAGTAATTAGTGTGATTTACTCACAACAATAATCT
Organism: Callorhinchus milii; assembly: GCF_018977255.1. NCBI lineage: Eukaryota > Metazoa > Chordata > Chondrichthyes > Chimaeriformes > Callorhinchidae > Callorhinchus > Callorhinchus milii. Next base: position 13,333,819 of record NW_024704748.1, on the reverse strand, counting down.
CAGAATCAATCTCCAGAAATGCAATGTCAAGGATTTATTCATCTAAACATTTTGGAATATTATACAGTTACATGAATTATCTGACCGAAGATCCAAGAGTCTAGCTAGGCCAAATTATACATTAGCAGACTCAAATTCTCAAAGCTTTTTTGCAGTTGATGCCAATGAGAATATCAGATACATGGGCAACCCTCAATCATAACCAATAAAAAGTCAAGTTTACTTTAAACCCCAACTGCTTCTCGGCTTTATGTGCCATAACACACAAGCTTGTTGTTAAGGAGAACAGCAACAGAATAGAGCTTTAAAACAGCACTCAAGCTGGGCAAGACCAATAATTGTGTTCTTCCATTCGCCCACAAACATGGGAAGAGATCCAACATCAATTTTTAATTAGACCCTCATGTACATTGTGTTGACAGACTAATGAGGGATGCCACTGCAATGACCCAAACAAGCTGCAAGTAAAAGTAATTAGTGTTGAACTGACCCTTTGACTGTGCCCAGATTTCCCTCTTTTTATTAGGTGGTGGGGGTGGGGAAAAAGGCAAAGAACAAAACTGCAGATTCTACAAAACTTCTTGCAGGGCAGCATTAAAATAAGAAATTTAGTATGAAAAGTTGGAAAATGATGTCATTTCTATTTTACAATGTTGTGCCTAAGAAAGCTTGATCGTGAAATAACTTAATAATCGAAAAAGTCAATGGACCACTGAAAACATAACTGTCGTTGCTGTAAATCAGGTCAAATATCCAAAGATAGACTACTAGACTCCAGCACTTTTTGCAGATGGACAAGTTAATAACATTTTAATCCAAATCCCTTTATTTATCTCAAAGTCACTTCATCTGTTCATTGCTTTATTCAAATCATTAAAATATCAGTGGGACTGCTTTTGTTTTGCTACCATTCAATCTGCCGTGTGATCAGGATACAGAAACCTTAAACGTATTGAACTCTGCATGTTCATCAATAAATCACAAGCATTCAAATTCCAGCTACATTCTCAGACCATCTTCCTATTGAAGTAAAAATTACCATGGAGCTTGGTATTTTCAACACAAAAGAATCCCAGTAAGTCATAAATATGTTTCAAATAGTTTTCGTGCTAATACAGTAGGATAGTAAAAAGATAAATAGAGAAAATCCTTTCATACTTCAATAAATCAAGAGATGGACCTGAACATAACTATTTTTAGTTTTTTTTTCATTTTTCAAAATGTTTCCCCCAGTTTCTTTTAATAATAATCATAGCTTTTCCCAACAACTTTACCCTAATAGTTGCTGCAAAATAACAGCCAAGATGAATGGCTAACTTTAATCCAGGCCAAAAATTCTCCAGGTGCATTGGATATTCACCTTAATAGTTTGTGAGACATTGCTGGTACATATGTTTACATGTCTACATACAAAAAAGTCGCCATACTAGACTAATTACCTGCAAAGCACTTGGAACCTCTCATTGTAGAAAGTCATTATAAAAAATTTAAGCTCTTTACTAAATCTGCTGGCAACTGAGATTCACTTCAGATCACATAATTGCTGCACTGCTCATTAGGACCAAGTAAATTCAAATAGATTTTGCATAAATTTGAATTAAATATAGTCCTTGGATCAGCCGATTTAAATATTCATTTCTGTCTTCTTCATGTGAAGTGCAACACAGAATTCTTTTGTATTTAAATCTTCACAAGGACATCTAATAGGAAGAGAAAAGCACTTACTGGGCAGTTCCTAAGATCACCCATTGTGCTTGCGTTCTGCAGAAGCTCCCCAAACATGTCAGGCGTTGGTTTCTCACGTCTTTCCATCATGCGGATTGCTTGATTACTACACAAAAGGAACAAAACAGAAAAGAGTTGGTTCCCATGAAAACCTACAAATCCTCTGCTCTGTCACAATCACATCAAATTTATGACAAATTGAAAAATTGCTGCCAATCCCACTTAATCACATAGCAAATAATAGTATACTATTTAAATTTAAACAAGAGCAAATTGCTATGTAAAAAACTTCTTGTAATTATGCATAGTCATTTTGGGCATAACAAAACCGTGTTTGCAATACCACATTAAGAAGCACTTGACACCTTTGTATATACAGTATAGAAGTTTTAAAGAGTTAACTATTTTCCTCATATTTAAATTTACACAGCAATCTTTCATTTAAACAACTAGATTGAAAATATAGGTCACCATTTGCATCTCTGTACCTAAAAGGTCTCAAGGTTTAAACTTATTTCGAAGCATTTTCTTATCCCCTACCCCCCATACCCCGCTCCCAAGGGGGTGTTGTAAAAACACAGTCTTAATAGTTTCTTTGATGTATTCTTCTAAGAAAAAGTTAGTTTAGTCAATAAACAAAAAAGCTCCAATCCAAAATAACTGACTTCCTATTAGTCTTCAGTATACCAAATCCCAGGTTTACATAATTGCATAGAGCAAAGAATCATGACAGTCTGCAAGAATAATTTTCAGACAGTCCTAACTTGCCTGCATGCTAGAAACGGATTCTACTGTTCCCATTTAAAATACACCCGGTAATTTCATTTTATATTACAAACCTTTTATTTTCTAATCCCACAAACAGGTTTTGAAATTTAAATGGATATTTATTCCACTTCAGCATTTGAAAGAGTAATAAAAAGCTTCTGTTGGATTTTCCAATAGGTCATTAGGGAACATTGTACACTAAGCCTTTCTGATCTTTCACTTCTTTATCTCAATTCTATCACAGGCTTCTTTTTTATATGAGTGTATTGCCAAGTAAAGTTCAGGCTTAGTGCAGTCATCATTAGGAAAGGCTTACCACAGTGCTGTTGTAGAGATGTAATTCACCATCTGGATGAAAGGTAATGGGTCAGATGTTGCACCACAGCTGGTACAAACGCACTAGAAGAAGCACAATTATTCAAATCATTCACAAAAAGATTAACAATCTTGAATAAAGTTTGCAAAGCTTTCTGCTTATTTCCAACTAAACATTATCAAGTTAGAAGTCCAGTTAAAAACTACCCAGGTAAGTAATGCTACATCATTTGCAGGGCAATTATCAAGGTCTGAAACACTGATAATTACATTGGTGTTATCAGTAGGTTCACAAAGATTTAATATAGTTCATGCAAGAAAATACAACATTGAAGAAGCCTCTTGATTCATGTTACATACAAAAACACCTATTTTAACAGTATTGAGCACTGGAATAAACGTGTATTGTTTGCACCAATTCAAATTGCAACAAAGTTTAATAGTTACATTCTTTTTCACAAGGAAACAATTTTTACATCTTTGTAATATATAGGTGTACTTCTTGAAATATTCTTCTAAATGTCAATTTGCTTTCGGAACATGGTGCCAGGAAAACTCAACCTAAGTAAAGGTTTATAGACTCCCACACTACTTTTCCATAAATTAAACATGGATGTATCTTACCTGATCAAACAAAGTCATTGCAAACTTCTGATGAGGAATGCAGTGTTTTGCCGTGCAAATGTCCTCTTTTGTTTCATCAGCAATATGAAAATGAATTCGCATGAGGATATTTTCCTATATTTAATAAATATTTTTTGTTGCAGTTAATCCTCTTGAGTGAAAAACAAAATATTTAGTAATAAATAAACAAAGTGTCAACAGCAATTCCTTTCTCCCCCCATTTTCTGGAACTCTATTCCATATTCCCTCTGACTCACCATTTCTAAGGTCCATCTCAAGACCTTAGCATTCAACTACATGTTCAGTTATCTTTTCCCTCCACACCTCCCTCAGCTTGGGTGGCAAGCCATTTTTACATGGCTAGATTCCTGGCAAATTATGACCTAACAATATTTCTCATTAAAACTAAATGGAACAGTACTTTATTAAAATACTCTTATCTGTAAAAGAAAACAATCTTGGGAAATAGCATAAAATTTTGCTCATCTCAAGATGTTCAGAACTCGCTCATTTACAGAAGAATCAGCTGTCACCCAATTGTATTTCTTTTGAGAAACAAAATAATGGGAAATTTCCCCTATGTTAAAGCCTGCAGTTCAAAATTTAAAAAGCAACATTGATGGTTCATTTTTAAACTTACAAAACATTCTGCTGCATCATCCATGATCCCCAACTGAAAGCGCTGTTCATCTTGGAAAGTTTTGGCAAGAGCACTACGCAAGGCATCAGATGGAAGTACCTTTTCTTTGCTGTATTGGAACTGACTGAAGATTTCCTGAAGCAAACAAAAAATAGTCCATACAATTCAAAGTCCAAATATATATATATATAGTATATACAACATATATTTATTATATCTAAAGATAAAAAAAATTTATGGTAGAATCAATGTTAGCGAACCATACAAAATGAGCTGATTTTAGACAGCATTTCCAATTTATTTTAAGAAAAAGAAAACATTTTTGAAGACACCTTATTATAGAGCAATATGTGGACAACACAAATACTTCATTGGTTAATTTAGTCCTTTAGATCAACAGCAGGAGATTCTAAATAAATATGTAAAGCTGGTAAATTTTTCATCCATTGCTAGAGGTAATTTGGTCTATTGTATCTTCCTCAGAGTCAACTCAAACAGGAAGACAAACTCAGCACTGGCCAGGGATCTATACCTGTGTCCTTCCTGGTCGATATGGCACTGAGCCACACCATAGGCTATAGTTAGAATTTTACTGAATATAAATCAATGGGTACAGTTATCTTTTGAAAGGACACAGACAGCAAATAGCATGTTTCTGATGCAGCGTCACTTTGAAACAAAGATCAATCATACAAGTCTACAGTGAACAATGAAAAAGGAAACCATTTACATGTGAAGTGAAACCAAAGAGAACCTCCTGAAAGTGCTTCCAGGAGCTGTATAAAATGTCACGTACAAAAAAGGCACACTAATATGTTACAGTTCAATTAACATTTAAATATGCTCAGATACATCTTGGAGGCCTCTGGTCAATTCGAGGGCTAGGCCACGGCTTCCCGCCTTATCCTACCCTTTGGGACATCCTCCTGACGTGAAAAGCACTATACAAATGAAATTTGTTGTCCTTGTTGGTGTGGGAGCTCAGCGGAAGTTGGACCCACATGCTCAGGTGCAGTGCATACAGCGGTTGGGTGCTGGCTGAGCAAGCAAAAAAGCAGCGCCGAGGGTTTGGGAGCATAAGTTTTAACAAACATAAGTAACTGAAACAACAAGAAGATTACATTTGTATAGTGCCTTTCACGTCGGGAGGACGTCCCAAGGAGCTGAAATTTTTAATTTTTACAACAATTTTTAACAAATAAATTGACAGCCTGGAGCCACTCCATCACACTGACAATTGCTCCCTCTGTAGCCAGCATCCCCCATGGCCAGAAGGAGGATCTGTGCCTAACTTGTGACAGAACCCTTTTCCCTTGGAGTGACAAGTTATTTGGAGTTTATTATATACCATATCAGAGAGCACATGTTCAGTTATTGAATATGATCTGAGATTACTTGACTTAAGAGGGGTGAAAAAAGTCCACTCCTATTAATATGAATCCAATGACAATGAAAACAATTGTAGCATGAATTGTACAGATATTATAGATTTTTTAAAAATAAAGTTTGGTTTTGAGTTCTCCGGATCTAAACTGCGGTCAAACTGCGGTGATTTTCTATTGTGTTCGATTTCACTAGGTGAAATACTGATACTTAATCAGATCAGTATCAGCATTTTATAAAGATGATTATGGCTATGCGTTTTCAAGGGGGGAAAATCATCACAACATTCCACTCAAAAAGATGAAACATTCTGTGCAAGGTCTCTTAAATCATCTGTGGTAGGGGCATTAAAACAGCAATCTCAAACCCTCAGTTACACTTTAGATTTAAACATAATATATATGAGCAAGTGATTAAAATGGATTTGTACATAATTACAACATTGCAAGGATTGATTGTTGAGAGATATTAACCCTGCTGGAATAACTACCATTAACCTTAAACCTAGTATTACATGGCTTTGTGTTGAATGCATCTAAGAGAGTATATATTGAATTTTCAGTTGTGCACATACACATCAGTAATTTACTAGGAATAATATTAAATGCAGTGTGGTCCATAATTTACATTTTATTTAAAATGCATAAACTATTGAAAACCATAACGATTTGTGCCTAATGCCTCTTTGAACTCCAGTTGAAGATGAATTGCATAGAACAGTAGATACTCAAATGCAGCAGAACATGACATGCCATCAATTTGCATCTCAATTTTTAATTACATAGGCATTTTGTTAATGCTTAGTACTACTCTCCATCTAAAGAAATTATACACCATCATATAAGAGTCATGCCACCAGAACAACAGTGAATAAAGTACACCACACAGCATGCCAACCAGAAAAAAATTATAAATACAAATTAGAGATAAAAACGTAGCATTCTCTGAATGGACTTTTAAAGTATTGTGGTAGGGTTATTGTCATTCAAAATTATTATGGTCTTTTTTAAAAAAGCAAAAAGTCAACATCAGACCCATTACTAGCTAAAAATACCATATCTACATAATATTTAATGATCCAAACACTAAGAGCACTGGCAGATTTAAAAAATGTGGTTTGGTCTTCAAACACAGTAGCACACATTCAAAAGGAGGTAAAAACGGTATTTTGAACCTGGTTTATATTGTTGGTTTTGCATATTTCTTGTCATACATTAACATAATCTAAGGTTTGAGAAACTGTATACATGTGAATAAATCATACCAATCCAACCATTGGCTGGGGTTACAATCCGCAAAAGATCTGAAGAGTGTGACCGCTGACACTTAAAATATGATGATGGAGTCATGGCAACAGCCAAGTAAATACTCGCCTACCTGGTTTCTCTACCCTTAATATCACAGCAAAGCATCAATGGATTCTCACTAAGTTTACCAATGTTTGCTTACAATAGGATTAAGACTGTACAGTTTTCTCCCAGAAATGCCTTGAAGTGCATTTGGGTTACATCACTCAGTAAATCCATCCATCTCTCAGCTATTAAAACAAACCAAAATTTCTGTTTTGTAGAACAAATACAATTACTGTTTGGTGGGGTGTGGTGGACTGGGTAGAATGTTGTCTTTAGATAGAAGAAGCTCAGGTTAAAAATATTCCTTGATTAAAACAGTTATTGTTTAAGGCTTTTAGGAATTGGGTTTTTGTGTAAACGTTGAGGGTTAATGGATCAACTGGGCTTTTACCATTGCAAGTTCACTGTGTTATGTTTATATTGCCGAATCATAGCAAGGAATTGTTCTGCAGTGTTACTGTATTTAAGAGTCTTGGTGCTGTGGAAACTATTATTATTTCACAGCTGCCAGATCAAAAGAAGAACCGCATTTGTGTTTTCCTACAATAATTGGTCTGATTCATTCAGTATTAACAAATGCAATATTTTTGTTGGGTTCAGTAGTGGACAATTACTTCCAGAGATATCAATGCAAACATACTCGTTAAGTGGATCTCAAAGCTTACACTTGCATCAGTGCTTACACTTGTTTGCTTCCAACACTGATGTCAGCTTCGTGCTATAAATGAATGGACCCAATCACATAATTGTCTAGCTCGTACTGCATTTTAGTAACAAATCACCATTAAAAACTCTACATTATTTACTAATGACTGCACATCCTTGCTGTAGTCTTTAATGATTTTGACAACTCCATTTTAAAATCTACTGTTGAAGTGCAGAACAGCTCATATCTTTGCCACCACCTTTAATTTTACTAAGGCAACATGAAAGATTACATAACTGTACAAAAGCAATAAATGACATCTAACCAACAAATCTGTCACTGAAGTATGTTAATACAAAAAAACTGAAAAGCTATCCGCTAAAAGAAAATTTAAAATATCAATGAATCCTTCCCATCCTCTTTAAAAAACTGACTAAATAGGAAATAATAGTCAACAGTTCTTTACATGAACAATCAACAGTCTAGTGCTATTCAGTAAAGCCCAGAGTTTAGATGAAAGAAATGCAATTGCAAAAACATGCATTCAAGAGGCTGCCATCTATAAATCAAAGTAAACCAGGAGAGAATAAAGTTCTTTCTATTTCAATTTCTATTTCAATTTCTATTTCAATTTCTCAATCTTCAAGAGACATGTCCCACATGAATTCAAGAGAGAAATTTGCACAATATAAACAGATGCCAAGAATTTCTTAGCATAGTTTATAACCCCTGTACTTTGCTAAATGGCAGTAACTGATGCAAATTTAATAAAGAGAACATGAAGTACTCTGCTTTCAAATTGAATCAAAGGAATTCAAAACTATTGTCAACATTCAGTATGTGTGAACAGTACTTTAGTTCTATAATCAACAGTTCAAAATGATTTCACATAGCATAAATATCTTCATTAATAAATGATTACCATTTACAACATCAACAACTTGCATTTATGTAGCTCCCTTCATGTGGCATAACGTTTTTGAGAGCTTTATAATGCCAAGCAAGGTGACCATACAAGCAGGTAAAGAGGTAGGTCTTTAGCTGTAGAAAGTCAAAATGTAGCTGTAGTGGGAGGGAGATCTAGAGATTAGGGGCATAGTAGCTGATAGCCAATAATCCTTGCTTTTTTTTGTATTTAATTATAACGCCTTATCACGTCTTCGAGAGACATCTCAAAGCACTTCACAAAATATAATGTAAAGTGAATTGACTGTATATTTTGTTGGGGAAATGCAATGGTGGCATAGAGGGGGTGGGTGACACCCAACAGGCCTGAGTTAGCCGAATAGAGAGGCTAAATGGAAGAGTTAGGCAGGAAGAATGCAGATAGGGAGGTGTTAAGGCGTGAAGGGATTTACCAGTTATGGTGAGGATTTTGAAATATATCTGTGCTGGAACAGGGAGTCAGTGCCACCTTGTAATGACTGGGTGATGGGTGTGTAGAATTTGGTGTGGGTGAGGATATGAAGCCAGAGCTTATGGATGGTGAAACTAGAGAGCATCAAGGAGGATGTTTGAAAAATCTAGGAGAGAAGTAACAAAAGTGTGAATGAAGGGAGCTGCCCATCAAGTCGCCATTTATTATAACTTATTAATTTGACATAGTACCTACGACATTGAACTGTCTCAAAACACTTCACACATAGTTGCCGTCAAGTGAAGCTGTAGACAAACACTGAGGCAATGCTGTACGACATCCCACCAACATCTCTCCTCTCTCTCAATCATTTCCTACCCTTCTTCCCCGCTCTCCCACACACATTGTCTATATCCTTCTCTATCTCCCCCTCACACACACACGCACGCACACACGCGCGCGCACACACACACACACGCGCGCGCACGCGCACACGCACACGCACACGCACACTGTTTCTCCTCTCCGCACTCTTTCCTCTTTCTCTCAATCAGTCACACCAGTCACTATCTGCAGCGGCAGGAGCTGCCATTTGCTAAGCATGCGGTTGGTGAGAGATGCGTTTGCTTTCCTAACATACTGCAGCAACTGCACACAGTAACAGCAGCCAGTAGTTGGGAGGACGAAGCATGGGGAGTGAAAATAATAGTGTGGTATTATTTCCACTTCCCACGCTGTGTCCTCCCAATATCGGCCACTGCCACAAGCAGAACGTTCGCTGCGGAGGGAAGCAGCGAAGTTGGAAATAGTCTTGGACCAGATAAAATCACGCTGTTGGACCATAAAATCACGCTGTTGCATGCTTTATGGGGCAGTACTGAGCCACAAGGTCAGAAAGGTTCCAGATTTCATCCCCATTCTGCGGCGAATTAGATCTCAGTCAGGGGTTGCGGTGAAGAACTAAAACTGATTTCAGTGTTGGATTAGGAAGCTTTAAATTCATCAACCAGGATTTCTGCTCCTAATTATTATCCAGTGACAGCTAGACTGTGCAAACAAGGACAGAGGCTCATTGATCTACTGTGAAATCGCCATCAATGTTCCAATTATTCAACATACACTTCACTTAACAATTTAATCTAAAATAAGACCAATTTGACATCTCCACACAACGTATCTGATGTTACACCACAAATGTCACAAAGAAGCAGAATAGCCGCATATAATGTAAAGCAGCTGCCATTTTTGAGAAACTTTTAAAATACCTTGATCTATTTCAACTGCAATTCAATGCTACTAAAAATTTTTTTTAAATAAGTGTCACGCAAGAAACGCAAAGCTAATTTTGAGATTTGAAATACTATCTAAATATGCCGCAAAAACACTTTAAAAATAAAGCCTCAGTCTCTATTCAATGTACACCAGCTGGGAAGCAACTTTTGCACATTGAATTTAAATGATTATTGAACTGGCTCAGTGCTCTGTGGAAAATTCCTTAAAAAAAACAAATTGGTCACTTCAATCCACGACTGTTTGTGGGACACTGCTGTGTGCGATTGGCTGCCGCGTTTTTCCCACAGAATATACAGTCAATTCACTTTACAGTATATTCTGTGAAGCGCTTTGAGATGTCTCATCTTGAAGAAGTGGCCATATCAAATGCAAGGATTATTATATATTATTATAATTGCAGTAGCAATCTAACACTTAAAAAGCAACAACAGTAGCAACTGACATTAGATCCTGTCATTGGCTCACACAGGCCAATATGAAAAAAGAGACTCAACTGGGTGGACAGCAATTGGCTCAAAACAAAAACACGTGCTTTCTCTGTCCAGGGATAAAATGGGAGAATCATCCCCACCCCATAATTTTCATCTATCCTCTCAGGGATGCATCAACTCATACAAAGATACCAGTCAACAATTGTTTACCTTACCCGAATTCCCATTCGTATTGTATGAATCTAGATAGAGATTATCAGCTGGCTATCGTATCATAGGGAGCATTACAGCTGACCCAACACATGCTTACCAGCAGAGGCCTCAGATAGCAATCAGGAACAGGAGATCTGCCTGATAATCTCCCCAGCCCAGCCAAGAGCAACTGAGTCTGGGTGGGAGGAGGAGAAGAGTGCATGACATTTTATTAGCAAATTCACAGCACTCAAGTAAGGAGTACTGTCCCTTAGCAAAACATCTTACCAAGTTTATATAATAATAAACCTTGCATTTGATATATATAAACACACATATGCAATTACATGAATTGTTACTCAACATTGGTCTATGAAAATATATATTTTCTTAAATTAAGTTATTCTAACCATCTTCAGCAAGCTTTATGACACATGATATTTCTAGTTGTTCCAAAACGTACACCTGATATGTTTTCAATTGGACAATAATGGCCTTTTAAAATATAAAAAACATTCAATCTTAAGTAAAACTTAATTCTGGCTAAGCTCTCAAAAGAAATGTTTTCCATTGAAGTATTGGACATTAACCTGCCATTGTAAAGAACTTCAAACACTATTTAAAAATCACATAAAACAGTTCAGTTAAATTAAGAATTGTAAGTGGACTACTAAAACACAGGCTACTGAGTCCCTAACATCTTACCTTCAAAGCACAGAAGATACAGGATTCACCCATACATTTGTGAGTGGTCAGCTGCCTGAAACTCCTCCGAAAAATATCTAGATGCCAAAGGACCTTTGGTGAAAACATTCATAAAAGAAATTAGACAAATCATTCAAGTTTAATTATAAAACAATGATATTTAACTGTAAAATAGAGGGAGGAGGGAGGCCACCATACAAATTCTGAGTTTTTGAACCTCATGTCAGTATGAACATTGTTCTCATCAGTTATTAAACCATTCTTCCTGTTGACTGAGGTACCAAAATTGACCCCAACAGGTCCCAGTTCAATACTTTTTTTTGGTCAGGCGCGTTCGGACACATGCAGAAACCTATCAACATGCTTGAGAGTATCCAAACCTAACTGAGAATTCCATCTATCCCAGCTCACATGGAAAGAGCGCTAAATTGGTCTCAGAAATACTGGGCTAGGGAGGAAGGGGGTGGGGAGCCCAGGATCTGTGGGATCAGTCAGCTGCTTGCAGGAAAAAATGCATATCAGCATTCTTTCCAGCTCTGGATGCCAATCAGCTGGCATCAGAGCCAGGAAACTCTGAAACTAAACACTGATTAGCAACTATAGTGGGACCCAGTTATCAGGTGTCCCTCAAGGGGTTCACTCCTGCAAACTACCACAATGCAATTCATCTCAACATCAGATAAACAAAGTCAGTGAAAGGAAGACAGAAGAAAGATGCTTTGGAAGTTATTTTTTACATGACACTACAAAGCAGCAGTAGAGCGTCTAGGAGCAGATTAAAAGTTGCGTGTTCTATGGGGGGGGAATGGGGAAATGACATAAAAGTTCCAAAGCTGCACTAGAATAATATCTTATTGATGTAGGTTGTCTGGAACCACTCCAATGAAGTCTAAAGGAGACACAAGTTCATTTTATTTAGAGGTGAGCTACAAGGGCACTTTCTCCCATACAAAGGCAGTCAGTCATTAACAATAAATTCACTGATAAATGTTTGGATATAAGTAAAGCTGAAGATTAGTTCTATCATTTTTTTAGAAAAACAAAAAGATGTCATTTCACAAAGTTAAAAGAAACTAAAAAGTTACTAACAAGCATAAGTATTCAAGTAGGAATACATTTCAACTAATGACAAATTATTTTTATCCTAGCTGCAGTTACTTACTTAGATATCATGAATTCAAAGAAAATTAACAGGGCTTCATAAAACATAATGGCTAGCAAGGCAGACAATAATTCAAGGAGTGGATACTGGTACAATATTGAAGAGGATCACAGCTGCAGAAAGCTACTGATAAATAAAATACTTCTTTGCCGCTTTCCCCAAACACAGGTTTCTGCAGACCAAGAGGATAGGCTGAAAAACTGGATTGACTTGCCCGCAGATTGTTTATGTTTGAGTCAGCCTCTGGCCCCACCCAGCACTCTCAATAACTCTGAAATTTGTCTTGTTGGGAAAATCAATAACACAAGTGGCTAGTTAGTTAAACATTGACCAGTCCACTTTTAAAAAAAACAACTGAAACCCCAAAGCTTTACATTGGAGCACTATCCGGAAAGCTTCCAGCTGCTTCACCAGCTCCACCTACCCTACCAGTTAGAGCTTTGGTTCACATGATCAATGGGATCCAAGCACAATCAATCACTGCTACCAATCTGCACAGCCATGTCATGTGATGAGCCAGATTGGCTTGTCCGTCATCTGCAGTGCTCTGGCATAATCCAGACCCACCTGGCTCAGGAACTGGTTTCCAGAGAACGGAAACCAGTTCCTGAATGGAAATCAGTGCCAGAGAATGGCACAGGGGACTGACTGACATCTAACATTCCATTCCCAGGTATGTCATCTTGGTGTCAATCGCTTGAGGCATGTTATGTTACTTGGTATATTACATTAGCAAACATATTCTGGAAATTAAGTTTCATTTTTGTAAAGAAGTTTTGTGGAGGTGTTCCATTTGTACGCAAACACAACACACCTTTGATTCTTCACACAATGGGAATTTGATGTCAAAGAATTATAAGAAACAAAGCATGCCTCTGCAGAGACAAAACAAGAATGTCAGAGGCGTTAACCAACCCCACCTAGTAGATGGGTACAAAAACGTCAAGTTTGCTCGCCATCTTTCTCTGGCTGAAAGGGAAATGAGGAAGACTGAAATTCTTCAATCAACAAGTATAAATTGAACTGATATCTAATTAATAGAACAGGAAAAATAATACTGAGGGATGTTTCCATAGAGATCGAGTTGCAAACTGTTACAGGGGTGTAATAGTAATGCTAGCATGGAAACCAACTTGCTTAACCCTTTGTAATAGCATACTGTATTGCAGCACCGTTGATTGACAAAAGAATAGTACTCACCTGCAATGCACTATTAAGAAAGCAGCTGTTCTGACCAGGCTCATTCATCAGTCCTTTACTTGCCGCAATAGAAGTAGTACTACGTGGCTGGAACATACCCTGAAGATTACTGTTCGGTGTAAAATAATTCTTCCTCCAAGACATCTTCACTGTCTGAGTTGGGAAGATTCTAAAGCAAAATTGTCTTCTTTGTTGGAATTTAACCAAAACTGCAGATCATCTCACACTGGATGTAAAACCAGCCTGATGTGGATTAGGCTGTTTCACAAGTCACTATTAAAACTCAGACCTGCAGACAGACATCAAGCTATCGTCCCATTAAATCTCATCATGACACTTCAGGTTGAATCAGATGTCCAAACCAATGCCGTCCTTCTATTATGGTACTATTATCTTTAAGATAGATAGGATATTCTTGGACAGCTTCAATTGGCTTTGAAAGATTTATTATTGCTTTCAGCCCAGGAGAGTACAAGGAGTTATTTAAAGTCTTTAATCCATCCACATTGCTTTACATCCCACAGAACCACTTTTGTGACAGAAGAAGCAGATTTTCTTCACTCTCAAGTTTCAGAGTAGATATTCCAATTTGAACAAGGCAACATTTAAAAGCCACAAGTTATAATGAGAGTGAGCCCAAAGATTTCTGTCCAAAGATCTTCAAACATTATTTTAAAATGTCAACAGTGTTGAGCTTTCTTTGACAAACACAACAAACTCTACCAGAGCACTCCGTGGAATCAAATGTTGCGTCATGTTTTCCTTATTAGGCCAGTATTTTGGCAAACATCATGCTTCGTCTTTGATTAAGCTTTCTTGATAATACAGCTATGAATTCAGTCTTTTGAATCTACAGCCACAGGTTACACAGCTTAGCTTAATCCTGTATCAGGACATTAAAGTAATCAAGTATTTCAAGCTTAACACTCTCGGCCAAGTCAGCAGGATGGGCCTGTTTCCCTCGTACCAACTAGAATCGGCTCGGATAAATCAGTTATTCTTCAGCCCAAAAAGCACAAAATTCTGAAAATACAAGGAAAAAAAACGTTAGATATATTTTACATGCTGATTACTCAGTGCTGATAACTGAATACTTTGTAGCTACTGCTTATATCATTCTAAAATATCCGAAAATGATGGCAAATATACAAGTCTGCCTTTGACCAAATTAGTACTAAAACACATTAACTGCTAACTTCTCCAGGATCAACAATCATCTTAATATTAACAATAAACCATTAAAAAAAAATCAAATGAAAGACTCAAACAAATAATTAAAGATGTAGTATATGCATTACAATCGGTCTCAACTGTATTACAGAAAAGGAAAATAACCACACCATATTACTCACACTTCCTCAAACTACGTCAACCAGCTTTGGAAACAATTAAACCTTTTAAACCATATGATTCAAACATTAGAGAATGAATTACACAACAATGAAGTCATCAACCATAATATTTGACTACACTAATGCAAGAGACTTGATCGAGAACATGGTTAGCTTGACGATGATTATTGAAACCATTTAAAAAAAACTAAAGAGAAATGCCATACCATTTAAAAATTGACATTTATTTTTACAACATTTTTGCTTAATATTATTGACACGAGTAGACTATCTGGGAAAGAGTTAAAGCCAGATACAGTGAAGAAACCAAACAATGGTGTTAATTATGTTTCAATGACTCATTTAAAACAAATACATTGATCCTCCTACTTAACTGTACAGAGTCACTTTTCCTGGTATTTTCCACATTCACGATTATAAAAGAAACAAACTAAAATTGAACAGGTTCTTTTTTAAAAAGTGGGAAAAACAGAAATGTAACACAATGTATCGGAAGATATATTTTTGGTTTTCTACTTTTGGTATTACAAAAACGTAATCAATTGTCTTTTAAAATACAACTTTCCAAGACGTGTAGTATTTTGGTCCAGACGGCACTTAGGGTTATAATTAATTACAAGTACTGTATAAGTTAAAAACAATCTCCAGTGTTTTATGTTTCAAAATACATTATATATCTATATATATATATAATCTGTCGAGGCTGGAAAATAATCATTTGTGTAATTAGTCCCCAATTCATGGTAACTGAAGCAGAGTACACTTTGCTTTCGTTGTGTACGTACGTGCCTGCATTGTACAGTTGTTGAAAGAACTACACCACGTTCTTCATCAGCTATGTCACAAGTACAAAGCAGGCACACCCTATTTTGTGCTGGCCAAATGTAGAACATAATTCTCCTAAAATTGCTTTTGCTGAGCAAGTAAAGAATCCTGTAGTTAACTTCTGCTTCCTGCTTCCTGAAGGAAAACAAAGTCCAAAGGCACTCAAAACTCTGGTTGGCTCGACCTGAGCTGGCCCCATTTTTAATCTACCCAGTTCTGCAAATTGCTGCGCCTGTGCGTGAATAAGTACGCATACACATTTCAGCTGCCTTAACATGGACATAAATGAGTTTATCTGTATAAAGACAAAGTAGGGTAAAAACGTACAGCAATGAAACAATGTTACAACTCAGCCAAACACTTTATCAAAAGACAAAAGTATTGCAAAACAGAGATCCTGTAAACTATCTAAAGGAGAATACATATTGTAGAAATGTTGAGTTTCCTAAGAAGTTGTAAGTACACAAGCCTGTTTACAAATGACATTTTGCAAGAGTTGAAACTCTTGCTATGATTGTGGATCCCATTTATGCAATCCAAAACAAAAAATATTTTTTAAAAAACACATGATGTTTTACTTTTGAAATAGGCAAATATTCAAAGTTATGTTGGATTATATGTTCAAGTATAAAGATTTGCATGTGGGCTTGTCTTTATTCGGGAGAAAGGAATGATTATTTAAAACTAAAGAAGTGCCCTGATATCAGTGCATCAGCTTAACATATGAAGGGCAAAAACCTGTCAAGTAAGCACTCTGGAAAATACTTGCTGAGCGCTTATTGGTCTATGTTTTATCAATCTCACAGTTCAGATACTGTAAAATGGAAGGTAATACAATTTATATTAGAAAGCAGTTTCCAAATATGGATACCATCCGCTTTCTGAAATTAACCAAAATAATGTCCGATCACGAGATGGTAATTCAGTGAAGTCACAGTCTTACTTTGAGCTTAACTTAATGTCCAAACAGATCAATTTACATCAGTGTCATAATCTGCCACAACTACGACCAAGTGGTACTTGTTCAAATGTTATAAGTACTATATGAGGCAAACAAACAATCTAATACTCCTGACGTCAAAGCTTCAAACATTATTTACTTTTAAATAAACACCAATGAACACTTTTCATAAGGTGGTTTCCAAACAACTGTACTCAACACATTTGAGAATGTGCATTTTGTAGTCCTGATTTGTAAATTATTGTAAAATTGTAAATTATTCATCCACTTTCAAGAAAAACGTGTTGCATCACAGCATCAATTATTTGAAATGCTGTAGCTTCAAAAACAACATTGTTCCTGTTTATCATGAGCTCAAGTTAGTCCAAATTTGGTTAAAAAAATGTAGCTCAGTGATTGGAGCACTCGTCTCGCAAGCGAGAGACCTGGGATCGATTCCCAGCAGGGCAAAATGTTGGGCAAGTTTCCTTATTCCACACCCATTTACCTAGCAGTAAGTAGGAACCCGAGTGTTAGTCGATTGGCAGATCGCTTTTCCAGGGGTAATAATTCCTTCAAAAAATTAATAATAAATTGGTTACTTGAATCCACGACTGTTTGTGGGTCACTGCTCTGCAGAGTTGGCTGCAGTCTTTCACCCACAGAATACACAGTCAATTGACTTTACAGGATATTCTGTGAAGCACTTTGAGATGTCGCGAAGACGTGATGAAACGCAAGGATTATTAAGTATTTTCTCCTCCCTACCTCTTTATATCATTACTTTTTTTAAAAAAATTCTGCAGGTCAGGTCCATTAAGCAACGCTGATCAATGGACTGCAGTCATGCCATTAGGTCTCATCCTTCTGCCCTTGATCGAGGTCTATAAATTATAGATCCCTAAATTCAGATATCCTGCTTTTCAATGTGTTATAATAATAATAATCCTTGCATTTGATATAGCGCTTTTCACGTCGGGAGGATGTCCCAAAGCGCTTCACAGAACACACTGTAAAGTGAATTGACTGTATATTTGTGGGCGAACGCGGCAGCCAATTGCGCACAGCAATGTCCCACAAACAGTCGTAGATTGAAAATGACCAATTTAATTATTGTTTTTGGTTTTTGGAGGGATTATTATTAGGCGTGTGGAGTAAGGAAACTTGCCCAAGGTTTCGCCCTGCCTGGAATTGAACGCAGGTCTCTCGCTTGCAAAGCGAGTGCTCTAACCACTGAGCTACAGGACTCCTGTTGTATAGTTCTAGCTCGGGGTTCCAAGCAGCTATTTAGAGTTAGCCTAGCCTTAGACCATTAGCTGCAAACAGATATTGGAATCTAATATTATTCAACATAACTGCATCTTCCTGACTCTCATACCTTTGGAGAATCAGCCTTAAAAAATTTACATTTCATCTCTTCGAATATTATTTAATGCTCCTGCTTCTAAAATATGCTTGAGATTTACACTACAAATAATCAAGCCTGCATGTATAGTTTCATACTGTCCAGTAAGCATTTTTAAAATAAAAATATAGGTTTGTTGTAAACTTTGAAATAGACTGTATATGATAATGTTTGAAGGGTCCAGATTTTGACTACAGTATTTCCCATTTCTGCACCTTAAAGTTAAAATCTGAGGTTTTCTTTAAAAAAAAGCAAATTAAACAGAACTACTGTTAATCTTGTTGTAATAAACCAATGAAAATCAATAGGATCTAAAAATATCCCCCTTTCCAAATCCTCCAAAAATGTAATTCCAGTGAAGGAAATTTTTTTTCTGCCCAAAGTAATTTTTTCCTGTTTCAACTCAAACCCAATAATGCTGTTTGCAATTCTCAAACACCTATTTACAATGCTACACTGCACTCAAGCTGCGTTATCACATGAATCCAGCAATGGTACTGCACCTGAGCGAATTAACTGTTGAAGATTTCTACAAAGTGACTTATGATGAAAGTATACAATACTAGCAGTTACCATTAGAAACAAGCCTGCCAAGCCAAAGCACATGATTACAAAAGGAACTGAACAAATCCCTGAAACAAGTCATATAGCATCTTGTAGGCAGTTCAGTGAAGCAGCCAATGAAAGCTGTGCAGATAAACAATTTTAACAGCAGGGTGAATTGTACAAAGTCTCTTTTTGGAGGGGGGTATAACTTCAAAATAGGCATTTGGAAAATGTTTACAGTGAAACACAAGTTCAGAAAATTAAATTGATTAAATAAAAGCTATATCTGGCATATTCTGGAAGCAAAACATTTCTATTTCACAAAATGTAATGACCTTGTGCATCTTAGGAGTAATACAATAGTGTGCCGTATTCTTGTGAAAGAGTCGAACAATCTGGGTAAAAAATGAGCTTCACTGAGAATACTGGAAAGCAATCACCTCCAAAATCGCTGAAAAAAAAATCAGAGACACTGCTCTACTCAATCTTCTAAATGATCCAGTAATTGTTAGGTTTACAGCACTACTTTATTTTAAATCAACTTTTAGTCAGATATCTAACATATGACTAAATGTATGGCCCTTTTACTGTAGATTGGACTGCAAAATTAGAATGCATCACTGATGCAGCAGATACCAGCTTTACCACACAAATACAGCACAGTAACAGTTCACATTATGCAGAGACGAATTTCATCAGTCTCAGCTAAGGGAAGGAAAAAAAAGTGTCCTTATAAATGACTAAAACTGCCAAAACAAGTCACTCATTAACTGCATGCAAAGAAATTTCTAGCTTTGTAATGCTAGAAATATTTTTCCATGTAGTTAATCAGTGACTTGTTCCGGCAGTTTTAGCTAATTATTTGCTTAATATTCAAGGCATATGGAACCACTACAGACGGTGACAGATAAAATGGACAAAGGCAGCTCAGTAGGGAGATAAAATGGACAAGGACATCTCAGTGGGAATTTTTGTGTGTGTGAACAGACATGATGAAAAGTTTGACAGGCTGTTCGACCAATCAGTACAACTCATCACTAATTAACAAAATTCAGAAATCCTGCACACCAAGACCAAGAAGAGAAACAGATAATAGCAAGTGCTCTTGTGCTACTGCTACTGATAAATATATCAAGGTAACAGTAGAAACCTCTACACTGCAGCTGGCTTGTGCCATACATGTCCCTAAATACATTCACGAAGGTATGGAGGTACTAAACTAGATAACACACTTTTCTCTAAGAGTCATTTGCCTCAAAAGCACCTACTAAGCAGGAAAAAGAAACATAAAACCAGTTAAAGTTGTCACAATACCCTCCATGTTTTTTAAGTAAGGAATCTGACCAATCAGCTGTAAAATTTTACATTTTACTGCATAAATGCCTCACTGGAATGGTCCATAAAGTAGTCACACATTTTATGTTCAAAAGAAAATGCAAAGCCTGTAAATCACACAAAATTTGCCTATTTATCCTGCTGGAACAATTATTAAAATAAAACCTTTGATTCATACATTAAAAACTCTACTACTCTCATCTTTGCTGTTTTACTACAATTCCCCTCCCCAACTGCTACTGGATGTTCATACAATTAGCTTTCAAAAGGAAATTTTCAATTATTTACGAACCACACCAATTTATTAAGATGCGGTACATGGAAGCCTAAAATATCCAATATAATGGATGTTAGAAATTGGTGAATGATTGAGGTGTCCATGATCTGTGGATTCTGTAAGTCTACAGAAATGCTTCAGCTTCCATGATGAATCAGAAAATATATTTAGTAAGCAGCTGGGTCACATAAACTGAAAAGATCTCAGGCTTAATTCCCTGCTTTTGCTGAGTTAACTTCCTCATGGAGGACATTTTTATTATTTTAAATCCCTAGTTTGAGGAAAAGAAAAAATCTGCCAGGGTTCTGAATGTGCACATACCTCAAATGAGATAACCGCACAGCTAGCCCACAACACTCACTATCGAGGCTCACATGTAAATAGACACAACTTGGGTGAAGTACCAGAGGCACGTACCATCCATAAAACCCAAACTTGCTATAGTACACTGATAATGGGGAAATCACATTTTGCTTCCCGCCTATACAAACAGATGGTAAACAGTGATGGTGCTGCTACACCCAGATAAATTAATCAGGAAAATTCAGATCTGTTAAATTTCATGAGCTTGTTTTGCTGTAAACTGTTGCCGAAGTCGATAAACAGACGCAGGTGTCCTTTTAATGAGCTCCATTTCCCAATCACTCTTCTCAGGATTGCTGACTTGGTACTGCAGTGCCATAACTAACAAAGCAAAAGAACAACCTAGCACCTGGAAGCACCATTAGTCTTATCAAGCATACACTACTCTAATGCAATATCTAGGATCTTAAAATATTACTCTTAAAAATGCAATACAGCATTTCCTTTAAAATTTACATTAAGTCAAATATTGCACTTTTCTGTCAATCACAACAGACAAAAGTTCACAAGGACCACATATACAGATCGAACATTCAGGAGCCAGACAGCTGCTACAAGTAGTATCTAAAATGTAGGTGATGAAAAATTATCAAATTGTAATTCCTTTTCAAACATTTCAATCATTTTTTCATGAAAAATGATACAACAAAACTATTTTAAATCGAACAAACAATACAGTTTCAAAGAAATCTTCACCCACTTAATCAAATTGTTGCAAATAATATTGTACATTATACATAATCTAAAGAGTAGTTTTGGAACCTGCATTAAATTTAACAAAAACAATGTTTCCTTCTACCTTGGCTCCTGAAGTCAAGGAAAACTGGAAAGATATTTGCTTAATGGATGATTAGTTTGAAACATGTTATCGCTGAATCCTGGGTGGTAGAAAAGGATTTATGATTTTGTGGCAAGATTTTACAAACATTTTTAATAGAATAGATTGAACTGATCACACAGCATTTACTGAAGAATGCCATACCGCATGAAGCAATTTTTAATTCTGAAATATTACTACCTTGAAATTGTATCTGAAGAGCCTTGGAAAAAAGTGCAGACATGAACATCTAAAAAAATGTAAAAAAAGTCCTCAACATTGCTGTACTTTCCTCAAAAGCAGGCTCAAATCTAAAGTAATTTGGATTCTATTTCTGATCTACGCATTTTTGAAAAATATTCTATAATTCTTGTATTTAAAAGAAACAAATCTGCCAGAAAAAAAGGCCTTTCTGGTGATCCAGTAACATAGCTGAGATATGCAAATTCAGAAAGTTGCAGTTCACTCCCGACTCTGGGCACCCTACAATTGGGCTCAGTGTCCTCATGTTACAATTAGGCATGGTAGCATTTCCCAATCACGATGCAGTGACTATTAGAAATTGCCTAAGTGGACTTTAGGTGATGACAAGATCATGTCATCTGCCTCCTGGCTTGCAAATGATGCACACTTCAGTGAAGGGGAACAAAAACAATACTGTTAGTATGATACAATCTTCACACTAATCAAATTCCTTTTGGAAACTTTACAAAGTAGGGCAGTCATTTCAGATGAAGATGGACAATGTTTGCTATGTACGCTAATGGCAATCATATGTGCAAAGAGACAAGCGGTCGTCCATGTTTCTGTGGTTAATTCAACAATTATTTCTAATGACTGTTTCCTCAGGCTGAACTACTGTACCAGACTGTGCTACTGGAATCATAGTTAACTAGTCGAGACGAATGTGACCCTGAACCGTCTGGCAAATTCTGTTGTCTAGAGTTTGACTTGAAGACCCAAAATATTTGTAGAACTGTCAATTCTTGTTCAGGTTGTGTTCAGTCAAGCAAGATTTCACATTTTTTTAAAAAAAACTCTGGGTTATAATGGATACAAAGTTTTTGAAGGTAGCAGGACAGGTTGATTGAGCTGTTAAAAAAAAGCATATGGGATCCTTCGTTTTATAAACTGAAGCATCGAGTACAAAAGCAAGGAAGTTCCGCTAAACCTTTACAAGTCACTGGTCAGGCCTCAGCTGGAGTATTGTGTACAGTTCTGGGCACTACACTTTAGGAAGGATATCAATGCCTTGGAGAGGGTGCAGGGGAGATTTAGCAGAATGGTACCAGGGATGAAGGACTTTAGTTATGTGGAGAGACTAGAGAAGCTAGGAATGTTCTCCTTAGAGCAGCAACAACTTGCATTTATATAGCACCCTTCATGCGAGGTAGTGTGCCAGAGCGCTTGAAGTAAAGGGGAGATTTAATAAAGGATTTTCAAAATATGGGGGGTTTTAATAGAGTAAATAGGGGTAAACTGTTTCCACTGGCAGGTGGGCCGGCAACCTGGGGTCATAGATTTAAGATAATTGGCAAGAGAACCAGAGGTGAGACGAGGAGAAATATTTTTAGAGTTGTTACAGTCTGGAATGCACTACCTGAAAGGGTGGTGGAAACAGATTCAATAACATTTTTCAAAAGGGAATTGGATAAGTACTTGAAAAGGAAAATATTGCAAAGATATGGGGAAAGAGTGGGACTGATTGGGTAGCTCTTCCAAAGAGCCGGCATAATGGCCCGAATGGCTGTGCTGTAATATTCTATGATTCTGTATACAGTATAGCTGATGCAGCACTTTCCTCTATAATAGTCAAGGTTTGTCACTTGCCTGCATGCTTCAATGGAATTTATTTCATTAAGACCTTCTCTAGAACGAATGAAAGAAAGTAAAACAGGGTTAGCAGGATTTTGTTATTCAAATTACACCCTCTGCATGGTGACGACAAATCAGCAATGAGAACAACATGCAGAAGCTGCTTAAACTAACCACCTCTCAGCAGGTGCAAGAGACACACAAACAGATCCAACTTCAAGACTGTTCCAAGGATTGAATAGGTGTCAGACCTACAACCTTGATGTACAGAATTTCACCCTTTTTACTGAAATGTACTTCTGTAGCTAAAATTAACTCTGCAACATATTTGAAGAACTTGTTAAATTAATGCTACCATGACTTTACTGCAGCATGGAACAGCTATGGATTTATGATTCCAACAAAGAGGCTCAATTTCATAGAAATTATGCAGGTTTATGTGTAGTGGACTGAGGCCTTTCAGCCATTTAATTTTAAGTAATTTGAAGAGCACCATCCATCCTATTAAAAGCACCCAACAGTTACAAACAAACATTCTTTGTTTCCTATGCAAGCCATTAGCGTTAATGTGAGAATGTTATCCACTATCTTTATATATATAGTATAGCAAATGCAAGGATGATTATTATTATATGATGTAGAACTCTCTAGTTTGAAAGTTCAGAATTTTCCCTAACAATCTTTATTTTAAAAAATTCTGTTTGTTAGCCAGATCTACAAGCAAGGTGATGATAAAGCTATGAATATTTAAAAAAAGAAACATTTTTTTATCATGTTTCTACCTTTTACACACAAACAATGAAGCCAAGGAAAGCCAATGGACAAGTTCTTTCATCAGCAATGTACAGCTGACATCTCTCATGTGCCATAATTTCTGATTGTTTGTTTCTCTGCCCTCTAACCTCCAAATGATTCAGGAAATGTGAATACGGGCAGCAATATAATAAATTTCTAGCTATCATCCTATACTGTCGATCTCTCAGACTTCCCAATTTGTTATATTGCTGCCCATGCTTACATTTGCTGAATCATTCAGCAATATTGATTCTTATCCAATTTTAGCCATAGTTGCAATTGGTATTTTATACAAACAGACCTGGAGGACTATTTTTAATCTCAGCAAAAGTTGCAAACCTGCTAAAAATGCATCAGCATCAATGAAGCTTTTCTCTCATTTAAAAATTCCAATGCAGCAGGAGACATAGAATCATAAATAATCCATCGGAATGAGACTACAGAGAATATTCCATCGCAAACAATGGGCACTAGGGATAATAATCCTTGCATTTGATATAGCGCCTTTCACGTCTTCTAGATATCTCAAAGCACTTCACAGAATATATTATAAATATACTGTAAAGTGAATTGACTGTATATTTGTGGGCGGCCAATTTCACACAGCAGTGTTCCACAAACAGTCGTGGATTGATGACCAAATTATTATTTTGTTTTCTTAAGGGTTTATTATCAGGCATGTGGAGCAAGAAAACTTGCCCAAGGTTACGCCCTGCCAGGAATCAAACCCAGGTCTCTCATTTGTGAGGCAAGTGCTCTAACTTCTGAGCTGCAGGACTCCACAGGATAAGGTCTTACCTGAAAATCAAGGTCTGCAGTAAGTAAGCTGTTGGCAAGTCTCTGTTTACTGTTTGTATCTTTGTCTTTCTGTTCCTTTTTTCATGTCCTTTCTGTGCCCCCCTCTATCCCCATACCATCTCCCTGTGGGCTTGTTAATCTAAAGATTCTTTGTCACACTCATCCTGTCTTTGTACCTTCCCGTCCTCTTTTTCCTTCATTTCTCTCTCTTCCTTCTCAATCACATTTATTCTTGTTAATGTGATCCTCTTCTCTAAGAAAATACAGGATGGATAGTTTTACTTTGTGGATAGATGGACCCGCGGCTCATTTTATGACAAACTCAATTCATAGAAAAATTGCCAGCAGAGATTCATTCCATCAATCTGTGCCTACACTCAACTGAAATGCCAGAGATAAAGACAGCGTGCAAATCCAATATACCTCCTATCCACTGTATGCTTTTAACATGCTATATAGTTTTCATTATTTCCACCTAAATGTCTCCCCTTCTCTCCTGAAAGTATTTGGCTTTTTTTTCCCTCGGACTGGGATATTGTTCCACAAGTACAGGGTGTCTTCCATTGTCTCACCCAAGTGGCTATTATTCATGTTTGGCCATCAGCAGCACATTCAGAGATTACTCACTCCCGGGAGAAAATTGTCCTCATCAAACATCCACATAGTGCACTTCCAGCAGGATTTACTAGATAGTGATTCATAACTAATTCTCCATAATCCCCACCCCCCCCACCCAAACAACCTAGAGCGCTGAGGTCAGCTGCTGTATACTCTGGAAGAGATCAGCTAGCTCTCCAGAAACTAAGGATTCAACATGGGATGCTCCAGGTCTGTAAGGCTCAGGAATTAACTGAACAAACTTGTTGAACAATATATTTTGTTTTATGATGTAAAGGAAATCACAGGTTCAATTATTAGAACTATATCCTGGAACAACCTGTTCCAAACAGCGCAGTAACTACAGTAATCCTCACAGCTAAGGCAAAATGTTATACATTACTTTACCTACCACTGATTCAGATTACAGTACTAGCACAACTTGTATATAGGAAAGGAAGGAAATTTATCATTTGGTAGCTATTTGTAATTCATTATTCCACAAGGATTAGCTGACAAACATTTTGAAAGATCACAAAACCCAGGACATCCGCTTCAACCAGTATAGAGACACTATCACCACAGAACAGAAACAACTCTGTGTATTGTATATTGTATTTTTAACAAAAGCACTTCTTCCTCCTATCAATAAACTTTATGCGTTTTCATTTCCTTTGCCATGAAATGTACTTAGAATAAAATAAAGTTCATTCTCATCAGATCCAATTATTACAAATGTGTACAATACACAATTCACTTAAAGGAAAAAATCCATTTTGATCTGTATATATTTTCACTGAAAAACTAGCAAAATTATATAATAAACAACAAAATGTCAGCTCTGGAACATTTGCATTGATTTCTATTGACACACATTCGCTGCAGGATACTTTCCCCATTTTAAACTTTGAACAAGAACAGCCATTAATTTCACAGCTAATACTCAATTTCAACAGTACTCATTAAAATAAGATCTCAAAATAAAAACTACAGAACACAATTTTTCTGTTCTGGGAATACACCCGAGAGTTGAGAAAACAAATGTGCATTAGGAAGGAATGAAGGATACCAGTGCTCAACTGCTTGAGGTATTAGGGGCTATCATAGAGCACCAGCATGGTTTCCAAAGGAAAAGATCATGTCTAACTAATTTAGCGGATTTCTACAAGATGACTAAGCTGTTAGGTGCTTGGTTACCGGTAGACTATCACCCTCGATTTTCAAAAAGGCTTCAACAAGATCCCAGAAATGGAGCTCTCCTGAACAAAATTAGAACAAAAACACTGAAGATGGAGCACTGGTCATTCGGTGGATTGATAACTGCTGAGCAACAGAAGGGAGTGGGTCATTTAAGAGAGAGGGATCCTATTGGGGGGTTGTTTCCAGTGGCATTATGCAGCGGGTCCCTCTTCTATTTATATTAAATCATAAACACCTTAGCCATTTTCGCTGTTCATCAAGGTATCTTTAATATCTTTAACATCCTCCTGAAAAAGCAGACAGGGCCTGTATTTAATGCTTTACTCAAAAGATGGCACCTTCAACAACACACCGACTCTCTAACATTGCACCTGAATTGGAATGTCAGAAACGATTATCTCTAGTCCCCACATGAGGTGAACCCAAAATCCTCTGACCTAGAAATTAGAGTGCTGACACAAACTTGCAGCATCAACATTCAATCTATATCTGCAGATATATATATATATATGTATTGAAAGAACAAAGTGCAGCATTCCTCAGGGCTCTGTCCTTGCTCCCCTACTCATTTCTCTTCAATATCTATTTGCTCCCACTTGGTGACATCATCCCTGTACAGACATGGGGTCAACTTCCACATGTATACAGATGACACCCAACTCTACGGCTCTGCCTCCACCCTTGACTCCAGGACCACTGCTGACCTGACAGAATGTCTGTCAGACATCAAGTCCTGGATGAGAGCTAACTTTCTTCAGTTGAACATCAACAAGACCGAGGCTCTCCTGATTGGCTCTCGTCAGCACCTCCTCACCTCAGGTGCTGACAGCATCACCACCCATGGTTGTACACTCCACCTTGCTAAGCCAGTCTGGAACCTTGGCGACTTGCTTGACCCTCAACTATCCTTTCTACCCCACATCTATGCCATGACCCACTTTGCCTTCCCTCATCGCTGCAACATCGCCTGGCTCCGCCACTGCCTCATGCCACAGACTGTCGAAACTCTCATACATGCTTTCATTACATCCAGGCTTGATTTCAAACTCATTGCTTGTCGGCCTCCCCAACTCCTCCCTCCATAGGCTGCAGATCATCCAGAACTCTGCAGCCCCCGTTCTCTACCACACCAGGCTCCGTGACCCGATCACCCGCATACTTGCCTGACTCCACTGGCTTCCCATCACACAGAGGATACAGTTCAAGATCCTGGTCCTCACTTTCAAAGCCCTCCATGGTCTTGCTTCCCCCCTACCTCTGCGACCTCCTAACCCCCTACCATCCTGCTCACTCCGTCCATTCAGCAGGCTCCAGCCTGCTTCACATCCCCCGCCTCGCTCGCCCCACTACTGGCGGGCGGGCCTTCTGCCACTCTGCCCCCACCCTTTGGAACTCTATCCCGGAGTCCCTCTACTTCACCCCCTCGCATGCCTCCTTCAAGACCCATCTCAAGACCCTCCTCTTCGACCGTGCTTTCAATCTCCCTGATTTCCCCGCCTGCCCTCCACGCTCCTCGACCCCAAATCCGAAATTCTGTCTGTCCAGCACCTTGGGACGTCCTCCTAACATGAAAGGCACTATACAAATGCTAAGTATTATTAACAAGTATGGTTGTTGTGGTTTAATAATGCATAACTTTGTTCTGTTTGAGAAAATCTGAAATCCATCAATTGTACTTCTGCAGATTTTATTTTTCTATGTCAGCCAAATCTAGCTATTGCAACCAAAAATGCAAACTTTAGTTTATCACCTTTTCACTTATATACAAAGGTCCACAAAATGCCTGCAATAATTTATTCTGGTTTGATCTATAATCCATATGGAAAAAATCCTGTCAACTGTAACAGTTATTAAAATGTTACTAAAATCCTACTATAAATGTGACCTAAATGTATCTTTGCAGACAAATAACTTTAAAAGGGTATTCACTTTGTCACTGCTCTGCATATGCTCAAAAAGGCAACAATTTCTCCTTAGAAAATTACAAAAATGAATAATCTAATTTAAAATTTACACAGATATTCAATGCCACTATATGATTCACAAGATTAATTGGACTATACCAATTATTTTTTTCAGCATGAACGTTCTATAGATTTAATGACTTCAAAAGAACCTCACATCTGAATTACAGGAGGCAAGCTAGCCACTTGCCAAGTGCCAAGACTGGCTTTAGCTGCTGAAAAATATTTTCACGTGGCCATTCAGATGTTTTGTCTGTATTAAGAACTCACCAGGTGGAGAACTGCTAGCACAAAACTCTCAATCTTTGCTGCATCTAATGCACTTCGGCACAAAAACTGGGTTATTAAATTCTAAATTCAATTCTTGCATTGCTTTTTTGAAAGTCTTCAATTAAACCACAAATGGCTATTCCTCTTCAACAGAACAACAGTTAACACAACTTTCATATGTATGAGATGCATTAAATGTATCTATTGAGATTTGCCCCA
The DNA here is from genome assembly GCF_018977255.1 of Callorhinchus milii. Taxonomy (NCBI): domain Eukaryota; kingdom Metazoa; phylum Chordata; class Chondrichthyes; order Chimaeriformes; family Callorhinchidae; genus Callorhinchus; species Callorhinchus milii. The sequence continues at coordinate 13,304,508 of NW_024704748.1, read as the reverse complement.
TATACTTATAATGCAATGACAATTCAATAATATCAACCTAAATACTATTATTTGTTTAAATATTTTTGTTGGCTATCATGTTGCTCATTAGACTCCCTAGTTAGTAAGTACAGTTTATTTTCCTTTTGTTATACTAAAAGACCCACCCAAATAGATTTATTTATATAATAGCGCTGCTTTTCATCACACAAAATTGAAAACATTATATCTAGCTAAAAATTATTCCAAACTATGGGTTACGGTTCTCTTTTGTTCCTATATTGTTTTAAAGAAATGTTATTTCACAGTAACCTACTTAGTAACCTTCATATTGCAATATTTACAACTCCACCTGCCAATTGTGATAGCAAACTAAACCACAAGCAAAACAATCAAAGCTATTTTCACACCAAGAAAGTTACTGTCCATCCCTAGGAATTTTTTCCAACATACATCATCCTAGAATTGTTTTATCTGAATTACTTATCACAATGGGCTCAGCTGATAAGCATGTACATACTACTTGCAATTAGCCAAGGGTATGCACCAATAAATTCAACCCCGTAACAATCATGCCTTCATTTCATATGCATACCGATTCTCTGATTTGTTCCAGACAAATTGAATAAACATTGGAAGGAACAGAACCCTGAATTAGCTTCAACAAGGACCACTCTTTTATCTGGACAGTGTATTTGTTCACACGATTTGAGGTGAAAATGGTACAACTATAACTGGAATGTAAAATATTCACTAACACAGGTTCTACATCATTTGTACATAATTGCTTGTCTTGATAAATTCAATCACATCATTGAAATCTTCACCCCCAAAAAAGTTCACCTTAGCATTCAAAACATACTCAGCTTAGAAGTGAACTGGACTGTCAACTTAAAAAAAAATTCATACCAAAAAACCTAACTATATTCTCGGTTTAATGCTTCTGACTAAGTTTAGGAAACCTGGACTGCTTAAGTAAGTTAAATAGATGTTATGGTTTACTAATATAATTTCAAAAATAAATCAAATAGCTCCAATTTTATACTGGATTTATTGTGCTTCTCTACACGTCTTGTGCTAACTCTCAACTGTCTTGACTTTCAAAATTGACTTCTGTTTATTGAAAAAGAGTTAATATATCCCACACTTTTTTTAACATCCTATGTGTGCTTGTTGATAGAATCAATTATAAAACGCCCTGCAGCTTTACACTTCCATGAATATTTTGCCATGTGTTCCGCTTCACTCTCCATATTGCTTTCAAAGTCTGTTGAGAAAAGATTCCCGCTTGTTGACTCACCCTAGGGATATTATACTTCTTTTGCAGATGATATTAACACTTTTCCTAATACTAGTACTTGAAATCAGCAACAGAAAATCTGATAAATGCCACCTCCTCACAGTTCCCAGAGAAGATGGTACGCATCTTTAGTTTAAAAAGAATGGTAACCTTGCAGCAAGTGTTCTATGCTGACTAATATCTGAACACTACCTTTATCAGTATTAGGGGCTAAACATCTTGCGACCATAACCAGCTGCAATATTTATTTGGCAAGTCACATGACTTGGTGACAACATTCAGCTTGTACCCTTGTACCACACAAGATAACTATTCATGGACCAGTTTCTCATTTCATTCATTCACAATAAAATTGTTTGTTTCTTTTGTACATTAGATTAGCAGTAGAACATAACTACTGGACATTACTAAAATAAATTTAGGCAGCTTTCACAACATTTAAAAAAAACTAATTTGCAGTCGGTTAGTGGGAAGCAAAAAAATGCTGGATTCACTGTCTGACATTCCCAACATTTCCTGTTCCATTTTCAGAAGCCACAGAGCTCCAAATATTAATTTACCAGCTAAGTGATGAGTCTTGACCAAAATTAATCAAGTAAAATTGACACAGCAAAATATTAAAAATAATTGACCCAGGTTTAATCCACACATGCATATCTCCAGTGGAGATCATTGGTTACCTGATTTTCCTCTCCGTAACTACAACACTCAGATCGGGAATCACACCTGGGATCTTCCCAGTCTGTGTGGCTGGCTCATCTACTTGCATGAAAAGTTCACTGAACCCATTGGGAGAATCTTGATTATTCGAAAATTATTTAAGGAACCCACAAGTCTGTGAAGAAAGCTCAACAATATAATTATTGTGAATTCTTCATTTAAGAACTGCTTGAAACCAGGTTTAGTCCCTCTGTGCATTACCTCCTTTTAAATAACTTAAATAATTTGATATTCTTCAGGAAAGTGCATAACATTAGTTCCCAAGCTACCTCTAGCAGCCTGAAAATATTTTTAAAAAACTCACAAGACATTAAATATACAAAACATTTAGGATGATGAGCCAGCTACAATTCCTCTTTAACCAATCAAATTGTTGCTATATTTACAAAACAGACCCAATATAAATGTCCAAAATACTGTACACCGGGAGTAAAATAGAACAACCTGAATTTCAGCAAAACAAAGATTAATCACAATTCAAAATATGAACTCTAATCCAATATTTGCTATAAACTCGTGATCCTGATAAACCATACATTTTCCAATATACACACTATAATCACCATCACCAAGGTTTTTGACAATAAATGTGCCAAACAGGATTATGGATTTGGCCTGCACTTTTCTAGCATTATAAACAAGAATTTTGATAGCCCCAAAAAGGAACTACGGTCCAAGCGTAAAGTCATCAAAAAAAATCAAAGGGACCAAATGCAATAATGTTACTTCTCAAAATAAGGAGCGTTTTTAGTACGAAGTTACTTTGCTACTCTTCCAAGTCACCATATGGTTTGGTGCGATACATCAACTACTACACACACCAGTTACCCTTCTATAACGGCACTTGACAATACAATGGGAGACAACATGTTATATACAACCAATAAATAAATACAGTTCTCAGGGCAGCGGCACTGGGGGAGTAACTACAGAAAATAACAACGGCACTGTCTTGAAATGATTCACTTTAAAACTGAAGTCTGCGGAGAAAAGAAACTGCGCCTAAATACAGTGCCCGTTTCAGTCTTTGCACCCTATCTTTTTTTTAAAAAAAATCGAAACCCACATCTTTAATTTTAAAACAAAAGTCGCACAAAAGTGGCCGGACCCGAGAATAGGGAAAAGCGTCCACCTGCCCAAAGTACAGCAGCTGAAAGCGAAGTCTGATGCCCGAGTTCTTCCCCCTCATCCTCCCTCTCCCGATGTGAATTGCAAATGCTCTCGGGTGCTCTCAGAGAGACCCGCACCAGCGCCGCTTCGCTGCGGGTCAAACCCGGTTCGTTTCTCCAGTCAAAATGGAGACCGCTCGGACGTCGTCGCTGCTTCACTCTGTTCCTCGGGAGACGCGAAGCTTCCCCCCTCCCCCCCCACCTCGCTCTCTCTCTCTCTCTCTCTCCCAATCCACTACTTACAGCCGAATAATGCGGCTCTTGTCTCTCTCTTTCTCTCTCTCTCTGTCACACACGCACAAGACTTCCCTCGAGGACATGGAGCAGCAGCATCCGCACTGTGCGGGGAGGGGAGGAAGAGATTGTGTGTGGGGTGGATGGGGGTGGGGGGAGAAAGCTGGACTCGCGAGGCAGCGCCACCGCATCGCAGCGCTGCTGTGAACAGAGCGGCTCGGGATGGGATGGGATGGGAGCACCACCAACCAACCCCCCCAACCCTCGCTCACGAAACGCTTGACCGGTCACCTGAACCCCGCCGCCGCCATCAGCAGCCGGTGAACATTTAAGAGCGCGGCGGCAGCATCACTCACTTGCACTCTCGCTCTGCCAGTCGGCACCGCCGTCGCCGCCGCCCGGCTCGTCGTCGTCGTCGTCGTTGTTGTTGTTGATGGTGGGGGGGGGGCGGGGGCTCAAAGAGCTCCACCGTTGTGTTTACTGGTTTATTTCTCCGTTTAAAATTTAAATTCCTGTCAACAAGTAGATCCGAGCGCTCGCTCGCGCTCTCTCTCTCTCTCTCTCTCGCTCGCGCCACCTCCTCCTCCTCTTCTGCTCCGTCGGCGGCGGCGGCTGCTGTTGCTACTGCGCCTCTCACCGCTCCTCCTCTTCCAACGACCTGTCTCCGTCCGCCTCCAACCAGTGGGGGGGTGTGGCGGAGGGAGGGGGGGGGCGGAGGGGCGGGGAAACCCAACGGCGCCTCGAGCGGCTCCCGCGCGCAACACCCGCCCCCCCGCAATCCTCGCGAGAGTACAGGCACCAGCCCACCTGCGACCGACGCCGAACGTGAACCCGGTGCGAGTGTTGTGTTGTGTCCAATGTGTGTGTGTGTGTGTGTGTGAGGATATGTACTGATAATCATAACAACAACAACAATAACAGCAGCATTTTGATACAGCGCCTTATCACGTCTTCGTGAGTCTCAAAGCGCTTCCTCCAAAAACAATAATAAATTGGTCATTTTCAATCTACGACCGTCTGTGGGACATTGCTGTGCGCAATTGGCTGCCGCCTTCGCCCACAAATATACAGTCAATTCACTTTACAGTGTGTTCTGTGAAGCGCTTTGGGACGTCGAGAAGACGTGAAAAGCGCTATATCAAATGCAAGGATTATTATTATTATTATTAAGATATACCGTAAGGTGAATGGGCCGTACGCCGCCGCCGATTGCGCGCGATCGGCGGCGGCGTCGTCCCTCCCGCCGACGGCCGTGGAATGAGCGACCCAACTATTTTTATTTATTTTCGAAGGAGTTACTTATTACCGCACCACCACCACCACCCCGGGAAAAGCGATCCGCCAGTCGACTAACAACCACGTGTTCCTGCTTACTGCTGGGTGCACGGAGGCGGGTGGGAGTGAGGAAACCTGCCCGAGGTTTCGCCCCGGTCCGGGAATCCGAACCCAGGTCTCTCGCTTGCAAGGTGAGTGCTCAGCTACAGGACGGACCCCATCAGTTCCCTGCTTTGCACTCATGTGGCCTTTCTGCGTTGCGAAACTTCAAGCCAACAGTTTTAAAAGCAACCAACCTTGTTCCGATCCCATGCTGAGTTTGATTTTAATTAAAAGGCCATTTTTAGTTACTACATGTACAATTCCCTTAGGGTACAGAATCTAATAATAAAGCTGCTGTTTCTGTGTGTTTTTTTCAAGCTAATTAATCGAGTTATTATGCTGCTGCCTGTTGAAGCTTTACAAGAATTAAGGTTATTACTGTTATTAAATTAAGTATTGTATTAATCAAAGAATCCCAGGAAAGGTTTGGTTAAAGAAGACTATTTGGCCTATTTGATTGCAGTCTTCCATCAGAGTACCATTAATGCTCAGAACAAATGTACATATTTGGATATTTAAAATAAAGATGGATACACAATTCTAATTTAAGCATTCATTTCTTGAAGCAGATATTTTACAACAGGTGCTCCATGCAGTACTGATTTGGGGTGAAGGCCTAACTTGCACATTTCCCCAATATCCTATGGATAAACAATGTTTTATTTCAAATTTTCTTTCCAAATCGCCTACGTCTATCAATGTCACATAGTGCGTCCTGCTGCTTTGTTAGTATTTACAACAATGTGACAAGCCCTTCAGTGACTCATACTTTGATTTTTTTCCCTCCCTTCCTTTGGAGAAGTGTCTCATCTCAGTACCTCATAATTATAAATGAGGCACCTCCACAGGAATGAGTGCTGTTAATTGCTATGTGAACATTTAATATATCTTTAGATTACTTTGGTCAGGATGTGGTAAAATGCATGTCAGTTTAATTCAATTGGTAGCATTCTCATATCTAGTTCCTTTACCCCACTCTACCCCCCGCCCTCAGCTCAGCACCCACTGTAAAGCATTCCAAGCTGTTATTCTACATGAAGGACGATATATAAATTCAAGTTGTAATTGTAGTCTGACACTCCAGCACAGTAACTGGGGAATGCTGCATTGTTGTAGATAGTGTATCTTTAAGATGAGGCGTTGAACCAAGGTCCCATCTGCCCGTTCAGGTGGATGTCAAAGATCAAATGACACAATTTGAAAAATGAAGGAGTTTCTCCTGATTTCCTGGTCAACAATCCTCCAGACTAATTGATGATTCACCTCATAGTTGTTTATGAATTCTTGCTGGTGCAAATGCCTGCTAGATTTGTTTACATTTAAACTTGTCTACACTGGAATTAAAAGGATTAGTTGAGGTACAGATCAGCCATGGTCTAACTAAATGGTGTAACAGGCTCGAAGGGCTGAATGGCCTACTCCTGTTCCTATATTCCTATGTACATATACTACACTTGACAGTAATTATCTGTGAATCACATTGGCACATTCAAAGTGATAACATACTATAAAAAATGTTCTGTCCATTCAACTTCAATAATATTTTTAGTATTTCTGGTGATAATGGTGGTAACACAAATATATTGTACTTACCTACTTATTTGCTTGTAGATTTAACTCAGTGACAGAAAGGGAAATAGCAAGAAAAACATTATCTGTTCTATTGGGTGACATTAGTTGCAGTCAGACCACCAGTTTATTTTTTTTGCATCAAATCAATAGAACAATCTATCTATGCCTTCTATCATTTGTAGCAATGTAATGCAAAATGGATTGCGAGAATGACCTCTAGTGTGCAGCAGAGCTTTCTACAGATATGCTGTAAAACTGTACAGTAAATATTTCCTTTTGTTTCAATTACAACTGAGAATTTTAGAATAGCAATTACACAAATAGAAAAGTTAAATGTGAGAATTTTTTAACATCATATTCTGGCATGATTGTTTTCTATATAGCAACAGAACTATCTTTCAGATAAACAATGCTAAAATACTTTTTTTTCTCTTTTCATGATTCGTTAAAATAAATCAATTGCTTCAACTTTTGGATGGGGAGTGATTTTGAGAGACATAAAAATAAGATTAAAAAAGTAATAATAATCTTTATATTTGATATAGCACCTTATCACATCTTTGAGATGTCTCAAAGCACTTCACAGAATATACTGTAAAGTGAATTGACTGTATATTTTGTGGGCAAAATGCGGCAGCCAATTGCGCACAGCAGTACCTCACATACAGAGTGGATTAAGTGACCAAGTTATTATTTTTAAAATTGTATTTTTAAGCTCTACTTTTGTGCATTAAAGATGATATTACGTATGTGATACATTGTATTGGAGCAACTGTGTCTGAGTGGTGGATACTTGGTCTGTGCAATGATTCTCGTACCCCCTAATTCCTGAGTGGAGTGGAGTGGAAGCTATACATTTCCTGATGGAGGGCAGAGAAAGCTGGGGGGGTGGCGGAAGAGTCACTCTGGATCACTTTGCCCTTTAACTTGGAAGTGGTGTGTAGTAACAAAGACCCAGTGGATTTGATGTGAATAAAACAGCTCTTTTAAAAAGTAGCATTACTGGAATAGCAATGTTGGTTTGCATAATTATTAAAATACATTGCAAAAAGAAAAGAGGGCTTACATTTTGCTCCATGCTCTAAATTATCTTAAAAATAGTGAATTCTTACTGCACACCCCATTCAGAGGTTTAGAGACCAAAATGACCATTATCTTTATTTTCAAAATAAATCATAATATGAACCACATTGAGCAGCAGGTATAAAGCACAATAGTAATAAAAGCATGAGAAAGTCTGGAATTGGGTCAATTACTCTTTTTAGTCGTAACGTCTCATGATTTGGCTTAAGAGTCTTAACAAAGCTCCTTTCACAGCCGGGTGAATTAAGCTTTTCTAGAACCTTTGCCATTGCCTAGCGTAAGGATTGAATGTGAGAATGTTTGTTCTCTTCAAACAATAGCCTCTGAAAAAATTCCCAACTGTATCATTCAAGTGAAATTAGCACAGCACTCACACGGTGACATCATGGAAGACAGCGTTCAAAAGACAGAAAGCGAATTATTTCAAGTTTGGACTTTCTCAAAGTCATAGAAACTCGTTTTTGGTTAGCTGAGTGTCTGACCTACATAAATCCATCATTACACGTAAGAAAATCCAAACCAAACTACTGAGAGATCCAAATAAACATGGAATGGAATGTGTACTCTCTCCCCAGAGGAACACGGCCTGTTCACCTAATCACAGAAAGTATTTGGCACAGGTTATCAAGAGCCAATGCTTGGCAACTGCAGAATGTGCGTTGGAATACTGCTGCGGTTTAACCAAGCATCAAGGAAAGTAAAACCACTAGAAATACAGATCTCGCTTACCTTTAGCAGATTATTAGACATCAATCTATACAAAGAGATTTTCAATGTTTTCAGTAACCAGCTGTAAAAATATTAATTGGAGTAACATGAGATAAATTGAATTACTATCTCCTACCTCAGAGCAATTCACAAATGAATAATTTTCCTTTTATGGCTAAGGCCCATTTTGCAGTTCATCTCCGAAGCTAAACAGAGTCACAGAGAAAAATATAAGGCAAGTACTTTTTAGCGTTAATTTTGGACTTTAAAGATATGTCGATTATAAGTGGGAAGCAAATGTTGTAAATGACATCTCACACAGAAACTGTTTGCTGTCACTTTCAGCCATAGCATGTCTGATGTCAGTCTTTTCATTGAGTAGTGCATTTTCTGTTAAGCTCATTTCAGAGACNAAAAAAACAGTAGCTACACCCAAATTATTCATGACAGGCGTAACCTTCTAGACTGAACAATGCAGTCCCTGATACACAATATTTTACAAGCTACTCATCATTGAATAGGCAAGATTTTTAACCCACCTAAAATGTTTTTGACCTTTTTTAAAAAAAAATAACTCTAATTTGGAGCGAAAAATAAATTTGGTGTAGATAATAGGCTAGCCAGTGTGATAGAAGGAGCTATGTTAGCTCACAAAAGATTAGACACAGCAAACAGAGAAACAATGACAGAATGGAGATGGAATGAGAACATCTCCATGTCTGATATTGTATTACTTCCAAGCTGGTTAACTTACTTTTTCTTCAGCTCATCAAAGCTGAAAAGCAATTTGCCTGAGGATTTTTGGTGGGTAAACATTTTCAGCCCAGTAATAGGAGATCCAACAATATTTGTAGATTGCTGAGCAGAAGTCGGACATTTGTTGTGTTAAGTCTTAAAACATGTGTTATATTGTTAGAATCATTTGTGTACTCTTTGTGGAGCTGCTTGTGTGGACACTGCAGTTACAGTAACTCTTTGTACTCCTCCTGCACACTTACTTAACCATATACAAGTAGCTGTATTCAGCAGCTATCAGCTGCAGGTGAGATTTTTGATGTTAGAAGAGATTTTACAGAATAGACCTGAAACTTAAAGGCAGTCTATAGCAAATCAGCTGAATTCCTTCACGTCCTTCCCCCACCCTTAATTTCTCTCCACTCCTCTCCAGAAGGTTTTGCTTCAAGCTAGAGTACAGTTACATTGGGTTTGGCCACTGTTGAGTTTCTCACCAAAGTGCCATTCTTCGTGTATCAACTGAGATATTGAATGTCAGCATGCAATTCGAACCAAGGAAATTATAACAGCTCGATACACTTGTTCTGACCCAACATTAAGAGACTCACACTTACCAGCAGATGTCACTGGTTGATTTTTCTATTCACTGCCCTGGGATACCTAGTCTGATCCTCAGTCTGCTGTTGTGGCTGAGATTGGTGAATTTAGCTCATACCAGGAATGAAGCAGGGGACTCTCCTGGACTGTATCCTTCTGGACTATATGATTCAGTGCACTCACTATGCTACGAGGCGAGCCTGATTCTGAAATTTCACATCTCAGTGACATTCCATTTGCATTTATAGCTGGACGTAAATGGCCAGCAGATTGTTTGCGCTAAGTAGTTTCGCTTCTCTCTCTGATTGCACGTGCTTGGAGTTATTAAGAAAATCTGCTAAACTAATTGTTTGCTAGGCTAAATCCCAGAAACCCTCTACATAAGCCCATTATAATGGTGGTGTGGGCAGAATATAAACATACTATATTATGGAGATAGAATCTTTTATAAAATATTGTAATAAGATTCAATACTTTGTTGACAACCAATCTGTTTCCGCTGATAATAGCTGCAAGATGTTAGGGATAAATAATGCTCGAGTGAGAATTTCAAACCAGGTGTTAATATTTTACTGTCACAAATATTTTTTTCGAGTTCATTTGAGAAAATAAATTAATTGTTTTTGACTTTATTCTCACTTGCCTTGAGCTTGATCTAACTGGATGTTCATGGAGTATTGACCACCCACACAGTTGTTGCATTAAACTTGCGATTATGGTGTTTCTTCAGATTTAGAGGATTAAGTTTTAAAGAAATCACACTGATATTAATGCTCTTCAATAATTTGAATTTTTGGAGGGCTGTCTGACTTGAGCTTCAATGTTGTATAAACTCTGATGCAAGAAAATTGTTCTTATGGGAACTCTAAACTACAAATCCAGATATTTTATTGTCATTATATCTTGTTTTAATGATAGAACACTCTTCAGTTCATTCATTTCCCTGTGCTCCCCTTCATTTATGGAACAATCTAGGCTCTGCCACAATTAATATTTTAAAGAAATCTCCAGGACAAGGCTACTGTGATTTGTTCCTGCCAAAAGGTGGATGGCAACGATTCCTGTATCACATGATTTTCTGTTTTGTTGAGTCAGCTCTTGTTTGGCACAATAAACAGAGTGTGAGGTCCATAGATTTTCTTCATTGCAACAATGTCATACATTAACAACCTTACCAAACACAATGCAATGTCCAGTCAAGCAAGCAAAACTCATTATGAGAATAATTTGAAATGTTTTGTACTGTTTGAGGTTGTGTGATATAAGCAACATGTACCATTAAAAGGAAATTGTGAAATTGCACCTATCAGAAGTTTTTATGTATCTGAATTGGTTGAAACATTTAGCTGTTAATCCCATAGTGCATGAGTCTTACAAGCATTCATGCAACACCTAGATTAAGGTTTCTTGGTGGGAGTAAAACCTGAAACTTTTTGGTCCACAAATCCTTACTGTGTCTCGTATGTTTTTCAGTCAACAGCCAGAACACTGGTATCTATGACAACAGTCGAGGACAACGAAATGAGCTGTAAGGGAATTGCTTGCTGTTAAGAAATTGACAGCATAAATTATGTACCCTCAGTTGATAGCTCTTTTTATTTTTTTTCTTCCCCTTCTTCATTTTCTCCTCCTATTTTCTCCCCTTTAGTCCTGTTCTTTGAAAGGTAATGAGTGTCACCTGGGTATAGTTCAATGTGCGCCAGTAGTTCACTGTAGTATCAAATCTGAACATCAGCAACATTTTCTTTGTGAAAGTGCAGTAATAAATTGTGGTATAAGAACCCAATTTGGAACTAATCACCATAGAGCCCACTGCTGAGAGCAGCTTGACAAGGTGGATTTAACAACACATGAATTTTCACCACAGATGTGTTAGCACAACCAAACAAATCAATCTGGCACCACTTTTTTTTAAAAAAAAGGTCTATTGGACCATCCAAGAATTTTCATGGGAACAATGAAACATTTGATATTTACTCACTGTGAAGTAGGTGATACTGTCTTCCCAAAACAGAATTCAGCCCCACCCTGGAATGAATTGCACTTACGAACCTATATTTTATCACTGCACACTTCATGACCTTAATCTACCAATACAATGTGCCATCAGACCACACTAATTTCAAACCAGCACTTCAATTACTATATGGTTAGTGGCACAGCTTGCTTCTGGTTATCAACTTATACCAGTATATTTTAATACAAAAAATTGTTAAAGATTCAATATTCATGCCATTTTTTGTGAAAGTCATAATAAAACAAAGACACTCAATTACATTTTGCTAACTTTTTATTTCACTTAGAAAATAATGTAAGAGGTTCCCTAAAAGAATATTGTCTTAAAGGGATTCCGAGGCAAAATCATAAATCCATGATTGTTTTTGTTTTCTTAATAGTGACCGTGGTATGTAAAACATCATCTGCTGTCAGTCAGTACACAGTCACCTTAAACCCTTAGCACAAATAAAAATAACAAAAACATGGAAATAATGGTTGAGGGGAAGATTTTGATAAATCAACAGCTTTTAAAGAACACTCATTTTGAACATTGATGCGCAGAGCCAACTTTGAATTCTAATACAATGCATTTGAAATCAAGGTTTTCTTTAGCAAACACCAAACAAGTACTAAAAATGGATGACTATGGGCTGATCGCCCAACACTCTACAGGTCATCAGTTTCAGCGTTAAACTCTAGATCTATTCCAAGGTTGACTAAAGATTCTGTGCTCATTGGAGTCCAGCCCAGAGGGGTCCTGTTAAAGTTTGGCCGGGTGCTGATGTCTTGGTTAGATACGATTACAGGCTCAGGTTCTGGTGGAGTTGGATCAAATTCTGGTAGCTGAAAAGTCATCAATTTGGCTGCCTTTTCAAATCCTCCGTATGGCTCAGCAGACCTGAAAGTATTTTAAATGCATGTTTGCTTTTTAAGACTAATGTACAAAATAGTTATTTTCTTTCTTGAACTTTCTTACGAAGTATTGTGCTATAGTTGCACTACTATAGGTGCCTATGGTCACCTCACACCTTGGCATTGTGCTCTGCCACTGTCAACCCCTCTGGGAGACTATCCTGCATGAGGGGCACTATGTAAATGCATGTTGTTCTTCTAATATTAAAAAAAACTCTGCAAGATGTTCTTTAGTTTAGTAAAGGAATTTATGAACAAGATCAAGTTTCATGTTTGCATGCATTGCCTCAATTCAAGAATATAATATTAAGGATTAAAAATGTACAGAAAAACATCTTACTAGGTGTTAGAGATGCGAATCGTATATATCAAACCATTTTTGTTACTAATTTCTTAAGGTGGAGTATTTAATGCAACTCAAATGCAACTATGTTTTACTTGCTGTGTAATTTCTAACCCAAGGAGACTGCCATTCCTTAAGCAGAGTGTTCAGCAGGAAGAATGTGAGGAGGGATTTCAATGGTATGTTGAGATATCTTGTGTCACTGCAATATCATGTCACAGAGCAATAGTCTATTTAAGGATGCCAATCAGGTCACATAAACTTACCATAGACAGAGTTTATATTCTTGACTACATAATAAGCAGTGTGAATATTCCTAGTGACTTGAGGCTGCTAGACATAAAGCTACCCTTTGGGAACTGTGACATTTCTAAAGATGTATTACAAATCCCACTATTACATGGGTCACTGAGATTCCATATTCTTTGATCACACGGCACCTTTCAACGTGGTGGACAAACTGGCTGATCCTCAACTTGCTTCTGTTGCAAAACAGCTGCTGTGGGCAGTGTACTGCAGATAACCATTTGAATACTAATAATAACCAGCAAATCTTGTTATATAAGCATTTTCTGATTGGCAGCAGGCTTCAACAGGAATCAGCCTTGAGTTGATTTAGTCACGGTCCCACTTTGTGTTGCTAAGAATCTTTCTACCACCCACCCCTCTATTTACATTGGAATGCCTTTAAAAGGGAATGGGGAGAGAGAGGGAAGAGAGGATATCAATTTATTTGATGAAATATCTAATAAATCGTACCTGAAAAAATCCCTGTACTTCAATTATATGAATAATTCTAAAACATTTCAAATGGGTATCTGAGAATTTCTCATGAATATGTCACGTTAACAAATGGCCATATCTCATTCTTTTAAAAAATGTTCAGAATAAATCAATATTTTCAAATATATGCCACTTTAAAATGCCCATTATTTATACAGATGGATAAATAAGTGCATTGTCCGGCATTGCTAGAAAAGTATGTAATGATTAGAATACTATTTTTCATTGCTTAGTGCTTATAAACCACTTACTTAATTCCTTCAGTGATTTAGTAATTGCTTCAGTTCCCTTAATAATGAAATGTCAAATTTCACATCCAACAGCATTAATTACATTTAAAGTTGTTAAAGCTTATAATATACACCCAAAGGCACTAAATGCTGAAAACACCTACTATGTCAGTAAGGTTTTAGAATAATGCATCTAAATTTGACACTGGGTCCACCTCTGGAACTTCATCCCGGAGTCCCTTCACTTTTTCCCTTCCCACGCCTCTTTCAAGGTCCGTCTCAAGACCTTCCTCTTTGACCATGGCTTTGGTTATCTTTCCATCCCTGCTCCATTCCCCTTGGCACCCAGCCTTCCCAAATCCAACACCTGCTCAGGTGCAAAACCCTCCATTGTCCAGCATTTTGGGACATCCTCCCGAAGTTAAAGTCGTTATATAAATGCAATAAATAAATAGCACAATGCATTTTTTGTTACTTTAATCCAACATCATCTTCTAGCATTTTTACTTTAACATTTTGACAATTGTCTCACCTGTTGAAGCTCTTAAATTTACGAAGTTTAAATCCACCAGCAGGAGCTTCCATATGTAGATCCATGGTTGCCTTCAACTCCGGATCATTCCCCATTGCCCGTTCCCAAGGTGAAATATAGGTTTTGATCGTAGACACATATTTTTTCCCAGTTTCACCAGTCCCTTTACCTCCACCAACACCACCTATTAATAAATGTAACACACACAAGAGGAAGATGCTAAAAGTTGGTTGGTTGTGATTTGGGGTTGAAAAAGCCACAAACGGAATAACTACTAGAATAGAGTGCCACCTAGTGCAGGAAGTAAAGATTCAATTAAAGCATTCAAATATGACTTGGATTAATTTTTGATTCAGCAGAACCTGGGTAGGAAAAATAGTACTCATCCATCTTGTTTTGGTATTAACTAACAGATAATATTTTGTATCGGATAGACATGATCTTCATGTGAATATCAGCAATACAGAAAAGGGTATCAGAGCTAAACTCCATCAACATGAACACACACACATATATGTACACAGTTCCATGAGTAACTGTAACTGTACAGGGATTAGGAATGGGAATTATAATTGACTCCTCCATTCAGAGTGCTAAAAGCAATTGTAGCAATTGAGTTGTTGCCCTAACTGAGATTACCCAATTCAGTACAGACTAGAAATCAAACCTGAGACTTCTGATCCACAATAGTTTAGTAGTGTACCGGGGATCAATTGGGGATATCTTTGCCCAGTAGGCCATTACTGATACTTTTTTAACAACAAAGTTAAATTTTAAAAATATTCTGTTCACCAAGAAGAGAACATCTTTTAAAAGTATTATTTCAGGGCTGGTAACAACTGAGAAATGGAAATAGGCATTCAATGTGTCATCAAGATTTTAGCTCCAATCCTCAGCTGATATCAGCATTCTGCTCAGTGGAGAAAAAAGTTCCAAAAAGCATATACAGTAATTGTTAATGAAATTCAATTGAACCTCAGTTCTAAGTACGGTCATATTTGAAAAGAGCTCCATCCCAAATTATCAGCAGCCATTGAAATGCTCTCCTGTTCAAATGATTCACAAATGAGCACTCTAACTTGTCAAGCAGTGAGATAAGCCCAATTAGTGCACACATTTAAATCTAATCTTTTGCATTAGTAGTGAATGCATTCTGAAAATAATGGTCGAAAGTTACAAAGAGTGAAAATATTATAAAATATGTTATGCCACAATTTATTTGGAGCTTCTGATGGCAACAAGCTGTTGAGTTTAAAACAGTGAAACATCTCAGTTGGTAAATACTCTGCTTGTAACTAAAACGTTATGGGTTCAAATCTTACGAAGGTCTTCTCAATCTTCAATCCTCCTGAGGTTAGTAAAATGAGTAAAGTAGCCCATCCCATGTGAAATAAGAACAGGTTTCATGCATACCCATGGGCCCATTACCATGGAAATCTGCCAAATGACTTAGAGAACCTGGCTCAAAGCCATACAAAGCAAGACCTGAGTGTTGCCCTCAGAACATTTCAAAATGAGCAAAGTGATCTTTCTTACCTATGAAAGAACATCTGGAGGAGTGAGTATAAGTATATTTTATGTTTGTAAATGAGTTTCCTTTAGGTGTGAATCCAGAACAAGGGGGCATAATCTTAAAATTAGAGCTAGACCATTTAGGAGTGAAATTAGGAGGCAGTTTTTCACCCAAAGGTTAGTGGAAATTTGGAATTCTCTCCCCCAAAAGTCTGTGGAATCTGGATCCATTCACATCTTCAAGACAACGGTGGATAGATAATTGTTAGGTCAGGGAATGAAGGGATATGGGGCAAGTACGGGAAATTGGACTTGAGGTACAGATCAGCCATGATTTTATAGAATAGCGGAATAGGCTCGAAGGCCTGAATGGTCTACTCCTGTTTCTATGTTTCTGTCTCCTGTTTGTTTCCATGACTCTTTCTGCCTTTCACTCCCTCATTTTCTTCCTCTATTGTCCTCTATATCCCTATGCCATCCCCCTGTTTCATGTCTCTGTCTTTATATCCATCACTCTGTTTGTCTGATTTTGCCTCACTCATTAGTCTTGCTCTGTGCCTCCCCCTCCCTGTTCTTGCACACTGTCTCTCACACTCACTTGATCCTCCCCATACGTCTCTTTCATCTCACTCTCACCTCTCTTTCCAACTGACTCAATAACACTGTAAATCTCTGCCTATTTAATGTAGCTTCCTTGTATGCGACACTCTCTCTTCTGTATTTTTGCTCTTGCTTATCTCCCCTGAACATACTCAATCACACTTGTTCTCACTCTTCTCTCTCTCTTTACCTCTGTCTCTCTTTCATCTCTCATATTGTTTCATACTGTGGAATGCCTGAGGATTTTGAGGGCATTCCAAAGTCCTGTAACTTAGTAGTTAGTGCCTTGCAGGTGAGAGGGCCAGGGTTTGATTCTCGAGCAGGGCGGAACACTGGGCAAGTTTCCTTACTCCACAATCCTCTGTTTACCAAGCAGTAAGTAGGAACCTTGTTATTCAATTGTCGGAATTTACAAAATAAAATAACTTGGGTGACTCAATCCACGACTGTTTGTGGGATACTGCTGTGCGCAATTGGCTGCCCACAAAATATACAGTCGTCTCGAAGATGTGATAAGGCGCAAGAATTAACGCAAGGATTAGTATTATTATTAAATTTGAAATGTGAGGGTATGACTCTATCTGGAGATTAAATTTCAGGGCAGCACCTTCTGGCCAACAATTCCCAGGTAAAGCAATTGATGATTCACTTCATGGCTGTCTGTATGACATTGCCATGTGCAAATTGGAACTGAGTTTGCCAACAACTAGAGTCACTATAATAATAACAATAATAATAATCTGTAATGTAAACTCCACAGAAAAATGGTGTTACTTCAATTGCAAGGATTATTAATATTTTTATAACTGCTCTACAAAGTGACTGACAAAATTATCCTTGGTTTAATTTCAAGAACATATCCCGTAGTTGATAAATACTGTACGAAGAGAGGTACTGACCCATGCAGTGCACAAAGTTCCCAGGTGTGATACCTGATCTGTGCTGAGTTAGCTGATCTCTGTGGTGGGATCCCAATATTGTCTTCACTGTTCCTAAGTTACGAAGGTAAACATCTACCAGGTTCCTATTCCTTTAGCCCTTGTTGGGAAATGTTTGTGGGACACTGAAGGCTTGCATTGGGTTGTATTGAACTTGTCTGTGATGTCCAAAGTGAAGGCGCTAACTCAGTGGCTTGGTTCACTGTTGGAACAGCATCCCAGCATGAAACTGGAGGAAATAGAGCTCAACACTAAAAGAGTTCAACACTAATTAGCTAATACAATTGATAAAATTATCTTAACATACTGCTTAAGACTATTTTTACTGTCTTGTCAGTAGGCCTGTATTTAATATTGGGGACTATCATATACTGATGAAATTATAAATCTTATACCTTTATAATGTAACAGATATCTTGCTGTTTTTACGGGCTGGCATATGATAGATACACACTGTTACTGCTCCTTCTATGCCAACTCCATTTTAAAACTCTAACCTTTAATTTACGTCCATAGTTATTTATTTATTCAATGTCTGGGGATCATTAAAAAATGTGATCAAATTCCAATAATAAACTTCAAGGTATTCTCATATCAGGATTTTACCAGGCTGGAAATAATTGTTGTAATCTTTTATTGTGCCTTGTTCCGAATATAATTTTATATTTTATGCTTTAAGAATTTTCAATTGGAAAAGTAATGTCTGTCTTAAAAATAGCAGCCCTATTTGAAAATTCTCGCAGTAGTTTCTGCTGCAATCTACAAGTGCTACAATCATGTACATTTTTCCAGTTTTACAAACTTCAACGAAATGTAGAATTAATTCCATATTCTATCAAATCGTTTTATATGTTGGCTGTATTCTTTCATGCAATATTGATCATTTATTTTGTATAATGTTGTGAAAAATTGATCTATTAGAATAACCCGTTTGGTGTTTAAAATATGAAAGTGTTCTTCAATATTCAAGAGGTTAGCTCCTCTTGTAGAGCACATACTTACTCTGATTCGCACTGCCTCCAACCCCCCCACTTCCTCCAACACCTCCAGTTCCACCTCCATGACCATCTGTGCCAGTTTGTCCACCCCCAGAAGCTGATGTGTGATGAGGCTTTGGGTAGGGAACTGGAGCCTTTGAATGCTTTCCAGACTGGAAGGATCCATGTGTTCCTCCAGTTCCCATGCCTCCGCTTATCTCCACATCACCGTGACCATGTACACCTGAATAAGGTATGTATTTCTGAAAATTGTCCTGGAGAAAAATCAAAAAGAGTGGAAGAAAAATCATAAAGCTTGCTGCAGTTATACAGTACTCACAAAAATTAAATAATGTTATTCCTGATTATTCTGATTTGCTCCAATTCAACTTGGATCTGAGTTAAGGTTCATGGTTGCAACATAGTTGTGACCTACCCCGACAGATAAGCAGAGAAAAATTCCCAACAGCTTCATCAATCTTTGAGGTCCAGTTTGGTGAGATTTTCCGTATTTAATTATTTTAATATTGAACAGAAAAGCAAGAGGAATTTGTTTAAAGAAAATTCTACATTGAGTTTTAACGCTGGAAGTAGTTCATTATTTCAGCAGCATATAAGTAGGCAAACAGCAGTGCAGATATTCAGAATGAGAATCCTCTGCTTCCAGTTCTGATATTACAGTGACCTGAGAAGAGCTATGAACATACACAACTAATTGCATCAGCACAGCAACCATTAACTGGTTCATGCACGATTCAGTTTTAACACTATTAAAGATTGCGCAAACAGAATTTAGGGATTATTTGAAAATGGACACCAAATTGGTTCGCACAGGCTGCAGCAGTGACTAACTTCCTGAGCAAACCACCTCCTCAAGATGATCTTGATACCAGGCTCTAATTTGAATCACCCATGCATCAAACCACATTGCAAAACAGCTGAACTGTCTTTTAGAAGCAAAGTACATATTAAGCCGGTTGCTAAACTTCATACAGTGCAGTACATTTACTGTTAGTAATCTTTCGTGCACATAATGCCATTGAAATCAAGATAGCAAGTTATTTGGAACTGCTTCGGTTCCATAAACCTATCTGGTTTTAATTACATAGCAGTGACATGGCAACATCACCCAGTGAGGAATTACCCTGCCATATGTCCTAACTGCTAATTTTAGAGGCATTACAACTGAATTGATTGGGTTGTTTATCTTATCCATTCCTGTTTCTATAGAATTTTCTAAGAACTTTCTTGATTTTTTCCTCTTTTTAATTTTCCTACTCTGACTGCTTTCCTCTTTTCCTTTCATTCTTTGCTTTTTTAAAATTGGATGCCTGATTTTATTTTTCATTTATTGTTTCTTTCCTGATGATTATCATAATAATGAAAACACAAGAAAAAAATCACTTATTTATCCCAGCATTCTTTAAATTGCAGTTTTATTGAATCAAGTCTCATTTCCACACTGACAGCTTTAAGGCTAGTCTACAATTTAACAAATTTACATCCAATGAAGTTATCTATTAAGTTACTTCAGCTACCTGCTATCTTTAGCTTGTAATCCTGTACCTGGTTCTCCCATCTTGTTTTTACATTAGGTTTCCTCAAATACAGAATTGATTTTCTGCATAATTTGCAATAAAATGTTTTCTTATAATATAAATTGTAGTAGTTATAGATCTATTGTAAACCATCACACTGGGATACGTGAAGTTAGTGTTAACACCATGGACTAATGTGTGGCAATTTGTAACAGGAGTCATCAATAGCAATTCCTACCTATAACCAAATGTATGTCACACGGGCCTCTGAATCTCCAATGAGATTTACATTTGATCACAGGAGTTCCTGTGGATTGACTTCACACAAATTCATTACCAGCAGGAATCCTTAATAGTGAATTGTGTTCAAATCATCACACTTTGGACCCAGAAGTAGCTGAGATGAATGATTGCAACTGTGTTAGAACACAAATCAAATCATGGCCAAATAGGATAGGTACTGAGAAAGAGAATTCACCAAGATCGATGGAGAAAAGAGAAGAGATTCATAGGACAATTACACTGTCAATAAAAGGTCAAGTAAAAGGTGCCTAAATGAGAGATGTTATCAAGATAGATAAAAGAGCAGGAAGCAAGCCAAGACTAGATAAGACAATGCTGGAATAGGATAGATGGAGGAGCAAATTAGAAAGGATGCCAAGATGGATGGAGGACAAAGGAAAAGAGCTGACAAAAGAGAAAAAGTTTCTTGGGTTAAGTGGAGTTCAAGTACAGTGGATTATTGGTCTACTTTTCCCAACAATGAATTTCAATTGAATACTTTACAGCTGAGTACATAATTGTGAACATATAAGGTGGAAAATGTTTTAAAACATGGCAAAATGTAGGATTTCATGGACTGCGAAAGTATTTCTTTTCCCAAGGATTTTATTTGGCCTGTAGTCTCATTGTTCCAGGAATTGATAGCAATACTTAACTTGGTTAATTGTGTAATAATGTATTGTGCACCTCATAGCAGGATGGATGCTGCATGAATATTTTAATGACATTTTTATAACTCCTTTATGGATTAAAATGTTGATTCAATAATTCCTGAACACCTTCCCACTCCTGAACAGTAGCAAAGCCTTTCTTTACCTTATGTTTGAAATGCAAAAAGGAACTAACACAAGACCGTTTAATGTGCTGCCGAATGAGCTGTATGGGATGAAAAGCATGGAATTTTAAATTAAATGACAGTGGGAAAAAATATGATATCCGCAATTTAATAATAAATCCTTACTTTTTTTTGCATCTTTCACGTCAGGAGAATGATTCAAAGCGCTTCACGGGATATATCTCTGAAATATAGTGACTGTTTTGTGGGCGAACATAGCTGCCAATTTTAGAGATATCCCACAAATAGCCATTAAGTGAATGACAAATTTTATTTAGGGAATTCTTGGCCAGAACACTGGGAGAAACTCCTTTCTCTTTTTGAATAGTGCCATATGATCTTTAACATCCACCTGGACGGGCAAACAGGGACACAGTTTAACAAAACGCGAAATACTGCAGATGCTGGAAATCTGAAACAAAAACAGAAGTTGCTGGGAACACTCAGCAGGTCAGGCAGCATCTATGGAGAAAGGAAAGTGAGTCAACAAAGCAGTGTCAAAGTGTCAATACTGCAGAACAAAAACGGTGGGGGGTGAACATTGCAACAAAATAGGCAGACCAGAGAGAGAAAAGGTGTGTCTGGGACCAAGATGATGTGGTAATGTTCACTTCTATTCCCCTGCTTTATTGCAATCCCTCCCCCCCTTTGTTTTGCATCAATAACACCTCTTTAACCCATCATCCCCTGTCCTCTACTCCATTTTCTCCTTTGTGTTCCTTGCCCTGCCTCCCCCCTCTCTGTTAGTCCTTAAAGTCTCTCCCTCCCAATATGCCCCAGTTCTGACGAAGGGTCAAGGACCCGAAATGTGGGCTCACTTTCCGTTCTCCGTAGATGCTGCCTCACCTGCTGAGTGTTCCCAGCAACACGGTTTAACATTTCATTTGATGGACAACACCCCTAAACTGGAGTGTCAGCTTAGACTATATGTGTTCCAAGTCCTGACATGGGGCTTGAAACGACAAGTCAAAATCAGAAGCGAGAATGCTACCAACTAAGCCAGCCTGACACATATAATCTGGATCCCACGTTATTTGACTGGCTGCATGAGATGCAGCAAATGGATATACTGTAGTTTTGACTTTATATCACATCTTTATAAAAAAAATGCTTACCATTGAGTCTGAATTAAAGATGTCAGGATTTGACTCATAGATGAATTTTTCGACCCTGAGCTTCCTCTGTTTAAACATCTTGGATCCTTTATTGTTCAGCAGTGAGAGTTCTTCCAACATGACATCTCTTGGGATGCTGATTTTCTTCCCAAGGTTCAAATCGGTTCCCTCTACTGAAGAAATAGGTGAAGGAAAACATGACATAAGATTGAAAGAGTTAGCAAAAATTCTCATCAGCCATTTGTCTTCATTGGAAATTGTTGTTAAAACATATTATTTTTACGACTATGCTTACAACGTGCAAAGGAGATATTTGTGGCAAAGCAAGCTGCTATCAATAAATCAAACATACAAAAAGCACTTGAGAGGTTAGCACTCACTGTGGTCAAGTTCATTAATTACAGTGCCTTCTGTCAAGTGGAAATATAATCCTGGCTCTCCATAATTATTTATAAAATCATCAGACTCTAAATGTACAAAAACAATGTATGAAAAGCGGCTTTATTTTATATTTATAAAAATTAGGACTGTTAAATAGTCTGTTGAATGTGCTTGTGATGTAAGATTTACATTGTAGCACAAATTGATTGTGGATTGCAATACTACAGTTTGTTGAAAATAATTGATATTATTATATAATATAATATAATAATCCTTGCATTTGATATAGCACTTTTCATGTCTTCAAGACGTCTCAAAGCGCTTCACAGAATATACTGTAAAGTGAATTGACTGTATATTTATGGGCGAAACGCAGGAGCCAATTGTGTGCTAAAAGAGAAGACAAATCGAGGGGTGTACAGCAAAACATGTTGTTTCTTCAAAAAACATCATATACTTGAAAAATCAAAAATTCTGCAACAATGAATCTAATAGTTTGGCGAAACTGCTTAATCTCATGCCTATTTTGTTACTTTTAACAAACTGATTACTGTGCATCGTAATCTGAGTAGTTGCTTCAATCTGGAAAGAGATTGGTATCTTTAAAGGGAAAGTTATGTTTGTAACGCCAAGCGGATGTTATAAATGGAGGACCTACCATCTTTAAGAGCTTTTATAATTACTCTGGATGACTTTTTCCTTTTTGCCGGGGCAGGAGTACCTAATAACGGCATAGTTCTTGTGTTCTTTTTCCTGAAAAATGAGGAGGCAAAACAGACATATTTTGTAAGCCAGTAATCATGAAGCAAATTCAGAGAAAAGCTTCTAACTATTGCAGCTTACGACTTTCAAAAATGAGAGTCGGATGTTTGCTACCAGACAAGTTAATTTAAATCCCATTTGATTATCACAAATATTCCATTACAAATTTAACATATTATAAAAAAATGCTTTTCAGATTGGAAAATAATTTAGGTTACATTGTTGTCTTAGCTCCTACCAAGACTTTTCAATATGCTGGGTTGTTAGTTACTCCCTCTGAGCCAATCAGGAGACAAAAAAAACAAGTAATTCCTATTTTTTATCTCTCACTCATAGATCAAAATGGTAACAATTTTAAAAAACATCCTTAACAGAGACCTTTCAAATATATTAAATCCTCCCCTTAATAGGCAATGTTTATGGCTCCCTTGAAAGTAGAGAAGCCATATATAAAGCACTATGTCCTTGATCCACAAATTGCCATAACACATTCCTTGCTATAACTTTTCATATGTCTCCTGAGAGTAAGGGTCAAAGGAAAAGTCTGCTGTGCTACATTTCAAGGAAATTCAAATGTAGTCAACGTTTTATGACAGTTTTACAGTTGTTCACCATGCAACTTACCGTTTAAAACTTTTTGTTCACTGGTTGCAGCCTCAAGTCAAGATTTGCCAAAATAAAGTGTTCCCAACTGTAGATTGGATAAAATGTTGTACTTCAAAGTGAGGAAGGTGCAAGACTTGTGTCTGCACAGCACTAAGTGCTGGTGCACAGTGAGGTGAATTCGATTCCAAGTGTTTTTTTTTGCATGTGCATCATCGAGATATATATAGTATGGAACCAAGGGCTCAGATAGCAGCAAGACAAGGCAAAACCACATATGTAAGCAGTCTTCAAACTTAGAATGATGAGCTACAAAGTTCTCCACTGCAAAATTGTGCAGATCGGTTCAAGATTCACACAACTCACCAAACCAGGCAGTTCCAAAATGTAGTAGTCAGCATTTAGGGAACCCAATATTTGTATTAGTATTTATTCAAGTTAAAAATTAAAACACACCACAGTTCCCCTGATATTTTAGTGAATAAATGTGCCATTTACTTTGGCACTGAGCCATGCAGGCCGGGAAATCCCAAGTTTGATTGTTGGTCTGTGCTATTACCTCATCTCAGTCATGGTGAGAGTGTTGCAACTACAATTGGTCTTGATGTCCCTGGACTAGAGAGGGATAAAATTGGCCAGGGTTCCCAGTGCAAATCAAAATGCAGCAGTGTGTACAAGAATAGTGAGTGACCAATGCTGTGATAGATCCAGAATTGAATTACCTGGATGAGCTCACTGTCAAGGGTCACACATACAAAATAGTCTCTTAGGAACCATTACCCAACAAACCAATGAATTGCTGGCTTCAGAAGACGACATAAAAAAGATGTTTATGCAGAAAAAAGAAAATAAGCAGACTTCAAGCAGC
Organism: Callorhinchus milii; assembly: GCF_018977255.1. Taxonomy (NCBI): domain Eukaryota; kingdom Metazoa; phylum Chordata; class Chondrichthyes; order Chimaeriformes; family Callorhinchidae; genus Callorhinchus; species Callorhinchus milii. The sequence continues at coordinate 13,279,825 of NW_024704748.1, read as the reverse complement.
AACCTTCTTTGCGCCAAGAAACTTGGGTAAATATTTAACTGTATTGATTTGTTGCAATTTCTAGTTTCCTAATCAATGTAACACTCTAAAATAGCAAACCTGAATGAAAAAAGAATTCTCCAAGCACATTTGTAATATAGGGATATTATAGACACAACATTCCTGAGTTTGTGAAATTTATTTAAAATTAATTATAATGGAATTATTCATGTGAATAAACAAGATGGAATGTTGGGAGATTGGACCAATGGACAAATCATCTATGTTCAGTGATTCTCTGAAAACTCCCACTTGTCAGAAACCAGAGTAAAATTATTCAGCAAAATGAGTACGGCAAGACCAATGAAGCATTTAAGGCCTTGTTAAATTGTACCAAGCAAAAACACCTTTACGATTCTGCAGCAGAAAACACACATTAAGGTGAATATTTAACAGGTGTGGTTGAGGCAAAATTGATATTAGCTTTTAAGAGGGAACAAAATATATTACCTAGAGAACTGGAGAAATAGAGAAATTTGCAAGGGTGTAAGGAAAAGTGGGGGGGTCGGATAAATCGATTCCTCTTTTAAATGACTAGGCAGCCACGATGAGCCAAATGGCCGATTCTGTGCTGTACAGTGGCGTAATTACTGTACATTGGTGCAAGTGGTGCAGTCACACCAGGGTCCCTGGGGTTAGCAGGGGACCAATCCATTGGCAGTGGACAACTTGTGTTCTCTCCCCATTTCAATATAGTTTCATAATGCATGTGCTTCACTGAGGAGAGAGAGAACATGAGGAGACGGAGATGATAAAGGTAAGTAAAATTTTAGATCTTGGAATTGGGAAGGGGGCCCTCACCTATTGCACCAGGACCCCCCCGAGGGCCTTTGACACCACTGGTGTTGGAAATGTGTGTACTTTCACCCACAAAATACACATTCCACTTTACAGTATATCCTGTGAAGTGCATTGATGATACTTCTTCCACAGTACTGCACTGCAGTGTCAACCTAGATTGTGAGCTTTAATCCTATATGTCTTGTACACATATGTTAGTATCATAACTGCTAACTCTGACATTTGATGTGAGATGCAGTTTTGTGACCTTTTGAGAACAGGTCACAAAACTACATGTTGTTGGCTGAAAGTGTGCTGGCAAGTACTTAACACTATGTGTTGAGAAAAATGCAGCATCAACATGGAGATTAATAATTAGATTAAAAATGTTGTTACATTCTATGTGAAATTAATATATTTTGTTAATGTTTGATTTGATTTATATATTAATGGAGAAAACATTTATTTGTCACAAAACCTTGACCGCATTCTCTCTTAAGGATGACGATCTGTGAAATAAATTGGTGACTATCTCTGAAAACAAATTCAGCATTTCTGCTAACTTTATATCCACATGGAAAGTGTAACTCACCTGAAAATATTTCCTTTCCAAGAAGAACATCCATCTAATTAGAAACCTTTATGGTTTCAATGATTCATTGTAATGTATAGAGTGCCTATGTGCTAATTGGGGGAAAATTTTAATCACCATAGGTGAAAAATTCTGGCCACACCTTAATAGAGTTATGACAGAAATTGGAGAGTAAATAATACACCCCATGTTAAAATCCTGGCAAAATTACATAGAGCATTTATTGTAAGCCTATAGAAAATTCACATTATCACTGTGAAAACCTTAATTGGCCCTCACTAGGTATGAGTGAGAGATCAATATTTATTGTGTAAATTCCATTGTTCTTGTCTGATTGAAACCCACTGCTGATTTACGGTTGTCAGGTTTTGATGCAAGTATGCTGGAGTCTCTTTAAAATGGCTCTTCATGGCAAATTGGACAATAGGTAAATGGGGAACATGTTCCTTTAACATTCTTTTCAGTTATTCGTGGAGTCCTGTAGCTCAGTGGTTAGACCACTCACCTCGCAAGAAAGACTTGGGTTCAATTCCCGGCAGGGCGAAACTTTGGTCACGTTTCCTCACTCCACGCGTCTCTGATTACCTAGCAGTAAATAGGAACCTGGTTGTTAGTCGATTGGTGTATCGCTGTTCTGAGGGGAATAATTCCTTTTAAAAAAAATAATAAATTGGTCACTTCAATACTTGATTGTTTGTGGGACACTATTGTATGCAATTGGCTAACACGTTTCGCCCACAAAATATACAATCAATTCACTTGACAGTATATTCTGTGAAACCCTTTGAGACGTCTCAAAGACATGATAAGGCGCTCTATCAAATGCAAGGATTATTATTATTGTTTTTTTTTATTATGTTTTTTATTTTTACCCGTACATTTCTGTGTCCTGGACATAAATAATTTCTGTGTGAAGTTGTTTGCCTCACCACACACCTTATTAGATCTTCCTCTACTCAAACCTCACTAATCACATCCACGCTTGATTATGCTAACTCCCTGCTTGTCGGTCAAGGTGGACGGTAAGTACCAGGAACTCTCTCACGAAATTATAAATTCTGCCAGTATACATCATGTAGACCTTAACAATCACAGAGGATGTTACGCTTCAAATTTGCAGCTTCTGATAAGAAGTTATTTTTAAGAATAGGTCTTTTGAGACAAAACCAGCTTGTCTGTTTCGACACAAAAGGAATACTTCAAGATGCCTGAATAAACCTCATAAATTATATTTCTAGATCTATGATGGACTGCATTATTGGATAGAATGTTTAGATTTCATGAAAATGTGGGAAAGTTTCGTCAAAATATGTTTTTGCTCTGGAGTGTCAGATTAGTTAGAATAATGATTATGTATTTTTGGTCTATATTAGCTAACTATTCTCTGATGGGAGACATAAATGACTTAATGGAGCAATAATTCCATCAGTCACTTATGTTATCTTCAATTCAATAATTTATTATAATACCCCAAACCCATGTTAATATTTTTATATTACATATTTGTGGAGTCCTGTAGCTCAGTGGTTAGAGTACTCGCTTTGCAAGTGAGACACCTGGGTTCAATTCCAGGCAGGACGAAACCTTGGGCAAGTTTCCTTACTCCACACGCCTAATAATAATCCCTCCAAAACCAAAAACAATAATAAATTGGTCATTTTCAATCTACGACTGTCTGTGGGACATTGCTGTGCGCAATTGGCTGCCGCGTTCGCCCACAAATATAGTCAATTCACTTTACAGTGTGTTCTGTGAAGCGCTTTGGGACGTCCTCCCGATGTAAAAAGCGCTATATAAAATGCAAGGATTATTATTATTATTACATGTAAACACATGCATATATACAACATACATGTGTGTATGTCAATGGAAGGATACCTTGAGTACTGTAGGTGTTTAAGATGTAATGAGAGAGTATTGGCTTCATTATTTATTATTTATATTATTTCTCTACATATGTAATTTACCACCACTTACTCTCTGTAGATCTCACTCTTCACACCTACCTTCATGCTCTTGGGACTGACTGACAAAAGCCAATCATGTGCCTTCCTATTACTCTCTTAGATTTCTTCATTTCGTAAAGAGATAGATGCCCTGCTGTGAAATCGCAACCAATCATGCTTTTGCACCAGTTCCTATGAGATGCAATGGAGTGCTACAAGTTAGTTTTTCTCCCTCTAGTTTTCCTTCCTTCCTTCTCCCAGGCAGCGTAGCTAAGATTAACGACGGGCCATGCATCCAGGCACAATCTTGATTGTAAAAAAAAGGCAAAATACTGCAGATGCTGGAAATCTGAAACAAAAACAGAAGTCGCTGGAAACACTCAGCAGGTCAGGCAGCATCTATGGAGAAAGGAAAGCAAGTCAATGTTTCAGGTCCACGACCCTTTGGCAGAACTCAACTCGTGGACCTGAAACGTTGACTCACTTTTCTTTCTCTATGTGCTGCCTGACCTGCTGAGTGTTCCCAGCGACTTCTGTTTTTGTTACCATCTTGAATATGTTGGCCTCTGGGTCACTCCATTATTCCTCATTCCATGAACACTGGTGAAGTTATATTCTACTATGTATCTTCTGATTATGTTGACCATATTTTAATTGCTTAATTCTGTGAGAATCCCATGGATAAATGAGTCAATCACGTTTCATTTTATTATCTTACACCAGCATACATTACATGATTTAAACATTGAAGCTCACATTCATAATCACACAGGTATCTCTTGAAACAGTAAAAATAATGCTGCATATAAGAAACAATCCCTTTCTGTAAGGTATTTGTTTAGTGCAAGCTTGTACTTTATTCATTGTACCTACAAACTTGAAGTGCATTAATCCTACAAATAAGATCCTTACCTATCCCCCTCACGAGCAATATCTGATTTTATAGATGTTCTTAATGTAGTCCTTGATTTTCATTGGTTGTAAAGCTATTTTGAATGTTACTTTTGTTAGTTAATAAAAAATATTTTTTGATAAAATTCTTCCTTTTATGTCTGTCTCATGTATAGATTTCCACGCAATGAGGGCATTTTAACAACTGAACAAATGAATATAGCAGTGCCAACCAAAATGTGGGTTAATGCTGTTTGAATATATTTTGTTCAAACCTAAGAATAGATTTCTGGTTAAAGAGTTAATAAGTGTGAAATTAAAGTTTACTAAAAATAGCAAGAGCACACAACATAAATAGATAGCAATATCTTCAATCAGACTTTTTTTCTAACTAATTTAGATCAATATTCCAAATAGTATTAGCATTTCAATGCCACTTTCAAAATCTAAATATGTTTGCAAAATCAGAGTGATTAAGGTTTGGGATAATTATGTAAGCTATTTGGAAATGTATGTAAATACAAAAATCTCACATTAACTGTATTGAATTGTATACACTTCATGTTAGTTCTTCAGGAGCTTTGTGTTGGTCACAAGGTGATTGTGATTTAATGGAAAAAAATTGCAAATCTTTCCCCTTGCAATATCAAACATTATGACTTAGCCAGTTACCTCTCATTGAGCTAATCCCAGTTGCATTTACTCTGCCTCTATCTCGACTTACAAAAACCCCGACCATCCAGTGTTCCATCTCATCCAGTCTTCCTCACATTTTCAATCAATATCACGTTTTCTTGCCATTCTAACTTAATATATTGCCTTACATTTTATCCTCATGTTTCTCATTCATCTTAGTATGGTATGTGACACTATCACATTAAGATATAAAATACAGTCCGCAGTTTTATGCCATTCATTTAAGAATTAAACTGCAACAAATCATATTTCCATATGTACTATACCATCTCAGAATGCAAGCTCATTACTCCCTGATGAGACCTGCTATACATGTTGGTATTTGGTACTTGTACTAAGAAATCATAGACTTATCTGAATTTAATTTTAGTACAAATCATTCAGATCAAATAATCTTGTTTACTTACTGCATTACATTGCTTTATTATCAAACTCAATGTTGGGATCCAGCCATATGTCCAAGTGTTGCGATCTAACTGCTATTGTTCCAATAAACAAGATGGAAAATATCTAAAGTGCCTACACTTGTCATAACACCAGCATAATCTTTACCCAGAGGGTAATGAATGACTGCAACAAGCTACCAAGAAGGGTGGTTGTTGCCAGGCCCCTTGGACTCACATCTGGAGATAAAAGTTTAATTTAGTATTCATAGTCTACCACTAGAACCCATTAGCATTTTTTGAAAATATTCTGTTAATAAGTTGACCAGTGTAAAAATATCATGAATGTATCAATCGTATCAGACAATTTTGACTTTTCTAATACAAGATTGCGCAACTAAAAACTAGAGCAACTAAAAACTAGAACAACTAGTGATGTGACTAACAATTAGTTCTTGAGCACTATCCCTTTTTGGAATATTTTCATCTAAATTAATTTACCCATATTACAGATATGATATCTGCACAGAGGAATCTGAACATCTCCAAACTTATGCCTTATATTAGCATAATTTCTCCAAGTGATTTTTCTTTCAAACAGGTTATTCCCCCAACCCTAGTTACATCCACACTGTCAATACGTCATGCTAGATAATTGTAAGAACAATCCAATTCCATTCCATCTAGTTACAGTATCTACCCATACTAGCATGACCATTTATAACTTGTATATTATAACTTTGAACTGAAACTAGAGGCAACTGCCATGAATAATTGGATTTAGAAAGAGAAAATTCTCAAAACATAGATCAGTCTTTATATTCTTTTGCACACCACTGTCGGTTATATATGTAAATTCAGTTTTAGCATTCGAGTTGCATTTTGTTAAATCATACACTAAAATAACACACAGTATATATTTTAAAACAGAAAGTTTATCTGTTTCAAGAATGGGACATTTCAGTTGTTAACTTACTAACATGATCTTTTACCAAGTGTTGGAACCTATCTGCTGATGTGTTGAGATATACCTGGCTTCTAGTGATTCACTGATTTCACCATAAGGAAGTGTTGCCCTACCAATAAAGTATTATGGGTAGATGACATCATTGTGGTTTGTATTCTGTAAATGTTTGGTTCAATTTTTAAAAGATGAGTATGATCAAACAGACTGCAATAGTGTAATTCTACCCAAATGCACATTATTAAAAGAAGGATTGGCAACTTTCCAAGAGGTGAAATTGATTAGATGTTACAAGCTGGATTTTATCCACACATAGCATCATGTGGTTCAACGTTTTGGCAGAGGATTATGTTTGGCTGCAAACTATTCAAATGTTCCAATTTTAATGGGTCTTCATTCAGTATGAGAATTTAGTAAAATTCCAAGAACTTAAAATGGCTGCATTTCTCAAGCTCTACACTCCAGGTCTCCACGTGTGGCTGTGAGCTCCAGTTTTTGCAACCACAAACCTTGGTCTGGGCACTTGAATCAAGGTTTTCTTTTGAATTTGAATATTTTCTCTTGGTGACTCATAAGATGTGAAAGCAACTGGCTGGCTAACTCTTGGTGCACTGGATACTTGAGGTAATGCTGGTGGTGGCGACATAGGTGCAGACATCCACACAGGTTCAGCAAGAGTTGTAGCTGATCTTGGGGCAATAATAGTGGGTGTCATTGTTGGCACCGGGGTTGAAAAACGTTTGATTTCATAAGCTCGTGTTGTTTTTACAGGAACATGTTTTGTGGAGATGAATGACATATTATTCTGCTTGCCAGGTTGTGTGGATGGAAGATTTCTTGGTAAGCTTTGTGTTCCCAACTTTGCTGAATCAAAGTTGAACATTGCTGGGTTTAATTGATAAGGCTGATGCCTCATAAAATCTATTGCTTTTATTCCCACCTTTTGATTCACTCCTAGTTTTCCTTTTTTGTCCATTTTAGCACTGGAAGTCGCAGCTTGAGATCTACATGCTGCTAGTGGATAGGACGGCGAATGCATAGGATTGTAACCAATTGGAGGTGGAGCCCGAATGTTGGGAGAATACTTCCACGTGGATGGAAGAGAAGGAGTTGGTGATGGTACTCTTGGGTGAGAAGGATGAGTAGGCACAGATTCAACAACAAACTTGTCCATACGACTTTGCCTTTTTGCAAAAAGTTCAGCACCTTTTCCTTTCAGCTGAGCTATACCTGAGGTGACGTTTCCATTTGAAAGGGGAGAACCATAGCCAACTATATAAGGCTTTACATGAGGCTTTGGAGCTACAGGTGGTGGTGTCTTTTGCTTGCGTGCTTGAGACTGCATAAAATTTGATGCTTCTGCCCCCAGGCTCAAAAAGTCTTCCTCTGGACCAGACTCGAAACCTGCTCCTAAATGATCAGGCTTTGGTTTTACATCCAAATTTTGCACCAAGGAAAGAAGTTCAGGGTTTGGTGAAGGCTTTGGCAGCTCTGTGACAGTGAACATTGGCTTCCTAGTGCTCCGCTTGCGAGCTTCCTGCAAGATTCCTGTTCTAGCAGCAGGAATCGAAATTCTTTGTTCCCTTGTCACTAGATTCTCTGATTGTTGGGATGCTGACCAAGCTACTGATGAAGGGCTCCCAATTGAAGAAGCCTGGGTATTTGCATTAGCACTGGCAGAACCTTTGTTTTGTGACCCTGCTGAGGAGATGTGGAAGGTAGCAGTGGTAGTGACTGGGCCATCGGATATTGAGTAAGGGTTCACTAGAGGATGTGAATCAGTCGCTGATAGTGAAGATGAACAAGGAATTGCTGAGGGTGGGGATGAATAAGTAGCTGGTGGGGGTGAATATGGAGTTGTTGAAGGTAGGGGTGAACAAGGTGTCACTGTGGGTGGGGTTGAATAAGCAGTCGTTGAGGGTGGAGGTGAATAAGGGGTCATTGAGGGTGGGGGTGAATAAGGGATTGTTGAGGGTGGGGGTGAATAAGGGATTGTTGAGGGTGGAGGTGAATAAGGGGTCATTGAGGGTGGGGGTGAATAAGGTGTTGTTGAAGGTGGGGGTGAATAAGGCACAATTTCAGATGGTGAATATAAAGTCATTCTTTTCTTTGGATCCAAAGGCTTTTCTGCCAACCCTAGCTGAGAAGTAGCAATTGCGGTTGGTCTGGAGATTACTGCTGGTGGTGGTGAGAAAGGTGTAGCAAGTCTGTTTTGCATAGTGGGCTTCTCCTGGGCTGTTGTTCGAGATGGTGGATTTTGTCTGAAGAACACCGGCTTGGTTATTGAGAATGCTGCTCCTTTTCGGTTCTGTACAAATCCTGGAGTGAATGGTCTTGCAGTCCTGTTTATTACTCCAGTTGGGAAGGACACATCTTGAATAATGGGTTGGGACTGCTGCTGTTGACTTGATCTTGTAGTCTGTAAATGAGGTTCTGCACTTACTATTGAAGACATATGTACTTCTGGGGAAATGTTTACATTTGTAGGTACATGCATAGGGGTTTCACCATATACATCTGAACCTCTGGACCAAGAACTATCACCATTCATCATATTGCAGTTCATAACTTCAGCTGTTGATTTTGGTTTAATTTGTTGAACACTCTGTTGCATCTGAGCTGGACCTTCTTTACGAGTGTGCTCCCCTGCTCTCTGCCTTTGATGTTCAAACAACAGTACACCCTTACTGTTAGTTTCCATTAAACCCTGTGGTTCAGATTTTGGCTTTTCTATATCCAGATACGAGCTGTCCCAATCTGACCCCGTGGACTGATTTGTTAAACTCTTCGCATCAGAAAATGCTTCTTCATCAAATTCAGATTCACTGGTTGGCAAAATCTCTCCATCTTCATCCAGATTATTCCTATCCTCATCAACACTTCCATAACTAACTAGAGTGTACTTCTTAGCTCGTTGACGGCGTTTCTTGAACATGAGTACTCCCTTTGAATGAGGGTTGGGTGCTGATGTAAGGAGAGATGCAATGGTTTTGCATTTTGTCCTGGCTTCCTTCACCTGCTTTTCCTGCACACTTTCACTCCGATGCAGTTCTGTAATGTTACAACAGAATTTGACAAATTATTGCTTGCTCAAATATCGACCTGCTGTGCAACTATTTCATGCAATTAGTTGTATTTGTTTCAAAACTTTAACATGGTAGTAGCTGACTATTCCCTTGTCAAAACAGGATATTTTCTTTTCTTCTCTTGCTCAAAATAACATGAGCACAATTTCTAAGATTCACCATGGATAATTTCCAACAGCAAAAAGCTTCCGTTTTATCATTTAATGTATATGCCCAGTTACTATCATCATTTCACCCTGGTAAAGTGAAGATTTGTGACTGATGACAAAATTGTGATCGAGTTGAAATTTCCAAAACAGAGATTAAACAAAAAAAGACAACAAGTGGACAATGAATATTAAAGAGAACCCTATTGTATTTAAACGTTTCCTTTGAGGTACTATTCTACCAAAATAGGTGTCTTCATTTCTGATTAAACATCCTCTCACACAAAGAAAAATGCTTTTGAAAAGGATGGTTGGCAGTAAAAATACAGCAAAGTCCAGTGTTTTGCAGAAATATTTTGAACAAACTGTCGTGAGGATGTATCTCACCAAAATATAGGTTCTACAGATCAAGCTGGTTTTATTCGATTCCCAGCAGGTCGAAACCTTGGGCAAGTTTCCTTACTCCACACGCCTGATAATAATCCCTCAAGAAAAAGAAACAATAATAAATTGGTCACTTCAATCCATGACTGTTTGTGAGACACTGCCGTGCGCAATTGGCTGCCGCGTTTCGCCCACAAATATACAGGCAATTCTTTTACAGTATATTGTGTGAAGCGCTTTGAGATGTCTCAAAAGTCGTAATAAAGCACTTTATCAATAGCAAGAATTATTATTACTTATTATTATAAAGTTTACATCACCATAGTGGATTTCCGCAGGTGCCAGATGTCCATCTGACCAAAGACATAAAGCTTACCAATTCTCATCTGATCTCCCATTGCACTCCTTCATCACACCTACACGTGGTTAGAATGTTGTACTCTGGGTTATCACACACACGCACACACATACAGAACACCTGTAATCAATATTTTCATACAAGTGAGCAATTAATGGATTTTAATTTAACAGTTCTAAATATGTCTGAGCATCTGTTCAGTTTTTTTTTAAATTAAGATACATAGATGTATCAATGACAATCCCTTAAATTATTGTAATATATTATATTATTATTTAAATTATTATAATAATTAAATTAAATGATTGCAGCCACATTTCTGCAATAAATATATGCAATCACCCATATCTTTACTGCAGTTTAAAAATATCTGACTATTCACATTATCCTGGAGTTCTGCCCTTCCCTTTCACTTTAATTTATCAATGCTACAATAACATTGACGAACTTCATTGGGGTAAAATTATACACAATATACACACATTGCACGATCATCTTAGTGCATAAGTTCGTCTTGAAGAAAATGAATAACCATTGAAAAATATACTGCTTTAGGAACCTGCATAGATGTGCCTGTTGCTAGCATTCTTCTTTGGATACCGGGTACTAGAGTTCTGCATTCTGTAAATCCTTGCCCATACAGGACTGGAGGCGCTCACGGGCTGGAGAAAACCCAAGGCACAAAATCTCCAAACGTCTCTCCCACCTCCTTTTTAAGCCCTTTGTCCAGCCACCGAACAGGACACGGAAAACAAATTATGTCAGTTTGACTATTTTTACCAGGGTACATACCAAATAGCTTAACGACAGACATTGTCATCTGTCACTGTCCAGTCCGACCTTCAGTGGATTCTTTTGGAAGGAAAAGAGGTTTACCCCCTCAAATAAACTGAACAGATATTGATTGACGTAAGTGTGAAGCACTGAGGTGTCTCTGGGTCATGCCAAGATGTACATTAGCTACTGAAAATACCCCTCCTGCCATCAACTCGTACAGAGAGTCCAGCAAACGAGCAGCCAAATTTGGAGGTTTGAGATAGTTGGCTGGTGGGAACAAGGAATAGACAGAATGTGGCTACAATTAGAGAAAGATATGCCCTTTGTTTACGATAAGGGAGATTAAATTACACAGTGGATATTTAAATAAGTTACATACTGGATATTCAAATGATAAGGCATGTCAGACCAATTATATCATCAATAATAATTTTCCTTGAACTTTAACAGGCAGCGTTAAAAGTGTTTCAACGTTGTTGGATACACGACTCCAAATGGTAGGTCCAATTTCGAAGCAAATTATAAGTGGTGTTTTATTGCAAAAGCTAAATGGCCTTTTTTGATCAGAAATCTAAAATTAGCCAAAGACTGAGTTATCGCAGTTGGTGGTGTATTTAAACGCTCGGGGTTTGAAGTGCTGTCCCCACTGACAATGGCATTCCCAGACTATCACATAACACACACACAGACAGACAGACAGACAGACAGACAGCTGCTGTCACTGCCTTTCTGAGTGTTTTGCTCACATGTGCGTATCATCGACGTGACTTCACGTTCCCACAATAGCCCCCGAACTGAGCCCAGGAAAGAAAGCTCGAGATTAGTTGTTTTCTTTTCCTTTTTTAAAAAAAAAAACCCACCACCAGCACCAGCACCACCACCACCAGCAGCACCACCAGCAGCACCAGCACCAGCACCACCAGCACCCCACAGGTCACCGTAAAATAAAACAACGAGCACTCACTGGCTTGTCTGGCTTTCTCCCTGTAGGTCGTGGTCAGCACTTCGTCCACCGGATGACTCACCGGACCCACCATCGGGACTAACTGTACGTCTTTCAGGTGGACTTTGGTGGGGGACGGCAGTAGGTTTTGCTCAGGTGAGCCGGAGGGCACAGGTACCTCCTGAAACCCGCTGTCGGCCTCCGATGTGTCCGGGACGCCTTGCCGGCTGCTGCCCCCGGGCCCTGGCCCTGGCCCTGGCCCTGGCCAGCTGTCCGGGTAGGAGGCCACCTCCACCTGGGGCTGCCAGATGTTGATCTTGGCTTCCACCCGCCTGGGCTGGAACATCGCCTCGCGGTTTCTGCAGCTGACCCCCGGGGGCCGGTTCCGATGATCGACCGGGTCCTGGGAGCAGGTGCGAGCTCCCGAGTCCGGCTGTGCGGTGCGGGAGAAGCCGGAGCCGAGCTCTGGGGCTGCCGGTCCGCCGGGGCTGGGGCCGGGGCTGGGGCTGGGGCTGGGGCTGGCACTGGCAGCGCTGGCACTGGCACTGGCACTGCCCCCCAGGCTCAGGTGGCACTCGCTCCCGTTGCGAAATGCGCCTCTCGGTTCCGGGCGCGAGTGGTGGAGGTGCTCCGGGGCGCTGTCGTACTCGCTCTGCTCCGACGCCTCGTCGGCCGAGCCCACGCGGGAGGTCTTCACGCTCTGTCGGGGGGAGGAGATGGGGCTCTTTTTCTTCTGCCTGCGCTGTTTCTCGCTTGTAATGTAATCGGCGTCGCTGTCGGTCTCCCCGTAGTAAGCCTCGCTGTCTGGGGGGGAGGTGTAGCTCTCCACGTGGAGCCGCTGCCTGTTGGCTTCGGTGATGGAGTCCGGGCTCTTCAACACCGACTCTCGGGGCGACGCGGCTGTGCGGCGGATCTCGATCTCACGCCGCTCCACGGCGGAGGGGAGGGGGGCTCTGGGCGGTGCCTTTGATGGTGATGGGCTTCGGGCAGAGGGAGAGGCGCCGCGCAGACTTGATTCAGCCTCTGGGCTCCAGGAAACCCTAGAACAAGAGTCAAGTTACCTCTCCGCAAAACAAACAGCAACTGATGCCCAGTGTCCATTCTCAGCTCAAACAATTGAGCCAAACAAACTAACAAGACCTCTCCCCCCCCCAACCCCCCCCACACACACACACACTCACACACTCACACACACACAGATTTCACCAACTACCAACCAGTGGCATCCAAAAGACTGCCTTCCTTCAAAGAACACGGTACACATGACATTACTAATGTTATTAATGTGCTTTTTCACTGGACAAACGAATTCAGCAAATCTCAGAGTGAGTTAAGAGCCACAAGAAATTCATCTGAGACCTCTGCACTGCTCACCACCACAACATCAGCCGTATAACAGTTCTTCCCAGGTCAAAGTTGTATCCTGTCATATAGGGATGGGGGGGGGGATGCTCACCCCTGTTTATCTATTCCTTTCCTGAACGCAGATGTTTATTCACTGGGTAAAAGATTTAGAGTTAGGCCATCTAACAAGCGAGACACCTGAGTTCAATTCCAGGCAGGTCAGGGCGAAACCTTGGGCAAGTTTCCTTACTCCACACGCCTAATAGTAATCCCTCCAAAACCCCAAAACAATAATAAATTGGTCATTTTCAATCTACGACTGTCTGTGGGACATTGCTGTGCGCAATTGGCTGCCGCGTTCGCCCACAGATATACAGTCAATTCACTTTACAGCGTGTTCTGTGAAGCGCTTTGGGACGTCCTCCCGACGTGAAAAGCGCTATATCAAATGCAAGGATTTTTTTTTTATCTCTTCAGCACCCAGCGCAGGTGACCGTTCTTGGTGTGTCAGTCAAGTCAGTAAGAGTCAACAGGCTATTTGACAAAACTGGCATAACAGCCAAACCAAGCCATGTACTGCCTTCGTTCTGCAGTCGCACAATAAGATAACACCAACACAACAGCACAAGGGGCACAGGTTTACAGTTTCAAAGGGAAATTTTAGGATGGATACCAGGAATTATTTCTTTATCTGTGGTGTAATTAATGCCTAAAACAGGTTGCCAAGAACAACTGGTTATAGCTAGGTCTCAACATTAAAAGTTATAGTTCAACAAATTCATCCTGCTGAAGCCTCTTTACTGCTACTACAGCATCAGCATTTTGTATGGGGGGGTAACTTTTCAAGATTTTTTTAGGGAATTGTACTGGAATTTCACACTGAAAAATCTAAATCGATTCAAATCTACTCTGATATGTTTTCACATTGTGTGGCACCAAGAAATGCCCATTGCAATCAGGGCCAATATGGAGACGCATCTGCTTGGGTTAGTCCTGGCTATAAACATGTGTCTAGTTGGGGACTCTGCTTCCTCCAAGGAATATTTAGACTTCAAGGATGATTTACCAGTTCAAATTGGTTGAAGTTGGGCAATTATAGTATCTATTTTGTACCTTTTAACCAATATGTGAAGAGTCCCATTGGAGGAATCTATGATGTGCATGGCGTCCGCGTGTGATATACTGAAACAGGATTTCCCATTAATGGACAGCAGTACATCATTCTCACACAGTCCAGCTCTACCGGCTTTACTGCGTTTCCGGACCTGCAATAAAATAAACGCAAGTTCCATCAATCTGGTCTAAAATGATTTGGAAACAATACACTAAATTGGTTGAAAGCCCTCAAATAAATAAGTGGTGCAAAATATTGCCCTTATCTTTCATTGTGAAAATTGATAGGTCACTTGCATACAGTATGCTCATTAAATAGAAATCAAGTTGAATTCACGATAAAGTCCTATATATAAAAAAATTTAAGATGGAATTATTAGTAGAGGGATTATACGAGGTTTATATAACACTTTTAAAATATTTTCTTCAGAAAATAATTCTCGACAGCTGTAAAATGACTATTTTTGATTTTGACAGATGGACGTAGACGGGTACAGGAATATACTGTATTGAAAGATCCTTATTATACATCAGAGAAGTTCCATGCCATGAACATAAGGCCAACATCAGCATTAAGTGCTGTGCGCAGCTGCGATGTCCCTAAAACCCAGAGGACTATTTTTATACCTCACGGCAGGCAGAGTGTTTGGGATTTCAACATGAATTACCGTCACTTTAAAGCCTCTTTCGTGTAATCCTGTTATCAGTCCATTCGTTTTGTGTTCTGAATGTTGTCATTTAAGAAAGGAGCCTGCACAATTTCATGGCAGTGTTGCCCACCCCCCACCACCATGCTGTTTTTAGGCAAGGTATGTGTGAAACATTGGGTGGACGGAAATGTTCTATTCAAAGCCTGTCCTATCTGAGCAAGGTTAATGCAGCTGCCCTTTAGAGGACTGGCATCTGAACCCTTAAGTTTATATCCACTCAAGCTTGCCCGGATGGATTTGTACAATGTAAGGGGGAAATATTTTTTTCAGTAAGCAATGATTTATCAACTTGATGGGATATCATATGACACAGAGCATGGCAATTTGTCATATATTCCTTTCATTCTTGCAAGGGAAATTCGGGAAGGTGATAATAATTCTAAAAAAAAACATTTGTTTTAAACAAAGTACCGAAAGTAACTGAAAACGGGGAACCCTAAGGAAAGGATTTACAAAATTAATGGACTCGGTGTATATCAGGATGTAAATTAAGATGAAATGAAATTAGACAGAACAAGGCGTTTGGAGTGGGTCGTCTTCAACCTATGCGATTGAAGTGAGGATGAATGGGTATTGGCAAAAGGAAACATGGTCCATACAACAAAATCACTCAGTAATCAATAACAGTCAAATAAAGAAATATCAGGAGTGTTAAAAAGAAAAAAAAAGCTGTTTTGTGGAATCTGAAATAAGAACAGAAATCCTAGAAAGATAGATTAAGGTTTTGGGTGTATTAAAGGTTTCTTTAAAACACACCTATATATATTAATCAGAATGATGGACACAACTCATTATTTTATTCAAGACGGGAATGTCAAGATTGATTTGAGATTTAGAAGACTGGTGGAGAAATTAGCATGCTCCTCTTGAACTGAAATTATGACTTGTTCAGGAATATTTTTGCATCTTTTTGGATATTTAGGCGGCCTGAATATTTTCGTGCTGTGGTGAACAAAAAACATTATTCTAAATAATGCAGTTGCAGATTGGTTGCATTCCTGCTATGTTCACCCATCAGAAATAGTGCGATTGTGTACGTGTTTTTCACAAGTCATGCTTCCTAGGACAAAATACATTCTTTCTGTCACTCACAATTGCCAATCATGTTAAGTATGCTTGACAACACCCACTCATTGAGTTGCCAGTCCCAGGAATGCCGGTGCGATGTGGTGGTGGTGGGTGTATCAAATGAGGGCCAGAAAACTCCAAATGGAGAGTGAGGGGGAAATCAGAGGAAGCTATTCCCAGGCCACTCTTACACATGTCCCACTGACCAGTTTGGAGGCAGAGGTGGAAACAAGCCATCGGCCAAACCATAGTCATATAGCACAAAGCAGAAAGAAAATCAGTGAGAAGGAGGAAAGGAAGTTTGAGCTGAGAACTGAGTGGGTTAATCGGTCTCTTGTTCAAGTACACATCAGACTTACATTTTTTTTGTAAATTCTTAAAATTTTATTTTTCTCTCTTTTACCATCTGAACTCTCGTCCTATACCACATATACTGCCTCCCCTAACTGAGAGAAAAGAGTGGGGACCCGTCCCTGGGGTCTCTTTCATTGTTGCCCTGTAGTCTCTGCAGTCACCTTCTTTTCAGGGTAATTGGCTCTTTAATGCTTTCTCACTCTAATGCAGAAAATCATCTGGTAGTACTTTCCTCAAATGTGCTGGTTACTAAATGTCAGATCATGGGGAGTACAGTACTCAAAATTCATTAAACTAATTTTGTGCTATCTCCATTTTATTGATAGCAATTTTCATTTTATCCTTAGAATGTTAACTTTTGCTGCCTAAGTTTGTTTATGGTTTCCCTTGCATCATTTTGTTGCTCTGGTGCATTTGGCATTCCCCAGCAGTCAGGCAATCTGCTCATAGGTCTCCGTCAGTGCCGGTGTTAAACCAGTTGGTATGCGATATGTGGAAACTGCCCAGTGTGGCTTTCTATCTAATCTTTCCTCAATCCTTGTAGGGAGATACTTCATCAGTGGCTCGCTGAATGCTTTAGCCCAAGGTCAAGAACTATTGGAAAACAGGTCAATGTCCAACCTTCTCACTCCAATAACACAATAATAATAATAATAATCCTTGCATTTGATATAGCGCTTTTCAAGTCTTCTCAAACTCTCATATAAAAAAACATGCTGGATCACTCCACTTTCTTCTTGACTAACTTTTCTGAATGTCTAAGCAATTCATCAAAAATTTTGATGTTTACTCAACTGCACATTATTCAGTTCAGGTAATTGTTAATCAATTAACTGCCAGGTGCATAGGAACTGATAGTTATTAAGAAAATAGTTCAAAATAGTTTCAGATTAATTCAGATGTTTAGATGTATATATTATATCTTGATATGATTTTTATGAAAATACATGCATTGATTACCACATGAACATAAACTGAAAATTAAATGTTTGTAGGAATAAATGTGAAATGGCATCATAAAATACTCCAAGTGTTTTGATGACTTCTGTGTGTCCTTGAACTGAGGGTGTGGGCTTGACGGGCTAAAAGGTATTTTCTCCTTATATTTGTTCTCTGTATCAAATACATGAACACATAGTCACTCTGTCCTTTTTGCAGATTTGCTGGATTGAAAGCTAAAGGCAAATCCTTGATTGCCTCAGTGACTAAAATAGTCAGTGGGTCAGTGGCAGGTGCCATTCCTTTCAGTCCACACATCCCAGTCACTGCGCATGTCTTGCACTCAACATTAACTACGTTATTTAAGGCACTAACTTATTTGAAACATGCATTGAGCATTCCCTTATGAGTACTGAAAGGTATTTATTTGTACACATGCAGCATCAGCCAAAAGTGTTTTTTTTAAGAATCAGCTTCTATTTTCATTGGCATACATCATGTTCTCTATCATATTTGTAACTTTGTTTGTTCTTTCTGGTCGTTTTTTTCCTACATGTTATGCTTGTGTGTTAAAATCTAGTTCCTTCCCTTTTACTTTTCCAAACTTTCACATTTTATGAGTGGTGATTATGTTGAATTTATGCAGAAGGAGAAGTCTAAATGGAATAACATTAACACTTTTTGATTTTGACCAAACTGTGGAGGAGAGTGAAGAATAATGAATATATTGTATATATTATAATATAAGGTACATATAAGGTACATATAAGGTATTCACCAAATATAGTTGTTATAGGAATGCTGATGATAACACAGGAATCAACTTGTAGGATATAGCCCAGGTTTCATGGTATATTTGGATTTAATTCAAGACCAGATTCCTGGCAAATATTTCCACCAAGGCTTTAGTTAAGCAGTTAATTACATGTGTATACCAGAGTAGTAAACGTAAATAGTTTAATCAGCTGAATGATTTGGCAATCTCAGCCTTCAAGTGGCCAATATACAGCATAGCCAAATACTTTACTATTTATTCAGACTATGAAAAGTGCATTGCATTTACGAGTCATTACCTGTCTGACAATCATGAGAATCTATAAAACAGGCTCAAAAAGGTGGTTGACCATTAATCAGAATATAGGTTTGCCACAACAATGATTGAATTTTATATTAATGGAAATAGAGGTTACTACAGTAATGAACAACACCCACGTGTAATATTTCATGATGTAACAAATAAATGAAATAAATATCAGAAGTGGTCCGAGATAGATACTTGTGATTCCTTCCTGTTTACTCACCTGAATGATCTACAAAAATCATCGAAGGCCTTGCTATTAGTTCGTACAGATTTTCATTGTCATTCAAAGAACACATTTTAGATTTGAATGGAGTTTGGTTAGATTTTATTCATATAATTCTTATAATAGTTGTGGAAAGAAGATTAGGGGTATTCAATCAATTTACTGAATGAATTGGCTGATCCATGTCCGAGTAGTGCAGGAGAGGATGACAATAGGCTTTAGTAACCACAGGAGCTCCTAATCCTGCCATTTCTCAGTGACCCCTGTTAGAATGTATGTGTGCATGGGCGTTTAGCACCTTTCCAGAGAGAAATTCTCCTTCAATAATATTTAAATAAAATGCTAAAGAGACAATTTGCCTCAGAGCAAACATTCTTGCTAACCACAAATGAATCAAAACTAGTGTGGACTATTGCCTCACAATTTATTTTGACAATTTCTCCCTATCTCCTCTTCTGAAATAATTGATTGACTCCTTGATTCCTGCAGCAATATAATTCCACAGGTGCATTGTACCTTGCACACTATTATTCTTCGTGCATTAACCTGAAATAACGCATATTTGTCGGCTGAGCCTGTTCTCATTAAATATACACACGTGTTCATTTCAATAGGGGTCAAAGGCTATTTTTCTCTTCTTTAGTATAGGAATGGCAAGACCAATTGAAATGCTCTTGCTGCTGGCCCAGAAGGCACCAGCTAACTCAGCAAATACAGGAATTGCAAAGGAAGTTTCTCCAAGTGTCTTTGCCAACAATCCCTGAATTGAAATTGATCATTTACATCATAGCTATTGGTGGGGCATTGCTGTGCACAAATTTTCTGCCATGTTCACCTACAAATTGCTGTCATTACAGGTTGTAGCATATCCTATGAAGAGCTTTGTGAAAGGTGCTATATCAAATGCAAGGATTTGGGTTTGCTACACCCAGTGATGTCCTTACCCAATGATCCAATAGCACATGTATCTAAACTGTCATTTGAGGTCAAGTTCTTTCTTCAGAATATTTCTTCTTTGGAATTGTGTAACTGTTAATGCTGAATGATGCACTTGCCTCTCTAAAAGTAACCCTGACAGATTAAATAAAATACTATCAGGACAAAATCATTGCAAATCGTTATTGATGTTGGTGTGCAATAATCTGGGAAAGTTTGTTTTGTCACCTTGTGGCTTATGAGCTCTACAAATTCTCACTTTATGACACCCAAGATCAAAAAGGTTCATTCTCACTTCACTTAATCCATGAGGGAAGCTTCCTCATATTAACTTTCTCCTATAATATCACAAGAAAGGTTCAGATGAAGACAGCCTTTGGCCTATTAGAAGATTTAATACAAATTAGATCAATTAGGACCGGTATAAGACCTTCTTCCAGAAGGTCTAATACCAAGCCTATCACTAAAGCATTTCTTAATTCTTAATTCCCACATTGTTTCTTAATTATCTCAGATTTCCTGGTTTTAGTCAAATTTCTTCATAATTATTCAAGTTGTTCGCCATCTCTGTGCAAATAAATATGTTCTTGCGTTTGTCCTAACTTTTCTTTTCACAACACAAAACTTTTCCTTTATGCAACACCATTTAGCGACTCTTGCCTTCTGCCATGTCGTATCCAAAAATATTTTTTCAAATATATATTCTCTAAGTTGTTAATCATTTTATTTAAATCTATAACATTCTCACTGAGTTGTTGCAATCATGGCTAAAGAGCCATAGCTTTAATTCATCATTGATCATAGCTTATCCTTCTAACCCTAAAGATCAGTCTTACTGCTCGACTCAGGTTTGTCTCTAGGGCCTAGGTTTCCATCTTATGTCGAAATATTCTTCTAGTTGTGGCCAAACCACAGGACTATATAACTTGAGTGTTACTTCTGGAGACCTGACCTCAAATACTTTTTAATGTAATCCAGGATCACTTTGCCTTGTTTATTGTTGTCTCACACTGTTTAGACATTGATAATTTTTGGTCTCTTTTAACTTTTCCTTTGGCAAGTTGTATCCCCTCCATGGAATACACATGCCTCTTTTTCTTTACTTCCTCTATGCAGTACAGTACCTTGCATTTATTTATATTGAACTTAATTCACCAGTGATCAATCCAGATATATACCTGTTAAGCACTCTGTAAAATCTTGCCTACCTTCTTTGATTTCATAATGTCCACAGTGCCATTCAACAACAACAACTTGCATTGATGTAGCACCCTTCCCGCAGAGTAGCATCTCGGAGCATTCATACAAACCAGGACTGTTTCTAATTGAATTTCTGGTAGGTGCTATGTTATCTGATCTCGGCTGGTAGTTGTGGGCACTACAGTTGGCCTCAGTATTTTTAAAGTAAGGATCAGAAAAGCAACCAAGGTACTATCGTCTGATCATAGACTCATAGAATCATAAAATGTTACAGTACAGAAGGAGGCCATTCGAGCCATCATGCCTATGCTGCCTCTTTGGGAAGAGCTACCCAATCAGTCCCACTCCCCTGCTTTTTCCCTATATCCTTTCAAGTTTTTCCTTTTAAAGTACCGATGCAATTCCCTTTTGAAAGTTGTTATCACTATCCCGTACTCCTATTAAAGGTTCCTGTGCATGTAAATCAGACCAGTCATGATTGAGTAGGCTAGGATACTGACCCCCTTCCCTACAATTTGGAAAAGTACTATAAAATTGCTGACCTGCAAGGACCTGATCTCACTGTAAGTCACTAACTTCAGGAAAGGAAAAGCAAGGGATACAATTTGGAAGAAAATAGATATTGCCAAGAATAAAAAATAATCCATATGCAGTTTAAGTACCAAGCTATACTACTGCAACATGTTGAACCCAGGTACTGCATGATACAATATAAAGTACTTGGGCTGTTTGCTTTTGTGACCTTTCTTGTACTGAAACATTCCACGTGACATGACTGTAATAACAGATGTTGATGAAATAACCTTCAGAACATTTGCCATTTGCCAGCTGACAGAAACACTACCATGGAGCTCAGTCTGAAATTGTACCTGATACATAGTCTGTGGATGATTGCACAGCATGAATGTTACAAGTACAATAGTTTAACATTGCAGTTTACTAATCATTTAATTTCAATTTACACACAGATATGTTCGACTTTGTGGCATTTTCTTTCTAGCAAAATTTTTAATGTTCCAACAACTAACAGAGGTATGCATGTAGGCAAAACTGCACTGTTAGGGGTAACACTAAACCTAGACTACGGTTTCTGTTATTCTAATCCTTAAAGACTACGGTTTCTATCATCCCAGCTGCAACCTTAGAACATGACTATTTTCCCTGCTGTCTCTAACCTTATAATAAAACTAACATTTCTGCTAACAGTAACTTGACACAAGCATAATTTGAAATATCCACAATTAAGTGCACACGTCTACAAGTTAGACATTACAACTTGTTGTTATTATTGTGTGCTAGAAATGTGTTAGCTAATTGCTTAAGTCAATTGAAGTTTGAAAAATCTGCAGATTTTGCAGATTTGGATTGAACATCTAAATCCTTAGGAGAAGGTGACATTTTATGAGCCAATGATGTAGGTTTGTTTATTAAGATTTGTAGTGATTGACATTATGGAAAATGGTTAGGTTTTTACCAGTCAGGCTTTCAATGGCTCCAGTGGCCTCCATACATTCCCAACTGACCTATACTCAATAAAAAACAAAATAAAGTCATCCAATCCATAGTGTGAGCTCTGGTGATCAGATCAAATGGTCGAAAAAAATGTCTCCAGAATATATTCAAAAACAAATTGCAATCAATCTTTGTGAAGAAAGGGGGCTGGGTATTCTAAAAGCAAACTTGATTTGGGGTTGTAATATTGTAATTGATAAATCTTTTGAAACCCTCACAGTGTACGATGTTATAAATGTCCTTGCTCTCCACACAAAGTAGCAGTTGCAGCTGCAAGTTACACTTGTTCGATCGTTTCTTTGAAGTTTTTAGGTTAGGCGTTATTCTATTCACATGATATTTTAAGATAAAGTCAATGAAACAATAAGAGTGACCGACCTGAGAAAACATTTGACCTTTCAGTGTTTGAAATGCGGGTCGTTATTGAAATGTAAAGTAAAATCAATTCAAACTGGAAGGATTCTAGTGGAGGTGGGGGGGGGGGGGGGGGGGGGGGGGGATGAAAATTTACACCGTTTGGGCACTTGGTATTTTATCCCCTATTCTGTCTTTTACAGCTCATTCTCATTCAATTGTTTGAAATAACTTTGGAATCGTTGATTTTGTGAGGATTACAGTAATTTCCTGATTTGTGCGCCGCTCCTGATTAGGAGCCTTCCCATTCAGTCGGATTTGGCTGCTTTGCATTCATTCCTACCTTGGCGACTTGGAGAGGCTTCTGTTGATCGGAGCCCCCTTGAAGTCTGAAGCCCCAGGGCGCCCCACCACCCAGGGTCATCAGAACTTCCTCACCGGCCCCCATAACTTCTGTCTTTTGCTTCAGGTAATGGACCGTTCCTCAAAGGTCTTCATCCCCTCAGTTCTCAGCATGATTCACATCGTGCTCCCCCGGCAGAGCCCTCTTCCAAACACCGTGAGGAACGTGTGAGAGAGAGCCCCTGATCTCTGGACTATTCTGCGCTGCAGCAGCAGCAGCACAGGAATTGGTGCTATCATTAGGTGTCTGGTCCGCTTTTGGTTGCGGGCCAGATCTGTGCACATGTTGCGTCAATCTCATAGGACCACTGTAGAAAGATCTAAAAGGAAACCGACAATAACCGTCTCGGTCTTAATATACCTCTTTAATCTCTTTCTAACGAGCCCGTGTTTGTTTTTTTGGGTCAGTACTAAGAACAATAATCTGGTTTCCAATCACACATGCTTCGAGCATGACATCAATACTGACAGTCTGCCTTTTGGTGGGTTTATACTCGATTTCACGGGACGATTTCGCTTCTCATAGGGGTCAAAATGTGGGTTCAAAATTCGTATGAAGGCAGTAATTTACATATTTATTCAGCAACAATACGAATTTACAATATGAAGTGACTCGCCATTATTTCCCCTTTAAATTACTGCATTACAGGATTCTCTTTGGGTTGCTCTGAATCATATGATTTATTGAAGACTGTATCCGAGGCCAGACAGTAATCCCAGCCACTCAGAAAGTGCCCACTATTGGGTGGTTTTCGTATAATTAGCTGCAAAGTGACATTTAAACAAAAAACGATTTAGACCTTTGGGCTCAGATTTATTTAAAATCAAAAACCATCATTTTGATTCATCACCGGAAACATTAGGATTGGTCCATTTCTAAGGAGTCAAAACCATATGCTTATAAGCCATTAGTCAAATACCCTGTTGTACGTGACAATCCCCAACCAGGAGGATGGCAGAAGTGGAGTGTGTTCACAGCTCATTCCTCAGTATTTCTCTATTGTTGTCGATGAAATGTGAGGCCAAATGAACCTGTCATTGTCACCAACAGACTGTGCAGCATCTTGTGGTCTGACTATACTGTACCACGTAAACTGTTTAATTTTCTCTGCGGAACTATACAGAACAGGTGGGCAATAATTCACTAAACCAGTAATCTTACATTTCATAAAATTTTACTTTCAAATTCTGCTTGAGATTGTTTATTACTTCGAATTCTGCTTGAGATTGTTTATGTTCAATGTAATCACCCTGTGGATTTGGGGATTGGTTTCTCCATTGTTTTATTTTCTGGGTTTTCCTTTCCCTCTTCATGTTTTTCACTTTCAGCAAAACTGCAAGCTTTTTCTCATCATTTCCAGGCATTTTCCCAATATTAGTATAGCTAGGACTAACCCCGTATCTTGCTTAATTTCTATCTGTTTTCAGGTTGATTAAGTATTCCAAACATACTTAAATTAACTTTTTTTAACTACTGTATTAAAATTGATTTTTCAAGAGCTCTCCAGTATTTTGGTTTCTAATTCTCCTTCATTCAAATTCAAAACAAATTAATTGCTATCATATTTGCCAACATCATTGATAAAAGTGATTTGAGATTTCATCAAGTCAAATATTAAATTTATTTGCAATCCGCCAAAGCATCATAACAATTACAATACAAATTTACATTTATACAGCACCTTTCACATCGGGAACACATCCCGAGGTCCTTAATAATCCTGGCTATGCATCCAATTTGTTAGCAGGAGAGTGGGAGAGAAAAGGATGACTGAAAACGCGGTCAAAGAGTAGGTCTTGAGGTGGACTTTGAACGTGGGAGTGACTCTGTCACTTCAAGAGAGTGGGGACAGAAAGGCTGAAAGCCCAACCGCTGCTCGTGGGCGTGGGTACGGTGGAGGACATGAAGCAGCCCAGTGCCTTCTGAGTGAAGGCAGATGCCAGGTCGGTACAGTTTGAGGAGGCTGCAGAAGTAGGATGGGGTGAGATTGTGGAGTGTCTCCATTGTTGTCTCAATGTGTACTTGTAGGTATATTCAAAAAAAACCTACATTGCTCACAGTCAATACAAGAGATGAAGGTCTCCACCCCTTCACTCCCAACAATCTCCAAATTCTCTCATCAGCCTCCCACACCCCTCCAGCCCTCCCCTAACCCACCTCTCCTCCAAGCCCCCTTCACCCCTCCCCCAGGCTCCTCATCCCCTCCCCAGGCCCCCCTCACCCCCGGCCCTCCCCCAGACCACCCTCCCCCCCCCCCCCCTCCCCCAGGCCCCACTCACCCCTCCTCCAGACCACCCTCCCCAGGCCCCCCTACCACTCTCCCCCAGGCCCCCCTCCCCCAGACCCCCCTCACCCCCCCCAGGCCCCCCCTCTCCCCCAGGCCCCCCCTCCTCCCCCAGGCCCCCCCTCTCACCCCCCCCTCCCCCCTCCCCCCCCCCCTCTCACCCCCTCCCCCCCAGGCCCTCCCTCTCACCCCCTCCCCCAGGCCCCCCTCTCACCCCCTCCCCCAGGCCCCCCTCTCACCCCCTCCCCCCCCCTCCCCCCCCCCCCCTCTCACCCCCTCCCCCCCCCCAGGCCCCCCCTCTCACCCCCTCCCCCAGGCCCCCCCCCCCTCCCCCAGGCCCGCCCCTCCCACAGGCCAAAACCCCGTCTCTCAGCTCAACAAACGGACGCAGTCAAACAACGCACGTCATAGGCCACGGCGCCTGCGCAATATCCGGGTCCCGGTGGAAGTGCGTGAGCGCGGCTGCGCGTGAAGAGGGGCCGTGACCGCCAGAGACCGGCAGCGGCGGACGTGGCAGTAACCCGAGAGCCCGAGGCTGGGAGTCGGGCTGCAGCTTCCGGTGAGTCCACCCGAAACCCCGCGCATCGGCACCGGGGGCCCTGCACCCCCCCCTCCCCGCCACCCCCACAAACCACACGGCCGCCACCCCGGGGAGCAACCAGGCCCGGCCCGGGGCCCCCCTCCAAATTCTTGCCCTCCCCTCGGGGGGGGGGTGGTGCAGGCGAAGGCTCCATTGCAAGGCCGGAGCCCAACCTGGAGCCTGACTGAGCGAGGCCTCTGTGTCTCTGTCTCGGGGCTGCCGCTCGCTGGTTGCTTTTGCTCACCAGATATTTTTTTTTGAAAAAAAAACAGTGAAAAATGCCCAGAGATCGCCATGTTTTGCTCGGAGATGTCATGTCAGCGCCTCTCCTCCTGATCGGCTGCAATAGAATTGCGATGGAAGGAAATGCAAATCACATTAATTTTTAAAATAACCTGCACCCGACGTGCATTTGTGGACTAATGAGGTTGTACACTTGAATTGACTCTACTGTAGGTTTTCAGTTTCCTTTTCTCCCTCCCCCCCTCCCTCCCTCCCTCCCCCACCACATTCACAGCATGTTGTGAAAACTGGTGTATAAAAACTGCAGTGATGGGTTTGGATGATGGTTGAATTTCATTTTCTATTTGAAGTAAATGAGGAAAATTCTTCCAAGGATGAATAGAGGGAGTATAGTTGTCCGAATCAACCCGAGTTAAGGTGAAACCTTTTCCTGTGAACTGCAAATACAGTACCGTCTACAACAACTTGCATTTATATAGTGCTTGGATGGGTATTTGAGGAGCACGAGTTTGCAGGGTTATGGGGAAAGGGCTGGGGAGTGGGACTGACATTAATTGCTCTGTTCAAAAAGCCGGCACAAACTCGATGGGCCGAATGGCCTCTTTTTGTGCTGTACAATTCTATGGTTCTAACAGTGGTTGAGTCTGTCCCTGAGCCGCGAAGAGGTGAATGAGGTGACCATAAGCACAGTCGAATAGGAAGGTCTTCAGGCATGATCTGAAAATGGGGAAGGAGGGGGTAAAGCGGAGGGATTAAGGAAGATCCAAAGTTTTGGGGTTTGATAGCTGTAGATGGTGGCGTGGAAGGGATGAGGGACAAGCAGGAAGCCAGAGTCAAAGGGGGTGGAGTGGCAAGTAAACAAGGTGTGGAGAGCCAGAGCATGAAGGGAGTAGTCACTGCTATCAAAAATACATTGGCATGTCCTACATACTAACATTGCTAACTGTTTCAATCTGTATAATGATGTGCTAAAACCAATCAATCAAATTTGAGATTTTTATTTTTAAGTAAAGATTTCCCCCCAAATGATCATAGCATTAGGGTTGCAACAGCACAGTAGCTTAAATAAAGGAAAAAAAGAGTTACCTTGCTGGACTGATTCAGTAATAACAATAAATAACAATCCTTGCATTTGATATAGCGTCTTATCATGTGTTTGAGACATCTCAAAGCACTTCACAGAATATATTGTACAGTCAATTGACTGCCTATTTTGTGGGCGAAACGCAAAAAACGTAAGTTCTATCATGAAGTGTTAACTAATTCAAAATTCTCATTAAAAAAATTAAACATGTTGAGTCACGGGCCTCCAAACAAATGGATTATTTTAGATTTGAGTCTAATACTGTAGATCTTTTCCATGATTGAGACATCTGTGAATTTTGCAATTCCTGTGAGTCTGTGATTGCAGCATAGAACTGCATAATTCTAAGAAGCAGGTGGTATGGGATACAATAAGTTTACAGAAAGCCCTGTAGTTTTTTTTAAAAAATGTTAGTATTGCAGCCTTATTGTGTTCTACTATCATGGTTTTCCAAACTGAATGCTGTATACTGTTGTCTGCCACATGAAGAAAAACAACTTCCTGAGCTCCTTGTATACTGATGCACCAAATATAGAATGCTAATATTTTGTCATGTTTAGCAATTTAAATTTTAATGCAGAGATTACATGAATGTGAATGCCTCTAAAATACTATAGCAGAGATTTGTCTTAATACGTTTAATTTCTTTGAAACCTCTGTGACGGTCTCGGTAGTCTGGTTCCTGAGGCAGGCGGGTCCGCAGTATTCTAAGCCACTGTTGATGACTGTACAGCCAACCTGAATTGACTACATATTTTGTGGGAGAAATGCAAAAAAGTTCTACAAAGAAGTGTTACTAATTCAAAATTCACATTAAAAAAAGATTAAACCTGATGAGTCATGGGCCTCCAAACAAATGGATGATTTTTGATTTGAGTCTAATAATTGAGGATGTAAGCGGGGATGTAAGCAGGGTCTCCGTGGCACTGAACTGACTCCGAGTGGACATGTTTGGCAATGGAATGTCAGAATCGAGCCAACCCTCTTGACGGTCTCGGTAGTCCGGTTCTCCAGCCAGGTGGGTCTGCAGTATTCCAAGCCACTGCTGATGATGCATCAGTAGGACTTGGAAAGGCAGACCTGTCACTGGGAGCAGGGAATCCTCCCTCTCAGCTTATGTTAACTCTGCAAGCCAAGCCCTAATGGGTAGGTGGTCCTATCTGGACAAGCAGCAGGAAACTTTGCCAGACAGTGCTATAAATGACTAGCTATTAGGTTTTAGCTGGTTAGACTCATTTTGATCAGAGTGATGAAGTGATTTTGATATCAACTAACACCCAATGAAAACATCCTTCTGATAAATTGCTCGCAATTGTATATTCTTACTATGGATTATAACAAGAGTGATTATGTGATTTTGTGGCATTACTGATTTTTCTATCGAGTACTTTTTCTTTATAACAGGGATCTGTATTTTTGTGGAAGATTTTCAATCAAATCATCCTTTAGTATTTCCCTACTCCTTGAGGTGGTTAATACTTTTTCACCAAGCGGTTGCCCTACATGTTTCAATCCTCTTAACTATTTTCTATTATTTTCTTCTACAATTGCTGGTTAATTAGTATCAAACTCAAATCAGAATCTGTGTGTACAGCATCACTTTTAAATTCAAAAGGCAGACTTCTTTCAAAGTGCAATAATATGTTTGTGTCAAAATGTAACCTTTTTAAATGGGAACCAGTAGTATTCCAATTCATATTTGATTAAAAAGCTGTTCAATGTTTCTTTCTTTGCCTCATTAAAACTTGAGTATATTTTTGAATTCACAACTCAAATTGAGGCAGGCACTGATTTGTGTACCTTGCACCTATATCAGTACATTTGTTGTTAGCCTTTATGCTAAAAACTTGGTGGGTTTCGCAGTGATTGTGCTCACAGTTCTTGTAGAATAATATAACTTCTGTTAACAGCCATGCAAAATCCTTTGTGAATACATTTTGTTACAGTAGTCACTAACTCAAATAAATTGTTTGATCATTGAGAGAGAGGTAGTGGTAGTTTGCTCGAGGGACATTGTCGAGACAGGAATGCTGAATGCTGACACGATATGGAAGGAGAAAAAATGGATCTTGAATTGCTTCACAGATGCTTCATCTATACCAGGAGTGTCAAACTCATCTATCTGCAAGGGCAATTTAAGTTAGAGCTGTTCACTTGGTGGGCTGCCCTGTAAAAATGTTACACATAATACTGTATCTGAAAATGTTTATAATGATTGTGAACTGTCATTGGCTTAATGAGAATATCACTAATCCATTGCAGAATGCACAAATTTGAATATATGTCTTATATTAAAAAGAGGAGGGTTGGTTTAAAAGAAAAATTCAAGTACAGTATGTTGTGATTTTTGATGGGCGGTCCGTCATGCTTGTTTGACACCCCTGATCTATACTTCAGTTGTGTAAATTCATGTCCTATTTATACCATTTTCTGGTACCAGCACAATATGCTTTCAGGTTGCAACTTGAGAAGGATCTGGAGGGCAGCTAACTGCTAACTTATTGAAACTTTCACCACAGTGCGAGACAGCTGCAAGCGAAACATTTTTTTCAGTTCTTTTGCTTCAGTGATGGACCATCAGTTACAAGATCTAATAATGGGTTTTAAAAAGCATTGATTTGACTTAAAATGTTCAGACAGAGTTATGAGGAGACATTACAGAAGCTAGGAATGTTTGCATTGGAGAATAGATGATAGGAGCATTCTGAGTCGTAAAGAGTACACCCAAGCTGGCCTCTTTTTCTATATGGTTAATGAGTCTCAAACTCTTTGACAGTTAGGTGCAGCAACTTTATGCCGATGGCAGTTAATATGTATTATATTTTGCTCAGGAAGTGGATTGTGTGGGCAGTTTCTAGAGGAAATTGAATATTTTTTAATATGGTAATGGCATTGGGGGAGGGGTTATGTGGGATGAGGTGTGACGATTGTAAATGGAATGATATAAAACAGATTAGAATTTCTCTTAGAAACTGCCCACATGATCTGCTCCTTCCTGAGTTCTAGATGTTAATCATCCTTTGCGTAAAGTTGTCTTTAACAGTCTTACGTATTTTTAGGAAGATTAAGTTTGAAAAGTGCAATATAAACTAGGCATTTTTGTGTAAATGTGTTACTGACTAGAAACATAGTTATAGCTAAACTGTTCCTTTAAAAGATAGAAGAAATTGCGGTTCACGTTATCATTTTGATGGCTGGGGTATCAAGCTTAAGGTCTTTTTTTTTTGTCTTATGATTTTTAGCGTGTATTAAATTATTGTTAAATGTTTGCTCTTCAGTGATGTGGATGCTGAGTATTTTCTAACATTGAAATGTTTTCTTTATGCTAATATTTTTTTGGCGGATGTCCATTTGAATTGAAAATTAATGGTGAGGATGAATTGTAGCAATATTCAGTCTTTAAGGAATACTGCAAATATATTCCATGATTGGAATCCGAAGGTAACATTGTGGAATTCCTTTTTCCCCCACACTTCCAGCCGAATGAAATTGCTGAGGCAAAACCTGTCCATTTGTAGATGTCTTTGTTCTGTACAGTGATATTAGAATTGTGCAGCCTTCACACTCTCAGGTATTCAACATTTTAACTTTGCAACTGGGTGGGGACATCTGTTGTGGATAACTTTGTTACTAACAGAAAACATTGTATCTGTCTGGGATGCTGCAGAATTTTATATTGACATACAGTATCTCACTATTGTATCAAACTTGGGACACTCATGGCCAAAGGGGGTTTTAGTTTCCTGTGTGAGATGAAGGGAAATGTTACAACACAGTAATGGACTGGTTTGAAACATTGGTTTAAAAACACAAACCGTATACTCATGCCTTATTCATTACTGTAGCTGTAACTTGTACCTGTAACTTAAAGCTGTTCTCTTATCTAACTAAATTTATAAACGTTCCTGGAAGGGAAGAGGTACTATTAGAATTTTGCAGCAGGTGCAAGGTTTTCTGCTCATAGGTTGATAATTAATTTGTGACTGAATCTGACAAACAAATGCTTTTGAGCTACAACGTCTATAGAGAAAAAAGGCAGTTTGGCAACTGAACTTTATTCTGGGATGGTGAGAAATCTTTTGCACTTTCAACTCGTGGTCTATTGGTTTATTACTGGCAGTGAAAAAGTGCACCCATCTATTTTTTCATTGAACAATAATATGAGAACTGAGGTAATTTTTAATTGTATATGGAGGTCGCCAAAATGTGGGAATGCAATACAACTCACAAAACAACTGCCAAATAGACTTTAATGGAAAGATTTTACTACTAGTTGTTTAGATGTTTTTCAGTATATAAATATACTGTATATAAATATTCTGAAAAAGAGTAAGTGTCTTTTCCCTAGTTAAATTGACACTACAGGAGAGTTTATTGTAATTATAAACCTTATCCTGGTTGTTTTTGTAGTTGTTAATCCAGCACAATTGTATCAATAGCAGTCACTTAAGTAATTGATAGTATTTGTCATGTCTGAAATTCAAATTCTGAATCTGAAATTATTTACATTGATTAAGTGAAAAATATAATCTTTATACAGTATGTCATTTGTCTTGCTGTGTAATTTAAAATTATTTTCAAAATATTGAATGTTATTTCTTGATGCTGTATATTTCAGATCACAATTAGTGACAAGCAAATTGAACCATTTGAAATTAAAAGCTGAAAATAATGAAGAGTATTTGTAACTGAAAATAAATTGTTGCATTAGAAGATGTTTTCTTTATGCTAATGAATTTTTGGAGGATGTCCGTTTGAAGGATATCGATGGACCTAAAGAACACACATTATTTGTGGAGGAAAGAATGTAACCTACATTGATTGTAGTTTCTTTCTCTTCCCTCTTCCTCTTTCCATTAGTGTTATATTTATCTTAAGTGCCAATGAGAAAATCATAACCAAAGCTATGTAACCATTGATTTGGCCAAAAGGGATTTTGAGATTTGTTTTTCTAGGCTGATTTTAATCTTTATTCTGAGTTGTAAGACATTAAATTAGTCAAACATATTTGATGTTCTAAATGTTGAGTAGTGTCAAGATTGGTTGTAGATATTGTCAGAACCCTTGATTGATAGAATTGTTTCCATATAATCTCTGGCAGAATTTTGTGGCTGTAGATATGTCTGGTTTCGTATGAACTTCTACGTTCTGCTCTATTCCACCGCCTTGCACCCTCCTCCCCCACCTTCAGGTCACGTCTGAAGTCATTCCTCTTCAATCATGCATGTGGGACTGCATGAGGGATGCTATATAAATGCAAGTTGTTATTGCTGCTCATTGATTAGCAGTTGTGATAAAAACATCATGACAAAAAACAGTACTAGTTGTATTATTGCTATGGAGTGTTTGAATGTCCATTAATGGCTTGTCTGGTTGTGGAAAATGGCAGAACTCAGCACTCTTCCCTCTTCCTTTACTATCCAGTGCAAGTGAGCAAGATAGTGTTGGAGCAATTGGAAGCTCTTTTATTAAAACTGCAAGAACTTTAGGTTTAATAGAACTTTCAGTCCTATATATTTTTCTTTTCCCCATCCTGTGAGAATGCCTGACTGCAAAATGGTGGCTACCTACAGTAGCATAGTTGAGTTATGTGTCAGGGGGACTATATGTATTCCTAGCCTTTTACTCCATGGAGCAGCATGCTATCTGAAAGAAGCCTCATGTCAGGAACACATTAGAATTATGGTTGTCGACAAAACATTAGCGAGTAACTGACCTAGTTGTTAGGGTAACAAAGAGGATAGTAATACAGAATCTGATGCTATGTGGCATCATGTAACTGATACTTTAGTTTTATCGATAATATATCATTGTGAAGGATTAATTTAGCTTTTGATAAATAATTGGGATCTTTTGCAGTGTATGTCAAGGTTTTTTTGAGAACATTAAAATGAACTCTGGACAACTTGCAGTATTGCAATTGCTGCAATATTTTAAGCTAATCATTCAATCAGTGCAATACTGCAATTCCAGTTGGATCTGTTCCCTTTATAATCTTTATTTTTCAGTGAGCCCTATTTTGAATATAGAATGGCAAAATATGTTTAATTAAACAGTTGTGTTTTTATATTTGAGAAGTATGAAATACATAGGGCCAAGGTCTATCAACAGAAAGTTAAATAGCAAATGACATGGTTGAGACCAATCTTGTAGTTCCATAGTTAGGTGAAGTCAAGACGTTAAAGCACAACATTATTAAAGCCTGCCGTATTGCTGCCTGAATGTTCCTATTAATCAGAGTTGTTCTTTACTCGAGTGCTTGTATGTGGGCAACATTCACTCTCCAGTATTTGCTACAATTGCCAGCTGTCTGAATTCCAGCCAGTTGCCTGTATCCGTTAGCGATGTTACAAGTTAATTCTTGCTCTGTGTCTTTTCAGAAACAAAATTGCAAATCATGTGTTTCAAAATCATCAATATTTTGACCTTTGGTAAATGCACATGTAAAGAGATTCTATGATCTTATTTTTGAAAGGCGATTGGATTAATTGTTGCACTCAACAGTTATTGGGTTTTCTGTCTTCTGTAAACTTATTGGAGATTTCTGACAGGGAGTTTGAGTGAATGATGATCTTGTCATAACTTTGATCTGCCCAGATGGAGTTTCTCCATTGTTTAATGGTATGAGACGCCCCAGTTAGAAGCAAACCAGAGCCTTGTGAAATTCCAAGTATGTGACAGGCTGGTCTGCCTAGCTATATCTAGCTAATTAGAGATTTACTTTTATTTTTTAACAGGATTGTTTATATGCACAATTCTCAAAAAAAAACATTCTAAGTTAATTGATTGCATTTCGAAATGAAACAAGGAAAAATTGAGATTGCTGTTTTTATCTTCTGAATAGTGGAAATTCACTATAAAATAATCTGGTATTAGATTAGGCTTTCCAGCAACTAATCATCTTTAGTTATGGAATATAACTGAATCCAGCCTTATTCTCCATCAAAATAGGCGAACAAACCATACATTGTATGCTAGTGTCTGATTCAGTAGTCGTCTGCACTGTTGACAATGGCTGCAATTGTGTTGGCTCAGTATCTGCAGAATGGGCACTAACTGTGGCATTTGTTACATTAGCAAAGATTATTTAATATAGAACACCTGATTGTTGATTACCTTAATGTAGATATGTTTTATGGAAATGATCCATTTTTAAGAGGAACCCTGGTTCAAACCTATCATTGTGCATAACTATGCCAGAAGTTTAATTGGATAGATTTATATTCTGATGCAACAACTGGGTTGACACTTTGAGTCATTACTGGGGGAACTGCATTGCTGGAGATACTGACTTTCAGGTGAATCATTAAATTTAGGTCAACAACAACAACAAAATGACATTTGTATTGCGCCTTTCATGTCGGTAGGACCCGAGCTGGGGGTCAGGATAGGGGAGGGTGGAGGGCAGGGGCAGAAGGAGGATGACCGAAGGCACAGTGGAAGAGGAGGGTTGAAGAGGCGGGCCTTGAAGGAGGCAAGAGAGGGGGAGTTCCAGAGGGTGGAGGCAGAGTGGTAGAAGGCCTGTTCGATAGGTTTTAAAACTGTTGGAAACAGACTGTACAAATAAAGACTCAAAATCTCTATTTAAAAAAATCAATATTATCTTGTCATTCAATCCCATTCTTGCTCTAAATCTGTATTTGAAAGATAAATGGTTTACCAGAGTTGAAACTTCGAGTAAGAGATGCATAAGCAACAGAGATAAATCTTGGGTACAGAAATGCAGATATGACTAAAATCAATGTGAATGACCATGCTGGTTTTTTTTTGACACCGATGGTTCCTAGTATTGAAAGTTATTAATCCACATATCCAAATAAATCATTAATGGTCCTAAATTAATTACAAAAATGATAGGGTATTATATAATTGGAAATAATCTTTTTACTATCAGTTAGCATATGTATCGTACCAAAATAGAATTCTATCAGATGTGTCGCTTAAGTGTTTGCCTTCTTCCTTTACATATAATTATCTTTCAGTACTCTTGAGGGCATTGCTTTATGCCTTGGTCTAAGTTTATACCAATACAGTTTTAACTTGACGAAGTGCTGACATTTTCTTCCTTTGACTTAAATGTTGAATATCTTGTATTGGATTATTGTTAAGATATTATTCAGCCACAAAATACACAGTGAGTCTGCTTTACATTATGGATTGTAAGGTTCTGTGAAGTGCTTTGAGACGTATCAATGACGTGATAAGGTGCTATATGAAATGCAAGGATTATTGTTGTAACATACATTGAGAAAGAATAGTAATAATTTGACAATTTTCTGTTTCAGTTTCAGGTAGGTGGAGTTTGGGGATGAACTTACCCAAATAAAGATGAATCAGCAAGATCGCATGGCATCATCTTATGGACCACCTCAATCTGGTTACCAAGGGTACCAACAGATGGGCTATAACAGTCCACATATGGCAGGTGTTCCACCTTCTCAATATGGACCATACAATGGGCCTGTCCAAGGCTACCAACAAGCTGCTCCAGCACAAGGTATATATTTTATACAAGGTTTATAGGCTTTTCAACAATGGACGAGAGAGTGAATTTTGCTTACATGTGGATCTGTTAATGTTGGATAAGATTAAACAGCCAACTCTTCACAAACAAAAAAAGTGTTTTAATTGTTTTACATGTTAACATAAGGGTGCATGTGTGGACCTCAGTTTTTCATAAATAAACTACCAACAGCATAATGTGGATCTGACAGTGCTGTTCAGCCATTGGATTGATTTGGTGCCTGTAGTGCAACAACCAAAAGTAAAACTTCTAATGTAGTGTTATTTACTAATGTAGTGTTTTTACTCATGCCCAGTAGGATCTGGATTGAGATTGTCCAAATTAATTAAGGCTCTTAAAGATGGTGCAGAGAGATTTTAATTCCAAAATATGAAAAGATTTGGGCCTAGGTTCCAGAATGTGACCCTTAATTTTTTCATTCAGATTCTATTTTCAGATTGAATCAGGCATTCAGGAAATACTTGACTGGCAATTACTGAATTTCAGTCTTTGAAGTAACAATTTGCTTTGGCTGGAAGCATTCCAGGTTATGTTGAACAATATGATAGATTTGTGTTCCCAAGTGTATGCTACAATGATATGAGCATCTCACTTGTGTCTTGAAGCCATGCCTATTTAGTTTCTGATCTGCAGTATGTTGTAGTTGGATAGTGAAAGCAAAGGGAAAACTGGAGGGAATTGTCCTGGTTCTTATGGTTGGTGCAAAATGGCTTTATCAGAGGCCTGGAGGCAGATTACCTACTGTCCCACACCTGGAAATGGAATAGGATGGGAGAAAGAAAATATGAAAAAAACTCTTACTTCCAAACACTTCTGTGGTACAAATGTATCTTTCTACATTAATTATGAAGCATTGTTAAACATTCTCGGTTTCCAAACATATAGCTGCTTGTTATAAAACATTCTGGTATAAAGTTGAATTGATTTCTGTTGTAAACATCTGTTTGGAACTTTGAGTCTTGAGAATCA
This sequence comes from Callorhinchus milii, assembly GCF_018977255.1. Classification (NCBI taxonomy): domain Eukaryota; kingdom Metazoa; phylum Chordata; class Chondrichthyes; order Chimaeriformes; family Callorhinchidae; genus Callorhinchus; species Callorhinchus milii. Next base: position 13,242,919 of record NW_024704748.1, on the reverse strand, counting down.
ACGTATAACCTAACTGCACAATTATCACTGAATTACATTTCTCTTTTTTGTTTTACTGCCTCCCCCCATAGATAAAGAATTCTAAACCATTCTTTTAAGGTTTTCCTGACAAGAGGACTATTCATATGCCTGACACCGAAAACTTTTTGGATAATGATTATCCTTGCATTTGATACAGCACATTATCACATTGCCGTCAAGTCTCAAAGTACTTCACTCTAATATGTATTGATTGTATATTTGTAGGCAAATGCAATAGAGAATTCGAGCACAGCAAAGTATCACAAACAGGCATGAAGTGAAAGTTCAATTTTATCTGGGAAGTAGTTGTCCACAACACTGGGAGGAACTCACTTCACTTTTAGATTAGTGCCATTAAATCTTTAATATTCATGTGAACAGTTTAATGTTTAATCTGAAGGATAGCACATCTGCAGCATTATACTGGAATATCAGCCTAGAGTGACTATGAGCTCAAAGTCTTGAACACAGAAACTTCTGACTCAGAGGCGCGGGTGCTAACAATCGAACCAGGCTGACACCTGTTGCTGACACTGATATCCCCTATTGCTGACACTAATATTCCTTATTGCTAACACTGATATACCATATTGCTGGAATTCCATTACAGATATGCAAATCGACTATTTTGGCTGCTTAAATTCTTAATTTGTAATGTGTGGCACAAAACTGACATAATTGAATAACTAGGCTGTTTGAAATCTGATCTAAGCCAATACTAGAGAAACATCAAGAAGTACTTCCAGGAAAGAATAACAAATCAGGTTTTAGACAACCAGTAAATACATTCAGTACGTTTCAAAACAATTTAATTTCTTAAATGCCTTTGAATATTAAAGGGTTAAGCATGTCATATTTGCTTTTTATTTTCCTGCTTCCATGATTTAACACTGAATTCAAACTTGTTTTAATTCAAGTTTAAATTCATTTAATTAATCCTGGACGAGAGCTAATTTTCTTCAGTTGAACGTCAACAAGACCGAGGCTCTCCTGATTGGCTCCCGTCAACACCTCAGGCACTGACAGCATCACCATCCTTGGATGGTTCCACCTTACTAAGCCATTCCAGATCCTTGGCATCTTGTTTGACCCTCAACTATCCTCTCTACCCCACATCTGTGCCATGACCCACTCTGCCTTCCCCAACCTCCGCAACATCGCCCGTCTCCTCTACTGACTCTCACCGCAGGCAGTCAAAACCCTCAAACTCGCTTTCATTACATCGAGCCTTGACTCTGCAGACTCCTTGCTTGTCAGCCTCCCCAACAACTCCCTCCATAGGCTGCAGATCATCCAGAAGTCTGCAGCCCATATCCTCTCCCGCAACAAGCTCCATGACCCTATCACCCCCATCCTCACCTGACTCCACTGGCTTCCCATCACACAGAGGATGCTGTTCAAGATCCTGATCCTCACCTTCAAAGCCCTCCAAAGCCTAGCTCTATCCTACCTCTGCGACTTCCTAACCCCCTCCATTCAGCAGGCCCTGGTCTGCTTCACGTCCCCCACCTTGCTCACCCTACCATTGGCGGACGGGCCTTCTGCCACTCTGCCCCCAGCCTCTGGAACTCCATCCCGCAGTCCCTCCGCCTCGCCCCCTGCCTGGCCTCCTTCAAGACCCATGTCAAGACGCCCCTCTTCGACTGTGCTTTCGATCACCCTGCTTAGCTCCCCCTACCCTCCACCTTCCCCGATCCCAATCCCCAGCTCGGGTCCGAAACTCTGTCTGTCCAGCGCCTTGGGACGTCCTCCTGACGTGAAAGGCGCTATACAAATGTAATTTTGTTGTTGCTGCTGGTTTATTTTAAAAAGGCATTAATATTTCCTGTAATCTAATTCAACCCATTTTAGAAAAATACTGGGTCAGATCAGAAAGGCTTGAAGAAAATTCATCCCCTGTGTTTTAATGAGTAATGCTAAAGTAATGAGTTTTCCTTTTAGAGCTAAGAAATGCGTAGATGTCAAATTAAAGACTGCATAAACTAATTGCATTTCATCTGTTTATATTTTCTCTAAAATTGTATTTATTTTATAGGCATAGTTGATCTTAATCCAAGAAGAACATTTGCTAAGGCTACAGCTTTTTTCTTCTAGGTTGCCCTTCCTATCAAAACTATTCAGGTGTTTTCTCTAAGGGATCTCCTATACCTCTCACTGACTCTGCTTCTGTTGCACCTTCCTACTTAGGTAAACCCTCTTCTTTGTGTTTGTGCATAATACTTAAATAATGTAAAGTCAAGTCAACCTTAATTCATCTCTGACATTAAAAATTGAACATGGAAAATTGTCATAAGTGACAATTGCTGCTGAGATACACATTATCTAATATAAAATGTACTACAGTATTCTGTGCTGTCATTGGTAATGTTGCTCCACAGTCTCAATAGTGGCCAGTTTGAATCTCAGTCTTGAATGATTGAAACAAGTAGAAGTTTCCCCAGCAGGGAAATATTCTAGAATAAGTAATAAAATTAAATAAACTCAGTGTATTGAGTTTGAGGTGTTTAATTTGGTCAAGAGTTATCATTACCTGTTTCTTACCTGCCCCCATTCACCTCGGCAACTACTTCAACAGAGGCTCAGTTATAAATTTGCACTGAAAGCTATAAAGTGATCTTCAGCAGTGCATTTCTGGAAATCCAAGCCATTATTTAATCACTTACTGGTCCATACAGTGTTCTGAAATCGACTGAAACTGCAGCTCAAAAATGTCAGATGTTCCTGTTTTAATTTTGAGGCAGAAGTTAATATTTTATTTCCCTTTTTTTTTCTAGGGGAAGAGAATATATTTTTAAACTTTTGGCGATGCTATTTTGTTTCAAATGCACAGCTTGATTGATAAGTTTGATTGTTCACATTCGGCACAATGGTACAGCTCCATGTTAAGTGAAATATTTACCCCACATGCTTGGGATTTATTTTTAGTAACCATCAGCTGAATCTTGTGTTATTATCACAGTCTGTATACAGAATGTAGCAAACTGATTTTTTCTTACCCCGATGCGGTAACCGTAACTTTAAAGAAAAATCTATATTTCTCTTTAACTTTTCTTCCTCGCTCTCATAAACTAACAAACAAAAAGTCAGTCCAAAGCCCTTATACAGTAGTGGAAGATTTATTTTTCTTTTATTAAACTTGATAAATTCTGAGACCATCTTGAGATTCTTGGAGGGGAGGTGTCCAATTCAGCTCTTGCAGTTGGAGTTGATCCTTGACCCAGGGTGCTTTTGCAGTTCTGATATTTTAAATGCCAATTCATCTACTCTTCTTATTCCCCTCCTCCAATCCACAATGTGATAAGAGCTTGCTGGTTAAGTTTATAAGACTGAAGTGTGAATAAAAATGCTTTTGGAGATCTTCCACTGGATTGTGTGTTGAACAGGATTTTTAGTGAGTGCGTGAAACTGTACAGTATGAGCCACTGCAGAATGCAGTATGTTGGAATGTCCTGTCTGCTACTGAAAATATTATATTGGGGAGTAATCTTGATTTTTATGCCTTTCCATTAGTATAACCTGTGAACTAGATATAACTTCAAGTGGGCATTTTGTGGAATAGTTGGTTTCTAAAACTACCCCCCAGCCTTAAGAACTTTTGACTTGCAGATTTGAAAGCTATCTGACCACTTTCAATCCTGCTCCACCTGATCTCAGTAATTTACACGTCAACACTATGTTGTGGCATAGAACTAACAAGAGAAGTGACAAAGGTTATGATAATGCACTTTGGAACTCCAGTAGTAAACCAGCCAACCCTTCGCTGGACTTCTTTTTTTTTTAAAAAAAAAAACATTAGGGACTGTAGGTTGTTAGCCAGTAAACACATTGATGTTAAAATTGTTTTTGCTTGTCATAAGGATATATTTTAATTTTTTTTTGATAGATAATATGCAGATTGCACCCAATACTGATATATAATCTTGTGTAAACCAAATAAGGCTCTGCATTGATAGGTAAACTATATGTTTTAAGACTTCACTGGTTTTCTATAATTCCAATCTAGTTTTTATTTGATATTCCAGGTCCTTTAAGGCCACCGTCAACATCAGGAGCACCCCCAACTTCATTACCTCCTCCTACGACTGCACAACAGCCTGTTTATAACCAGTATGGGCAGGGAGATATACATAATGGGCCTGCAGTGCCTAATCAGATGCAAAGGTGTGTAACTGTTTGTACCTAATAAATAGACTACAGAAATGTTCTGAAATATTACACAATACTCAGCAGTTCATCTGTGTTGAAAATTTTTTCTTGAACTTTGCACTTGTCTGATTTTGTTTCGCCCACAAAATACACAGTCTATACTATATTCTTTGAAGCGCTTTGAGACATCTTAACAAGGACCACCATGCGCTAAATCAAATGCAAAGATTATTAAACTCTAAGGAATTATATAAAGTAATTGTAACCTTTTGAAAAAGAGTCTTGATTAGTGAGCCATCCATTTAAATGAAACAACTTAAAAGGTGACTGTAGAAAGAAAGTTAAATTCTATGATTCTATAAAACAATCATAAGTGTGATTTATTGATGTTTTAGAGATTTATGGAAGGTTTTAACTATCACGTAAGAATTTTTGCAGGAGCCAACTCTTGAAATCCACGCATCTAACTATTAAAATCTTTCAACAGGCCTCCATTATCTCAGCCGTACATGCCAGCTACTGTACCTCCTCAGCCTGGTAGTCAGCCTGCATCATACCAACCTTATGCAATACCTTTCAGTAACGCTCAGCAATTATCAAATCAGATGGCAGGAATGCAGATCAGTGGTCCTGCTTCTAGACCACCACCTCCTGTAGGTCAAATATATGGTAAGGAATCCAACTGAACAGCTTGATGCTTTCATGGGAGAAGGATAAGAGTTTATTCTCGAAAGGATGAGATCAAATGGGCCAATGTATTATTCTGCTCTATGCTATTTCCTGATTTCTGCTTCCATTAATGTGTGACTATACAGCTTTCTTTTATTTACAGGCCCACCGACGTCCCATCCTCAAACTACAGGAAATTTGCAACCTACAGGAGTGCCAGCATACACACAATATTCTAATCCAATGCAGAGTATTCCTACAAATGTATTGCAGGGCATTGGTCCTCCTCAGCATCCTTTTCCTGGACAACCTGCCCAACATCTTGCTGCTCCCCCAGGATCTACTCTTACTTCTCCTCCTACATCTTCTGGTCCGACTAGCGGGAATCTTCCTCCCCCACCTGGAGCACAAAGATCCCAAGTCATGCATGGACCACCACAAGGACAGCCCCCTCCTACAGGATTTGTTCCAACCCAGCATAACCACATATCACCTACTGTTACTCCAGCTGGAATGCCTGGGGTAATGCCTGGCCCACCAATGCAAGGGTTTCAAGTACATCCAACTCAGCCTGCTCCGGGATTTGTACCTCAACAGAATGGTATGTTTTACATTTAATCTCCTAGAACTATCATTTTAAGTATTGATGAAGAATTCATGCTCTTTAAGGTACCGCTTCCCTTAAAAGTAAGATGCAATACTTTGCAGACTTTGTTATAAATGTTATAACCGTAACATTGCCTTACAAAGAATCTGCAGCACTGAAGTGTAAATGGGTTTTGGAAATAATAAAATGCTGAAACACTTCCAATAACAATAAAATTACTTTGGAAAATGAGAATAATTAATCGTTTTTGATCGTCAAAAGAAATTTGGTCACCCTGTCTAATCTACATGGGGATGGGTTCTTTAGGTGCAGTATCCTGATTATTAAAGTGACTTCACATGTGTTTGCTGCATTTTAGGTTTGAAAATGAGCCTTGTATACAAATCTTTCTCATTAACTCTTTTCAGGTTCTTTTGGACAAATGAGGGGGCCACAGCCAAACTATGCTGCACCTTACACTGGAACAGCTACGTACAATAGTCAGCCTCAACCACAGCAAAAACGCCTGGACCCAGACAGCATTCCAAGTCCTGTAAGTAGAAAACTGCCTTCTTAACTGTAGTAAATAGCTGCTATTAACTCTGTTTGAAAGCTTCTCAGTTAACACTTGTTCTAACCTCTTTTAGTTCGGCGGCTGTGCTTGCAGCCACTGGACCTTTGGAACTCTCTCCCTCAACCCCGCACCTTGCCCCCTCCTTCCCCACTTTCAAATCACGCCTGAAGACCTTCTTCTTTGACTGTCTAGGGTCACCTCCTTCTCCCTCTCCCCCCATCCTAGCCTCAAACTCCACAACTGTTGAGCGCTCCTACGTCCTACCCATGTGAAGGTGGCTATGTTAATCTAAGTTGTTGTTTTTGACCAAAACCAAAGTCCCAGCGCAGCTAATGCAGATTTATATAGCAGAATATCATCACGTGGCGTTTGGTTTCAGTATTCTTTAAAGAATAGCGGCTTTTAAGGAGTAAGCCCGGGATAGATGTAAAAATGTATGCATTTGTTGCAGCTGTACAAAATACGATTTCATTCATATCAATAACATGGAGTTGTAGTCTTTAATTATCTGTCTTTGTATGAAGTGGTAGCAGTAAATGTTCCCGCACATTACAACAAAGACAAATTTGTGACTTGCTTATAAAAAAGTTTGCTTAAATGTAGTTGACCAGCAGTATAAATTGCAGTAAGTTGTGGGAGAATATGTATTTGTTTGTACATTTTCTAAAGTAGTTTTGATATTTAACATTCACAGAAATGTTTTAAGGAGTCACTTGGTATTTCATTGACAAGAACATGATGTTTGTATTCCAGCAGGATGAGATCAAATAGATAAAGGGTTGTTTTCATCCAAACCTCATGTGGTATGATAGAACCTTATGAAAGACCTACTTCAAATGCTTTTTTTCTAGATGGGAAGAATTGTGTGTTTTGGAGAGGGGAAGAGAGAAGAAAGATTCTTTGATTGCCTTTTTTAATGTATAAGATTGCATGTTTCTTCATCTTCTAAAACCTTATTCTCAAATGATAACCTGAGTGGTTTTTGGTATCCATACTGGGACGCCATTCTGTGCCAAAAACTTCTCAATCCAATATAGAGGAACAGCTTTCTGTGGCACGGACTTCAGTTGTAGAGTACGCCATGGCTTGGACAGTTCAGACTTCCTGGGTGATGAGAACCTCAGGCAAGGGGAAAAGGATGGAGATGAGAGGCTAAACTGGGGATTAAACATTGTGTCAAATATGTTTCAGTGAAGGCTTAATAATAATAACAATAATCAACATTATATTCACATCAGGAAGACACCCCAAAGATATTAACTGGATATGCTGTAAAGTGGAGTGACTGTGTGCAATCAATATACTGCATGAAGTAACTTATTTCAATGTACTTCATAGATTTTTGAAATAGCATGAAAGTAGAAAGTCAAACTGAAAAAAATCAAACAAGACTATGACTCAGTATAACCAAACAAAATGTTTGCATAATTTTCACTCTGTTTGGATAGTTAAGTTTTAGTACTCTGTGATAAAGCCACTGTAGTGTGACACTGTAAAGATGTGACTGAAAAGTAGTCTGTAGCATGCCAAGGGAGCTGCACATCATTTTGAAGGTATCTCATTTAATATGCATATGATACTAATAGCACCCTTATTCAAATTAGCAGATAATCAGATAACTGAATAACTCAAGTTGCATGTGCGATGATGTATGTGTAAACGTATGTCAAAGGACTTGCTGATGTGGCACCATTAGTACAGGAAGGTAGAAGTAACAATTGTTACTCTTCTGTTTCTCTTCTCTTCTGTTTTGCTGCTCATTTGTGCCCTTTTAAGCAACTTAATGAACTGCCACCTCAACAGAAAACAAGACATAGAATAGACCCTGATGCAATTCCTAGTCCAGTAAGTCTTTGTGTGTGTGTGTGTGTGTGTGTGTGTGTGTATGCTGCTTCCTTCTACATTGCTTCATTTTGCTTTGTATCATGGATGCTTGCATTTTACTTCCAAAAGCTTCTTAACATACATATTGCAAGATCACAACATTTCTTTTAGTCTATTGCATCTTACTTGATCTAACCTATTTTACTTTGTATAACCTAGCCTACAATACAACATTTTATGTAAGATGGAATTATATAGAATCATATTATTGCTCCATGTGATTTGATTAGTGTAAAACTTGGTGGTTCCATTGTTCACAATAATCCATTTTAAAAAAGAGATAAAGAGATACATGATTTTATAACCTTGGCTAACTTGGTACAGTGCTGCTCTACAGACAAGTGGTTAAAAACTTTGATAGCTTAATGTTAATTATACATGAATATTTTGTGGCATTACCTTTTTAATTTGTAACACAGAATAACATTTGTAAGAGGCTGGCTTTCTTTCTAATTGCACCCACATCAGATATTCCTATTTTTCAAGGAATGCAAATCATTCAAGCTCTTTAACGTTCATATGATTTCCCAAACGTAGTCTTGGGGGTCAGCTCCCGTCTTGTGATTTTTGTTTCTTAAACGGTTGTAGAAGACTCCACATTAGTCTCCTGATTGTCACTATGTTTTCTCTCTTATATTACTAAGACATGCATTCTTAAACTTTATGTTGTAAGGCAAGATATTTCACAATGAGGAGCGGTTATTATGAAAAACGTTAAGTAAGTTTGTTGGATCTATAAGAAGTTTGTAATTGCATTGCTGTATTCAAGATACAAACGTGATGGCTCAGCTTATTGGAGACAATGGAACAATTAATTTATATTCCGGTCTTCTATTTGTGAAAGATCTGAATAGTGTTAAATGAAGAATCTACATTTGAAGTTCGGAGGGAGCAACATTTTGAAAACAGATGAAATCAGCGTTGGCAGATGTATCTCATTGGTTAGATTAACGTGGTCCCAATAATGATGCATATTTACTTTATTTACAGTAGAAAACTGTTTTACAGATGTTTTATATCTGCTATATATAATGTATTGTGGTTGCATTTTGAGACTAAAATAAGTGACTGTAGCTTTAATGATGGATGCCATTGAATGATGGTTTAAAATGCTTTTCTTACGTTCTATGACAGATCCAGGTGATTGAAGATGATAAAGCAAATCGAGGATCTGAACCATTTACTACTGGTGTAAGAGGACAAGTTCCGCCACTTGTTACCACTGACTTTGTAGTGAAAGATCAAGGTATAGCGCCAGCTCATTCATTTTTTAAAAAAAACACATGTTGGTTCTGTGTTAAAACTGCTCAAACTGCTACAACTCAACTGTAAAGATAATTTGAATCAAACAACTTGATTTTCTGCAATAGTTTTGCACTTTTGTACCTCTTGATTACCTTTACAAATGACCTTTTATGTCAAGCTTGCTGTATACATTTCTCCTAAATCTTTGGAAAGTTGGCCAGTAAGGGGACTTAAAGATATATTTTCTGAAAAATATAGATTGTTATAAAAGCTGTGTTATTCTATGACAATGCTGTGACTGTTAGCAGTGCAGTTAATAGAAACGATGCATAAACTTTCTTGCTAAATTTAACTGCTTTAGCGTGCTGTGTAAATTATTTGTTCAGGGATGTACTAATTGTTTTATTTGAATTTCTTGAAGGGAACGCAAGTCCACGATTTGTTCGATGTACAGCTTATAATATCCCTTGCACCTCAGATATGGCCAAACAGTCCCAAGTTCCTCTCACTACTATTTTTAAACCACTCGCTACATTGCCAGTTGATGAGGTAATTTGCATTATAATCTTTGACTTTTCTAATGTTCAAACTTTATTTACTTTCTGTTAAGTAGAAGGAAAAAGCAGTAAAGAAAGTTAATTTAAAATTATAAAGTATTCTGAATGCATGTCACACAAAACACTATAATCTATAATAGTTTTAATGGCAATACCATTTACCTGAGGCAGTGAAAACTGACCTGGAATTCCACTCCTGACACCAACTGGAGGAGGTAGTTTGAGGAGAAGTGTAATTTGCGCCCGCACAAGATTTGCTTAGCTGGTGTGAATTTCACAGGATTCCATCCCCTGTGGTTTATTTAAGCTCTCCATAGGGTGGTCCACGGACCTTAAACAGACTGTTAATGTTGTTAAAGAGACGTTTCACTCCCTGCATTACAAATGCTAAATAGCTGTCCATATTTGCTCTTAGGGATGTGCCCTTACATCGTTGTGAATATGTTCTAGTGCTTCATAGTCACTATAAAGCACTAGAACATTACCTTTTGAATTTCTTCATACAACTTATTTCCAAAGGAAATGCAGGAAGTGGAGCATTAGTTTTGTATCAAGAGAATCTTAGCGTTTAATGCATAATAGACTGTGGAATCTATCATTTAATTTTGTCCACAATCTCAATGATTGATGGTTCAGATTTGTTTAGTGCAGCTGTTCAGATAAATCCTGCTGCTCAATATGAAACCAGACTTCACACATTTTAAATTCCTGGATAGTGGGCATCTGCGAGGCAGAGTTGATGCCATTAGCACGGATTCCATTTTTACCCGTTGGATATTTTTGGCCTGTTCCAACCCCTTTTGATGTTTCCATGGAAACACAAATTAGTTTCTTAAAAGGAAAATCAGCAATAACTGCTGTACGATCCTTCAGTCTATTACTTAATAATGGCTTTATTTATTTTTGTTTATGAGGTTTCCACCATGGCTCAACGTTGAGTTGTGCAGTTAAAATCATTCAATAAAATATTTTGCTCCTGGTTCTAATATCACATTACGATTAATCGCACCTCTTCCTAATAGGGTCACAGGTGGGCAGGCAAGAACTGTTTTTAATCTTGCTACCATTATAGTTTTGGAAGTTGACATATTCATCTCTGCTGTTCATCTTATATTTGCATTTTCCTTCCTCCGAATCCCAGCAAAACTGCACCATTTGCTTGTTGTGTAGATTAAAGCATGTGTTTCGATATCCAGTGCCTTGGGACATTCTTCTGACGTGAAAGACACTATATAAATGTAATTAAAAAAAATATTTTGTGTTAATATAAAATACTGCACTTTTTTGTCTTCTCGTCACAGACTCCCCCATATGTTGTAGATCATGGCGAGACTGGTCCAGTGAGGTGTAACCGATGTAAGGCCTACATGTGCCCTTTTATGCAATATATTGAAGGTGGCCGTAGGTTCCAATGTGGATTCTGCAGTTGTGTCACTGAAGGTAACACTTTTTAAAGATATGCCTCACTGTAATTCTCTTATTTCTTGTTGAAGTCCACAAGCAGGACAGGCAACTTTACAAACCTCTTAAAGGCAAAGAGTTGTACATCCCTTTACTTAACTTCTCCAGAGGTACATATCTTGGAAACTTAAAGCAGGATAATATCAAAAGCATTTGAATTTTTTTTATATGTAAAGATGCATGGCAAATAACTGCACATGCCTAAATTATTTTCCTTTTGTGTTTTGGTTTGGCTCAAATGTAACTCCAATGCTTTTTCTCCTAGTACCATCTCACTATTTCCAACATTTGGATCACACTGGCAAAAGAGTGGACTATTATGATCGTCCAGAACTGTCACTTGGTTCCTATGAGTTTCTGGCAACTGTAGACTACTGTAAGGTATGTATTTTAGTCTCTCAGTGGTTTTACTTTTAAAATCTGCAATCCCCTTTCATGATGGTTAAACTATAAATTAATTTTTTTTAAATCTTGTTTTTTTAAAACTCAACATGATGCAGTACATTCCAGGAGCCTTGTCCTACTTTTCTAATCTAGGTGGTTATCTCAAATCTTGTGATGTAAATTGCCACTGATGAATCCCTTAACAGTTACTTCATCCCTTCAATGCGTCATAATTTAAGATAACTGAACCATAATCACAACTTCTATTTTTGAAACCTCCAGCCCTTCATGCATCCTCTTGAATATTCATGTTCCACCTGCAGTTTATCATTGCAGTCAAATCACTTTTATCAATACAAAATTATTTACAAGTTGGTTCTTCATGCTAATATGATGTACCTTGTTTAAAATATTACGGAGGTCACTCAGTAATTTGCTTGCTATTATATCTGTATCTCTTCAGCTGTATCTTGATATTAGGTTATTTTGTCATGTTGGAAGTACAGTGACATGGTGGTTTCAGTAAAATGGAAAAGCACTGAGTATGTTTCTGGGAACTGCAATGGACAATAACTAAAATATAGGTCCAAGTTAAATTGCAGAATCTATTCCTGTAATATGTAATTTAGATGAAATTGCATATTTGATCTGCTCATTTTACACATCACTTAACCTGTTAATGGCAATAACACAGGCCAGAACTTAACCTGGCTTCTTGGATAGATTCAACTAGCTAGGATGAAGCTAGATGGTCGACTATTTGATTAAATAGAAGACAAACCGCTAATGTCTTCATTTGATGCAGATGGTTTTGTATGAAAGTGAATACATTTGAGATCCTTCAACTGAGATTTCATTAATAATTTATTTTAGAACAACAAAGTACCCAATCCTCCTGCTTTCATCTTTATGATCGATGTATCCTACAATGCAATGAAGAGTGGACTAGTTCATCTACTCTGTGAAGAGTTAAAGACTCTATTGGATTATCTTCCAAGGTGAGAATGAAATTCCTATTCATATGTAAATGCCAATAATGCCATTCGTTGTTAATGTGTTTGAACTGGTATAGAAGAATATTAATCTTTTTAACTTGTTTCTTGAACCTAATGTATTCTAATGTTGTTCATGTGTTTGAACTGGTGAAGAGAAACATTAAGCTTTTTAATTTGTTTCTTCTCCTCTGCACCCACCTCCAGGGAAGGAAATGTAGAAGAATCAGCAATAAGGGTTGGTTTTGTGACCTACAACAAAGTGCTCCATTTTTACAATGTGAAGAGCTCATTAGCACAACCACAAATGATGGTGGTGTCTGATGTGGCAGACATGTTCGTACCTTTACTTGATGGATTCCTGGTCAATCTAAATGAGTCGAGAACGGTAATAAACAGGTAAGGGCCCCTTTCAAGGACAATGCTGCAAGACCTGGTATCGTGTCTGCCACTGCTACTATCGCAATCATTTCAGAGCCTGATCTTTCATCCAGCAGTTTACTAATCACATTTTTAGTTATTATTTCCAGTTGAGTGCAAAGTAGGGAGTTTTGGGAGTTAGGCGCAAGTATATAGTTGTACGGGACCCTGGCAAAGTTAGTACCCCGATGTAAATATACTAGATTCGGCAGCTCTAAAAGTGATTGACAATGCAATTTTAGTCCTAAAGCTCGTTATTATGTACTGGCCACTTAATATTACAAACGTTATTGTGGAAGTTCCCCAATAGATCAAGATGTGTATGTATACTGCACAGTGGAGTTCTGATCCATCCAGAGGAGGTTCACCAATTAATTTAAAAAATATAGTTTTGCTATTTAATGCAAGTTTCAGTAATTATGTGAAAATAATCAGTTTGCTCTTCAGTTTGTTGGAACAGATTCCTGAGATGTTTGCTGATACCAGAGAAACTGAGACAGTTTTTGGCCCGGTCATTCAGGCTGGTATGGAAGCTCTTAAGGTACAGTTTACTTGAATATCAAAAGCTGCTTATAATTTGCATTATTCCTCTTTGGCAATCAAGATACAAGATCCAGAACTTTGATATTAGTTATTTTGACCCATTGAAGAGGGTCTTTTTAATCTTAAAAGAACGATACGCATCTTGTCAGTGCAGTTTCACTTCTACTACAACTTGGACCATTCCTCAGCAGAGAGTAGTTTGGCAACATACTCGCAAACTCATTTGTGACAATCTATCAAGTACTCGCTTTCCTTTCGCAATGAGGCTCCTTGCCTTATATTTACTTCTCCCAATGATGCACAAAACCTGTGAGTGTAAACCTGCATTCTACAATGTAGCAGCTTTTCACTAATGCTGACATTTATATATTGATGGGAAGTATTTTTTTGATCTTATGTCCCCAAATAGTTCAGTTATGTTTTGAAGCATCCATGGTTCTACTTACCATTTTACAAGTTTTTTTACATTAATTATAATACTCTGGTTGAATAATTATAGGGTTAATATTAGTGCACACTAAAACAGGAAAACTATTTACAAAGTCAAAGCATATGTTAAAAACGATATGAATGGAAAACTTTCATCAATGTTAGACACTTAAACTATTCTATTCTATGCTGCTTCTTTTGTACTTGCAGGCAGCAGAATGTGCTGGAAAATTGTTCATCTTCCACTCCTCCCTGCCTCTTGCTGAAGCGCCTGGAAAACTGAAGAATCGAGATGACAAGAAGCTTATTAGCACAGACAAGGAAAAGGTACAGTAGTCGGGCACTCCCTCAGTGACTTAGAACCAGAGAAACGTAAGACAATAGGGGGTTATTCAGCCCATTTTTGTGAGGTCATTGTTTGCAATCCTTTAAATTTAAATCAGATGTTAAGTGATACTGCAGTAGAACACTCATTGTGTATGATACCCTTTGGTAACATTCAACACCTGAAAAATAGTACTAAATGTAAAGAAAATTAACTGCAACAAGGCACAATTAGTAGATAAGCAGTGTGACTCAGGCTTTGTTAAATATGTGTTTCTCTCTGAGGTTTATTAATTTCTATCTATTACAGATTCTGTTCCAGCCTCAGACTAACTTTTACAATAACCTGGCCAAGGAATGTGTCACTCAAGGGTGCTGTGTGGATCTCTTTCTGTTCCCTAATCAGTATATTGATGTGGCTACATTAGGATTGGTTTCCTACCAAACAGGAGGTTCAGTTTACAAGTATACCTATTTCCAGGTAATTTTTGGATATGTGATAAAAATGTATTGTCATAAGAATTTCAAAATTGTTCTTTAAGGAGTTTAAAGTTGTTTTTCCAACTGGTGCTCAAATAGCTGCTGTTATAGATCCTATTCAATCTGGGAACTATAGTCTTGATGTAATGCTTAATCTTCTCCTATCTATCTGATCTCTTGTTGATACTTCATGGGCTGAAGAGGCGAGTCAGTTGGTTCAGTTGAATAACTTCACCAATTGTGAAATTCCTTTTGATTTCTTAAATTGAGTTGCTCCAATAAATTGTGATAGAACCAAAGATGTTAAAATTAAAAATTTGCTGAATTATATTTCAAATGTCAATTTTTTTCAGCAGTTGCAGTCTAAATTACAAGTCTTTCAGTAATTTTGATCAGTAAAGTGATTACATTTTAATTCATAAAGTGGTATTTATATCTATTTGCCCATCAGGAGAGAATATGCATCTGTGGTCACTTACTAACTCCCCTAGTTTGGCAGTTTGTTTTATTTGCTAATTGTTTGTATGTTATTAAACATTGTACTCAGACTCGATACAGACTCAGACACCTAATCTTTGCATGAAGTTTCATGTTAAGATTTTGGGTAAGAATATTTCAGAAGCCATTTCTTCACCAAAACGGAAACAAAACTACAGTTAACTCTTAAAAAAAAAAGTCCCTCACATGAAAGGATTTGATCCATAAAAGAACAAATCAAGTCTAAATAGTTTGCTGTACTTCCTCTAACAAGTGTTTTAAGCGTAAAATATTACAAGAACATTGTTCTTCCACAGGCACAAACAGATGGTGAACGATTCCTAAATGATTTACACAGGGATGTTCAAAAAGTGATAGGATTTGATTCCGTGATGAGAGTACGCACAAGCACAGGTATCGTGTGTTTTTAATCCTTAAATTCATGATTCTCACTTTTAAATATTCCCTCTATGGCCTCTACAATCTCCTTCAACTCTACTGACTTGGCTGTTCCCTTCTCTAAGTCATCATTGGCCTGCTTCATGTGCCCTGTCTCATCCATCCCAAAGTTGGCAGCAATTCTGCTCCTGTTCTCTGGAACTCCATTCCAGAGTCCCTCTGACTCATTCCCTCATTCACTTCCGCATTTTTCTCCACCCCCAGCTCAGGTGCCCAACTGGTAGAGTCAAATGCTTTGAGACATCCTCTCAACGTGAAAGGCGCTATATAAATGTAAATTATTCTACCTGTATATTATCCCACATGTGAGATATAAGCACATTAAAATGGCATTTTTTTATTTATAGTGGCTGCTTAAGTGGAGATTTCATTGCTTAAAGGTGACCTAGATTATGTGCAATAAACTGTTAATAGGAAACATGTATTCAATAGGTTCATAATAAAAGTATTTATCTCACTAGATTATGTTTAACTGTTGGAGTGTCCAATGAGTTTTTTATTAAAATTTCTAATTTATTTTAAAACTGATCAGAGAGGGTGCATTACTGTTCCTTGAATAAATGTTCAAAGGCACCATTGAATTTACCAAAGGGGTATCTAGAAATATATGCTTAAAAATCAGGATTCTCCTTTTGTTTGTGGCAATCTTTTTCCAAGACCTTTTGCTTTTGTTCCAGGAATTAGAGCAACTGAGTTCTATGGCTCCTTCTACATGAGTAACACAACTGACGTAGAATTAGCTGCATTAGACTGTGATAAAACCATCACTGTAGAGTTCAAACACGATGACAAGTTGAGTGAAGAATCTGGAGCTCTACTTCAGGTGAGACTATTCCAATTGTGATCATGAACTATATATATATTATATAAGCTATATAAATGCAAGTTGTTGTTAATACTATAAAGTGCTTCATTAAAATTTTGGTGCTCCATGAACCTGGCTTTCTGCACACCTGGCATTGACATAACTGGTCCTGATCGGTGATGTCGCAGTGGAAGCACTGACCAACGATTGCGCCCCATTGCAAAACTGGTTTGGATTCTATGGACTCCTACATTATAATGGGGCTGTACTTTATGTAAAGGTTTGTTGAGGTATTACCAATTAGTTTCCTATTTTTGCTCATGCCTTATGCATTCTACTCTCACCAGATGGCAAACAACCTCCAAGTTTACTTCCAGTCGTTTGAAGCATCTCAAAGTATTTACATGTGAAACTATTTTTCCCATCGAAATAGTAGAAATTCCTAGCTTTACTGTCAGTCTTTCCACTGACTGTCTCTATTCAAACAGCAATGTGTCCTCCACTTTGACTGCCTTAAGATGACATTACACTAGTGCTGTTTACAAATATATGCTGCAATTAGTCTTTCATGTAATGTATTCTCTGCTTATAGATGTTTGCTACCGAAAAATAATGGTACCAAAACAGTCTTTGACTTCCAAGTGTGGGTATTGACCGTCAAGTGGCATCGCACGACAGTGCCTTTAGTGATTAGATGTTTTTCAGCAAAAATCTTCAGACATCCCTAATAGTTAAGAGGTCATACACATTCCGATAATCAAGCACATAACTGCAGTCAACCACATCTGCATCCGTTTAATTTTATGCGTCTGGTAGAATTTGTGCAAATTGCAACTAAATTCTAACCCACCGTTGCTTCTCATACAGAAATTACTTCTGCAGAGTTTGATGATGTAGCCTATTGAATTCAGCTTTGAACTGCCTCTGTGCTTGTAAACTTGATGAATGTGGATGTTATAGTAAGCTTTCCTCTTTCTTTTCCAGTGTGCTTTGCTGTACACTAGTTGCAGTGGACAAAGAAGATTACGTATACACAACGTAACCCTCAATTGCTGTACTCAGCTTGCTGACCTGTACAGAAACTGTGAGACTGACACACTTATCAACTACTTTGCTAAATATGGTAAGAAACTCCCAGAGGCTGTACCTTGCAATAATTATAGAAAGTAACATTAAAGTATAAGAACGCATTAAGCCTGCTCAATTAGTTTTCCAATATTGTTTAGACATTGCAAAGATTATTGTGACTCGTCACCAATATGCTAATGGACAATAGGATTATTGGCACACACTGTCACAAAATAACTAGAAGGCGCCAAAGAAACTTTTAAGAAAAGTTAAAACAATGATTTAACCTCTGGATCCCGTATGTACCTCTTGTGTTTCATAACGATTCCTTTCACGTCGCGAGGTGGACTGCGAGTTCAAAGTCCCAACCTGGGGCTTGAACCCTCAACGTTCTGACTTGGAGTGTTACCAATTGAACCAGATTGATGCATATAAACAGTTACACCTAGCACTTTTGTAACTTTGTTTCTTAATTTAATGCAAGTTTTCTCTTGTGTGCAGCATACCGTGGTGTGCTCAACAATTCGACAAAGTCTGTACGAGACACCTTAATTAACCAGAGTGCTCAAATCCTGTCATGCTACCGCAAGAATTGTGCAAGTCCATCATCAGCTGGGCAGGTAAAACAGTTGTTTTCTTTACAGATATACTTTTGTTATTCACACATTCATTCTGCTTTGTGAAATACAGCTTTAGTTGGAGAAATTGAGACGCAACCTGTGTGACAGTAAATTACTTTGACTGCTGTGTAAGGATGAACAAACAGAACAAAATCTGCTTGACTCCAGATGATTGTACATTAGCAGCATTCACTGGGTTAGGAAATTGATGTCTGCTTGGGATGCAGGAATAGAATGTTCTCTGAGTTCTCAGTTTGAGTTGAAGTATTTGCTTTTCTTTGATGTTCGGGTAGAGTTTTAATCTTGTATTTCTACTCATGGTTAAGCAGTGGAACACCCAAGCAAATTTTTCCATCTGAACTTTTTAAGAAGGAAGTAAAAAATGTTTCTGTACTCACCAGGACTGTTTTGTGAATTGACATAGTGATTAAATGGTGGTGATATTGGGGATGATGATCAGGAATTCAGCATTCACAAGGCTTTCTAGTTGCACAACTGAGTGAAGTATCTATAAAAATTGTTGATTTGAATTAAAATGGCTGACTGCTGCATAAAGCAGATACAGTATGTTTTTAAAATTATAACAAACAAATCAACAATTTAAACAAATCAGAATTTAAATTGGACATTTTTGTTTTGAATCACTCAAATTGTTAGTTTTGTGATATCCATGGAAGTTTTTGGTTTGTGTTGTCTGTAAAGCAACAGTACAACTTTGAATATTATTTGTAATTGAGACAAAATGTAATATGAAGAGTAACCAGACTTCAAACTTAACAGCTCTATTCTTGGAAAATAGGCTGCATTCTAGAGTGGCTTAGATCAAGTTTCATCTGATTGAAATGGACACACTGACACCTAGGAGAAGCAGTCTGAATCTGTTTATTTGCAATCAAACAGATATTTAACAAATATTTTGTCACTATAATGTTCTGTAAGTCACTTTTGAATTTAAAATGCAATGTTCATCAGCATTTGAAGGATGAAAGTTAACCCCGTTTCATTTATATTACGGTGAGAAAAAAACTTAACTTGTTTCTGTGGTCTACCAGGTGTTTAGGAATAATTACTTACCCATATTCCTGTTTTTTTAACTAAATTGTTAGCTTGATAATAAGATATCAGTAAAGTTCCCTAGAAATTAACCCCTTTTTAAAACCAATATTTCTCTAAATTTGTATTTAGCTGATCTTGCCAGAATGTATGAAGCTACTGCCTGTGTACCTGAACTGTGTCCTGAAGAGTGACGTGTTGCAGCCTGGAGCTGACGTATCTACTGATGATCGGGCCTATATTCGTCAGCTTGTTACATCCATGGATGTAGCAGAAACAAATGTATTCTTCTACCCACGGTTGTTGCCAGTGGTAAGTAATTTATATACAACCACTTTTATTTATAATTTTCAAATACAGGAGCAAATAAATTTGATGGTCACAACTAACAATCAATTGAGGTCTGTTTTAGACCTGAACTATGACAATCAGCTCGAACCGTTACTGAAATTGGTTTAGAATTATCATAATAGTGTGCAGATCAGTTGTGGAACAGACTAAAGAACACAGTTCTTATCTATTAGCATAAGTGAATCTTGAGTATTGTAATTACTGAAAGGTCTGCCAGGAGAGTTGTATGTCAGTGTCCAATCTTCCCAGAAATAATGTGAATCTGCATTAAACTTGAAATCTACAGAGTGCCCCTCACATAGAATAGGATCTTGGATGTATAGCCTTGTATAGTGCTTGGAAGAAAAGGAAGGTTCAAATGGAATCTGTTTTTAATGTTTTTTTTAAAAATCATTTTAATCCAAAATACAATAGGTATTGGTCAAGATAGATTGTTCAATGCCCTGATTATTTTCTTTTTTTCCTTGCACTAGCACAAGATGGATGTTGAGAGTGATGACTATCCAGTTGCCATTCGTTGCTCAGAAGAGCGTTTATCAAAGGGTGGCATCTACCTGCTGGAGAATGGATTGAGTCTCTTCCTGTGGGTGGGAATGAACACTCAGCATGATCTGATCCATAGCATCTTTAATGTGCAGTCGTTTGGTCAGATTGACTCTGGACTGGTGAGTTTCATTTTATCAGTGATCAGAGCTTCAATTAATTCTTAAGTTTTTTTTGTTGAAAAATACCTGTAAGCCTTTTAGTTTTTTTTGAAGTACACCACATCTGTATATATCTGCTCTTAAAATACGCCTCAACTAAAACAAATTAAGACTAATGCTACTATTTCAATGAACCTCCAATTATTATAGTTTTGGTGTGTTTTACTAATTGCTAACTGCAATGATTTGAGTATCTGGTGATGAATTTATTTTATTTTACAGAATGCCCTGCCAATGCTGGATAATCCTTATTCTAAAAAGCTAAGGTCCATGGTTGATATGATTCGTGGTCAAAGGCCCAGGTTTATGAAGGTAGAGTTCTCATTCAACCAATTAAAACATTTTATAGCGGTTAATGTCCTGTTAACCCTTCAGCTACTACAATAACAGGAAAATCCAAAATGTAAAGATTTCAACTAACAGATTTGTGAATTGCAAGGTTCTTCAGTATTGTTTAATAGATTACTGGTAATTCTTTTGAACTTTTGGATGATTCAGCCTTCTTTTCTCCCAGCTCCTGATAGTGAAGCAAGAAGACAAAATGGAGTTACTCTTCAAACACTTTCTCATGGAGGATAAGAACCTAAACGGTGGAGCGTCGTATGTGGACTTTCTGTGCCACATGCACAAGGAGATCCGGCAGCTACTCAGCTAAATTACATCAGCAGCGCTGTTTACTCTAACCCGCTGTTGGAACCCAACATTCTCGAAGTGTAACCCAGGGGTCCTGTCTATCAACAGCTGCCACAGATGTGACATGAGCACATGGCTAACTTGTTAATACTGATGTAATGTAAGGAATTAATAGAACAGTATAATGTATATGATTTAGAATCTTATATGAGAGCTATCTTTTCAACACTGGTATTGCTGTGTTCTTTGTGTATGAGGAAGAGAGGAGAGGAATGCACTGAGTGTGTTTTGAATGTATGAAAGGGAAAGCCCTAATACACAAGCTTTCAAGTAAAAAAAATTGAACAAAATCCAGTTTGTGGCTTTGCTAACATGGTTCGACTTTCTGGAAATTATTTTTATATACATCTAAAGTAATCATTTCATGTTGTACAACAGCCTTTTTTGTTCTGTCTGTTAATTAGGTCTTTAAATGTGATTAGATTTGTGAATGAAATAACCCTAAATCTATTCACCTTACTTGTGTGAATGTTTGATTTCTGTTGATTAAATTCCTTGGTCTACTTTACTCCCTTGCAGATTCTTGGTGGACAGTATGACTTTTAGGAAAGGGCACTGGGAATGTTTTTTAATTACTTACAAATGTGTCAGTATTTTTGTGTTTCAGATTTTAATATACTACTGGGGAAGGGAGCATGTAGCAAAGGAAATGTCAAACTGCACTGTTCATAGTCACTGATGACCATTTCACCCAACTCTTGTACCTTAGTTTACAGAGCCTTAGCATTAGCCAGCTAAACACATTCAATCTAAGAAGGCATGTTGTAATTTAATCCTTCCTTGTATTAGCCTCATGTCTTGATTGTGTACTTATAATTGCAAGAATTTGTGATGGAATTTAATGGCAATTCGTAAGGAAGGAATACATTACTAATACTGTAACCATTACAAATGATGTGGGCAGTGGTGATCCACATTTCATTTCTGGTGATTTTTTTCTTCCTCTTTTTCTCCTCCTCCCACCACTCCCCCCCCACCTTCCTGGATAAAACTTTGTATCTTCCAGTTCCTATTTATTGGATTTCCATGCTGATTTTTGCAGCCTGCTGTAAAAGAAAATGTGCTGTTGTAAACGGGACATTAATTTTTAATGCAATAAATACATTTCTTTTCAAATGTCTCATTAGGTGTGACCTGGGCATGATGTTTCAATAATGGCTCAGGTGAATACTGCCATGTATCTTGAGATCCATCAGCAATCTGATAGTTATGCTTTCGAATTCTCTACAACTCAGACTTCTAATCTCAGGAAGAGCAATCATCTAGGTTTTGGGAGGAGAAATGAGACACTTGCAAAAACGTTCAAATGCACGATCTTTTGAAGCTCTTTGAAACTCCCCACTGATCTGAAAGGTGCTACATCAAATCCAAACATTAGTATTATTGTGAGAGATACCAAGTTCACCAATCTTGTGGCTCTATCAACCTGTTAACACATCATTGGAAATCATGGTTTGCCACAACCTGGTAGAACACAATTCAAACAAAGTGTGGAATCATATCCTTAAGGCTTGCCTTGGCTGTGATATGACACAAACTCAAGCAACTCTGCAATAATCCAATGCATTGTTGATGGTTGACGAGCCTGACTGAGACTTGAAGTGTATCGATGCTCCTAACCCTGCAAACCAAAGATCTAGACAGTAGGAAGCTTCCTAGCTTTGAAGTTTTGTCCTGGTCATTGTAAATCTGAACAGTTGGTGATCTACCTTGTAGTAAATCAAGGCACGTGCCTGCAATTGTTCATACAGAATTACTGATCTTGGCTGTTTTATTAGGAAGTCGGACACAAATCTGCATGTATGATCTTCCTTGCAGCAATCCACATAATAGGTCACAGTAGTAGAGATGTTTGAGGGGATGAGAAGCTAACAACAGCTGCAGTAGGTTAATGGGTAATTCAGAAAAAATCGGATTGGTTTGCTGAAGTATTTGATGGAAGAAAACTTGAAGAAAAATATGCACTTTAATGCTGCAAAGTTGGAAGTGAATATGTTGGCAATAAAAAAACAAAGATTGTAAACTTAGAAAAGTGCAATTACTTCTCCTAAATTTTAGCTTATTATTTTTGAGTTGTGTGGTAGTTGTCAACTTTGTTTGCACTGTTTTACCCTTCTCATACACTTTTGCCAGGCTTTCTTAACACAACGGACACATTTTAAAATGATTAGGGTATAATTAAGCCAGTTAAATCTTTGCAGGAAAGACTCAAATGATGAACAAAAGTAATAACTACTCAGACATTTACTTGTTGAAACTTAGTTCATCAGAATCGAGTCAATTCTCTGTGGCGGTCTCGGATGTCTAGTTCCTGAGCCAGGTGGGCCGCAGTACTCTTGTGCCTAATGCCCTCTGGAATTAGGTAAACAGGATCAGTCTGGCCTGGAAGAGAGTGTGCATTCCATTCCAGACAATTTCTACGTGTAGATGGCATATGTGGAACGCAGTCTGGTTTGGATACTCTATAGCATGGTGATGGGTTTCTGCATGTGTCAGACACCCGGCTGACCAAAAAAAAAATGTAACTGCTGTTGCAGACCATTTTGGAAACAGAAAACATGTCGGGTTGTAAGCAGTAAATCACAGCCCTGCAGCTGACTTTGGGAAACTATGGGTTTTATTAATGTAAACAAAATGTGTTATTTAATATATTAAACTGACATGTTTTGAAAAGAGATAAACAAAAAGGTTAAAATCAGTGGAGTCATAAATAAATAAGGTTTGAGGAACTATTTTCAAATGTATAAATCAAAACTTATTGAGTGCTGAGTTTTTTTTGGAAAAGTCAGTTGAAGATAATTAAAATGGCTATTTAAAGTAATAAGAACAAAATAAGACCGGTAGACTCATCAATACGAAATCAGTTCTGGTGAAGACCCTTTGGTCCATTTATTGTTATCCTTACAGAATACTTACCTTACTGTCTTCCCACCACAGCATCAAGCTATTTTTTTGAATGAGTCCAGTGTCCTGGTGTAAATCATCCTTCATAGTATTCTGTTCCAGTTGTTTATCCCCTTGGTAAATAAATATTTCCTGGTGTTTGTCCTGAAATTGCCTTTTGCAATGCTCAAACTGTCCTCTTTTTCTGTTATCTGTGTGCAGCTGAAAGGATTGTTCTGGGCTTGCTCTCTCAATCCCACTTAAAATCTTACACACCTTTATAAGATTCCCTCTGAGATGTCTTTTTAAGATTAAAGAGTCAATCAACTTGTCTGTTTGTTGCTCATAGTTTGTTTCCAACACTGGGGTTCATTCTGAAACAAAAACAGAGAGAGCTGGGAAAACGTTTTGTTTTCCTGACAAAGGGTGGTGGACCTGAAAAGTTGACTCACTTTCCTTCCTCCATAGATGCTGCCTGAACTGCTGAGTTTTCCCATCTCTCTCTGTTTTTGTTTCAGATTTCCAGCATCTGCAGTATTTTGTGTTTTGACTGGGGTTCATTCTTGTAGCATTAATCTGCGCAGTCTCCAGGTCTCCATACAACAACAAAATTACATTTGTATAGCACCTTTCACGTTGGGAGGACAGCAGTAAAAGTGATACTTTTTTTTGTGTAATCTGCTGAAGGCAGTTGCTAAAGGCCATTTAATCATTATGTTTGAAAGAAATCTTAGGAAAGATTTCAAGATTTTATTTCATTGTTGATTGCAGTCATTACTAAGATTAATTTCTTCCCTCTGGAAAGAACAAAAGTTATTTCGGATCATGGCAACTTGTTATATAGTTACAGCAAATCAACGTAGATACTTGTGCAGTATTTTCCATTTGTGTGCTACAATTTATATTCAATATTACTCTTGCAAATAGCTAATCTAGTCATTCATATTTCTACTGTATAATATGCACCACAAACTTTGGTGCAACTAGTTTACTTGATATTCTCCCGGTATTAATATTTGCAATGAAACCGATGTTGTTATTTGGCAGTACATTCTATATGATGCAAAGTTTATATATAAAACTACTCCGAGCATTATGAACTAAAATAGAATAGATGCCTTGGGAGTGAGCTCTTCGTGATGTTAATGCAACATTTATGGCATGACTAAATATAGACAAGTGTCTTCTCTGCACGCCAGAGAGACATAGAAATAAGGACATCTGCTGGAGAGAGTTTTGTATTTCAGTGTTGATTCTTAATAGTTCAAGTACATTGCTTTACCCTTGACTTTTACTGTCACTGAATTATTGCTATTGCCTTTTCTGTTAGCCCCAAATTAGTTTTTGTGGTGCATATGTTAATAATAGAAAAAATGACTAAATTAAATGTAGCTATCTATCTTAGCAACCTTAATATAATGATCTGTATTAAGAACTTCAGTTGGGGGCAGAAATATAACCATTAATCAGAAATGCCCATAAGCATTCATTAGAAATTATATTGAATCACTATTGTGCATTTCCATTGTGTGTGTGTGTGTTATTTTTGTGTGTGTTGTGTTGTTTTTGTGTGTGTTGTTTTTGTGTGTGTGTTGTGCTGTTTTTGTGTGTGTGTTGTGCTGTTTTTGTGTGTGTGTGTTGTGCTGTTTTTGTGTGTGTGTGTTGTGCTGTTTTTGTGTGTGTGTGTTGTGCTGTTTTTGTGTGTGTGTTGTGCTGTTGTGTGTGTGTGTTGTGCTGTTTTGTGTGTTTTTGTGTGTGTGTTGTGCTGTTGTGTGTGTGTTGTGTTTTTGTGTGTGTGTGTGTTGTGCTGTTGTGTGTGTGTTGTGTTTGTGTGTGTGTGTGTTGTGTTGTTTTGTGTGTGTGTGTGTTGTGCTGTTGGGTGTGTGGTGTTTTTGTGTGTGTGTGTTTTTGTGTGTGTGTTGTGCTGTTGTGTGTGTGTTGTGCTGTTGTGTGTGTGTTGTGTTTGTGTGTGTGTGTGTTGTGCTGTTGTGTTGTTTGTGTTTGTGTGTGTTGTGTTTGTGTGTGTGTGTGTGTTGTTTGTGTTTGTGTGTGTTGTGTTTTTGTGTGTGTGTGTTGTTGTGTGTGTGTTGTGTTTGTGTGTGTGTTGTGTGTGTGTGTGTTGTGCTGTTGTGTGTTGTTTGTGTTTGTGTGTGTTGTGTTTGTGTGTGTGTGTGTTTGTGTGTGTGTTGTGTTTGTGTGTGTGTGTGTGTTGTGTTTGTGTGTTGTGTTTGTGTGTGTGTGTGTTGTGTGTGTGTTGTGCTGTTGTGTGTGTGTTGTGTTTGTGTGTGTGTGTGTTGTGCTGTTGTGTGTGTGTGTTGTGTTTGTGTGTGTGTGTGCTGTGTGTGTGTGTTGTGCTGTTGTGTGTGTGTGTTGTGTTTGTGTGTGTGTGTGTGTGTTGTGCTGTTGTGTGTGTGTTGTGTGTGTGCGTTCATTTCAGATTTCCACAATTTTCGAGGCTTTCCTTCGTCACCTTCCGCCCCTCTATTCACCCCTATTAAAGGCTCCGGATCACACGCGAGGCTTTTTTCATTAAAGTGGTACCTTAACTCGGGGGACTCGGGGGGGGGGGAGAGAGGAGGGCTGAGCCCGACTGCCTTCCGCTTCCTTCGGCTGCACCCGGGGGGGTGTGTGTGTGTGTTGTGTGTGTGTGTGTGTGTGGAGGGGGTATCGCTACGTGTGAAGAGTCTGAGAGAGCGGGGGATCCGCTTCCCAAATCGAGAAGCGCTTTTTTTTGTTTATTCTTTTGTTTCTTCCCCCGAAAAAAAAAGAGAGAGGGGCGGCGGTGGGCGGGGAGGGAGGGAGGGGGTCGTGTGAGATAAATTGCCTTTCCTGCCTTTGGCTGTGAATGCAGTCAGTGTGAGTGAGTGAGTGAGTGAGTGTGAGTGAGTGAGTGAGTGTGTGTGTGTGAGTGAGTGAGTGAGGGCGGTGGCCCCGGACCCCGGGCTCTGGCTCTGTTGGTGATGATGATGATGATGGTGGTGGTGGTGATGGTGATGGTGCTGCTGCTCGGCCTGACCGGGGGCTGCGGCTCTCAGGCCCCGCGGCCTCCCCGCCCGCCCGGGGCCGCCGGGGCCGAGCCCTCCCTGCCCGCCTCGGCCCTGTCGGGCTTCGAGTTCGCCGCGGTGGTGGCGGGCGGCAGCTACCGGGGCCCCGGGAACAACGACACCAGGAGCAACCGGCAGCTGCCCATCCTCCTGTGGTGGGGCGGACAGCTCTTCCCGCACTTCCCGGGGGACACCGAGCGGATAGACTGCGCCCTCAGCTCGTGCCTGGTCACCAGGAGCAGGAAAGTCCAGACCCACCGCAGGACCAAGTCCCTGATCTTCTACGGCACGGATTTCAGGGCCTACGAGGCGCCGCTGCCCCGACTGCCCCACCAGACCTGGGCTCTGTTCCACGAGGAGTCGCCCATGAACAACTACGTCTTGTCCCACGCGGCCGGGATCGGCCTCTTCAACTACACGGCCACCTTCGGGCGCCGCTCCGACTACCCGCTGTCCCTGCAGTGGCTGCCGAGCCGCCGCTACCTGTTGGCCGCCGCCGCCGCGCCGCTGGGCGAGAAGCAGCGGCTCAGGGGACGCGGCTACGCGCCTGTGCTGTACCTGCAGTCGCACTGCGACGTGGCGTCGGACAGAGACCGGTACGTCCGAGAACTGATGGAACACATTCAGGTGAGTGAAGGGCCGTCACAGCCGACGACTCTGATTGGGGCCACAGCCACCGCCACTCTCTCCTCCTACCACAGCCCTCCCCCCCACACACACACCCACACACACACCCACACACACACACACACACACCCACACACACACACCCACACCCACGCACACACACACACCCCCCCCCACACACACCCCCCACACACACACACACACACCCACACACACACACACACCCACACACACACACACACCCACACACCCACACACGCACACACACACACACACACACACCCACCCACACGCACACCCACACACACACCCACACACGCACACACCCCCCCCACACACACGCACGCACGCACGCACCCACACACACACGCACCCACACACACACGCACCCGCACACGCACACACACGCACACACCCGCACACACACCCACACGCACACACACTCACACGCACCCACACGCACGCACACGCACACGCACACACACACACCCACACACACACACACACCCACCCGCACACACCCACACACACACACACCCACCCACCCGCACACACACACACACACACCCGCACCCGCACACACCCACCCGCACACACACCCACCCGCACACACACACACCCACACACACACACACACACACGCACATGCACACACACACCCATCTGGGTTCCTGTAGCTCAGTGGTTGGAGCACTCCCACCCACCCCTCCCGGGTTGGATTCCGGGCCGGGTCGAATGACGGGCAAGTTTCCTTACTCCGCACGCCTCCGCTTACCTGGCGGTAAAGGAGGAACCGGGTTGTTAGTCGATCGGCAGAGTCGCTTTTCCGGGGCGTAATAATCCCTTTTTTAAAAAAAAAATCGGTCACTCAAACCACCGCTGTTGATGGGACGCTGCTGTGTGCAATTGGCAGCCGTGTTTCACCCACAAAATATACAGTCAATTCACTATACTGTATATTCTGTAAAGCGCTTTGAGCCGTCGCAAAGATGTGATAAGGCACTGTATCGTGTGTTCATAAACCCAAATTCCAGGCAATGTCTTCCAGCAGCTGTCATCCAAAGCCTCAAAGTATTCTCACAGCTATCTGAAGGATTATTCTGCCTTCTGCATGGTGGAATAAATAGATGACAAATAATAATGATGGAAGGACGTACCACTTGGTGGACCAAGATCAAAACTGTGTACAGGGCTCATTCAAAGCAATTGTTTAATCAGACTGAGGTCTGGAATAGGTCATGGGACAAGGTTTCTTCCCATTCAGCTCTTGTTAAACCTGAAAGTCAAAGCTCCAACAAGTAGAGTGGTACTAACTGGGGAAGCCGCCAGACAGTGCTCACAGTGACAAGCTAAGCCCTAGCACCTCACTACCTCTCCGACCTGCTTACCCCACAACCCACTGCCTCCGGTTGACTGGCTCCGGCCTTCTCCATGCCCTCCTTTCAGCCACTATGCCCTGAAACTCTGGAACACCCTTCCTCTATCCCTCCGCCTTGCCCCTTCCTTCCTCATTTTCAGGTTGCACTTGAAGACCTTTCTATTCGATAGTGCCTACGGTCACCTCCCACTCCCCCAGGCTCGGAGTCATGCTCCGCCACTATCAAGCACTCTGGGATGCTACCGTACATGAGGAATTCTATATGAATGCAAGTTGTTGTTGCTATATATTTGTAACTGTTTAAACTTGAGCAAAACCCCAACACACACTCATGAAAACCTGTGCCTAATACTTTCCAGAATTAGGTAAGCAGGGTGCATGTAGAGAGTCCATACTGAATTTCAAACAAATGGCAGATGTCCCTGTGTAGGTGGCAGGCATATGTGGAACTCTGTCTATGTTGGACGCTCTTAAGCATTGCCCTCTATCAGTCTCTCAACTGAACAAATAAACAGTCAGTGAAATGACAGTGCTTATTAAGCAACTTGTATTCTGGCTATGGGACGTTTTTAAGCCCAGAAGGTACTAAAATTCATCAGTAGCTCTTGATCATTTCATGCCACAATGGAGGAATCATGATAGCAAAGCTTTACATCAGGCTGGGTAACCAAGCGATCTGTAGCACCGCTGACTGAATAGTGCGTTGCATGGTGAACAAGAACAGATGTGTGTCACAAGGTTTTTACGAAGGTGTTACAGCAGACATGAATGTCGAGACCATCAATTAAAGAAAGGCTGCATAAGGAATATCTTTGGCCATGTAACTCGAGAAGTTGCATCTCCGCGCAAGGTATCTCAAAGTAACATGCAGAAGAGTACATACACTAAATCTCATAGCATTTTTGTGTGAATTGGTGCAATCTTGCTCTTCTGCAATTGGTAACATATGCAAGAGAAAAGTGGTGTAGAACATGTCGTCTGTTTAATTTTTTTATCAGGGAAAGGAAGAAGGGGAAAATTGTTGTCAGTGAGTACATTTTTACAAGTGTACAGTCTAAATATGCCTTTTTACAGTAGGGGGCACCATAGTTCTATGAGCAAAGTAAGAATTGAATAATACTTCTCAGCATTGAATTCAGAGGTCTCATATCATTTACTCAAGTTAAATGGTGCAACTGGGAAGGAAGCTATTGGGAAATACAATCTATTTCTACACTAACTTGTGTAGAAATCATTTGCAACAATGTTAAAAGTTTGAATTGCAACTTCCTTTTATTTAAATAACAGGTTCTTGCCAGGATATCTTATCTATATATAAATGTAGCTCAATTGCTGATACAATGTCTGCCTTATTTATAAAATGTATTTGTTTCAGTGATTACACTTAATAAATTAAAAGCAAGTAGACTAATCTTTGGATAAATTATTTTATTCAGCACTCATGCAGTACAGTTTTGCTACAATATGTGGTGGATGTTGACAAAACAAAAAGTTAGAGTGAATTATGTTACAGGTTTAAGACTTGCTTCTAAATCACTCTATTAGATAGGCTCTGTGGTCAAGTACCTGCACTCAAACTTTACTGCAAGAACTATGCATCTGGTATTGAGATTGATTTAAACAATCTATTTGTAATATCGCACAATTTACATGTGAGGTAAGGTACCATTTAATTCACTTATAATGGTTGATATTATTGTTCTTTTCTTGTTCAAATTTAGATTGATTCTTATGGTCAGTGCCTACATAACAAAGACCTACCCAGCCACAGACTGGTGAACACACTAACCGCCACGACAGAAGATTCGGAGTTTATGCGTTTCATCGCCAATTACAAGTTCCACATTGCCATGGAGAATGCAATCTGTGACGATTATATGACCGAAAAGCTTTGGCGTCCAATGCACCTAGGAAGTGTGCCAATATACCGTGGCTCTCCTGTGGTGCAGGACTGGATGCCCAATGACCACTCAATAATTCTGATTGACAGCTTTCCATCTCCAAAAGACTTAGCAGATTTTATTAATTACCTTGATCAAAATGACGAGGAATATTTGAAATATTTGGAGTATAAACAGCCAGGTGGCCTCACAAATACCTTTCTCCTGGAAAGCTTAGAGAAGAGAGAGTGGGGCGTGAATGACATGAGCAAGCCCAACTATCTGAATGGGTTTGAATGCTTTGTTTGTGATCGGGAGAATGAGCGCCTGCAGGCAGAGAGGGCTCACAGAAAGCTACCAGATAGCGTTCCACTACCAGTCCCCAGAAGGGCTGCTTATGATCACATGGGCTGCCCAGTGCCCACACCTGGATATGGAAGTGATGATGAGATTCCTGCAAATGACAGGTATGTGGCAAATACTCAAGCGTACAGAACACAGGAAAATTACAGAGTATTGAACTCTGTTAATGTTGAGATAGTTCTTCACCACTGTAAACAGGGCTTTTTTTAACAAAATAAACATTTGGGCAATTACAAAAGCATGGTATAATATAATGTATTGCTGTATTAACTATAAGCGAATATTGCATGTTAAAGTTTTGACCTTTATCTCTTCATGAAGGAAGTGATATTGTTGCTGCTTCTTGCATGTATCTACAGCAAGCCATAAGTGATGTTACCGGTGCTTTCTGCATATAGCACCCATGGTGTAACATATAGCAATTGATATCAGTGGCGAGCAGGCCACCTGGAAGTTGTCCATTTTATTCTGTGTCTTTCTAACACAGGAGACATTGGACTCAAATGACAATGTTATTGAAAGGTTGTAGGTTACCTTATAATTTGTGGGAATTAGATCATTGATATAGTAAAGTAGGTAGGATGCCAACCTGTTAATGTATGTAAACAAGCTCAGAATTGTTCTGTGAAGTTTGGTGGAGCCTTGCTCACATACAAACATTGATATGAGATTAAGCAAAGACAAAAAGATTGTATAAGTAAAGATGAAGCATGGGAGTGGAATTTGTCCATACACCATGTACTGAGGGGTTGTTATTGGCTTCTGAATGGCGGCCTTTCGCACAGCCAAACTGAACTGTATGAAGTGCCCAGGACTAGAACTGATTGATTTCAAGTCTTCCCTCCTTTCAGTGATCGTTTCTGCTTGGCATTTTCACCTTGGAGGTAGTGTGAATATCTGCATCCTGCCATCACTTGGTGCATTATACTGCACTCTGACCAAAGGCATTTTTAATTCATTGCAAAATCTTTTAGGAAATACCCCAAAATATTATTTATCAGATCTTTAGAAACATTTTCTGTCCCTATATTTGTCTTAGGACTTTCACATCGCACTATCCCAAAGTACTTCACAGGATATAACTGTGAAGTGGAGTGACTGTGCGTTTGTGTTTAGGAATTCTAAGACAATTTTAGGATTTCAAATGAAATGATTCTTATGAAAGTCATGTTTGATCCTGAACTTTAAAATGCTGAAAAGTGAAGGTAGAGAATCTCCTAGTCAGCTGTGAAGGCATT
Organism: Callorhinchus milii; assembly: GCF_018977255.1. Classification (NCBI taxonomy): domain Eukaryota; kingdom Metazoa; phylum Chordata; class Chondrichthyes; order Chimaeriformes; family Callorhinchidae; genus Callorhinchus; species Callorhinchus milii. The sequence continues at coordinate 13,210,561 of NW_024704748.1, read as the reverse complement.
AATCCTTCAACACTGAAGATTCAAACCAAGCAAGTCAATGCTGGTGTAACAAACAGGAGCATAGTTAATTCATGCTGGCACTAAATAACTGCAACTAGTAGTAAAATTCTGAAGTGGGTGAGAATAATGGTTGGGATAAAGTATTTCAAGGTGTTTGTTGCTCAAATTTGCAGAACTAACTAAAATCTAAGCATGATTTTAAACAATGTGCTGATGTTCACTGAGGCAAATGTGTTTCAGGACCTATATATATATTATGTGTGTGAGTGAGTGTAATTGAAAGAATCAGATCCGAGGAGACTTGGATCAATAGAACCGTGCATTTTGGATGTTGAGCTATTCACATGAATGTCAAGAGAATGTGTTCTTTTTCTTCAGCCTCAGACCTTTGAGCTCTTTCAATACTCAACAAACCAATGATAAAAGCTGTCATGTCTATTTATAGAAATACAGCTACAAATTATAGAAAGTTTAATGCTGCCATGTACAGACTCTCTTGTGAACTAAGATACAGTACTTAGTGCAGGCCAGGTTTCATCTCTTTAAAGTGTCCATTAAAGTAATTGTCCTTAATGTACAGTAGAAACGTCAATCAATTGTAATGCTTCCCTCTTTCTGATACTGCCCTCTTCCTCTGCCAATTTCAGTCCCCAGCACAATCACCCTGCTCTCGTGATTCACGAAATGTTAATTATTTGCCTGGGAGTTTATTTTTGATTCATCAATAATATGAACCAAACTAGAACAGAAGTATGCATCAAAGACTTGTTAAGAGAGGCTTCAGAGCTGCCAGATGCCCTTTATGTGCAAATCCCTTGATTGGTGGTGTCTTTTTACCAATAGCTGCTGTTTTCTTTATTCACAGTTCACAGTTGCAGCAGTCTTTAGAACTAGCTGCTGAATTGTGCTATTTTCCTTCGAGTTCAATAGCTTCTCTTTGATGTGGGCTGTCAGGGAAGGTGAGGAGTGAAGGTGAGGCATTCCTCCCATTGCCAATAGAGAAAAAAGGAAAATGATGGAGTGTTCCAGGGGACATTTGTGTACATCTCTTAGCAGTCTGTGACAGAAGGGAATTGGTTGAAACAGGTCACCTTCCAATTGATCTGTCAGGGAATGGTGCAGGAGAAGTAATATGATGGATGGAGCAATTTTGTTCCTTAATTTACTTCCTTGTCATTGATAATGCTTCACTAGTGGTGCCCTCTCTGTGTGTGTGTTTGGAATGGACCCAATTACAGTACTACTCCTCCTTTTGCAGGCTTTAGCAGGTTAATATACTAATGAACTGAAAAACTTGTAATTAAAATGCAAAGTGCTGCTGGATCATAATTATATACATGGGTTTTAATTTTCCTTTTTTCTTCAGCCTTCTATACCTATCAATAGGGAATAGAGCAGATGTAATTCTATTTGATAAAGGCTGCTGTTTGGCATGTTCATTCTTTTTACAGTTTATTTATAACACATCAGAGGGAAACAATTCTTCCTCGCTCTCATCCTCCGAAAGGAACTTTTCCTCCTTCAGAAAAATATATTATTTCATAGTTTACTGTTCGCACATAACACACTTCACAAAGTAACTCATTATTCCTTGCATTGAGGTTACAGGAATAAAGGAAGATGAATCCTGGTGCCTCATCACTCTAGGTACAACGTTCTTTGGTTCTGTTCTCCACGTGAATACTGTCCAACAAAGTAGCAACGTGTGTAAGATAATGAGCTACCATCGTTTCTAAAAGTCACTTACTGAACAAGTCCAGTCTGTGAATGGTTGGTGGTTAAGGGTTTCTGCATGTCATAGAGTATATTCATAACAGACAAGATGTTGGCTTTCTTTTTTTAATAACCTTATCCAGAAGACATTTTCAACTGATAATAGTTAATGAATTCTTGCATTAGATGACAGCTTCTTATTAGATCGTCAAAACGTCTCATACGCTTCACAGGATTTTACTGTGAAGTGTAGTTACTGTATATTTGTAGGCAAACATAGTTTGTGCACAGCAATGTCCCAAAAACAGACATGAAGTGAATGACCAATTTCATCTTAAACATTATGTCATAACTTTCTTTTTATTGTGTGTAAGAACATTCTCCAGCACGTTGCTGACATTTATTAAACCCCACCACTGCTGCTGAATTAGTGCATTCATAGCATTCTATGCTCTGATTGTTCATTCATTTAACCCACGAAGGATGAGCTAATGTCCAGTTCTGTGTGGAACTGACTGTTGTGATTCATTCAGTATTGTATGAATTGAAAGTATCAGCTAAAACGTAGCTTTATGGTAAGATTTGTTTTGAACATAAATGTAGATTAATTATGTTCAATATTGAACGGAATAAAATAAACTTACATCTTTTATAATATCATGAGGCATGTTCCATACATAGGGTTCAGATGACTATGTTGAGGCCATCTGATTGTTCATTCATTGTGATAAAATTCGGTCAGAGATTTAATCAGAGGTGAGTGTGTCGAACAGCAGGACTGTGATGAATGTAGAGTTAATGTAGGTAAAGTTGGATGATGAATAGAAGAATTGATGGAACAGGAACAAGATGGCAGAAAGTACAAAGCCCCATGGAACATCTGAATAGGTGAAAATTAATTCAGGGGACGAACCAATAACCGCAGCCCAGATGGAGCGATTCAAAAGAAACTAACCATGAATATAATTTGAGTGGAAGACCAAAAGATGGTAACTTGTTTCAAATGCTGCCAACCATTACAGCAATAATGTGCATGTGCAGTACTTTTTATTGGCAATTACCAGCAAATTGTATAAGAATAAAAGTTTCTGTATGTTTATGTATTGCTAATCCATTTAACTTGGTGGCATTATATTAACTCTCCTTGCAGCTGGAAACAAATGTGGCAACAAGATTACTGGCAGAGCATCGACCAGGCAGAAGCCCTGACCACCATGATCCATCACAATGAAACCGATGCAGGGAGACTTTGGGATTACATTCATCAACTGATGTCGAAGAGTCCACACTAACAGCATCGGGACGGAGTGCACTTAGACTTATTGCTTCTGATTCTCTCCCGACACCTGAATGGATTAATTATAAGTCACTGTGTGAATCTAGTGACGACGCATTTTTTACACACTGTCCTTTACTAATTATTTTTAAAAAGTAACTTTTTATTGGAAATATTTTCTATTTTAAAAAAAAGTTTTCACATTTATTCTCGTAATGTTTCACAAAAAAAAACAGTTATTTTTCCATTTATCGGGGGAGTGGGGGGCCTGGGCTTTAGAAAAATTTAGTCTGGAGTTGCTAGATCATAATCAGGAAATCAGTGAGCTTGCACATTATTTGAGTATATTATCATGCATGTTTTGTTTGTTTATATAGCAGAGTTTACTATTGACAAATGATCCTGCCCTGTATTACTGTGAGGGAGAAAAAACACTGATGACTGCTTGACAAGTGTTGTCTTCTTAAATAAAATCTGACAACAAGCAGATTTTAAACATTGGGTCATGTGAAACAGTAACATACTCTTGTCATTCTTGTGAGAAGTGATAATGTGAGAGTTTAAAATTAAAAGCATGTTCACCGAAATGTTCTCAAGGCAAATTGTCTCTACTGGTATTGAGGGGAGAGGCCACCATTGTACACTGTCTTGAAGACTCATTATATACCAGCCTGGAAACGTTGTTGAAATCTTTTTTCACAATTACTCATTCCACTCATCGTAAGTGTGGTGCTCCAGGAGTACTTATGTACGTTTCTTAGTATTTGACCCTACGAATGTTGAAACAGTGCTAATTGGTGCCTTAGGGAAACACAAATCTCCACTTGTCAGAAGCTGAAGTATCTCAAGCTTCATGCAATTCCTATGCTACATTTCCTACATTTTTCATTCTACGATATTATTAACCCATAAATCAAAAAAGGATTTTTAGTGTGAATAATATGGCTGATTTTTGCCTATGACTGTATGAATTGGTAATATGGATATGAAGGTTATTGAGAGAACAGTGTGTAACACTAGCTTGAATCGGCCTCTGGCAGTAAATTAATTTATACATCAAGCCTTCAACATTTTCTCTGATAAATTGTGAATTTCACACAATGAAGTGCTAACCAAATTTATAGCTGACAATGTGACTTTATTTACTTCATGCTTTGATATTGAAGGCCCATTCTCAGCAAGTGCATTAAACGTATTTCTTGTTAACTCCGTGATCGCTCTGAAACACTGTTTGATGGAGGTTAATGTGAAAGATGGCTTCTAACAAGTGTATTTGAGAGCCAGTGAAGCTTTGTTGGTTCCAGGTGGGGCTTTTTGCAGTATAAATTGACTATTGTACTGTACCCAAGGGAATATTTTGTTGAGTGCCTCTTAATGTTTGGCTTGCAAACAGCCTTGGTTTACAAAGCACATAGGCTATTATTGATATTGTGCATTTGGATTGTTGCCACGTTCAGGGCTAAAACACTGGGGAGGGGGGTTGTTGTATAACACGTTATATTTTATGTACATTATAGCATCTGATTATTTCCATATTGTAGATGTAGTGATCCACAATAAAGATCAGTAGAATAGTTTTATAAATGATTATGAAGATCTTTCTCATAGGTGGGATGAACTGTCTTCAATTGCATGTCCCTCATTGTATTTACTCTTTTGTATAGCATTGACATCAGATGAGTTAGAACCTGAAGGGCTTTTTCTTCCTGTACATTTTGGTTAAGTACATGTCCATCAGCAGCGTGATTGATGTGGAATTGTTAAGTGGTTACCATGGGCACTGCCTCGCTTGTCACTGCCATTAAAGCACTGATATGCTGTATCCTAAACACAGTGGCCCAGAACACCAACCAACATACTATTGCAATCATACTTACACTCAATGGTATATGTTGATATTTTTTTTCTTCTTGTGATCTATGCTCCTATACTTGATTAGGCCGGCTGTTAACTGTTGTAGGAGTTGAAAGTATGTCTTTATGGAATACCTCGGTGCTTATTATCTTGGTAAAGAAGCATTGCTTTAGTGGGAGGAGGTGATGGTCTGGAGAGGTAATCTTGGGATTTTAATGGGAATTGAAGCACTGCTGCCATTTATTTCTAACAATGTATCTGTTGAGTTCAGGTGCATGTAATATGTAGGGAGAAGCTTGTCTATGGAAGACAAATTCCAACTAATGTAACAATTGTATCATTAGATTGAATTGAATGGGGGAACAAAATACATGAAATACTGAAATAGTGTCCAAACAGAAAATAAGGATTTCCCAATTTAGCTGAAGGCACTTCTCTGCCTGAACTGTCAAGTTTCATCTTGTTAAGGATGTCATTTTGTTCTTTCTGTCTTGGTTTGCATTTCTATCTCTTCTGCCATGTGCATCATGGAGAGACAGACAAACATCATATTTCATTCTCCCTACCTAAACCTGTTTTGAATTTAACTGTTTTAGCCACAATAAGTTTTGTGACTATTTTCAGCTCCTTGGGACGTCCTCCCGATGTGAAAGGCGCTATACAAATGTAATTTGTTGTTGTTGTTATTTTCTAGTGTCCATTGCACCTTGGATAAGTGAAATGAAACAATAGTTTACTCCTGCCTGAAGCTGTTATTATGTAACTAGTAGTTTCTCTCTGCTGGCTACTAATCCTGACCTCTGCTTCAGGCTTGTGACTTGAGCCAGCTGCAAAGCGGTGCACAAGTGTGGACTAAATCATACGTGAGAGTTTGTGGCATATTGCTTTGAGGCACTGGGTGCTGGGTCACAAGCCTCCAAACAATAGTCCTTGCTATTCCCTGTTGATAGTTGTTCACCGTCAAAATGTCCAATGCTTTGTACCAGTGTTACAAATAAAATGGCACCAAGCTTTTCTGTTCAATTTAAACTAATTGGTTTTATACAACCTACCAATGGAGCTGCTTAGAAAGTTTAATTTAATTAGGATATTTCGCTGAATAAAAGTTGTCAATTAGTTGTTAAAAGAGGTTGAAATGGGTTACCGAAGACTGGTAGCTGGAAGGTGGAATAAAAGGATAAAAAAAACTGTAATCTATTTAACCTACAATTTTATCGACTTCTCATGTTTATATTATTTATATAGAAAGTAATATAGATTAGATGATGAAAGGGCAACTTAATTCTGTTACATTGCACAAATGGAGTGAAGATTATACAATTATGTGAAGCTGTAGCTAAGAATAAGGGACATGACCTACACACAAGCCAAGTCTTATTAGCAGAGCCACATGAATATTGTCTTATCAATAGCAGACGTCTGTTAAGAAGACATAATTGTTAGTTTTAAGCTTCAATTCTGCTTAAGCAAGCGAACAGGCCAGTCGGTATCTAATGGTATCTGACAGCATACAAGTAATTGTTAATTTTTACTCATGTCAAAGAAAGTTTTTTCTTCTCTCCCTCTTTGTATTGTATACCAGTATGAGCACTCCTGGGTCAGCTGCAATGTGGTTCAACAATCAAATATCCATTGCAAATTCAGAAAGACTTCTCCATTGCTCCAGGTGACTCTTCCAGTCTCGATGCTTGCAAGTTAGGCTAGTCCAAAACTTCTTTATTAAATTGTTTGTGCAGCAGAAGAACTCTTGAAAGGATGGCTATAATTTATTTTGTTTCTTTTGATTGTGTCCCCTGCTTACATTACAGTACACCATTAACAAACAAATCTATATTCCAGTTGGAATATTTTACATTCTATTACAAAGAATAATTCTATTATTCTATCATATTTTAAGATTTTATATTCCAACTGGTTCTACTCCTTCTGCTGATTAAACTTCCAATATTTATTTTCTACCAGCTATGTGAAATCAGCAGCCAAATGACAAGCTGACATCATTATGACTGACTGATACCTTCCACACACCTCAGCAGTCACACTGTTTGCCTTTGTTCAGTTACCTGTAAAGTGCTTCTATAATGGTGAGAGGAGTTTGGGCAGGAAAAATCTTTTGAAAGGAAAACTACTTGAGAGTTGATAACACAATTTTTTTTGAGACATGCTCTTTGTATGGGAACTCGTTCCTCTGCCTTCTTATGTTTGGTAAAATTTAAATACTTCATATTGTCAAGCGCTTGCAATATTATATGGGTTAACACATTGTGCTTTACTGCTGAAATGGGGAGGGGTGGATTTGAAATTCAATCTGGGTCTAGATTTATTCTATTCACGTAGTATTTTAGAGCAAACAGAATTTGGCAGATTCTTAAAATACATTCTTAATTTTGAACCCAATTTTCTAAAAGTTCTTTTAAGTTCCAACCTAACCTATTGTGATTAATGGCTCTCCTCTCTTAATCTAGCAGCTGTAAGGATATTATGTTGAATGTATTTGTGCAGTCACTATCCGGGTGGCTCATGCCACAGTACTGATCTGCCCATGATTCATCGCTTGTTGACGTTCTCTCTCCAGCAGGTCATGTGGGCCTGGGACACACCCTAGTACAGCAAGAAATGCTGAACTTGACCTAGGAGTGTTGGGTTTGAACACTCTGTGCCAAATAAATTGGTGTTCCCTTATCCAGGACTGGTGCAACACAAAAAGTGAATAAGCAAAATTAAGAGACCTGGGAAAACTGGCTGCTGACCCACTCTCCAGTTTGCAGACTGCATGGTGCAAGAAGAAGATAGAAAATACAGTATCTCCCTCTTCCCCTGTTTTGCAGTATTTGCTACTGTTGCAATGTCAACCTTCAACAGTTAATTGAAGTGAAGGTCATAACTCAAAAACTGATAAACTCAAGACACTTATTAATTATTTGATTTTCAGAGCAGATATTAATTGGTCCAAGGATTATTGTTGAAACTAGTCACATTATACCTTACCAATATTTTGAATGTAGACCACATCAAATTATCAACGTTGTCCTTTGGACTTAATACAGGTCATGCTTTATTTAATGAAACAAGATGGTTGTGTTGAGGTGACTTGGAGGAGGCACAAAAACTTAAGAAGAGGAACAATCAGAATTCTTCAATTTGTTGAAAAGTAAACATCAAAGCAGATATGTTGCAGTATTTTAAAGATAGTTTCTGATAGATTAGGAGATGATCCCCCATACATGGATTATGGATAACTCAATAAGGATCATTTGGATTTCACTTTATAGATTCTACCAGATTTTGCCAAATTCTATACCTGTAATATGACCTTGCTCATTTCCTTTTGGATTAAATTTAAATGCCATCATTTGAATCAGTTAATTAATTAAGGTAGCTTTCCTCACAGAGTTCAGCTGTTTCATCACTAGGGCGCTGTCTCTTGATCTCTTTCCAATTTTTTCTCTTGAAAGTGTATGACTCATTTTGTTCCTACTGCAATATAGTTCCACAAGAGGGTCTGAGGTCAATTGTAGCATTTCATGTCTGCCTGAGATCAGTTCATTCAACGGTTTCTGGCCTCTACATCTCATGCTGCAATTAGCACCTTCATCCACTTGGCCTTGGATACTTGAGATTATTTACACCTCGTGCAGACTTGGAGGTACATTGAATATTAGCTAATGGATGTTTAAACAATTAGCTCATCTCACTGCTTAACCTTGCTTTTGCACATAGCACACCAACACAGAGCCTCAACTCTCCCCTCCCCCCATGCATACATCTAACTCAAGAATAAAATTATGGTCCTTGCTGCGCAGGAGGCTTTAGTCTGTTGACGGTATATTCCTCCTGCCCGGTTCTCTATTTTCCCTGCTTTTTGTCTGTGCCACCCCTTTTACCCTGTGTTTCCTATGTTCTGTTCTATCTCACATCAGGAGAATTCAAAATGTATGAATGCAGCTGCATTGAGTATCAGAGTACTTCAGCATTCCTTCACTCCAACATGATGTCATTGTGCAATCAGTTCATTTATCAGCTAATAGTGTGGTGCAATATCCAAGTGACATTTAAATGGCAAAAATCGAAGTGGAAGTTAAAATAACTGGAAAGCTATCAATCATGAAGGAAACAGACATCAAGTAAGGTCATGCAATAAGAATGCCAAACAGAAGAGAAGAATTTTACAGCTAATTTAGCTTTCTCTCTCTCGTCCTTCCTCTATGTGTGTTTGTGTGTCAGTATATAATGTGGAGGCATGGCTTTGATGCCAAACTTCAAATTTGCAATGATTGCCTCAAGTGTCTTATCCAGAAAAGGGTACAACAAGCCTTGTTATTGCATAAACTAGAAAATTGTATGTTAAAGTAGAGAACATCATTAAAAAGCTGAACAGAATCCTTGGTTTTATATCTAGGGACATAGAATACAAACCACTGAGGTATGTTGAACTTTAGTTGGGCCACTGTTGAAGTATTAGATATAGTTCTGAGAAACCTATTATAAAAAGGATATATAAATCAAGGACAAAATGCAGCATAGATGCATTAATAGGTTACAAGGGATAAGGGTTTCAATTAAGAGAAAATTGCAAAATTCGGACTATTTCTCCTATATCTGAAAACGTTAGGGGGTTACTTAATTGAGGTGTTCTAGATTAGGAAGGGTTACAATAAATAGATTATTAGTAAAAAGCAATAGATTATTTCTACTGGTCAGTGAGTCAGTAACAAAAGAGCAGAAACTGAAGATAATTGCAATAAGAATTAAGGATAGGGGGAAGGATAGATACAAAATTACACAAAGGGTGGTTGGAATAAAAAATTCCATAAAAAGGAATTAGGTGTTTGAAAAATAATATTATAGGGTATGGAGAGCAAACAAAAGAGTGGGATTAAGATAGGTTACTCATGGTGAACACCAGTGTAGACTTGCCTGTTTCTTTCTGTACCATAACATTCTAGTATTTTATCCATGTTCGCCTATAAAATATAGTCATTACACTGTACAGTCCTCCCAATATAAAAGGCACTGTAACAAACACAAGGATTATTATTTCATTTAAAGATATAATGGTTTATTGATTTGACATTCCACATGGGTAAGCAGAATACTGTATGAAACCACATAATAATTAAGTCTTCACAGCAGTGTAACTGCTATAGGGATTTACACCATGTGTGAGAATGTTCAGTGATCGCTGCAGGATCATTGGTTTCTAATACTGGAATTAGCTTTGCACATGCATGATATGCACATGCACTAAGAATTTAGTGTGCTGTGTATTATGCTTCATTCGAACTGCATCTTAAGTACCAGCTTGCTTGAACATTTGTGAAGTAACCCCCATAATGATCCCTTTGGGATTTATACAAAAGCTTAGTAAAGGGTGTATCACATGGAGGACTATTACATATTTATATCTTGGAGGCAGAACAACATGCTGAATTTCCTGGAGAATGTTCCAGGCAGGGGATAGTGGCTGCATGAAATTTCCCACTTACAAGGAGATAGTCTGGCACTTCCTTTCTCAACTGCTGTCTGGAATGGGAAGGAATGTACCAATCCTAGTGCAGATTCGTACAATCAGTCGCAGTTACCAACTGCATTTCTCAAGAATGGAATTCTTAGTTCGATTGGAATGTTTCTTTTTTTAAAAGAAAGATGAAATGAGGACCAATAGTTTTTTTATATATCCTAACTGTAACTAAAGCCTAATTTGGAATAAATAATTTCCTTTTAAATTTCTCCTCAGTGTGCTAATTATTTGTTTTCAATGCTGTCTCTGATCGGGACATGATCAATAAATAATTTCCTCGTTTGCCAAACAGCTCTCGTAATGGCAAGCAACGTGGGTTTAGCTGGTTAAATTCCAGCAGTACCCAACATATACTCTGGGGTCCCCAAGCCTTGGCTCTAGCCAACACGTGCCTGGAATGAGGTAAACACCTCCAGGGTAGCGGGTGTATTCCTTTGGCATACATATATGGAACTCTGGTTTGGATGCTGTTAAGCATGGTGATGAGTTTCTGCATGTATCAATACAAAATTATTGTGTTTGGTGGTGGTGGTGGCGGCGGGTGGGGGTTGAGTAGTAATAACTCCTTTGCAGCATTAGTACTGAAGCAGTTAATTCTGAGCTGCTAAATCTGCCAAGAATGTACTGTTTTATTGAGACTAACAATAATCTTCTGAAAACAAATTAGCTCATTCTGCAAAATTCTTATCCAAGAGCAATTAGCAAATTGTAAAACTATTATTAAATCAACTGAACCTCTTGTATTTTACAAGCCTTGAATTATTGCATAAACTACTTTTAGAAGATGTCATTTCATGTGCAATTTTTGTAAAGATTTTGACATTAGTTTTCCATTAGTTCACCATGATGTTAGCAAAAAGCATTCTGCTTTATCAGCAGATCATTTATTCCCTTGTTCACTTCAACTCTTAATTTAGGAGAGTTGTTCGTTTTTCATCCTTTGGTATTGCATGGATTTTAAATGATATTACTGGATAGTGTATTATAAATGTGAAACTCATTTCTAAAAGTAAATCTGGAACATGGCCATATCATTCCTAATGCATTTAAATGAATTGCACCTAATGCCTTTTGGAATTAGGTAAGCAGGATGCGTCCCTCCAGGGAGAGAGTCTGCATTCTCTTCCAACAGTCTATCTCTGGGATTTCCATGTGTAGGTGGGATGTACAGAATTCCCAGCTTGGTTTGGATACCCTGAAGCATGGTGATGGGTTTCCACGTGTGTCAGACACTCGGCTGACCAAATAAAAATTATTGATGTGTCAATGTCAGATCAGCTTTCATACAATTTGTACCAATATTTATATTGTAATTGTGCCAAGATTCAATTGGTATGTTACAAAGGGGTTGATCTTGCAAATCAAATCTTGCAAGATGAGGCTTGCTACACGATCAGTTGGTGTGTATACATGTTGCTCCAGATATGGAGTTCACTCTATTCCAATAAGAATTTAAAGTATGCAACCACAGAAAGCAACCTTTCTCCAATACTGTAATATTGTTCAGAAACGCAAAAATGAGACAAAGTTACTTCCTGTGATAAAATAAAAGCGCTCCACGATGCTCCCTCACATGAAGAGCGCTATATAAATGAAAGTTGTTGTTGATGCAGGAGTTTTCCATCCAACCTTTTTGCTTTCTTATCTAATTTAAAGAATAAACATTACTCTCACCCAGATACCTGCTATCATATTGAAAGCAAGCTTGCATTTTATATAATGCCTCTTGACATTAAAATGTGTCAAAGAGCTTCTCTTTGGCACTCGCCTCACAAGCGAGAGGACCTGGGTTCGATTCCCAGCAGGGCGAAACATTGAGCAAAACGTTTCACAAGATTTACTGTAAAGTGTAGTGTCTGTGTATTTTGTAGGCAAACGAACAAGACGTGCCAAGCAAATGATGTGTAAGAGCATTGGAATTGCTAATTCTGTTAAATTATATCTTGTCTCATCTCTGATGTTAGGAATCTGCGTCATTGGGATGAGGTAACTGGTCTACAAAACTCTGAGGGTTGATATGCTCAATCAGTGTTTTGCTGATAGTTGAGAAGTGTTGGCTGTGTAAGCCCTATGAACAATCATTTTTATGACCAACCTTTCAGAAAGCATTGATTTCAGGAAGCACGTGACCCCATCACCCCCATCCTCGCCAACTCTACTGGCTTCCCATTATACAGAGGATACAGTCCAAGATCCTGGTCCTCGCCTTCAAAGCCTCCATGGTCTTGCATTCCCCTACCTCTGCGACTTCCTAACCCTCCACCATCCTGCTCACTCCCTTTGCTCAAAGGGCTCCAACCTACTTCATGTCCCCCATCCTCGCTCTGCCTCCACCCTCTGGAACTCCATCCCGCAGTCCCTCCGTCTCAACCCCTCCCTTGCCTTCTTCAAACCCATCTCAAGACCCGCCTCTTCGACCATGCTTCCGATCTCCCTGCTTCCCCCCCTGCTCTCCACCCTCCCCGATCCCGACCCCCATCGAAACTATCCAGGGCCTTGGGACGTCCTCCCGACGTGAAAGGCGCTATACAAATGTAAGTTTGTTGTTGTTGATGATTCTTTCATGTATTGTAACAATTGGCAAATACTGATGTCATTTTAGGTCCTCCCTGAGAATCTGATCAGATGCTGTGATCCAAAGTGAGCTACGACCGTAATTTGACTCATAGTTTGAAAGTTACAGACATGATCTAGTAACAAAAATAATACATTGTGGGGTTTGATTGTGATATTTTAATATTAGACTGCGAGCTTCATACACTGACTTCATTCTGCCTTCGTCAAGTTCATCAAGTGTTCAGCCAAATCCTCAGGAGTATGTTTATCTTTACAATTGCACTCAAGGAGGAAGTAAAAATAAAAGTAAATTTGAAAACTATTTAAATTTGGGGTTAAATGATGTTTAAAAATTTAACCAAGAAAATGTTTAGCATTGCCAAAAAGTCTGAAATCTTTTCATGTGAGATGTTGTTTTGCTGATGTTGAAATTTGTTGGAATATAAGAAATACAGGGTGACCAAAAAGTCATGATACCATTACAATGTCTAATAAGTTTTAAAGAAATTATGAATTTTTTTTGGATAACAGGTTAGATACTCATGACATTTTGGTCACCCTACATAAGAAGGCATAGAACAAGAAAACCTGTTTGGATCCATTCAACCTGTTCAGATCCACTGCGGTTTGTCAATACATTTCATTCTTGTTAGTGAGTCTGTGTCACTGTCTCACACCGCAGGCCACCAAAACCCTCAAAGACGCATTCATAACATCCAGACTTGACTATGCAAACTCCTTGCTTGTCAGCCTCCCCAACTCCTTCTTCCATAAGCTGCAGATCATCCACAACTCTGCAGCCCATATCCTCTCCCGCACCAGGCTCCATGACTCTATCACCCCCATCCTCGCCCGACTCCACTGGCTTCCCATTGTGCAGAGTATACAGTTCAAGATCCTGGTCCTCACCATCAAAGCCATAGCTCCCCCCTACCTCTGCGACCTCCTAATCTGCCTGCTTCCTCTGCTCAATGGGCTCCATCCTGCTTCACGTCCCCTGCCTTGCCTGCCCCACCACTGGCGGGCGGGCCTTTAGCCACTCTGCCTCTACCCTCTGCAACTCCATCCAACACTCCCTCCACCTCGCCCCTCCCCTTGCCTCCTTCAAGACCCATCTCAAGACCCTCCTCTTCGACTGTGCCCTCAATCACCCTCCTTCCCCCCCCGCCCTCCACCCTTCCTGATCCCAATCCTCATTTCGGGTCTGAAACACTGATTGTCTAGCATCTTGGGATGTCCTCCCAACGTGGCAGGCACTATACAAATGTAATTATGTTGTTGTTTGTTTGCTGTTGTTGTTTATGGCACAATACGTTGTAACATGGGAGCCAGTGTTCAGCACAGATTGATCCTTAGACACAATGATATATGCACAAGCAATACAACTAATTGGCAAGCCAGACTTCCTCAAGTTACAAGCTCAGCTCACTTCTTGACTACAAATTCAGCCACTAACTTTGAAGGACAAATTAAATAGAAATGGTTCAGCAGTTAGTTTTAGTCAATTTCAGTACTGTTATCAATCTAAAAATGTAGGACTGCACTGTGTTGCTTTTGAACAAAATAGATGGGTTTCATTGTTTTTTGCTCATTTTAAAAATGCTGCAGGAATAACTAATTTCTAGATTCCAGTCACATTACTTAAACTGTTGTAAACTTCCACACAACAAAGCGTTTTTCCATTTTCTCCTTCACTTCTTCCCCCCTCTTCAAATGTGCTTTTGGTCATCTTTCTCCTCCCCACCCCCAGCTTGGGTGCCCATCCAGAACTACGAAGTGTTTCTATAATCCTTCATGGCATGAAAGGCATTATATAAATGTTTTTGTTCAGTCTTCCTTTAACTGAGTTCCAAAAGATTTTCTTCTCATATGTATAATGATTACAGCACTTCTCATGCACTCCACGTATTTGACTAGACATTATGATGTGGAAAATGAGCTCATCTGTTACCTGTCACAGTTAAAATTGAGCAGCAGCATGTGGCTAGGTCTTTTTTATTTCCGCTGCCATGGATTGTTTGATCTTGAGGTGATGCTCTAAGTGAAACTGTTAATTATTAATGGGAGCTTCAATGTGTCAGAATACTAATTAAATTAAACCTGTATGCAGATGGTTATATCCGGTATCTTCTATTTATGCCGGTCAGTGTAATTAGCTAATGGAATGGTGACTGGACAGAATTGAAGTTCATGTTCAATGTCGTTCTGTAGGAGTGTATTGCCCGCTATTTATAAGTAAGCAAGGCATATATATCATTCAGTATCCCAAATTATAGATGTTTTTGAATTGAGTTATTCCTGCAGCATTTTTAAAATTGTGCTCATCAAGGGCATATCAGTGATGAGCCACATAACTTATTCCTATATTTTGCACCCAGTATTGTCATCAAACACAGCCAGATCACATAAAGCATGGCCTAAATATAGAGCAATAATCCATCTTTTTCCTCTCAAAATTTTTTTTTAAATCCCAACAGCAGAATTCTAACCCCTACTGAAAGAGCACAATATACCCATTCCTGGATTCTGAATGACATTGGAATTTAATTCAATTATGAGCAGTTTTTCTTTATGGACCTGCTTCAATTTTACGCTAGGTTACAAGCAGAAAAACTTGTAATAGATAAGATTTGTGCATGATTGCTGCATCCCAGAAATAAGAGAGAGATTTATATCTTATTAGTCTAGGCTTGGCTCAGATAATGGATCACTATCGCAAGGATGTACAATATTTTGATCATATATAATTCTATGACTCAAAGTCCCCTCAAAGTCCTCCATTACTAATAATTTAACAAGATAACTTTTGTCTGCTTTCACACACGTGTAGGAGTGGAGTGTTGGAAGCGGCCGGGCCAGTAAATTTCCCGTGAAGCGCTTTGCGACGTCCCCCGACGTGAAAGGCACTGTCTCAAAAAGCGAGCGTTATTGTTATTTTTAGACGAAATTCAGAGGCAGAATTTTTCGCCACTGGAACTCTGCAAAAACTGTCAACAGTTTACTCGCTGATAGACGTCTAGTGCTAAGTGCTCAAAAAAAATCTAAGTCGTGTTGTGCCAGGCAAATTTCTGTTTTGCTGTGTTTTCTCTCAAATAAATAATAATTGGCCTGGCATGTGATGTAGGGTCTATTGAGTCTGCACTGAGTGAGTGGGGGGGAAGGGGGGGGGGAGGGGAGAGGTGCAACTTGCTCTCTCAATTCTTCGCGACAACCATGGTTTGACTTTACGTTAGTGGCTCACTCCGCTTTCCGGCAGGAGGTCGATCTGACAGAGAACAGAGTTGCCTCCGAGCCTCACCGGCTTTACGGCGGAAGGGGCCGGTCACAAAATGGCGGCTCGAGTGGCCGAGCGAACTCCGTGACCGAGTTTGATCGCAGGGACTGCCTTGTCGATTATATATATATATCAAAAAAATGTCCTCGTCCGGCGGGAACATAAACGCGAAGGTGTCCAGGCTGCTGAGCAGGAGTCGCGGGAGGCCGGTGCTCAAACCCAACAAACCGCTGGTTCTGGCCAACAGGGTCGCCAACAGGCGGCTGGGGCTGGGAGGTGAGCGCGCGTGCGCACTGGGCAGAGGCGAGGCGACAATGTGACTCCTGATCAGGAGAGGGGAGAGGGGTGACAACAACAATAATAATACTCTCATTTGATATAGCACCGCATCACG
Source organism: Callorhinchus milii (assembly GCF_018977255.1). Taxonomy (NCBI): domain Eukaryota; kingdom Metazoa; phylum Chordata; class Chondrichthyes; order Chimaeriformes; family Callorhinchidae; genus Callorhinchus; species Callorhinchus milii. Next base: position 13,193,973 of record NW_024704748.1, on the reverse strand, counting down.
TCTTCGAGACGTCTCAAAGCGCTTCGCAGACTCTACTGCAAAGTGAACTAATTGACTGTGCATTTTGTGGATGAAACGCAGCAGCCAATTGCGCACGGCCGCGTCCCCACAAACGGTAGTGGATTGAGTGACCGGATTATTATTTTTATTTTAACGGCGTGTTTGTACAGGGTGTTCGCAAAGTCCTGTTGCGCCCTCCCTTTTTCTCTTACAGTTGATTTTTATTTGCTGTTGCAGAGGAGTCGAGCGTAACAATGTCTGTCTGATGCCAGTAACTTCCGCATCACTCACTCCGTCCGTGTTAGTGGAAGATGTGACACTGAACATGGCGATATATCATTATTTGCCAATAATAAAAATAAAATATTTGAATGAATGAATGAATAAAATGTACCAATAAAAATATTTAAATGATTCACAGAGGCAACGTGCATTACGGAGATGTCAGTTATGATGGCATGTTGGAAAGAAAATAACTTCAGTGAAGTTGTCTGTGCCAAGGAGATACAGAATTTTTATGGCTGTGCAGCAAAAGCAGAGGTAAAGTTAAATAATTTTAAAGCTAGCAATTGTAAGTTGCCTGGTAGCATTTGTGTACCTTTTTAAGTAAGTTAAAGAACACTGTTCAACAGCAACAACAACAAAATTACATTTATAGAGCGCCTTTCACGTCGGGAGGACGTTCCAAAGCACTGAACAGTCAGGTGTCAGGACCCGAGCATGGGGGAGGGGTGGGGTAGGGGTGAGGGAAGGCAGAGAGGTGGGAGGGCGACCAAAAGCACGATCGAAGAGAAGGGTCTGGAGACCGGCCTTGAAGGAGGCAAGGGAGGAAGTGACACGAAGGGACCGTGGGATGGAGTTCCAGGGTGTGGGGGCAGAGAGACTGAAAGCCCGGCCACCGATGATAGGCCGGGTTGGGCGGGAGACATGCAGCAGGCCGGAGCCCGCTGAATGGAGGGAGCGGGCAGGTTGGTAGTGAGTCAGCAGGTCAGAGAGGTAGGAGGGGGCATGGCCATGGATGGCCTTGAGAGTGAGGACGAGGATATTGAACTCGATCCTCAGGGGGATGGGGAGCCAGTGGAGTCGGGTCAGCGTGGGAGTGATTGGGTCACAGAGCCTGGTGCCCGAGAGTATACAAGCTGCATTGAGTTTTGGATGATCTGCAGCCTGTGAAGGGAAGAGTTGGGAAGGCCGATGAGGAGGGAGTTTCTGTAATCGAGCCTTGATGTGATGAATGCATGGATAAGGGTTCAGCATGTGTTACAAAGAATTCAGTAAAGTATCATGGTGAGTGAGTGAATTGAACTGAAAACCTTTTTGCAGTATAATACCTTTTTCTCCTTTCTAAGCTTGACTTGTATCTAAAGGTTGCAGTTGTAGATAACCAATTAATACTGGATGTTGTACTGATGGTTATAGATCTGTTAAAATGAGATGCATCTTAAATTCACAAAGAGTTATTTTAACTGTCCGTCTTGCAGGCTCAGAGGAAAGCAAAAGCCAGGGAGGACAACTTGGAACAAGCTGGAACTTTGAGCCCCAAACAAGCAACAATTTTGCTCCAAAGATATCCAAATATAACAAAAGAAACATAAACACAGTTGTTGGGAACACGCAGCAGATCAGGCAGCATCCATGGAGAGAGGGAAATGAGTCAACATTTCAGGTCTCTGACCTGTCATCAGAACCAATGAAATATAGTACTGTTTTTGTCATGAGGAAGAACTATTAAGTTTCTCAAGATTGTTTTCTCTCTTTGTTCACCTAACTGACTTTTATCTGAATAATAAATATTATAGTTGTAAATATTTGGGGGTCTGCACACATTTAACGCATGATACATTAACAACAGGAAAAAGCTCTCAGTAAGAGGCAATGCTAACTATGTTTCTTTCGATGTCATGGCTTTCAAATGTGTTAATTCTCATTGAATTGAAAACAGTCTCAATTATTTCAGTTGTATGAATACATTGATTAAAATCATTCTTCCACCTAAGTTGTTTATGTGAAAATTGTTTGTGATCTTTTGTGCTATTTCACAATTATTTTCAAACCACTGCTGTGCATCCTTCCAACCCACAAATACATTAAAGTTGACTGTTTCTAAGCTCTGTCCAGGTTATTTTGTTACTAACTAGGAGGTGAACCAGAACAGTTCAGGTTGATTTGTTTATCCCTATGACAAAACACCAAATCTTTGTATACTTCTCAGTAATCAGGTGCTCCTCCATATTGGACATTGCAAAGCAGACTCAAATTGTATCCCTCCATAGTACCTTGTGGTAAAATACCAATCTGTAGTATTTAGCTTTCTTACAACTGTTTACAAAAAATACCGTTCAATTTATCAATCATGTAAGACAGCAACTGGCAATGCATCTTAAGATTGATTTGTAACAAGACTTGGTACAATTAAGTTTTATTGAATTAACTTAGAAATATCAAGCTTTTAGAGACACTAGACTTGATGTGCAATGGATTTATGAATTTGTATCAAATATTATACAGTCAGGCAATTAATTACGAGAAGCTCATGGTCATTTTCATCAATTAAAATGCTTCTAGAAATTAACTGAACAAGCAGATGTGACCTCAGTTTAATATTCATCTGAAGGACCGCACCTCCAACAATGCAGTAGTTCCCCGAAGATAGCCTAAACTGTCAATTCAAATATCAAAAGTTGAACAGGAAGTGTGGGTTTGAATCTGAAATCTTGTGACTGAGGCAAGAATGCATAAGAGTATACCTGGAATTTTATTTTAATTTGATCTGGCATCAGACCATTATACAGTAGTCACTTTCTTTGTTTACATTAATTAAACAATATGCAGTTTTATAGTACAGTTACATGTTACAAGATTCACAGCCATTCACACCACCACCACCAATTAATTGTGAGAAACCCTTTTTTGTTTTGAATAATTGTGAAATCTTTAATGTTTTCCTGAATAGGTAGAACCTGTTCAGGAAACCTGAACGCACCTGGCTTAAATCAAACGTAACAGTCCATTGCAGATCTGGCTGGACCTTAACAAATCCTGCTGCTCAGCCCTCGCCTCCACTAAATCATTCTACTTCAAGACAATCTTGGAGGCCAAGGACAACTCCAGGCTCCTTTTCTCCATCACCAACTGGCTCCTCCGCCCACCCTCTCACGCCTCTCTGATCCTCAACTCCAATGCCAACTGCAAGGCGATGCTTGACTTCCTTGAATCCAAAGTCAAGGGGCTCCACTCAGCTGCCTCTGCCCTTCCGTCCACGACAACACCCCCCCCATCTCCCCCTCCCACCCTGGCTCCTGCCCATCCTTCCCTCCATACCTTCGAACCTGTCTCCCATTCCTCTCACCACCACTATAACTTGCATGAAACCGACCATCTGCTCCCTCAACCCCTTCCCTACCCCTCTTCTTACCTCCCAGCTCCACCTCCTTGGCCCTCTACTCACAGACATCATAAACCTTTCTCTTTCCACTGGTACTGTTCCCACCCCATTAAAAACAGCCGTCATCACTCTAAAAAACCCTCCCTGGACCCATCTCTACTCTCAAACTGCCACGCTATCTCCAACATCCCTTTCCTCTCCAAGGTCCTGGAACGAGTCGTTGCTTCACTCCTTCCTCTCCCACAACTCCATTCATGAACCCCTCCAATCGGGTTTCCATGCTGCCCACAGCACAGAAACAGCCTGGTCAAAGTGTTCACAGAATGTCAGAATGTCCATAGAAGTGGACATTCTGTCCATCTGAGACCAGGGCTGCCTCTGCCTCCTCGTCCTCCTTGACCTCTCTCTCTGTTGCCTTCGACACTGTCAACCACTCTATCCTCATCCACCACCTCTCCCCTCAACTCAAACTTTACGACTCTGTCCTTAACTGGTTCAGATCGTACCTCTCACACCGCCTCCACTTCATCTCCACAAACAATTTCTCCTCTAGCCCCTACACAGTCTCATGTCATCTCCTCAGAGCTGTCCTTGGTCCCCTCCTTTTCAATATCTGTATGCCTCCCTCTTGGTGATATCATCTGCAGACATGGAGTCAACTTCCACTTGTATGCGGATGACACCCAACTGTACCTCTCTGCCTCCACCCTTGACTTCACTGCTGTCCTGACAGAATGTCTGTCAGATATCAAGTCCTGGATGAGAGCTAATTTTCTTCAGTTGAATGTCAACAACTTTGTCTGTCCAGCGCCTTGGGACATCCTCCTGATGTGAAAGGCACTATACAAATATAATTTTGTTGTTGTTGACCTAAGTTTAATGATTCACCTGAAATGCAGTTCCCCCAGTAATGACCCAGTGTCAGCCCAGACTATGCCCTTAAGTCCGAATCTGAGGTTCTAGCCTGGAGACTGTCAACTAAACCAAAATGATATTGCTATAATGTCCTTATAGTTGCAGAATTCCTCCATTAATTGCAATCCCACAAATGGTTGATAACCATGTCATCCAGCCCCAAATAGGAAAGTACCCCTGTCAGATATATGCTGCATGGTGATTTCACCTGAATCTAGTTTTAATCGTGGTACAGTACTTGCAGGAAGATCTGGCAAAAAATAATATAAAGAAAGGGATGCTCCGTATGTAATCACTCACAAACACTCGTCCTTATCGCAATTTGGGTCGCGTCCTTCTGGATGTTATTCCTGTGCAGTTGATTTTGTAATGTGTGATTTGTGCTTTGTACAGCAGTTAGTGAGCACACGGCGCGGAAACTAATCAGGATATTGCCAGCTGAATATGTCTGTGCTATATTTAGAGAAAAAACACCGCCTATCTGGGTCTGGTCTATCGCTGAATGGAATGAACAGGGAATAATTTTATTTATCAAAAGCTGAAATGGAAGGATTCACCATTCAGATGAAAAGAATCGTTCAGCCCATGTTCTCACGCCCTCGAGAGTTATGATGGGAGTTCTCTGCGTTTACTCAATGAGTAGCATCAGTCCCGAAGTACGGCTTTTAAAGGCTCGATCGTTCTCAATTGCTGCATTTCCGACTTCTTTGAAAATATCGTTCTTGTTCTTTGGAGTGACAAAAATAATAATCCTTGCATTTGATATAGCGCTTTTCACGTCGGGAGGACCTCCCAAAGCGCTTCGCAGAATATACTGTAAAGTGAATTGACCGTATATTTGTGGGCGAACCAGTCGTCAGAGGTTCAGAAAGTGAGGCGGACAGTTGCTCCCCTTTGCTCTCGCTCTTCACTCCACGTGGGACCACGCGCCCGCGTTCGCCTTCATCGGCGCAATCACTCTCATCGTTTCATACCTAATCCACGCCAGGGTTCACTGTTGCGAACGGAAGGCCGCGCACTTTTTTCTGGAGCTCAGCGGTAGAGAGATTCCGTTCAAACAAATCGCATCGCACGCGGAACAGCGCCCGCGTGTCAGAAGGAGAAGAAGAAGAAGAAGAGCAATTTGATGGAGGAGCGAGTTTGCCCCCTGGGTGGGTGGGGGGTGGGGGATGGGGGGGGGCACCACCACTGGGTCTTTTTTTTAAAAAAAAAGAGCCGAAATCTACCCAAAGTGACTGCGGTTTATCTGCAGTCTAATTACCTCCAGACTGGAGGGTCCCACCCTCCTCTGCTGTGAAGCTCCCACTCACTCCCACTCACTCCCTCCCACTCCCTCCCACTCACTCACTCACTCCCACGTTGCAGGTCCGCCCATCAGCTGTGGCTGATCACGGGCTGATCCCCGGGGACCGGTTGACACTCGCCCGTCGCCGTTTGTTGGGTTGGTTGAAGCTCCCGCGGGGTGTGTGTGTGTCAGTCAGTCAGTCAGTCAGACGGAGGAGGGAGGGAGGGGGGGGAGAGGACTTTGGGAAGACATTGCAATCGCTGTTCCGCTTTCCGAAGCGCAATTGCCAGAGGATGACATTTGCTGCCGTCGTCTCGGGGGTATCCGCACTTTGCTTCTTTTACGCGGCGGCTGAGGTATGTCGGAGAGTTTCACGGTGGCTTTTTTTTTTAAAAAAAAGCGGCTGTCAACACCCCCGAGTGAAATCACATGCGTGTGTGTGTGTGTGTGTGTGTGTGTGTGCAAAAAAAACCACACCCCCCAAACAAGGTAAACCCGGTGTAATTGGGGGTCGGGGTGTGGGGGTATCTCCGCTGATCTCCGGTGCAACAGCCGGACTCGCGAAACCAGTGCCACTCACTCACTCACTCACTTCACTCACTCACTCACTCACTCTCACTGTCCGTACACATCGCACCGTCGCGCACACGTCCACCGGCGGCGGCCGCTCAGCCCTCAGGAGCGCAAATGTGAAGTCGTTTGCTTTTCTGCTGTGTGTTGTGTTGCAGGTCTCGCAAACTCCGAAATCCCAAGGCAATCGCCTCTCAGGTAACGCAGCCGCTGGAACCCCCCGGGAAACGGTGGCACCGACCCCCCCCCCCCCCCCCCCCGCCCCCCCCACCTCCCGAGTCGACGGTGTCCCCCCCCCCCCCCGCGAGGCGTGTGACTTCGGGAGTTTAGTTCCGAACGCGATGCACTGTGTGGAACTGCACACAGTGACCCTGACCCCCCCCCACCCCCGGGGGGCGGCTGTACCCCTCATCATCACACACCGGGTCACCGGATCGTAACGTTAAAACAGCGCACCGAATGCTCCCGAGTCCCTCCATCATCCGCAGCCGCTCCTGGGCGGGCGGTCCCGATTGATGTTAACGGGGGTTTGTGCGTTGGTGCACACGAAAGGGTCCACCTGTGTAGGGCCACTTCATTGACCCAAATATCGTGGATGTCGGATTGGTACCCGGTTGTTGCGGAGTTCCGGGCGATGGATGACTCTGAGCTGCTTCGTCAATAACCCACTGCACCAGAGCCCCCCGACGCACCTTCTTCGGAACATCTGTTGCAGAGGGAGAGGTTGTCACGTTGAGGAATCCCTGTATTGATGTTTCGTGGAGGTTTGGACCCTTTCAAGCCCTGCGCTCCTTTGCAAAAATAGACACGGAATCCAGAAAGCACACGTCGTATTTTTAGCTGATTGATAGAGGACCTTTCTGAGCAGCGCAGAAACTGCTCTCTCTCTCTCTCTCTCTGAGTCCCTTCTGCGCTGAGAAGCTTTCGGATGTGTCTTGAGGCCACGAGTGCAGATGTTTCATTTCAATCGGTGGACTTTATGTCCTTTGCTCCCACCATACTGTGTCGTTGTTTTTCTGTCAAACCTCTGTTGGGTTTTTATTTGCAGTGAACAATTTCATGGGTTAGTAGCCATATCCCAGTATTTGGGGGGGGGCACTAATTTTCTCCCTAATTTATAATAATAATAATAATAATAATCCTTGCATTTGATGTTCTGCCTTATCACGTCTTCGAGACTTCTCAAAGCGCTTCGCAGGATATACTGTACAGTGTATATTTTGTGGGTGAAATCATCCAGAGTTATTAGTTAGAACATGAATTGTGCATTCTGCTGCTTGGATGAGTAATTGTTGGAAGGTAAAATAGATAGTGAGTTCATGGCCTTGTAATAGTGAAGAGCTTTTCTGGACATTCTGATTGTGAATTCTCCTTATCAGATTTGTGGATGAGATATTGAACTGTGTAACATTTTTGGGGGGCGGGAGGGGGGAGAGTAAACAACACCATAATCTTACCCTTCTGAGTGTAATTTTAAATCTATGAGAGTCATAGTTTACGAAGAGGGTACATCAATTTGTGCTGTAGAGGTTGAGGTCAAATATTTTGTTGGGGGGCATTTTAAAGACCTTTTAATGAATTGGGAAATTAATGGATTTAATCTGAGGCATTCCCTTCCTGAAATAGATGCAAGGCAGATTCAGCTGCTGAATTAACCTTTCCATTTATAAATTAGTTGTGTGCTTAACTTGACCCGCAAATTCAATTGAAATTTGAGTCCATCTTGCGCAGTATCCAAGCTGTTATTCTCAAGTAATTGGCCTCGGCAAAAGAGCCTCCTGTTTCTGGGACAAAATGCTGGGAGAGTACAAAGTTATCTCTTAAAACAGGAGTTCAAATGTACCAGGGTTTCTGGAGTCCGTATAATGATATTTGGTCACCTTAGCTTTGTCTGCCAAGTTTTCATTTCCACCCTATGAATGTAAGGGAGCCGGAAAACATATTACACAAGCTCCAAATCACCAGACTCTTGAGTTCAATGGCATGTGAAGAAAATAATATGTTAAATTGAAGCAGAGAGGGGAATGAGTTCATATATGTGTCCTATTTTGTCTACACAGTTGTTAGTTGGTGTTTAGATGGTGTTACAAAAGTGGGTTATTACAATGGATCAGTGACACTCACTGTGACTGGAGAAACATGTCTGAAGTGGACAGAATTTCCAGACTATGTGCAGCAATATCCAAACAAGGGCCTTGGTGATCATAACTTCTGCCGAAATCCTGATGAGGAACCAATTCCATGGTGTTTCTACAGAAAAGAAACAGGATCGATAAGCTGGTTAGAATGTGACTGCAATCACGGTAAGAAGTCACTTTTCACATTTGCTCACAGATATCACTGAAACTGCCAAAACTGTACATATCAACAACCCAGGCAAAATCTGAAGAACATGCACACGTCAACTAAGTTCTAGGTTCGTGCCAGCAATTTTTGACAAGCAGACCACAATTTTGTTAGACACTAGGTAGCACTGCTCCATAGCGGTGAGATTAGTCAGCAATGTGTTATAGTTGATGTTCAAACCAGAAATTGGCAACAATCCATACAGGAGTGCTTGAATCCATACATTAAATCAGTTTACTTCCCTTTTTGTGCCGTGGAGACAATCATCTCTTTTCTGTCAGGTAAATATTGAATGGTGATTCAAGAGTCAGGTGATCACACTCCATTCAACGTTAATGTCCAACTACACTTTTAAATTATTTTGTAGTTATGTTGCAGAGAACCTGATAAGACAGACTTCAAAAGGTAGTTAAAGTCAAGGCTGAGCTGGGCATTTTACTGTAGGGTTTGGTCTGATGTGAGAAAAAAAATCATGATGCAAGCAACAAATCTGTATGTTATAATAATAATTCTTGCATTTAATGCAAGGCCTTATCACTTTGTCAAAGTGCTTCACAGAATATCCAGTAAAGTGGTTTGACTCCATTTTGTGGGCAAACATGAAATATAGTTACTGAGTTAAGTGCACTGCATTATCCAAAGACGGTTTTAGCTGTCACAGTCTCTGTAGTTTAATATTTTCTGTGTTTAATATGTTCTAATTTCTATTAATAATTTCATTAGTTACATCACTTTTTAGAGGACAATGTTTCTGTGTATAAATTTCTTGGATTTCAAAGGTGCGGTCCGATTGAGCGGAGGAGCCAGACAAGATGAGGGAAGGGTAGAATTCTTTTACAATGGACAGTGGGGCACTGTCTGTGACAGCCACTGGGATGATCGAGATGCAAGTGTGGTGTGCCGTCAGTTGGGTTTGAGGTATTGTCAGTCTCTGCACTGATTATTTTCAGGGCCCTATTTACAGATTTAGTTGCCAACTTTGATTTAAATCTCTTCTGCAAGGTACATATGACTCATACTTGATAATTGTATTTAAAAAAAATCTTTTATTCTTTTAACCCGGGGACTAGTTTAATATTTTTTAAAATCATTTTGCTGGTAAACTGGTTACAATTTTGTTCGATTTGTAATTATTTACTTTTGCGTAAAGTTGTTGGGGAAATATAGAATAAAAACAAGATTATTTTTGGAAATGTAAAGAGGGATGTTAGAGAATATGTTTTTGCAAAGTCTCTTGGTTGCTGTCTGTATGTACTGGGTTAAATAATTGTAGAAAAATTGTATCCATCAGGTTTTATCCAACAAGTCCAGAGAATGAATCAAAACAGCAAAAGATGGAAAGTAAAGTATATAAACAATTCTTTTTGTAAAATAATCCCACTGTTTGTTGTTTCTTTTTGTGCTGTGTGTCTTCAGTGAAGTAGGTATTGCTATGAAGAATTCATACTTTGGACCAGGGACAGGACCCATTCATATGCAGGTTGTGCATTGTCGTGGAGATGAGACAGCCTTGCTCTGGTGTAGAAACAGCACATTAAGAACAGGAGAATGCAGTCATGAAAATGATGTGGGAGTTTCGTGTGGACTTCCAAAAGGTAAAAGTCTGAAGTAAACATCTCAAAGTGGTCAACCATAAACTTTATTGAAGGATCTTGCACAAAGAACTGTTAGCAACTGTTAGTTACATTCTTCAGAAAATAGCTGTACAGCTTGATTTTAAATGGGTTATACCATTTTATTTGTTGCTTGTTATTGAGCTTATAATTGTGCTCATACAGATGGTGATGAGTTTACTATCCGCATTGGTGCTGTAGAGTACGCAGAAGAGGGGAGATGTATTTTTCAACAAAGGCTTTTACTGCTGTTGATAAGTTCTTGTCTTACTTTCTTCAAGTGCAGGTTCAGTAATCCCCATCCGTTTAGTTGGAGGCAAGGAGGACTATGAAGGTAGAGTTGAAGTTTTTCATGCTGGAAAGTGGGGGACAATCTGTGATGACCAGTGGGATGATTCAGATGCGGAGGTTGTCTGTAGACATTTGGGACTAAGGTGAGCAGATTGCATAACAAAGTCTATACTTTGTTAGCTGATGGAACAATCTATAATCCTTATCTGGAACTTTTTAATAGAGGTTAATAGAGATTGGATTGTTACGTGCTGTGAATTGAAGGAGTTGCGGTCAATCTAAATTGTGGAATAAACAGTCAAATAAGTAAAACACTACAATTACATTTAACATCCTTGACGATATTGTAACTTTCCCTTGTTGTCCTTTCCCCTCCCAGTGGAACTGCCAAATCATGGACATGGTCTCATTTTGGCCATGGGTCAGGCCCTGTATTACTGGATGAAGTTGAATGCACAGGCAATGAACTGCATTTGGATCAGTGCAAGAAAAGTAACTGGGGAGAACATAACTGTGATCATAAGGAGGATGCTGGTGTGACCTGTAACCTATTTACAGGTAAATAGTTTCTGCTTTTTTCTGTTTCTAATTCTGTTATTCTGTGGGGGAGAGGGGGGGTGGGGGGCAGAGTTGAGACAGAAAAATAGATTAGTTAGTCCAAATAGCCTGTATTGCTTTGTACTATCTACATACATTATTAAAAATACTCCTTCAAGGTACCATTATTAGTAAATTTGCTTTGTGGTGGTGAAAGACTTACAAATTTCAATGAGTTACATTTTGAAGGAACACTTTTTATGGTAGGATAATTTTCAAAAATATGCAATAAAATGATTGCCCTGCAGTTGATTATGAGTTCACTGGGCATTAAACTCCAAATCTCAGCATATTGTGTGGAAAATGCCAAGCATATTCTGTGGGAAGGTGTGGAAATGCTGTCACTTGAACTCTGTAGCAACCAACATTTTTTCCCCTTATAGACACTGAGGATTACGTTTACTACTATAAAGTAACTAATGTGTGCTTTATGATTAACAATGCTTGCTTCAGAGGGTGTTGTACGACTGGTTGGAAACAGAGAATACAGTCAAGGAAGGTTAGAAATATATCATAATGGAGCTTGGGGAACAGTGTGTGATGACAAATGGAGTGAACTGAATGCACAGGTTGTCTGCCGGCAGCTTGGATTCAGGTAAGACTTTTAGGTAGCACGCACACACTTGTGTGCACACACATACCACACACACATACTGGTTCATGCCCTTCATCAGGAATTTATGTTAACCAATTGAAGAAATTTAAAAGTTACTTTTGCAATATTATATAATTTCTTCCTATTTTTTGATTGAATTTGAGCTGTTAAGTATAATGCTCTAAGAATTACTAAGCTCAATGTCAATCAATGAGTAAAGCAAATTTAAGAGTACTACACAAAAGAAAGAATTTGCATTTTTAGAGTGTGTTTTCGTCTCAAAGTGCTTTGCAGGTAATTACTGTCAAGTATTTGAGTTCATGCCTTTGAGGTCTTTCTTCAAGTCAAAAGGTTACCCACCATCACTTAATGTTAGTCGCATCTCTGAGTTTTGAAAACAGTTTGACTGCTAAAATGAGGCATCTTCAGTGTTGAGGTGAGAAGAGGGAAAAGTGACCTTGCTCAAATTGGACCTCTTGCAAGTTATTCACTGAGTGATACTCTTTCCTGGTGTAAAGAAGTCTACCAGTTGAAAGGTCACGGATTCTTGGCTGAAAGGGGATTTCTACAGGTGGTGAAATGAGAAGAATGGAGGGAAGGAAAGTCTGAGAGGTGGCAAGTTGATCTGAAAAATAATTGTGGCACAAGCCAATTTGCAAATCCATCACCTGCCATGAGAGATAAAAGCTTCAATGTCATAAGACACGATGAAAACAATACACATGAAATCTTAAAATTAATCCATTTGCTTCATTATAAAGTAGTACTTTGTAGATGGTGCCATTGATGTATGTGAAATAACAGCTCTTTAATTTAGTAAATACGCTCTTACAGCAGTATATCTTTCAATTGCAGCATTAATCATTCAAATTTACCATTGACAGTGGACCTGCATCTGTAGCACCAGAGGGAAAGTTTGGACAGGGAACTGGATTCATATTCCTCGATGATGTAATTTGCACAGGGAACGAGGTGCAACTTTTGGAATGTGCTCGAAGTAACTGGGGCCAACATGATTGTTCTCATCATGAGGACGTAGGCGTAGAGTGTAAACCGGAAGAGACTAATAAAATAACTGAATCTAATGTAGGTAAGCATTGTATAGTTGGCAAAAAGAGTTAATTGCCAACCAACATGAAACAAAGAACATGCCCACTTTGTGTAACTTCCTTTGTATAGCCAAGCTTCCTGTATATTCTAAATTCTTCAATCATACGGCTAGATTTGTTCTCTGTTTAGATTCAGCGTGATTGGAATCTGACGTTTGTCAGCACCTCAGGTCCTCTGTTTAGAATACAATACCATGGTTTATTTTGGTTTCCTAAAATAAAGATTTCTTAAGGTATTGCAGTTACAATAAGCAGGGGAAACCACCCTGGAGGCATTCAAACTGGCTGTATCTAAAATGTTTGATTTTCCAAGATGAACATATAAATCTGAGACTAAATGCCTAATACTCCACCCCCCCCCCCCCCCCCACCACTTCTATATCGTGCTGAAAATCATTGTTTAAGCACAGGTATGAAGAATGGCCCTATGGCAGGTAGTGCACACGAGCTCGAACCCTCAGGGAATGTTCTCCAGCATGAGGCTATGCCTTCAAGAGAGGAGGAGAGTATGGTGGAGGGAGAGGGAAATAAATAACCCTTGTTATCAATCTTTCTTTTAATCATACCTTTTTTGACTGATTGAAATACCATGGCAGATTGAGTGGGGTTGTCAAAATTCAATGACTGGCTTTCAGAAGGGCAGGCCATGGCTGTAATAACTTTGTGTTTATATTAGTCGACAATACCATGTGTATCAGATACTGTGTGTGAGCTGTGAGCTTGTGCAAGAGTCTGTACATGTGTTGGCGTAATAAAAAAAATGTGTTCTTGCACTATCAATAGTTATGTTCACTGGGTGCCATATGCCACTGAAATAAAAGGTTTGTAAATTCCCACAGTTATTAAAAATACTGGCCAGAGACTAGCAATCTTCCAATCTTGTTTCCACTCATAAAAGGAAGTTGGATTTAGCCCTTCTTCACCAGTGGCAGATTCAGCATATTACTGTGGTAATTGATGCATTTGGTTATATGAATTCTATATTTTATATTTCTGTACTCCTTTGAGATTTTTTTCCTTTTTATTTTAAAGGAATGTCTCTTAAATGGCTAATTGTGCTCTATCTACAGGACCACCCATTCGACTAGTGGATGGAGAAGCCAGCAAGGAGGGACGTGTGGAGGTGTACTTCAACCGAGAATGGGGAAGTGTCTGTGACGATGATTGGACGAACAGAGAAGCAGTAGTGGTCTGCAGACAGTTGGGTTACAAGTAGGTTAGAGAACCTACTCACAAAATCAATCTGTGTCTAGACTTTAAAACTTCTGATATTCCTGTGATACATGGTGTGGCACATTGCACCTGATCACAGGCTCAGTTCTTCTGGATAGCGGGTTCATTTTCTTCACCATCTAAGAGAAAGGGAAATCAATCTTCAGTTACATTCAAGGGCAACACCCAAGATTGCCTGCATTTAAAGCAGTCTGATGTCAAGCTCCATACTGGAGCTGCACCTCAGCCTTTGTCTAAAAACAAAGGCCACAAATTCCCCTGCATTAGTCAGTAAAAAATATCCAGCAGCATTACCTGTCACACAATTGCTGTGGTCGTCACCAGTATGAAAGTGGAATATAGTAAATCACTATGCTTGCATATTTTAGGCAGAATAACTCTTATACAGTATATTACAGGGTAGGAACACATCTCTTGGTTGAGGAGACATTAATAACCTGCTCAAGATTTACTCTCGCATTTTATCTCAATCCCTTTGATGTGTTAGTGGCTTGTAATATACAACAGACACCTGGATGTTATTCTAGATTTGTCCTTGCTAATAATCCAACCTTGCATTTTGTACAATTGGTTCTATCTTTTCCAAATGATTTTTAAAGTTAAAATCAACTATATTTAATCCATTGCAAGGATTATTATCAATTTTAATCTTCACCCTTTTAAAGTGATGATTTATTCCCCTTTTTCTTGAAACCCTGGAATACATTTCACTTCTCACTCAAGCAGAAATGCAGGAGGCTCCTATCCTTTGCCGATAACTGGGAGGGCTGCCTGGATTGATTCACCCCTTCAGTTTCCCTGGGTCCCTACTTTTGCATAATGTAGAGAACTTTGAGTGTGAATTGGTGTCCCATCACCCTGCCATGATACATTGATTTATCAGTAAATCAATAATATTTTAATAGGGGAAGAGAAGAAAATTAAAATTTGCCACATTTATTATGCAACAAAGTTCTAAAATAAAAATACCAAACACATTCCAGGTTTGTGACCATTTTTCTTTGTTATGTTCAGAGCAAATGGAGAAGTTACAAGGTTGGTATGGATAAGAAGACCCTTCGTCCCTATTAATCTCATCCTTCCAAAATACCCATCCTATCGTCTTCCCACCATAGCATCAAACAGTATTTTTTTAAAAATGAGTCCAGCATCCTGGCCTGGCCTCAACCACCCTTCTTGGAAACCTGTTCCAGTGGTTAATTACCCTCTAGTTAAACAAAAACTTCCTGGTGTCTGACCTGAAATTGCTTTGTGCAATTCTAAACCTATGTTCACTTGGTGCATCCAAAAGTATTGTTCTGGGGAATATTAGTGCATTAGCAATAACGGAACCCTTTTATTTTCAGTGGTCCAGCAAAAGCCAGGACAATGGCATATTTTGGCGAAGGCCAAGGACCTATCCATCTGGATAATGTTAAGTGTATGGGCCACGAATACTCACTCAGCGACTGTGACACACAGGACTTCGGGATTCACAACTGCTTGCACAGTGAGGATGCGGGCGTGATCTGCAATTACAAGGAGGATGTACTGGAAGAGTTCAGCAGGGGAGGAAAGTAAATTGTGAAAGTAGCGACAATTCAACGTAAAAAGTTAAACATAGGAAATTAGAATCGGCCACTCTAATATAAATTGTCCTGCTTAGAACTTTATTTAGACCATGTCTCGTCCTAAATAATGGATGTTTTGTTTAATATAGCTTCAAACGTTTGTTCTGAATAATCTAAATAAATTTTTTGTTACGAATTGCATGTTGAAGGAAACTAACATTTTTCTTGGCTGATTGAAGTTAAAGATTGACAATTGATAGATTTTTGTTTTGAATGTTTAGACTCCATGCCTTCAATCTGTGGGCTACGCTCGATGAATCATCGCAAAAAGCGTATTATTGGAGGAAAGAAAACCATCAGGTAGGCGTTTGAAAAGATGCATTTTTTCCTCATGCATCGTCATTTTGACTTCTCAGCTGATGTAAAATTTAATTATAATAGTATTCTGTTTACTCTGAATAAATATAACATATACTTGTGATAAGGATCCACGATTAGAAAGTTTGTTCTGCTGTTTTTCAAAGTGTATTCCTTTCATGCTTTAATTGTTTCATTCTTTTGCTTGGCTATGTATATCTAGACTCATTGTCACATGTCTTTTTATAAGGTGAGACTTCATCCAGTCTGCAGTCCATGTTCGATTTCCCCACAGAATGATTGCTAATATCAGCTGGGCAGCTAGAGTAAGAGATATTTTCGCAGTGAGGTAGGGAGAGGACATGGAAAAGCAAGCCACTATTTAGCATCTGGTTCAAGAGTAGCTCTGGAAGACCCCAAAAAATGAACAAAAATGGAGAGAATATACCATTTTTGGTCATTATTTAGTTCATTCACAATCTCTTTCCACTCCTATGAGTGTCGAGTGGATTGTATGGTACAGAAGTTGCATTTGTTAAATGTTTCAGAATCCAATATGAAATACATAAATTATTTAACAATATTTGATTGTGTTTGTACTTTTTACTTTGTTATCTTACATGTTGTAAATTTATAGTTGTTCACAGTAAGCGTGTCCTGTTTGATCGCATATCATTACATCTTGTTTATTGTTCTTAACGTTGCACAGTGCAATATGATTTAGACCTTCTGGTTTCCTTTATCTGCTCTAAGATAAACACTGATGCACTCCATTCTCTTTGAATGTTTATGTAAGTATCACATTGTTTCCAAGTTTGCACAAAATACTCCAGTCCCCTCTCCCCAAATGTATATCTCTCATGGTTAACAATGTGTGCAACTGAATAGATTCAATGTTCTCCAGAGCTCTGCTCTGCCATGTATGAGAGTACGTCCACAGAAATAACAATTATCCCAAGTTAACATACAGTGACCAAGAGGAAGACAGTGTAAGCCTTAACATCCAATTATTCTTTTTGATCAAAGAGATTACTAGGAGTTTCCATGATGATTGTGAAGGTTAATTGATTTATGCAGTCATTAGACAAAGGTGTGTTATTTCAATGGAGATGTTTAAATGTGTGCCCGGGTCTGTGTTTGCAGAGGTGGATGGCCATGGCAAGTGTCGCTGAGGCTCAAGACTTTTCATCGAGGGACCCGCTTGTTGTGTGGAGCCACGTTAATCAGCAACTGTTGGGTGCTGACAGCAGCTCACTGTTTCAAAAGGTCAGCAAGGAATCAAACACTTTCATTATTTGATCATTTTGTTACCTGTTCCTCACAGAATCAGTTGGGTTGATTGTACAAAATGCTCCTTTTAAAAAAAAAAGAAGTAGAATTACTGACACCTCAATGTTAAAAAAAAAAAGCCTTGTTACTTACTGAATAGATCACTGACTCATCAGTCTCAGCAACCAACAATCTAAGGTCAAAGCTGAACGTTTGTAAGTTTATGTGAAATACATGGAGTTTCACTGCTGGACGCAGTTTGTTGCGAGCTGCCTTTTATGGTTCTGCACAAAGCAAATCTTTATTGGTGATATTGCAGTAATTCAGTTCTTGGCCTATACAGATTATGACCCTTATATTGCCACACAACCATTGAATAGCTCATATTACAACTCTACAAAACATCTGCACCAAAATAGGTTTGGATCTGAGCACTGACAGGTGGCCTAGTTGTTCTGCAATACAGTCAGCAGTGCTAATAATAACCACTTTTCTAGCATCTAACATGGATAAATTATTAAACTATTTTGCTGTAATGCTGCTATATTTGCATTTTTAGAGGGTGGTTCTGGGGATAGCATACTAGCCAGAACAAAGAAATGAGGTAGTCTGATGCATTTCTACCAGTGCCTCCAGGTTTGAATGGGATTTTAAGAGTTTTTTTTAAAAACAAAATGAATTCACCCTCACTTCTGATTGCAGCTTCCCATTCTTGATTACAGGACTGTAATTTCCCTGAGTGAGTTCCTGTTATGATGAAGTGATTGATGATGGCCAACACCCCTTTTCAGGAAACTTGGGAGCCATCAGCATTTTTCTGTGCTCCAGGAGTTATCAGATATATAGGAAAGGAGTGGGAGAAAAGGAGAAAAAACTACTATTAGTTTCTATAGAGGATTATTCAAAGTCTGAGGACAACTGTACACACAATACAATACAAAATTACATTTGTATTGTGGCTTTCACGTCGGGAGGATGTCCCAAGGCGCTGGACAGTCAGCAATTTGGACCCAAGCTGGGATCAAGATTGGTGAGGGGGGAGGGTAGGGAGGGTAGGAGGATGGCCGAAGGCTCGGTCAAAGAGGAGGGTTTTGTGACGTGCCGTGAAAGAGGCGAAGGGAATGTGGGATGGAGCTCCATAGTGAAACAGCACAATCTGAAGGGGGGGCTTCAGATTGTATGAGCAAATAGTGTGATGTATGGAGAGGTTGTGGGGTGGGGAGACTGAGAAACTGAAGATTCTGTCAAAGAAGATCAACAACAACAACAAAATACAACAACAAAATTACATTTTATAGCGCCTTTCACGTCGGGAGGATGTCCCAAGGAGCTGGACAATCAGTGTTTCAGACCTGAGCTGGGGTTCGGGATTGGGGAGGGTGGAGGGCAGGGGGAAGGAAGGTGATCGAAGGCACGGTCGAAGAGGAGGATCTTGAGATGGGTCTTGAAGGAGGCAAGGGAGGGGGTGAGGTGGAGGGACTGCGGGATGGAGTTCCAGAGGGTGGGGGCAGAGTGGCAGAAGGTCATGGAGCCTGGTGCTGGAGAGGAAATGGGCTGCAGAGTTCTGGATGATCTGCAGCCTATGGAGGGATGAGTTGGGGAGGCTGACAAGCAAGGAGTTTGCATAGTCAAGCCTGGATGTTATGAATGTGTGTATGAGGGTTTTGGCATCTTGCGGTGTGAGACAGTGGTGGAGCCAGGCGATATTGCAGAGGTGGAGGAAGGCAGAGCGGATGTCATGGCACGGATGTGGGGTAGAAAGAATAGTTGAGGGTCAAACAAGACTCTATGGTTTCGGACTGGCTCAGTGAGGTGAAGTGTGCATCCTTGGATGGTGATGCTGTCAGCGCCTGAGGTGAGGAGGCCCTGATGGGAGCAAATCAGGAGAGCCTCATATTGTTGACATTCAACTGAAGAAAGTTAGCTCTCATCATTGATGTCTGATGGACATTCTGTCAGGCAACAGTGGTACTGGAGTCAAGGGTGGAGGCAGAGCTTAGCTGCTTAGGTAAGTCTCCAGAGGGCAGCTCAGTGTCAGTGGGCCTTCAGGAGGGGCAATAAATGGCAAACTTTTTTTTGATCAAGCACATTTATTGTTAGTTGTCACTGCTGCCACACAAACCACTGTGGGGCACAATGGTCTCCCCACGGCAAAATGAATTATGTTGGGGTAACTTCCAACTCTCCTTTCAACTCATCAGTGAGTGACATAAAGTGCAGCCAGGAGACTTGCATGCTGTAGAATGCCTTGCCTGGAGAACCTAAGAAAGATAGAGAAAATTCTACTGCGTTGTTTAAGTAAAAACTCATTTTCATTAACTGGTTTCTTGTTTCAGGTTTGGTGATGAGACAAGACACTACTTTGTTCGAGTAGGAGATTATCACACTGGTGTGGAAGATGAATATGAGAGGGAAGTGCCTGTGGAAAGGATTGTAATCCACAGAAACTATAAGGCAGACAGCAGTGATAATGATATAGCAGTGGTCAGAATGAAGGGCAGGGAAGGACACTGTGTGACATTTAATCAGTACACAATGCCAGTATGTTTACCAGAGAGAAGGGGAAAAGCCAGAATAAACAGGCAGGCCTGTTTCATCACTGGCTGGGGAGATACAGGTAAGAGATTATCGGTTTGTGTAGTCAATGGTGTGGATCAGGCTAACATTATGCCGTCTTTTAGCAACCTGCCCAGATTATTATAATATATTATACCCCTAATATATTCAACCCCTAAATTTTAAAATTCACACTCAAGTTTTCCTTGGAGGCAAGATTTCAGACACTAGTGAGGTCATGAGGGGGCAGAGAGTCTGCCTCCCAGCTGCTTATGTGCATCACATAGAGAAACAACCAAGGATCATCATTTGTGCTATCCAGTCTGATTCTAGTGGTTAGAATATCCCAAGTTACAGATTGATTAACTAATTGATAGAAATCCATAGAATGCAAGTATTAATGCAACTAGTTGCACAATAATTTTGAGACTTGGAATAACAACCACAAATTATATTTGTATAGCTCCTTTCATGCTGTAAGGATGACCCAAGGACAATCAGGGATTTGGACCCGAGCTGGGGGTTGGGATCAGGAGAGGTGGAGCGCAAGGAGGGTACGGGTAGGAGGGTGACCGAAGGCGCAGTCAAAGATATTATAATATTTATAATATTATAATATTTCTGACAACACATAAGAGAAGCATTGATGCCTAGATATGTTCTGTTAACATTTCAAAGTGGCTACAGAACATTGGTGACTGACATCATGAGCAGTCCTGAATGAATCACTTTGTTTGTTTGTTTGACTCCCTTTTTTAGGAAGGTCCTATTCAAGAACATTGCTTCAGGGCGCCGTTCCCTTATTACGGAAGCAAGTCTGTGCCAGTCGTTACAGGAACAAGTTTACATCCCGGATGATATGTGCAGGAAATTTGTCTGAACACAACCGGGTTGACAGCTGCCAGGGGGACAGTGGTGGCCCACTCATGTGTCAGAGGACAAGTGGGCGCTGGGTCATTTTAGGGATTACTTCCTGGGGTTATGGGTGTGGGAGGAAGGATTCTCCTGGAGTTTACACAAAGGTGTCCAAGTTTGTCTCGTGGATCAAGAAAGTGACAGCATTAAAGTAAAATAAGAAGAAACCTGGTTCAAAGAAAGATAATGACTAATGTGAAGTGCAAACACTGTTCCAATGTAAATGACTCAATTTCTTATTTGTCTGAATGTACCAAAGACTACTTGGAGCAATAATATTAAGTGTAACCTCTTCATTGCCCTTTATAAAGCATAAACTACAATAATCTCAAACAGGAAAACACCCTACAGCAGGGACTGCTATGAATGATATATTCTAACATTATAACGATTGAGAAAAGATTTTTTGAATTGAAACATCTTTCTTTAGTTTTCTTAGTCATATGTTTTTGGGCTATTTAAATATATTGCGCTCGGCTGCCCTGAATGGATGCTTTGCTGTTGTATATGTGTGTTTGTGGGGTACCTCAGGCTAGTGGAGTTGTCCACCTTACATAACTTGTAAGAAAGGCTATTCTTACTTTGCAAAGAAATACTGATGCTGGTTGATATAGAACAGCACAGATGCTGATTGTGAGAAATCCACAGGACTGGCTCACTCTCCTTCTTTCACAGCTGAAGAAGAATAGTATGGAGACAAAAATGAGCAAAAAAATTGCTATATTTAAAAAACATATCAGGTTATTATACACAATTCACCAAATGTTCTGTTTATTCCTACTGTCGTGTTGGCCACATTTAGCGAGTAGCGCATTCATGCTCCCATTACAGCTGACAATAAATGAGATTTACAGTGGCAACTCAAAGCTAACATAACTTCAGCTCCTGAAAGATAGTGAAACTGACATCAAGAAATTACAATAAAGAATGTGAAATACTTTGAAAAAAAGAATAAATGTTTACAAGGAAAAAGAACCAGTGTAATACGAACTATAATTCTAGTGCACTAAATTTAAGGAAAGGAATAAACTTAGGAATAACTACAAATCATAGTCTTACTGGGAGATGGATGTGTATAGAACAAGTTTTTGAATGCTATATACTTTTCTCTATATTCGTGTGCTGCAAAGAGCTTTGCCCAATAATCTTGGTCTGTGCTGATGTAGATTGTCTCACTTTGATTGCTCCTGGGGAAGGGAAGGTTAAATATGAACAGATTTCCACCCTTGATATGCAGCGATCCTCTGGATTGAAACATGAGGTGAGGTCAGGATCTGTCTCAGTTGTGATGCTCTCTGCAGTCAAATAACCTATAGGTATGCACATGTCTGGGGTCATATGAAGAATAGCTATTTGAGTGAGGAACCGGAGGACACTAACATCTGTGAAAACATATTCCAATAAGAGGCAGTAGCGTAAGGAGGGGAGAAAATTGGCAAACTTGAAAGTAGCTATTTGAATTAAGCAGAAACCCGTTTTAAACAAAACAGCATTTGAGCTTTGTAGCCAGAGTCCCATAAGCCTGCAACAATTCTGCTTTTCATTTTCAGAAGTTTCTCTCTAATTCTATGAAATGTATCTCTGAGACGATGGCCAAAGCTTGCATAAGCGTAAGACAAGAGATGATGTGCCAAATTCTGCTTGTAAAGTATGTGTGTATTTTAGATGATGATATTTATCAGCTCAACTGAAAGAAATAGTCATGAGCTTTG
Source organism: Callorhinchus milii (assembly GCF_018977255.1). NCBI lineage: Eukaryota > Metazoa > Chordata > Chondrichthyes > Chimaeriformes > Callorhinchidae > Callorhinchus > Callorhinchus milii. Next base: position 13,171,675 of record NW_024704748.1, on the reverse strand, counting down.
AGAAAAATATAGTCCTTCAGATGGTGAACTGCTAAATGAACATAAAATGCTAATTTTATATTGTTGCTGTGTTTTAACTGTTGTCGATACTGTATTTTCAATTGAGTGGAATTCTATTAGTTTACCAGTAGGTGGCAGATTTGCTTTCTGTGTCCTATTCCACGTCTCGCAGCTTGTCCTTTTTTAATGCCATAGATATTAGAAATGCATCAAAGAGAGAAATCAGTAACAACTATTGAAACATTGTGATTTACTGCTGAAAATAACATTTAGAAATATTGTGTGTCTTGTTTTAAAATGTCCATCAAATATTGTATATTGCCAGCGCTCCTCGGCATGCAGTACGAACAAATGATAGTAAAAACACAACTGACCACATGACTTCCAATGTGTCCAAACTTTTCCTTGTGATTCAGATACATTTTCTCTAATTGTATTAAATTGTTTTTATTTTTTGTTTGTGTATGTATGTCTATGTGGTGTGCGTGATGGGGATAATTCCACTTTTCATTATTGCTTTGCACACGAATATACAGTATATACTTTAAAATTATGTGACTGTATTTTGTAGGCAAACACAGCAATATCTCACAAATAGCCATGGAGTGGATGACCAGTTTTATTTGGGGTGTGTAAGTCAGGACACCAGGAGAAGTTTTCTTCTCTTTTCGAACAGTCCACCTGAACAGGCAGATTCTCAGTTTAACGCCTCACCTGAAAGACGGCACCTCTGACAATGCAGTGCTCCTCCAACACTGCACTGCAGTGTCAGGATAGACTATCAGCTCAAAGTCCCAATGTGCGCTTGAAACCCACAACTATCTAACTTGATGAAGAGGTTCAGGGCAAAGGTCAGTTCCTTCCACATTACAAGGAAGTGTCACTCCAAGGCCAATCTTACACAAATCCCAAAAGGCCAAATCCAGAGCATGATTGGTATAGCCAGGGTAGCAGGTTACTCACCCTTGTTCCAGTATAGGTAACCGAGCTGAAACTTTCCCAATTTTTGAAAGGAATTTATCTCACAAGCAGAATTTGTCATTTTCCCCCCAACATTTAGAATAATTGAATAAATTTGTCCTGCATGTATACTGGAAAAGGCAAGCAACTTTCACATTTGTAGGCTTTTTAAATCAGCTGTAAATCAGTTCATTAAATCATACTTAATGTAGAGATATTTAAGTAATGGGTGGACTCTAAGTCTTTAATTTGAGGCAACCCATTGGACAATTGACAATTAAATAATAATAATCCTTGCACTTAATATAGCAATTGGTAGCCACAGTATGTTTGTATTCAAGCTTCTCAGACATATGCAATGAAGATAATAGTGTATATTTATTTGCATATATTTGCAAATGCCCAATATAGCAGTGGCTCGATGGGTGATTGCACAGGATAATGTTTGCATGTTGGCTGCATCATGCCGAATGGTGATTATGATTTTAGCAGGGAATCTGCAATCTGGAGTGAACAATCTAGCTGATGTGCTCACAGTGCTTGGATTAAATTTGGTGAAACCTCAAAAAAAACGAAAGAATTAAGTTACTGCTACTGGTAAATCACACTGAGAATCAGAAGTACAAACCCATGATTTGGTTAGTAGCTAATAAAACTTAGCTACATAAGACAAGCTCCTTAAAAATAACTGTTTATTACATAATAATATATTTATTTGTGAGTAAGAAAATGGGCAACATTAGAGATTGTGAAGGTCAAATCCTGTCAGTGTGTTTAGTTGAATGGCAGTAGAAATACTGTAGTAGCAGACAGATTCAGTCAGATCCAATTTTCCAATAGGCATAAATAAGATGATGATCACTATTTAAATCACAGTTGACGCAAGCTGCCCGCTATCACGGTTGGCATCACGAAGCATGCTGCCAAGATCCAATGTATACACAGTGACCATAAGCAGATAAACTGGAGCCATGTAAGATTCAAACACATGACCAAGCTTGTTAATAATCATGTGATGCATGAAAAGTGTCAATAATTGGTGGCAAACAGTTGCTTTAGGAATGACACTGGTGTAGACATTTCATCAGTGCCGGGGTCAGTTGCCCAAAAAATTTAAACAGTGTTTAAAATTTGTACATGTGTCCCATTTTGCAATGAGATATGCCTTTGTCTATTTTCATCCCTTTACTTCCTCCCCCTCCCTTCCTTTTTTTGTTCCCTTGGCCGCAAACTAACTCCAGCCAATAGGGCAGGGGGCTAACCTCCCCATTTATGTCACAGGTGGAGATTGTTAACTCCGAGTTAAATCTGTGGGGGATTTTAGAGATGTGCATTTTCATACACCATGAAATAACTCATACACTTTAATCAAGAATATTGTTTTTGTTCAAGCGCATTTAAAACTTTAACTTGAGAGTGAATCCAATCTGAATCAAATTAGGTCTAAGCTGAATTCCATCTACATTACTGATGCAAAGATATTTGTCATGTTAACAAAAAGTCAAAGTCACAAGCTTAGGTTACAAACTACTATCCTTGTCATAAATCATGTGGCAGACATAGAAATTGCTGCCTAATGTAAGTTAAAGTTGAGCAATGCAGTGAAATGTATGCTCCTAAACATATTGTTCTGATTATTGTTCTAGAGGCACAACTAATATGAAATTATTAGCTGCGTGGGCTGAAAGGTTTCAAGCCTTTGCTGTAAGATAATAATAATTACCCTGACATTTGATTATTCTCAAAGCGCTTCCCATGATTTATCATAAAGTGTAGTGAATGTGTAATTGGTAGGTGAATGCGGAAGCCGATTTGCACACAGCAATATCCCAGAAACGGCCATGAACAATTTCATTTGCTGTAGATGAGGGAAATTGCATGCGCCTTGGCCAGTTTTATCTTTTCATACTTATCTGTCATCATTTTGAGTGGTGCAAAAAGTCACAGTGGCGCTGAGACTAATTACTGGAGTGGGCATTAAGTTGCTGCCATGGTTTTCCCCATTTCTTTGAGGATAAACATTACTTATTTTGAGGATAAACATTACTTACGGAGTCCTGTAGCTCAGTGGCTAGAGCACTCGCTTTGCAAGTGAGAGACCTGAATTCAATTCCAGGCAGGGCGAAACCTTGGGCAAGTTTCCTTACTCCACACACCTAATAATAATCCCTCCAAAACCAAAAACAATAATAAATTGGTCATTTTCAATCTACGACTGTTTGTGGGACATTGCTGTGCGCAATTGGCTGCCGCGTTCGCCCACAAATATACAGTCAATTCACTTTACAGTGTGTTCTGTGAAGCCCTTTGGGACGTCCTCCTGACGTGAAAAGCATTATATCAAATGCAAGGATTATTATTATTATTATTATTGAATCCTAAAGCGAATCAAACAAAATCTTGGAGTTCAAAACTGTGCTTATTTTTAGAACAGTGCAGTGTCTGCATAGTAACTTGCTTCTTCGAGTGACATCATCACCTGTCCATCACAAGGTGATATTGATGACAGCCTAGCTGAAGGTCCTGGTGTGTTGGCTGTAGTTTCCGACTCCAATAAGCATTACTCAGCTGAACACAAATGAAAACTGACTGCAATATTTGGAACCCTTCAACTCAAAGTACGATATAGATTCTAAATTCCCTTAAGTGTAAGGCGTAAGAGTGCTTTTCTTCATAAAGTGTCAAAACATTTTTAAAAAAAGACCCAAATTTCCCGTTTTAAGCATTTGACCAGGAATCTTCTGCAGAACATTGTGAATTTTTTTAATACTGTCATTTTGAATGAGTTTTCATAGATTATATATCGAGATTGTACTCACAAATCTGCCTTTGTGTGTGGGCAGCATTGACAGCACAGTATGTTGATGCACTGATATAACACATGGGATGGCAGGCAATGGGTATACAACTGTGATTCCCTGCTGCTCTCACGCTTGACACCAGAGGAGGCACTTAACAGCAAATATTGAAGGACTTTACCCAAGGCCACGTTGCATTCATCAATGCTAATCACAGAGCAGCTTTCTATTGATCCAGGAGCAAGTTACCTGCTCACACATCTCAGCCAAGATTAGTGTAGGATTTAAGACGAGGATAACCTCAATTTTTTAAAAAACATGTCAAATCTAGTGTGTTCTTTTAAATATTGTTTAACATGCTGATTGTAGGACTGCAATGTCAAATTTGCACTTCTGTCTGCACTACTTGTTGCCCAACCTTATCTGCTGAATAAACAGTGGTTCCATTTGGTTTGCACAACATGTTGTGAGTAGCAATTATATGTCTCAGTAAGTGCTGGAAGCAACAGGCAACTGAGGCAATGAAGTCCTTTCTGAATTTGAAAGATTAATGTCTGAATCACACATGATTGCAAACAATATCTGTTGGCCATTCACCATTCAATGTTGTTCGCTATCCACTTGCTAAATACCCATGGCCTTTACCAGCTAGGCCATTGGAGGAGCTAACTTATAATAATAATAATCCTTACATTTGATATAGCGCTCCATCACGTCTTCGAGACATTTCAAAGCACTTCCCAGAATATACTGTAAAGTGAATTGACTGTATATTTTGCGGGTTAAATGCAGCAGGCAATTGCATACAGCAGTGTTCTATAAACAGTCATGGATTGAACCGGGTTCCTACTTACTGCTAGGGAAACAGAGGAGTGTGGAGTAACAACAACAACAAGATTACATTTGTGTACGCCTTTCATGTTGGGAGGGCATCCCAATGCACTGGACATTGTACAGCCTTTCAGACCCGAGCTGGGGTCAGGGAGGGAGAAGGGAGGGGAGGAGAAGGGGGATGACCGATGGCATGGTCAAAGAGGAGGGTTTTGAGATGGGACTTGAAGGAGGCTAAGGAGGGGGCGAGGCGGAGTAAGTGGGGGATGGAATTCCAGAGTTTGGGAGCAGAGTGGCTGAAGACTATCCCACCAATGGTGGGGTGGGTGGGTCAGCTGAGCGGAGGGAGCAGAGAGGTTGGTAGGCGGTTAGGAGGTCGCAGAGATAGGGTGGGCGAGGCCATGGAGGGCTTTGTAGGTGAGGACCAGGATCTTGAACTGGATCCTCTGAAGGATAGGGAGCCAATGGAGTCGGACAAGAATGGAGGAGATGAGGTCACGGAGTTTTGTGCGGGAGAGGACATGGGGTGCAGAGTTCTGGATTAACTGCAGCCTCTGGAGGGAGGAGTTGGGAAGGCCGACAAGCAGGGCGTTTGCACTGGAGGTCATGAAGGCATGAACAAGAGTTTCAGCGGCCTTAGTGGTGAGGGAGTGGCGGAGTTGGGCAATATTATGGAGGTGAGGGAAGGCAGAGCGGATCATGGCTTGGATGTGGGGAAGAAAAGACAGTTGAGGGTTGAAAAGACACCTAGGTTCCTGACTGGCTTGGTGAGTTGAAGTGTGCAATCATGGAGGTTGATGCTGCCAGAGCCTGAAAGTAAGGAAACTTGCCCAATATTTCGCCCTGCCGGAAATTGAAACCAGATCTCTCGCTTGCGAGGCGAGTGCTCTAACCACCGAGCTACAGGACTCCACGTGTTGTCATGTCAGAAAGGGAGGAAAAGCTGAGCAAAGAAACAAATAATAAAAATACTGACTTAAGGCAGCACTATAGGAGGTTCAAGGTCACTGACCTAACCACTGTGGAACAACGTGTAGCAGAGGTGTTGGCTTAGGACTTTGGATAGAGTGAAAGATTTTATCATAACCAATATTTTCTGCTATTGAGAGGGGTGTATATGTTTTGGTGGGAGAAGCATTACCTTCTCTGCTCTATGAAAGAAACTACTGTGTTGCAACTACCAAGTTGCCAGTGACTTATTGATTGTAATGCACTGAACCTATGGGTGTCTGACATTGTGACTGTCAATGTTTAGCCTCTAGTGAGACATTATTCATTTGAACTCGTACCTTTTCTGCACAACTCAGAGAGGTAATTATTTTTATATTTCACTCGTGGGAGTTAATGCTGAACCAAAAATTCAGAGATGATCAACTCCTGTTGGCAAAATGTGTTGTAGACAGTTAGTGTTTAAATGAGAAATAATACTAATTATTCTATCATCACAATGTAACACTTACACCACCTGTGAGCAAAAGAGAAATAAAAATTGTCAGCCATGATTATCCCAATTGTTTTAAAATGTATGACCACAACAGCAACAGCTTGAATTTGTAAGATCATGCTGAATTCTGATTTTTTTAAAAATTCAGTCTTAATTAGAAAGTTGCTTTTCCACAGTTCTGCAGTCATACGAGAATCCCCTAGAGTGATATGAAACTTCAATTTTCCCTTGATCTCATCTGTGCTCCCTCACCCTAAACACTGCCTCTTGTACAACAGGCATGCACTTGGACTACAATTTTGCCTTTGCTGACTGGGAGGGACCGGTGTCTGCTTGGAATCCACGCCAATAAGACCTGGCCCCCAAATTACTTGTTCAGTAACAGAGGTCCATAGTTATATTCATACCACATCATGCTAGCAATTACTGTGCTTAAAATATAGTTGTTCTTACCTGCAAACATCAGTAAAAATCCTCAGCATATACCCACTATGCAAAAGAACAATCGAGGAGAAATATTGCAGAGATGCTGAGGTTGGCATTGGTCATTTTATTATGACAATACACTATGACTGATTTTTATATCCAATATTTTTTAATGTAACATTAAACTAATGTCCTGCCTGCCTTTTTTTTGGTTGTTCAGGTAGACACAAGAACTCCTATGCCATTATTATGAAGGAAAGCCTAAGTTGCTGCCTTGGCTAATATTTCTGCTCCATCCAATTCACAAAAAATGAGATCAGTTCATTCCTCATCTCCTTGCTATTTTGAAACACTGTTGGCACAAATTAGCTGTTGCGTTTGCTCATAACACCAGTCACTACACTTAACAGTAACTCACTGTGTGCTGCACGTTAAGACATTTCAATAAGGCAGTATATCAAATATAAATATTCTTATATTGCAACCACAATAAAGGAACAAATAAGTGTTTAGACCTTAGGGCTAGATTGTTTATTTCATTATGCTGTGGTAACCAGTATTTTTTGTGTACTGTGAATGTGGTTATTGTCTCAATTAAACTTGACCTTAGATGATGAAAGAATGGTAAGGGAAAAAGCCAGGTAGAGACTTCAGGGTATGAAACAAAAACACAATTTCTGCAGCAATTTGTTTCAGCAATACTGACCAAATATTTTTTTCTTACTCCAGAATCAATCTGAGTAGAAACTTAAAATGAACTGTAGCCAAGGGTGAATTGCTGTTGGCAGATTCTCTAATATTTCGATGATCCCACTAAAGATATGGTTGAAGAACACATTGTTTTAAAAAAAAGTTCTCTCTTGTTGACCATCTCCTCTGTGACAAATGTGACAACTTAGTGCCGCCTTTATAGCAATGAGCAGCTATGTAATCTCACTCCATTCCCATCCTGTCCAAACCTCTGAGCAACATAAGACCAAAGTGTGATATACACATTTTATCATTGGTGTTGAAGTTCAATCAAGTTTCCATATTGTTTTGAAATTTGTTGACATTGACGAAAAAATCCTAACAAAAATAAATGGTTTGAATCCTATCTAAAACCATAAATGTAGGGGGGAGAAACATCTTGAAAGTGCAATATTTAAATATATGTAGTGATGGGGTATGGGTGAAGGAAAGCAAAATTTCCATTGGGAATGTGAACTTCTCCATGAATTGCTTCACATTCAAGATGCAGGTTTGATAATTTGATTTAGTTATGGATGTACAGAGCAGTTATCGGAACAGACGTAATAGACTCACTGCTGCTGCTGTCCTGTCTGATATTGAAAGCACCAGAAAATTGGGGAAAGAGAACTCGGTAGAATTCATCAATAGCAGATAATGTTCATTGCAGACAAATGCAAGGATCCCACATTGGAAGTACATGTATAAAATAGAAGAATCCACAGAATGGATAGAACTTGACAAAGGGGAAGTTCAAACCTACAGACCAAGGGATGTTAGCTGATTTGTCACTCGCTATGTCCAGTGTGAGCTAGCAATAACAAGATGCTGGGTTACTTCGGCAAAATTGGTTGAGTTTATTTTTCCAGAAGTCTTGCTGAAGCTGTTTAGTGCTCTGGTGGCTGTGTAATAGCTGGTGGCTGTATAGTGGCTGGTGGCTGTAATAGTGACAGGTTCTCTTCCTTTGAAACTGCCTTCCTTCTGGGATGTGTTTAGTGTCTTTCCTATATCAGCAAAGGTTAAAAGCAGGACCCTGTGTGCCGTCATTATCTTAGGGCCCACAATTCTAGCTCTTTTACATCATTGTTTCAGATGCTACCTCAGATCTGAGTGCCTTGTTTTGTTTAGTAATATAATTATCTCCTTCGATGGGCTTAGTTTGTAAAGCCGATGCCTGGTGTGAAACTGAACCACACAAACCGAGGTTGCAAGTTCACTTCCTGGTCTGTGCTGAGTTAGCAGGCAGCAAAGGCCCCTGAAGTTGATCTCAAAGCACTTGAACAGAAAAGGTAATGTCAGCAATAATTCCTGCTCCAGTGAACAATGCAGGAGAGTCTACATTGTGTAAGGATAGGATTGCACTTGGCTGTGCTGGTGACCACTGTGCTCTCTTAGCTCATATATGAGGAATGGTTCCTTGGGCAAGGTCGAGGACAGCCAATACCCGTGAAACTATATTTTTGCAATAGTTAGCATCGTCAGGAGGGGAGGAAAAAGAAAGCTGGTATGTCTTCTCGGAAAGAAACAACAATATCGATATATAAAGCATGCTATGCCACATGCTACAAGCTGTAGCATGCTAAGCGGTTGAGGATGACAACATAAGCCACATTGACCTGATCAAGTTTCTCACTGAGCTATGTTGCGACACTGCTCCACAACCCACTCCCTGTTGTTTCTATAAAATATTAGCAGCCGCACACACTATATTCCATATGTTGTATTGCCAACAGGGTTAATAACGGGTAGGGTAGAGAGCAATCAAATCATGCAATTCAACAAGGAAGTGTCACTGCACCGTGTAATTTTTGCAAAACCAACATTTAGAACTTGTCCATATTTTTAAGTGTTTTTCCGCAATCATCCGCCCAATTTTCTTACATCACCAAGACTAATTCATTAGAGCATGAGTATCGCAGGGCAGGTCGATGAGTGGAAATGATGAGAAAACTCTGATTTGGTTTTTAAAAAAAGAAGCTGCAAAATGACTGTACATTAAAATACCGTAGAGGCAAAAAACGAAGTGCGTGTGGAAAAAAAAACAGAATCGAGCAATAAACCCCCGAGGTTAAAGAATTTGCAATTCAGTGGATGAGAAAGAGAGAAAGAAAGAGAGAAAAAAAAGAACACACATCCTTCCCCTTCCAAAGAAAATGCAGCACAGAAATGAACAAGACAGAGGAGAGAGAGGGGGAGGGGGTCTTGGTCATTCCATACAATAGCAGCTCTGCTAACTCCTCTGTCTCTCCCCCCCCCTCCTTTTCTCCCCCTTCTCTCTCTCTCTTCCCCCCCTCTCCTCCCCTTCTCTCTTCCCCCTCCTCCCCTTCTCTCTCCCCCCCCTCACATTCTCCCCCTCTCTCTTCCCCCTCCTCCCCTTCTCTCTTCTCCCCTCCCACACTCCCCCCTCTCTCTTCCCCCCTCCCACACTCCCCCCCTCTCTCTTCCCCCTCCTCCCCTTCTCTCTTCCCCCCTCCCACAATGCCCTCTCACACTCCCCCCCTCCCCCCTCCTCACTCTCTCTCCCCCTTGCTCCCCCCTCTAACACTCCCCCCCCTCTCTCTTCCCCCTCTCCTCCTCCCCTCACTCCCCCCTCCTCCCCCCTCCTCCTCCCCTCCACTCCCCCCCTCCCCCCCCCCCCCCCCTCTCTCTTCCCCCCCTCACTCCCCCCCCTCTCTTCCCCCCTTCACTCCCCCCCTCCCTCACACTCCCCCCCCTCTCTTCCCCCCTCCTCCCCTCCAACACTCCCCCCCTCCTTCCCTCACACTCCCCCCCCTCTAACACTCCCCCCCTCCTTCCCTCACACTCCCCCCCTCCTTCCCTCACACTCCCCCCCTCCAACACTCCCCCCTCCTCCCTCACACTCCCCCCCTCCAACACTCCCCCCCCTCCCCTCCCCCCCCCCCCCCCTCCCCCCCCCCCTCTCCCCCCCCCCCCCCCCCCCCCTCTCTTCCCCCCCTCCCCCCTCAACTCCCCCCCTCCTCCCCCCCCCCCCCTCTCCCCCCCTCCCCCCTCCTTCCCTCACACTCCCCCCCTCCCCTCACACTCCCCCCCTCTCTTCCCCCCTCCTCCCCTCTCTTCCCCCCCTCCCCCCCTCACTCCCCCCTCTCTCCCCCCTCCCCCCCCCCCCCCCCCCTCTCTTCCCCCCTCCTCCCCTCTAACACTCCCCCCTCCTTTCCCCCTCACCCCCCCCCTCCTTCCCTCACACTCCCCCCCTCCTTCCCCCCTCCTCCCCTCACTCCCCCCCTCCTCCCTCACACTCCCCCCTCCAACACTCCCCCCCTTCTTCCCTCACACTCCCCCCTCCCCCCCCCCCTCCTCCCTCACACTCCCCCCTCCTTCCCTCACACTCCCCCCCCCACTCCCCCCCTCCTCCCCTCACACTCCCCCCCTCCTCCCTCACACTCCCCCTCCTTCCCTCACACTCCCCCCTCCTCCCTCACACTCCCCCCTCCAACACTCCCCCCTCCTTCCCTCACACTCCCCCCTCCTCCCCTCTCACACCCCCCCCTCCTCCCCTCTCACACCCCCCTCCCCTCTCACACTCCCCTCACTCTCTCCCTCTCCCCGCAGTCAGCTGTCAAACCCCCGCCCCCCCCCACACACACACACACACCCGAACGTCAGCCTCATTTCCTTTGACGTCATGGGAAGTGCCCGAGTTGAGAGGTCATTCGCATTCACCCATTGGGGGGGAAGAGAAAGAGGATTAGAGATCTGAAGAGAGAGAGAGAGAGAGAGCGAGAGAGAAGGAAGGAAGGAAGAGAGGAAGGAAGAGAGGAAGGAGAGAGAAAAAAAAGAGAGAAAAAGGACAGTGCGCGCTGGCGGCGGCCACTTAACAGCAACAGCTTGAGAGGGAGAGAGGGAAGGAGTGAGTGAAGGAGTGAAGGAGAGGAGAGCAGCACTGGCTTTGTACATTGAGCCCTGGAGGGAGGGAGGGAGTGAGTGTGAGTGAGTGAGTGAGTGAGTGAAGGAGTAAAGGAGGGGGAGTGAAGGAGGAGTGAAGGAGAGGAGAGCGGCGCTGTCTGTACAGTGAGTGAGTGAGGGAGTGAGGAGGAGGGGGAGACAGGACCCCCTCTCTCTCTCTCTCTCTCTGTATCTCCAGTGTCTGCTGTGCTGTTGCCCTCCGGAGCTCCGGGTAAATCATGTGATAGGAGCGGAAATGGCCAACAGCTGATGACTGGGCTCCAGGTGAAGTATCTCCAACAACAGCCATGTTTAGAGACCAGACACACGGCGGCTCCTCCTCGGGCTGAGCGGCTCCTGCACATTGGGGGCATTTTTTTTTATTCTCTCTCTCTCTCTCTCTCTCTCCTTCCCTTTCTCTCCCCCCCCTCTCTCTCTCTCCTTCCCTCTCCCTATCACCTTCCCTCTCTTCTCTCTCCTCTTTCTCAATCTTCTCTCTCTCTCTCTCTCTCTCTCCTCCTTTCCCCCCATCCATCCGTTCGTTTGTTTGTTTGTGTATTTATTATTATTATTATTTTATTCTTGTTGGTGGAGGAGGAGGAGGATTGTTGTTCAGTTGCTTGTTTTCACGTTGTTTATTGTTTTTTTTCCCCCTCTCCCTCTTTCTCCTCTTCTACTCGTGTTTAGTTGCAGTCTTTCAGAGCCAACTTTGTGTTATTATTTCTTTCCCCCCCATATATATATATATATGTATATATAAAGACCCTCCGGTGCCTGTCTCTCTGATGGTTGGAAGTTTGCTACCTGGGTTTGTTTGGTTTCCCTTTCCTTTCCCTCTTTGCTGCTACTTTGTTTCTGTTTGCGTAGAGGTTTGTTGCCCCCCCCCCCCCCCCAAAAAAAAAGGCATTTCCATTGACATGTGAGCAGTTCAGGGGGGATTTCTCCTATTTCTGTATATCTCGTCTCCTGTGTGTGCGTGTGTGTGTGTGTCTGTCGCTCCCTCTCACTCACTCTCCTCTTCTGATGTTACACACCAAGGACATCTTGCAAGACAGACAACCTCGTCTACTTTCAATTCCGCCCATTGTATGAAGAAGAAGAAATTGCTGCGTTTTGTTTTCTGTATATTAGCAGCTAATTCGCATTTACTGAACTGAGTTGGCTTATTTTTTTGGTGCATCTCTGAGTGAGAGAGAGAAAGAGAGACGAAAGGGAGGGGGAAAAGAAGAAAACCCAAGTGATCTTTTGTTTGTTTGCTCACCGACAAGGAAAGACAACAAAAGGAGAAGCCAGGCTCCTTGTTCGGGAGGAATTATTGGCGATTTTCACTCAAGAGAGAAGTGTCTGTCGAGGGTGAGGATGCCAGCAGAGATTTGCTGAAAGAAGACAAGAGTTGTTGGATGTCAGTAAGAGAATAAAACACCTTGGCTGTGTTTATAATCTTGACTTGTGATCAACACTTGACTGCATAACTCATTTTGGGGGTTTGGTTTCTTTACCCAGGAAGACACCTTGCACATGGTAGTGTTTGTGTTTGCCTCCAAATCTTTGTTACAAAGTGCCTGAGTTTGCGTGTGGCTGAAACTCCTCTTCACCTTGGCTGCTTTCTTTGTTTTGGTTTTTCCTGGTGCTCTCAATGTGATGGAACTAATGTTTGCTGAGTGGGAGGACGGTGAAAGGTTTTCTTTTGAGGACAGTGACAGGTTTGAAGAAGATTCCCTCTGTTCGTTCATCTCTGAGGCAGAAAGCTTGTGTCAGAACTGGCGAGGATGGAGAAAACAGTCGGCTGGTCCTAATTCACCTACTGTTAAAATTAAAGGTGAGACAACTTTTTTTGAGTAAAATTGCAAATGCACTTTAAATACTTGACTGTAATATTCATATTTTTTGAAATTGCCTCAGGTTTTGATTCTGTTTTTGTAAGCTTTCCGGCATCTAATTTGAATACAGCACCAATGCTTGCTCCTTCTCTTTTGCAGACAGCACAGAATGTACTCTGTGAACATTTTAATATAATTTTGTTGACCTGATGTTAACTTGAAAAAGTCAATATTTACAGAGAAGTGAGAATCCCAAACTTTGTTTAAAACATCTTTGTCAATCAGGAAGAAAGAGACCAGCTAATGGTCCTCATGCAATGTTGCGCTGCGGGAATGTTGCATGTGCGTTTGCTCCTTTTGTTTGCAAACACTATTATTTTTGGCAAGAGTGTCAGTCTGGGAGAGGTCTTCAAATTGATGTATATTATTTACAGGGTCAGTGTTTTCCCAAGTGTTAAGGAGGTTTATTATTTATCAGTGCGCTTTTAACTGTACCTTATTACAACTGCTTGGTCCGTGTCTGATATTCAGAACTATTCACAATTAGACCCAAGGGCAAATTCAGTTCTGGACTGTCAACATTTCTTTATATACGACCTCCTGGCATGCAGTTGAATGGCTTGTCAGTGCTAGGTTTTTGCCTTGGGGAGATTGCCTGGGTATGTACATTGGGTACAGATTACACTGGTGCATTGATTGTATTCGAAGGATCAATAACTTGGTGAAGCACATGGTTTTGTACTGAGGCCGAATCATGTCTTGTCTTCTTGTTTGAAGTGATTTGGATTGTCACTTGCTCCGAGCAATGTGAAAACAAAAAGCCTTGAAGGTTTCAGTGCACTGACCAAGTCATGACTGTTTGACATAATTTATGTAGCAACTACAGGCCGATCAGCAGCAAGGCTAGAGGTTTTAAAAGTATTGTGTCAGAGTGCATGAGTACTCTCCATTTTAAAGTAATGTCTCAGATAAGCTTGAGGAGTACTATTGTATTTGGACAGTAGGTTTATTAATTGCAAGATTTTTGCACAATTTGTGCCTTTTTACAAGATGCACGTGTTGTTACACTGAGCTGTTGTCTTTGAGAACATGAGGTGAGCAGTTGCGGTGTACGTTTCCATTGTTTCAGCTTTAGAGCAATTTGTGTGCCTCCTCTTTGTAATGCTTTTCTTCTCTCGCTCGCTCTCTTTTTCCCCCGCCACCAAATTAAAACCTGAAGTTAAGTGTGAGAGAGAAGCGGCAGCTGGCAGTTTAAAATAAAGCATAAGAAAATGTAACCTGAGTTTTGAATAGTAAAAATGACACTTTCTGATTTGCATGCATCAGGGCAGAGCAATGTCTGTTTCATCTAAGCATTTGAAAAGTAGACTGTCTCCATTGTATTTTGTTCTGGGGTGATGTAACCAAAGACCCTTCTACTTGTAGAAATGCCATGGCTGAGAAAAAATTATTTAAAAAAAAAGGTGCTGAAGGCTTGCACTGGGATGTTAACGATTCCAAATCTGGAGATCCTGTGACATAAATGCTGTACAAATGGTCTGCAATTCCCTCTGAATTTATTTCAAAATGTGCTTAGTTGAAAGTGACCGTTTCTGATCTGCATGCATCAGAGCAGAACTATGAATCAGTCTGCAGTGGGCTGAAAGTTTTAATATAGATCCTTGCAAAGGGAATGTCTGATGTGGCAACATCCCTGCACTGAGTAACAGGAATTTCTGTACTAAATTTAATTGGAAGTTGTGTGGCTGGAATGCGCTAAGTAATACAATGAATATCCCACATGAGGATGTGAGAGCGGTAACATAGGATAACCATGGCATTTGTGTGTCAGCCTAGTGCAGTGGTAGCACTCTTGCCTCTGAGTCAGAAGCTTGGAGAGAAATGGTAACTCCATATATATCTTTTGCCCGAAACTTGTTCTCATTAGGTTTACTTTCTGCTTGGCCAGCACAAACTGTAACCCCTTTTCAACATTTATTCAGAATTGTAACAACAATTATCATGTTTGTCTCAGCAGCTATAGTATTATCACCTGTTGGCATGGAATTTTCTTTTGCAGGATGATTTCCATATATGGAATTAGTAACACTTTATCTCTGTTCCCACATAATCTCTCCACTGCCCAAAGAAAGGCAATCCACAGATTTAAATATTAAATCAGGGAGGAGACAAGCATGTACAGGACAAATGAAATGTGTGTGTATTTGTTTGTGCAATAGGTTAATGTTCTCTTAATTGAATTTTTTATCATTTTGCCTTCTCAGAAAATATTTGTAGGGAAAACAATTGTGGGGCTGAGGTGGGGTGAAGGGAAGAGATCTTCGGGAAGTAACAAGCAATTTAATTACAGACTGAGGCCAGTGAAGGCTGATGTTGATTTGCGTGCTGAACTATTAAAATGAACTCTGTGTGTGAAATATGAACCAAAATGTGATGAAAGTCTCTATTTTTCTATATAAAGTCTCTGGTATACTTTTCATATTTTTCATTTTTCGCCTCTTTGTCCTTGCTGTTAGTCATCTCGTCCCTCCTCTTCGAAAGCTTGCTGTCTTCAGTTCCAGCTACTGACAACTCGTAGAAGCAAAGTTTCTGTTTGTCAACTCTGAGGAGATGCACCTTGCTTACCTATTCATGAAGAATATGAAAGTGGTTTGAAACTCATATTAGGGACCCCATAATGCACTTTATGGGTAATGCTGGATACGAACAAGCTAAATCCATGCAGTTTACCAGTATGGGACATTAGTTGCTGCTTGTCCAGTTAGGATCATCTTACCTATTGGGTTGTTAGCTGTCAGGGGTATTCAAAGTTTAGGGATGAATGCCATAGTCTTCTTACTCTTTCCCACCTCCACTTTCTGAGGGCTGTTCTGTTTGGGTGCTACCATTTCAGGCACCCAGTTTTCAAACCAAGAAACTCCCTTGGTATTCACAGCATTGATTCTTTTCATGACTAGCCTGCCTTGATACCATTTCCTGTATTGGTGATGCTCTCATAGGCAGTTTTTTACTGTTGGTCTTTGTGTGCCAGAAGCTTTTTGGATTGAGAGTACCCAAACACATTTCAGGTAAGAGCCTAACAGCTAAGAGAGATATAGGCGGTCTTCATATCATCAGTTGGGGTTGTATTAAAACCGGATTTCAGAGTTGTAATTGTGCTTTTCTTTTTCTGTCTCTCGTTATCCGCCATTCTGTATGTATTTTTACCGTTGCTCAAAAACCTAGCACAGTCCAGACACAGGCGTTAGTAATTGTTGCTCTAACCCCTTGTGGTATTGATTTGAACAGTCCAGGAAAGTGTTCAATCATTCCTCAGCATGGGAGCTGCCAAGCAGCAAAGGAAAGCTGTTCATTTGTCTATGTTCAATGCAAGGCATTACTGATGCCCGCTAAATGTATTGCTGTACTTCATACATGCCTTCATTACAATCCAGGTCGACTATGCCCACGCCCTGCTTGTCGGCCTTCCCAACTCTTCCCTCCACACGCTGCAGATCATCTAGAACTCTGCAGCTCATGTCCTCTCCCGCACCAGGATCTGTGACCCCATCACACCCATCCTTGCCCGGCTCCACTGGCTCCCCATCACTCAGAGGATTGAGTTAAAAATTCTCGTTCTCATCTTCAAGGCCCTCCATGGCTTTGCACTCTCCGACCTGCTAACCCCTTGTAAACCTGTCCACTCCCTCCGCTCAGCAGGCTCCGGCCTGCTCCATGTCCCTCACCCGTCCCGTCCTACCACCAACGACAACAAAATTACATTTATAGAGTGCCTTTCACGTCGGGAGGATGTCCCAAGGCATTGAAAACCATTGGCAGACGGACCTTCAGCCGCTTTGCCCCCAACCTCTGGAACTTAATCCCACATTCCCTTTGCCTTGCTCTCTCCCTTGCCTCCTTCAAAGTATGCCTCAAGACCCTCCTCTTCAACCGTGTCTTTGACCACCCTCCTACGCCCACCCTCGCTGCCCTTCACCCTCCCTGAGGGTGCCTTTATCCGGTGGGACATAAAATTAAGCCAATTATGTTTGTATACAAAGTTTGATTGGGTAAAATGTAACCATTTAATCCTTTGAAGAAAGACAATATTCTTGACTGCGAACATACAACTATTTTGAGAATGCCAACACTTTATAGTCCTGAAGTATAGTTGACAGTTACCAATCAAAGCATTTGCAGAAAATTAGTATTGCAGATGAGGGTAAACTTTAGAAATTATGCATATGAAGTAACCAGGATATTATTACACTCTTCAATATTTTATCTGGCAGATCCAATTTCAAAACAATATAAATTAATGTTTTGAAACTTATGCCTTGCAGTTACAATCTCAGGGATTTGTTGAACCTTTAGACGACAACAGGTTTACAGAGATTCCTGTGTCTTTGGGCTGACCATTTCCATTCCAGGATAGTGAGATTCTGAGTAATCCACCGCTGCCTTAGTTAACTTGGCATTTTGAAAGCATGTGGTCTTGGTACATGTCCACATAATTGAGAGCTACCTATTGGAAGCTTAGCAAATTTGATTGTGGCTTTACCTGAATCTCACTCAAGTCAGTTATTTTGCAAAGTAGTGTGACTAAAGCTTTCTTTATCCAGTGTCTGGATATTTTGAGTTTGATGTGATGTAGTATTACATTAAAGTGCAGCACTGTGCACTACAGAAGGTCAATGTGCTGCATAATGGATGGGAACTTCAGTAGCAGGTTGTATTGGTGACTTCATTTAGAGTCTATAGGAATTGGTGCAGCAAAATTATCTGTAGCTTTTCTCAAATGATCTGCGCATCTGCAGATATGTTTC
This sequence comes from Callorhinchus milii, assembly GCF_018977255.1. Classification (NCBI taxonomy): domain Eukaryota; kingdom Metazoa; phylum Chordata; class Chondrichthyes; order Chimaeriformes; family Callorhinchidae; genus Callorhinchus; species Callorhinchus milii. The sequence continues at coordinate 13,153,959 of NW_024704748.1, read as the reverse complement.
TATACATTTCTGCAATGTAATCATTGGGTTATGATTCCCAAAACTGTGAGGGTGACACTTGAGAAGTTTGTGGATTGTCGCAAGATCCCTGACATTGAATTACATCCGCAAACTCACTGCCAGCTGTTTGTTGTGTGTAATTTTGGGCAAAATATATTTTTAAAAATGCATTTTGTTGGTTTCTTTTATGTTATTGTGAATTCATTCAAGTTAGATCCTGAACTATAATGTAATTATGTGAACGCGTGATTACACTGTTGATGATTAACCCGAAAATATTGAGATTTGCAGATAACACATGGTCTTATCCTGAAACTTGGGATGTTTTTAATGTGTAAAAAGTTCTCTCTGTTGCCATTCTTGATGTGGGTGACACTCCTACTTTTCTCCTTTGGAACTTTTGTCTGACTATCATCATTCTTCTAAACTTGGATCAGTCCAGAATTACTTCCAAGTGACTCGCTGAGTAACTGGCGTATTGTGCTGTAAAGATTTGAGAGTCTGAAGTCTGATCCCTGATCTTTGCTGGTTCAGCTCCTCTCAGATGGAATGGGGAGGTATAATTGAGTGCTGCGAGACGCTATCCTGCATGAACGATCTATATAAATGCAAGTTGTTACAATTGGCTTAAGAGTCTCCAGGGTATCGAGGGAGAAAGTTGATCAGACTTCATTGTTATTCAGTGATGCTCTCTTCCACCAGAAGCGTGTATTCAGAATTTGGTTCTTCACATATGAAGACTGATTGCTTCAGAGGGCTGCTCATGAAACTAATATAACAAGAACAGGGAGGAGAGGAAGAGAGAGAGCCAAAGAAAAGCAGAATCCTGGAATAATAATAATCCTTGCATTTGATATAGCGCTTTTCACGTCTTATCGACGTCTCAAAGCGCTTCACAGAATAGACTGTAAAGTGAATTGACTGTATATTTGTGGGCGAAACGCGGCAGCCAATTGAAACAGTCATGGATTGAAAATGACCAATTTATTGTTGTTTTTGTTTTTTGGAGGGATTAATATCAGTCGTGTGGAGTAAGGAAACTTGCCCAAGGTTTTGCCCTGCCTGGAATTGAACCCAGGTGTCTCGCTTGCAATCCAGCCTAAGATGTTGTTATTACTTTCAACAATACAACAGTAGCATTTACTGTACTGAACTGTATAATGCATTTACTCCATTTTCAAAATTGTATTAAATTTCTTTTTTTTAAATCCTGTTTTATAACCATTCTGTCTATTTCCCCTTTCCCATCTTTTCTTGGAAATAATTGACTAGAGAAGTTGCATTTGGAACCTTGCGTGTGGGAGATTGGGTTGTGGTGAGTGTGCTGTAAATCGGATCATTGGGATGACCTTTATGTTCACAGTATCGATATTTCAGCTCCATGTGATAATTTCTATTTTCCTCTATTCAAACTCCCACCTACTCTCCGAACAGTAACCTCTCTGCAAGTTCACGGAAAGTTAGGGAAACCCTACTTACTCCTCCTCAGTGCGAGTTAATTTTCGTAAAATCATTTTGCTTGTGCTGAGGGTGAATACCACTGGGTTTTCGTTGATTGTGAGTGTGATTCTTTCAGTAGAAGTGGTTTTGTTCACAGGTCGAGAGACAAATTGGTTGAGGGAATTGGAGAGGCAAAGGCATCATGGCGCCATTGTTCTGTGTGTATATACAATCTCATCTTCCTTGTGGAGCAGGTATTTTGTCTATTTATGTCTCTGTAACCAGGTAGTGCTTGCCATTGCCAATTGTATTTTCCAGATATATCATTACTTAATTTGACTGCATATTCTACATAAAAGCAACTTGAAAAAATTGTTTAAGAAATCAGCATTTTTGTTTAACAGGTTGAAAAGAATTAAGCTCTTAGTCTTGTGATTGCTGCGCTGTAAGTTATTAATGCAGATTCTGCATTAACCTGTGCAAAGTGGTAGAAGCTTTTTGACGCTTTTCTGTGAAGACTTGCCAAGAAATTTTGTGATGGTCTCGGGGATTAATTGGGGAAACCACTATTGTTAAATCAAATTTGTACAGCATGTGATATTAGTTCAAGTTTACAGCTGGGAGACTTTAATTCCTGTAGGTACGAAAGAAATGAGTGCAAAAATAGTAATGATTACTGTACTGGACTTTATTTGAAAAATGAAATATCAGAGATGGATATAAAGTATCTTTTTAAAAAGTGGATTGACTTCAATTGACTTTTTGAGGAATGGGGGAGATAAGTGATTGAAATGGGATTTGTGGTTGTGTTTGCCAGTATTTTAATTACTAAATTTGGATTAGAAATCTTGCCGTTGTGAGGCACAAGCTGTAATGAGGTAAAGCGTGGCCTATAGTGTTAAATGTAGTGCGTTCTGTCTGAAGTGGAGCCACTCTGACAATAATAATCCTTGCATTTGATTTTGCACCTTATAATTTTGTCGAGAGGTCTCCAAGCGCAGACAAGATATACTGTAAAGTGGATTGACTGTATTTTGTGGGTGAAACTAGACAGTCAGTTTGTGAACAGCAATGTCTCACAAACAGCCATGGAGCAATTGACTAATTTGGGGGATTTTTTGGCTGTGGAATCTTTAACATCAACCTGAACAGGCGGATAGGACTTCGGTGTAATGTCTCATTCGAAGGACGGCACCTCCAACAATGCAACACTCCCCAAGCACAACATGAGTGTCAGCTGAGACAATGTGATTCCAAGTCCTCAAATCCACAACGTTTTGATGTGAGAGTTTACCACTAAGCTTGGTTGGCACAAGGTGCAGGAGGTTTCCAGCATCCCACCTCTAGCTTGGGTAGTATGGGTGGGAGAAAGGAAGTCTGGCTCTTATGAAGCCTCTTTTAGAATTTCAGGAATGTTATTCCAGAACCTAGTTGGTTATGGTACTGGTTTATGTCCAATGTATGTGCTGCAGGAAAAGGAAGCAAGGAGTGGAATTGTTGCCTGGTGGAAAATGTGCTGCGATTTGAGTTTAACAGCTGTGAATGCACAACACACACATGACTCCAAACACTTACCACAGAATTACATTGATGATTGAGTCATTAAACAAAGTACCGTCTAAAACATTCGGTGACTTAAAGATGTAATTTGAAGATATTCTAATGCACCATAGGTGTGTAATTGTAGAGCTATTTTATTTACAATTCTTCCTCTCTCAAACATAGTGTTTTTAGGTTTTTATATTCATGCAGACAGAAAATGTGCAACTTTGGGCTCCCAGCCAGTTGTGTGAAGCACTTTGAGATGTTCTCCCGGTGTGAAAGGTACTATATAAATTGTTATTATTGATCTTGAGTTTTGCTCAGGCATGAACCAGGCTACAGTTCATTCTTTGCAGCTTCTGTTTGCCTTTTATCAGCACTTACAAAGCATGTTAGTTAGTATCGGTGATTCAGTAAGTTTGTAGATCTGAATATAATGTTTAGGATTATGAACATTTAAGCCAACTACATTTCACCTTCAAGATAATCTTTTCTATATTGTTTTGCTGAAAATTCATCCACTTTTACTACATTGATCTTGTGCTTGGTCAGGTTGTGTAAAAATTGCTTACTTTTATCTACTGTGCATTGGGATGTCAGCATTTTATCATTAATTTTTAAGATTTAATGAAAGCACTGCAATACTGTCAATTGTGTCTCTCAGGTTCTTTTGTGCGTGTGTGTGTCGCACTATTACTATATTTAATGCTGTGAAATCTACACTTACGTTTGTAAAGTTCAGAAAGCACTTAAGTATGATTGAAGTCTTGATCCATTGTTAAATAAGACTTGTACTTGATCTGTTCTCCAATATTTACTGCAGTATTATTGTAGTCCATGTGAGACAGAAACGGTAAAATCTTTATCTACAATAACCAAGGATTAATTTCCAGATATTATTTTGCTTGTGATTTAATATAGAATCTTCTGTGGGCCTACAAGTGAAGTGAACCACGTTTCATCTCTGCAGAAAGCTTTGGGTCAGATCTCTGGATTGGTTTTATCTCTCTCACCGTTTCCACTGTGTTGCCTCTAATGGTTTCTCCTCCAGCCCCCGCACTGTCACGTCTGGCGTCCCCCAGGGCTCTGCCCTTGGCCCTCTCCTCTTTAATATCTACATGCTCCCCCTTAGTGACATCATCCGCAGACATGGGGTCAACTTCCATATGTATGCGGATGACACCCAACACTATCTCCACCCTCAACTCCAGGACCACTGCTGTCCTGACAGACTGCCTGTCAGACATTGTCCTGGATGAGGGCAAATTTCCTACAGTTGAATGTGAACAAGACTGAAGCTCCATTGGCTCGCGCCAGCGCCTCAGGCTCTGGCAGCATCAACCTCCATGACTGCCCACTTCAATTCACCAAGTCAGGAACCTAGGTGTCTTTTTCGACCCTCAACTGTCTTCTTCCCCACATCCAAGCCATGACCCGCTCTGCCTTCCCTCACCTCCGTAACATCGCCCGACTCCGCCACTCCCTCACCCCTCAGGCCGCTGAAACCCTTGTTCATGCCTTCATCACCTCCAGGCTCAAATGCCCTGCTTGTCGGCCTTCCCAACTCCACCCTCCACAGGCTGCAGATAATCCAGAACTCTGCAGCCCATGTCCGCTCCTGCACCAAACTCTGTGACCCCATTCTCGCCCAACTCCATTGGCTCCCTATCCTTCAGAGGATCCAGTTCAAGATCCTGATCTTCACTTACAAAGCCCTCGATGGCCTCACCCCACCCTACCTCTGCGACCTCCTAACCCCCTACCAACTCCTCCGCTCAGCCGGCTCCAGCCCGATCCACGTCCCCCGCCCCACCCGCCCCACCATTGGCGGGAGAGCCTTCAGCCACTCTGCCTCCAACCTCTGGAATTCCATCCCCCAATCACTCTGCCTCGCCCCCTCCTTAGCCTCCTTCAAGTCCCGCCTCAAAACCCTCCTCTTTGACCATACCATCGGTCACTCTCCTTCCCTTCTCCCTCCCCGATCCCAGCTCGGGTCTGAAGTGCTATATTGTGTCCAGCGCCTTGGGACGTCCTCCCGACGTGAAAGGCGCTATACAAATGTAATCATGTTGTTGTTGTAGAACAGTCAAGCAGCTGTTCTCGCTATCATAGACTTTCATATCACACTTAGGTGTGTGTTACAGCCAAACTGTTGAACACCAAACTATATTGTGTAAATATTTCTACCACAGCTTTTCATCAACTTAGTACTTACAAGATGAGGTAAGGTCTGTCTTTGTTCCAAGTGGAAGAGGTCAAGCTACCGTGTGTGTGAGAGAATTAAACAAAAACATTGAAATAGTTTGGAATTTATCAAAAATGTAAGGTATTATAGTTGTACTTCCACAATGACTAAAGATCATGGTGTGCATACTCTCGAAGGGGGCAACCAACAATATTTCAATTTCTTCCCTGCCCTCCAACCTCCATTCTCATTTAACTTCATTTTCTACTTGGAAAAATAATGAGCTCAAGTGCAGTGTGTGGCTTATCTTGTATTTCGTGGAGTCCTGTAGCTCAGTGGTTAGAGCACTCGCCTAACAAGCAAGAGACCTCGGTTCTATTCCCGGCAGGGCAAAATGTAGGGCAAGTTTCCTTACTCCACACGCCTTTGTTTACCAAGCAGTAAGTAGGAACTTGTTTGTTAGTCGATTGGTGGATCGCTTTTCCAGGGATAATAATCCTTAAAATATAATAATAAATTGGTCACTCAATCCAGGATTGTTTGTGGGACACTGCTGTGCGCAATTGGCAGCTGCGTTTCGCCCACAAATGCACAGTCAATTCACTTTACAGTATATTCTGTGAAGCGCTTTGAGACATCCAGAAGATGTGAAAAGGGTTGTATCAAATGCAAAGATTATTATTATTAATTAACATGTCACATTTCATTCAGTTTGACTGTTTGGTAGATATAAAACCAGCCAAGTCAATTGTGCTCGAGGTGAAAAGAACACAGGGAATCTGCAACAGGTAGAGCAATGTGACTAATTCAGTTGCAGATGCTCTTTTGAGGTTGTAGCTACGACAGGTTGTTGAGGCAGGGGAGATTGAGCTTTCTCTGCAGTTAGTTATGACTTGGGAATAAATGATGCTGACATTGAGCGTGACATTGAAAAAAAGCAAGAAGGTGGTCATTTGATCCACTGCATCTGTGCTGGCGTTGGCCTAACCCCCATTGGAGCTCTGCTTTTACTCTGCTCTTTCCCCGTCACCTCTAATATTTTCCTCAAGTATTTATCTAATGCCCCTTTAATTGTTTTACTCCCAGCACTGACATCCATCACCTTGATGGCTATAAATTGAATCTGATATATAATATTTTAAAAAATTGTACACTAATTTTCCATTTTTGCAAAGCAAATGTACCTGAAAATACCTTGGTTTTCTTCTTTCCCCTCATTGCCTTGGTTTGGATATGCTGATGTAAAATGTTCATGCACTTTGGTAGTGTAAGGGAGGTGAGAAAATGTGATCCTGTAGGGTTTTAATGCAGTAATTAGTTTGGTATTAGTGTATGCTTTGGTCTTTGTAGAATAGAAATGCCACTTATCGGAGAGATAACTGCTTCATATTAACTGAATGGAAATGATGCTCGCTATTCACTGTTGCAAAAAGGTAAACCTGTTCAGGGAAATGTAAAATTAATATATTTTTAATGTCTGATGTATCCCCTTTGCAAAATAATGCAGTTCTACCCATATGTAGTTGCTGAAAGGAAAAAACTGGTTTGATCAGTGATTAGCCTACTGTGGAGGTTGCACTATATTTAGAACAGCTCAGGATAAACTGGTTCCTTGGCTTGTCTGTAGTGGGGCGAGGAACCTATTCACATCCTTCATTAATACCTTTAGGATATGAAGCTCTGTGTGTTTACTGCAGTGTATATCTAATTTAAACATTGACCCAAATGGCATTTGGGTTCTATTCATTGGCAGGTAAAGTGTTTTGACTTCTGTTCTAAGATCGGTGGCTTATGTTTACTCACTACTGCATTAGGGTTAGAATTTTCTTTTAAGAAGGGAGGCAGCTGCAGTTTGCCTACTATTACTGCAGCATATAAATAGTTAATAGAGAGGTGCCTCAGGATTGCTGCTAAACTGTGTGTACAGGTGAGTTGAGGGGTGGTGGAGAGAATGGATGTTCTGTGGTTCAGCCAATGTACACAAATCTATGGGGTGTGTATTAGCTGAAACATTTATTTGTATTTACAGATTGATCAAGATGCAGATAAAGAAAACTCACTCCTTCAATTTCCAGGTGTTGTGTTTTACTCCAGAAAATGGCACGTGTATTATGAAATGCTATGGAGTGTTCTCTCATCTTTGTGTTGCAGAGTCTTTCAGCACGTGGAATGGTGTTGGTGTGTTTGCCTTAGTGTGTGCTTTAGTCTTTGCGGAGCAGAATTGAATGTGCAGGAAACTTTGGGCAGGAAGGATTTTGTAATGTTCCTGTGTTGGTGAGGAACAAATTGAGATTAAAATGTGCTCACAGAGCTCTGCCATGAGTAAATATTTATAATTAGTGCAATTAATAGAAATTTCAGTCTGTGATCCAGGAGTATAGAATTCACACATTAAATTGTTGTGTTGTGAGTACAATGAACTGAACCATACAAACTCAAGACTCCTGTGGGAGAACCTACCTAAACAAACAAGTCTCTACACTTGTCTATAAATATAAGCATAATCTCTCAAAGTTTTATCTTCCAATTGTAGTAAAGTTCAGGTAATGTAGATTGTAGAATCCCTAGAGACTATCAGATCACTATTTGAGACATCAAGAAGATGTGAAAAAATGCTATATCAAATGCAAGAATTATTATTACTAGAATAATTATCTTTGCATTTGATTTAGTCTATCTGACAGCCTCACAAGCAATTACTGTTAAATGTAGTGACTACTTGCAGGCGAACGTGGGAGCCTATTTGTACACGGCAAAGTCCCATGAATATCCATGAAAGGAACGACCACTTTACATGGAGGATTATTGGCCAGGATGTTAGGAGAAATTCTTTTTTTCCTTTTTGAATGGTGCCATTTTCAATGTCTACTTGAACAGGCACACAGATGGACCTTGGTTTAACATCCCATCTGAAAACGGCACGTTCGACAATGCTACACTTACCCCATTATTGCATTGCAATGTCAGTTTAGACTCTGAGGTCGCTCTCTATGGGTGTTGAATCCACAATCTTCTGACATAGAAATGATAGTGCTACCAACTGAGTCGGCTGACACTTCATTAATGTAGAGGTGTGGTTCAAACCATCAGGAATTCACTGAAGCCAGACAATTTTGTATCCACTCATTCCTGTTGAGGAAGGGTTTGAGTTTGAGAGAAACACACCACCTGTATCTGCTGGTACTTGGCAGCTTCCTATATACCATTCTTCAGCTTCACCATGGTGCAGTGTGTGAAGAATCCTGTCACCTCTCTTTCTCCCCTAACCCCGCCTTCATAAAAGGTGTGACTATCTGACTACCCCTCTCAAGGGTCTTTGAGATGGGATGACTTGGAATACCATGAACCGATCTGGCTCTACTATCAGTTCCTCAAGTTGACTTCAACTAATTTCTCTCTTTGCCCTGTCGCCTTATAGCTAGCTCGACTTCAGCGAGTACTTGATAGCAGCCATTGCAGCAAGTGTACTGTTCAAAACCACCTGGGACTATGTATGGCCTATCATCACACTATGCTGAATCACCCTGTCCACTGATTATTTGCGTATTTTATATATATTATATATATATATATATCTTGAGGTACCCATTGTACTGAAGCACTGATACCAAGCATTTTATGTCAACACTTGCTCCCTCTCCATTCTCCATGCTGTTTGGATTCTCTGTGCTATCATCACATGTGTAGAATAACCCAGCATTGGTGGAAAGGAAGTGACAATTGCCCTGTTGATATCCACAGTTTAACCGCAACTCTCACTTTTAAACTTGCTAATCTGCTGTTTCACTGTCATTACTGATCTTCTACGTCTCTGGATTGCAAGGCTATCATTCATGGTAAATGTTTAAGAAACCAAAATGTCTTTGTATAAAAATACCTGTACAACATTTCAGCTTTTCTTGAATGTGTAACTGGTGTACTTTTGAATGGGAGACTATATTGATGTGGCTACTACTGATTGAATTGATCAGTATACTTTATAACATTTTATAATATTGCACTTTATAATATTGCTCTCATTTCTTTTCTCAGATGGCCAAGTTACCCCTCTGGTAGAACTATCAGCCAAGCAAGTAGCCCTTCACATTCCCTTTGAAGTAGTTGAGAAGGTTTACCCACCAGTACCTGAGCAGCTGCAGCTTCGTATTGCCTTTTGGAGTTTTCCAGAGAATGAGGAAGACATCAGGTAATAATAATAAATAATAATAATATTCCTTGCATTTGATATAAGACCTTATCAAGTCTTCGAGACGTCTCAAAGTGCTTCACAGATTATATTGTAAAGTGAATTGACTATATCTTGTGGGCGAAATGCGGCAGCAAATTGCCCACAGCAGTGTCCCACAAACAGTCGTGGATTGAGTCACCAATTTATAATTATTTTTTGGGAAGGAATTATTATCCCCTGAGACACACACCAAGTTTCCCTATCCACTCACTCTGTGTGACATATTATGCTTGGGTTTGCCATGCTGTGCAGAGTTGATTATAAGTTTGGCGTCCATGTTTGGTTGTGGGACAATTCCTGTTGCTGTTGCTTATGTAGGCTGGACTATGGGAACTCTCCTCGCCGGCCTTCCCGCCACCTCCCTCCACAAGCTGCAGGTCATTCAGAACTCTGCAGCTCGTGTACTGTCCCGCACCAGGCTTCGGGACCACATCACACCCACCCTCGCTCGCCTCCACTGGCTCCCCATCCCCCAGAGGATTGATTTCAAGATCCTCATCCTCACCTATAAGGCCATCCACGGCCTTGCTCCCTCCTACCTCTCTGACCTACTATCCCCCTATCTACCTGCCCGTACCCTCCGTTCCTCCGGCTCCGGTCTGCTCCACGTCCCCCGCCCCAATCGCCCTACCATCGTTGGTCGGGCCTTCAGCCTATCAGCCCCGAGGCTCTGGAACTCTATCCCCCAGTGCCTTCGCCTTGCTTCTTCCCTCTCCTCCTTCAAGGCCGGTCTCAAAACCTTTCTCTTTGACCGAGCCTTCACCTCCCCTCTCGACTCTCTTCCCCCACCTCGATCCCTCCCTTCCCTTCCCTCACCCTGACCATTTCCTCGCTCCCTCCCTTCCCTCCCCTCACCCTGACCATTTCCCCCCTGCTCGGGTCATGACCCAACTGTGCAGCGCCTTGGGACGTCCTCCTGACGTGAAAGGCGCTTTATAAATGGAATCTTGTTGTTGTTGTTATAACCGATAACGGGCTTGGAGGTTGCAAGTGGACTGGCGTGAGCAACCACATGATCCAAGACAAAGGAGAAACCCAAAACTTCAGTTGTCTAGCAATATTGAGTTATAAAATTGAATTAAAAAGGCAAATGGAGTAATAATGTATAATGTGCTATTCAAATATGATATGTTGCTAAATGCTAAAATGAAGCGGGAAATATGAATCCGGCTCTCTATTTCACATCACTCTCCTGTTGGAGATGCAGTGGCTTCACTCTCAGAGAGTATAAATGCAGCATTATTGACAACATTTTTTTAAGATTCAACTGTTTAAAGTGGGCCTACGTTTCACAACTGTGCAGGCGTTAAGCAATGTTCAGTTGGGCAAACCATGAACTGTGCCAATTTTATTACTTTGGGATTTATTGGCTACCTGAATGTCAAGTATGTACTGAACGGTTTCTAGCTTTTCCAGATAAGAGTACAATTGGAACATTGCAGCCGTTAGTTTGCAGTTATTCCATTTGATGGGGTTGTGGGCTGCTGGTTGCACATGAACAATAGGTCCTGTCCATATTCTACTTAGACTCCCATTGTTTGTGGCCAAAAAGTGGCAACTGAGCTAATTGAACAGTTACATTTTTTTCAGTATTGGATCAACATTAACTTTTACTTTTGCCCAAAACATTTCTCACTCATATCCAAGTTATTCTGGTTGTAGCCGTTTCATTCAGACACACTTGCACACAGGTATTGATTTAACATATGTTGTCCTTCTGACTTTAATTCACAACAATGAGCTTTTTTTAAAAAAAAAGCTTTGCAACGAATGCGAGTTGCAGCAGATTTCAACTTTTCCTGCTATTTGATTAGACGAGAATCTGAATTTTGGAGCTAATGCTTAAAATTATAGAAGAGTGCTTGACTATTGCTCATATTTTTATTTGTAATATTAGAACAAGTAGTATTTTCCTGATACTGATTGGAATGAGCATCTGCACCACACTGTTCATGTTTGTGTTGTGTGTTGTTTTTTGCTTTATTGCCAGGTTTATGAGTTTTTTTTTCTCTTGGCAAATTTGAATTTGCTGTCATTTAGGTTGGTAATATGCCCAATTCTTCACTCTGGCACTCTTGGGTTGACAGTAACCTATAACACTGTATGGGGTTTGCCACATAGTGTGCATTTAAATGTTAAATTTGGATCCACATGCTTTAATTTATCATAAACTTAAATGATAGCAATGTTTACAGATTCAGCTGATAGCACTCTTGCCTTTGAGTCAGAAGGATGTGGGTTCAAACCCCACATCAGGACTTTAATTTCATAGTACAGGCTGACAATCCGGGTGGGTGCCATACTCCTGATGAGATGTGAAACAAAGGCCTGCCTTACCTGCCTGTTCAGGAGGATGTTTAGATCCTGCAGCACTATTCGAAAATAAACTCCTAGTGTCCTGGCCAACAGATAAAATTGGTCATTTACTTTATCGCTGTTTGTGGGAAATTGGCTGTTGGTATATCATTTCATCAATCACAGATGATAAAGGTGTTTTACAGGAATCTTTATGTTGGAAGTATAGTTTTGTCAGCTAAATGTTTAGTGGAGCTCCATTTACTGCTAATGAGTTGATTCTAAAAACTTATTTGGATCAGCAATAGTGCATATACAGTGCAAGATGCCTAGAATTTCATATGAATGTTAACTATTGAACCTATGGGATTACTTTACCTTTAAGTAAGTGCATAGACCTTAAGATGACCCAGATGTCTGCCAAGCTTTTCAAGTGCCTTGGATCCAATTCAGCACAGTCTCCAGTGCAGAGCAGACTGGATTACATCATTGACATATCAAAGAGCAAAGCTCTGAGGGCTGAATGGTAAATAACAACAGTCTTTTGGTGGCATTGAAAACCTACTTAATGCTTGACCAATAGGAATAATGTAATAACAATATAATACTGGTAAACAACCTAAAATCAATATGGGACATCCCTTTTTATACTAATTCATTAGACTAGGGCACTGTAACAATTTTCGATAGAGGAGCCTTTACTCACATTGTGCTTTCTACCTTTAGATACTGCATACATACATCTGGCCATTCTCAGACAATTTAAGTAACTTTGCTACAAGCGTTTTGTCTATTGCTGTTGTAGGAAGGGACGAGCCTTACCCAGTGCTTAAAGTAGACAATTGTAACTTTAGATTTGCTGTGGAAAAGTTTTAGTGATTTTTGTTTTAAGCCCTGATCTATGGGGGAGAGGTGCCAGTAACTATCTCAAGCTACCAAACAAATAAAATTATGACTTGTAATAAAGTATCATCTGATTTTCCAAATTTATTTAGTTTTTGAATGTTTGGCATCTGACTGGATTTAAACCTGTCTTGGTTAATGAAGAGTGATAGTTGAAGGTTACCCTTAGATTGATGTTTCTACTGCAGTTTATGTCTACTTCCTCAGCGGCACAATTAGATCTCACGCTTGCTTAAACTCTTTTATAACTACAGTAACATGCCTTCTGAACTTTAAACTGAAGATAATTCAGTTCATATGAAGTCCTTATATATTCTATCCATGGAAATGAATAGCAACCTCGACAGTAATATAAATGTGAGCTCATTTGGTGTGGGTGTTGATTTGCTTCCAGATGTTTGTCGCTTGACTTTGGCTAGAAGTGACTCATAAAACAATAGTAACAGCATATTCAGAATTATATAAATTCTTCTATCCCTTTGGAGCTGACCAAGTATTGTGAGGCTGTAACTGGTGAGCTCTTGATGTTCATATTGAAAGTATCATGCAGTACAAAACGAACAATTGCTTGGATCTACAATCAGACTCTTCCAGGGCAATGTAAAGACCTGGCACTGGTTAATGTTGGATCAGTTTTAAGATGAGTAGTATTTAGAAAGATACTATTAAGAAAGATTTGTTGATGAACTGGTTTATCATTGTGTGAATCTTTAGTCAAAACAAACTATGTACAGTACCAACTTGTGTAGATGTGAAATGTTGCTATAAGTTCTACTCTAAATATAATGATTGCAAGTCAAGGGCCCAAGTCATTCGGTGACATTCATCATAGTAATTTCCAGTAGGTGATGCTTGTGGCAAATCTGTTTTATTTAAATATTTCACATTTTGTCATTTTCCAGTCTCTTTTAGTTTAATTTTCATGCAGTGAAGTCAATTTTTGAGAATCAATTATGTTTCGCATCTTATTTCTAGGATACAGGAATGGAATCACAAATCTGACTGAGCCATACCCTCTCTACCTGTTTACTCTCTACCAAAACCTGTTCAGTTTTATTTTAACTGATTTAATTGCTTTAGGTCTGCCAAAACTAGCTTTCCAATGACCTGAGTTGTTTGTCATTTAAAAGGTCTATGTTGATTGGAACTTTGATAACTTGGCAACAACATCTTGTCATGTCAAACCGTCTCAAAGTGCTTTACGAGTAATTACTGTGAAGTATGGTGACTGTTTCCTATCTACTTGTTCAGGTAGATGTTAAAGATCCCATGGCACTGTTTGAGAAGAGAACAGAGTTTCTCCCGGTGTCCTGGCCAATAATTCTCACAAATAAAATTGATCGTGGTTGCAAGATCTGAATGCTGCAGTCTTTACACTGATGCCCTCTCTTCATAAATTTACCTACAAAACTACACAGTCACTCCGCTTTACAATGAATCCTGTGAAATACTTTGAGATGTCCTCCCAACGTGAAATGCACTGTATCAAATGCCCAGGTTCTTATTGTTTTATTATTTCTTGCGCTCGGAGAGTGAACTTATACATAAGTGTGTAACTTTGCATTACTCTTGCATTCATCTTCGGAGATTCCAGTGTAATTTGTTTACTGGTCCTGCATCATTTTTTTTCTGTAGTTTCAGCGAGATTCTATACAAAGATAGTGTAATCTTCCAAATAAAGAGTGCGTTAGATAAAAGTGCTTGGGCATTTTTTGTTGTAGTGGATTTAGTAATTGGGTTATTTCAGATTGTTCAGTGAGTGAGGATTATGTTTTTCCGCTTTCGGTTAAGTATGTTTACATAATTGCCTTTAAAGCAGGTTTATAAATAAGATTGACATGGATCATATACTTTTTTAATTTGTTGGCACCTGCAATGGGAATATGATTGGCTGAAGGCTGGAGCATTGAATTTTCTCTGTTCTTGGGCTACCTTTTGTTAATGCTATTGTAATGCCATCGTGGCTTCACTTGCAAAAATTACAGTCCTAATTAGTAACCGAGCCAATCAGCTTAATCAATCACTGTAGTTAACAATTGTAGACGATTAATTAAGGAATACAGCTTCTAAGCCATTCATGAAGAATGTACTGTGAATAACAGGTCCTTCTCAAGATGTAATTGATCCTGAAATTCTGCGCGAGTGAGTGAATGAGTGGTCTGGTTTATAAACCTCATTATTTTATGCATTTGTGCTTCCAGAGCTGATGTAATGAAACTTCTACACTACATCCAGGCCAGTTGTAACAAAGGCCAGTTGCAAAGATGAAGCTCCCTATAGTTTTGCTCAGCAATTTGTTTAAACTTTTTCGGCTTCAGAAGCAACTATCCATCCACATGAACTTTCTCGGTTAGGTTTCTCTGAACCGTAAGCATGTTACTGCTGTGAACCAATACTTACTAGGGTTGGATTGGCACTGCCGCAGAACAGCTTCTGTTTAACTAGGCTTGGCAGTCAGGCGCAGTATAAAGGCGGTATTATTCCAAGTGGTATCACCTTACCCAGTAGAACAAATTTGAAAATGACGTATTGTTTTTAGGAACATCACACCTGATCTGATGCTTTATTAGTTAATGGCACCCTTTTCTCTTTTTAATCCTGTTTGCCTGCCTTTTCTCCAATAATCCCTTTACTATCCTGTAGTATTTGCTTATTTTCCTTTACAAGCACCTCAATTCATTTTCAGTTGTCGCCAATTCAGGCAATGTGCTCCACATTCTCACACAGTTTCACAAATTCAAAGTACATTCTATGATTAATGCCCAGTTTTAATAAATACTGCTTTTTTCCTACATTATTATATAAATCTGTGGCTCAGTAGGGCGGCACCGTATTCTTTGTTATGCAGTGCATTTGGGGGAAATGCAATTTGCAGACACTTCCTATTCAGACCTAATCCAAGCAAGTGGAGTTAGAACAGGAAGCTGCGTTAAAACATGCTGTTAAAATATGCTGTGGCATTTGTGTCCTATTTTTCCTTCCTTTTTCCATCCTGATTCTTAATTAATCTGAATTTTTAAGAAAAAACTAGTATAAAACAATCTGCGTAAAAGTGGCACTGAATGAAGATTCTTAGATTGTTCCACTTTCATGTATAACAAGCCATCTCTTAAAATCTGCCATCTGAGACACTACCCTACGTGAAGGGTAAGATATAACTGCAAGTTATTGTTGTAAACTGGGGAAATCACAGGATATTATTGCATTATGACTTCTTAATGCACTGGTCCTATGATATATGTAGATTGCAATCCACTGGCTAATTTTCTCCATGATTCGGCCTGGATTGGGATAACAGGGGAAATTACTATGGGTGGGTGAGACGTAAAGCCATCCAGAAATATCAAGGAGATTTCTTGTTCAATGCTCCTTTGTTCAATTTCTTTACAATGGTGGGCTCAACGTCTTAAATAAATGATTATTGACTGATTTATCTTCAACTAAAGTGATCTTCGTAAAACAAATATTTAGAATAGCTGACAATAGCAAAATTGGGCACAACAAACTTTTTTTAAAAAAATCTTCCCTCAGTCCTACTATTTATAGCTCTACTGAACCTCTGTTATCTTATCCCCAGGTTGTACTCGTGTTTGGCTAATGGAAGCGCAGATGAATTTCAGCGAGGGGAGCAGCTTTTCAGAGTGCGGGCAGTCAAAGATCCACTGCAGATAGGTAAGCGGTGTTCCTGAACAGTCCTGTTGTCATCTTTTATAACCTACCAGCCTTGTAAATGGGAAAATAGAAATATTTATCAATAGATGGCAACTACTTCTTTGCTTTGAGCATTGAGGTTTGGCTCAACACAACAGAGCTGCATGCACACAGATCTTGTATTTGTGTCTCCCAAGGTCCTGCTTTTGTCAGGATTTTTATGAAGCCATATAGAGAAAGTAGGTAGCCTTGTGTTATACTATTTAATAGAAGAGGACATATGCTGTTGGAAGTGTGGTGCATAGTGCTTTCTCACTGAACAAATGTTGGGATGGAATCTAAACTTATTCAGAATTGCCATGATTCTCCCATCCCTTTCAGCATCCAACAATTATCCTGCGTTAGATGTTTAACGGTGTGTGACACTTTGCTGGATATTAACACTACTGTCCCATCACAAATATTACTTGGGTTTGCTGGAATCTAATTGATGGGAAGCTTACCTTTGATTTTAGGTATATGTTCAAGACATTCTCGCCCCTGATTTAACACTCCTTTCTTATTGTGACCATTGATATGATTAAAGAATGATTCTGGCAAAAGTTTGGGAGAAAATTGCTTGCTCAGAACTCGGTGTGTGTATGTGTGTGGGAGGGATGCTTCTATGCTAGAACAATTCACAGAATATGAAAGGCTATTATTGTAGCACACATAATACTAAAATTAATTAAACTTAAGAATTTGGTTTGTAAATTTACTACTTGACTGTCTTAATTTGCTCTAGTTGTAAAAAAAACTCTGCATTTCTCATGAGAAATCAGTCCAATGACCAGCTTTCAAATGTGCCCGATAACTGGCTGCTGGTGATGTGTAAGAGTGGCCCAGAGGAGACTTCATTACATTTCTGTCTCTTGCCTTCCTTGTTGCCTCTGTTGTGAATTATCCTTGATTTTTAAAATTGCTGAGACCTTACCGTCACCATCTGGTGAGCCTAAAGCATTTCCTAATGTACTCCTAATCACTTTATCAGCAAACTGCAGTTTGGGAGGGAAATGTTTTGGAATGTAACAATGGATTAATCTTTGCTTTAAGAAGTCACAGGCTTGCATTTAGGTTCATGGATTTTTGGAATGTTGTGTGCTTTTTGCAATGATTACTTATTTTCTGAAATGAAATAGGCAACTATTTCTCCACGTATTGATGCATCACAATAATTAAGAACTGTGCAGAATTAATGCTAGTTCATTGATTTTTGGCCCTTTTTTTGAAGTTTGATCATAAATGATCAGGTAACTTGTTTGTTAAAGCCTTTTGGTAGTGAAACTGAATGTTTAAATGCATGCCTTATGCATTCCTGTTCTGTTCCACTCTTAAGGCACTATGTACTGAATCAGGATGGAAGGATAGTCATTATTAGAGTTGACTAGTCATGATTGTTCATGATTCTAAGTTAGTGCAGTTAGGATTCAATCTTTCTTGCATTTCAATGTATCATCATAGAATTATACAACACAGAAGGAGGTCATTCAGCCCATTGTGTCGGTGCCGGCCAATATACATTAGAAAACATTAGAATATACAGCACAGAAATGGGCCATTTCGGCCCAACTGGTCTATGCCGGTGTTTATGCTCCACATGAGCCCTTCCTCAATTAAGTCTTCAAGTATAACCTTCTATTCCTTTCTCCCTTATGTACCTATCTAGCTTTTCCTTAAATACATCTATGCTATTTTCCTCAACAACTCCTTGTGGTAGCATGTTCCACATTCCCATTACTCTCTGTATGAATTTTTTTTCTTTAACTTCCCTATTTGATCTATTTGTGACTATTATATTTATAGCCCCTGATTTTGGTCTCCCCCACAAGTAGAAACATCTTCCCTATGTCTACCCTATCAAAACCTTTCATAATTTTAAAGGCCTCTATCAAGTCACCCCTTTTCAAGAGAAAAGAGTCCAAGCATGTTCAGCCTTTCCTGATAGGTATAACCTCTCAGTTCTGGGATTATCCTTGTGAATCTCATTTGCACCTTCTTCAATGCCTCTACATCCCTTCCATAATGTGAGGACCAGAACTGCACACAGTATTCCAAGTGTGGTCTAACCAAGGTTCTATAGAAGTTTACTATAACTTTCCTGTTTTCATTTATATCCCCCTAGAAATGAACCCCAAAGCCTGACTTGCTTTTTTATGGCCTTATTAACCTGTGTTGCTACTTTTAGTGAATTGTGAATGTGTACCCCTAGGTCCCTTTGCACCTCTACTCCATTTAAGTTTTTATTTTTCAGGATGTATGTGACTTCCTTCTACCAAAATGTACCATCTCACACAATATATAGCACACAAATTGAGAGCTTCTATGCTGTAGAAAACATGACCTGCATTGTACATTCAAATCATCTAGAAAAGGCTGGCTGATGTTACAGAAGTTCTTTAGGAATGAAGAAATCTTGTATCCAAAATGTAATAAAGCAGCTATAGTATTTCTTGATCTAACACAAATCAGTGAGCTATATTTATGGTATCTGAAATAGAATCTCACCTGTGACACTGTTGCATTACAAGTGCAGTATCAACAACAACAAATTACATTTATAAAGCAACTTTCATATCAGAAGGATTACCGAAGGCACTGGACAGTTAAGGGATTGCACTTGAGTTGGAGGTCGCAATTGAGAGTTGGAGGTTGGGTAGAATGTGGCTGGTAGTGTGGCTAAAGGAGAAAGGAAGTTGGAAAAATTTAGTTGAACCCACTTATTAAATGTGTATACAATCAGTGTCCAGGCTTTCATTTCTGAAGTGTACCTCATTTCGTATTTTGTCTCTATTTTTTGGGGAGGTAGAGAATCACTGTTTCTTGATCTCCACTTTGAATGCAACCCCAACCATAATAGGGAACATTTAGTATACAATTGCTTCCTGCTAGTTGGTAGAGGTGGAGACCAGAGGTCTATTTGCTTAGCCTCACATATTTCATGTCTTAAGGAGAGATGCTGAAGACAATTAAAGTGGCTTGTGGAATGATCAATGTCGAGGAATATTGTGCTAAAAGGCTACTGAGATATTTGAGTAGTGCAGAAGTCAAATTGGTGCCTTTCAAAATAGTCCACGTGGAAGCAAGGTACTAGCAGTCACTGTCTGAATGTGTGCAACAGCTGTTGGGATTTTGAAGTGAAATTAAATTTTGCATGATACTAGGGGATATGATTATGAGCTATGTAGAATTCCAACTACCGTATAATGAGTATCCTCTCTATAATTAGTAATCCCTTCTCTCTGCCAAGACTTCTTCATTTTACCTTGCACAGACTTTGTGCTGGTCGAATTGTCTGATTTCTATCTTCAGCTGTCCTTGTCTGCAGAGTTTGCACACTCCGCCTTCCAGGTTAAGTGGTTAGACTTTATCCCTTGGATCTGTTCTAAGGTATTATTTAATAGGTAGAAGCCAGTGAGGATTTGTTCAGGTTCGTTATTCCCTGCTCGGCGGGTGAAGTGGACTACAAACCCCCTCCCTCCTTTCCAGGAAATGCTGTGTAAAACTATGTAAATCTACGTCACACCGCTGGCTCATTGATTTGGTGGACTAATGCAGTATGTCACTTTTGGTACAGGGGGGAGAAATCGCCCATCTCAGCTGAAAAACTTTTTTTTAGGCACTAGGCAATCTGATTAGGGAACAAATTTTGTTTTCTTTAGAGTGGTAAAAGTGTGTCCTTACAAAGAATATTGTGTTTGAGGAATTTATGGACTCTGTTGCATTGCCCTACAAAAATGTATAAAACCACCCACATGCTTTTGACTTCACTGGATGTTTGGTTGCAATAAGCCGCTGGTGTCGGAGGCAGAATGTATGGTAGCAGAGTTCAAGTGCAGTGAATAATATAGAGTACAATGGGGTTGAAGATGGGTTGAGTTGTGGCACAATGTCCTTTTTCAGCATTCACAAGGCATATAATGAAGTGAACAAGATACGTGCTAGGACACTTGTTTTGTACTGGAGATGATTTTAGCCATGTTGTGAACTATCCACAGCATTACTAACTAAATTGTACTGTAACTGAAGAACCTAACTAATAGCCAGTTTCAGTAACCTGGAGCCCAGGGGGCCTAGTTTCAGTATTTGGGTACTGGGGGGGCTAATTTCAGTAGTTTCAGTAACTTGGGACCGTGGCGATTAGTTTCAGTAGCTGGGGTACATGGGGCTAGATTCAGTCACCGGGTAAAGATCTTTAACAACAACAAATTACATTTACATAGCATACTTTCACGTTGTTGGGAGGACAACCCAAATTTTTATCAGCGCTGAAGTGGTTTGATCATGAGTTCTGATGATGATCACCTACTCGTCTAACAGTTGCTCAGTTAGTTGCTGCACCAATACCGATCAGCAGTTTTGTGGCCAGTTAACAACAACAAGATTGCATTTATAGAGCGCTTTTACGTCGGGAGGACGTCCCAAGGTGCTGGACAGTTGGGTCGGGACCTGAGCAGGGGGAAATGGTCAGGGTGAGGGAAGGGAGGGAGCGAGGAGGAGGTAGAGAGTTGAGAGGGGAGCTGAAGGCACGGTTGAAGAGAAAGGTCTTGAGACCGGCCTTGACGGAGGAAAGGGAGGAAGTAAGGCGAAGGCACTGGGGGATGCAGTTCCAGAGCTTAGGGGCTGAGAGGCTGAAGGCCCGACCACTGATGGTAGGGCGGAGGATGTGGAGCAGACCGGAGCCAGAGGAACGGAGGGTACGGGCAGGTAAGTAGGGGTATAGTAGATCGGAGAGGTAGGAGGGAGCAAGGCCGTGAATGGCCTTGTAGGTGAGGATGAGGATCTTGAATTCGATCCTCTGGGGGATGGGGAGCCAGTGGAGGCGAGCGAGGGTGGGAGTAATGTGGACCCGAAGCCTGGTGCAGGACAGTACACGAGCTGCAGAGTTCTGAATGACCTGCAGCTTGTGGAGGGAGGTGCTGGGAAGGCCGACGAGGAGAGTTCCCGTAGTCCAGCCTTGAGGTGATAAAGGCGTGGACCAGTGTTTCAGCAGCGTGAGGGGTGAGGTAGTGCCGTAGTCTGGCGATGTTCCGGAGGTGGTGGAAGGCGATGCCAATTTTGGTGCGGATGTGGGGAAGAAAGGTTAATGAGTCTCGGGTAGGTCTTTGCTCAGAGTTTGATGTTTGCCGGCTGGCTGGGGATGACGTTGGCTGACCAGCTGTGCACAGGGTGTCTTTTGGTTGGGCGGAAGGAGTGTGCAATAATAAATCATGATATACAATATCTACAGAAGATTTAAAACCAAACCAACCGGCAAGTGTCCTGGATAGCAGGTTGCCCGAGAGGTACGTCTCCTCTGTACTCGTGCATGTAAACAGAAGGATGTGAGACTTGAGGTGCTACATGTCTGTTTTTATTTCTCTTCTATCGATGAATTGTTCTGAGACAAACTTCACAATATTTTATTCGAAAGAGGGAGGCTAAATAGTAACTACCAAACAAATACTGAAGTACTGCAAACGGGATTGTGTGAAGGTTTCTTTAAGTGGACAATGAACCCACTATTTGAGTATTTCCTCCTCTCAGTTGCACAGAACCTATGAAATGTTGTTATTGAAATTGTTTAACAGTGAGGGCAAAATAGCAACTAAGATGGGGGCTATTTTCTGCTTGTACTTTCAGAATCCTACTCATTTAAATATCCGTGACGAATGGTGACAAATTGTAAAAGAGTAAGAATTCTGCAGATACTGGATTCTAAACTTTCTAGAGATCATTCCTGAGGTGCCTTTTTTTAGATATGGAGGAAATCTATTGTTGTCTTGGTGCCTATGTCACTCTTCAAATCGTTCATTATTCAATTTTGTTTTGCAAAAAAAGTTTAAAGATTCTTTCCAACTATCCACAATTATTGCATGACCAATCGTTCTGCGTGTGAGTTTGTGTGCCGGCGGGGAGGAGAGGGAGAAAATCTCACCAGTATCCTAATGAATCCAAGTTCACAGCACAAACCAAATCCTAATTCAATTTAAATTGTGACGTTGAAGAGCATCAACCTGAGGAACGTTCATGGAATTTAATTAACTATTCCCTGTCCCATCCCCTCCCCTTGTCACTACACCTCCTAATCTCTGCAACTTCCTCTCCACCTCCTCTGATTCACCAGCTCTTCATCTGTCCTTTAAATCCCGCTTAAAAACTTACCTCTTCAACCACGCCTATGTTGTCTGATCCCGCTCATGTGAAGCGCTTTGAGACATACTGTTACGTGATGGACAATATGTGACTGCAAGTCGTGGCTGAGGATTGTCTGTGGTATCCTTGAACATTTTGAAGTGGCTCCCAGAGAGCAATTAAAACTTGTGTACACCTTTTGTAGTTGAGTCTCAATGGGTTTCATTTTGCGCTGAACTTTATAATGGAAAAATCAAAGAATTCAGGTTGGAGTCTGAATCCAGATATTCAAGGCACTGAAATATTTGTTGATATGAGCTAATGCTGAAAAGAGTGGTCCAACTGGATAGTCATGAGGTTATCGATCTCTTGAAATAACATTTTTTTCTTTTCTTCTCTCCTTTTCTCATTCCACAAAATACAGGATTTCACTTAAGTGCCACAGTGGTTCCTCCGCAGACTGCTCAAGCGAAAGGAGCATACAATCTGGCAGTTATGTTCGATCGGTGCAGAATAACCTCGTGTAGCTGTACCTGTGGAGCAGGAGCTAAATGGTGTGCTCATGTAGTGGCCCTTTGCCTCTTCAGGATACATAATGTAAGTAAAATGCATGTTGTCTAATATAATCCACTGCTACAAATAATGAGTCTTGCGTTTTCTAAAATTTGAAGGAAATACCCTTGGGTGATGGAGGAGTAAGGAGAGAAGATTAAGCGAGATGTTTCAAGGGTTGAATTGGCTGTGAGACAACAATACCTTAAATAGCTTCATAAAATGTTTTTTCCCCTGATGCTATGTGTTGTTTTTTTCAAACAACAACAACTTGAACTTATGTAGTGGCCTCCACCCCGGGGGATGTCCCAGAGCGCTTAACAATGGTGGAGCCCAAGGCCAAGCCAGGGGGAGGGGGAAGGTGACCGTAGGCGCGGTCGAAAAGGAAAGTCTTCATAACCCAAGATAAAGCCTGGAATGCAGCATTCTACAGAAAAGATGTCAGGTAGTTTGGTTAAGCAAAAGTATACAGATCATAAAATCAAGTCATCAAGATAATTGCTGCATTGCAGTTTTGTAATTTGTTCAAAAGTTATAATTTTGTTGTACAGAAGCCCGAGCTTTCTGTTTTGTCCTTGTGCCATTTTATCCCGTTTCGTTTTGTGTCTGGTATTATATGTCATTGATCAGGAACAAATGCTTGCACCAAGTAACATTTCATTTCTTCAGGAGTAGGAATCGATCCTGTCTGAGTTGGATTTCCAATTTTTATTGCTATTGTATTGTTGCTTCAGTTATAAAATGCATTTCTTGGTACTTTCAATTTCAGTGGAAATCCAAATCCAAATTATTTATAAGAACGGCTTTAAAACTGCTATAAAAATTCTTTGAAAACAACTGCCTTGCAATCAGCAATTTTTTAAGTAACATTTACTTGTTGATTTTCTTTTAAATCCATTTAAAATAATAATCCTTGCATGCAGTGTAAGGCTTTTCACATAAGGCAAAAACTTAAAGAGCTTCATTGTGGGCCGGAGGTCTGCATCGCTCCAAAAGAGGGAGTGTCAAGTTTCTCTGAAACAACCTGGTGGAAAATGCATGAAATGCTGCTTGTTATGAGTGTTGAATAGGGCAGGATTTTAATACATGACTTGGCTGGTCAGAAATCTTGTGCTTTAGTTGTCCGAATGTGATCTAACTCACTAATGTTTTTGAATGCATCACATTGTTACTAAAGCAACAACAAATTGCAGGAAAAAACATTTTGTTTTAGTGGTGTGAGGTATTGCTAAGTGTGAAATAATTTAGTTCTGTTTTTGTGCACTCTTTTTTGTAAAAGCGATTGATTGGAACGCTCAGAAGAAATCTGAGCGTAGAAGTTATTGCTGAGGGGGCGGATGACCTTTGAGTTGATATGGTGTTTTTTTTTAAAAAAAGCTGCTGATCGTTTGTAGCTGTCCTGCTATTTTGGTATCTTGTCTGTAAAATTCACCTGGTATTTTCCCTTCTGTATTTGTCAGTTCTTGTTTTTAATACTGATTCGTGCTCAACATTATTGTATATTTCATTGTATTCTGCATGCTTTGAATCTCCCAATTTTTTTAATAAAGCTATTTGTAGGCACTGTTAGGTCTACATGTAATCATAAATTTACAGCCCAGAAGGAGGTTATTAGACTAATTATTTCTATGCTGGCTTTCTGAAAGGTATTAGTCCCATTCGCAACAACAACTTGGATTTGCATAGCGCCCTTCATGCGAGGTAGGGTCCCGGAGTGCTTAACAGTGGCGGACTCTGACACTGATCCAGTAGGAGAGGGAGGGGGGAGGTGACCATAAGCACGATCAAAAAGGAAGGTCTTTGGATGACATTTGAAAGTGGGGAGGGAGGGGGCAAGGTGAAAGGAGTGGCTGAAGGCACGACCACCGATGGTGGAGGGGATGAGGAACAAACAGGAGGCCGGAGGTGGTGGAGTGGATGGTAAGCAGATTAGATAGATAGGAAGTTGCAAGGGTGTGAAGAGATTTGAAAACGAGTGAGAGGATCTTGAAATTGATCCATTCGGTAATTGGGAGCTAGTGGAACCTGGCAAGGACTGGTGCGATAGGGATACAGAGTTTTGTGTGGGTGAGTATCAGTTGGCAAAGTTTTGGATTCATTGAATTTTTTGTATGGTGGAGCTGGGGAGACCAGCACTGGAAGTGACGGTGGGGGCTAAGGGAAACAGGACAGAGGGGATGGCACTCATGGCTATGTTTGGACCAAAGGCAGAGAGGGAGGGCCATTTCATTTTGACACCATTTCATTTTGGCGTCTCCATGCCAGCAACCTCCTCACCTTGGAACACCGACCCCTCTGCCTGGTCACTGGCTCACCCGAGGCCTTTTCCATATCCTATTCTGTATGTCCTTTTCAGTGGTCTCAAATTTCCTCTTTAAATTTTTTATTAGGATTCTGCTTATGATTACCTTAAGAAGGAGAGCAAAGATTTAAGGCAATTCATCAACTCAACAACTAGTGGATATAACGTCTTCCTCTTATGTTATCAAAACCCCCAATAAAAAAAACCTTAGCATGTCTTTTCTGATCCTTCTCTGCTTCACGTCTCTGGTATTACACTGAATGCTTCATGCTGATGGATATTAGGGTTATAAAATCTTAAAAAACATTATATTTTGTCTTTGAAATTTTGACTAAATTATGGTATTCAATTTAGTTGCAAAATGCTTATTCAAGAGTTTCTGTTTACCTTTTTCATACATTT
This sequence comes from Callorhinchus milii, assembly GCF_018977255.1. Lineage (NCBI taxonomy): Eukaryota > Metazoa > Chordata > Chondrichthyes > Chimaeriformes > Callorhinchidae > Callorhinchus > Callorhinchus milii. Next base: position 13,128,309 of record NW_024704748.1, on the reverse strand, counting down.
AACAAAAAGTTGTTTTCAATCAACTTGAATAATGGCAGTGCTTTAAGACTGGAGTGCTTTGTGATCGATTTCACAGATGACAGAAAAGTGAGTTGTTTTTTTTTGATCCAGACTGTATGTAGGTGGTGGCTTCAATTTCTGATTTTAAGATATTTTCCTCTCTTTCCAGCCAAACATTTCTTTTTTAACCCGAGAGGCAGAATCTTTCCAGTACTCTGGCTTTCAATTCTTAAACACTAATTGTTGGACCTGAAAGCATGCAGAAGCCAATCGCATTCCCACAGTGATGGGAATTTCAAGGCGAGGTTGCCTGGGGTTGTTTGAATATTATGTCCTCAGCCAGTTGCAGGGCATCTTAGGCAGGAGCCTTGAAGCAGGTTTCTGCTAAACATCTTAGCTGTGAAATGCACAGAGAAGAATGTGGTAGATTTGTTTTTTTTAAAACTGCCCTGTTAGCTTAATGGGAAAGTGGATTCTCGATGTGGCACTGAGCCACACAGACCAGGAAGGCCTCCACGTTCGATCACTGGGCTGCACTCCATTATCTAATTTGATTTCTCAATATTTGATGCAGGGATTGAAATGAATCTAAATGATAAAAACAGAAAGCGACTCCATGTCAGCTCCAGTCTTCTTCGAAAATGTCAGAATGGCTCCATTGTTAGTGATGTGACTATTGATATTCTGATTTAAATATTTTTCATGTAAATCAGAGCACCTTTTTTGCCTAGCTTTATATGAAATTCTGGCAGGAACTATTGTGGAACGTTCTTAACACTAATGAGCTGCTCTTTATACAAGCCAGACACTATGGAATTAATGTGGAAAAGAGATGGATTATTGTGACCATTTGCCAATTATAACCTGATACTGACCTCAGGAATGATGTCGCCTATACAACCGATTCTATTCCATTGAGTATTCCGGCTACTGCTTCAATAGATGGTAGATATAGAAAGGTATATTTGAGAGAGAGAAAATAGATATTATGCCTAACCAGAAGTGGGTAGTCATTAGATCTTACTAAAGCAACACTTCCTTGAAGATATTGTAACTAATGTAAGTGAATTTTCAGTACATGTGAACAATACCAGCTCTATAAGAGTAATAGGCTTTTGTAGCAGCATCAACATGATTGTGAATCATTTCTATTAAGTTTCTCAACGGTTGTGTTCCTTTTAAATATATTGCATCAATTAAATTGCTTGAATATTATTTCCTCAGCCAGTTAAATTATTCAACCAGTTAACTACTTTGAAGTTTATTGGATGTTTTGTCATGACTGTTATTAATTGCCTTGGTCAATGACTTCCTTTACCTGTTAAAGCTGTATTTATATTTGACACTACTACCAGCATTTAACACATTTTGAAGAATTGAAGAGAATGTATTAAAAATACCAAAAGTCTAATTGAGCAGTGGGGTAGAAGTAAAATTAGGAGCATCTGAGAGGATCAAGATCTGATGGACAAAATCATCCTTAAATGTATCTGGCTTAATATTAGACAGAAGCACAAGAATTCTGATCAACGTATTGTAAATACCTCATCAAAAGAAGCCTAAAGAATTGCATTCTGAATAATTATAAACATTTTTGAAGAAGTTGTTGAATTTATCAAGCCACTATTGTTCATCCACATCTTCCCAGAAGATCTCTTGTCTGAGCAGGCTTTTATGTAGTTTGGCAATAATTTAATTATCAATGCAAAATCTTGCTATCTTGTATAGCGAGCTTCTGGCAAGAGTGCAACACATTGCCTTATGTGTCTCGATTCACAGTTTCCTTTAACTATCAAAACCATTCATGTTTTTCCTGTTTAACACCAAAAATGAATTATTCCCTTGTAAAATGAAAATTGCATGCTGTAAAAGAAATTGCTGACACTGTCTAGTTGGAAAAATTGCACATCCATTATGCAGTTTTAAATTAATTCTGAAATCAGTCCAGGCAATCTATAAAATTTGGGTGACCAAATTGAAGCTTTATTAGCGATGAGTATCGCAAACCTCCGATCTCTTTGGCAAAATGCACAGACTGCAAAATTCAGTGCTTTGAGGTAATTTTGACAATTGTAATGTTTCTTCACTTCTGATGCAGTTGCAGCTGTGCAATGGGAAAATTCCTTTACTGTGGTAAGTGTTAGACCAGTGCGGATGTGGTAGTGGAATTGTGCTGATCTGTGGACTCGGGTTACAGGCCTGGTGAGGTGAACTATGTTAAGTGTCTTGAAGATGGCCATTCATATTTTATTGGATCCTGCTATTGGGGTCATCACAATCTGAATCTGACCTGAAACCGTTAAGAGAATGAATCTGTACACTGGAGTTGGTGTTCAATAACTTTAATTTCAGCACTGGTGTAACAGCATCTGATATCGGAGTTTTAAAAAAAAACATTGTCCAACTTGAAGGGACTCTAATAATTATGCTGTAGTACTTTGATAACATCTAATTTGATAACATCAGAGTGTGTGTTTCATTCTGCAGGTACTGGCTATATCTGGTGATTAGGCTTCTCTTATTGTGAGAATGACCTAAGCTGTAGGAACAATGATAACTTAGTACAACTTCAGCTATTAGTTCAGTGTCCTATGTATTGCTTGTTGTCATTTGACAAATCATGCATAAGATCAACTATATTTTCCTGTGTGTAATAATTTTTTATATTCCCAATCGCATGTATTAAATGCATACTTTTGCAGTGCTGCATAAACGCACACAAAGGTGATTATCAGTCACCTGTGTTTGCCATGAGGCAAGTGCATCTGATTTCTATGATTTTTATTTTTTGAGGGAGAGCTGACTTCTACTACTTTACCATAAAAAAATAAGTTTTTTTTGTCCCCTTTTGTTCTGACCTCTTAGCTGTGATTCTTGATCTAAATTAATGCCTCCCACATCCTTGGTTTAAATGAGACCAAGGAAGAAAAATGCACTTGTACTGCTTGTAAGTCAGCAGCATACAGCTATGAGCATATCTGCTCCCATACACTGGAGCTTTATCAAAGTGCCTTTTTAAAAAAAAATATTTCTGTTATTCAATGATTCTGAGAGAGCTGCTTCATGAATAAGTCTACTTCTATCCATCCCGCTCAAATCCCAGAAGAAAATGCTGGGGCTACTGTTGAGAAAATAATGGGAACTTGATGCTGCTGCCAAAAAGAATTGTAACTTCCAGCAAAGCAGCCAGACGTGAAAAAAGTTTCCATGAGGGAAAACTGAGAAATTCTTGCCCAAATAGTTTGAATTTAACTCCTGAATAAGGGTGCAGCATTCCTATGACACTGAAATTAAGTAATTGTGGTTGTTTTGAGAACACACTGCTGTTGTACATGTGCATGTCGTACCATGAAGCATACTTTTCCCTGATTTCCATTGATTCCCAAAGTGACTCATGGAAACCACGGTGTGATCCCTCGTCTTGGCATTCCATTCTCTTACCTCTGAAGCAAACAATCCTGGCTTTAGGGAGAAGAGAGTTTGAGCTAGTCCAGATTGGCTTCTCTGGTGCTTCATTTAAAGATTAAAAGGTGAATTTCTGTGACAAAATCTGACTTTCAGAGACTTTTTGGCCTCGGGTGGCAAAAAGGAGTTTGGATGCTTTTTAATCTGTTCGATGGGTCAGGTTTTGCACTCTGTAAATACATGTTGATACATGTACACTATATACCCAATAAGTTGTATGTGGATCAATTCTCTAACCTCCATGACCAGGGCTTTCTGCCTGTTATCTATGACCATCTGATTGTAGGTGAATGATAGCATTGGATTTTCCTCTCTTCCATGAACAGGTTATACTGGTCAGATGTTTGGTTGGGTCAGAGGCAACAATGCATAAAGCAATAACTTGAAGTAAGGAGTTAACTTTCATCAAATGCTGTTACTTTTGATGCTTTCTATTAGAAAGAATATATAATAATGTTGACTGCCTTAGACACAGGACACAATAGTCCTCCCTGTTCATTCCAAGTTCCAGAGGAGAAGGTGTGGGTGTGTGCATCTAAGAGTGAGATCAGTGAAGTATAATAATAATGGATGGTTTATTCACCTTTTTGTGCTTTTTATAAATAAATTATTGAATTCTCTTCTGAGTTTGCTGGACCCAAATGGTCTTCTACTCTCTCACTTTCTGCCCCTGCACCATCTAGTGGTAGATATCCCACCCTGAACCTCACAGGGTCGAATTGCTCAGTTTCACTAAATATGCAAAAGTGCTATTTGTCAAATGAGCAAAACTACAATGCAACAGTCGGTCTGTACCATTGACCCTGTTCTGTTTAATTTATACAATTAAGAATCCTTGTATTTGATATAGCACCTTATTACATCATCAAAACATCTAAGCACTTCACAGGATTTTATTGTAAAGTGTTTTGATTGTGTATTTGTAGGCGAACACAGCAGCCAATTCATGCACAGCAATATCCTACAAAGGGCCATGAAGTGAGTGCCTAATTTTATTTGGGAGATTGTTGGCCAGGAAATTGGGAGAAACTCCTTTCTCTTTTCCAATAGTGCCATGGGATCTTTATCCTAATCAACCTAGACTATTCAGTCCTAACATGGGGTTTGGACCCATAGCCCACAACCCTCTAACTCAAGAGATGAGAGTGCTACTAACTGAGCTAGGCTGACATCTATATATGATTAAGACTGTATTACTCAATACAATAGTCAAGTAAATCTGTTGCTGACAACCTGAATGTGTGGCCTCGTGTTCTCTTGCTTTGGCAAACATGAAAGGATTGTTCTGGGTTTACTTTGAAACCTTTGCTGGCCACTACAGGAGACTAGAATTGGCAGTGGTCTGGGAGCAAGTCACGAATTGGCTTTATCAATTCCACCAGAGAATAGTGCATGTCCACTGGAGAAAGTTAAAGGGAATAGTAATTACCATCATCCTTCATGTTATGAAGCAGATTCTTCTTCCCATTTCCAATTCCATTTATGTATTTGACCACAGTACTGGGGGTAGAAATGCGCGTTGTTCTTATAAATAGTTCCGAGCTCCATGTTTTGCCTGTGGTAACTGATGATTGTAAGAGACTTCCCATCGTTGAGCCTTTATTCAATGAAAGCTAGAAACCCACAGTATTTTTAATCTTTTTTGTTGTGCACAGTTTTAATGCTGTTTTCCCATCCTTTGACTTGCTTATTACCATTTTGACCTAATTATCCTACCTGAAATAAGATCTAATGTTCTCCAGTTTTCAGTTCCCTTCATGAAGATTTTTCACAAGAAGCACTGAATAAGCCAGTTACTAGGATTTTCTGTACTGACGTTGTAGTCCATCAAAAGGTGTTTTTCAAATTGTCTACTAGACAATTTTCAGATGGATTTGAAAACTTTCATGATCTAAATGATTTCACTGTACTGGCAACAATTTGTGTCAAGTGTAAGGATTATTAAGTCTCTTCTTTGATTTCTCTTAGGCCTCAGCTGTATGTTTGCGAGCACCCGTCTCTGAATCCCTGTCCAGGTTACAGAGAGATCAGCTACAAAAGTTTGCTCAGTATCTTATTAGTGAGCTGCCTCAGCAGGTAAGGAATTATTCAAGAAGAGTCAAACTCTGCTGCCTATTTTCACAGAACATAGCTAAACCTTGTTTCCTCCATTTGTTGGTACGTTGGCCAGATTCTCCCAACGGCACAGCGGCTCCTTGATGAGTTACTTTCATCTCAGTCAACGGCGATCAACACAGTCTGTGGGGCTCCAGGTAATAGAGATTTGCCATTACTTGCATGGAAAATGTACAGCGAGGGGTTTGCTGGGAAGCTTGCTACTACTTAAGCTTTGTTATCCTGTTTAACAAATCAAATTAGATGCATGTACTGAGAAGGATCACAAAGGCTCTATACTTTGGAATTTTGTATTTAGCAGCCCAATTTTGTTTTTTCCAGAAGTGCCTTAACATTGAAATTAGTAAACCTGTTCTTGTGTCAGTGCTTGTAATTATTGCATCTTTCTAGTTTAAAGTATTGAATCATCCGCTTGTGGAATTACTGTGAATCTGTCCATCTGTCTGCCTCCTACTCTGAGACAGCTGACAAACCCAATGCATTGTTTGCTACCTTCCCACCTGCTCTCTTCTCCTAGCTTACTATTCTAGAGCAATATTGGCCAGCTCCGCCACTGTCTCACACTGCCGAAACCCTCATACACGCTTTCATCACATTAGGCTTGACTATGCAAATTCATAGTCCTTACTCCACACGCCTAATAATAATCCCTCCAAAACCAAAAACAGTAATAAATTGGTCATGTTCAATCTATGACTGTTTGTGGGACATTGCTGTGCGCAATTGGCTGCCGTGTTCGCCCACAAATATACAATCAATTCACTTTACAGTGTGTTCTGTGAAGCGCTTTGGGACGTCCTCCCGACGTGAAAAGCGCTATATCAAATGCAAGGATTATTATTATTATTGCTTGTCGGCCTCTCCAACTCCTCCCTCCATAGGCTGTAGATCATCCATAACTCTGCAGCCCGTGTCCTCTCCTGCACCAGGCTCCGTGACCCTATCACCCCCATCCTCACCTGACTCCACTTGCTTCCCATCACACATAGGATACAGTTCAAGATCCTGGTCCTCACCTTCAAAGCCCTCCATGGTCTTGGTCCCTCCTACCTCTGCGACCTCCTAACCCCCTACCAACCTGCCCGCTCCCTCTGCTTAGCAGCTCCGACCTGGTTCATGTCCCCCGCCATTGGCGGCAGGCCTTCTGCACTCTACCCCCACCCTCTGGAACTCGATCCTGCAGTCCCTCCGCCTTGCCCCTGCTTGCCTCCTTCAAGACCCATCTCAAAACCCTCCTCTTCTACCGTGCTTTCAATCACCCTCCTTCCCACTCTCCACCTTCCCCAATCCCGACCCCCAGCTCAGATCCAAAACGCTGACTGTCTAGCACTTTGGGATGTCCTTCCGACGTGAAAGGCGCTATATAAATGTAATTTTCTTTTGTTGTTGTGTTCTGAAGTGCTTGTCCCGGGCAGAGGAGAAGTAAAGCCTTTTAGAAAGCAGAGTAAAAGTCTGGAAAACTTTAGATTTAACTTCAAAATAAGTCAGAGAGAAAGAGACAGACTGCCTGCTATCGGTTTACCTTTTGAGGAGGATCATTAACTTAAATGTTATTATAGGTGGTAAAGGAGGTAATTGTACTATGGGGAGATTTGGGTATTAGAAGGACTGATCCTGAGGTGTTAGCAGTTGAATCAATATCTTTAGATACTTTACATATTGGTCTTCATCACCTTGTCACTCGAATTCTACGCGTAAATTGAGGGTGACTCCTGTCACCCATTTTCTAGAGATGGATGGACTGTGGTCCCTGCTGTGAATTAAGATGAAAAATAAGTAATGGCTATTTCTAAAAGAGTTTTCTAAAAGGGTTTACAAGCAGCAAAACCTCTTCTCGCCTTTTGCATCTTGTTTTCAATGAGTTGTGGTAATGCTTTGTTTTGCAACATTAGGTCACAATAGAAAACATTTGTCTTGAATTGTGTGTGCTTGTCTCTAATGGATGTAAAACTTTAAATTGCTATCGGCAGATCCAACTGCTGGGCCATCAGCTTCTGACCAGAGCACCTGGTACCTGGATGAATCTACGCTCAGTGACAATATAAAGAAAACCCTCCATAAATTCTGTGGCCCTTCTCCTGTTGTATTCAGGTAATTTATCATTTCAATCCTTTTTTCTGTTAATTTATCCTAGGTGTTTTTCACATTTGTTAAGGTCAGAATCCATTGATGTGTGCTACATGTTTTCGTCTGCTGCAAATGCAGTATGTTCTGATCGTCATTTCACCGCCAAAACGTTTAGATCCCCCCACCCCATCTGCATTTATTGGGTTAGGGGTCCACAGGTAATTGGCATTAACTTGCTCAGGACCTCAGTAAATTATAGATGGGTTTTTTGCTGTTGTGTACTGAACATGTTTACATAATGTCAGTTCTCAAGCAGTACATTTTCTGCAATAGTAATGTTTTACTGCTGTTGTTAGGGCAACAATGTGTTTGATTCCTCTGAGTAAGGTTACCATGGTTTCAATTTGTGTATTTTAAGTGTGTCCTGACCAACAATCTTTGAGATAAATTGGTCATTCATCTCAATGGTTGTATGTGGGAACTTGCAGCACAAATATCAGTGTGCCGTCTGGAATTAAATTAAGTCCCAACTACTGGAATGTTTTGCACTCAAAACTCTAGTAGTGTTGATTCATTATTGTGAGCAATGGCAATCTAGCATTAGAGCAGCAAAAGTTACTTTTTGCTCAACATCAAAAGAGGTTGCTTCTGCAGATGTCTGGAGGAAGTATCTCCCTCAACGGCATTGTGAGGGGAAACTGTTCTTGGCGTTAAAACTATGTCATGTTTTTTTTCTAACTGAGTGGCTCAACCCACCTGTACAGGTCAGCATCAGCAACTGGCTGACCTATATGCACCTTAACCACCAATGGGAAAGGCCTGGTAGCCACATGTGTGATTGTGAATATGAACTTTGAAGCACTACCATTGGGAGCTTGTGCAGTTTTTGTATTCTGGCTGGCATGAAATATGCTTTGTGATTTAAACAACATGGTATCTACAATGTCTGGGATCAGAGCCAGCTTTGTAGAACTGCTTCCTAATGTAGTTTTGCCAATGTAAGTGTGCTGTAAAATGAAGCCAAGTACCTGGAAGTCTACATAATTCAACAACACTTAATGGGCAATAATTTGGCTGTCTCTTGCCTAGAAGGCTTAAAGAATGGCATCTGCTTTTGTGAAACGTAGTAAAATGTATTGTTGGAGTGGACATAAAGAAGGTCCTTCTGAACTCCCTTTTAGATCTGATACTAGGGTTCTTATATTTATGCCTCCTCCTTTTGAATTCGCCAACAAGTAGAAACCAGCTATCAAAATAAAATTAAATTGGTCATTCACTCCAAAGCTATTTTTGGAACATTAGGATAATAATCCTTGCGTTTGATATAACAACTTATCACGTCTTCAAGACATCTCAAAGCACTTCGCAGAATACACTGACCATATATTTTGCGGGTGGAATGCAATGTACCATTATTGTGCTGCGTTTTGCCCCAAAATATGCAGTCAGTCCACCTCACAGTGAATGAATCAAGATATACTGTAAAGTGCTTTGGGACGTCTCAACGATGTGATAAGGCATTATATGGAATGTTGTTGTTGTTATCAAGGGCCACTGTATAGAATTTTCTACCAGCTACAGTGAAATTAACTGATCTGTTAATGAAGGAGTGACTGAACCATGGGGTGATGAAGGAAAGGTTTGAGCCCTGCCTCTTTCAGGTCCTGATCTAAGCTGCTTTGAATGGGGGTGGGTGGGAGAAGCTGATTACGGTTTGTGACCTTGTATGAAAACAGACAAAATAGACGTGGGACTCCTGAAGCAGACAATATGTCCATGAAAGGGAATCAGTAGGTACGATAGGGGAGGGAAGGGTCTATGTATTAAGAAAGAAACCTCATGGGCGATAAATCATTAGAAGTATTTGCTAACATTCAGCACAGCGATTCCTCACATGACCAAATTTAATATGTTGTCAAACTTGTTGTTAACTATGGTAGGAAGTGCTGATTATGACAGTTATGTTCCATATGATGATTGTAAATGTTGTGTTACCTCTGTGATGGGTGTAATGGTTTCAGTTCCTCTTGCAATAAAAATCTCATTGAAGGTCCTGCAATAAAATGAGAGAAACTACAGACTAAACCAAGCCATTAATTTGTAAGCACCACTTAATTTTTTTCAAGTGCATGATTTTTAAAATATTAATATAACCGTAGATTTTTTTAGGCAATATTTTTTTACGATATATACTGGATGGGTTGCAGTCAGATCTTTGGAAATCCTGCGACCTTTTTATTGAGATGATGTTTGATGGATGCATTTAAATTTCACATCAATATTTTGAGCACCTTTTAATTGTCTTGTTAAGATGGATACACAACACACAACAGTTTATTTGAATTGTTTTACATTGCAGTGATGTCAACTCCTTGTATCTGTCTTCAACTGAGCCACCAGCTGCGGCTGAGTGGGCTTGCCTCTTACGACCCCTTCGTGGAAGAGAGCCCGAAGGCATCTGGAATCTTTTATCAATTGTCCGAGAGATGTTCAAACGCCGTGATAGCAATGCAGCTCCCCTGCTTGAAATTCTTACAGATCAATGTTTGACTTACGAGCAGGTATGGTAATAGTTACTACAGTCCAATTTTCCTTATCCTGTTAAACCAACTTTATTGACATTGTCCATTCACTGCTTTGTAGAAATCAAAACTATAGGTCCAAAACTATATTTATATTCTGATGCTACGGTTTTGGAAAGGTGCCACTTTTCCCTGAGTGTCTTGTTGCAGCTCAGCTTTGTAAGTTACTTACCACAGGTATCATTATTTGTCTTGTACATCTTTTTGAATAAATATTATGTGGTAGTCCCATAAATCCAATTTTTGTTTCTCTCCTGAAATGATAGGGATGAGCAATGTAAGCTTATAAAGTCTCACTTCTAATTCCTTTCCTCCCTGTCCCAATTTGTAACGACCTTTATTTAAATCAACTGAAATGAGTCTCTATATCAGGACCAGGTTCATGCGTAATTATTTCAGTTCCAAAAAGAAAACCAAAATACTGACCATCTGTGGGTCATACTGTTCAAACAAGAAATAAATTCAGACTTCCTTGTCATTAAATAAAGTGATTGTTCCAGTGATTAGTAATGCAAGGTGACTGTGATGAATGTCAAAGTCGGTGCCCTGTTAAATGGACATTTGTATCTCACTATTCATTTGGATAATCTGAAGCAGGGATCTGTAAAACCTTACCACTTGTGTATATTTTGACTTTAGGAAGACTAGTAAAAAGCGTATGGCAGTGGTATGACAAGTCTTTATTATTAACTAACATGACAACCTGAAAGATTGACTGTTTAACCCCCTTTTCTTTTTGCCCCCTCCTCAGTCTGAAGAACAATCATTATACTTTTAATGTTTGTATTTTACTAAACCAATGAACGTAACTTTTTATCAGATTTCATTTTAATAGAAATCTGATAAAAAGAGATTCAATTTTTAATAGAGAAAAATAGCATTGAATTATTGAAGCCTTTTTGTTTTGCACCAAATCATAGCTCAAATTTGGGTTTAGTGGCAGGAGACCATGTGCATCAACTGGCTTATTATGTCAAAAAAAAGCTGAATCTTCATGTGATCATAATCACAATCTTGTCTTGTTAATCTTATGATTTCATCAATTTTAGGCAATCAATGCCTGTGGAAACTGATTGTGTTTTACTTCACTCAGCATATATTTTGAAGGTATCTAAATTCGGGTTTGCATAGTTTAAAATATTATATTAAAGGTCACCTTTATGGTAAAGTCTTAACTTCAGCAAATCTTATTCTCATTCTGTAGATTATTGGATGGTGGTACAGTGTCCGAACATCTGCTTCCCACAGCAGTGCCAGTGGTCATACAGGTCGCAGCAATGGCCAATCCGAAGTGGCAGCTCATGCCTGTGCCAGCATGTGTGATGAGATGGTGGTTTTGTGGAGATTAGCTGTTTTGGACCCTACTATGAGTCCTCAGAGGTAAATAAAGGCAAAAATTCTTTTATAAATGGGTTTGATGTTGAATTCATGATTTCTAGTTTTATAGGCAAAGAGTTGGGGATTGGGTTTAGTTCCAGTTTCAAGAAAGATGAACAGAAGAGTAATTAATAAATTTGAAGAGAGACCCAAATCATTATAGAAGGTGCTTTGACAATGCAAAACTCGAACTATATGGTCAGATGAGTTCTTAATGTGCAGTAGCTGCAGAATGTTTTCTGTTGAGTATGTGTGAACGCTTCTGAAAGTGGCATTTTATAAGTTCACAGCTGTTTCTGTATTGTTGATGAAGAGAATTGCCTCAATGGAATGACCCTTAATACAGTCTGATCCCGTTGATTTGACTATGCAGCTGTTTGGTGAAGCTCAGCAAATTTACACTTGATCTCACTTTCATGTGTCTGTTGCCAGGTTAAATTTCACAGTATACACTCAGCGTAATCAGGCCTTAGAGGGATTTAAAGAACCTGATCATAGTATCTGAAAGAGACAGATGGGCAAACTTTTCTTCCATGACCCTTTAACAGGCTTTAGTTTGGTCAGGTATAAAATATCACTTAATAAACAAGCGAAAAATGTTCAACCAATACATTGCCGCAAAATCTGCAAGTAGACTTTTGCTTTTAAATTGTTTTCTCACAAAATCCTAAATTGTTTGTTAAAATAATTATTTACTTTTAGTTCTCTGACATGTTATCTTTATATTCGCAGGAGGAAAGAACTCTGTTCACAGCTCAGGCAATGGCACTTGAAGGTGATAGAAATTGTCAAGAGAGGTCAGCATCGCAAGTCGCTGGATAAACTTTTTCAGGGTTTTAAACCAGGGATTGAAGCTTGCTATTTCAGCTGGGAAGAGGCGTTCCCTATTCCAGGCATCACCTACAATAGCGCTGAGAAAAAGAACACATTCTGCTGGGCAAAAGCCATGCAGCACAAAGCTACCAAGATCTGTGGAGAAATACAGAATGCTGAACCTAGCTGTGAGGCTGGTCGTACAACACCTAAGCCTCAAGGGCAGGAGGCTGCAGGCACAGCAATACAGTTTGCTGACAAAAGCAGAGGCTCGCAGGAAATTGCTGTTAGACCCAAGGATAGTATGATGAAAAGGAAAGCTACCTCTGATGCTTCTAGGAACAACGTGAGCAGATTGTCGTCCGAAGCTGACAAGCCTGTTTATAAGTTGAATACAAACAAGTGTAAACTACCTCAGGGGAAATGTTCCACCAGCAAACATTCAGGGAAAAGGAGGACAAGCAGTGAGGACAGCTCATTGGAACCAGACCTGGCAGAACTTGGTCTTGATGATGGCAATCTTGCACTAGGAGCAGAAGCTTGCAATACTTTTCTCTATGAAGATAGTCCAACCAGCAATTACAAGGATCTATATCATGATGAGAGTGAGGGTTTCTTTGTTGAGAATCTTGATAATGAGACGAACAATGTTGCTCCAAAGGGAGAAGGTAGAGAGGGTGTTGAGATGAGTAATGGGGAGGACGAGGCTCTTGCAGAAGTGAACTCTCAATCAAAAACATTGGGTCCACAAGCAGCAGATAGTCCTGCTGTAGGAGAGGATGACTATCAGGTCTATTACCTTAATCCTCAGGAAGTGGCTAAAGAGGAGGGAAAACAAGAGGGGAATAATGAAGAGGAGCAAGACATCTTTACTGGCTTAAAGCCACTTGAGCAAGAAAACAGAATGGAGGTAAATGCTGCTTGAAGTAAAAGTTCAGGAACTTTCCAATGACATAATGGTCAATGTACATTCTAGTGCAATACTAAGCTACATGAGCAAGGAGACCAGAAACATCCCAGTTCAATCTTTTGTTTGTATTACATTATCTGAAGTAACTTATTGCAGATGGAAAGTTGAACTGAGACCGTACTGCATATTAACATTGCTGAGGCAGCAGTGAGCGAGCTATAATTGGCTGTCCTTGGATTAGAGAAATTGTTTCGAGCCCCACACAGCCAAAACCGTTATCGGCTTTGATTTCAAGATCCTCTCACTCATTTTCAAATCCCTTCATGCCCACGCACCTCCCCAACTATCTGATTTGCATAACCCCAACTCCCCCAGCTGTTACATCTGCTTGGCCGGCCTCCTGCTCGTCCCTCATCCTTTCTACTCCACCATCGGTGGCCGTGCCTTCAACCATTGTTCCCCGAAACTCTGAAACTCTCTCCCTCAATCCCTCTGTTTTGCCCCCTCCCTCCCCACTTTGAAATCCTGCCAAAAGACATTCCTTTTTGACGTGCTTGCAGTCACCTCCCCCCTCCCTCTAGCCCTGGCTCAGGGTCAGACTCCACCACTGTTAAGCACTCCAAAATGCTACCCTGCTTTGTCTGAATTGTCAGCTGTGTTTGTTGGTACTTGTGAGTGTGTTAACACTTGTGTGTATATTTTTTTAAGGTCTTGTTTGCCTGTGCAGAAGCACTGTACGCTCATGGCTACCACAATGAAGCGTGTCGCCTGGCCGTTGACCTCGCTAGGGACCTGTTGGCTAATCCTCCTGACCTGAAAGTAGAGCAGCCACAAACAAAGGTGAATTTAAGTGCTCATATCCCATTGATTCGCACAGAAGCTGTTTTGGTTAACAAATTTATTTACAAGTGAAAGAAAAATTAACGCGAAACAAGTTCTCAAAAATGCAGTATTTATGAAATGTAGAAATTCTGCACTTGGGATGTAATTCAGTTTATTATATACATCTGAAATCCTGTGCAATGTCCATTAATAAAATATTTAAAAGATGTGAATGAACATGATGTGGACTGGATGTTTAAACTGTATGCTGCTATTTTGGTGATAGTATTTTTGAGTCTTGGAAATGCTTTCAGTCATCTGCCTAACCTGAAAAGTGCTGTATAAGTGTCAATTGTATTGTATTAAGATGTTAAATATTCATTTTACACCTAGTAAACCTAGTGCTGAAGTATGGCAGCCTAAATGATTACAGCATGCTCTCATTGTGCGTATTATCTGAGTTGCAGTTTTTGGTTATAACTGCACTTTATTTGCATTGTGTATTCTGGTTGCAAGGTATGTTTGCTTCAGTTGACATGTCAGAAAGACGAGATAAAATTCACGAGGATAAATTAAAGGAATCTGTTTTTGATGTCAACACCAAGATGTTGGACTTTTTAAAATTATTAAAAAAACTTTGATTTGTTCTTGCAGGGCAAAAAGAATAAAGTTTCGACTCACAAACAGACGCTAATTGCTACCAATACTCTTGCTAAAGCTGCCTTCTTGTTAATAGTCCTAAGTGAAAGGCAAGAGCTCCACAATCTAGCCTACTGTATAGGAATGTTTTCACTGGAACTGCAGCGACCACCAGCATCCACGAAGGCCCTGGAGGTGAGGGGAAAAATAATAATAGTCCTTGCATTTGATTTAATGCCTTTTCATGCCTTTGCGATAACTCAACATGGAAAACATTTTTCCTTTTTAATAGTTTTAAGATTGCAGTGCTGTCTTTATAGTCAAACTTACAATATTTTACAATTCACAAAATGCACCAACAATGACCTGTCTTTTCGGCTGCTTTACATTTGTCAATTTCTTTAAGCATGTGAAGAGTGTTGTATAAAGTACAAGTTGTTAAACACAAGTACTGGGAATGTGTGTATGTTGCCTTTCCAGGACTTTGTAAGTGTTTAATTACAGCTGATGAATATTACTAATACTAGATTAGACTCTTTGTTCCCTTCTGCATTTTCTGATTATATCAGCTATTGCAGCACCCATAGTAAATTCGTATGTACAAATCTGGGAGGCGAAAAATGTATCAGGAAATTCCAGTTCATGTTCAAAGAGCTAATTTATAAAAAAACTCCATATATTAGTGTCACCGATACATGTGGGAATTCATAGATTGGATATACCACCGTGCAAGTTTTTATAAGGAAATCAAACAATATCATTTTATTTGCCAGGATTCTCAAATTGTAAAACAAAAGCAAGCTCACCAGTCAAAGGGGAAAAATAATAGAAGCAGTTCAGATCAGACCATAACCAGTGTGTACATGTGGAAAATGCATCTCTGAAATAAAAATAGATATGTTGGAATTGAAAAGGAAATATAATCAGGTGTCCTTAATATATCCTTAATGTATCTGTAAGATGCCCATGCATTTCTAAATGTGTCCTTAGTTTTTTGTGTGATGAAATAGACTGAAACATAGTCTTAACCTTTATGTGATGATGCATGTGTACTAGTATACATCTTCACAGCACTTCACTGTTCCAGGTCAAGCTTGCCTACCAGGAATCAGAAATTGTGGCTTTGCTAAAGAAGATTCCACTAGGCATTAATGAGATGAATACTATTCGAGAAAGGGCGGAACAACTGAGGGAAGGAAACTTCTGTGATTACAGGCCTGTGCTGCCATTGATGCTGGCCAGCTTCATCTTTGATGTCTTGTGCACGCCAGGTAATGCTAAGACTCCAACAGTGAGTGTTCCTTCATTCTTATAGATCTACGTCAGTGAGCTTTTACTTTGAACGACTAGTGCAGAAAAATACTGTTTTTCAAACTCTACCTCTGCTCAGTTTCTTGTTGCGTTGAAATCAAGTCATCACACGATTTCTGTTTGCAACTTATTGTTTTCCATATTGTATATTGTGGAGGCTTGCTCAAGCTCCTTGCAATCTCCTTGCTTTTAAGCCCCGAGTTTAACATCAACTAAGCAAGTCATTTTCTAATATATTAGTGAGTGCTTGAGTGTAGGCACACACATATTAGATCAAGACTTTGGAATCAAGAGAGCGGAGGTTGAATTTTGGGAACAAGTATTTCATTTCTATGAATTTTATTTAAAAAGTGCCCAAGTTTCTCCAAGTACAATATCAGAAACAATAGCCAAATGAAACTGCGAGACCCATTTGTCTCTACAGTGGTTTCACCGACTGGATCGAGGCCTCCAAGCCGCAATCGCAATAATGAGATGCCGGGAGATGAGGAACTTGGCTTTGAAGCAGCTGTTGCTGCACTGGGTATGTAGACATTTCATTCTCCATATAATAATAATCCTTGCATTTGATATAGCGCTTTATCGCATCTTCGAGACGTCTCAAAGCACAGAATATACTCTATATTTTGTGGGCGAAATCTACTTGTAGCTAGTGGAACCATAAGAAGCTGAATATTTGACGGATTGTGAATGAATTTATACCAAACTATTTGGACCTGGCATCATATAAAGTTTCTTTAAATAAGTACCGAATCTGTCATTTTATAGTTTAATTTCCACATTATAGTGTTTTGTTTAAGCCTATTGAAGTTGGCCCATCGACTAATGAGTTGATTATGAGTAAATGGTTAATGTTGATATCTTGCAGCCAGTATCATTGGAGTTTATTATAACCTTGAAGCAGGACAAATGGTGTAGGCTCCCTGAGTTGTGGCCAGCACTCCTTTAGATTATATTAATTGGTTATTCAACCCCTGGCAGTTTGTGGTACATTACCTGTGCACATGCCTGCGGGTGTTTATAAGTGAGTCCACAAAACACAAAATCGTAAATGCTGCTGTAATTATTTGTGAAGTGTTTTGAGATATTTGATAAGACTTTATAAAAATGCAAGTTTCTTTGTTTCTTAAAGGTATGAAGACCACAGTAAGTGAGGCAGAGCACCCTTTGTTATGTGAAGGCACTCGGAGAGAAAAAGGAGATCTGGCTCTTGCTCTCATGATCACGTACAAAGACGATCAGGCTAAACTAAAAAAGGTACGGTGCCAACAGAGAGTTCAGTTCTTGGCCAAGATCAAGTGTAGTATGTCGTCCACCACCTCTCTGACGTTCACCCTCTCTCTCCCAACTCCCCCACCCACATTTTATAGTGGGGCCCAGACAGGTTTACCACAGCTTGAACCGTCACTCACCAAATAAGAAAAAGTTTTGAGTGATCAGTGTGTCCATTTATAATAAATTTGTATTACACTGGTGTCATGTTAAGATATGTCAGTAAAAATTAAAGGTTTAAAGAAAATTTTCAGTTGAAGTGTTATAGTGCTCTGAAATGGTACCCTACCTGAAGGGCATTGTATAAATACGAGTAGTAATTGTTGTTGTTTGTTTTAAATGTACGTAAACGTTACTATAGTTGATAAATAGATTTGAAAATCAGTCTTAATTCTGTAACAATGCTGATTTAGATGTGAGGTATTGTTGGACATTGTGGAAGTAGCACCAGAAGCATAATGAGAAAGAACTTTGCCCTAGTTTGTATGGACCATCATCACTTCTTTGCAGCAATGTTAGAAATGAGCATGTAATTGACAGGAGCAATCTGCATTTGAATGTTCTTTCTTAACATATCTGTCTGCATTCTTGATTTAAGAACAGAGCAACCACAAGCTAGTTCTGTCCCTGATCTGATCTAGTTTAGTTTTAAACGCGAAATGTGTTTTTCTCAAGATTTACTCCTCTGTGCACAGTATCCAAATTTCCTGCAGAGTGTGAATTTGTCTTCACATCTCTATATTTTAAATAAATTGATTCATTGAGAGTAAATGCCTAACTCCAGTGTGATTTTTATCTTCACACTAAGTCATCATGAATGATTCATGTTGGAACAAGGATGGCTGGAATTTGTTTTAAATGAGATGCAAATCATATTGACACCACCATGGCTAGCAGGGATAATGGGAGTTTACTGAAAAAACTGAATTTCTATCCAATTCATGGTTCAAATACTGTCAGAGGAGGAGAAAATAGTGCTTGCATGTTTTAGTGATTTATCGCTGGAGAATCCTGAGAGAATTTTGGGCAAATTGCAAAGTTTAATGTTTTATCATATCATCTTGTGAACTGAGTTTTCCCAGCCCTCTGTAGACTTTGCCTTCCTCCCAGGCCCAAAGAAGCACAGTCAGTAACCTGCATTGAACTCCCAAGGATTAATTGTCACTTCTGTGATGTGTCTAAGCTTTGTGTTCTACTGTTAAAAATTTCAAATTCTTTAACATAGTTGCATTATTACTGGAGGTTTATTGAAAGGGATGCATGTTTTTTGACCACTTTATATCTATTGTTGTTTCGTGAGTAGGATTTTCTTATTTGTAGAGAAACCTGATCTCATTGCGCTGGACATTGTCTACAGATTCTGGACAAGCTGTTGGACCGAGAGAGTACAACTCATAAGCCTCAGACGCTGAGCTCCTTTTACTCTTCGAGTAAACCGCAAGCATCCAGTCAGAAATCTCCATCGAAACATGCTTCTCAGGCAGCTTCCAACGTTCAGCAAATAGCAAGCACGTCTGCACCTCAGCAAGCTAGTGTGACTGCTCCTATTCCCAGCACGCCAGCAGAGAGCTTCCAAGAAGGAACCACCCAGGGTATGAACTCCATTTTGTTTCTTTTGCAAATTATCTGGTTCCGAAAAGATTTTAACTTTTTAATATATATATATTATAATACGATAGCCAATAGCAGATGTAAAAGGGAGTTTAGGAGGAGCTGTATTTATGCAAAGAGTGGTGAGAACGTGGAGCTCACTGTTGAAAGCTGTGATTCGAGCTGAAAGCATCAATATTTAAGAGGAAACTTGATGCATACAAGAAGGCGAAGGGAATAAAGTGGAATGTAAGAGGGATGGGAGCTCATGTGCCATATAAAACACTGAACAGCCTGTTTCCGTGTCGTATAATTCTAAGTAAATACAGTACAATATCTTTGACTATAACAATGCTGCATCATGTCTTCGACCTCTGCCCAAATATCATTCTCTGTACAGCAAAGAACAATGGGCTTGAGCATTCATTGACGTTAAGAGCATAAATAGTGCAATGTACTAACTAATAATCAACAAGCCCTGTGTGTATATGTGTAGGCAGAGCCTCTCTTGTGTCTTGTCTGCCAGAGTTCATCTCATGGCTTGCCCTTTGGAAGAACTGTCAGGCTAGCTCGAACAAGTACGTCGTGAGCCAAATGAAATGTCCTGTGAGCTCTCTGGAGACTGTTCTTGGAACAACTCTTCTGAATAATTTAGAAGGTTACAAGACTCAAATAAAACGATCTACCAGTCCAATTTTGACTTGCAGTTCTTCAGTTGTAAAATACTAATTCAGCTAAAAGAATTGGTAATCGACTATGAGTATATATACCAGTTAATTAAGTGGTCTAATTAATATCAAATCGTTGGGTACACTGAGACCTAAGGTGAGCAGAGCAACCTACCATGAATACAGTAATTTAAATGGGTGATCTTACCATCAATGGCCCTTGATCTGAATTCCTTGCAATTTTAATGATAGACTATTTTAGTCATTTCCGTAATGTAGAAGTTTAACTATTGAATGCTGTCCGTATTGCTGGAAGAAAAGGCTTACATAAACTGATCTTCCACACAGTCAGGTGCAAAAATTCCTTCCAAAAGCTTCCCTGAATCTTATCGACCTCACCACTTCATAAAAAGGGAAAGAGAAGGAATGTAGATACTGAAATCCTAATTCTTTGTATTAGTTTAATTTTTTTGTCTAAGGAGACTAGGGAAAGTGAAATCCATCTACAGGACATACTGCAGGGTTTTAATCTACAAATATTGGGTAGATTGTAGGTTTTGTAAGAAAATTACAGTAGGACTATCTTGTAACATAAATGTAAACTGGTTTTCTCTTTACGTAAAACTCTTGGTCTTTAATTATTTAAAGTTTACTCCCAGCTGCTCTTTAATATAAACCTGTTCTGTGTGAATGATCTTCACATGTAAATTTTACACAAAGCTAATCACATTCAATATCTCTGCTCAAAACTGATCCAGAGATGCTCTAGATTCATAGTCTCATTTGTATTTAAAACGATCAGATGTGCATTGAATTGAAGTTTTAAGCTTGTAGAGACTACGTACTTCATTTAAAATCCATAAATGAATCTAGGATGGTGAGCTCCTTGATTCATTATGTCATCTCACCTTGCCCATAATAATAGATTTTCAATGCAATATTTTATGGCCTTAGAATGAAACTCTTGAAGAGCATTCTGTGTGTTTTGGTTGGAAGTGAAATCAAGGCCTATGTCAGGGCTAAGATCTTTTCAACTTCAAGACCTCTGTATGTAAATCAAGAGTCAGTCAGGATTCGGAGCACGCTGTCCCGTTTCCAGCGGAAGAAATGTGTCATGATGGAGGAAAAGGAAATGAAAATGTTTGGAACAGAATTGGGCCGAATCCCAATTTGATTTCCCGTGATGTAAGGGCAAAGCACCTTTGATCTGTACAATGTTTGAAATGTGAATGAGAATTTTGTGAGATTTCAGAAAAGGAACAGTTGCATCACTGTTGTATCAGTACGTTATGCTTTTTTTGAATGTGGGGAGGCTGGGTGATTTAAATTGCACTGCATTGAGACTAGATTATAGGCTGTTTGTGTCTGATTTCAATATCCACAGGCTAAGGTTCCCATTGGAGTTCTTGTACAGAATACATTCCTATTAACTGTTCCATCAACGTCTGCGCTAATTAAGGTTAGAGAGGGAGTCAAGTGAGGTGCTTTAGGGATAGGAGAAGAATTGCAATATACCACAGTGTCCAAATTTGTACTTTAAAAAAAAGTATTAAATTTGTGGGGGGGAGAAAGAAGATGTTATTGTAGTAAGGTATCCAAAGGTAAGGTATCAACTGTTAACAAATTGAACACAAATCCTGACAGCTCTTTTCTTCCAGTGTATGTTTCTGAGGTCTTGCATGAAGAGACTTTGTGTCGCTTTTATTTTACTGTCTTGTTTTTTATTTTGTGCGTAGAGAATACTCAGCGAGCCTCCAACGAGCCTGTCAATGAATCTAGCACGTTCAAACAAGAGGGGAAAATACCAAGCCGATTGACGCTCGGGAGCAGAGGTGGATATAATGGCAGGTGTTGGGGGTCACCAGTAAGACAGAAGAAAAAGCACACGGGTAACTATGAGCTTGAAGATGGATTATTCAATCTTTTATTTCTGAATGCAATCTGTATTGCTTCTAATTGGATTTGGCTTCTAGTATTTTGTATCCTGCTTGATTTATCACTTTAAGTGAATCTGATCCATCCTTCCAGAGTACCTACCTACTCTACCGTCTTCCCACCTCAGGATCAAGGTTTTTTTTAAAATGAATTCAGTGTTCTGGCCTCAATCACCTTTCTTGGTAGCCCTGTTCCAATTGTTAATTGCTTTCGTAGTAAATAAATGCTTCCTGGAGTCTGTCCTGAAATTGCCCTTTGCCACTATGTTCTTTAGTTCTGTTGTATTGGTACATTCAAAAGTGTTGTCCTGCATTTACTTTTTCAATCCCATTAAAATTGTTATACGCCTCCTACAAGGGGCACTCTGAGACCTTCACAAAATCTGGCATTGATGTGTCTGCATGTCATCTCTGCCACGTATATTTATGGCTGGTTTAAAAAGGTATGAGATCTGCAGAATAATTACTGCAGACCTGAGTCTTAATACCTAGAATGCCACTTAATGAAATTGGCCTGGATTCAGCTGCAATTCTGCCACCTTGTGCACATTATGAAGTACTGCACCTCATAATGTTTCCATCTGGTTCTTTCCTCCCAGCAAAGTTGTGCAATGCTGTCATCGATGAGCAGCAATCTGACTATTGATTTTATAGCTGAAACTGAATATGATGGCAATTTTCTGTGACTTTACTACACGCTAAATAAATGCAGGAGGCTTGCAGGTTGGAGCCCGAAGTGATTTTCATCCTACAAGGTGGGGCTGGATTTCAATCTCTGCTCCAGTTATGTGAAAGAATGTGTGCTCTCTGACTCGCTACATACATTCTTCATAATTGTAGTTGCTCCACTACACTGCAGAGTCTCTCTACAGTTACTCAAAATATCCAATCTTTTCTTTGAAGTCTGGCTCATCTGGTAGTTTCATAGCTGGCAACGCTGATCAATCTAGGCTGAAACTCCAGTGCAGAATTCTGCATTTTCACAGGTGACGTATTTTAAACGGGTTGAAGTCCTGGAGGTTAGAGATACTATGGCACGATTCAAAAAGAGACTTAAGCCGTTTAAATTAATTGTACTTTCATCTCATTGATGTTTGCGGGACTCTAACTGGGGCAAATGGCTGCAGATTTTACCTATAAAAGGCCACTATACTTGAAGATAATGACCAGCTTTGGGAAGCATCAACATAAGGTGCTACAGTGCAAGTTATTTATTTGGCTTCTCTTTTACGTGAGCATTTTATTTCCTGAAGGTATGGCCAGCATTGACAGCAGTGCTCCTGAGACCACCTCGGACAGCTCTCCCACCCTGAGTCGCCGACCCCTGCGTGGAGGTTGGACAGCAACCTCTTGGGGCAGAGGGCAGGACAGCGACAGTATCAGCAGCTCCTCAAGCGATTCTCTGGGATCCTCCTCGTCCAGCGGCAGCCGAAGAGCAAGTGGAGGAGCTCGCACCAAAAGCACCGACGTTGGGAGGTAACTTGTGCAAGCTGTTCAAAGGACTTCCATCTGTATTGGTCTGTGGAAGCGCCGTTGCCTTTCAAGTTGATTGCAGTTGCCCCATTGCACTGCAAAGTCTCTACAGTTCCCTAAAATATCCAATCTCTTCTTTGAAGCCTGGCTCATCTGGATTTTCATAGGTGGCAACGCTGATCAATTTAGGCTAAAATTCCAGTGCAATCAAGAAACCGGAAATTACTGATACTGCTCTGATGTGGGAAACTTGCTGCTAAATGTGACCCTGACGTAAGACAGTCATAATGTGGCCTTTTCTGTGCAAATGCTATAAAATCAGCAGCTCTTTTTATTTGAATCTAAATGTATTGAATTTAAGGGTCCAATTTATTTAAAAAAACTTTTCTCATGCACACACCTACGTTGAGCATTGTAGGCAACTCTGTTATTGTGTCCTGCAGAGATTACAGAAGCCAGTTTCTTTCTGTTTCAGATATAAAGGCAGGCGCCCAGAGTGTCATGTTCCCCATGTGCCCAACCAGCCGTCCGAAGCAGCAGCACATTTCTACTTTGAACTTGCAAAGACAGTCCTTATTAAAGCTGGTGGCAATAGCAGCACATCCATCTTCACTCACCCGTCAGCCAGCGGGGGTCACCAGGGACCCCAGCGCAACCTCCACCTCTGTGCGTTTGAGATCGGGCTGTACGCACTCGGCCTACACAACTTTGTATCCCCAAACTGGCTCTCTAGAACATATTCCTCGCATGTCTCCTGGATTACAGGTATGAAAAAATAAAACACTCTTAGCTTCCTTTTCCCAGAATATTGTAGCCTAACTTATGTCCAATGGTGAACTGTCAAAGAGAAAAAAAAAAAAAAATTCTGGCTAAATGTTGACTTTAAATATTCCATTTGCACCCAAAGATTTGTTAATGTGTGTCCCTCTGTGCTGAAGCGCTCAGTTACAGCAATGTGAGCTGTATCTCCCAATTCAATACTGATGGACAAGAAAATTACAGGCCTGAGCCCCTGCAGATCTCTGACAAAGTTTGTCACTAAATAGGTAGGGACATTGTCACATTTGTTCCTTTTTTGCAGAATGTCCTGGTAACGAACTCTAAAACTCTGTTTGAACCCAATAGGACAGGCAATGGAGATTGGTAGTGCAGCGTTGAATATTTTGGTGGAATGTTGGGATGGACATCTCACTCCTCCAGAAGTTGCATCTTTAGCAGATCGTGCGTCTCGTGCCCGGGACCTTAACATGGTCCGAGCAGCAGCAGAGTTGGCTTTGAGTTGTCTACCCCATGCCCATGCTCTGAACCCAAACGAAATCCAAAGAGCATTGGTTCAATGCAAGGAGCAGGTATGTGTTGTTCTTCACACTAACATCAGAGTCACTGAACTTAGAATTCCAAATAAATTCAAACTGAGTGATCAATGTTTAAAACAAACAGGGTTAATGCTGTGTAGCACCTAAATGTTATGCTTTTACTTGAGTATTTAGTGTTGAGAGACTTGTAAATCAGTAAACTATTTTAACAGCATGAACATTCCTTTATTTACATTTTTAGCGCCTTGGGACATCCTCCCGACGTGAAAGACACTATACAAATGTAATCTTGTTGTTAAAGCAGGAAGGAGAACAGTCTGAAGAGACTTTCTGTTTCAGAACTAGAAGAACAAATATTTATCATAAATATGTAATTTTAGTGAGAAATCTGGAGCCTGATTCCATCATTCCTCAAATGTATTCCTCTAGATTTTTTTCTTTCATTTTAGATCAACCTAATTTTGGAGTTTCTAGCTAGAAGGAGACGTAAAGATTTATCCTGATTGGTAAAAGTCTTGGTTCCATTTAAGGATGGTACTGTAATTTATAATCTCGGCACTTGTACATTTGATTTTCTTTATAAATCCAACACTTGCATTCTCCCTGATCTTCAAAGGATAACACGATGCTGGAGAAGGCTTGCATGGCAGTTGAGGAAGCAGCGAAAGGTGGGGGTGTTTACCCAGAGGTTCTTTTCGAGGTGGCGCATCAGTGGTATTGGCTTTACGAACAAACGGTAGGCGGATCCCAGCAGCAGAGAGACGGATCGGGAGGTGGCCGTGGATCTCATGACCTGAGCAGGGGGACTGCAGAAAGCCTTGGTCTAACTGAGGGATCAGCTACCGTCACGGTGGCGGCCACAGTAACAGCAGCGGCAGTCATGCCTGTCATCACTGTTGGGTCCACCATGTACCAACCGCATGCCATAGCTGGAACAGCAATCGCACATCCCCACACCCAGGGCTTTGTAACCAGTCCTGCAATGACTCACCCGTACACTACCATCCAAACACACATACCTGTCTGTAATCCTGCGTTTCTTGGACACCCGATACAGCATGTGCCTCGACCTACTGTTTTCCCTGTTCCTGGAGCGGCTTATCCACAGGTAATTCTGTGCAGTGTAATGCAGGTTGTGAAAGTGTCTTTTTTTTTAAAAAAATTGTTTGTGTATGAAAGGATTGATTGAAAATTTGCAGAGCAGATCCCAAATGCATATAATGGTTTTAAATATAACTCAGTTTCTACCTACTGTATTCTATACTCAATAAAGAAGCCAGATCTTTCAAATTTGTCCACAAGCTGCAAATTGTGAGGAGAAATATGGCTAAACATTTTAAATCATGGAGATGTCTGACTAATTGAGAGTTTGGCACATGTATACTGCCTACACATGGATATTTCCCAGTCTGGAATGGAATGCTCACTTTCTCACAAGAGGGATATAAACTGCTTATCTAATTACCTATATGATTATCAACTTATGCAGCAGTTGATTTAAAGTGTACATGTTTTAACTTGTTTTCTTCTGCATGAAAGTTGCTAAATATAAAAATGCAAGTTGACATTGTTATTAAGTTTTGATATGGGTTTGGGCTTCAGATTATTCTTATTCGTTGGACACATTGAAAAAGACCTTGGCTTCAGCCAAAAAGGCACCATAACATTAATGAAATGGGGGAATAATCTCAATGTTGGGGGGGAATAGTAAATTAATGCAAGAAGGACCACAGCACATTTAGGAACACAGAATGGGAGGAAGATATTCAATCCATTGAGCCTGTTCCACAAATTTATTGAATTTTAGAAGATCTTTTAATCTTCTTGGCCCCAACTTTTAGCCATAGCCCTGAAAACTTCTACTTCCCAAGTATCTCTCGCTCTAAGACATTCCTATTTGTTTCTGACTGACTTAAACTAGTTATTTTGAATAACCTGACTCCAAGGGTGAAGGTGGTGAACTTGTACAAACCTTTTCAGATGCTTCATCTTGAACGTTGCTTAAAAAATGTTGCTTTATTATGAATCAGGTAGTTTCTTTGGATCAATTTTGAGTTTTCAGTTTTGTGAGTTTCTATGTACGGGTATGTCCAGCACTCCTATCTTGTACAACATTGGGAAAAGGAACATACATGTCTGTGGATTATTTCTAGCATTCCAAATATAAGAGACAAAGATAATAAGCCTTGAATTTGATATAGCGCTTTTCACGTCTTCTAGACGTCTCAAAGCGCTTCACAGAATATGCTGTAAAGAGATTACTGAAAGACCAAAATTTGTATGTAAAAGAGAAGGGAAACCTATGAGAATTGGTACTTTAAGTTGACCAGTGTGCATTTGCCTGAAGGCTGATATTCACTACGTATACCATATGCATGAACTCATTGCATATACGCAGTGAAAGTAAGCAGTGTTCTTATTTGTTTAATGAGTAATAATATAATAATAATTATTATTTGTTTAGGGAGTACACCCGGCATTCATTGGAGCTCAGTATCCTTATACAGTCGCAACCACAACTCATCCATCTATGGCTGCTGCACCAGTGACGTTCACAGGAGTTCCTGTGCCGACTATGGCATCAATGGCAGTACATCCGTATACATCGGAGCCGAGCATTCCGCTCACCTCAACTGTAGCAGGTAGGTCAGCTCTTTGAATTCTCACAAGGCTTTGGTAAACCTGCTAAAATGCAGAAAGCATAACCCTGCGGTAGTTGCCGTTACTTAGCGCTCTGATCTTCCAATCAACATTTGCTGAGTTTGCTCTTTCTCAGCAGATCTCAGTGGCACGCTGTAGCTGTGAGAGATGTAGGAATGGAGTTAGAGCCTGACAAGTGTATCTTGTTTTCCACCAAGGGCTCCCTCTGGTGAATTTGTTATTCCATCGCACAGATCTGAAGTACAATGTTTAACCACCCTTTTAATCTTTTTTGCATTTGATGTAACACTTGTAATGTTAACGGGTCTCAGAAATGCTTCACAGATAATTGCTGTCAGATGCAGTGACTATCTTATCTTTAACCGTTCCCTTGGAAGGCAGATTCTGTAAAGGAAGGAGCTCTTGAAGCTAAATATTTCAGAATAAACTTGTCTAAAATTATCTAAAGACATAGATAATCTTTCTCCCCCCCCCCGATAATCCTGATAATGATCTTTTAAAAAAAAGTACAAGAAAGTACAATTCGTAGAACAGGTTAATTAATATTGTCATGATTAGTGACTTTTTAAAAGATTAAAATCTATAAATTCGCAAAGCCACTTTGCAAAGCATTACAAAGCATGCCGGTGTTAGGCCAGTATTCTTAGGTCTGAAAGTTAATCAGCTTTAACTCAATTGTAGTAACTCAATTGCTAATTTGCTAAATGCTATTTATAGCACTTTATAGTATCTAAAGTGTTAGGTTTATAGCACAGCTCGCAGGGAGTTCCTGATATCTACCATCCACCTCGAGGGTTCAAACCCGCCCTTATCGGATGTCAAACGACCAACTTATGACCAAAGGCTGGAGTTCGGCCTTCCTGGATGAGCAAACCATGCACTCGCTCTCACACAAACTCTAACTGCCCTGAACCACTAAAGTGAAACTCAGTTATACTCCTTTATATCATGGTTGTTTCCTTCAGGCCAATCAGTGCACATCAGTCTTGGGCAGCCTCCCATTAAACAACAGGTCCGTATAGCAGCAAATAATTCATGACACAACAGACGCAACAAACTACAGCTGTAGTATTTCGTTCCGCACATATCGTGGTGAATGTGTTCTCTCTATAGTTGCCAGTGTACAGGCTGGATCCACTTTCCAGACCATTCAAGGAGCAACGTTGCCTGCCTTAACACCACAAGGCACTTCTATAGTCGCCTCAACGTTTCCCACAGAGGATGAACACTCTCAACCAGTAAGCCCTCAAGGGCTCCACTACTTGCATTCAGCTTACAGAGTTGGTAAGTGAATACATTCAACTAATCCTACCTCCACATCACTGTCTAAATATATACTGCACTATTCCACTGTGTGGTTTAAAAAATGATGTGCTCATTGGGCTAAATCTGTCCCTAAATAAATATAAAGGTTATATTTTCCTGTACTTCTGGAGAAGAGTTATGTAGATTAGATGAAAAAATGGGCCTGGGATGATCTAAAAGCCAGGTAGACTTGACTAAATCCATTTTAGATGTCTTCAGATAGTTTGCCTACAAAACAGTCACTCCAGTTTAGATGGTATATCCTGTGAAGTGCTTTGAATTGTTCTTCCGGCATGAAAGGTGCTGTCAACTTTAAGGATTATTATAGTTTTGGGTTACTTTGCTGAAATGCCAGTCAGTGAGTTGATGATTGACACGATTAAGATTTGTTTTCAGTGGACAATAAGACTGGTTTGTGTTTTCTAAACTTGTTCCTGCAGTAATTTCTGAAACTGCTGGTCTTTTATTTTACAGGAATGTTGGCCTTGGAAATGCTTGGCCGAAGAGCTCATAACGACCACCCAAATAATTACTTCTCCAGGAGCCCTCCTTATACGGAGGATGTGAAATGGCTGTTAGGACTAGCAACAAGATTGGGTAAGGAAAGATTTGTTTTATGTGATGGAATTGGAACAGTTCCTGTAATTTGAAACACAAAGAAAATAAATAGAAGATTTAGGACTCTTCAAAAGTATATGCTTTTAACCAGAATTAACCCTTTTTTATCCAATTTCTAGAGTTTATGCCCAGTGAATGCATGTAAAATTATTGTAATTTAAATTGGATGCCCAAGTGATTCAGGTTAACCTGAAGAGCTAATGCAGATCAAATCTGTAGAAAAGTAGGAGGAGAGTTGAAACTACAGGGTGACCAAAAAGTCTCAATAACTACCGTATTATCTTAAAAAAATCATTTCTTTAAGACTTGTAAGACATTGTAATGGTATCATGACTTTTTGGTCACTCTATACATTGAAACTGATAATTTGTCACCCCAAGTGAAATCGCTCAAATGACTAATCAGAATTGACTAACAACAATAACTTACATTTGTATAGTACCTTTCATGTCAGGAGGACGTCTCAAGGTGCTGGGCAGTCAGGGATCCGCACCCGAACTGGTGGTTGGGATCAGGAGGGGCAGGAGGGGGATCAAAGGCACGGTCGAAGAGGAGGTTCTTGAGACTAGTCTTGTAGGAATCGAGCAAAGGGCCAAGGCGGAGGGACTGTGGGATGGAGTTCCAGAGAGTTGGGGCAGAGAGGCTGAAGACGAGTTATCCAAAGTACAGTATCTAGAAAGTACTCGAATAGGCAACAACAAACAACAACAAAATTACATTTATAAAGTAACTTTCATGTCAGGAGGACGTCCCAAAGCGCTGGACAGTCAGGGATCAGGACCCGAGCAAGGGGGAAGGATGGGGTGAGGGATCTCGACTGAGTGGTAGTTAGGTGGGGTGACTAGTTTAATCCAGGGACTAGTTCTCCGAGTTTTGCTGTAACTGTTGTATACATCCTAATGTTCTTGTGAGACTGGAGTTGATTTGCTGAGGATATACTCAGACTTGTACCAGTGTTAGATTACAATACAAAATTACAATTGTATCGCACCTTTCATGTCGGGAGGACGTCCTAAGGCGCAGTGGAGAATGCAATTACCTGTGCAGAATGCAATCTATTGCTGTGAGACAATGTTGCTGTTCATGTACTTCACAGTACTGATTGCTTTCAGCTGAGTGGTAAGCCAGGATCAATGGTGCGATAAATTTGTGCATTGGTAGCTCTGAGGATCTGAGGATTCATTACTTAAACTCCAGAGGTCATCTTCCTATTAGATGGTACACACCTGATAAATGATAAACCTCACACTTTGCTCAATGAACCTATAAAACCTTTGGGCAGAATAAAACAATCGATAGCTGGAGGGGGGTGTGGAAGAAGCAGAGAATGCGTATAGAGCCTTTATAAGAGGTACACATATTTATCTAGGTGAGCAAATATCTGAGGTCACTCTTCTTTAATTGTGTAATTGTACTCAATTCTTCAGTTTTTAGAGCAATTGATTGTGTTGTCTTCTTGTAGAATTGAAGCTAGCCATTGCACTGCAGCACACAGTGGGGCTCCAGGAGGTCACCAGGCCTGCCACCTCACAGACGCATGGAGAACACACACATTCACAGATGAGGAGAGAGAGACACACACACTCAATCACTCACTCACAAACCCAGAGAGACTCACGGAGACACACACTCGCAGACGCAAACACACACACACACAATCAACAACAGGGCCTCGGGGTGAGCGAGACCCATGTCCTGCTCGCGCTGCATGCTCGTCCAGAGCCGCTTTGCCAACAGTAGCAGCAGTTGTTTGTATTCTGTGTAGTGTTATGTATATACACCCTCCCCCACTCTTAAGTACTCTGAGACCCTACCCTGGGTGGAGGGCGCTATGTAAGTGCAAGTTTATACCTGTGGGGGCTGTGTTCACTTCAGTTTCCACCCCTCAGCATTTTAGTTGCATATATTATGTATTTTGGTAGCGATTAGATGTAATGTCAGTGAACAAATGTATAACTGACCTCCTAAAGTGGTATAAGCCACCAGTGGATGACCATTCTGAAATATTAGTACAAATATTTTTTTTAATATTTAATATTTCAAATATTGGTCTGCATGAAGAAAGTCCTTAGTCCCATCCAATCTCAGCCCTCCTGAACACCCACCCTAGCATTCACGAATGACTATCTAATTCCTTTTGAAATGTACTAACACAGTGAGATGAATATTCTGCCAACATGGTCTGTCATTACAGTAGATTCAAAAGAAACATTTTAATTTGTAGACTGGAAAAATAAACTTCTTAATGTGTTAAACCTGTTGTAAGATAAATTGTTACTTATGTTAACTGTGAATTATGTGTGCTAGTGCAGTAAAATGTTGTAAAGCATGCAACTGTTTCCAATGCTGGTGTATCTTTGCTGAGTTCAGAGTGCTCTATGACTGCTGTTGTGTAGTTAATGGAATAATAATGTGGAGAAATGTTCTTCTCTTGTGTCATTAGGTGTAAACTATGTCTATCAGTTCTGCATGGGTGCAGCCAAAGGAGTTCTGAGTCCATTTGTACTGCAGGAAATAATCATGGAAGCTTTGCAGCGCCTTAATCCTGCTCATGTACATGCTCATCTCCGAACCCCAGCCTTCCATCAGCTTGTTCAGAGATGCCAGCAGGCGTACATGCAGGTAACATAAATGTGCAGAATGAAAAATATATTGCTCCACATAAATTTGGATTATTGTATTGCTCCACACAACTTGACATTTCTTAAATAACGTGTTCAGCTGTATATGTGATGACCAAGGCCAACTGTGGTTAAAATTGCTGGAAAATTTGATAAAGTTTGTGGGGAAATTGCATGGAGTTGATTGGTGCCATTGAGAAGTACATTTTGACCTACATTTTTTCACTTTATTGATTTAAAAACTAAACATGAAGGAATAACACCCATTAGATTATTGCAAAAAAACAATTAATGCCTTCTTTAACTAACCTGGGTGGCCCACTCAGTTATGGGGTGGGAGGGGATGAGAATTAGTCCTGAAAGTGGGGTTCCAGGAGGTCACCAGGCCTGCCACCTCACAGATGCACGGAGACCACACACATTCACAGATGAGGAGAGAGACACACACACTCAATCACTTACTCAAAAACCCAGAGCGACTCACACTCGCAGACGCAAACACACAATCACAACAACGGGGCCTCGGGGTGAGCGAGACCCATGTCCCGCTCGCACTGCATGCATGTCCAGAGCAGCTTTGCCAACAGTAGCAGCAGTTGTTTGTATTCTGTGTAGTGTTATGTATATACACCCTCCCCCACTCTTAAGTACTCTGAGACCCTACCCTGGGTGGAGGGCGCTATGTAAGTGCAAGTTTATACCTGTGGGGGCTGTGTTCACTTCAGTTTTCTCCCCTCAGCAATTTAGTTGCATATATTATGTATTTTGGTAGCGATTAGATGTAATGTCAGTGAGCAAATGTATATTACTGAATGTGTTTCAAGCTGTCAATCATTTTTACAGAAAGCTGCATCTGATGTATTTGCACATTGAATTTTTTTTTCCAGTGTATCCAGTACCGATTATACCATATTGCTCCGGCAGATTATGATGACTTCGTAAATATCATCCGAAGTGCCCGTAGTGCATTCTGCTTAACTCCAGTTGGAATGATGCAGTTCAATGAAATCCTTCAGAATTTAAAACGAGCAAAGGGTCAAACTAAGGACTTGTGGCAAAGAATCTCACTGGAAATGGCTACATTCTCTCCTTGATGTCTGTTATTGGTTTGTGCAGGTTTAGGTTTATTTTTCCCCCTCCTTTAACCACTGAACTTGTATTCTCTACTACTACATTCCTCTTCCACTGAACTTATAATTGTCAGAAAACAAGAAGGTCCAACTTTGTTGGTGCGCAGAGTGTAATCTGACATTCACATCCCAGATTCCACTAGTGCCCAATCTTTCCTGCCCCTCCCCTTGACTTTTGTATGAAAGTTAAAATATTCATGTATATGTCTAACTGTTTAAAGGGGGTGTGTTGCTGGATACAGTGTGACTCGGTAAACTGACCAGCTTGAGGAGCCAAGTGACCTCCGATAGATGAACAAAGTCGCACCAAAATGAAGGTCTGAATACCACCTCTGCCCTGTATAGATTGTGATTTTTAATTTATCTGTTTTGCCTTAGTTTCTTCAATATTTTTTTCATATTTTAAAGGGTTTCAATTGTTTAAAACAAAACTTGTATATTCAGATTCCAGAAAACTAAGTACTGGGATAAGTTAAGAGCTTTGACACATTTTTCAGTGTTACAGATCAGATGAAGTGCAACTGTAGTTTACTCCACTGACCACATTGTATTTCTGTCCTCATGCAATCTGTTAATATTTTTAATCTTTTTGTGCAGTCTCATGTTCCTGTAAAGTTGATGGTTCTGAAGGCTACACAGGGTAGCTCTGCTGTCTGTGTAAGAAATACTTGCATGACATTTGTGTGAGTAGTTTTGTTGACAACAAAACTTTTATTCAACCGTTCTGTGCTGTGTTGAGTACATACAATTATTTTTGATTAAAGCACACAACAAAACTGCAGTACTCTGCTGTTAAAGGCCTATGTTAAATGCTTGGCTTTGGAATGGAGATGTTCAGATTGAAGATAACAGATCAAGAAAGGTAAAATCTTACCATTGATTTTTATATTTGTTTTTTGGTTTTCTTTCACAGTTGAGTGGGGAAATAATGCAGGCACATTTTGGCTGGGTAGTTTCCAACAGTACAGTTTTGTTGACCAGCCCGCAATGTATTTAAGGCCTTGCAAAGTACTACATTCACAATCAACCACAAAAGTTACACCAAAAAAACTCCACTTAATCCACTGCATGTTGCATTTCAGAAAATATGTTCAGCCTCTTGAGAGTAAAATTCTCCAATAATATCATTCAATGTGAATGACACAATAGGTGAGTCGTATTGTGAGATGAAACGGGTCAAAGATGATACTGCTCTAGACTTTCTTCTGTGTGAGACAAATGAAAACAAGCAGGAAGACTTCACCTTAGCCCATTTAAAAAAACAATTAATTTGTGGTTGCTTCCTAATTTTTTTACAGTAGACTGGTAGAAAGGTCACTAACACTGATAAAACTAAAGTTGAAGTTTGTAGATTATAAATGTTTCCAATTACTTACAGGACTACTTAAAGTGGGGCTTAGCAAACAAGTTTGCGGTAAGATGATCTGGCACTGTGTTCATGATCCTGTTGCAATCGGTTATTAGCGCCACTTTCTCTGGATTCCATGTGTAGCTACAAATTATTGCCTCAAAGGGAAATATGTACACAGTAATTCATTACATTTGTATGTGTTATTAGTACCCAGATTACAGCACAGTTGCACATTTTAATACATTGTTCATGATGAACTGAGATCCCCAACCCCACATGATTAGTGGTCAGGGCAGTGTTGCATGTTCTTTTGTGAAAGCAGCTGTTGTAATAGAGAATATACTTCAACAGTACAATAGTTGGGGAGGAGAGGCTCACAAGATTCCAGTAGCATCTTTGCAAGTCTGAACTGGGCACATACTGTACAACAACCAGCCTGCAGGTGATCCCCTTTGGAGACTGATCCTTTTTGTGCAAAGTACTTCCATCTGAGAAAGAAACTGTAGTGCAAGAGCTACAGATAGTTCACTGAACACAAAGCACAAAAGCAGCTTGTAGAAAGAAATGGCAGCCTTTGTGGAGTTTTTCTTTTTAAAACTGGTCCACATCAAGAAATCAAACTCCACCTGCGGTCCACTTTTCTTTTTGTCAGAACAGCTGCACATTATGAATAAATAGGTCAGTGGGAATGAAAGCAGGTACTGAGTGGCTTCGTTTTCCAGAGTGGTGATGTTGGCCGAGCACATCTAAGTAGCATTCAGCTCCAGCTGGTATGTTGTAGTTCCTCTCTGAGCCAGCTGGGCAGTGACTGTCCCAATTTGTTTAACAGCTTTGACAATTCCACATTGTGCTCCCTGTAATAATCTTTCAGAAATGTCCGAGACTGCAAGGGGAAAGAACAAAAACACACGACGACAAGTGAGCAGCTATGAATAGTTTGAAGCAACTCTGGCTAATTTTATCTCTCTCTATCCCAGGCAGCATGTTGAGGCCAGTTGTAGTTTCCCAACTAAATTTGTGGAGATCAGTTGGTATGGTTCAGGCAGTTTATTTGCCTATTGTCACAGTAAAAAAAACAAATAATGCTATTGCTGTTTGGCATGAGCTGTAACAGGTAGCAATCAAAGTGGTTTAAATTGTACTTAAAATCTACTTTTTAAAAAAAAATGCAACAGTATACAAAGCCACCAAGTGGGAATTAAATATTTGTATAAGTTCAATCCTGCTCTGCCATCAGGAAACATGCTTTGGCCAATAGAAGGAAGTTATTGACTTATCCCATTTTCCTGGCTAGAACAGCACAACAAAAATTTTAAAAGATTTAAAAAGCAGAATACATTGCTTGATTTTGTATTTTATAAGATGTCTTGTTGGAAAATAAAAGGGCAAACTATACTGCTGCCTGCAAGTTATTACCTATATGTTTTCACATTCAGTGCATTTTCTCAGGCCTAAAATCTGTTTAAGAAGAAAGCTTGACCAAGTATGGTATGAATTTCAATGGGGGCAAATGTATAGGAGGCACATATCAGGGAGGTTGAAAGAGACTTTAAAGTTAACAGGATGGTGGGATAAATTGTGAAGATCATCAGAAATCATGATGTGGTCGGGGTGCTGAAAGAAGGCTGTATGTGCCAATACAAGGAAATCAAGCAGGCCCTAGAGAGAGTGCAAAGGAGAGCAATAGGGCTGATTCCAAATCTTAAGTTTAATGAGGGGTCTTCACCCTCCAAAAAAAGACATCTCGGAGTGGGGCCTTATAAACAAATATAACATAATTAAAAGGATAAAGTCATTGAAATATACCAAGGTGACGGTTGTGTGGAGCAGGCACCAGGAACTATTTCTTTATCTAGAGGGTAATTGGAAGCTGAAATGAATTACCAGGGATGGTGCTGGAGACTAGGACACTGGATTCATTTAAGAAATAACTTGATGTTGTAATGGGAAGACAGTCAGTAGGGTTGGTATTATACACAAAGATAATTCTGTGATGAATAGGATCGTATGCCACAAAATATTATACTCACAATTAAATCCATGTCTGGATATTTTCTTCCTTTACTTTTCCCTAAACATTTTGCTTTGCCGCCTTCTACGACTTGACACCAGAAATTCTTGCTGTCATCATACCTGAAATAGACATTATTAATGCTGGGTAAGTACAATTCATACACAGCAAAACATTGTTAGGAATGTCAGATAACTGGCTGGTACATGTACAAGCCTAAAACCATTAGGATTGCAATTGATTCCCTTAAAATGATGCAGTATTTTTCCTTTTCCACTTTCAAACAAAAGTGCTGTAAGGATAAGTAGTGTACATGTGCACAAATCAAGTGAAATAAATGACAATCAGCATGTAGATTTACTGGAACTTGCTGGAAAGAATTCTGTATCCTTTACTGTTGCTAGTGGGCTATTACAATAGTTTTACTACATGCTTAAATGATGTGTATCAGGTACTTTATAATATTAGCTTTAATGCTTAGTGTTCACTCGTATCAATCTAGATTTGGCTGCATTTATACAGTACAACATTTGGCTCATTCGTTGAGAGAGTCTAAATTCCAGCTGAGTTTGCATCAAACTCCCTGTAGGTTATCAGATCAATACCTGCAGAGTTTTCTATTCTAACAGACCTTAAGAGTTCTGAAATGTAAACTACTCATGGAGTCACTGAACAACACTAGTATGGAAAATAACACGTTTCCAAAGCGGAGTCCTTTACTACTTTGAGAGTCACACTATGGAGATCAAATGCAGCCCATAGTTTAACCCTAAACTTAATAATAATTAAAAAGCGACCAGATAATCGACTTACCAACCGGGATCCTACTTACTGCTAGGTAAACGGGGGTGTGGAGTGAGGAAACTTGCCCAAAGTTTCACCCTGCCTGGGAATCAAACCCAGGTCCTCTCACGTGAGGTAAGTGCTCTAACCACTAAGCTACAGGACTCCACAACTTGTTGCAATACCTATTATTATGGTCTATTTTAATTGAGATTCAAGGGATTTATACTACTATAGTAATTCCCAAATAATACAACTTTAATAATGCACAGGGTAATTACAAATCCTTCTTACAGTGTTAGTTTTTTTTGGCATTAAATACACCAAACCAAGTGATACCATTTTATTCAATAAAACACATGCTGCATATAATTTTAATGCAGTATTTATATCCAGGAGAGACTCTAAGCCCAAGTCAATTCTCATAACACAGGATTAAAGAAAATACATACGTGAGCGCCTGAGTGTAGTTAAAGTGAGGCATTACACCAAGGAATTTCTGTACATTTTCCATGACCATTACAGGCTTGTTACGCAACTGTGAACCATCAACAATGAGGAACTGTAGGAAAAAAAGAGCCTATTAAATATCACAATGAAGGAGGCTTCTGATAGAATTCTACTTGGGTGTGTGAAAGAGAGGAATGACTTTAATATGAACACTTTTCAAATGTAATATTTGCTTTTAGTATATGAGACTCATACACACATCTGCTCCAATCTGACTGGTTTATACATTAATCAATAACCATTCCTAGCTACTAGGTAAAGATCATGTTTGCAAAAGTATTACTCATTACCAGATCAGCATAGCATAACAACCCGCCTCTATTTACCTAACAATCAGTAGGAACCCGTTTTTTAGACTCGCAACCAGCTGGAATATTTGTTGTGAGTGAAATTTTCTTTCTTGCCCAAACAAGCTGTCCCAGACAAAGGAAAGCAAATAGTACATTACTGAGAGCTGGGGGTGAGGGAAAAGCAGCTAATCTGACTGCTGCCTTTGCTTAGTGTGTGGGTACTGTTTTCCTTGGAAGGAATGGGAACAAAAATGGAGCTTTTGCTGGCACCTTTCACTCTGGTCGCTCTTCCAAAGATATGGACTCTGCAAAATCTTTCTTACAGTGTTAGTATTTTTATTTGGTGTAAAATCTACCAAACCAAGTGATACCATCTCCTGTTCATAAAACACATTTTGCATATAATTTCACATGGGACTGTGCAAAATGATATTGCCCCGGCAACTAGGAGTCAAATTGATGTTTACTGGTACAAACAGTATTAAACTAACAGTGATGAAACATAGCCTTACCTTGCTTGGCTGATACGATGTTAACCATCTTTCAATGTGAGAGGCATACAAGCCCGGTGCCAAACAGCGATTCTGCAGAGCACGCACATCCTTAGGTGAGCCCGCACCTGCGGAAATCACCTGGTAGAACGTGGAATTCAGAGCTGCAGAATCCTGGTGTGCTCTCTGGTGCTGGTGGAAAAAACATTTTTAAAAATTGACAACTGTTTTCCCAATAAAAAAAACTTTACTCCCTTTAGCTTTCCCCTCCATCCTTTGTCCTTTATGTGTTCGGGTGTGAACTTCCCCATCGGTTAATGAGAGAAACGTTTCAGGGAGTGGGAATGCTCCTGATGGTCACAACTTTTTTTTCCCCGCCTCCTCAAAATTGAGGTCAACTACCACAAAGCACCTGGTGGCCTGGGTAAACACTGCAAACAAAATCCACCTCTAAGAGAAGTCTTGAATGCTCACCCAGGCTAGGATTCAAACCAACACTCGATGGTCAGTTGCAGAAGAACCACAGTCTCTGGGTTTTGAGCCACCTCTACAATGGGAGTTTGTGTGCGTGTTCCCCACATACAAGTACATTGATGCATAAATATATGGATAAGGCCAGTATACATTATATTTTACTACTACATTTTTAGATCTTTTAAAGGGAACTTTATGCTGAACATAAATTCCAAGTAAAATACTGCAACAGTACCTGATACCAGGAGTAAGCTCTCTCTGCTGGATTGATGAGAATTGTAATTATTTTTGCTCTGGGGAGGAGTGCTGCTGCCCTCTTAGGGACGACCTCAGATGCAAAGTAATTTGCACTTTTTTCAAACATGAAGTCTGTGCTTGCATTTGACGGAAATGGAAAGAAGTCCATGTACCTGAAAAATAATAGGGTGCACATCTGAATACTGAAGAACCAATTTGCCCTATAGGGAATATATTATGCCCTAGTTACCATTAAATGATTGACCTTTTCGGTGCTATCGCCGTGAAAAATTATTTCTCTGCCAGGCAAACAACGTGCTTGATTGCCTCACTAATACAATAATAATCCTTGCATTTGATATAGCGCCTTATCATGTTTTCAAGATGTCTCATAACATTTCACAAAATATGCTGTAAAGTGAATTGACTATATTTTGTGGGGGAAATGTGGCAGCCAATTGTGCACAGCAGTGTCCCAATAACAGTCGTGGATTGAGTGACCAAATTATGATTTTTTTTAAGGCATTATTAACCCCAGGAAAGCGATCCGCCAATCGACTAAAAAGCAGATTCCTACTTGCTGTTAGATAAATAGAGGCGTGTTGAGTAAGGAAACTTGCCTGTGGCTTCGCCCCGTCCGGGAATCGAACGCAGTCCTCTCACCACTATGCTACAGGACTCCACAGTAAGTCAATAACAATACACCTTATATTGCTACTCCACCAAGCAACAGCCCTGCTGCATATATATTTCTGAATGATATACTGGATTGAGCAATTCCCAATGTTAAAGCTGACCAGAGATAGCTATAAATGCCAAAGCCTAATTGAATCTTACCAGTCAATCCCCTTGCCATAGTTGACTCCGTTAAAGAACTGAATCTCCTCAAATGTAACTGGACTGGGGAAGTTACTGGTGATACCAGGATGCAAGGACAAGAAAAAGTGCAAAGCTGTCGTACCTATGGAAATGTACAAACAGTTAAAATCTGTTGTTTGAAAACAGAAAAATGCATCTTCTTTTTGTACATTATTAACATAAAAAAAACTCAATCCTCAATGGCCCAGTGATTTTTTTTCCCAGGGAGTAGCTGAACTACACAATCTGGGGGCTAGTCTACAATTAAGTGGGAACGAAGGTCCCTCCTGAATGAGACACCCCCCCCTTTAGCTGACACTGGTGTTCCTCCAGTCCAGAAATTTGCTTCAGAACAACCACTTCAGCAAGACCTGTAGTGCGTCCACAATATACACACCTCACCACCAAGACAATTGTAAGAAAATTACAAAAGTGCATGAAATAACAAAAGTGCATGAAATAAAGAGAGGAAATAAAGAAATTTGTTGGTGAAAGGTACCAGTTTTCTGTGGGCCAATAATAAGGAACTTAGGAAGCCTGTCACACGTTTTCTCTTTGGACCAGATATCCTTATGTCGCTTATCATCACATGGGTTCTGAAAAACAAACCAAATGAAATTTACAATCCAACAAAAGTAAAATCACTCTCAATACAGCTTATGAATCATATGACTGATGGACATTGATCTGCGACTATTTATTGGGCACAATAATAGTTTCCCGGTTGAGGTGGATGTTAAAGATTCCATGGCACTATTCGAAAAGAGAAGGGAGTTTCTCTCAGTGCCCTGGTTAATAATTCCCAAGATAAAATTTGTCATTCACTTTATGGCTGTTTGTGGGACAACGCTGTGCATAAATTGGCTGCCAAGTTCACCTACAAAATAAATACAGTTATCACATTGAAGTAAATCTAGTGAGTGATACGAGATGCCATTACATGAAAGGCACTGTATCAAATGCATGGGTTTTTATTTTAGTTTTAATAAGAAAGTACTCTTTTGCGCTCTGAAAACAGTGTATCATTTTTAAAAGATAAAAATTGATCCATTACCCCATTCTGCCCCAAATATTCTTCATTCTCCAATTATTTATGTTCTTGAGCAGAGTAAAGGAGGATAACTACACTTGGCTGGTGCAGCTGAATAGTTTAATAGTAGATACACAATATTCTATCCTGTTCGGCTCAACAGTCCCATTAGATTTTATTGCATTGATTCTCGATACAACAAACAGCAAAATCGATACATTTGAATACAAGAAAAAAATAGATAAACATCAATTGATTACAATTTTTCAGAAAATTACAATCTTGAAACATAAAAGGAAATAAACTTGAAACAAACATAGATTTGAATTTCAGCATAGGAACTTGCACATCACTTACACAGACTGAAATCTGCTCCCTATCAAAAAAAAGTAGAATCTTCAAGAAAATACTTCTGGATTCAGCAGTTGTGTGAGATGTGAAGTACATAATATGTGCAGGCACATCAACTAACATACTGCAGGAGCAATTCCTAAAAGGCTAATAACTATGCAAATGTCACCCGTTTACACCCTTGTGATATTGTAGAACTTAATTTTTTATAATAAGTTATGCAGTACAGTATAATAAAAATAAAACTGAAAAATCATTAAAAGCGCTGTACCTGAATGTCAATCAATGTCAATCAAACACCACCTTCTGAAAGTAAGTGTGCATCATTCAGTCATGTTTCACTTGAGACCGTCTCAAGGCTGGTCTCGAGACCTTTCTCATCGACCGTGCCTTCAGCTCCCCTCTCGACTCTCTACCCCCTCCTCGCTCCCTCCCTTCCCTCCCCTCACCCTGACTATTTCGGCCCTGCTCGGGTCCCAACCCAAGTGTCCAGCGCCTTGGGATGTCCTCCCGACGTGAAAGGCGCTCTATAAATGAAATCTTGTTGTTGTTGTTGTTTCACAGTGCCCTCTCCCCAGCAGGTTGGCAGGGAGGCAAATACAATACGTTTGCAGATTGCAATCCAGCCTGGAATAGGTGAGCAGGGAGCCCCCCCTTGCTGTCTCAGGACCCCACGCAATTGCATGTCTGGCATATGCCTAATGCTGCCACTGTTTATAAGTACACCAGGATGAATGTGTAAAACATGAAGGATTTTCGTACCTGCCACAAGGGGTCCTTCTCCTCTGGGAAAAGCTCAAAGTACTTCTCTGCTAGGTGCACAGGGGGTAATGTCTGCAGCTTCAGATTAGTCCAGCACTGCACAAACTTCACGAGGCTCTCGAAGGTGTATAGCCCCAGGCGATCGTTGCCGTAGTTTGACAGGTGTGTCATGAAGATGCTAATCTGGAGGTTAAAATGAACAATCCTGTGAGTTGCAATGCTTTACAGGGTGTTTCAGGGCATTTTAGGGCATCCACAAAAATAACTAATCTCCAGAATGAAGCTCAAGAAAATTGAACCAATTTGTCCCATCACAGTTGTTTCTCCAGATAAATTAATTAGCCACATGTAATTTTTCTACAACCAGAACAATTAAGCAGCTATATTGGAAATATAGCAAGCATGATTAATGATTTTTTTCAGTAATGCTAAATAACACTTATCAAACACCAAGCTTCCCAAATAAAAATAAAGGCAACTATTTAATTCAATCTTTGTTTATAATAATGCGGTACTTTTTATAAAATTCCAACCAGCTTTATGGTTGTGATTGGTGCTCCCGCACTGTGATGGCATTGATCACGACCAGTGACATCACACTGTGTGTGCCTAGCAAGATGGCAAACTCCATCGAGTGCATCTCACTTCAAGTCACCATGTTGCACTTTAAAATAACACATGGTACCTCTCACCTTATGAAGCACGACAACACGGGTGAGAAGCGAGCTGGCTGCTATTCAGCGTGTACCTTGGATTATTTGGTAAGTAAACATTGGGAACCACAACCCAATTCCGCTATAAATAAACCTGCATTATAATAACATGGGTTATAATGGTGACCCAATTAAAGTCACCCAAAAAGCTGCATGAAAGGCTCTATATAAATACAAATTGTAGTTGTTATTCTACTATAATAGTGACAATTCAATATGCAACCTGCTCCACACATTAGGGGGGAGTGAATAACTGACACCACAGGCAATCAATACATGGTTCAAAATCCTCCATATTTGTGAAAAACACTTCTTTACAACTGTCTTATGTTTGCCTACAAAAATGTTACACTTTACAGTAAATTCTGTGAATCACTGTTGGAAGACCTCCCAAAGCGACATCAAATGCAAGGATTATTATTGTATTATTATCATTTCCCTCAAGTGTTCTGTGTACACAACTGTGGTGTCAATCATTGTAAAATGAAAAAGTCCATCTTTTAAGTCTCTTCAGTCACACGAGTTTGCTATCCATTGTTCTTTGCCATAAAGGGAAAAAAATCACCACAAATATAACAAACCTACCCTACATCTGTATAGATCCTAAACAGCAAAAGACTTTGGAATGTGCTCAAGGACATAACAATTTGGTTTTGAGATGATATTAATATACTGCTCAACCTTTGCTTTGACTCGGGGCTGAATTTTTCAGCATGTAATAAAATTACACAGTGTACAATTGTAGCTAAAGAAATTTAAATGACTAGTCATACCACAATAGTCAACACATATTTTGCAGTTTAAAGGTTATCAGCCCTCGCTGAAAAACTCAGTAATGTCCTAGATGGTGGACAAGACAGGAATTCCACTCAGTGCTGATGCCCTTTATAGTTAAATTAAACAGTCTGGTGAAGCTAGCACACATTTAGAACAGCCATTTGGTGAGGAGGAGAGCTGCCAGCACCTGCAAAATTATTTAAGAAAGCGGAAGTCACTGTCTTCAGGAAGGCAGACTAGAAGATTCCGGTGGGGGCAGAGTGGGGGTGGAAAGAGGGGAACCTACACCACAAATGACTGAAGTTCAACAAAGCTGCACCCTGTCATTACCATATCTGAAAATATTGCTTTAGTTTATCCTGTTAGCATTCTCCATAAAGGACAGTTTGACGCTGAAGCCAACTAATTTATCTAGACATCACTTGTAGCTCATCTCTCTCATCCTTTTGGCTTTTTTAGTTTTAACCTGGAGGTGTCAGAAAAGTTACCACAGGGATACCAGGCTTGTGGTGGTGAAGCATTGATTGTGACATTGCTTTTTGATCCTTCAATGTCAACTCTTCCTATCAACTTAAAGCAGGATTCACCAAGGATTGTTCACCCACTAATAGGGAGCATGAGCTGGATTTAGACTGTCGTGACACAGGTTAGTTTTACTCTACTGATGATGTGCGGTTGCAATAGTAATCCTTGGCTTCTTGGGTTTGGATCTTTCATGTATGTTGTATTGTGACTGTCCAGCACCTTTGTGGTGAAGCATTCATTGTGACATTGCAATGTGAATGTGAATGAAGCGATACAAATGTAATTTGTTCTTGTTGTTGCTCCTTGTTGTTGTTGTTGAGTGTAGCCTAAGCAGGAGAGCACTATATAGCTCGACTTAGGGAGATCTGAATTCAACTAATTTGGCAATGTAGCACTGAATCCTATTCTCTTTGTTTATTGGTGCCTTAAACTGTTTTTGATATGGTGAGAGACAGTCAATTAACACCCTGAAGATTCTTTCAACCTCCTTCCTATTGATTTCTATCTCATCCACAGAGTAAATCTGGCTCTTATTTTTTACTCCCGATGCCAAACCCCATACATTAACTTAATTTGCCAATGGTTGGATCTTGTCTCACACCTTTGGGTTCCACAGTTCACTCCCTCCCTCCCTTCCACAATATCACCGCAGGTTGGTGTCATCTGCAAATGTAACTACCAAGCACTGTGTTTGCAAAGTGGAGTCCTGTAGCTCAGTGGTTAGAGCACTCGCCTCACAAATGAGAG
Source organism: Callorhinchus milii (assembly GCF_018977255.1). Taxonomy (NCBI): domain Eukaryota; kingdom Metazoa; phylum Chordata; class Chondrichthyes; order Chimaeriformes; family Callorhinchidae; genus Callorhinchus; species Callorhinchus milii. The sequence goes on along the minus strand of NW_024704748.1, from coordinate 13,083,710 downwards.
TCCTGGATTCGAGCAAAATCAGCAAAACCTTGGGCAAGTTTCCTTACTCCACACGCCTGATAATAATCCCTCAAGAAAAAAAAACAATAATAAAACTGCTTTGGGACATTCCTTTACATGAAAGGCACTATATAAATGTAACTTGTTAGTGCATCATACTACCCCAAGCCAAGAGGACAGGCAACCACACGACTTGCTGCCAGGTATTTGTTAAGGCTACTTTTACACTGGGTTTCTGCCCAAGTTGACTCACTCTCCAAATCTCCCTCGCTGAAGAGAAGCATCAGAATACTGCCCTAGCTTATCTCTGAAGCACGGCTGAAATCAGAAACGTATTCTGTGGAAAACAGTGGGTGCAAAATAATGTCTCAATGTTCCATAGAGATGTTTCTATGCTTGCAATGCTGTTCTAACCAAGGCTACTTTCAACACTCCACAACCCTGATCACACTATAGCAGAAAATGTAGCAGTATTTTTCTTTCAAATCACATTGCATGCCAAGAGCATAGGACTATAAAATGGATAACTGTTTAATAGTCTCTTTGGCTGCAACATGATTGATATACAACTGCTACTAAATTTCTATCACTATTAAAAGTACATTCCATTGGTAATAGCCCTTCTAACCATTTTTGGGAACTTATTCTTACAACAAATAAAGTGAAGACCATAAGGGAAAATATCTTAGTGCCTGGATTCATCAAAATATTTTTGAGGAGGGAGGTGGATGTCATTAACATCATCAAATACATACAACTTGAACAGTCATTGAAAGTTGTCCTATATTTGTTTCATAAACAATCTTCTCAAACATATAAGAGAAGAGTCAGAACATCACTTCACTGACCAATTGGATCTGAAGTACATGACAAAGTGAATCCAGATCAGAATCCATCCTAGACTTGGAACTCATGTAGTCTAATGGGCTGATACTCATGACATTGCAGGGCTGGGGGTTTGTTGCATTGTTGGAGGTACCGTCTTTGGTATTAAGCTGAGGCCTTGTCTGCCTGAGCAGGTGGACATTAAAGATCTTGTGGCACTATTCAAAAAGAAAAAGGAGTTTCTCCCGGTGCCCTGGGCAACAATCCCCCAAATAAAATTGGTCATTCACCTCTTGACTGTTTGTGGGCATGGCTGAGCGCAAATTGACTGCCGCGTTCGCCCACAAAACACACAATCACTCCACTTTATATCCTGTGAAGCACTTTGGGATGTTCTTCCGACATGAAAGATGCTATACTAAATGTAAAGATCATTATTATTACAAATTTAAGTACACATCAACTATTAAACTCCTGCAATGTAATGGCTGCTGCATTGTAAATATGGGTCCTTAGAATGAAATAGTTATCTAACTGTATACACTAAACATTGTATAACCTGGAGGTACATAATGCTCATGAGGCAAATACAAATGGATACAAGTAGTCATTTGTTAAAATACCTGAACTTTGGGAAACAACTTAAAGAAAGAACATTTTAAACTATAAAGTAATTTACAGGTGCTTCCTTTAATGCTCAATGTCAACTTCAGTGTTTTTTGCAGGAGGAAAGGCATCAAAGAGAAGCTAAATTAGCAGAAGTAGGGAGTTAGCCACTTTGCAGTCCTCAATAAGAAATGATATAGGTCATTTCAAAAAGTCATACAGATCTAAACATTCCTCAAATTACAAATCCAAGGATTAGTAGAAATTTGAGCAATCTTATTTTGGAGATACAATAGAGAATTATTTAATGTCTCAGAAGTACTATATCAACAACCATGTTCCACCTCCAAGATGTTAATAACAAAATACATTTACTGCTGTTGCCACCCATTGAATCATAGTTTCTTCTACTGTACTCTCCTTCAAGCCCCCATTTGTCCAGTATGGGAACCTGTTCCTGTCATTTATTATCCTCTGAAAGGAAAGGCCTCCTAGTGTTTGTACTGAAATTGCCCTTTGCAAGCCTTGAACTGTATTCTCTTGTTCTGCTGGGTCAGTACATCTGAAAGTATTGTTCTTGATTTGCTTCCTTAATCTTAAATATTTGATGACCATGCATGCCTCTTAGTAGAAACAGAACATTCCTAGACTTGATCAATATGTCTGGTCTTTGTACACTGTAGCCTGATTGTAGAGGGAGCAAGGATCTGCCACATTTACAATATTCTTTTGCTTGCTATTGTTTTTATTGGAAATAGCCTGGAGTCTGCACTGAACAGAATACATGCTGTATCACTACTCAGTTAGTCATATAGGAAAGTGTGTGTCTACACAATTTTATCGTTGACTTACACAAAATTAAGTACACTCAAGCACAACACAGCAAGTAGTGTTATATACACAGCAGACTAAGGCGTGAAATTGGAACAGAATTTTCATTCACTATCCTATAACTATGCTGCGAGTTGCAATTAACCCAAGGCAAAGAAAATGCAATCTCAGAAAGCCAAGAAACTCAGCTGTTGGTTGATGTGCAGCTATTTAAGCTGATCATAAAAGATAGTAAATTAGTTTCCAAGAACCATTCAAATTGACCAACTTTATAACCAAAATGTTTTTAATTTTAACTCCTCCAGTTGTGTCAGGTGGAGCTACTTGGGTAGAGATTCCACTTGGGTCTAGATTTATCCTATAAACGTACCATTTCAAAACATCTAAGATTTGGCAGATTCTTAAATACTTCCTCAACTTGGAAGCTGGTTTTCTGTAAATTATTTTAAGAATTACAAATAGTGAAGACCAAGGTGGATTTTCCCCCCAAAAGTAGGATTTCCACTGTTTCAGCTCTCATTTCTATTGCACTTTTGGAAGTGAATATGCAGTATAATCAATTTAATCTCACTTTGAAAATAGTTTAGCTTTGTGATGTTAACAGTTAACGTTTTTCCCCTAAAAATATTTAATTGCAGGTCAATAACTGAGATTCGGAATTTAATCCAAGACACGGTTTAATTTGAGATGGGGTTAAAGCACCAATCCCTGGTGTCAGTGAAACCCCTGCAGTATACACAAAAGCACGCACACACATTATACTATTATTATACACAAAGCCAATCATTATGTAACACATATTAGCAGGTATGGGACAACTGTTTTTGCTATGGCTCACAAATAACACAAATCAAAAGAACCCGTGACTTGGCATTCACTAACCAACCAACATTTTCAGCATGTCTTAACTCTCAAATTTCCATTCTGAAAGCCTAGTCCAACGACAGCATCACAGTAACAATGGAGCCACAAAAGTAGATCTGTAAAGCCTTTCCTCTGGAGAAAAGACTTATCAGTTTTGTTTGAAAGGAACCACTTTAATTAACGTGTACACTTGATAAAAACATATTCATCATCTTTTCTGCCTTCTCCTAATTTGCAATCTGTTGCACTGTGCATGCACCACTTCACAATTAAGATATCAAGTCAGAAAGACAATATTCTTATCTCTAGCTGTGAAAACTATGCACTAAAATTAGAGTAAATTTGGTATCTGATAAAGTGCCTAATCAGGTACCTCCTGAACATCATTCAGATCTTGACTGAAGGTGGATCGATATGCACATAAATATACATAGCACAATTTCAAGCGGGTATCATAAATGCTGTTGTTGTTTGCCATGGAACTGCTTATCAACAGGGTTCATGGGGGATGTCAATTCTATGGCTTCCTAGCAAACATAGCAGGACTCCATGAAAGACATGTCATATTCAATCGAAAACTCCCAGCATGTACAATCTTCCAAAAGAAAATACTTTAGATGGGGTGGTCAGGGAGGTGAAGAAGAAAACAGGAAATTCTTTACGTTGAAAGTACTGCCCTATACTTAGCTTGTCCTTTTACTGCAATCTTTGCAGAACAAGTAGACCCTGTACTTATTCACTTTGATCAGGTAAAACAGAAGTCACTTTCATCTTGATTATGTTAGGGAAACCTCTCACCTTAAGAATCAGCTTCATGGACAAAAATGATTTATAGGTACTACAAATGATCCAGTTTACTGTAGTACCTCAAGAGCCCTGTTCCAGAAGAGTCCTGAATTGTAAAGAGGTAACTCGTCAAATGTACAGCACACAATGACAGATGGTACAACTACATCACTAACATTCTGAAGCATCTAAACTAAACCTACTTAATCCGAAATTAACTCAGCTTGTAGGAGTTGCTCATTTAAGCATCAGTATTAACCTAGATGAGAGAGGTTGCTCATTTATGAACCAGTATGGTTTCACAAGCTCACTCCTGTTTACATATCACAGGTCAGCCAATAATTTTAAATAAAAATGTAAAAAGAAAATAACTCAAGATAAATAATACTTGCACATAAGTTACTTTCTGTATCCTGCTGAGAAGTAAAAATATTCACAAAGGCATAGTAAATAAACTCAGGGATCTCGTCAATAAATAAAGTATGCTTTGAGTATTCAAAGAGATCTCCCCTTTTTGGCTCTGTGGGCAAATAAAACACATGATTTAATATTGAGCTGTACAGGCTTGTACCATGTCAGGTTCTGATCCCTGGTCTGTGCTGAGGCAGCTGATTGTAAATGAAGTGTCAGTGAGATGCTACAATTAATCTTAGTGCCCTCCAGCTAGAGAAGAGAAATGAGCCACACTGACTCTACTAATTCCTATCCATCAACACCCACTGTACGCATGTGTGTGAACACTGTGTTGGGACAGGACTGAACCTAGTTAGAACAGCTCTCATGGGCAAATAGCTTGCCAACACTCGTTGACTAGACTCACTCATGAAAATGATATTTGGGGTGAGGTACAGGGAGAGTTTTGGAACACTAACCAACATGATGAGTTAACTTCATTAAGGAGGGTAAGGAAAAAAAAAGGATCGTATATTTCTTGCTTTGAGAACTAACCCAAAGCTTAATCCTTCAGTGAGATGACACAGTTTTTCAAAACATTATCAGTGACGGAATTTTAGTTACAAACTTTATTTAGAATGATCAGGGTGATATCAAGATAGGAAAGAAATGCAGAAGGTTTCATTTTTGGCTCTATTTGGACAAATTAGCGATTGGCTCATTAAGTTGCTCCTGGAGCCCACATATAACAAAAACAAATTAGCAAACTCAAAATACGCTACATATAGAGCAGGGTATAGGTCGAGTCTGGAATGGCCAGGAAGTGAGATGCAAGTTGTGGGAAGTACATAAGGCATTAGCCAGGGTTGTGGAGGAGAGGAGTTGACAATGTGGAAGCAAGGCATATTATGTGGCACAGGAGGAGACTCTGGCGGAGTGGAAAGCAACACAATTATCCTGTGTTGCAAAAGGACATAATTTGCAAATAACCTTTAAATGGATATTCCAGTATGTGTGATCAGTTTTTTAGCATAGACCAGCATTGCATGGATTCAGGACATTTAAATCTCATCGTTTCAGTAATGTGCCTGCTCATTTACTGAATTTCCTGCAAATTCAACACAGGATTCCTGCGACTGTGATAAAACCAAACAAACTCCACAGGCATTCGAGCTGAATTTCAGAATAATGACCCAGTTTGGGAACAGAAGGCATAATCAGGCTACTGAAATTGTTACAGATATTGAAAATTCCTACAGCTAAATTGACATGAAAATCAAAATGACCCGGGCCAGCAATTCGGATATTAATCTAGAATGAACTGCCCCAGCAATGAGTGACTAATTATTAGAAAGTTGGTGTACGCCATTGAAAGACTTCAGGAGAGATGATGGCAAATTCAAGCTCTACAAAATTTGGTGCGTGTGAGTGTGTGAGAGGAGAGGGGGCAGCATTATTAATAAATTGATTTACTATACGGCTATTTTTGAAACTCTACACTGACATTGGAGGGTACAATTACTTTTTCCAATTCTGATCAAGTCTGCTCATCCCAATGGATTGCATTAAAATCAAGCACTTAACCCTTTGACCAGAACAAGTATTGCTGGAGCTTCTCTGGAATCTGTGCATTCGTCTTGCACCAGCTGGGAAAGCTGTCCTGTGGGAGCCAATGACAGATTATGTTATGACGTGGCAAAACCCTGGGCTGCAAAATTTATTTTAAAATCACAGGAAATAAATTCTCTTTCTAACTACAACAACAACAAATTTACATTTGTATAGCATCTTTCATGTCGCGAAGATGTGCCAAGGTGCTGGACAATCAGTGTTTTGAATGTGAGCTGGGGGTCGGGATCGGGGAGAGTCGAAGTCGGGGGGGGGGGGGGAGGAAGGTCACCGAAGGCACGGTCGAAGAGAAGGGTCTTGAGATGGGTCTTGAAGGAGACCAGGGAGGGGACAAGGCAGAAGAACTGCAGGGTGGATTTCCAGAGAGTCAGGGCAGAGTGGCAGAAGGCCCGCTCACCAATATGGGTGAGGTGGGGTACGTGAAGCAGGCCGGTCGGTGCCAGTTGAGCAGAGGGAGCGGGCTGATTGGTAGGGGGTTAGGAGGTTGCAAAGGTAGGGGGGGAAGCAAGGCCATAGAGGGCTTTGAAGGTGAGGACCAGGATCTTGAACTGCATCCTCTGGGTGATGGGAAGCCAGTGGCCACCAACAGAAGCTTTCAGCGTTTATGAAGCCAGATGGTGGCTGGGTACATTCTCCTTATCTCACAGGCTGCCTGGTAAGTGGAGGCTTCAAAGAAACGTTTTCATCAACTATATTTCGCTATCTAGTTGAAAAGGTGATCGGAGAATTGTGCTACCTGTGCTAGCCAACATAAATGTAACGGAAATGACAAAGTAGTAGTACCATGAAGTGCAGGACTTAATTTTGCTGTGGCACGCTGCAGAAATTGCCTGCTGCCTCGTGACCATCAGCCTTGACTTGTCACTAATTCATTTAAATAATAAACTGGGATTATGAATACATGTTCTTCCTACTATTTATACTGCCTGATCATAATTCCTAGACATTTTCAGATACTGCTGTGCGCAATTGGCTGCCGCGTTCGCCCACAAATATACAGCCAATTCACTTTACAGTGTGTTCTGTGAAGCGCTTTGGGACGTCCTCCCAACGTGAAAAGCGCTATATCAAATGCAAGGATTATTATTATTAATAAACCAGCTTGGCATAATGCTATAAATCATGGTGACATGCAATCGTTCACAGTTTGTCTATATTATTCCTCAAATAAAAAAAAGGTTTCATTAAACCAACCAAAACATGGCCAGATGGCCTTTTTCACATCTTTAGATATGAGTAGATTGTTGAATCCCTAAAATCAGAGTTCTAAATATAAATTTTACCATATCATTCTGCCATACAGCTGAACATTTCTAACATTTCTGGCTTTCTCGTTTCTATCATCTAACCATTCGACCAAAAGTTTCATTCTCTGCCTATTACAATCAAAGTTTCCAGATTGCAACAACCTTCCCTGAAACTGGTGAATAATGCGCCTACAGTACATCATTGATTTCATTTATATATCTTTTTTTATACTAATCCATGGACTTTATATTGTGCATTGGTAGCATCAGAACTCAAATATCTCCGATCTTCATACTTCAAATTTCAAGACCAAACATACAAAAAGACTGACCACACTTGGACTTTCTCTCTGTCAGTTTGATGTTACAGAGGCACAGATATGTACTCATGCTATTAAAAGTCTTCATTTACAATTGCTATCCTCCAGTTAGTTTCTTCATTGCTTCTGACACTTGATATTAATAGGCAACCCAAATAAAGATTTTCCCTGCTTGCTCTATTACCCATATTCTTCACTCTTTAGTCAATTTTGTGACGTCCATTGTTTGGAATTACCAAGGCATTGCCTTTTTATAGCAATTCTTTTCATTCCATACATATCTAATTTTCGCTCTCAAGTATGTCTTGTATCTTTTACATCAGTAGTTAGAAGCGATCAAGGTGTGCAATAATATACAGTTAATGATTTTCTGTGTCAAATTATAATAATGGTTTGAGAAACAAAGAGTTCTACATGGTAATTAACTTTGTACTCAAAGGCATACAGACAGCAGCAAGCATAAGTAACCTAGACTCAGATAAGGAGAAACCAATGATCAAATCTGGTGAGAGCACTGTAACATTTTATAATGCTATAAATATTCAGCATTCATATTTCAACCAAACATTGAGACATCAACATGCAATGCTTAGGTTGTGTAAAACCAGTGCCTGTTCACCAGGATGATAGGACTCCTGAACAGAAATTTATCATTTTTGTTGAAATATTTTTTTTGTACTAACCGTACAACAAGACAATTTGTATGAACTTGTTTCAATGTTTGCCGGACAATATTTTGTAAAGAGTATTCAAATTATCATACCAACACTACAATTCAGAACACAGAATAAGCTGTTGTAATGAAATTTATATTCTCCACTTTACTGAAAAATGTTATCACTGGGATATCACAAGAGATTATTTAGTCTGAAATCTGAAAAGAAGATGCCCTGGTCATGTGGGAAGGTGTCTGTCAGCAACTCTCTTTGTACAAATAGGATCATCAGCTTTATGAATAAAGCGTAAAATACTGCAGATGCTGGAAATCTGAAACAAAAACCGAGATCGCTGGGAACACCCAGCGGGTCAGGCAACATCTATAATGCTACCTGACCTGCTGAGTATTCCCAGCGATCTCTGTTTTTGTATCAACTTTTCCTGGTTATTCAAGCTTGTTCACACACAAGCACACAAGAGGCAAGACTATCTTGTGCTAGTCAATACCAAAATTATTCAGAAAAACTCTTGCAATGAGAATCTCTCACTGATTAATCTGTCAGCGCAGTCTATATTCCTGGTAAGAGACAAGAAATGCCAAGTTAAAGCAATTTAGGAGAGAGGGTGAAAATTGTGAGATATAAAATGCTATTAATATGTTAATCAGTGTCTAAAATGAACTTTTTTTTTAGAAACTTTGCAGAATACTCAACACTTATCACATTTAAGAAAACTAGAATTTAACTATTTTGTCTTCCTCCTATCCTCTTCCCTGAAGCCGCCGTATAGTTCTATGGATGCAGACTGCCCTCGGGTACTTTGCTCATGTAGCTATTCTTGATGTCTGAGCCCAGACAGTGAGGAGTAGCAGTCTTAAATTTTAAGGGCATCACATCCACACTGATGCTTCTCTTCAGTTGATGTCTACCAGCATGCACTTTCCGGGATTAGTCAAAGATAATAATCAGGAATGGAAGCTCCGTCCTATTGATATTCCCCCTCTCTTCTCCAGGAAGGCAATTGCAGTACCCCAAACACTACTGTGACTGAGACTGTAGATACTGCCTGTTATTCAACTTATGTAAGATACGTGTTCAGTGTTGATTATCAGACAAAGCTCTTTCCATACAGGTGTTACAGCATTCAGTGGTAATTACCATGTAACACAGAAAATCAAAGCTTCCTTGTTGAAGCTGCCAAACTAATTCAAAACTAATGGTCTTGGAAATCAGCTGAATGCATTTCCACCTGATTGCACCTGGATGATTTATCCTGATTTTGTAAAGAAGTTATAATTTTACAGTTCAGCAGATATTAATAAAATTGCCCAGGCAATTGCATCATGCAGAAATGACTTGCTATTGACCAACATAACTATTTAATTATTCCAATATAAAGCTATCAAACAATACCAGTAATTTTGTTAACTATTACAACAATATCTAGCTCTTCCTTAATAATAATTATTGCATTTGATATAGTGCTTTTCATGTCTTCTAGACGTCTCAAAGCGCTTCACAGAATATGTTGTAAAGTGAATTGACTGCATATTTTGTGGGCGAAACGCGGCAGCCAATTGCGCACAGCAGTGTCCCACAAACATTCATGGATTGAAAATGACCAATTTATTATTGTTTTGTTTTGGAGGGATTATTATTAGGCGTGTGGAGTAAGGAAACTTGCCCAAGGTTTCGCCCTGCCTGGAATTGAACCCAGGTCTCTCGCTTGCAAGGCGAGTGTTCTAACCACTGAGCTACAGGACTCCACTTATCTGCTCATTTTGCTATAATAGGTGGTAAATTCTTTAATTGAACAATGAAAGTCTGTAACAGCTGGTAGCACTGTCTGGAGCTGAACTATAGTAATTTAAAGAAAGACAACCTACTCCTCACATTGTGAGTTCACAATATCGGTCCTGCCATTATGAGAAGGTGCAGGCAGAGCCCAGCAAACCACAGCAACCTTTTCTATTGTTGAAGAACAGTATTGCTATTGGTATCAACTTGGGCTCAATTGGTAGCACTCTTAACTCTGAGTCACAATAATAATAGCAATAATCCTTGTATTCGTTATAGCGCCTTATCAAGTTGGAAGGGTGTTTCAAAGCGCTTCACAGGATTTACTATGAAATAGAGTGACTGTATTTCTAGGCAAACACACCCACACAATTGGGCACAGCAATGTCTCACAAACAGCAATGAAACAAATGATCAATTTTATTTGGGGTTTTGTTGGCCAGGACACCTGGAAAAATCTTTTTGAATAGTGCCATGGGATCTTAATGTCCATCTGGAGAGGCACATGGGACCTCGGTTTAATGTCTCATCTGAAAGACCGCACCTGTGACAATGCAACTTCCCTCCAGCACTGCACTGTTGTGTCAGGTTAGACTATGTGAGTTCAAACCTGTCATGGGGCTCACACCCACATCCTTCTGACTCAGGGGCGAGAATCAAGCTGACACATCCCAGGAAGGTGTGGGGAAAGCTCAGGGAGCCAAAGCGTCATTTTCGCTAAGGTGACTCTAAGTTGTGGGTTTTTGGATTCAAGCCCCATAGCAGGACTATGAACTCACAGTCTAGGCTGACCCTGAGGTGGACGTTAAAGATAATATGGCTGTACTGTATTCAAAAAAAAAGAAGTTTCTCCCAAAGTCCTTGTTAACAATCCCCAGTTAAAACTGTCCATTCACTTCAACTGGCTGCTAATTTCACCTACAAAATACACCGTCACTTCACTTTACAGTAAATCCTGTGAAGTGCTTTAGAAGTCATTCCAACATGAAAGGTGCAATATCAAATGTAAGAATCATAGGATTATTATTGTTGGCAGAAGCCTGAGAGCTGGTCAGCTACACTTCCTTGTCATTAGGGACATGGCTCAAAATGTCACAAGAAAACCCAAAAAGGAAAGGAACGCCATACAAAACCGGAATTGGGTTGTTCAAACATTACTTCTTAAAATCTATTTTGTTGAAAAAAAAGTTGCCAACAACAACAAATTGAATTGTCATGTCAAGAGGATGTCTCAAGGCACTGAATGTTTTCCCAAGGCAATTGTCTCCTCAATCAAATATTTAACTCCTGTCTTAAACACTACTTACCGGATTAAGCAGCACTGTGAGAAAAAGCTCCCCGCCCCGGATACTTTTGTCCAGCTCTTTGGATCCTCCTGGATACTCATTGTAAAATATAGTGTGTGTGAACAGGCCGCAGGTTTGACGAGGCAAAACCTGCAAGAATGTGAGGGGGGTGGAGCGGGGGAATGAGGAAAGAAAAAGGGGTAAAAGGAATTTAACTGCAGTTTACATACCAAATTTAACTTATAGAAACTACCATGGCTTCAGCTTTTTCATACAGAAATGTGTTCTAATAATATACCTATTTTACTAAGTGGCAATAAACACACAATGCAGCTCAGCCAAGTCACAATTAGGGTTTTATTGTTTTAAGCACAGAAGTCATTGCGTGATGGCGTTCTAGATTCCTGTAATACAGGTTATGTATTCAAAAGACAAGCAAAACCCAATACTTAACTACTTTAGCATCACCCACACACATTTATTGCAAGATTACCAAGATTCCAGTCCACTAATTAAGTACTTTGAGAAACAATTTTGCAATGGATCCTCTCAGCAACAAGAAAGCTTCCTAAAACTGACTGCACAGCAATATTCCTCATGAAGTGCTAAATGGAGCATAAAAAATATTGATTATAATAACAAAGCAGACCCTTTACTCTGCTGGATAATGTACTGCCACATTTCTGATTGGTGTTTTTTGTTTTGGAAGGGAAACCTGCTTTGCTATATTTCAGTTTTACATTTATTTTTATATATTTTACTTTTATAAAAACTACTTGCTTAATTAAAATACTTTACAGGTTCTACAATACATGAAACAAGTCCATTAAAGGCAATAAGCCCCTCAAAATATCAAACTACCACTTCATTGGATTAATAAATGATCTATTGCTCCTGTCTGTTGCCTCTCAGCAAACTAGTCTAACATTTTTTTAAAAAAGGGATTTGAATGAACAGAAAAAAGGGGATTTTGGACTTATTTATCCTCGGGATAAAATTCACATCAAAATGCATATCCTCTTCAGTCACTTATTTGCACGTTGGTAAAAAAAAAGCTTAAAACGACATTACTTTCTCATGGTTTACAGGTGTATATATATAGATATAGACACACACAAACATATTCAGGTATCTAAAGAAACAAAATCAACAAAGTGGGCTCCTTCATTGAGTCAATATGTAAATGCATGATTTGGTGCGATATTAACCTATACTAACCAGGAAGGTCTTAGGTTCAGTCCCTGATCTGTGCTAATTACCTCAGCTAGGTGAGAGATGAGATGTACTATGAATAGCCTCAGTGTTCCCAACATTTGTGAACATTAGATAAGGGCTGAATAAGACTCAGCTGTAATGCTCAACACTGTCAAAATACCCAATGACTTATTTGTTGGCCTGTTTCTTGGACTTTGTCATCTTTTCGACTTGGCAATTTTACCAGTGTAATAATGTCTCCAATAAAATGGTAATGATATTTGCAAACTAGAAGTTACAATTAATATGAAAAATCCGGTTTAAAATACTGATTTGGGTCCAAGTAAAATAAAATTATTGAAAATTAGACACTAATATAGATATACAAGTTACATAATGACTACTTGGCCCAAATACTGGAAGTAGCCAGACCCCAGGGAACCAAAACAGACACCAAGAAATATCTGTATCTACTACAATTCATTTTTACATTGGTGAAAAACAGTCTTCTCTTGTGGTTTTATTTCCTTTTCCCACTGAGAAAGCTTTACTTGAAGTGTTACATAACTCCATTATGTTTGAAATTCCCAGTGCTATGATTGCACCAGACAGAAGAAGAGTAGATTTTAAAACTTAGAAGAGTGGTCTTGTGATAGGAAGTGATGAGTTTGCAAGAAAATGCACACTTCATTATTTGAACATTCACCACCCCATGTGTATTATAGACAGCGGTGAAATTGCAGCAGGGAAGCACTGTACAGAATGTTAATGGTTAGTCACCTACCATTATACCATTGTGGATAAATCCCCTGCGATATCGAGCTGGTTTCAGGTGGGGATACTCTTCTGTGCTGGTGACTTTGATTCCCCAAGTGGATTTCCAGGCTTCGTACAATTGTGTGTGCACTGGGTACACTCCTGAATGATGTGGTGCCACTGCATATCCCATGTCTGTGGGGATTCCATGATCCTGCAATATAAAGAGGGCTTTGTTTAGGAAAAGCTGCTAGTTCAAAGTGAAATTCCTACATTAAAACACAAATGCATGTACTTTAAAAATAGCTATAAGATGTAATTTATGGATCATATCAATAATAATAATTTCTGCATTTGTTTTTTTTATGTCTGTAGAACATCCCAAACACTTCACAGAATTTACTGCGATGTGGAATGACTGTGTTTTGTGGGCAAACCTAGCAGCCAATTTGTGCAAAGCAATTCACTGGTTTAACAACTTATCCGAAGAACGTCATCTGTGATAATGCAGCACACACCCAGTACTGCATTGGGAGTGTCAGCCTAGACTATGCAATTCCGAGTCCTGATTTGGGACTTGTAGGCGTTTGCCTATTAAATACACAGTCAATACAGTATATCTTGAAGCGCTTTGAGTCGTCCCCCTGATGTAAAAGGTGCTAAATCAAAGGCAAGGATTAATTAATAACGAGGTTGTGCTGTTCAAAATGACAGATAAGACGTCAGAAGTGAACATCCAGTACTTTGTGATCAACCCAACAGAATGAGGTTTCTTTGTTGAATTCTGTACATTTACAAAGCACTCTGCCATTAATAGTATTCCTGTGCTACTTCTTAACATGCTGAAGAATTGTTGAAAAATGCATCAAACAAACGACCCCTTAACACAGACCCAGTGCCCATAACCACCGCTTCTCCATTGATGCTGTCGGGCATTAGATGATACTGAAAGATACCATTTCTCTTAGCAGTTTTATTCAATCCTTTAGATAAGCCAGCAAATCTCGGTGATATTCATCTTCTGGTGGCAGAGCAACTACTGGGATCAGGAGAGGGTGGGATCCATACTCTGATGCCCAGCCACGTATCCAGTCCTTGCAGTATAGTATATGCTGCACCCTCCATGACACACTACCCGCTAACATAGAAATGATTTTCACAGCCTCCCTGAACAAATACTCAGAATGGGGGCTCTATGCGCTCTGGCCTCTATTTACCTCAACTTTATCTAAAAACGAAGTCTCCGGTTACACCTTATGTTTTAACATTCAATGGGCTGACCTAGTCAAGTCAGTCTCTTTCAATGCTTCTACTGTGTATGACATTCAACTCATAGTTCCCAATTACACAAATACTGCCAACTCAATTTACTTAGGAAACCAAACATCAGTGCATTTATGACATAATTGGTCTGGTGTTTTTAAAGTACCATCTGATGCTTCAATCTCATTAGAATTCAGCAAACTATTTCAGGAGAATTGAAAAACACAATTGGTAAATCACCTGAAAAATAGTTAATGAGTTGCCTGGAAATGTAAAATGTTCAACACACTATATTTAGTTCAATATTGGGAGGCATCATAAGGTAAGAGGCTATTTATAGAACTGAATATACTTGATAGATGGCATATTTGGCAGGTTATACATCAGATTCCCCTAGTTGTTGACATTACATTCACAGAAACCAGGTTGATAAATCGCTTTTAAATTTGGCATCCAGCTATAAAGCAATGTGAGGACATAGTTGTAAAAACTATAAACTGATGGTTCAGCACAGCTGAAACAGCTCCATCATGTCACACATCTTCATTAAAGCCAATTGTATTACATTCAACAGTGGTAAAGTTACACCTAGAAACAGCTCAACCTGCTCACTGTACTAATACATATACAGAAAGACAGAAAATCAGCTTTCCTCAATTGGGAGGGGTGGGGTTGCAAGAGGAGAGGAAGGGAGAAAGTGTAGAGATCATCTTATTAAGTTTTGAACTGGTCATTTTTGATTCCAGCAGGGATTTCAAGAGAAACTTAGGAAGCAAGTGCATTCTAACAACAACAAAATTATATTTGTTTTGCGCCTTTCACGTTAGGAGGACATCCCAAGGCACCAAACAGTCAGTGTTTCGGACCTGAGCTGGAGGTCAGGATCGGGAGGGTGAAGATCGAAGATGAAGGGTTCTGCGATAACAGTCGGGAACGAGAGACCGCACTAACTCTCACAACTTGCAGAAAGCCTTTCTTTGTGTCCTCTAGAGGCCACGTCACAGCTCAGTGTTTCTGACAAAGTTGCACTTTTATTTCATGGTGAGTAATGAATTCTGATTCATGCACACCGCCCTGGACTATTACAATGATTAAAGATAAATCAGCAGGCACAATCATTCGGAGCACAGTTCAGGTACATTAGTCATTTTAACTCAAAGCACAAATGAAGCACAAAACAGTGCAAAATCAACCCAACTGCTCTTCATTCCTGATTAGACGTTATGAACAAAAGGTTTGGGAGAAGCTGAGAGACTCACCTGCCATGTTGTCAATGATTTAATAAAATTAAGACTGGGTGGGAAGTCATGTGGTAGTGAAAGCATTTGCTTGACAATCCAGAGCAGGCCACATTGAAACTGGTCAAATGTTAATCTATTGTGAACAGTATTTCAGTGTTGTGGAGTCCTGTAGCTCAGTGGTTAGAGCACTCGCTTTGCAAGCGAGAGACCTGAGTTCAATTCCAGGCAGGGAGAAACCTTGGGCAAGTTTCCTTACTCCATACGCCTAATAATAATCCCTCCAAAAACCAAAAACAATAATAAAATTGGTCATTTTTAATCTACGACTGTTTGTGGGACATTGCTGTGCGCAATTGGCTGCTGCGTTCGCCCACAAATATACAGTCAATTCACTTTACAGTGTGTTCTGTGAAGCGCTTTGGGACGTCCTCCCGACGTGAAAAGCGCTATATCAAATGCAAGGATTATTATTATTATTATTTAGCTAGAGTTAAGATCCAAATGAACAATTTAGAGTGTTCGGACTGTGTTCAACCAGTCAACTATGAAACAAACATTTAACATATCCAGTAGTTACATTGTTCCACGATCCTGCTAGTCTAGAAGCTAGGATTGGCGAGGGCCAAACGTAAAAGGTACATCTCACTATCACACCGACAGAATCTGTAAACTTGGAAAGAATAAATCCCTCATTAACTGGACTTTTAGATCTAGGCTCCAATTCTATCACATGAAGAGCTAACCTGCATACTGGAGGTGTCCTTTGGAGGGCAAAGGAACGTATTGCAAACATGCCAATGATTTAAGTAGGCCTTCATTCCAGGAAGAGTTATTGATGGTTAGAAAAGATGCTGGTCTAACTTTCGATTCTAAAGCGTTTCCGATTTTTATCCAGTTTCTGTTGTTTTGAGTGAATTTGTTGATTGGTTTGTTTGTGCATAGGAGAAAGCTGGGTTGGAGAGTTCTGACCCTCTTTCATATGCATGTACTCGGCAGCAGAAAACGAGATTAAAATTGCAAACATTTTAATTATCCTAAGAAGGAAATCCCTTTCTAATCTGGGACCGCAGGCTGATGAAATTGATGACCTACATACCACTGAAAGCTGATGAAAATTCAATAGCAATTTTTTC
Source organism: Callorhinchus milii (assembly GCF_018977255.1). NCBI lineage: Eukaryota > Metazoa > Chordata > Chondrichthyes > Chimaeriformes > Callorhinchidae > Callorhinchus > Callorhinchus milii. The sequence continues at coordinate 13,066,883 of NW_024704748.1, read as the reverse complement.
CCCCTCCACTTGCATGTCAAAAACAGGATTCAACAGAGATCTTATTAATCTTTCTGTAAGCATATTTTCAAGATTAATATTCTACCATCAAAGAGGTTCAAAATCCCTGGATGTTTATTCCTTAAAGCACCAGAATAGCTGAATTAAACTAATTACATATACAATTAATCCTATTCTGTACGTAGATATGTTATAAATTATCTATTTCTGATTACAGTTGTTATCCTTTCTCCAATTCTTATTGTTTCTGTTTTAGGAAGACTTTGAATAATTTAATCAGTTGACTGCTCTGATCTTTAACAGCTGACAGAGATGTACGGTTTTCTTCCAAATAGAGCCATGAATTCTGTCCAAACAGAATTAATGCAGCAACAGATCAGACTGGTAGACACGTAGCATTTCTCTACTATTGGCCCCAACATCAGTCCAAAAGTATCTTTAAAATAAACACTCCCCAAAACAATCATGCACCCTGAAGCACCATTGAAAGACCAGTTTGTTCATGTTAGTCTTTTCCATTTATTTGACCTTCTCCGCTTCCAGCTAGCAAATTTCCAAGATTTTCTTAGGTAGTTTGGGCTGGCTTCGCTGGGCAGGATTAATCAAATCAAAAATAATGAAGGCATTTGGTAAAGTCTCTCTTATTCAATATATGTCAAGTGCAGCCATAGGCAAATATGTACTAGAAACAAAGGATTAATGGAGACCTTTCCTCTCCATAATTGCTCTTTAGTTATTCTTACAATTTCATTTTGCACACCTCTTAGCTGAAATACTTGAAGGGCAAGTATCAACATTATCCTATTAAAATAACACAACTTTTACTTCTCATTCTCAGTGCATTTTTCACTTGTTAAGTTAAACATTTAAGTTGAACATTTCCAATTTTTCAGATCCACAGATCACGAACAGCACAAATTAGGTCCAGATTAAATCGATAACAATGAGCCTTACATCAACCTCCTAACAACACCTATTAGTGTGAGTTCTTTCAGTTCCCATACCAATTATACTTGTGATCTTTCTGTTTGAAATTGTCAACATGTGTCAAATATGGGCAATTTGATGGTATGGGCTCATGGGATTATATTAAAACTGTTTGAGCGCTCGCTTCACAAGCGAGAGGACCCAGATTTGATTCCCGGGCAGGGCGAAACCTTAGGTAAGTTTCCTTACTCCATCTTCTTCTGTTTATCTAGCAGTAAGTAGGAACTTGGTTGTTAGACGATTGGTGGATCGCTTTTCCAGGGATAATAATCCCTTAAAAAATAATTTGCTCACTCAATCTATGACCGTTTGTAGGACACTGTTGTGTTTTGCCCACAAAATATAGACAATTTCACTTTCACAGTAGATTCTGTGAAGTGCTTTGAGACATCTTAACGACGTGATAAGGTGCTATATCAAATAGAAATGATTATTATAATAGCGCTTCATTTTATCAGCATAATACTGATCCTTGCATTTGATATAGCACCTTATCACATCTTCGAGTCATTTCAAAGCGCTTCACAGGATATACTGTAACGTGTAGTAAACTTAGATTGAGTTTGAAACCAAATTTCAGGCTGAAAGGAAACTGTGCCACCCAATTGCCTATCTGTGGCTTTTCAAACTTAACTTTTTTAATGAGGTTTAATCAGGTTTTTTAAGAAATATATAGTTTCTGGTAACAAGTCACAGCAGCGTTCCTTCAAATTGAAAAACAATCCATTTGTGATATAAAAATTAGGTGCAAAAATTTATTTATTGAAGATCTGAAGTGAAACCTAAAGCTCCTGAACCAACCAGCCCATTATAACTTTGAGCAGAAACAGATTTTTCTTGTAATTATTTTTGAACTATTATAAATAGTTGCTGGTGACCAAGCCAAGAGCAAACCAGAGCAACCCAAATCCTCTGATCCACAAATAATTAATAGAAAAAATGAAACGCTGAAGTTTTTGAAAGTTAATCTTTTCCAGGATGTATGTAACTTTCAAAGGATCCTGTGTGAGCCCTGTATTCACTGAAGGTCTTTGTATCCAAAGAGACATTGGGGGATACTGGCAACAGATCATGCTCGGTTGAAAGAAATACATTCCATTGTTTTCAGAGTACTGGATACAGGTTACTACTCCGTTCGGTAAGTTTCAATAGGGACTGAAACCAGTATTCATAAATATTTTCATATCTAATGTTTTACTCCTGGTATTCTTATTAGTTTTTTGGTGCCCCAGAGAGCCAAATTTATTACATACCAGTGCAAACTGCTTGTTCAGTTTCATCTGCTGAGCCAGAACACTTTCATTGTGGAAAAGATGTGGCTGCATATGACTCCACATGTGTGGGAACCACCAGAACTCATTTCTGTGTTTCAACAGCTTATCGTCTCCATCATCTTCTTCACTGGCTCCTATAAGAAAGTGTTGCAAAGAAGCAGTGAATATAATGATTACTTAAGTTTTAAAATCGATTACAAGAAATAAAAAAACAATAACACTGGTGATTGATATAGTGCGCTGTCATACAGAAACATTTAAAAATGTTGCACACAATGATTTATTTTGAAGTACACCAACTGTTGTAAGAAAGGCAAATGTGTCAACTAATCTGCGTGGTGACAAATCATGAGCAATGATTAGATGAAAGACTCTGCAAGGCTCAGATGGTGAATGTACAACCTTGTGTGGGACTGAACCTCGCCGAGCCATCCAATCCCAAAATGCCCTGTCCAACTACCCTTCCCCCCCTCCACACACGGCAATGCTATCCAGGTACATGTGTTTCTGCCAAGATATGTTACATACTAATGTTTTAATGTAAATAATGATCTTATAAACTAAGGTCAAAGAGTGTACAAATGCTCAATCCACCACATAAACATATGCAATATTTACTGACTTTTCTTAAAAATTTCTCCTTTCCTTTGGATTTTCTGCAATCTCTGGGGAAGCTACATGAATCTGTACTGTAACATTACTTTTTACCCTGGAAGTGCATTTGTTGGTAAATTAAAACCTGTGGAGTTACAGATCTTTCATAAAAGCTCTGAAGGCTGGTCGATTTCCATAAAACGTAAAAAAAAGAGTTTAGCTCTGTTACAGAGCGTAGCTTTGTATCAAATTACAAACGACTCCAAAGTGTGAACCCTGTATTAAAGGAACACCCAGAGGACTCGCTGCTTAATCTAGATATATCTGAATCAGACAAAAGGTCACCATCAAGGTGACTTCCTTTAGTCTCTTTCTAATTGGTCATCAATTATTTCTTATCCATTTGTCAGGCTTCAGGTTGCTTTGCAGCTTGTGCGATTTCTAGCCTTGATTCTAATTGCATCTGCATCACCTTATCCTCTTTCTAGCTCTTAACAGTTTGAATTCTTATATTCGTATTCCTCGTCTTTGTATTGTCTCTTGGTCAGGGAGCGCATTCCTCCTTTTGCACACTCATACGCTGACCCTATACTCCAATATAATGCAATGGCTTGGGGCCTTATAGAGGCATGCAAAAATAAAAAAAAATGTGTTGAGGGAAGAGAAGAACTTCCCATGCAGTGTACGATGTCAGACAGTCAGCACTGGAAGCTAGAAGTGTACCATGTTTCCAGTGCAGTGCAGATCCACAGGATACCCTCATAAGTAGCTCTGAACTAAACTGGGGAATGCTGTATTTAGCAATTCACACAATACAGTACTACACCCTTCATATGAGGGAGAGGGGATTAGAAGGATGTGGGAGTGAGTAAGGAATGGATGGAAACTCATGTTGAGTATAAACACTGGCATGGGCTCATTTGGTTAAGTGGCTTGTTTCTGTGTTGCACATTCTTTATAAATCTTTTCGTCTCTTGAAAAAAAATGTACAAGAAATTCAGTTGAGAACTGAGAAATTCAACTGGACTTAGAAGTATTACAAAAAAAACTTAAGCTTTCACAATTTTACAGAACAGTTAAAAGTTCTCAGAAGAAGGCAGCTACTGAAAACATTTTAAGCCATTCCTATTCCCACAATTGGCATCTAATATAGGTCCATCATGAATTGTTTCTTGTTACATTTGTTTCTGAAATGTCACAGATCAAAGTTCGATGAATCCTTCAAGCAATGACGAAACCTGCATAGCATGTTAGGAATTTGTTTTCCAGGGTATCGTTTATAAAATAAGGAATTGTATTATACACAGCTGCACTAAAATCAAGATCTCACTCTACAGCAACATTCACCCTCAGGTGATGATTGCAGATTTCCTGCAATCTCTATGATAATGTACATTCCCCAAACCTAAACCCACAAATGCAGTATCGCCTGGGCTGAATTTGGCAAGGAGTCAACTGCTGGCTGAATTCATCATTAGAAATAAAATCTTCCAACTTCAATTATTTAGTATTTGGTTTCCGAACACAAACAAGCCACAATATTTTATTTCTTTAATTGGCTGCTGTTTGCAAATCTACTGTGTCTGCAAATATTTTCCACGTCTCAAAGTTAAGGAAACTGTGCTGAATCTGGGGCCTACAGTACATCCACTAAAAAGGGTTTATTGTTTCACCCAGGGCTATGCCAACTGTAATGGCCGATAAGGAAGACATAATTCCATAAAATATGGACACGGTCCATTTATCGGAATTGTCATTTAGATACTTGCCAAATATGAATCAGTGTAAATGAGCTTTAAATAAACTGTACCAGCCACCTATCTGTAGGATGCAGGATTATATCAGTGATCATTCACAATGCAAGAACCCTGAATGTCTGGAGGTGGAGAGAGACACAAGAGAGAGGGAGACAGGAGGGAGGGGAAAACCTGGGCACCACTTGTTCGTCTCTTGGGTTAAAGGGCAATAAGAGAAATGTGGTCTGCATGTCATAATGGCTGGAAAATATACAAAATGTACCTAAAGAAAGAAAAAACAGTAGGAAAAAAATTATTTTTACCTGTGTGGTAGAACTTTCCAGAGAAACCAAGGTTAAACGTAAAATTTGGAACAAGAGTTCTCAATTTGTTTTGTGTGTTTAGTAATGCCTGAAAGAAAAGAGAAGACAAGAATTTTCAAAAACAGTACGAGGGAAATAACTACCTGAGAAATTTCAATACCCAGATAAACCTATGGTCAGCCGTTGTTGTGCTTTTCACAGGCTTGCTAGCGGCATCCCCAAAACCCCCAAACATTGGTTAAAACAAAGTAAATCAACAGTTATCCACAGAAAATACACACAAAGCATCAATTCGTCCACCCAGAGAATTCTGCATTTGTTTTAGCCGTGAAAAGGAAAGTTTCTGAGGATTATCACAAAGTGTCTTCTGAGTTTGGATGTAAATAAAATATTTGCATATTTGGATATGCACATCTTACGCTTCTGATATGTCTATTTCTACAAGGGGTAGAATCAATCTTATAACACATCATCTGTGAGGCATTAATATTTTCTCTCTCTTCACGTTGTTTATTCAAGGAGATCTCAGCAGTTCTACCATCTGACAGCTGCTATCCTTATACTTTTTAAACAATCGTTTTAAAGGTTGGTCAGGGACAGTGCTCCTGCATATTCAAACATCTTCTGGTAATTCATTAAGGAGGCATAGTTGTCAGTGGTTTAAAGTTCACTCCTTAGCATTTTTTCAGATCCACGCATACTTTATATCAAAGTTTAATTAAGCATAGCACCAAAGCTGAATGTATATTAAACATCCAACAAGTGAAAAATTATGTTGAGTAATGGACCTATTCTAAATAGCTGAACTTTGCAATTACTAATTTTTTGGTAATTTGGCTGGAGGATGTATTTTGTTGCACCTGTATCTAATTTTGCACAACAATAGTATATAGGTACTGCCACAGGAAATCGCTTTCTTAACAGAATTTTGTGTGAGATCCATACTCTGTATCAGAACACATTCCTGTACTGTAAATTGTAGCTAAATTGGCTGTAAACCAGTTATAGTGAGACAGACAGTATTTGGAGGATCTAAAAGAAGGAAGAGGTAAGTTAAGAAGAGAATAAGACAGTCATTGGGAATTCAGATGAGTAAACCTGCCAACTGTCAAAGTGAATCAATGCTACAGACAGATGGCCACTGAACCTCTGAGAAATTGGATGACATGGCATGAAATATCCCAGAAAACTTTATCCCACAACAGGCATTTTTTCACACCCAAACAAGAGCTGCGAGAGATGTGTGGTCATGCTGTTTGGAGTATTTCCTAACAAAATGTTACTCTCATGTCCAGAATAATAATCCTTACATTTGGTATAGAGCCTTTCACGTTGGAAAGACATCCCATAGAACTTTACAGAATATAATAAAACAATAAATTTACAGAATATAATAAAACAATAATAAATAATAATAAATAAAAAACAATAATAAATTGGTCATTTTCAATCTATGACTGTTTGTGGGACATTGCTGTGCTCAATTGGCTGCTGCGTTCGCCCACAACTATACAGTCAATTCACTTTACAGTGTGTTCTGTGAAGCGCTTTGGGACGTCCTCCCGACGTGAAAAGCGCTATATCAAGTGCAAGGATTATTATTATTATACTGTAAAATGCAATTAGTGTAAGTTTTGTTGATGAATGTGAATAAAACAAGAGGGAACTGTTCCATGTAGGTTCTACTCTGCTTTGTGAAATTTGTAAGTGTATCCTTCATATGATATAATAGGAGGAACTTTTTTAAAATTATACTGCCTTTGTACTGAATGTTTTGCAGTGAATCCCCACAATTTTAGTGAGGATTTGTGACCAAATGTATGAATGGGGCATGACCCGGCAAGAATGACGTGATAAGATGCTATATCAAATGCAAGGATTATTATTATAAAGTGCCTTAGGTATGTATTCAGCAAAATAATGGAGAATCAGGGGAGTAACATATAGTGTGTTTGCATTACTTATCAGTTTTAACACATGGGCATTACCGGCTTTTCTATTATTGCATATTCAACAACAACAACTTGCACTTATATAGCACCATCCACTCAGGGTAGCATCTCAGAGTGCTTATTCATCCACCTATCTCAGAATACATGTATGTGGGAGAGCGCATACACAAATGCACTCACACACAGCCCTGCACAGCCATATGTTCACTTTTAAAAAAAATACCAAGACATTGTGCAATCGATTGAACTGACAGTGCAGATCCATTTTATGGTGCTTTCAAAACACCTGTCATACCCTGCAGCATAACTAGGCGAGCACTATCCGATTAATGATTGATGGTGTGATATGTGTTAGTGCCAAACCTTTGGGAAAAGTCGGAGATAAGATGCAGCAGAAAGAATCCCAAGATGCTTAGCATTAAAGGGTCCTTGAATCACTGAGCCACCTATTATCAGTACATAATAGCTGTGCTGGAACTAATTTTGATATCACTACCTGTCTATTATTATCTTATTATTCAGAATACTGTCTATACAAGCATGACAAATAATTCTGCACCTCACTGGGTGAAAAATAATGTATCTCATAACTGGCGGATGAACAATTTGATTGCATTAAATCACAAAGGGTTTTAATAAGTGCGCAACTGGCATGACTCAATCATCTAAGGCAGGTTGGGTCCAAAGGACATTGGGAATTCTAATGTAATATTTAAATATGCTAATCAGCATATTAATTAAAATATTAATTACATGGAAGAGTTTAAAACCAAAACAATGTTGAGGGCTTTGTGCTGCACAATCTAACTTAGCTTCACCAATTTGTTTGAACCACTTAATCGTAAATCGTACTGTACTACCATATCTTCAGGAGCCACTGTACCGCTTCATTATGGTATGAGTTAAACATCATTATGATCAGGATTTCTGAGGAAAAGCATACGTTGTCAATACCTGGCCTCCACATACTAAGGCATGTAGAATTACTTTGTCTTTGTGCTGTTACTGACAAAATGCAGGGTTGGGTGCAACTTTCCAAATGGAATGCATATCTGCGATTTTACTCAAATCCTCCCCATTTAGTTAATTTTCTTTTGAAAAAGAAAAATAGAAAATTTGCAGACACAAAATATGCTTGGAGCCTCAGTCCTGTGACCGACTAGTGCTGTTACTTGAAACACATCTCCTGTCTTTACTTTGTGTTTTTGTTAATATTTCTTTCTAAAGTTTGAGAATATTCCAATTGAAACGTTCAAAATTTCAGATCATTCTTTACTCTGAGAGTTAGAGTGAGCGTCAGAGGTGCCAAGCAGGGTAGACTCAGTTCTGGGATGTTGAGTTGGAGAAAGTTATGGGTCATCCAAAATTTGATAAGTGATTCCACAAACTGATCAGGATCAGTTTATTTAAAAATAATTTATTGTAAACAATGATCTGGTATTGTGTATGCAAACCAAAGCCATAATGGGAAAAATGGTCCTAGCTGGACAAGCAACGGGAAGCTTGTCAGACAATATTTTCAATGGCATTCCATATGTTTTCAAATGGTTAAACTCCAGCAGTATCCTGAGGTACACTCTGAGATCTGCAAGCTTTGGCTATTGCCAACCTGTGCCTAATACTCTCCAGAATTAGCAGGGTGCTTCTGTCCAGGAAAAGAGTATGCATTCAATTCCAGACATAGGAATTTCCATGTGTGTTTGGCATACAAAGAATTCTCAGTCTGGTTTGAATACTCTTAAGCATGGTGATGGGTTTCTGCATTGGTGTCACATGCCCAACTGACCAAAAAACACCCTGCATGAAAATTATCAGGTCACAATTTGCTCTTTCTACACAAACCGTTCTGCTGCACTCAAGTCCATATATTGACATTCTGTTAGACCAGCCCTACTGTATGGGATGATTCACCACACTTACACTGCTGTGACTGCATGCTTATACATACATTAAGCAGAGCCTGCTTGGAGCTAAACTGGCTCCAAGGTGACATGCCTGGCAACGAAATGTCGAAATCGAGCCAGCCCTCTGTGGCGGTCTCAGGAGTCCAGTTCTGAGCCAGATGGGCCCGCAGTATTCCAGGGCACTACTGATGACAACACATTCAGCCTGGCTCATCGGCAGGCCCTGGAAGGGCAGACCTTTCACTGGGATCAGGGTGTCATCCCACTCAGCTCCTGTTAATCATCAAGCCAAAGCCTTAGAGGGTAGGGTGGTCCAACCTGGACAAGCAGCGGGAAAGCTTGCCAGACACTAATATCAACAGCAAGCTACAGGGTTTTAGCTGATTAGACGCCTGCAGTACCCATATGCACCCTTTGGGGTCCCCAAGCCTCAGCTCTTGCCAACCTGCACCTAATACTTTCAGACACCCAACTGACCTCCAAAAATTATATGTACATTTTATTTGTGTGTATTTCTAAAATATCTTACAATCATTAAGGTACGAATTTCTGATTTTTACAATTTGTAAGAAGGTAAAGCAGTAACTACTAAAATGGAGTTACATTTTTAACAGCATTTTGGCTTTTTCCCCTCTTTGCTATTATAATTTATTTAGCAATGCTACCGTTTTTTAAAAAAAATCACATCAACATGCAGGTCATGACATTTCATATGTTCTGAAATCAATTTTCATTAAATATAGAGTTAAGTTTGTACTAAATTATATATGATATCTCAGTTAGCTGTGAAATTACTTCTGAAAGTACTTCTCATAAACTGAAATGGGTTGAAAAGCACATGGCTCGCCTGCCACTATTATAACATTCGAAATGCCACAGCTTTTTAACCCATCAAATCATTAACACAATAGATCAGACATTTTCAGAACATCTGTCTAATGGCATGTGACTTCTGGCTCCAATCCAAGCTTGTTTTTTTTGAATAATTGTACATTCCTTAAAGCAAGTCACCAGGTTGATCATTAACTGGCTTTAAATCCACAGAAATCAAGTCAGAACAAGTCCAAAGACTTAGGCAGGTCAAAGATGTGTAATTGAACATGGCAAGCTTTTTCCTACCACCAATCCTCCTCCAGCTGCAGTGCCTAATGGTCTGGGGCCAAAGATTCTCCAAAGCCATTAGCTTATGGTTATTAGCAAGTAGGGAGGTGCACATTAAGTAGATGAAACCAGACAATGTCAGTCTCTGAACCCAAGCCCATGATTCCCTTCCCCCAACTTAAGACACAACAGCTTGTTTTTATGCATCGCTCTATTCAGCAAATTGACCCAACTCACCCGTCTAAAGTGAATGAATTACAATACACTGGCTCGTTCTAGTCACAACCTTTGAAGTCAGGAATCAGTTCATTTATTTGAGTTATCGGGATAACAATGAAACCAGGATATCCTGAATCCCATGAGAACCAAACCAGACACACTAAACATCTTTACACAAGTCTTTGGAATCAAACTTTTGCATTTGTTATAATGAGCACTATGCTAATAATGAATGGTGCTACATCAGATGTACCTCAGACCCACTGTAGTTCAAGGAGTAGGACAGTCCTCTGGCAGTATCTTGAAGGCAATATTTTATTCTATGACAGCGAAGAATAGATAAGGCTTGGACATTTATTTTTTTCTGCTCAAAAAACTGCATACTTAAAACCTAGTCAAATGAAATCTTAGTCTATCCAGTGCCTCAAGATCCAATACATTAAAGAGCAATTATGTGTGAAGTACAGTACAATGAGGCAACTCCCAGGTTTCTCCACTCACTCAACACCAGTGATAAACAAGATAGAACACATCTAGTTTTTAAAGCATAACATGTATCACTACCAAGAAAAATGTAACATTACATTCAAAATATGGGGATTGACTGGCTGAGTAGCGCCAGGGTGCAGGTGTTCCAATGCATCAGGCCAGAGATGTGGAAGGATGCTCACGCCATTGATTAGATATTAGCCACATCATGCCATCTGGGTAAGTGCCAAGCAGAGGTCGGGTGTGCCAAACAATGAAGGAGAGGATGTGGAAATGCATCAATGGGCGAATCACAACAGGCTGCACGCTTGTTAGAAATCAGGTCAAGAGGAGAACTAGGAAAGGTCTGAAGCAAAGTCACTGCATGCTGTGGACTGATGAATTGTACGCTGTATAATACATTACAACCCAAGTAGCCCTAGACGTAAGGAAATAAATACCGCCTTTCCACATGAACTGCACCATAATGAAGTTGTAAATGGATCACTCTCTATTTCCTAGCTCAAAAAAGCAGAGAACAGCAGAATCATTATGGAGCTATGAGTGATGAGTCTGGATTCCACCCATGTGTGAGATACAGGAGAAGGTCCTTTCTCTTTTCAAACAATATCGTGGGATTTACACCTGAAGAGACAGATGAGACCTCAGTGTAACATCTCATCCTAAGTAACAACAATGCAACCTCCCCCAACATGCCATTAGTGTCAGTTTAACCTATGAGCTCAAGTTCCAATGCAGATCTTGACAATGAAAATGCTAATAAGTAACCCAACATATTAGCACAAGTCAGAACAATGTTAACCTAACATTACAAAGGCCTTGCTCATATGGGCATTGCACACCATGCCAACATAGGCCTGAATAATTTAATCAATAGCACTCACTGAGATCCTCTAGCAGCCCACCAAGACTGCGTTCAGAGTAGAATGAATAACATTATTTGAACGAATCGCACGATAGAGAGAGAGAGCATAAACAGCAACTCTGTCTCTGCCAATGTAACTCAGCTCGAATTAGCTGCAAGTATTTCCAGAGAGAGCTATGGTGCTTTCCTCTCTCACACCCTGTGGCGAAGCTTTAGGCCTCTGGCCCACTTTCAAATATTGTGGCTGCATTTAAGAGACAAGGCTTTGTGTAAAAATGAGGGAGGAGGATAAAAACAATGTAAATCAGTTGCTGAGTTATGCTGCTTTTCTAGAGTGATATTGAGAGATACTTGGGAACAGATCTCATATTTATCCTGCAGGCAAGAGATAATGTGTTTGATGCAAATGGGGAAATTATTTTTGTAAACAAAATAGTGGAAAAATATACAACAATGGATTGTCGATAACATTTATTTTTTAAGCACTCTCGGATGCTACCCTATCTGAATAGCGCCATACAAGTACAAGTCCTTGTTAAAAAAAGAAAAATCTCCAGTTTCTACAGATGGATAAAGACAAATTCAGAAACAAAAATAGAGATGAGAACAGCAAACAAGGTAAACAGCTTCAACGTTCCACCACTACAAACATTTTTGAACCTATTTGCTCTTCTTAAGGTGCTGACCCATCCCCTCCATATCCGTGCACTGAGGCACCCCAGGTGCTACCGTGGTTTAAATCAGCTAACTTAGCGAAGAAATGGAATCAAATCTGCAATCTTCTGCTTTGTATGGCTCCCCAGGTGCTACCGTGGTTTAAATCAACTAACTTAGCGAAGAAATGGAATCAAATCTGCAATCTTCTGCTTTGTATGGCTCAGTGCTACACCAGGCAGTGCCTTAACCAAAACCAGTCGGTGCTTTAATTCACTAGGAAAATCCCCCTCTGGATCCCTGAACCAAGCCATAGTTTGATTTTCCTCATGGCAATAAACTCAAAACAAATTGCTATGTATTGCTGGAGTCTACAAAGGAAGCCTTCATATAGTGTAGGAGCTGAATATCAAAATCCTTTTAGTTTTAATTAGTTTTGTACAAGCTTTGTAGTTTTTCTCAAGATATATGGCTGAAAGGTTTGACAAGGGCAGCCCATTCATATGTACACAAGTCTAACTTTGGTCTATTGAAATGTTATACAGCAATGGTGAATATAGCCAATTCACAGTGAATGTGAATTAATATATCCACAATCTTTTTTTAATATAAGGGATGGACTCAGCCCAAAACAAAAATTGTGCTCTGACACAGTAACCATCAAAGGCACTTACACTGAACTCTTCAAACTGAATTCAACTTCCTCACATCAGTAATCAAGTTGAACTGAGTTTGCTCATCTCTATGTGAATGTGAATAAACAAAGTAATCAGAAATGGAGCAATTAACTCATAACCTTAGAATATTGTACTGGTGCTAAAACTCCTGTTGTGGCAAGGCTCTCAATATTGATGTTTAGGTTGTAATTTTAGCTTCATATTCAAAAGATAGAATTGCATTTACGAAATGTAATTAATGTATCACAAAACTACCATTTGTGTTTTGAATACCAAAGGATTAATTGTGTAACTTCCAGGGTCATTAAGGAACTTTCAACCAACGATTGACTGTCTAAAACTATTTCCAATTAACAATCCTCACTGATCATATTATTGAAAGCCTTCTGTTTCTTGTCTTCCTCCAAGCAAACAGCACAATGATTTTTCATCTATCACTGGATGAACGGGTGCAAACCTTACGCCACTCTGCCCCCATCCTCTGGAACTCCACCCTGCAGTCCCTTCGCCTCGCCCCCTCCCTTGCCACCTTCAACACCCATCTCAAGACCCTGCTCTTCAACCGTGCTTCATCTCCTCATCTCCATTCAGATCAGTTGGATCAACATTGGTAAACATCAATTCATGACCATTCCAACATTAATGAAGGAGCCCTTTATACATACTGAAACACTATACAAGCAGGAAGAAAATCTGATGGAATTATTAAATCTATCAGTAGATGTAGGGGATTATGTGGAATATTTTGTCAGTCTCGCTGTCAAATATTTTAGCAACTACTGATGTTAATCAGCAGGAAAAATTCCATATCTTCATGTTCGCAACTGTAGGTCAGCCAGCAGGAACATTTTCTAATACAAGGCCCTTTTTACATATGTAACTTTTGACATTTCTCAATTTAACAAGGAGTTACGTGGCCACTGTGAAAAGCACTTTTTAAATAAAAAGCAGTTTGTTTTTCACCCTTTCCTCTTCCTCAAGACCCTCTCCTACCCATCGCATGCCACACCACCAGATAACCTTTGCTGCCAATCTGGCAGAAAACAGGGGATCTCCTTCCAAGGTATTGCTAATGATCTGGGCCAATAGAAAAGTGTGGCCGCAATTTTTCCACGGAATCTGTGCTCATCCCGAAGCCCCATTGTTGACATTGTCTGTGTGTGTCTCTCTCCTCTGAATGTGTGTCTCTCTCTCCTCTGAATGTGTGTGTCTCTCTCCTCTGTGTGTATATAATAATAATCCTTGCATTTGATATAGCACTTTTCACGTCTTCTAGACGTCTCAAAGCGCTTCACAGAATATACTGTAAAGTGAATTGACTGTATATTTCTGGGCGAAATGCAGCAGCCAATTGCGCACAGCAGTGTCCCACAAACAGTTTTGGATTGAAATGACCAATTTATTATTTTTTTTGAGGGATTATTACCCCCAGAAAAGCGATTTGGCAATCGACTAAAAATCAGATTTCTACTCACTGTTAGATAAATAGAAGCGTGTGGAGTAAGGAAACTTGACCAAAGTTTCACCCTGCTGGGAATCGAACCCTGGTCTCTCACTTGCATAGCAAGTGCTCTAACCACTGTGCTACAGGACTCCACTATGTGCGTCTCTCTTCTCTGTGTGTATGTCTCTCTTCTGTGTGTGTGTGTGTGTCTCTCTCTCTTCTGTATGTGTATGTCTCTTCTCTGTGTGTATCCCTCTCCTCTGTATGTGTGTCTCTCTTCTCTGTATGTATGTCTCTCCTCTGTATGTGTATCTCCTTTGTATGTGTGTGTGCGTGTCTCTCTTTCTCCTCTTTGTCTGTGAGTGTGTGTGTCTCTCTCCTCTGTATGTGTGTGTGTGTTAGTGTGTGCGAGTGTGTCTCTCTGAGTGTCTGCGAGAGCGTGTCTCTGTCGGTGAGTTGCTGTGTCTGCGAGTCTGTCTCTCTGTCTTTGTGTGTCTCTTTGTTCGTGAGTGTGTGTGTTTCTCTCTCTGTGTGTCTGTGAGTGTGTGTGTCTCTGTGTCTGGGTGCAGTCCTGGAGGCAGAAGGTGGTGACCTCCTGGATTCCTGTAGAAAGGACAAACTCCACCCCCCCCACCGAGTGGGACACCCAGGTTTGTTAAAGAAGGCATTAATTATTTTTGCAACAATCTAATAGATGTTATTTCTTCATGTTTAGTTTTTATCAATAAAGTGAAAAAATGTAGGTTGCCAGAAAAATGTACCTCTCAATAGCACCAATCAACGCCCTGCAATTTTCCACAAACTGTGTCAAATTTCCCCGCAATTTTTGGCAAACATTTCCTCAATTCTCTATTGGCCCTGCTAATGATGTTCCATTTTTAACGCAATAGCAGCATGGGGTGACTAGCATTCAAATTCACCCTTCCTCCCCACAGGGCTATCTTTCTGCTTCTCTGTGAGTGCTATCAATGCAATTCCATAATCACTCAATCACCATAACAACTAGTTCAATGTTCCATTCCCCCTTTTTTCTGAAGATGCAATCCACCATAGTTAAATGTTCATTGCTTCCAATGGAAGAGACTCAAGTGTATTGGACATAACGAGTCAGCCCTTGAACTCAGCCCTTTCCCTCCTCTAAAAAGATATCGGGCAGGGAAGGAAGCTTTCACCATCTGTGCTGCTTTGTAAGACCTCCCCAGTTTTATCATCAGTGGCATGAATTTTTATAATCCATAAATCAGAGATGGATAAGCAGTTAGAAAGTGGAAAGATTAAAGAATGTGGCAAAAAGGCAAACTAGTGGGATTCGGGGAGAAAGCATTTGCATTGGAATGTCCAGATTTGATGAGCTGACTAGCTTTCTGCTCCTAAATTCCTATATATTTCTGGACAAGTGAGTCTTAATTGAACTGGAATGCCATCTTTTTCCTTAACTTGCAAAAGATTGCTACCCACAGAAAGTCACCAAGCAGGGTTGTATTTCAACTAAATTCTGCTGGGATTTAAAAAAAAGTTATAATTCTCTGAATCAGACTCCTAGTGATTGATAAGATTTTGCCAGTGTTTGGCAGACTGTAACTGAAGATGTGCATGAACTGTGTGACCCAAATCTTTCTTACTTCAATGATTTATTATTATTATTTATTTAATACAAGAAACGTCAAAAGACAAGTTTACCAGTACCCAGAGCTTAACACCGTAATAATTGCCTTCACATGTCCACTGAGATGGGGAACCGCATGTCAATTGTTATACTTATAGAAAATGTCAGACTGATCTTAGGTGAAAAGCTACAAGTGAACAAAGAAAACCGAATGTCCTGGATTACTCAACAACACAAAACTATACTGTTACAGGACTTCTCTCTATTGATGGGTTAAGAGTTTGAAAGAAGATGACATCCATTACTTATATGTGTAACATACATTGCCCCAAAATATCAATCTTGAGCAGAAGGGAAATATTCCTTAGCTTTCCACAAACAAAACTGTACAAAATCTGTGCCAGTACTGACAGAAAACTTCCAAAATCAATTCCTGTCATTCATTCACAGTAAATGTTGCTGCCAGCTTCCAGGTGAAACAATTGCATTACTTGACTGGTTGTGTATTGAAGAATCTAGAGCCTATCTGTAAAGTATTACAGTGTAGATACTCCAATATTCTAACATTTTAAAATTTTAGATTTTATAGAACAAGTGCATTTTTACAATATGCTTTCTCCCAGCCTACACCCTTTACACTCGTGATATATAATCCTAATTTAGCTGCCGCAGTACAGATCATGCATCAATGTCATCCTGGCTCAGTTGGTAGCGCTCTCGCTTCTGAGTCAGAAGGTTATGTCCCATATCTGAACTCAGTCTGTACTGACATTCCAGCGCAGTGTTAGGGCGGTGTAGGAGTTGCTGAGATGTTAAACTGAAGTCCCATCTGTCTGTTCAAGTAGATGCTAAAGATCTCATGGCACTATTCAAATAAACAAGGGAATTTTTCCTGGTGTTCTGGCCAATAATCCTCAAGATACAGTTAGTCATTCACTTCATGACCGTTTATGGGACACTGATACGTTCAAATCGGTTGCGTTCACCCACAAAATATACGGTAATATATTTTACCATGAAGTGCTTTGAGACATCCTCCCATTGTGAATGAAAGGTGCTATTTGAAACGCAAGGAAGATAATTATTATTAATTTTATTAATAAGCCAAAGAAGGAGAATCAATATTATTGCTTCTTGAATAGATCTTTGCTTTTCAAAATCTATAATATGTAATAATAAATGTTGTTGTTTGGAGAGGATGGCAAGATCAGCATTCCAAAGATCAAAGAAAACAGCGCGACTATTATTTGCCAAACAACTATACATCATTCAATCAGATTCTGTCAGTTAATGTCCTAATACAACTGAAATGTTGACTCCCACAATAGCTTGGATAAATATATTGTGTGATGTAGTACAGTGAATGGCTCTCTGATCTCTGCAATTTAGCCAAAATAAAGTCAGGGAACAATAAAATTGACCTCAGCTTTCTGAGGCTAAAGGGAAGGGGAGGATGTGGAAGAGAAAACAAGAATCTGATCACAATCCAGTTAATCTCTTCTGGAACGTACACCTACAACATACACAGTCACAACATACAGTAAAATCCTGTGAAGCCCTTTTGAGTCGTCCTCCTGACATGAAAGATGCTATACCAAATGTAAGAATTATCATTTGGTGCATGTGCGTGTTGTTGGGTGAAGGTAGGGTTGGGTTGTGCTGAAATGTGCTTCACCATTGAACAGCTTACAGCCCTCAATGTCAAGTCTTATACATGAAGAATGGCTGTTGGGCCAGATGTTGGAGTGCTGCCAGCACCTGTGGAACTGTAGCCCAGCATGAGTTCAGGAAGGCAGGAAAGAAAAGGGGACAATGAGGGAGATGTAAGACATTTCAAGTTTATTCCACTTTCATCACATTATAGTACTTTTTTTTTGTGAAGCATTGTGTTTTCCAAAGACATTTAATTCTTTTGCTGCAGTAAGATACAGTGTGAAGTTATTTCCTTTAAACTTCAGGCACCCCAAGTTTGGAATTGAAACCAATGTTTTTGTATTCAATTTAAGCATTAGCTATTTAAATGAGGATTTCCTGAAATGTTTCACTGAACCAGATGGAAAAAGCCACAGATTTCACTGCACTACTGCAGTGAACTTTTTAAAAAAATTGTTTTTAATCCCTTTCTGATAGGTTCTGAAAAAGCTTTTTAAAAACAAATTCTTAGCAATGTGTTAAATGTCTACACTATGCAAAAAGTAAAAGATGAGAAGGAACAGTGATTATGTAAGCATTGCTGTTTTGGGATTACATTTTTGCCTATTTATTTTTAACACTAAAATAGCCATAAAAGACTCTTGGTTTGAAGATTTCCATTTTAAAACTTGAGGCACCTGAAGTTTGAGGAAAACAACTTCACACAGAATACTACCGCAGCTACAAATTCACATTTCTTTTGAAAAACACAATTCTGTACTTTACAACAATGCACTATATTGTGACATTTGTAATACTGAACTGATTACTAAAACGTGGGTAATATCCTCAAAAAACGTTTGCTAAATCGGTCCATTTATAGCAACGATATCACAGCAATTTGTCAGTACTAGAGAATATATGAAGCCATTAATCAAACTGGGGCTGGATTTTTAGCTCCCATCAATCTTCACGTCTACCCTCTAAGAACAGGCTTCCTTCATGTATAATCTCTGTTTCATCACTGGGACTTCCAAGTTTATCCCACTGCTAGAAAACAGCACTGTAGGGAATGTCTGGCATTCTCATGCTGCATAAACACAGAGCACATATACTGGATTCTGCACATTGATACAGCAAACAAAATGAATACCAAGGCAGCAGGGCAAGAAGAGACAGATTCAAGGTTGTGAAGGGCAAGTTCAGGACATACAACAGGAATATTCCTGTAGACAAGAGAATAATCAATATGGAATAGTTTACCAGGAAAGCTGATTGAGGCCAAGGCTCTGGACTCATTAAGAAAAGACAAAACCCTGCAATGGGAAAACAGTAGGGTGGATTCCCGAAGGGATTAAGTCAAATAAGATGAAGGGCATCTTTACCCAAACCTCGCTCGCAATCTTGTAAACAAACATCACAATCGGAGAGGGAGTGACAGAGGCAGTGCTCCCGATAGTGTTTTCTCAAGACCACTTTACAATATTAACTATGCTAATTATAGGCCCGAAGTATATTTAGATTTAGAAACTTCTTCATGTTTCAGGGTAGCAAAGTCATTGCAGTTCACTTAAAAGAAATTAAATTGCTATGTACCAGCACAAACTTCAAAACAGAGTATAATATCCATCGTTGTAAACATGCAGTTGTGAGGTCAACTAAGCTAACCTATTTAATTATTTTGTGCATTTTTAAGGATAAACTCATTGAAGTATGGGAGAAGGAGAAAAAAGGCTTTCCTCCTTCCTTCTGGGTGTCTGTCTTAATTAAATCCTGAAGACCAGGTCCATATTCAATTTATATCTAGTCTCAATAATGATCTGTTGCAGTCTTTTGCAGCAGTTATGTATTGCAATATTGATCTAGCTAAATCAAATACATTGTGACGAAGTAGAAGATATAATGCAACCTACTAAATGCGCCATCAGTTGGACGTTTCTAATTGCATAATCAAACGTAGTCATGAGAACACTAAAACGGTATTGTTAAGCAGTTATCACATGACTGGACCTTTCTGAGATGTCAGTAAGTAATATTTGGGTGTTTTTGGAAACTGTGGATGTACGTATTCACTTGTGGGCAATTTTTCCTGAGTTGCTGTTGATGAGGCAGATTCTGCCCTGAGTGCAAAAGAGTTGAATCCACAACAAGAAACTTCCAGGTTACATAAGCATCATTTCAATTGAAACAGATACAACAGACGCTGCACAACAAAAACAACAACTTGCATTTATGTAGTGCTTTCACACAAAATAGCATTTCAGAGCACTGATATGTAGCACTGTTCATTTATGTTTTATGATATAATATTTACCTTGGTTTAAATGATTTTGTGCTCTCCTTTTCTTCATTGTTACCAACACTTATTTCTCCCTCTTACTGCATCTCTACCACTCTATACCATTATTCTCTTCTAACACAATTTGGGGGAATGTAGTGCAGTATTTGACAGGTTTATTCCTTTACTCAGGCCCCTCACAGCGGCACGACCTGCTGTCATTCAGATCATGTGTTATTTGGTCATGAAACTAGTGGGCTATTGCCACATATCAGTCAGAATATTGGAAAGGGATAAATATTCATCACGTCCAAAGTACTTTAGAATGTTTCACAATATTTGAAAAGACAGTGATTCATTTGGTAAGATGTAGACAGGTCCAAATTGTAATTCAAAGCAAATCCTTAATGGACATGCAATATCAAATGTTAAAAACAACAAAATAATCTATGACAATAAACAAGGTTATTGATTTTGCAAATGTTCCTCTGTGGCGATGTCTTGCTCTTTATACCTTAGGTGTAGATTTACGCTGTCATTGTATTTAACGATTATGCTCAAAACTTCTAACATTTACTATTTATTGATCTGTAAATGTAAGACCAGGATTCCTTACCTCAACATCCGAGACCTTCATCCTAGTTCCTTCTTTTCCTACAAAGATGTCATCAATGTCAACCAAGATGTACCGGTCCAGAGGCAAACACAGTCGTTTCCCTGTCAGATATGCTATTGCATCCACAAAAATCAACTTGTGCAACCAGAAATTTAAGTTGTTTCCAAAGAAAACTCTCTGAATTCCATCGTGCAGTCCTAGATCCTGGACTACAGTTGCATGTAATGCTTTGTGTGTACTTAGGTGAGGAATAGACTCTGCAGACTTGGTACTGGCCAAAAGCACTGGCTCATACGTGGTGTGATTGGATTGAAATACAGTCCAGTCATCTCCTGGCAATGGTCCCTGCTCCACTTCATTGGCTCGGGTCACGTAAAGCAGGGGGGCATTTGGGTTGATGTGGTAGTCCTTCAGACCAAGGTTAGAGTGCAGGAAAAGAGGAAAACCTTTGAGTTGAGCACTTAGCAAACTGTTTTCATTGGCTTTGAAGAAACCAATAATTCCAACACCGTACTCCACACAGTATTTATCTAGCAGCTCCCGGTTCCAGGCATCCAGGTTCACATATTTCAGGATATTTTCATATACAATGAGAGCGTATCGACCGTGATTTTTGTCCGTTAAGGTAGGCACATCCCCTTTACCAGGAGCTATTTCTGTCCTGTATTTAAACCTGCTCGATTCCAAAATTGTCACAATTTCTTGTCCTAATTGAGAATAAATACTTTCAGCAAAAACCAAGACCACGGGGTCAGTTCTCGATGTGTCCACAGATGGCATGAACCGCCGGATTGACTGAGGCGGAAGTGGTTTTCTGTGCTGGTTATTGCAATCACTGAAAGGTAAAGGTGGGGCCTCCTTAATTTTAGGACTGTTGGTCACATAATAAGCCAAGAAACACATGGACCCCAAACTAAATGCTATTAGCAATAAGATCAACCTGTGCAGCTCCAGCTGCCGAAAATTCCTTACAAATTTCCAAAAATGAACCATTGTGAGCACTGGATCGTTTTGAATGTGAATGCGTCCCACGGAGCTCTACACAGCAGCAGCACTAACAGCAGCAAGCAGCATTCCACCCCCTCTTTAAATGCCATTTATTCTAAGTGACCATGACAAAGCAATCCCATCGCTCTTGTTTCCCTTCAAGCTTTGATTGGCACACTACTCATCATCGGAAACAGGGGGACGGAGGCCATGCTGAAGAAACTGCGGGCAGCACTTCCGTTTATCCAGAAGTGTAGGTTTTCAAATCCTTTGCTATACCAGATGATCAGGTTTTCACTCCTAGGCCACGTTAGGCAACCTGCAAAATACAATGAGAAATAAAGATCAACTATAATACTCAAATCGCTTCATGTATTCAATCTAATACTAAACTGCTTTTGGAGAAAAAATACTTTGTCTAATCCCAGCAAGCTAGCAACTACGTTTGATTGCAAGAAAATATAGTAACATCCAGACAGGATGATACTCCGAGGACAGGGTAAAACTACACTCACACAACGTGTGGTATTGTTAGTCTAATTTCTGCATTGGGATTGACTAAAACATATGAAATTTAAATTTGACACAAAAAAGATTTGTTGTTCTCACAAACTAATGTGACATTGTCAGGTTTTGGATGTGTATTTAATAATAGTACGTTTAAAATGTAAAATATTTCAAAGGAATTCAACATAAAAAGAGCACAAGAGTAGTGTAGTGTTATTTATCATTTCCCCCCACAACAACATCCCCAAAACAAGCGCCTTTAGTCAAAAAACACTGCAGATCTCATACAGGTGCATCTTACCTCCACAATACCAAGTCTAGTTACAAATAAAAGATTAAGGTTGTTTTAATATGAAGTGTTGTAGCAACTGAAACATTTGTGTTTTCAGCTTCTGCATGATCTGATACAATAAAGACTATACTAAGAAAGCATTTACGAAAATGAATTGCTGCTATCTATGAAATTACACTAAGTAGCCTTAATGCTAACCTTTTTAGGTGGGAGATAATTTCTGTTTAACCACAGCCTGTTGGGCAAAATTTCCATTTCACATAACGCTGAACGGACCTTTTACCCATATGTATTCGAACATGGCAGTCAATAGATATAAATACTTGTTACTGCCAGACCCAAGATAATTAAAGCTACCAAATTGATAGGATAATTGCTGAAAAGGTTGTACTAAAAATTTCCATCACCTATGCATCTGATTCAAAATGTTTCTTCCCATTATTCAGAAACAATTTACTTGTGAAATATAATGGTGCAGCATCTTTTTCCTCCCTCACTAATTGGTCTCCACCAAAGTCTTCCCCGAACATATTAGTTTGCTTTTCTTTACTACAGTAAAATGAGGCACAATTCCATAGGCACTATACAGTCAATTGCTCTTTATTCATGTGTAGGCTTTGACAGTGAATGTCAGCAGGCTAATTGGCAGGGGAAGGAGCAGAGGGGGGAAAGGACATTTCAGCCAAGCCTGTTATAAGGGCACGCTGTCAAAAGTCATTATCCTTAGTGGCAAGAAGAATTTTACCCCCACTCAGTTTTTTATGAAAGAAGAATGATTGTGCACAGTAATAATACACAATTATTATCAGTTTTCAGCGCATGTAAATTATCACTGTACTGAGCAACTCAACAATTATTCACTATCACATCAACTGAAAGTAAAACATCAACTGAAATTGAAATACCCTGCTTGAAAGGGGTGTGCCTTCTCTGCTATCATGGAGGAAGAGAGATAAGAGAGAGGAAGACAAGGTTGAAATGAGTAGGTAAGAAGCATGCAAAAAAGCATAACTAATGCTAAAATTGGAAAAACATTGAATGCACCAAGTGAAAAATATAATGCATGCTGCAATGTAGAAGCAATGGACTTTTCTAAAGCTAATATGCCTAATAAAGCTAATAAGCTAATCTACACATTATAATGAATAGAAACATAGTTTGTGTTTGACCAAATAAAATGCTGAGTGATGTATTTAAATTGTACCAAGTATGACCAGTGATTTATGACCGAACAGACACAAGAAAGAGGTAGACAGAGGTATAGCCATTTGCGTATTTTTAGGATTATACAACATTTAAAGTAAATTATTTTAGTTTTAAAGTAAAAGCATTGGATTGTTGAAACAGGACCATCACACATTATCAAGATTTCTTTGGTGATTCATCTAAAAAATAAAATTAAGAGACTCTAGGATCATTTTTAAAAAATGGCTAGAGCTTTTATATTGTGTTTTTTAAAATCACTATAGAAAACGCAAAAACTTCAGCAGCACAATTTAAATACATCACTCAGCATTTTATTTGGTCAAACACAAACTATGTTTCTATTCATTATAATGTGTAGATTAGCTTATTAGCTTTATTAGGCATATTAGCTTTAGAAAAGTCCATTGCTTCTACATTGCAGCATGCATTATATTTTTCAATATTTTCATCATTGTGAAAAAAATAGCACAATAGGAGTAATATGAAGTTCAACAGAGTATTAATTCCTAGATACCACCCAAGAAAATAAGGGTAGATTTACTATTTACTTTGTAAATCATAGCATTTACATTTAGATTCATCGTGATCTCGTAAACAAAAACATACTTCTTTCAAAATACAATCTTTCCGCTCGTAATTTATCCCAGAGGATATTGCGTTGTATATATTTATCATAAAGACAAGTTTATTTTGTTTCAATGACTTATCAATAGCCAATGCCAGAGCAGTTTTAGAACTGCAGATTATGTTCTTTGCAGTTTGATCAATAAATGTACAGCACTATCATTATGAAGTTTCCAGTTTTTATATTAATACTACTGTCATCCCGTGTGACCTGGGTCCTAATTTTCATGCTGTGTTTGTGCCAAGGACAAACACTATACAGTAGTACGCACTTCCCAAGGACCATCTTATAATTAAGCAAGAAGGCCTTATAATTCTTATTATAATTAAAGCAAACCTGAAATTCTAAGAGACTCATTAGAACACTATTCCCAACACGGAAAATCTTTATTAATCATACCAATTCACAGCACAGAGGTGGCCATTTGGCTCAACGTGTTTGCGCTGCTTTTTTGAAAGAGCAATCAATTTAGTCACATTTACCTACACCCATCCTCCCATAACCCTTTAAATTGTTCCATTTTAGATATCTAGTTTCTTCTCAAAAATCAATATTAATTCTGCCTCTACCATCGCTCCATTCACTCCCTGGCACCTCCCTACCTCTCCGACCTTCTCACTCCCCAACCCATCACCCAACGCCTCCGCTCGACTGGCACCGGCCTCCTGCTCATCCCTTGGACCATCTGCCCCACCATCGAAGGTTGTGCTTTCAGCCACTATGCCTTGAATATCTGGAACACTCTCCCTCAATCCCTCCTCCTTGCTCTCTCTCTCCTCTTTTTCAAGTCCCCTGAAAATCTTCCTCTTCGACTATGCTTATGGCCACCTCTCCTCCCACCCCCCCGCCCCCCACCGGCTAGGAGGTCATGCTCTGCAACTGTTAAGCGCTCTGAGATACTACCCTGCATGGAGGGTGCTATATAAGTGCAAGTTGTTGTTGGTAATGTGGCATCATTCCCTGTAGCAAGTCCCTCCCTCCTGAGAAGGCTTTTCTGTTCCTCCAGTCAGTAATTTACTTGTCGAGATTGAATATAATATCAGTGTATCTTTCCACTCATTTAAGGAGGGAGGGGGCATCCTTGAGTGATCACACTGGAAACATGGCATGAAAATTGAAGACTTGTTGAAAAATTACTTCCAGATTTTGAAAAATTGCCTTCAAGGATTAGATCCCCAAATGCAGAACGCTGGCTGACTCAGTGGCGTAATGGACCATTTGATGTTTACTGCCAGAGTTCCAAGCCGAGGCTGAGTGAAATACAAGCCTTATCTAATGGCTCTCAAGGTTGCAAAAGAAATATGAACCATGTATCATGTTCCACTCCCAACAGACACTGACTCATCTCACAAATTGCCTCAACTCAGCAAGTACAGCTCTAAGAGGTCTATATGAACTTCCAATCAGTCACCTGCTATAACAATTAGGAGAATTGTAAAATGGATTACAATTTCTTAGACCAAGGCAACAGTTGCAGATACATATCCTCAATCGATAAAACTTAAGTCATTTCTCAAGAATGGAAGGTTTGACATGAAGCCTCACATTGTTTTTTTAATTTTTTTTTAAAAAAAGAAGCTATTTCTGACAATGGAATTTAATAAAATAAAGCAAAATAAGAAAAATAATACATGAGATTTATTTTTTAAATGGGTTATCCAGAATGAGAATAGATTTTACTTTTCTTTCCCATTATTTCCCATTTCACAACATCATAAGAGAGGTTTGTATGAAGAAGGCTCTTTAGTTAGCCCATTAGATCTCATCCTTTGAGAACACCAACCCTACCGTCTTCTTGCTACACCATTAAACTATTTCTTAAATGAGTCCAACATCCTGAGCACGTCCACACTTCCTGGTAACTCTATTCCAGGTGTTAATCACCTTCCAGATAAAGAAATACTTCCTGCGTATGTCATGAAATTACCCCTTACACCCAGAACTTGTACCCTCTTGTCTTGTTCACTTGGCTGTTTCTGAAAGTAGTGATCTCGGTTTACTTTTAGTCCCAGCTAATATCTTTTATATTGGACCCACAGTATCTGTAGTAAGACCTCCTCTGTTGAGGTCTCTTACATCTCTAGGTTTCGACCAGTACCACATGGCATGAGCCCCGAATACAGGTCAAAAGGCACAATCCTGTTCAGTGAAAGTAACTTGTGGTGAAGAGCTGTTCTCAAGTGGTTTTCTAATAATAAAGAAGGGAAAGGGAGAGTCATCACACCTCCCAGCTTCACAGAGCTTTCATCCAGTTGCCGTCAGCCACTGCAGCAGAGGACACTTCCAAGAGAGCAATCATCAGCATCTCTCTGACCGAGTTAAGACAATTGTTTGATTGTTTAGAAAGAAGTGGATGAGGAAGCAAGTGATGAGCATGAGCAGACAGATGGAAATAAGAGAATAAGAAAACAGGGTACACCTGTTCTTTGCCGTAGACCTTCAAGAGACAAGAGAGAATTGGAAAAATGAAAAAAGTCTCAAATTGCCATCTACAATTTCACCACAGCAATTAGAGAAGGAATGGGCCAAAATTTTTCAATACAAAGTCAAACTGCTCCAGCCCAGCTGCTTTTAATTGTCAAGCAATTCTGCACGGTTTTGTAAACTCTTATAGCTCCCAGTTTGGCACTTAAATACATTTTTAAATTCTGTTCAGTCTCGGAAAAGTGCCAGTGATGGAAAGCAGGACATTTTGTTCCGATCATCAACCCACAGTTTATCTCCATCAGAAATAGTGAAACACAAAAGGAACAAGGATTTTCATGTTTGTAGAGACAGCTGTCTAAAACAACACAATAGTGTTTTCAGAGACAAATTCCATTCCACCTAGTCCAGCCAAATAATTTAACCCTATGAGCGCTGTGGACGAGTTCAGGGCTCTGTTGCGTTGTGAGCAAATGATTTTCAGCCAATGGAAGAACATTTTAGTTCTTCCAAGCAGACAGAGTCAGAAAGTGGTTTTAATGATGCTCAGTGAGTACTTTATCTTAATTTCACTCAAGCTGCTGCCTCAAATTGTCAGATCTGCTAATAGAAAAACATGAGTGCTGCTCCACATCTGTACCCAAATTATAGAAGTGTAATTGAATATCTAAAATCTCTCGTCATAAATAAATGTATCATTAAAGTCTGTCACAATGAGATTCTCCTAATTAAATTCCTATTGCATTCACCCTGAACAACATAACTTTTCTCATGCACAAGGCATCTCTGTCCCTCAGCTCCAGCACCAAGCTATGAAGGCTTCTTCTGACCAAGATTTTAACAACTTGTCAGGAAGTTTTATTAAGCTATGCAGTTTTTCAGTATTGGATCTGAAGCCTTTCTGCCATCCTCCAAACTTCAATGTTGTCAATCTGTCAATTTCTGCCTTAATTTAAAATCCCCCTATCCCTCATGACATATTGCGGCAACACTAATTAACTTCAAATTCTTTGCAAAGGCAATTAAGGTATTGAAAATATCTACACAATGACTCAGCTGACTGAATTAACTTGGTTCCTTTTAATGAAGCATTTCTACTTTTTTTTAAAATGTGTGGCTACACTTCCATGATTATTTTCCACTGATATATCGGTGACCGTAATGTTTCTTACCTAATGCGCTTTGCTCTTTTAAAGTAATTCTCTCAGACTTTGTTATTTAAAACCACTGGAATTCTAGAAAGCATAAAGTCTTTAGAAGTTGCCATCTGTTTAACTCTGATAAGCAACCAATCTGGAGCTAGATAAAGTCTTCTGGTCTTGTGCAGGTTTCCGACTCAGAATAACCATAAGAACAAAAGTTTAAATGAGCAGAAAACTTTCACAATGAGATTGCTTCAGACTTTGTAGTTCAACATGGAAGATCACGATATGGAATAGAATTTCTTAACAAACAAGTGTTCTCCAAATTCAGTAAAATAAACACATTTTTTTTGCCACGTCAAAGATAATAGAAAAGTAAATTTTTCAGTTAACTGGGTTTGTGGTTGGCGATATCACGAAGTAGCTTTAAAACATGTTTTACATACTTTGTTTCCTGATTTTTTTAAAAAAACACCCCCGTTGACTAATATAATTAAACAATTTAATTGAAGCTAACTCCCTTCTGCCCCATGTTTTGTGGTGGTCTTCGAAAAAAATCCCAAACTCACCGTAAGAAAGAGCCCCAGCACACATGCACGAATGCTCTGCGCCATCAGCCTCTCAGAAAAACGGCCATTCAAAGCACAATTGCTGTACAGTTTTGTTGTAATCTTTGTAAACCCAGTGCTTTGCCCTAACTTGACCTTTGTTTTTTTTTAAAAAAGCACAATTTTTCCCAAGTCACGTCAATGTCAGAAAGCAAAAGGAGCACAGCAGGTATTCACTATCCCACTCCAGATAGCAGGTCGCTTAACATCAGGCTTCTGCTGCACCTGCAAGCTTCCATCTGATACTCCTCTCTCAGTCCAAGTACATGGATGCTATCCATCATTTGCTGAATTAGCGCAGTCTTCAGCAAACAATGGACTCATTCAGTACAAGGCTGAGCACCAAAACAAGTCTTATTTGTTATAAAGATTCTAGAATATATACAAGTATTGAATTGCTGTGCAGGAATCTGTCAGACGAGATCTGTTTACTAAGACTTGACAATGTCTTGTCAAGACAAGAAAAAATACCATTCATTCCAAGTTACAGTGGGCATTTATAGAACATTTTTAATACACTCTATCCCTTGCAGTAACAAAACTTTTACTGCTCTGCACTTCCACTGTAAAATGCTTCTGGTGTTGACAAGTGTTAATATAGGGGCTCAAATACAATCAGTCGCAAATGGCGGAGGGACTGATAGCTTTACATTGCATTGTTTAAGGAGGTCAGCACATTGAAAGCATCAGTAAAAGTACTTCAGGAGCAGTCAGCTTTCCTAAATAGATTTTCTGCGAGTGGATTTCCTCCCTTTGGAGGCTGGACTGCCTGACCATGTGGTGCAAAGCGGCTCCTGCTGGGTCTGGCATTAAATATACAGCTCCTATTTGCACAAGCAAGGGGAAGACAAACTGATATTCTAGCAGGTATCGTAAATTTAGTTCCTGCTGTTCATTAAGTTCCAATTTCCAACTATATATGCAGCACAGGGTGGGGGTAGGCAGCAACAATGAGTAGATTTTGTGTGTGCACATATCTTCATTATATTTAACTTTGTGCCTCCAGGAACAGCACATGCATTGCACACCAGTGAACTCAGTCAGGTCACAGCAGCATTGCCACAGACACCACTGCACACCTGAGGGGGAGCAAAGCCAATACCAAGTTGGAATTTTTTTTATTTTGTGAAGCTCTGAGTAGGCTTTTGAACGTGGTCGGAAAGCAATAATACCAGTTTCAAAGCAACTTGAGATGAAGCATGAATTCTGCATGTTTCATGCCAGTCCCGAGCAGCAGCAGCCACTCACTGATATAAAGTTTACATTGAAAACACCGGTCAGTGTCTGGATCGTCTTATGCCTTAGCCAAGCAGGTCTGCAGAGCTCGAAGGCACTCTTGATGAAGGACAGTCAGCCTGACTCATTAGCAAGATCTGAAGGCATCAATCAGTAACTTGGGCTGGGGTTCTTCATTCTTGCGGTGTGTTAACCTGCAAGCCAAAGAGGTGGATATCTTTACCAATCAGAACCTGTAATGGCAAGCTGGTTTAACTGGTTAAACTCAATTCAATACCCCAATGCACCAAATCCTGTGGTTTGTAGTGTGATTTTTTTTTCTCTTGGTTACTTTGACCACTGCCTCAGTATCATCCGGAAATGAGATAAGATAAATGATGACTGGACTAAGCGTTGACGGCAGAATGTGACTGCTACAGAATGAGCCTATCTAGACAGCAACACAACACCTAATGAGAAAGCAAATTCAGAACTCTCAGTAATATTGATACGCAATACCCTCCTCATTAATTTATCAATGCAAATTCCATTTTATGTTTATTTTGCTATTCTTGAAGCCCAAACATTTTGTTTTGAATTCTGAAATTAACAAAGGGATCTGAGCATCTGGCAGTATACGTAGAGCTTGAAATAAAGAACAAGTAATTATAAAAAGAGTGCTAGAAGCTATAATCGAAATGGGATGGCAGCAAGCTTCTTGAATACTAATGCTACTCAACAAGGAATAGCTTGAAGCCTATTGTTTTAAAACAAGCCCCTTGACTTCCTTCAGCCCAGGGATATACTCATCACAACGCATCTTTTACAACATGAGGGTTTATCCACAGAACAGTTGTCAATATATTTGTTATGAAAGGAAATTTAAAAAAAGGCATGGATCACATATCGGATCAAATAAAATTTCAGTTAATTGATACAGATACAGTTTGTTTTGTACCTGGTTTACATTGTGCCTTGATATCAAATTACTGCCCAACACTTGTTCTGCTTTGCTCAAGGAGGCAGATAATCACCAATGGATTCAATAAGGTTATCTACTTGGGTATGAGTTGTATAGAGTGTTAAAGACAAGAAAATAATGTTTACATGCATCACTGGGAACATAATACTACAGTTAAATGAAGAACTGGTTCAAGCTCACCCAACATTTGATGCTGTCAATTCTGTTACTAACAACGGTTAAAATAAGTTTTTTTTATTTACATGGAAAACATATTAAAATAATGGTGGTCAGTCAACACTGTAATTGAACTAGATGACATATACTTGGAGTGGAAATATTTCCACAAGAACTCCAATGATTGGAACAACAATGCAAGCTGCTCTAATGTTTATTGTAGAGCATCTGCTTTAGAAGAAATAGATTTCAAAAGTACATTTCTGGTCTTTCTGATCACTATTTACAAAAGCAACACGCTTGGAACACAAAAAGCAAGCAATTGCTACAGGCACATGAAAATCCAAACTACAGCAATCACATCAATGAAACAGGGAAGGCTATTGCAATGTCCTTTGTAACACAGTTGTCTGTGAAGGAAATAGTTCACTGAAAGCAAGGGTTTTGCACTCTTTTAATGTGCTAACTGATGCAAATAAAAACAACATTCATTAAAACCAGGAAAAGAGATTTGATTCCTACTCTTTGTAGAAGTAGCTGATCTCAGGCTAGAGAAGAGGAAAATCAGCCAGAGTTCTACTCCCAATTGCTGTCCAATAATCTTGTTTGGAAAGTGTATGTCTGTGGATATTGGGTGAGATCATAATGGGTTTTGGCTCTGATACCCCCACACCCCAATGAAATAGCCTACTCACTGCCCAAGGTAAAGAATACTTACTTATGTTAGATACTTCTGAAGGGCAGGGGAGAAAATCTGGTGGAGTAAAAAATCCTCTTGGAGTGAAGATATTTGGTTAGAGAAGGTTGATGATAATAATTCTTGCATTTGATATAGCCACTTATCACATCTTTGAGATGTCTCAAAGCGCTTCACAGAATATACTGTAAAGTGAATTTGCAGAAGAGAAAGATTGACAAATGTAAATATAAATAAATATAACGGAGTATGGAAACATGAGTTAAGTAAAATCCTGCCATTCTCACATGGACATTTTCAAAATTTAATATGAGAGCAACGGGGAAGGCAAGAAACCAAATCCATACACAAAGGCCATTGGGAGTTAGAATTCCATTGGGAGCTGCCTACTCTCAAACTTCTATCTGCTGACAAGGTTGCTGTATGCTCAGGCATGTGAACATGTGGCTGAACTGCATCAGATGAAAGCGCAATAAATATTCTAACATACTGTTAGTAAGTGGGGTGATAATGTCAGGTCTCGGCGTGCAGAGAACAGGATATAAAACACCAGCTGTTTAAAATTTTAATGAGTTGTTGTTTGAAAAGATAATATATAACCACATTATCACCAATCTAATCAGATATACAAAGTTAATCTTTTTCTTAAACCAAAATGTTGCAACAGTTCCAGATGTAAACCTCCATTAACTACCTTTGATTTTCAATATTTGGGCTGCATTTGCAGTAATCATTGGACATTGCAATGAGACTGCATCACATTCTCTTCTAGGATTAACCAGTGAGGACATTTTACATTCCAAGTGTGGAGACACTTATGTGGAACTGTGCTGCAGTTGAAATGCATTTCAATGTTAATAAGTTACATGTTTATTGTATAAATTCCTAATAAATTACATTCAACTGCCAAGACACAGATTAAAACAGAAAAGATGCAATGGGGAGTGAACCAAGCGTGTCAAATGTTAAAATAGCATTCCAAAGCTGCTGGAATCATGGCGAAACATCCCACAAATCTCAGGACAATTGTGGAGAAAAATCATATGAACTGGTTCAAGGGAATTTTTTTCTTGCAGAAATGAGTGGTAGGTTTCAATATACAAGTTGAAGCAGCCCAGAATATTGGAGAACTCTAGCCATGCATAGATTCCTTGCTGCAAATAATACATCAAAATTTACATTTATTTAGTCTTTCACGTTGGGAGGAAGTCTCAAAGTGCTCAAGAATGCTGGATGGGCACGTGAGCTGAGGGCGGGGCTTGGGGGAGGGCAAAGATGATCAAAAGTACGGTCAAACTGGTAGGTTTTGTGACACAAGAATGAAATGCTTTGAGGAGAGAAATGAAGAAAATTGGTGAAGAGAGGAATGCCAAAGATTTCTGATGCTAATCTGTTTATGCATTGGAACACAGCTTGACGAGTGGTATCAACATTTACCCAAATTTTACCGTCCTGAGATTTGTGGTATATTTTGTCACAATACCAGCAGCTTTGAAATGCTGTTTTTAGGAATGTTTGGGAATACTGATCTTGCATAGTATTTATATTTTTAAAAAATTGCTTTTTTTTAATATAAATACTCTGCAAGATCAGTATTCCCAAACATTCCTAAAAACAGCATTTCAAAGCTGCTGGTATTGTGACAAAATATACCACAAATCTCAGGACGGTCGTGGAAATAAAATCATATGCAAGCAATTTTTCTCCTGCAGAAATGAGTGGGAGTTGAAGCCGCTCATAATGCTGGAGAACTCTAGTCATGTGTAGGAATCTGTACAATTTATTAACATGGGAATGCATTTCAGCTGCAATTATAACAATCACAATTATTGTAGACCTCCAAAATATGCATGTCTGCCTCTGGTCTACTGCACAATTTCTGGTGCTTAAACAAACTTAGGTACTGCACAAATCATTGACTTGGCAGCAGACAGGAAACACATCATAGATTTTTGGAGAGTATTAAAAAAAAGCAAAACTTTCCTTCCGGTTTGGACATAACTAAACAGTAAAAGTGAAATGTTGGAATTGCAAAGTTAAATCAAAAACATCCAGGACTTCAAGCTCAGAAAAAGATTTAGCCTTCACAAGGGTCATCTATCCCTGAATGTATAAAGGAGCTATTAAACAACATTTTATATACCACTGTTCCATTGCTTTCACAGTATAATTTGCATGCCTTCACAATATAATTTGATCTCTATTCCACCCACACCCCCCACTGAATAATCAGGCTAGTTCCCGTATTTGTATCTCAACCAAATTATTTCACAGAATGTATGATAGAATCCTTCAGAATGAGAAATCTCCCAACCAATCAAGCTGGTTTGCTCATTCCATCCAAAGAGCATATACAATTTGTCTCAACAGACTGCAATCCAATGTTGATTTCATGTATATAGGATGTGGGACGTCCTCCCAACGTGAAAGGCGCTCTATAAATGGAATCTTGTTGTTGATGTTACTCAAAATATTTCCCTGGCCACAATCCAGGTTATTCAATTCCCAATGAAAAATGATAACACAGCTTCCGTTAACACAGTAACACAGAAAACATCATGTACACATTGGCTGACTGTCTACTATACAGATTCTCAATCCCTTCAATCCCATTCCTACTCATGTATTTATCAAGTTTTTTTTAAATAAGTTATTCAACATAGCATTAACTGCTTTAACCAGGAACCTATTCGACATATCAACTAACTATTCCATCTCTAGACTTGCTTGAGGTTTAATTTTGAAACTTTGTCCTTTAGTTCAATATTCATGTTCCAAAGCTGTTGCCTTACAATTGAGCTGTATAAAGTTAAAAAAAGTACAAATTTAAGATAATCTCTTGATTTGAAATCCAATGCCTTTGAAATGCATCCTAGTACCCTAGTGGTCAAATTATACTGTGAAAGCATTGGAACAGTGGTATATAAAATATTTTGTTTAATAGCTGCTTTATACATTCAGGGATAGATGACCCTTGTAAAGGTTAAACCTTTTTCCGAGCTTGAAGTCCTGAATGTTTTTGATTTAACTTTGCATCCTAGAAGTGCATCACATTGATTGGATGCTTTCAAGTTTGTCTGATTATTTCCCAAAACGCATCCTTCTAGGAAATCAATGAATTCAAATATACATACAAGGATTATTAATTAGGTTTGTGAAAAATATTCCAAATGGAAAAGTGTCAGTAAAAATTAAATCTGCTATTGTTCAATTGTATTCAACTTAAAGCAAACTACTAATAAATAAATATTTAAACAGAAAATGTATTTTAATAAAACAAATATTGCAACAAAATTCACTGCAAAACATTACATGAAAACATGAAAAGGAGCCTAGGACCATACATTATAATGTCATATCGTAAATCTAAAATATCTAAAATCTAACGAATCTACAATAATCTGTCCACAGTAGTACCTAAATATACTAGCTGCAGAATTCAATATCTCATTTTTCTACATACCAGACAAAAAATAATAAACAAGCAATAAGTACTTACACAGTAAATAATTTATTTGTGTTGTGCACACATTACATTATGATCCTTCAAGTACATTATAATCCTTCAAGGCAAATGAACACAATGATTCATTGTATATCTCGCTTCACTCGTCTTGCTCCCAGTGGAGTGAAATTTGAGCTCAGTGCTGAGAATGGGAGTTATATTTTTTTTATCAGTGAATGCAAACAACACTGAAGCATCACTGGATAGTTCCCAAACACTGAGTATCTTAATTTAAATACCAATTTGATTGGTGAGGATCAATGGGTTCAGTTGTCAGTGTCAAATACACAGTCTTTGCAGTAAATCCTGTGAAGAAGCACTTTGAGACAACGTGATAAACCATACATCAACTGCAAGGACTATTATTAATTACTACTCGTATAATGTTGTACGCACCAAGAATAGTAAAAACTGTTCCATAATTTACATGGCACAAAATCCAAAGAAGAAAATTCTAACTTGAAAGTCTTTATGAATTTTTAGTATCTTTTGTTTTATGCCACATGTCACGCTGTCAAGATTGATAACCTATCACACCCCCTCAGGATGGGCTAGTAACTACTAAACAAACCTGACATAAGACCACTCCAACTGCATTTGTGCAGACCTCCATTCTATGCATTAATAGCTGAAGCCTGATAAGAATTTTTCATGCAGATCAAATCTTCCCAGGCTCAAAATTCCACCTAATTTTTAGCCTGTAAGACCTGTTCCTCTTAATATTTCAGATTGCACATCATTGTGGACAATTCTTAATGTATATTCTTTTTAAGAAAAGGAAACATGATTTGCAAATTAAGACTAAAATTTAGGAATTTATTTGTAAACATTAATGTATGCATGTTGCAGATCAGGTTCAACAACCCTTGTGCCTTGCAGTCTATTATCAAACATGACAAGTGAATACCTTGGGCAAGATACTGGGGGATTCAACACCTTTGAACCCTACCCCATTCTAAGTATATTTGTTAAACACATGATTTAGCCATTGTTCACACTATGAAATCTGAAAGGAACGGGCGTTAGCCAGTGTAATAATTTGGCCCAAAATGCTGAAGAAAATGTAAGTGACAACCTCCAGTTCAATGCGTTTGTTCCGGTTTCAGGGAAATAAACTACATTTATCACCTAATTCATCATAATCAATGTCATCTTCTCACCACCACCTTTAACACAAAACATTTCTTCTCAAAGGGGCCTACCAATCTCTCTCCAAATCATCTTTTCACGATGTTAAATTACACAATCTACACAAGATAAGGTAGCCCTCCATCAACATCATCTGACAGTGCCAAATACTGAAGAACCCAGACATCTACAGAACTAAAATATCAATACTAATGGGCCACCATTTAATGTAGTATTAATGAGATTAAACAGTAATGCTTTAGCAGTAAATGAAACTTTGTGCAAACGAGCCATTCACATATTACATTAAAATGCTTTTGCAACAAAGACCCATTGTTTTCTGGTGTCTGATGGGAACTAATTGGACCCCTACCACCTTGCATGAAGTTCTCACAATGAGCAGTGAATCCTGTGTCAATCTGCCCGATTCTAATTTTCTAACTGAACACACGCAAATTAGAATCAGCATTCACATTTAAAGCCACTACATCTTTCTTCCTGCCAGACAATGAAACACAGCCGCACGGTGCCACTTTCAATGGGTAGAAATAAATTAGATTGATCAACTGCACAAATTGCAAACTGTATTAAAGGTCTCATGTATGTCATCAAAAGACGAGGACAATACAGCCCACAGATACATTGTGTGTTATCTGCACTAAAGAATAACAAGGAGATCTTTGTTCAATTGAAGTTTGGGTACTAAAAGGAAAGTAAATTTGCTTTGCTTTTCTTAACTGACAGCATATCCTTAGTTACCTCTGCAATTACCAAAAATAAACCATGAATGTAATTGGGTTTTCCAGCCTCTGTGCATTTATGTCGTCAATGACTCTGAAATTGAGATTCATTCTGACAAGAGCTAAAACCTAACTAATCGATTTGAAAAAGGTTCCAATCAAAAAGCACACAACAACTTTAGTACAATCCTCCCCAGTGTGCCTCCTTCTATAGGTTCAAGGCATAGCAATGTGACAAATCAGGGAAGTTAGCCCTCACTTTTGTATTGGATGGGTATGAATTCTATGTATATTTTGATGACATTCACACTAACTTGTTGAAATAAGACAACCACTGGCCTTGGGAGGATACAAGCTATTTTGTAGTCAAAATGCCCGGTTCTTGGGATAAACAGAAGTAACAGTGTGCTTGACTCTTTGCCCAGTTGCGAAAGGCCTAAGTGCCTGATAATTGATTGGATGAATAAAAAGGTATAAAGTTGAAAGATTGTTGATATAAAGCAGTAGAGTCAGCAGGGAACCAGGCTCACAGAGGCGGAGGGCCAAAGTATATGTTTTATATTCTTATTTTCTTGCTGTGCTTATGTTTGAATAAACTGAGTTAGCCACAAAACTTTATTGTCTGGTCCTTTGACTCGAACACTGGGAGTTGAGATCCCAACAACACGTTTTGTTTCTTCGCAAAGCTCTACCATTGTAAGTAGGTATTGTGCTATGCTCCTCAATTGTGACAGATTGGTGTCCCACATTCCTTGCCTCTATTTTACGACTGCACTTAAAATTATTCTGTTCACTTCTTATATTTGGTATAAATAAGTATACAATTTAATTTATAAAAAGGGACATTGTTTGTTCCATTCTGCTTCAAACTGAAAACAAATGCATTAGTGGGTTTTGAATGTAATCCCAGGTATGCAAACAGTCATAGTTCTGAGAACTCCTACCTTGACTTCTGGTCCCCAAGTTCTCAACACCATAAATTTGTGATCACCTCTGGGAAGGTTTTTTGAAAGTAGCAGAATTGTTAATACTGTATGCCCATTCCAACACACCTGTAATACTTTCATTGTTTATTTTAATTTGTTTTTAGTTTGTTTTATTTTCTCTTTGACCGAGCCTTCAGCTCCCCTCTCGACTCTCTTCCCCCTCCTCGCTCCCTCCCTTCCCTCCCCTCACCCTGACCATTTCCCCCCTGCTCGGGTCATGACCCAACTGTGCAGCGCCTTGGGACGTCCTCCTGACGTGAAAGGAGCTTTATAAATGGAATCTTGTTGTTGTTGTTGTTGTTAATACAACAGTTAAACAATATGGCATTCAAGTCAAAGGGAAAGAAATGAAAGAAATTCAATAATATACCAGTCTTGATTCATGAAACACTGTAGAAAAGATGTGATGAAGCAATTTCTACACCTAAGCATTAGTTGCATAATAACATAATAATTTGCTAGGCGATAGCAGACCAAGATCCATCCAGTTTGCCCTTCACCATCCTGGCAGATGCATGACATGTCATGTCCCAAACTATATATTGTATTCCAAGATATTATTTCCTAACAGAAATTTATTTAATTTGTTAGGCTAAGTTGCAAAGCTACAAGTACCAGTTAAATAAAAGGCTCAACCAGATCATCTGTATTTCTGTTGAGAAAAGGCACAAGGAAAGCTATTCTGGTGAAGCTCATCCCATATGAATGTGGTTGTGTCACAAAAATAAATCTTAAGCTCTAGGCTAACACCATGTAGTATTACAAAATACAAATTAACCAGTCACTAGAAAAAAAAATCAGTAACAAAAGCTTGCTGGTTTAACAGCTACTAAACTAGCACCTTGTTTATACTGCTTCCAAAACATTTACTGTCTTTATGAATGTGCAAGAATTGGATGAGCAAAAACAGTGAGACATTATTTCCTTACATCAGTTCTTAGGATAAAAACGCCTTCCTACTTCTTCCCTTTGTAGTTGTCTGGGACTGAATGGCAAGAGATCCACATGAAACATCCATAAATAGATTACATAATTTTTTTGTGGAATTCAACTGTAAGTCATAATAAAGCAGCTATGCTGGGCAGTAATTCAACACATGACTTGACTCAATGACAGGCTTCAGTGCAAATTCTCGTGGATTGTACTCAGTTCAGGTCACAGTGACCCAAATTGATCACTTGAATCCATTCAAACAAGGATTTAGTAGCTCATACAGCCTCAAACGAGTCATTGATAAAGTGACCTAGATACGCTTCCTACTGGGTATGGAAGGAAAGTTTTCACATCTTTGAAGCTCCATTTTCTTCACTAACATAAGGTCAACAACCGATGGCTTGGCTGTGATGTCTCACAGTTTAGACTCGCACAGAAATAATGGCCAATTATTTGTATTAAAAGTATAGGTATCTACACTAATGAAGACAAAATGTCTGTGTGTCTGTCCGCCAAGAACACAATATCCGATTGATGTAGTGTTGACAAATTTACTTGACAAAACATTCCTTTCAAATATAGATTTTCTTAACGTTTGAACAGACAAATCAGCTACACTGTATCCCTTATACAGATATACTAGGCAACAGACGGAATCAAAATCATATTGCTCACTACGCCGCTTCTTTCACTTTTAATGGTCACTTTCTTACTGGAGGTAAATTCCCTCACCCCTGTACATATACATAGATACAGTAGAATCGATATCGATTCCACTGGGAAGTGTGCTGACCCTCTACACAACTCCAACTATTTCAAAGTTACATCTTTCTTTTATGTGTTTCTAACTCCACCACCCCTTGTCACAGAGATAGCCCCACCCTTCGCAAGATGCTTTGCACAGAGAGAGATATGGACAACTTCTGGGCAGCTTCCCACAGCCTACTTGTTTCTCTGCCTTGAGATAGGCAGGTGTCTGAGCTGTAGCCTTTCTTTTCTGTGGTCCATTGTGCTTACATCTATGTTCAAGGACCCGATTGCTCATTATCTCAAAGGAGTGAACATCTTCCCAGGAAAATATGAAATGGAATCAGAAGCTAATCTCAACCTGTCCAACAAAGCTAGTTTTCACCCCCAATTCTTCTGGAACATTTGATTGCTGCTATCAATATACCAATGTATCTGAGGTGATAGTCAGTATATTTAAAAAATAGAGACATGATTTATACCTCATTGGAAATGTCTTGTATGGGGGAGTGTCATGGTCATTTTTTTTGGGGGGGAGGGAAAATCTCCTAACATTAATGAGCTATATTAAAAAATGCTTTAATTAGCCCCAAAATATGAAGTATGCATGGTATTCTGTAACAAAGTAGTGACAGAGGAAATCATAAACACCTCTAGAGAGATACATCTATACTAATAAAGACAAAATGTCTGTCTGCCAATAATGCAATAATTGATTGACATAGAGACAACAACAAAATTACATTTGTATAGCGTGTTACACGTCGGGAGCACATTCCAAGGCCCTGGACAGTCAGTGTTTCGGACCCGAGCTGGGGGTCGGGATCGGGGAAGATAGAGGGTGGGGTGGGGGAAAAGAGGGTGAGCAAAGGCACGGTCGAAGAGGAGGGTCTTGAGATGGGTCTTGAAGGAGGCAAGGGAGGGGGCGAGGAACCATAAGATGGAGTTCCAGAGGGTGGGGTAGAGTGGCAGAAGGCCTGCCCACCAATGCTAGGGCGGGCGAGGCGGGGGATTTGAAGCAGGCTGGAGCCCACTGAGCGGAGGGAGCGGGCAGTTTGATAAGGGGTTAGGAGATCGCAGAGGTAAGGGGGAGCAAGGCCATGGAGGGCTTTGAAGTCAAGGACCAGGATCTTGAACTGTATCTTCTGTGTGATGGACATGATTTATACCTCATTGGAAACGTCTTGCATTGGGGAGTGTCATGGGCATATTTCTTTGGGGGGGTGGGGGGACAACTATCAATGATGAGCTATGACCTAAACAAGCTCATCACACATGTATGGCAGTTGTGCTTAAGGTGCACACACAGTGTTTATGGCATGTTAAATGGTTTGTGAGTGGTATCAGTTAAATCTACATTCCATATTGGATCCTTTGGTTGCAAGGGGTAGCTGCAACGGGTACAGCTAGTTTGAAATAAGACGCAAAATAGCCTTTTTAAATGTTTTCGGCTGATTGAGATGAGGTACACGTTTCCATTCTATGCACATCTTGTCAAGTATTACGTATTCCCGGGTCAGAAGCAGCACAAACTGGTTGAGAATAAAGCCCCAACAATACACCAGAACCCTTTCCTCAGATGTATCCTTACAGTGATTTCTGGCAGAGAGTCAATCTGGGAAAGCATAACACAGGATACTAAATCGGCCTGCGTGAGAAATACTTGCAACTGCTGGCAGTATAGCTAGACTTTGCATGACGTGAATATTTCAAGTGTCAATATAATCTGCAAAAAATCAGCAGCAAAAGGTCAAACTTCCTTCCTCTCCTCTAAAATAGCTGGTATTGACATACAAATCTTAAACTCTAATGCTCTTCAAACCTGCAGGTATATTTTGAATAGAAAACAGCACTATATGAATTGGAAGACTTGAACATTCAAACTGTTCAATTTCTGAGAACATTAACATTCAACGTAAAAAGGATTTTGCCCGATTCTTGTCCTACCTGCGCTCACAATGCAACATTGAATACTGACCTAGATTTATTTGCAGCCAGAAGCACAAGCCAAGGTTTCATACAATGTACCTGTGTGAGGAAATTCCCTGAGATGCTGTGTATCACCTCTGCCTTTATAGGAGATGGTGAACAATTCAATAAAGTGTTAACAAAAAGAAAAGAGAATCCATTTATTTAGGTGCTGCAAACTTGGGTCAAAAATGAAAAAGGACACATTACAGACTGTTTGGTGATAACTAATTAGAGTATTTTACCTTTGGCGATGCGTGAAAAATTACTGCAGTGAAATTAAACACTATGATAATTTAAATATGGTTCAAAGTAAAATTAGGGTTAAAGGCTGAACTGAGAAGCAGGCAAAAGCCTAAATGTAACATGTTTCACATTTTTACCAGTTTGTCCTGTTTTCTTCAGTTTGTTTAAACAAATAGCATAAAGGAGCAAGAGAAAAAATTACACTGCATACCCAAAATAATTCCACATTCTGTGCCATATGTGGCAGAAAAACACAACATTCCTTTGCCCAAAATTATTTAGATTATTGATTATTACCGCACGCTTAAAACTTTGGTTTTCAAAAAATCTACATCATTATTCCATTTTAGATCAAAAGTTGTGAGTTCTTATCTTAAACAGCCAAGTTCCTGATCTAACTTTCACCCCTGTGCAGAAATTTCCAGCTAAGGCCAGGCGTTTTTCTTCTCTTTCAAAGAAGAGAAGAAAAAAGATGCACAAATGTGAAGCAAGTGAAACAGGTACAGGAAGAAACAAATTCCAGTGCAGTCCCCCTATCTATACAGCATCCGTGTTCCAGTTTCACCTTAAATATAAACATACCTTTCAACAGCAGAGTTTCAGTTCAGAATGGTGCACACTGTGCTGTTCACCACTCGAGCACCATGGGGACAGATGGAACAACCTGGTGTCAGGTGCTCTGTTATACACCAGTTCAGTTGCCGAGTGAACGCAGGCCTCGTTTGTGGTACCAAATGCCGGAGGAAGCTCAGCGGCACTTATGAGTCGCTATGGCTACAGTTACAGCTGCCAATCATTTCTGCTGAGTGCCGATGCACAGCTGATTTTTTTTCTTAACTGCTGCCGGCTGGCAGAAAAGTAGTTCTGGTCGCAAACGTGTCATTGGGATCAGAATCTATTGCATAGAGAAGTTATTATGTCGGCAGCCAGACATCTGGCCAGTTT
Organism: Callorhinchus milii; assembly: GCF_018977255.1. NCBI lineage: Eukaryota > Metazoa > Chordata > Chondrichthyes > Chimaeriformes > Callorhinchidae > Callorhinchus > Callorhinchus milii. The sequence goes on along the minus strand of NW_024704748.1, from coordinate 13,024,493 downwards.
GTTATCTCATGTGGGTGAAATATATTCTATCTGCACAAGGCATCATGCATCACGTGATTTCTGGCCATATAATTTTTTGTCAATACTGTATATGGCATAATAATATTTGAAATGCAAATGACTTGTCAGTGTGCTCACTCTTGTTTCAACTTGAAACTAACAGCATTGCTGCTTTTGGTCTTTTCAACAACTTAGCAGTTTCAGAATAAACTACAATTTGTAAAATAGCAAACCCATCAAATGTTGGTCTTAAAATGTTACAACATTGCAGAGTACTAGAAAAATGATATATTTGTTGACATTTCAAATCACCTGATTGATACGCAATTTAGTGCAGCACATTAGGCTCTAAAGTTCCAATGTGCACTAGGGTCAACCTCATCAATAACTTGAATATTTGTTATTGTTATTGGACATAATAAAAAATTAAAAATTATTTGGATTGTTGAGTAGTAAAATATAGTTGATTTTAAAGAACAACATGATTAGATTAGACTTGATTTGGTTAGATTCATCTGTTTGCCACCACAGAGTTAAACACGTCGAATTTCTTCATTGTGAAATTAGCTTTTTAATTTTTGTTTTACAACTTGCATTTTATAGAGCTTTATCACACTGTGACGTGTTAAAGCACTTCACGGGTGATTAATGCCAAGTGTAGTGATTGATTGTGTCAGCAAAAAAATGATTACTCTTTGTACAACCCCTCCTGGTCTTGGAAAAAATATCTGTGGAACGAGCACACCAGTGCAGCTTTAGCATTTATCATCTCTTTTCCACCCTTTTGCAATGACCACCAACCAATTTGCGTGTATTGAGACCTTTGATTTTAAATGAACAGGCAATCCTCTGCCCCAGGTTCAAGTAGCAGAGACAGCTTTGGACAGCAGTGACAAAGGCACTGATCACAGTGACTCTCAGCACAAAATTCTCAAACAGATGCCCATTGTCAAACTACATATTTAGCATTTAAGCCCAGTCCACAGATGTGTCATCAGGACCAGAATCTATTGTCAGAGAGGAGAGTACATCAACAGACAGCCATCTGATATCATCGTTTAGAAGTTAATTTCATCGTCAATGTCCTGAGGGAATGGGGGCAGAGTGGAACCCAGCAGCAAAGAGTGCACATCACTGATAAATTAATTCAATTTTAACAAGCGTTTGTGTAAAAAAAACGTATACTGTATATAATCTAACAGTTTGCAATAATAAAAAGTAAAAGTGGTTCTTGCAGCCATTGGTTACAAACAAGTTACACATTTAGATCTTAACTGTTCCTTTGGCACAGCTTCAAATGTTGTAAAAGCAGCTGACTCAAAATATTCCTGTTGCCTTGCATAGCATCTATTTCTTAACTGAACTACCAGTAGGCAACTGCTGATGTTACTACTACACAGAACATAATCAATTTGAGCTCATAGTCTAGGCTGACACTCCAATACAGTTCTGGAGGAGCATTGCATTGTCGGTGGTGCCATCCTTTAGATGAGACATCAAATCAAGCTTCAATCTGTCTGTTGAACTGGATATTTGGGACCACAAACTGTCAAGAAAGAGACCTCCCCAAAGATCAAGAGGCATCTCTTTCCCAGACGGCAGTTAATGACATCCACGCCAGTGTTGCTTAAGATTAGATCAGCCCATCTGAGAAAAGCTGGGGGAAATTGCAAAGCTATTTTTTAAAAAAAAGAAATATTTATGATTGGCAATATTATTTTACTTGTTTTGTGATATTCACATGTTGTGCTCTAAATGATGAATGAATGGGGAATGGCACTGGCAAACAAATTAGATCATCTGACTGCTATTGATGAACTATAACATAAAAGATTACAACATGGGAATATTACAATTTGTCAAGATAAAAAGTCAATACCACAAATGCATTGCACTATAACCAGGTCTATGTAATTAAGATCATTATAGCTGTCTAAGCTCATTACTTGTAATGTGAATCTTAATTTCATAAAACAAATGAAAAACACAGATAATGGTCAAAAAAAGATGTGGAGAGAAGTATTCCAATCAATATCAGTTTGGTACGACTGCAAACAGAAAACTAATGGTGCATGTAGAATAACTCAAGAGAGACACGACAAAGACAAGAGAGATCCTAGATGAAGAATAACACACATGCAGCAGGTTCATTCCCACAATTTGGGTCCCAGGATGTCTTTCCGCCGTGAAGGGCGCTATACAAGTGTAATATTTGCTGTTTTTGTGGTCCTGCCAAGAAGGTGCTAAATAAAGAACAAAGCTTCACGAAAAGTCTACAAAGGATACCCTCCACAAGCACTGAAGTTAAAGTAATAATAATCCTTGCATTTGATATAGCGCCTTATCACAGGAACCTTGCCCAACGTTTCGCCCTGCCAGGAATCAAACCCAGGTCCTCTCTCTTGTGAGGCAAGTGCTCTAACCGCTAAGCTACAGGCTCCACACACATTTATGAACATAGGAACAGGGAGTATGACATTCAGCCTCTCAAGTCTGTTTCACCATTCTAAATGGAACACATACACACGTCACAACTGTTATTACAAACCACTAGACAGCTAGTGTTGTGCTGTCACAGCAGAAGATTAAAATGCCCAATTTGGAGTTTTTTAAAAAAAATGATGCTGTTAACTTCTAATGATGTATTTGAATTAAACTGCAACAAATTTACAACTGCGATTTTCTATGTTGTTATATTTCACACTTCTGCAGCAAAGTGTAAATTTAAAAAGACAAATAAAATTCAAACAGAAAATGCCATCAGGGTATACTTTTTGGTACCTTACCTCAATAATTCTAGTCACTAATACTGCACTAACTCTTGTAACTCAGCTATTAGCTGATCCAAACTATGCTTTTGATCTACCAACACAGAGATTCAATGTTGAATTGTTCCATTCCACAATTAATGGAAGATCAAGGGCATTAATTGTTAATCAATCCAGTGATACTTTGCCATTGTTCAGGATGAATTAATTTATAACTTCAAATAGATTTTAAATCCCACAAAGGATCTATAGATGCAGTGCTTGACATCAAGATTGTACAATATTCTACAGATGTACAGCCTTTAATTACGTCTGTTGTGAATCTCAGTGAGATTAATTTGTTCAATCCATATAAAGTAACGGTTTATATCAATACATCCAATGATGGCTGTAAAATATAGGAGGGGGAGAGAGAGCGAGAGAAAAAAAAAGTACACAAAGACAGAAATAAGAATCATGAGGGGGAAACAGGTAATTAAAGAAACAAAGATTTTTTTAAAAAGTGGTCCAGGATATGTTTGGTAACTATGAGTTAATAAATCTTATGGCACATAATCTAAGGCACTGTGGAACAGGTTTAAAAGATGGGGGAGGGGAGAAAAGATGTTTAAAATAAATGATTAATTCAGAAAAAAAGTCTCTGAAATGCGAGTATCATTGGATTCACATAAATGTAGTCTGAGCAGTAATAATCATTCCACTCACGACTCTTGTAATAGTTAATTAAATTCAAATAATTTATTTACACTACAATACAACTAAAGGCCCTGCAACATTATCATAAAAAGTGATGAGTTTTAATGTTAGCTATCTAAAACTATTTCCTTCAACATTTACAATCCCTTTCCTAGTAATTAAGTATAATTAGTGATAAAATTAAATGAGACTCTGGCTAATATGTGTCTTGCTCCAGGATTCTATACAGCTGGTTCCAAATTAATGAGTTAGAACTTTGCAGTATTTGGTATAAGGAATTTACCGAAAATCATTTTTGTGCATTTTAGGACAATGCACAAAATGTTGTTCCAAAATCAGTGCCTGGGGGCAGGGAATCATCATACTCAGCTCCTGTTCATCCTGTAAGCCAAAGTCCCGTTCATGCTCCTAGCTGGACAAGCAGTGGGAAATCTTGCCAGACAGCAACATCAATGGCAAACTATATGGTTTTAGCTGATTAGACTCCAGCAGGCAGTTACCTCAACACACACACTCTGGGGTCCTCAAACCTTGGCTCTTGCCAACCAGCGCCTAATACATTCCGGCAAGATGCATCCCTCCAGGAAGAGAGTGCGTATTCCTTTCCATCAATCTGTTTGGGATTTCCACGTGTAGGTGGGGACTCATGGAAATCTCAGCTTGGTTTGGATAATCTTACGTATGGTGAAGGGTTTCCGCATGTGTCAGACACTTGGCTGACCTAAAAACAAAATTGTTCCAAAATATTGGAAATTCTGAAAGTGGAAGGGAAATTAAGCATTTAAAAGATTAAGAGCAACAAGAAATATTTTAAATTTATAATAAGCAGATGGACAGCTGGTGATACGAAAACCCAACATCCTTAGTTATGTCACAATGACCCTGATCTCCAAGGCTGCTTATTTCCTGAGATGGAAAGTTAATGGAACCATTTTACCATAAATGCGATACTTAGAATCAGCGTAATTTACAGCACAGAAGGAGGCCATTCAGCGCATCATGTTTGTGCTGGCTCTTTCAAAGAGCAACCCTTACAGTCCCATTTATCTGCCTTTTCCTCATATTCCTACAGTTTATAACTGGACTGGGAAATGATAAACAGTGACTTCCACCAGTAACTGGATATGTGCATCAATCTGCATCCACTGTGATGCCCACTGTGTTTATACTGCAGGGTTGCAGGCTGTGCACATTAATTCGCAGAATTTGCTGCCAAATGGCCAGTAGAAAGAAACACAACAATACGGTGTTGTATAAGCACAATTGCAGACTATGACATTCTGAATCAAATAGTTAAACCTGCCTAAGAAAAAAAAGTACATAAATAATACATATGGATCCTAATGGAGAGTAACAGCACCAGTGGGGTAAAAATATTGATTGGATGTTGCTGCATTATAAACAACATTACGAAACAATCTCTTCCTGCGTGGTGCCTTTGGCAGACCACGACAATATAATACTTCAGATCTACTCAAAACTAATCATATTAAAAGAAATAGATTGCTAGCATCAAACCTATTTTGAGAAACAGGACGTCAAACATAATTTTGGAACAGCGGGTCAAAGTGCAATTTTGGTTGACAGGATCACTCTGGTGTGGACAAAGAAATTATTTCCTGTTCTGCTGCTACCCCTCTACAAAGAAGCACTCAATGGGATCATAATTGAGATGAAAGAGAAGGCAATCATTACTCAACAAAAGAAACAGCACATCAAGACTTACCGGCTATAATCTAATATTCTTGCAAATATCGTAGCCTATATTTAGTTTTAATTCCAAAATTAAGTTTACAAAGAGTTGCACTGGTGCAAAATTTAATTTTCACTAACATAATAACAGATTAGAAAAGCTTGGACAGTGTCCAGCCCACATACTAGATCTTCAGCTCCCAAAAAACCCTGTAACCTTAGTATGAACATAGCTTGCTGTTTTGCAAATAATTTTCGTTGATGCTGAGGGCACAATTTTGCCCCTTGTTTTTATCCAAAGAGCGTATTATAAGGCACTATATCTAATGTCCATTACCAGAAGTATTGCAAATAAATTTTCAATGTCAATATTTGATTTCAAATATTAAGCATCAATTAGCCATTTAAAACATACACGTGTCGGAAAATCTTCAGGAACCAAATAGTGCCTATAGATTAACTTAACCACCTATTGCTGGAAAAAGCTAAACAGCTAATGGATTACTTGAAACTTGTTTACCAGCTGCTAAGGAGATGAAAGAACTCCTGTGATTTTTTTTTTGGCAAACAGCGATTTGTTTTTTTTAATGTAAATTTCCAGTTGAAGAAATAACTCTCAATCCAGCACGTTACATAAAAATGTACAGTGAAAAACACAAGAGTTAATTGAAAAATGCCAATATGAACCAGGCATTAGATTATCCGACAACAAAGGAGCCTTTGACAGATAATTTTTGGATGTGGGGGAGGGGAGGAAAAGCTTATGATAGAAAGCTACATTGCAGTAATTAAAGAAATTTTCCAGGTTTTGAAATGATTTGTATTTCTGGAAAACACTGCTCCAGAAGCTGCTTCCAAGGACCAGTTCATTTTTATCACTTCATCTACTTTAAGAGAAAGTTTCTTTCCACTTACCTCAAAGTAGCCATTGCTTTAACAGTCCTTTGTCGCCAGATGACGTTATGACGCTGCTTGTTATTACTGGCAAAAGTACACGGGAAACTAGAAATATCAACATAAGAGTTTTTTTTTTTACAAAATGAGATTTCATTAAAAAATGGTTTGTTTTTTGCTGTTTAACAAAACAGAAGAGCTTTCTGTGTGTTAATGGATATGTACCCTCCTCCGATGTAAGGAAAAAACAGATGCTCTAAACCCACTCACAACTCCTGGACTTTCCGTATATCGCAGGCAGCACAAGCAGATCATTATCTAGCGACAAAAATAAGCTGTTGACTATCTCTTCCAAACTATGAATGACTGTTTGCAGTAACGCCAAACCTTATTTGTAGCGTGTTGAAGTAACAAATTAAAGACTCAAGTTCATCCAAGTCTTGAACTAGGTATTTTAAATGTACATTGAAGGGAATTTCTCCTGGCGTCTTGGCCAACATTCCTCCAAATAAAATTGGTCATTGATATCATGGTTGTTTGTTGGACACTGCCATGTACAAGTTTTCTATTGCATTCACCTACAACAGTCACTACACTTCAAAGTGTATCCTGTGAAGGTCTTTCAGACACCTTCCCGACATGAAAGACGGATGCTATATTAAATGCAAGGATTATTATTACATTCATTATTGAGTTATTTGCTTGACTGAAAAGTTTTTCAGGAATTTTTAAATAAGTCAAATTAAATACTTAAAAAAATGAAAATGCCAGAACTTTCAAGACAGCAAGGTTTAGACAAGGTTTTTGTCTAATCCAGCAGTTAGCGTGTTGTTAATGATACATTGGGGTCTGTTTTGTTCGGATTTAAGGAACCAAGTATAATTTTATCAATGATTCACAATCAAACAACGCAACATTTATGCGTTTCTAAACAAACTTTTAAAAAGTTTTTCTAATCGCATTAACTTCATGCCCACTTAAAATCATGTCAACTGACGAGAAAGAGCAGTGGAAGAGGAAAACAATTTGTTTATGTGTCGTCAAAATTGAACCCAGTAATAACTTTGCCAACTGCAATACTCCATCTCAACAATGGGATTGAACACCGCTAGCTTGAGACCGCTAGTTTTTGTATGTGTAATGGGATTTCCTATTATAAGTGCGGAAAGAAAAGCTCATTAATGTTAGCAAACAGACCCCAATGTATCATCAACGGCACGGTAAGTGCTGGATCAGACAAAATGCCACCTCGCTGCCTCAAAAGTTCTGGCCTTTTCATTTTTTGAAGTATTTAATTTGACTTGTTTAAAAATTCATGAAAACTTTCCCATGTTTCCTTCCAGAAAATTAATGCTAGCACTGGCGATTGCCATCCAAATGGATTACATTTTTTAAAGAGAAAAATGACTAATTCATCATTTGAATTCAGAAAGCCTTATTTCAAATGACACTGAAATCTATACTGATCCAGGATTTGCAAATTTACCAGTCTCCAGAGGTGGTCGGTATGTGGGAGCCAACAAAAATACCTCACTACCGGCTTATACATCAGGTCTTGGAGCTCATGTAGTCAAGTTTGACACTAAAATATAATTGACCATTCACTTCATAGCTGTTTCAATTGACTGTATAAATTGACTGTAATATTCACCCACAATATACAGTCACTACACTATCCAGTGATATGCTTTGAGATGTCTTCTGATTTGAAAGGTGCTCTGTCATATCTCACACTATTATTATATGGATGACCTGAGTGTTCAACTCACTCTCACCCAGAAATCAACAATGCTATGTACCTTCAGAGTCATAACCTGGGCCATTAGAAAACTGCGGAAATATTTGCCAAAAATTGCAGGCCATTTGCCAAGTTCTGGAAAATTGCAGAGTGTTGATTGGCGCTATTGAGAAATGCATTTTGTGAAACAACCCATATTAAAATGATGACAATGTAGTTATGTTTAAAATACCAAAAACATACAGCACTTACCAAGAATTTGTCGCAAGAGCTCAGTTTAGGCCGGGCGTGAAGCAAACAGATGGCAGTAATGTCACACGGCTGGTATTTCTATCATGGTTCACTCGCTAGTGGGCGAAGACGATTACCCGCTCGCGCTATTTCCACGATTCCAACAATCACACGCGACCCGAGCTGCTCCACCCACAGTAGCAGCGTCGAGCAAACAGCGCAAGAGGAAAGGGGCACTGAGCGCACGGTGGTGTTACAGGTTTGTAGCGGATTCCGTGGAACAAGTGCAGCTGCACTTCTCGATTGGTCCAGGTCATTGCTTACATTGTTATATTTGGACACATGGAAGTTATTCAACCTTTCCTCCTGGTGGATCTTGGCTACTCGGGAGGCACTGGCACTTGACTGTTCTCACTCGAGTTAGAGTTGAGATAGTGAACTCCGAGGGTGGAAAATAAAGTAAGCTGGGTGTGGCTCTCATTGCTGTTTGTTATCCAGTGATCAATGCTAAGGAATGTATGTATGTGTATATATATATGTAATATATATGTAATATATATGTAATATATATATGTGTATATATACACATATATATGTGTGTGTGTATATATATATATACACATATATATATGTGTGAGTGTCAGCTGAGAAGAGAAATAAGCTGGGAGGTAATAGCCCTTTCACTCGAGCTGTCTGTCAACATTCAATGCCCAGGGAGACCTTGAGTTAGGTTCTAAAGGCCAATCAGTAGCTGTGAAGCTGTGTCCCAGCCCGACAATGTCGGGAGAAAATTAAAAAATAGAAAAGGGAATGATTAGCTTTTACTGTAAGAAGCAACAAAGAGCCATTGGTTGTGAAATTCTAGAATATTTGAATATTATGATTTACTGCCAAAAATGCTCTGGAGGGCCAATTACTAAAGTAATATTAATAGTTTAATCAAATCAATTTCTCTCCTTCTCACAAAGCTACAAATACAGTCAGGAATCACACACACAGCAACACTAACCAGTGAACCTTCTACATTAACAGACTCATTTGCATTTCAATCACTTTTTTAAGCAATGTACAGACTTCAGTATACCCAGATGAATACTACATTCTTTTACAGTTTGTCTAAACATAACGGTTTCAACACTTGAGGTTATGCCACACAGATGTAACTACAAAAATGGCAAGTATCGTGTCAGAGTGAAGAAAACATTATGAAAAAAGTTATGCAAATCACTAAAAAAAATCGCTGCTTCATTTTATCCAAGACTCTCGTCACAGACGACAATGCAGAAGGTCTAAGTTATTTCTAAAAATAACCTCTTCACAATTAAAAGGCATGATTCACTAACCACTTCCTAATAATATCCAAGAAAGCAAAAAAAACATTTTAAACTAGTGGGTCATAGTGAAGAATCAAAACAGACTCAGAGGAAACTAGCCAGAGTACCATCATCTTTTTTCCCACCCTGTCATTAATAAGTCTGGAAGCCAAAGTTTATGTAGAAGGATCATTGTAGCAAATCGGATCCAATGTTAACTTCTTAAAAATATACTGTACCGACTATTAAACAAACAGCGTGGAAATGTGTGGAAATGAGTGATTCTTATTAACAGTCTGCGGGCTAGTAAAATGGAAACTACTACCAGCTACTACTAAATATAAAATACAAAATAGCTAGTAACTATTCTCTGTAATACCCCCTCCATATCGACCAGACTCGCACTCAATCTGGATGGATCATTTCCAAGCCTGTTGCAAATGCAACTTGTTTGCTGATCTATTACTCTGTCCTCCAGCTCTCCAACTGCCACCCGCATCCCCCACTCCTCCACCCCCACCACCCTTCCTCCCCCCCCCACTGCTTGCAATATTCTTTCCCAATCCTACCATAGTCTCACACGTTTGCCATTCTGCAAGGTTACACTCTTCTGTGTGGCTGTTGTTATCGTTTGGAATGACCACCAAACATTTCCAGAGCTGCCCCCAGTGTTATTTTCAATTCAGTTAGGGGAAGCCCTACTCAACCACTGGCAGCAGTTTTATTCACACTCCAACTTGCACAAGTATCAAACTATTTAGTAGGTTGTTGTGACCTTGTTGCGGTGTTATTTTCATGTGCTCTACTCACATTAAACAAACCTCAAACGTAAAAGGAGATTGGAGTCTTATAATTGGAGTCTCAGTGACAGCAGTCATTAAACATATCAACAAAAAATCTACTAAATTTTCTCTCCATTTCCTGTAAGTACAAAAGGTTAGGTCTCGTCAGTTATTAAACATTTGCCAGTTTGAGGTATGGATCACCCCATTCATTAACATAATTACTATCAGCCCATTCCACTGGTATTAATCATCATCACTTCAAATATATTTGCACCTGTGTTGACTTACACTTTACTTACGAGCCTTTGTACAGGTCTGGGATAATTGAAGACAGCATACACTGAAAATAAAGTGCAATTTATCACCATATTTGCCTGTCAACACAACATCACAAATGACCCCATAGAATGCCTATTGTCTGTCTCACCGAGATTGATATCAAAAGGAAAATGACCATCTACTGTTCAACTAAGTCACATTTTCAACAGAATGTTAAAATTATGCAGAGTGAAGTGAAATGTGCATTTATTCACAGACTGGCTGATATATTCAGTCAGACAAAAATCAATGTTATCATACGCCAGCGAGACAGAAATAATGTTACACTGGGCTCTAATACTTGACGATTTTTAACAGGATTCTTTAATTAATAAGGAATCCAAGCGGAGTCTCCACTTGCAGGTCAGAATTTCCTTATTAAAGAATCCCATTAGAATTTGCTGCATATTAAGTTAAACCTCACAATATGATAACACTGTGCTCTCTGCCACTGTAATGTCAAGCCACACCCACAATCAAACCACAGTGATTTGACACACTCTATAATGTGGCACTGAGCCATTCATCACCAGTAAGGTCTCAGGTTGGCTTCTATGTTTTCAGCTAAAATATTGGGGAATTGGGGGCAGGAGGCAAAGAGGAGGAAAGAGGGGTAACCCGCTTGGGGTAGTCGTATCGATCTCAGTGCCTCTAGGCTAGTGATGGGAACACACACCAGGAAACAGATATGTATCATAGTCCAGCAGATTCTGGAAGATTTCTTGTGGATAGAATTGGACTCAAATAAATAATTTGACCCAAAATTAAATAGCAACCACTAAGCAAAATACTAGAGGTATGCTGCATCATCTAGTGCAAATTGTAATGACTTTATATTTCAATAGAGGATGAAATAAGGAAAAGTGAATATTGCTTCTAGAAGAGGGCAATACAACAACAGGGCCCAAAGAGAAATGTTTAACAAACTGAGATGCTCAATGAATTTGATTCTAGTGTTTGCAGCCAGTACAAAAGAGGGAGATACTGCACTGCAAAACTGACAGACAAGTCGCAGGTTTTGCATATTCTAGTCGCCCTCCTTCACTACAGTAAATAAAGATTGCCTCTAAGATTATTGGAATAAACTCAGCATTACTCTTTCAGAGCTGACTCGTTGAGTGGTGTCCTCTTGTTTTTTTGTACACATAAATCAGTGGGTGCGAAGTGCAATTTAGTATGCAAGAGAACTTGCGCAACAATTTGCATGAACACAAATCCAAATATTGACTTGCTACAGAAAAGCTTGTAGTACAACAGGACCAATAAGATAAAGGTGTGCTCAGTTGTGCTGTTGCTGAATCTAATTAAAGCATCCTGAACCTTCGGATTGTGTCCTTAGTGTTTACTCGTCAGAGAAATTGAAGTTGCAATACACAAATCTTTTGAATTAGATACAGTAGTGAGAAAACATCAATAAAGGGTGATTAAGGAGTGTCTCTCTCACTGTAAATTACAAATTCAGCAGTGGAATTTAACAGCAGCTCAGTACTGCCATGCGGTAGTTGTGATAAAGTCAACAGTGCTGTCAGATCTCCATTAATCAAGTGGCAACGTGCAGCTCACTGAAAAACTTCCAAACAGAAATCAGAAACATAAAGTGACCTGGGTCAGACCGTAAGAGGCAAAGGGTCACCAAATTAAGCTGTAAATGTCCTGCTGCATTCTTTGCAACTATAACCCCAATGCCTGATTTAGAGGAAAAACATCAATGTATGAAACACAAAACTATAAATTCTGTGTATGTAGTACGATTCACCACAGAATTTTATTGGCATAAAAAGAACTTATTCAACTTACGTGTGCAGAAACTATCAGTTTGTGAAATCACACTAGTGTATACTTCCCAGCTTATGCCAGAGTCTCTTTTCTGTGAGTAGGAAATCATGGGGAAGCCGGAAAGAAAAGTGCATCCATATTCAACACAAGAGAGAGCTTTCCAAAACAACAGCCTCCACATTACTATATATATGCATTCAGCAACAGTTCAATTTTACAGCTGACACCAGATCTTGAAAGAGCCTATACTGACGCCAATGGTCGTACATACCAATCATATGAAATCACCCAGTTGGCTCACGGAAAGCGGGCTTTGACCCTTAGACCCAGACAACGTTACTCTTTGCTAACATGGCTCATTCAGAACAATTCTGCAGCCTGCATTACCATGTCTTCTTCAATGACAATACTACGTAGTAGTTACGTTTTGATGTTAAATTTGTCTTCTGAGACATGTGGACAACTCTTTAACACAGAGACTTTTAAAAACCTATGAAGCAATTAAAAAAAAGTTTATTAAAAGGGAATGTCCAGTACCTGAATTTGCTCATATTTTTTGCAGCATGGCCATGGTTTCAGCTAAATCCTGCCGTACAGTACGTTGCAGTGCCCGTCAGTATTCTGCTAGGAGACACGGACTTTTATCTTCCAATAAGACAAGTTGACACAAACAAGCAGCTTAGTCCTGTCAATCCTGTCAGCATCGGGGATAGCACACAGTCAAAGGCTTCTCTCAGGCTGCAAGTAATTCAGTTTAAAAGCTCCATTAGTTCCTGGCGCACATCGTTAGTGCCCTTTGCTGCAAACTTCATTTCACTTTCACCAAAGGTTGGGTATTAACTGATTTGCATACTAATGGTAAAGGGAGAACATAATCTGAAACCATTTAACTCTGCATAGTTTCTCCGCAACAGTGCCTCTTGCTTCTTCAACACTGCTGTTGATGAATGAGTGGAAGGCAACAACAGCCCTGACAAACAAGCAGCTTAGAATAAACCTGATGGACTGGTAGAACAGCTTTGCAAACCTGCCATTACTGCAAGAAGCAGTGATACATTATTCTGTTCCACCACTGGTCATTAGGCACTTGTACGTTCACAAAAACATAGTTCCATTTAATTGAAAGGCTTGTGTATGTGTAAGAGGAAGAAGGAGGGACCCAGGCAGAGAGAGGAATTGTTTTAATATTAATATACTTAAGTAATAGATAATGTAAGAATTACGTTCTAAAAAAAAGGAAAGATTTAGGAGTTTCACAGCCTAACAGGTTTCTCTTTTGAGGGAAGGTTTGTTTTTAATCTTTGCCTTGGATCTGCCCATACCTGTCGACTTCAGTTCAACATGAAAGCGATTTAACAAATTCTTTTGTCAATTAGCCCTTGGATCGCTTGATATTCTGCTATGCCAATGACCTCCTGACCCACACCTGACTGGCGTCCAGCAGATGGAGCCAGACCACAATGCTTCTTTGTAACCATGGAAACAAGCCATTCTTGCCCATAAAGGGTAGAGCTGTATTTCGTGGGCTCGGTGAATTTCACAGCTTGCTTGTAACTGCAGGTTATCTCCTTGTGCAAGTCATCATTAAATTTCTGGCAAGTGGCTAACACTACCTTTTTTTCTCCAATTCTAATTATCTAATTACGGGGAAAAAATATTTCATTTGGCAGGATGCAACAAAATCTTAAAATAATTGATGAAATCATGTTTCAGTTTGGTTTAGCAGCACTATTATTCACGTACATTAAGTCTGTCAGTACGTGCACAATAACTGTAAAATTATCAGGTCAATATTTATGTGGTTAGAGCACTCGCTTTGCAAGTGAGAGATCTGGGTTCGATTCCCGGCAGGGCGAAACCTTGGGCAAGTTTCCTTACTCCATAGGCCCAATAATAATCCCTCCAAAAAAACAAAACAATAATAAATTGGTCATTTTGAATCCATGACTGTTTGTGGGACATTGCTGTGCGCAATTGGCTGCCGCGTTCGCCCACAAATATACGCTCAATTCACTTTACAGTGTGTTCTGTGAAGCGCTTTGGGACGTCCTCCCGACGTGAAAAGCGCTATATCAAATGCAAGGATTATTATTATTATGTATATTCTGGAAACTAGTGTATTGCATTACTGTATAACAGTACTAGTCACACTATTTTAAAATTAAGTTACAAGTTATTCTGAGACATTTTATATATTATATATTTAACTCAATACAATAGAAGGATTCGCTGCTTTGTTAATCCTAGGTGACTAATGATAATACTCTGATTCCAAATTTTTAAAGTCTCTAAATTCTCCCCTATTCTGGAGGCAATGATTCTCACTACAATATAGTTCCAATAAATGCCAATCAATTATTCTACATGTATGAGACCAGGCAGTGAGGGTGGAAGGCATTACTGTTGAGCTCACTTCCAGTAAGTGCGTGTTTTTTTAAAAAAAACAAATATGGTGCGTCCAATTTTTTTCTCACTTTCTCCCCATTGACATATGCCCTCTTGCTCCTAGTCTGGCCTCTACTTGCTGCGGTACAGTTCTGGTGCGGTTCCATAAATTCTGTTTCCCCCTCCTCCAAGCATCCATTGCTCACACATGACTATAGGTCATGAGTACAGTCAGGCGACTTGTAGAAGGAGTCAAAGCTATGCCTGACCTCTGCCCACCCAGCTGCCACAAACACACACAACCAACAGAGGGTGCTACAGATCCAACAGGAGCAAAGCACAAACCAAAGCTGGTTTTCCGTGCCTAAACCTGGAAAAGTACGAGCCAATTTGGCCATCCCATGCAAACCGGCCGAGACTAGCAAACTTGGCATGGGCCAGGATTCGAACCTGCAAGCTCCTGATCTGTACGCCACAGCTCTATCCATTACACATCAGGGGTGGCCTGGGAAGAAAAGAAATATGGAGCAAAGAAACGACGGCTGTCCAGATCTTCTCTTCCAGATTAATGCATGCAGTTTGGACCACAGTATAAACCAGAAAACACTGTAGAATCCATTTTAATATTATTTTCATGCGACTCATAGGTCTATTGCCATAAATATTTTCATCACCTATGAGTTACTTAGTTAGATGGACCTATATAAAATATCATATTCACTTGGACCCAGCGTGCATCTCCTTTTGGCGTTATGAATGTTGCATCTTAAATAATGTGAAAGCACACGGTAAACAGCATTTGAGCTGTGGAATTTGAGCTCTCTATGTACTGAATAGGCTATTATAATTCAAGCTTCTGTTCTCAGTTCACAGAAAGCACAGCGGTACCTGCCAATCACACACAGTCTGTCTTTTCCATTTACCATCACACTGCAGCAAGCATTTTGCATTCAAACCATCAAAATCTATCAGATTCGTAAATGTGTTTCCAGCTTATAGTGGAACAGCCATAGGTAATTTGTAACAGCTCACTGAATCCTAAATGTCAATATTGAAGCTGAACAAAAACAGAAACCACACAGAATATTTTGCGATCAAATCCTATGGTTTGAATATTACTTTTGTGAACTGGTTTGAATTTCCCTCATTTTGAGGGATACCTATGCACCTTACTTGAGCTCCAATTTTCATTAGATCGAAAATCTTGAAAATGCTTAAAAATCATGTAGCAGCCAACCTTCCTCATTTGAACATAGCTTTCAATGGGATAACAAACTAAAAGCCTGGGGTTCTTCAAATTATATTTCATTCTTAAAATTCCTTCATGTTGAACACGTATATACAAATACCAGATATTTCTACAAGTAAGATGGAGTTACCTTGATGTTCTTTTACACAGATGGCTCCCACTAATAACACTCCAGAGTAAAGGCCCATATTTCGCACCATTAAGTGGCCTGTGTAATCTCAATCTGACATTCTCTGAAGACGGATCATAGCCTAGCAACAAATCCTTCTGTTTTGGATGGTCTAGTAAATTATTAGTCAAGGTGACTGAGATATATATATATATACATAAAATATAATATATATTATATACATACGCACTATCCTTCCGGTTATCCATAAAGAAAATGGGTAGGAAAAGAAAAATCCTCAACACATTTACAAATGTCTTTTCTTTTGTTTAAAACGTGAAGGCTAAGGATTTTCTCAGCCTATGAAATAAAACTTGCATTCCACTAATGGCTTTATCAGATCTTTTCAGGGACCTTGAATCAGCTCATCTACTACCTGCTGAGCAACTTTATTCATCACATCAATTCAAAAGCTGCTATAGCCAAACACTATGCAACAGGATTTTGGAGTTTTCAAACCCACTTAGCTGTCTCTTTTCTTATGAAGTACAGCATCATGTAGTATAACACTTTCAAAGTACTGCACACTGAAATTCCACTATCTAAAACAATCTCATCTTTTCATGACTTACAGCTGTTTTACAGCAGTTGGCAGAGAATTTCAATCACAACTACCCAAAATGTAATCACTGTAAAGATCCTTTTATGCATGGTCAAAATAAATAAGACAAAACCTTTTCACACAAGTCTTCTAACAAACACACAAGACAAAGCAACTCTAAATTAATCTAAGAAACATATATCCCTTGAATGAAAAATTCCTTCTGGATGAAAGCATCTCCTTACTTCAAGCCTCGACAGAAATGCTTTTAAAATCTTCCCTTCCTCCAGGCTGTCTTGTCAAGTCTGCTTCACTTCTCTCTAAGTGACCATTGTATCAGACTATTTGCAAATTTGATCTCATCTATTGGGGCGGGGGAAAAATCTAATCATGCATTGCTTACCTAACTGGTGTGCCTAAGGCAGAAAGCACCACAGGTGTTTTGAATTGACAAAGGAGCCTTCCCTTTCGAACCTCTTCTCAGCGGCTGTAAAACCAATGCAAAGAAACAGTGGATTAGCAAAATCAATTACTCCAATATTTTCAAATATCTGTTTCACAAAACACATGTCCATTCTTGTTCTCATAGCTTCTTGTTAAATATTAAAAGAAACCCAGACAAGAATCTGAAGTATTAACACTTTGCACTGCTTCAGTATTAAACTGATAAATGATAAAAACAGTACAATAATCAGCCACCGTAAGCCTACAGGTATAGAAGCACAGACATTCACTTCAGGTTTAGCAGTGCTGTGCAAGTAGAAGTATTCAAAACACCAAATCAATACCCTTTCTTCCACTCACAAACACAAAGGAGTTTTCTATGCTGTGAATTTCTTTCCTGCATAAAATAAGCTCTCAATTATAAGCAATGACAGTAGCCTTAACATTGATACTGCATGAAGGCAAGCAAGAAAATAAACTCATTAGTACGGACATTGATTTAATTTCTGTAGAACCATTAAAATGGTTATTGAAAGATATACATTTATAAACAATGCAAATTCAAAATGGATGCGCAGAAATTAAATGGAGTCTGTTTTCACATTTTCTTAAACAACAATTACACATGGACATTATTTTGCCTTAATAATAATAATAATCCTTGCATTTGATATAGCGCTTTTCACGTCGGGAGGACGTCCCAAAGCGCTTCACAGAACACACTGTAAAGTGAATTGACTGTATATTTGTGGGCAAACGCGGCAGCCAATTGCGCACAGCAATGTCCCACAAACAGTCGTAGATTGAAAATGACCAATTTATTATTGTTTATGGTTTTGGAGTGATTATTATTAGGCGTGTGGAGTAAGGAAACTTGCCCAAGGTTTCACCCTGCCTGGAATTGAACTCTGGTCTCTCGCTTGCAAAGCGAGTGCTCTAACCACTGAGCTACAGGACTCCACTTAAGTACGCCTGACTTGTCACATCTCTGCTCTTGGGAGAGTCATGGGCACATGGTCTTCTAGATCAATGGCAATTCCCACTGTGGTTAGGTGGAGTTTGTGAAAGCAACACTGGTTGGTGCTGCTTTGTTTGGGAACTGAATGGGAGCGAGAGACCTCAATTTGATTCCGGCAGGGCGAAATGTTGGGCAACTCCACACACCTCTGTTTATCTTGCAGTAAGAAGGAACCCGGATGTTAGTCGATTGGCAGATCACTTTTCTGGGGATAATAATTCCTTCAAAAATAAATAATAAATTGGTTACTTCAATCCACGACTGCTTGTGGGACACTGCTGTGTGCAATTGGCTGCTGAGTTTCGCCCACAAAATATTTACAATCAATTCATTTTACGGTATATTCTGTAAGCACTTTGAGACGCCACAAAGAAGACGCGGACATGGTGCTATATCACATGCAAGTGCTCACTGTTGACTGTAGCAGCAATACTATAGATTTAAATCATGTTGTTTTAAAACAATTTGAATATTGTCCTCCCTGAAAATTTCACCTCTTCTTCTGCTGAAGATGCCGATTCTGGTGTTCTCTGGTACCTCATCAAGTGACATTGTTCACTTGTGAGCTTTGATGGTGAATGTTTTGCAGAATTTGCAACCGTGGGCATATCACAGCAAAGCCCTAAATTGGTTTCACCTGATTTCCAATAGAGGTCACTGGACAGAGATCAAATGAAGAATCCCTTGCCCCCTTCTTTTGTTGTCTATTGAGTAATTCCACACTGGGCAGCACTTTCAGCCCGAGCCATTGGAGGAACCTGTTTTACTGCTAATATTAAAAAGTCATTGCTTGCAAGTTGATTGTCCTTGTGGATTGTTACCTTTCCCTATCTGCACGCATTAATTTAGAACAATCCTAATTTTAAACCCTATAATAATAAGCACTTCACAAGAATTTTACTGCAAAGTGAGTCCACTGTGCATTTGTGCAAAAATAAATCCAATCCCCACGAAGTGTTTACCCGCATACGAGAGAAACAGATAGAATTTAATCATTCCTCTTTCATCTGAATATTCAAATGCAAAGGACGAGTCAGAAGTGACTGAAGTCTACATTGACATCATATATTATCAGCTATGAACCATAAAATACCAAACTCCTGCATTAATCTAGGAAGGCAACTGGTGAATTCTTAATTCCAATTCTGTCACACTGACTTATCTGTTCCATTAAATCGGATTCTTTTCTGTAAATTAATACAGTTGCTCCCAACTCACCAATTGGCACTGTCCTGGTATCAGAAATACTAAATCTAAATAGAATCCATGTATAGATTTAATCAGTCCATTGTAGGATTCTCCATAATTCTTAGCAGCAAACATGGGACACACAAATATCCAATGCGCGTATTGTATGAGAGATTGCTTGATTAAAATTTATCACAATCCCCAGCACTGCAACTTGCATCCAAAGATTTGCAGGCACTATCAAGGTACAAAACAAATTATGCACAACATAGAAGCCACGATTTGCATTGATGCAAATTAAAACTAATTTCCTTCAAATGGTCCCCTTCAGACAAATATACCCTGAACAACTGGAACTCTACGAATCCAACTTCCCAGAAATACTCTTTTTTGACAGGACATCTGTTGGACACAATTAGCAGTAGGGACATATGTACCTGGAAGGAATTCAAAGGGAGATTTCATACCTCAGTACGTTTCCAGGGTGCTATTGAGACTACCACAAAGGAGGTTCAATTCTACACGTCTTTTAGCATATCCCAAAGATCCAGCACCACTGACAAAAGTGCTGGTTGACATCAAAATGTTCATCAAATACCTCCTAGATTTCCCGCAGATACAAATATGCATACGCTTCTAGAATTGCACATAATACAGCCAAGACTATACATCCCACTGATAATGGGTAGCACGGCTGTGGAAGAACAATCCAAGAAAATCCTTAATTGGTGACACTGGAGATATTTTATGACTTCTGGTCCCCATTCCTAAGCTTCTATCAAAGGCTGCCAGCATATTGTACACACTCCACACATAGCTGTAACACCACAGGAGGACATGCTCAACCCCACCCCATCGTGATAAACCACACACCATAGCAGCGCAACATAGAAGCCACCAGACGTTAGTCTGGTTAGTAAACATCCGAGTTGAACTGAGCACTGCTTGCATCCTCACAAACGAGTCATCAGGTACATCAACAAGCTACAGGCCTTTGTAAACCTCACCGGTAAGACTATAACTTAAGTGCATTGGATTTTGTATTCTGACATTGTGAAAGGAAATTTCTGATGCCTTGTAACTAAACAATTAAAATAAAAAAATTGAAACTGATAGAAACAATGTCAGTGGAAATCAACAAAAAAGGACGGACGTAAATGATTTATGAAAGCTAACACCATTACTCAGATTCACTTTCGACAGACCAGAATGTATCTCATTATAGGCAAAGCATTTTCTCAGCATTATCTAGTGTTTCAAAAACTATTTTGTTTTAAACATGGACCAAAGTTCATGATTACTCAGTATGTGCTCTTAAAAAACAGTGGAATTCTATATTCATTCTTTATTTTGTTACAAACCATCCACATTTGTCAAAATGGTTGCACTGAAACTAGTATATCAAGTGTGCACAACAAAGCTAACCTCCTTCTCACCCCAAGATCTGACAATAACAATGAATTGACTTACTCGAGCTCTTAATAATGATTTGCAGCATGCCAAATGTCCCATAAGAGATATAGTCAGTATCTAGAAGCTGTGGGCTTCAACTATAAAAAGGTGCTTACTGCAGAAAAAACTTTTGATTCCAGTACCTAACTCTAAAGAAGTACATAAGCTTACATTTTCCTCCAGAAAAGAAGCTGCTTACAAAATACTACATTGTTCTTCATGTCATTTGCATGGAATTTTCAAAATTTGCGTAACATCGAACTCTTTGGAATAAAGGACAGCAGTTTTAAACTATCCAGTTACTCAGTCACAAGTGAGATAATGAGCATTTCTATCCTACTGTAAATCTAGGACATGGAAGGTAAAGACATCAAACCTTCATAACTCTACATTTTGCTAATGGGATAGGGAACCAGTCTGTGGGTTATTCATTCACATAGATTTTTTTTGCATTTCTCTGAGTCTTACGTTTCATTACAGCAGTAAAAAAGTGGGTAAAATTGACAGAGCAGCTTTTGAGATTAAATCAAACACGATGCACATGGCCCTGACAGGGTTAGCTCCTCAGATTAAAAAGATAAGTCTTCAAAACTGCACATGGACTAACACATGCAAAAATGTGAAGGTTTCAGAAAAAGACTCATTTAAGGAAAAAGAACACTATTTATTTACATTGTAAACCTTACCAATAATGACACGTTATGACTCAAAATGATTTTAATTTGAGAGTCTCTGTAAAACATTCAAGCCTGAGGTTAAATGCTGACAACCGCATGGAGGTGCTTAAACATGAATGGCAAGTCTCAAAAAGATCAAAAAAAAGAGAGGAGCAAAGTCAGCTGCCCTACTAATGACACTGAGAAGGGCAAGATTGTGAGAAGTGCATCTAACAGGATTTGGAAAAGAGGGCAAACTACTTCAAACTTACTGAATGTGTTAAAGTTGACTGGCGCAGATAAAGCAAAATCCCTAGAGTGATGTTTTAGACCAAAGACAACCAAATCCAATCTTGTGAAAGGAATCTTACCCTATAGTGTTACAATGCAAATGATTCACATTCTTTTTTTAAAAAAAATCCATTCATTGTCCCATGCCACACAGGCCAGGCATGTGAAACTTTTAAGGAGAGGGATGAAGTTCATTCATGACTGTTAATGATCTCCCCCACCCCCCAACCCTTTAACTATTTCAACACTGAACTGTTGTGGCTCTAAGATTTTTTTTGCAGAGATGTCAGTTTTACATACTGTACTTTTTCATGAAATTGGTTCTATGGATTTCTAACTAATCACATTTATAAAGTAACAGCATTCTCTTGTAAAATAATAAAATATGCTATTTTAATATCAACACGCTATAATTAATATAAAGCAATGAATACGATCAAGTTAGAATATAAAATTTTTCGTCTGGGGCAACACATCGTTTAAATGAAAGACATCTTTTTGTCCCTTTCCTGTTTATCTGGTTTTCCTCTCTCGGTGGCTTCAAAAACCTCTTGACTATGTTTTTCGGTCAACATTTTCCCCTTTCATGCTTAGTGCTACTAATTGATTCGAGAAAACTGTTTTATAAGTGCAAGTTCGAGAAGTTGCATCGCTCTTCCGATTATCAGTACAACTTGAAAAGCACACCATTTCAATCTCATTCATTTAAGTATTGAGTAGCAGTAATGCAATGTCTATTTGGGTGAAATGGCTGACTGGTGAACACTACTTATCGACATGTGGAGAAAGAAATAGTACAAAAACTATTCTTGAGCACAAAAACTGGACATGTTGCAGTATAGTGAGAGACATTCGAGAGTTGTGAAATATTTTAGGTGTTAACGACACTGCAAAAAACAGCAAAAGCAATCTTTAACACTATTAAAAGATCTCACCAAAAGAATGCAGATCAATCAGCACCTAAAAGAGAAATCTCGTGTTTGGGTAGGTCACTGCAACAGAACTCATTACATTGCTAATGGATCTTGAACAGATTCTGAGATTTCTGGGAACAAGCCGTACATGGTTAATTTCAGACGGCAATTAGATATCCAATACATTATTAATGCTTTGGTTTAAGAAAGTTCCATCAAGTGCAGCCACACTGTCAAAGGGACTTTGTGAAACTACAGAATATAATGACTCACTTCCACACAAGCACGATAATTTTTGTAGTGATAGTTCAGGTAGCTAATTGGTGCCTGTATAGCATCTGGTGAAATCACAAACACTATAACGGTATTGGGTTGACATTGCTTTCCTTCCGCATGCTCACTCCTCGCTGGGCCCCACGATGAGCCATGCGTCGCAATATATGCAACGTCATCGCAAATGCCACTCGTGTGATGTCTCCAGCGGTCACGGACATCTGACAAGAGACGCCAGTCGGGATCCGAGAATTAAAAAGTTAATGTGGAAAAGAGCGGAGCCCATTCTCAGTCATCTTCTTGTTGTTTGTGCAGCATTGCGGTGTGCAAATTGGCTGTCGCGTTCACCCACAAAAAGCACTTTTACAGTACGTCTTGCAAAGCACTTTGAGATGTCCTCCTGACACGAAAGGTGCTACACCAAATGAAAGGATTATTATTTCTAGCATTTCAGACATTTTAAGTTTTCATTTCCAATCGAAACTCTCAAGAGGTTGCCCATTTATATTTTGGGAATTCAAATTCTCCAATTACCCTAATTTAGTTCGAAACTTGAGCAAGAGAACTCTGTGGAAACACACCTCCCAGCGGCCTGTTTGCACAGAGGCTTCAGTGGTTTGCCAACCCGTACTCTGCCGCTGAAGGGAGGGAGGTGCGGGGAGCTCACTAAAGAAAATAAACATCTTCCAAAATGGAATAAAACAGAAAACAGTTCAAATTTAGTTTGGCATTTCCATTCCTAGCAAAGGGAATGTAGCCACAATAAGGAATTAATAAAAGGAACAAGACTGCATAATTCATCCTATCGAACTTATTCATTCCATACCCCACACATCAAGGTCTCTAGTCCACTGACTTAATCTCTTGGGAAAATTTATCATGATCCAAGATAGACAAAACGTTGGCTTCCCCTGATCTCTGTGGTGGTGCTCATCAGTAAGTAATAGAATACACACAGGAATGTAGACCATGCTACCCCACAGAGGAGTGAGACAGACACTCACAAAAACACCAGACAGAGAGAGGAGAAAGACACACAGACGATCTCAACAGTGGGGCCTCGGAGTGGAGTGAAGCCCAT
Source organism: Callorhinchus milii (assembly GCF_018977255.1). Lineage (NCBI taxonomy): Eukaryota > Metazoa > Chordata > Chondrichthyes > Chimaeriformes > Callorhinchidae > Callorhinchus > Callorhinchus milii. The sequence continues at coordinate 13,000,621 of NW_024704748.1, read as the reverse complement.
TTCCCACTGACGCTGCACCACTCATGCAGGTCATAGCCGCTACCCCCACAGCCGGGTCAGGTAAACAGCCAACATCAGCGAGGAGAGGCCTGGGGCCGAGGAAACTTTCTTTTTTAATTTTACAGGTTCTTAGCGGAGGGAGGTGCTTGTAGTGGATCCCGTGGAAAAACTGAGGCTGCATTTTTTCTATTGGCCCAGATAATAACCCTTGCATTTGATATAACGTCTTATGTTTGTGTGTGGTGACATCATCACAGAGTGTACATGTTGACAAGAGTTTGGAGGGAAAATGTTAATTCAGCAAACTAAATATAGAGGCAGCAAGCTGAGCAGCACCATAGGAGTCCTGTAGCTCAGTGGTTAGAGGACTCGCTTTGCAAGCAAGAGACCTGAGTTCAATTCCAGGCAGGGCGAAACCTTGGGCAAGTTTCCTTACTCCACGCGCCAAATAATAATCCTTCCAATACCAAAAACAATAATAAATTGGTTATTTTCAATCAACGACTGTTTGTGGGACATCGCTGTGCGCAATTGGCTGCTGCGTTCGCCCACAAATATACAGTCAATTCACTTTACAGTGTGTTCTGTGAAGCGCTTTGGGACGTCCTCCCGACGTGAAAAGCGCTATATCAAATGCAAAGATTATTATTATTATAGTGCTCGCCCCTCCATGTGATGGGAATATTTAATTCATTAAACTCGATCTCTGTTCCACTTCTTTATTCCGCTAACCTGATCATTTCGACAAATGCAATGTATGGCATCTTGTGCCTCAAACTAAATCAGACACACTACATCAAGCTGATCAGCAATAAAATCACAATGACTTGATTTAAAATCCACATTGCATAGACTTCAGCCGATGCCCATTTCCAAACACAATGTAGTCTCTGATGACGATATTAAAAACATCTGCCTATCTTTACAGAGTGTTAATATGTAGGTCATTAAGAAACAATACATCACGCTCAAAAGCACACAAAGGAGAGCTATAAAATGACAAGACTAGCTTTTTATATCACCTCCTAAGGTCATTAAGGAAGTTAAGTCATCTGTAGTCCCATCTTTCACATGTTAAATGTTTCTGAAAAACATTTAGCAAGACAGAAATGAACCATTAATTTGTTTAATATTCTGCCCCTGCAATTCTCTCCCCTCCTCTCCTGATGGCACTGACTCTTGCTATATACAGATCCACAGTCTAAAGCAGCCCTCAAATACAAGTAGCCACTCGGCCTGTGTAAGCGCCAGAGCAGAGAGTGTGGTCAATCGGGTGTTTGACCTCAAGACTTTCATAGCTCAGCTCAATTCTGTCCTCTCCAGACATCCACCCTTTATCCAGCAGGGGTCACTGAAAAGCAATCAGGAGCAGGGATGTAGGGTGATATTCCACTCCTTAAACCAGATATCCTGAAGGTTAATTACATTGCTTAACTGCTGGACTGGGCGAGATCAGCAAACACAGTACAGACTGGGAATCAAATCTATAACCTTCTTGCTCTCTGTGGCTCAGATAGATACTTGCTAACAGTAAAGTGAAACCAGTAATGTGTTGTTTTTTTTAACGTGCACTTTACACCTTTTTATGTGCACTATGCTGCACACTGCACAAAAGTCATGGGTGGCGAGGTGTCATATTATGCCTGCTTGTATATACCACTCTGTAACCAGCCTCCTTTGCCAGGAGAAGAGCAAGGGCAGGGTAGGAGGGACTTGCTTCCCCCACTTATTATCTGTACCCAGTCAGCCTCCCTAATGTCAAGGTGGAGATTAGTAACTCAATGCGTGTATGTGTGTGTTAGGGAAGGAGAAGACAACGAGGGAGGAAACTGCAAAAATTTCAACATGATGCATCAGTAAGCTATCTCTATTATTAGTGGATCATCAGTATCATTCTCCATGTTTGAAGAAATACAGTACAGAGGACAACTCTGTGTTACTGTAATATGGTACTTGGGAGCCAGCCAAAAATGTACATTCTGGTAAGATTCCAAGTGTTGTAAAATGCTGCCCAGACAACAGTTGTACAGAAAATCAATTAATCATTACATTCAAATTGCATTATTCTCTGTGGAACCATCTTCTCTTGTATTATATATTAAGTCTTTCAAAGGAAATACTAGGAAAGTATTTTTTGTACCTGGCTCTGATACTGTTGGATTTATCCAGTTCTAGAATTCTTCGTTGTTGCTGACTTTTAGCCTCTCCCTGTAATTTCTAACTAATCATTTGTTAAACTCACCTTATATCTTCTTTCCATATTTCTCCTTTCTATGTTTTCTTTTAGAAAGGTTGCATAGTTTTAAAAATATTCTGAGTCATTTATGGACAAAAAATTACACTTCAACTCTCAAGTATTTGTTTCTGTAGTTGCCAAGTCTTCTACAAACATAATGGTGTTGGTGACATCAAACATAATAGCCCAAACCTAAGGACACAGCAACAAGTCAGGATGACATGCCTTATAACAAGGCAAGCTGACATCTTATTCAACTGAAAAGTGTTGGAGCTAGCTATGGCAACGTGAAACTCAGATCACATTAAACGCCGGCCACCACCTGGTACCTTGCCAGGAACTCTTCTTCATGCTTGAGCAAAGATTTTGATCATCAACAGGCTATTTATTCAACCATGAAGCGTTATCACAGTTGATTCCATTGACATCCATACACTTGCACTTTCCAACAGGAGTCATCGGACCATTGCCATCAATGGGAACCTGACCAAACCCGCAGCTAAGGTGATCAAAAAAGTCTCCACAGACTAGGAATTGAACCTCCAAACCTCTGGTTTTCATAGTTTGTGCTTTATGTGGTCTTTACCCAATAAGTAATTGGTGGGGTTTGTTTTCAACATAAAAAAATATTTTTTATCCCCAAATCTTCCAAGAGTAAGAAAATCAGAGAGATATTCTTTATTTGTCTTCTGGTAACTACTTTAAGAACATCAATGATAAGAGACCCAGGAACAGAAACAGTGCATGCCTCAAATCACAGTAATTAATTGTGAAGCACTTTGAGCTGTTTCAATGTGATAAGGTGCTGCATAAAAAACAAGTTATTTCTTTAATTAAAATGCTAAAAGCTATGAGTAAATGGAAATGAAATTGGTCTATATGGAATAGTTCCAGTGGTATCATGGTGAACTTTTCTCCAATTCACAGTCACATCTGTTTGATTATATCAACACAATATACATTTATATAGCATCTTTCCCATTGGGAGGACTTTTCAAAGAGCTTAACTCTGCTGGCTGGGCACCTAAGCGGGGAATGGAAGCCACGGGCCATGGAGAGGGGAAAGATGCCTGAAAGCGTGGTCAAAGAGATATGGGCCCGAGACAGACCTTGAATGAGGGAGGGAGGATATGAGTCAGATGAAGTTCCAGAGAGTGGGGGCAGAATGGCTAAAAGCACAGAGCCTATTGTGAGGCAGATAGGGCGGGGAACATGGAAGCAGGTTCATTGAGCAAAGTGAGCGGCTGGATCGGAAAGGTTGAAGGATGATAATATTGATAATATGATATAATAAATCGTATACAACACATTATATCTCATATAATATTTCTTTATCATCTCCATGAAATGCCAATGCCAAATGTAAGTAATCTATTCACTCATTCATAAACTGTATTTTCTATTGTTTATTCTCAGATATCAGTAACCCAACACACATTAATCAAACTGTAATTTATAATGTAGCAATGCAATATATAGCACCTTATCACATCCAAAAGCACTTTAGATAATTAATGTTAAATATAGTTACTGTATTATCAGTCAAACACAGCAGTCAATTGGGTGCCATGAATAGCCATGAGGCAGGTGGCCAATTATTTCAGAGGATTGTCAGCCAGAACACCAGTTAACATCCTTCTTTACAAATAGTAGCATTGGATCTTTAACATCCACCTCAAAAGGCAAAAAGGGCTTAATGTCTTCACAGAAAGACAGCAAGCTTTGACAATGCAGCGCTCCCAGTGCAGGATCGCCAGCTTGGACTGGGTGAGAAAGTCTTGACGTTGGGTTTACAAAGTAAAGCCATTCATACTCATCAATCCTGTTAAAAAATTTAAATCAGTTCAAAATATATATCTTAGAAATCCAATTTTACCCGGCAGCAGTGACTCAAAGTGAGTCCATGAGGGCTGACAGCCTTTTAGTACTGCAACCAAGCAACAATTTTTGATGTTTATATCCAGACAGTGTTGTAGTCAGGCTATTAAACTTGTGCTGGGGAGAGGAAACAACCAAGCTCAACCTTCATAAACACACTTTCCAGCAGGATGTCACTGGACAGCAGGAAAACTGGTGGATTTTCTACTCCCTTCACCCCCACCCTTCACACCCAGACAATTTGCATCATCCCAACTGTTGCCCTGGTTATTATCAGCACGATTAACTTAACAGGGATCAAACTTGGGTCTTTCCTGACTCAGCTCAACAGCAGGTGGTGCATTTAGAAGCTCAACCATCAGGGAGTCTATTTAATTGTAATCATTTTAAAAATGCTTATATGAAATGTGATAGGGTCTTTTTGTTATTTAACTTTTTCAAGGTCAAACCTAAAGCATATACGAATTACACTCTTAATGTTTAATGCATAGTGACATTGTTTAACAACAACAGTGATTGTTTAGGGATATTTAGCTTTCTCTGGCTAATCTCAGGGGAATGATATTATACATAGCCTCAGTATTAAATACAATCATTATAACTGCTGATTAGTTTCCAGAATACAGCACCAATTATTAACTCCTTGTGGTAGTATCAGATTTGGGAGTTTGCAATCTCGGTAAGTGGCTATTCTCAAAGCCTTTTAAATCCATTTAACTGAATGCATTCCGAACATTTCCTGTTTGGATGTCTCTGGAGTCCGTTAACATTACAATGGCTTGCATCAAATTTGTATTAATATTCGCTGAAAATAATAATCCTTGCATTTGATTTCATGCCTTTGACATTGTCAAAATGACTGAAAATGCTTCAAAGAATTTACTGTCGAGTGGAGAGACTGTGTATTTTGTAGGTGAACACGTCAGCCAATATGTGCACAGTGATGCCCCACAAACATGCCAGGTAACCTTTAACATCCAACTGAGCAAGCAGGTTGAAAATAACTGGTTGAAATAACCATTATCAAATGTATTTTGTGTTTAGAGAGGACGAGATGCCCATGGCACAACTGAGATTGGTAACTTACCAAATGGAGGTTGGGCTCCTTCACACATCCAGCTATTGTCTGGTTCAAAGTATCAGGTTCGAACATCCCACATCATTCATTCACCTACTCAGTAATTACCTCTAAACCAGCACTGTTCATTTCCAAAGTCACATCCTAATGACATAAGCAACAGTGCTGTATTTTTTTAAACAAATGAGGTAACTAATTTCTGCAAGCAAAGTCTCACAAACAACCATGAGGGCAAATGACTAATTAATCAGCAGAATTAATCCGGACACCAGGAGAAATTCCCTTCTTTCAAACAGCATCATGATATGTAACCGTTCACTTGAATAGGCAGACAGGACATCGATCATTTTTCAAAGCCTGATTCAATGGACTGCACCTCCAATAATGCAACGTTCTTAGAGTACTGAAACTGGAATACCAAACGAGATCCCAAAATATGACAGATAGTCTCCTTATATTCATAACTGTAAAGTGGTTAGCTATTATGAGTCTTAATTGGATGATCTTTTGCACTTTTACCAACTATCAAAACAAGATCACGTCAAAGATAATTTAAATTATTATAAGTTTAGAAACATTTCTGAGGTCCTGAGACAGCGGTGCGTGATTTATTTGCTTTAAATCTGGGGGCATTAACCAAAAGGCAATGAACTTTCGGTAACAAGAAGAAAACTTGATGTTGCAACAAGATAAACAATGTCAGGCCAGAACATAATGTTAGGATGTTGAGCAAAAACAGCGAGTGCAAACAGTGTAAAAGTCAAGTCACCTGCATTGAATTACAACCATAACCTTTTATTTACTGCACACACTACACATCAAGTACACATTTCTGCTTCAGAGTGGATGGTACTGCATAACTGCAGCCAAATTGGTCATCAGGAGAAAGTTCCAAGATAATTGCAGTCCATGGAGTATGGCAACTGACAATGCATTTATGTTCTCTTGTTTGAAATACCCAAAGAAGTCCACCAACAGCAGTGTGAGTACAGATGTGAAAACCATACTGTGTTTGTGGCACCATAAATGGGTTAAACTTAATTTTAGTTCAGCTTTTGAATAAAAATTATGTTCAGGTTTACAGGTCCATTGAGCAACCTTGCAAGAGGCCAGGCTTTTCAAACAGAACTGTATCTAGTGCTGTAACGCAGCTTTCCTTTCAGAACAAAATGTCATAGATGAATATAGGTGTTCTAGGAATATAGGAACAAGCATCAGAGGAACAAATACAATTGGGACTGAATGCAGGCAGATCTCAGAAGCTGTGTCAAGGATACGTGCAGATGGATTTCCTGCAGTTGAAAATAAATTAATTGCATTAGTTTGATGTGAGTAACACCCTTTTATAAAGCATTCTCTTAGGCCATATTGGGTGATCTGAATCTTTACTTCAGCTATATTTCGATTCAACCCCAAAATGCATTCTAGTTTAGCAAAGCCCACCAACAATGAAGAGCATAAAACAATTCTACAGATTAGATTGAAACTGCAATTTTTTCATGTAAAATCTGCTTTTCCCAACTCAACATTTTTTAAACCATGGGGTGAGTTACATTTTCACTACATGAGACGCTTCCTGTATTTAAATAGAAAGTAAGCTCTCTTCGGAAGAAAGCATTATAACCTATTTTAATCTTTTATGCTTCATACATAAGTCACTTTGCAACAGCAAGAAATAATCTTGCAACGATTCATTTCTCATCCTCTTAGGTTTGTGCATTACTTTATTCAGAATTAATAGAGAAAAGCTCCATAAACCAAATGTACTACTCAGATGACTGATAAATTATTCAAATACTAAATCTGCAAGATTCTTTTTCTAGCCCAAGTCTTCCGGCAGTGAAATGAAAAGAAAATTAAGACTTTCCTGAGTAATCAACGAAACACACCAATATTTTTAGCACTATTTCCAAATCTTAGGATGACAAATATCTGAATCCCAGTCAGTAACAATAAGTCATGCTGTAGTCCAACTATAAACTGAAAGTCACGATCCCAGCAATATCCATCAATCAGCATTACATGAGAACACATCATCTTTCATGCTTTGTTTTTTGTAATCTGATTCCATTGACCACCATTCATAATGTAATTCAAATACAAATAGTTATAAATGCCTTCTCTGGTTGATTAGCACTGTAGCTGCATTCAGATAACACCAGTGAAATCATTAAATGAACACTCGGAGCTGATAGCAAAAATGAACACATGTCATTGGTGACACTGTCCTATTACTAGCCACCTTGCTCCTATCAATACCCCACACAAATTGTACCCATTGTCAAAATACGAAATGCAATCATATGTAGTAATTGAAAATGATAGCACTCCATCAAAAGTCTCCAGTGTGGAATGAATAAGGAAGTAATACGCATGCAGGTAATACGCATGCAATTTGAAAGATTATTTCGCTGTGCGGTTAGGGTGAATAAAGAGATGAGTTTCATCAATACTATGCTGATGAAAGCGTGTCACCACTTGCAAATCACACCATGATCTGTGTATTTCACAATATCTATTGCACAAGACTCTTTCCCTCCACCCACCCCAGTCAAATCCCTGCACAAACAACCAGCATTAAAATGAAATTGAATTTTGGTGGAAGCTGAAAACATTTTGGGTCCAGTTGGTTAGATGCATATGGCATGCATCCAAAAAGCAGATACAGCAAAGATAATGTTAAGTAAGAACAAGAAGCACATGTACTCAATTAACGCAATACGACTTACCAAGGGAGGAAGTTAAACGTTTCCCAGGGTGTTCATTGCTCACCATGTCCAAATAATGTGAAATAGTAATAAGCAAAGCAAACAGAATGCGCCACTTCAATAATTTTTTTTGCAAAGATTTGTGTTCATTTCTAAACTGAATTAAGCAATAATGTACCAAAGTACTAAGTGCAATAATGTACCTTAGTCCTGGATGGTAGCAGATATATGTAACCTAAAGATATCATTTGAAAACAAGGAGCCTGTATTGAATATGGTTGTCTTTCAAACCCATGTTTGCTGAATGAGTTTTAAATGTCATCTCTGTGTTTGGAATAAAACATAACCTGAATTCAACAGAAAACTATTTGGGGGTCAAATAACCTGGAACACCATCAGATGTTGCCCTTATAAAGTTAATACAAACTTCAAAATAAATTTTCTTTAAAAAAATAAGAGGAATCATACACTAAAAACATATTTCTAACAATTTAAAGGAGCCACTGAAGTTTGCAAATCTTTTGGACTATGTGTTCACCAGGTGGTAATTCTAATATAGTTCAACACTTGTCACAGAATTCTGAACACTCAGAACATCTTTTTTTAAAAAAAAGCCATTGCTTTGCTAAAACCAGTGCTCTGCTGCTGGCAAACCAAATTAGATCATAGCATCACTTCCCCTCAATTTCCCAGTGTTCAACTTCCTATGGAAGGATTGAGAGAATGACTAAGAAGTGAGTCAGGAAAGTACTTTCACATTTGCCCTTTCCATCATTAAATTATGAGAGGTTCCACGTGAATGTGAAATGTGAAGGCATGGCTGAAATCATTTTCTTTAGATATCAGAAAGTGGAAGTAATTTTGTAGTTATTCTTCAGTTTTTAATAATAATAATCCTTGCATTTAATATAATACCTTATCACGTCTTCGAGACGTCTCAAAGCGCTTCACAGAATATACTGTAAAGTGAATTGACTGTATATTTGTGGGCGAAACGTGACAGCCAATTGCCCACAGCAGTGTCCCACAAACAACCGTGGATTGAATTGACCAATTTATTATTTTTTTTGAAGGAATTATTATGCACGGAAAAACGATCCACCAATTGACTAACAACCAGGTTCCTACTTACTGCTAGGTAAACAGAGGCGTCTGGAGTAAGGAAACTTACCCAACATTTCGCCCTGCCAGGAATCGAACCCAGGTCTCTTGCTTGCGAGGCAAGTGCTCTAACCACTGAGCTACGGATTCCACAAGTCCTGTAAATGGGCCATACCTCACAGCCAATGCCGTAGAAAGCTTCGGCCTCACACTCTAATGCTTTGAAATTGACTGACATAAGAACCTGATTTACCAGACGTGACTTCAGCATCAAATGTATCAGAACTGACCACTTAAGGTTTAGATAACTGAACTGTTCCTAATATTGTGACATTAAAAAGCTGTAACAATAATAATAAATAATTATCCTTGCAGTTCAGTCCTCTACCCACTGCCTACGCTCAGCCGGCACGAGTCTACTATGTGTCCTTCATCCTCTCTGCTCCACAATTTACAGCCATGCTTTCAGCGACTAAGCCCCAAATCACTGGAATTCCTTGCCTCAATCCCTCCGTCTTGCCTCCTTTCTGACTGTCTACAACTGAAGACTTTGACCGTGCCTATAGTCACCTTTAAGCCCCTCCCCTTTCCAGTTTGCCATGAAACCACATTGCTGTTAAGTGCTCCAAGACATTGCATTTGGTATAGCGCTTTTCATGTCATGCAGGAAGATGTCCCAAAGTGCTTCACAGGATATACTGTAAAGTGGAGGGACTTGTGTGTTCTATAGTTCTGCAATCCTTTAATTTGTTTTTGGGGGGGTGGGGGCGGGGAGGGTTAAATTATATTTTAACTTGCTTCTTAACTCTACAATTAAAAATAAATAAAAGAAGAATAAAAAAAATTGGTCTGTCAATCCACGACTGTTTATGGGAGGCCACTGTGTGCAATTGGCAGTCAATCCACTTTGCAATATATTCCGAGATGTCTCAACGATATAAGGTGCTGTATCAAATGCAAGGATTATTATTATTAACATTTCTTTTTAAAAATCATGTCTAGCCAGTCAACATTTTAAAATGACAGGGCCATTACCTGCATTCATGGTGTGATAGTGATGCAATATAACTGGCGATAAATATCTCATTTGTAAGTTAAATTAATTCCCTTTTTACTTTATACCTACGAAAGTTGGAACATATTCAAAATTAATTTATAGGTCATGTCTAAATGATGAAAGGAAAATGGATCCATAGAGCTCGTGGAACACAAATTTAATGAGACCACAGTGGGACATGTGTCTCTCTGCATCAAGTGACATCAGATAAGAAACTCACATCACCTACATTCTTACCAATTGAGAAAAAGGGGAAAATATTGGATTTGGCATCACGTCACTTTGCTTGATCATACATTTGGTGTATTAAAATCAAATTTCATTCAGTCTGACAGCAAGAATTTGCTTGAATAATTCGACAACGATTAATCCTGCTCACGATTTTCCCCTCACGCCTCATTTTGCACACAGGCTTTAACAATAAAAATACTTTTGCAAATGGTCTCCTCTCCTCTTTTAAAGGCAGTGTGACTTGCTGGGGCATGGTTCCAAGCATCCAGCCAAAGTGGCCAATCTTCGTGTATCAGCTCAGTCACCATTCAACAGTGTTGCAGATGGGCTCAACGCTGTGCTCAACTCACATACCTTCCAGTACCAGAGAGAGTGTGTGCGCGTGTGTGGAGGGGGTCCTCCAGACAGTAATCAGGAGTACAAACCTTGGCCGAGGTTAATGGTAATGCCCTCCTGATCTCATTGGAGATCAGCTAATTCAGCAAAGAAACGTATAACCTTCTGGTTTGTACAACCTAATACTAAACCTAATACTATACTATATCCACTAAGCAATTGTTGGATTGACACATATTTTAAAGATGCAGTTCATCAAATATTCCCACACCCTTCAAAAATATCAATGAATCCCACTGGAACTGTTTAACGACCACCAATGAGGAGCATCATTCTACAGATTAACAAAATTGCACTGCAAATATTTAAGCACATTGATTTTGCCTCATCACAGGCAGTATTTGTTTCAGCTCATGACATACAAAACAGGTTCTATTTCGGGAGACATCTGCTCTTTTTGCAGCTGCTTGCAGACAGATCCTGATGCTGTGACACTTTTAAAAAAAAGTTTGGAATCCAATGACTGCACCAGTTGATGACCAGTATGTTGCATACAGAATGATTCCCCAGTGACAAAGTTTATAAAACTACTGCTTAGAGAGAAACTGCTACACAAACTAGGTTCCAGGTTTCTTGACGTCTTATTAGGATTAGTCTTTGCTTTGATGCCCTTCACAATTGAATAGCTTCCTAACACTCACTGTTTAGTCTCATGCATGAAGAACAGCCCCTTGGACAAGGTACAGGAAAGTGCTTGGATATCTCAGTGCGCATAAATAAGGAAGACATTTGAGAGGATTGGGGAAGGAGGGAATAAAAAGGCAAGAATGATGACAAGGAAATAAAATGATTGAAATGTTCGTATGACAGTATATTTAAATGTGAGGGGCATCATAATTCAACCTGATTGTGTTCTCACCCACATGAACAATTTTTCAGCTTTCACATTTGGGGGTGGGGGGGGGGGAGAGAGGTCACTGGATAGCAGTGACCTCTGAGGATAGCAATGAGAGAGTATACATTTTGACTAAGTTTCCCCATTCCCTTCTTTGGCTGATGTGACACCACCATTGCCTGGTGAGACCAGCTAGCTCAACAAAGATAAGAACGTATGTAGGTCAGGAACACAACAGGCAATGTATCTACTCATTGAATCATCAGGGAAGCCCTTCCTGAGCCCTCAAAACTGCATCACCCAAGCACCATTAACTTCATAGGCTGGCTATATTTGAAGCCAACTGCATTACTTTTTTTTTGAAAACCTCAAATACAACAGATCTATACTACTCTGTTGACCCATACCATCAGAGGCTTTAGCTACAATCATTGAGATAATGCAAAGCTGCACTGAAACTGAATGTAAATTTGTATTCAATTTCTATTGCATTTGCCCAAAGATCAACTGAAATATCAGGTTATGAACATATACTGTTTATTGAAAGATCCAACACAAATAAGTGTCATTTCTAAACTTGTAAAAGACTATATGCATCTTATATCTTAATATATTCATATGAAATTCCTTTTTATGCAAGAGAAATCCCAGTATGCTGTACTTGATATTCATAAGGATTTGATATATTTGGTACATTGTTACATAGCATAGTAAAGCAAGTGCTGCAGATGGATTTTTATTACTCACAGACAATATAATTGTTGACATGCTGAAGATGAGTAAAAGACCAGAATAAATTCACATTTAACATTCACCATGGTAAAATGAATGTTGAAAACCTTTCTATAATTTTTTTGAAAAACAACATCCAAGAATTGAAAAATTTCATGGGACATAGCAAACCTTTTTTTTCCAATAACAACTCAAAAATAAGAGAAATTGGAATGATTTATTTATCCCCTCTTCAAGGTGCTGACTATTCCACCAACATGCAGTGCAAACACAGTCAGTGAGGTTGGTGGGATCTGGACTCTGGAGGGGATTACAGCTGAATCCAATCGTGTCCTTTCTCTACTTCCACTGTCCACATATATAATCCTTGCATTTGATATAGCGTATGAGCATTTTCCAGTAGGAGTGTGGGAATAATAACCCAATTCCAAGTACAGAGAGTAAGTGTGTTCACTACTTTAATATTGCACTCAGCACCTCGGTCAAAATTAGCAGCAACTTTATTTTAAAAATGCTTTAATCCTTAGCAGAAATAAAAACAAGTGAATTTCTACAAACTGGAACTCTTGTTGACATGTGGCAATGAATGCGGAACATACCGATTGAAAAACATTTCAATGTGATACAACTCCAAGTTATTACGTTAAGCTTTGTTAAATAGAGAAAAAACAAACCATTTAAAAAAAATGCACTTCTCCAACCCATGTGATGGTGAATTTCTGAATGTGATTGCGTACTTACTGCCCTTTACAAGCCCTCAAGGCTGTTGATACTGTTGTTCCTTTGTGGAAAGAACCACGAGACATTAAGTCCAATTACTACATCCAGCAATAAGGTCAATGATTTAGGTATTGAACTAGGGATAGTTATTTTGGTTTACATGAACATTTAAGAACAGATGCACATATGTACAATACTACAATCGCATACATTCAGTTAATGTTGCTGCTCATCACCTCCAGTTTTTTCCAACAACCATTTAATTGCCAATGACCCAACTAACTTGTAGCAGCACAAGAACAGAAGCTCCATTTATCTTAAAGTCTTTATTGAGATGGCATTCAGTTCAAATGTGAATAATCCAAACTGAATCTAATCTTCCAGGGTTTACATTTGCATCTATCCACACTCACTTCATGTGCCAGGTAATATTAAGTTACCACTCCAACACATGCACAAAGTGTACATTTCCTGTAGAAGATAGCAGGAGATTTACATCTGGGTTGCTGCAAGACTCCAGTTTCATAACCCAAGCTACCTCAAATGTCTCAGATGGGTTTTATGCCAAAACATTAAAGTGTTCACTGACAAATGAATGAAAAAAATACTGGTGGAACTTACACTTGAATTTGTATTTTTTTTGTGGAAACTGTAATTTTTTTTTACATTAAATGGTTTCATTGAAATCCAGGGATGTTCCCTTGAGGATATGCACCTTCTTTTTCCAGCTTTCCCTCACATTTTCTTAGTCTTACCCCAGTCTGACCAAATCTCAATCAGTGCTTAGCCACCACTATGGATTTCTTTGGTCTATTTCCATATCTAGAAATACTTGCTCCTGAACTTAAGGCCAGTAGAGTGATTGATTCCTACTGGTCTATGCTAGAGAAATTGGAAGATTTAAACAAAAATCTTTCCACACCGCGTTTACCAATTTTAGATCACAGGACTCACAGAAAAAAACTGTGCATACAAGAGCGGAAAGGGAAGAGTAGGGTATATGGGAGGGACTTAGGAGGGGTGGTGGCTTGTGTGAAGTATAAACATTGGCATGGACTAGTCAAATAGCCTGCTTTTTGGGGGTCAGTTGGATGTCTGACACATACGGAAACCCATCACCATGTTAAAGAGTATCCAAACTAAGCTGAGATTTCTATTTCTATGCATCCCACATACATATGGAGATCCCAAAGATAGATTGTTGGCACGGAATGCGCACTCTGTCCCTGCAGGGATGCATGCTGCTTACCTCATTCAGGAAAGTATTAGGCACAGGTTGGCAAAGGCCAAGGCTTGGGGACCCCAGAGTATGCGTTGGGGTAACAGCTGTTGTCTAACCAGCTAAAACTGCATAGCTTGCCATTGATATTTATATCAGGCAAGCTTTCTTGCTGCTTGTCCAGCTAGGACCATCCTACCCATTAGGGCTTTGGTTTCCAGGGTTAACAAGAGCTGAGTCGGGTGACTCCCTGCCCCCAGTGACTGGTCTGCCCTTCCAGATCCTGCCAGTCAGGCTGGCTGTGCTGTCACCAGCAGTGCCCTGGAATACTGCAGACCCGCTTGGCTCAGGAACCGGACGACAGAAACGGCCACTGAGCGTTGGCTCGATTCCGACATTCCATTGCCAGTTCAGCTCCAAGGAAATCCTGTTTAGCTGCCCTACTTTATGTTCTCTCCCATTCTCTCTCCCTCACCTTTCCCCTACTTTATGCTGTTAATTCCTAATATTTGTTCTCTTCTCGCTCTCAGCAGTCAGAACAAGAGACCCATATACTAAATACTGTTATTCAGTTGACAGGACAGGCTTGTCTAGACGATAGAGATCCCTTACGATTAGCCAACAGGAGGTGTGCTTCAAGTTAGAAACCTGGTAGTGTTGCTCTCTATGCCCCAGCTCTCACCTCACCACAGTGCAGCACTCTTAAAACAACAGTCCCGCTGAAAATTAATGAAGCTCATCATGAAGCGAAAGCGGGAAAGCTCAAGTGGCAGAGAGCTTTGGGATTTGGATCTGCAACCATCTGTTTGGACAACAGACACTTCATTTCTTTGCCACCAAAGCTCTCGCAAGCCAGGATGTTAGCCAGAAAAGCAAAACAGGTCATTTTAAATTGGGAAAGATAACTACTTAGAATGCATTATGTTTGCAGATATCTGATATAATAAGGATAAGCAAATGCGTATGATGCCCTTAATACAAGGGTTCATGGACACAGAGGCTGATAAGTTTTGCCCGATCTATTTGCCAACATTTTGAAGAGACCACCAAAAAGATAACTGATGGTCAGGAAAGCCAAATACCTGAATCTCTTCACATAATGCATGTCTGAAGTTTGCTCTAGTTTGTGGTGATTCAGTTGTGCCTCGCTCTCATTTGTGCTTGCCAAGATGTGCATGAGTTCTTGTACATAAATATTTTATAAATACTCAGTGATAGAAGAAGCTAACATCAAACTCACGAAAAGTAATGAACGCTTTGCCACCACAAGCCATTTATCCCTGCTCTAACTTTTCTGACACCTCCTGCTTAAAACCGCAAAAGCCTGCAATTAGGAAATTTTAAAATGCAACTATCTGGTGAAAAGCAATTCCCCTTGGGAGTGTTTAGCACAGTAACAAAGGTGAAAATTCAAAAACTCTTGAGCAAGCTAGAAAGGTTATTGAAACAATGATAGATTAAATATGATTTACATTTTGTTTCTTTCTTTCTTGGAAAAAAACAAGACTAATATCCCCTCAGTGGTATATTAATCATTAATGCCATCACAAAAATGCATTCAGGTGTAAATATTTACATTTAGCAAAATTCAGACTTCACAAACCACTAATTTAAATCCAACTGCATTTGGCATGAGAGCATTCTGAAAACAAAATATCTTACATATTTTACCACAGTTCTACATTCAGACCAATATCCCTGTGCAAAATGTAAACACGCTTGCAATAATCAATCTGACAAGACGTCCATCTTTCCTTACAATTCAGAAATAACTGCCTTTACAAATAACATTACAGACAAACCCAAAGAGCATGTGAAATGCATCAAAGTATAATGAAATCACTTCTGTAATAACATGCAAGTATTAATCTTGAATCTAACAAATAATCTAACATGCTGTAGCAATAAGGAAATGAGTAGACACATCTTGATTTGCAATGTGTGATCTCCTTTGAGATTTAACATTGCTGTAGAAGAAATCTACGTAGGTTTCCTTAGAGCATAGGTGAGTTTCTCTTCAGTGAAAATTGTGATATTCCCAACTAATCAGGGTTTGAAAGCGAAAATAACTGAGTACCATTTAGAGTAATAGGCCAACCGATTTGTTGGTCCAGTGAACAAATCCCAACTTCAACTCAGATACATTACCTTTTAGTGTGCAGCATATGACAAAAACAATTTTTGTCATAGTAATTGACAAACTATGACAATTGTTTGACAGTCTGCACACTGAAAGTAATGCACCTTACAACATTTGCCAGCTCCATCTCAAGCTCTCTAATTTCTCAAAAACGGCAATGCTAAAACCACCACAACTTTTAAAGGGCAGCAGTTTCCTACCTTTTACAAGCACTTTAAATGCACTCCTTCCCATGTAAGCAGCAATTAAGAGGAATGGATCCGTGTGATGCCCCCAATAGAGACAGACGATTTGCACCTCTAAAGAAGAAACCTTACACTGCACATTAAAAAGCACTGCAATTAATCTGAGATCTCTCCAACACAACTGGCCCCATCAGCAAATCAACATGTACGAGCACTTCTAGAATCTTTGCAAGCTCTGTTTAGCTGCTCTTATTACATACATGTTGATCCTGCATTTAACTTACTGTCCCCCATACGATTCCATTATTATTGATTTACTCTAAAAGCTGAAACCCTTACAACTCGATTGTCAGACATCAACCGCTCTATCAGGCATTACTGAAAACAGATACACTTTCCATCTGTTCCCAGGAGGGATTTAATACATGAATTCGCCCCCAGCTGAACACTTCAGTGATGTTGCCAGCTTACTCAGCGAGACAATTTGCAATATTTCACGCATTTTCCATTGGCGAACAACTACTAAAAATAAGCTTAATTTTTAAAACGTTAGGATTAATACAAACTTTTCTTTGGAATTATTTCAAATTTTATTTAATGTTTTCCTGCTATCAAATCTTGCAAACACTTGATTATCCAGTGCCTTGAGATGTTCTCCCGACATGAAAGGAGCTATATAATGCAATTTGTTGTTGTTGTTGCTTAGCTTTAGAGTCATTGGAAATCCTATTATGCTGTTCTGCAGCTGTTGAGCTCCAGCATGTTTTGTTCAATTTTCTGCCTTCTCTCCTTACAGCTAAGGGCACTTTTCCAAGGGTGCTCTGGTAGGCCTTCCAAGCAAAACTTTCATGTATGGACCCTTAACTGTAAACGGTGATTTGACCGGTGGTGGTGGTGGAGGGGATGTACCAAGCCAATCTTGTCCTCAGTCAGTATTCACTCATGTTTACATTGTACTAGAAATCACTCGATAGTGATCAGAACAAGAATTCAGGCACATTTTCCTTTCCTCAAGACATCTTCCTGCTTTATGAAGATTTTCGCAATTTGAAACGTAGAAATGGGAGTAGGCTATTCAGTCCCTCGAGCCTGATCCACCATTTTATAAAATCATGGCTGATCTGTACCTCAAGTCCCATTACCCGTCCTTGCCCCATATCCCTTAATACCCTGAACTAACAAATATCTATCTACCTCCATATTGAAAATGTTAATAGATCCAGCATCCACAGCCTTTTGGGGAAGAGAGTTCCAGATTTCCACTATAATTGCCCAACTAATGGTAAAACGCAGATATATTGTACTTTTTGATGGAAATTAATCCCAAATATCTTCTGAGTATTGAAAGGGAAAAAAAAGGCCCAATGCTCTCCAGGGTTAATGAACAGTCAAGGGCGTATGAAGAGCCTTTCATCTTCAACTGATGCAACATTAGCATAACAAGACAGCCCAATACACACAAATCTCGTTCCTACAGTGTTAGTGTTCAAATTTCATATATCCTACCAATCCCAACTTCAAAAGGAAAACTAAATTATCCTCTAGGGCGCT
This sequence comes from Callorhinchus milii, assembly GCF_018977255.1. Classification (NCBI taxonomy): domain Eukaryota; kingdom Metazoa; phylum Chordata; class Chondrichthyes; order Chimaeriformes; family Callorhinchidae; genus Callorhinchus; species Callorhinchus milii. The sequence continues at coordinate 12,982,554 of NW_024704748.1, read as the reverse complement.
CATACTAGAAAAGAAAGATGTGAAGCTATCCCTAAATGACCTTTCTTCTGTAATTTGGTTTGGCACAGAGACAGGATCAACTGACATTTCCCTGCCTTCCATGCTTAGGAGAAAAGGAATATATTGTACTCGGAAGCTCATGAGACTACAAACGCTACATCTTTGCTCAATATTACCTTTAAAATTAGTTTTTATTTTCTTGATTCTAGAAATAGAAGAGAAACTCAGAAAGGCATATGATTAGGCAAAGTCGAATTAGAATTTGTAGGACAAAATTTGCATAATCAAAACACCAACCTACCAATATTGTTTTAGGACAGCAGGTGATGACAAGATGGTAATAACTAAAAGCTTTTAAAATTAATACTTATTCCTAACTGTATAACTGGAAAAGCTGATCGCTCAGGAGCTAAGCCTAGAAATTCACAGAAAAAGAAGAGGAGCATGAGTTATTTGGATTTCATAAATGTGATAAACTCCAAAGATCACATGAGAGCTAAACCTGCATTGTTATTGCTGGGACAAAATATATTGTCTTCTTTTTACTTTAAAATCTACTTCTTAAGGGCAAATAAAAAAATTGGCAAAGGTCTGTACTGATCTGCAATGACAAAACTTCACTCCTGGCTTCGAGAGATGGGCTGACAGCTCAGCCCAATCACATTCAGGAAAATATTAAAATGAAGACACTCAAGCAGCAGGAAGGATGGGAATAATTTCCTTGTTGTTTTGGCCAATATTTTTGGTCGGCCAACAAGATGTATTTTGATTAAATATTTATTGATTGATGCCATAAATCAAGAAATATTCAATCAAGGAAAACCTGGAAACAAACTACCAGTTAAAACATGGACTTAACTAGACTAGTTGAATATTTGAGGGGGGCGGTGGGGGGACTTCTTGATAGCCCCATGGGCCATGGTTTGGTCAGCATGTCTTGGCATTGTTACCTCCAATAGGAATGAGATATACCTCAATAGTCATCAATGTCTCTGGAGACAACGTGTCACCTTGTTTCCATTATCAGCGACAGTGTTACAATATGAACACAGCATTAGTGAAACATCTCCTCCATCCTTTCCTGAAGGCTATGCTTCAGATACTATTTCTTTTTTTGACTGTCTTCTGCTACTTTATCCACCACTATTCATGTTGAAGCTTAAACTGTGAGTATTTGTGTGGCTTAGCCATTGGGTAGCTCTTAGTGAAACACTTTCAATGTTAATTTCATTGTTTAAACATTGCTGCATAGTTGTTACTCAAAAGCACTTCAAGCTTTTTTTTGACATTAAACATCCAAATAAATCACACAGTAAATCAATTAATAAAACAAAGTTACTTTAAATTGAGAAGGCCATGCCTTCAAGGTAACTTTACTCAATGGAAGAAAAGAAATCTGGTCTGATGCATAAACACAAATAAATTGTGGATTTATAAAGAAATAATAAAGGAAAGGAAATGCAGTAAGAACACATTCACAGTATATGCGACTGTGGAAAATTTACTTGGATCAACAAAAACAGATATACACCTGAATTTACTGGGTGTCAACGTCTCTTTTAAAGCTAGTGGAGAGTAAAATGAAGTCAGATTAGAAAACTGGATCGAGGGGAGCGGTTACAAGGCAACAACAACCTACTTCACACAAGAACACACAGCAGTTTTATTCCACCTTTATTTTGGCTGGTGGTGCGTATGGCAAGATCTGGACCAAAAGAAAATGCGGCCACAATTTTCCCATGGAACCCGCTATAAACGCTCCGCTCCGCTGCAAATCCGCAATAAACGTAGTTACTGGCCCGCGGGGCTCCCGGCTGTTTACCTGACATCACTAATGGGCAGCTCCGGATGAGCATACACAGTGCAGCGCAAGCGGCAAATAGGCTTATAATAATAATAATCCTTGTATTTGATATAGCGCTTTTCACGTCTTCCAGACGTCTCAAAGCGCTTCACAGGATATACTGGAAAGTGAATTGACCGTATATTTGTGGGTGAAAGCGGCAGCCAATCGCACACAGCAGTGTCCCACAAAGAGTCGTGGATTGAAGTGACCGATTAATTATTGTTTTTTTCGTGAGGGATTATTATCAGGCGTGTGGAGTAAGGAAACTTGCACAAGTTTTCGCCCTGCCAGGAATTGAACCCAGGTCTCTCGCTGGCCAGGCGAGCGCTCTAACAACTGAGCTACAGGACTCCCTCACTCATAGGCTCGCTGTTGTGATTGTCTGTGTGTTTGTCTCTCTAAATGTGTTTGTGAGTGTGTGTGTCTGTGTGTTTGTGCCTGTATCTCTCTCTCTCTCTCTCTCTGAGTGGTTGTGGGTGTGCCTGTGTGTTTGAGAGTGTTTCTATGTGAGTGTGCATCTCTCTCTCTTAGAATATGTCTCTCTCTGTGTGTCTCTCTCTCTCTGAAGCTGTGAGTGTGTCTCTCTCTCTGTGTAAATGTGTATGTGCATCTCTCTCTGTGTCTCTGTGTGGGTATGTGTCTTTCTCTCTGGGTCTGTGTGTAGTCAGTGCTGGTCAGTGCAAGCTCCTGCAGCCTTGCTGGTGTCCTCCTTTCCCCCCACCCCAACAAAAAGTTTTTGTTAAACAAGCAATTCATTTTTTTTGCAACAATCTAATATGTGTCATTTCCTCATGTTTAGTTTTGATCAATAAAGTGAAGAAAGGTTGGCAGTAAAATGTAATAATAATAATAATAATAATCCTTGCATTTGATATAGCGCTTTTCACGTCGGGAGGACGTCCCAAAGCGCTTCACAGAGTACACTGTAAAATGAATTGACTGTATATTTGTGGGCAAACGCGGCAGCCAATTGCGCACAGCAATGTCCCACAAACAGTCGTAGATTGAAAATGACCAATTTATTATTGTTTTTAGTTTTGGAGGGATTATTATTAGGCGTGTGGAGTAAGGAAACTTGCCCAAGGTTTCGCCCTGCCTGGAATTGAACTCAGGTCTCTCACTTGCAAAGCGAGTGCTCTAACCACTGAGCCACAGGACTTAAAATGTACTTCAATAGCATCAATCAATTCCCCCCCCTTTTCTGGAAAATGTGTCAAAAAGCCCCCCAACCTCTCCAATTTCCTTCAAAATTACCAAATCTCCCTGCAATTTTTGACAAATATTTCTGCATTTTTCTATTGGCCTAGGTCATGGCTTCACAAAGTAGATACATTCTCAACGAAGCACTAATGAATGCAATGAAATGTTTTTGTGCATAACCAAAGCAATCGTAATGCTCGATATTTTTTAAACGAATCACAGTCACGTCACCGCATATTATTATACAAAATTGTGTTTACATATTTGACCACCCAATATATAACTTAGCTTAGCTTTACATATTTTAAGCACAAAGCATAGAGCTTGTTTCGACAGTCTGCATAACTACTCCATTTTTGATGGAATTATACTTTTTTATGCAATTGTACATTTAAGCTCAATTTGCACCGCATTAATTGCAGAGTTGGCAAACACTTTAACATCTATTTTTTATTATTTACTCATTTAGTTTGCTCTTTAAATGACATATATTATCACTTAAATAATGAAACTAAGAACTGGCTTCCAGTGGAAGGGGTGGGCCTTAATTAACACTCCACACCCCCCAGCACAAAAACATACATGTGTACACACACACACACGCATATGATTTCTGCCAGTAAATCTGAATGTGAGCAGCCTAAAAAGTGAACTCATAATGCTTCGGCCAGAAGAATACGAAATATTCAGCAAGAATAAATAAAGCAAAATTAAAGAATGTAATCTTCACAACTTCACATGTGGAGTTCAGTGTAGCTCAGTGGTTAGAGCACTCGCTTTGAGAGCGAGAGACCTGAGTTCAATTCCAGGCAGGTCAGGGCGAAACCTTGGGCAAGTTTCCTTACTCCACACGCCTAATAATAATTCCTCTAAAACCAAAAACAATAATAAATTGGTCATTTTCAATCTACGACTGTTTGTGGGACATTGCTGTGCGCAATTGGCTGCCGTGTTCGCCCACAAATATACAGTCAATTCACTTTACAGTATGTTCTGTGAAGCGCTTTGGGACGTCCTCCTGACGTGAAAAGCGCTATATCAAATGCAAGGATTATTATTATTATTATTATTACCATAAGCTCAAATGGGAAATAAGAGACTTAGGGACATTTAAACACAGCTACAGGATCACACATGCACTCTGATAGCCAGCTATAAGCCGCATTCCAGCCTATAGATCAAGATTTATCTTGGTGTCACATCGCAGAGCAAATTATATATTTTATACCTGAAGCAGTAAAAATTCTTGCTTGTGCAATATTTGCAGAACTGAACTGAAACTGTTGCCCAGTGTGTTACTCTGCCCTTCAGGTCGAAACTTTTGCCATTTCACTATTTCTGTTGGCTGTGTGCCAGAACACCAGCAGTGGAGGAGGCTCTGGAGGAGTCCATCGTCTGGTCATTCGTTATTGAAATGAAGTAGTATGCTAGGTTTTAAAGGCTTTAATATTTAAAAAACTGAACAGAAAAAGAGGTTAGCACACTGCAGTATGAGATGCAGGTACAACGCTCAACTGGTTAAGCTCACAGATTTCAACGAACACCCGCTGCTAACAGCAGAAGAATGTGGACAGATGGGCACTCCCCAAAGCACAGAGGTGAAACATGATGCCATTTCCTAGGAAGGCTGTTAAAGCATTTTCCTTTGAGTGCAAACTTCCTGTCCAGGGAACCTGTGGAAGCCGATCATTCAGATAGCTACAGAACAGATCATTGGACAAATGCAAGGCAGGTACCAATGCTGGATAGTGTTTATATATTTGGATTATTGTACAACCAAGGCCAACTAAAAACTAATAGGTCAGATAGATTAATACTGTCAGTCTTGGCAACACTTGGATTGAAATGTTTGAATTTGTAGCTAAATATTACTTTGAAAGGACATTGTCTCGGTCAAAGTTTCAGCTCTTCAATAGTATTGCTGACCAATGTTGGAACGAGAGCAGGTCATTCAGTCCATCCAGATTTCCGTTTCATCCTTTCAAATCCGTTTTCTTTTCAAAGAACTGGTATAGACACTATGGGCCGAACGGCCTCCTTCTCTGTTGTATAATTCTATGATTCTATGATCCTGATCCTCATTCAGGATTTGATATGATTTTTTTAAAACAAATAAACCCCACATTCCTCAGGCCAAATTCCATTTTGAAAGGTTCAATAGATTAGTGAACCAGCAGCAGTCTACTCCATAAATTGTTTAATACAAGCACGAAAAAGTTATTCTCCTTCTTCCGGATATGCCATAGACACCACAAATCTTCAGCTGTCACAACGGTAACAAGGAGGATCGATTCTAGTGCAAAAGCTCCTAGATGGTAAACGCTTTGCATCTCTGTAAATTGTTTGAAAGTGCATTCAATGCTAAAAACATGCACTACAGGATCAGATGACATTAATGATTCATTTAAGCTTCAGTTACTGGAAATTACTGGATCCCTTGAAGTCTGCTATATGCAGTTTAATACTTGGGATTGCAATGTATTGAAAGGAAAAACATTGATGTTTCAGAAGACATTCTAAACCAAGAAAGTAAAGCTTGACCAGCTAACCAATCTCATGTAAGTTACAATTTGTGATGTTTACACAGAACGAACAACGTGTCTATGTAGAATGAAAAGGCCTCCATTAATCATCCTTAGAATTACTACTGGAATTAGGCTGGCAAGGTGGAAAATACACATCTTTCAGTAAACTGCAAGATATTAATGAAATCGAGTGATTCAGCCTGTGTGATTTGATCCTTCTTAATGGACCACTATCTTAAATTCACAGCTCCTGTTAATCCTGCAAGCCAAAGCCCTAACGGGAACATTAATCGTAGCTGAACAAGCAGCAGGAAGCTTGCCAGACATTACTTCCAATGTCAAGCTACGCCATGTTAGCTGGTTAAATTCGATCTGCATTTTCAGTTGCCATTATACCACCTGATTTCTATTAATATTGCATGAAATGAGAAGGACGTTTGACCAAGTATCAGGGAATTCTGGTATTGAATGACAGAGAGAATGATTGCCATCCATGGATTCCTGCTGGAAGATGCACTTTAGACCAAAATGCCTTTCCTATATAAAGCCATTTTGTTTGAGAATTGTATATTAGGCCCTTCAGATTCCAAACATATGAAAGGTATGCAAAGGTCATCACTAATTAAAACATTTTGACCAAATATATATCATTGCACTTGTTCCCTGAACCAGCATTCAGGGAATAAGGAGGCAGTGAAAGTACTTGGTCTAATCTTCGTACTAACTTGGTGCTCTGAGATTCGACAGCTACATCTGCAGACAAATCCACAGTAATCCAAGATTTGGAGGTGTACATGTCTTAAATCATGCTGGCCAGAACTCTAATAGGCTGATGGGAGTTATAGTATGAATACAGTTCTGCGCGATTACCATTTTTTCCAATTTCAGTTGCTGATTGACTCGCTGTACATTTTCGGTTATTTCAGAGTAACAGTGATTCACAATTTCCCTGACTTCTGCAGAGCTGCTAGAACCATGAATGACAATGCAAAATTCCTAAGTATGGTAATGCAAATTGCAATTAACACTTTGCAAACGCAAATTGAGGCAAATTTAGTTCAACCCCAAAATAAAAAAGAAATCTGCCCAACAATCCTACCTCATTTCAAACATTGGAAGGTAATTGCTGAGTAGAGAGTGAGAGCTCCTTGCTGAGAGGAATGAAAAATCAGATAAAATGTCATTCGAGCAGGTGCAGGTTTGTTAAGAGTATGAATAAAAGCATTATTAACGGTAGATTCTTTAGAGCAGGTCAACTGCCCCCCTTGTCAACTGGAAATGGTACGTGGGGACTAAGAGAAGGAAATTTTTTTTCCATATGCGAATGTTGCTAAGTCCTGACAGACTGTTCAACCGTGTGGGGCATTACAGCCGAGTCCATTCCTGTTCACATCTGACATCCCCGTTCATTTTCCAGAAGAAATCCCAGGATAGCAATCAGTTGTAGGAAAACTAACCTATTGTCTTCTCCTGAACCCAGGGGTGTGGATTACCAACTGCAAACATCTCGGGCTACTACCCAGGCAGAGAACAGCAAATTCAGGATTCAATCCATCAATCTGCCAGACATTGCCTTTATCCACTATATCATCGGTAGAGCTTGCCTAAACTAATTTTCATTTGAAAAGAACCAAAACAGAACATAAAATGTGCCTGCTTTGTAGGGCTTTTGCCCTGGGGATACCAACATGTAAGGAACTATTTTTAGATAACCTTCAAGGCTGCAATAAATCACAACTGGATTAAAAAGGTCACTGGTGACAAATGGACATATCAAAAAATAGACCATGTGTCTATATTTTTTCCTTTCAATTTGATTTATTTTGATTGATGAATTCATTATCGATGTAATTGTATCTTAATTGCTTGCTGAGTGCTTGTAAAGAAAAATGAATGAGTGAAGTCAGTCAATGCTAAGTGAGCCCAATTAATAGAATGGTTCCGATGGGTCCTAGATGCTTAAGGGTTAAACACATTTATTATTTGTAATAACTGTTTCATAACTGTTCCTGCTTTTGTCAAGTTAGGGAAAGCATCATTTTAATATAAATGCAAAGTAAAGGCTTTCAGAAAACAAATTCCGCTGTTCACTTACCATCCACGTGTTGTAATATGGATCAAGGACACTTCAAAAAGCACAAGGTTACCTACATATCAATGGTAATCATAAAGGGAGATGAATTATCATGGGTATGACATGGGAATGAAACCAGTTTTTCATGTTCTCTTAAATTGAATTGTGCAGTAGATGCATTTTTTAAAAAAAAACAAATGCAAGCGTCACTAAAATATTCAATATACTGTACCTGTGTTTAATTTATCCCTATGTAAATCATCCGCTGTGAATTGGCAACAGCAAAGCTCCATTACCAACAATAATATTAATGAACATTTTAAATGTTGTTGGTAAAGAGAAATAATTTCTCTATTTCTATCTTTTTTTAAACAAAAATACAAATATTCAGTAATATTTCCATTGAAATAGTTATAAGTGATGGATACATACCAGCAGCCAAATGAGAACTGGGTAAAAGCTCTAGCATTGGAGCTGGACTCCTTACTGAAGTGTTAAACCTTATTCCAAGCACCCAAGATAACTTGTCCTCTTGGTCACGTTTCCTTAGTTTTACACTCAAGTGCAATTCTATATATTTTATGGTGCATAAAAGTCATTCGCATTCAATTGCTTCTACTATCCAATTAGAGAGTGGCTATTCGCAGTGTCAATGAGATGGTCAGATTGCCCCATTCTCCAGACTGGGGACAAAAGGTAGTTTGTTGTACAAACAAGAGAGAATACTGGACATGTAAAAGGAACTGGAAAAGTGAGAAATAGAAAGGTGTAATAATAATGCTTGCATTTGATAAAGCGCCTTATCATGTCGTCGAGATATCTCAAAGAGCTTCACAGAATACACTGTAGAGTGACTGTAATTGTTGGCGAAACACGGCAGCCAATTGCACACAGCAATGTTCCACAAACAGTCGTGGATTATTTTAATTACTTTTTTTTCAGAATTATTATAACCGCCAGAAAGTGGTCCTGCAATTGACTAACAACCAGGTTCCTATGTACTGCTTGGTAAACAGAGGTATGTGTGTGGTGTAAGGAAACTTGTCTAAAGTTTCATCTCACCTGGGAATCAAATCGAACCCAGGTCCTCTTGCTTGCTTGTGAGGCGAGTCAGCTAACCACTACATTACGGGACTCCACATAGTATTATTATTGGTATATAATAATACTATGTTTGCATTTGGTACAGTACCTTGGGACGTCCTCCCAACACGAAAAGTGCTATACGAATGTAATTTTGTATTGTATTGTATCTTTCACAACAGGAGGATGTCCCCAAGCGCTTCACGGGATATACTGTAAAGCGCAGAGACTGTGTTCTTTGTGGGATATATCCAAACAGACAAATAATCTAGAGACGATGATGAATTTTTCATTTTAAAGGGGCACAGATCACCAAAAACTGTTTGACAAATCTTTATTCAATTTATTTGCGAACATAGGATACAATAACGAAACTGTCCAGGTGCAATGTATCATGACTTGTGATTCATTACTGTGAGAAAAAGATTGTCCGTCTCCTTTCCCAAACCCCCCAAATTGGTCAAAATAATAAAAAAGACTCATTCTAAGGGATTTATAAGGACTATTATTCTTTAAACTGACAAATACTTTTTTTTGTTAAATCTGTAAACTTGTTTCCTTTTGATTTTCATTGAAACAAAATCAAATCAAGCCACTTTTTGTTCAGTGCGTTTCGAATAGTGCGTATCACAGAGTGAATCTCGATGTGTACGTGTGCAGTGTTGCCAGCATCCATAGCTACATCACATGCAAATGGATATTTTTTTGTTGTGGCAAGTCTGCTTCTAGCTTAATACAGCTGGCCATTTTATTCCAGTTGATACAGTATGACGAAATGCACAATGTTTAACAAAAAGAGTTTCAGCCATTACATACCAGATAACAAGGTTGAGATGAAAAAAAGTCAGAGATAGAACATTAAAGATTTAGATAGAGTGAAAGAGAGACTCAGAGAGAAAGAAGCAGAGAGAGAGAGACAGGAAAACAAAAAATTAGGCACTAAATTTTTTTTATATTCTGGATAAAAGCCAACTTAAATGGTGCTTCAGAATTTACAATATGTACAACACACTGTATTTTTCTGTAATTCTCATCACAAGCAGCCACTAAATTTCGAGGCCCTATTGTGGAAAAACTATTATTCCTGGAGTCACACAGTCTGTCACAAAATCCTGACCACCAAAAACACAATGAACTCCATTACATATTCCTTCAGGCAGTATAAAAAAAAGTACGGACTGTAGAAAACATTAAGAGATTCACGTTAACTATCAATTGGCACAAGGTGAATTCAAAACAGTCATCCAGTCTCTTAGTTCAGATGTTAAATATATATGGCAAGTCTTGCTCTGTAATGTGCCACATGAGCTGCAATTGTATTACAGTCTTACAATTTACTCAGAGATATCCACTTTCCCTATCACTAATATTCCAACAATACATATTAAAGGCACTAAATTGTTGGTATCAAAAGTCACCTAAACTACAAAGTACTCTTATGATGCTTAACTTGCATAAATAGTATTGTTTAGGAAGGTCATCGGGGCCCAGAGAGAGTTCTGATACCAGGGATGAGAGGTTTGACCTATGAGAACTGGAAGAACAATACCTATTTTCACTGCAACGGAAAAGATCTCTCACTCACTCATTCACACACACACACACACACAGGATTGTTAGGATGTGGAATGCCTTGATAAAAGCGATGGTCCAGGCAAGATCCAAAGTGGGAACCAGATAGATGTACAAAACTAAGTAAATTGCAGGGATATTCGAAAATGGGAGATAACCAGGACTAAATGAATTGCTCTTTCAAACAGCCAGCAAGACATGATGGGCTGCTGACTCTTTGAAAGACCAATGGCCTTTTTCTGTGCTGTAAAGTTCTATGGGTTTTTAGTGCACACTGATCAAAGAGTACTCAAAACCAGTGAGGGTGAGCATGAAACTTGGTAAAGCTATAACTACACATTTCTTCCAGATAATAGCAACAAAATAAACTTCTGAGATTTATTGAACTCTTCAGCAAAACCCATTTGCAGTTTAAGTGATCTACGTATTTTCTAGAATGTTGGTTATCTGAAGGGTGAGCCTTTATCGACAAGAGCTCTGAACTCTTTTCACTATCTGTCAAGCTGTACAGGAGGTATCAGTGACTTTTCAGCAAGTACAGAATGGCAAGATAGAGGATAGTAAATTTTCAGTCTCAAATACCTCTACACCTGTGTTTGTGTGTGGGGGGAAGGGGGAGGAAAAATCAGCTTGTGTTTGCTCAAGACTTCTCTTTCACTCTTCTCCCCCACCCACATTCTCTACCAAACTGCATGGTGGAGCTTGGGAGACGGGCGAAGAGGGCATTTGAAAGGTCAAGTCAGGAGGTGACGAATGCATGGACGTGTGTTTCGGCTGTGTCTAGGGTAAGGTACGGTCCAAGGCGTGCAATGTAGAGGAGGTGGAGGAACCCAGTCCTGGTCAGGTACCGGATATGGGGAAGGAAGGATAACAGTGGGTCGAATCTGAAGCCTAGGTCGCACACTGGTTTGGTGAGTCTGAGAGATAGGCTGGGGATATTGAGGAGGTCAGAGCCGCAGGAAAGAAGACATTGATGGGAGCCAAGGAGTATGGCTTCCGTCTTGTCAATAGTTAGTTGTAGGAAGTTTGCACGCTTTCAGGCCCTGATGTCTGCCAGACAAGCAGACAAAACATCGGAAGTCCTTGTTTCGCAGTTGGAACCCTCATAATTTTGTACATCTCTATCCGGTCTTCCCCCAACCTTCTCTGCTGCAATGAAAACAGACTCAGTTTCTCCTGTCTCTCCTCATAATTGCAGCCGTTCATCCACAGAATCATTCTCATAAACTTTCTCTGCAGCCCCTCTAAGGCCTCAACAGCTTTCCTGAAGTGAGGTACCAAACCTGGATTCTGTACTCCAGTGCAGCCTAACCAATGATTTGTACAAACGTAGCATCATTGCTTTACTTTTGTACTCTATGCCCCTGTGTATAAAACCCACCATGCTATTAGCTTTCTTTACATCTTTTGTCACTTGCGATGCCACTTTCAATGTCTTATTGATTTGACTGTTTCAGTGTCTGTTTGATTTATGAATTATTCTTTATACTAATGAGGTACCAATTTCAGAATCCATCTTACATCTGAAATAGGCTATAGATGCAAAAAAGGTTCAATTCTTTTGGGAAATGAATTAAATTTTGGATGAAAAAAATCAACCAACGGTCTCCTGAAGGTGACCAATTCTCTAAATGTTCACATAAATCAAATCTCGCTTAAACTAGCAGTATTATATGAACATAAAAATGATCACACTATGGTGGCATTATATAGTGGGAAACTGGTATACAGAAGGTCCAGCTGTTCACATCCATGCGCCAGTCCACCCACCAGACACAGTCATTCCACTTTACAGTAAAATCCTGTGAAGTGCTTTGAGACAACCTCCCGACATGAAAGGCATTGTACCAAATGTAAGGATTATTTTTTATTATTCTCCTTTCATGCAGCTAAGACAAGAAAGGGGATTTACAAGTTCTGAAAGTCCTGTATAGGTTTCCAACTTTCTCTGCCTGGTACTATAATGCACTCTTTTAAGTTAGTTTGTATCCATATAATAATAATAATAAATTGGTTACTTCAATCCACGACTGTTTCTGGGACACTGTTGTGCACAATTGGCTTCCACGTTTCGCCCCCCAAAAATATACAGTCAATTCATTTTACAATATATTTTGTGAAGTGCTTTGAGACATCTTGAAGACGTGATAAGCCACTATATCAAATGCAAGGATTATTATTAGTTACATTTATGTAACCTTTTCCCAGTAACCAGTGTGCCTCACGATTGCAAAGAGAAAACCGGTAAATGCTGATATTGCAGTGGTTACATAGAGCACTTACTCATTTCAACAGTAAACTCCCTAAACTCAAGTCATTTCCAGTTTCAGTATCAATTACAGAAATTAAAATTCCATTCTCTCATAGACTGTGATGAGTTAGCAGATTTCAGCCAGATAAGCAGCTGGGTTCTACAACAGGTCTCAGCATCCCTAGGGTTGGGGAAGGGAATATATCATTGAACATTCCCACTCATGCTCACTATCCAGTAACGCCTGTTGGAAAGTGCATATGGGTGAATTGTGGGCAAGATCACACTGTTATGAATGAACAGTGGGGGGCGGGAGTAAAACAGAAATAATTATTTTTTGAAAAGGTTTTAAAAAGTGAGTAATTGTTTGCATCCAGCGCCTTGGGACGTCCTCCTGACGTGAAAGGCGCTATACAAATGTAATTTTGTTGTTGTTGCATGGGTAAACTTTGATTAAAATAAAGTACATTTTCATCTTCATTCCTGCAGGGCAACCAAGGGCAAGTGAGGGGAGAATCACTGTGCTAGATGCAAAGGAATGGGCAGAGAAATTTGCTCCGTTTATACAGTATTTGGTGAGCTGTGATTCAAGAGTATATACTGTGCATTTTAGGTTTGCACCTCTCAGCGAACCCAAACTAGAGCATTTTCGGGATATGACAAGCTCTTTCAATTTATATACATGGAAAACAAAATTGAAATACTTTGCTGAATCAAGATTTTGGTTAGTGGGTTAAACTTAATTAATAGGACATCAAATCACCTCAGTGGTAAAACCTGTTCTGTTCCAGACCAAACTGACTCGCTCTTAATGTCATTGTTCAACAACATGAAGTTACTTTCCATGTTAATCAATTAAAGTTGATGTTTACCGCAATGCACTATGGATACAGACTACAATTGTCATGTGTTTTGTAAGATATGATGTATACTGGATGCAACATACGGGATCTTCAGCTAATGGGTTTCAACACAATGTAACAATCACAATCACAGGTGGAGTTGCTCATTAAGTTTCCTTTTAGACTGCTTATTAATAACAAATCTGTAGTTCCAATGCAACAAAAAGCTGCTTTCCCAATGATTAATTCATATAAAAGAGATCTATAAATAGATGCAAATTATCGAAGCACAGGAATACTAAACCTTACAGAAAACTCAGAAATCAACCACCTAGCCAGCCAACAATATACAACAGTTTATTGATTGATTGATGAATAATGGATACTGTCAGTTAAAATATTTTCAAAGGGGCCAAAAATAGTTTCAGTTGACAGTGAAAAACACTAAGGCAGCAGCAAAGTCTTTATCAGAAGCTTAGCCATTCTTCAAGTACTGTCTAATAATGCCCCATACTTACCATTTCATATATCAAATTGAAACTGGCAACTAATTGTTCAATACAAAAGGTAACCCTCCATTCCCACCCTACTAGGGGTGGAGTATTGAGGCACAATTCATAATTCTGAGGAACTAGAGGTTGCTCGACACCCAAATTCAACAACCTTAATTGTGATGAAGCACAGCAGCTATTCTATCCGGCAGACAACCTCACAATGGACAACCATCCTATCTCAGACGACAGAAAAATTAATCTTCTTTGCTAAGCTACAAATGCACCTCCTGCTGACTGGTCACAAAGTGACTTTGAGATGGGGGGCAGTTGTGAAGCAATTTGCAGCCAAAATCAATGCTAACCAAGCTGAATGCTTTTATAAAAGCAAGTCACTGTGTGAGCAAAAAAATGGGAGCAAGCTGATGTCCTTCTCTGTCTAGATGCTCTATGTAATATCTGTGCCTCCAAGGGCAAAAAATAATTCTTAATTGGAAATTTTAAATATGAAAATGTCTCTCCAAAGAAACATCTAAACCACTAGTTTTGTTTGAAGCAATAAAATTTCCATCTTTCCTCACTAAAATTTATAAAAATTCATGGTTTTCTCCGCAGGATATTATCTCCCATTTTGAGATCAAGCTTTCCAAACCTGTATTGATCCACTTAGTTTCTTCCCTCCCCCATAGCGAGCGAATGAAACATTGGCAGTATATTAGAAGGTTACTTACAATGTCACCTATATTTTACGAACAAAAATAGATTAGCCTTGATTCCAATAAGGCTATGTGGAAGAAAAAGTTTCTTCCTTTGTCAGATTATGATTCCTCCCTTTTCTAAATTCCTCCTACGCTTTTCTTTTCACTGTGCTGAACTTTTGTGAAGGGGAACTAATTGGAATTCAACTTCTTTAAAAGCAGAGGGAGAGAATCATTTGCAGTGTAGACACCTTCTTGGATCTGTTTTAAAACCCGTGAAGGAAAAAAATAGATTTGAGTATTCCCAATATATATCACTGAAGGAATTTGCAAAGTAAAGTGTTGAGTTCAGGGGTCAATGGAAGTGCCACAGTTTGCCCTCAGGCTGCCATAACTGATATCCTCAACTGAACATAATAATCTTTCCCCATTTACCTTGTCATGTCCCTTCAAAATCCTAAATTCTCTATCATATCTCCTATCAATCTACTCTGTTCCAGTGGGTAAAGACCCAACACAGAGTCAGCCTCTTATCACACACTGATTGTCTTTGACCTTGGAGGCTATTCTGGTGGTTCCTTTTCCATATCAGTTCTCTGCATTTGTCACAATGCTCCATGTGCTCCACTGTTTTCCTTAGGCTATTCTTTACCAGAGCAAATTAGCATGATTAAAGAACAGCTCATTTTGTTCTGTTGATAAACTATTGTTGCAGCTTGAATTAACGGATGTGTTACCTTATTGCGTTTGATTTCACTTTCTAATCACACGCTGAAAATGATGACAAATCTAAAATAGTTTTTGTTAATCCTAATTTTCCAGCCTAGCTACAAATCAGCACCATTATAAACAAAATAAACCTTTAGTTTCCAAATGTTTTGTATAAATATGTAACTAAGTTTACCAACAATTTAATTTGAAATGGATCCTAACTGCATTGTTTACCCATCAGCTTCTCCCAAGCACTATTATAGTTTATGCTTTCAGACAGTGGTTACCTGTGCTTCCAATGTCGCTGCTATAGCTGGATGCTTGCTGGATAAGTCTGATCTTCTTAACTTGAAAGATTGTGCAATTATTTCAGAAACAGTTGCACTCAATCTTCACTTTGAACTCTTCCTTTGAATCCTGGAGCACACAAATCCCCATATACTTGTCTGTGTACATTTGTTGCAGCCCCAGGTTTTGGAGGAAGCCAGAGCTGTATAAACTGAGACAACATATATTATACTTGCCTACCAGCTTGTTTTCCATTGACCCAAGTATTGGGGCATGCAACAATAGCTCATTATAAATGCTGTATTGATGTATGCCATGACCTTTGCTCTAGAACATTGTGTCACATCCTTGTATTACACTGGAGCTAATATAACTTCAGTTCGCTGGCAGATCAGTACCTTGTGAAGGTCTTGGCAATGCACCAAAGTTTGGAGGAATCATTTTTTTTTGCCTTATTTATGAATCTATTGTAAGTATCAAGGCTTTCCAAACACTGCTTTCCATCATATAAATCTTGACTCTCCATTGTTTACAGACGAAGTGAGAACTCAGGAGAAGGGAAAACGAGTCAGAAACTATGCTGATTGGCTCCAATAAAGTTATCATTCACTCAGCACTGTTATGAAGGGCACCTCTAGATACCAATGTATCTTTAATTTGAGTAAAAATATTCAGGATCAATTCAACCCGGTCAAATGATCTTATCAAATGCAACTTTGCAGAATGAATAAATAAAACACAAACGTCTAATAACACACTGGTGAAATACAGAATTTACTGCTCATTACGTGAGATAACAAACTCTAGCCAAGACACAGTGGGTATAAATATTGCCCATTTGACCACTAAGTTCTACAGCCCAGATAGCAGGTTCCGTTTCTACTCTGTGCGAATCATCAGATCTCACCATTAGCAATTTACATTCTACGTATGGCTTCAGGATCGTCTAGATGGGTGGTAAGAAAAGAAAATCAGCTGGGGTTGCAGCTCCTGACCACTATAGAGTGACCCATTCTTGGAAGCGAGTGTGCTTGGATATTGCTTACAGTGGTAAAGGTCATCTTTAGATTTGCAGTAGTTGACCCAAGGTTTAGACATTTAATGGATAAGCTCTAGAAATACAGATTTCCAGGCTTTAGCCATTAAATGTATAAACCTTGGGTTTATTATAACTACAAAATAAGAAAAGTATTAAAACATAGCAATCAGAAAAAGTCCAGTGAGCAAAAATGGGAAATGTTTTTCTCTCTGCTCCGCAATAAAGACAATGTTTTTCCTCATTATGGAGGAGCAATGTAGAAAAACAAAAGAATAATCAGAACACGTGGAGGCAGATAGCCCTTGCGCTATGGGTTGCTGCCAATCCAAGTTGTTTCAAAGTAGAACTCTGCAGTGAACCGCACCAGTCATTCACTCATTGAAATCCTTCAGTGTATCCCTCATGTTCTGACACATATTGCTATTATGTAAACTGGTTTTACACTGCAATAACCTATTACAAAGAAGTGAAAGGATGCTTGCAAAGAATACTGCACAAATAAACAACACTGCCACTTATTCCAGCAGCACCATACTGTTCAATAAAACCATTACTTATTGAGCGAATTGTTCCAATGCTTACTCTAGTATTTTGCTGCAATTATTCTGACTGCAGGAGCCTACATCATTTGGACTGTTTATTAAATGGAATACTTAATTTTCTGTAAAAGTTCAAACGTTTCAGGTATTTATAGAACTCTCTCATTGCATTGAATCTTCTAAAGATTATTTTTTCAACCATTCAGTCAGTCAGTCAGTTTCCAGTCACATCTAAATTCCTCAGTTCTCGCTCAGTGACTACCAATACACATTTTGAGGTAAAAGGTGCTGAATAATACATAACCAGATAAGAACCATAAATTAGGATTCTTATTTAGTGCTCCTTATGGGGTGCACTATAGACATTGCTTTGTGGCAGGGTGAGTCTATTGCTTTGGCTGTAAATGTGCAAAAGTACTTAAAATGATGGCCAACATGTCACGAGTACAAGGCATTCAAATAGCAGCCAATAAAATTACTATTAACCTCCAGTTTATAGTTCTCATTACAGATTCAATCCATTATTCTCAGAATGTTGCATCATCAATATATGCAATGTGAGCAATTTACCAGGTGCTATAGTGAAATAAGCACTCACAAATCATCTGAACTCAACATTTGTCCAAATGTCTGTCAGTCAATGTCATCGGTTTTGTATAATCTGAGCAACATAGAGAACAAACAGGTCAGTGGGAGATTTATAGCTACAGAGTTTCCAATGGTTTCTGAATTCCCAGGATTGTTCCTATATTTCCACAATTATGTTAGATCCTAAACCAATCCAGCCTTGTCGCCGATTAATCCTGACAAAATGTATAGTTTTGCCAGACCAGTGTCAGACAATATTGCACCCCTCCCCTTGAAAATGCATTTCCCAGGAATATTTTCTAAGGCAGTGGGTGGGTCAATAACAGCTCCAGCAGTCCATCCCCAAAATGGGGCTCACAAAATCACCCTCACATTAACTTATGAAGTGCTTCTTTAATCTGTATTTAATTCAGATATAACCTCACAAATCTGCAAAATAACCCTGATTATCACAAGATCAGAGACAAAGTAGCACTTCATCAAGGTGCAAGACTGAAACCAAACTACAGACTGAAATAACTGAAAGCCGGAAAATTGAGATTTGTACAAGTTGTAACAAGTTTCGCAGTATTTGCATTGAAAACTGAACAGTTTGAACAACATCATATTGAAAAAAAATTCCGTTATTAACAAATTACTGTATTCAGTAATATAAAGCACCTCCCATCTTAATGAAGTGCACTCCTCATGGAAGTTTAGCTATATTCTTCTTGTGAAAGGGTATGACATGGCTGTGAAGGCAATGGAGTTCAGGAGCACTGGGAAATGGGCAGTGCCAAACCAAGAACCTACAACATTCAATGCCATACATGCCAGCTACTGCATAGGTCACAATGAACGCAGTTAGAAAAGATCATGCAGAAAAATCAGGCACAGAGGAGCCTAATTAGGATTCAAAGTAGCTTTAGTGATGGTGGCCAGAAGCCAGATGCTGAGCACCAACTCACTTCTAAATGTCCTAAAAAATAAAATCCCTGTATCACAAACCTCGAGTTCCACTTGTTTGACTTTTTTCAGATTCTTATAGTAAGACTTTCTACAAATGGGTTTGGAATTGCCTTCACAGCTCACATGTCTTGTACTATTTCTCCAATCCTTGCAAAAAATCTCACAGCAAACTGAGAATCAGGCACTGGGGAGATTTCAAGCTTTAATGGAAAACCTTCACTTGAAAAGATTTAATATTTTAAAGGTGAAGATGGTGCATCTGTGGCAGTGACAATATGGGAGAAGAAGAATTAAGACTGTGGTTGAATTCCTGTGAAAAGAAAACCATACACTTACCATACACTTGGAATTGAAAATAAAGGTTATGCATAAAAAACAGAAGACATTTTGACTGGATATTAGCTCTTATGATGTATATGCTTTAAAAATAGATAAATTGTAGCCTCTACCACTATACCTAAACATATTAATTGTAATTCATTGCTACTTTACTATAACACGCATAATTAAGTTTATCTACTGCACAGAATACAAAAATTAACATGTCCTTTAACTCATGTTGAATTGGGTGTACAATATGGATGTTTAACGCACCAATTAATTCATGTATAAAAGCTGCTATATATAGAGAAAGTGGATTGGCAGGGAGGATAGAAAAGCTAACGCACATAAGCAGCTACCAAGGTCTCTCACAGTTAGTACAAAATGTCATCCTACATCATCCAGACTAGAAACTAGCTGGAGCTCCAGATGTTGCTTTCCATAAATAAACTGCTTTTGTCAATGGTAACAATATATTGGTTGGTTCTTACACTTTCTTACTCCACCCTACCACTGGTAAAAACACATTTCTCATGTAGAGAATATAGCACATATCACTAATCTCGTGCATAGGGTTGGATGATGATCTCCAAACTAAATTTGAACCTAAACCAAAAGTAGAGCTTTGAGCGCAATCTGGGGTATACATTTTTATTTTTTTGATGTATGGAGTTCAAATGAGTTTTTACATTATTTATGCTCAGAGTTGTTCTTTTCATCAGTTGTTGACATGACGGATGCCAGTGACAATGAATTCCAAGCCACGTTGTTCAAGGACATTCACACTGAAGCATTAACTTTGGACATGTTGGCTTAAGTGATAAGTGATAATGTACTCAGTAGTAATACTGTCAGTATATTGCCTTAGAGAATTAATCTGCAGTTGATTACCGGGAAATTCTATACTCAGCCTAATAACTTGCCTTCAAACATTTGTCTGATGTGCAAAAGATGAAGATAAACCTTGAGCATATTGTTTTGCAATAACCAACTTAACACATTGGTATTGTTGGGCAAACAACATCAAAATCAATCGAGGCACCTGCACAACTGCCTTTATTAGCCTGCTGGAAGCTTCATTTCTCAAAGTCACTCATAACTTTAGTCTTTGGTTTCCAGGTTAAAAGTAGAAACTCAAGAATGAGAGATTGCCCAAGATGAAAAATCTGCCCCTTGGCAGTTATTTCCTAAATTTCCATTTAAAAGCAGAGCAGGTAGTTATTCACTTGGTGCTCCAATATCCATGACAATTTCAGAATAATATACTTTATTAAACTAGATTATGAGTTACCGCTGCATATTCATTCTTAATGCCAATTAGTTTGATCGCTTCAAACTTCCTTAACAGGAATATCTACATTCCTTTCATGCCCACATAATGACAAGAATGCATTATGATAGTTTTAAGGGCATTTTGAAACAATTGAATTAAAAGTACCTTTATTACATATCTACATCACAACTGGCTAGATGCAGCATAAGGCTCTACTTATTCTGTTTCCAGAAATAGGACAACTGGCATTATGCTGGTTTCATTGTTGTTTCTCCAGAAGTGATGGGCAAAATTCTTTGCAGCTGTACTGTTTTGTAGAATGGCTATATCTTAAAAATTGCATACGTAGAAATGGGTGGACCATTACAAACACATCCTGAGGTTATCACGTCACAGAATCCTTCACAATTTTCTAGCTCTACGTTAATATGATTGCGCTTCTGGCATAGCTTGAAGTCGATCTTCTTCATTCAATGAAATGCCCTTTCTAAGGATTCAGAAAGTTATCACTATCCAGTAAATACTATTCAGAAGTGCATCTGCACGAGGAAGGAATAGAAGTGACACTGGAATACAAGTTGCGCAGAAGGGCTAAGGCTGGCCTTATAGAAGGATAGGCATTTGGGGGTGAGCAAACAGTAGGTCTAGCTTTATCTTGGGAAGCATATAAACACAAGGCTGCAATGCCAATTTGCCTCTAGAGCAGGAATTCTATTCATTAAAGCTTGGTTTAATGCCTCCATTTGAATGTTTCTATGTGCTGCATGAGGTATAGCCTAATCCCAGCTATAAGTCATTAGGATGCACGGGTGGTCTGTGTTGCAGCAGGATCACGCCCATGAGCATGACCTGCCTTGGGGAGGTTGCAGGCTTCCTGCCAGTATGACATTAATCTTTTGCAAACTACTATATTGCCCTGTGATAAATGCACCATCTTATTTAAATTGCACCTAATTATAAAATAATTCATGCTTCACCAAGAAACAAGCAGGGGAACTGGGATGATTCTGGTTTCATTGTGGTTTTGCATTGTAAAAGCTCCAGCTTTCACACTTATTGAATGTTTAAGGCACGTTCTCAATAACTTATAACAAACATACTTTTATGGGATGGGGGGTTGCAAAGACAAATTAAAAAATTACTTACTATGAATCAAAAGCTTTCATCAGAAACCTCTCTCCATTTGTTTCTTTTTGATACCTGTAATAAAAAAATGCCAGCTTTAAAATAATGGTCAGGCATGAACCTCCTCACGCTTAGCACAGATTTGAATTCTTTTCTAATGTCATTTTCAAATGGCTGTATACCTTACTGGCATAATCTCTTCAGCCGGCTAGAGGCTGTTGCTTACTGTGTTTGCTTTCTGTAGGCAGGACCCTTCCTCTAACTTTCACCAGAGCCTTTTCTGGCAATTAGACCTCTCACTCGATCTTTGACACAAAACACAAGTCCTGTTGAATATCAAAGAGGTCTTAACCTTACTATAAGAAAGAGAACAACGTCAGCTAAGATTAATGGCAATTAAACTAATTCCCTGTGATATGTAGGAGGGTTTACCAAAATTCCATCAATCTCACTGAAGTGATTAATCTTATATTCCTTGCATTTGATATGATGCCTTATCATGTCCTTGACACGTCGCAATGTGCTTCACAGCAATTAATGGTATGGATAACATTAACTTATACTGTTACTTCAAATGTCCAAGACAAGAAGGTGGAGTTGGAGGGCAGAAAGTGACAATAGCGAAACAAAGAATTAGAAAAGATGTTGGGAAAAAAGGAGAGTAATAAGCAAAATTATACAGAGAAAAATATTTGGATTAGTCAAAACACAGTTGGAATGCCTTATTGGAAGAGGTAATTTTACTGAACAGGTCACCATCACTGGGCCAAATGGCCTTTGTTTTTCCCTAGTGCTGATTCAGTGAAAGATTTACTTTACAACATTTACAGCAGCTGGAATAAATGAAGTTTTAATTCAATGATAGCAATTATACTGTGGAGATGCTACAACACACATACTATACATCAGATGAAGTGCACATACTGTACATCAGAGTGCTGTAATAATCTTGGACTCCATGATGAGTTTACCCAGGATATTAATGCATTGCAGTAAACAGAGCTGTCAACCAGAGCTGATTTAATATACTTGCACAAAACTACAACAAAAATTACATTTGTATAGCAGCTTTCACATCAAAAAACTAGACCACATTCTGAATTTCACATTGCAAAAATAGATAAACGTCTTCAATGTCCACCATAAAGCTGATTATTTTATTTCATCAGGTTTCTCCTGAAAGAAATATAGGATAGACTGTGGAAATTCAAAGGAGGATTACCTGCAATAAGTAATCTCAGCACACACTTAACAGCCATTTTTATAGCCAAATGATAATTTCCACTGTACAAAGAATAGTTTGCGTATAAGAGTCTTTTGTGCCTGCTCCGAGGACTACAATCACACTTCAAAACCCAGTTAATGATTTTGCAAGATTTCAATTCTTCTTTTCCAGATACAATTAATGGAACATTCCATGATACAGAAAATGGCTCTAATATGGATAATTGCTAATAGAAAAATGATCATGCAGGTTTCAAGTGAAAAGAAGAGGGTACCCTGTGCATAAAGCACATACATCATTGCGCATAAGCTTAAGGGTGTTTTATGTCTGGTATAAGTGGACAGCTAAGGAATGGTAACAGCCTGTCCGGAAGCAAAAAAAAAGGTGAGCTCGTGGGTTAACTGTCTCAAGTGAATGCTACATTTGGGCAAGAGATACTATCATATTACTGCACAGCAGCCAAATTGTTCCTAATCCAAAGTTTCCAGACAACTTTCGAAATAGTAAAAAAACCTAAAAAAACTGCCAATCTTACTTTACAGTGACAGTTTTTAAACAGTTATTTCTTGGCTAACATGCAGTTTCATTACAAAAAAGGAGTCATCCCACTCAGCTTCAGTTAACCCTGCAACCCAAGCCAAAGCCTTAACACGTAGGGTTGTTCTAGCTGGACAAGCAGTGGAAAAGCTTGCCAGAAATTACATTAGCATTGCTGACTTTCTTATGCAGGGATAGCTGTTTCATAAATGCTGTCAGGAATTTTTAAAATCACCAGAGAGAAAAAAGAAATATCTGAACCTTTTCAGGTTGTAAACGTTAACAATTCTTTATCATTATCATTACAATTCAGAAACAGAAGCGACATAGAAAAATTCGCTGTGTATTACTAAAATAATAAAAAGAGGAGACAATGCTCATTCGTAATGATATAGCATCTCTGGGTGCCCTGAAAACTTACACAGAGCTAAGAATAAATGATGTCCCTAAGCAAAGACACCAGCAGTTGTAATATAGACAAGAACAATAATGATCCATCTTCTGTTTTAATTCACCAGTTGTGAAGTTTACATGAAGGTCATTCTTCAATACAAACTAAAAAAAACTATAAATAGTATTATAGTATATAGTATATAATCCACAGATGTGGATTGAAGTGACCAATTTATTATTGGGTTTTTTTCTTGAGGGATTACTATCAGGCGTGTAGAGTAAGGAAACTTGCCCAAGATTTTTTACCCTGCCAGGAATCGAACCCAGGTCTCTCGCTTGCATGGCGAGTGCTTTAATCACTGAGCTACAGGACTCAACAGCTTATCACATCATTGAAATATCTCAAAGAGCTTCACAGGAAATATTGTAAAATTGATTGACTGTGCCAACAATATAGTATGAGTTAGGAGCTTACCGTTTTAACGCAGCAAGCAACAGCATATGCTTCATGTCTGGGATATGATTAATCCTATGAACCTTTCAGCAGTATCAAAGAGTAAAGTAAACTATTACTAATCTTGGGTAGGGAGTTGCATGGCCAAGATTCAAACCTATGGTTTTGCTGAGGTTTATATAGAGCTTGTTTCATTTTTGGCGCTATACAAATGTAATCTTGTTATTGTTATTAATTTTATTTAGTTAACTTTAATTAACTTAAATTACAGCACAACTTCTACAGTATTATTTGCTATCATGGAGGTCACCCCTCCTCCCCCCCCCCCCCCCGGTGGATAACTGAGGTTCCATTATTTCCCAAAGGTACTCCAAATTCAGAGGCAACTGTTGCTTATTTTATCATTGTTCTTTATACAAGGAAACCTATTTACGTCCAGTTACCAGAAAATTGCCAACAATCTTCCTTTATTCATTTATGCTGCACTGTGCAACGCAACAGAACAGTTTCAGCAAGCCAGTTTTATATCATTCTGACACACAATATGCTTTTATACAAAATGGGCCAAATGATTAATTACTTTGCTGTAGAGGCTCTTAGAATTTCTTTGAATATAATGATTTACTTTTAAAAAAAAGACTTAGAATGCATGGTGTATGTTAATCTTTTTGCTGCTGAAAATAACAGTACATGCTCTGGGGAGCCATGATGAAAGAGGAAGAAGATTGGATTAATCGGCACTCTCAATAATTCTCCATAATATCCTCCATTCTTTTTCATGGACAATATATTTCCACTGAAACCCTAATTGTCCACACTCCTAATTATTATTTTTCCTAATGAATCTCCATAAACAAGAAAATGAATAATTAGGAGTGTATATGTATATGCATTGTGTGTCAATCTGGCTGACTGCTAGCACTTTTGTCTCTTGAGTCAGAAGGTTGTGAGTTCAAGCCCCACGTCACGACTTGGAATCACAGACTAAGCTGACACTACAATGCAGTGCTGGTGGTATATCACATTGTTGAAGATGCCATCCTTCAGATAATAATAATAATCCTTGCATTTGATATAGCACTTTTCACGTCCTCTAAACGTCTCAAAGCGTTTCACAGAATAGACTGTAAAGTGAATTGACCGTATACTTGTGGGCGAAACGCGGCAGCCAATTGCGCACAGCAGTGTCCCACAAACAATCGCAGATTGAAAATGACCAATTTATTATTGTTTTGTTTTGGAGGGTTTATTATTAGGCGTGTGGAGTAAGGAAACTTGCCCAAGGTTTCGCCCAGCCTGGAATTGAACCCAGGTGTCTCGCTTGCGAGGCGAGTGCTCTAACCACTGAGCTACAGGACTCCACGGATGAGATGTTAAACCGAGGTCTGGTCTACCAGTTCAGGTGAATGTTAAAGATCCCATGGCACTATTCGAGAAGTTTCTCCCGGTTTCCTGGCCAACAAATCCCCCATTATTTATTTTTTTTGAAGGTTTTATTACCCACTGAAAAGCGATCTGCCAATCAACTAACCGGGTTTCTACTTACTGGTAGATAAACAGAGGTGTGTGGAGCAAGAAAACTTGCCTAACTTTTTGTTCCGCCAGGAATCGAATCCAGGTATTCTCGCTTGCCATGTGAGTGCTCTAGCCACTAAGCTACAGGATGCAGGAAGAGGAAAGTTGCATAATAATATAATAATAATAATCCTTGCATTTGATATAGCGCTTTTCACATCGGGAGGACGGCCCAAAGCGCTTCACAGAACACACTGTAAAGTGAATTGACTATATATTTATGGGCGAACCCGGCAGCCAATTGCGCACAGCAATGTCCCACAAACAGCCGTAGATTGAAAATGACCAATTTATTATTGTTGGTTTTGGAGGGATTATTATTAGGCGTGTGGCGTAAGGAAACTTGCCCAAGGTTTCGCCCTGCCTGGAATTGAACTCAGGTCTCTCGCTTGCAAAGCGAGTGCTCTAACCACTGAGCTACAGGACTCCACGAGGACTCCATAATTATTGATTGATTAATTGATTATACAGGACTCCATAATCAACCTATCTGATGGGTTTTGAATCTTAAAAAGAAAAAATTTGATCAGCACTCAGCCTACATCTAGAACACGGAGAGTGCTTCTACATTTGCCATTCTTTTGGTCGCTATCAGTATAGCATAAACCAATATTCTCTTGTTTCAGAAAATATTATTGTAGAAGCACGAAATCGGTGACAAACCCAGAAATGTATATGAATACTGTTAATTTGAGCGGGGATAAAAAGCAGCTCATGACAATTAGGTTAGGTCCTGTGTTCGTGAGAATGTAGAGTCCTAATGAACCTTGTGGCTACTCACTCAAAAGTTATCTCTTTAGTGACCACCACACTCCAGCAGGATTCATCCGAGCTGCATTAACTCACTAATCTCCTTTAGTTGCAACAATTCATAAAAAGTTATGTAGCTCAGGTTATCAAAATGTCATAAATGTCATGCTCATCAAGATGGGGTTAGAAGTGATATAAAACAGAATACATCTGTACTTTATGTATTGAAGATTTATGAAATCCTCCCAAATCATGTACCTCTTGTCAGAACCACCTCAACACTATATCTAAATACTTACCTTAGAGATAGCACTTTAAGCACAAGTCTGTGCTGTTCACTTGTGTTCAACCAGAAACAAAGAGAGCTTTTGCAACATTCAACTAAAACCCTTGAGAGCCAAAAGAAATAAGAGATTATTTCCATCTGTGAGACAAAGTCTATCCCAAAGGGTAGGGACAGCTGTACTCCACTGCACTACCCAATCACCTTCCCATGAGCTGCCTCTTTGTTACCAAAGCAGTTCCTGTTTTCATGATGGAGAATAGGATCTCCTCACATGCTGGGGCTTTGTATACAAGTGCTGGCTTCATCCACTGCTGCCTCCTGCTCACCAAGTAGCAGACCTCTAGTTTCTCTTAGCATCAGATACAGCGATAGAACAACATTGAAATTCAAGTCATTTCTTAAGATGTTACACTGCTTTAGGCTACATATCTTTGATTCTGCTTAGAAATCATAGGGGCACAATTTTGGCAGGCACCATTAAAAAAAAATACAGTATAAATCAAATACAAATTATTTCACTATATTAACTATATAAAATCAGTTTATTTAAAATACAGCACAGCCTTCAAATTTACCCACTTTTTTTAAAAAACAAAATCATTCTGCTCTACTCTAAATGACTACTGAATAAACCCATTTTACAAAGAGCAATTTTAGAGGATTGGATAGCTCACTGGGCAAGCACACTGTTCTTCCAGTCCTAGGAACAGTCTACAGATACAGCAAACGCTGATGGTGTAAAACTCTCCCTCTGCTGGTCGCAAAGGTGTTTCCTAAAATATGCATTGTCATTGTTAGCCATGTTCCCAATAGCATTGGGTTCCAGCAATATTATAGAATATTCATTGCATACCGATAGCACAAAACACAAAAAAAACCATGACAGTATTAAAAATGAAAAGGGGTTTATCCCAGTGACCTTGTCAACCAACAACCCTTTAAATAAACCAGCCACTGTCGTTAGAGCTGTTTGTAGGACCAAATGTTATGTGCAAAACGCCTTTTGTGTTTGCTTACAAAATGTCACTGCACTTGACAGTAATTGCAGTAAAGATGCTTTAAGACATTGACATAAGGAGTTATAAATCAGCAAATGCTGTCTTCATTCTTTAATAATCTTAGCACAATATTTCCACAACAATTAACACTGGAGTCAAACCAGTGCATGGATTGTTGTTCATACTTGCAAAGTGTAATGTGTGGCAAGTTTTAAATTGAACCTGAATGTTTAATTTGGCCATTGGAGCTTGTGTCATGTGAAACTCTGATAATTTGACGGATAATTGCACAGAGACTTAGCATACGTTATCAGTGACAGGAATCGTATTGAATCATTATTAGAACACAATCCCTGAGGCCTTTCTGAATGAATTACTTTAGGCATCAGAATTAAAAAAAAATAAAACAGGGAAGGGAAGAAGATGGCACAAAAACATGGGTTCTAAAATTCTTTTGAGAAAATAATCGGCACAATGTCAGTTTTACAAGAAGAGGTTGTATTAGAAGTAGTGAACCTTTTATGGTGATTTCATACTGCAGTGATCACATAGGCATTTTGTACATCATTCCGCACACAATACTAGAACAGAAAAATGAAAGTATTCGCCATAAATAGAGGATTGGGATTGTGAAGGGAAAGAGGAAAGTTTGCAGTGCATTTTGGATTCTGCTATTTAATCATCTTTATTTTTCAATCACTTTCTTTTCTTATCCTCCTCTACTCTTGGTGTTCAGCTTTCCTTGGTCTAAGACTCTTCTTTGTTTCTCTCTGCACTAACAACTCCACCAACAACAACTCACACTTATATAGTGCCCTCCACGCAGGAAAGAGTCTCAGAGCACTTAACAGTGGCAGAGCCTGACTATGAGCCGGGAGGGTGCAGGGAGAGGAGGTGGCTGTAAGCACGGTAGAAAAGGAAGGTTTTCAGGCAGGACTTGAAAAAGGGGAGAGTTATGGCTCCCATTTTTACATTCATTACCAACTCTACTAGGCGGAATTTTCAAAATCCTTTACTGTCTCGAACAGGGTTAAGCAAGGTTTAATTCTGGCACCAAACCTTTTCGGATTTTATTCTCCACAGCTATGCTGGACAATATCAGTTAGGGATATGAAAAATTGCAGTATGAAATCACTGTAATAGGTTCACTACTTCTAATACTGTACAATCTTTTCTAGTCTACATACAATACTGCATGTCAACTATTAAATCTCGCAAGATTACAGTCCACTACTAGGGTAACCGATGCACTAGTAGCGAGCATTTGCATGTGTAATCTGTGCCTTCATGACCTATTTAGAAACTGCACTGTGGCAGCCAACTAAAAAGTTTGCAATAGCAGACATAAACAATAAACATCTTCGGCACCTTTATGTATTCGTTAAGATAAAATGCCAGGACAGAATTCCTAGCCTCAGTTATAATAATAATCCTTGCATTTGATATAGCGCCTTATTGTGTCTTTGAGATGTTTCAAAGCGCTTCACAGAATATACTGTAAAGTGAATTGACTGTAGCCAATTGTGCACAACAGAGTCCCACAAACAGTCATGGATTGAGTGACCAAATTATTATTATTTTTTTTGTTGGGATTATTACCCCTGGAAAAGTGATCCGCCATCAACTAACAACTGGGTTCCTACTTACTGCTAGGTGAATCTGAGGCGTGTGGAGTAAGGAAACTTGTCCAATGTTGTACCCTGGCCGGAAATCAAACTCAGGTCCTCTCACTTGTCAGTCAAATGCTCTAAACACTAAGCTACAGGATTCCACACTATAATGGCCTTTTGTACCACATGCTGAAACATCACCTACAGCCAGGAAGGAGAACACCTGTACTCCCAGCATCTTTGAAGGATGACCACAATGATCCCATTCTCTAATTGTATTCCTAGGAGGTGTGCGTTAAACATTTGATTGACTGGTGGAGGCATTATTCCATTTTGTTGATGACTTGTCTTTGTTGTGGGGCATTTGATTCATCTACGCAGCTTCACTGTCAGTTTTTCTTGGTAGCTATAAATAAAAACTGTGACAGCGACAGATTACAAGCAAGGCTGTGAAGATGAATCAAACACTCCACAACAAGGACAAGTCATCGGGAGGCCAATTATCAACAGCAGGCAGCAATCACAAACTTAAGTCATACTTCAACAAAATGCAACTGCACAATAGCAACATTAAAAAAACAAATTGAGCATATTACTGCAGAATGTGGAAGTCCAGATCTACAGTGGCCAATTAATCTTCAGACAGTTTGGAGGAACACAGCCCCATAAAGCACTTGATGTTCTGCACTAACAAGTCATGTCAATAATTGTCAGTGAAGGTATGTCTGTAGGTTCTCTGCTCTGGATTGCAATCTTGTGGATGGACCTCTAGAGGAAAGCCCTCTTCACACTGCTACAAAAATCCAACTGAAATCCGATTTATGCTAACAGGTGTCCCCATTGCAAAGGAGTTAGACAAAGAAATACACTCTGCTAATCAATTTGTTAAGCTCAGTGTATTTAACTAAAGGAGGGACAGAATATTTCATTATACCTGTGTAAAAGGCTACTATATTCACTAACCCTCAGTCCCAAGACAAGAACTGGTGCAGTTGGCTGGAGTGAAAGAATTTAACCCCAAAGGATTCAAAAGACTGCAGTTAGCTATCACAGAACCAGATTGAAATAAGAATACTATAAGGAACAAAATATCTAATTCAAGGTGTCTTTGATTAAAAAAAGCATTGTCGGCATAGAATGTCTGGAGCATCTGTTAAGTCTCTGGCTTCACGGTTGCAAAATAGAATAAAAAATGGTCACTTGGGCCACATACAAGAGTGCTGTTGACCTTACCTACGTGACCTGCTCCGTAACACACTCAACCTCACCACCTTCACACAAAGAAGGAAATTGAAGGTGAGGGAAGGGGGGAAATAAATACGTTATTTATTTAGATAATATATCACAGCCCTGACCCAAGAGTAACATGCTTGCCATGACTGTGCTCAACACATTACAGAAAGCCATTATCTTTTCAAACAAAATTGTTGAATAGGATATCCAATTCACAGCAGATCCCTGTGATTTACTGTAAATTATTACTTCGTAAACAGTAGTGATGGATCAAAGGAGTACAACCGTTTTCTGTGGCAGGCACACCATCTCTGGAATACAGACAAAGATGGGAACAGTAAGTTAAATAGAGTTAATTCAATCCAGTAGTTTATAAAAGGAAAGCTATATACTGATGAAATTCATTCAAGTGTGCACTGTTATATAAAAGCTTGGGAACAATTAAAAATTTTATTTCCATTTCCTTTGAGTTTTCAGCCTCCTTGGCTATTAATTCAACTTTTAGGAATGCTCTGCATGGACACTCTTTTTTAGCTTCTACAGGCATAGATAGGTAGCAATGGAATGAAACGAGATGAAACATCCGCTGAAATTATCACCGTCGTGATATAAAAGCATCTCTCAATCCCTTGTGCAAATGAATTTGAGAACTGTTCACCTGGCAAAACGGATTTTGAATGCCAATTACGGTTTTAGGTTCTGGCTTCCTAGTCTGTGTAATTATGCATTTTAGTTTTTTTTGTGTGTAAGTATGTGTGTGTAAAAGGGGGTGGGGAGGGGCAGAGTTACAATGATTCATATAAAATGTGCCTATAATTTGGAGTATAAACTAGGCAAGCTGCATTGCCACAAAAGACAATGACCACTAGGATTATCATTGTAGAATGTCTTGAACTGTTTAAAGAAACACTCTGTTCTCATATATAAAACCAAAATAGCTTTGGGCTGTGGGAAATTACTCAAATTTAATCCAGCACCACTTTGAAAATGATATTTTCCTCAGTGAGTTCCAAGGAAAGTGGCGTAGATTACCTCATTCATCGCTACATCTTTAGTATATAATCATCTTGGTAACGGTTAGACTTGCAAGATATTTGGATTTGAATGCTCAGTGCATCTTCTCAATGTTTCATGCACATCTAGCAACCTATACACTTAAATTAACTACAGTTAATCCTACTTTGGTTTCACATCCTACCTCTTCTGCAGCTTTGTCCTCATTCTCTAGACTGATGGTTTTCAGAATTGATAAAAAACCCAGTGTAACATCACATAAAAGCATTAATTTATAAGACTAGATTCAGATACAATAATTTCTCATTGGTAATGCAATATTTGTAAGAATTCCATATATAAGTCTTTTGGTTTCCTTTGCAAAAAAACTTCCAGTATTTTAAGTAAAACGTCAATTTAACAATATAAAAATATTCCTGCTGACACACAGCAAGTAACATTGGAAAAAGCCAGAGAAAATGCACAAAGCTGAACAGTGCCTATGCATTTCCAATTTATACAGACATGAATTCTAGTTCAGTGTAATGCAGTTTATCTTTTTTAGTTATGCTTCTTTTTGCAAATTCACCCATTTTATGGATCATTCATGTACCAAAGACTCATCATGATTCTGTCTGATCAGCATCTGTACCATCATTACATTAATGGATACATTTTTATCTCAAGAATTTCCTAAAGGCAAAGAGTTAATGCTCTCCAGCTGAGAGACGGAGTAATCGAAAATGCAGTTAAAATGAAACTAAGCTTTTTTTAAAAAAAACTGCTCAGCTGAACAATCCACAAAATACATATATAAATGGATTTGTTGCTTAGCATCTCAGCTAGGAATAAAAAGGAACAAAAAATCACAACCAAGTCTACCACCTGGATTATTTCTATAATTAATCATCTTGCCTTGAGTAGGCATTTAAAAAATTACATACGTTGTCTAAAAAAAAACTTTAAATCTTAGAAGCACTGTTCGAAAAGTGTCATAATCTTTGGGTTACAATAGCTACAACTCCCAAAAAGGACACTGTAACATGCAGCATTTAGACACTTCTGGTCACAAAATTTTTTTACAAGGTCAATAGAAAATGTTTTCTGCCCTTAACAACAATCACATTTAGTTTTCTTGCCTCCAGCTGCAATAAATGGTTACACCCTTGGCCCACATGGGATGATGCTCCCAACGTCAGAATCTTTCTGACACTCAAGGTTAACAAAATCAGCAATAATATTCCTTTTTCCATTATTTCCTTTCCCCCACCAACACACACACACACACGAAAAACAATTGCAACTCAAAACTAGTTTCATTAAAAACGGAATTTATTGCCATACACTTGGTGCTGTGCTAGCTCTTATTTACCTCTGCTGTTCTGACAGAGGGAAAAAAAACACAAGGGTCTGCCTACACTTTTGTTTCAGCACGGATCAACCATTGGCATCAGGACAGGGTTACATGTTATATGATAGGAAATATGACAAAATGAAGATAAATGTTTCATCAATATCATTCTACCCTTATCCCAGCTGTAATACATAATACCCTTTGGTTATAGAAATAGCCCAAATGCCTATTGATCCAGTCAGTCATCGTTCTTTGTATAAGTTTTCAATGCATTCCTTTGACAAAGGACGTAGTATTAACGTACATTATTGGATGCCTCCTCTGATGGCTACAGCTTAACGTGGACAAGACTTGGCTCCAACCAACATTTCCTCACCTCCTGATGTGACCTCCTCAACCTCCTGGCTCTCTCAAACTCTACTAAACCAGTGCACAACCTTGGCATTCAGTTCAATCCTCAGCTCTCTTTCCTTTTTACTTCCAATGTATCTACCTGACACAGCTGGTAGGACTCCCACCTCTGAGTCAAACGGTTCTAGGTTCAAGCCCTCACATACAGCCTCGTTTGACACTCCAATGCAGTGCTCAGGATGAGCGGCATTGTTGGAGGTGCTGTCCTACAGATGAGACATTATACCAATGTCACTTCTGCCTACCCTATTCAATGCCAAAATAAATGAATGCTTTGGAGTTTGCCTTTCATGCAAAGGAACCTAGCATCTCAGAGAGAGGTTCATTGGATAACTATTAAGGTTCCTTAAAACTGAGCGACATACAAAGGTTACTGAGACAGTATTATTGTTGAGAAGTGGATCAGTGGCAAAACCAGAAACCCCTTCCCCATTTCTTGCAGAATTGATGGAGAAGGAAGATATTACCATTTATACATTCAACGTTTAATAAGCTATATAATTTCTCCCCACACAATTCCCCAATATCCTAGCATTAATAATGAACCAATGCACTTAGTATAGCACCTTATCACACTGAAACGTGTCAAAATGCTTCATAGTAATTACTGTTAAGTGGAGTGACTTTGTAGACAAACATTATTAATAAGATCAGCTATTACATTTGATTTCCCACTCCTAATGCTGTTCAATGTAGACAAGTTTGCACAACTCCTTAAAAAAAAGTAATTCTAATCATCCTGGAAAAGGAATTCATATAAAACAGTTTGGTGTACCCAATACTATATGTCTAGACAACTAAACTCTTAAAAGTGCAATTTTCATACATATTAAATTGATGAGCTAAAAATAACTGGAAAGGGAATGACAAACCACATTTTTTTTCGAATGCCCAACAGATGTAGTTTTATTTTTTGAGCACATGAACACTAACAGTACTATGATAATAGTGTAAACAAACTTGTCCAAACATTTAACTACAGTAAGTAAACTCCATTGGCCCGTCCATCCACCCTACCATCGGTGGGCAGCTTTTCAGCCAATCTGCTCCTGCTTTCTCTCTGGAACTCTACCGGGTTCCTTATCACTTGTTCCTCCCCTCGCCTCTCTGTATTGGTAAGGTAGCTAGGCTGATAAATGGCAGATGCTGTTCAATACTGATACATGCAAATGTACCTTTATGACCGTGCTTTTGGTCATCGTTCCCCTCCCCTCAGCATCTACTCCAAGCTTCACACACACAGAGTGGGCATATCTACATATTCAAATCATAAACTAAGCAAAGACACTGAAGTCCTAGGGTCTCTTGTTTAAATGCACATACAAGACTGATGTTGGAACAGAAAAAAAAGACAACCAATTTGTTGTTTTTATTAAATGAGGTGGGACTGCTTACTACAGTGAACACCCCCCACCCCACCACGCACAAAAAACAACACAGGAATTTGCATTGATTAAGAACCTGGACTGATAGATTCAAGATGGGATTAGATAAATTCATGTCATGGAGTGGGATGAAAAGTTGTGCAACATAGATAAGATTAAAAAATGAGATCAGCTAGATTGACCATATGAACGTTTTAGCTTCTGTATACTCCTGTATTCCAGGGTCGGTCTGTGTTAAAAACTGGTTTTGTAAAAAACTAATGATATTACCAGTGTGAATCTCCTTGCAATCGTAAATCTACTTGCCAAAAAAAATGGACCCTTCTTGCAAATAATTTGACAGGAAATGATTGACTTGAGGGTGGATTTCTCAGTGACCCGCGATTCGCATGAACAACCCAGTCATAAGCTGCTAACCGACTCATTTATTATGCTTCAAAAATTTAACAAGGCCACTAAATGTCTGAAGGGAAAAAAATGTCACAGGTTAGAATCTCTATTTATTTAAGTTGCAGCTAAGTAAAGATTTTCATTTAATTTTACATGAACCCATTAAGGTAGAAATACATTCATAAAACAACAAATGCAAGTCCTATACAAGCTACCTAATTAGAATTGCAGTTGTTCCACAGCACTGCAGGGCTCGCTCAGGGGTGCTTGTTCACTGTAGTAAGTTTTTTTCACCGTTATATTAAAACTTGAGGGCTTTGAATCATGTGATGGAGTAGCACACAACATAATCTCGTAAATACAGTTAAATTATGCTCCAGTTTCTAAATACACTTGAAAGAGTGCAATACAGATGCAAATATATCAGAGCTATTGCCGTATGGACATTGAGAAAAACGTCTAAAATAAGTCTGACATCATTCTTTCATGTCATTACAGTTTATTTTTGTGACGTCTGATTTGCTTTGTAAAAATTGGCCATTCACATCATGGCTCTTTGTGCGACATTTTTATGTGAAAATTGTTATAGGTTCTATATACATGGACTATTTTGGAAAAAAACATCTATATGCTTATTAAAGAGTAGGTAACCCTTATGGAATGGTCCCTGACTTTCATATTTTTTTCAATTAGATATTCATTTTATTCTGCCTAAAACTATTTTTCTTTAAACACATGTTGATGAAATTCAATTGCATATAAAAATTCCCAAGAAACTACAATGCATTTTCAATGTTAGAGATGGCAATAATGAAACATTACCTGTAGTTAAAGAATCTGTGAGTGATTCACATTATCAGAATGGCAGATTAAACATTTGTAAGACCCAATGAATCTGTTCCCAAATTTTGATAAAAAATAATTTCAATCAAATCTAGCTTAGACTAAATCACAACCAGCTAGACCCATTATCTTGGTCTGCTGCTCTGAATGCTAAAACGTTGTTCTCAAATTGTCATGTATTAGCATACTTTACAGGCAATAGCACAAGAGAAGCGATGAACATTTTTCCACAAGCTAAACAGCTTCATTTTCATTACTATGGAAATAAGGATAAGAACCTAACTTCTTTGAATGTACTCTATCTTCACAACATCATAATCCCAAACTCGAGCTCTTTGTGTAACCCAGTGAAAGGTAAGGCTCCACATTAACACACATTAAGAAAATGTGTTGGAAATATTGCACTACAACAAAGCAAACCAACATTGCCTGTTTTAAAAATAAAACAAAAAATGTAATTTGTCTAAAAGGAAATTTCTTCATTTTCTTAATAAAAACTGATGTGCCTTTTACACGTTCTGAATACGAGTACGTTAAATTGACGCTGTTTCTCACGCTTTTTTGGGCCTTCTATATTTATCTAATTTCTTCACCAAGGTTATCTATTCAACTTTTTATTTAAACTACACTCAATTCAGTAGGTATATTTTGAAGGTTTGTCCATTTCTGGTTGCTTGCTTTAAGCTGCCATCTTCCTTTGAAGGAACATTTTAAGTAAATTTGGAATCAGTTCTTCAGAACAAGACAATTTACATTGCAAATGCCCAGCTTTTCCAGAAGTTCATTTCCATTTGGATTTCTTGGTGGTAAAATGACATGGTTATAGATCCATTCTTTTGCAAACTGTTACTTATAAACCCATTTATAATTTATGTGAATTTATTGATTCTAAAATTCCATTCTTTGCTGACATATACCATGCACATTACATAGCTCTGGGTAGCAGGTGTGCAGCTGTAACAAGACATCTCGAATAATGATCTAGTGTAATAACATAGTTCTTCCCTTACTAAGAGAAAAAAATCTACACCAAAGATTTGCCTTGGGTAATCCGGAATCTCATAACTACTGAGAGTTTTCATCTGCTGAGAACCCCTGTGATACTGACAGCTTTCACACTTGGGACACCACATCTTCAGCATGGTAGAACATTCCTCGCCACAAATTCATCTCTTCCACTTGATCTTTGCATTTGCCAAACCCACTATTTTCTAAATAAATTCTCTCATCATTTCCAAACTCACTGAGCTTGGAATCATCCGTCTGTCATTCTTCATCAAAAGTCCATCTGCTTTGCATAGTTCATTTCTGCAGTTCCAATATTCTCATCTATTTTTGATTAGATCCATCAGCACTATTAGTCTCTCATCTTTGGCTGTCTCCGATTTCATCTCACCCTCTGTCATTTACGCTGAAGTTGTGCACTATAACAATCTATTTGTGCTCACAGCTCCGCTTTTATTGTGACACCGCTGACACCCATCTTTAATCAGATCTACCCTTGGTATCCCAAAATAATTTCTAGTATCTCTACTATTTAAGGATGTTTAAGCTATGGTTGAATTAATTTGCTAGAAGCACTGATTTTAAAGCATCTTGATTATCTGATTACCTCTGACACAGCTTTTGTATTTTTGTTATAGTGTATTTATCTTACATACAGTATCTTTGTGATTTATTCCCCCGCCCACCCCCGGCAATTCCATTCGACTCAGTCTTCTTTTAGTGTTAATGGTCTGAATGGGAAATGTCAAATCTGACAAGTTTAGAATGAATTTTTCTCAACGATGTAATCATAGACAAAACAAATCTTTCTAAATCCTTTCTGTTCTGATGTGTTTCAATCTTTGCAATGCCTTGTACAGCATGACGGATGCCATTTTCATTCATGCCAGTCAAGAACAAGACCAAGGTACACTTTTTAACAACAGGGCAACCCCATTGTCAAGTGCCTCAGTACAGCACTGGTTCAACTTTAACCTGCAGACCCATGGTTACATTTTGTTGTGGACCAGCCAGCAACTGGTGATAAAAAATGTCCAACTTCCAGAGCGCAAGTAGTCGTCCCAATGCACTTCGTAATCGTCAAACTGATCGCTAAAGCAATTACAAAAATACTTACACTATTGCAATACATTTATAATTGTATAATAATCCTTACATTTGACATAGCACCTTAGCACATCTTCGGGACTTCTCAAAGCGCTTCACAGAATATACTGTAAAGTGAATTAACTGTATATTTTGTGGGCGAAACGCAACAGCCAATTCCGCACAGATAAACGCTTGAAAATCGTTACGTGACTTCTGCCATCAGAATCTGCTTATAATATGTTGTGGGTGTCAAAACGTACTGAAACTCTTGGCACCGCCTATTTTGCTCCAGATTTCGTCTGCTAGTATCTAAGTACAAATTTGATTTACAATCTCATTCAATTCCCTCAGCGCATAAATATATGGTTTTATATTATATCTCTTGATTTCTTATTTTCTTGAAATAAAGCAAACTAGTTTGAAGTGCATCCCGAAATGTCAATCTAACAGCAAAGAAATAGGTAAAGCACTAAAAAAAATGTTTATTATTCCAACAACTAAAAAGAAACACTGCAGTGGGAGAAATAGCCATTCTCACTTAGCACACTGCTTATACTGTCACCTGTCTGTCTATTTGTAGGTCAAAGTTACTCAAAATATTAAATTAAGATCAAATAATTAGTTCATTTGAAAATAAGATACTGTATTAAAATTAGTATATAGGTATCAAGCGGTTTCTGTCTAGTTTAGAATGGTGGACTTGACACGTCAAGTAGTAAATTGATTCCAAATAATCATCCTTACATTTTATACAGGGCCTTATCACATCGGTGAAGTGTCTCAAAATGCTTCTTCACAGATTTATTGCAAAGCGTGGTGACTGCAGATTTATAGGCAAAAGCAGTAGCCAATTTTTGCGCAGCAATGTCCATCCCACAAAGCAGCCATAAGTAGCAACCCAGTTGGTAGTTGATTGGTGTATCCCTTTCCGGGGATAATAAGCCCTCCAGAAAACAAAATAAAATTTTAAAATGTGGTCACTCAATCCACGACTGTTTGTGGCAAACTGCTGTGCACAATTGGCTACCACGTTTCACCCATAAAATATAGTCAATCCACTTTACAATATATTCTGTGGAGCACTTTGAGATGTCTCAATGAAGTGATAAGGCACTATATCAAATGCAAGGATTGTTTTTATTGTTATAGAGATCATTTTTGACCAAAGTGTTTTGCATCATCTGCATTTATATTGCACTGGTGCAAACTGATGTACTGTTGAAACCACCTCCTCAGGGTGCTCTGGTAGCCAGTCAGTCTCCAGTGTAACTATATTGTTTTGTAGAAGATGTACTGTGAACTAAGTATATAACAAACAAGAGTATCAATGAGCAAAATGCAAAACACTGCAGAATCAACCAGTTACAACAGACACCAATCCCATACAAAGCTGGAATTGATGTCACCATATTCATCCAAATAAATTGATCTAAATGGAAAGGCTCTGCACAGAAATTAAATAAAATAAAGAAGATTAATTAAAATCAAAATTTTTCCAAGATTTCATTTGCCAAGCCTTGGTGGATGTTACAAGACTATCAGGCTGCAGCAGTTAATTAAGTATTCTAATTACTTCCCATTGCTTTTCATAGCAAACTAAAGGCAATCAAGAGCTCATTCTAAATTTATATTAAACACACCAAAGCCCTCTCAGAGACTTCATTTGTTAGTACACAAAACTCCTTCAATTTTTAATTATAACTCACCTCGCCACAAGCTATTTTTAATATTAAAATAACTCCTGCCATCCAGATTATCAACAAGCTACATTTTCCAATGTCAAAGTGCCACACATTTACTTGTTAACAGAAAAACATTCAAGCAACAATGGGAGGCTTCAGAGGAGTAGTGGAGCTCTGAGATGTGGGATTATATCTCAAATCCCCAACCTGTTGAGTTGTTGAGTTATTAATCTTAGCCACGCTACCACAATAGGGAAAGCATTGGACAATGTCAAACAAGGAAATAGCAAAACCAGATATCTTTGGGCTACACTTACACGCATTTAAAACAACTGATTTCTGAGTCCACCCATTTTCTCAATAATGGATGACAAATAAAGTAGTAAAACCCAATTCACTGGAGAAATGAACAAAAATAAATTTATTCTTCCCACTCCCCCAAATTGTTTTTCTCCTATAGGTGGGAATGGGAGTTAGAAGGTGTAATTCAAATCAAGTGGACTCAGCATTGTAAATTGCAGATGAACATTTAGCCACTGTTGGAAGATGCGCGGAAGGTTGTTACATAATCATGCATCAACCTCCCATACAACAGAAGCACGAACACACAAAGTCCTTTCTCTGTTGTTTAATGAAGCCAGAAGCTCACTTTAAAATCAAGATCACGACTGACAGAAATCAAACCACATTGTCTCCCTGTAATATCTTACACTACTGTCCACGGATTCAGTGAATGAATGAAAAATGTAACTTAAATCTGTTCCCTGATGTCAATTTCAGTATGTTTCAATCAAATGAAAACAAAATGGATAGCAAACATTAAAACAAACCAAGCTTTGTGGTTTTCTATTTTTAACAATAAAACAAAGGGGGTGCAGCAATCAATCATCCTTAAAAAATGAGTTGCCAGGTCTAATGTTACACTCATTAATGTTTATTGGTCATATTCAAAAGTCTGAGAAGCTGCCTGCTAAAATAAGTATCGTTCCAGTAGAAAGAATATAATGTTAGCGAACATGCAATAAAATGTTTAGTGGGAAAACATTAAATATGAACAGAAACATCTTCAGATAATGTATTGTCCTAAACAGTATATAGTTTGGGACATGACATGTCAAGCAACTGCCAGAATGTGGAAGGTAAACTAAATGGACCGTGGTCTTCTTTACCCAGCAAATTCTTGTGTTCTTATCTCTATTGATCGAAGTCACAAACACGGGAATAGAGAAGCTAGTAAGGTTTCAGATACTGTTAATAGTTTAATCCATTGCATACAGGTACAATTAAAGTCTTCTTACACATTGTGTACAGTTGTAGATCCAAGATTTATCCATAGAACTAAATGGAATCTCCTGTTTAAATTATCCATTCACTGGGTCAAAGTTTTAGAGACATTTGTAAATCTGTTTAGAACGACTAACTTCAGAACAAGGACAGACATTTCCTGCTCCACTGGTATTCAGATTGTGATCCAGTAATAGTTCATGAAATCACATTGATCCATGTCATCTGACAATTTTTCTTCCGACGATATTACATTCAGACATTGATCTCTGAATCCAGTTCATTTGCTTTCTTACTTTCCCTAATTAGCTATCGGTAATGGTGAAGCGTTACTGAATCCTGGTAATTTGTAACCTCTCAGCAGTAATAAACAGCAAAGCATGACTGTGTTTACCCTGCATTCCCAAAACAGGTATTCATTATTACTAAAATAAAACTGGCTGGCGATAGATTTACCCATTTTGTATATTGCTCAATCCATAAATGCGCCTTGACATGGGCGATTCACAGTTAAATGGTTGATTCATGACTTAATTTTAGGCTAAAAGAACTGAATACAAACCTTCCAGAATGATTTGTTA
This sequence comes from Callorhinchus milii, assembly GCF_018977255.1. NCBI lineage: Eukaryota > Metazoa > Chordata > Chondrichthyes > Chimaeriformes > Callorhinchidae > Callorhinchus > Callorhinchus milii. The sequence continues at coordinate 12,941,062 of NW_024704748.1, read as the reverse complement.
GTAAGAAAAGCTACTGGCCTGATGTAAGGCAAGAAGTCACAGAGCCTGCTCACAAGCTGCTTGCAGTGCTGTATTTCAGACACCTTTAATTCATGGCCACTGTCACCCACCAGCCTGCAGCAATCCTCCACGTCAATGTAGACATTGTAGCAAATACCATCTGAAGCCTGAATTATTATTTTCTGATGCATCACTTCATACTATCAATGTTATGTGCTCCTTTTCCTTTTGCCCACATGAGTCTGAAAGTCCTGTTCCCTTTTCTCCCCCCTTAAATTTGTTTCTCACTTTACTTACAGGTGTAATTCAGTGCCCATAGCAGTAAGATAAAAGCATTTGTTGTTGTTGTTGTTATAAAAGCATTTGTAAATGATCCTCTCTTTTGTGCTCTCCTGTTGTCAACCAGGGCTGAAATGCTCGACGAAAAAAGAACAAGGTTATTCTAGTTCGCCTTCCACCTTCCTGGCGGTCGCATGAACATATGCCCCTAACTACCTATGTACTATATCCCAGAATGTTATTTCCTAAAAGAAAACTATCTAATCTGTGTTTGAAAGAATCAACACCTCCTGCTCCAACTGTTTCCCTTGGAGGTTCACTATTCGCTCATTAAAATAGTGTTTGGATAGAATTGTTCTGAATTTACCCCCTTGCAATCGCAGGTTTTACTATTCTGGACAAGTTGAAACAGCCTGTCATGATCTATATTGTCTTGCCCCTTTAGAATCTTGAAGACACCAATCATGTCACCTCTCAATCTCCTCTTTTCCAGCATGAACATGCCCAATTTACTTAGTCGCTCCTCATAGACCCTCCAGTCCCTCAATCATTTTGGTTCCCCTCCTCTGTACCTTCTCAATTTCGCCAATATCCTTTCTGTACTGCGGCGACCAGAACTGTACACAGTACTCTAAGTATGGTCTCACCAATGATTTTTACAGTGGCAAAATTACCCCACTATTTTGGCTTACTACTGATCTTTTGATACATCTCAACATCTGGACAGAACGTCTGAAAAAGGAAGTCACCGATAGAAGAAACAGATCATCATTAGAGTTCATCAAGATGAAAAAGTTAGGTTTGGTCCATCCAGTCCATATTGATTAAAAATCTGCAACTAGTTTATTAAGTCAGATCTTTTGAGCTGTTGGGCTTGAATCTTTGCCTCGATCACAAGCATCGCATTGTAAGCAGATAACAACCAAATTAGCGACACCAATGTTTAGCTTAAGAGCAATGTCTACATCAGATTCATTCCTAATTCTGCTATTGGCTATTGTGGGATCTCGCTGGTGCAAATTGTTGCCTACTGAACCTTCAAAACAGCATTCATGGCAGGCCAGATGGTGTAGTGGATAGAGGAGCACCTTGGGGTGGGGGTGGGAGGTCAGAAACTTGCTGGTTTGAATTTCGGTCTGTGGTGATTTTGCTGGTCTCAGTAATGGGAAGACCAAATGGGCCCTGATCTTCCCAGGATTAGGGAGGATAAAATTCCTGGTTCTGATTTCTCATGTGTCAAGTTCACAGGCTAAAGCATCCAAATTTAGAGGGTTTACTTTTTCTGGTAGATTATATTTTGGACAATGGCACTGATTACTCCACTACTAGATTCAACTGCTGTTATGAGGCAAGCCCAATGTTCTATTCATAAACTAATGCAATCAGGGACCAATTCATTGCAGTACTGACATTTCACCTCTGTTTGAAAATGTTAAGGTGTGTTACAACCAGCAGATTCTACTGGAGTAAAATGTAATGGTAGTCAGATGAAGATAGGAAACAAATCTCACTGAAATGCACAAATTTCAATTCCATTTAGGAGTTCCTCCCTGTGTTCTGGACAAAAATCCCCCAGATAAAATTGGTCACTCAATCCATGTTTGTGGGACACTACTGTGCACAAATTTGCTTCCGCATTCACTCACAAAATACACTGTCACATCACTTTATAATATGTCCTGTGAAGCGCTTTGAGATGTCTCAACAGCATGAAAAAACGTTATATCAAATGCAAGGATAATTATTATTAAATTCAACAAATATGCTTCACTCCTTTCATTCTCTACCCAATAAGTTATATTTAGCAAATATTCTCAGGAGTTAACTGGAATAGAGGACTTGCATGTAACGTACAATTTGGTGATCACTAAGACATTAAAATATGATAGGAATGTTCTTCAGCTACCCAGCACAATCACTGCATTGTTTACCTGCTGAAATATATTTATACAGCAGTAAATGGGATGTTTTTTTAGATACAGGCACGTAGAAAAAACGTACATCATGTTATACACAACCTCATATTCAAATAACCTGCAAAAATCAATTGGGAAGAGGAAAGATTATTATAAGCAATATTTAGAGGCTTTGTTGTTTTTCGGCCTGGTTCTTAGCTTCACTCGTGTGATAAATGAGCTCCTCAACATTCCCCATCACAGCCACCAAGATTTGTATTCTATTCCAGTGTAAGGCTTTTTCTGCATCAACAAAATTGCCACAGTAGACATCAAACCATTTATGAACAAAATAAGAATATAATGTATCATCAGAGGATAAATATCACTATATTAATTCCACATGCTCTTTGTGAAAGAGTCAAGAACAAGCCGACGCTAGATACCAAGCCTTTTGCATAGTTTCCACAGAATTAGAAGTACTGCACGTTTTACTATGTTAGTTTGTTGATCAATACTTTAATAGAAAGCAACTATTTAAAAGCTTGTTGTTCTTTCTCTAATTGTTCCTTTTTCATCTTTATCTCATATCACCATTTCAACATTTTTAATCCAAATACAATCTCCAGTTTCTCTCAACAATTTTTCCTCTATATTTCTAAACTATCTGGGCTGAGGTAATATAGGCACCATATACCTGTTAAAAGAAGATAAATATCTCCTTCAAGCAGTTTGCCATTAAAATGTTCTACCTTTTAATTTTATTTCTTTAAGATCACAATTCCACCCCCCCCCCAACCTCACCAATTTGCCCTCCTCTTTTCTGCCTTCATGGCTTTGAAAACAGCTTTTTTGAAATCTGAGATATTTAAAAGTATTATCCCTGCCCCACACTATCAATGTATGATGTTATGATCATCAGTGTTCAAGTTCTCTCCAACGTCCTGCCATTCAATATACATGATGTAAAGCAATGGCTAAAGAGAGTGCATAAAAGTCTTCTTTGTCAAGTCTCGTGCTGCAATGGAAAAGGACTGTCTGCAAGAGACTGTGATACTTACGGATCCAAATAAAGCAAGAAACTTAAGCAGCACTTTGTGCTTAGAATCAAACTAGCCATCACCAAATGAATGAAAACAAAAGTCCACAGAACCCCACAATGCCTTACCTGGTCCTGTAGGTATGGTATCTTCCCTCAGACTTCCACAGCACTAAGGCCAGTACTCATGACTAGGTTGCTGCTGTTGTCTATAATTACCTCATTAGACCTGGCATTGAGTACTGTACTAGCATTCCTCACATGATTTAACTGGACCTGCTTTGTTCCACAAATGAGGTCCAGCAGTCATCTACCCTATCACACTGGTGGAAATCACCTACATTTTCCCCTAGTGGTCTATAATTCCTGTTATGTATTTTTCTTCTCTTCCTGATAAGATTACAACTTGCAGTGCTTCTGTCCTTATATCATCGTGGAGTCCTGTAGCTCAATGGTTAGAGCACTCGCTTTGCAAGCGAGAGACCTGAATTCAATTCCAGGCAGGGCGAAACCTTGGGCAAGTTTCCTCCGCCACACGCTTAATAATAATCCCCCCAAAAAACAGAAACAATAATAAATTGGTCATTTTCAATCCATGACTGTTTGTGGGACACTGCTGTGCGCAATTGGCTGCCGCGTTCGCCCACAAATATACAGTCAATTCACTTTACAGTATATTCTGTGAAGCGCTTTGAGATGTCCTCCCGACGTGAAAAGTGCTATATCAAATGCAAGGATTATTATTATTATTATTATCATTCAATTAACCATGTTCCATCAATATTCGTCACAGCTTCCATTTCTGGTGCAAACACACAAGATCTCCAACCCCTTCTGTCCATCCTCAGGGTTTTGTATGCTTCCATCTCATTGATTGTGTACAACTGTATCCGTTTGCCTACAAAAAATATAGTCACTACACTACACTTTACAGTAATTCCTTTGAAGTGCTTTGAGATATCTCAATGATGTGATAAGGCACTATATCAAGTGCAAGGATTATTAATATTAAAATGCATTATTTGGTACAAGAGACTAGCCTGGGTTATAATGTTTTTGGACTCATTTCTCATTTAAACATGCAAATGCAAGGCAACACCCAAATCACAAGAACTGTTCAGACTGATGCCACAAGAAGTTGCACATGGCTCAAATGTTACTATAGCAACATCACAGCTATCTATGAACGCAAAGACAATGGAAACCCCCACAAAAGACTTCCTCACTCCACAACCACAATAACACAGAACACTCATCACCAGCCTTGCATGCTCTCAGGCACCCTCTCATATTAAAATAATAATAATCCTTGCATTTGATATAGCGTTTTTCACGTCTTCTAGACATCTCAAAGCGCTTCACAGAATATGCTGTAAAGTGAATTGACTGTTTATTTGTGAGCGAAACGCGGCAGCCAATTGCGCACAGCAGTGTCCCACAAAATGACCAATTTATTATTGTTTTGTTTTTGGAGGGATTATTATTAGGCGTGTGGAGTAAGGAAACTTGCCCAAGGTTTCGCCCTGCCTGGAATTGAACCCAGGTGTCTCGCTTGCAAGGCGAGTGCTCTAACCACTGAGATACAGGACTCCACATATATTATTCCTATTTTACTGTGAATGAATACACATTCACTACTCATAAAAGTGTTTACAAATACCAACCACATAAGAAACTCATTGTGTAGAGTAATTGTTGTGCCTTGCCCTACATGAATTTTTCAGACATAAATGTAGCCAGATCACACCCAACAAACAACAAGATTACATTTGCATAGCGCCTTTCACATCGGGAGGACGTCCCAAATAATATCATATTCACACAGTGTCTAATGTAATTTGTGTCAAGCACTCCAGGTCGCTATATAAATGCAAGTTGCTGCTGTTGTATCCTTTACATACCACATCTTCTGCCATGCATTTACCCTAGGTCTTTGTTCTCATTCTACTTTTATCTCACAATTATTGCAGAAACGTTTCAGTTTATCCAATTTTATTTTTTGTTATTTTAACTCCAAATCCATCTATATCGTGATGACGTGCCTTAGCTTTGTTTTTAGCAACTTAATTACAGGGGCAACCTTGTTATACCAAGGTTGTCTAGCTTCAATATCTCAGTGGCTGTATTACAACCGTTTGAACAAATGGCCAACTTCCAGGTTGTCCTATGAAGTGCCTTGAGATGTCTCAATGATATGATTAGGTATCCTTTAAATCCTTTCCTGCACATTGCACGCTATGTGTAGGAAACAAAGTTAGCAGCACTTCCTGTGCTTAACATCTGCAATGCTTCCTGTTGCGAGTATTAATAAAAATAAAGAATGGCACTTGTGACATTGCAGTGTTCCTGGTACTTTATTGGAAAGACAGCCCAAATGAGCTCAAAGTCCTGACGTGAGGCTTGAACTTATAACCTTCTGACTTAAAGGTGAAAGTGCTACCAATTGAGCCAGGCCAGTTTTTTAGAGCGGGAAGCTAGTTAGCCAAAGCTGGAAACTAGGCATATTGTGCTTCCTGTATAGTGGAGGTCTACAGTAAATTTACTCTCTAAGCAAACCTGTGCTCAAGAGGGGCATGTTCTATTTTAACAGGACTATGCTGTATTTGACAGTTTTAAAAGTTAGCTCTGGGTTAAGGGCATCAAAATATTGTGTAGATATGATATCTGAAGTGCAGTCCTTGAAAGAGCTTGGCGTCCTCCTGGGGAAGAGGGGAGGTAAGTGAGGTCTCCTTGGAACTGAACTGGGCCAGGGATTCTTCCTACGCACCTTCTATTAATGTTGTAAGTCAAAGCCATAATGTGTAGAACGGTCCTTGTTGGACAAGCAGCAGGAGGTGTGCGAGGCAGTGCTTTCTACTAAATTTCTGCGCGTTTGGAATGAAATGTACACCCTCACCCTCGAGGGATGTAGCTTGCTTAGCAAATTCCAGAGAGTATTAGGCACAGGTTAGCAAGAGCCAAGTCTTGCGGACACCAGAGTGTGCATCGGGGGGGTACTGCTGGAGTTTAACCTGTTAAAATTGCATTCCTTCATTGAGAGCACCATCAGGGACAAGAAATGATAAATGTGCACTTGTCTAAGCACACTTGAACACGTGGGTGGCTGGTTATTTCAATTTCTAATCCCTGACCACCTCATAAAATAATTACCTTTTTGTTTGTGTGCCATTATAATCGTGATTTTTATTACAAAGCACTGGGATAAATAATCCTTAATATACTTCTTATACCCTGTGTACAGCAACATTATTATTCATTTAAAATGCTATTTTGTTAATGCAGCTGCACCATCTACATGTATTGCCTGAGGCTCTCGTGAAAACATTCAATCTCATGCATCAAAGGCAACACATTCTGCATTCGCATTGGATTGAATAAATAAGCTTAACAGATTTACTGACTAGAAGAATTATATTTTACCTACAGTCTGCAAAGTTCTAAGCAAAGGTAATTGAAGATGAGGTTGCACTTTATCAACAATGTACAGTTTTGCCTATGGCCACCTCGCCTTTGCTCAGCATTCAACCACGTCCCGGTAAAGTGCTGTGAGATGTTACCCTATATGAAGGGTTCTGTACACATACATGCAAGATGATGTTGTTGTTGCTGTTGTGCAGTCACTGTACAGTAAACCCCCATTTTAAGTTGGGGTGTTCCATAAAATTGCAAGTTACTTCATAATTGTACGCAAATAGCTCTTGCAGTTCATGAGGTCACTAATCACATGAACAGTGACATTGAAGTGCACTGCACTTCAAATCCCATTGTCACGGTAAAGCATTTTGAAGCACAAAATGAGATTTTGATCTCGATTTCAAGTGCAAAGACGGGTTTAGACGGCACAATGTCAGGATTTTTTAAAAGTAAGAAAATGTTGGGATCTAAATTATAATGCAACCACATTATAAGCAAACCAACATTATGATGAAGCGTATTATAACAGAGTTCAATTATGCATCGTATACATTCTTCCAACAGGTTCACAATGCTTTTCATTAAAATTAGTACAATAGGGCACTGAAAATATGTTTCCCCCTAAAATCTCTTTTATAGTCATTGTAAAATAGTGAGGTCAGAGAATTGTGGAAAATACTGTTAAGGTCTACAGTATAGAATTTCAATGGCTCCTGTCTTTTGCATCATTTACATTGCAAAACTATGCAAAGCAAGTTACCATAAAGAATCTAAAGGAATAAGCACATGAATTTATATATGAAATAATAAGCGATTATTTACTGTGGCCACTGCTCTTAAGGTAATAGCCACTCTCATTACAATATTGTTCTAAATGTGGTAGGATAGCTTTCCTACTATTTACCTCACACTGTTTGGTTACTATACCCTGAAGGAAGCAATATGCGTTAATCCATTGGTTTAAATTTCATTACAATGCTCCTGCTTGCACTGAGCATGTGCACTACAAAAATTTTTTTCCAAATCCATAGGATAATATTCTTCTATTTTAGCGAACTGATTAGTCATAGCTCAGCGAGGAATCACCTTTCAGGATTTCTTATCAACAAAATGTGGTGGAACCAAACTCATCAGTGAAACTAAGGTAGACTCAATTGGCTGTTCTTTCCTCTTCTTCTTGCTAACCTCTTTTTGAAATAGAAATTTCCTCGACTAATGTGATGCAGAACAGCAAATAAAATCAGCCTTCCCACTCCGCATCAGTCTGCTGCGGGAAGCAATATTGTTTCTAGTACTGATTGAAAAGTAGATTACAATAATGAAACTAACAAATGTAATCAATACAATGGTTTATGTTGTTTTGTTTCATAAATCACTTTTTGCACTTTAACAAAAAAAGGGTTTTCCCTAATAACCCTGAATGGTTGACAGGAAATTTATGCCTGCATATTGTCTACTATCCCTTCACTAATATCTGTGGCCATTCCCAATTCCGTGGTCACATCCCTAGAACCGGAAAGCAAAAATATTGCAAATCTGAAGCTGAAAGAACCGATTGAGTTACACATCACAATGTGAAACCTTTGAAGGATTTATGCTGCAGGATCAAAGCGATTTTGCGGATAAAATGATCCTGTGAAAAATGACGTTAGCGTGTCATAGTAATGGTTTATCTGCATGTCCAGACAGCAGGCTTTTGATAACATCTATTGGTATTAACTCAAACGTGGTGAGAATCCCATGCATTAGTAGATTGCAATTTGAGATGGAGGAGGGCATGCAGAGAAAGAGTTGCAACAAAAGACTATATTCTTTTGCCATCTATAGTAGATTTATTTTCTTTAATAACCAGATCTAAGGAGCTACAAATTTACAGTAAATTGGAATTTTTGCTGCAACATTTTTCTGACACTGGACAATTTGGACATTGGAAAGTTGGAGCTTTTGTGCGCAATGTAAGTTGGTCAAATGAGAATATGCAGATCCCGGAAGCTATCATTATACGAAAATTACTCAAGGGCTATATGAAACAAACTAAAAGGCAGGAGGGTAATATTTGTACAAGACCAAAAGTTATTGATTCCTATTTATTTTTGCTCTTCAATATAACCTAAATTTTAACAAATCTGATATCAATTTTGACAAGTAGTGTCAAATCATCTTTGAAAATTAATCTCAAACTTGGGCTTGATATAGGACTACTGCATTACATGAGTGTAAATGCAACTGATGCAAAGACATTTTTTTTAAAATGTAAATTTTAAGTTCAAAGGTTCTCAGGTGGCCACTGCTCTTAAGTTAGTAAACAACCAGAGGAGTACTAACAGTTCTTTAATGTTAAAAACAAACCAACATTCAAATATTGGTTTAACAGAGCTTCACGTATTCGTGTAAAGCACAATGACAAAGCTGAGCTTCACCTTTGCACTCAAATCAGAGCGACAGTGATATGGAGCTACCAATACAAGTCCAGCATGCAAACAGCACACAGCAAGAAGGTGCTCGGTTTGATCCTGGTCTCAACGAGGTAGCTAGAATTGTACACCAGCATTTGGGAGTGGATAATCAGACAGTATGCATGCTCCATATTGAACTGCAGCTCTGCAGATGTCAGGTTGTAATCGTACCCGGCTGTAAAATTTCAATAGTGATACCATCATCCGTACTATAGTCTTAAATGCATGTACAGCTCAAGGCTCATATTCATTCACTTCCACCACACCATTCGCCTTAAAAAGTCTCATGAGAGCCAGAAGATTATGGTATATTCATATGAATTAGGTTTTTAGGATTATTTAATTAAGTGGCTAAAGCTTGGTGTCAGCCTGGCACAGTTGTTAGCACTCTTTACTTTGCGTCAGAAGATTGTGGCGTTTGAGGACATAGTCTAGGCTGCCACTCCAAAGCAGTGCCAGGAAGCATGCCTTCTCTCTTTCAGATGAGACATTAAAATTGAGGTCCGTCTACCTATTCAGGTGATCATTAAAAATGCCATGGCACTATTTGAAAAGAGAAGGGAGCTACTCCTGGTTTCCTGGACAACAACCCCCAGCTAAAATTGGGTCATTCACTTCATGGCTGTTTATAAAACACTATTGTTTTCAAATCGGCTGCCACAGCACCTACAAAATCATTTTATTTTACAGAGAAGTTCGATGTTATATGAAATGCATGGATTATTATTAAAGCAGAGGTTAAATCTTTGATTGAAATCATGGGAATTGGGCTGGAATTCCTCCTCTTAAAGAATAAACAAAGAGCAAAGCTGGAGATAAAAGTCAGAATATATTCTAATATAATGCTATTCAATTCCCCCCTGTAAAATAACTGACATTGCTAGGTTGAAAACTGTTCCGCTCTTACGGGCAAATGAGGCAGCCAAATTTTGCACAAAGCAATGTCCCACAAACAGCCATGAAATGAATGACCAATTTTTATTTGAGGGATTGTTGGCCAGAACGCTGGGAGAAATTCCCTTTTCTTTTCGAATAGTGCTAAGAGCTCTGTTAACATCCACCTGAACAGACGGAAAAGCCTTTAATGTTCACCCAAAGGATGGCAACTCCAACAGTGCAGCACACTTGCAGCATTACACTGAAGTGTCAGGTGAGATGTTACGAGTTCCAAGTCCCAACATGGGGCATAAACACACAATTTTCTGACTGAGAAGCAAGAGTGCTTTTAACTGAGCCATCGTACACACATGTATTAACAAAACTGTGTTTCAATGAACAAAGTTAATATGATCCATTACAGATCATAAAAGAACAGTTTCGGATTCTCTGCGCGGTGAGATAATATTAGAACTGAATCATTATAAGTTGGCATTCAATTGGAGGCTGGTGGAATTTCTAATTTATTCTTTCAACAATTATTTACAGCACTCCGAGATGTAATCTTTCATGAAGGGTGCTATATAAATGTTAATTATTTTCAGTGGTCATCAATGTTTCCAATAAATCTGAGTTTCAGAGATTAGGGAAAACCTAATTCTGTGCATCAATTTACATAGTTACTGTTGTCTTCTTCAAATCTCTTCCTAGTATAAAATCTAGCAAATCCCTTCAAGAGGCCATCCCAAGAATGGCAACATAGTTATGCGCCACTCAGGAAGCACAGATCAAGAAATGACCATTTAGCTTATCGAATCTCTGTTTGAGCAAGCCATTTATAATTTCCACAAGTATGGAATCTCACTAATTTATTTAATCTCCACAGAAAAGTGAACTGGATGTTGGTTCTTAAAAAAAATCCATGAATTCAGACCTTGAAGGAATTATTGACTGGAGCTGAAAACAATTTAATACTTCTGAGGCTTGACCTAGGGCAAGTGATCCTCAAAGCAGAAACAAAAAATGTCTTGGATGGCATTGTAACAGACAATTTCAGGCTTGCAAAAGAAAAGCATCATAATGCTACTTTATTATTTTCCCTATCCCTTCAATTTTCTGTCCTCCTCGCCTGAAGCTGATGATTCATGCTTGGTACAAGTCCACAGATCCTATCCTTCCTTCAGTACAGTGATCTTTCTTAATGTGTGAGCCTCGAAATTGAGTTCTGGCAGCTGTCCACCTATGGGGACATGAAGATCTTAATGTGGATCATTGAGTGAAGTTCAAACCCTGGGATGATGTTTCTATTCCCTAGACTGGAATAACTGAGTAAATGTAGCTCCACTGCTGCCCAGTGTAGGATTTTGGATAAGCGAGAGGGGTGGGTCATAAAAGTTGCACTGTGATGCTTCTATTACTGATGTTTGCCATAGGGTAAGTTGAATCTCAGAAGCCTGGTGTCTTGTGATCTATCTTATTTAAAAAACAGAAACTTTAAAACCACCTTGGGGCACAAAGAATTTTCTGCATGTGGCTTATTTAGCAGCCAAGACATTCACAGCACGACAGCACGAACATGTATTTTAGGAAAGTGCTCTTAAATATTCATAGCTCATAAATAAATTTTACAAGCACAAAATTATGAACTAAGATTCCTAACAGCTTTGGTATTTGCATTTCAGAAATTTGAACTCATGAGAGGCCAAGTTTGAATTATACATTTTATCATGCAATTTATTTTGCCACTTACTGGATTAAGGGAATCCTAGCAACAAAAATCAATCTTTCGGGAAAGAATATCTACAATATCAGAGATATCTAAGACTTCCCAATGCTTTTGGTAAGGTGTTACGTAGAACAGAGTAGCACGGACAAAGAAGGAACCAGATACAATCTTTGATCTGTGTCGGGTTACCAAGCTGTGAAACAGGTTTAAGAGTATGGTTTCAGAGGTGCATAACAAATAACACCAGAAACTGAAAGCATAATAACTATTTCCTTATGAAAAGCTGACAGCACATTTTAACATCTGTAATGGACCATTGTTTCCATGCACGTTAGTCTAGCTCAGTTGGTAGCACATTGAACTATTACAAAAGTTTTATAACTATCTCCAATGAAAACCAAGTAGCAACGCACTGACTAGTATGTCCAACCCACTCCTGCAAGCTTGCCATTTTAGCTCATTGCACTTCTCTATTCAATATGCTTGAAAAATAAATACAAGCATGAAAACATGTAAAGATCAATATCAATAACTTCAGTAAGAATCAATTTGAGGGAATTTGCTTTCATATTATATATTTGCATATAGTTTAGGCAAAGAAACTGAATAATTCCGACTAACCCTGTAACCTCCTTTGATGTCTGGCTTGAACTTAAGACTCATCAATCAAGTAAGGCAACAGTGACAGTTGAAACCATCTCAAAGGAGTACATGAGCAAAAATGACAGAATGTGGGTGAGATTCATTCCAAATAAAATCCTTCTGTTATTGCTGAGTGATTTTTAATAGGAAGTATTTAACGCAGCTTTTATGCCTGAATCTATGGGAATGTCCAGCATATTTCTCTCACCACCCTTGCAACCATGAGGATGACTTAAGTTTACCTCACAAGAAAAATCTGTTAAGGGGAGCACATCATCCCAATGATGTGAACATTTTACATTTTACCTGCAAAGTTGACGTAACAACAAAAAACAGAGATTTCATAATCTCATCAATAAATAATCAAAATAACTGACTACACTATAGCATTTATACTAATTTATCCATGGAGTTATTATAGATTTATATAATAATTATAGCTAACTATTTGGGGAGGACAAGTTTACAAGGCTACGGGGAGAGAGCGGGGAAGTGGGATTGAATTGGATAGCTCTTTTCAAAGAGCCAGCGCAGCACGATGGGCCGAATGGCCTCCTTCTGTGCTGTATAATTCTATGATTCTATCTCTGTCACTCTGGAGCTTCTATACTCCAAAGACCATGTGCCAAAAATTCCAAACATTATTTCACTCTAAACCCTCTGGAAAGCACAATTCAATTTATTTTGTCAATTTTTTTTCTCATTCAATGAAGCAATCGATCAAGCTGCTCGGCTAAAACTTGCTGCTGCCACAGGCCAGGGGTTTTATTGCAATGTGACATGACAGTTCCGATCTCAGCTATAGCCAATTTAATTTGCATGTACTAATGCACACAGCCCGGGTTTGGTTTGACAGTCTGGTTGGAAAAGAAGTGCTGCTATGGTTACATTCAATTTCGTCATCCAAAAATACAGTACACTCGGCAATCATAGTGCCTCATTATAAAGAAACCAAACTCCAATTTATAGCCTCAACATTATAGGGTTCCCCACAATGTAACTAATTTACAACAAATTAGCACATACAATATAAGCTCCAATTCAGCTACACTCATTTGACCCACTAAAGACGCCATTTGTGGGCTTCAAAACATTTAGTAGCAAATTCTATTTTAAATGCACACTTCACATATAAAGTAAATATGTTAAAGGCTCATATCTTGGTTTCAATGTCAAATTCTGGAAAAATTGAATGATTATTATTTCTTGGATATGCCCCAGGTAGTTTGCTTGGAAAGGGGAAAGCAGGGCATTTCTTCATTCAGCAATACAATTTTTAAGTTCCTTAATTTCCCTAATTAATCATGTGTCTGACACACCAACGTCATTAGGGAAGATTTCTCCCATGGAGCATATTCACTTCCAAGCATTGGTATTGGTGTTAGGTCTATTTCGGATGGTTTGCAAGCAATTCATCCACCCTTCCTCCAATATTTTGATTTTTTTAAATGACCAGCACCTCCCTTTTGCCAGATATAGTAGACAGAGCAAGCTGCTTCTCCACAGGGAAGTAATTGCATATGAATATCTCTCAAAAATACTTTCTGTGCTGTATTGCTGTGAAGAACACAGGTTAAATCAGGTTTGAGGCAAACTGTAGTACTGGTCATACTGGAACACATCCATTAAGATCATTCTGAAGTGGAGGTTCAGTGGTATTTTGTGAATAAATGCCGTATCCCTTCCAAATTTCTTCTCTACAGATGCCAATATATTTGCACTTGTCTAGCACAAAGAGACAAAATGGGAGTCCGAGATGGGTGGGAGAGGGCAGGAGGAAGTGGCCAACAACCTAACTCTAAAACTCCAAAAACATTTTGCACAAAAAACAAACTATTCTTCATTCATGTGCAACATTCCAAATCATTTTATTCTATTTCCATGCATACTACATTGTAATAACTATATAAAACAATTCAGGAAACATTGCAATACGGACTGTATCAAAATACTGGAAGAATCTAAAGTACTCTTCGGCTTTAGATTTCTCTTATAGTACACAATCCTTTGTCTGAGGATATCGCAAGCCAGCAACCAGCTCCCCCTCGTCAACTCAACTACTGAGGGTTACACTGGAGTTGTTTAGGGTCAGTCTCCTGCCAATCTTCCTTCCTTCTTGGAGACAAAACACTTGGCCTCCACTGAGAACCTTTCTCTGATATTATCAAGATCAGGAATTCATCACATAGGGAATTGTGAACACAAACCTGCATTGTATCTCCAAACTATATTTCAGAGCCAAAGCATTGGACCAAACAATGGCTTGTATATCGATTCGTAAATTACTTATTTTGAACAAAGATTGACTCAGATTTGACAAATTCAATTTATTTAAATGATTTACTTAGCAAAATAAATTACAGTGAATTCCACCCACAATCACTGCCCTTGGGATTGTTGTTGGGTGGTCTTCATTGACAGTTGATTTCCTGATACACGTGCAACTATAAATCATTATTTATTGTTGGGATTGACAGCAGATGTTCACTACAGACAGGTGGTGTCTTCATGCAATGAATGTAGTCTTATTCACACTTATATAGACTTTAAATAAGATTTACTGCTCAACAACTCAATCACAGTGATACCCTGCAAGGCAATTTAAAATTAAAATGAAAGATCAACTCAGTGCTTTGATATTTAGATTTTTGGACAAGTGACAATACGTTTATTCTCTTTTGTAGTCAAATAAACACTATAAATCTATTGGAGATGTGATCATATACAGAAGTTATTAAATGGTTAAAAAATGTCCATAGGTTGATGCCTTTAAATGCACCGATGCTTACTGAAACAACAATTTTTAAAATCAATCGCAGAACTGACCAGATGTCAAAACAATACTACAAACAACATTAACCCTCAGTTTCTAAAATAATTCTGTGTACAGATTATAGGATTGAACTATTAGCAAAGCACAGTCTAATTATTCACTGGCGCTATTTATCATACATTTCCCATTACATTGAGAGGTGGAAAAGATTGCTGGACCAGTTTAACTAAATCAGAATCTCCAAACAAGTACAAATGGCTTATACAAATGGCAACAATAATCACACCCAAGGGTAAGTGGATGCAGATTAATGGCTGTAACACTGGAAAATCAATATGCCCAACTGAAATAATTGCAAACACAGATGTTCTCTGCTTTCCTTTATCATTGCTATACAGCATGACACTAATCCTTTTAAATAATTAGCTTGTAGATACCAGATGGACATCACAGGGGCTTCAGGTACAAATATAAGTGTCATCAAAAGCTTGCTGCACAAACTCAATAAGATGTTCTTAAAGTATTATGCCCTAGGACCAGAACACCCCACCCACAAGCAACTGTCTGCAAGAACAAGAGCAAGGATTGATGTTCAATAAGGAGTGTTTTTTCCCAATCACATACAAGAGCTGTCTGTCGAGATGCAGCACACAGATATCTGCTACAAATTAGAAATTAGTCTAAAAAGGTCATATAACACAATTTAAAGCGAGCTGTAATTCTCGCCACTTTGATTTAATAGTGTGAGTAACTGAATGCAGCACATTAATTCAAATGTACAGTTATGGGGGGGGTAAGAAATCTTCCAACACCATAAAAAGTAGAGATATGAAAAAAACGACATATATTACAGTGTAAAATGTGCAATGTAATTTAAATTGCAGTTGCAACACATTTTAATCCCTTCTTTAGGACAGAATACGTTTATGTATTTGAGTTTACATAATATTGAGTCACTATTGACTTTCGGTGCCACAGCACTCGAAGCCTTGTGCATTTTGCTGACCCTCTCAAGAGACCCCTTCCCAGATCTCTGCTACAATCGTTCTGTACATATTACTGTGAAGCAAGGACCACACTTGTGAGTTACCTCATCTCCTAGATGTTCAGTCTCCCCCATGCTTCAATAAACATTCAGGCTGAGACTGAGGATTCAGAGAAGGGAACGTGCATTACTTCGCCCACAAAATGTACAGTATATTCTGTGAAGCGCTTTGAGATGTCTCAACAATGTGATAAAAAGCTATTTCAAATGCAAAGTTTATTATTATTATTATTATCTTAATCTTCATTGGACAAACATGATAGAAAAACATGTGAAAAGGTTGTGGGTCCAAGCCCACATCGGAAGGTTGGGCTCCTATTCTGGGTGCCAGAACAGGGAACACTGAATAGCCAAAAATGCCATCTTTCACGTGAGAAAAGGTTCTAGTATTCAGGGTGAGGTAAAAGATTTGATAACACTATTTTAAACAGCAGGAAGTGCCTCGATCTTCTAGAACAGATTAATTGGTCATCCTAATCACGGCTATTTTTGCAACTTTGCTGGCACAAATTGCTGACACGTTTGCCTAGAAAAAACACTTACTACATTTCAAGCCATTTCAATGTGTTGAGTGCAAGTTCTTTATTTCACTAAAATAATTTGTATATATCAGAAGACAGTTAATCTCATTTAAAAGTTAAACTGTGTTACTCACGATATTTTGTGACCCTCTGCAGTTTTAGTTTGAGACCATTGAATAGGATTAAGTAAAATTAAGTTTAAATGTTTGTTAAGTAGAGCGTAATAAAAAAACTGTTTTTAACATTATACACTTCTGACTTGAAACATAGGTTCTCAGTTTTCACTAGGAGGAAAACATTCAGTGGAACGCAAACCTCCAAACAAATGCAATTTGTGTTATTGGGTTTGGTATTGCAGAAATTGTGTCTCCTTTTAAAGATGAAAGAGCCCAGAGCAGTTTAATCCATAGAGTTGGTTAGGACCAATTAAGCGACTCTCCTGGGGCAAGTTATTATCTTAGCCTTAGAAAGAAGTAAAAGAAATGTTACAACCTTTCAATGCGAGATTCAGTCTATGCTGTAAATGAGTTGCCACTGGTTAGTTTCTGCTCCTGTGTTAATCCTAAACAACTAACGCATAGTAACATTTTGCAACCACTGTAAATGCATTTTTGAATTGAACATTTTTGGAAGTTAATGTCTACATGATGTCTATATATTTTACAAGAAGAGATTTTTTTTAAAAAAACTTTGTGGTGTCAGGTTTTTTTTTCCGTGTCATATTTTTTCTTGAGGTGAACTGTGAAGCTGTTGAACAGTTATGTAATTGATGTGCGTGCACTGGGCCCCACATTTCCTGTCGATGGTCAGATGTCAGTCACGCCATGAGGTGGGGATGTGAAGGTACTTTCCACAAAATGAGGTGGGCTTGTCATCACATAATGTGTTGCACAGCTCATCTCAAGAATTACCATTCAACCATCCCCAATAAACTTTTATGAGATATTATTTTAAGTTCATAAGCACAACATTGCAATAAGCACCCCGATTGACCAACAGTCCCCTGATCAAAAATGAAATCACTCTCCAAGCAAAGTTAAATCAACCTGTCGATTGCATCTAATTAGTTCATCCTCCCCTCCCATTCGCCTCACACACCAGCTGACAGAAAGGATTCCCTACCATAACACGATACTGAGAGTAAAGTGTTGATGCTCTGTTTGTGAGTGCATTAAGTTAAGGAATGTTCGTGCCCTGATCCCTGCACTGCTGTGCTGCCCATCTGATCTGTCACAATGATGGAGCGTGAGCCATTAGGGTCCTCTTTCCACATACCTCCACATGCTATCATCTCACAGCTACAAGAGGAAGCATGGGAATCAGATACCGGCTATGCATACCAGCTGCAGTTGGGGGCATGTCTTGTAATGGCATACAGTAGAGGGGACTGCATTCCAGCCAATGCTGACTGTAAACTGTATTGGGAAGCAATCATGTCTTTAGGCAGCTAGAGATGGGACAGGGGTTGTAATGACTGAAATATTATAGAAACATCATTATCAATTTTACTTTTCTAAGGCAATCCTTACAACATTAGTCACTACAAAGACAGTAATATTGTTACTGTTACATTGTTGCTCTTATTCCACTCACTTTAATACATCATTTTAGGAAATCTCAGACTCTCTTTGCCCAGCAATTCCTGAAGTCGTTATTTTAAATAAAACTTTTTAACTAGTTTTTTTCCAATCCCATGGCCATGTCTCTGAAAACCACTTGAGTTGCAGCCAAGATAGAAACATGGGAGAGGAAAGGGCAGACAGACAAAGTTTGTGCCTGGATTTTGCTTTGTTTTTGGCTTCCATTTTGATGTCTCCCACCTGAATTGTATCAGCAGTAAAAGAACTGTTTTACAAACACCCCATGTTAGAATGGTTTTCCTGAAGGCTGAAGGCAGGACTGCCTTGTTTCATCCCCATACCCCCTCCTTCGTTAAACTTCCTTAAACTCCCACATTCCCCCTACATCCCCCTCACCACCCAAAAACAGCCTGAAGAAAGAAAGCAGTGGGAACTGGCACTCAAGTTAATGTTTTGAAGGTTGGATATTCCTTTTAACATTTTATTAAAAACATACCAGAAATCTACATCTATATTTGCAAAAATGCGGTGATCATGAATCCAGTTGTAAACCTCCTTCTCCATTTTAAATGGCGAGGAGCAAGGACGATCGGTGGAAGTTGGAATCACAGTGGTGGTCCCAGAATAAAATAAAGAGGGCGAGGGATAAGATTTACTGGAGGAATATTTAATGAAATACAGAAATATTCTTAATATGCGTGCATCAGGTTCAATATTCACTTTACTCCCCATTTGTGTAAAATTACAACCAGCACATGGTTGTGACTCAAAACACACAGGAATGTGCACGAAGGATAATAAACCGGTGATTGTGAGGGTACAAGGCAGTAATTGGATCCAGGGATTCTGGTGACATCATAAACCATGAAACAGTCAAACTCTCTGAATTCAATTGCTACCTTGTATCTGCCACCCATTTTTTATTTTTCATGATATATATCAGTGCTTGTAGCTAGTCAGAGGTGATTTTTCGGTTTGGAGTTCTCACCGGTTCTGTTGTGCTGCTGTGAGTGAAAATTGATCCAAATATCGTGGGGGGGGGGGGGGGGGGGGAGAGGAAGGGTGCTGAGAAGTAATAAAGATCAGTGACACTAAAATTGACTAGCATTGGCAACCAGTACTATAGCATCAGCAGAAATCAGGAGACTAGATTAAAATGAGCCTGCCCACATAAAAAGATATATCACTATTAAGATAATCAATATAGTTTTTTGTTCATTAACACACCAAAGAATATGCCCTGGCCTTGCGCAGGTGTCTATTATGTATATATATATCACACACACACATGCACACAAAATATTCTTTTCACACAATTACTTGTTTCACACTGAAATCGTGACTATCACATGCTACCAATTGTGCTATGGTGAAAAATGTCATGAGTGATACCTTTAAAAATCCTGACAAGGAAATCACACAGCTTCAGGGACTAGGGGTTGGGGACGAGGCAAACCTTTCACTTTTATAAATTTCAATGGTCAAATTTTTGAATTCTTCAGACTTGAAACAGGACAACAGTTAGTTGCTATAAGTCAATGTCTTATATAAAAAATAAGCAAAGGTTATCGAGAAGTAAACAAAATTTGACATTGTGGGAACATTTGACAGGCATAATGAACACAGAGTCTGATTTTAGGGCTTCTGCAAACTTATGCACAACGCAGTGGTAAACTGCAGACCCATTGGTTTTATAATCAACGCTACATTTAGTCAATAAAATTAAAAGAGGAACTTTTATATTTAAAAGTCAATGGCATGATCACATACAAAATCTTGAGATATGCCAAAAAGAAACTATACGAAAAAAAATCAAAAGAGGAAATGCGTTAAATGTTGCGTGCACCCTGCTGACGTGGAGATAAGTCAGCAAGATAGATATCTCACCCCGTTTTGCTTGTGTTCAAAAAGGTCACCGAATTATGGTGTTAAGTCAACATCCCACTGCAAGCTCCATACATTCTACCTAAATGGAAAAACAGATATACAAAAGCTTTCCCCTCAGTTCTCAGTGACCACTTGGCATCTCGGCTGCGCTATAACAGAAAGTTCCACCAAAACACAAGTTTGGGATTTCATGTGAGCAGAAAATTAAATTTCAATACATAAACATTTAAACAGTAGACTTGACACTCATCGATTGCTGCTTCATTCGATCCACTTACTGTGTTAAGCAGTGTTTTACAGCCGAAAAAAAAGAGCTACTTTATACACACAATTAATAAACACCTACACACCTGGAATGCTAATAGGAGAATTCCACTGGCCTCGATAAAATGGCACACCTTCTTGAATTATAGTTTCAACAAAAGAAGTGCAGCACTGCACTGGAATCTAGAGCAATACCTTCCGGCTAGAGATTCCTTCAAACTTGAATACAGGTTTGGAGTTGATTTATCAAAACTGTTCATGTATACTTCAAACTCCAGCATTCTCAAAGAGGCAGCTATAGACTGAGATAACCGTACTCCTGCACAAACTCAGAAATAAATTCCACGTGAACCCAAAAGAAACAAAGTCCTGCTTGAAAATGTCCATGTGCATGGAGCATTAAAATAAGATTTCAACTTATCGAAAAGAAAGGCACATTTGGAAACTATGATCCACCCTCTGCATGTAAATGCACTGATTATCCAAATGATTGCAAAGAAAACTGAGTTCTCACTGAGCTGCAATTAAAACAGAAATTCTATGGCCAATGATGTACGNTTTTTTCCTCGGGAGTTAAAGACAACTTCTGATGCCAAACAGAAAAAAATTTACCACAATTGGTAAACAAAGTTAGCAATTTGTAAAATAATCCCTTTCACCTCCTCTGCTTCAGATATATAACAGACCAATGTTAAAGACACAAGGCATTTTTCCTAGTAATGCAAAGGCGTTTAAAAAAATGGGAGTTATTGATTGCGAAGTTAGCACAAGGAATGCCCAAAGCTATTTGTGTTTTCTACAGCACTGCATTACTCAGGAGAATAGAAATCAGCTCAAAACACTTATGCATACAAATCTCTTGTACGCCAAAATTTACTCGATAGTACAAGCGGTCTGTGATTTCAGAGATTAAAAACTGTAAAATCTCAGGGGCTAAAAGAAAAATAAATTAATCTATTACACAAATCAAATTTCTGTCTTATGGTTTAAAAATTGCACCCACCCCTGAAAAAAAAAGCGGCTGTCACACTAATATCTAGACAACCTAATACATTTTTTTAAAAAATGAAGACAAAAAAATCATAATTCTAGTTTTTGGTGAGAAGTGCTTGCAGTCTTTGGTTTGTCGACGACCATAAGAACCCAAAGAGACAATTTAATAAGGAAAGTCATGAAATTACTTTGGCCCAAAAAACAGTATGTTTTATGGCTTAAATGTTGCAACTTTTTCAAAAAATAGTTAGATTGATTAGGAGCCCTGGTCAGAGAAGCAGGGTGCATATATGTTTTACTTGCCCATCATTCTTTAATGGGGGGGTGGTGGGTTGGAAGAAATGGGAATGGAAAAAATGTACAACACTCCAGCTTCCTTTGTGAGAGTAGCATGTTACAAAATTGAGGAATCCTGCTTTCATTTCCACCAACATCCTGCGAAGCAGAGCAAAAAGCTGCAAACTCCTGTATCATGAAAGCTAAACACTAAGCGACGTATTAATCTAATATTTCACAAAATTATTGCGCAAACATTTTAGACCAGAACTGAGGAGCAAAAAAACATTAAAACCATAATGCTCTTGAGGTGTTCTTGGGAGGGCGAGGTAAGTCAGTTCATTCGTAAATAATCTGTACGTTTAAAACAAACTCCCAGGATAGCATGATTCCAATCTGGCTTTGGGGGCTGGCGAGCGGCGGGGAGAAGGGTAGGCAGCCTGTCAGTGCGACAGATTGCTAGGAATTTGCCTTAGGAGACACCTGTGCTAATCCTATGGAGAAGTTAGATGAGGATGGATCTAACCAATTATTACAGTCACTGAAATCCCTTGTGTGAATATTTACATATGACCAACTTAGGAGAAGTCCAACTGAGAAGGGTATGCAAAAAGTGGGGGGAATAAAGTGTGCAGATGGTTTGAAAATTGAACACTGCCGAATACATTCAAGAGCATGCATAAGATCCAATATGAAAACCCACCGATAAAGCTACATTTTATGATAACATTTCCAATTCGTAAAGGAAGTAAAGAATCTGAACTCCTGCTCGTAAATCCTTTAGTTAAATTACGGCAATCCTTTCCCCCACATGATGTTCAATTTAAAGATAAAATGAACATTCAATAACAGCAAGGTTTCAGAATTGGTGTACCGTACCTAATAAGGAAGATGCACCATACAGTAAACACTTCAATCTCCCAAAACCTGCACATATCCAAAATAAAATGAAATAAAAAAACATCATTCAAAAAGTAGATAAGTTATTTTACTGACAGAATTCTCTGGTAAAATTTGCACATGGATTTCTTCCTACCTGAAATGTTCATTTATTTTGGTCAGCTGTATGATGAACATTTACAGTAACAAATACTGTATGTTAGTAGTATCTCAAATCTGTCCATGTCCTGCATTTCCACAACAAAGAGCTTTGCAGTTGTTCCAGTGTGCTACAGCTTTAAACAATGGTGACAAAATACAATGTCAAGGATATGTGTCCATGTACATCTGCAGGGATTATCTAGCCAGCTGTCATAAATTATTGTGTTACATTTGGAGACATGAAGGTACTACTGTTTAGGTTAATGTTTGGGGTACGTCATCCTTCTTCAAAATGGAATGGAAATATTGGGCTTGAAGAGCTCTTGAATAGAATGCAGGGTTCATCAGAGGGAAAAAAAATAGGAAGTTAAAATAAATGATCATTCAGTTCAGAGCTCAGTTCAACCATTTATCCTCCTTTCTCTGATACAGGAACTTCCTCGCCCATTGGTTTATTTCTGATGAAGGAATAAACCTGAAACGTTAATGTACTCATTTTTCCCCTTCAAATGCTGATTGACCCGACATGCATTTTGAGCTTTTTTTTGTCTTAGCTCAGCAACAGGACCACAGAATCACACAGTGTTCATGGAAAATTTATTTCGAAAGGAGAAATGACATTTGTAATTACAAATATTGAAAGCAAATGGGTGTTTGTTAAAATTCGAAACTGCAATTATTTTAGAGTCCAACAGCGGCCCTGTTACAAATCAATAAAATATTCCAATTACTGACATATGAAGTCTGCCCAGTTTAATTTATTTTGTGAAGGCTACATCTTCACAGGGCTCTCTTGGAAACTCCTACCCCTTCTCTTTCTATATCTTCGATTAGTTATTAAACGAGAGTAAGCAATGTGAATTACTTCACAGGAGAGCTTTACTTCGTGTTGGGAGGGGCGAAGAGTAAAACCAAATTTGATTTTGAAATCAATAACAATAAGGTCTGTAACAATAAGTGTACGAGGCAGCTGTCAATCAGAACTCAGCAAAACTCCACAATCGCATGAAATGACTTTATTCCATGTAGTCTCCGTCTATAATGCAAGATTGACATATTAAATAAAAAAAGATTGCGTTGACTTCTGCATACAGAAGCAGCACGCATCAATCATCCAAGCCATGTAGCACCATGCAGACGTACATCTTACTGCACTCTGGGGCTAGAGCTTGTGCGACGGTAGTTCATATGCTGGTGTTTTTTGATTGAATATGCCATCTGTGTTATGAGGTAAAATCAACTTCAGTTGTATTTTAAAGCATGTTGGGAAAAAAATCATCTGGAATAGTACTTGGGAATCATTTTAATCATTTAGCATGGGGTAGTAGGAGCAATGCTATTATCCACAACAGCTTCATGTAAATTGGATTAGATGTTACATGAATACATAATGTAATTAACTTGAAACAAATTCACCTACAGCCTTATATCTGACACTCCCTATTTACCTTCAGCCACTTGTGCATCAAGCAGCAGTTTTTTAAAAACAACTGGAGCACCGTAAAAATGTCACTGAACCCTATCCTCACCCTAGCTACGATACAAAATAGTTTCCAAAATGGCTGAAACTGTGTTCTTAAAAAGATGGTAGAAAAATTAACTTTATAAATTTTCCTCTGGGGAATGTAGCAATTATTCCTTAAGGTGAGCTCTCATCACCAACAAACCCTGCTTTTTAATGGTTTAGATATACTGTGGAGAGTAAACAATGGAGCTGATAGAAAATCTCAATCATGACTTATATCCAGACTACCATCAGCCATTGTCTGGGTCTAGTTAATTTATTTTTACATTGCATATGTATAAAACTTACAAGTTCAAAGAACATTTTACAAATTTATGTGGATCTTTTGATTTCTTTTGGCTGGAATATTTTCCTGTCGTATGTTAAATTAACAAAGAACATTCCAATACAGCCTTGTGCAGCCTTGTTTTACTGCTTTAAAGCACACCCAAATATGCAACACACTCCAATAATCAACACCAGAAACACATTTTTCCTCAAAATTGTAAACACATTTAAAAAACAATGTTATTGTCTTATTCCCTTTTTGATCCTAATGCTTCGGTTGCCTTTCAATTTTATTTCAACTTGGACCAAATGTTTCGACACTTTTTAAAAAAATTCTGGTATAAACACAGAAGTCGCTGGGAACACAGTATTGTCACTTCTGACGACAGGTCATTGACCTGAAACATGAACTCATCTTCCTCTCTCCATGGATGCTGCCTGATCTGCTGCGTGTTTCCAGCGACTTCTGTGTTTATATTAGATTTCCAGCAGCTGCAGTACTTTGCCTTTTAAATAGTTTTCTGGTTTGTTTACTCATTCTTGGATCCACTGTCCATGTTCCATTTTGACTTTGAGTCTTCTACACAAAGGTTCTGCGTAAAATTTTACCCCCAAGTTACTTGCTCACTGTTGCGTGTGAAACTGAGGCATAAAGACAAGAAAACCCACGTAAAATCTGATTCCATGTTGATTTAGGTCATTTCAAGTCAGGTCAGAGTCCCACATAGGCATGTCACCTATGCATGGAAATTGTCCAATGTTTAGAATAGAACATGGGACATTTTAGCTCCTCTTAATAGGAGCTGAGTAGGAAGAATCCCTGCCCTCAGGGACTGGTCTGTTCCTCCAAGTCCTGCCGATGAGCCAGGATGTAATATGCCAGTTTCCTGGAGTACTGCGGACCCGCCTGGCTCAGGAACCGGACTACCAAGACCATCAAATGGGATTTCCTTGATTCTGAAATTCTATTGCCAGGCACATCACCTTGGAGCCTGTTCAGCTCCGAGAAGACCCCACTTAATTCCTCTCCTGACGAAGATAGACAGATATCATTAGATGTCAAACTGCAAAAGCGAAGTCTAAATAGTTTAGAACAGTTCAGCTCTCAATACAAATGACTGTATTGTCATTGTCAGCACAAGAAATTTGTACATCTTACTTCGCATGTCCAGTACTTACCAATCAAGCCTCAAGTTATTCAATATTTCTTTCAATGTAAAACATTTGCTGCATGTTCAGCTTCTGAACATGTGCACACCTTTGTGTCCGTGTCTCTCTCTGTCACACACACACACACAAAGTCTAGCACCTTCTCTCCGCACAGGTGGTAACCAGTCTGCCAGCCACTGAATAAATTTCTCTCACCTGTTTTGTCCCAGATAAAAACAGTTGTACCACCGCCCCTGCACCCACTCCCTCCCCTGCCGCACACCCTGACAGCTAAACTACCTCAAAATCTTCTCAGATGTATCAGAGAACGGGAGCAAAAGCAGCCCTGTTGCCAACAAAGAAAATGGTGCTTTTCCTGAAGCATTATATCGGGTACAAATGTGTGGTTACTACAAACGTGTGGTTAAGTAGTGGAGAATGCTTAACTATGAACAGAGCAGCAGCGGGGAACTGTAATATGCCTCGGCATCCTGGGTTTGGGATGGGGGAATATTGGGGGTTCACACTTTTGATCGATTCAGGGATTTTACGTAAGGTACTATATAAATGTAAATTTGTATTGTATTGTATTTTGCCTTAAAATGTAAAATCGCACAGAAATTGTGGAAAATTCTTAAATTCAGTCTTAATTTGGAAGTCACTTCCTTTTATGAGGTGTGGAAAAACAGCTTTCAGAATGAGACTGCGATTGAGAATTTTCCACGACCCTGTCATTTTTGAATGTTAAGACAAAAGGGTCCCACGGGCTAAAGCCAGGTTGAATTTCAAGGCTTAAGGTATTGGCCTTGGCATTAAGGCAATGTAGAATGCCAAGATTTGTTTGAATCTTACCTGAACAAACCACTGTCACTTCAGAGAATTTCACAAGGGTCAGTAGTCTGTGATATATACCTGGAACAAAAACAAGAAATTATCAAAATCGATACGCTTCAGATAAGAACCTTTTTTTTCTTGTGCTCTGTAACTTCACACAAAATACAAAGTCATCTCTTTATGGACGTGAAGTGCTGCAAATAGCAACATTACCAGTACTCAACAGACATATTGTATAATGAAGAAAATAAGTCAATTAAAAACTGAGCATCACTGACACCCATTCACAATAATTCAACTGGAATATTAAATTACTGGTACCAAGTAGAATCAATACAATACAACATTACATTTGTATAGCAACTTGCACGTCGGGAGGACAATCCAAGGTCTATAGGGGAGCCCATGTTTAAATCCATAACCCTATTAAATTAAAGATGCTAGAGATACTTATCTACACATGTTCAGCAAAGATAGTTCAGAATGCAAGATTCAGTTCATAGTATTATCAAGAATTCATAATTTTTTAAAGAAAGATTTACAGTGTGAATAAACTTTACCGATGATTATTGTGGAATTGACTGTGAATGACTGAAAGCAAATAACAGATACAACACAATTTACAATTATAAAGCACCTCCCACATCAGGAGGATGTCTCAAGGGCTCAATATTGCTGGCTTAGCACCTGAGCTACGGGTGGAAGCTGTAGAGGTTGGCGAGGGGAAATTGCAGTCAAAGAGGTGCGTCTTGAGATACAAGAAGCATCTTAAAAGATCTTTTTAGTTTAGGCAAGTTTAGTATAGAATTAAAAAGAAAGCTTCCCCCAATGCCCACAGGAAAAAAGGCACAAATTCCAAAATGCATGAATATATCATATGAAGCATTAGATAGGGCAGAGATGGGACTTGAAGGACTGAAAAGTGATTTGGCAACCTCTCTGGATTCTCTTCTGGGCTTTCTGAACCTCATCAACCAGAAGCAAAAGGCAAATTAGAGACCTGGGGCTACATTCTTAGATCAACATGCTTTTTTCACTTCCACAACATTATGCCATTCAGTGTAGAACAAACACAAGGTGCAAAAAGCCAACAACAACAACAAAATTACATTTATAGAGCACCTTTCACATTGGGAGGACATCCCACGGCACTGGACATTCAGGGGTCAGGACACGAGCATGGGGGAGGGGTGGGGTAGGGGTGAGGGAAGGCAGAGAGGTGGGAGGCCGACTGAAGACACGATCGATGAGGAGGGTCTTGAGACCGGCCTTGAAGGAGGCAAGGGAGGAAGAGAGGCGAAGGGACTGTGGGATGGAGTTCCAGAGTGTGGGGGCAGAGAGGCTGAAAGCCCGGCCACCGATAGTAGGGCAGATCGGGCGGGAGACATGGAGCAGGCCAGAGCCCGCTAAACAGAGGGAGCGGGCAGGTTGGTGGGGAGTCAGCAGGTCAGAGAGGTAAGAGGGGGCAAGGCCATGGATGGCCTTGAAAGTGACGACGAGGATCTTGAATTCGATCCTTTGAGGGATCCTTTGAGTGGAGTCGGGCGAGGGTGGCAGTGATGGGGTCGTGGAGCCTGGTGTGCGAGAGCACATGAGCTGCAGAGTTTTGGATGATCTGCATCTTGTGAAGGGAAGAGTTGTGAAGGCCGATGAGGAGGGAGTTTCCATAATCGAGCCTTGATGTGACGAATGCATGGGTGAGGGTTTTGGCAGCCTGAGGGATGAGGAAGTGGCGGAGTCTGGCAATGTTGGTAGTGGTGGTAGGCAGGGAAAACAACAAGATCAAACGTATTTTTCTGCACTGTGCTGAAAGTTGTCAGAACACCGTGAAATAGCTCAAAATCTTCCTCTTTGAAAAAAATTTAAAAATTAAAAAAAATTGTACCTTAGCTTCTAGTATATAAATGTAGTCCACAAACCATTTTTTAAACTCACAAAGCATTGTTTTTCGAGACATCCATTGCAATTGTCATTTACAAAGTTAAAAGGGTCCTTTCATTAACGTGCTGCTCTATTCTGTATACATAATTACTGTATAAAATCAGATACTGAAAATACTTCAGGAAAAACACAGAATTGCTTAAGTCTGTTGAACTGCACATGTAGACCACATTAATGAAAGCTTTTAAACAATCAAACTGCAATGGTAATTATTTGCTAACGCAGCTCTGGGATATTAACATTCCCCACAATGCAGAGAACAAATGAAAAATAAAAAAAGAATACCTAGCCTGTATCTCTGCATTTTAGATACATTTTCAACTTCCTTATCACTCAAAAGGTCAACCACTATGTGCTGCATTGCCTCCTCGTATTAAATTTGCTGTAAAACCTTTAAATCAGTCAGCCCTGTGCTTGGCTGATTCAAAGAAAACAACTTGCATTTACGTAGCGCTGTTTGCATAGAGTAAGCCCTCGGAGTGCTTTCCTGAGACGGTGCTGGAAAGGGAGAGAGGTGACCGTAAGCGCGTCTGAAGAGGTAGGTATTTTGGCTGCTTTTGTAGACAGATTGGAGGAGGTGGGGGGTGAGATTGAAGTGTTGAAGGAGGGAGTTCCAGATGGTGGGGGAATTGTGGCTTGACTGCAATGGTACAATACAATTCTACATTTATAATCGCACCTTTCCCTTCGGGAGGATGTCTCAAAGTGCTGGTAGGGCAGAGGGGGCAAGGGAAGTGCAGCAGGCCAGAGTTTGCCAAGCAGAAACACAAGCAGAAGGTCACAGAAGAAGGTAGGGAACGCAAGGGAATGAAGGATTTGTAGGTGACAATCCTAAAGTTGATCTGCTGTGAGCATGGGTTGACATGCCAAGTTTTGTATGGATGTGGGCAACAAAGGTTTGAATGAGCTGGGGCTTGTGGACAATGTAGCTTGAAGGGCAATGAGGGAAGGAGTGAATGAGGGTTTTGGCAGTGTTGGTCATGAGGTAGGGATGGAGAAGGGTGATTCGACTAATAAGATACTGGGTTGCAATAGTAAGGGAAGAAGCTATTTTTTTCCTACAATGCCCAGCCGCCATCTTTATTCCTGAGCTAAAACCAAGGAAAACCAACGAATATTTATAGCAGAGCATAAATGGGTCCAAAAAGCATGTAGATTATTTGTGGAAAGAGATGGAATTAAAGGAGATAATAAAAAGGGATGAGACAAAGATCACAAGACAGGTTCCAACAGATTTCATTCTTCCACAAAAGCTCCCCTTGCACCAACTGTTTTCTTTTAAATATAATTGAGTCCAGTGTCCTGGCTTCAACCACCCTTCCTGATAACCTGCTCCAATCCAAAAAAATGGGTTTATTAAGCCTGATAGCCTTTTGAGCTTCCTAAAGATTATTATGTTGTCTCACTCACAGAGAAGGGTAAACTCGTCCAACAACCAAACAATCAAATCGTGAACTAATTATCATGTAACATGTGGGATTAGACCATATAATCCTTAAAGCACAATTTAACCGCACTGTTGTTTATAAGGGTGTTGCAGGCAAACCTCCAGGATCTTACTTTACACACTCCCACAGACTTTTAATGTTAAAGTGAACAGTATCATCTGAACAGATACCCAATAGATTCATTTGGATCTACCCCCATAATATTTTGTAGAAGAATATTGCTCCCTGGTTGGTAGATACAATATTTTCTCCATTTGCCACATATAACGTAACATACAGTTATTTAATTATTTAATCAGCTTGGTAGGGGCTACAGCTAAGAGCAATCTATTCAGTGAAGTTAATAGTATCCGTGAAAAGTATGACTGGATTTGTGGCAACACCATCAGTGCTGCTAAATGGCTTTTTACAGTATATCCCAGTATAAGCATTCAGAATATCCATCATCAACATTGAATTTAAATTACAATTGAACCCTGTTCTTGATCTTGTTGTTCCTCNTTTTTTTCTTCTAATATATATTCTAATTTATCACAAAACAAAAGGCATCCATGTATGGAAATGACAAATGTGCCGTCTGATGGCAATAATGAACTCTAAGGCATTAAGGGGTGGGGATGATCACTCCAGCAATCGTTTTAGCACTTGGCTTCTGCCTTGTGTCAAGTCAAAGTGTGCTGTTCAATCATTATTACCTAAATACAAGGTAGTTTGTGAGTAGTGTGCAGGTCAACAAACCAAAGCAGTAATCATTTTGAAGAGAAAATGCACACTCCAACCTTTTGTTTTTGGTCTCTCCCTAGCCACTTCTCTCCTAGCCACTTTGCATTACAGACGCTTCAATGAGTATTGCTGGAGCCTCCAGGGTGGCAGAATCTGTGCTGTTTACACCATGGGCCAGATTGCACTGGGCCAGCAGCAGGACTCAAACAACTGCACGTGTTCAATAAAAAACGGCAGCTTTTATTTTTTGACAGCAGGTCCCTTTGAAAACGGAGCTGTTGGCCTGTGCTAGTGGACTGAGAGCTCAGCCATCAGAAGTAAGAGGTGACAATTCATAGAAGGGTAAGATCACATGGCAGCAGTCCTTTGGTACCTGGCCTGAGTTAGCACTCCTCTTGTGTTTGCTTGAACAATAAGCACACTGACAGGCTATTCAACTGCAGGAGCGATCAGAGCCAAACCCAACCTCTGCCCCTAATCTGGCATCCACACACACATGCATTACTAAGCAGGATAATTCAATACTAATCAATTGTAGGAACCCTGACCAATTTGCCTGCAGCAGAAGCCATTAGCAGCACTTTCCCAGATGGTAGTGACCAATCTTGGACCTTCCTGGTCTGTGTGGCTTATTGTCACATGGCATGTTGTATTTACCCACTGAGCCATAAGAAAGTCATTCAAAACATTACCTGCATCCTTTTGTTTACATGGGAGAAACTAATTTCCAAGGCAAATGTTTCCACCTACACAGAATAGTTGTGGTTCCTGTGAGAAACTCATTAGCATTCATTAGCCCCTTTCTCCCACTGGGTAAGAGAATTATACTCTTCGGTGCTTCCAAAAATAATAGAGAATTTTGTTATTAGAGTATCGGACAGTCATTAGGACACAGCATCCATTTCTGTTTAATCACTGGAATAAGCCAAGCTTCCCTCTCCCTCAAGAAAAATAAATGCTCCCAGGTTGACGTTCCTGAATTCCCTCTATAGTTTATTCAATGCAGCAACAGTGGGAATGAAATCACTCAAAGGCTAGAACATTCTGTTGAAGATGCTCAATGGCATTCTTGTTAGTGGGAAACACTGAGTACTTCCAAATTCCAACCAAGAATTTGTGGGGTGACTAAGGAAACATCCTTATGGGCAATCAATCATAACCAGGATGCCAGAAAACCAGGGTTTTCTGCCCTCTAACCTTTTGCCAGTTCCTGCAGTTGTCTTTCAGTGGAATATCCAACTTTCTCATCTTAGGTTCAGCTTTTTCAAGCTGGGATTTGATCTGCCATTTTCCAACTTTCCAATCATCAGCTATATGCCACACAGGNCCCCCCACTGAAATTTTCTAATATGATCTCTCTGTTACTGCAGACAAGTCATTGCTTCAGCATTTTGTCCTTCCATATTACTGATTATCCTTACAAAGTATTCCAAAGGCCTCCAGTGTCCAGATAAAGCAGTAGTACTACATCCCAGTTCCCCCAGTAAATATTAGAAGTCAAGTGGTTTGGGGTGAGGGGAGAGGCTTATAAGCAGATTTTCCCCTGTCAATTTTCTTTGCTTGGCCAAGTGCACTAGTATACAGGCTTGGTCATTTCTAGTAGTAAATACATTTGAGGAAGCATTTCCGTTATGTCCTGCAACATTTAATACCTACATTGGCAGTGAAGACAGGACACGACATATCTACAATGTCAATAGGAATGGTGTAATATCAATACTACCCAAAAGGTCCCACACAAAACAATGTACAGCTTTTCTTCTGAACTGCAACCTCACATGCAACTACCGAAGCACACAAACTATATACCAGACAGATGCAAAGTAGCATATTTTACTTTACTTTTCAGACACTCTTGACTCCATCACAGTCTTGCTGAGACCTACATTTTGTTTAATTTACTCTTCAAACCAGAAGGCATTCCCCTGAATTTCACAGTTAATCTAATAATCTTGCTCCAAATAAAACAAAGACTTAACAGTGCAGACAACATATTCAGTTGGAATAGACATAGGTTATGTTTTTTGCTTGGTTGCCAATGAATTACAGGCCTCACTTCAACACAGTAATTTAGTTGCTCACAGATGTATAAAACAGATGTTTCCCAACATGGCCATCTTCAACATCTTCAAACCAAACATGGAATAAGAGGAAATTTTTCCACAAAATGTAATATAAAAAAATCATCATAATCCAATGTCTATTTTCATTTTCAAAGCCAATATAATAAAAGACACAGGTCTTGCCAGTTTGCCTATTCCTCACAAGGAACCAAAGAGATTTAAAAAAGAAAATCAATTTAAGTATATTGAAACACAAAAAAAGCATGAGCTTGTAAACAGAGTCATGCAAAATGGCGTCACTGGTTAAATAATGAGGCTACCAATAATAATAATAAATGCGTTTGATATAGCGCCTTATCACATTGTTGTGATGTCTCAAAGTGCTTCACAGAATAAACAATAAAGTGAATTCGCTGTATATTTTGTGGGCCATTGTCTGTCTTGACAAGTTTATAATGGTTTAGCAATGATGAAAGGTGGTAGTGAGTACCTAGCTCTGCAACCTTCAAGAACATTTGACAATAGTACTGGTCACTCATTAATATTCGTGAAGGATATTAAGCTCTTCTAATAATAGGCATTCAGCTCCTAAACTTGGTGAGGATATCCAAACTATTTTACAGCAAAACCTTGCCAAGGAAAACTTGAATAGCTATCAGAGGACTCTTCATGAAAGTTCAGCTCTATTTGGCACAATTTGGAAGATCAGCCATAAATAAAAACACATGCATCTGCCCAGTTATTAGAGGTTGGTAAACTTATTATTAGGTAAACTGCACAGAAATCCTAGCTTTTTATCCTGGACTGAGAACATTCCAAAGCACAATACTCAGTTAGTTGAATAAAGTCAAAGAGATTTGTGCATGCTGTCAGGTCTTCGCACTGATGACCAGAACAGCAGCACAATTGCTAGCAAAATAATTGTTAACATTTAACCAACCACAGCTGTAACCCAGTGTTCTGTATAGGTATTCTAAAATAATTTAACAAAATCTTCCCTTTAAATAGGGAGAAATAACAGAAAAATTCAATAGACTGGGTAGGTCTGGATAGCAACCTTATGTACTATCCTTAATCTGTCTAAGTAAGCTAATAATGTCATTCTGTCTGAGTAAGCTAATATTTGTAGCAAAAGCATCACTTAAACGTTAGGTAAACTGAATGAAGAAAAAAGATAGAAAATTTATAACATGTTTTAAAGGGTACAAAAATAGAATTAATGTATGGTAATGTATGGTAACTCCACAGAGTCCTACTTGTGGATGATTAATTTACATAAAAGCTTCTGTGAATGCATTATAGCCAAATCCTTCAACACCTTAAAATGCACTCTACAATATTGCAGATATAAATCAATTATTCTGCAATTTAGTTCATAGGGAACATTTAACGGGCAAAGTGGCTGACCAACATAAAACTGCCTAAAACACGACATATAATATTCTCAACCACTCCGCACTCACATCTATAATCACAAAAATAATCATTTGGGGATTTTAAAACGTCTTTCTATTAAAAGGATATTGGGTATCTAATGTGCAACTGGATTGTATCCTTAGGACTGAGAACTAAATACACACCAAGTAGATTTTTATCTGCTCCTTTATTGAAGGCAAAGGATCGCCCAAAACTGCTTAGATTTCAAGTACAATTTGTGTGTGCAAGAGTAGTTAGCTATTTGGATAAAGTACTGTAAAACCAAAGACATTCACATTTAAAGGCCGCATAAATCTGGCAGCTCGATGTTTGTCTTTGTCCACTTCTACTAGAGCTTCCAACTTTCAGGGCACATGAATTTTTAACAGTAGATCACATTATCACTGGAGATTTGGATGTGAGGCCTTCCAATGAAACTGATCCTTCCTCAGTACAATGAAGCCAACTCGCCTCTTCCTCTCTCTCTCTCTCTCTCTCGTGTGGGAAGCAGTGGAGTGTACATGAACCAAACAAAACAAATCTTGCAAAAGATAATTTTTTGCAGAGAAAAGGCAAACAGAAAGAAATTAAATCTTGATTCAAATTGCTGACTGAGCTCATATTGAAACCAAACAGCAGCAAACAGACCCAGTACAGGCATTGAATTTCAAATACTTATCGCTGCTGCCCAAATCTTAAGAGGATTTAATCAAGTTCTTACACACTTCTGGTTGCAACTGGGATCATGCATTAACCTCACTTGCAAATTTAAGCAAATTCATATGCATAGGGATTTGCAGGCTTGCTTCTCATAAATGCTGCTCTAAACCAAATGGCAGATTCACCCATCTAATTTAAGAAAGCACACCCAGTGAACAGAATAAAGCAAATTATAACAAGATAACATTAATTCTTTAAAATTATACTAACATGACCTCCTATTAGAACAAGGTTTGCACCTTTTCCCTGCTCAAGCTTTCTTATAGTCTTTCTTTCAAGGCATACCTCTTTGCCCATGCTTTCGGTCATCTTACCCCTCACTACCTCCTCCTGCTCCTACCCCTATCTCGGGTGCCCAGCTAGCAATGTCAAGTACTTTGAGACATCCTCCCGACGTAAGAGACACTATATGTATAGAATTTGACCTTGGAAGTAGCACCCATGGAACCAAACCTAAGGAAAAAGGAGCTAAACACTTTTAAGAGAGGGTCTGAGCGAAAATTGCAGAAGAAAATCTGGGGAATAAAAAGTACATTAAAAACGACACAATATGTACGTGGTATTACACAGCTAGAAAAATCCTGAAACAAGAAGCATTAAATTACAGTTACAATGCACACCTTGGGTTTGGATGTACACACAAAATACTGCTTTGCATCAATGGGATAGTTGCAGCATGAGACTACAAAAATCTTAATTGCTTTCAATTCACAACCTTATGACGCAAGTCAAAAGTAATAAAGGGCACTTACTCCCAGGACAGATACTGCATCAGGTTTGGTCCCAGGCACATTTTTGACGACTCAGTAAAGATGCAGAATTTGTGGCCTTGGTCTGTTAGATTGCCAAAATGCTTCTTCAGGTATTTAATCCTTAAATTGCAGTAAGCAGCACAACCAGTACAATTAAACCCACAGCAGATTTACAGTGAAGAGCTGTAAATCAATTCTCTGTTAACTAATCAATCTTAAGTAATTAACTTTGACAAGCACGATTTCTGAATGACCACCAAGAAAAGATGGCACTTTATAGTGCAGGTAGCTCCATTGGTTTATCATGAAATATATTCTGTGAAGTGCTTTGAGATGTCCCAACGACACGATCAACTGTTATATCAAATGTATGTATTATTATTATCAACACATTTTGGATATTTGGGCAGAGTGGGGAGAAAAAGATTTGTAAAAGTTTAAAAACTTCATTCAGTGAAAAGCAGCAAAAAAACATGTTAAACTTTCTCAAATTAGGTTTTACCTATGGTCAATTTCTCACAGTTAATCTGGAAACTAAACTGGTTACCAATGGGTTTTCTCACTTCAGTGAAAGTTGTAGGTTTCAAGTGGCTGCAACTATTATACTTTGACGGATGAGATCAGAGTGCAAGTAGAAATCATATTGAACACAGATTTAGAAGCAGAAACCGCGCTCTGTGTAGAAAATATTTGGCCAATTTAAATATCAAGTGAGGGAACATGCCAAGCAGCCAATTGTTTTGCTAATCTAATATTGTGTCACTATTAAAATACATATCTGATACATCATAGAAACAGAACAACTTTGTGATTAAGTGTGAGAAAGTTACTGTCATGTTGAATTAGTGTAACCTAAAGCTTTTTCAGGCCAACGGCTGTATTTTGGCAGAAAATAAAGCAGCCCAGCCACAACAGCTGAAAATAGGATTTTGTCCTGCTTACTGCATCAGTGTCAGGTGTATTTTATAGAACAGTCAAAGGATGGGAACATGCTAACTCAGGCGATCTCAATGACAAATCAATTAGTGTCAACATATCATGATTTAGAGAGATTCCTGCATTTTTATGGGAAGCCCGGGGGAAGCTCAGATATGAGCAACATCTCTGATCCTAAAGACTTTCCACTGCCTCTTTTCCTGCTCAGTTTACAAATGGCTTCCAAACACCTCTACAGAATGGTGATCACTAAATGATCACTGATCTTCCAGGCCACTGCAGTACAGCTAGAAATAGCCAGAGGACACAAGCGAACACTTTGAGGTGAGTAAAGTTACACTAAAGACATAAAGTAACAATTTCATGGCTATTTGCTGTAAACAAATTGGCCGTTGTGTTCGCCCGCAAATACAGTCACTCCACTTCACAATAAATCCCGTGAAGCGCTTTGGGCTATTCTCTCGATGTGACAGGCGCTATATCAAATGCAAGGATTATCACAAACTAAGAACATGATTAGCAAGAAAAGCAACACGAGAGAAACTTGAGGGAAAAAAAGTAAAGCAAACTCTAAATGGTAAGGAAGGACACAGAGAAATGTAATACTGAAAAACATCTTAAGATTTCAAATTCTTCTGTACTTTTGTTATTTT
Source organism: Callorhinchus milii (assembly GCF_018977255.1). Taxonomy (NCBI): domain Eukaryota; kingdom Metazoa; phylum Chordata; class Chondrichthyes; order Chimaeriformes; family Callorhinchidae; genus Callorhinchus; species Callorhinchus milii. The sequence goes on along the minus strand of NW_024704748.1, from coordinate 12,903,928 downwards.
CACTCATGGGGAAAAGTAAGAATATTAAATATTGCCCCAATTTAATTGGGGGGAGGGGGGTGGGGGAGATACAGAAGCTTAGGAGGAGTACATAGAAAATAAAAAAGATTGCAATTTATCATGGGACAAAAAATTGTAAATTAACACTCGCCAAAATTAAGATTGCAATTGTCTCTAACAGGATTTAGTGGTTGAATGATTCAATGAGGTAAACATCCATTGTGATACTCAATCAAACAAGTCAAGGTGGCCCTAAATTTATTCTCTGCTCAGTGTCGAGTTTATTAATCTTAACGTAGGCAGTGTTGGGAGAAATGGTGGAGAACTGTAATCATCTTAGACATTCCCAGGCCAGGAGGGTAGGGGGAGGAGTGAGGTATGGAATTGGTCAGTGAGAATCCTCCTCCTGATTACCGTCCAGTGACTGTCAATTATTTGAATTGTATACATATAGACCAGGGGTAATAAGTGAACATTTGGTTACGTTGTTACAACAGTAGAATAGCCTGATAATATCCACTCTCTGCACTCATACAAAAGATAACACCCCAACGTTTAATGGATCTGTATCCCGGCATCTGTCACTGCTTCTGGGAGATGAGAGGTAAGGGAAGAAAATCCAGAGGTAAGGAAAAAAACAAAAGGAAATGAACAAGTGTTTCCCGGATTTTAGTTAATACATAAATTAACAGATTCAGATTTACCATAATGAAAATGAGGATATTGGACTGCAAGACTATACACTGGGGAGAATTTTATCAATAATGTATTATAAACTCAAACCAATTGATTAAAAAAAGGGAAAACATTTTGTTTAAAACCTGTAAATTTACATTTACTGTACATTAAAACCTGTGCAGATAGTTGTGGTGTGACCTGTAATTTATTTGCAGTGAATTTAACATCTGAATTAATCTAATTTAATCTAATCAATTGGCACAGTGATAGTGCCAATTGATTAGATTAAATTAGAGGGATAATAATCCCTCCAAAACCCAAAACAATGATAAATTGGTCATTTTCAATCAGCGACTGTTTGTGGGATATTGCTGTGCGGAATTGGCTGCCGCGTTCGCCCACAAATATACAGTCAATTCACTTTACAGTGTGTTCTGTGAAGCGCTTTGGGACGTCCTCCCGACGTGAAAAGCGCTATATCAAATGCAAGGATTATTATTATTATCATTATAGTGTCATGATTTCATTTGAACCAGCTGTTAATTAGGTTACCTTTGAAAGCTGTTCATTGCATTCCTCAGTTGGGTCACTGATGTAAAATGTCCAATATTACCAATATATTCTATTACCAATCTCCAAATAAAAGATTATTTTGCAACTTGCAAATGATAAATAGAATAATATTTCCCACCTCTATTCTCATCAGGAGCCGACTTCATCACCCATATGTGTGGCATAGAGTCAGATTAGATTATTATTGTGTCAGGCAGAATTCACATAGGGGATCCAGTTATAACAACAACAACAAAATAACATTTGTATAACGTCTTTCACATCAGGAGGACGTCCCAATGGGTATACACAAAATACCCATCTGTACTTTTGAAACATTCCATCTGATGACATTTCATGATCATGAAGATTTGAAGCCTTAGTTTTTTTTGTATTAACAGTAACTCTAAAATATATGATAACACTTTTCTAAAGTGTTAGCTTTCCTGAACTCAATTTACACCTTCTTTTGAAGTGGCCAATTTAGCTCATCTGTTGAAATGGGAAATCCAGGATGCCAGGGGAATGTTAATAAACCCATATTCATCTAAACGCAACTATGTACAATATTGCACAAGTCCTAGCTTCTACCTTCTTCCACATCTGTCTTCCCTTACTATGCATTTTTAAATAGTTTTGAAACTATTTCAAGAAGCTGTTGTGGACTTCCATGTGCCTGCTGTGTGCGAAATAAACCAACCATAGAAACTGAGCCCCAAGAGGCTGAATGGATAGCTAATTCTAAATATATTACAGTGCTGTATGGCCTGACTAGTCAAATTAATCATAAATAGAGTTAAGAACACATTTCTTTCATTGACCTACTATCCCCCTACCTACCTGCCCGTACCCTCCATTCCTCTGGCTCCGGTCTGCTCCACACCCCCCGCCCCAACCGCCCTACCATCGGTGGCCGAGCCTTCAGCCTCTCAGCCCCTAGGCTCTGGAACTCCATCCCCCAGTGCCTTCGCCTTGCTTCCTCCCTTTCCTCCTTCAAGGCCGGTCTCAAGACCTTTCTCTTTGACTGTGCCTTCAGCTCCCCTCTCGACTCTCTACCCCCTCCTCGCTCCCTCCCTTCCCTCCCCTCACCCTGACCATTTCCCCCCTGCTCGGGTCCTGACCCAACTGTACAGCGCCTTGGGACATCCTCCCGACATGAAAGGCACTCTATAAATGGAATGTTGTTGTTGTGCCAACAAAAAGGAACAGTGCCCATGTGTATAATATTAGCAGAAGGAATCATTTTTAAAGATTCAGAATTGTATGGAATACATTTGTGCTATTTATAGCACTATATTTCTGAGCACAAATTATGCTCCTCGAGTAATTAAGTGCCATGGCTTATCTGACCATGAGTGGTACGGTACCACTTGTCCCTAATGTTGCTGCCAGAAGACATGCAATTTATCCTACAACTTAATGTTGTATTTACCCATGTTCACAAATCACAATCAAACTAGGGCATCACTTTTACTGATTAAAAAGAATATCTGACCTGCAATAGCATATATAGTTCCAGATGACGCTATGGGATGGGGGAATGACAACCTGAATAAATTATCATTGTAATTTGCTTCAAAAACACAAAGCAAAATGATTCTATTTCCATCTATATCAGTTGACACCACTTCACTTAACTGTAATGGGATTTTACAGCAAGCGATTCAGAGCAATGCAAAAAATTGCAAAAATGCAGGATTATAATCTTCCTGAAGCATTTTAAGCTTGTCGTTTGATATTTGTGAGCAGTAAACACCAGTTTTCATCCTTTGCAAACAAACCCTTCTTACAGCCTGCAGATTGGGATCTGAACATGTGCAATAACACATGCAAAACACTGTTTGTGCTGGCCATAACCATATTTAAACTGTATTTCAGGCAAAGCAAACAGTGGTAACTGATGGTGCAACCCTAACGAAAACAATGAACCTGCAGAGGGGACACTCAGGCAAACAATCCCAGGAGGTGAACAAATAACGTTGGTGTGGAATGACACTGATCACTGGTACATCAGGACCATCATTAATAGAGACTGTCTGTCTCACAAGTCATAAATGTGTACAGTAATTTGGTTTGAATAATTTCAACTTATAAAAATAGACTTGAATTTCTGCTTTGCAGACATTCATTCTGCATATTTAATCTCTCCTAAAGTTATTCATTCTGTCTTTACATAAATATACACACACATGCATACATACACACGCATACATATTTAAATCCATATATGATAACAAGTGGGTCTTTTTTCTATCTCCAAAGCCATCATCTTGTAATGATTAATTTTCCTCCAATTCTTTTAGTCATGGTCCCAGTTTGCCAGCTAATATGCAAATATAGTAGCATCCAAGTGGGTTACTGTATGACTGGCACAGTGTTACTAATCTGCAATCTGCACTTCCTGATATTCTATCAGGTACAATAGCAACATTTCATCTTACACTCCATTTGGTGCACAGGTGACTCAGCTCAACTCCAAGCACAAGATATCGCACGCATAATGTGAGACACCAAGCTTATGCTCAAGCTCTCTCCTCCAGCACTGCCCAGCTTCACAAATTTTTTTTAAAAATGTTAATGCAGCCAAGCTGTTATTTGCAAACATGTCTGTCTCAGCTTTGCTGAGGGAGGGAGCAAGAGTGGAGAAACCTGCATGGTAGTGGTGTTTACTTAACCTTCGAACTGCAACGGAAAGATATATACACCATATGACAAACATCAGCCTTTCCTATCCTCCTAAGTGCCATAATACAATTTCCCACCGGAACTACATCACAATTTCCTCTTCGCTCTTAAGGCAGTTTCAGGATATACCGCTGGGTAGAGGAGCCAACCTAGGCTCCTCTTGCAATGTAAAATGGTCCATTCTCACAACAATATTCAAATAGCTGATTCCAGCTGAGGCAGTAATTGAGCGACTAGCATTGGCCTTAATGTCTCCAAAGTAGAAGTGGGCGAGGGGAAAAGACAAGGATATAAATATTCAAGCGTTCTCACTCCTGACTGAACACATTTCGGAGATCCTTGCTATAAAGTGTATGTATGAAACATTGTGTCAGAACAAAATTGTGATCTTTCTGCTGCCGTTTAAGCTCACAAATCAAGAATGACAATAAGTTTGCCGAGCTACCCGAGGGCAACTAGTGCGAGTGAGTCTACACATTCAGGAACGAAAAGAAGAAAACTGGAGAAACAAACTGCCAGGGTCATTTACCCAAACCGTACTCTATAACTGCTGATCCAACCTGCAACCATAGAAAGCCAAGTTTAAGGCACCAACGATCACCCATATTTCTCCTCTCCCAGTGTAGCCAATGATTACTCGTCACCTGGACTTCATCCCTAACATTTGTAAAACAATTCATTTTAGTTCATCAGTAGGTACATTTGGAATAGAAATGCTCCTCTTCCTTCTTGGAATCTGTCTGACAACTGACAAATCCATCCTTACTTTGGGGGGGAGGGGGGGGGGGGGGAAGAGGCATCTAAATATATAGATCTCCCTTAATATCACAAGAGGTACCACAGTAGTTACACCAAGCACAAATCTAAATGACAAATATAGCTCGTTGTGAATATCATATCCGTTATTCCACATTGTGTCAAAATGTACAGAAATAATGTGCAATCAATTTCAATTCAGGAAATCAGCATTAAAATCAAACTAATCTATTCGATGCTGTTTCTTTGGATTTCTGGAAGCATTCTCTCCTCAGAGTCAGAGGTTGTGGTTTCAAATCCCATGTTGGGAATTTGAACTCATATTCTAGGTTGACAATCCAATGCAGTACTGGGGAAGTGCTGCATTGTTGGAGGTGTGTTCCTTTGGGTGACACTTTAATATCCTGTCTGACTGTTCAGGTGGTGTTAAAGTGGGACTGCATAAAAAGAGTAGTTTCTTAGTGTCATGCCCAACAATCCCCCAGATAAAATGATCATTCACATTATGGCTATTTGTGGGATATCGCTGCGTGCAAATTGGTTGCTGTGTTCGCCTACAAATGTACAGTCACTTTGCTTACAGAAAACTCAAGATTTTTCCACGTGATCAAGTGCTATATCAAATGATCAAAGGATTCTTCGTCTTCATCAAATTGCTGGGTTTCCATGGTGTCGGTACTGCTATTGCTGAGCTGAGAAAAATACAGCTACAAGGGTACCAATGTTCGTTTGGACATGGACAAAACAGAGAAGACCACTCTACATAGCACATCTCTCCTGGATGTATTCCAGTTGCAGCTGCATACAGTAGCTGATGAGCAGTGCAGCATGATCTTATACTAACAAACAGTTAGCACAAACACATGGAACATTTTCTAGTTTTTTTGTTGGATATTTGTTATATTACTGTTATATTAGTTATAATACTGTTATATTAGTGCGCTCGAACTGTGCTTTAGCTGCTTTTGATATCATTAGAATACATTAGAATATACAGCACAGAAACAGGCCATTCGGCCCAACTGGTCTATGCCGGTGTTTATGCTCCACATTTATGCTCCTGCCCTTCCTCGGAGTCCTGTAGCTCAGTGGTTAGAGCACTCGCTTTGCAAGCGAGAGACCTGAGTTCAATTTCAGGCAGGGCGAAACCTTAGGCAAGTTTCCTTACTCCACACGCCTAATAATAATCCCTCCAAAAAACCCCAAACAATAATAAATTGGTCATTTTCAATCTACGACTGTTTGTGGGACATTGCTGTGCGCAATTGGCTGCCGCATTCGCCCACAAATATACAGTCAATTCACTTTACAGTATATTCTGTGAAGCGCTTTGGGACATCCTCCCAACGTGAAAAGCGCTATATCAAATGCAAGGATTATTATTATTATTATTAAGCCTTCAAGCATAACCTTCTATTCTTTTCTCCCTCATGTACCTGTCTAGCTTCACCTTAAATACATCCCCCATGCTTGGGCCCCGACACTGACTGTTCAGCGCTTTGGGACGTCCACCCGACATGAAAGGCGCTCTATAAATGAAAAGGAGAGAGTTTATCTATCCTATTTGCCTTAATAACGTCTTGTGGTAGCATGTTCCACATTTCACCTACTCTCTGTGTGAAGAAATTTCTTCTAACTTCTAACTCTCTTTCTTCTATCGTCTTGTAATAGCCAAACATTATTGCTTTACACAAACACTGTTGTTTCTTCGTGGATATTGTTTTACAAATAGGCTCTCTCAAACACCTGAGGTGTAGAAAAATAAATCTCGCTCCACTGTCACTGGAATAATAAGCAAGCGGGATTCAGTGATTCATCAAAGAAGGACAACTACTGCAAATCACCAAGTCTGAGTCCCGCTCATCTCAGCGGGAAGTTTCTCGCTTCTTTTTATATGCAACTTATCATTATTCTCCAGAATTGACAGGACTTTGTGACTGGCTTTACACAATGGTCAGTTTAAATCTGCAACCAGGCATCAAGTAACAGGAGCTTATAGTAAAATAATCAGCAGCACGATTAGGTAAGAAGTTTGAAACATAAATTGGTCCTTTTCTGCCTAAATATTAATAAGCATTATGTGAACCCAAAAGATTGTTATGGACTTTTAACTTTAAAAATAAAATAAATGCATTAAACTCTGTGCACATTTCACAGCCCAAACTTCATTCTGCTTTTAAAGAGCCCATTAAGTTTATTTGGAAATCAAAAGTTGGCAAAATGTCACAGCAATAACCTTTCTGTTGCATCTCCCAATTTTTCTTCTAATGTAAAGTTTTTCTTTCACTGCAAAGCAACTTACAAAGAGGCCCTCGAGTTCCCCTGCTCATTACCATCTGAATAAGTAAATCAACACAGAAACAGAAGAACTGCTAATCTAATTACCATAACAGCGGTAATAAGGAGGCACTGTTGGAATGAAAGACATTGGGGTGGATTTATTCCGCATGACTTGTCGCTGTACCACCAAAAGAATACAAAACCTCAGAAATACTCACAAAAGCTCATCTCACAATGCCCTACCCGTGAACTAGATAAAACATCAATGGTATGAAAGATTCTACCAGTCTCATCATTAAATCAACTTTACTGAACTGAGACAAATCAATTAGGCAGTACAGAAATAGGCTTATAAGAGTTCTTTGACTAGTACTCTATTTTAAATATTACTGCTGTATTTGAGTTCAGAACTGTTTAACCTATGAAATACCTGCACTTTGCTCCCAAGTGCCTTGATACACCAGAGCCCGTGTAAAATTTTGTTCAATTTGATGGAGAAAAAACTCAATCTTGTTACCAGTACGCCACAAAGGATCACAATAACAAATGTCTGTGCAATATGAATGTACTTTTGCCCCCTACTCCAATGAGAAGTGACTAGTGGTTGTACTGCAACATTATTTACAAGGCATCTCAGGAGCCACTGCTTGGTAGTAAGATGATATTTCATGCTATTCCCCTTGATCTATCTACAGATGTGTCAAATATATCTCAATGGCACAGCAGGCTGGTGTACCATTCAGCTATGTCATGGAGTGGAAGGATTCGGCTTCACTTCCACAATATCACACACATTTTCTCAACTCAGCTTTGGGTGTTGGGTGGAACATAATTCCCCATGGACAGATAAGGAAAACTACAGAGAGTTGAAAGCGGATCACTTTTCTTTCATACCACTTTGCTTTCATATCACTTGGTGATTGTGACAAAATGACTTAAGGAGAATTCTTTTTGAATAAAAGATGGGACAGTAAAGCTCTGCTCCTGGAAATATCAGTTTGGATCATGTGATTCATCCTGGAGACTATGTGAACCACAACTGTCTAATCCATTGAAATTCACACATTTGAATTGTGGCATATGGTACTCGCATGAACAGAACAGTTTTTCAAGAAGAACCTGTCTGTTGAAGACTGCTGAGGCCAGTAGAGTCGAGCACCAATTTTAAACCAAAGAGGAATTACTAGGTTTGATTTCCCCATTCTCCATGGTGAAACCCAATCTCAAATTGTTGGCTGTTGGGAGCGGTGTGTGTGTGTGTGTGTGTGTAAGAGGTTGTGGAGAAGGATGTGCGTGTATGTGTGTGTGTGCGTGTGGATATGTGTGTGTGCTTGTGGAGTTACATTAAAGTCAGGTAGAATCACACATATTTCATAACAGCCAGCTTAGTAGAATACTATATAATACACAGAATATACTGCTGGTAAGAGGAGTTAACCCAAGCTTCTCTTGCAATGTAAAACAATACGTTCTTACAACAATATTGAAATAGTTCACTTACAAATACAGTCACTACACTTTACAATAAATCCTAAGAAGCCCTTTGAGATGTCCTTTCCAACATGAAAGGTGCTACATTAAATGCAAGGATTATTATAGATTTATTATTACTACTCAAGTCTCAGACAAGATCACCCACACACTCAAAATGTCATAGTCACATGACGGCCCGAGGGCTAGGGAGAGAATGCATCCTTAAACATATTTAGTTCTCCTATTAGTTGGACGGAATAAGGTGAAAGCACTATATGCCTACAGAAACAGTCACTCCACTTGACAACAATTATAAAGTTCTTTGAGGATGTGAAGATTTCTTCCCCCCTCCACCCCATTGCACACAGTTAGAAGCTAAGGAATAAATTTGATAAACATCCAAGCAATGGAACTCTACTGTATATAGACTTGCCAAGCCTTAATCATTATAATTTTTCTGCATCCACTTCACCTTTCTCTTACCTCCCTCTTCCCAGCTGTCCCTGGAGAATGTACCATTCCCTGGGAGAGATGTGACTTCCTTGTGGCAAGGTTGCTCTTTTCACAGCTGCTCGGAGAAGTTCAAGTGGCCCCAACTGACTCGTTCTCACTCTCCTGGCCTCTGCTTTACAATTTACCCAATGGCACTGCTGAGACTCGGAATTTATGTGGGTAATCATCAAGCAAACTTGTGTCCCACTTGCCAGAACAGGCATTGCTTAAGTTCCACGAAGACTGAAACAGTACCTTAAATAGCAAAGAGGAGCACAGCAAGATGTTTAGTCTTGCCTGAGGCAACAGCATAAATATATCAATAAATTCTTTTTTTTAAACTTTAAATAATGTTTTGTGTTCATCAGTCAGGATATTCTGAATACAAATAATGTCCATTGAGAAAGCACCGCCAGTGACGACAGAGAGCACTGAGTGCTTCAAATTCCAATCATTTTTGGTTCCAATCAACATCACAACTCTGCTCTGCTTCATAATAAGATCAAACCTATTTGCCTGAAGAATGCTGTTGGCAAAAATATTGATGTGCAAGTTCTTTTAAGTGTTTTCTTACTTCAAATGCATTTTTTTTCACCTCTTGCTTGCCAATAATGAGCCAAGAAAATGAAGAAATGGCAAACACTTTTGCAATTGCTTTTCAAATTTATTGAAGATTTGTTAGAGGTAGGCATGTTATCACGGTTAATAAGTTACAATAAAAATGTTAAATTAACTAATGTAACAGAAATGCTAATTTATGCAATTCTCTGTATAATTCTCTCTGAAGAACTGAAGTTGCAGGACAAAATCTTAATCACAAATAATACCTTCACTGTGTGTTTAAGTGCTACATGCCAGTCTATGTATTTCCTATTGGATACAGAAAAAAAAATATCAAAGTCTTGTAACCATTTATTTAATAAGAGTATGTAACAGGAGAGTTCATATTGATCTAACATCCCTGGATTCCTATCCCTGAAGTTTCAATGAGGAGAGAAAAATAATTGCACATAAAACTTCAACATTCAAGGTCAAGGATCAGTGAATCCTGAAAATTAATTCCAAGTGAACTTTCCAATGTGCGGTGAGCCATTTATCAACTAACAAGATATATGCAGGAATGTAAAACAAAACTACTTTTGTAACAATTTACAGCAGTGGAATGTGATTTAAAAAATTCAACTACACCCCTGCATTATAGCACGTAATCTGTTTTTGTTTCTGTGGTCATCAGTGGTTTGGCATTTTAATTTCCACTTGAGATCATAACCTTAGCTTCTGGCCATTTTCAATTTACCTCTTTTGGTTGAAGCATTGCTGCCTGAAGATAACTAAACTCACTCTTCCTTTCACATTACTCAACCAAATCTGCTGCCTAACCCTCCTCTCTCTAGAGCAGTTTCTGCACACAAATATTTCTTCCAGCTACTGAATTCATTGTACGTTCTACGGCCTGAATCTCAGCCATGCACCGCTGCAAACTGCTTGATATGACCCTTAATCATTAAAATATTCAGCAGTCGCAAACTGCAGCAATACATTAAACCCGTGATAATTGCATTATTTCATCAGAATGATAATCAGAAGCAGCAACACCTCTAACACCGACTGCATTAGCACATCTTATGACCCCTTGCGGAGAATGTGCATGTGTTGGCAGCTGGTCACAGAAGCAGGCTCAGCTGCAACCCCACCTGTCCATATACAGTATCCATTGTCCAGGCTCAAACATGAAGAGATTATAGGCTTGAAGAGGTATGGGGACAGGGAAGGGCAGTGGGATTGAAAGTACAGCTTCCTTTGAGAGCTGGTACAGACTCGAAGGGCCGATTGTCCTCCTTCTGCGCTGTAAGTTTCTACAATGCTGTGAAGAATGCACCAAACGCTACCCTGAAACAGGTAATTTCTTTCAAGGGAGGTGGGGTAAGAAAAACACCCATCAATAGCAAATGCACTTTAAGCACAAGTGTTGCTTTTGCTAGTTTTTATTTAACCTCTAGTTAATAATCAATTCACTTCACCCATTGAGGGACGAGGTTTCTAAAAATACTTTCAGTCCAGTTCCAAATTAAATTGAAACTGTCTGTAGATACCTATACAAACAATGATTTAACTACAGAACTAAATGTCGCTCTAAATAGTTGAACAATCCATTCCAATTGCATAAAACAATAATACGTCCTGTGGAGTCCTGTAGCTCAGTGTTTAGAGTACTAGCCTCGCAAGCGAGAGACCTGGGTTTGATTCCTGACAGAGCGAAATGTTGGGCAAGTTTCCTTACTCCACACGCCTCAGTTTACCTAGCAGTAAGTAGGAACTCGGTTGTTAGTTGATTGGCAGATCGCTTTTTGGGGGGTAATAATTCCTTAAAAAAAATACCAATAATAAATTGGTCACTCAATCCATGACTGTTTGTGGGACACTGCTGTGCGCAATTGGCTACCGTATTTCGCCCACAAAATACACAATCAATTCACTTTACAGTATATTCTGTGAAGCGCTTTGAGACGTCTCTAACACTTGATATATCAAATTTTCTATATCAAATGCAAGGGTTATTATTATAAATTCCATTTGCAACCAATCTAACATTTTGTATCTGCACAAGTAGATTTATTTAAATATTTTTCAATCAAACCTGTGGTTGCAGTTAATTCCCATTGCACCATTCAGCATCGCAATGTGTATTTGTACCACATAACTAAGCGTGATTGGAATGTAGCATTTAATGTGCATCATTAATCTAGTCAAAATAACTATAACACTAATATTTATTTGTTATGTGATTAAGCTTAAATTTTAATAAATTTGATGAAGTCGAGGTTACTTCGGAAGCTGAAACATCCTAAAAACTGTGACCTGACTCTAATCTGATCACCTGATGTCAGGTATTACATTACATTTTGAATAAAATGAATTCATTGCCCATTAAAGCACTTAACACTTTAACATATAAACATAATATAAAAAAGGATATTCCTCTAGAACTAATATCTCAATCTGCTCACTGAATATTTCAACACATACCATTTCCTTACCCACTTCCACATCCCCAATAAAATATGCATTTTGAGAATGCCTATTTGAATCTGCCCTGACATAATTTGTACAAAATTATTGCTGTATTATTAAGAAGACTTTGATAATGTGTTGAAATTTCTTTTAAATTTAACCCCTGAACCATGTATACCAACTTATCCATTTAAGCATACGACTCAGCATTTTAGCTAATACAACTGTGAACAAATTGAAACAGGCAACACTTAAGATAAATGAGCAAATGTTATTGATCATGCTGGCACCATCAGGCTCTTGAAGTGTCAAAAACTTTGATCTACTATCTGCAGCAAATGAGCGCTGGCTCTCATTTCACGCTTGAATCTCAATTCTCTATGCGGATACAGCTACAGGGTCAACAAATGGAGGAAACGATACAGGCAGCTACACAGGTTTGCTCATGAATCTTTTATATTCTTCATTTGAAAAAGCAATTTAAAAAAAGAGCATCGCAAAACTTGTAGAACAAACCAAACACGAATAAATTTCGAAGTAAAAGAAGAAAGTGCAATTCATCAGTTTTGGGAAATGAGACTGACAATGCATTTCGAGGCACTTCTTAATATTTGCATTTAATCATAAAGAATGCAAAATCAAAACTATTTAGTACTGTCCAAACAGGGAAGAAATGATACGCTATCAATAAAGCTTCTGGGCTTTAATGTGTTTTTATAAAATGGTGGCAATGGGCTACAAATGCAGAGAATCAAAAAACACTTTTTTTTTCTTAAACAGTACAACTTCCTAATTCTTGCATGTTACAGACATACATTTATAGGAAAATGGTGCATAGAAAGATGAGCATAAAATTGCACTCTCAACTATTCAGATTAGAGAACATAACACCAAACTCCCTTGAAGAAAATATATTATCACAGTATGCAAATTCAGTACTTATTTCTTTGTCTACCCCAAATTACATACTGACTGTATCAATGTGTTCTCAAGCCTCTGTCAATGAATCTGCAAACCAGCTACCTAGGTCCTTCCCTGCACTGCAGATACGAGTGCCACCAGAGTTCAGCAACTCCCAGTACAGAGACAGCGAGTACCGGGACTTCATTGACATAGAAAGCAAACCTGGGTCCCACTATTCTGTTGCAATGTGGATTGTGTTCCAACATGTTGTGCAATCAGTTTAAAACCAATCCAATTCTCAACATGCTCTCATAGAATTCATGATCACCAGTGAATTCCCTCTCCTATCCCTGTTGACAATCAAATATTGTCACGCACTGTTAAATGAAGCTTTCACATTCTAAGAACCAGAGCACACTAGCTTGAAGGTTGTATGGAAAAGAACAGACTTTCGAATTTAGATAACTATTTCAAGGATATTTTTTGGAAAAGTCAAACCAATGAGAAATACAATTTATAAACTTGAAGCAAAGCTTTTGCAGTTAGACACTGTGGCTAATTAACTGGGTAAATCTACAAGGTTAATCCAATTTTGATAATTTCAAAGAGATGCTTTTTATAAAGATTGGATTGGGGTGGAGGACATTACGGAAGGAAAGCATTACATTAACTGATTTAAAACTAAGCATTAATCAACTCAAATTTTGTTATGGCTTTGCAAATTACAGTCAGATATCAGTATTGCTATCATTGTCAGTACCACATGCCTTCTCGAAAAAAGTAGCAGTCGTTATCCAGCATAAATCCTAAATTGTTGCTGTTCATTTACCAAGTACCTCACTGTCGTATTATTAAGTCCATTGTGACTTCCTCCCCTTCTCCCTATTGAAAACTAACAATTGGCAACGAATCAGATGCTCATGAGGCAAACATTCAAGGTTGTCTTAGTGTTTGGGAGAAAATGTGCTATTAAAAAGAACCAGCTCCCTATAGTGAAATAGTTCAGCCCTGAATCAGATATGGGAGAAAATGTGGCCCCATAAACCCACCAAATGCAGATGCACACTTTCTACTGGTTGCTAACATTAATGGAGAAAGAAGTCTTCAGCAAAGAGTGAGTACCGCTGAATGACATAATTGATTAAAATGGATCATGTGAGGAATTATATCATATATTATTATATGATATCATATATATATACCTGTGTGTGTGGGGGGGGGGGGGGGGGGGGTGGGGCTGTTTCATTCCACTCTCGGACAATGAGCTTAAAGCCAGTATAGAATCTCCCTTTCCTGATAAATCTAAGGGTTTGTAAGACCCTTAAATTCCTTATAAAATGGGTACGAAAAATGTACTTGGGCTGCCTTTGCCTCAACTTGGTTCCTTGTATGAATGAATGCACTATACACAACTGCTCAATACTAAATGGCAGCCTCATTCAGAGAAGTCACAGGGTGGCTGATGTGAGAAATAGTACTGTTGAAGTGGTGTGACCAGGGGTGGTCTTTTGAGGCAGGGGCTAAGGCACAAGCACAAAATTTGAGCAGTTAATCTCCAAACAATGAGTCAGTAAATATCGGTGATCCCCCATTAATCACATTTGTCAAGAAGCACACATTGAAAGAAAGTGACACCAATCACTGCTGGTCTCTGTCACAGCAAGAACTTCAACTACCATACTTGACATACTTGAGCACAGTTGTTTAGTGAAGCCACTCACACTATCTTGCTTCCCAGAAGTCGACATTGGTTAGTGTTTGGGAAAAGAACTTATAAAATCTCCTCTGATTAAAACCTTCGGTGGGGGAGAGGAAGAAAGACACACCAAAATGTCCAGAGTTGATCAATATATTATATCACTACTTTTATTACAAAATCAACCAAATCAAGCAGTACAGGACTGTTTGACAATCAGTTTGACCGTTTTTGTGGAGTCCTGTAGCTCAGTGGTTAGAGCACTCGCTTTGCAAGTGAGAGACCTGAGTTCAATTCCAGGCAGGGCGAAACCTTGGGCAAGTTTCCTTACTCCACACGCCTAATAATAATCCCTCCAAAAAACCAAAAACAATAATTAAATTGGTCATTTTCAATCTACGACTGTTTGTGGGACATTGCTGTGCGCAATTGGCTGCCACATTCGCCCACAAATATACAGTCAATTCACTTTACAGTGTGTTCTGTGAAGCGCTTTGGGACGTCCTCCCGACGTGAAAAGCGCTATATCAAATGCAAGGATTATTATTGAAGCCTTTAACAGCTGAACTGTTTTTTTCCCACAGAAATAGACGGCTATTAATGACAGCTGCCAACTCAGTAGATCCCCGAGGTGTTTGTGGCTGAACCTATGGTTGAACCAAAACATAGTTTTGCAAACCAGAACTATAAATCCAAACAATTATACACTCTTGCAAAATGTATGACACATTCGCTTCATTTTGCCACAAAAAAGCCAAGCACCACAAGGTGAAAGTAGAGACAGTATGACATGGATTCCATACTTTGTACATATTCACTGGTGCAAAAAGATCTCCTGCGGCTAATTTCCCGCTAATTGCCTATTTCATCTCACTCATCTAATGTTCCCATTCTGTTTAGGTTTTTTTGCTTTTCAACTGTGTTGCTCTGATTTTTCTTTTTCTTTCTCTGCTGCATATTCCTTCTCTGTTTCCCATTCCAGCTCTTCCGTTGATCAACACATAGGTGGTTTATATCATCCCCAAATAAATTAATTGTTGAGGTATGAATGGGGAGATGGGGGCAGATGGAGACAGGGAAAGGAAGGAAAAGGAGGAAAGTGTGGTTACTATTTTGGGGTTGATGCCAGACATACATCAAACAAATACAAAAATGCTTGTGGGTAGATGTTGGATATCTAAACGGGATACTTCTAAAAAAAAATATATAGGCCGTAATAAAAAAGAGAAAAAGCAAAGGCAAGACTTCAATTACAGTTGTGATGAATTCAGTCATAAAACAAAAACATCCCACTCTAGAGGAACTTTTGCTGCTACTCTGATCACATTTTAATATATAATATTTAATATATAATGCCTTTACACAGCACTAAAACACTTAGAAAACCAACAAATGCTGGAATTCACATAAATCATAATACACTAAACGCTCTCGTTCCTGCAATAACTAACTATCTCCATATTTGGTACTTGTATCAGTGGCCAATTCTACTAATAAAAAAATAAACACATTGTAATGATATGTATTCTAAGCATCCTTGTAAGTTCATCTAAAGTGCTTAGTACTAAAAGCTTCTACAGAACATTACACTCATCATGCCTAAGACAAGCATTAGGGAATATAGCAGTGCAAAGAAATAATCCATTTAGATGTCATATTCAGATGAAACTTATTGCTCAAAAATGACAAATACATCATTTAAAATAAATAAATCTATTTGAGAATGCTGAAGAAGCTATTACCTTTTGAAAATTGAATGCCACCGTGATATAATTGAGATATTCAGATGGTTTGCCAGTGTCTTACATTGAATGCCAATCCATTAGCAAACCTGAATTAAGCACAGATTATTGTGTTTTGATCTGAACATGTGAAATGAGGTGCTATTTGACATCTTCCATTTGCTTGTTGATTAAGTACATCTCGGAAATTCCGTAGATGATTGCAGCTACTGTCTGAATTATCATCCTGATGTTTTTAATCCAGAAAAGTACGGTGAGTCATAAAGAACTATTTGGGTAGCAGCATAATTTATAAAACTAAGGCAGAGACACTGACATGATTACATCTGGTCTGTCTTACATTGTACAGAATCTTTCTTACAAATTAATTTGTCTTTTCTCTAGTGTTCAACAGTTACTCCATACAACAACTTTTATGGGAAAGCTCAAGACAGTTCATGAAGTATTTGAGCAGTTAGTATGTGAGGTGTCTCCCTCACCTTCGATTGCAGTTGACATGAGCAAGGAATCAACCAGCCATCCATCATTGGCTCATTGTGGAAGATAGTGCCGGAGATGGTTTATTAGGGCCATTCTAACACAATAAACTGTTCTTTTTTACAATCCCTTCACCACTAATCTATGTTCTGGGCTATTACCTTGCTAAAATATGTAGTACTTTCCCAACAAGGCAGTATGGTTTTTCCCTTCCAAATGCACCCGTCCATTAAACTACCAATGAGCTGAAATTCCCAACACCTGAAACCAATATGAAATCCCATAATATGAAAAATTGGTAGCCCCAAATCCATGATACATGGTGACAATCAATAAAAAGCATCACAATGCAGCATGCCACATGAATGAAAGCAGGAAAAAGGCTGTGGCCGTCACCAAAAATTATTTAAATGTTGCCTTATGCAAACAAAATTGATCAGATGCTGTCATTCGAAGCATAGCTTCCAATGAGCTATATTACCAAAGATTCAAGTCTAGTCATTTATCTCATGCCTGAGGATGAACTTCAATGATATAACTTTCCCTCAACTGCTTGTCTAGTTTCTCAATAAGGTGACAAGTCATTTAATTGATGTTGGTTCATGGAAAATTTTCTAGGTCAACCAGACCCACTCTGATTGTGATAACATCATGTTACTTTCATCACTAGATTACGTGGATTGATGCCCACTGAATTCATCTGGAGGGCATTACATATTAAGATAGTTCTGAACTAATAATTGCAACCTCATTTTATCCCGAATACTTTGACTGCACTAAATTCATTATGTATTGACTCAAAATGTTTCTGGCAAGCACAGCACAAATGTGTGCATATCGTCAAACCCAAAAGTATAATAAACTCAAACCAGACTCTACACTTGAAAAGTGAGGTCAAACTGCACTCTCAACTAGTGTTGTTCATGGTGCCACTAAGTTGCCTGTACAGAATATTGCTATACACAAAATGTAAATAACACTGCAATGTAATATATATATTAAAGAATATATTACTAATGAAGCTTTATATTTGAGTTTTGAATGAACAGGTCAAGATTTAGTTTGAATTTCACTTTCAGCAAAGACTGGCTGTGTCACTCACTATGCACTCTCTGGTATTCTGGTATAATAAGTACATAAAATGTACAAGGTTATTGCTAACGCAGACGTGGTAAGAGTTTGAACAAATTGAAATCGTGCCAATTCATAGTCAGCATGGTCACTGTGTATCCGTGTGTTCTTTCTGAAGTGAGGAAAACACATTTTTTCTTCCATAATCTTCAGCTTTATTCTTCTTGAGCTCATATTCTATGCTGTCAATTCCTAGCACACTGACAGAGTGCTGCATTGTTGGGAGTGCCAGCCTTCAAGTGAAGCATGGGCTCCTATCTGCCTATTCTGGTGCTTCAGATGATAGTATTAAATCAATGAAGGGCAGGAAATGTTCCTGATGTCCTGACTAATATTCCTTCTTTATCCATATTTAACCATTTTAACAAAAACATGTAATGCCTCCCACTGTTACTTGTGGGGCATTGCTAATGTAGATTACTGTACACTGTTTTATAGCTGTGGTTGGTGGAACTGCAAGAGAATTTTACAATTAATTAATTTATATTTTGAACAAATCAAAAATGAAAAGAAAATCAATATGAGCATCATCATTGCAGTTTGTATTGCTTGCTGCTGTATGTTAGTATGTTAGACAATTTTTTGTGTGCAAAGGTTACCCAAGGCCATTTTAGATACTAACAGTTCAACTGAGTAATTATTATGAATCAGTTTTAATATTTGACTGTAAAATGTTGTTGCAGTTGGTTAGTCTGGAGGTCCCAATGCCACATCATGCCTCAGTTGAGTGACCCACATAGGATGCTAACTCCCCACATAGCAAGTTACTGATTTCAATTGTGCCATTCGTAAGTCAGTTACTACAAAAAGAGAAAATTAGCATTTTTCTTTCTTGCTTATTTTCTCTCCTCCCTTTCTCCCCTCCAAAAGACGCTGACTCCTTTTTCTTTCTGCTGGTAGTCAAAGCGTCCCAAGCTGCTAACCGCTCTGATTGTTGTTGTTGTTGGTACAGTTCCACAGGCACCAGTTACCCTCCTATACTTTGTCCAAATGGCCAGTATTCATTTCAGAGTCTCGCAAGTGAGTGTTCACAGGCAATTGGATCACAAGTAGAAACCAGAGGTTAAACCCAATCCTATTCTCAGGAAACCCAAGCAGAATTGTTTTTCCTTCGATAACCTGGTCAGTACTAACCAGAGCCCCTAATGTCACACCAGCTGAGGTCAGCTGACGCAGTACAGATTGGAGAATCAACCCTGAAACCTAAATGGCTTACTACTTACTGAATAACCTTGCTAATCCATTCAGGAAACATTTGCACAAGTCCATAGAGCAGGCATTGTTGAAGACTTTGGAACTAGTCCGTTCTTTGCTCTACAAGCCAGGAAGGTGAGATAATATGTGGTAACCTGGGGGGAGGCAGGGAGGCAGAGAAAAAGAATTGTTTTTCATTGCAACAAGCAATCAAAGTCCTTACCAAGCAACTAGTTATATTTTCCATAGCTGGCTGCCTTTAAACAAAATGGCCCTAAAGACTACCTTTACAGTTTAAATTATGAAAATCTGCTGCAGGGCAGGAATACATTTGAGGCTCATGATACATAAAATAAATGAAATGTAATTTTTCCCTGAAGTGATTTTCAGGGCTTTTTTTTTTAAAAAAGTTGAACGATAAACATCCAAAATGAAACCATTCATTTTAATTTAACCAATATAAAGACAGAGACGTGATGCTTATATTTCGCAACAACTTGCAATATCGTATTTTCATGCAAAATAAAAACAAAAAATCTCACACTCGTTCCAAAGTCATGGCTCTGTTCACGGCAAGGTCAGTGGAAGTAATGTTTCTGCTGAAATTCAAATGAGTCCAAACTTTCTCAGCAGTTAATCCTCAGAACGAAAAAAAAACAGGACATGTCTCTGTGACAACAGGCCTGTATCATTGGGCAAGATATGCTCATTATAAGTAGCATGAGTGAATTTGTGCAGCATGACATTCTCTGATAAATCCCATGATTTGTGTCTATGATGTGATTTCTTCCTCTTTCTCCTCCTTACTCTTAATATGATTGTTTTTTTTAAAAAAAATCTCAAATTCCAGTACAAAGTCCCGTTTCTGATTTCAGCACCACAGACACAGTCTGACTGAAATCACCTTGCTGCTCTCCCACACACAGTTCTCCTGACAGGCTGAGTAATTGCAACAGGATCACTTGTTATTCTCTCCTTCCAGTCTGTGAGTCATTAAATCCGCTGGGGTGAAAGTAATGAAGCACAACTACATTCTTACAGAACACTTTCTTCCTTTTACTTGAATAACAAATTGTAAAAAATAGACTGAATAACAATGGGATTTTTTTTGGCTGCACTATCTGCTTCTCAAATTTAAACATCAACAAACTATTCTTCAAATTAAGCTAGTAGCTGTTTGAAGCCTGTAATCTTATCTTCTGATTTTCCTTTCCTGGTTTTCCACAAAATATTTCTCAACAATCATACAGAATAATACAAATATAAAACTCGGAACAAACCAAGATTGTTAATCCCTTGCTTTCAACAGATAAAATTGTTCATTCACTTCATGGCTGTTTGTGGGACATTGCTGTACGCAAATTGATGTTCACCTACAAATACACAGTCACTACACTTCAGTTAATCATGTGAGGCACTTTGAGATGTGAAAGGCGATATTTCAAATGCAAAGATTATTTTATTACTACTACTTGATCCTGAAGTTTTGTAGAGGTTTTTGAAAGATCTTATGTTTATCTTTGATAGATCCTGCACAAGCTCTGAAATAAAAGTGAAAAACTGGCTTCTGAAAAATCCACATTTACTCCATCTGCAGTCTTCATGAATTACATTCAGTTACCTCCTTTAAGAATTCTAATAACTTTGTATGTTTCTAAAACCATGTCAGCTGCACCCGAACAGCCTCCTGCTGCTTTTTAAATCAACATTGTATGCATCTCTAAAATCCTTAGGCCTTTCCCCCTCCCCTGTCAACAGTCGGATCATTGATTCAATAATTCCCAAATCATATGCTTTATGAGTATGAAGTTTAAAAGCTTTTCTTCAATTCTTAGATACATATTCCTGAACTCTTAAAAAGATTAGCCAGTCTTCTGATCTCCTTGAGGATTCAAGAGTCCATCTGCTTTTGTCCTTTTTTTAAAATGCAGAATCCCATCGGCATACTTATGGGTATCCAAAATACCCACTAATAAGCCACTACACGTGGATAGTTCTGTGTCTGGAATGGAAATGCGCACTCTCCCCACAGTGGATGCACCATACTTAACTAATTCTGGAATGCATTAGGAACAGGTTGGTGAGAACCAAGGCTTGGGAACTCATGTGTTAGTTAGGGGACTGTTGGAGTTTAATATACTAATGCTGCATATCTTGCCATTGCTTGTCCAGCTAGGACCACCCCACCCCTTTAGAGCTTTGGCTTGCACAGTTAACAGGAGTCGAGTGGGAAGAATCCATAACCCAGAGATCACTTTGTCAAAGAGACCCAGCTTACCTCCCTTGAAGGTGGATAGTAACAGTCTGTGAGCAGCACAACTCTGCATGAAATTCATGACATCATTGCCATTATCCTCCTGTACACAGTTCAGACGTACATCCCAACCTATTGAGTGATGTTCCATCAACAGCTGCTTATCTCTCCACATACCAACCAAGGTAGATACCAAGACCTGGATATATAAGTGTGTATCCACCTTCCCAGATATTATGTTCTAGTAGCTGTCATACCAAGCCTCAGAGTTTCCTGATCAGCAATTCAACAGACCATCAGCATGACGGTAGGAGATACACAGAGTGCTTGACAAATGCCACATACCAGGCTTACTAAACAGAACTGTTTAATCCAGGTCCTCATTGAAGGGCGTTAGCAAATAGATGTGCCTACTACGAAGCTGATTCAGTGTCCAGGGTGTTCAGCGACAGGCCAGTGTAGGCTGAAACCCCTCACAGCATGCACTTCTTTTTACCGCAAATCCACCTCATTAAAGTCCTGCACTTCACAACTGAGTTGTGCTCAGAGTTCAGCACGCTAAAGGCGAAATGTCTGGCACAGATGTATATATTTGATTGCTTGACGCTTCCTCAAATCATATATTCTATTGATATTAACAGGTGCATCATTGATTTCCAAGTCAATTTAATTGAATCTGTATCGTCTGTAATCTTCCTGTAGCAAGACGGTTGTATTGAATGAATTCTGCAATTTCCTGATTTCCCCCATGCTGTTATTTTAGCTGCTGTAGTTTCTTCAGAGCTATGGGAAAATATGGCTCTTCAGATCCCACTTACATCTGCCTATGATCTTTCCCTCTGTTGTCCTTTTACCTCTTGTAATACTTATTTTAGCTATCCTCACATGATTTTCTAAGCACCCTGGTTCTCATTACTTTGTGATTCTTGAGATCTGAAAAATAAAATCATTATTTTTAGCCTTCATGTTATTTTGTCCTTCCTATTCACACATTGTGATCTTGGTCTTTCCCCTATTGGGATATACTTCCTATTCACATTCCTTGAAGTAATCTTTAATAATTCAATTTATTTCCATCATTTTCTACTTCATAGTTAATCCTCACTGGAGTTCTCATAGTTCCAGTTAGCTTTTAAAAGTCTTGCGGATCTGTACTGTTATTTCATGGCCATATCAAATAATAATCCTTAAATAATAATCCTTGCATTTGATATCCTTTCATGTCAGGAGGAAGACCCAAAGTGCTTCTCAGGATGTACTCTAAAGTGTAGCAACTATGTATTTTGTAGACAAAGGCAGCAGCCAATTTGTTCACAGCAAAATCCCACAGCCATGAAATGAATGACCAATTTTTATTTTGAGGGTTGTTGATCAGGAGAAACTCCCTCGTCTTTTTCAATAGCGCATGGGAACCTTTAACATTCACGTGAGCAGGCAGACAGGACATCGGATTAATGTCTCATCTGAAGGATGACTTCTCCAACAATGGAGCACCCACACAGCACTGCATTAGATTGGCAGCCTAAACTATACAAGCTCAAAGGTCTGACGTGGGCTTCAACCCACAACCTTCTGACTCAGAGGCGAGCATGTTACCAAGTGAGTCAGGCTGACCCTCAAGAGTTATTCTTTACACATTCTTATCCCTGTTCTCTTCTCTTCACTCTGAATTCCATTTAATTTCTTCTACTTCTTGATTGGCAAAAATTATTGCTCAACTTTGTTCACCAAAAGTTGATCAAGTTTACCCTTTCGCCTGAATCTACATTCATTTGATTGGAACTAAATTAATGCTTCGATGCTTTGAGGCAACTCAGTTCATCTGATAATGTACATCCTTCCTGAATACATTTGTTGCATCCTATAAAGCTCCTTAGTTATCTACAGCCAATTCCCTCCTGAACAAATTTCAGTAACCACTAATTGAAGTCAATTGTTCTGTTTGTTTTCTCCATGCCCAAGAAACACTGGAAGCCAAACAGACACCTGCAATGTTGTATTTGTTACTTTAACCCTTAGGCTGGTCTCTGCAGACCGATCACTTTGTAGTTTGCAATCCACACAGCATGAAGCCAAAACAATGACTAATATAAAACAACAATTTGAATTTACATAGTACCCTTCATGCGGGACAGTGCATCAGAGCATTTAACAATGGGAGATCTTGATGCCGAGCCAAGGGGGGAGGGGGTAGTGATCATAGGCACGGTGAAAGAGGAAGGTCTTCAGCTGTGATCTGAAGACGAGGAAAAGAGGCAAGGCAGAGGGAATGAGGGAGATAGTTCCATAGTTTCAGAACTTAGTGGCTGAAAGCACTACCATCAATTGGGCAGTGGAGGGGACGAGAGACAAGCAGGAGGCTGGAGCCAGAGGAGCAGAGGCAGTAGAGTTGGGAGTAAGCAGGTCCGAGAGGTAGGGATGAGCCAGGGCATGAAGCAATTTGTAAACAAGTATAAGGATCTTGAAGTCAATCCATTCTGTAATAGGAAACCAGTGGTGCCTGGCAAAGACTGGGATGATGGAGCTACGGAGTTTGGTACAGGTAAGTACACAGGCAGTGGAGTTTTGAATTAATTGGATTTTGTCAATAGTGGAGTATTTGAGGAGGGTATTGGAATAATCGAGGCAGGAGGTGAAGAAAGCATGGATACTTAACGATTATCATTTGATATTGTCATAAACAGTACAACTACTGAAATATCATGAGTTGCTTTGATCCTTAATACCACCCATAAAGTACTAAAATAAACACCCAAAATCTTAGTGGGTTGTTGTCCCAGGTTTGTTCCCTATTTTTTACTTTACATTTTACACTGCTCTTAATTTTATTTAATTGTAATGCCTATTACGCTTTCACAGTAGATAAAATATTGGTGTAAATGCTGATTGAAGCTTTCCCAATTCGTACTGAGTTGTTTCTCCTCTGATATCCCCCCTACTCCCTAAACACAACCACACACACACACAAACACTTATCTTCATAAAGAGATACAAACATTAAGGATGCAGTAAAATGCTTTCATTCTGATTCAATAACCATGTGGAATAAATTGATTATTTATACTGTGACCTTGATTACAAGAATAGGTATTACAGGCTGTACACCTTTGATACTAAACTTCCAGGTACCTATTATTGGTATAATAATAAACCAAACAACCCCCCCTTACTTTTCTCATGCATTTTAAGAGCACAATTTTTGGGACGTCCTCCTGACGTGAAAGGCCCTCTATAAATGGAATCTTGTTGTTGTTGTTGTAAGCAGACTGACTCATGCCGTGTTGCCAGGGGAAATTGTTCACTGAAAATGCATTTAGGAAGAGGAACTGAAACGTACTTAATATGGAAACAACTTATCCGCTGAATATGCCCACACCAACGTTCCTTCTCCCCTACTCAAATTTTCATAACAACTGCGCTGATTAAACTGAAGCAATACATATCTGATCAGCCAAAAGCCAATCGCTTACTACATAATAATCCTTGCATTTGAAATGGAGCCTTATCACGTCATTGAGACGCCTCAAAGTGCTTCACAGAATATACTGTAGAGTGTGGTGACTATGTATTTTGTGGGCGAAACGCAGCAGCCATAAGCGCACAGCAGTGTTCCTCAAACAGTCGTGGACCAAATTTGTTTTTATTTTTTGAAGGGATTGTTACTCCCAGAAAAGCGATCCACTAATCGACTAACAACCGGGTTCCTACTTACTGCTAAGTAAACAGGGGCTTGTGGAGTAAGTAAACCTAACCATCCCACCTGGGAATCGAACCCAGGTCCTCTCGCTTGCAAGGCGAGTGCTCTAACTACTAAGCTACAGGACTTAATTAGTGAGGGGCATGTATTTATAATATGATGTATGATTTGTACAAAGTTTAATATTTTATCCAACTCAATTACATGGTGAGAAAAATCTATGGCATTAAGAATAGCACAAGTAGCAAAATACCATGCGCTTACCATATAGTGAATTACTGCACAACCGTGGCAGACTTGATAGCATTTTTACAAATTATATGATGCACATAAGCTGGTTATTTAACGGATATGCTTGACAAAGTAGTTCATCATTTCACTGGAACTATCTATTCAAATGGAAATAATCCACCCGAGAGACGTCTCTTAAGTAACGTTCAATTTTAGCAGCTAATTTTGGTCTGGACTTAACAGAAACTGAAGCTTCCTATGAATACACGCAATAATGCATCTCAAAGCCAATACTGCCAGCCTGATGGATGTCTAGTGTAAAGTGTAAACTAACACCAGAGGATTAAACATACTTTCTGGTTGATTTTGTTCACTCTTGTGTTCCTTCGGTAGCAGTTAACTGGTAAAAGGCCATGATAAAAGTAAGCAATTTTTTTCACGTCTTCTATTCCCCCTCCACCAAAATACTCAATCTGCATAGCGTAAGGAAAGGAAAGTGCATCCTATACTATTTTTACACATCTCCCAGGTGATCAGTTTCTGCAAGGCATTGGGAGGATCTTCCAACCTTCTTAACCTTGAAAGACTCGAGCCAGGGGAAGAGAATTTACTTTAAAATGTTGGAATCTGACCCTAAAAAAAGTAAATGTAAACATTGGTAAGAAGTCTATTTTTTCTCACTATGCTTCCCATGCATCTTTGCATCTTCCCCTCCACAATTGCCCTTGGCTGAATATGGTGTCCACCTTGTTCTTAAAAATGAAACTGTAGCATTGCCTCAGAGGCGTTAGTTAATCAAGCAAACGTTAAATGCATTCCCACGAGAAGGGAAGGATTCTGAGAGGTGGATTTACTGACCTGGACTGTTTTTTACTGGTGTAAAAAAGACTGACCATGGTTGTCAGGCAGAATACATATTGGTTTACACCAAATTTACTATGCAACACTGCCGCTAGCTGTGGCTTCTTAGTAGGCAGAAGGACCGCTAGCAGAAAGGAGAACACCTTGATGCCACTTTCCTAGTTATGCAGTTCAGGTTAATCTGCCCTCTGAGACTTGGTTTTCACATCACAAACAATCTAAGGCCTTTTAAGCATTCATATCAGGTGGTCCGCTTTCCTCAACAAGAGATGGATGTGAGTAGGTAGTATAACTTTATTGTGCCCACTTTTACCACGTTAGAAAAAATATCATCAGTACCAAACTAGCACCAGAATAGTCCGCCACCACTAGGCACCACTGGGCGCAGGTTAAAATGTTCAATGTTTTATTTTTACATGGCGTATTTGAAATGCACTTAACTCATTTGATCATCCATTCAATTTTAACAGGACACTTTTGCAAACAACAAGATTATGGTATTAACATCACAGTTTGGCAGAGTAGTAAAACATGAATTCATTCATTGAGGTACCCAATCCCAAGCATCTGAGAAAGAACAAAATCCTCTTAACATTTTTTCCCTTGCTTTACAACCAATATGAGTAGGAACCATTTCCTTCTTAATCTCTTGAAACCTTTTCAATGTCCAATAATCATTCCTTCATGAAACCGCACAATCCACACCAGGCTATATCATAGGTCACAAAGTTTGCAATACAGGTATTATCAGTCTATTCTGCTTTGAATAACAAATACACAAATAAAATGTGAAAAAAATGTTAATACAAATTTTGTGTACAAAATGAATTTTAATGAAAATGAACCTACTGATGAAAAAAAATTAAGGTTAAATAAGCACAATGTGCTTCAATAGACCCATTGAGAAACGTACACCTCTTCTTTGACCATGCTTTGTCACCTTTCTCCCCACATTCCCTCGGTTCACATCCCCAGTTCCCAGGCATTGTCAAGCACTTTGATATGTCCTCCGGACATGAAAGGTGCTATATAAATGTAAATTGTAAGTGTACTTGTTTCTTCAAACTTAATTTGGAAAATAAACATCTGGGAATAATGGAGTTTAACTTATAAGTTTGTAATTCTCAAGAACTGTAACAGTCCCTCATTACAGTCATTTCCTAGGACAATATTCAAAACTTATGGTGATCCCTGTTACATTAAACCCAGACATGAAAATCTGATTAAGATGCATGTGCTGTTCTCCAAGTGATAGTCAACCCACTAGGTCCTCGTGTTTGCTTCTGAAGATACCATCAAAAAAATCCCAAAAGCCCATTAGCAGAGAGCCAGAAATTAGCTGATTCAAGTTCCACTTCCTGTTGTATCTGTTTTCACTTAAAAATATCGGACATAGAGACAAAGAACCCTCATGAAAATGGCAACATTTTACAATTGGAAGAATTTTAAAATACAAGATTTCAAAAAAGGAATCCAACTTCAGATTAACATTCAAAAAGCATTCCTTACTTCAATAACTTAAAACATCTCAATCCTTCTAAGTGCATTTCCACTGGTCACTAAAGCCTTGATGGCCAGTGATAATAACAAATAGGATTTCCCAATCAGTGAATTTCACACACCTATATTCTCCAGTATCTAGAGGTCTGTATTCAAAAATATTTAGCAAGAGAACAATAAAACATTCTGTCATGCAAAGTGTAGAAATGAAATGGTATGTAGATCATTGCTTGGGTGTTTATATATCACAAGAAACTAGATACCAGAAAGACATGGGAAAATAAGATTAAAAAAATATTTACAGCATGTGCTGATAACCAGAAGTGGCTTGTGTTTGTACTTTTCCTTTAAATGCATTAATTACCTGTAACTGGGTTGTTTCTTGTGAAATTGTCACACAGATACTTGAGGCAGAAGGGTCCAAATGCTGTCGTACATGGGTTAGTCCTATTTAGAATTAGAAAACAAAAAAGTGAGAACCAGCACAATAGTGGACAAATCATCTAAATGTGTGAAAATAATGACAAAACGTTCATTAAAACTTTGACAAGTTTAAGGAATTATTTAGGAATAATGCATATTCAGAAATTCAATTCAGTTTACAGTATATTCTCAAAAAGATGGTTTGATTCGCCTTCTCAAAATAGCACTGAAAGGCATTCTCCACCTTTACATAATGAGCCTTTACATAATGAGCTGCCACCTGCAATATTTCAAAGTGTGAACATTCAACACTATTTGAGAAATGGGACTGAATCAGACATTCATTGCATTTATGGTTTGGGTACTTCAAAGTAGAACACTCAAATCTCATACAATTGGAAATTAATTTGTTTCCACATCTGTTTTGTAGGTTCATAAGAAACAAAATCAGCTGTAATGCAATCCAGCAAAATTAAAGAAAATGTGTAACTGACAACGCAAAGCAGCATATTTCTGTAACGCACCTTAAAAAGTCCTGGTTGAGACCAGTCCCTCCACAGTCTTGCTCCTTATTACCTCTGCAACCTACTAAAGCTTTACGAACCTGTCAGCTCTCTCTGCTTGGCAAGCACTGGCCTGCTCTATGTGCCCTCCCTTATCCATTCCATCATCGGCAGTTTGGCCTTCAGCCTGTCTGTCCCCACGGTCTGGAATTCCATCCCACAGGCCCTTCGTCTCACCCCCTTCTACAAGGCCAGTCTCAAGTTCTTCCTCTTCGACCGTGCCTTTAGTCATCTTCCCACCTCAAACCCTCTGCCCTCCACCTCTTTTGATTCCAACCCCCAGCTCGGGTTCCATTGACTCGGGATGTCCTCCCGACATGAAAGTTACAATAAAAAATGCAACTTGTGGATGTTGTAGAAAAGTAGCAATGCGTGGTTAAAATAGCAGCTGGGTTTTTTAGAGAATTTAGGTTCTGTGGATTTTCTGGGAGTGGGGAAAGGAAAGGTGAAGATGTCTCCATGATCTAACTCATTTTGCCAGGGATTGGCTAGACTGCCAATGTTCTCCACAACCCCATCAGGAAATGGTACATTCTACAAGTAGAGGGGAGGAGGGAGGGAACAAGAAGGGTGCAATTTAATTATAGGGATTTATTTTAAGTCAAAGAAAAGCAGGAAAACACATGTATTAGGATAATAAATTAAAGAATGCCAAGTATGCAGAACAAATTCATTTCAGTAATCCGTCTGCAGGCAAGATGTAGTAAGGTTGGTAGATGTAGATATAATAGTTGCTGTGATATCTCACAAGACTAATTGTAAAGGGGATGTTGGGAGAGGGAAAAGGTAGATTTAAAAAAATGGTAGTAAGTAACTAACAGGAAGCCGAGGACTGTATATGATTTTAAAATTCAAAACTGGAGTCTGATGTAATCTTCCTAATAAAACTATTTAAGCGATCTGAAGCACTACCCCCTTTTGAAGGGCGCTCTATAAACGCAAGTTGTTGTTATCCAAGTGTTTAACACCACAGTCCTCGTGTACAGCTTATGCTCGTTCATTTGGAAATTTCGGCCTGTATCAATACAAACTCATTATAACTGCAGGGCTCAAAAGACCAGTCCCCAGTTCAGACAAGGGTGTGAGATCACATTGGGGGATTAGTCTCAACATCACATGCAATTCACAACACCAGTCTGACTGTAGTTAGCGCCTTTCTTAGCTTTCGGCCCTACTTAGCAGAGCTCTGACCTTAGGTGAACATATGCGAACCTCCACTTCACCTCCTCTGAGCTTACAGTAACTGTGGTGCCAACCTAACAGCAAAACTCCAATTTGCTAGCTCAGGTATTGCCAGCAGTATAACTAGACTATAAATGTTCAGATATATATGGTTCTAAGCAGCTCCTTGATGGTCCAGTAGGTAAAGGCAATGTACAGAGTAGCTTTGGGTCATATGCAGCAGATCTGAATTAAACGTCTGGAATGAGTTAGCTGATCGCTTGGACTGTATACCACAAATCTAATTTCCAGTGGGAAAATTCTGCACAAATACTCCCTAATGATAATCAAGTGAAACTCCAGGATATCGACGAGATTAATCTACACATTTTCAGCATTCCTGTCTGCTGCCTGTCAATCCAGCAGCAAAGCAACAGTCTACTCTCTAAAAAAATGTTACTCTCTATTTACCCCCAAACCCTCAATCACATCCCAACCATGTAGAGTACTTACTCAGCTCTCTTCTGATCCACATATCAAAAGCTTTTTATCACGAGTCCCTCCACTACACTGCATGGGGAGGGGGAAAATCTTATCTGAAATTTGTTAATGTTTAACGTGTGTTTTGCTTCTCATTCTCTGCTCATAGTCCAGGTTAAATATTTTGGTTAGGTTTGCATTAAAAAGCTGAAATACATCACAATAAAGACCTGTATAAAGACCTCTGGCATCCCTTCTCCAGTAAAAAATAAGTTCAAATCTCTACATTTTTTCTTCTAACTGGAGCTTTCAGAACTCTGCCGCCACCATACTTACCTGGAACAAACTCCGTACCCCAATCTCACCGGCTCTGGCCAGGCTCCACTGGTTCCCCGTCACTGAACAGATCAACTTCAAGATGCCCACACTCTTGTCCAAATCCATTCATTACATGGCACCTTCCTACCCTCCAACCTCCTCACTCCCCAATCCACCACCCGGAGCCTCCTCTTGACTGGCACCAGCCTCCTGCTTATTCCTCACACCCTCCACTCTACCATTGGAGGTCGCGCTGTCAGCCATTACACACCAAAGCTCTGGGACATTCTCCCTCAAACCCACTGCCTTGCCCCTTCTCTCCCCTTTTTCAAGTCCCACCTGAAAACTTTCTTTTTAACCGTGCTTAGTCACCTTCCCCCTCGGCTCGGAGTCAGGCTCTGCCACTGTTAAGCGTTCTGAGACGTTACCCTGCGTTGAGGGCACTGTATAAATGAAAGTTGTTTTTGTTGTATTAAGTCATTGGATGTTCTAAATTGTTCTTCCCTGTACTATCTCCAAGCATCATTGTCTTTTAAAAGTTAAGAGTGACTGAAACTGCAAACAATATGCCAAATGTGGCCTCAATAATTCATACAAGGTTAGAACAGTGAAATGCACTCAAGATGCATCCAAGCACTTGTTAAATTAATAGCAGCTTTATATTGACTCAGAATTTCAGTGCAGGATCAATAATCACACTCAAATCCTTTTTCCATTTCCTTTTTCACTTTTGTTAATGGGCACCCCTTCATCGGATATACATTTCATTTTTCCTGTTCCAATAAACATTACCTTACATTTTCCATTGGACTTTTTGATCCAGGTCCTTTGAGTTCTGTCATTCTTCCTGAGCGTTACTTCCTGAGTACATACTCTCTTCCCTGTGATCAGCAAATTACTATACATCCCTCAAGTATGTTCTCCATACAATGTGCATTGAACAGAATAGCTTGTTGCAAAGGCTTTTTTTAAAAAAAGAATCAGTTTGATAGGCTGGCAAACACAGTTTAAAAGCATTTAGCCTTTTTGAAGCAGCATGTTGACTTATTCCAGCATATTAGGGACACCAATGAAATGAATGTGGTTAACTGCACTGATATCAGACTCATGGAATCAAATAGTCTTCCACTAACTTGGAGCGCAGAATCAGAATTCTGATACACAACTTGTGCAAAACCTTTACAATTAAATGTCTTTAACTTGGCCATTTGAAATGCCTTTTGTGGGCTTTAAAATAAGTATATATTTATCAAAAGTGTAACCAGAAGTATCTTACGCTGAAGTGCACATTACCACTTTGCAAATGGGGAGTATCCAACCACATCAGATGAGTGAACAGAAAAATACAAGGTGCTCACAATGCCTATGTGAGGAGGGTTGGAGAGAATAAAATAAACAGGCGAATGATGCAACAATGAACAATAGTTAGTCCATGTGGTATGGAGCACCTCTAAATATCCATTCGTGCAAAATTATTAGAGGGACTCTTAGAGACAAGTTACTTGCCCATGGTCTGCACCACAGCATTTCCTAAACCAAGAAAGGAAAGGAATTTAAGTCTGTTAACAAAATTAATGGCATATTGGGAAATTTACCAGATGTGGCAGTCAATACATGTTGCCAAGTCTAGTGATTTTCCCGACAGGAAGAAATACTCGGCCACACCATTGTGTTTTAATTCAAACAATATTTGTAGGGGTGGGAACTGAAATGCTAGTGACATTGGGAATTGGCTTTTAGTAAACAGACTGCTAGGCTCCCATCCAGTCAGAACACTAAACACAAGAGGATGATAACATTGGTATTTATACTTTGTTTAATACAAAGCTTAATACAACTGAAATGTTTACTATTTTAAAAATGCAATATCAATGGTAAATTACTTAAAGTGTAGTGAAAAGTGAATTCTGATTCTGCTCTCCAAGCTAGTGGAAGACTATTTGATTCCATGAGTCTGATATCAGTGCAGTGAACCACATTCATTTCATTGGTGTGCCTAATATGCTGGAATAGGTCAACATGCTGCTTCAGAAAGGCTAGATGCTTTTAAGCTGTGTTTGCCAGCCTATCAAACTGATTCTTTTTTTAAAAAAAAGCCTTTGCAACAAGCTATTCTGTCCAATGCACATTGTATGGAGAACATACTTGAGGGATGTATAGTAGCTCAGTGGTTAGAGCACTCGCTTTGCAAGCGAGAGACCCGAGTTCAATTCCAGGCAGGGTGAAACCTTGGGCAAGTTTCCTTACTCCACACACCTAATAATAATCCCTCCAAAACCAAACACAATAATAAAATTGGTCATTTTCAATCTTCGACTGTTTGTGGGACATTGGTGTGCGCAATTGGCTGCCGCATTCGCCCACAAATATACAGTCAATTCACTTTACAGTACATTCTAGCAACAAAACCAATAAACAATAATTAAAATTCTAATTTCTGCACTTAAAAACAGTCTTACTTCTAGAATAATAAATTGTACAATAATATAAAAATACTCGCATCATACAGCACCTTATCGTGTCTTAACGTTGCTCAAAGTGGAATACACAATGAGCTTTTCTGAAGTTAGTCTTTGTTATGTAGCCCAGTGTGGCTGCTAATCTGCATCCAGGATCCAACAGGCAGCAACAAATTGAATGATCAATGTTTTATGGTGAATTTAGAGACGGGAGGAATATTGTCAGGACATTGTACTGCTTTTTTTTCGAAAAGCTAACCTGATGCTGTTATAGTTGGCTGAGAAGAGAGGTGTTGTAGTTATTGTGGCTGTTCTCACCCAGACAGTTCCCAGGCTAAAAGCTTCTCAGACAACTGGGGGAGTGGAGGCGGAAGGGAGGGTGGTGGAGAGGAGAAAATGAGAAAATTCAGCACTTTGGCACTAATTCATATTGGGATGCATTTGAAGCAGTGCTTTATGTGAAATCAACTTGAAGGGTGTTTAGGTCACCCCAGTATTAAATCAAGAGTTCAAAATCTACTCCTGGATTCTGAGGACAAACTCCAAACGCTGTGGTATTGCTGCACGAGCTACATTACTAGAAGCCGCCGGGGCTTTATTGGAAGGGAGAACATGGAACTTTCAGCCAGAAAGCCCAATTCTAAGAGGATTGCATTTTTGTGGATTAGACTGTTCAATAAAGTGGTATGTCCAATCAGGGTCTTTCATGGAAATGTGTAGATGTCACACTGAATGAGACCTAGCTCATGCAGATTACAGGCTCTAGCCAAAGCACACAAAACGTGTCAATTTGCCCAACTTATACAACAAACATTCGAAATTCATCTCGTTGTTATCACACTGATGTCAACAACCAGCTGAAGAAAAGGTTCTGGTTAACCTGATCAAATATGTACTCAGTTCTTCACAACCCCCATACCAGCTCGCTCCTTAGCAACACAACTACAACAGGATTAAGCAAGCTACAGCACAAAATCACCTAGTAAAATTCAGAGCTACCTTCAAATTACTGCAAAATGTTATAGACCAAATGTCAAACATACTGGACGCACAAAACTGTTAGTTAAGGCACATTCATTGTTTAAAATCCAGGTAGAAATCATTTCCCTTGTATCTTTAACATTAACTAATATGGCTGTTTGTGTAACATTGCTCTGCGCAAATTCTTTCCCTCATTCGCCCACAAAATACAATCACATCTGCAAGATGTTTTGAGATATCCTCCCGATGTGAATGGCACGGTACGAAATGTAAGGATTATTATATCTCTGCACCAATCTGCAAATTATCTCTAAGCTTCTCAACAGTAACTATCTGGTAGGAAGTGGCTAAGAGAGGTTGGGGTTAACCTTCACTACCTTGCGGATAATGTCTTTCTTGTGGAAGGCACACACAACATCCCAAACTTAATTTTATGAGGAGAATGATGGGTGTAAAACCTTGCATGAGTATTGCTAACACCGACATGCTGAATTTATCTCCAAATATCATTCATTCAAGCACAGGGGCAGAAAATGATACACTGTATATCAAAAAAATGCAGCAAGACATCTGTAGCCCTGTAATTTGTCAGTTCTGAAGGGATGGGGCTGTCCCTCAATGAAGAGAAAAGGAGCAAGTTCTCATTCAGGCATTTTTATTTATTTCAATTTATAACCCAGTGCCTATTGATGATGAAGCTGCAGTTATCTCTAAGCCTGTGGAAATGTGTGTGCGCAGACCTTTTAGAGATTATATCATGCATACAAAATCAAAGTTTTCTAGTTATCAAAGTGCAATTCCTTCAGGATGTTTCTGTCTACACATCCTACACTAGCGAAATCCAACTGTTTAGTTCTTGATAGCAATCCCCATTTACATTTAAATGCACTTCTCAGTATGTGGAGTTGATAATAATCCTTTGACAAACAGAACTGTTTGATCCTCCACATTGGACACTCATTTTCCATTTCCTTTGTAGCATTTTTTTAAAAAAAAGAAATAAGCTGTAATGTAAATGCAAGCATGCAATCATGTAGGCAGAATTCATTTTTAGAAACAAAAAAAGGAGTAGGCCATGCCATAAGATCATAGCTGATCTGTACCTCAACTCCAATTACCTGCCCTTGCCCCATATTCCTTAAAACCCTGACTGAACAAAATAAAGTTTACCATAGTTAATTCATTTCTCATCCCTTTGAAGTTTGACGTACTTAAATTAAAATCTTAGTTTGTGACGCTCCCTTCTCTCTCTTAAACCTTACATCAAATTCAATCATATTATGGTCACTATTTGCAAGGTGTTCCCTTAGAGTCAGATTGTTATCTAATTCTGATTTGTTACACATTACCAAATCTATATAGCATGCTCACTTGTTGGTTCTAAATAAACATTGTTCCAGAAAACTGAATGCATTCTAAAAATGTGTTTCCTTGCCTACTTGAGCTACTCTGCTTCACCCAGTCTACGTGAAAATTAAAATCTCCCATTATAACTATATTGCTTTTGCTGCATGCTTCTCAGATCTCTGAATTTATACATTCCCCCACTACATCCCTGCTATCTGGAGGTTTGTAGACAACTCCCAACAGAGTCTTTGCAGCCTCCTTTGCTGTTCCTTCATTCTACCTTTAGTGTTTCCATGGCCTGATCACCCTTACTGAAATCCTTTCTTTCTACTGCTGTAATTGTGTCTTTTATCAATATTGCTACTCCTCCTCCTTTCCCAATTCCCCTGTCCTTTCCAAAGATCTTATAGCCTGGAATATTTAGCTCTCAGTCATGTCCAACTTGTACCCAGGTCTCTGTATTGGTTGCTACATCATAACATTTAAGATGAATTTGTGCTTCCAACTCAACTGTTTTATTTCTTATGCTACTGTATTTGTGTACAGAACGTTTATTCTGATAACTGTCCTCACCCTGTCCATATGCCCTGATGGTGCTTTTCTCACACTTTTTTGACTCGTCACACTTTTTGTGTTACTTCCTATAACCCTTTTTCTTCTCGGAGTATTTATGTTTTCTTTATCACTTTTTGTACTGTGGCCTTATTATTATCTTTAGTTTACTGTTATTTCTGTAGGTTTTGTTTATTTAAAAAAAGCGTGGATTTATGTGAGTCATTGCATTCCAGTTTGACTTAACGGTAGGCTCTAGACATAAATATTCAAACAAAAAAAAGACAGTATTACACAGTATTCATTTACATTACCTTAATGTGTCAACAGCCTCTGAAGGGGAGGATTGTAATAGAGCTTTAAAACGTACAACTTGGCAATTGCACCATTACTAACAAGATTTCCAAAGTTTAAATTAAAACAAATGCTATTTTTAATTTTTTTAATTAAACTTGAAGCAGCCTTGATGTAGTTATTCAATTCAGATTCTTCACAGCATATTAATTTCTATATGCATCGTCTTGCAATGGAATTCTACCAATTGGTTCGTTTCTATTCAAATTCAAACGTGTAGATTTATTTAAAAGCCCTCGGGTATAAACACTTTTCAGTGTCAAAGCTATAAAGGTTCATATACTCATGGGACTCTTAAAACTATGCAATTCCCCGGTTAATATTTCTACTTCAAAGGACCAAACATTTGTTACTTGTATGCCAAGTATTATATGCCAAATACCAAACATCTATTACATTACCTTCTGCTCTATCACATGCGAAAAATAAAGTAATGTTTCTCATTTTCAGTAGCAGAAAACCTTACACGCCCCTGAAAAAATACTTTAACAATTGCCAAATTTTTATAAATGTTACTTTTTAAAAAAAAATACTTTGAAGCACTTAATACACTTTGGCTGAATACTCGGCCCTGATGGTAATGACTTTGGCAATGTGCAACTCCAATTAGCAATGTGTTAGGGAAGCCCCATTCACTGACTTGATCAATCCCAATATGAGCAACACCAACCAGAATTTTCTCCCAAATGAATTTTCTATGAACTGCAGTGACTAAGTTGTTAAATTAGCACTCAACACCCCACAAATAGAAACTGTATCAATGACCAAATTTGATCTATTATAATGTTACATCAAAATTCACTGAATTATCATGCTTTTCTTCAAAATAGGTTTTAAGCATTTTTAATGCCACATGAACAGGTGGCCAGAACCAGTTTAACATCTCATCTCATCCAAAGAATAGTGTCTCAAACAATGTAGCACTCTGTCATTGCTACTGCACAAAAGGTTCAAAGTTAAAATCCTGAAATAGAATGCTTGGGATTCATGAACTGTGAATTCAATGTAATAATCGCCAGGGGCAATGCAGCAAATAAATACGACTTCTAAATAAAATATCTGAAGCGGGTTTTATAAAGTGTCTCACAAGACCATTATGGTAAAGGAGAAAATCCAGTGGAATTCAGAATTAGCAAAGTGAACTGACAGACGAGTTAGCAAAAAGATCAATTGGAAAACATTGATTTCTTTACATCAAAAAAGACCTACAGAATCTCAGCAGGGGTTTCCTCTCCAAATTTGATCATTATTGTCACAAACTTTACTGTGTATTTCCCCATCTTCCTCTTGGCCTCCAAACATTACAAGAGCAACACCAACAAGCAGAAATGTTACATTCTACTGTAGTGCCATTCTGCACCATAATGAGGGATACAGTATTCACAAAAAAAGCAACAAAAGAAAATCTGACATCTCAAGATCAAGCACTTTGAGATGTCCTCCAGATGTGAAAGGCGGTGTATAAATGTAAATGTGATTGTTTTGTATTAATGCACTTCAAAATCCTGCCTTCGCTTAGATGCAATATTTCATGGCATCTAAGCAAAGGTATATTTCATATTTCATTACAACCAAAGGGAAAAAATTACAGCCCACGGCCTTTTTGTTTTTTTATTAGAATTTTTGTTGCTTAGAATGCAAAGTGCCATTTTTTATCATTTTGATGTCAAGTGAAATTGGTAGGTGATACAATTAGATCGATTTAATAACCGTTGATTTAGAATTCTGCAAAAGTTGATTCCATTACTTCTCAACAGTTTAAAGACTTTATTAAATCTGATCACCCAACAAGCAACTGTTACATCCAAGGCTGATTTGTATCCAATTGTTTTCTTTACCTATATCCTAATACTTGCCTGAATTTGATATAAATATTTTAAAAAATCAGTAAACATTAATATTCACAATACTTTTACTGTGATATTCAGCAATCCAACATGTATACATTTTCTATTTTAACAATACCAGAAGATGAAGAATTAAGAAAAATGAATCGAGCTTTAGAAAATGGTGTCTACTGGGGTTCTCGGTCAGCAGAAGAGAGGAGGAGCCTGAAAACAACAACAACAACAAACATTTGTATAGCGCCTTTCATGTCAGGAGGACATCCCAAGGTGCTGACATGCACTTGTTGTGAATGTCTCCATTGTTACCTATATAAAGTGGCC
This sequence comes from Callorhinchus milii, assembly GCF_018977255.1. Classification (NCBI taxonomy): domain Eukaryota; kingdom Metazoa; phylum Chordata; class Chondrichthyes; order Chimaeriformes; family Callorhinchidae; genus Callorhinchus; species Callorhinchus milii. Next base: position 12,865,508 of record NW_024704748.1, on the reverse strand, counting down.
GTTTCGGGCTCCTATGCTACCACAAGCACTGTAGTGTATGCATGCGTATCCACAATGCAAGATCCTGATCTCATTTTCCCTGCCAAGCAAAGTTTTTTTAAACCATTGTATGGTTTCATCAATCATTGAAATAAAGACATTACAAACTAAACTTGCTGTTGGTGTATGTAGAAATTGAGACAGTATAAGAGTGGTATTGTTTCTAAGAGTTTAAACCAATATTCCTCTGACAGTGAAGCACAATTCTAGTAGTTATGGGGGCGGGGACGGGGGAGAGAGAAAACAAGGAAATGGTACGACAGTTTTCAACTTATTGAAGGTTTCTAAGTTCCTCTTCTGAAATTAAATTAGCTCTAAAAAGCCACTAATGTACCATGTCCCAAATATTAGCTTTCTAGCAAGGGGAATGGAGGGTGGGGGAAACTGGGCATTGGAGATTACCCACTTCTTTCCAAATATACCACATGCAGGTTGTATATACTCCACTAGGCAGGTACTTTAGGCATTTGATTTTTAGTAGATACGGAGGAACCAGACACGGTAATACCATGTTTTGATAAAATTTATAATCAAACGCAACATCCGTGTTACAGTTGGAATGTTATCACAGATAAAAGTGCCAATTTGCAAATATTTGCGACACGGTCCATTTAATCACTCAGCAGCTGAAATCCAAACAGGAGCTCTAAATATTTCATTAAATAAAAGAATATTTTGCACAGCGACTTTAAAAGAATTCTCAAATCATGTAACTGTTGTCTCTAGATTGGCCTATTACCAAATGTCTAGAACTGTGTTCTCATGGTACTGCACTTGTCACACTGGTACTCTGTTGAATTTTTATTTATTTATGCCAATATCAAATGTGTAAGAAAACATTTCTAGTGCCAGCCCATTATGTGCCAGGCAAGACTACCTTATCACACATCACTTGAGTAGAGCTGTGACCTTCTGACCCAAGCCTCAGTTAGTGAATGACTCCTTCAGAAGTGGAGAGGAGAAAACAACAGCTTTACCAATAGACAGCTCATTGTTTTCTGATTTTGTAACCCCTACACCAACTCTTCCCGACATGTAAAAGGAATTTAGATGTACATATGAGGGAGAAGGGAATAGAAGGCAAATAGAGGGATTAAAGAGTGGATGAAGGGCTTGTGTGAAGTATAAACACCAACACAGAATAGTGGGGCCAAATGGCCTGTTTCCATGCTGTACAGTCTATGTAAATCTATGGAACAGACAGCTATCAGTGTAAGTGGGGTTTGCGCAAGCCATGTTTCACTTGTATGGAGCTCTGTTCCTCTGTTCCTGGCCCGCAGTGCTTGGGGAGTTTCTTCTCACTCAAATGGTGCCAGTGCTTTCTCGCAAAGCAAATACTGCACTTGGATTCTCATTTCCCTGTGTGCGCTATTTACACCAGACAAACTCGTCAAAATCAGATGATTTTTCAAGGGATGACTGAAGAATAGTTTGATAGATTCTATTTCTATATTTGGATCAGTTATGGGCTGAGCCAACAAAAAAGTGCAGCTGTACTTTCCCCGTGGAATCCCCTACAAACGCCCGACTCCCCTGCAAACCTGTATAAACACAGTGAGCTCAGGGCCCTGAGTCTCTGTGCTGTTTGCTCGACGCTGCTACTGTGGGTGGAGCAGCTCCGCGAGCGGAAAATCGGCATGGAATTAAAGGCAATGTATTAGCATGGATTGGAGAGTGGCTAAATGGAAGAAAACAGAGAGTAGGGATAAACATTTCAGTTTGGCAGGATGTGACTAGTGGAGTGCCACGAGGATCAGTGCTTGGGCCTCAATTATTTACAGTCTATATTAATGATTTAGATGAGGAAATAGAGCTTAATATATCTAAATTCGCGGACGATATGAAGATAGGTGGGAGAGTAAGCTGTGAGGATGGCACACAAAGAATGCAAAGGGAAATAGGCAGTCCTAGGTGAGTGGGCAAGAAGGGGGCAGATGGAGTATAACGTGGGGAAGTGTGAAGTTATTCACCTTGGTAGTAAAAATAGAAAATCGGATTATTTTCTAGAGGAGGAGAGACTAGGTAGTGTTAGTACTCAGAGGGATTTGGGTGTCCTTGAACACCAGTCACAAAAAATTAGTATGCAGGTACAGCAAGCAACTAGGAAGGCTAACGCCATGTTGGCGTTCATTGCAAAAGGGTTAGAGTACAAGAGCAGGGAAGTCTTGCTGCAGTTGTATAAGGCCTTGGTGAGACTGCACCTAGAATATTGTGTGCAGTTTTGGTGTCTTTATTTAAGAAAGGACATACTCGCCTTAGAGGAGGTGCAATGTAGATTCACCAGGTTGGTTCCTGGGATGAGGGGGTTGACCTATGAGGATAAGTTGAGTAAACTAGGCCTATATTCTCTAGAATATAGAAGAATTAGAGATGAACTTACAGAAACCTATAAGATTCTTAAGGATCTTGACAGGGTAGATGACGTGAGACTGTTTTCCCTGGTTGGAGAATCTAAAACTAGGGGTTATAGTCTCAGGATTAAGGGTCAGTCTTTTCGAACTGAGTTAAGGAAATGTTTCTTCACTTAGGGGGTAGTGAATTTGTGGAATTCTCTAACCCAGAAGGCTGTGGATGCTCAGTTCTTGAACATATTCAAGATTGAGGTTGATAGATTTCTAAAGGATAGAGGGATTAAGGGATGTGGGGATAGGGCGGGTAAATGGAATCAGGTTAAAAGATCACCCATGATCTTATTCACTGGCGGGGCAGGCTCGAGGGGCCGAATGGCCTACTCCTGCGTCTTATGGCCCAGTCTAGGCTGAACTGCGACAAATACATGGTTAGTTGCTGTACTATTCACATTAAATTTTTAATATTTTAAACATAACTGCGTGTTCAGGAAATGTGTCTCTAGTTTTAATCTGAGTTGTTTCACAAAATACGTCTCTGAACAGCACCAACCAACCCTCTGCAATTTTCCACAAGGCCTTACAAAATGGACCGCAATTTTTGGCAAATATATCCGCACTTTTCTATTGGCCCAAGTTATGAGTTTACTGTACTGCACACAGTCAGCTCTATGCTTTTCCTCTAACCTGTCCTGATTTTTCAAAAATCTTTTCCATCATGTCCCAAGTGAACTGCACTTATTTCTCAACAATTCTCATTCTCAATTTTTTTGTTCTGCTTTTTAGTTCCCCCTATGTATTTTATCATAAATATTGGATTCCAAATGCAACTTCTTAAATTATCTGCTGCTCAATAATTCAAAGTTTGCCTCTTTCTATTGCATATGATGCACTGCTCTTCCTTTCTGACCATTTTTGCTTGGCTTGCTATCCAAAATCCTCCTACTCTGCTGTCACACACTTGTGAGGACTCAGAAAAAAACGTCATGTGAATAAATAAGCTTAATTTAACATTAAAGCCTCACAGCATTCACACCTACCAAACCTAAAATGGAAAAATATATATCTACGTCCCCTTTGCACCCCTTACCCACAGTGGCACCAAAGGCTTAATATCTGAATTGACAGCTATAAGAAAAGGTATTAAAAATATCTTCACTTACTACTGCACAGTTTTGGAGAAGATGCGTTGCAATATCTTTTGTGACAGCCGTGTGAGTCACATCAAAACAACCACGGACATGGTCTTATTTTGGCTCTGCAGTAACAAAAATAAACTCAGTCAGTACTGCTACCGCACAAACAAAATAAAAAACAAATCTTGAAACTCAAGTGATCAAGTGTAAAATTTACCTCAGAGCCTAAATTACATTTTTAAACTCGTTCAGTCTTTCTTTCCAGGTGCTCTCTCGAGAGGTTCATTATAGTAACCATCCTTACATTTGATATAGCGCCTTTCATATCAAGAGGATGTCTGAAAACGCTTCAAAAGATTTACTTTCATGGTAGGTCAATTTGAGCACAGAAAAATGCCACAAAATGAATGACCAATTTTATCTGTGGGAATGTTGCCTGGGTCACCAGGGGAAACTCCCTTCTCTTTTTGAATAGTGCTAAGGTGTGTTTTACATCCACCTGAACAGGCAGACGGGACCTCAGCTCAACATCCCATCCAAAGGATATCAAACATCTTCCACAATGCAGCGCTACCCCTAGACTGTATGAGTTCATAATCCTGACGTGGGGCGTGAACCCACATTCTGACTCAAAGGCCGAGTATGCAGCTAACTGAGCAAGACTGACGAGGAGCAGTGGGCCCTGGATAAAAGGCCAATCACGGCTGATGCAGTGCTGAGCCACACACACCAGAAAAAAGTTGCAGATCTCAGTCAGAGCAGCAGTTGAGTATTAAACGCCCCCCGGTTAGGAAAGGAGGGGAAGGGTACAAAAATCAACCGTGATTAGGAAGGGTGCGGAGAGGAAAATGAGCCAAGGCCCTGATCACTATCTTGTTGTAAGACATTGGAAGGTATATCTTTATGTAGATGAGAGGATCAAGATCAGGCTCGCCTAAAATTACTCCCCCTCCCTCAGTCAAATAGCCTTTAATGGGCTGATTTAAGAGAACCAGTTAGCGTGCACTGAGCCTGAACTGGACAGAAAGAAATAGCAGTAAAATATGTTTAGGAGAACACAGGGAGAAAGATTGGCAAGAAAGTAATGCTCACAGAGGCATCTCTTACACACACCACACCCATCCACCACAGACACACACACCCACCTAACACGCACATCCACCCACCACACACACACACACAAACAAACACCCACCCAGCCCTCCCACCCACCACACGCACACAGCCCCCCCACCCACCACACGCACCATACGCGCGCAGCCCTCCCACCCACCACACCCACCATACGCGCGCAGCCCTCCCACCCACCACACGCACACAGCCCCCCACCCACCACACACACCATACGCGCGCAGCCCTCCCACCCACCACACGCACACAGCCCCCCCACCCACCACATGCACCAGACACACACACAGACACCCACCACACACACAGACACACGCAAAACAAAGGAGTCTGTGTATGTTTTTGGTCTGTTATTTAAACTAAAGCTATGATTGATCCACATATCCAAACACAAGTTGTCTGTTGAAGACATAAGGTTTTGCCCTGAACACATTTGTAATTGGCGTGTGCACTCTCTTCTCCTCTTCCCAAGTGACGAGTCAGCTTGCTCCTTTTATGCTGCGTGTCAAGCATGTAACTTTATAACACAGACAGACTAGAGAACGGTGGAGTATGTTCTACTGGGACGACAATTCAAGGTTTGCATTTCATCAGGAGCACCATTTGGTCCTTCATTTGATTGCTGGCTGTTGAAACAGTTTTGATACTGAGCCAGGGGAAGGTCACATACAATAATGTTCTCTGTACCAAAGCTTTACACAGTAATGTATACATTACACACGTTCAGAAGTTTACCCATAGGACTCAAGCTCAATGTATGGTATCAGCTATTTGCTACTAAGTTATGAAAGAATATTGTCCTCTGAATAGAGTTAATGGTAGCAAAACAAAAATTACTGCAGATGCTGGAAATCAGTTAATGTTAGATTGGAAAGCCAACTCATCAGATGCATTATCAAATTAACGCTTTCTTTGTTGAAGAGCCTCAACTTTAAAAATGCACTCTCCAATTCTGGCACGTTATTTCACAAACTATTTAATATTAGAAGTATTCCTGGCTTACAACCAAAACCACTTCCCCATCCTCCCAACACCCCCGCCCCCCACCCAACCTTGTACCATGTTACATGATGAAGAGATGGAAGGACAAGCTGCTTGCTGTCAGACATCCGTCAGTGGCTTCTTGTAATCGGGCACTAAAATAACCCACTACAGAGCAAAGTGGACTTGTGCTTTGATCCTACCTCCCTGCCTGAAAGTGCCTCTGGTCAATCACCTCTCGCAGACACTGAACATGATCAGAACATCAGCATGTTTAGAACCATGGGGTCAGAGTTCAGCTTCGACAAATCTGTGGAGCAGCCAATTTTTGCACAGATGCTCCAAATCACACAGCTCTTTCCTTTTAAATTTATAACTTGATCAAAGATTGATTTAGTCTTTATGCTGCAATGTAATATTTTAGACACACATACTGCTTAAAAGTATTCATTTTTTGCTGGAAGAATGGATAAACCATATGCAAGACAATTTCCCTGGGAAGTCTTTAGTCAAAATCCTGCTGGTCCAACCACATCAGCACCAGCATATGGGCAGTTATGGAACAAGGTCAAACAATTGACCTTCAAGTCAAGAATGGAGCCCTTATCATGACAATAAAATAAGTTTTCACTAAATCAGTGGATTGTACATATAATACACTGGGGAGAAGCTTTGTATTTCATAATCCATGCATTACACAGAGAGACTTCATTAATTTCTGGAGCCGATCATTTACTACAACACTAGGTGCTATTTCACTCTCCTTACACATGACCCCCTCCCAAAAGTTTAATATGCATTCTTTTTAAAAAATCAATAAAACTGCAGTTTAACACTCACCCAGAACTTCCTGCAGCACTGCATGCTCAGTAATAAACTGTAGATTCCTCTACTCAGCGACTTCCAAATTTGATTTGTTTAAAATACTTGAAATTCTTAACTAGGCTAAGAACAGGAAAATAAAGATTCTGCACAGATTACCTTTCTGATACACAATTCCTAACAGAAATGAGGTAGGTGACTTGGCATCAATCTCACTGCTGATTTGACTTGTAGGACACAGACTGCAGTGGTCCACATTAACTCTGCATTCCTATTTTCTCTCCTGGTGGCAGAGAAGTAACCTCCATTTGATTGTATTCTACCATCCCTCGCCACGGTCCCAAATCTGCATTCACAGCAGCCTACTGTAAAGCAATAATGAACCAACGTACTCTTTCATGTCACAAAACAAGTCAAACTGAAACTAAACAAATAAAACAAGAGCATTAATTTTGCTGTGCAGCTTAAGAAGTGCTGAACTACAAAGTAAACACATGTAGAAATTAGATAACGTAAACAAAACAGAAAAACAACATTTGCAGTAAGCAAGAAAGCAAGTTCTCTATAATGCTCTGGAAAATAACTAATGAGTGAGTCCATTTTATAAGATGTGAGGCAAACCACAAAACTGCTATATCATCAGAAGAATTTTAACAGGGAATGATTGTGAAAATTACTGCATTTGGCCCACTTTTTGGAAATTAATAAAATAAACTATTAGGATACAGCAAACCACAAAAATGCAATATTAAGTGCCACCTAAACATTTCCAAAGGATTTTATTTTCCTGCAGCATGGATGGAAGGTCAGGTGATTTTTTTCTTTTTAACAGAAAAAGCAAGAAGTATAGGTTAAATAAAAAGCAAATACTGTTGTCTCATATGTCACCAGCCTGGTGGGCTAATATGTCACTAATATTTGTAATTGCACTGGTAACAAGCTAAAAAGGATGCTAACATTCTGGAGTAAAAGTTTGACCGCTTTAGGAAGTGCAGTAGGAAGGAAGCTGTGGTTTGAGCTCTCCATTGTGCACACTTCAAGGGATTAAGAGGCCAAACATTCCTCTACAGAAAGGATGGGAGTTATGTAAGAGTACCATCTCATGCTTTCCATCAGCCTGTCAAGCAGCAAAATTGAAAGTAGCTTGTAAGGAGTTGTCACCTTCTTAGATAAGGAATGGAATACAACCTGGGAAGACACTAAAAAATTAAACTGATCATTCATCATCTTCCCCCTCCTGAGATATTTGCACAGCACAAAACAAATGTACTCAACTATATAATTCACCCATTAAATACACCGTCAATTCACTTTATCAATTCACTTTACGGTGTATTCTGTGAAGCGCTTAGAGACGTTTTAACGACCTGATAAGGCGCTATATCAAATGCAAGAATTATTATTGTTATTATCGTTATTCAATGGATTTGTAGTCCCATGTCAGGGCTTTGAGCTCATAATCTAGGCTAACACTCCAGTGCTGTGCTGGAAGAGCATTGCATTGTCGGAGAAGCTGTCCTTAAAATGAAAATTAAATCATGGTCCCATCTACCTGTTTAGATGAGAACAAGATTCCCTGGTGTCCTGGGCAACCCAGATGTAATCGCTCATTTACTTGGTTGTTTATGAAAGACATTGCTATGTGCGAACTGACTACCATGTTTGCCTACAAATACAGTGACTACACTTCACAGAAAGCATTTTGAGATCTTGACATTGTACGCCCTGCATCAAATGCAATATTTATTACTATTTACTATTATTTATTCATTTGCAAAGAATATTTTAAACAAAGTAGCTGATGTTCTGATGCAACTACTCACCGATAACATTCATCCCACCAATTAAACTGCCTCGATACTATATCAGAATTAAATTTGACATTTTCTATTTGAATATGACAAGCATTGGGTGTCATATTAAAATTTCTGGTTACAATCGTGCTCACAATGTTTCTTTCAGTTAAAATAGACCAATGCACCATTTCTCCTTTTCGTCTCATCTCTCTTCTAGTACATGAATTAAAGACAGAAAAAAAATATCCCTCCACCAATACGGCAACACACACTCGCCTGCAGCACTACATTATTTGTAACCAACCTACGCATCAATTTTGAGGACTACTCCATCTCAATTACAGAGCTGATATTAGAAGCACTTATAAAAGTAATTTCGGCAAATATCCAATGCAGAAAATTAGTGCATTTAGATAAATAAAAGTTATTATGGCATTTAATTGATTCTGATCTCTGCATGAGCACACTGAATCCCAACCTGAGTGAAGGGCGCTATATGAATGCAAGTTGTTAATGGGATTTTGTAAAAAAATTATAATATACTATGGGACAATACACCAAGTATAGTGGACGTCCAGTTATCTAGACCACTTAAGAAATATAGAATTAGGTTTGGATAATTCAAATGCTGGGCTTTCCATTTACCAGAAAATACAGGTCAACTCAACACTGTACACTTAAAACTCAAGAGAATGTTGCAAAGTTGGAGGCCTTGCTAAAAACAGAAGATGGAGGTGGGACACCAAATTGTAGATTGCTGTCACTGGACTAACACATTTTAATTTTCTTTCTCCTCCTACTTGACAGCGACCTTTCCATTGTTTCCATTTTTTATCTAATTTGGGTTTGATAGGAACCATATACAACACCTTACTTTTTGCAGAAAGCCTGTGTTGTAACGAAGGCCTCATGTCAAACCACTTTGGGGTTATTTTGTAAAGCTCCACTAAATACCATTGTTCCACTAAAATACCACTAAACAACAACAACAACAAAAATTACATTTATAGAGCGCCTTTCATGTCGGGAGATGTCTCGAAAACATGAAAATCACTATATCAAATGCAAGGATTATTATTATTGTCTGCCATATTTATGAAGCAATAATGTTGCCCTTGCAACATACCGTAGCTGATTATGTACAAAATATGATGAGAATGTGGTAACATTCTCTGATAAGAAAAGGAGAAATGAAAGATTTTTTTCAAAAATATGTGTTTGCACACACTATGAAAGTTACTATGAAATTCAGGGCAGGGAATAAAATCATTTACTGTACTGTATGGACAGACCAATTAATGCAAAAACATGGACTTACAAGCTAGAAGATATCTTTCCTTCTCTTATCAAAATAAATCCTGGAAGCAATTACTTGGCTTGCAAAGTTTTCTCAACAAAAAAGAGCTACTTACTGAAGCAATACTTCAGAATTGTCAGCTGAATGTCCCTCTCCCTTCACCACACACACACAAAGAAACACTGACTCATAGACTTACGAAGCACGAGAAATTGCACTGCTCATTACAAAAGATTGAAATACTTTTTTTAAAATATTGATCTAAAGATGCCAAAGCCCAAATAATGGAGGACTACAGTTCATACATAGAGAGGGAAAGCAGATAAATCAAAAATGATGCAGGCTCATCTCCAAGTCAAAAATCATCAGCTACTTCAAAGGAGTGCCAGATATTTTTGTACAGATTGCCAATATGTGGTAGGGTTAACCCAGCTAGGAAATGCAATGCCAGATGGGCTGTCAGCTTTAAATTGGGGAGGGCGGGGCGGATTGACGAAAACAGACAGATAATCGCCGAAGGCATCACAAACTGATCTAATTAGTATCATACATTTTCTAATTTCTCCAATCTGATTAAGTTGATTCTTTAAAAAAAATGTATTCTCCATCAAAAACTGCTTTCGATCAAAATGGCTCTGAAGAGAACTTCGCCTTGCCCCCATTACTATAAGAGTCAAATGTGGGTTGAAAACTATTTGAAAAGACAGCTGGAAAACATATCGGATAATATTTGGCAGCAGCAGGTTACAAGGCAATAATTCAAATGAGTGGCTCTAATTATATCAAATCACAAAAGCAAAGCTGAAACTGTTATAAACAGCAGCAGAAGCACCCAAATAAATTGCTGCCAAACATTTACATAGGTTATAGATTTGATGTTTTTAAAAACCTAGAATTTTATCCTTACAAATGCAATAGAGATTGCAGGAGGTCAGTGAAATGGCTCTATAACTTTCATTACTCTAACAACTGAAGTTACAGGCTACCTCAGGAATGCTACTATAACAACAGTTGTGTTTTCAGCATAGAATCATAGAATCATAGAATTGTACAGCACAAAAAGAGGCCATTCGGCCCATTGAGTTTGTGCCGGTTCTTTGAATACATCAATTAATGTCAATCCCACTCCCCAGCCCTTTCCCCATAACCCTGCAAACCCGTGCTCCTCAAATACCCATCCAACGCATTTTTAAAAGTAGTTATCGAATCGGCCTCGACCACCCTTTCAGGCAATGCATTCCAGATTCAAACAACTCGCTGCGTGAAAAAATTTCTTCTCACCTCCCCTCTGCTTCTTTTAGATACTATTTTGAATCTGTGACCTCGAGTCACTGACACACCCACCAATGGAAACAGTTTTTCCCTTTCTAACCTATCAAATCCCCTCATGATTTTGAAGACCTCTATTAGGTCTCCTCGTAACCATCTCTGCTCCAATGAGAATAATCCCAGCCTCACTAGCCTTTCTTCATAATCAAGGTCCCTCATTCCTGATACCATCCTCGTAAATCTCCTCTGCACCCTTTCCAATGCCTTAACATCCTTCCTATAGTGTGGTACCCAGAACTGGGTGCAGTATTCTAACTGAGGCCTAACCAGTGTTTTATATAGGTTAATCATAACCTCCTGACTCTTGTACTCTATGCCCCTATTTATAAAGCCTAGAATCCCATTTGCCCTTTTTACAGCCTCATCTACCTGTCCTGCCACCTTCAAGGATTCATTTACCTGCACCCCTAGGTCTCTCTGTTCTTTTACCCCCCTTAAGATTGTATTACCAGCCTGTATTGCCTCCCCTCATTCTTTCTACCAAAATCCATTACCTCGCATTTCTCCACATTGAAACTCATCTGCCATGTGTCTGCCCATTTTACTAATGTCTTCCTGGAGTTGGCTCCTATCCTTCTCACAGCATAATACAAAAAAATAATCTACAGTTGTTATGGAACAAAACAAATGGAATAAAGCACCCTATAAAAATTAAGAATACAGATTAATTTGAATTGTCAGCATTGCAATTGTTTGTAAGAAAGAAGTCATGCTTTTTTTAGTGTCTATGTTAAAACAACTCAAAACATTACGGTAATTAAGTGCTGCAACTGTTTTTTTGTAGACAAGCATTTTGCAAACAGCAAAGAAACAAAAAGCCACAAGATGAATAACCATCAATTTATGTGAAGGATTGTAGGCTGGGCTATCAGAGAAAACTTCTTTCTCTTTCTGGATGGTGTCACACGATCTTTAAGTGAGGCGATGAAGGCAGGACCTTGGTTTGATGCTGTACACACAACAACAACAAAATTACATTTATAGAGCACCTTTCATGTCGGGAGGACGTCCCAAACCGCTGAACACTTAGGGTTGCACACTTAAAGCACACAATAAAAAGTTATTTTTTTAAAAAAAGAGTGCACATTACAATACTGACCACTCGACCAGTCGCATAAGTGACTACTTGGATTTTGTGATGCTGATAATGCACGTACTTATCCAATTGTCAAGCTAGACTGTCCACTGACTCACACAAACCTTCACCTCAATTCAAACTCCAGTCTGTGTTAAAGTACCTGGTTGTTAGTGGGAGTAAAACAACTGGCTTCCATTGCCCTACTTTAGGGAGTAAAACACAACAGCCTTGAAGTTCCCCTTCCTGATCGTTGTTCAGTCAAACCCACACGTGTCAATGTGGGATTAGGACAGGATGTCCTATTGGTTGAATAAGATGACAATACTCCACATCTAACTTGACAAATTAAGTATAGTCACTTATTAGGTGAGCTGAAGGACATCCAGGCTTGTGTAAACATACGCCAACATGAGTGAGCTACTTTAGAAGAACAGTGGAAAAACAGGAGGATAAAAAAAGTTCAATTTTAATCAAAAATTCAAATATATTTAAGGGCACATGTCATCTATAAGTCCAATGCACATTAAGCTTCAGTGGTGAACTCAATTGTACAAGGTATGGGACAAGGCCCACTGCGAGAGATGGTAATCTAGTTTGAACAATTAATTTAAAGTAAAAACATTTGCGATTTTCTCTTGTGTTCAGATAATCACAGCACCTTGTTTAGATCACTGCTTTATCATTCCCAAGGTCTTGGTTTAACTGAGCACAACCATCTGAACTTCTCAATTAGATTAATGCCTTGCAATCACTCTCAGGTAGCCGGTATTTTTTCCCATTTAATATTCTAACCCAATAATCTTGATTACAGAAAGAAAATAGCCCAATGCATCTAAAATTAAGAGTTAATCAAAGACACATACCACACTGCCATAATTAAAACAAAATGTGTAGACATAAGATTTCCACCTGTACATGTACTGTATTGGCTTCTCACTGGAGCAAAGAACTAGCCTTTTATACCACAGAAAAGGTCCATTGTGTCTCTATTGTGTCTCTATTGGCTCTTTAAAAGAGCAATCAATTAGTCCCATTCACCTATCTCCCCCCCCCCCCCCCCCCCACCATACTATCTAACCAGAGAGTTCTCCAGTTCTTTTTGTTTACAAAACGTTATCAACAGTCAAATCCTCTCTCTGTAGACTCTTCAGAGTCGGCCATAATGAATATGTTGCCTGTAGATACTTAGGAGTTACATTCAGGTACTAATATAAATCATTTAAGAACAAATATGATTGGGTGCTTCAAAGTGACATGTATCTCACACTCCCTTCTTTCACCGGTCCAAACAACCTGATACTGGGCGTCCTGAGTAGCATTGTTCTGCTAGAAACTAAATTATTTTTGCACTTCCAACCAGGAAGCAAATACCTGTACCGTATTTTTAAATAAGGGTGGATTTTAGGTCCAAGAAACAGGTTAAGGTTAACATAAACTATCCTGTTTTATAACATTCAGATGAAATTTACATATAACCTGCAGCTTTTGTGGCTTTGTCACGAGAAGGGGCTGCAATGTTAACATTGGTTTTGCACAACTTCTCAGTAAGTAGCATGCAAGTTCTCAACGGTAGTTTCAAACTCTGTTTCATTTTTTTTAAATTGCGAGAGAGGATCAATTTCATGTTTTCTTACATTTGAATTTTCTGTTTGAAGTATTTAATCCCTCTCCACAAATGCATTCACATTAGACAGCAAGCTTACATTTAGTTTGGGTTATAAATTACAGCAACTGTAGTTATTTCTCATGGTAATAGCCAATCTGTATTCGTATGTGTTTTGAGTGATTTTGAACTCACGGTATTTAAATTTTATTCAAATTTGGATCAGTCAATAATTTATTTAATAAAATATGAATGACAACCCCATTGACCAGACAGACAAGAAGATCAGAGGATCAAATCCCAGTCTGCACTGAGTTAGCTGATCTCATGAGACTTGAGTTACGTGCTACAATTAGCTTGAGTGCTGCTTGGACGGGGATGGGGAGGGGAAAAGGAGGGAAGAAATTAGTTCCTGTTCCCAGTATTGATCTATCCAGATCAATCATTTCACCCACAAAATATCCAGGCAATTCACTCTACAGTATATTTGTCTCGAAGACATGATAAGGCACTATATCAAATGCAAGGATTATTATTATTATTATCTTCGCAAAGCAAAAGCTACATGAGTGAGAAGGGAATAGAGGGGTCTAGGAGGGGTGGGGGCTTGTGTGTGACATATAAATACATTGATTCAGTGGGCAGACTGGCCTGTTGTTGTCTTGCAACACTCTATGTAACTCTGTGCAACCAAGGGACAGTCTCCCAGCAAATGTCAGAGCTTTCAGCAGAGGAGAGAAAATCGATCAACTAAGGACTTTCTCAGTATACAGGGGCCTTCTGACTCAACCTAAAGCAAAGCAATGTTAATTCAGTACTCCACAATTATGGCATGGCATCTCCACAGGTCTGCCTCAGGTCAAGTGATCCCAAAACTTCTAAAGCCATCAATTTAAAAAAAACAGACAAGAAGACAAGATGTTCATTAGTTACCAAGGTTACCAAGCTATCACAGTAATATAGTGCTGACATCAATATTGAGGCAGGAGGTCAAAAAATGTGAAATGTGTTTGTGTCCTCAGACTGCTTGCAAGAAGGAAAAAAACTACAAAATGTGGGAAGCCAAACAGACATGTAAAAGTCCTACACACTGAACACAACAGTTTAGTGGATGAGACATAAGAGGTTTTCTCTAATGAATGTGTGTTTGCTTCTCTCCAGAAGTCACCTTCTGACAGGGTGGGGAAGGGGAGAGAAAGAGGGGGTGGAAGGAACGTTGATTTCATTGATATTACAAAACAAACATCTGCATGGACCTTCTCCAGAACTGCTCATATGTATTCATGCTGTGTTAGAAGGAAGTTCACAGTTCAGCATAAAAATGAACTGAATCGTATATAGCTGCTTGCAGAGTCTTCCCCAAAGGAGTAACTAGCCAGTTGGTTTGAACAGTTTCCTTCATCTCAAATGTGTTAATGCTGGAAAACTGTACGAATGCCTGGAAACAAACATCCCTCCAGCACCACAGCCAACAGCCTGAAGAGTGAGGCACATCCCACAGTAACAGCTCATTGATTCCATAACTAGGCAACTGCTGTGTACTCAAGCCCAGGAGAGAGAAAAAAAAGATACTTTGAAGACACTTTGTATCTGCAAAATGTATCAAAGAACATTGTACTGTACCGTTGTTCTACGTTAGAAACACTACAAACATACCAAACAAAAGCAATATTTGGGACAAGCAAAACTTTTGTGACATATTGTAACTGTACTTGAGCCCAAAACACATACCACTAAGTAACTAGCATTTAAAAGGCTTAGGTAGAAATACTGTTCTCTCTGTTTAAAGTACTCCCATCTGTTGTATATGTTTTTTAAAGCTATGTTTCCATCCTATTCTATCACATCCTATTCTATAACAGTAAATTGATTTTTATTTATATAACTAATTTCTACCTACTTTTCCAAATGGAAATTCATTTCAAGATCTCCTCTTCAATCTAATCCAGCTTTACAGCGAGAGAGAGCGAGAGAGAGCACGTGCGGGTGGCTATTTATGCTTACTCATGTACAAATAAAACACAGAGAGGAGGGGGAATAGAAATAAATTGTACATACATCCAGATTGCCAATACTGTACCAAATAACCACAATTCTTTCAAAAGAAATTTGAGCCAGGTTTCACTGAAACACTTCCTAAATAAATGGACAGTTATAGCAATGCTAAAGTGTAGAAAGGCTCTTTCACCCTTTTGTAGTATTTCTGCTGATGACTTTGGAGTGAAGATAGAGGAGTGAAGACAGAGGAGTTCAGTTAGT
This sequence comes from Callorhinchus milii, assembly GCF_018977255.1. Taxonomy (NCBI): domain Eukaryota; kingdom Metazoa; phylum Chordata; class Chondrichthyes; order Chimaeriformes; family Callorhinchidae; genus Callorhinchus; species Callorhinchus milii. The sequence goes on along the minus strand of NW_024704748.1, from coordinate 12,849,692 downwards.
CATCATGGCAACTGAAACAATGTAGATCGAAACACAGCAGGACACACACAAATTAAACCACTGAAATTTATTCCAAAACAGCACAATTATGCTTGTAAGTGCCACGGAGTGTTAAACAGACTAAAATTACAAAATATAATTTACATATCCAGCCTTGCATATCGATACGTGCATTTCCAAATCTAATTTGATGCTTATAAAAAACTGAATAAACAATACAGTCCAGTACATTACTGACCATTGATATAGAAAGCTAAAGGCACAAAGCACATCTAAATAGCAAACATTACAATGCTAGTCAATCTGAATTATTTTATCTCCAAAGTAAAAACTGAACGTTTCCTGCACTACTACTCATTAATGATCAGTTATCTTCTTTGAAAGGAATTGGTCTCTTCTTTCAGTTAAATGAGGCCTCTTAGTTGAACCGCCAATAATCATTGACATTTCTTATATTGAGGACTGCCTGTTCTCAGCCTTCCAACCTACAGGAATGTGATAAGACGTTACGGAATAAAGGAACAACAACAACAACTTGGATTTATATAGCGCCCTCCATGCCGGACGACGTTTCAGAGCGCTTAAAGGAAGATGCAAACCAAATTAAAATTCAATCCCATTTGATTTTTATTCCTATTTCATAGCAATTTATACCATCGAAGGTCACCTTCTAGTGTTTATATTATTATTATAATTATTATAACACCAACTTTAAAGTCAACAGTGCTTTTCACCTGCAATTTTGCATTCGGAGGCAGCAATGGAGTGGAATAGCAGTGGAATCCTGTACAGCAGTGGTTAGTACGCTTGCCTAAGTCAATTGGTGGATTGTTTTCTGGGGGTAATAATCCCTCAAAAAATAAATTGATCATTAAATCCATAACTGTTTGTAGGACACTGCTGGCTACAATTGGCTGTCATGTTTCACCCACAAAATACAGTCAATCCATTTACAATGTATTCTGCAAAGCACTTTGAAACATCTCAATGACTTGATAAGGTGTTATATCAAATGCAAGGATCATTATTATGCTAGAAGCAATGTCAATGCTGTCTCCAGCAGAAAAGGTTGCCCCATTTTATGGCTATGGGCAAACTGAGCGTTCAGTCTATGTATGGGATTAGCTGTGGATCTGTTTGCTGAGTTTAATGCACCATCCCCAGCCATTGAAGAAGGTCTCATAATGAGAAAATAAAGTCACAAATATAACTTTCAGACAAGGGTGCATGCACGAGTTTGCACGTGTGCAGTTGACTACTGCTCAATCACTATGGAATCTCCCCTATCACGTAAATTGGGTGGATACACATCACTGGGTGCCCAGAGGTTTGCATAAATGCTTCGACTCGAAGTGGACGTGCAAAATAAATTTGGGAATTGGAATTCAATCTAAGAACCCCACATGTAGGCGTTTATAAAAATAAGCGCTTAGCAACCAAGCTAATCTCGGTGTTGATGTCTCCAGCAGTATAAGACCAAATGCACATTCCAAGGATTTGTTGTTTTCATATGATGTTGAATGATAAAAGTCAACCGGGTTGCAAATCACAAAAATCTAAGGTGCAATACCAGATATTTCTACAAGTAGATCATTTAAATTAGAGCAACAGATTGGAAAATATACGCACAATAGTGGACACAATAATGCAATTTACACTTTTTAAACAAGGTTAGGTTACATTAAACGTACAAACAAATAATTGCAACTAATTATGGAACTGAGTGGGAAATACATCCTTATAAAAACAACAATAGCTTGCATTTATATAGCACCCTTCACGCAGGATAGCATTTCAGTACAGTAACAAATTAACCATGTCTTGTAAACATTAAATATGGTTATTCCACTTCTTGAAAAGTATCCTGCAGCCACCTGCCTTGCCATCCAGGACAAACATAAACAGCACAGATTGAATGAATAAAATTGTAGAATCACCAGGGCCCTAACTCACAGAGGGGCCGAACCCAAATAGACACAACCCACTCTGAACACAGATAAAAGGGGGCTGGGAATGTATTTTAATAATACTGTATCTTGTTGTAAATAAAAAAATGTAGATGCAATAGTTTTTTTATCTCATGTGGAACTAAAGTTAAAGCAAGACAATAATCTAATGTTTTAAAAGCAAATTAACATTCAATAATAAAGCTCTGGACTCCCTAATTGTCTTGTAACATTAAGTATAATACAAATTAATTTTAAAAAGTACAAATTTGAAAGTACTAAGTTGGTTGAAGCAGACGTTAGGTTGCCTCGATTGGTGTCAGTACACCTTGAGTTAAGGAGGCAAAGGTTCCTACTCCTGATCATTATTCTGTGACGTTGTTGAAAAGTGCACATGTATCGACTTTGGATCAGGATGGGATTAATCATGATGCTCTCCTCCCCTGGGTCAAATAGACCAGTGAAGCTCTTATATTTCAAACAAATACAGAATATAAAGTTGGATAGCATTGGTGTTAGATTGCAACATGTCATTATTCCCACAGTCATCATCTTCATCAATTCTGTTTTGTGATAATTGAAGGACCCTTCAGCACATAACAGCAGTACCAGAACGAAGACACTTCCAATCATCTTATTTCAGATTTGAAGGCTGAGGGTTCAATGCAGTTGACCACACTTGAGAATCTGCTAGTCAGTTTGATTTTACACTTGCATAAACACTCCCTTGTCTTGTAGACAATTTTCTCTGCTAGGCTCAATTTCCATATAGTTCTCCAAAGTATTTTTTTAGGAAGCCCTCATTCTTTGTGATTAATGATGGTTGAATCTCCATAACAATTATTTTAAATCCATATTCCAAACATGTCTGCTTTACCTTGTAATCTAATTTATATCAGCAATCAGTACTGTATCATCCTTGCACCTTTGGTTGTTTGTCAATGCTCTATCGATCTTGAATCCTGCTTCTAAATCATCTAGCCTGTCTCTCATAATGAATTTTGAGTATATATTAAAAAGACTGAGTGGGAGAATGCAATCTTGTTTCACCCCATTATGAACATCAAATGGGGGACACACTCCTAAATACTAGAATTGTACCAATGACTGATTGAAGCCTATCAAATGCCGTGTACATATTCTTCCCAATTTCAGAGACAAAAACGGTCCCGAGGGAATGCCTAAGAAGAGATATGAAGTCAATCTTGAGGAAACCTTGAAGGTCTGCAATATGCCTTTTGATTAGTGAGACAAGTGGGCATGAACAGATATGCCGAAGACGAGTTTTAAATGGGATTTGCTTTGAGGGTGCTCACCAGGACCAGATCCAATTATCAAAGGAAAATGTGTGCCAAACAAATCTTACCTGTAGCATTCACTTACCAAAAATCTTAAAGAGTGTGTGCCTTCAAGACTGGGCTTTTAAGTTAGGATAACTTGCAAGAGGCAAACATCAATGATCTCAGTGGAACCATCCTAATCGATTGCAAAGGCTATCACTGCATGAACATCTCGCACCTCTTCTGATTCTCTTAATCCATCAGTTGCAACGCTTACTGCTGTTTGCTGTTCTCAGTAAAGGTTTGCAATAAGTCTTGACTTTTCTATTAATGTCAATGTTTTGTCAGTCATCTAATTAGTGTTTGTCTAACACTTTACATTTCTGTTATCTCCAGCTTCAAAAATCAAAATGATCTTGGCTTCATCCACAATCCAGTTTTCTCTTTATGCTAATATTTGTAGCAGCACATTTTCATGAGTGCTCACCCTAGTTATGGCTTTATGTGCTGCACACACCGGCCACTTAAGTTTTTGCAGTATGTTATAAATACAGATGTGAAGTTTATTGGTAAGATTTTTTGCTGTGTTACGTTACAGAACTGAGTCATTTCTGTACAGCAATTTTTGCCATATCCTGTACCACCTCAAGTATCTCTACATATTTTACAGAAACATGCTTAGCTTCTGAGATAATTATCCACCGGTTTCTTGAACGACTTATAATGTTCACATTTTCTTCATATCTTAAACAAGGAAATATGTTGTAATTTCTGCAAATCTAGCTTTGATGTCTTTAACAGATAAAATATCTCCCTCTTTAATACAACCATTTGTTGTATTTTTCTTCCCAATCCTAAAGGCACAACTTTCATAAGCATTAATATTGATGGTTTTAATGAAGATCACAAGGGAGGTTTGGATGAAACTACCCTTTGGCCAATTTGATTTCTACAGGAGTCCTGTAGCTCAGTGGTTAAAGCTCTCGCCTTACAAATGAGAAACCTGGGTTCTATTCCCGGAAGGGCGAAATGTTGGGCAAGTTTCCATACTCCACACACCTCTGTTTACCTAACAGTAAGTAGGAACCCGGTTGTTCGTCGATTGGTGGAACACTTTTCCGGGGGTAATAATTCCTTCAAAAAAATAATAATAATGAATTGGTCACTTCCAATTCATGACTGTTTGTGGGACACTACTGTGTGCAATTGGCTGCAGTGTTTCGCCTACAAAATATACATCAATTCACTTCACAGTATATTCTGTGAAGTGCTTTGAGATGTCTCAAAGACGTGATAAGACGCTATATCAAATGCAAGGATTATTATTATCATTAAAACAGACAGACAGGGCCTTGGTGTAATGTTTCATCTGCAGCACGTCACCCTGTACAATGCAGTGTATTGAATTGTAGTTGGTGATGTGCTTCAACACTGTATTGAAGACCGTGAGGCTGTGAGCACAAAGTCCTGACGTGGGGCTTGAACCCATAACCTTCTGACTCAGAAGAAGACTGCTACAAGTGAGCCATGCTGACACCTGGCTGAATTGAATGGGATAAACAAAGAGTACCTGAAAAACGAACTATTGAAAAATGTCAAAACAACTTTAAAACAGCTCTTGTTTGTATCACAGGGGAAATCAAAAGGTAGCTAAGAAACCAAAGATGCTGTGAAAAATGGTCAAAATAATGAGATGGTGAAGAAAATGTAAAGGACAAGGTGATGTTAAATACAAGGAATTGGATAAAGCTGTAAAGGAACTGAACATTAAAGGTGGATAATAATGACACTTGCACTTGACATAGTGCCTCGGGATATCGTCGCAACTTGCTTGCCAGGTTTACTGGAAAGTGTAGTGACTGTGTGTTTCGTCGGCAAAATACAGGATGGAAGGACTGAAGAATTGTGCCAGAAATAGGAGGATGAGATCGAAGATAAGTGGAAAATGCCACAGTCAGATTAGCTCAGGATGATAAAACAGGAAGAAGAATTCTGAACATTGAAGGCAGGAGGAGCTCCTACAATATTAAGGTGATATGCCTCTTGGGTCAATTTCACAAACCATAGTATATGCACAAGAGTAGCAACGACATCTATATGTTATTGTTTTTTATCAAAACAACCAATTGTTTTTTATAAACAACGGCAGTCCCAAAACAAGGCTCGTAGCTCTTACACTTAATGTGCTCCAACCCCATCGTATGCATTTAATGTGCACTAAAATCGACTTCGAAAATCCAGCAGATACTGCACTCTGTTTTTTCCCCCCCCCCCGTTCCGAGGAAACTTTCGACTTGGCTGAACATTGCTGGCCCTGCAATATGCAATGTGCATCCCTTCACCTTCAAGTTCAAGATAACGGGCAAACTTTGTTAAATATCTTTTTTTTAAAAAAAAGCGTAGAAGGGAAAAAAAAAGCCACTCTTTGTATTCCTGTGGAGGGATAATGATCTGCCCCTATCGAATGTGCGCCTTTCCCTTGTGGATCAAGTACCAAAACTGCACAGCTGTTGAGACTAAGAGGCATTTCAACTCAGGATACAGCTCAAACCTACGACCGCTTTGATATGAGATAACCGACCCCTTCGGGTAACAGATTTAACCAGAAGTGCCGCCTGGGTTTGAAGACCCCCTCCAGCAAAGCACGAGGTGCGCGAGTTCTGCTTTTGTGTTATTGACGATCACAACGAAGACGATTCATTTCATTTCACAGTAATCGCAGTGCGTTGCAGCACGAAATTTACGAGATTACACACCACACATACACACACACACACCAAATACAAGCGAGGAAGCGAAACGCTCTCTTTCTCTCTCTCTCTCTCTCTCACACACACACACACACACAATACGCGCATTGTGCTCATTGCACAGCACATCAGAAATCAAACCCTTTCGGAAAACCCCCCAGAACAACTTTGCTGTTCAGTTCATCAACTGAGTGAGTGAGTGAGTGCCTGGCTGTGTGAGTGAGTGAGAGAGTGAGTGTGTGAGTGAGTGAGAGCCTGGCTGTGTGAGTGAGTGAGTGAGTGAGTGAGAGCCTGGCTGTGTGAGTGAGTGAGTGAGTGAGTGAGTGAGTGAGTGAGAGCCTGGCTGTGTGAGTGAGTGAGAGAGTGAGTGTGTGAGTGAGTGAGAGCCTGGCTGTGTGAGTGAGTGAGTGAGAGAGAGAGAGAGAGAGAGAGAGAGAGAGAGAGCCTGGCTGTGTGAGTGAGTGAGAGAGTGAGTGTGTGAGTGAGTGAGAGCCTGGCTGTGTGAGTGAGTGAGTGAGTGAGTGAGTGAGTGAGTGAGTGTGTGTGTGTGTGAGTGAGTGAGTGAGTGAGTGTCTGGCTGTGTGAGTGAGTGAGTGAGTGAGTGAGAGAGTGTGTGAGTGAGTGAGTGAGTGAGTGAGTGAGAGAGAGAGAGCCTGGCTGTGTGAGTGAGTGAGTGAGTGAGTGAGTGAGTGAGTGAGTGAGTGAGTGAGTGAGTGAGTGAGTGAGTGAGTGAGTGAGTGAGTGAGTGAGTGAGTGAGAGAGAGAGAGAGAGAGAGAGAGAGCCTGGCTGTGTGAGTGAGTCTGGCTGTGTGAGTGAGTGTGTGAGTGAGTGAGTGAGTGAGTGAGTGAGTGAGTGAGTGAGTGAGAGCCTGGCTGTGTGAGAGAGTGAGTGAGTGAGTGAGTGAGTGAGTGAGTGAGTGAGTGAGTGAGTGAGTGAGAGAGAGCCTGGCTGTGTGAGAGAGTGAGTGAGTGAGTGAGTGAGTGAGTGAGTGAGTGAGTGAGTGAGTGAGTGAGTGAGTGAGTGAGTGAGTGAGTGAGTGAGTGCCTGGCTGTGTGAGTGAGTGAGTGAGAGAGTGAGTGAGAGCCTGGCTGTGTGAGAGAGTGAGTGAGTGAGTGAGAGAGAGCCTGGCTGTGTGAGAGAGTGAGTGAGTGAGTGAGTGAGTGAGTGAGTGCCTGGCTGTGTGAGAGAGTGAGTGAGTGAGAGAGAGCCTGGCTGTGTGAGAGAGTGAGAGAGTGAGTGAGAGAGAGCCTGGCTGTGTGAGAGAGTGAGAGAGTGAGTGAGTGAGTGAGTGAGAGAGAGCCTGGCTGTGTGAGTGAGTGAGAGAGTGTGAGAGAGTGAGAGCCTGGCTGTGTGAGTGAGAGAGTGAGTGAGAGCCTGGCTGTGTGAGTGAGTGAGTGAGTGAGTGAGTGAGTGAGTGAGTGAGTGAGTGAGTGAGTGAGTGAGTGAGTGAGTGAGTGAGTGAGTGAGTGAGTGAGTGAGTGAGTGAGTGAGTGAGTGAGTGAGTGAGTGAGTGAGTGAGTGAGTGAGTGAGTGAGTGAGTGAGTGAGTGAGTGAGTGAGAGCCTGGCTGTGTGAGTGAGTGAGTGAGTGAGTGAGTGAGTGAGTGAGTGAGTGAGAGAGTGAGAGCCTGGCTGTGTGAGTGAGTGAGTGAGTGAGTGAGTGAGTGAGTGAGTGAGTGAGTGAGTGAGAGAGTGAGAGCCTGGCTGTGTGAGTGAGTGAGTGAGTGAGTGAGTGAGTGAGTGAGTGAGAGAGTGAGAGCCTGGCTGTGTGAGTGAGAGAGTGAGTGAGAGCCTGGCTGTGTGAGTGAGTGAGTGAGAGAGTGAGTGTGTGAGTGAGTGAGAGCCTGGCTGTGTGAGTGAGAGAGTGAGTGAGAGCCTGGCTGTGTGAGTGAGTGAGTGAGTGAGTGAGTGAGTTTCTGAGGCCCGGATAGTCGAAGCCGAGCAACAGAAAGAGACTCGGGGCCCGGGGTGATCCAGACTTGGCTGATCTCTCTTAGTCCCTCCCTCCCTCCCTCTCTCTCTCTCTTTCTTTCTTTCTTTCTTTCGCTCTTGCATTACGATCTCGCTTTTCCTCCCTAAAACCGGGATAAAAAAACCCACAGACACAGACACAGACCGAAGTCTTCATCTAAACCTGATCCCAAAGCAAAGCGGCAACGTCTGACCTGCCAGAGAGTGTGGCTGAGTGAGCCAGTCAGCCCGGCTGGAGAGTGAGTGAGTGAGTGATGGAGTGAGTGAGTGAGTGAGTGAGTGAGTGAGTGATGGTGCCACTGTTTACTACAAGGTGGCAAAGCCACTCAGGGTAATGCCCCACTCCCCTGCCCCCCCCTCCCTGCCCCCTCTGCCCCCCCTCCCCCTGCCCCCTCTGCCCCTGCCCCCTCTGCCCCCCTCCCCTGCCCCTCTGCCCCCCTCCCCTCTGCCCCTCTGCCCCCCTCCCTCTGCCCCCCCCCCCTCCCCTGCCCCCTCTGCCCCTCCCCTGCCCCCTCTGCCCTCCCCTGCCCCCTCCCTGCCCCTCTGCCCCCTCTCCCCTGCCCCCCCCCCCCCCGGGTGGTCACAGTGTCACTCAGAGAGTCACTTTGTTCGCTGTGCCCATTCACAGCGCCTTGAACTTCCTTTCCAACCCCCCCCCCCACCCCCCAACCCTTTCCCTTCCCTCTCTCTCTCTCTCTCTTCCGCAAAAGCAACGCAAACGCAACGTACCTGGTGGTGGTGGTGATGGTGGGAGGTTGGTTGGTTGGTTGGGTGGTGGTGGGGGGGGGACTTCTGCTGCTGGTGGTGGTGCTGGTGCTGGTGGTGCTGCTGCTGGTGGGGCTTCTTGCGATCTGCGCCGATCCAAAGGCAGGAGGGGAGGGCGAGGTGTCGGTGGTGGTGGTTTGGGTTGGGGGGGAGGGGGGGTGGGGGGGGGGGTTGTGGGGGGGGGGGGGGGTTGTGGTGGGGGGGTAGAGAATAAAATAAAACTGCGGGGATTCCGAGCGCAAACACACAGACAAGTCACACAAGGGAAGGGAAGGGAAGCTGCTCCTCCTCCTCCTCCTCACTACACAACACCCCCCACCCTCACCGCCAGCCCCTGCCCTGCAATGCAATGCCCTGCACAGCCCCTGCCCTGCAATGCAATGCCCTGCACAGCCCCTGCCCTGCAATGCAATGCCCTGCACAGCCCCAGCACAGCACAGCACAGCCCGCGGGGCTCTCAACAACACGCCATCATCTGAGAAGCGGTTACAATCAGCACAGACGTGGGTTCCCAGCACCGACCATTCAACTCGGAGGGGAGATCTCCTCTCTCTCTCTCTCTCTCCCCTCCCCTCCCTCCCTCCCCCTCTCTCCCCCTCTCCCCAACCAACCAACCAACCAACAGCGGGAGTCAGCAAAACACCAACAAAACTCCAACCAGAGAGTGAGACAGACAGAGAGAGACACTGCAACTCCCACCCACTCACTCACCCACTCACTCACCCACTCACTCCGTCCGTAGGGATTAACAGTGGGTGGGTGTTGGTGATGGGGGGGAGAGAGAGAGAGAGAGAGGGGGGGGAGAGGGGGGGGGGGGGGAGATTGTACCTTTTCACCCTCCAGCAGAGGGTTTGGTTTGGTCGGAAAGGGAACGTCACCACAGCGGTGTATCGGAGTCGCTGCCCGGACGTCAGTCTGAATTACAGCAGAGATCTGAGCCCCCACTCAGCCCCCACTCCCTACAGGGGTACCCGCTCTGTTGGCTTACACACACCCCCACCCACCCCTGGGGGTGGGGGGGGGGAGAGCGATGGCATCTCCACCTTTAGGAGTGTTGCGCTAACGTATCGTTTTAAATAAATAGATAAAAATATAAAAATAAATTTTAAAAAAATAATAAAATAATAAATACATACTCACAATGTACAATTGAGCAGTTGTGATTGCAAAGCCACTCTCTCACTCTCACTCTCCCTCCCTCCCACACACACACTTATTTACTAAACAAGAGTTGTCATTCCCGTGCGGTCAACCTCTGGACCCTCTCTCCACCATCCCCACAATCTGACCCCCCCCCCCCCTCCCCCCCACCCCCACCCCACAATAATAATCCTTGCATTTGATAATAGCGCTTTTCGGGTCTTCTCGACGTCTCAAAGCGCTTCGCAGAATAGTCTGTAAAGTGAATTGACTATATTTTGTGGGAGCGAAACGCGGCAGCCAATTGCGCACAGCAATGTCCCACAAACAGCCGTGAATTGAAGTGACCAATTTACTACTGGTTTTTTTTTGAGGGAGTATTATCAGGCATGTGGAGTAAGAAAACTTGCCCAAGGTTTTGCTCTGCTGGGAATCGAACCCAGGTCTCCCGCTTGCAAAGCGAGTGCTCTAACCACTGAGCTACAGGACTCCACAAAGTACACAAAAAGAGGTAACTTGAGGTGTTTTCCCACCCCCCAAAATCAAGATTTTTTTAAAGTCAAATGGTTGAGCGAGAGCAGGTGGGGAACAGAAACATTGAGGGAACTTTGCCAATGGATCTTTTTGCAAATGATTCCTGGTTTCCTTGGTTAATCCTGATCAAGCTAAAGGGAATTGGTTTCTGGACCTATGGGAGGGAGGGTTCGATCGATCGATTGATTTTTCCGTGTTGGGAGTAAAACGGTGTGGGTGGGTTGGGGGACTATTTCATTAAACATATGTCCATTTCAGTCCTCAGATCAAGGCAGATATGCGTTAGCAGCCCCTGTTATGCACGACCCAGCACTTTCAGATGGGACTGAAATCTGAAAAATCTATGCGGATAATTGGATCGTGGCTCATCGATGATTGTTGATCTCCTCCCTCCCTCCCTCCCTCCCTATATAAAGACCCTCCTCCCTTTGTTTTTGAAAATAAATATATTTAGTATAACTGAAACCCCAAACAAAACACAACATCTTCTGTTACAATTTTTTTCCCCTTTTCTCCCAATACGAAACACATTCCGTTGGTTACGGTATATTCCTTCCCCGCAAGTAGTTTTTTTTTCAGACGCTCACTTTAAAGCAGTTGGGAGTTTCCCCTGTGTACACCGCATCCACGTGCATGTCCGCGCACACCCTGATAAGGCCGCTATCGGAAGGCGCCCCAATGTGCACTGTACGCGCACATGTTTACCGTATATACATTTTTGGGGTGCTCTTTGGTTACCCTCCTCCCCAGAAGTCAGCAAGCTGTTGGAAGTACACAGACAGCTTTTTTTTTAATGGGGTACATCCTCACAGCACAGGTACTTTCAGAAAATCTTGAACTCAAATGCAAGTTGGAAAATATCAAAAGATTATTTATTCCGGCTTCAAAACTGATTTTGTTTTGCAACATTGACCCAACCCCAACCCAACACTTGCAATGGAAAAGACAAGAAAGGGAAGAAAAGCTATTCTGTACTCAGTCACTGAAAGTAAATTAGGCTAAATGTTGCAATTAACTCACAGAAGGAAAGGCAGTACATCCTCCTGAACCTTCCTGAGCTGGAACTGATTTCACTTCACATGTAATGAACACTGTGAACAAGAGAGGATGTGAACACTCACAGTTTAAATTAATACAGAGCAAGGGCTGTGGAGGCAAAAAGAAACAGTATTCACTGTCTTTGCAGTCGTGGGTTATGCTTGATAAAAAGGCATTTTCGCCTACAAAATACACAGTTAATTCACTTTACAATATATTCTGTAACGCGCTTTGAGACGTCTCAACAACGTGATAAGGCACTATATCAAATGCAAGGATTATTATTATAAGTGCAGGGAGCTTTTTAATGATCTGAGATCAGCTATAATGTAACCCAAATGGCTTTTGCTGCATTGTTTGAATTAGTTAATATTTGTAACCATAAAAGCTAGATTTTGCAGTTAAATGAAGAGAATTGGGCTTTGAGAATCAGATCAACTTGTGCCTTGCTGGGCAATACATGTCACAGACACACAGAGTGTACTAGCGCTCGTATTTGTTTTCACAAAAAGGAAGGCAAAGCAGTTGAAATCAAGTTCACATTTGGTTTATATTCACTGCATATCACTGGTTAATTCATGGGTAAATAAACAAACACGTGCTCTGTATTTTCTTAATATTTTATTCCCTGCAATAATTGATTTGCCACAAAGTATTTCAAACTGCAATGAAAGAAGTGTTTTTCACAGTCATTTACAAATGTATGCAATGTGTACAGACCTTATCCGAACACATCTGTCATTGTATTGTAATTATATCGGGCTGTTCCGATATGTTCAACATTGAATTTTGCTGTACCACATAACTTAGATTGTTTGATTCCTGCTCAGTGTGAGATCTGGTTTTCCGAGTTAATTTATGCAACATGGATAATGGTTTCCATATATTAGGATCTTGAGATAATTTAATTTTTTTTAATTGCATGCAAGTACGCAGCAACAAAATATATTTAGTAACAAGATGGATAACCCGCCTTCTCTCACAATAACAGTCAATCCACTTTACAGTAAATCCTGTGAAAAAATGTTTCACGCACAAAATAACAGTCAATCCACTTTACAGTAAATCCTGTGAAGTGCTTTAACACATTTCAAAGGCATGGTGAGACGCTATATCATATGCAAGGATTATTCTTTCTTTGAATAGTATCATAGAATCTTTAATGTCCATCTGACCAGGCAGACAGGATTTTGGTTTCACATTTCATCCGAAGGATGGCAACTCTGACAATGCAGCTTTCCTCAGTATTGCACTCAAATATATGACGTTCACTGAATCTTATCTTGCTTTCAAAACAAAACCACAATTAACCTTCCACCAGCAACATTTTCATTGTCCAGTCATACCTCAAGGATAGTGAGGTCTGATTTCTTTTGCAAAATCATTTTTGTTCAACTTTACAACTAGCACCATGTATAACAGTATTGTATTCATTGCATATTCCAAGGAATGAGAAAAGTAATCAACATCATTCTGCTGTATAAAACCACCAGAGTCATCACTGCACCTTTTGAAAATAAACTATGTTAGCATAATAGAGAGAATTAAATGAAAAATGCTAACTGTTAGTACCTTGTGCATCAAGCCTTCAAGATTGCAGTTATTATCTCATTGTCATCCCTTGTTTCTGGACTGAAGCTGAAGAGATACATTTTCTGTTGCATTCAGAAAATAAATAGTGTTCTAAATATGTGTTATGGGCCAGATTTGAGAAGGTTTCCTAGTTAGGGATCCAGTTGCAAATACTATCACCACACCAAAACTACCAACAGTTCCACTGAAATTGAGCAGAACATTGATCAAAAGTAAAGGCTCTGTCCTTCTCCAAGACTCCCTACCCCCATCCCGCCCGGCCCACTCCTCCATCAGCGGTTGGGCATTCAGCCTTTCTACCCCCACCCTATAGAACTCCATCCCACATTCCCTTCGCCTCGCTCCCTCCCTTGCCTCCTTGAAGGCGTGTCTCAAAACCCTCCTCTTCAACCGAGCCTCCCCGATCCTGACCCCCAGCTCGGGTCCAAAAGATCCAAATCCCTGACTGTCCAGCGCCTTGTGATGTCCTCCTGACACGAAAGGCGCTATACAAATGTAATTTTGTATTGTATTCCTCCCTCATGAGTTTTCACGCAAAAAGATAGAGTTGTACACTTTTGCTTCTAAATCTATTACAAAGATTCAACTACCCATGACAAGCTCTTAATTTGTTGTATGTTTAGCTCAATACAGTTCTGTTAATACAGCGCCAGCAAGTTTACCAGCAACTTTTTGGGGTATTAACCCTGTCTTGGCACATTTGTTACAACCTCTACACCACCTAGTGGCCAGTTGTAGAATAGCATTGATGGAGCACTGGGAGAAGGTTACCACCATATCCATTTGGTATGTGTGCAAAGTATCTTGTTGAGAAACTAAATGCACCAGTAGTTGAGCTTGATATTTCAATCAATAGTTAAAAACTGAAAATAAAACCTCGTCGGGGAGTTTTAACAATTTGAAAGAATTATTCAATTTTTTCTCAGGGTTTTCATATTTTATAATTGCAACCAAATTATAGTTTGGAGAATTAGAAGGGATCTTTAGCGGTCTATGGAGCCTTGGAGGAGGAGGAGGAGAGGTCACTTGGTGCTGCTGTGCTATGAAAACTAAAATAAATTAAACATGAGAAAAATTCATTTTGGCAACTTTGTTATAATATATAATAATAATAATCCTTGCATTTGATATAGCGCTTTTTCACATCTTCTCGACGTCTCAAAGCACTTCTCAGAATATACTGTAAAGTGAATTGACCGTATATTTGTGGGCGAAACACGGCAGCCAATTGCGCACAGCAGTGTCCCACAAACAGTCGTGAGTTGAAAATGACCAATTTATTATTGTTTTGTTTTTTGGAGGGATTATTATTAGGCGTGTGGAATAAGGAAACTTGCCCAAGGTTTCGCCCTGCCTGGAATTGAACCCAGGTGTCTCGCTTGCAAGGCAAGTGCTCTAACCATTGAGTTACAGGACTCCACAGCTGTTGCACAGAAACCCGCGATTAAGTTCATAAATATACCCCGATAACATTAAAGGAAATGACAATTTGGCGTAAGTGTACAGAGTTAGTAAGTCAGGTGCATGAGAAGGTCAGTCAATCCCCATGAGAGTGAGCAAAATACAGTCTCAATGTCTTAAGATAGTGGCAGCTATAAGGCTATAAATTATGATCCATAATTGTTTAGGAATGAGGTCAGCTCTCACGCAAATGTCTAGAAATTGGGTGAAGCTCACACACAATATCCCCATTGTAAAGTATCTAAAACATTTAACTTGTGTCTCTATTACAGTGATATGCACATATTTTTAACACAATGCTATTTCTCAATGGACTGTGTGGCACATAACCAATTTTTTATGAAGAACTGCACCTAATACTTTACAAGGAATGAGGTTACCATTTTAATTGGTGATGTTATCTCCATTGAGGATTGGAGGCCAATAAGTTACCAACTGTAGAACGAATCCAAAAATATAATCAAGCACATGTCTCAATATTACATAAAGGAAACAGTCAGATTAAATCCAAATAGCCTGCAGTATATGGAACGTGGTTAAATATATTTAATTGGATGCAATTTTAGATTTGAAGGGTTTGAGTTGAAGTTATTTAGAGCTCACTGTGTGCTGAAAGTCCTGTGTCGTGCTGGGGAAATGTTGCATTGTCGAAGTTGCTGCATTTAAAAACCGAGGTCCCATTGATCTGTTCAGGTGGATGTTAAAGATCTCAAGGCCCTACAGTGCAGCCCCTTCTAACATATTTGGCTGCAGTGATGATCTGTTCATAATATATGGAGTCTATTTACTGTATTAGCCAGCTCAGTTTCCTTGCCCTGTTCGGTTCTCACACTACAAATAGCTGACTTTGAGGTCATTAGGTTGCCACCGACATGACTTATTACTTGCTGCACATGTACGGCATGCAAGAAGTGATATCATTTGAGATGTGATGAAAGGTGCTGCTTAAAATGTAAGGAATATTATTAATGATATTATTCTACAGGTTTGTAAGCCCTCTCTTCCTGGTCCACAACAATTTGTTGCTGAAAACTAACCTTCTTGAAAAATTTCTAGATAAAAATTTTCTAGATATTTCAAATATGTTTGAAATATAGTCCAGTGTTCAACACTGGACTATATTTCTCTGTAACTTTATTGATTGATGTGAATTTTTGGGGCTGATGGGTTAATTATCTAGGAGTCTTAAAGAGGCCATCCTTGCTTATGAGCATGGAAGTATGAATGAAAGAAAGAAAGAAAGAAAGAAAGAAAGAAAGAAAGAAAGAAAGAAAGAAAGAAAGAAAGAAAGAAAGAAAGAAAGAGACAGACAGACAAAGCAATAAGCAACATGTTACGTGTATAGCAATGATTTACGGTTGAATTGAACTACCATCAAAACAATTTCATTACCAGTACACCTCCAAAAGGTGACTCAATGGATGTGAAGACCATGCAAAGTGTAAGTAACATCGATGATTTCAGATTTTTTGATTTGGTAAAAACATATGTCTTTTCAAGGAAAACAAACATCTGTGAACAATTCACTACTAGAAATTTAAATATAAACTCGCCAAGAAAACTTTCAAGAAAACAATCAAAAGTAGCCACAGTGCAGCAACCACCCAAAAAAACAAGGCAGCTTCATTGTAAACTGTACAATATCAACCTATTGTGAAGCCAAGCTGCAGCCTGTGCCTGGAAATGCATATGACAAAAAATGCTGAATAGGTGTTTATAATCAGATGTACATATATTGCAAGAGCTTTGTGTTTAGATAAAATCTAAGTAGTTCTCGTGTCTTATGGAGATCAGTTGTGCCACAATAGCTGTATCTCTTATTCTGCTTCCTATGCTCTTTTATATTCATGCCATTCTGTGGTTCGTTTTCTTTACCGCTGGCACGAGTCCCAATGCCCCTTGCCCTTTATATCTCTACCACCTCTAAATATCTATCCCCTTTTTTTAAACATCACTTTTGATTTCTGGCTCTACAGCTTTTGGGGGCAGAATGTTCCACATCTTCACAAACCCTCTACATGAAAAATGCTTCCTGCCCATAGTTCTAACTGTCTTGGCTCTGATTTTAAGAAGTGTGGTCCTAAGTTACTATTTGAAAATCCTTTAAAAGTCTTAAACTGCACATTTGATCAGCTCCTTCCCCTGATTATTTTTTACAACTTGTTTGAATTTCGCCTCCGCCTCTGTAAAGCTCTTCGAGACGTTACTTTATAAGTAATTGCCGGATGTTGTGTTAGCAACCGCCTTCATAGTTACAAGATATTGATCTGATTTCAATTCTAATTCTTGAATTAACCACATTTGTAAAAACTAATCGATTTTCCTCATTTATGCTAATTCCATTCAAATTTGCTCAGCACTAGAGATTGCTTTCAGCAATTCATCAGTTTTAAAGCATCACCTAAATTGATAAAATACTCAATGTAACTTGACTATTAATTTCTTAAACTCTGTCACACATATTTCATTTCAATTATATCAACACATTGTATTAACATCTACAATTACATAATGTAAGCTCTCTCCAAGTTGAAGACTGCAGAGAACATATCACATTTAATTTGGAAAAAGCACCTAGATAATTTGGAAAAGCACCACATAGATATGAGAGTGAGAGAGAGATATGGGTTAACAATATACACTTTAATACATAATGCAGTCAGGACAAGATGCCTGTTCAAATAATCTGAGAGCAAATGAATTAAACCAGCAGTACACTCTAATAATGAGACCATGCCATAGTAACTTCCATTTGCAGGAAGTGCAGGAAACAATGCAACCAATAAAACAATACTTAGGTATTTTGTGCCTGCTACAAGGTACAGATTTCCTTGTAACTGTTAGCTCATCTCTCAGCCTCTGATCCTCATTTCTCATAAATCAGAGTGTTGCTGCTGTGATTTCCCAAGAGATTGAGGAAGAGAAGCAAGGAGCTGTACTTTTTTTATTCCCTAGAATTTTTATTCCTCTAGATTGGTCTTTGTTGAGGGAGAAGCTGCAGTGCTTGTAAACGCTGGATGGTCAGATCTTTCCACAAAGCAACCATATTTACTTTATTATGATTTCCCCTTCTTTGTTGCAGGGTTCAAATTTCAACAAGACTGGGTATTTTTGTTTTGATTCTTTGGTGGAGACACATAGCAAGCTTTACTGTGAGTCAGAGGCTACTTCCTTCAGATATTCGTTGGCAACTTTAGGTTTAGGGTTGTCGAGAGGAATTGCAATTAATCATTTCTACACAGAGGCTTTCGTATTGTTTTTGGCAATGGCTATTTAGCTCTGGTATACAAGAACTTCTGGAGAGAGATCAATTTTCACTTTAAAACATTTGCCCCAAAACACCCTCCTAATGTGAAAGGTACAATACCATATGTAAGGATAATTATTATCTATTATTATTGAGAAGTGCAAACTAATTGGAGTCTCTTTAAAATGTATAATAGGGATTTAAAATAAAACATTATCGTCAGGTCGGTAAAAACTGCACCTGATTTAGCATTGCTCCACTCAGAGCAAACTATATTCAATTCTGCTGAGGGAGCACTGCATTATTGGTTGTGCCTTCCAGCAGATGAGATTTTAAACTGAAGGCCTGTCTGCCTGTTCAAGTGGACGGTAAAAATCCCAAGGCACAGTTCTCTCCCATTGTCTTGGCAAACAATCCCTCAGATAAAATTGGCCATGGCTGTGTGTGTGTGTGTGTGGAACATTGTTGAGCACAAATTAGCTGCCCAATTTCCCTCCAAAATACACGGTCAATAAACTTTACAGTAAATCCTGTTACGTGGTTTGAGACATCTTCTTGAAGTGAAAGGTATATCAAATGCACAGATCATTATTATTAGTGTATGAAGAATTAAAATATTGTTAAAATTGAGAGAAATGTTTATTATCTCAGATGTATCCAATTAAAATAATGGCCTATCATACAAACAATTCTTAGCTTATTTTCAAATTCCAATTATGTAATAAATTTGTGGAAGCATTACCTTTGTTATGGAACAAATTCTATAGTATTTACTGAGTGGGGTTTTCACAGTTAATAGGTAGCAAAAAAATAGTTTATTTTTACAAAAAGGAATGTGTAACATTGTGTTGCAAAACAGTTTTGGTAATAATAGTTGGGAAAACTTTAGCTTCTATGTTACAAATACACTTCATTATTATTGGATCGAATGGCTGGAGAAATCCCTTTTAGAATAAGATCAAAAAGAAAGCAGACATTAGAAAAGAGTTAAAACATTTAAATGGTCTTTCACTATTGTACATTAATTTGCTCCAACATATCAAGTCATATACTAAAAGCATGTTTCCTGAAATAATCTTCAGATCTTAACGTTTATAATAAATGCATTGATTTTTTTTAAAAGTTATTTTTCCGGAAGCATTTGCAGATATTCAATCGAAAAACCCTACAAAGTTTATGTAGGTCAACAACATTAGAGGGATGTGGCAGGTTTAATACACCACTTCCTGTTTTGCTAAATGCCAAGATGGGAGAAAAGTGCTTGTATTATTATACTATTGCACCAAGAAGATTTGTACTATGCTATATAGTACAACAAAGCATAGTACAACAAAGCATGGTATTACTTTTCTGTTTCTTACTCTTTTTGCAAAGTAACCCACCAAACAATGCGTGCAGGAAAAACCTTTCGTTGGACTATTTGTGTGTTGTGGGTGGGCGGCGCAGAGTAAAATGGGAGCTTGTATATTTTCTCTTTATGCAGCCCGTGGCAATTCACAGTGAAGACAGCAATTAGGTAGGCAAACTGTTCCTAAGCCTTTGCCAATGTAACTTGGAGAAGGTTCAGGCTGTGATGGGATAACAGACATTGGGAACTCTGTTTATGGAGTCACACTGCGCTGCTCACACAGAGGTAGATTAGAGCATTTTTACATAGTATGTGTGATCATAAAGAAGCAATAGTTTTATGTTCCCATCAAGATCCTGAAAACATTTGAATAGTACACAACAGTATTTCCTTTTAATGCTCAATTGGAGCTCAGGATCAGTAGACAAGATACCAAAATAGCATATGAACTTGGGTCATGCACATAACAATGCCAGCAATTACAAGAAATGGTCCACAAAGCAATTGTAAAGTAATGACTCCAAACATGAAACGGTCCTTAGGGAAAAATACAACATGCCTTCTTTTGTTAAAGGAAATGCATAACTTTCAAATGCCGTCAATTGCAATCAACCTAAGATGAGGCTCATTAGCTTCAAATGTTGTGCTCTGGAAAAAACAACACCGCACAGTTCATTTTGTGTTTGGCAGGTTTTCTATTGCAGCCCATGTCTGCTAGATCTGTAATTGTATCATATTAATGGTAGTGAGGGATTAAAAGTAGGTACAGTATTTAATAAGTTGCCATCTCTGTTCGTAAATTACACCGAGCTATCTTGTGAAAGAAACTGGCACAAATACTTACAAAATACTGCATTATCCACTTAGAATGAATTCTCATTCCATTCTCCTTAATTAATATTGACAGAAGAGCCATTGTAGACATCTCTAACCTTTAAATTCAATTTCATTCAAAGAGTTTAAAAATAGCCATACTTGATTGATATCAGATGCCAAAGCACTTTACTCTAATAGCCATTTTTTATATATAGGATCATAGAATTATTCATTGTAAATTAGTACTAATTCCTCTGCTGGTGCTAGCAGTGCCACTGGAAATGACTACAATATTCCCAATTTCCTACTTTTTCCCCATAGCTTTTATAATCTTGCTTTCCATTCAATGCTCTCTTAAGTATTGTTATGGTCTTAATCTTATTAACCACTGCAGCAAAGATTCCGTGTTTTGATACTCCTCTGTGTTTTTTAAAAAAACTTTTCTTTAATCTCCATCTTAAGTCTTCAGTGACAATTCTTTCTGCCTTCCCCTCCGCTCGATCCACTCCAAAACCGGTGGCATAGGTCAAGTGTGGCAATATAACGAGAATGGTAAAAAAAGGACCTTCCTACTCTAGATGGCTCATAGATGAACTACATGATGCATTTATACACTGGGATACTTGGATTCTAATAGTCAGGTTTAATGCCTCAAACATTTTGATAGTCTTTCCCGGTAGATCTTCTCTCCTTCTGGCAGTCAATATTGCTACTGCCTTTCATCACCATGGATGGTGAGGCTAAAACCTTGTATAAAAATTATTTCCTATTAGCAATGGCTGCCTCGGGTAGAAACTCATATTCCCACTCCTTCAGTGAGAAGAACTTATTGTTCAAGAATAATTTCGCAGGGAATACTTAAGCATGTAAAGATTTATTGGAAAAAAGATAAATTATTCCAAATGTTATTTTATTATAAATAATACTAGCAATATTATTGATGTGGGTGCCATACCTTTATGTGGGATTAATGTCACAATGGTTTCCTTTCTTAAAAAAATTACCATACCATTACCAATATTAATTTTCATCCCTAATGGAAATATTAATATAGAGCTTTGGAGACTGCTGCCAAAAGTGCACTTTTAATAAATTAAGATGACATGTTATGAATACACTGCATATTTGTAACTGCTCAAAAGGAATACTATAACTTAATAAAATCATCCGACCATTCACTGCATTGATTTTCAGTTACTGAAACAATTTATCTATTTTTTAAAATACATTTTCTAACCTTGAGCCTGCTATTTCTGTTGCCTGCCTTATCATGATTCAACATCCTGCCAGATGGTCAGGCTTCTTGATTATGGACATCTTTATGGTCAGGGCAAGTGTCGGCCTTGTTCAATTGGTAGAAGTCTCACCTCTGAGTCAGAAGGTTGTGGGTTCAAGCCCCACATCAGGACGTGGATCTCACATAGTATAGGCAAACATTCCAATGCAGTCATGGGGGTGGTTGCATTTTTGGAGATACCATCCTTAGATGAGGCTTAAACTGAGATCCCATCTGTCTGTTCAAGTCGGCATTAAAGATACCATGGTATTATCAAAAAGAGAAGGGAGTTTCTCCCAGTGCCCTGGCCAACAATCCCCAGATAAAATTAATCATTCATTTGTGGGATATTGCTGTGTGCAAATTCGCTGTCGTGTCCAACTCCAAACTACTCGGTCATTATACTTTACAGTAAATCGTGTGCAATGCTTAAAGTCATCCTATCAATGTAAAGCCACTATAGCAAAAGCAAGGATTATTGATTATTTATGTTAAAGCAGTTAAACCCACACCTCTGCCAATGAGAATGCCCCAATATAGAACACTAGACCTTTGCTATATGTAGCTGCAAATGACAAATTATGACAAATGCACCATGTAGTTCAGCACTGAGCTGAGTAGGAAGGTCCTTAGTTTCATTCTCTTTTTTTTCTGTTGCACTAAGGGCTGATAAAGTATGTAAGCTACTATTCACAATAAGAAGGCAAAAAACAGATAAAACACATTTACTGTGCCCCACATATTGCCTGTTTGTACTGTTATGTCAGTAGAAGACATAAACAGGAATTTCTGAGGTTGTTTACTGCTTGCATAATTTACAGATATTCATCATAGTTCTTGGTCTGCAGTGGCTAACCATTTCCCCTCTGAATGGAAAAGTGATTAAGAACGAGGTCATTCATTTATCACTTGAGGTTGATCCGAAAGTTCAGGAACAAAAGCTTACCAAAATGCACAATATGTTTTATTATCGTGTTTAACCTAAAGCCCCCCACCTATTTTATAATCTACATATTGAGCTGTTAGGAGACAATAGACTATTGTGTATTTAGCATCATTTACCAAAGACAATCAGTTGTCATTCTCAAAAATGGGCAATGGGAAACTACTCTCCCAATTGATCTAATGGAAATTCATTGTGAGAAAGTTTCACTCCTACTAGATGTTTGATCTTTACAATGCATTCAGAAATATGGTTAAATACTTTTAATGCAATGTTGCACTAATTAATGGGAGCATAATTAATCTTCCTTTTTGGTGATTTCTCTCCACCCTGCACCCCAACCCACAACAGAAAGTGAAAGTGATAAACTGAAACAAAATGTTCAGTCCCTCCCAGTTTTCCTGCAATGCCAATGGGTGATAGATAAGGACTCTTTTCCACTTAGGTTTTAAATAACGTTTTGTACACATTGCTTCAGCAAAAAGAACGCTAATGAATTATCTTTGAGATTTTACTTTCAGGACATAAATATAATTGTCGACCCAGGCAGTTTAATTCTGAAGGCATATGTTAATGAATTTCAGAATAATTTAAGGAAAATCTTACTTAATTCATTGTTTATTTGAACAAATTCAATCAGAAGGTAAAATGGATTACAAGGAGTAGTACTGAGACAGTTAGGTGAGGAAGGTCCACGGTTTTATCATTGCTGAGACTTGCTGGGTATTGGTAGAGCAGTGCAATTGGCTTAAGTGCCCTTGTGTTATAGGGGAAGGGGAGCAAGGACTTCTAATTCCTATTTAGTTAAGGCACTGGAAGACTGCTGGGGTAACAGCAATTTGCCATGAGTTATTGCCTTCAGGAAAGGAGAGGTGGGGGAAATGTCTTTCTGGCTCCCTGTTTTGTTAATGTTCGACTGTAAAGGGAAAGTAATTATGCAGTTATTTGATTATCTTTCCTCCTGTAAGCTTATTCATACTCATAACAAAATGTTGGAATATATAGCGAAGGGGTAACAGTGAGGTGACGTCTAAATTGCTTCTGACCTTGGTGAGAGCACATCTGAATTGGCTGCTAGATTAATTCTAGCATGTAGGGGCAAAGCTGTGAGGGAAGACTGATTTTTTTACTCTCGGAAAGAAAACATATTAAGGAGGAACATGATAGGGACACTTATTTTTTATACTTAGCATTGTTTAATGTTTGAGTATCCAGTCACTGTTTTCTTTCCCTTTCCTCCCAGAAAAAAAATACAAGAAGTTTAACGACAATTATTATTGCTGCCTGACATAAAATAGTCCATCTAAAAAAAATCATCATCTTTCTTTCAGTCCAGGAGTTATTTAGTCAAAGATTTTTTTTGGTGAACTATTCAGTCTGGGACGTCCTCCCGACGTGAAAATCGCTATTTCAAATGCAAGGAGTATTATTATTATTATTGTGAATAGTTTCAAGTGCAGGATTGACCTTGCGAACAGAAGATTCAAGAATTCCAGCAATGCATAGGGTGTAATTCCTTTGTTTGGAATGTTACACCAGTGCTTGTCTGGTGCATAAAGGAATCATCTGATAAGTGGACAACCTGGAAGCCCAGATCCTAGCCCTGTAGTTGAAACACTTTAGTCAGATGATCAACTTGTAAACTTACTGACAACTGCTATCAGATCATCTAGTCTTTTAAGCTAAGGTGAGCTGTCGAGTTATAATAATAATCCTTGCATTTGATATAGCGCTTTTCATGTCGGAAGGATGTCCCAAAGCGCTTCACAGAACACACTGTAAAGTGAATTGACTGTATATTTGTGGGCGAACGCGGCAGCCAATTGCGCACAGCAATGTCCCACAAACAGTCGTAGATTGAAAATGACCAATTTATTATTGTTTTTTGTTTTGGAGGGATTATTATTAGGCGTGTGGAGTAAGGAAACTTGCCCAAGGTTTTGCCCTGCCTGGAATTGAACTCAGGTCTCTCGTTTGCAAAGCGAGTGCTCTAACCACTGAGCTACAGGAGTTGGGGGGAAATGGTAGAAAAATCGACATTGAATGCATTCTGTTTGCTAAATGCTTTGTGTAGTTATACATTGCACATAAAGGAAAGATTCCCCTTTCCTTGGCAGTGACGTGTTTGACATGAAACTGGAATCCTCAAGTAAACTGAATTTTCAGGAAATTACACACCCAAACATTCTGAGAGGTTAAATTATCCAACACAATGCACTGAGGAGACTGAACCAATTCTATGCATAACTACAAACATAAAGAAGTATGAAACGTAATGGAAAAAAAACTAAGACAATTATTTGTAACAAGTCAAGTACAAATACGTGCATTTCACTGTTGCTGGTTCAAATAATTTCTCTTAGGAAACAGTGAGTATCAAACTAACAGATATCTATATTTATGGCACTCACTAGCACTCCAAAACCCCAAGCACTTTCCTCCTGGGAAACGTTGAAGCTGCTAATTTTTTTTGCACCAATTCTACTGATACAAAAAGTGAACGTGAGAAGAACGTTTGAAAACCTGAATCACTAAAGTACACCCAGTCCTGAGAACTTAAATGAATCAATACAAAATTCATGAAAAAAAAATCGTGAATCAATCCTTAAAATAAAAGTCATTATTGTTATACAAAATCCCCAAAAATCAGCAAAGTAAAGATGCGGAGAAATTCATATTTTATTAAAAATCCCAATTTGAAAAATTCTATTTAGATGTATTCTAATTTAATTTGCTCAAAATGCATTATTTTGGGTAAAACCGTAAAATCTTAAAAAAATGCGTCAAAAAGAAGGCTTTTGATGGCAAAGAACTTGTTTCATCAAATCTACACGTTTGGCTCAAAAGCAGTAAATTCAGATGAAATTTCTCGATATCAAAATGTTTAAGTGAAAATCATTTGAGAGAACTGCAGACAAGTCAAAGATGTACAAATGGAAGAGAAGTGGCAGAAGTGCAACAACTGCAACATTGAAGAGATGTGAAGCAGCCCCAAAAAATAATGATTTAGTGTGTGAGCAGGGCACCTCACCACGCTGTTTGGCCCGGGATGGTCTTGAGGGGACGCAATTGGGATATAAATCTAATTTTTTATGCAAACAATGCCAGAATATCATTGAGCACTGGAGCAGCATACACCCCACTATGCTGCAAGCAATCCTTTAAAAAAATGCATGACTCTGATAGTATTCAAAGTCTCTACACAATGAATGCTTTAATGTCATTTTTAAAAAATGAGAAACAATGTTTTTAATGCCACAAGCCAACTAATAGGATCTGATTAAAGTGGATGGCAATATTTATTTGAAAATATGAAATAGGAATGAGGTTCCAGCGTCAGTACTGCACTGTGGTCGAGAAAAGTATCAGGTCGAAGTGGAATCCTTTACATAACACTGACCTCCAGTGGATACACTGTGTTTCCTTTATTGCAATTTGTTTTCCTTAAAAGGTCTTTTTTTAAAAAAAAATGTTTTTGACTGAGCAGCAAAAACTATCTCGAATTACGAATGTTTTTCAACACGAACAGCAGAGTTTAACGTCTGCTATAAACATTTAAATCCTCTTGTTCAAAACAAATCCCAACCATACATACAGTACAGTACAAGTAAATCCCTTAAAGTAAACAGAAGTCCTTGATAGGTTCTGCAGTGTATAAAGGCTTGAACTTTGCTGGAAAGCCAGTAGATTTATTAAGTGTATGATTTATAAAGTGTGAGTGTTATTAGTGTGTGTTAGTACTCTTTTAATGGTTAGCCATCTACGTAATGTGTTTGTGCTTTACGTTAGATTGTATAGTTTTGAATGGGGACATAAATTATCAGAGCAATTTTAAGAATGTAGTGTTTCCAGATAATGCCCAGACCTTCCCTCCAGTTGACAACTTATTTTTCCCTGAATGATGGATGACATCTTGGACAGTCCATAACAACTGAAAAAACATTGTGACCCTATCTGGGTCCAAGATGTCTGTGTGCAGGAAAATCACCAGGGAAATGGAAGAAAAAGTATAAATACAGAAACAATGTAACCCGTACTTCCCTCATTCTTCTGATTTTTGTCTTTTTTTCTGGCCTTTTGCTGAGGTTGTATTTTCTGAGGAGTAGGAGTAGACCGTAGGCCTCTTTGTGCCCACCACCCCATTCATCCCACCATCAGTGGGTGGACTTTCAGCCATTCTGCCCCTGCTCTCTGGAACTCCATCCAGAGGGCCTCTGACTGGCTTACTCTTTCAAAGCATGTCTCTTTGACCATACGTTTGGTCATCTTTCCCCTTCCCTCTCCACTTTTACTACCTCCCCAACTCAGGGCTTGACAGCATTGTCAAGCACTTTGAGACATTCTCCTGATGTGAAAGATGTGCATATATGTAAATTGTATTGCATTAGGACATGATGGAGACCCAACATTTATATACCAAGTTCTAAATCTTAGAGCAATTCCGACGGGTTCTGTGGGAGATGTTAGGAACTAATAATAATAATCCTTGCATTTGATATAGCGCTTTTCACGTCGGGAGAACGTCCCAAAGCGCTTCACAGAACACACTGTAAAGTGAATTGACTGTATATTTGTGGGCGAACGCGGCAGCCAATTGCGCACAGCAATGTCCCACAGACAGTCGTAGATTGAAAATGACCAATTTATTATTGGTTTTGGTTTTGGAGGGATTATTATTAGGGGTGTGGAGTAAGGAAACTTGCCCAAGGTTTCGCCCTGCCTGGAATTGAACTCAGGTCTCTCGCTTGCAAAGCGAGTCCTCTAACCACTGAGCTACAGGACTCCACAGAACTGATAAATATTTTGAAGTGATGTCAATGAAACATTCAATCTGGTTCCCTAGTAGATTTCAAAGTATTGTTTTGGGGCTTGCTTTCTCAATCTCATTTAAAACCTTGTACACTGTATCTCTATAATGTCCTGTTTCAAGCTATTTATGTAAAAACAATTGTTTCCTCACAATACAGGGGCCTCTGAAGATGTCCTTGACTGGGACAAATTTGCTTCAGTTCATTTTAGTAGACTCCTGGGACTTGTTAATGACGTAAAAAGCTATCTTCTACAGAATATAGAACCATTTTTCTAGAACATTGTAGCAATTTGCTTACCTGGTGACATTTAATGGTCCTTTAGATGTGCAAATTGCAGAGCATTTTAAAATGTGAACAAAATATTCTAAAAATGTAAAAATGTTCTCAATTGATTATAAAAGTCACCCCTGCCTTTCTATTTTTCACTCCTGCTTCCCCTTCCCCCCATTACCATGACTGTGTGACAAGTGTCAGCAGAGAAGCATTCTCACTTCTGCGTGCGAAAGTTATGGGTTGAAGCCCTATGTCAGGACTTTGAATTCACGATCTAGGCGAATACTCCAATTCAGTGCTGGGGGAGTGTGACATTGTTGGAGGTGTCGTCTTTTGGATAAGACATTACCATAAATCTGCTGGTTCAAGCGCACATTAAAAATCCCATGGCACTATTTCAAAAGGGTTTCTCCCGGTGTTCTGTTCAACAAACCCCCGGATAAAATTGGTTAGTCACTTCATGACTGCTTGTAGAACACTGCAACATGCAAATTGGCTGCCATGTCACTTTCCAGTAAAACTCTACGATATGGGTTGAGACATCCTCCCAACATGAAATACGCTATTTCAAATGAAAGGATTATTATTTTGTGCAACACACCGAAACTATTCTCCAACCTGGCAAGTGCCTTTGTAACCTATACCTGGGCGTGCGTACAGAAGGACAAATTGTTACTGAAACAGGGTAACTGTTGCAATTTTCTGCCCCTCAATTTGGGATAATGAGTTGGTTCTAATGGGGGCACCGTTCTGTAATGAGCACAATGGGTAGTTGACCAAATAATGTTCATTTAAGTTCCATTAATCTTTTTCTTTCGTTGCTAGTAGGTGCAGCCACAATGTGCTTTCTGTGTGTGTATGTATGAAAGTGAATTGACAAAATCAGAATCACAACCAGATTATGGGGTCTAAAAAGATATTCATATAGCATATGTACTTGTTAAATCCTGCGGATAAACCTTTATACTGCAGTTTACACCTAAAATTGCCAAATATGTCAGGATTCCTCTCAGTCAGCAAGATTGTGGAATAGAAGCCTGTCAATTGCTTTTCAATCTTCTGTCCTTAAAGAAGCGAATGTTCAGGATTCATATGATGTTGCCCTAAGGGTTGGTGTGTATTCCATTTGCTCCTCCGTTTCTATTTTTAAATTGAACATCGTTCTGCTTAAATTGCCTTTGAAAGCTTACTGATGTCCCCAGCTATTGATTATTAGAGATGCAACATTTAATCTTTTTAACCCAAAGAAGCAATCTATGCTGATACTGGATTCTGCCTTCACATCAAATGCGAGAGAGCCTGTCGTGCCCTGCTTCTGTGCCCTACATTTGCGAGCCCTTACTGAAGAACTCAGGGTTATAAAAATCAATTCTACCTAAACTTTTTCAGCATTGGGGAAAATGTGGTTGAGACAGGAAAAAGCTACATTTATTAAGATACTTATTTTGCTTGAATCAAATATCTTCCAGAATGTATCTGTAAAACTCTAATTTCAGAATTGCTTATTTCATTGTATTGATTTCAGCCCCATTAAAATGTCTACTTTATATAATAATCCTTGCATTTGATATAACGCTTTTCATGTCTTCCAGACGTATCAAAGCATTTCACAGCATGTACTGTAAAGTGAATTGACTGTATATTTCTGGGATAAATGTGGCAGCCAATTGTGCACAGTAGTGTCCCACAAACAGTCATGAATTGACTGATCAAATTTTTTTTTTTGAGGAATTATCAGGCGTGTGGAGTAAGGAAATTTGCCCAAGGTTTCGCCCTGCCAAGAATCAAACCCAGGTCTCTTGCTTGCCGGGCGAGCGCTCTGACCACTGAGCTACAGGACTCCACCACTACACTTGGAATACAAACCAATATTTAAAGGTTTGTTAACTTAAACACATGAACCCATATTTAAAATCGCTGCATGGTCTCTGCCCCACACTACCTCTGCAACCTCCTCTGGAACTCCATTCCCATTGCTCCCTGCTTCGCTCCGCATTTTCAAGGAATGTCTCAAAACATACCTCTTTGTCACTCTTTGGTCATCTTTTCCTTGTTCACCACCCTCAGTTCCAGTGTTCAGTCAGAATAGTCAAGTGATTTGGGGCATCCTCCCTGGGTGAAAGGTCCTAGTATAAGTGTAAATCGTATTGTGGTTTAATTGGATCCCAGTTCTTAAGAGTTTTTGTTTTATTGGCAAAACCAATTCCAGTCTTGTACGCAATTTTGATAAGGAAAAGGATTTAAGAATCTGAGGGGAATGAACTTGGTGCCAGTCCAATAGTTTTAAAGCTAATACATGACAAGTCAACATATCTGGGTGGAGTGTTTGAAACTCAGTAACATGTTCAATTCCCAGGATGATGATTATTTATCGGAATTCTGAATGGGAGGAAGTGGAAGTCATTTCATGTTTGGCAAAATCTTTCCTTAGAATATCATCAACTGGAAGTTGTGTTTATGGGTGGGTGGAAAGTGTTGAAACAAAAGCCACCGCTCTATTGATACAGGAGGCAGTATCGTATCCTATTTTGCACATTAGGTACGGATATGTTGAGAGGATCCCATTTTATGGTGGCAATGTCTTTAAATTGAGCATCTTCCTCAGATTGTTTACCTTACTAAGACACTGCTGGTGCACCTCCATAAGGCTGCTTCAACAAAGGTGATTGACAGTGATCCCATTTTGCACAGAATGCCAAATGGTTCAGTGTCAGGCTCCAATATCATCTGCTGCTCTTCCCAGCCCAGGGTGTAAGCTTTACAGTGATCTGGTGGGTTAGATTCATGCTGTAAGACTAACTTGTCTCAAACTATAAAAGTCTTTGAACTTTTATGAGGGAATGAGCAAAAAAAAACCTTTTTCCCCTCTCGCCACTTCCCTTTTCAGATTCCCATCATTTCTCCACCATTCTCTGGTTGACTGGGGCCTTTTCTGTCAGAGTCACTCAATAACTGGTGGGTTGGCGGTGCACAAGACCAGCTAAAGTGAGCTGGCCTTTCTTTTGGGAACCACTGCCCCTGTTGGCCTGCCTGAAATAAGGGACGTGACGTTGGAGATATTGGGAGCAAAGCTCACATTCTACCAGTGTACTGAGACAATATTTCAGTCTACAGTGTATCTGAAAATATAACATAGTGTGGAATAATTGAAATGGGGGGTGGCAAAAAGGCATTTTTTTTCCAGAACATTTCTGACCAGTGGATTCTGTTTTATAGTCTCTGAAATTTGCAAGTTGCTCTGTAGCTTAGATTCAAAGCCTAGATTTTTTCCCCCAGTTAATTTCAGAACCATCCACCCCAATAACAATACATTTGAGAACAAACAATTGAGTATTTTGTTAATTTAACTGGAAAAAAAATCACGATTTTAAAAAAGGTAAAACTTGTGGTTGATAAAATCACTTTTATTTCTAACATTGATAAATTTAATAGCAAGAAGGTAATGTACATGGCATTCCATTGTCGTGGTAGATACCTTAATCCATTCTTAATCTTTTCAGCTGCGATATATTTTAAGAGAGAAAAGACTCAAGTATTCATCAGTCATCTTACGCGAAAAACAATGATAACATGGTTCTTGTACTGATTCTTCCGTCCTTTCTAGCACATTGGAGCATTTTGATCACTGTTGCGTGAGCAGCCTTCTCACCCATTCAGCACAGCTGCTCAACATTCCCAGAACAATAATTAACCCCCAGAGTACAATAGGAACACTTAGATTTGAAATCAAAATTATGACAAGATCTCAAAAGGTTGAGTAACGTTAATGGTTTTCATAACAGGGCTTTTTAACCAGAATAAGGCACGTCAAACTAGCAGCTATTTGTAACATTTATAGGCTTGCCTTCAGTGGCCAGAATTCTGGATCGAAATGCAAAGGTAGGCCTTTTTTCCAACTCACCACTCTCCCTTTTCAGGTACTCATCGTTTTTCCACCATTCTCTGGTTGACACTGTCTCAAAAGTTTGTCTTTTGATGCTTTTCATTGAGTAATAAAAAATTGCTAACTTTTTTTAAATTGTAGAAAAAAAGGAAGCTCTCTCTCATTCTCTCACATCCACCACCCCCACAACATGCATACTGAAGATGAGCCATATTCTAATTGCATTAAGCTAAGTGCTTGAGGGGAATTTTTTTTGCAAATGTTTAAGACAATCCCTCACTGATATGATATTCAGACATTGCTATAAGATGCTGCATAGCTGCTAACCTTAGTGCATTACTGGGAATGAGACACTTTGATCCCAAAGAGGAACACAGATGACAAATCTGGTTAAGTACACAGAAGTGTGTTTATTTTCAGAGTGAGACACACACAGAAAAGGTTACATTTTGGTAGTGAAATGACCAAGTCCCAAAATTAGTGAAAGCTGATGAGAATGATTCTATTATATTTGGAGGATTTATAATATTTAGCTAGACAGAGGATGTGAACAATCATGAGATTTGTTTTTTTTAAACAAACAAAAAAATGGTTTTGACTCACCTGTGTCGGATAAGGTAGTCAATTAACTGGCATCTGAACATCATGCCTTTCTGATTTAGAAAGCTTTTCGACACATCATTAAATGGTGATGAATTGATAAGAGGTAAAAGCATGTACAATTAAATGCAAATGATGAGTGGTCCCATCATTTAAGGATTAGGATGTAATCAAACAGCAGCTGGGGTGATCTGTCTAAACAGGAATCTCAAAGTATGTCGTTAATGATCAATTTGCAGCCATGTAAATGTACAATAGCAAAGAGAAGTCTTTGTAGTTGTACTTATCCACTGGCTCTGATTTAACCAATTCTGAACCATTCTGCTTCACGTGTTTTGGACTCAATAGTGAAATAATTGAATATACCAATGAATATTGCGTACTCAAAGTTTTAAGAATGCTCCTTGTTAATTGACAACATTTTCCCAAACAAATCCAAGCAGGCTTTAAGGTAAACATCCATCGACTGCAGCAGTTAAAACAAGATGCACTGATCAGTTTTATTTTATTAAATACTTTTTAGATCAAGTCCTATAGTAACAAAGCTATGAAGATCTACCAACATTCATAACAAACAAACACTGGGTATTTTAGCATGCAAAATCCTGCATCAGTTGCCTTATTTAAAACTATAAGATATTAGCCCCATAAGATACAGTAACAATGCAATTAATTGATTCTGCCTTTTTTAAACAGGAATTTATCATTATCAAGCTCAGGCTTAAATTATGTGGTACATACTTTCCAGACTGTGCAAGATCATTAAAGATGCAGAACTAGGTACATCATTATTTTTGTCAAGTAAACACAGACAGTGAAAATATTGACCGTAAACAACACATGCATAAACTCTGTAAAACTGCATATATATTTTCAATGTGTGACCATTTTATGCTAAGGTGACGAGGCTCTCCCCTAACTAGCACAGTGCAGTCTACAGATGTAAATAACACTGTGTTTCATGTTTGATCTCGTACTCAAATAAGATAATGTTACATGGCTATACATGTACACCATACCTCAATGACACAAGGCAGAGTATAACCACCAATTTTTTTCAAATGGTCGTGATTGTTACTAGGTTACGACATACTGCAAACGTCTGTATGTGAATGATTCAGCATTTTAACCAAAGATAGTTTTACTGCACATAGGCCAAGACAAAACTTCAATATTATACATTCATATTAATTTTGCTGTAAAGAACACTGGAAGAAATGTTAACAGATAAGAAAGAAATACTTTTGTGTTCCATTCTGATAAGTTTAAATGAGATCACAGCTTCACTTTGCAATAGATTGATAAGAGGGAAAAAAAAGCAATTGCTTAGGAGTGTATTTTTTCCAGACAGTTTCACAGAACAGCAATGTCATATAGTCTTGGCCTTCAAATTTCAACATATTGTTGCTCATTGACCTCCGAAGTAGGAGTCTCAGTAAAGCAATTAACCTTTAACTTTTCATTGACAGAGGAAGCTGCAGTTTGCATGGTATCCTTCTTGCACCTTCAATTGAACCTACGGTTGCTATTGCGCTCTTTTTAATGACAATTACTGGTCAGAGTTAAGGTAACCTTTGTAGAATCTCGACAAGAAAGGCATACCTTTAACCTCTGAGCACTACACCGACTGTTATTTTTTGTGATTTTTTAAAAAAGTTTTTACTTTAATTATGGATGTCCATACTTTGGCAAGTATTTGGTTCAGATTTTATTTAGTACGAACCACTGCCATCAAACAAGTGAATTATCAGGTACATATACAGCAGCCATTTTATCTGTACACCTCCCATACAGCAGAAACAAACACGATGGATCCATGAAAACAACAAATAGGCAGCCACCACAGCATCATACACATGCAGATTCGCGCATGGTGCTGCTGGTCTTCAAAGAGGTCACCGTGACAGTGATCGGCTTCAATCCACTGCTTAGACGAGAAGTCTACTCCAACATCCCCAAGCTGGGAAGGAAAATACAATCAATGAGTCAGTTTTCAGATCCACTGCTCAGCTATTCGGCTTTTTTGCCTGCACCTGCTTGATCTACAGTTGCCTCCGAGTGGCTGCTGTTTCCGTGCTTCTTTCTATCCTTTTACTCAGAAGCTAATTACTAACTGGAGTTGGTAGTCAGAAAGGGTGGTCGAGATCAGGACACTGGGCTCACTTAAAAAGCAGTTTGATGCTGTGATGAGGAGGAGGGATAGGGGGATGGTAGGTGAGTGTTCTGGAAGGATGAGATTACATTGGCCAAAGGGTCTTCTTCATCCAGATTCATCTTGTGATCTGGGTGGTGGGACGGAGTAAGAAGCTCCTTTAATAAGAAATGGTTTTAGGAATACTGCACCCCAATTTTATCAAACATAACCTGTAATACGAAGCTAGTTGGGGAACGTACTCGCCTGCAGGTTGTGTTCACTGGAGTGGAGCAGCCGGGGCTCCTGAGCAGTGGAAGTGTACGTTCTGCCACTTCCCTTCACGGCGATGCCAGACACGCGTTTCCTCGGACTGTGTTGTCCTTGGCCTCCCCTGACTGTCGATGTACTGAGTAAGACGGATATAGGCGATACAGGCAGCATCTTCTCCGATTAGGTGAACATGGGGGTTCAGAATCGTAGTATGGATCGGCTTGCTGTTTTTGGACAACACTTTAAAGTAGAAGTTAAAAGGATTTGTATTGTTATATCTACTTAAGATCCAGTTCCATCAAACCATCACAAACACATCTGTTGGCGAACTATTAGGGAAATAATGTAACCTTTTAAATTTGTTTCATTCCCAAGTTCTTTTATGTTAAACTGAATCCCATGGAGATACCTTCTCCAATCACTTTCTGTCTCTTTCTTTGTCGTGCAGCTTTCTCGGTAAATGGGTATGCTGCTTGCAAGCCTGTGACATTTCCACTCCGAAGGTAACTACTACCAGGTCTACAGGGGCTTGTCACGATTATCTCCTTCATTTCTCTTCTTGGAAAATGCTTGACCTCTCTTGTTTCCCAACAGTGAAACAGTTGAAATTGGAAGCTCTGGAGGGTTGTGGGCATGAACACATGAGCGAGCCACAGAGAGGTTACAGACAGCTAAATACTGCTGTCACATAGTGTTTGCGTGCAGATTGTGAGGGATCCACTGATGGGTGGGAGAGTCTGCATACAATGGGGGTAAATAATACACTATTTGCTAGTACGTGCAAACCTCATTTACAATGGGAAATAATAATTCTTACATTTGATATTAGTGCTTTAATCATGTCATCAAAACATCTCAAAACTCTTCAGGATTTTCTGTAAAATGCAGTGACTGTGTATTTATTAGGCGGAAAACCTTATTGATGCAAGTTAGTTAACCCAAGGATATGCATGTGCACTAACCATCATTCACTGTAAGATTCTAGATAATAATGAAGTGTAAGTGGTTAAGATATCTACTTTGTAAGTGTTTGGTAGTGTTTCTTCTCTAGCCCTCCCCTGTCCCTCTGCAGGAAATTAGGTGGTCGAGCAGACTGCATACTATAATAAGGACTGCTCTCTCACAAATATGCATCTGCTTGGAATCAGGGACAATACTTAGAATTACAGTTCGTATGATCCTACATTATTAAATGTACCATGTAAAGCATTTAGTTGCACATCCTATGGGACTCGTCTACAAATCGTATAGCTGACAAAACTAATCAAGTGATCTAAAATGTGATTAAATAGAGGAGATTCTGTTTGATCCAGCATGGTTATCACTCTGACAGACTGCATCAAGTTACAGATGTGCTTGACTCATACAGTTCATTGACAAAAACATACTCACAGTTCTCAAAGTAAAATTTATGGAAATCCATCCCTTCCACTAAGTTTCCAAGAGCTTCGGGCTCAAATGAAGTTAGACCTGGATCGCAGATTTTCCTAAAAGACAAGGATCATATTCTTCAGATTATTGGAATGGAATGGGCATTTTCTCCCTCCGTGGAGGGACGCATTCCACTAATCTAATTCCGGAAAATATTAGGCCAGGGTGGCAAAACAAGTACCGAGGGCATTGCACAAGCACTAAGCTTTCAGTAGTGTGCTTTTTAATAAAAAAACAAGGCTGTTTTCAAGATTACATTTGCAACATGATGGAATGATATAGATGGTCTGAGTAGTTTTGTTTCATTCCTTACTTTGTTATTATTCCTACAACAAACGAGCTGCCAGCTTGTTTGATCCTATTTATTATTAAAAGAATCATCTAAATTTCTAAATTGTCCCGACAGTTCGGGATGATCTGGTTTCTTTATCATAGGCAAAATGCTCAGTGAAGAGATCAGCGTGAAAAGTATGCTCTTAACTTGTGTGGTTGTTTCCATGCCAACCTTCCTCTTAATTTTAACTTTTTTTTACAGAATACAGCTCTTCTCTCAACATCCATCTGTGTGCCATTATTCAACTTCCATCTGTAGCTCCACTGATTTCTTTAGAACAAGCAAAAACCTCAAGGAGGCGCTCTTAGCACAGAGTTAGGTGGCTCTGAGTAACATCACAGCATTGACCAACACCACCCAGCTATTGTGGTCTGGTTGTCACTGTGGGAGCAAAGCTTATGAATGACATCGCACAGGTCTGTTAGAGGGAACCGTGTTACTTCGAACAAGGTCATTGCCATCTGTTACTGTCCCACCATGAAATGTTATTTTCTACAGGATAGGCAAAGCTGACTATAATGAATGGCTTCAAGCTGTGTTTGTTAAGCAGCAGGTTTTATTCACTCTGGGAATTGCAGGGTGTTTTTTACGTTTGTATGTTTACATCACCTCCTGTTATTTACAGGTTTGCTGCTCTTCGCTTTCACTTTATAGCAGCTCTGATTATTCTATTCAATGTGGCACAAAAACCCTCCCAATTTTCATTCAACTTAGAACCTAAACATTAATATTCAACTCCGGCTCTTGCATTTTCACACACTGTACAGCCATTATCCCAGAATCCACTCTTGGTATATATTATATGGTATCTGCTATGGTATATTTTGATTGTACTTTAATATACTGCACTAATACTGCACCATGTTAAATACTGACTCCAAGATGCATTGTTTTAAATAATTTGCAGTTAGTGTTTTGAATCATTTAGATGAATAAACATCTTGGGGGGGGAGGGGGGGGTGGGCCTCAGCAACAAATGTAGGTGCCCCTGCCCACTGTGCAAATGGCCATTTGAGATTTCCTCTCTATGTCCTTTCCTGAAAGTGCACTTTCCAGCACAGTCGTCAGTGGATTGCAAGAAGGATTGGAAATCCTGGCTAAGTTGTAAACTTTTGCTGTTGTGCCTTCTTCCAAAAGGGAAATATTTTTAGGCAAATTTAAAAGAAAATTAGATTTAGAAAAAGAATCTGAACCATTTATTACTTGGAGCTGATGAAATGTAATGGGTTGTTGAGGGCAGGTTGCTGGACATGTTTTAATAAAAACAGCTTGATGCTGTGATGAGAAGATACAGTGGGTATTGTGGAAGCATGAGATCTATGGGCCTAAGGGCTTTCTTTTTATGATGTTGTGAAGGCAAACCAAGGTGAACTGCAGTCTCATCTAGGAATACAATCTCGTGATCACAGAGTTACAAAGTGAGCACTTGTCTGCTTCAAAGACTGGGACAGTTTGGCAAATACTAACTCTACCTTTCTAGATCTTCTCATTGTTTGTACTGCTGATAGTATAATTCCCTATTGCTTCTCTTAAAGATACTGGCTGGTTTTATTAACTAGTACAGAGTTCATGTTTATGCAGTCAAGGTAATCTCGCTCCAATCTTCACAGCTGTTGGTTCTGATGTACATTTCCTTTGCCAACTGTCATTCTTGATGGTTCCTTCCTCCACTCAAATAATAGGCTAATTTCTAAAAATGACTCATTTTCTTCTTTGAAGTGCTGAGGTTCCAGATGTACTATGATCATCAGTCTGGTAATTGTCCTGGCAAAGAATATTTTCAACATGACTCAATGTTTGGATCCCCTTTTGCCAGACAACTTGACGCGTGCAGATTTCATATAATTCTGTTTCTCATTGCTACAAAACTGCATTTGTGAATATCTTGCAATGTCTGTTCATGGCCTCCAATAATTTAAATACAATTTATTAAATATAGTTTTGGATTCTAAGGGACAACAGATGACTGGTTGCAATAAACCTAGCAGCTGGATGCTGCTACAAATGTTCTGAATTGAGGTCTTATCTGTTATAAATTTGCACTGTGTACTTGCATAGGAACAAAACAAACTGTGTCTACGCATTAGCTTGCCTAATGCACAATGATGAGCTTTTTGCACTCTCAAGTTTGATTTTGATGACTTTGAAGACAAACTGTCTACCGATTACTTAATATCAAGGCTCACACATGTAGAGTGGTCTCTTGGGCTAGGTATCGGGGGGCAAAAGCACTCAATAGAAAGAAAATGTAGTCAGGAGAAGGGCAAGGGAGATCTGAGGGTATGAAGTTAATGTTTTAATAGCACATTGCTTCTTGGCTTCCTCTCTGAAATTCTGCATTAACCCAAACATTAGTCCCTACATCAAGGTATACTTACGTGTAAGCTTCAAAATCCCCATTATTAATGGCTTCAATCAGTTGCTCGGTGATCTTGATGATGTCCTGCTTGCGTGCTAAAGTTTTGGGGAAAAAAACATATGAGAGGAACATAAGATGCTGCTCTGCAAAGTGTCCATCTCGCAAATTTGGTTCAAGATACCAAGGTGATTTCAGTGCAACAATTTACCTCAACCACAAGGGCCAAAAGAATGCTTGCTGAACTACCTCGAGGCCCATTTGTAAATAACTCCACATCTGCCGTTTTGTCAGATTGTATGACAGAGGCTACACAATGCTATCTAGGACCACTAGAAATACAGCGGAGTTAAGGCTGCCAAAGTCTATTCACCCAAAACAGACTGTCTCGCTCTCTCTCTTGCCTACTTCAAGGCACATCTCAAGATCCCCCCTCTTTCACCGTGCCATCGGCCACCTTTCTACTCCTTGCCCTCCACCCTCCCTAATCCCAACCAGCACCCCCCCACCCCCCGCCTCACCCACTCAGGTCCAAATCCGGGACTGTCCAGTGCCTTGGGACGTCCTCCTGACGTGAAAGTCACTATACAAATGTAATTTTGTATTACATTTTGTACGTTTAAAGGTAGAAAAAATACTCAAACTCAATCATTGACATGAACAGCAACTTAAGTAACTAGAGGAATTTTCCCCATGTCCATTTTGTAAGATGTGTTCATTTTATATATATATATTGTATTTTTTATATAATAATGACAAACAAACAATTACCAGTTGCTTTCTGTGCAGAATGCTCATTGGCACAACGAAACGGAAAACAATGCAAAAACCATCTGAGAACATTCAGTAGAAAAAACAACTCCCCAACATTTGCTTAAACTGCTTTCAACATTAAGGGGGGGGGGGGGGGTCAAGAAAGCAGCACTGAAGGTACTAAGTACCAATGGAGAAGGGATTCGGAAGAAAGTTTCCAGTGTTTGTGAAGCAAGAACAAAAACTGCATTGCCTGCAATTTGCTTAAACTGAGAATCTCCTCTCGTCCTCTCAAGGTAGAAATTTGCTCTCTCCTTGAACCAGTAGCCACGTGCTGCTTTCACCACTTCGGCAGGGCTGCTAACAGAGGTGACTTTCACAGTGTGTTTGTGACTCTGTAAATCAGAGCACTGGGTCTCCTCCTCCCCGTATGGAATTTCAATGTTCACCTTCTGTTCAAATCGGCAGCCACGGGCAGGAGTGGGTAACAAAGGAATAATGTTTTGCTTCACTCCTCCTGACTGCAGAGCTACTTTGTTCCAGGTTCTAAACTGAAATGTCCTTCATCTTCAGGCCTAGGGCATTCCCGACACACACACACACCAGCTACTACCACTGTTGGTAAGCAGGATCTCCTTGGAGCAGAACTGGCTCCAAGGTGCCATGCCTGGCAAAGGAATGTCGGAATCGAGTCAGTCCTCTGTGGTGGTTTCTGTAGTCCGATTCTTGAGCCAGTATTCCAGGGCACTGCTGATGATAGCACAGCCAGCCTGGCTTATCAGTCACTGGGGACAGGGAATCATCCCACTCAGCTCCTGTTATCCCTGAAGGCCAAAGCCCTAACGGGTAGGGTGGTCCTAGCTGGATAAGCAGCCGGAAAGTTTGCAATAACAATGGCAAGCTATGCGGTTTTATCTGGTTAGACTCCAGCAGTATCCCAATGCACACCCTGGGGTTTCCAAGCCTTGGTTCTTGCCAACCTGCACCTGATACTTTCCTGAGTTAGGTAAGCAGGATGTGTCCCTCCAGGGAGAGAGTGCATATTCCATTCCAACAATCTATCTCTGGGATTGCCATGTGTAGGTGGGATGCATGGAAATCTCAGCTTGGTCTGGATATTCTTAAGCACGGTGATGGGTTTCCACATTTGTCAAGACATTTGGCTGCCCCCGCCCCCCAAAAAACAGCACTGTTTATGCATCTCTGCTGTCCTGCAATTTTGTGTCAAAGAACACAGGCATTGTTCTATTTAACGAACAGACTTGCTCAGGATGTATTGTACTCTGCATCTGAAATGAAGTCATTTAATGTGAAGTTTCTCATAGGGAAGAAATCTGCTGGTGGACATGTCTACTTTTATTGTTTGAAAGGAACACTATTGTAGACGTGGCACTAATATCGAGAAGGCAATTACTACACATGACTGAGAGCTCTCTCTCTCTCACAAGCTGTTATATCCACTGACTGCGTTTGTCAGGAGAAAGCTGAAAGCTAAGCTCACTGGAATTTGATTGTAAGGGGAAAAAAAGGGAAGTACTGCACTTCCCATATAGTGTGGGTCCACAGCGAGTCTGCACTATAAACAGACCCAAACTATCCCGGGGTGCACTATAATGGGGGTCAGCCTGTAATTATAGCACTAATTCTATCATCTATCTTTATATTATAAAGATCTTATATATTAATATTATACCACTATATCATTTATATTTCAATATTTCATATCATATATTATATATCTATAGTAAGCATAAGTGTGATCCCCCCCCCCCCCCAAACTGCCAAGATCAGTAGTCTGCCTGACTTCAGACAGCTTTGACTGCCCTTCATGCACTTGGTGAAGTAGTAGGGAACTCCGAATTTTTGAAAAGAAAAAAATCAGGATTTCTAAGCCTTGTTGAAAAACTGTTGGAAAAATGTCAGCAATAAGTCTTAGGCTGTATCTCTAGCCAGCAATTTCTTTGAAAAGTACATTTTGTGGAGGTTACGCTGCAAATTAAATGAGTATAAATCCTGTTGTACTGCATTTCAACAACACCCCCACTCTAACCAGTACTCTGCGGTGTCCTGTCATGTCTGTATCACTGCCATCCTGTAACATTGTCTTTTCTGCCCTTCACCACAACCCAGGGCGGTGGGTAGGGGGAAGAAGAATTTCCGAGCATCCTTTAAATCGGTACCAACATGCAAAACACAACACTTGGTAATAGTCAACACAAAACTGCGCTAAAAAAAAGAACTCAACGACGATTTGTTTTTAAAAGAAATCCGTTTGCCCAATTTTGTGGTTCATTTGCTGTGAAAAGGTACAAGTGACGGTTGATGGTAAAAATTTAAAGAAAACTGTTACAAGTATCATGTAACAAATTAATTCTCGATCTTAAACACAAGAGGGCGAAGAAATTCTTTTGTCGTTAAAGTTAGTGCAGCTTGGCAGCAATGGGAGAAAATCACCCACCAGGAGATTTTCACCCCATAGAAATGTAGTTCAAGGAGCCCTTTGGCAATAACTTGATAAGACATGACAAAGTCACAGTTTTATCAGGCCCTTAGTTTAGAGACACAACACACCAGGTAAAAACACTCTTAAGGCATTTCATCAAATGCTTGAAAAAATCTTGAACTCATTCTCTGCCAAAATCAACCACCGTGATAATTGCCAAGAGCAGCTTTAAATAATTCTGTTGTTTTTTTTAAATTGTGTTTTCAATTATTTTCTATTTGTTTTTCTCCCATTGCCATCTGCTCCTGATGTCTAGGCTGCTTGTGCCGGGGTGCGTTTCCACGGGCACATTTTGCCCTCCGGTACCCTGCCCAAGTCGCCATTATTCATTTGTGAGCCTTGGCAGTGAGTTTCACTCATCTCTGGAGAGTGACACAGCTTTGAGCCTGACCTCTGCTCACCCAGCTGTCACACACACACACACACACACAAACACACACACTACCTGTGGGTTGGTGGGGGAGGGGGCATAGAAATACCAGGACCAGGGATTCCAATCAGCAATCTCCTGGTCCATCTCCTGTAGGTTTATCCACTGAACAATCAGAGTTGCCACTCCCCAAAAATATTTTTAAGACTTCTCAGGTCTCAAACCAAAATGTTAGAAATAAAATAGGTTAAAAAAAACATTTTCGTTTGCACGGTAAGACTACAGTATGCTTTAACAAATTAATAATATTCAAACACTCTTGTTAAAATACTGTAGTCTGCTTTGCAGTTAATGTTTTAAGTAGTAGTAGGCACAAAAAATTTAGTCATGATTCACTCTTGTCTAAATTTCTGCCAGGTTTAGGTACAGAGCTGAGCCAGGACTCAGAAAACCCTTCTGCTTCACTTACACTGTGTGGGAGGAGATGCAGGTGGAAACAGCTCTGAATTATCAGAATGACTCATTGCACATGTGAGATCCACAATTTCAGTGGCTGAATATTTGTGGGGGAAAAGAAAACAGACATGAAGATATATATAGAGACAGGCCCCAACAAGCACACCAGTAACAATTATGGAATTCAAGTAAATAAAATAAGCCTCCATACTACCACACATACCTTCAATCGAGCTGTTTGATGAAATCGCTGCCTACCTTTAACATTTGGGATTAATTTGCAGTGATTTGTAACAAGAATTAAT
Organism: Callorhinchus milii; assembly: GCF_018977255.1. NCBI lineage: Eukaryota > Metazoa > Chordata > Chondrichthyes > Chimaeriformes > Callorhinchidae > Callorhinchus > Callorhinchus milii. The sequence goes on along the minus strand of NW_024704748.1, from coordinate 12,807,106 downwards.
GTAGATTCCCAGTTGCTAATAGGGAAATCTGCCGGGGACCTAAAGTGTGTTACTGTCATGATGTGGGAAACCAGAGTTTTCAGCCACGTTGGAATGGATGAAGATTAGGGTTTGTACAGCGATCCCCTCCAGTTACCAGCCGGATTCTGTATTTGTGACTCAAGTCTCTCTTAAAAACTCTTGTTAATGTATTGCCATTGTGTTATTCTGCAGGCTCAACAATTAGCTGGAACTTGATAATAATAATCCTTGAATTTGATATAGTGCTTTTCACGTCTTCTAGATGTCTCAAAAGCGCTTCACCGAATACACAGTAAAGTGAATTGATTGCATTTTTGTGGGCGAAACGCGGCAGTCAATTGTGCACAGCAGTGTCCCACAAATAGTTGTGGATTGAAGTGACCAAATTATTATTGTTTTTTTTCTTGAGGGATTATTATCAGGCTTGTGTAGTAAGGAATCTTGTCCAAGGTTTCGCCCTTGGTCTCCCACTTCGAACCCAGGTCTCCCACTTGTGAAGCGAGTGCTCTAACCACTCAGCTACAGGACTCCACACCACTGAGCTACAGGACTCCACATTAATAACCAAGGTAGAGTGGAGTCTTGACAAAGCCAAGGTAGTGGGTTGTGATGGGAATCAAACTGCAAACACCAAAATAACATTTTCTCATCCTTTGCTTCCTTGTGTTTTCATCAGAGGTTCACTGACGTAATGCCAGATTTGCACTTAAAAGGTGAAGCATCATTTATTTATTGAAGGGTTCAGAGAACAGTGTGAGGTGCGGATTTTGACTGAAGGATGAATGCAGAAGTCAGCTTTTAATACATTATTATACATTACATTATTGGAGTCCTGTAGCTCAGTGGTTAGAGCACTCGCTTTGCAAGCGAGAGACCCGAGTTCAATTCCAGGCAGGGCGAAACATTGGGCAAGTTTCCTTACTCCACATGCCTAATAATAATCCCTCCAAAACCATAAACAATAATAAAATTGGTCATTTTCAATCTACGACTGTTTGTGGGACATTGCTGTGCGCAATTGGCTGCCGCGTTTGCCCATAAATATACAGTCAATTCACTTTACAGTGTGTTCTGTGAAGCACTTTGGGACGTCCTCCCAATGTGAAAAGCGCTATATCAAATGCAAGGATTATTATTATTATTATGTATGACCAATGTCCATAAAACGAAAATCTATTGTTGGGGCTACTGTCACAGCAGGAACAATGGGATTACAAATTGTATTTTGTGTAACACATCGTTCACACTTTTTAAAATTTTGTGCAACTATATATTCATATACAATCTAAATCTGTTATCTATAACCTATTGCCTATTGCTTAAATATTTGTCTACAACAGAATCTATGCAGCATAAAGGCAGAGGAACGTTAGGATTTACTGACCACGCTGACTGGTGTTGCTTTGGTTGGGACCATTAGCCTGGCCCACCTCAGCAATACTGTTTGATTCTCTAGCTGAGAAAAGCACTTTAAATAGTGTAGGGCAATTAGAAAGTCACACAAGCTGTGCACAACAGGGAGATGGACTTTTTGTTATTCCATATGAACCACTATCCAGAAATTCGTAACAAAGGCAGGTATGAAGTAATTGTAACTGCTGGAATATTCAGAGACTCGTTGTTACATACAATTTATCAATGTATACAACACTACACAATATTTAGTTAACTAATACAGTGCTAATGACCTTTCCAATCCCCTTATCCCAGATGCAACACAACAGTCCGTTGAACTGAAGAACAATGTTTAATGAACAATAAACAAATGTAAGGGTGACCAAGTTGAGAAAAGACTAATTTTGTGTTAATAAATCTCGATCTGGTACAGTAGCTTTCAGATCTCAATTGGTCCAAAATTGTGTCTGGATAGCACTAATCATCAAGGTGTGTTGATTTGGTACAGTAGCTTTCAGATCTCAATTGGTCCAAAATTGTGTCTGGATAGCACTAATCATCAAGGGAGAAATTCCACCTGAATTCCCACTGGATTCACTCTATTTATGTAGTATTTCAGAGTGTCCAGAACTTGGCAAATTGTTGAATTCAATCTTAACCTTGAAGTCGTTTTTCTGGTAGTCACAGAAAATTGTTGTGAAAGGAGTTTCTCCTGGTGTCGTATTTCTCACCAGTTTTTAATCTATAAATCCTTCTGCATCTCCTGAAAATGGCTGGCTTGTGTTTCCTTCCACTGGGGGTATGATTGCAAATTATCAGGTAGGTACCAAGCACCAACAGTACTTCACCCAACTGGCATTATTCGAGTTGTTAGTGAGTATTGGTAGTCCTTGCCTCGTCCACATACTTGCACCTCCAGAAGTCATTACTGGATAGTAATCCGCATTGTGGCTAATTCTTGAGACTCTACTGTCACCTTGTCCTGAGCACAGATCAAACCTGGGCCTTCCCAGCCATGCAGCTCAGCAACTCGGGCTCAGTTGCCAAAGTATAGGGGTGGTGAGGGTTGGGGACAGGGAATGACTCTCCAGCTTGATTACACCAAGCGAGCTAACAGCGAGTAAAGTATCTTTACTGCCAACAGAAACATTGAACAGTTTTCTATTCCTGTGCAATAGATTATATTATTCTTAAAAACGTGGCAAGACAATTTAACCATCTAATACTATAATTGTTTTTTTTAAAAGAAAACGCTTACATCTGCAAACAACCAATGACTGAATCATGGCTAGTTAAAGAGATGGGATGTCCAGACTGTGTTAAACAGCTCTGCAGTGCAGTGATGTAAAATCCAATCCTTTCACTTTTTATGGCCTTAGTTAGAATGTATACTTGGCTGATGGGGAGAAATGCTGCTGTTATACCATCAGCACTGGAGGTCTTTTTGCGAGCACCAAGCCACTTGCTCATGCTTGTGAGTGCACATTAGGGAGGACATTTTTCCTTTCTGTTGGATCTACTACAGTTATACAACTGTGGCCTGTGCACAGTAATAGAATTCGTAAACTATGTCCCCCCAGGTTTATTTCTTTGCTTTGTTGCGGACTGTTGAGAAATCAGTTCCAGCACTGCTGACAAACAATGACAAATGACTCTCTCTCAGAGAGCTACCTCAAACTAATTCCTAATGGGCACTAATCCACAGCAAAACAATCTGGTAACAATTAGCAGTACATTTATAGTCTTGCGGAACAATCCAACAATCGCATTGAGGGGTGAACTTGTCTAATTAACGTGTTGGGCTATCATGCTATGGTCCATCAAATGTGCTGGACGCAGCTGCTTCGTGAAATAGTGGTGAAATGTTTCACAACCTCGTACTGACATCCCTCACCTTGCTGAGCACAAACTCAACCTTTCATTTTAAATCATCTCTTCAAATGTGTTCTGTTGTCCTGTCAGCGTTTTGTGCAGATCTATGCAGCCTAACCTGCCTTCAGCAGCATTGCTTTACAAACTCAATCAATGAGTTTGTGATGAGATCAGATTCAAGTCATGACATTTTTTGTGCAGCTATTTCCTTGCTGACAAAGAAAGAAATGATCACTGAGGCTTTGACCAGCCAGGCTGCTGCAATCAGATTTGTATATAAGTCACTGTGCTCGTGTTCTTTGGAACTCTTTTCCCAAAACACTTTCGCCGGGTGCATTCTCTCTCCCTGCCTTCATTGTATCTTGATTCGTACTTTTGATCAACATCCTTAAACTTCCCTCTTCTTCCCAATGTACTCAGAGATCCCACTGCCGTGATAAAGTGCTTTGAGAGGTTATCTTACCTGAAAGGCATTATGTAAATGCAAGCTGTTTCTGTAACCCAGAACAGATTGTACCTCAGAGTAATATTACTTTCATAATAATAATAATCCTTGCATTTGATATAGCGCTTTTCACGTCTCCTAGACGTCTCAAAGCGCTTTACAGAATAAGCTGTAAAGTGAATTGACTGTATATTTGTGGGCAAAACGTGGCAGAAGATTGCGCACAGCGGTGTCCCACAAGCATGGATTGAAAATGACCAATTTATTATTGCTTTGTTTCTTGGAGGGATTATTATCCCGAATAATCTGTAAGACACAACCCATGTTTCTGGGAGCCTAATAAAACTAGAAGCATGATTTGACAACAGTTAACTTTTGTTATTTTGACTGAAAATTGGTTTGGTGACGAAAAGCAGAAACTGAAAATATTTCTCACTTGGCAAAGACCCACGCAGCCATCAAGAGAAGAGATCCTTCATCCTATTAGCTTGAGCTGGATTTGTTAAGGGGCAACAAAGGTAAAAGCGGAATAGTCTTAACTCAGTGGAGAACTTAATATTGAAAATCCATCAAGAATAGCCATTGGGCACGCATTTCTTTTCACTGGCAGTTCTGTGTGATGGAACTGGTTGAGATCCAGAGTTATGTCACACCTTGCTCGTAGAAAACTGCTCAACTTAGTCAGTCTTACTATGATATAAAGCCTCACTTGCACTCCACATGATCTGAATGAAATGACAGGCTCCCACAATACTACACACTTGTGTGGTAATAACACTTTTATTCAGTGAATGTCATGGAAAGAGAAAATGATCCATTCTAGTGCAGCAAGCCACCTTAGGAAGGTGACAGGCAGCTTGCTGAAAGGTCTTAGGAGATGCTGATCAGTGATGGGTCACTAGCAAGCGTGCAAGAGGGACCAGGAATGGTGTTGGGGTGGAGGTGGGGTGGGGGGATGGGGGAACCACAAGCTCACATCCTAACGTTCCATGATGCACCACGCTGCCTAGCAATGCTACTGATAACTGATAGATTACTTACAGGTGTGAAGGATAAAACTTGATGTATTTGCAGCTTAGCAGGTTTTAGAAAACTTAACCGAACCAGACTGTATCTCTAATTCGGTGCTCTACATTTTCCAGTAATTTACATGTGTTTGTAATTGAATTAAAACTCAATCTGGTCAAAGTTGAATTTGCAAAAAAAATGAGCTTGGAAAAAGTCAATTCAAATCTCAAACGTTAATTCAATCAATATTCGGATTACAATGCTATCTTCCAACTCTGCATGCAATCAAGTCTGTACAGACACGTACTACTTTACTAGTTAGCACACAACACGCTAGAGTGCAGCAAAAAGGCTTGCTGCCAACTTACTGAGTGGAATCTCATGGGGTTGGTCAGTATGAACCTGCTCAGCAGTTGACTGACTCTTCATTACACTTTTACTGCCAGCATCATGGGTTGATACTGGCATTCATTGATGGCAGCATTGAGAAGAACAAACAGGGGCGTTACAACATAGGAAACATAATTAATGCTATTATACTGAATATAGATGCATTCAAATAAAATGGCATTGTGATAACACAAGTAACTCTATTTTCCGCCACCACATGTACGGACCTAGTAAAACGGAAATAAGAATGAGCCGAATGGCTTCACATTTTCTCAATTTCAACTGATAATCCATAAATCTAAGTGGATATCACATGGAATCAACATCATTAGATAGAATAGAAATAGATTACATAAAAAGTGGATAATATTATTATTATTAATCCAATTGTTAAATGGAGAAGTTCTACTAAATTTATTAAGTTGTATAAGGGACCTTAAGTCACTACACCCTAACCTCCAGAACTACCTGCCTCAATCCCTCTACCTCACCCCCTCTTTATCTATCTTTAATTCCCTCTTTAAGACTTGCTTCTTCATGTGCGCTTATGGTCACCTCTCCCTTGCGTGTGTCCAACCCTGCCATTGTGCAGCGCTTTGAGATGCTATCCTGCATGAAGGGCACTATATATACATACAGGCTGTTGCTGTTGTTTGGGGTTGAAGGGTAATAGCACTGTGCTAGTAATGAACAATCCTAAAATATGGTGAAGGGCAATATCACAGCCAGACTCCCTCTGCATATTCATGCCACCACAGTCAACAGCTGATAAGTACACCAGCCATGTCTCTGCTTAATGTGGTATACAGCAAGGTGGTTTCACAGCTTTAACTCTCCAACTTCTGATCAATGCTATCATACTGAATAAGATATTTTTTGCCCCCCTCCCACTATTAAATTTTTTTTGAGTTGTTAAGTCCTTAGGCAGCCACGCTCACTGTCCGTTACTGAGTATCACCAACTGAATTACCTTTCTTCTAAGAATGTACAGTTAATTTTCTTGCTTCCTTTCTGCCAAGATCATTTTTTAACTAGCTTGGCAATCTGTTCATATGTTAATGGAAATTCTAGAGTTACAGCGGGGTGGAATGGGGGGGGGGGGGGGGAGTAAATTGCAGCCTGCTGGAGTTCCCTGAATTACTTCAAGCTGCTTGCTTACTGATGCATCACTGCCTGTTCACATTACCAAATACGCCACAGAGTGATAAAAGCAATTTAACATTACCTGCCGAATTAATCCTCTCTCCAGGCAAATAACTAAATGTGGGCACAATCATTTTATTTCAATCACAAAATAGATGTGGAAGACCCTTCAGCTATTCAACCTGCCAGAATACCCAGCTTATCACAATAGCAAGCTTTTTTTTCATACAAGCCCAACATCCTGGCCTGAACCATCCTTCCTAGCAACATCCTAGGTTCAAATAGTTTCTATTGCAAAAAAACATAATATTGTCTCTGAATCCCATTTTAATTCAGCATCCTGTATTTCAATCCTGCATGACGCACATGATCCACACATTCATTTCAAACTATGCTATTGATATTGTAGTACGTAGTTCTCCAAGTAATTTACTGAACACTTGAAGCCTTGCAATAGCTTTATGAGTAGAGACCTACAACGTTCTAGGCTTCATAAGTCAGCTGCAATTCTGTCTATTGTCTGTCATTATGAGATTCTGGGGTTTCGACTTGTTCATTGTTGTCATCAAATATCAAATAACAAAGATTTATCTGCCTTGCCATGTCACAAAATCTTCAAGGTTGTTTCCAAGGACACTTAAATCTGTTTGAGCAGAAATGGATGGAATTGAGTTATGACTATCTGCAAATGTAGCTTCATTGTCCATTGCTCCCAGAGATACTTTGATGCAGTGATATCTAGAGAGGAAACATGCTTTTGGCTTCTCCTTTTGGAGTGGTAGATTTGCAGCTTTACCCAGGGTTTAAAGCCTTCATCGTGTAGCAGCGACTAACCACTAATTAAGTAATTATCAAGTTTTTCCTTTGCTACCTTTTTTCTTAGCCTTGGCGGTTTACCAAGATTTCTCATTTTAAAAAAAATTCAAATGGCTTCACGTGACTCTTTGGATAGTTGAACCCTCTGAATTGCATTGTGAAAAAAACTCAAATGTCCAAATTGTCCTTTTTTAAACAAAACAGTTTTACTGCTTCAGAATGTAAGTATGATCTGTAAGGTTGAACATTGCGGCCAACCAAATGAAGACATCTCAGTGTCAGCACTGCCTACCTTTCACTTCTTCGTCTTCAGTTGTTGTATTGCAGCTATCAGTTGATTCCTAAGGAAAAGAAACAATGTCTTAGCCACAGCACATCACGGTTTCATTCAATCCATCAAAGAGTATAGCACTTCATACAGAAGAGAAATTTTGCTTCTTTTCTACTCTCACACAGCTAGAAGATACTAATTTCCACATTAGCAATAATGTTTAACAGGTTATCAAAGTCTTGATGTAAAATGGAAGCAAATAATAAGTACTTTTAAATGTTCAGGCTTTCATTTCTGCAATTGCACTTTATTTAGACAAACTGTTAAATCATCCAGTGACGCAGTGTATGTTGAGATTTCAGTGGAGACTGACAACATTAAGGTGATCTTTTCATAGCTCAGTGTATGGAATACATCAGTCTTTTCCTTTCAATAAGGCAGCAGAACCTGATGATACTTTTCAGAGTTTTCAAGGCAGTAAATGAAAATGTATCATTCTTGTGTTTCCTACAAGTATTGTCAATTTTACCATCAATACAGTAACTACCTACTCAGGGTGGATAAGGATGACTAGTTTCCACACTGAATCTTATGTTTATGTCACTGACTCTATCTGCAGGCACAGAAACAAATTGCACAGATCTCTCACATATGTTTTATAAATTATGGATTTAATGGTTTTAATTTATATAAAGTTATTATGCATTTTGTTCTTATTCATGAACAATCCAATAAAGAGTGGAATTACTGCATCTTTTTCCTGAAAGTAGTCCGATCCTAGTTGAGAGCATGTGGAGACAATCTGCTCCTGGGCTTCTGCCAATGGCGTGGGGGGGGGGGGGGGGGGGGAGTGGGGAGGGGTGGGGGGGCAGTGTCCTGGGGGAAAGGATGAGATGGTCAAGTGTGAAATGTGCTGATCATCCCTACCTCCCTGTGAATGAACACCTTTCTGTGTGGCATAACGGATTGATGCTCCAACATACTGGGCCAGTGGAATTCACAAAGTTTACAGTTTGCTATATTTGATCTTGTGTAAATTTAGCAAAAATTGTTCCCCTCAAATAAAAAAACAAAATGTCTAACTGCCTGTGGAGGTAATACAAACGGCATCAATCTGATAGATTCTGATAATGACTCCCCCACCCCTCCCTCAATGGACAACAGCATCTCAAGCTTTTGTTGCTAATATAAATGTGATTGAGTTGTTATTTCAGCTTTTACTGTCTAAAGTGGAAAGTAGAATATAAAGCATCACACTGATTATTATACCTTTGGGCTTAAATACAAAAAGTGATTTGAGATCCTTTGTAAATCCACTCATGTCTGTCAGTGAATCACAGAGGCTGCAGACAAGCAATGTTGCAAAGCATGTGTCTATCCAAAATGAATAGGACTGAATGTAGCTCAAAGGTATAATAAAACAAATATTGCAAGTTTTCAGGTTCCAGTTTGTAAACTAGTGCCCTTTGGGGCTACCACTGCACAATAATGCTCTTAGCCTTAGGACAGAAACTTACTGATCTTCATATGTGAAGAACCATTGGGGTAATTGTTTACTGATTTAGTTCAGAAGACAGGTAATATTTGTGGAATTGAACACACTGAAGTTGAGTTTTAATCAAAAGAAGAAAAAGATTGCCATTGTTCAAATAGAATAGAATATGAAAGAATATTTGGTATAAAACCATGATACCTTACTATTCTACTGAGATAGCAAACCTTTTGTTAACGTACAAAGACCGTATTTAATTTGTTAAAATATTAAGATTTATACCCACACATTTTGACTGGAGCATTCAGGAGCTCAGACCCAGACATTGTTCAGATGGGTAAAGCTGATCACCTCAGGTTTCTGGTGATCACAACCTTAACTCAGAGGAACAAGCACCAATGAGGAAACCTGAAGTCTGGATACAATTTAGCTTTGGACCAATGCACACTGGATCCGATATTGTATTTTGGACATCAGCGGTTGCACATGCCTAGTATTAAACATTCCTAAACCATGGCCAGGTATAAATATCAGATAAAACTGAAGCACTTGGCAACTACTCTTTTTTTCCTTTGTCTACACAGAATATATTTAACTAAAATTAAAACTGAGGTACCATGCACTAGAAGAGATTTAAAGTCAATTTAACATACCAGGAGTTTCTGTAGGCAAACATAGTTGTTAAAAGTACCACTATAAGTCCTGGTGAATATTTTAAGGGGAAAGACTATTTGGTTTACTGCTCGGCCTACCTTGTACACATGCAGTAGCAAAGCATTATTTTGATGGACACTGTTTCAAATGGTTAAGAAAAAATAAGTGTCATGAACAGAACACACGCTATCTAGACTTTCACAATATTTGTCTAAGCACCAACCATCTGCAATTTTTACCATTAAATGGAGTACAAGTTACTAAATAAGCACTCCTTAGTTATATTTCCTTCACAACTATTCATGAAAAGAATTGTTGATTTTTTAAATTTTCTATGTGTGCACTTATGTGCATTTATTCATATCTTCTGATGGAATGGCTGGATGCAATTCATCTTTTCACACAATGACATTTTCTTATCTGTTGGTAAAGATCAAGATTTTATCAACTTGACTAATAGGTTTGGTCCAAGCAAATCTGTGACTTATACAATGCAACCGGAATCTTGCTATTTAGTAGAGGTAACTTCCTTTTTAATCATGAACTCATGGTGTGCAACAGCTCCACATAAAACTATTTGGTACGAGCTGGACAAGCATCAGGAAGCTAACCAGTGTTCTGCAATGATAAGCTGTGCGATGTGGACTGTTCAAACTCCAGCAGTATCCCAATGCACACTCTGTGGTCCCCAAGCCTTGGCTTTTGCCAACATGTACTTAAGAGATTAGTCAAGCAGGGTGCGTCCCTCTCAGAAGAGGATGTGCACTCCACATCAGATGATCGGACACAATACTTATGTGGAACTCTCAGAGGATGGGGTTTGAGACTCTTAAATCCATGATGGGGTTCCGCGTAAGTCAGATACCTGACTGGCCAAAAAAAATCTATTTTGCAATGGTAGGAATCCATTAAACATAAAACCTGTGGGAAACATAAAACCTGTGGGATACATAAGCCCTTCACAATGATAGCATTCCTTGCCCGCGCCCACTCCACAGTGTTGTGTATATTTCTCAATTCGTGTAAAACATTTCATGCAATAGTCATAAATATAATGAAGACTGTCAGTAATCTAAGACAAAAAGATAGTTTGCTTCTAAAAGTATTCAGCTGTAGCACAAATACAATAGGAGCATGGTTTACGTTTATTTGAAGCAGATTTGCTGGAAAAATTTATTAATTTGTCATATGTTTACTTAGTCTCTATTGTGTTGCTGATTATGTTACTGATGTCAGCTATATTTAGTTTATATGATGAATGCTTATTCATGCCAACAAACTCAAATTTGTCATTTATGGTCAGCCAGCACACAGTTTTTCAGTGAGTGAAAGGCCAGCATCAAACCACGTGGCAAAGCTCAGAAAAGGATACACACACAGATCACAAGATACAAAATCTGAGATTAGTCAGCATCAAATGTACAAAATGTGCATTATAGAATTTATTCCAGGGCTGCCAGATGGTTGCAGCTTACAAGGAAATGACTTTGAATATTGCAAATTAATATCGCAAATAGTGTGAGGCATTCTAAAATTGATGAATTTTTTGCAATCTTCATTTTGAAAAGGCAATATCTACATGCTTTTTATTTATCTCTTCCTCAAGAGTTTATCCTGGTTGAGATAGGAGTGTACATTGAACAACTGTGTTCTCGTTGTGCTTTGGTTGTGCAGTTAGCTGTGTGCTGCATTACAATTGTTGATTTTGGGCTGACTCTCTGCTTTGGCTGATGTACTTACAATGCAGCATGTGAAAATTCAGAAGGTGTTAACCAATTTATGCATCTTGAGGAGAGAAAGCATTGTATTTCATGCCTCTCCATATGGAAAATTGCTAATGATCTGAGAATCCTCTCTCCTCCATCATCTACTTATCCTTAATTCAGATTTTGAGGCTTTAGACTTGTACACCAACGTGAAGCATTTGCTTCAATAATGCTACTGAAAGTTAGGAAGATCACTGTGCTAAAGTCATTGCAGTCGTTATTTAAATCACCCTATCTTCTGGGTTACAGTTCAGACTGGAATGATGTACCTGTGTGAGGCTAAAGATAATCTGATTGAATTTTGAACTGGAAAATTATTATTATTATTAAGGAAATATTTCTTGAATTTGACAAACAGTGAAACATAATGTTCCTTATATCTGTTCACATGTAAGTGCACAGGTACATGAAACATTTGAGAATTGCATTTTGCATCGTAACAGGCATTCCAAGAGTGGTAGACACTTGCCACGAGGACAGATGTGATAGCTCAATCACATCGTGTAAAAGCTCCCAGTTTCTCCCTGTAGTTACCTTGGTCACTATGCTTCTACTCATAAGTAGCAAATACCCCTTTGTTACTTAATATTCATGAAATATACACATAAAGTGTGCTTATGCCATATGCTTTGTGTGTAATGAACATTTAGAGTCCTGTAGCTCAGTGGTTAGAGCACTCGCTTTGCAAGCAAGAGACCTGAGTTCAATCCCAGGCAGGTCAGGGCGAAATCTTGGGCAAGTTTCCTTACTCCACACGCCTAATAATAATCCCTCCAAAACCAAAAACAATAATAAATTGGTCATTTTCTATCTACGACTGTTTGTGGGACATTGCTGTGCGCAATTGGCTGCCGCGTTCGCCCACAAATATACAGTCAATTCACTTTACAGTGTGTTCTGTGAAGCGCTTTGGGACATCCTCCCGACGTGAAAAGCGCTATATCAAATGCAAGGATTATTATTATTATTATTATTTGCATTTTATCATTTATGCAATGGCTGTTGGTCAATGGTTTATAATTAATGCAATGAATGGGCATGAGTTCATAAATATTTACGGTGGGAGAAATCATAGCTGTTAACTTTTGCAGAAAACCCGAATGCTTTTAAAAGAAATTGCACTATAAATGCAACATATCATTTCCTAAAGCAGTTCTAAAACCATCGGAAGATCTTTGTTTCTCAACCCATTTCAACCTTTCTTTAAAACTTCCAAACATGCTACTTCTTAACAACACAATGAGTTAGTTCTACATATCCTACAAAGCATTAGAAAACATCTAAAGTTTCTATACGTCTACTTTAGTATGTGTTTGTATCTAATTTGCTAATTTAATCCTTTGAGAACTTCATTAGTGCCTTAATTTAGAATAAAACAAGATTTTATTTTGTTCATAAAAGCCTGGTAAATAGCAACTCGATTAAACATTTGTTTATGCCTTAAGCTTATTACTCGGTTTATGACAAAGAAAGTAGTGAATTACAAATTCAGAAGGTCTAGTATCAGATTTGCAGCGTAGGCTGGACAAATGTCTTGAAGTACACGCAAATGCACATACAGCATTCAGCTGAATTCCAAAACACATTTTGTCAAGGTGCAAATGCCTAATGCAATCCAGGGGCATTTTATTTTGGCAAATTAGCACGTTCATATAAACAAACATCAAAACCAGCAGTGTGTTTCATTCAAGCAGAGTCTCTGCGACTAATGTGCTGAAATGCAAGCTGTTACCCTCAGTCACACACCTATGTGAATATTGCTCTACGTAATGCACACATTACTGATACATCAGCAGGGATGTTCTTTTAACATCGCTGTAGAATAAACAACTGATGCGTCTGAAACCCAGTGAAATATGGCCATGTACAGGGTGATCTGGTTGCAAGGCACCTCACTGGAGAATGAGCATTCTTATTACATGGAAGTCCTGTGGATCCATTACCAGATGTGACATGCACTTATGACTATTAGGGGACTTGCCGGACAGGCCAACTGCGACCATTCTTGTCAGTACTTCTAGTTAGGTGAAGTATTTTGTTGCATTACTAGTTTGGTGATAAACTAGTAATGGTGGTTTGATTGTGATGTGACGGGTCTGTTTTAATCAAACTAATGATCTGAACTCAGTCTGGTTTTGGTCATCTGTGGGTAAGAGCATCTCCCCTTGAATGTGCACAACAGCACCATCACCAGGTGAGAGGCAGGGAATCTACAGGCTTCTTTGCTGCTAGAGACAGCCTGGAAGGTAGAAAGGCAACGCTAGGAATAACTGGATCAAGAAAACTACCTCTTTCCTATCAATAGTTGCATGACTTCCAGACATTCTGTATTCAGTCGCTAAGATGAGTTTGTTTGGATTTATTTCATTGATTTTGAATTGTTCTTTGATTTTTACGATATTCTCAAACTGTATTTCAAAGCCCATTAGCTGCTCATGTAGCTTCTGAAATCAGGAATATGTGGTTGTTGAGAAAATGGCACTGTAATACACATCCTTTATGGCAGATTTAATGGACGAGTCACCAAACTCATGAAAGGCACAGGTATATGGAACAAAGCAGCCTCTTTGTTACTTCTCTACCAGCGTCGCTTCTAGAGCTCTTTGGTGGAAAATATAAAGAATTTTCCTATACAAAAGCTTGGGCTACACTATGAGCAAGAACTAGTTGTCAGCACTGTCACTTGAGCGTTGTTTTATAGTACAGACAGAGGCCTAAAATGATGGAGGCATTAGTAACACTGAAATAATAGTAAAACTCTTGATACTCATACACTGCTCTCCACATACATCACTTGCAGCTGTGGAATGGGAGAGTTGATAAACCAATTCATGTCTGGCCAAACTGTGAAGAGGTTCAGGAATGCTTTATTGTCCTGTTAATTTGAATTTAGCAGTGATTAATTGAGGCATTTCAGGTTACAAAAATGTGCAACGCTCAACACGTTCCCCTTTATGACTTGAAATTGGAATACATTGTGCAGAAATTAATAGAAACATTTTAGAATTCTATATCACACAAGTTGGATTGAGGGTAAATCATTTTGCATGCTCTCATTTACTTTGCTTATTCAGGTGTACTGGGAATGAAATGTCCACAAAAAAATAACAAGGCACATTACTGCTTCTTACTTGGTGATTATATGGGATTGTACGTATTTAACAGTTTTAACACATTAAAACATTGTGGCCTCACCAGTAATAATGATTCAGTGCTTAATTATTCCCACGGCTCTGCACCATTACTAGCATAAAGCAGTAAGTTTTCCGTGTCCAAATGCAACGATGCAGCACGATTTAGTCTGCACTTGTCTCTAAATCTAAATTAAATTGCCACTTCCAGGACACTCGAATGATGAGCAAACCCCTCTAAATATCGGTGCGACCATTGGCTTAGATGTTCATTCCCATTTTTATTCATGAAAGTTTCATTTGCATGGAACAAATTCCACTTTCAACAGCTGCGAGTATCCTCTGAGTGATAAATTATACAATGAAGTCGCATTATAACAAGTAGATGTGGAAGATACATGCTTGAGACAAACTCATAGAAAATGATTGCGTCTCCAGCATCTTCTTTGTTTCAGGCCATAGACTTAAACAAAAACAGACGTTTTTCATACAAGTTCTTTCAATGGCACAGCTATACAAGGGAGTTATACCAGAGCCCCCTGTATAAGCCCCCACAGTGTGGTTTAACCGTCTGCACCCAGGACCCACACTCATTCAAGAATATACAGTATATTGTTTGATCCAAAGTGCTAAAACACTGTGAGAAAGTTAAATAATTCACATGGTCAAAATGTAAATGAAAGACCTCAGGGTAGCCAAGAGCATATCAGTTACATCTTCAGCTTCCCCCAAACAGATGATTTGACGTTTTAGTGTCATGGCTGCCGATTAACTCCATTAGGGAGTTTTCCAGATTTCAGTCAGATGGCTCGATACTGAGCCTCTTAAGAAAAATTCCGGAAGTAAAAATAGGAATTCAGCCGTTTCCAGACACACCACTTTTACGACTGCACAGATCTTTCATATTGGTCTGTTTGACTGCTGTGTTCATTCAGACTTCAAACCGATCCAATTTACAACCCATTCACGTTAACACTCGAGCAGACTTTATACCGATGTGAGCAAAGCTGCTTTATTGACCAGTGTCTATTTTTGTTGGCAAATACTGCAACAGTTTGTGCCTGTAAGGCCCCACAAACAGCTTTGAGGCAAATTAATCTGGAGAACTGGCCAGGACTCCACGAGAATCTCCCTTCTCGCTTTGAATGGCGTTTTGTTCTTCCTTCACATCCTCCTGAACAGATTTAATGTGTCATCTGAAAGATGGCATCTCCAAACAACAGAGCTTTCCCACCGTCTCTAACTCAGAGATGAGCCAGACTGACACTTGATTATTTCCTTACAATATTTTTGTAATGCACAAAACCATTTTACTAAGAGCCTCGTTGCTCTACTCAGCACGAGAGTGTACCAATTCTATACCTGCTTATTAAATGTGTGCCTGACAACTTGATAAAGACTAAACATGAAAGAGGAATTATTCACAGCTATATAAAATGTACAAACAAAGGCGTGTTTTGTTACTGGTATGACAAATGGACATGAAACGGGTACCTTAATGCCATCTGAGGGATTATGGACTACAGTTGTTTGTGGCTCCTGAATAAGCAAGACAGGAAAGAAGTTAGTATTATGTGGTAAACCTTTATGCACAAATTCTTAGGTTTGTCATTTTTAAAAAAAGTACTATAATACAAATAGTTTGTCTAAGTCAAAAAATGTCAACCTGAGTCTTATGCCAAAATACTGACACACTACAACAAAGTTGAATTCCAACAGTTCAATTCTCTCCTGTTATTAGTTTAAAAGGAAACCTTTTGACCTGAAATGTTAAACATCCAATGGCTGAAGTAGCTAGTCCGAGGACCTCACAGCTAATATTTACATTCCAAAGTATTGACTAAAAGCCCCTCTGGACTCTGAGGTTCACAAGTCTGCTTTAATTTCTTATGAGCTTTATTGGCTATACTAACTAAGTTCATTGCAGCTCCAAAGGGACACACAGACTCTGTAAGAATCGATCTACTTCACTCAAATTGGACTTAGGTATTGCCAATTTACCATTCCAAAGTTTGCGATATTGTGTTGACAAAGTCAAGAACGATTTAAGCCACAAAAGAATATGTAACAACAAATTCCATAGACTTGTTTCTTATTTTGTTTTACTTGTGCTGGACTAGTTGCTTGCAAATATGCACAGGACAATGACATTCTAAACTTAAATACACCTATTGATTTACTTCCGAAGCAAAAGTTATCTTTTATCGGAGCAGTTCCTGTGAACACGTGGCTTACTTTCTCTCCAAACATTACGCATCTTTCAAACCTTACATTTTTTTATTTGGCGTCAATCAATCTTAAGCTAAAAATGTACATACAGTATTTGCTACTTCCAATGCTTATCCCCCTTAAGTCCATCAAAAACTATTATTTCTCAATAGGTTAACTTTTTCAACAATTATCGGAAACCGAGAAAATTAGCACAATGAAACCTTAATGTTTTGGGTTTAAAAGAAAACTTGGCAAACATTTAGCATAATCCAGAGGAAGGAGTGGGGAGGAATAATTGGATGAGGAATTGACTGTCCCCCCCAAAAAATAAACAGAGAGAAAGGTGACTTCACTAAAACAAAGTTACAACACGAAGGAAATAAGAATTCAGCAGGTACCATTGTGGTTGGTGAAGAAATGTTTTCTTTTGGGCTGCTTACTACGTTGTTTTTGCTGTTGTTTGTCTGTGGCTGTGCAGAAAACAGAGTGTTTAGCTTTCAGTATTTCGAAACTGAATGGAGACACTATTACACCACTTTAGAAATGCAAATACAGCAACTTTCAACCCCCTTCAGATCCTGATTCAGCTGAACTTGGTGTGGTTCCAAAAAAAAAGAAAAGAAAGCGACAAATTTTTTTGGAAAGTCAGCCACGATATTTACCAGCCATTGATTTGTGATTTACTGTCGGCAACAAAAGGTCCAGCGTCCGTTTGGCACAGCTCTGATCTGTGGGGGATGGTTCATTTCAAGGCTCATTGGGCAGCCAATCACTCTGAACAAACTGTTAATTCCCTAACCTGCTCCAACTACAAACGTGTTGAGAACTGCACCACCTTCTGTTCTCTTTTTCCTTAGTTCACCTTCGTACAATCACACGTGGATAAAAAAAATCCAGAGAAATTTTAGTGCAAGTACTTACTGCTTGGACTTGAGCACACAACCACTGCAACAAGCTATATTATTATCTTCATGCATATGGCACTTATTGGTGTAAAGGTAGATGATGGCAAATAAGGAAATTGCTGACTCTCGGGGCTTTGAAGATGACACATCTCGTTGCCAGTTTTTATGGTACATATTTTACTGAACCTCAGCAGAAAGTGAATCTTCTTGATTGAAACCCCCCCCAGAGTTGTTTTACAATTAATGGTTTTAAGGTATCAAGTAGCTGCATTATAATAACGGGCATATTGTGTGTTGGGGTAATTCTCATCAGATAGTTTTCAAATTGATTATCACTGTAGACAACCACGTGCAATGTAAACATCTTTATACAACTTCTCAGGAATCAAAATTCTTCCGTCCTTAAAGAATTGTTCCATTTTCGTACATTTGCCCCAATTTGCTCAGAAATTGGCTCTTGTAAAACAGTAGATCCCAGCACAGTATAAAAGGGCAGATTTATGTGAACTCAAAGCTTCACTCCACTTTCCGTGAGCTACTGCCTACTCACACAGATTACTATGAATATCGCACAAACCAGTACTTCTCATTAATGCTGTATGTGATTCTGGTTAAAAGGAAGACATCTGTGACCTAACCTAGGGTCGAATTCTTCCCATTTTAATTCAGTGTGTGTGGGGGGAGAGGGGGGTAGAAGGGGGAGGAGGAGAAGAGGAGGAAGAGAAGATTCAAGGGCAGAGATTAATCCCTTAATGTATGAAAAAGGTTCCTTAAACATATTCAATCTGCAGATTGTTTCTTATCGGATTACTTACCTGTATTTCAAACCGTAACATAGACACTGAAGAACACAGTACAGGAGGGACTGTAAAACTAGCAAAAATTCCTCTTGCCACAAAGTGTAATGTTTGTGACGGGAGTAAGCATATGAAGGGCTTTTCCCTTTATACATCACCAGAGTAATTTACAAGAGAAATTTAGTGTCTTTCCCGGTGGATGTTAGGATGATTGGCACTGCCAAATTGCTAAGAGTTTATGGAGAGTTATATACTGTGCTAAAAACATCATATTTAATTAACTACCTCATTCACTGCAACAGAATAGAGGAAATCGCAATTTACTTCCAGTGCGGACATTTTGTACACCCTTTAGTGATACCTTTTCCATTCAAAGTAATCTTCAGTGCTTCTCTGAAGTAAATCATATTACAAACACCTAACTTTAAAGCTACCTTTGGTTGTATTGAATTACAATTGCAAGACAAACAGTGCTGAGACATGGTAACACAGAGCTTTTGACTGTGAACACACAAAGGTTTATTACAGGCTAACAATCAGATACATGGCAAGAGAGGTTAGTGTCAGTGGGTTAGTTCCTAGGAGGATGTCAGTGATTTTTCTGCACTTGCAGTCAAATGTTGTGAGTCATAAACACCAAACTGCACCATAAAATGCAAGTGCAAGATGTGTTAAACAGTTTCAAGTGTATGAATTTTAGGTGAAAGATTTTCAGATGAGAATACGTTGTTGAAACTGTTAAGAAAATGTCTGTGATGTTAATAAAAAGACTGACGTTTTCTACCACCATCTTTAATTCTAGGCAAATTGGAGGTTTGACACCTTGGTTGATACTACACAGATCCCTTCTTGTGGTTAACAGTATTGGGGTTCAGCTATTAACACTGCACCTCCCCTATATCTTTGTTAATCCTTTGAGTGCTCTATGTCCTCTGAAGCTTTCAAAATGTTCACAGTTTTCTAGCAAGTGCTAGCCTCCAATTCCCAATCAATAACAAAATAAACAAAATCAAAATGCACCAAATTCACAAAGTAAAATAAAATGCTGCAATGTTTATACCAATGGTTATACTTGTCAGTGAATCAATACATTCAATACCAGATAAGTACACCCTTGGATTTTAATGTCCCAAATAATTACACTACCCGTTTAATATTATGGCATTAAATGGTCTCCACACATCCTTCCACTTTTCCATTTACATTGCTTGGTGAGTTGTTGTATAAATTAAGGTGAGAGATATTCTTGTTGGAGAATTTGTTTGTTTTCTCTCAGTTTTTGTACCCAGTATCAACAGTAAGCACTGCAGGACTGGTAAATGACATGATATTGCACAGGGTCAGTTCCCTGAGCTCTGCCTAAACAATGTGCCTTTACACCAAATATCAGAAGAAAATCCTGACTCTACAATGGTGAAAATTCCATTTCCCATGGCACCAGTCATTTTGGCCTCTATTAATCCAACTAATGCAGATGGGCACTGCTGTGGTATGTACTCAAGAACTACTAGAAACTGACTCATTCAGAATCAGAGAGTTGTGGCCCCATCAGTCTGGATTGAGTGGAATTCCACCTCCCATAGGGAAAATGTTCCAAATCATTAATCCTCTTCATATGGTATTTTTATTGTTCAATGCCCATTTGCTATATGAACCTGTTTGACTGAGGGAAAACAGTCCAGCGTAGACGCATAATCAACTTCGACTGGTAGATTTGTTCTCAAGGCTTTTTCTGTTAAATTTGGTTTAATCTATTGAACAATTGAATACAAATCGGTTGTGGCACAGAAATGTTCACATTGTTTCTAAATGCAATTTATTGTAACCTGATGAAAGTATACTATTTCTTGACAAGGTGTGTTTATCAGGATTCAAGCATACTCGTAAAGAAACTTTCAAAACAAAGAAGAAATATGCTTTGAGTTGCAGAATAATATTTCTGTTTGTGTTAATTCACTGATAAGTGCTAATTGCCACTGGAATAAATCTTGTCAAACAAATACAAACATTATACTTTGATGTAAAGGTGCTCCTGCAGTCTTCAAAGGATTACATCTGCTTGCTTGCTGGTCCCTGATATACTCTTAGTAAGGCAGAGTTTTTTTATATAACATGAAAAACGATGATGATAGAAGAGTCAGTACAATTTCAAAACTAGTGCTTTTATGCTCCTATAAATGGATAACATGAGCTAAGAGAACATAGGACAACATGAGAAAGGAACAGTACGACAACAAACAAAAAGGCACAAGCACTCTTAATTTGCCCCAGTGATACCACTGGATGGGATGATCGGGATGGTATGTGCTCTGTGATCCCGTCGGAGATGAGGTGAAAATTTTTAAGTTGCAAAAGATCCTCACCATTAAATGAACACTGGAACTGGACTTCCTTTTCTGAACAGTTCAATAAAAGAGAAGGAAGAGAACAAGAAATTTCCACTGGTTAGATATGAAAAGCACACAGATTGTTGTGGAGGGACAGATGGATTACAACTACATTTTAGGACCAACATATACAGAAAGGTTAAGCTTCTAATCTACCTGGCTCAGTAAAATGACATGTTTCTTAGCTACCTGTGTTTACAAATTAACACATCTAGGAAACATCAAACTAATTTCACAGACATATGGTGAAATGTTTGTTGATACAATCTTATCCAAAGGCATGAATGTATCTCCTGTTTTTCTTATACTTTGTCTTTTTGCCCATTGATGGTCATTCATCAAATGTATTCTGCACAGCAGGTTGTGAGGACAGATTGCTTCAGGAATTAATCCATTAAATCCATAATATAATGGAAAATAATTATGTTTTAAAGGCCCATGAACTGGAATAAGAAGTTAATCAATTCTATCTTTTTGACGATTCTCTTCTTCACCTGCAGAGATGTCTGTCTGAAATGAGCTCAGTGCTAGAACTCCTCCTAGCCATCCTTCACCAATCATTATTAATGAGAAACTTAATTAAGTTCCTTTTTTGTTTGCATTATGCTTATGTCAATACCTTCAGAGTTGTAAGCTTGGAAAGTGCAGCCCCCTGCTGTGGAAAGAGATAGATGGCCAGCCCAAGAGAGGACCTTGCTACAGAATTATATCTGTTAGAATTGAGAGATAGCGGAGAGGCCTTTACTCCCCGAGGCTGATGAAGGCTGTTTGGAGGGGCACTGACTGGGATAAATGGTAAAATAGATCAAGGAGCAGCAAATTAGTTGGCTGGTAACAAAACACTTGTTGTTTCACACCTGTGTAATTGATTTGCCTGAGCAATTCCTAAAACATGTTTACATCCACCTCGGATGGAGGGTTTGATGACTTTTCTCTGTCTCTTGCTCTTGGCTGTTAGAGATTCTAAATCAAAAGAATGTAGCTATTATTAAACTAATTTGGAACAAAGAACTGTCCTTGAATGTTCAACAACTTCATCTAAAGATGGGGAGAATGGAAAAATACCTTCTACAACATACCTGTTTTTATGGGAAAATAAAAGCACAACTAGGTTAACATCTGATGTGCCTTACGTTTGAACAAGGAGCACTAGTGCTGGCGTCAGCTGATAAATGCTTGGTCTCTCTTCTACCTTAATGATCACACAAAGAAAGGCAACAGGAGTGTGCTAAGCATGGTTAGCTGTCATTTGTGCAGTGGGGAGTTGGTTGAAGGGTTGAAGTTGCTTCCCCCCAGGTTTCTCCAGGATTCAGTTAAAATGACCTCTTGCATGCTAGGCATGGGCTTCATGCTTTCCGGAATTGATAAACCACTCATACACGCTGGGAGAAATTTCAAACAAGACATGCATGAATGAAGTGCTTGGGTGCAACCATCAGAGGTTGCTAACAGTGCAGAGAAAGTAAGAGGAGTGCGCAGCACAGTGACTGTAATGCTAACCACTGCTCCTCATCTTCACTGCTGTGAACGAAAGTGTCCAATCAGCCATATAGTCGAAAGGCTCCCAGTCAAGTGTGCACGCTATATTGATCAGAGAAAAACAAAGCAGCACACCCAAGCTCAAGTCCTGCCAGATCGATGAGTCTTCCTGTCTGAGAGTAAAACATGAAAGAGATTCCTGTGTTTGCCTCCAAATGAATTCCTGCAATGTAGGAAGAGCAGTTCTCTAGCATTTCTACTTTGAATACTGGAGTGATTCTGCTTTATTACCAAGAGGTTACTTCCAGAGCAGTCTGCATAGTTGTTGCCCTCTCTTGTGACTGGAGCAAATGGTGGGCAAGCAAGTTCTAGTTGTGGAAGGAGTGCATACAGCAAATCTGCTAAGCGTCCTTTGTAACCATTTAAATAGAAAGACCCTGCAGCCCATCATAACCAACTCTGCTTCATTGAAAATAAGCAAAATGAAAGTCTGGTTGTTGTGGTTGACATGGCTACATAGCACAAAATAGCAGGGTGCATTTCTGAGATAAAATGAATCAATTGGCAGGATTGAGTGTTCCATTTGTCAGGAGTATGTAATAAGAAACCTAGACATCCCTGCATTATTTTCCTGACAACACAGAACGTATTTGGTACAATCCAAATCAGAGCTAATACTATTAATATTAAACTCTAGTATTAATTCTCTGTCACTCTATTGGCAATCATTCAAAATTAGTACATTATTAAATTAATTATTTTATTATACAGGTCAACGATGATTGGTATACATCCTGCAAATATAAACCCCAAGAGTTACATTTTTCTTACAAACTGAATTGTGTCCATGTTTAATTCAAGGGTAGAATCTGAATTACAATAAACTTACAATTGATTGTTTTTTTAAAGAAAGTTTCACATATTTTGGAAACAATCTACAAATGACTCTCACCCATCTGACATCTACCAAAGGCTGTCAAAGTTTTTCTTTTTATCTCTGAATGGAAATATTGTATTATGATTGAGACACTTACACAATACTGTGTTAACGTGGTCTTTTGTAAAGGTTTTCATTCTGAATGATGAGTCACTCAACATAACTTTACCTTCAGGGGGAGACTTGAATATTCTGGATTGTACATTCAGTACATCATCAAGGTACTTAGCAACACAACTCTGACTGATCAGTTGGAAAAAAATCATCCAAGAAGCTGATGATTCTGAACTTTTTTCTCTCCACCCGATCAACTCCCATCCCCACCCTCATGGGCACATATGCTCCACATACGTATGATTCCAGCACCTTGGGACGTCCTCCCGATGTGAAAGGCGCTCTATAAATGTAATTTTGTGTTGTTGCTGTTGTATCTAGCTGCCTGAACAAAAACTGTGAATGCATACTGGAATTAAAAAGTAATACTTGCGTTTGATACATTGCCTTACATGTCAGACTGCCTGAAAGTGCTTCATGTGCGTGACACTTCGGCTCTGACTAACAGGCAAGTTTAACTCATGAGCTTCGAGGCTGGCAGTCCAGAACTCAACTGCTTGAGCTACAGTTTGTCCCTCTAAGGTTTTTGAATTAATGGCGGATATCCTATCAATTCATCTTATTTATAAAATAATCCAGAGATATTTTTGCTTCTGTGGCACGTAATCTACATCGTTGATTCAGTGGCATGATTTCAAAGTCCCAATTATATTTGCAAAAAAGGATGTACAATTATCCAAACTGTCTTCTGTGCCATCATCCTTCTTAACTTATGACTGATTCCGAAATTGCTAAGCATAATTACAATATGAGCTCCTATTAAAGGTCATTGAAATAGAGTGGGTGAGCTGTCTTGAAACAAGATGTTTAAGATCCTTCTGTATGTTGTACACATCGCTGCATTGAAAATGTCTTATTTGTATATGCTCACCCTATAGATCAACCATTTGGAAAAAATCCTTATCAACATTCTGGTTGACAAAATATCACAATTATGAACTGCTGTGTGCAAGGCACCATATAAATCTGTAATCCTGGAATTATCAACCGTCCTATAGGTGAATTATGAATTAAAGGGAAAAGTCATAATGTCCTGATGAGGTATTCCCTTTTTCACTTGGTCAGATTTAACTGGGGAAAAAAATGAAGGTTCGCTGGCTGGCTGGTAAACACAAGGCTGATCTGTGAGTGAGCGTGCATAAGCAGCTCCCAAATTCCACAGGAACAGCTAAATCAGGCTGAGACACTAGAGTTACAGGTCATCTTGAAACTCAATAATTCGCACTCTATTGCAAGAGGAACAGTACCAGAGATTACACAGGGAAGAAATAAATTTTATTCATTTTAATGCTTGTACCTATACCTTACTCTGAGAAATAAATTAAAGCATAACAGTATTTTGTCTTTTATTCTTCACCTGCAACACAATTATATACAATACTGATAGTCTTTTCGCAAACTTACCTTGACTCCGTCGGTTTTCTTGTTCAGCAAGTTCTTTGCTGCTGTAAAAACAGACACAACGAAATGTAAATGTTCATCCTGCATGGATTCAATTTTGTGAAGTTAAATTTCAGTCCTGACAAATTTGATTAGCGGGGAAGAAATATTCTTTTGAGTTGCAGAATGTGTTAATAGAACAAGGAAGCTAGTCACTGTTAAAGCAAACTGCAAACTGAATTGGGAGCTCAAACACACGCGGTCAGGTAACGGAAGTTACTGTATGGCTCTTACCTTGGTGTATTACACAGTGAAAAAAGGAAAGAAATATAGAGGAAAAAGAATGATGGTTGAGTTGTATTCTTTAGTATTGCACGGTTTATTTCTCAATGTAATCAAGCATCATTCCATTCCAAATGCATGTGCATTGTGTCAATTGTTGGGAGATGGCATGAGGAAGAGGGCATTGAGGAGTACACATGCTCAGCGTGTCCTGCATTACATTATACATTCCGTAACCCAGAAATGGAGTGGATTCCATGAGTGAAATGTCCCAACATGGGTATGAATTGCAGCCGCTGTGCTGGCATACATGGTACATCTGTGTTCTGTAGAGGAGAGCTGACTAAATTCTGAGAGGTGTTAGGCAGGCAATCAATCCTCATGCAGCTTGAGCTTGAGCACGCAGAGGTGAGTGGAAGCACTAGTTGAATGAGATGAAGTCAGTGCAGGATTCAGTGCATGTGGCAAATTAAAAAAAGATCTTCACTTGAAGTATTTCAGATTTTGCGGGTTGTTGCAACATAGTCTTTCAGAGCGAAGAGTACATGAGAACTCTTCTCTTCCTTCACGTTCCCAGAAAGAAAGGCCATATCATACCATGTATAATATAATGTATTTCTCACATTAAGGTGAAATACACCTATAGGTAGTAGTACAGGTAGTAAGAGGCCACTTTCACAAAACACGCTTGGTACTCAGTTTGAGTAGGAGTCACTGAAGCTTCTCGTACACGTACACTATGTAAAGGAGAATGATAATGATTGTGAGCAGATAGCGACCTCCTAAAATATTCCACAGCCTTGTGGCTCCTACCTTCCTCAGGTCTCAAGCAATCTGCTCTTTGTTTACAGTTTACTTCTTGAAGCTTGCAGTAATGATCCGTTAAAGAATACTTTGAAGTGCTCTTCATCCATTTACAATCCCTTCCTCTAGGTTCTTCCATATAGTTATCTTTCACTGACCACTGGAGTGCACAGAATCTCTGCAGAGCAATGTAGCCTGTCTGCCATTCTCTGCAGTTTATGTATAAAATGTGTAGATGTGTGTAAAACATATCGATATGCCCGTTTTATGATTGGAAAGAGCGACAGTAACCAAAAGAGTGCTTTCTGTATTCTGGTGGGAAATTATAAGCATTGTGGAAGCCCATAAAAATGTTTGAAAGTATTTATGATGAGATTTTGAGTTTGAAGTGTATTGATTTAGATTTTATGAGTTACTTTATATAATACAACTGGTCTTTCTTTTTTATTTAACTTTCTGAAATTGTTATTGCAATGTACTTGTTTTGTAATAAATATAGCCTTTTGACTTTCATTGATAGCATTAAGATTCTTTGACGCTCTTTGACCACGTTTTCGGTCATCTTTCTCCACCCCACTCAGCTCCCACCCCAGGCTCGAGCCCTAAGCCATTATTGTTAAGTGTCATGGGATTGTCTTAAAAGGCACTGTATAAATGTAAATTTGTATTGAATTAGAAGCAGAAATGTACTCCCTGTTTTGTCGCAAGCACTGCCTGTGTTTTGTATAGTGAGCATTCTGTCCTGTGCAGGAATAGATTTTCACATATTAGTGTTAGTGCAAACTCCGAATAGTTAAACAATTAACAAATTTCTCCTCTGCTTGGAGTGGGGAAGAGAAAAATGACTGAATTTGTTTTGCCGAAGGTTGGTGGGTGCAGCAGTCGATATCTATTAATATTGATGCACACGTGTGTTTCATGTGTTCCTTTGGGAAGAGGAAGCTGTATTTAAGCAGTGATGGAGGATGGTCTGGATGAAAGGTCATTCCAAGTTAGGTGAAGTGCTCAGTGTACATGCTGCTTTTGACGGTGCCTTTTGACACCACATACCTTGCTCAGCCAAACCAGCAGCAGCTGAAGCCGCCGCAGCTGGAGCAGTGGACTGCCTGCCAACTATTGGAAGGGAAGTATTTAGTGACAGGAGCCGCAAAGGCCCAAAGATAAAAAGAGGAACAGCAAAGCCCCGGTGCTCTTTTTCGACTGACCACCTGCTAAATCACATCCATCCTGCAACATTTCACTTTTTAAAAAAAAATACATTCCACATAAGGAAATGCCTAAGGCAAAATCACATGTTAAAATGGATGTTCTTGAGAGGTTAAGATGTATGTATGCTCTTGAGTGATATTAATCAATGAAATGCACATCTAACAGCATCAGTTATTCACTGCAGGAACTGAATCAAAGAGGAGAAGCTCCTGGCAGCAATGTAACTAGATATCTGCTACAGAGCAATTCTCCTCTCAGCATCATCTGTTTTGGGTAAAGTCGACACAAATTAGCAGGGTTAATGCTTCCTCTCTGCTGTAAGGTGACGTGTTCTTCTTTCAACCAGAATACCAGAAGAAACTGCCTTCAGATGTGAATGCTCTTTGGGCTGCAGTGTTTTTATCAGCAACAGTGACCTTTGTCTTTGAAAGGATATCATCTTCATGTAGACTGTGGTTAAAATACTTCATTTTTGATTTGATTTTAAGCATGGGAAGTGATATAAATAGCGTTAAAACTCACTAGTGCACCATGAGGGAGAGCTTCTCTGCATCTCCCTCTACCCCTCCCTCCCAGGAAAAAACACACAGCAGAAAGGTTTGCAAAACACACCTTCATGAAAACGGTGCTCCTTTAATGTAACATCACTAATGCTGCATTAACATTGCAGTGTTGCTGATTTGCAGCTCTGCCTTCAATGGCAGACTTGCAAAATAAACAGGACGCTCGTCAGTCTCTCCAGAGGCACAGAAGCCCACCCGAGGGGGTAGTTTTCGCTATGTCTCTGAGAGCACCAAGCTTAAAATGATCCATCCTGCTGCCTCTTGACTGAACTTATAGCCATTTTACTCTACAGATCAGTGCTGTAATCTCACACCATTGGCCTGTAAAGACTTCATCTGGTCCATACAAGGTACCTAGAAAACTAAGATCCAAATTTGAGTTGAGCCAGCCCTGCACATGAGAGTTCAGAAATATGCAGCTCTTCTGTTCCACCAAATTAACTCCACAGTGTAAATGGGGAGAAATCATCGGAGACTGCAGTACAAGGTAATACATAGCTGTCTCTGCTGAAGAGGCTGTGCACCGCCCTTGCACAACATGAATCTAATGTGACCTTATGAGGTGAGTATCCTGGCAGCTTAACATACCAGTTTTAAGTAACTCGAAGTGTTCATAGCCATCACCCTGCTTTCTAATTAGAAAACATACTGGTTCATTACTGAGATACTGAAGTTTCAACAGGCTTTGAGAGGTTTACACGTCCTCAGTTCTAAGAAGAGTTTCCCTTTCACCGTATTGTGTGAAATCTAACATGCTATTTGCTTTGGGTGTATCTGCTGTTGAGAGTCGCTGCTTCTTTTCACAGGTTCTCATACACTTTACTGTGGCATTCAGAAAGTATTTGGCACTGTGTGGAGACAAATGCTATCAAATCAAACACAACTTCTCAATGAAACCAAGGCATTTATGTTGTATACTTACCTGCAATTTTTAAAACATTTGATTATTTGAAAACAGTTTGTTATTAGTGAAACTTGGAGAAAGAAATGTGGTTTTATGATGCAATTAATGCACCTCAACAATTAACACATAAGCATTTCTTAAGAACAGAGAACCTTTTGTACTGAGGACATTGTGTAAATTATTCTTACTCTCTTGGTGGTAGTTACTACTTCCATGTGTAGTTGATTTATTCATATATACATTAAAGCTACTTTTATACAGCAGGTGGTACATAAAAGAAACCTGCTTCAAAACTATTGATTTATGCAGACCTACCTGAAAAGTTTCTTGTAGCTAACATTGTAGTGAGAATTGCCCCCTGAATCAGAAAAAAATTGGTTAGTGAGTCTTTGACGCATGATCCCTGGATGTCGCATAATAAGTTGCACTTGTTAATGTGGGTAAGGAATCTGTCAGGGTTTGACAGCAAAGAAAAAAGATTTGGCTCTTAACCAGAACAAATGAAACTCAACCAATTTATTATTCATCATTATTCACAACTCACTTCTTAAAAGTTACTTATTAACCTAGAGCTGTCAAAAGAGACTGTGTTTCAAGAGATGCCTTAAAGCACTGGAGCTCTCTGAACAGTTTAATTCTACAAATATGAAAAGTAAGTTCAAATTGACCTTTTCAACTCAGTATAAAGCCATTAATTCTGGAATCTCTATTCTCATTTATCTTGCTTTGTTTGGCTCAAAGATTCAATTGTGTATAATTAATGATTTAATCAGTTTCCCCACATTTCATAATTTCAGCTCAGCCATCACTACATTGTGGAGTCCTGTAGCTCAGTGGTTAGAGCACTCTCTTTGCAAGCGCGAGACCTGGGTTCGATTCCTGGCAGGGTGAAACTTTGGGCAAGTTTCCTTACTCAACACGCCTGATAATAATCCCTCAAAAAAACAATAATAAATTGGTTATTTCAATCCACGACTGTTTGTGGGACACTGCTGTGCACAATTGTCTGCTGCATTTTGCCCACAAATATACAGTCAATTCACTTTACCGTCTATTCTGTGAAGCGCTTTGAGACGTCCAGAAGATGTGAAAAACAATGTATCAAATGCAAGGATTATTATTATTTATTATTATAGCTCTGACTGACTTGACTGACTGATTTGTCAGTCATGTACATGAGCTGACAGGGGTATTCCTCTCTAATACCTCTGAGCACTCAGGAAACAAGCTTACCTTGAGCTTTCTTCTTGCGTTGAACTTCCTCAAACATTCCACAGTTTCTTGACGATGCATCATTGATGCTACAGTAGAACGTTGCTGCAAAGTGTAAAGTAAGGTTCAGTAGTTTTCAGTGCAGCATGTGATACAAGCACACAATTAACACACTGTCGGGGTGAATTACAAGTTAAAATCATCTTTGACTGTCCAGGCTTTTCCTTGCAGGAAACAGTCAGCGAAATGAATTGATCGCCATTTATAAAAAATAATCGAACTATAGTGTGTCTGTCTGCAGTATTGTACATCTAACTTGAAGTCTTTAAACTATTAACATTTGCTTTTGCTATGAAAGCTACTTTACAATGGAAAGTTTTGGTTGGGCAGAGCTTCAAAATACAGATGCCATATACATAGTATAATCTGGGAACAAATCAAAAAATAAGGCAACTAAATGTTGAATGAATTAAAGATTGCATTGACTTTTTTAACATAAAGGCACGTTTATTATACAGTTGGGATTGATACTCACGCAGACCCATGGGTGCTTCAGAGCCTCAGGTGCTGTTATCCTCTTGGCTGGATTGATGGTCAGCATCTGATTGATCAGATTTTTGGCCTCTGGGGTGACCGTGTCCCATTCTGGAGATGGAAACTAACACAGAAATGGAATGTAAATGAAAACAGTCTCTTCATGTGCTGGTGCAAACTCAAGGCTCGCAAATTGCTGTAGCCAAAAGGATAGAATATACTGTTTTTGTGTAAAATCTCTCATGTCTGCAGCTCACTGCACACCTTGTCTTGTTTGCCAGTTTCCTGGGGTTGTGGGATGAAATAAAACTTCAGGCTAACAATTAGTGCTTTGCATCCCTCCCTGGGTGTTTTATGTATTATATAATGTAGCATCAGATTGTGTTTCAGGATTGATCTACGAGTGAAACAAAAACTGTTCAGAGAACATTATTTGGCCAAATGTCATTGAGGAATGAAAGTTGTGAGAAGAAAAAGAACGTTGAACAGCTCACTTATAAATTGTGCATTTACTGATAGTACAAAGAAAATCCTGTACAACACACTTGTTCACTTCAGATTACTGGCTGCAATGTGTTACAAAAACAGTGTAAGTAGTTTTTGTTCTGACATCATAACTTTCCCCCCCCCCTCATTGTTTTTCCTCAGTAAAAACATCTTGAATGACATCTGGAGACAGATGTGCAGCAGTGCTGGGTGAACCATTATAGAACTGTTATAATGTGTGGTTACAACAACTAGAATTTATAGAGTGGCCTTCACATAGTCTAATGCCTCGGAGTTTACTGAGCAGAGAGGGCGAGCAGGAGAGGTGAGGCTGGAGAAGGATACAGAGGTAGTAGTGGTGTGAAGGGATTGGTAGTTGAGGAGTAAGTAGGATGATCCTGAAGTCATATAATAATCATTCATAAACTTGACATTTGATTCAAAATAGCTTATACTGTAATAAATGTTACATTTTAGATATATGGTGTCACTAGTGTTCATAAGAAGCTGTCATTAAAAACAGATAAAATAATTCCATCTGTTCAGCATCTGTTGCATGGCTACAGCCCCCAGGTACTCTTAGAAACTTTTTTTCTGTCCTAAAGTGGAATGTTTTCGTTTTTAACTTTTATATTTAATGAATTTTGCAACAGTATAAAGATTGCACTTTCTTGTTGATAAAGTGAGAAGCTGTGTTTTGGCTGAGCGGTAACAATAACATTCATCAAAAAATAACAAGTTAGAACCAAAGATTTGCAATGTGAATAGATTAACAGTACACACTTTGACTACAGGAGTGCGGTATAGTAACTACTGCACAAATGAGGTTGACTGGAATAACAGTCGTGGGAAGTCTTGACACCTTTGAGTGACAGCAAGCCTTCTGACTGCCCTGGGATGGACCTAGAAGTATTCCACGCTTCAGAATATCTTTAGGTTTTGTTGACACATAACAAGCACGGAGATACAGTACTTCTCCACAGATTCCAAAAGAAAGCTGGATCCCATTATAAAGGCAAAACAATAAAAGACGCAATTTAACCACAAAAGGGTGTGGTTTCACAAGAGAATAAGAACAATAGGAGGCCCTCAGTACACTTACATCATATGCGCCAGCCTTGATTTGTTGATAAAGCTTATGCTGGTCTTCATCCCAGAAGGGAGGGTAACCCACTAATAATATGTAAAGAATTACACCTAAAACAAGTGAATAAAATTCAATTAGACACAGAGTGAAAACATTATGAACACAGAAAATAACATGCTCACAATGCCAGCTCTCTCCTCTTCCCCTTCCTCCACAGACTCAAGATTTAACAAAGTTTGTGTTTTGTGGTTAGACTAGCAGACGCTGTCAAGCCATCTAGTCGGGGCTGGTAATTATTTCATATGTAGGCAGGTAGGGCACAATACTCCAGTGAATGGGTTGATCTTCCTGACTCCTGTAATCCTGACCACCAGATATATTAAATTAAATCGACTTCTTGACTTCATTGACCAGAGATTCCCCTCCCTTCCAATTTCTATCTCTTGCTTTAACAGTGTAACAGTTGCTTTAACTTGATTTTAATTGATATTACATTATGTTACTCCCACCTCTGTAGCCTCTCCTGCTGCACTCTCTCTTTGTTTGGGTCACAGAGCAGACTGGGCCGTAGACATCTGTATGGTTACAACACACAATTCTCTGCCCCCATGGCTCAGCCAAGAACTGGCAGTACTAAGTCAACAAGGGTAATTGACTGCACTGTCATTAACAGAGATTATGATTTGAACTTGCACCCTTCAGATTAGAGCTAGGAAAGTTAGAAGAGAGATCCGAGCATTTACTGAAAGGTATTAAGGGATAGGGGTAAAGGGCAGTGAAATGGTATTGAAAGACTTATCAAGATCTAAAAAACTGGTGGGCCAGGTTTAATAATCTGAATAGCCTTCTCTTTTTCCAATTGCAGATAAACTAAAGTTTGAAACTTTTTTAAATTGATAACCTTCCGGAGGGATGCTATTAAAGCCAACTTATTAAACATCTGTTTTTTTGCAATCCACAACTCAGTGTTTTCAACATTTTCTCTTTGGATTTTCATTATCTTAAGCCCCAAAGATTAATTCCAATGAGTTTAACTTTTCTACTCACCACATGCCCAGATGTCAACTGGCTTTCCATATGGATCTTTTCTTAAAACCTCTGGGGAGAGGTATCCTGGAGTGCCTGCAAACCCTGGGGTTGTAGGAGGGGGGGATGGAAATATTACTGAAACAGTCTTCCACAAAGATGCTTTCTTCCATACTTTCATCTTTCTGCAGGCATTACAAGATTGTAGCAGAAGTACTATTATATATCATCTGAATGGTAGTAAGTTTATCCCCTCTCATGCAAAGAAAAAGTAAAACAAAAATATTTGTGCCATTTGAAAATTATCTGAGGGTAATTATGATTAAGGAAAGCTCTTATACTCTACTGAGAGATATATTGTGAGGAATTTATGTCTGTGGGACAATGCTTTGTGGCTGTGTTAGCCACAAAATACACATTTTCTCCAAATCACAGTAAATCCTGTGAAGTGCTTTAACACAACAGCATTAACTTCTTTTCATGTAACACTCTTGATCTTCACATAGGTTTAACGTCTTAGAACACTTTACTAAGATGTCCTCCTGACTTGAAAAGTGCTACATCAAATGAAGGGATTATTGTTATTATCATTATTATTATTTGGAAATCAAAAAAAAATCCTGTAGGTTTCTGAAACAGGGATTAGGGCTCCAACCTGGTACAGCAAGACTTTGAGAAAATAAGAAATAACTGTATATACAAGCTGGAGTTACAGGGGATCAATCTTAAAAGTGGTGGCTGGAATAGATAAAGACATTGATTCATGAAAGTCAGAAGAAGGTTTACATTTTTACTTTTTTTTTTGGTCAGCTATGTGTCTGATACATGTGGAAAACCATCACCGTGCTTAAGAGTATCGATGCTCTTAAGCATGGTAATAGGACTTCTGCATGTGGTAGACACAAAAAAATTACCCAGTGCCTTTCACATTGGGAAGACATCTCAAAGGGTTTAACACTGATAGATAGATACCCGAGCTGGGTGGGGAGTGGAAAGATGACCGAAAGCATGGTCAAAGATTTGTGTCCTGAGACGTGCCTTGAACAAGGGGAGGGCAAGAGCTGGAGGGACTCTGGGATGGAATTCTAGAGTATAGAATTCATAAGGAGCTTGGCTACCTTGTAAGTACTTTAAAGCTATTCATCACCTACA
Organism: Callorhinchus milii; assembly: GCF_018977255.1. Classification (NCBI taxonomy): domain Eukaryota; kingdom Metazoa; phylum Chordata; class Chondrichthyes; order Chimaeriformes; family Callorhinchidae; genus Callorhinchus; species Callorhinchus milii. Next base: position 12,773,233 of record NW_024704748.1, on the reverse strand, counting down.
GCGTCTACAGTGCCATTGAATGATATATGTGTAAAGCTTCATTGGTTTGTCAAGACAGGAGTAATAATTGTAATATAGTTGCCACCAAGCTGTTATGGGATTGTTAAATATTAATCAAATACCTTTAGAGATGAATGTATTGAAGTGAAGGAAAATGGCAGGGAATTTGTGATTTCATATTTATATGTACTTGGGTCTTTAATCTGGGTTTATTCGCCCAGATTAGCCCAGACTGGGTAGAGCACAGAGCTAACTCAGCGGTATTTAGACTACACCATTTCCAAATTAGTCCCAAGATGAAGCCTATCCCAGATATGTGTTTTTTTTTATCTGCAGCTAAGATAATCCTGTCTACGATATTTCACTTTTATTATAGTCTGTAATGTGCTTTCCTTTTACTTATTATCATTGCTAATATAGGTGTTAATTGCAGATTGTTATCTTCTGTATATTGCTCTGTTGACAGGCAGCAAAGGCAGGGATATGTAAAGCAATGACTATATATAAACCAGAGGGCATGACATCTAATACATAAACAAGAATCCTGGGGATTAATTCAATGTGATCAAAGTTCATGCTTAAGGTAAAGGCTGACGAGAGCTTGAATGTCAATGGCAGCCTCATGAACTGGTATGGTATATTATCTATTATATCCTTCATGCCTCCACATTATTTACCAGTTCTTGTAACCCTGGAGATGAGCCTCGTTTCTCTCCTCTACTTCAAAGCCACGGACGACACCTCAGAAGTGTGCAGTACTCCAGGTGAACAGAGTACTCTGCAGCTTCCGGGAATTTGAATTGAACTCATTTGGTGTTATAGCTGAACATCCTATTCACTGTGGTTAATGGGAATTGTCCACTGTGTGGACCTGCCCAATTGATCTTGTGCACTTGGGTGCTTTTCAAAAGCTCAGTTGAATAGACAAGAGTTGTTAAATGTAGCAGAGTAGTTTGGTGCTGGGAAACAGGTGAATTTCTGCTGCAACCACCAATGACTATGAACTGCCCCCTAACAAGATACTAGGTAAGTTATGATATTGTTGACTGTAAAGGTCAAGGCCAATAGCATTTTTGAGAGAAAAAGGTAGTGCAAACGTATGCAAATGACACCAGATTAGAATTATTCTGAGATAGATATAATTTGAGCCAAACATCAAATTGCCGTTCCAGTGTAAGAACTCACTCCTCATAGCGCCCAGTTTCATGGCCTCTTGTGCTATGATTTTTGTGATTCAATCTCTATTGTATCTGCTTGCTGGTCACTTTATAAAGACCTACTGTTGACAGCTCAGCTCTGAAGTATTGGATTACATTTAATTTTAACGTGCTATTTGCTGGCTTTCTTTTCTCTGTTTCTTTTGGATCAGGGAGCAGAAAGATAAACTGGTGGTGAGATTGTGTGTCAACCTAAAAGTTAATGTCTTTGTTCTGCTGCATAACTGGTGCAGTGATTGGGCACTTGCATCTGCTCTGGCTGGGCTGCATTTGAACTCCCATCCAGGAGATGTAAAGAGAGGGTTCTAACTGCAGTTAGAACCCTGTGCATATGACCTTCTGGTGGTTGAGGAGGAAAGACTGTATCTATGTGAGTAAGGTGCAGCTATGTTTCACTCCCTTTGAACCACTGCATTTGCTTAAGGCAGGTAGGTGGTTGTGAGTTCAGGTGTGGGATAAATCTGGTTATTTAGTTCAGCTGTTGGAGAGATTTCACCTATTACCAGTTGCTGTCAGCATATTGACAGGTACACCACAATGCTAGAGCATGCTGTGATCAGTTAAAGGCGAACATCATCTGGGGAGTTTTGGCAGGTACTGCCAGCAAAATTCAAAGCATTGCTTCACTTTTAACTTACACCCCACTGGTTATGAGAGAAATGGGCATCTTAATAATGGGCATGTTTAGTCATGTTAATCACAAGGGCAGGTTTAATCTCTCAACAGAGATGGTAGTAAGTGTATCAATATTTTTCCCTTTCTTCAGCTAAGGCAATAGGAAAAGTCCAGACCTTTTCCATACAGTTCATATTGATCGAGCTCCATGGCTGAATGAGTAAATTCTAGGGGATTTAACATATTGTGCTAATTTGCGTAACAAGATCCATCTATTGCCACCTTATTTGACCATTATCCTTGAGCACGCTTTTACTAGTGTGTTCATGAGGTATTGCTGCACTCCACTCAGCACACAAGTGTTTTCTGGAATGTTTTCCGACTCCTCCAAAAACTAAAAAGTAATTTATTAATTTGCTGGATTCTCACAATCTGTAGAATTGGGCAATTCTATTCCTGATGTTGTGACAAAAAAAAGTCCACGCTTATAAGATTCCTCTGACTTTCTGATAGGTAAAGGTAACCCCTAGTGCAGTATTAAGTCAAACGGACCAGAATCTTTCAGATTTGATTCCTGGCCTAATGTGGAGTTCACTACAGGCGTATGGGGGAAAGGATAGATAAATGGGACTGAAAAGATTGCTCTCTAAAGATGCAGCACAGACACGATGGGCCGAATACCCTTCTTCTGTACTGTAAGTTTCTACGGTTCACTGATCTCAGTTGGAGCACTAGAAATGGCTTTCACAGCCCTGGCTTCGAGAAGGGGTAAATCAATCAGGGTTCCCACTCTTGATCGCTATCCAGTTTCCCTGTTTGAAAAGAGCATGATCAGAGGTTATGGTGTGAGCCAGATTAGCCTTGGATCTGATGCCTTCCACAGATCAAGAGCTTGCCAACGTCCACCGCATAACCTCACCTGTCAAGAAATGCAACTTGGGTGACATTTCTGAAATATTGCAGCAAATTTCCTAAAATGTGCCTTAAACTTCTGGTGTACCTTCAACATTCTGAAATTTACATTTAATTAGCGTCAATGTTCTCCATTTCTGTATAATAATAATAATAATAATCCTTGCATTTGATATAGCGCTTTTCACGTCGGGAGGACGTCCCAAAGCGCTTCACAGAACACACTGTAAAGTGAATTGACTGTATATTTGTGGGCGAACGCGGCAGCCAATTGCGCACAGCAATGTCCCACAAACAGTCGTAGATTGAAAATGACCAATTTATTATTGTTTTGGGTTTTGGAGGGATTATTACTAGGCGTGTGGAGTAAGGAAACTTGCCCAAGGTTTCGCCCTGTCTGGAATTGAACTCAGGTCTCTCGCTTGCGAAGCGAGTGCTCTAACCACTGAGCTACAGGACTCCACATTAATATGTATTATATGTAGTATAATACATATATATAATTACATATAATATGTATTATATGTAATATGTAGTAATGTATTAATATTTAAATCAATTGAAAACATCATGAAATGATTAACTCTGCAGTGAAGGGGGTCCAATAATCCATAAATCCAATTATTTAATTTGCTTTTGTACAAGGAAATTATCAAGTGATTTTCTTACTTCAATCTTTTCAAGTATAATATAAAACCTTCTCTCCCTTTTTTTTCCTTTGGCAGTAGAGATTTATTTCTCTACACTGGAACCTTGAATAGGAAAGATCTGTGGGTTATTCAATCACTCGGCTGCCAGGGTCACTGGTTTATGTTTGTAATTTACTTAAACAGCTGTAAATGGTTATTTCAGCTATATCGCTTGTTAGATATGACTCCGTTGCATACCAGAGAACTGACTGGATGGCTGGGGTTACAGTTTGGCTGGAAGGATTCCATATGTGTTGACTAACACAGCCAGGACCTCAATCCAGTTCAGACTGACGGCCATCTCTGCTAACTGTAAAGGTCCTGGCAAATTGAATCTGGGAAATCTTGGCTCTTATGCTCAGTGCCAGTGTTCCTTTCTCCCAGCAGTAATATCCAAGATACTTAATGCTGCAATAACAGCCTCCAAAACATACGTGTCACCTACTTTAATAAGTTCTTGAACCCAGATAAAGACTCACTAGCATTTTCATCACATTGGTCAGTGACAGAGCTACTGAACTTGTCTCGCAAATGTTCATAAAATGACCAGGATTAAATAACCCATTAAATAAGTTGCAGGAGGATATTAATTGATGATAAGATATACTTGTGACTGACAAGGTCTGCAGTATTGGTGACCTATGATTCAGACAGGATATGAGGCATATTGTGAGCTCATTGCTTATTCAGAACATAGGTATTCATAATTGCTTCAACTTGGGATTTCAATGCGTATTTTAAGTTGTTACTTCCTTGCATTCAAAGAAATACAATTAGTTCATATTTTCTTTCCCCAGAGAGATGGGCAGCATACAATGTTAATTTAATAAGCTACATAAGTGATGTATGATATTATACGAAAGCAATGCTTCTGTAAACCTCAGAGGGCTGCAATTTGATTTGATCTGTTTTTGAAAAACATACAAAATCCTCAGTGACTTACCAAACCATGCCTGCTGCTCGCCTTGAACTTCGATTGCCAGTCCAAAATCTGCCAACTTTACCGCTGCACTCTTACATTTACTGGCAAGCAGCAGGTTCTCTGGCTGGTGGCAAAGCAACATCATCATGAGAAAATGAAGGAATTAACAGGCACAATTCAGGGTAAGAATGTAGCGCTTACTCAGAATTGGGATTAACCCTAAAACACACCGGCAATACACCCAGGGCTGCCAACACTATTAAGATAAATTCATGAAAAACAAGTAATCTTTCAACTGACATGCAAACGATATTTGATCTTTGATCAGGTTTTTTTGTAATTCTTCAATTTCTTAGCTTTTTATTTTAGTCTTTCTTGTATTGGCCTACAACAATAATAATAAAATAATCCTTGCATTTGATATAGCGCCTTATTACGTCGTGAGATGTATCAAAACCCTTCACAGATTATACTGAAAAGCGGATGGACTGTGTGTTTTGTGGGCAAATACAAATACACAGTCGGTGCTATATCAAATGCAAGGATTATTGTTTATTTTCTATTCCCTCTTTATTTGATATCTTGATCATGTTGCTCTTTGGAACCTCCATGGCTGTTTGTCTGCCTAACGTTAAGTATTTGATCAGCTGATCATCTTTCTCTTCGCCCCCCCTCCCCCATGAGTCACTTCCACACCACAAGCTTAGCCCTATCATTTAGTTTCAATCCTAATATGCGATCTGAGGAGCTAACAGTTACACATCTCAATTTTGTGGTAGCAGTACGATCTGAGGCATTATTAGAATGGGATTTAGGGAGAGAGCAGTGAATACTTCTTATGACTCAAAGAATTTTAATTACTGATTTTAGTGATGGGCCAAAGAAACCCCAACTTGTCTTTACTGAGTATCGGAAATTTAATGACTGGTGCAACTCCGATCCCGTTGTCTTTTATAAATGCGAAATTTCCTGGCGGATGTCATTGCAAGTCCCTCGTACAACAAAGTTAAAATTCAATGCACAAAAATCTTAGCATGTGAGAAAGGAGCATTTGAGATGCACCAGTTCATAGCTTTTTTTAAAAAAAATAATGTGTAGCCCCTTGGTATTATTTGAGAGATCATTGCTCCTCCAATTTGCCTTTCTTCAGGGCAAAGTGCTCTGAGACGCCGTCTGGCGTCGAGGGCACTATATAAATCCAAGTTGTTGTTGTTGTTGGTATAATTTCCTCCAATATTATACATTAACAAAATAATTTGGTGTTGAAACTCTTGATTGTCAGCTTCACCAATTAATTCTCATGCACACTTTCGCCTCTGTTTTCTTAAACTGTAGTACTGCATTTTTTTATGTGTACAAATTGGGGTTTCAAAACAAGTTTTCAAAACAAGTTTTAGCATCTTTTGAAAGCTATCTGAACAATTAGTAAATACACAACATTTCCCCACTTCTCAGCTCAGCCCTCTAAGTGGCAATGACCATTCCTAAGTGAGAGGTGGGGCAGTGACCTTCTCCGTCCAGTGCCCCCCTCCCATCCTCCCACTTGAAAATATGCACATTAAGGCTGAGAGCTGCTCAGGCTTGTCTGAGATTGAAGAGTGGTCAAATTCCCTGTCAGAATTTACTGTGTAAATTAACACCTGAAGAATGGTAAATTGGGGGAGCAATGCATGGAGTGACCTAACAAAACTCTACCCCAGGTTTGTGGGGGGAGGTTGGAGAGCAAAAAGAGAGGTCGATAACATCTTAAATTTAAGGATGGGAGAGGGGGGACTACGGGGGGTGGCGGAGCTAGAAAGAATTCTTAAATAAATCATGCTTGGGAATTCATGAAACTAACTTATAAACATTTTTAAGACCCCACATATCAAATTAGATTAAACAATAATTTGCTTTTATATTCATAAACAGACATCCATTATACATTTAATACAACAAATCAAACACACTGAGACAACACTTGCTTGAGTGACAGACCGAACAGCCTTACAGCACAATACAACCAGTTTCACACACAAACACAATATCCACCTCACCCTTTGAGCACCAAGAGTGTACCAAATGGTCCAATTGTTTAAAAATCATTGTTTTGTTGTCGGTTTTCTCACCCTCTTCTCATGAAGGTCAAGTGCAAGCACCCTTGGGTACCTCATCCAAGTGAGCACTCTTCATGTGGGAGCCCCAGACAATAATTGTGGGCAGGCTATTTGACAACATCGCGGCCTGAACCCACTATTACCCTAGGCCTGAAATCTTGATTGGTATTCTGTGTCGTGGCTTGGGCAATGTGGGAGTAATGTGGGAAAATCCCATTTGAAGCCAACAGCAGCGTTGCTACACAGAACCTCAACATGAATTTTCAGCCCTATGTCCAGCTGAACATGCACTTTCACTATTTAGCGATAGCTTTTGCTTCCCTAACCCAGTTGCTGAATTTTACTGACCCAAAATGCCTCTGCAGCTGAGATTTGCTAATTCAGCACAGTCCAGGATTTTGCACCTTTAATCTTCTGATCTGTACAGCCTGGTGTTTCTTTTACTCACTCCCAGGGCATCATTGTGGGTAAATATTGTGTCTTCTGATATGTGACACTACCCCAAATTACACTCTACTAACTTAGTGAATTTTGAATCTCCAAAAGGTAAATTAGAAAAATCGGCATAAGCTATAGGTCATTGGTGCAGCTTCAGTTCTCAAAAGCTTAATGTACAATGGCTTTGCAAACTATATTGGATGCAAAGCCAGGATGCACACACTAGATGGCACAGGAGTTACGCATTTGACAGAAAGCTTGTGCAGTATTGTATTGGCAGAGCAGGAGCGGGAGAGGAATGAGCCACAAAAGCATCTCACCATTCTCAATGACAATCCATGTTTAACATTCTCAAATTATATTACTGCACTTTTATAAAAAGACATTTCACTGAAAGCAGTCTTTGGAGAAGAAATTTAAGTAACATTCCTTTTTATATATCAAATAATGGATTAGTTATAATTATTTTGGTTCTCTTAGAATCCTGGGTTGGATAGTTGCATTATGGTTTAAGATGGAAAGGTTATCCTTCACAAAGCTGCATTAGTTGTTTTATGAAAAAACAAATCTTGTTTTTCTTTTTTTTTAAAAAAACTTGCCAACAGCACTGCCAGAATATCCACATATGCTAATGTTTTCCTTTTGGTCTCGATATATATATGTGTATATATATTCTTCTACCTAAGCACCTCAGATTGTTTTGTTTTGTTTCATTGAACATCAAAATTGATGTTTTGTTCAATTCTCTCAATTTTCTCAACTCTCTCAGTTGAGTCAAATACCTCTTTGCATTGAGAAATAGTGAAAGATTCTAGTAGATTGCAAATCAAAATTTGAATGGTGTTCAATGCTTGTTTGGAAACAAAAATAAGGCTCTTTAGTTGACAACAGAATGATCATGTTCCAATTATGTCAATAGAGGGATGGGGTAAGATTAATTTGGACTTGGTCCAGGCACGTGCGGAGTGTGTGTCATGGTTTAAAGAACTCACATGTGGCAGTGTGAGCAAATAAGAAGCCAGGCACCCCGTGCTGCCCCTAGCACAGCGGCATGACTGTCAAATAACTAGGCTGCCAGGAGATATAAAACATGACAGACCTCAGAGGAGTTTTGCCCTCCCCGACTCAGGAGGGATGGTGACAGCCCTTGTGATTTATGCTGTTAATTGTTACAGTTGCTGTTGCAGCAGGAAATAAAAGCCAGCCTGACATGCAAGCCACTCGGACCATTCTTATTGATTTGGCAGAGGCAATGGCCATTAAGAATGTAGAAGGATAATGGTCAGTTGTCTGTCATGAAGTATAGCTCTTAGGGCTTTGGGACAGTAAAATACTCAGGCAGGAAATCTCAAGTAAAGGATTCTTAACAGCCGGACTTGGACAACATGCAGTAAGTATACAGTGCTCCTGCATGAGATAATTGCATTCTCATGCCTTTGTTAGTAGATACTGACCTTGAGGTCCCTGTGCACTATGTCATGTTGGTGAATGTGATTAACACTTTCTAGGATCTGATGAATGCATTGACTGCAAAACAAGGGGGAGGGAGGAGACAAAGGGAAGGATTGGGGGCGTGTTTGGGAGAAGGAAAGGGAGGAGAAACCATAGGATCCGTGAATGCCAAGGAAGTGAAGAGACCACAAGTTATCGCACATTGGGAAAAGCAACAAAACACGTGTCGTTCAGTCTTAATAAAACCAACAGTTTCATTTTGCATTGGTAACCCGGAATAAATATATCAACGGTCAACTGAAGTCGTATCAAACAACAGGAAAAACATTAATCACATTGATCTTTTACTGGGCACGTAGTGCTCCAAGATAGATGTGGACTGTTTCAGGTAATTAATAAATCTGTTGATTTTTTAAAGATTTGTTTCCACACTGTGTTTCATTACATGGTTCACACCCTTCTGTAACCACTCTTTCCTCAGAGCGAATACCGTAGGTGGTTTAAAAATACATCAGATTTAAAATTTACCAAGTTGAAATTTTTTAATAGCTATTTAATCCTGGTCATCTTTGAAGCACCAACAACTGATATTTACATGTGGAAAAGTGAGTCAACTGAAACAGGCAACAGAAACATAGAGATTGACTCAAATGAGTCTAGTGAAGTACTGGCAGAGATTCCAGATAAGCATCTGTGGAAATAAAACTGGTGACCACAGAGATCATCACTGGGTTAATGCCAATCCTGAATGAAAGTTGCACTGTACTGCTGTTTCTGTGCAAGGAACACAATAAGCATATACACAAAATGACCAACAGTCAGTCTGTTAAATCAAAGAAAGCAATAACATGTTAACAATTTTCACAAGTCAAACATTTCTTCCTCACGTTTTGTTGACAAGATAGGTTTGAAAGTGCCCCAATGTTATTACAGAAATGAACATTCAATTAACAAAACATGGATTCACTGATTTAATTAAAGTTTTTTTTAAACATTGGATAACTGATCAGTTATTCAGATGATGCATTGACTAAAGATTAAACAATGTGGATGAACTCAATTCTTGTCACAACGAAATGTGTGCACAATTTTCTCAGCCCCACAAAGCACCTCATGAAGCAAACCGCAATTCTACTCATTTATTGAGCAAAAACAACTTCACAGTAATTAGACCTTCTGTAAGGCAGTCAATGTTGCGTCACGTAACTCCTTCAGAAATATCTGTTTTGGAATAAATTGAAGAATGTTGGGTTGGAGCTGAGTAATATTAATTATAAAGTTGTATTATCTTTGGGATTGGGGAGGGGTTCTTCTGGGAAAGGTACATAAAGTATTTTGGAGGAGGAAAGTGGTCTGCCTCTCTCAGGAGATCATGTGTTAAGTCCATGATGGAGCCAAATTGTACTTGGTCCATATAGAGGGAACAACATAACAGGTGTTCCATCTTTCTCCTTCTTGTGTTCTGAAGTATATTGGCAAGCAAACGTTAACCTGCACAGTAGTAGGTGGTGCTCACATTGAATTGTTCTGAATCTTACCAGCTTTCTCCCCATAAACCTGGCAACACTATAAAATTCAATCTGATAGCAAACTGCCTTTGGTTCACAGTTGAGCAGATTTTTGATACATTTGCCCTGCGCTCTATACACTAAAGGAAATGTTCTTACATCCAGTTGATGAAACTGGTACTTGACTTTTGCTTCATGTGGAGTAGGCAAGAAAGAAGGAATTTCCTGCTCCAGTGACATTCAGAAAGAAGCCCGAGATGAGAGTTTTGGATGAGGCCTTTACACTGCTCTTTCCTTGTACTAGCTGGTTCCTGTCCTAGAGCAAGAGACTTCTAAAATGCCTTGATCTCCAAGCTCATTCCATAAATCAGGACAGTAAGATCCTGTCCTCAATATACTATAATAGAATTGAATTTTCTACCTTAATCCACTTGTCTTTGTGGAGAATATTGAGGATATACAGTGAGATTTTGTTCCCTATCCTGACAACATATAGTAAATATCCTGAACTGAGGCACACAGTTACTGCATTATAGTGGAGATTACTGCATTACAGTATGCAGAGATGATTGTATTTACGATTTCAGTGTGTGGAAGTGTGGTTAGTGTTAGACCTTCCTTGGTGCTTTGGACACCAGTTTACTGGGGTGACATCCATTTACAGGAAAAGGATTGCTTGCTCTTGATGGAATATTTTGAAACAATAGCTTGGTAACGTGTAAGGAAAGTATTGAGTCAGAAATTGAAAATTGTTGGATTTAATGATTCAGGCCATCTTCCTCCCCCACCTCTACACATACTGTTCAACATGGTTTAATAGCCATATTCTAAGTTCTCTTACAGGACTGATACATTAAGATTGACCTCTTGGGCAAGATGCTGAAAATGTCCCCAAGGAACCATCTCAACACAAAGAATCAGTGTGAAGGAACATAGAAAATTAGCAAAAAATTTAAAACCCTTGAAAGAGGCAATGATTTTCTGAATGGAACGCAAGACTTAAAATACGAAATCCAGTGTTCCAATATCTCCTGTACAACTTGCGTACTATATATTTACATTATATATATACACATATATACATAAAATGTAGGATATATTTATTTGGGATCTTGATTCAGTTTCCTCAGGGGACTATTAATAGTAATGAGGCACTTTAGTACTTCTTGTGACATCATGTGAAGCATCCTATCTCCCTTCTGACTTTCACCTTTGTTCTGGAAAGCATGAGTCACAATCTAATAATACAAAGAGACTGCAGAATTAAGCGTGCATTTAAATTCAAGATGTATTATTCTGTAAAAGAGCATTTTGTTCCCCAGCCGACCTTTCTCCCTTCCTCTTCCCTACTCGAGAGTGTGAGTCTCACTCAGGTGCTGTCACTAGCAGTTCTCCAGTCCATAATATAAAAGGTCATTCTTCTAGTGACGGCCTTGGGAGAGAACACAATACAGCTCTCTTTCCTGCTTGTAAGAGGGCGGGGAGGTGGGTTGGTCACTCGTTAGCGAAAAGGACTGAGATCTCTTGATAGCTTTTAAGAAGGGCGTGGACTGTTTTAAAAGGAAGTCAGAATAGTGACAGAGATATGGAATAGTTGATCACATCTATAAGAAAGGGGCAAAGGAAGAGGCAATTGGGTTGTCAGAAGCTGGGTAGGCATGGGTGGGGGGGGGGGTTATGAGAGCAGGTGGTGGGTTTGATGTGGGAGATGAGGATGGAGTGGGATGAAAGAGTGGGATTAAAGTAACTCATCAAGAGGGAAAAAAAGGTATTTAAGGCCTTGAAGGAAAATGGCACAGAATTAAGTCTGATTCACACCAGAAGGCATGCCAGGACTGTAAAAGGAGTAATGGAGGCGAAAGTGTGCCAGATGAGTGCATCGGGATAAGATGCAGGAGGAGAATGTGGTCAGGGGGATTGTTATGATTTTGGTCATGAGGAAGCTCAGGCCTGCCTCCATTTAATGTCAGAGATGAAGATGGAGAGGGCTTGAGGAGGAGAGGAATTGAAGAGGTGAACAAACCAATGTATGTGTATAATGGGAGTTGATCTATTTTAGTTCAGGCCTTGTGTATTTGTTTTTAAAAACTATACAAAGCCTTTCATGCACATCCGTAATCACTGGCTTATGGGAGAGGAAGGAATCAACTGAAGGTGACATTACTTGTGAGAATGAACATCTGCCTTCAGTGGAATTAACGGTAAATGTATCCTATTTCTCTTTTTCCCACACATGTAGTATGTTAATATTTAATTGGCCTTGTTAAAAATAGTTCACAAGAAGAGTCTTATTTTACTTTCCTCTCCTGAGAACTGAGTGCATTGCAGCGAGAAATCCACTCAAGGGTGATGCTACAATATTAGATGCAGCCGGTGAAACATTTTTAGGTGTTTGGGTATGATGCTCATGACTCTCTAGTGCTGTGCAGGAAACAGACTTTCACTCTCGAGTCATGAATGAGATGTGGTTTTGTTGTGCAACATTAACTAGAATAACTAAAGGGACTGCTGATAGAAGACCACAAACAAGTCTCTGTGGAGCACCATAAGGCAGTGAAAGGCGAGACTTGACTTCATCACACATCCCATTGCCACAGCATTTGTTTGGTGGATCTATAATTTTCTGAAAGACAAGAAGTTTTGTTGCAGAGTGTTGATGAGCAATGCTGAATGGTTAAGAAGGTCGCTGTTGGCTGAATGTGACTAAGACACGATCGGACTGAATAGACACCCACAGGAAAGTACTTAAATAACACAAAATGAAGCATGCTCCAATTTTTGCAAACTGCTAATCTTTTTCCCCAAAATGAAAAAAAACAATAGCTAACATTATTGCAACTCAGTGGACAAAAGAACAGCTTGGTAAAGTTTAATTTCTCTCTACACTTGGCATTTAAAAATATATATATACAGTACTTTAATAATAATTTTGTGCAATCTAAAAATGTTAGTTATCAAAATATATAAAATAAGTGTCTTACCAAAAAGGAATATTTCAATCAAGTAAATATTATTAAATAAGCAAATGAAATGTCAAAATTACAGTTAGTGCCATGTTCCTGAAGTTGATTTCAATATTGAATGAAAAAATATGCATTGAGAAATGTAACACAAACAGTAAATTTAAGGGAATTTATCGATCCTGTAATGGGAATTGTACGAGTTCAATTGTCTCTACATGCAACATTAATCCGGGTAAGATTACAAAGATCTGACGTTTCCTCATGGTGACCAGCCAGGTAGTACATTTCTAACGCATCACTTCTCATTTCATTACAAATCACTCCTCACACGCACACTTTTCTGTCTGTGTATCACCCCAATTCCTGAGTAACTCTTGTGTATTAAGCCGAAATGGTTAACCCGAGTTTAGTTTCCATGGCAACAACAGCTGTTGATTAAATCCCTTTTTGTTCTGCTGGAGTTATTTTCAGATAGTGTTACCACATTTGCTTTTCCTCAGTTGAAAAGGTGCTTTGTTTTTATTTTTAAGGAATAGCAGTGAACGGCTGTTGTTTTAGTGATCAACTGAACTAATAAATGTTTTGTTTGGTTATATTGCTGTGCGACACACATTCTCTTCATCTTTATACACATTGAAAGCATAATTCTCAAACAGCACATGTTTATAAAATGTCTGAGCTCCACATTCAGGATGTATCCAGCAATCCTTGTAAATCAGAAGCATTTTTGTTATTGACATTGTTTTACGTTTGGAATGTCATTCCTACCAACTGCAAACAAAAGTAGACCATCAGGTTTTTTTTGTGTTAAGATTGTTACTTCACTGATTCATTGATTAATTCCCAATAAACACATAAATGGAAATATATTTTGGCTCAACTAGTAAAGCTACTGAGTCTGTAGATTGCAGGTTTGATTCCTGGTGCTGTTCTGAATGAGGTGATTTTACCTGATATTTGACAATATCAAACTGGGCCACAAACCTGATATCCCCACCTCATTATGGCCCCAATGGGAGGTGCATGAGTTTGTGGGCAACAGATGAAGCTCAAGCTTGGCTGTCTAACATGTGCGGAAACCCATCGCCATGCTTAAGAGTATCCAAACCAAACTGGGAATTTCATGCATCCACCTACATATGGAGATTCCAGAGATTATTTGAATGGAATATGCACTCTCTCCCTTGAAGGATGCATCCCTCTTATCTAATTCTAGAGAGTATTAGGCACAGGTTTGCAAGAGCCAAGCCTTGGGGATCCCAGAGTGTGCGTTGGGGTACTGCTGTAGTCTAACCAGCTAAAACCGCATAGCTTGCTATTGATAGCAAGCCACTGACTCTCGGAGTTTAAACAGGAAGAACCGTCATTCTGGTGTACAGCAAGGGGGTGCAGGGCAACTTTGTAATAATACATAAAGCGAAGTGCATTCAGGAGAGGAGGAAGCAGAGATAAAGAGTTTGAAAAAAAGTCAATTTTTACACAGAAGTGTAAAACCCAGAAACCTAAAGGTTTCTGATAGGGCTGTGATTGACTGCATACTGTGCTGAGCAAAAAGAACTAGGATAACATGTTGTATTGGCTGTGGCGAGCAATTCAAATCAGTACATAAAACCATAAAAATCTGTTATCACCTAGTAATAATTCTAAGATAGTCCCTGAAGCTTGTAGAAATAATTTGGATTTGATTGTATTCCTTAACCAAGGATCTCATCTGTTCTGTGGACTGAATGACTGCCCAGTAGAATGCTTATTCACAGCAGTGATGAATTAAAACACCAAGCACCAGTTGCACAGTATTTAGAACCCCCTGAGATGCAGGGAACCGTCTCTGACCTGGAATAAACAGAGCACGTCACTGCTGATGATGAGTTCAGAAAGCAGTTTCACTTGTGTAACAGCTCAGTCCTGCAAGTCTGACAGCATAATAATCTCTGTGAGGAGGCCGCTGGGTATCCAAAGGGTGCCAGACACTCCAGTGCTGCTGAACTCAGTTCACGCTTCAAATATTCAGTATATCTTGGAAAGAAACCTCATCTTGCGTTCAATTTCCAGGAGAATAAGGCTTTGCTTTGGGAGCCCATTTGGGATCATTTCAAATGTTCCAATTGATTCCTGTGTGCTTTTGTTCCAAAGGAGAGACAGAGGCTGACCCAAGCAGTAGGAGGGTCCTCATAGTTTCCTGAGTTTCTGTTTCTCTGGATGAAGTCTAGGGATGCAGGAAGCTCTTGTTGAAAACCAGAGAAGCTGTCAACATGTACATCGCTGAGAGCAACAGGAGAACTGTGTCCAGAACATTTACCTACTGCATCAGCTCCTCCTGCTCATCAGGAAACACTTTATTCCAGACTGCAACATGCAGCTCACAGGAACCCCCGCTGGCCTGTGAGAGTCATCTACCAGTAACATGGGCTGAAATTCATCACTTAATTTTGTCAATATTTTCTTGTATTATTTTTCCACAGGTACAAAAAAAGATTTAATAAAACAGCAAATTGCTCCCTTGAGAAAGCCTAAAATGGCCAGGCATATAATTAGGAACTGTTAAATGGGTAGTGGGGGGTGGGGGAAAATGGGGACAATGATACTGTGGAGGAACAGAGTTGATATCCTTTTCTCATATCAGGATTGCGTTGCTGAATTACAACATTCTTGGACTAGAATCTGCTGTGACGGGTGATTCAAATCAGTACATAAATATTGCATGCTATCATCTAGTAATAATTCTAAGATAGTCCCTGAAGCTTGAAGAAATCATTTGTAGCCGGAGTTTCCTGAAACTATTATTACGCTGCTGTAACTTATAACTAACAATGAGGGTGGTTCCATTCAGTTAGCACAAAAAATCTTGAGAAATAGAGAGAGGGGGAGCAAGCAAGACAGCACTTGGAATGGTGATATATTTTTCCTTCTGTTTGCCTCAAGTACCACTTGTGTATGGTTACAGCCACTCCATACAATACTGGGGTGTGCTATAATATTAGAGGTGTTATCTTTTGGATAAGATGTTAAAATCTGAGGTTCTGTCTGCATTTTCAGGTGGATATTAAAGATACCATGGCACTACTCAAAAAGAGAAGGGAGTAATGTTCTGACCATTGTTCTTGCCAACAACCCCCTGAACAGAATTGCTCACTAACTTCATGACTATTTGTGGGAGATTGTTATATAATAATAAACCTTGCGTTTGATAGAGCATTTTTCACATCTTCTAGACATCTCAAAGCACTTCACAGAACATACTGTAAATAATATACTGTTATGTGCAAATTGGCTGCCGTGTTTGCCAACAAACATGCAGTCATTGCACTTAACAGTAAAATCCTGTAAAGCACTTTGGGACGTCTCGATGGCGTGATAAGGGGCTATACTAAATGCAAGGATTATTGTTAATCACATTCAGACGCTGGTCAAAGGATATCACAGCTAATGTAATTGCTTAGTAACATGCTGTCTATGGATAATAGACAGCAGTATTAAAGAGGGAACTAAAACAAATAGCCTTTGCATGGCAAAGAACAGTGACTGTTTCTCTGATAGACCCAGAGTAATCCTTGTTAATTATAAATTGCTCTAGTCTACAAATGTATTATTAAAATAATTCTAAATGTCTGTCCTGGAGTTACAGATGTGACCTCGAATGTGGACTATTATCCCATTCCTCAGCTTTGTATGCCACTGCATGTTATTAGTCACTTATGTGAACCATTTCAGCATTTTTGTCCTGAATCACAATCAATACTCACATAATGTGGTTTGTGATTATTACAGATTTTCAGGGATTAAGATTCATTTGATTAAATAACAGCAGCCAAAGGCTTTCTTATTATCCAAAATAAAACATGCTCTCATTTTGTAAGTCCCCATCAACGGGTCTTCAATAAAATGGTTTGCAGCCTGCTTCATCCTGGCCTGACAGTAAGCCTGCTTTCCTCATGTAGACATCTTTGTCATTTGCTTGTTTACATGATGTCGCTGAGGTTACGCTGTGCCAAGCATCAGAAAAATGTAATTGCTTGTCTAAATATCTGTAATTAAATGCATTACTTTACAACAAAAATACCTAAGAGCTAAACAAAAGTGACTTGATCTTGACCCCGTTAAGTAAATCAGGTCTCCCTACAGTTCACACATTAAATGTCAAGCACTGTGGAAGACAGTTATGAGTAGAAAGTTGCTACTGCTAACTGTATTTCAACAGAATCCATCTGCATTTGGAAATCCTCCAATCTATGTAATGTATAGTGCATGGCATGGATAGAATTTAAGCAACTTTCTAATCCCACTTATTTTAATAATGAAAGTATCACATTTGTTCCATAAAAAGAAGCCCAGGTGGAATGCATAGAGCAGGAACCTGGAGCAATTGCGTTAGAGTTAGTGATGAGGTTACGCATCCAAGTTGTGATTTCAAGGCAGGGAGGAGGAGCATGCAGAAGGGCAATTTGGAGCTTGAATGGACAGTTCAGAAGGGCAACTGATTATAATGATATCAATAAAATAGAGACATAAGGGCGCAAGGGTGAGACAGAGAAAATAAGCATTACAGTTGAGCCAAAGATTATCTAACAGACAACAAGCCTTTTCTTGTATCCTGTCCATGACTGCAAGAGTGTTGCTGTAAGTGCTTCCCCAGATATGGGAACAGCAATAAAAACTTAGGAAACTCAGGACTGATAGTGTTGAATTTATATTCATTAACTGAAAATAATGCATCGATTATTGTTCAACTAACAAAGTTCTTTCAAGTGAAATCAAATGTGACGTTTTCGCAATTATGGTTGTCTTTGTGAGTTACTAAACTACAGACACAAACACAGGGCAGTAATCAGATTCCTGGTGTGAGTTAATCCTCTGTTTCTGATGTTTTCATGAGGAGATGCAGTCCTTTATCAAGTTTGATCAAAATCTGCTATCACTAAAGTGAAGACTTAATGTTAGAGGACAGACCGTATTCAGACAACTATGCTCTTGAATTCCCTGCCCACCCAATTTCAAGAAGAAGCTATAAAAAAGGACCCTAAGTTTGAGGAAAGTCCAACACAGCTTTCAGGTTACTGAAGTAGTCAGTGTGTTTACAGCTCATTGACAACTCCAGCAGATGAATTGGCACAATGTAAGTACTAATCCAGTGGTTAAGTAGAATTTAAATAGGTATATCCTGCACATGTTGGGAGAAAAGTCAAATTGCATTTCATTTGAACATATATTTAACAATCAGTATGCGTAGAATATTAGACACATACTAAAACAAAGATTTTTCTCAATCCCCAAAATTGGCCCAATATTTGTGACTCAGTCACAAGCTGTGATGTATTTTGAACTATTCCCTAGAAACTATTGAAGATCACTTACAGCATGAAAAGTCCTCACTCTTTGTTCCATTTTCATTAATAATGAATGTCCTATGGGAAGGACAACATCAATCCAGCATATTTTGGGCTACCAACCTTGCGTCTGCTTCACTGTAGTATTCCCTGGCCACGATATCTTCAAAAAGTTCACCTCCAGTAACCCTATGAATTAAAATAAGATTCAGACATTGAAGAGTGAAGGCAGTAATCAGAAGAGCTGAGTGATTATACCTGACTACGCTTTGGAAGCTGCCCTCCCACACACCTCGGCTCCTCTGGAGTAAAGCAGAACTACCTGAGTGGCAGTGTTAATCAGGTATCTGAAGCAAGGATCATCAATGTCTCAGCTCATTTAGTCGCAATATCTGCAAGGTGGCCATCAATTGAGATGGGTTTCCAGGAGCAATTGTACTGATTATGCTGAAGACTAATGCACAATAATTCTCTGAATCACAATCCCCAACAATTCAGAGAATTATAGTTTGACTTGACTAAATAATCTCCATCGCTGAACATAATGTATACTCCATATTACAATGAGAATCCGTGCAGGCTGTTTAACACTTTTTACATTTACAATAGTGTTTTTTTCTGTTTGAAAATTCAGCATTATTCATTAACCTTCCACTCAGAATATATCTGAATTATTTTCAGACTGGGTTTTATTACGACTAACAAGCAGAGCTGAGTGTCTGTTTCCATATAATCAGCAAACAGTCAAGGGCAGGAACAAAGACACAGACGGTGTTCTTCAAATCAAATGTGCTTTAAATTGCTACTGAACAGCTCCAATGTGAACAAAGAGGCAGGTATTTTGAAATACACTAATGGTGGTTAAATGTTTGGGTTTATTGGTTACGTAACCAAATCTGCTTTTAAAACGATCAGATGGGAAGAGGCACAGAATTGATCACATTTACTTTGATATTTTCAATAGTAATACATCGTTCATGACAGCGGAAGGTTGATTGACTGATTTGGAAGCACTTAATTCAGGAAGCACAAAGTTAATGCTATCCCAGAATCCAACTGCAATAGATCCTAATCTTTTCATTACAGACGTATACTATAGTTTATGTATCCAAATTAAGAGAATTCCCAAGACCAATGGGCGTTTTAGACCAGTAAACTACCATGTGCCATTAAGTTTATCTGCGCAGATCTCTTTTTTTTTAGCTGGAGAGTAATTTGTTTCAGTAGATTTACTTCATTGGGTGAATGCTAATGGTTTACATATTTTTCATTGTTGAGGGCAAACCCTGGCATTGAACATTTAAGTATTAGCTGCTAATATTTTACCCCCCAACCAGCCCCCGCCCCCGGTGGCCAGCTCAAGCATGATCTTGGTTTGCGAGGCGTTTGCTAGCTTCAGCGACCCTTCCTGGCAACCTGTTCCATTAGTTAACTCCACTCTGGATAAAGAAAAATTTCTTGGTCTCTATCCTGAAATTTCCATTTGAAATTCTAAATGTATGTCCTCTTGTTCTACTGTTCTAGTGCGTCCTAAAGTACTTAAAACCTCTTTTTTCAAAAGAAGAGAAACTTTAGCATTTTATTGCTTGACACCAACTGTTCATTTCCATCAACTTGCTTTGTCTCTCTGGATTTTAAAGAATATCTCGGGATAGTTTCTTAAAAACAATTTGTACCCTTTCAGATGCTGAACAAGCAGCACAGATTTACATAAACAGTGAACTTTCAAGGAACAGTAAACATCCCCTAGTAACCTCTACATTTGCCTTATAAAACACACAATCACGAGACTTTACGGTATATCCTGCAAAGCACTTTAAGACGTTGTCTCAAAGGTTCTATATTGAATGTAAGGACTATGGTTTTTATTGCCACTAATTAAATAAAAAAGTGGGTGTAAAATATAAGATCATATTCACCAGCAATGTGAAACATATGACCTAATTTAAACCAATTGCTGTTTTTCGTTAACAGATTCGCATCAGAGTTTACAGAATGATTTATGAAAAGTCAATGACTGAAAAGAATACACACGACTATTTATGGTGTTTTTTTTCAAACCACGTGAAAGAAATTCCAGCAGTCCTGTACTCTCTTCGCTGGGAGATTTGATTCTTGGATAAATTTCTATTCTCTGTGTGTTTTTGTTCGTGTTGCCTAGTGCAGTTAAATACAGTTTTTATCTTGCTTCTGAATTTTTTTTTATACGTTCATAACAGATCTCAAGAGGGAGCATTAAATTATTTAGGAAATTTGATGGAAACCTGCTATGTGTTTCACTCGGACGGGGTGGGGGTTGACAACGGAACAAAACCAAGTTGGATTTATGTTTTCATTTCTTAAACAGTTCAGTTCTTCAAAGATTGCATGGCAATGAGAAGGTCAGAGAATGATGCCCAAAGAAGGATGGTGAACTGCGTATTTCTGCTGTGCTGCTTTTAAACAAGAAGTCCCTAAAGTGTTGTGTGAACATTTTTTAAGCATGAAAGCCCATGATAAAAAAAAGATTGCCGCACGGATCCCTTGGGCTCAACGACATGTTCTCTCCAGCCAAGTGGAAATAGTCTGTTTGCTGCCATTCAAGTCCCTCAAAGGCTTAACAGTCACGAATATCAGCACCATTACCCAACTAAATTAGGTTGATGGCCATCATGGCTAGTCCTATCATTCTAATTCTAACACAATAATTTCCCCAATATAAAATAATGGAGTCTACAACCGCAGGATTCATACATGCCATTGCTATTTTTATAGCAATTACTGTACCTGAGCCAGTGACCTTGAAATCAGGACAAGTAGGACTTTCTAGGAGCAGTCTCTCAATTTCCTTTTAAGGAATTCCTGTGACCTGGAACTCCAATCTGGAAGAATGCATTGGAACGGCGTTCCATAGGTTGTCATTGTGTACTTTTGGTTATCAGAAAGAATCTCATTTGAACAACTCTGATTCCTTATTAAGGATTGCCTATAAGAAATATCTCAACTAACCACCCCCCCACTCCACCTTCATATTTTAATATTGACATTTATGAGGATGTCTGAGCCATAAATATACCATTAATGTCTATCTCTTTATAAGCGGAATTGGATACCAATTTGAGTAAATTTGAGAGGCCTGTTCCATACTGCCAGTAATTTCCAAAATAATGGACTGCCTCAATTTAAACCCTAGGTATGAATTTTTAATGGAAGCAATCCAATAACTGCAATCTGTGTCTTTCACTTACACTAAACGGCACTGGCTGATTTAATTGAACAAATTCATCATGCCTTTACGAAGGTACAATTCAGCAGTATGAATTTTCTGGTTGGTTTAGTCAAATATTCTGAGATGGAAATTACAATTTATTATCTAGAGTAAATGTACAGGCTTTGTGAGTGCTTTGAGACATTTTCCCTGCATGAAAGGTGCCATTTAAGTGCAAACTATTGTTGTTCCACACCTTTTTCTATGTAATGAAGTCCCGTCTGAAACGGGTTTGGTTTCTCACACCACAGGAATTCTCGGTCTCCAGATTAACAATTTGATGGGTGCTTGCAGGCACCCAGAGGTATTTATGAATGCTGACAATATCATTTAATTATGTGAAGCATGTTCTGCTTATGATCCAACTGCAATACTATTCCAAAGAACTGACAGTGGCGGTTAACTGGCTGAGTTGCCAACATTCATCACTTAGGGGGTAAAATTATTTCAATGTCATTCAGTTTCCACCCAGAATGTGACACTGCAAAATTCTCAGAGAGAATTAAGCAAAATAAGGCATGTACACAAATGTACACATAGTCAGTGCCCAGGAACAGGATGTAGCCCCAAAAAATGGGACTTGGCAAACTCTTCACATCTTATTTTTGTATCTAAACCACTAAGTATCGGCTTTCATTTATCTGGGAGTCAGTATAAATTTGCCAACAAGGGTTTCATCTATTTACATGGGTTTTAATACAACATTTATTTTCAGAAGAGCTGGAAATGTGCTCATGTTGCCTTTCTGGTATTGAAAAAAAATGGTAACACTACTTTGAACAATAGAATATATTGAGTATACATTTATATTGACAAAACTCAGTCTAGTGTCATCTCCTTACAAATTCCATTCACACACCTCAGGGAAACTGAAATTGCTTCAATTAACCGAAAGAGTCAAGCTTTAACTTGCCATAGTAATGTATAAATAGTTTAATGCTGCACCTTTTTATTCTTTACTAGACATTGCGACCAGCATCATGGTTCAAGGTTGTCTGTGAATGTAAATTTCACATTTCCCCCTTTGGTAGAATTTTTTTTGTTAAATTTCCTTCACTTTTATTACTCTTTAATTGTCTCATTTAAATTGAGATTAACACAAAATCATCTCTTTCCAGAAACATTTTAAGTTCTCGCTGCAATATACTGTATGCCCTATTAGGTCTGTGTAATATTCTAACCTGTACAAATCTCTTTATTATCTGAATTTACATACAGTATTACCGGCATTCTAGTATATATTTTCCTTTTGCTTTCATTTATCTCTGTAAGCTTTGATGTTTTGCTGACAGAGACCTGGGCTAGATTGCCACTAGGGGGAAATAGTCCATCCTGCATATACTGTAAATATAATATTTACAAAGTTATGAAGCAAGGGTTTAAATGAATATTGGAGGAGCGCTGACATTTAATTAATTAATGGTAAATTTAAAGGAAGACTTTCTTTAAGGTAAAGTATTTTCATTTTATTAAGAGGTATGTGCCATAAATCTGTAGATTACATTGAAACACATCATTATCTCAATCGCACATGAAGTTACCATGATAAAACCAAAACACTATCATTCTTTCTCAATCCCAAATTAAAAATGTTCATATGCATTTCCGTGAACATAAGACCCAAATAAATAATTTTGAGGCACTCGATAGTTTTCATAAATCTACCGCGCAGAAAGAGACCATTCGGCCCATTCAGTTTGCACTGGTTCACATCCCTACTTGGCAGGGCATTCCATATCCCAACAACTCTCTGGGTGAAAACAAAATCCTTCTAAATTCTCCTTTTGCTGTTCTTGTGGCTGTTTTATAACTATGTCACTGACTCCAATATCAGTGGAAAAACCTTCTCTCTGTTTATCCCATCAAAAACCCTCATATTTTGTACACCTCTATCTGGTTCGCCCCTCAACCTTCTCTGTTCCAATGAAAGTAGACCTAGTACCTCCAATCTCTCCTCACATCTATAATTCATCATCCTGGAATTATTCTCGTAAACAAAAAGATTTCAGAATGTACCTTTTCATATTGTAAGAGCAAAAACATTCCCAAGGTAGGGATACAGCCCCAAGGAATGTAAATCAGATTCAGTCTGAACACTATTATTTCATTATTACATAACTATAATTCATTATTTCAATGTGGGTAATTGAAGTTAGTTTCTGGCTGGAGCATCAGTTGTTAGAAAGGAAGGTCGTGCCCTCATTTGAATGTGCAAATGGAGTTTGCATCTAGTGTAAAACTCTATGGGTTTTAGAAGTTTCACTCCGAGACTCCACCCTGTGTGAAAGGCACTATAAAAATGCAAGCTGTTGTTGCTTTCCCAATCCAGCAAGCTTGTTACTAGCACAAGAAGCCACTGCTGTTACTAACAGAGTGAGGCTTTGGATCTGCTGGCTGTACATCACGCAATGCCCTGATGTATTCGGAATGCACCGTCCGTGTATGTGGAGATCTTATTCAGCCAGAATTTATACAGTCAAATGACATGGCACTCTAGTCTGCAACAGACAAGGACAATTACTGTCACTTAATGTGTGTTGGAAAAAATGGTAAGGAAGCCCATTTGCTCCGATGTTCGCTGCACTGAAGCCCAACAAGGAAAAATAAGCTGGGTGCAAAGTAGATAGCATTTACTGTAATATGTTTACATATGCATAGTACATTGGAAGAATCACAAATAATAGTAAATATAATCCTTGCATTTGATATAGCGCTTTTCACGTCGGGAGGACGTCCCAAAGCGCTTCACAGAACACACTGTAAAGAACACACTGAACACACATTGCGCACAGCAATGTCCCACTAACATTCGAAGATTGAAAATGACCAATTTTATTATTGTTTTTGGTTTTGAAGGGATTATTATTAGGCGTGTGGAGTTAGGAAACTTGCCCAAGGTTTCGCCCTGCCTGGAATTGAACTCAGGTCTCTCGCTTGCAAAGCGAGTGCTCTAACCACTGAGCTACAGGACTCCACGAATATTGCACGTATGCAAATTCTTCATGTCTTTGGGTGTAGAATTGCAATGATGTCATTCACATCAGCAAATGGCCTGTTGTGACTGCAGCATACATCTCCTTATCTTCCCAAACTGCAGTATTTCCTGTTTAACCTCACGTATTCAAATTCTGCCTTCAGGTTTGTTCATTTTTTTCAAAAGACTTTGCTGTATTTACGTATTTGTCTAATGAATTTGCTCACACTGTGTTCATAGATTGGTGGATTATTGACCAGACTTCAAACTAGATGTCATTACGTATTTCGAAGGAATAATAGGTTTAATCATGGCTGGGGGTAGGGGAGAAAAGCAAGATAGAAAGAACAACTGCTGTTTTGTGAAATCCACTATCCTGATAAATCCACTGGAGTTTTTCTTATTGAAATGAACAGACTGTAAGATTAACACTGATGACGTGAGAAATCAATTTCTGAATTCTTAATAATTGCAACTTGATATTTTCCTTAAATTGCTTTTAAATTTTCTTCATTCTAATTTTAATTTCTTACATTTTCTCTGAATTTTTTTGAAAGAGATGGTCATCAGACCGGATATTTCATGATCCCAAGTTGGGTGCTGTGTTCATCTATAAATATAGTCACTAAAATTTGCAGTAAAGCCTGTGATGCACTTTGAGGCATTTTGACAACTTGATACGATGCTATGTCAAATGCAAGGAATGTATTATAAACAACAACAACAACAAGATTCCATTTATTGAGCGCCTTTCACGTCAGGAGGATGTCCCAAGGCGCTGTACAGTTGGGTCAGGAGGAGGGAAGGGAGGGAGCGAGGAGGGGGTAGAGAGTCGAGAGGGGAGCTGAAGGCACGGTCAAAGAGAAAGGTCTTGAGACCGGCCTTGAAGGAGGAAAGGGAGGAGGCAAGGCGAAGGCACTGGGGGATAGAGTTCCAGAGCTTAGGGGCTGAGAGGCTGAAGGCCCGGCCACCGATGGTAGGGCAGGGGATGTGGAGCAGACCGGAGCCAGAGGAACGGAGGGTAGGTAGGTAGGGGGATAGTAGGTCGGAGAGGTAGGAGGGAGCAAGGCCGTGAATGGCCTTGTAGGTGAGGATGAGGATCTTGAATTCGATCCTCTGGGGATGGGGAGCCAGTGGAGGTGAGCGAGGGTGGGAGTGATGTGGTCCCGAAGCCTGGTGCGGGATAGTACACGAGCTGCAGAGTTCTGAATGACCTGCAGCTTGTGGAGGGAGGTGCCGGGAAGGCCGGCGAGGAGAGAGTTCCCATAGTCCAGCCTTGAGGTGATAAAGGCGTGGACCAGAGTTTCAGCAGCGTGAGGGGTGAGGTAGTGCCGTAGTCTGGTGACATTCCGGAGGTGATGGAAGGCGGTGCCAGTTGTGGCGTGGATATGAGGGAGAAAGGACAGCTCAGGGTCGAACAGAACCCCGAGGTTCCTGACCGGCTTTGAGAGGTGGAGAGTGCAGTCTTGGATGCTGATGCTGTCAGCGCCTGAGGTGCGGAGGCGCTGACACGAGCCAATCAGGAGGGCCTCAGTTGGGTGTCATCCACATACATGTGGAAGTTAACCCCATGTCTGCGGATGATGTCACCAAGGGGGAGCATGTAGAGGGTGAAGAGGAGGGGACCGAGGACAGAGCCTTGAGGGACACAGCACGAGACAGTGCGGGGGCCGGCGGAAAAATCATTCGTGGAGACAAAGTGAAGACGGTGGGAGAGGTACTACCGAAACCACTCAAGGACAGGGCCTTGAAGGTTTAGGTGGGAGGACAAGTGGTGGAAGAGGATAGCATGATCGACCGTATCGTACACCCTGCATGTAAAAATATAAGTTAACAAGTACTAATACGCTCTAGGAATGCAGAATAATCCTTACATTTGATATCGTGCCTTATCATGTCTTTGAAATGTCTCAAAGCGCTTCACAGAATATACTGCAAAGTGAATTGACTGTATATTTTGTGGGTGAAACGAGGCAGGCAATTGCACATAGTAGTGTCCCACAAATAGTCGTGAATTGAGTGACAATTTTTAAATTTATTTTTAAAATTAATTTTGAAGGGATTATTACCCCTGGAAAAGCGATCCACCAATCGGCTAACAACCAGGTTCCTACTTACTGCTTGATAAAGATGCGTGTGGAGTAAGGAAACTTGCTTAACATTTCACCCTGCCCGGGAATTGAACCCAGGTCCTCTTGCTTGCGTGACGAGTGCTCCAATATTAAGGGAGAGAAAAGTTGAAGCCAAAAACTAGAGCACAGTTCAGTGGAAACTATATCTAACTAAGAACCAAGTGGAGTAGACCCAAGTCTTTGGAATGAATACAGAGTAAGTGAAATAAAACGTGAAACATGAGACAACACCAGGAGTTTTATCTGAGTGAAAGTACCATCAAAAGATTTAGTAATAACAGCAAGAATGGTGCAGCCTTCATCATATGAAGAAAGGTGAGATCTAGAAAATAATTCAGTGAGATGTTCAACCTCCTTTCCCAGAGAAGAGTGGTATAGATGTAAACATGCATACCACAGAAAAAACTGGCAACAATTAATCAGACAGGACAAGGCATGGGAGTGGTACAACTGGTAAACAGGAAAGTGTCTAGTTCTGATGAAGCAACTTTAGATGTGTTAAAGACAATCAAAAAGTGGCAAACTTGGACAGGAGAGAGGGTAAGAGAACAAAATGAGAGTACATACCAGAAGCTGTTTGAGCCTCCAGAGACTGGGGCAATGGCATGGAGACAATTATACCAGATGGCCCTCTTAAGAAGTGCAACGACCAGAGGGAGGAGAAGATATTGAGGAAGGACATTACTGATGTCCTTCCTCTTTTTGATTTGAATTCTAGTGAGAATCAAGGATGCAGCAGCGAAAAGACACAAAGCAACCAAGCAAGTTCCAGCAACTTAGCAAGTTCCAGCCCCAGTAGATCATTTACTGGCCAGCTTTTTACTATGCATCAGAAACTTGAGAGGTATATTGAGTTGAGGAAGCCATTACATGTGAATTTTATTGATTCTGAAAAAAACAAGTCTCTGGCTCTCCACACAGATCAAACATTTGGGAGATTTAATGGAATCCTTAAAGAATCAGGTGGGAAATTAGATCATTTTAAAGCAATGAAAACTGAGTGAAGGCTGAAGGAGAAACAGAAGAAATTACTATGGAAGTGTAACAAAATTTGTTAACAGTAATTCTGATACAGTGAATGGTGAGAAATATTTTGATGGCAAAGAACTTCAGTTACTTTGGACCTGCAGACACATCTGAATCATACTTTTTGCAGATGAAATCAGAACTGAGTTTCTCAAATGACCTCAAAACTCTTTAAACCAGACATTGGAGACCTTATAAACTGAAGTCCCTTTTCCATGTATCTGTGGACTTAATCATTGAGTTTAAGAGTGCTGTTTATTCAGCAGAGTGGGCGCTGACAAGGTCTCTTTAAAAAACACAAACTGCATTGATAGCATTAGGACCTTTGAAACGTTTCAACAAGATAAGATGCTATATCGAATGCGACTATAATTACATACGATAATAACTGGTCTGCTCAGGGAAATCACTGACCGCAATAAAGCCACGTGAAATTGTCTGACTTAAAACATAGTGCTCCGTTGGTTTGGTTGCTTGTAAATAATAGACCCTGTATCATACAGAAGCCAATTTTGTAAAAGACATCAGGGGAAAAGAGGAAGGGATGGAAGAAGCAGAAGACAAACGTGGGTGATAAATTAGGAAAAAATTGGAGAAAGCTGAACTAAATTCAGGAAAAGTGTCAAGGAATTATAAGGACAGGCTGAATGGCCCCGATGGTGGTGTCGCCAACTGATGATAATGATGAAATCACCCAGAGACGGAGCTAGTCCATTAACAGGTCATGTATTTTAAATTACTGAACCACTGCCATTGTGCAACTTGGCTTAAAAACACATTAAAATTAGGACCAACCGACAATGATGAAGAACATACGCTTAATTTGCTTAACATAGTTATGATCGTGAACCTCGGGTTGGTGGAAATTATTCATCTGGTGCCAAGAAGATAAAATTGTGGTACAAAATTAGTGTGCATCATTCTTCTGTTGATTAATTAAAATGTCAATTAGGGTAACATTATATAGGCTCTTGAATCAGTCAGTACCCAGGCAGCTGGTTTGTGGTCTGTGTCTGCGGCTAGCAAATCATGTGGCTCATTTGGAAAGACATAGGAAGGATTCCGGTTTTCTCGCCATTTTAGACTTTTAAAAAAAAGGAGCACAGGTAAATTGGGCATTTAAACATGTCAAGCTGCTGACAAAATGACCTTCAGCAGAATGAGCACTGGCTGACTGCAAATTAAAATTTGGGACAGAATGCCAATAAATCAGTACAACTTGAGTTACTTTGGATGCTTGAATACGCTGTTCCTTGATTTGTTCGCACAGGTCTCAGCGGAATTCATGATTAGTATTAAAAACACAGTTCAGTGACTTTCACTGTTAAATAAACCTTTTGGAATCTCAAATAAAATTCACTTTAACCGACTGTAAAATGGAAGATGTCTTAACAACTACCATATTTTTGGGACAACCTTTGAGGACTCTTTTTCCAATATTTCCCTCTGATTTGCTCCTTCCTCTTCTGTAATATCCTGTGGAGGTACAGTACCATAGTCTGCGATCCCCGTTTGTGCACTCCTCAATAGTAGTAAAAACCCACCTCCAGCAATTCAAAGCTGAAGTGGTGTCAATCAAAGCCTTGGGGGCATGATGACAGTCCTGAGTGAACCGAAGACCACTGATTCCACTCTCCTTTGGCCTAACACATCGTTAGTCCAATATGCCATCCAACTGTGTTTCTTACTCCTGGCTCCTAATTGGATGCCCCTCGAAGGAGACTAACATCACTAAAGTGGAATGTTGCCAAAATGATTTGGATTTCTTCTCAATTGAATAAATGCGTGATTTTTTGTATCATATAAATATCGTATATAAAAATGTACTAAAATTCTACACAGCATCTGATCAGAATTTCTTTCAAATTTCCTGACCTTTGAATTTTTTAGCTCCTCAAGTTTAAATAAAACATTTATTTTTTTCCTTTTAGACTAAAGGTCTTTCTGGTAGAAATGAAATAGAATGTGAAGTCGGATGGCAATCCAGTTCCCCGTACAGCATAAGGGTGTTACAAGGGATGAGTGGATATTAA
This sequence comes from Callorhinchus milii, assembly GCF_018977255.1. Taxonomy (NCBI): domain Eukaryota; kingdom Metazoa; phylum Chordata; class Chondrichthyes; order Chimaeriformes; family Callorhinchidae; genus Callorhinchus; species Callorhinchus milii. The sequence goes on along the minus strand of NW_024704748.1, from coordinate 12,743,685 downwards.
GAAAGTTATCAAGAAAGATTACACATTGGAGCTTTTCTCTCTGGAGTTGAGTCAATTGAGAGGGCACCTTATGAAGGTATTCAGGCTTATGAAAGGATTTGATAAGGAAGATGTTGACAGGCTGTTTCCACTCATTGGTGAGTCCAAAACAAGTAAAGATATAAACATAAAATAGCCAGTAATAGATCTGATAGGTAATTTTGGAGGAACGTCCTCATGCAGAAGGTGGTGAGAATGTGCTGGAAGGTTAGAGCAAAAAAGCATCAATGTATTTGAGAGGAAACTTGATGTACACAAGAGGGAGAAGGAATACAGTGGTATAGGTGAAGGGAACAGGAGCCTCGTACGGAGTGTAAACACTGGTATAGGCCAATGTTTCCATGTTGTATCAATCTATTTAACGCTGTATAACGACATACAGACTGTGGAGACTATATATTAAGCAGTGGATCTCACAGAGCTGTGTCTAGCTCAGGAAAGCTCAGAAACAGATAATGAGTGGTACCTAAATTGGCAGGACTGCCCACCCATTATCTGTCTGCAGATACTGTAAGCGTTTTTTCATTATTTTACAAATTACTAATATGTCACTATTAGCAAAATACAAACTAATGTGTTTCTGCAGCAGAACTTCACAGCTACAAGTGGAAGCTGTGTGACATAACAGATCTTCAGGCAGCTTCTGTAAATACATCAACAAATGTTAGAAATCTCTAGACCCCTTTTCCAAGTGGATATTACAGCTGAATTAGAGCAGGAATGAAAGGCAGCAGCAGACTTTAATTTATATCTGTAGCTTTACCTCTAGCTGATATGAAGGAAAAACACCCATTTAAGCTACATTCAAAAAAGATATTCAGTTCACGAAGGCCCTTTGGATCATTTATCTCATTGTTCCACAGTACTAATCCTACTAACTTCTCATTACAAGCATCCAGCTGTTTCAATGTACCTATCTGACAATTTATAAGTCAATGTACTGTCAATACTGTAAACCCATTTCATTTGGTTTCCACATATTTTCACTAAATGGGCCTGACTCTTGCTTCAGGGCTCTAGATTTTTTATACTGTGGACAGCACAGAAACTAGTGCCAATTTGTTGTTTGTTTTTGTTGTAGATTTTCACCAAACTGCTAAGGGTTGCATCTATCCCATTAAAGTAAAGGTGCATTTTTAATTACTTTTCATGGCTCATTTAATTTTGTGCAAAACCTCCTGAGTGTGAATACAGTAAGATTAAGTGGGATGCAAAAATCCCAGTTCTACAGTATACAGAAGTGAAAAGGCTTATTTGGTTAAAATTGCATTTTCATTTTTGGACTGTCTCTCACCAATCTGCAGCCAATAATTTTTCTTGCCAGCTCTAAGTAATACAGAATTGTGAAGTCCTGTGGTCTTGAGATAGATTGAAAGTGAAATAAGTTAGTGAAACCAAGTGAAAGATATTGAGCAGAGTGCTGCAGTCAGTACAATGACTAGAATGCATAGGAGGCATGTGCCAACTAAATGTTATTGCATCACTTTCAAAATAAAATGAAACAATTGCGGTGATGTAGTCCACAGACAACTGTTTGAAGGATTTCCTGATGATTAGATTACACCTAGTAATCCTATGCACTCAGCGGTTTATATCAGGTCAAGATTGCATTGCTATTTCCTGAATTAATCTATTTTCATAAATTGCTACGAAATGCCTTTCATCAAGGCTTTTGCACTATAAAATAACAGACTTTGGGTATTGAAAAAGCTGCAAATGTAACCTGGAATACTCTTTGTCTTCCTAACAACAAAAGACATTTGGTGTCCAAAGATTTCATGTGGTGTTTGAGAGCCTGTCCAACTTTGTGTTCTGTTCCACAGTTACCACATAGCTGTCTGTTCCTTCACTGCAATCCCCACACCCGTTCACATTGCATTTGCCATATATTCCAACAAAGCCATGAGTTTGTAAAAAAGGTTCAGAAAATAGACAGAAATTGCATTTTTAAGGCAATCCTATCATGACAAAGAGTCTCAAAACACATTAATAATACATTCCATTGGAGCCTATAACGGGCCTATAAATTCCAACCAGTGCTATAACGGAGTACAATAGCTGTTTTCTGAGATGAAAACCAAGCTAAGATGCACTGTATCACCTGGTGTAATGACTGCTTTGAGGAAAAAGCAAAAGCCATTTGCACCAGAAAGGTGCCACAAACTTGCATGAAATGAATGAAGAGTTATTGTGGGCAATTGTTGATCAGTAAACCAGGAGAAACATCCTTCTCTTTTCAAAAGGTCAAGGGTTCTTTAATATCCACCCGAACAGTCAGACAGGGTTTCATTCACCTATAAGTTGGCATTTCCAATAATGCAGCACAAGGATTCCAGGTACCAAGATCCTTGGCTGCTGGGTTTCGCCCACAAAATATACAGTCACTCCACTTTACAATATATTCTGTGAAGCACTTTGAAATGTCTCAACAACGTGATAAAACGCTGTATCAAAATACAAGGATTATTATTATTATTATTCAACAGACCACAGTTCATTTTTAATTCTTGAACAATAACTAAACCACTCTCTTGAACCAGTTAATTGAGTCATGTTTTCCCAACTCATGTCGTCCTGGTTGGCACTGAACTCACTGTTAAAGCACTGCGTGATTTCATGTGTAGAACTGCAGCCTGGGGCAAATAGTGCACAACATTAGCTGCTACTGTTTATTTACTGAACCAAAAAAGTGTTAGATGCAAACTGCCCATATTTGTTTGAAACAATGCAGGGAAAAAATGATAAATCATTCATGCATCAAATACATTTATTTGGAATATATTGTTTATTAAAAAAAAGTAATGACTTCAAAGACTTCTCAATATCAGAGCTGGAGCTAGATTTGAGTCCTTTCCCTATAATCAAGTCTCACTGTTAACCACGTTTCAACTGGAATCTAATCCATTGTGCTTAAGGGGATTTATTTTAACTATGATATAACAAAAAAGCTGCTTCATCCTCAGTCCAATGTCTATATATTTTTTTTACAAAATGACTTTGGCATGGGACAGATGGTCTTTTTCCGGTCCTATACATTCCTATCGGAAAAAGCCCCAAACAAATATTCAGTAAATTATGTTTTACTACGAAACATGCAGTTACTCACAGGTCAAATATGAGGTAATGAAAACCCTCTTCCGATATGCTGTCATGGAGACGTACTGGGGAGGAAAGAAAGCAAGAGTTTCACATCAGCACAGGTTGTAACATTTCTTCAAACCATTCAAAGAAAAAAGAGGGACCATCTGTACAAGCACTTTACCAATTGGTAATATTTAGTTGGTGGTTACAGGGGAAGTCATAACAGTACCAACAGCTTGCATATACACACAACGCTCTTCTCTTAGGATTACGTCTCAGAATGGTTCACAGTGATATGGTCGATCGTCATGGAAAGTAGAAGGGGGAAGAGGGCCACAGGTGCAGTCAAAGAGGTAGGTTTTAAAGCGGGATTTTGAAGGCTCAGCCTTTAATAATGCAAGGAGGCAGTGGGAGAGACACAGCAGCCCAGAGTAAACCAAGCAGAGCAGTGGGGAAGTGCTAGGGCATGAAGAAATTTGTGTCTGAGGGTGAGGACTTTGAAGTTGATCTATTTGGAGATAAGGAGTTAGTGGAGACTGGTGAAGCTTGGGGTGATGGGCAAAATAACTTGAATCATGCACAGTCACAAAATCTATTTGACATGTGCAGCCATTGTGTTTTTTCTGTGTGAGAATGATTGTTGGGGAAGTGGCTGGAATATAAGGAAATATTCGAACAATATTACTTAATATAGATGCTTAATGGTATTTTTGGTGACTTTTTGTTTCTTAAAAGGTCACAATTATATCTTGCCTCTTCTTTCCTCCCTCCCACTCATCACTGCATTTCAAAAGTGAAGCTACTTCATTCTCGCACACTTTTATTTTGCTGCTGTGCCTAGCACAAGTCAGAAAGCAGCCAGATTACCTCCTGCTCTCAAGCTTGTTCCCAAAGGCATATAGAAGTGAAATAATCTGTCCAATTCTACCCCTCCTTGAAGCACACAGTCTTATAAGCAGACACAATGTATTTAATTGCTTTTTCTCCAGAGACATAGCAAATGTCCCCTGGAATTCAACGATCTGAGACAGTGGGGAGCAGACATCAATCCACTTTTATTAGGTCCCTGATGCAAAAGAGTATTATGCACCAATTAAATGTCTACTCACAGACCTGCCCAACATATACCCAAGCTATAACATATTATGCAACAATTCTTTTCAGTTAACTTCCCTGTAAATTCTGTCAGGGTTTTGGTGTGCTCTTCAGGTAATTATTTTTTTTTATATAGCTCTAGAGATTCAGTGCTGAAAAGGTTAAATTCCGACGTGGTCCAATGTCGCTGCTCACTGTTGTAGCGATGATAAGAGAACTGCTTTTGAACCTAGGCCTCAGCTGGAATTCATTCCAGGCTTTGTAAACTGGTAAAACAAGTACTCCTCAGTGCAACTTAGAATCCACATCTGGGCATTATGTGCTCTGAAGTGTGCACGTGCCTTTTCTGAACTCATTTCAAAATACACCTCACACAATTAATGCGGTGCAAAATTCAGGAAGAGAAAGAAAACAAAAGTCATTGATTTTGAACAGATCATTTCAATCAGAATAGAATCCCATCTAAAGGACAAATCGTTGCACGTTGTTGTTTTGCTAAATTGTATGGCTAGATTTTCAAAAAAATAAGGAAAATAATGAGTGTAAAATAATATGAATGTAAAATAACATAAGCATATGCATCACACTAAAGAAAGAGGGTCACCAGCTCCTGTGGTCCATTAAATCAAATATTTCAAAAAGTAATTTAAAATTGCTTTAATCTGCAATTGTCAGTGTTTGAGAGGGAGGAAAAGAGCCTAGAGTGACTCACATTATGTTCAGCACACTGATATTACAGTTTGTTTCTGTTAATTTCTTGCATTTGGTTTTGTTTTAATAGTGAGGACTGATGGCATGGATTAGTCATGTTGCATGCCATTCTGTCCGCTGTTAGGAAAAACACAATGTATCCCAACCTCATTCTAAGAGCAAGACGCTCGCAGCTGAGACTGTGAAATGAAGAGAGTAGAGTTCATAATCACATTATAAATTTATGTCTTTATTAATCCACTCCTACCAATCCACCCATCTTTTATTCTACATTTGCTCTCATCTGCATTACAATGCCAGAGGTGCAAATCATTACTGAAGGCAGTCAGAGGCCTTCACAGACTCATTTCAGCATAGGTATATAACAGGCCCAACTCAATGTTATTGATAGTAATAAATAATGTAAAACTCATTCCACTATTCTCAATTTTCTTTTGACATATTGAATTGTCTCTGATGTCAATAGAGAGAGAATCTCTTTCCCTCCTAGGCTCTTCTGTACATGCAACAACCCTTAGCCTCAAATGCTGTATTCATCCTATCATGGCCACTTTGTATTGATAAATATGACATTTGAGTCTGAATGCATTCAAATTACAGTGAATTGAGGTGGGACTAGGATGAAACAACACCAAGGGTTTATCATGTCTCTAGTATCTAACAAACATTCCTCTGTTACTGCTCTGGCTGCATGGAGGACACTGATTTGTTCTAATATGATCTCCATATGAAAGAGTCTCCTAAACATTATACCTTTCAAACAATCCGTAACATTACTGAAGTCAGAACATGTCTTTGGCAGCATGTGCCGATGAAGAATCTCTAACATTGCAAGTTTATCACTATCGATGGATTTTAAAAAAATTAAACTTCCTAATATTTTCTTGCAAAGTTATTAAAAACAGAGATACTCCCATTACTCCATTGTATCCTCCAGAGTACACTGTTGAAATTGGAACTCATTGACCCCTTCCAACTACATTGATTCTTCTCAAGGATCTTGAGACTGGGGAACTCCTTACTTCCCTTGGTTTCCTCTTCCTTTTATAATCTGCAAAATCCTGAAACTCTTAATTTAGTTTATTTTCCTTGCAACTCTTTGTAACCTAGGTAGTGCCCTATCTGGGAACTGGGATTTAGCCTTACACCAAGGCATCTCAATTTTAAAAAAATCAAAAGTCAGAAATGCACACACTTGTGATGCTTTGCCATCTCCAACTACATTATCAACCACTAGAACTTCCCCAAGGACACAATTTCTGACTGTGCACTGGTTTAGCAAGCGTGTGAGTGGCAGATGCAAGGGTTCTTAGGTTTATGTTTTCCACCAGGCTTTTCATGTTCCCAGCACAAATGTTGTTGTGAAGTTGAATTCAAGTGAGTGACTTATTTTGCGGAAAAACTTTAAAGTTCAAGGTCAGTGTGTTTAAGAGTCCAGGAAGCCACACCACAGGGGCAGCAGTACATGAGACAACTGTTTGCTGACTTCTAACCTCAAGGCATTGTGTGACAATAATTCACTTAACTGTCACAATGTGGTTGAAGCAGCGGGGAGTGATTACAGCCAAAAGATAGACTAATATTGATTGGCTGCCACATTCTCCCTCTTAATGTTAAAACGATGCACTCCGGCCTTTGTTTCCTGCATCACAACACACAGCTCACTTCCCGCTCGGTTAAGTTAGCTGTAATACCATTTGGTATTAAAAGGGGTTCTAATTCATGCAAAACTAGTTCTAACATGGAGTCCTGTTGCTCAGTGGTTAGGGCACTCGCTTTGCAAGCGAAAGACCTTAGTTCAATTCCAGACAGGGCGAAACCTTGGGCAAGTTTCCTTACTCCACACGCCTAATAATAATCCCTCCAAAACCAAAAACAATAATAAATTGGTCATTTTCAATCTACGACTGTTTGTGGGACATTGCTGTGCGCAATTGGCTGCCGCGTTCGCCCACAAATATACAGTCAATTCACTTTACAGTGTGTTCTGTGAAGCACTTTGGGACGTCCTCCTGATGTGAAAAGCACTATATCAAATGCAAGGATTATTATTATTATTATCTTGGAGTGACCCATATCAGACTGCATAATTCTGTTCTATCAATTACGACATTAATCATCAACTTGCATTTTACTGAAGCAAAATAAAATGTTGACCTTAAATGGGAAGTGATCCTAGAAGGGGTGAAATTAAATTTTATGTACAAATCTGGAGGTGAATGCAGACCAGTGATGCAACAGCTTTTTCAGATCATTGAGGTTGTGTCTCTAAGTCTCCATCAGGTGCCGGATTGATTGCTCCATGCAATGGGAGTACATTGCAAACATAAGTAAACATTCATAATAATAATAATCTATGCATTTGATATATCACCTTATCACGTCTTCGAGACGTCTCAAAATATCTCACAGAATATACTGTAAAGTCACAGTCATTCAGCAACAAAGTACACAATCACTATTGCATTTTACAGCGAATCCTGTGAAATGCTTTAAGATGTCCTCCTGATGTGAAGAGTCGTATATCAAAATCAAGGATTATTAATATTATTATTTATTATTATCTCAAGACGCTCCTTTTCAACTGCAATTTTGGTCACCCTCCTACCCTACCTGCCCTCCACCCTTCCTGATCCCAACCCCCATCTCGGTCGAAATCCTTGACTGTCCAGAGCCTTGGGACATCCTCCTGACTGGAAAGGCGCTATAAAATGTAATTTGATGTTGTTGTTATGAAAATTTAATTTTCAGTTATTAAGACTTTTTGACCCCCTGAAACATGCAAAGTGCAATACTAAAATCTTGCCGCAAAGCCCTTGAACATATGTCACCAGGCCTTAGTATAGCAGCTGTCCATAGCTATTTTGTCTAAAAATGGAAAAGTTAGTGTATTATTATTAATCCATCCAAGCTAATGACTCCTGGTGAAATGGAGGCAGGAATACATAACAGAAGGGGTGGAGCTTCTCACATTACTTGGATGTTTCTGTGAACAAGAACTGTGCGTTCTATTTCCGGCAATCTCACATGGGGAAAAAGAAGGATTGGGAATTGGCTTCCAACCGCAACCAGTTGGACGTGCGTTTTCATCGATCACTCTTTCATTAATCACTGCAAAGGGTTGAGGATTTGTCCGCAAACAGTTCCGTTGCACTGCAAAGCCCTCCTGTGTTCAGAAACGCTTGCTCCATCTGACACTTGACAAGTGGTATTTTTAGACACCTCGTGCAATGGCTTTTGGCCATTGACAGCTGCTAAAAATTGCAGGCATGTGAAATCACAAATTCTTTCAAGTGTTTTAAACCCCGAATGATTTACAATGTAATGTTTTCCTTCTCCCAAAAAGGACGTATAAATGGGTTGCATCCAACAACTGGAGCAAGATCAAACTGAGTTCAGTTTCAGAAAAACATTAATTAATTGACTGTTCGGAGGAAAAGCTATAGAATAGTAGTTTGGTGATGGTTTATTTATTGCTTTGCATTCACACGTGAGAGGAGCTATAACTCAGCAGGACTGTGAATTATAAAGGTGTTTCTTAAGATTGATAGAGTAGTAGAGATATTCTTTCTTCCCGGAGCACTGATGATAATTCCTTCGAGTCGTTATAGCAATTAGCAATTTGAGTAGAAAGTGAAATGATAATTGTTCCTCTGCAGTGAATCCGGTCAAGAGCAAAGCAATTATCAATAATGTCTATAAGCTAAATCCTGGAGATGGACAGCCTGTAATCTCCTGGAGGCGGACAGATGTTCTAAATGGCAAGAACAAAACTGAGCAGATTGTGGACATCATCTGAACCCTCAGTTTAAACTCCTGCCATGAAACGTTTCTACCTGTTGAGAATTATAAGATTGTGAGCAAATTATATTGTTTTTTTTCCCAGTTATCCTGCCTTATATTCCTTTCTCATCTAAATGTATCCCCAAATTCAAATACTCAAACGAAAATGATGGCTCTGCTCATTATTGTCTATGGGGCATTTATTTAATTTCGAATAAATTTTATCTTGTAAAGCGCTTCGAGACATTTATTTTAGGTGAAAGACACTGTATATATTGTTTGACAAACTTCTGGCTTCTGTAAAAGGAGAGCAGTTAAAAGGAATGTTAGATATACATTTTTTTGTAATCCTACATTATTTATTCAGTATCTGCAAAACTACTGCAGTAGAAGCTTTTAATAGAAATTCCTACTCTTGTATGTGCGTGGGCAGATTCTCTTTATCCAATTGCTTACAAAATGTGGGAAGCTTAATGGTGTTGAGCAGACATTTAGTTTGATTAAAGTTCTCAGGTGTTGACACGGTGGTCATCTGGAGCATGCTGGATTTCTTAGAAAGAAGGCATGAGCCACATGGTCCAACATGTTTGGCTATATTAAAGTGAATGTTGCCTGCGAAGAGTTGTGACTTGCTTTATGCCACTTGGCCACAGTTGCTAGTTTGCAACTGCTGTTAGAAGTGAAATGGATGCAATTCCAACAATTATTGTTTAAATGCTTGCTCCCTTTGTCTTCCCCATCCGCGTGCTAATTCTGACTTACCGATATAAACCTCAAGAAAGCAGCTGTCTGCCATTCACAGCAGAGGTGGCTTGCATTGCTTCCATTAGGTAACATTATGCTTCCAGCTCCTGAGATTTGTGAAACAAATGTCTAGCTTTTAGCTAACTTTAGGGAATTCAAATAATTAAAATTTGCTCTTAAATGGAGTTGAAATGTAAAGTAATTTAACATCTTTACACTCGTTTGCTCCTTGACCACTTTTAGGTTCATAAAATCGGCTGCAGTTTATTCACTGAAATATTGGAAATATGGGATTAGTTGGGAATGAAAATGGCAATATTTCATAATTGGGCTATGCTTAAACGTTTGATAATTACAGTAATTATTTTTACATTATGCTGATCATTTTGATCTCTCGTGTATCAGATCCCTTCCTGTCAGTGACATGATATGCTTGGTGTGACCTTGATGTGAACCTCCTGCCCCCTAGCACACATGCCCTTACTCACAATAGCCCACAAAACTCACTGTCTGTGAAGATTCAGTGAAGAAGAAGGAACATTTGTGGTTCCTATGGACTTGTACCCTACCATTACTCACCACCTTCAACACTAAACACAAAATTAAATTTACATAACCCCTTTCTGTTGGGTCCTATCTCAGAGCGATTCATGAGCGAACAAAATATCAAATTGAGTAGATGGGATGCCATACTCACTGTGAGTCCAAAGTGCTGAGGGGTTAATGCTGGAAACGTTCTCCGAAGAATGTGATGTCACAGAGTTTACATCAATAAATTCTTAACCTTGTCACTGGTTGAGGGCAGGGAAGAGGCACTAAGTGAAGGCCATCTTCAAAACAGTTAACCATGACCTCACTTTCTTAATCCTATGCTGACTGTCACTGCTATTTAACAAGCTAGGCAGTGTTGTTTATTGATTCAATTACCTTTACAGGTTACTGTTGCCTCTCTGCTTTTCCCTGGTTTCTCTCCCCTTTCCAATCTCCCCGAGCCACACACTTCCTGCAGCTGACACACTTACTCTTGTGCTGCCTGGTATGAGTGTGTGTAAGAGAATCCCACTGAGGTCTGAAGTTCCATTTGTCCCTGTGAGGAAACTCCAGTTCCCTGTTGCTACTTCTTCCAGAGGCCCGGCTGAGAATGGATAAGGAGAGGAGATGGAGCTGAATGTGAACCCATCACATTATGGGACCACCACCCCACCCCCCAGTCCCCATATTGGTGTCTTAGTAACTGCCCTACCCTATCTTTAATTCTGTTTATTTCTGTATTTATCCTCTCTGTGTATAGTTTTCCTGTTCCTCAATCTTCAGACGTTAGCCAGGAAAATAAACGTCACATTTTTGATTTATGCCCAGATGCTGAGGTTGTGCACTGTTTGGATAAGTTTGAGACACAGGCCAGGGAAGTTAAGAAGTTCAGAACCAGAAGTGGGGAGATGTTGTCAGGAACCAAGGAGGATGAAAAAGGAGGTAAATATCTAAAGTCCGGCTCTCAAGACCAATCTGGATGTACTGGTTTGCATATCGATCGACTACCCCAAAGCATTCATTTAAATATTAACTTTGACCTTATCTAAGAGCTGATTGTTTTATGGATTTGTGTGCTGGTGGAAAATACAAAATAGCTTCCATAGTTTCTGACCTCTACCATAATTCTTACTGGCTCACTTTACAAACCAGTCAGATTTATAATGAGAGCTATGTGAACCCTTGAAATGCTGATCTAACAAAGCATTTGTGATAATATTAAAATTTAAGGCCAGTCCAGTAATAAAAATCAGCAGCACTAATTTACATTCGGCATCGACTATTCTGTGGCCGGAGCTTAACCTACAAACTGTACACGCAGACAATGCACAGATAGTCTACGGGACCTAAAGCAGTGCTCCTGGATTAGCTTCAGTAATGGATTAAGCCTCCAATTACCCTAATGCTTTACCAACCCCACATTAACATTGGCTATGTTCTTACAATAATAGTTTCTCTTTTTACAATGTGTGGTTTGCTCCCTGATTGAGCAACTCTGTCTCTCACATCCACCACCTTCTGGACAGGCTGAGATGCACTGATCCATCATTTCAAAACTCTCCTGCCATGTCACCCTTGGCCTGTTGACACTGCCCCGGACTCTCTCCCACATTCACTGGTGTATGCATCAAACTGAGAGAAATATCTGTTACTGTAACACTGCTCATAGGCTGATACAAAAATACCAGGTTATTCATTTCATTGCATACACATTAAGGTGCATACACATATAGGTGGTTGGGGGTAGATCGGGTCAGCAAATTCGAGAGGAAATTAGATGCCATATTTAGTTTAAAAAATCAATTGAGTGGAAGTAGAGTTGGAGAAGGCTTATTTGCTTCTTCCTTTGGCCAAATTAACCACATGGTCTTTTCTGGTCTGGTACAATAATAAGTTCCCATTTATGCATTGTATAACATTAGAAAATGTCAAGATCAAGCAGTACTAAAGCTTGGACATAAAAGGAATAGCAGGCACCTTTACATCAATTCCCAGGGCTTAGTCTTCGACTTAGTCTCACTGGGAGACACATAGAGGAGCAGCCAGAAAGTTGTTCCTGGACTAGAAATAAATCGAATATCATCCGTTATTCAAAGCCTAGTAGCTTTGAGCGCTGTTATGGCCTGCTGTTATTCATTAATACTGACTACAGACACTTCAGAATTAATTTCCACTGCCTGTGCACAAATAAATTTGCAACAAATTTCCACTGAGACAAAAAATCCCAGTAATTTATTGTGACTCATTTCACTCGGCTGGGAACTCAGACTGTTTCAAGTGTCAGTTGTGTTTAGGTAATCGTGTGGTTCTAATACACTTCAGTTTACATCCAAAGCATCAGCACGGCCTTGTCTTATTCCTGCAGCAGTGCTGGGTGAACTTCGCAAGCTACCTAGCGGCTTGTCAATGTGCTAAAAACAGTTTGTCAAACACAAATAGCGATCAAAGTCAATTATGAACGGCAATGGTAAATAGTTTGTCACGTGCTAAAAGCAGCAGCATTTCATACAAACATAACTACAGACCAGTAAATGACATCTATGTCTGCTTGACAGGGTTATCTGTCCACACTTCTAAAGCACTCTCATGTGGATTGCAGCGATAAAATGAAACCTTCAATCAACTTTGAAGACTCTGAGCAGTGTGGAAAAGATCCTGAATTCAATTAGATTTACAAAAACTCAACAAAGGATTGATTGTCATCCGTCGTCTCAAAAGTTGCACTAAAAGTCCAATTTGATCAATGGAAGTAAATAATAACAAGATTGAATTCATAACCAGTGTCAGTTAGCTCTGACTTGACCTGAACGCCTTAACATTCAATGTCACTTTGCGCCCAAACAGAGTTACAATACATGCAACAGGCCAACACTAAGATACTTATCAGCGTCTCCATCCGCAATCTATTCTAGCAGACAAACGTGTTGTTAATTCTATTCCTGTTTCTGTCTCTTGGATTAGTTTTGTAAGAGCAGATTGGAAATGGCATGCCTTTCTGGTGTGTGGCTTTATCTGCATCGAAGCACCTGGCAAATTAACATTGGGCCCAGACCTAAAACAAAACCCCCACATAAATCTGCAGCTTCCTGGTAACCAATTGCCTCTTATAAGTCCATGTCTTAAACAACTCAATTACTGCTGTCCATGCTTAATTATTGAAATGGTAGCAGCCTTTCTTCAGCAGACTCCTTTGCATATGTTCACAATTACATTAGTGACGTACCTTAGAACTGCGAGTCTTCAATTAATATGAAAAACCTGTAAATAATGGTAATTTCTAGAGCGATTACTTGTCTGAGTAGATACAATTATTTTGGTAGGTGGAGTCAATGCAATGATGTTCATTTGCATCAACCATTCTGAAAACTTTTCCACTTCAAGGTGGCAGCAGTGTGATAAGTTTTCTTCCATTTACAATAGTTATCAGGAAACTCAAAGCTACAAAGAAAAATTGTGAATGGCCTCCAGACAGCTCCAAGTCTGAGGCAGGGTTTTACCTGAACAACCTATCAAACTATGATTAATTCTCAGATGCTCAATGGCGAGCAGGAAATTGAAACATGGATTCAAATATTAAGCCATTACACTATCCACTTAACTGTTTTTTACACCAACATTTATATTAAGAATAAAATTAAGAGAGTGAGGATAGAATGGCTGAAAGTCCAACTGATGATTGTGGGATGGAGAGGGCAAGGGATATGGAGCAGGCCAGTGTTTACTGAGCATAGGGAGTATCAGGTCGGTGCAGTTAAAGGAGGTCAGAGAGGCAAGGCGGGGCGAGACTGGAATGAGAAGAGGGAATTCCAGAAATGTAACCAGAACAGAAGAATGAGGTGACTCAGAAAATCAGATCAGGGACTGATCTCAGCATTAAAGCTTGTCTTTTGGATGACTTACCAATATTAGGATGCTTTAAGAGCCTACAGATTCTTGCTTCGCGTTCCAGCTTCTGGTGATCTGTGGATCAGAAAAAAAAATTATTAATGGACTCCAGGTACAATAATAATAATAATCCTTGCATTTGTTATTGTACCAAATCACGTCTTCAAGATATCTCAAAGCGCTTCACAGAATATACTGTAAAGTGAATTGACTGTATATTTTGTGAGAGAAACAATCTCGTAAGGAATGTGGCTTTCTCATTTTTTAATGCAATCCTGAGTTTAAAGTAATATAATGATACCGTTTGGTTTAAGTGCACTTGATAATCCAGATCAGTAGTTCTCTGTAAATGTCGGCAATGAAAGGGATACAGGCAAGGTTTGCAGTAACAAGGCATTGCCACAATCTCAGTTTTACGCAATCAGTGTATCAAAGGTAGGTCATAGGCCAGTCAGTTAAAAATCACCTAGCAATAACTTCTCCACATCTGACATGGGTCACAAATGTGAGGCAACAATACTTATAGAATGAAGCCGTGACATTTGACAAGAATCTTAAAAGGAACAGGGCTGGGAATAAATTGTTGCAAGTCCATGAGGCATTTTAATCACTACTGGTAGTTAAAAGGGATAGAACTTAGAATCAGTGTAATAGTATCTGTGGAAGAATAGAGCTTGAGAGCACTGGGGAATAAACTGAGAAATTAATTTCCTCATGTGCTGTATTTACAGAGAACTCTTTCTTTCATCAATGCAAAAAAATTGAGTTGTATCCAGATACTCTGATTGACTCTCTTTCTGACTTTGGTTAGCAGTATTACTAAAAATGTCTTGTCAGACAAGCTTGATGTCCACTTAAAACAGTCTAGACAATGAAGACCATTAACTTGAACATGGGTCTCAAATGACTCTGTGGTGAATTAGGGACCATTCAAAGTGACACCACTGGGAGGAGGGTGGACAATGACAAAATATTAAAATAATCTGTAGATAGTAATAATACAGTACCAAAATTGCATATCAAGTGGGATTAAATGTTACAATAATTGCTCTCTGAAGTCTCCAAATCAGAATTTTACTTAATGTTTGAATGGTACTCCCCGGAGACAGACCATTTGGTTCGTCGAGTCTGCGCTTGTATTTTTCTCCACAAGAATCAATCTAACCAACAGTCTCCAGCTCGCTCCCAATCCTCAAACATCTTATGTTAAAGGCACCCTGAGCAGTTAAAGCCACAGCATTTTGACTGGTAACATGTGTAGGCAACAATTTATTGATGGTGGATAGCAGGCTGTTTGAAACCACAACTGATAAATGAATTGAAGAGCACAGGTATCGATGGTGTTTAATTTGGATGTGGCCTTGGCAATTGTGTTCCTGTGTTTTCATGCTAATCTAAAAGCCGTTCAGGTTCAATTGTAATCCCTTCATGCCTACTAAGCTCTCTGAATGGTACATATAAACAGAGAATCTTGACAGCAGTGTTTTTCATATAATACTCTCTCAAAGGTCCTCCAAACTATCTGTGGAACTACAGTATACATGATACAGCAGAGGATGTTAATGTTGCCCATTCGGAATGACCCATACCATTTCAGTATCTCTGCTTTGAATCTGTGGTTAATCTCAAACAACTTCATGTTTGGAGAACAAAGTTTTAGAATGTTAAGCGTGAGAAGCAACAGAATTTCCGGGTAGAATTACACAGAATGATACAGTACGGAAACAGGCTATTCAGCTCAACGAGTCCAAGTCAGTGTTTATACTACTGAGGTAAACTCCCAGATACATGGACCTGGGGCAGAAGCTGCAAACCAAGCTGGCACAGTCTGGGCTTTGCTCAAGCTGTATCACATCAGTAAATAGTTAATTACTTTGCTAGGTTTTGTTAATAAAAAGCATGTTTCTCAAAACAATTATGATGAAAGCTAATGCTCTCACACCAGGGAGTTCAATGGACATGTTTGTGTATTAGTCAGATAGGCTAGTTGTTGAGAAATTAAAGCTCCCTTGTGGCATATTCTTCAAAAGCACCTGTTAGTTTTAATACGTATTTCCAAATATAAATTACTTCTGGACTTGAGATACAAGATGAGCTCCAGGCTAAACATATATTACTTTGCAGGGAATGGAATGATTTTATAACAACTAGATATGGTTGTCATGGACATTGTCAGGGGCACTTTTCATTGCTGTTTCACTGAGGAACTGGCACCATTCAGTTTCAGCTTAAATCAGGTAAAACTGTTCAAAAAGGATTCTATATTGTAGAATTGTAGATGATATTGGAATAAGATAACAGGTTCTGGGCTTGACCACCAAGCATTTATTTATCTTTATCAGCAGTGCAGACTAGATAAGTAGTTTTGGCAGCCAGCTCTAGCCAGAAATTACTGATTAAAATATTTTGCTTCTTTTTTAACCCCTTAGACCCAATTTTTTGATGTCTTCATAGTTATTTTTGTTGTAACAATTCTGTTTCTCGTCCTCCATCAACCTTGCTTGAATCTTGGCTGCAAATCTGCTCATTTAAACTTTAATGCCCATCTAGCCTTTCTGGTGCAAACAAAATTGCCCTTTCTAGATGAAAAGAATAGAAGTTCCTGACCCACTCAACTCTGCAGCATTTAATAACCAGCCCTCAGAATCAGAAAAATAGGGTTAGGGTTGGAGCAACCTTCTTTGTAGCAGAATCGGGGAAAAATTCCCTCACTGCCTGTGCACTTCATAGAATCATAGAATAATACAGCACAGAAAGAGGCCATTCGGCCCATCGTGTCTGTGCCGGCTCTTTATAAAGAGCTATCCAAATCAATCCCACTCCCCCGCTTTCTCCCCATAGTCCTGCAAACTTGTCCTCCCCAAATAATTATCTACTTCTCTTTTAAAAGTTGTTACCAAAAGGCTTCCACCACCCTTTCAGGCAATGCATTCCAGCTCCGAACAACTCGCTGTGTGAAAAAATTTCTCCTCCCCTCTGTTTCTTTTAACAACTATTTTAAATCAATGTCCTCGGGTTACTGACGCATCCGCCAGTGGAAACAGTTTCTCCTTGTTCACCCTGTCAAATCCCCTCATAATTTTGAAAACTTCTGTGAAGGCTCCTCTTAACTTTCTCTGCTCAAGGAGAATAATTCTACCTTCTCTAATGTTTCCTCATAACTGAAGTCCCTCATTCCTGGTACCGTCATGGTAAATCTCCTTTGCATCCTCTACAATGGCTTGACATCCTTCCTAAAGCATGGTTCCCAGAACTGAACACAGTACTCTAGCTGAGGCCTAACCAGTGTTTTATAAAGGTTCATCATAACTTTCATAACTTCCTTTCTATTCTATGCCCTTATTTATAAAGCAAACAATTCATTTTCCTCAGGCCAGCTCAATATGCCGTTAACATACATCTTCCAGCAGATGGCCTCTGCAAGCAGTTATGCAGCTTTACCTTTTGCTGGCGTGCATACCAGCAAAAAGCTTGAAAAGATTAATGCACAGCAGTTGCATTGTAGATCAAAAACATAACCTGTACCTAACACACAAAATCCTCCTCAAAGAGATTCAGAAACGTTCAGTATTTCCGAATCTCTTAGCCACGAGTATTTCTTTGAAATTCGGGAAACAATGGAAGGTGCAGCATTTCAGAGTATAAATTAGGAACATCTGGTATCTCGCCTCTGCTTAACAATTTCCCAGGGGTCTTATTCATGAACTTGCAACACAGTATATTAATCAAGCCAAATTTAAATGTAAAGTTGATCTTCAAGATTTCCACCCTCTCCCCCTTTCTTTCCATCATCTGTTCTGAAGGTTTGCTCACAATGTGAATACCATGATTCTGATCCTGGCTATTGCCACGTGACATTTTTTCAATAACAAACATTCTAGACCATATATGGGGAAAAAAACTTGTAACACTAATGGGAATACTCAGCCATCCAGAATCTGCAGCGTTACTATTGTATCACGTCAGAACTATGGTAAGATGAAGTTCTCAGTTTATTTAGATAATACATACCAGAATGAATTATTCAGCGTTAAGTACTCCATGGGTTTTATTTCAGTGAAAATATCATCAGATCACTTGGGAAGAAATAGCAATGTTGTGATTAGATCTTACAGCATTGTACCACCCCACGCCCACCCCCAATCCAGTATATATACTGAGATCAGTTATGTTTGATTCAAGTTCCATTTGTTTCATCTTTTCTTGTTGTTGTATATCCACTTTTGATTCTTTTTTAACATTCTGCACATACAATGCTAATTAATATATTCTCACACATCATAAGACTAACTTGTGACTTGATGAAAATAATGATCTCTGAGGCATGTGTATATTGGGGATATTACCATGGTAGCCATTATTTTAACACTTGATGTGGGCTAAGATAATCACTGGTGTGATAACACACCTGGTCCACACTTGCCTTGCAGTTCAGTATGATTTTGCAGTATTATATGATTTTGTGGAGTAAGAATAAAGCTGTTCTGTCGTGTTCATAAATTATACATTTGATTTATAATATAAACAAAGGGCTATTTTATTACACTATACACTGTATGACATGATGTGCTTTTAACACTGTTAATAACGGAAATGAATGATTCTACATGGCAGAAATTTGGGCAAGTGGTGAGATCAATATGAGAGAAATGTCATTCTCCCTCCTTACTTCATTAATCTCTGGGTTACTTTGTGACAGCCATAGCAGGCTGAAATGGAAGAGCAGAGCAACTGTGAATAGCTGAGTACGAGGGAAGGCATTAGCTCAGCAGCAAAGAGGGAATAATATGACATCAGCAACTTGTAACACACAGACCTTACTGATGAGTAACATGGTGTCGGAACAACTGGCTGAAAGTTAAGAACTAAAGCAAGATTCCTCACTGACTAAGGCTTTGGTCCACATGTACTGTATACCCATTGTGACTCATCATCACTGGTTACATGCTGGTTATTCTATTCGGGGTTGCTTATGTCAAATCTTGATGCTGTAAAAGTCTTAATCAAGTATTTTTCCAAATACTAGTGGAGTCCAGAGATGAAAGCCAGTCGGAGCTGAAACAATGCTGTTTCTTGTTGAAAGAAAACCGCCTCAAATGCAAAACTGAAGTTCCATTGCTGCATTTTTCTGAATAAATACACAGATGTTTCAAAGCACTTTACAAGCTTTACTGTGAACTGTAGTGACTGTGTATCTATAGACGAACATGACAACTAATTGCACACAGCAATATTGTCATGTGCAATTGGTTGCTATGTTCGCCTACAGATAGCCATGCAGTTAATGCCCAATTTTATTTAGGGAATTATTGGCCAGGACACTGGGAGGTGCTCCCTTCTCTTTTCAAACAATGCCTTGGGATCTTTAACGTTCATCTAAACAGGCACGCAGGACCTTAGGTTAACATCTCATCTAACAGATGGGACCCCAACTGTGCAGCACACCTGCAGCACTGAATTGGAGTGCCAGACTAGACTGTTTGAGTTCAAAGTTTTGAACACATAATCTCTGATTCAGAGGCAAGTGTGCTTCCAACTGAGCCAGGTTGACACCTAATGTGATTTTGATTTTATTTTCAGTATATTAAGTATAAGGGCTCTACCTTATACTTAATAGCATTTCTTAAATTTGAAAACAAAATATTGAATACATTTTGTAATCCAGTGGTTCTTTGTCTGTGATAATGAAGCTTCAAACATCGTCAATATTTAACAAAAAGTAAATGCTTTCTACAGTCTTATTTAGCAAGACTCTTGTTTTCCCAACAAAAGTGTGTGACAAACCTTTCAGTTATTTGGGTCGGGGGAAAAGTTGGAACAGTGTCACCTTGTCATAATTAAGTCATGCTCAGATTTGTCGCACAGCCTGTGTTTTGACATGATTTATGTAAGTGGGTCGTCTGTTTGCAAACAAGCTCCAAAAGGTTTGTCAAACCAAGAGATGGTGCTACTTTAAAAAACACAAAAAAAACTCCAAGATATGTAACTTTCTTATTGCAAGCAAAGCCATCTTAAACTCTGGAACACTTTCTCTCAATTCCTCCACCTGGCCGCCTCCTTCCCCATTTTCAAATCATGCCTTAAGACTTTCCTCTTCGACCTTACCTAGGATCATCTCCCCATTCTCCTGGGCTTGGCAGCAGGCTTCCGCCACTGTTAAACGCTCTAGGGTGCTACACTGCTCTGACTGAGCAAGTTTGTTTTGATTTGATGGACAGCCTTAAAACTCCAACTCTTGACCTTTGGTTGGTTCAAATGTTGAACAGCCACTTGAGAAACTATATCTTCACTTTTGTCCTAGAACCACACAACATTCTCAGGCTCTGAGAGTAGATAGGCATTCTCTGTCCAAACCTCGATAACACCAATCTAGAGCTGCGTCCTACGAGATGCATGAGAGTGATCCAGTGATTCGCTCTTAATTTCCCTCTCTTTGAGGAGTTGTGTTGCTTTTACAGGGCTTTTAGTTGATGTCAGAGAGTAGTCATGGTATTAAGCCGAATCAAGCTACTTGTATATCAGTGAATGTGTGATTTTTTGGACTATTTTCAATAGTGCTTCAACTCAATCATCACTAAGTGGGAGAGGGGACCTCCAACTCCAAGACTTTTTATTGAATTCAAGTGAATATTCATGGACCGACCATTAGGAAGAATTAAAGCATGAGGTTTTGATTTCACTAAAATGAGCAGGCAGAGAGGAGGGAGAGCTAACAGACGACAAAGTTGCAGATTGAGAAAGAGGAAAGTTCATGGGAACATTGGTCTTACTAAAGCAGGGAGATATAAAAAAGTGGAGAGAATGAGGATAGAGGACAATTGTGAGGGACGAACAACAACCCTTTTATTGTATTCTGTCCAGGAAAGCAAATAATGCGAGAAAAGGTTCCCAAAATATGGGAACAGTATTTCATATTGTATTTCGGCCAGAAAACATACAGTCAATTCACTTTACAGTATATTCTGTGAAGCGCTTTGGGAAGTCTCGAAGACGTGATAAGCCACCATATCAAATGCAAGGATTATATTGTATTCAGAGAAATGTGTTCCGAACTGGTTAACATTGGGTGGTGCGAGCACTTATGAGGAATAAAACCCACTACTAATGGTCATCAAAGCTCATTATACTGTGATGGATTTCCAACAGTCCATTACTCTCTTACATCAAAAGCTGCCACTTGAGATTTCCTGACACAAGGACGAACATTTTTATTACCTCACTAGGTGTAAAGCTATTATGGTAAAGGAAATCTGCTGGTGAGGTGCAAGAACAAAGGATACAAAAAGCCAATTTGAATTGATGCCCTACATTCTTGCTAAGATGTTGTATACGTCGTAAAACTTCCTATTACTGACTATTGCTTTTTCAAATTAGTAACATAGGGACCTGAATAAAAAGGTTTTCTAGGACAAGGTATTTCAATGATTTTGCTCACTGTTTTGATTCAGAAATAGGTTACATTCACTTAGTGGGATAAAAGTTTCATACCACATGTGTTTACGGTTGCAGGTTTTCATGTGATAATTAATGTGGTTCCAGGAGATGCTTATTGGTTCTCCCTGCTCCTATTTTAAAGAGTTTTGATTTCTTAAGACTTTAGGACGTCCAATCTGTACCTAAGCCAAAAACATAAGATTTGACCAGCTACTTAAATAACTGATTCTTGCTTTGCAAGTTACATTGCAGACTTAGTTTGCAGGGCTCGTTGGTTGAATATGTCAAGGAGGTTGTCTTTTTAGGACCCCATTCCTTGGCCATCAACGTTTTTTGAGACACTATCCTGAAGGGTACTATATAAATGCAGGTTGTTAAAAGAACAATCATATCTCCAAATTATCCCGTAAAACCTTGAGGTCAACATCAGGACTAATGTGGATTGCTAAAATCTTCACCTTATTTCCTCTAGAAGAGGGACAGTTGTAAAGTCATGCAGGTTTAACTACTGAATTAATCTATTCTTTACACTTGGTAAATGCCAGAATAATTTAAGTCTGTGCTATTTGATTGGAACAAAATGTTGAGAACTTAACCTGGTACTTCATCAGAATAAGTTTAAAGAAACTATAAAGTTGAAGCACAAGAGCTTTATATTTTGTTGAATGATTTTTTACAGAAGCTATTCCCAAAGTGGGTCAGTTGCTACTGCAGTCTTTGTATCATTACTAAATCATCTATTTTTGCAGTGGGATCTGCAGAGAAAAGTGCAAACTCATCCAATAAGAATGAACGCCAACTCAGAATAGTATGAGTGCTTGCTCTTCAGTCTAAAATCATGAAACAGTTCTGAAACATTTTGTCCCTGACAACAAATGGCTGCAGTGCTTTAAAATCAAACTCTGCTCTGTCTGACATTGTCTTCTTCCACTGCTTTCAGTTCAGTTTGCACTCACAAGTGAACTTGTTTTAGGCTCAGACTGCAATAAATAATGCACTATAAATACAAATGTGTAGACTAAAATTCAGAAATATTAGACTACAAGTGAGCCAATAAAGTCACTGAGCGTCTGAGCCATGCAGACAAGAAAGTCCCAGGTTGAATCCCTGATCTGTGCCGAGATGGATGATATTGGACACTTCAATTGACCTCAACATCACTGGATTACGGAGAGGAAAGTCAGTTTTTGCTTTCTGTTCCTGATCACTATCTGATGAATTCTCCCTTCCAGGAAGGTGCGTGTGTGGATATCGGGTGAAGGTGAAAGACGCAATACTTCTTGCAGTCATAGGCTGGTGGCTCTCACTGTCTGGCTCTTTCATTAAGACTGGCCATTGATGAGATACCAGAGTAAGTGGAGGAATTGTTTTCTAGGTGATAATGACAATATTTCTTTTTTAAAAATACACAATAATGGCAACTCAAAACTTAAATCAATATTCAGGTGAACAAACGAAAAACTTCTTAAAATATGGCAAAATAAAGAGGTAAGGAAGCTTGTTAGTTAATGCTCAGTATCTTGGGATCAATTTGGCAAGGCACTTCCAACACTATCTGTTTGCTTCCAGACTGAATGTGATAGTATGCAGGATTCAGGACTCCAAGGTTGAATGACTTACCAAAGATGGTCAAATAATCAGGAAGGGCTCTATATCAATGCAAGTTGTTGTATTTTAAATTATATAATATTTGAGTCTGCAATAGCGCATGTCACATCAGAATGTGCCGTCAAACACCTCACAACTGTCTGACTCAAAGGCGAGAGTGCTACCAACTGAGGCAGGCTGACAAATTTATCATTTTTTACTGAAATATTCAGGAAGATTCATGAGCCACAATAACATTGTTACCAATCCTAGAAAGCTGTTATCTCTGCACTCACAGCATCTCAATCCATCTTTCCACACTCTTTATGTACTGACTGCAGCCAACATGCTTCCCTGTTAATTACAGGTTTTGTTAGTGAGAATCACATATGACAAGAATTAGAAAACCTAATCACTGAAAAGAGACAGACATATCTGCTCCTAGATTCATTCTCCTGTTGTAATATGCAATATCTATGATCATTTGAAGTTGTTAGATTTTCTTAAGGAAAAAAAACAATAAATAGCATCACCCTTGTTGGCTTGGCAATTTTCTCTCTTGATCAGTATCCTGTTTTTCCTGCAAACAGCGGCTCTAATCAAAGTATGTGTTAGAGCACTAAAAATCAGCTCATCGATTTCACTGTCTAACAGGACATGACAAATTCAATTTACCACTGCTGCAAGCGCTGTGCAGAAGAAAACAGCTTAATAGAAGGGTATCGTGAGCCGGGTTTTTAACTCAATGTTCACTTTATTTTTGGAGGCTAAAAGTTGAAGTTGTTTTAGCAGCCACCTAAACGTGGATTTATTTTTTATGGCACTGTCTGATAGCTAAGATGCCAATCCCTTGCACTATATGGTGCCAGACACCTCAATGGGTTATTACATTAAGGCACATCACTTTAGCTTTTCCCGTAGAGCTCAGAAATAATTATTTAGTGTTATTGTTAAGAGGAAGCACAGTGAGCATGTACAAAAGGGACTGAAATCTACACTGTCTCTTTGCAAAAACACACACAATACTATGATGCTCAGGTCTGCTCAACCTTCCACAACAAGTTAAGAAGAAAGACATCATTATTGACAAAGGGCTGGCCATCATTTGAAAGATACCATAAGGTACTGGATCTCCTATATCTGTCATTCCATATACAGTAGTAATAATAATAGAATAATAATCCTTGCATTTGATATAACACCTTATCATTTTGTTAAGACAGAATTTACTGTAAAGTGTAGTGGCTGTGTATTTTATAGGCAAATGTGACAACCAATTTGCGCACAGCAATGTCCACCAGAGTGACAAATGAACACTGGGAAACCAATATTGCATTGTAAATCTTCCTTGAAACATTTGATAAGTGGCCAGAATGCTAAGTATCAAAATTAGATAAAACCCACTCACATTTCATGAGTTTGCAAACGGTCACTTCAAGCCCTGTACTGGACTAGGTGGTGTGATTGCTGCCTACCTTCAAAATCTGTATGTTTGACTGAGAACTAACCAGTGTGACTGAAGGTCAATTCATTCAGTAAGTGAGACTGACTGTACTTAGTCTGGTCTCAGTGGGTACAAGTTCATGGAAAACAATCTCTATCCACTGAAGCTCTGCAGCAACTGTACTCTTGCTCTCTGTTTGGTATTCTATGCAGAAGCCCAGCACATTGTATGGACAGACTATTGAAGAATTTTACAATTCATTTTATTGCTATAAAAACTTAAAATGGAAACCAAAAATCTATTGCAAACAGCACAAAATTAAAGCCCAATTGTTCGTCACAATTTTGTCCAAGCTTTCATCAAGAATAGATATTACTTTACAAGTTGATGCCTGTAAGCGGAAGTTTAATTGTTTTGCCTTAGAGAGAACACGTATGAGACTGAATCATTACAAAAGGGGGCTTTCTACATGTTTTAATCTCTGGAATTAGCATCAGTGTGTATTTGGGCAGATGTGATGAAAGTCTCCTTTCTCTGATGGGTGTTAAAAGTCCCTAATGAAATGGGGTTAGTTTCTGTGAATCCAGTTCACCACAACAGTGAATCTATATTTAAAGGTGTTAGTATTAGCCCAACGACAATTAAACCTGACTACAGAGAACTAACTGTGTGGATTAAATGTGTTTGGTCAGATAATTTGATTTGTTCTTGGGCTCTGACTATTGACTGAGTTGTCAGGTTTCAAACTGTCCAGTCAGATGTCAGGATTTCAAGGTTACCTTACTTTAATTAAAGAACATTTTTTCAAAATAACTGAAGCAATGTGAAATATGTTTTTTGCTTTAAAATGTGTAGAGACAGGAACCTCAGGCTGATTGCCCTATCCTTCTGGGTGCTTCTAAACAGCTGAATAGACACTCTTATGTCCCACATAGCTTCCAGTGCTAGCTCTGAAAATGGTGCTATGAACTAAAAGAAAGAGTGCTCTCATTTCCACAGCAGAGTTGAAGTGCGCACCCAAGTAACATAGATAACAGATTACTTTTCTGATGACTACAACGATATTTGAGTTGTGCTTCTTGAGGTTTGAACTGGCCTGCTCCAGCTTTTTCCTCTTGAAAAGTACTGCCAAGACTAGAAAAGTACTATTGGCAGGAAGTGATCTTAAATAATTTCTGGGCTGGAATTCAAACTCAGGTCCTCGAGTGATAGTTCAGGTTTCTTAATGGCTTTAGCCAATGTTTGATTAGAGCTTTAAATCTCCTTGTCATTATCGAACATGCTCTTGATTGCACAAGCAATTCATTCAGAGATGCGTGAAAGAATAAAGCGAGTTTGTCCCAAACAAATGGTTTTCTTTCAGCATGTGATGAGTACTGGAGCAGACATTCCCGCTGTGCCCTTGTAAAATCAATATTGGTAAAAGAATAAAACAAAAAACAGTTCAACTGAAGAAATCAAATTTCAGCTGAAGGAATTACTGGTGGATGCTGCAGAAATGCAAGCTGAGCATCTTACCAGCAGAGCTTTCACACTCTCTCTGGCATTTTATGGGCTGAGAAACTTAATGGAAAGTGATATATCATCACAACTCATTTACTTCTGGAGATGAGGAAATATATTGTTTCCTAGAGCATTGCTGTCTGGGAATTAATACCAGGTTAAAACCCTATCCATTTTAATGTATTGCTATGAAATTTAAGCCTTGCAATGGAAAAGGGTAAATCTCCGATGTAAATTGAACCAAACAATGGGCTCTGGAATGTCCAGGTTCCGTCACAGCAAGCATTGTTTTATCTCCTTCATTAAAAAAACACATGGAATCTCTTAAATATATAAACATAACTGAAATTGAATGAATGAGGCTCTTGTGGAGTAAAAATACCAGCACGGACTACTTCGTCTGAATGACCTGTTTCTGTGCTGCATAGTCCTTCGAATGAAATGTTAACTGAGGTCTGTCTGCCTATTCGGGTGGATGTTAAAGACCCCTTGGCACTTTTCGTAAAGAGAAGGGAGTTTCTGGCCCTGTACTGGCCAATAATCTCCCAGACTGACCACTCACTTTATGGCTGTTTGTGAAAGCCGCTATGTCAAATGCAAGGATTATTATTATTATCATTATTATGTGACATAAATGCCTTCTCACTGCTGCATTTCCAAGGTCACTCTGATATTTTGAAATATGCATTGCTTCCGTGTGGATGCAGTGCTCTATGCCTCAGAGGTTAAACCGTGAGCTGCCTCTCTCCACAGACAGACTGACGTATCAGAAGACATGAGGTGCAAGTGACAGAAAGAAAGTGACAGCCAATGAAACATCATGCAGCAGACGCTTCTCTCCCCACCCCTCAACGCAGGCATATTTACCAGCACAAAGCTGACTCCTGCATTCTTTCCAAGTCAATCCATCACCTATAATTTCAGCAGGGCAGTTGCCCACACACAGAAAAGGGCCCCAGCAATGAAACGTGCAAGTGTTTGTGAAAGAGGCGTGTCTATTTGACATTCTCTGCAGCATAATGCCCTGCCACAGTCAGGCTTCCCTTTGTGCAACATTCACTGGATTATGTGGGGAACTAAAATAAAATCTTTCCATATAGTTGTAGCACCTTTCACATTGAGAGGATTCAATGCAAAGTGTAAATGACTGTATTTTGCAGCTGAAACAATGTTCATGTTTTTACCCTAATTCTCAGAAGCTGTACAATGAAGCCTATATTATTGCTGTTCAGAGCTGCAGCATTCAGAGACATAGTACCTCAAAACATTTGGTGTAACACCTTATCATGTCGGAAGGACATTTCAAAGTGCTTCATAGGAATTGCTGTGAAATGATGTGACCTGGGTATTTTGTGGGTGAAACGCAACAGACAGTCGCACACAGAAATATCCCACAAACAGCCATTGAGTGAATGATCAATTTTATTGGGGGACTGCTCTTTTCGAATAATGTCATGAAATCTTTAACCTCCACCTGAACAGGTAGACAAGACATCAGTTTAATATCTCATCCAAAGGACGTCACCTTCACCAATGCAATACTCCCCAGTACTCCACTGGAGTGTCACCTTAGACTATGTGAGTTTAAGTCCCAACGTGGGATTTTAACTCATAGATGCGAGAGTGCTACCACTGAGCCTTGCTGACACACAGCTGACAGTTTGTTCCTTGAGGATATATTACTGCAATTGATAGGTAACAATTTACTGTATCGACAGCAAGTAAGAGTGCAGTGACAGAGTGTTTTTGTTGTTGTAGTCCTACTATCACTGGACAGTAGGACTACAACAACAAAAACAACTTAGATTTATCTAGCTGCCTTGATGCGGGGGTAGCACCTCAGGGTACTTAACAGTGGTGGAGCCTGATGCTGAGTCAGAGAGAGGGGCTATAAGAGGTGCCGCCCTTGTGACGATCACAATCCAGTAAAGAAACCTAGGACCCAGGGCATAGCAGAATGAACTGCAGGTGGGATGGGGAAAGCAATGGGGCATTGCTGTTTTATTGAGGAGATAGCATTTACTTTGTAAAGTCTGGAACAAGCAACCATCAAAATTAAACTCTTTTATCCCTGCTGATCCTTTGGGACTGGTCTGATCAACTCAAATCGCTGGTTTAGGTCCTATTTATTGTTATGTTCCTATGACTCTCTTACAAGTTCAGTCTAACATTGTGAGACATTTTAGGCAGGAGAAGACATTGGTCCATCTATCTAGCCTAACCGTCCAAAGTCACAAAAGATTTCAACACAAGTCACCAATGTGACTGTTAAGAGCTTAGACTAGAGATTTGATGGAAAGGATGATGATTGTAGCTTTAAATGCAGACTGAAAGGTTCTCAAGATTATCTCAAACCACATGGAATATCTACGACTTTAATATTTTCCAGCTTCATGTCGTTCTGCACTGTCAGAGGTAATTTAAACAAAGCACTATTGGTATTTAAATATAAGGTGCAATTGCTGTATTGCTCATTTATAAAATCTAATATTGTATATTTAATACTGTCACATCTATAAATCTTTTTCATAGCATCGCAATAACAATGAAAGTAAGGAAGAGATTACAAGCGTATGAAAAAGATCATTCTCTGCACCTGCTCTGCTCAGGGGAATCCTTTCTGATTTGTGCAGTGTGCTAATAACATAGCATTTGTAAGTCAGCAGACACACTATTTTATTTAGAGAGGTTTCTGCACTTGTCACAGGTAATTTTAAGTATCTGGTTAGTGTTTGAATGTCATTGGGCTGGCTCTATACCTAAATTGGTGGTTGTCTGTTAGGAGCTCCCTGCAGACAAGTAATGGGAGCTCTAATCTCATGTGGAGAATCCTGTCAGTGCAGGGCTTCTGTTTTCCACTTGGAGCTTTGCAACCTTGGCTTTCCTTCTTTGGTTACCTACCATATATATGTTGACTGTTTTTCAGCATATTGATGTAGGTTTACATTTTTCACTTTGGATGTAATAGTGACTGTTTGCTGTCGATTTTCAGATTGTACCCTCTCAGGGTTGAGATGCCCCAATCGTTTTTTGGGAGCTGCTTTTGATGTTTGATTTGAAAAATAAAAGGTAGACATTTTTGGAAAAAAAAAGTCCAAGTTCTTTCTTGCTAGTGGCCACCAATTTTACTCTGCCCTCACCACTCGATTTGGTCACTAGATCCACGACTGTTTGTGGGACAGTGCATTTCGCCCACAAAATATAAGTCAATTCATTTTACAGTATATTCTGTGAAGCGCTTTGAGATGTCTCGAACACCTGATAAGGTGCTATATCAAATACAAGGATTATTATTATCTTGATTACACCATTTATGTGCAGCAATGCACAAATAGAAAGCCACCTGCCTCTGAAATTCCTTGTATAGATTATAATGAGAAATTCTTTGGAAGTAAAACTTAAGTTAAGGGACAATAGGGCATCAGGCAGCTTATGTATAAAACCCAGTACTGGCGGTGACTGGGGAGGGAGTGGGGGGTTGTCTGTGGTGGAGAATGGGATATGGCTTGAATAGGGGAAGCAGGGGAAGTGGGGGGTTGTTCCCAAGTTTTGCTTGGTTGTCTTTGAAGATCTGGAGATTTGGATTTATGTTTTCTCCCAGGAGACAAAGATGGCAGCATTCATTCATGTCCAGGATCAGGCCAAATTGAGAGCAGTGTCTAGAAGGCCTTTCACTACCCTTCCCTACAGACATCTATCTATCCATCTGTCATTACAAGAGTTTCAAGGTACACACAACTAAGACACGTACATCATTTAAAGTCTGTTTCATGCAAATATCTAACTGATCATTTCTGTACCGTAAAATCTACTCAAGGAATTTTACAGATTTAAAGAATATTCATTTGAAGTAAATCCTCGAGAAATTTAATGCAAGACATAAAAACATTCTGATGGGATGTAACATTAAATTCAGATCCAAAGAAAATTCTTAAAAAGTTCACAAAACGTGACAAAATCAAAAGGTTTTACAGCAATGAGGAAAGTATTTCATTACTGACAATTAGCCGGCACAGCAGGACTGCACGTACTGGTGATGTATTACAGATCGTGTTTATTCTGCAACATTTGCACTGCAGCAAGCAGAGCATAAAATACAGTCCCATCAGCGTCGTTTGTGAGGGACCTTTCTACGCTCCCATTAGAATACATCGCTTTCAGCTTTCACGGCAGTGTACCTGTTTGTAATGCTTCTTTCTTCTAAAATTATATTTTCACATCAGCTGAACAAATGAGTCATTTGTATCAACTTACATAATTGACCCCATTTATTAACAAACTGCTGAATGTAACTTCTTTTTTGGCCCCAATTTTTTTTCACCACCTTTTCTCTCCTGAAGGCATTGACCTAATTTCTATTGGGTTATTTATATGGTCACTAGACACCAATTCCTCTCTGTTACTGTGACTTCCTCCAAGTGTCCATCATTCACATGTGAACCTTGATAGTGGGCATTGGCATTAAACCACAGGAGACATGATGACTGAACTTGGTACAGTCCTCACCTGACATTTTTTGTGGGGTTTTAAGCATTTTCTTTGCATCTGAGTTTCGTGTTACGTCCTCGCATCTCTACCTGCCTTCAGTGGATAGTGAACTGAATTTTGCAAAAAAAATCAAGAATGATTAAACAAGATGTTGCAGAACTCATTCTAAAATTACTGATACGATAGTATGAGATATATTTGAGATGTGTGCTGGATTGCTATGAAATGGCCTTAATCCCTGGACTAGTGAGGACAAAATCAGGTTCCCGTGTGTGCACATAGGGTTAATAAAGATCAAAATAAATCCAATACCAACAAGACTCACCTGCCCTACACACATCTTTGTTAGCTGGCTAACATGTCATTTTATTTAACTGATATAAGTGTGTGCTTTAAGTTTCCTCCGTAAAATAAATATTGACCGGGTGTGTCAACTGTATTGGTGAAAAGACAGTTTGCAATGAAGAGCAGAGAAGCAGTTGTGAAATAGATCAGAGAAGCAATAACAAAGGGCAAATTAACAGAAAAAATGATTACCATGCTCCCACTTAAGAATATGTGAATTGCAAACGCATAATATTCTGAAAAAGAAGTAGCTGTCAGTCTGACTCAGTTGGTAGCACTCTCACCTCTGGTTGCACAAGGTTGTGAGATCAAGCCAGGCGTTTATCTACACAATACACAGTCACTACACTTTACAATAAATTCTGCAAAGTGTTTTGAGATGTCCTCCTGCTGTGAAAGGCTTGATATCAAATGCAATGATTATTATTATAAAAACATCCAAGATAAAACTAACACGCACAACATGATCACATTTTGTAAGAATCATCCATTATTGCATTAGACGTCTGATAGCACAACATCATAAGCTTTCCAGATTAGATTATCCAAACAGCAGTACTTTCTGTCAAACCCATTCAATGCTGTTTTATTTGCTTCATTATTGAGCACATACACGCTTCTGCTTCTCTCCTCATGGTTTGTGACAGTTCAGTTCTTTAAAGCTTCCTATCTGAGGTTTTGTTTTGCCCACAAATTATACAGTCAATTCACTTTACGGTATATTTGTGAAGCTCTTTGAGTAGTCTCGAAGACGTGATAAGGCGCTATATCAATTTCAAGGATTATTATTTTTATTATTCATTTATTCTAGTGTCTTCTATTTTTCTTCCTCTTTACCCCGCCCCAAATACATACTATTAACCATTCAACTTAGACGATGTTCAATTGGCGTTGAGGTGAGCTGGCTGGGGTTGCCTCCTGTTGATAGACAACAGTAATATATCTAAAAGCTTTGCTGCTCTATGTAAATAGCACTAGCGCCAATTACTGAACTTCCGGCTGCTACTGAAAGGAGGTGGAACGAGAAAGAAAAGACAGAGGAGAAAAACAGGGGGAAATAAAGAGAGGAATAAAAAGTAAAAGGCATAAGTGGAATAAGTGGCTTTATCAAAATCGATGTGNAAAAAACGACATAAAAGTATCACCTGCCCAAACCCATCTCCCTGAGGCGAACTAATGTCAGCCTAGCTAATTTGACAGTGTTCTCGCCTCCAAATTAGAAGGTTGTGGTTCAAGCCCCACGAAGCGACGTTGAGATCATCAGTCTAGGCTGACATTCCAATGCAGTGCTGGGAGTATACTTCATTGTAGGAGTTGCTGGCCTTCAGATGGACATGAAAGATCCCATGGCGCTATTCAAAAAGAGAAGGGAGTTTCTCCCAGTGCCATGGTCAACAATAACCCAGATAAAATTGGTTCATTCACTTCATGGCTGTTTGCAGGACATTTCTTGTGCAAATTGGCCTACAAATACTCAGTCACATATTTACATGAAGTCCTGTGTGTTGCCCTCCCATTGTGAAAGGCATTTATATCAAATTAAACAATGGTTATTATTATAACTAAAAACTGTATTAATTAACTGAATCAATTCATAGATTCAACGCCCATACCCCCTCTTTTATTATCTATTTAAGTGCAAGAAGGCTCCTAGAAAGAGAAAAATAGGGCCAGACAGACAGACAGACAGACAGACAGACAGAAAGAAAGAAAGAATCGATATTGCGCCTTATCACATCGTTGAGACATCTCAAAGCATTTCACAGGATATACTGTAAAGAGGATTTGACTGTATTTTGTGGACGAAACGTGGCAGCCAGTTGTGCATAGCAATGTCCCACAAACAGCCATGGATCGAGTGACCAGTTTTACTTTCGTAAAACTCCTTAAACTGGCTTATGATAAAGTGCACATACACATCTTCCTTGCAGACCATCTGTTGACTATTATGTAATGCTGATAGAAGCCAAAATTTACAAAGTGGCCGTGCAATAATTTTTTACCAGACAAGATATATTGCACTAAAGGTTGTTATAAACGGCTGTCACAAGATCATAAATGTTTTAAACCTATGTGTCAAAAGAAAAGGGCACAAGCAATGAGATCAGTGAAGCACTTTGTCTAATTTCTGAGTCATGATTTTTTTTGCATTAAACAAAAAAAAGCAGTGGATGGAGATACATTAGAAGGGTATGTACACAAGCAAAGCTATTGAGGGGCTATTGCACTTCAGCACTGGTAATAAACATCCAATAATATAACATATATTGTTATATTAGGCAGTGCTGTAATCTCCACAAACACGTGTACTTTGCATGCTCTGGCAGTGGAAGTAGCCTATTATTTTAGTTGCAAATGATAATATTCTATGGAATATGGGTCGTTCTGAACAAGACCTATGCTGGACCCCTTAAGCCATACACTGTATAAAATTCATAGATAAAAGATGTATAAACTGCATTAATTATTTAATGAGGTACTTTTGAAAAACAAATTTCAGCCCCCCAGTGAATGATATTAATATGCTTTGTTGGACTTCACAATCCACTGTTATATCTTTATGTGAGCACTGCTTCTTCAGTTCTGTATTCTCCCCGAGTTTCACCTTTTGTATCTCACAATAGGAGTTGGATTCAGTGATTACACGGCCTAGAATGTGACTCCAGCATTTACAGGAGACTTCGTTACATACATCCAATTAATTATTCCAATCAATTATTCTCAGCATTGTCTCTCCACCAGCACACATGTAAAGCTGAACTGTGCGGTGCCTGGACTTTAGTTAATGCTGTTAAATTAATTATATTTCTGTGCTCCTTACTACCGTTGGATATGACTGCTCACATCACATATGTCTAAATAACAATGATCCTTAAATAACCTGGCAATCATAATGCTACATACATTAAATAATTTACAGGGACACTGCATTTATTTGAATCGCTGCATAATCCTAAATGTAATAAAAGACATCTCTGTAGGCCTACTAGTTCCTCCTCTCTGTTTCCACTGCCTTGCTCGTTCGTTCGTTCCTCGCTCACTTAGTTTCAATGAACCTCTTTTCATTTACCCCAGGAGTCAGAGCAGTGTTATGACAGCCTTGAATTAGTGGGGTTCAAAAAAACAGAGTAGTTTGAGAGGCAATCAAATAGTGGTCTTCAAATTATAAAAGGTTTTAAATGGGTACATACATAGTGAAGGATTACTCCCATTAGCGATCTGTAACAAAGGGGCATAAGATCAGGATTGTCATTGAGAGAGTCAATGGGGATGTTAGCAGAATCTTTTCACACAAAGGGTTATTACAACGTGAAATTCTAGGCCTCAAGTGGCTATTAAAGCTAAGGCCAAAACAATATTTAAAAAAAGGAACTGGATAAGTATTTGAAAATAAATAACAATAAAAGTTAAGGAGGAAAAAAAATGGAACCAGGATTAGAGTATATGGCTCCAGTGGAGGAGCTAGGTTAGGCTAACTAGGCTGTGGCTTCTTTCGGTGCTGTAATTTCTATGATATCGCTACTATTACTTTATTAAATAAACTGGCAGTGTTGATAATCGTGAATATATGCTAATATATAGTTTATGATTAACATTTTCCGGCACAGTTAAGATATAGTGCATGCTTTGCTCTACTTTTAAAGGTCTGTTTCATAAGCATTATCCCCTACTTCTGACGTCCTCCTTCCAGTTCCCCACCTGTTTAGGAGTGAAGTCTGTAGAGGTACAATATGAGCTGCTGACTTAAACCTCTCAATATCAGAGCCTGGATTTGTGTATAATTCAATCGTACAATGGTTGTAGACCATTCACGGTGAGCACTTGCAGTATGATATCATTGGGATTCCTCAAATGGGTTCATTGCATCGATCCAGATCAAGTGCCTCAATAAAAGCAAAGAAATGCGCTATTCAGCCAATTGAGCTTGCTAAATCATTGTATTTATGGCAGCTTTTTATTTAGCTAATCCCATCTCCTCTTCTTTCTCCACATCCCATAATACTATTACTTCCCAAATGTCCAGGTATTTGTCTCCAAAAAGGCACAAATGATTAATAGCTAAGTCCCTTTATCCCAGGTATCATCGCTGAATGGATGCTCCAGGCTAGTAAAACACATCCTTTCTAAGGTGTGTCTTGAGCTAGAATGAGAAGATTCCCAGTTCAGTTTTCTCTAGAAATAAAATGTTTACTCACTATCTCAAGATTCCCCCTAGTTTCTTCAGTAATAAGATTTTTCACCGTTTGGTTGGCTGCATATAAATGTCAGTGTGCATGACTGTGTGGGTGCTGTGTACATGTAATCAACAGAGACGCAGTCAGCAACACTTGAATATAAATTGCTAAAAATTTGCTGCATACTGTCTCTGAACCAGACTGACTGCTGCGTAGTGCTATAATTTGCTTCAGGTCTGGATCAGAAATGGTTAGCCAAACAGTACAGCGTTGCTGTACTTTGCACAGAGGTTCATTTGAAAGCAGTGCAGCTTGTTGATATGTTTCTAAGAACAGATTCTAAAATTTGTGGCATCAGCTGTGAAAGGCTAACACTGTTTTGTAGTGCACTAGCCTCTCATTACTCTACCACCTCTGACATCAGATGCGTTGTCATAGTTACCCCAATGGTAATCATTCAGTTTGGCTCTGGAGGATAATGTTACAGAGCGGATGTACAGGACTCCACATCTTCATGTTAATGGCATTTTATGGCTAGGTTTTGAATGCAAATCTCATTGGAACAAAGCATGGTTTGCTGGGATAGTTACTGCTCACCAATTCATGTACAGTACCACACTAGTGATGTTATATTTGGTGCATTGCAACATGAATATTGTTGAGCAAAAAATAAGTGGATATTGTTAAAGGTGTAGCCATTATGTTTTCCCCGAGAGAAGCAGCCCAGAGCTCCCTCTACACTTTTCCTGACAGCGTCTCCACTTTATACCCAGTGTCAGACACCCAGCTGAGAGATAGACTCCTGTAGCTTAGTGGCGAGAGCTCTTGCCTTGCAAGTGAGAGGCCTTGGGTTCCATTCCCG
The DNA here is from genome assembly GCF_018977255.1 of Callorhinchus milii. Taxonomy (NCBI): domain Eukaryota; kingdom Metazoa; phylum Chordata; class Chondrichthyes; order Chimaeriformes; family Callorhinchidae; genus Callorhinchus; species Callorhinchus milii. The sequence goes on along the minus strand of NW_024704748.1, from coordinate 12,707,978 downwards.
AACAAGGTGAAAGTTGGACAAGATTCCTTATTCCATTCGCCTCTGTTTGCCTAGCGGTAAGTAGGAACCCGCTTGCTAGTCAATTGGTGGATTGTTTTTCCGAGGATAATAATCCCTTCAAAAATAAATAAATATAATAATAATTTGACCACTCAATCCATGACTGCTTGTGGGACACTGATGTGTGCAATTGGTTGCCGCGTTTCGCCCACAAAATGTAGTCAACTTGCTTTACAGTATAGTCTGTGAAGTGTTTTGAGACATCTTGAAGATGTGATAAGGCGCTATATCAAAGACAAGAATTATTTTTATTATTATTATATTATAGTGTCATTACAAAGTACAGGCTTTTCCAATGGAAAAACAGTGCAAGATATAGTACGCACTTTTTTTTGCACGTTATCATGTCAAAACACATCAAAGCAAAAGTAATGACTATTTGTTTCTGGAGACATGACCAATTATTATGGACGATTATTGGCCAAAATAAAAACACAGTAGAAACTCACTCATCTTTATGAATGCAATAGAGAGCCGATTATCCACATTAATTGGGACTGGCCCCATTGTCATTATAAATCCACTCTGTGGTGTCAGCCCCTCTTTCTCTCATCCTGAACCTTTTTCTCGCACTGAGTTTTCCTCTCTAAGCCTTTCTAACTTTCTCTTTCTCTATCTTTCACTCTCCCCAGCTCTATCCCTACACTGCATATTGCTAAATAGACACTTTCCTTCTACAAGCAAATTAAATTGAGCTGCACGAATGCTCACATGGTTACTGAGCCTCAATTTGCTTGCAGTGTGCAGGTAAATTGTGGACCCAGTAACCTCCCGTTCACATATGTGTAACTTCGCAATCAGAGTCCAAGTGGATAAGTGGGTACATGGATAGTTGGTGTGCAGATACACAGCGTTCTGCTGCAGTGTCTTTCTCAAAATTCCTACAAGAACGAATGTATAAATCTACACTGATTCCTGCGTGAGCTGTCGTTTTTCCAAGTACTTAGCATCTACAGTTTAAAAAATTGACAATTAGCATCAGAGTCTACGCGAATCCCCAAGTGATACACAAAAGTGGCAGAGTGTGGCACCAATGGACTGTGCATAGCATCACTTCAAGAGTTCACCTCATTAAGGAACACACCGGAATCCTTAACACAGAGTCATGTTGCTCATCATAAGTTATCTATAAGACTGAAATATTAATATTTAAAGTGAAATGGAAAGGTTAAAGGAAGTATTTTCAAAGCAAAGTATGTTTAGAAAAAAATCTATTTTTTGTCAGAGCCCAAAGACTTACAAACCTTGGAGCACTGTTTTATACATTAGTGTTTGTGGGATTGGCATCCGGAGGAAAAGGATGTTGATAGGACTCAACAAACCTCCTGGAATTGTTTGAAAATGGCACAGATAAAACAGATAGCGCACTCCCTATGATACAGTAGTACTGTATGTGTTACAGAAGCATTCTGTGTGATATAATGGTGCCCTATATGATATAATGGTGCACTGAATGGTACAGCACCACTCCCCATAGTATAGTGACATTTCTTATGTTACAGCAACATTCTGTATGATACACAGGCACTCCCTATAATAAACAGGCAGTCCCTATTGTACACAATATCAACAACCTGCATTTATATAATGCCCCTCATGCGGGGTAGGGTCCCAGAGCACTTGTTGTTTTCGTGATCTCGGTCTTTTAGGAAGATTCGAAACAATAAGCAATAGAACCTCATGAATCTCTACTCATTTCTCTCTTCAGTCTGACATTACATCCACACACTCATACTTTCTGTCTCCTTTTTATGATTCTTTTTGTCCAGTTTACACAGGCAGTTCCTGTGATACACAGGCACCCATTATGATACTGGAGAAAAAGAATTACAACAAGGAGACAGTGTGTATGTAATGAAGATTGAAGAGAAATAATGAGTGGAGACCCAAGAGGTTCTAATACTTATTGTTTCTAATCTTTGTAAAAGACCTGGATCATGAAACCAATTGCAAATTGGTCAGGTTTGCTGCTAGCACAAAACTGCAGGGAACAGTAAAGAAAGAGGATCACAGAATTTTACAGCACAGGACCAGCCATCAGGTCTGTGCTGGTATTTTTCTCCACATGAGCTATTAACCCTAATCCCACGCTCTTGCTCATTCCCCAAACCTCATAGGATGGAACTAAACATTCGCTGACTTGGGCAGAGACATGACAAATCAAAGTGTAGCACTCATCAAATGTAAGTATTATGCATAGGTTGAAAAACGTAGGACATAAGCATACAGTGAATGGAATCAAATTGGATCAGAGAGACTTAAGAGCCTTGGGAGTTTTAGTGGACACGTCATTTTCAACATCCAGACACTGTGGTGAAGCAAAACAGCAAATGGAATCACCAGAACAATGGGATATAAATATACAGAAGTTATGTTATGGCTTTATGGTTAAGCTGCACCTGGAATACTCTGTTCAGTTTTGGTCACCGTGCCTCAAAAGGATATACTCGGACTAGAAAGTAGCCAAATACAGCAACCAATTTGCACACAGGAATGTCCCACAAACAGCCAATACTACATACAATGCTACAAAAATAGAGTAAATCTAGACCCAGGTGGAATTTCTTTGCCAAGCATATCCTGAATATGGTGGGAGATAAAAGAGAGCTGGGAGTCTGGTACACAGTTACTGCATAAATTTAGATTGATTGGATGCCAGGACGAATGAGAGCAAAGTTCATGCTGTTTATAAGCATCACCCACAACCAGTGTGTGGCACAGCCAATTTTATAGGTTACAATACAGTATTAGTCTTTTTTGAGCTTTTCTTTCATATTTTACCATATTATTTGTATCTTAAGTTTATACTGATTTCCAATTCTTCTTAGCACCATTATACTCGCTGAATTTTGCCATGTGACTGCATTCCAGGAGAGACATATGATATTACCATCCACTATACATTATATAATGGTGTTAAATAATCGAAAAGGTCATACCGCTGAACAGAGAGAGGCATGTTGGATATTAACATGTGACCTCTGTGTGCTTCTAAGGAGCAATCTATAAATTAATGATACCTTACTTCATCAATTAAAATTACAAAACATTACAACATACTGTATTATGCAGTAAGTGGCTGCTTTACACCATTTACTGTTGTCACTGAACTCTTCAAACCAGCCTGCATTCTCCTCTATGTCCAGCTGCTGCCCCACATCCCCGTGACTGACAGCTGCCTTCCTATGTTGCGCTGTATACCTATGTTCACAGTAATGCTTCCTCTCTCCTCACTCATCCCAGCACATGTCCATACCTCTAAACCAAACGTCAAAATGTATCAAGTTGCTCCTATGGAGTGACAGACGGGCTGATTATATCTGACACATGAAGTAGGAAGATGTATGTACAGGATATTTTTATTATCTCAATTGATAGTTTACAATTATAATCTTCTCCGCAGACCTTTCATTTTCCCTTCTTTCCAGCTCTAATCATCCTTGCTTAGCCATTCAGGAGCATTGAAAGTTTAACAGTCTGTTGCTGTTTAGTCCAAATTTGGACCTTAGCCTACTTTTTCTCTCTGCATCGTTTCATAAGACAGAAGAAAGGCCCAGTGTTGCAATGCAGTCAAGCATTTCCTTGTATCCGCAGATTTCACTGTGAGGTGGCTCCAACCTTTTGTTGCTTCATCTGTGGAGGGGCAATTATTTAAGTCACGTTGTGCGCAGTCTCTTTGTGCTGCATTGCGATGTGCTGTCTGCTAGGACAAAACGGGCACGATAAAGTGGCGCAGATGATTTCAAGCAGTTGGCACTGCTTCTATCAAGAGGAACAGTTTCACATGAAGCAAAAAAGATACCCAGCTGTTTCTCTTCAGTGACTGCAGCACAAACCACAGTGCCAATCAACTCTTTATTCCCACTTAGGTAAATTTGGGAGAAATAAATATTCAGTCCTCTCACAGCAAGTTACTTTGCTTCAGGCTCAAACATTAGCACTAATTGTTAACCCTTCCTGAAGTCTCTCTCAAAGAATTCTAGCATGCTATTTAGAGTGAGCCTCAAACATTAGGTAACCTAGTGTGAGTCATACATATAGTAAAATACCTGTCTGTCTCTCTCTCTCTCTCACACACACAAGCACACAAAATACACCCATCTCTCACACACACAAACACATTAAAACACACATACACGCACACAAATACACACACACTGACAGTAAAGTAGCCTCTCTCTCTCTCTCTCTTTCTCTCATATATATACACACACACACACACAAACACAGTACAACAACAACAACAAGATTACATTTGTATAGCGCCTTTCATGTTGGGAGGATGTCCCAAACATTTTTCAAGGAATATATTGACACATATCATTCCACATTTCACATGCGATACATGAGATTTGAGATTGGATTTAATTTTATCTTCTGAACAAATGATCACTTCCATCTAAGGTATACAAAATTAGACCGAAGAGATTACAAAATTATAATCTAACCTTGAGCTTTGCCTCTGCATCTTGTGATGTCACTGAGGCCCATGGTTAGATTGTTTCCTTGTAATTCTTCTCTCAGCAATCAATTATCCTGATGTCCCAGTGCAGTATTGAGGTAGCAGAACAATATTTTAGATGCAGTAGAACAAGAGGACAGATTTAAAGTAACAAAGGGCAATTTCAAGATAGACACCTGAATGTTTTTCTTTATCTAGACGGTAATTAACAACTGAAACAAATACAGCTTGATGTTGCGATGGAAGGTGGGTGTTCTCGAAGTTTGAGACCAGATGGGCTGAAGTACCTTCTTCATTCAAAGCGACGTTGTGAGAACTGTATTCTTGGAGAAACGACAACAAAGTTGTAATCTACACCTTTTGAATGAGACACGAAGGTGAAATAAGATAAACCTTCTCAGGTAGGAGATAAAGATCCCATAACACTATTATAAAACAGGTAGTTTCTCCTGGTGTCTTGGCTAACAATCTGCCAAATGAATTGAGGATGTGCAAAGGGCTTCCTTGTTTAGCTACAAAAACAGTGTCTGCTTGGCAGTAATTGAGAAGCTTCGATAAGACACTATAAAAATGCTGATGAATGTCCTGAGTATACAGTGTCTCATGTAATTCTACAACTAGAACCCTGGTTTGCATGTGTCACATACACAGTATTAATGGTAATGCCAGGTATGGGCACATTTCAAAAGTTTTGGGATATGTTCCTCACAGCTGCTGTGTATGATTCAAGATTAGATTTCTATTTACCGGGCATCTATCACACGCTGATCACTAAAAATAGCGATCTCTTCATTACGCTTTTCTAATGGGATTTCCCATTGGTCCTTATTTTCACAATGCCACATCTCCACACAATGCCAAAACAGGATCAGAAAAGTATTTTGGAAATGTAGATCTGTTTTCTATTGATATTTATAAAAGTCTACTCACAGCTCCTCATCTAAAACGCTGAATCCATACTTCCACTGAGAAAAAGAGTCAACTGAGATGTTGGTCATTTTTCTCAGTAGCTAATGTTTTTATATATTATTTATTCACTCTAAACTGTGCAGTGTTGTGCTCAGGCTAGCGTTACTAATTTTTCTTTAATTAATCCTAACTAACATTCTATTTGTTGAATTGCATCAGTGATGGTATTACTTTTAGAATGTACCGTATCTTTTAACATCAATAGGGAGAACAGTGCACACTAAATTGAAGTCAACTTTTAGTCCTAAACTTAACTTGCTACTTCTAAAACTACTGGCGTAAACTTCCCTGAGATAAAGGCCATTTTAGCAGCTTCTCTGCTTCTGTCCTCTCCTCACTCTGACAGGAATCCATCCTTAAAAAAAGGATTCTTATGAAATTTAGCTTCAAGAAAAGAATCGCATTTCAAAGAGCTTCAATAGGAAAAAATTCATCGAGTCATTGCCATGAAAATATGTGCAGTTGTGTAAACAAAAAGAAAAAAATTGGGTCACTCAATCCACGACTGTTTGTGGGACACTACTGTGTGCAATTGGCTGCTGTGTTTCTCCCACAAAATACACAGTCAATTCACTTTACTTCGCAACAGAGTATATTCTATGAAGTGCTTTGAGAAGTCTTAATGACGTGATAAGGCGCTATCTCAAATGCAACAATTATTATTATAAACCAACCATATTATATTTCTGAAGGTGAGCTCCCAAAGAATACTGCCTTAGCTGTTCCAGGCCTGAGCCTCCTGAAACATTCTCTAAGAGAAGCACTACTTGTTAAGTCAAAGAAGCAACTTCCAAGGGAATACAGCTTTTACATGTTATGTTACTTCAGGCACTCCAATGGAGCAGTAGCATGCTGGAGCTCCGCAGGACGCTGAGAGGGAAGGAGGCAGGATATATTAAGTCGCACTGATCTGTTGCTCTCTCTCCTGCCTTCCAATGTGGGGAGTTCTCTTGAGCAGAGACAGAGCATTTCTCTGTGAGCGGAGAGTAATCTCAGGCAGGATGAATTGGAATCTGCCTGTGAATAATAATAATAATCCTTGCATTTGGTATAGCGCCTTATCACGTCTTTGAGATGTCTCAAAGCGCTTCACAGAATATACTGTAAAGCAAATTGACTGTATATTTTGTGTGCAAAACTCAGCAGCTAGTTGCACCCAGCAGTTTGAAATGGTGAGGGAATAGAAACGGCTCCTGGGGGGAGTGGATGGGGGGGTGGGGAGAGGTGCGAGAGAAAAAAATAAAAGCAATTTGCCACTCCCACAAAAATAAAAATTCAACAAAAAGTTTGCAGTGCTTGCTGTGCTGCGCACTAGTGCAGTGCTGTACAGGAGAGGTAGGGGGTGAACCTTACTGAAGTTCTGCTTACATAGCATCAGCTGATAACATTGAGTATTCAGATACCTATCAATTAAACCAACCGTAATGAGAACAGTATCTAATCTGACCTAATCATAGATTTCACCAGAATTGTTTTTTTATTACACATAATAGCACAGCTTTTGTTCTACATAAAAGTAACTGTTCTAAAACATATATACATGTAATTAGAAAAAAAACTATTGGAAATCATTATTTACTTTGGTGTCTGTGCTTACAATAAATGTAACGGTAAGTTCCGATTGAGTGGATAATGGATCATACAAAGTGATGCAGTTGCTTCGTTGTGGGCCAATGGTTATCTTCTCCCTTGTTATCTTAAATATGCTCTGTATTGGAGGTAAATAATGTGAAGTCCACAAAAAACTATGCTTCTGCATTAAGTTCAAAGTCCAAAGTTCACCAACACAAGTACAACATGCATCACCTGTCTGTGTCAAAGGGTTGGTTTATGAGAAGAAAATTTAACCTGTTTTTCTAGTTGCCATGACATAAGGAAACTGTCTATGCCCTAGAGGCTATACAATATTGCTCAATGAAGCTGGTTCTCAGTATTAGAGGGATAAACTATGAGGACTGACAAGATAATCTGGAACATCTCCTGCACAGCTCTCTGTGGAACCTCAGAAAATAGGTTGGGTGGTTAGAGCTTCCTGCAAACCACATGAAAGGAACAGGCTACGTTTTGATGAGTGAAAAGCTGCATTTTGACATAACTAAACGTTAATCTTTCCTTTTTCCTCACATTTTCGTGGGAGGTTGTAGTTTCACGGGTCTTCATCCAAGGGACCATTCTTAATGCATGAGCCTAGAAAGTGAATATCAACAGCCTATAGGCAGACAGACTCACAGCTGAGCCTGATTCTGTTCACACACCCACACTTTCCATCAGAGTTCACTAGACAGCAATTGAGAGCAGAGACCTTGGCAGATTANTTTTCTCCCTTTCCTCTCCAAGGTCCTGGAACGAGTTGTTGCTTCTCAGCTTTGCTCCTTCTTCTCCCGCCACTCCCTTCTTGAACCCCTCCAATCGGGCTTCTGTGCCGCCCACAGCACAGAAACAGCCCTGGTCAAAATGACAAATGACATTCTGTCCATCTGCGACCAGTGCTCCCTCTGCCTCCTCGTCCTCCTTGACCTCTCTCTGCCTTCGACACCATTGATCACTCTATCCTTATCCACTGCCTCTTTTCTCACCTCAACCTTCAGGATCTGTCTTTGACTGGTTCAGATCGTACCTCTCACACTGCTTCCACTTCTCTCACATAGCCTCCACTTCACCTCCACAAACGGTTTCTCCTCTAGCCCCCGAACCATCTCACGTGGCGTTCCTCAGAGCTCTGTCCTTGGTCCCCTCCTTTTCAATATCTATATGCTTCCTCTTGGTGACATAATCTGCAGACATGGGGTCAACTTCTACATGTATGCAGATGACACCCAACTATACCTCTCTGCCTCCACACTTGACTACAGGACCATTGCTGTCCTGATAGAATGTCAGAGAGCTAACTTTCTTCAGTTGAACGTCAACAAGACCGAGGCTCTCCTGATTGGATCCTGTCAGCGCCTCCTCACCTCACTCCCACCTCTGCAACATCGCCCGGCTCCGCCAGGCCACCGAAACCTTCATATGCACTTTCATTACATCGATGCTCGACTATGCAAACTCATTGCTTGTCGGCCTCCCCGACTCCTCCCTCCACAGGCTATAGATCATCCAGAACTCTGCAGCCTGTGTCCTCTCGCGCACTAGGCTCCGTGACCCTATCACCCCCATCCTCGCCCGACTCCACTGGATTTCCATCTCACAGAGGATACGGTTCAAGATCCTGATCCTCACCTTCAAAGCCCTCCATGGTTTTGCTTCCCCCTACCTCTGTGACCTCCTTACCGTCTACCATCATGCTCTCTCCCTCCACTCAGCGGGCTCCGGCCTCCTTCACATCCCCCGCCTCCCTCACCCCACTATTGATGGGCGGGCCTTCTGCCACTCTGTCCCCACCCTCTAGAACTCCACCCCGCAGTCCCTCCACATCGCCCACTCCCTTGTCACCTTCAAGACTCATCTCAAGACCCTACTCATCAAACCTGTTTTTGATCTCCCTGCTTCCCCCCTTGCTCTCCACCCTCCCCAACCCCGACCCCCAGCTCGGGTCCGAAATTCTCTCTATCCCGCTCCTTGGGACTTCCTCCTGATGTGAAAGGTGCTTTACTATGTAATTTTGTTGTTATTGTCATTGTTATTTCCCTCATTATCCAAAGGTTGCTGAAATCTCTGGAACATCTCTGCTGACACCCTGGCCAATATATATATATATATATATATAATAGCACAGGCACCACAAGCCTTCATGGTCATCCAGCCAGCGTGCCATTGCGGGGAAATTGAGTTTAATCTTCTCTATCTGTTAGTTGATCTCCCCAATTGACCTCACAGATGTACCATATCTGTGTCCAATCTCTAAGTGATGACTGTAGCCTTTAAGAACATGAAAGCTCTGCATTTTTCTGACATGGTTATTGTGCTCATCCAACTGAAATACAATCTCAATTTGTGTATTTTGATGAAATCTTGATCTAATTTCAAATCAACTTTGCTATCTATGCAGATAAACATTTGGCAGGATAACGTACTAACCCTCAAAATTCTCCACATTTTTTTTATTAACTGTGAAAACCACATGCAACACACGAGCCTTGACAACATCCACACCAGTCAATAAATGTACTGCTGTTGCACATGTGCAACTCAGGAGAAATTCTATTTTAAGCGCATAAAGCAGAGATTGGTAACTTTACTGACGACTGCTGACTTCTATTCACTTAGTAAATTGTGCCTTTCACGTAAAAGAAAATGCCTCAAAGTGTTTTGCAGAATGCGATTAACCTGAAGTGAATGTTGTTATGTAGGAAAACATGGCAACCAATTTGCATTCTAGGCCCTGGGACGTCTTTCCGAAATGAAGGACGCTATACAAGTGTAATTTGTTGTTGTTGTTGTTGTTGTATAAACAAGAAAGGGATAAGCAACCTATTCATTTGAATACAGGATGAATTTAAGACGAGATGGGAATATAAAACAACAAAACAACAAAATAACATTTATACAGTGCCTATCACATAGGAAGGACATGCCAAGTTACTTGACAGTCCTGATTTGGTACCCAAGCTGGGGGTGGGAGCTGAAGGAATTGGGGGGGGTGGGGGGAGAAAGATGACCGAAGGCGCAGTCGAAGTGGAGGTCTTGAGATGCACCTTGAAAGAGGTGAGAGAACAGGCAGGTGGAAGGCCTCAGGGAAAGTACTTCACTTTTCTTTGAAATAGCGCTGGAAGGTGAGGGGGAAGGGTTGAAGGGGAGACAAAGGGGAACTCTTAACATCCACCTGAAGACAAACTGGATCTAAATTATTGATTCAAGCAAAGGAATGATGAACTGGAAATAAATAGTAATNAAAAAAAGACGAGGCGAAAACACGGTCTTAAATCTCAAATGGTTAAACTGTCCTCCTGCGGACAGATTTTTTTTAATAATCATTTAATATTTGCTGCAACATTCATTTCTTGAAAATTACAGTTATTACATTAAAAACAAACATTTGCCTGGTTATTTTCTCCCACAGTAGCTTGTCCGCCTCCACAATGAACTCATAACTAACACGTAACCACACAACAGTGTCATGGAGAACACAGCAATCTTCTACCATGGTAACTGCCAGCCGAATAAGGCCATTTACAACGCCTCAGATTGTTTTTTTTACAAAACGGAACTTAAATAAACTTGTAAAATCAGTGGCGAGTGGCATAAACAACTTATATGACCAGTGGTTTGCAGAAAACTGAAACATTATTCTAAGACAGCTGATTTGGTATATTTTGGGGATGTTCCCCAAAATATACAAGCTATTCACTTTACAATATATTCTGTGATGTGCTTTGAGACGTCTCAACGAGGCACGATACCAAGTGCAAGGATTATCACCAATAACCAAGTCACCAATCAGTGTTATGAGCTTAAGGCTATCACTGCATTTAGGTGCTAACAATTGAACGATCTTTAGAGTTTATAAACCACAATATTCCCATTATCTGTCACCTCAGCTAGCCAGACGGGCAATTGAAAATAAGCAATGACATGGCAATCGCCACCCAATAAGCACGATACCCTCTGTCTGCTGTTCTGCAGCAATTTCATTAAGATGCCCGTTCGCTAGAAGGTGTGGATTATGCGCCTGGCTGAACCGACGAGAAAATGACAGAGTGTAGACTTTATTAGGAGCTGGTGTTTCCCGATGAAGATGAACGGCAGGTTTATGGGAAAGAATTGGCATGTCAGGAAAAGGTGGCGCGGCAAACTGAGGGGGAGACGATGAAAGCTGAAAGGTGAAATCAGCTGTAAGTGCAACATTGCCCTCTCACGTCTGCCAAAGACCATGTCTGTCACATTTCATTCTGAATCAACTGGAGATCTGCTGAGTATTTATTTATTCACTATTCTTGCCTCTCCATTCTCCTCTTTTGTCACACTTTCACCAGGTCAGGGAGGGGAATGGGGAGATCCAAACTGTGTGGTTCCCAATAAGCGCTATCCCCAGGCACACTTTCCAATAGGAGTCACTGGATGCCACTCAGGACTGGGGATTGTGGGTGTACTTTCTTTGCTTAATTTCACCATTTCAGACTCCGCACAGAGCAAAGAGGGGATTAAATCTGGGACCTTTATTGTCTGCAGCACATGAGGCATTCACCACTGAGCCACCAGTGGAGCTTCCTGTAACTTGTTTTGGGAGAATAACAAGTTTAGGAGAACTCACTGTTATTGATGAGGCATTCTGTTTACGAAGCGCGCACCTGTCAGCAGAACAGTAAAGGGATGTTATTACCTTGTGTCGTGTGTTTATAAAATAAAAATCAGATTGCAAAGGGACTGCCTCCCACCTCCCCCCAATCCAACATGTTACTATAGTTTACTCGCTTAGGTCTGCGGATGCATGCAGGTCCAACTGTAGGACTGATCCCCACCTGCCCTCAGGATGTCTGACCTCACCACCATGCAGAGATCTGGCTTCAGTTCCAATTTGTTTCAGGCATTGTCTCTGTAAATTGGATTCATTCCAATGTAAAATCTATCAGGAAGGATTAGTATTGTGTGCAAATAAGTAGCAGGTCCTCACCCCACATTTAAGTATAAAGAACAGTGGAGAAATTATATACATCTTCTGTTTGGTCTCAAGTTTGAAAGAAATGACTGTAAATTGCTGGAATTGTAGCCACAGGTTTATCACATTGGGCGTGAGCAACTTTGTGACAAAAATGTATTCCTTGACAAACAAAGAATTCCTCTCCATATGTAGATTTAGAATCATTGAGTTTTACAGCAGAGAGGAAGTCTATTAGACTTAGTCTCCATTGTGGTTCTCTCTGAAAGAGGTATTTATTTAGTCCCCCTCCCCTGTCTGTGTCCTTTTTATTTTACCTTTCAAATATTTGTCTCAATTCCCTTTTAAAAGCTGTGTTGCTGTGAACCCTGTGAACACTCACACAATAATGAGGAATTACTCACAATGTTATTCTAGTGATCGACAATAGCTCATGACTCGTGCTTCTGAAAGTAAAACAACTGGACAGCAGCTTACGTGACTGTGAAGAAGTCACATTTCTCAAAGCAACAAATGTTTAAGAAAAAGTAAATCAGAAAAATCACAAGAGAGGTTTAGATGAAGGACTTCCACCCACTTGATCTAATTTTTTTCCAGAATACCAAAGTCATCTCTCTATTACAGCATCAAACTATTTCTTAAATAAAATAAGAATAATAGCCCTTGCAGTTGATATAGAGCCATTCACTTTAGAAGCGCTTCACAGGATTTACTGTAAAGTGGTATGATTATGTATTTTGAAGGTGAACTTTTTTAAGTCAATTTGTGCACAGTAAATTCACACAAGCAGCCATGAAGTGAATGATCAATTTTATCTGGAGGGCAGGACACCAGGAGAAATACTCTTCTTTTTTCAATTAGTGCCATAAGATGTTTAACATCCACCTGAACACGCAGATGGGACCTTGGTCTCATCTCTGGCATAGATAACCACTGGACCAGTCAAAAATTTGAAAAATTTCAACCAACACTTAAAGTCAGCCATGGAAGCAAAATATACCCTGAGTGATTACAAAGAGACTCAACTTCATTTTCAGCAGTGATTAATTTAATTAATAAACTTTAACCAGCACGGTACACAGCTTAATTTCATGTTTGCAGATATCACGCAGATCAGACCACATGAGGCATTCTTCACTGTAAAATGAACTTTTATGGGATTTCCTCGCATGCACAATAACCTGCAGGACAGTGTGGAAATATGAAATATGATAAATTAGTGTTTAAATTGGCATCCAGAGTCACAATGTAAATCAGCCTCAAAACGCTATAATATTTGTTTCAGTGTGTACCAAAGATTAATCCAATTCCAATTTGTGGTTTGAAGTTAATTTATTTTACAAGGTTCCACAGATGTTCATTAATATTACAGAATACATTATCTGCACATAATATAGATTTCATTGTTGTTAGACAAGTCTACAAACTGGGTACCTTATTGTTTGATACAAGTTTGCCAGTGCATTCAGTAATGTGCAAAAGACCAGAAATGAGCACTGTGAGATGCCAAAGTTATTTCTAATGTTCCCTCATTTAGAGTATGTTTGTGTGAAATTTTCTTTGGGTGTCATGGTTGCCTAAAAACAGCTGCATTCCTGTATTATCAATAATATTTTAAATGAAGTTGTTAATCCAGTAACTGAACTCGAGAACATGCCTGTTTAGGTTTGAATCTCATCCAAGCCACTAGGGGGTACAAACCATAGGAACGAACCATCTCTAAACTTGGGGCAGCAAAGCTCTCTCATCAGCTCACAAAGGCTCAGTTGAACACAGACACTAGAAGCCGCAGATAGGTTCATGACCCCATCATGCCCATCCTCTCCTTCTGGCTATAGGAGAATGGATATAAGTAAGAGCTCACGAAGCAGATTAAAATAACAAGAAAAGGGATAAAAATGTAAATTAAAAACAAAGAAAGATTGGCGTATGTCAGATGGTGCAGTCAAAAAAAAGGATAATCTCTTTAAAACATGCAGCACTCTAATCTCATAGCCCTGTGTTTTTTTTGTAACATCAGTTGAGATCCTTATGAAAGACGAACATCAAAGCACACAAACGAGAACGGTAGAATGTGTGTTAACTTAAAAAGTGTGTTCTGGTAAACCTAGCAAAAAATAATTGACGCCAGTCAGGCCACACTGCTCTATCAATCAGTTAATCCGTACAGTACACAAGTGTGTGACCGAGTTGTTTACTGGTCCTAATCTGTCCACTTTCCTGGCTTGCTTCAAACTTGCAGCTTCATCGTGTATGTCGAGGGCTCTTAGTGGCATAAACAGTAATATACCTAGTTCCTTTCAAAAGAAAAACCTGCTTTTTATTAACCATTTTGTAAATAAAAAATAAAGTTCAGAAGGCTCTCTGTCTCGAATGTCCCACACACACACTGTCTAAATCAGTTACGGTTTCCAAATCATGTGTTTAAATGCCCCAATCCACAACACACACACACACACCCGCACGCACACCCATATGACTGTGCCGTAAATCCTCCAGTTCCCTTTACTGGGCTATAAATCAAGATTTTTATCCCAACAATTTTACTCTGATGATTTCCTCCCCCACCCCTCCAGAATGCATTTGACTTTGTTTGATCCCTCCTAATGGTGGTACAGTTCAACAGATGACTGGCGTCGTCCAGCACCTTACACAAGTGGCAAGTGCCTTTACAGTGAGAGCAGCCAGGTCTCACAGCATATTAATGTCACTTTTCTCCCATCTCCATGTTCTGTTACCCTCCTATTAAAGTTTCCGTGGACTAATACACCACTGACAGTCAGGATAGCATGAGCATGGAGGACCAACAGCAGGATTTGTATCCTGAAAACTTTGCTCTGACAATCGTTTCCCCTCAATCGATACCATCAACGGGATTGATGTGAGTTTAAAGTATTATCTTATCAAGCAGGCAATTTCCCTTCAGTGAAAATCAAACATTACAGGGAGTCTAATTTGCAAGTAAGACAGATTTTATTATTCACAACCAGAAGTTATAATTTGTACATCAAATCCATTTTGTGACTCAAAATAAACCTCATGGTCATGCAAAGCTTTGCCAGCCATATGAAACGTAGCCCAAACATAGTGGAATTCAAACTTGTTTTCATTGAACACAAAACATGTGTGCCTTAAAATGCAAAGTGGGCAATTTTTTTCAGACTAAATATGTATTGCTGTTCTTAATCAGGGGGAAGAAATAATTGACAGTGTGGTGTGCACATAGCCGTGACTGAAGCAAATCCCTGCCATACCCTTCGTTATGGTGGTAGAAAAACAAGCAGCAGACGACGAGAAAGATTTACAGAGATTTACTGTATTTATCTGTGCAGTTAAGAGACTTAATTCCTAAAGACACATCGGTCATGGGAATCCTAAGACCTAAAAATACATCAGATATATAGATTAGGAGTGACTCACCCTGGTGCGCTTCATTGATATCTTTGTGAGGATATTCACAATATAGAAAACAATTTATTCAACATTAGCCAAATGTGTGCGACTTACGGGTCCAAACATAAAAGTAAAACAAGGCTGTTCGATAGGTAGCTCTGGGTTGAGAATCGCAATGAAGTATCCATGAAAACCATTGTCCGACCATAATTAAGTGGTAAATTGTAAGCGCAACATTCCAACTTCTTTGAACGTGGCTATTCTCAATTTTCATTCTGTAGATTAAACAATCCATGGGGAAAATCACTTTTAATGCTTGTTTCTCCAGGAGGTTTCTGTACTGTGTGGTCTGATTTACTTTTTATATAAAATTCTGACAACATCTCTCTCCAGTCCTTTTAATTCAAGGAGCCTGGTCTCAAGGAACCTCTAAGTGAATGGCTTTCAAATGCCCTCTATTGAAACACGTTTGAAACATGTGCTAACCACTTTTCTGGACTATCTCTCGGTCTAACCTGGGGAATCGCTCACTGCAGCTAGCTACAATGTGGATTATACGCTACAGACCCAGGAGGTCGCTTTGGTTTGGTGTCAGGTTTTCTCAAAGTTTATACCTTCAGGCTCCAGCGACTGACTGGATTTTTAGTGACACTTTACACTTTGTCCATATAGCAGCATCCAGGCCACCACATTTCTTCTGACAGCTTCTAGCTTTGGAACATAATAAAATGTCCGCTATCCTGACAATGTGTCACGATTCCAGAAGTGCAACCTTCCTTAAAGGGAAACCACTGAGAATGTTTGATAATTGGTGCCCCTTCCAATAATAAAGGAGTGATTGTCTCTTTAAGAGATTTCTATTCTGTGTTATCTGATGTCCCTTTTAATAACTTTCATATTACATCCCTTCAAGGTCTGTCTCCAGTTCTTTATATTAAAGGATACTTATTATCTTATTACTCTGGAGAATAGTCAGGGTGAGGGTGGATCGACTGTGCACTTTGACTGCAGAAGGAGCAGTATACCACAATCGCTTGGATTGACTTGTTGAGATCCAGAACTTACCATGTGGTGAATCACAGGGGAGAGTTTGCATTCCCAGTGCTCTGTGTCACTGCATGCTGTTGCATCAAAGTGCCTCACTAACAACACCCACTCCATTGTTTCTCAATCTGCCTTTGCTTTCAAACCTGAAGATCACAAGCGCAGAGTCATTACTGCAGGAGGTGATATAACAGAAGTTCTATTTTGTTTTGACTTTCATGAGAGTTAAGAGTCATCTGATTTGACACGACTGAACTTAATACACAAAGGTGAAATACTACAGGCATTAACAATGTCAGTCGCAGATACATGCAGGCAGGTGTCCGGGCACAATAACAAGGTCACGTCTGGAGGACGTCTCAAAGAGTTTCACTGGATTTACTGTCAAATGTAATGATTGTGTAGTTTGTAGGTGTTCAACATTGTGGAAAATCAAGTCCAACTCTGCAAATCAGTTTGTGAGCTTTGCAGAGAACAAAGATGCTGTCCTGGACATAACAACAACAAGAACTTGCATTTGTATTGTGCCCCTCATGCTGGGTAGTGTCCCAGGGCACCTGACTGTGGCGGAGCACGGCACTGAGCTACATTTGAGAATGCTGATATGAGACTGTTTTAAAATAAATCTCCTACCCAAATTTCCTCTCTTCTCTGAAGGTGTTGACACATCCTGCTGTACAGAACACGATGATCCTAGCCTATTTAGTCTTAAAATTGAAGAAAATGTGGCAGATTCTTAAATTCAGTCTCAATTTAAAACCCAGGTTATTTTGAAATCGGGGACAGGGGAAGGAAGAGGAAGAGGAGGAGGAGGAGCAGGCAGGGCATTGTAAACAATTTCCACAAACCTGCGCTGCCTTAAATTTTAAAACAAAGTGGTCTTTACAGTTAAAACCAAGTGGGGTCTCTGGTACTTTTCACGTTTGTATAATATCCTCAATCGGCAACAAAATAATTTTAGGCGCTTACTAGAACTGATGCTTTCACGTTACTTCAATCTATTTGCTCCAATAAGTGACTGAAGGTTTGCCAATAAAGGTGAACTACTCCAATCGGGAACTACGTGAATTTTCAAAAAGGATTTATTAACCTACGCAATTTGTGCAAATCTAAATAATGTATTCCATTGAGAGAGGATCTTTTCGACTGATATGGTATATGAAAATATACAGTCAATTCACCTAACAGTATATTCTGTGAAGCACTTTGAGACATCTCAAAGACGCGATAAGGCACTACATCCAATCAATAATTATTATATATGATATAGGCCTGCCCCTTCCCTTCTCTATGTTGTGTAATACAGAACACATGCTCAAAAATACATGAGGTGTGGTTAAGCAGGACACAATCCTGTGCGAATAAGTTCAAGATTCATATTTGCTTTGGATTGCTGGCTATTTGAGCGTGAAGCCCAACTGTCTTTTAGAATACCCAAAGCAAACAGCTGTCACACCTTAAGCACACAGTGAAACTCCTGGTGAACAACATCCAAATGATTGACCAGGAACTGTCATAAGGCAAGGAGCCAAGATCCTGATGTACTGGAGAACATTTAAATGTTGAACTCTTGATTTTGTATTGAAAATCATTGAGAGTATACATGTGCAATTGAAGGTTAAACTGATACAGACATGCACATATTGCGCAGGTGGCTGGTAATAGAAATAAATGAACGGAAGTAGGTCATTCAGCTTTTTTCCCCATTCCAGCAGATCCAGCAGCTCTTTTAATCCCATTTCTTACCTTTTCTCCATTTCCCTTAATACCCCTGCTTCTCAAGTATCTGCCCGTCTGTTTCTCTATCTAGCTCCCTTTAAACAGTTTTGTAAAAGCATCACCAGGATGCTGGCTTGCTCTGCTGAGATCCTGCTGCGGCTGGTCCACAAGGGGCTCTAATTACTTTGCTGCATTGCCATCAGTGCATGTAAACACTTCACTGTATCACAGAGGAAGTAGCTTCAATACATTTACAGGCGGCTTGCATCATTCGGGAGGCCTCGCGTTTAGTCAGCGAGCTTGATGCTGACTCACAACAAGCCTTTGTATCAACGCTCTTCCTGCATAACAAAGACATGTTGACTTTACAGCCCATTTCTACGCATGTAAACATATAGGACAGAAAGCAAATTGCCCAGGGACCAGCAAAAGACAGCAAAATAATATAAATCCACTACCCTATTTAGTGCTTGGATAGAAAAGGGAAGGGTTTGGGGGGGGGGGGAGAGAGAGAGCGGAATTAATTTTAAAAAGGAACCATGTACTTGCAAATGACAAGTACATTTTTTTATTGGGGAGGGCTCAGCATACTGTGACGTGCTCCTGTTTTAAACCTTGGCTTTGGTCCCCCAAGTGAACCAATCAATTGCAGCACTGAACTCTACATGTTTACCAAGAATTGCATTTATAAGAATATGCAGCATTTTTGGTGGCACAGTGGTGGAGCTTGCTAAATACATTTGAACCTTACAAACATACTTATTAACAGTTAATCATGCTGAATAAAAGTCTCAGCAGTGAAACTACTGCTTCAAAGAAATGAGGCAGTTTGCAGATCAAATCAATTAATTACTACAGCCTGTAGATTACATAATGAGCAGACATGTAGCCTTGATCAGTATCGCGCTTCAAACATATTTATATCGCTGGAGGGAATTCAGGTTTAATAGGAATTTCCCACATTTCCCCCCATTGAATTCAAGTGATCGAACACAAACTCTGTAAATATTAGGATTTCACATCACAAAATTGGACACTTCAGCAAAGTGCAAAACAGTGGAGAAACAGGCATGGTCTGAAGTGCAGGAGTTTCTCATAATTTCATCCTAAGTTCCTGCAGAGACAGGGAGGGGTAAGAAGATCAACTGAGACAGCGCACGTGACAAAGACAAATTAAAAATTAATATAGCCATTATTTCCAAATATTGTTATAAATGCTTTGTAATTTATTGCTCCAAGCTTGTATTTTATGGCTGATTAATTCAGTTGTGGTGTATACAGAAAACCACAGGACTATCGTCATGCCTCTTTCTAGGGTGTTTGAAGACTTATTTAGTTACCTGACTGTTAAAAAAAATGTGTGCAGCACATACAAGGGCTTTGTATGATCCCACCTCAGAGTGATTTCAAAATTCCACAGCAAAGCTATAAAAACTGTTTGAAATAAGAAATTCTTATCTTTGAATACTAACTCTTAAGATCTTTCTAAGTTGTTAGTCATGAGGAACAAAGTATGGCAAGCATTTCCTTGTGAAACTGAATTGCTGCAACCTGGGTGGCCATGTGGCAACAACATACAGATTATCCAAGTCAGTTTCACACAGCTCCCCGTAACATCATCGTGTTGCATTTGCATCAACTTGTTTTTGTGCACAGCTCTTTTAAGTAAAGCTATTAAACACAGAAAGGTCCAATAACCAACCCATCACTAGCACTCTCTAATCTGACATGTATTTGCACAGAGTGTAACAGATGCATTGACACAAGGAAGTAGCCCATTGGAGTGGTTGAGAATGCATCACTAACCACAGCGATTAGCTAGAACACACTATTAGAGTGAGAAAGTCACGATAAGGTTACTTATGTTTCATGGCATTTCTGTTCCCTTTTTATTCCTTTATTGAAAGGCACAATACCAAATATAAGGATTATTATCATTATTATTACAAGCCTTACCAGTGCACTTCCTTTATAAAAACCTGTTTGAAAAACAGGCTGTGGTAATCTGCCTGAAGGACAGTTGAATGTGACATGGTCTATGCACTGCACTGTAACATCCCAGCTGATGTGAGTGAGTGTGGCACCTTTGGTTCGGTGTTTCATTTTCTTCACACTTATATCTTAACACACAAACCTTACAAGCCATTCGCACTACAGTACCCTTTTTGTATAACTCACAAGCAGTGGTGTAGAGATAATCTTCCTTTTAATATCTTTACATTCTATCTTGTTGATGGTATTAGGGTAAAGAAGCAGTAATACATTTTTGCCATGGTCCTACATTTAATTTCTTCCTTGTTACACAACTTCCAGGCAATTCAGTAGCATCCTGATGTTAATTTTACACAGGTTGATTTGAAGTTGATAGTTAGCTCTTTCTGAGCTCCTATTTATACATGTCTATAGGAAGGAAGTTATCTGACCACTGTCCTCCAAGCAGTTAGAATAATCACTGCTTTGCTCATACTTGTCCCAAGGTGGGAAATGTATTAAACATGTATAGGCCTAGCTTTGACATTCAAATGGCACTGAGCAGTGAAGGAGGTACAGCACTCCAACAAATGAATCTTATTATGCCCTCGGATTGAAAAGCTAATTGTTAATGAGAGCTCCTAAATGCAGGAAAAATGAAAGGCTTCACCACTTAGCACAATTTGACATTAATAGTATCAAGTCTTCAGAACAGAAACTGTTGGCTGCTAATGTAAAAAGCATGGGGAGTGAGTTTTACAGCTTCTGGGATCAGGTAAAGAGCTTGCGTTTTGTTAAACTAAATTAACATCCATAGGATAGTATGCTGGATGGTCAGTACCCTGTGCAATGCAGCGAGAGAGCACTGGTGTGATCTCTCTGCTCTCGTGAGTTCACAAGAATTATTTGGATGAAACGGCCCATCTGATCTCATCCCTCCAGAATACCCACCCACTGTCCTCCCACCACACCATCAAACCGCTGTCCGAATGACTCCAGTATTCTGGTGACCTGTTCCTCCTGACCTTTGCTAAATCGGGAGTGTGCTAGTTCCAGGAGTCTCCATCAACCATTAGCAACTGGCTGCAAAGTGAGAGCTAGTGTGGCAGTGTGACCAGGAAGGGTAAATAATAATAATATAATAATAATCCTTCCATTTGATATAGCTCCTTATCACGTCATTGAGACATCTCAAAAGCACTTCACAGAATATATTATAAAGTGACTGTATTTTGTGGGTGAAACACAGTGGCCAATTGTGCACAGCAGTGATTCACAAACAGTCGAATGAAGTGACCAATTTTTAGAGAGAAACACAGGCTCTTTCTCATGTGATAGGGTACAATCCCAATACAGTGCACTCCCCTTAAACAAGCAACCTGGTTTTATTTGGCATCACTAACTAAGCCTTTTGGGCATAAAGTAACAGATAGAATGATTATCCTTGAGATTTTCCAGTTCTAGGTTCCATTTTTTAATTTTTGATTTTTTTAAAATAAAAATATTTTTAGGAATCTAATCTGAAAGCTGCCTCCTAGGATAACCAGATTACCCGAAGCCCCTTGGCAGAAACCCAGAGCCAGGTGAATGTAGGCTTCACTGATGGTTTAGGGAACAGTGGAGAATGAAAGGAGGCATTTTACTTGTCCATACTGAGAAAAGTGTTTCCATTATGACTGACCAGATCAGTATGAACAATATATAGAGCAGAGTCAATGGCAGAAACAATCTAGAATTCAGAAGTCCTGGTAATTTAGTTCTGAACATTTGTGGGAAATCATATATTTCTTAAACAGTTGTGACATTTTGTCAAATGTCAAACAGGTGTGACATTTTGTTATTTGTAAAACCCACTGTCCAGCCAAGGAGTCTGTGGATTAAACTTTTTTTTGGTGTGATTACTCCCCAAATCAGATGAATATACCTATCAGCAGAACATACTACAGTGGCTACAGTGATGTGACACAAGCAGGGCGTTGATTTGGCCATAGTAAAATAAAATGTGACAAGCTATGTGTACTATGTCCGTTCGCTCCCACAGCAACAGGATATCACAAGGTTATAATTGTAATAATCCTTGCATTTGATATAGAGCTTTTCACGTCTTCTAGACATCTCAAAGCGCTTCACAGAATATACTGTAAAGTGAATTGACTGTATATTTGTGGGCGAACGCGGCAACCAATTGTGCACAGCAATGTCCCACAAACAGTCGAAGATTGAAAATGACCAATTTATTATTGTTTCGTTTTGGAGGGATTATTATTAGGTGTGTGGAGTAAGGAAATTTGCCCAAGGTTTCGCCCTGCCTGGAATTGAACTCAGGTCTCTCGCTTGCAAAGCGAGTGCTCTAACCACTGAGCTACAGGTTGGTTTAGAAGAAGGCCCTTTGGTTCATCTAATCTCATTCCTTGGTTTGGTATAGCGCCTTTCACATCAGGAGAATGTGCCAAAGCTTTTCACAGGATATATTGTGAAGTGCAGTATCTGTGTGTTTTGTAAGTGAACCCGGCACCAATTTACACAGCACAGAAATGTCTCACAAGCAGGCATGAAGTGAATGACCAATTTTATTTTGGGGAAAAAGTCTAATTGCACCATTTGACAGCTAGCCTGCAGGTTTGTTCATTCAGGAATAAGCCAGGCTGTCTGGCAAACAATGCAATTAGACTTTTTTCCCAAAATAAAACTAGTCATTCTACTCAGCTATAGGGTTAAAATTAAGAGACTTGGCAAATGTTTTGATGAGATAACCAGGTATGATTAACTCCACACTCTAACTAGAGAATGGAAACGTTCAACTTATATGTACAGTTAACATTGTAAATAACATAACATTTTTATTCGCTTAAAAATGGAGTATATAATATAGCTCCTTCAACAACAGCAACAACCATTTATATAGTGCCCTTCATGTGGGGTAGCATCCCAGAGCGCTTGATAGTGGCATTGTCTGACGTCAAGCAAGGAGGAGGGAGGGGAGAGGTGACCGTAAGCACGATCAAAAAGTAAAGTCTTTAGACGGGATTTGAAGATGGGGAGTAAGAGGGGGCAAGGCGGAGGGATTGAGGGAGAAAGTTCCAGAGTTTCGAGGCATAGTGGCTGAAGGCACAGCCACCGATGGTGGAGAAGAGGGGACAAGAGTCAAACAGAAAGCCAGAGGCAGCCGAGCAGAGTCAGCTAGTGGTGGAGTGTGGTAAGCAGATCGGATAGGTAGGGAGGTGCAAGGGCATAAAGGGATTTGAAAACGAATGCAAGAATCTTGAAATCGAGCTGTGACTACAAAGCATATAACTGTTGGGGGGTTTTAAGACTCAATACCCCACTGTTTATCTCAATGAGAGTTTATCTCTATTAAGAGTTTAATAACAAGGTAATTTTGATTTAAGTGTATAGTTTTACAGCTATTTCACACAATGCACATGTCTGTGGAAGATTAATGTTCCCTGCTTTCACCATTACAAATTGTAATCAATCATATTATATTTACTAAATCTAATAGAATTAAGCTACTTTGGCATTATGTTATTTTGTACCTGCTAGATTCTGGCCAGCGCCACTGTGAACTCCACACTTCAGGTTTTCTGGAGTGAAATACTCTTATTTAAAATATGAAACAATGCTTTTGTAAAGTTACATTTAGAGTTACACCCTTGCAGATAAATAATTACATTTTGTTATACTTCTTTAAGGTGTAACACCTAGGCATGAAATGGTAACATTCATTGACTGTTTAGGGTGCGTTTATCCTGACAGTAGCTGGGCCACGGAGATCGGGACAATTGGAGGTTCAATCCCTTCTCTGTGTTGAGTTAGCTGATCTCCACCAGCTTGGAATTGGGCGGGGAAAGGAATTGGTTTTGGTCGGAGAGGTTTGTAAAGGGAAAATCAGCCAAGATCCCACTCCTAATAACTACCTAGTGACTATTGCTGGAGGTGGGCTTGTGTTTGTGTGGAGTAATGCCAGCATCAGGTTCAGCACCAGGGCCGTTCTCAATGGAACTGCCTCACAACATTCACTGTCTGGGCTGAACACATGAATAACTGTGGTGTAGTGGTGGTGCTCGAGGGCAAATAGCTCATGGGAACCGTAGTCCACAAGAAGGAAATTAGTAAGTAACCTCTTTTGGGAGAGAAAATTGTGAAGAAATGAAAAATGATTGAGTTCATTGGGAATGCATTGTACCAACAATAAACTAGGACTTGAGCAAAACCAAATGTAATGTGATGGGAATATTGCATGCAGTGTTAACTATAGTTACTCCTGTGTGAAAACAAGTAACGAAATCACTTATGCAGATCTCAGACTAGGTCCTGGTGTTCATAACGTTTGCAACAGCAATCGTTAATGAAATGTTCAAAACACGCTAACTTGTGTTCACAATCTAATATTACTTTTAAATCTAATAATGACAAAGATGTTGGATTTCAATGATTTTGATTATGAATTTATTTGGTATTTTAAAACATCGTAAAACATTCATCAATCGATGACTGTTGCATTTGCCCATCCGGTGCTACTACTTGTACATGTCATAAACATAGATGTAGATATAATTGGACCAGAACAAGGATGTGGCCTAGTGTGAACATTAACATGCGGCAACAAGAGACCAAGCTTTGTTCTCCCATGTTGCTGAATTGTCAATCTTAAGCTTTGAGCAGTGGAGGCCAAGAAATAAGAGGGAAAATTGTTTTGGGGTTCTTCACATGCTCACATTTGAGTTACCTCAGAGCAGACCTGGAACCTGGAACAAGTTCACACAGCATCTCAAGTATGTGGGAAGATAAGTTATTTCAGTCAACTAGGTGTGACACATACCAAAACCCATCACCATACCTGTATCAAAACCAGACGCTAATGGTGTGTGCATGCTCTCCCTGAAGGAGCTCACCCTACTCACTTAATTTCGAGAGTGTTTGGTACAGGTTGGCAAGATCCAATGCTTGGAGAGAACTGCTGGAGTTTAACCATCTAAATCCTCATAAATTGTCAATGCAACCACTGCTGGCACAATGGTGGAGTTAAATTGAGTCAACACCCACAGGCTGCCACACACTAATATTGATTAACAATCTCTATGTCCAGTCTGGTCTTTGGTTCTGGTTTAACTGTGATGTATTGCCCTCAGCTATAAAAGTTTTTAAATGCTAGAATATTCAGAGTTACTCAAGATAATTAGATCTGCCCCCAATAATTGGCTGATACAGTATTTTTAGTTCCAAGATAATAATCATTTGTCACTGTGTTAAACCCTTATCAGAATAATACTTGCATTTGATATAGCGCCTTATCAAGTTGTTGAGATGTCTCAAAGTGCTTCACAGACTATATTGTAAAGTGAATTGACTGTGTATTTTGTGAGTGAATGAATTGACTTAACATCAGTAAAAGTTTCTCTCTAACACTTTTTTGTTGGGCTGTAATGTTAGTGGTGATCAAACATCTCTCCCCATATCCCTGGTACTTACTCAAGACTGAGCTAATTTCTTCCATCGCCACAAAGCTCCAAGGTCTTTAAAAGTCCACAGCATTCGATAATATGTCAGGCCATATTTTAAGTAAAGATACGACTGGAAATGATTGCTATGCCTTCGTTTCTTTCTCACCATAAAACAAATTATCACCAGTGACAATTGACTTCAACCAATTGCTGCTACATTAAGAACGTAGGAAAACAGGATCAAGAGGCCATTCAGGCCACCAAGCCTGTTCCACCAGTTTGTTAGATTTTGGCAGATATTTTAATCCCAATGCGCAGTCCTTTCACCGTACCCCTATATATACCTCTGCTACATAGTATTAAGAATTAGTTACATCTCTTTTAAACATACGCATTGATTCCACCTCTGCTGTTTTATGGAGCAGAGCATTCCATATCTTATATGAAGAAATGCTTCCCAACCTCAGTTCTAGCTGTCTTCTTTCTGATTTTAAGGCTTTGCCCATTTGTAGTATATCCCTCTCCCAAAGGGAAGAGTCATGAATCGTCTAACCTGTCAATTCTTTTCATTTTAATTTCTTCATTATTTAGATACCTAAATCAAATACNTTTTTTTGGCATCAAAGTTATTATCAGTGTCTTTGCAAAATTCAGCCATGGTGTAACCAAGGGCAGCTTGCTAGCTTCCAGAGCACAGTGTTGCACTCCCAAATGAAAGCTCAAGTAATTGAACCACAATTCAGGCAAAGCTTCCAGTAAGCAGGTTTCAGTCATTCTCAAGCAGACTCTGCTACAGCAAGATACTCCATAGCAGCAAGAGTTGTGTGGCATTGGGAGAGCCCTAGTCGTAAAAAAAAGTGCTGAGTTAAAGTAATTATTATAAAAACAAACATTTAGGTTTGATTAACAGTGGTCAAGAGCTCCAAAGGGATCCGACATAAATGCAGCTAACCTGTAGCAAGAAGGAGAGAGAAAACAGCTAGCCCAAACAGATTGAGACTAATGATGCAAGTACCTATTATATGCTGAGGTGATTAATTAAGACAGAAATCTCAGATGTAATTGAATTGCAAAGGAATTGGAAAAAAGCCCCAAATACAATTCGCCAAGAACAATGAGCACCAAGAGCGTTCATGGCACTGGATCCTGCTGCTAAAGCCAATCAACCTAAGCCTCTACAGTCAAACAGATGTCAGGAAAAACATGGGTGCCCAGGGTTTAACCCATCCAAATCTAATGTGGTAACGGGGGAGATAATGGAGGAAAACAGCACAGGCTGTCACAAGCAGCATGTCCACATGTCCAGAGAATTCGGTTCCAAAGCTGGTATTCATGGGCTGATTATTCTGTACAATGTCTGAAGGGATAGTTTGCTGGGCAAATCACTAAGGATGAGAGATGGAGAATGCAGAAGTATTCAAAGATGGTTTAAACGTGTCAAAAATGGATCCTGATGTGCTACAAACTGAAAAACGATTGTTACAATAGTACAATATATTAAGTAATAATATAACAATGATCTAACAATAAACCTCAGTGGGGAAAATGCACAATGCCTGTTGGGCATCAAATACTCCAATACATAAAAGATGATTTTTTAAAAAATTTATGTGTACTTCACCATGAAAACTGTTTGATATTCTGTGAAGTCCAAAGTCACAAAGTGGTAGATTGAAAGGACTGTTTGCTGTCAAAATTACTGCCAGTGAAATCTATCACTAAATAACTACCCTTTACTATCTGTGGATTAAAGGCAGTCCATCCAGACAAAACGTTTGAGATTCACTCTTGACCTACACCGACTGGACTATTACCTTGTAATGATTTCACCGGCATCTATAACATGAGGAGCATAAAAATATGACAGACAAATAAGCACCAGAGGACAATGTTATCTGAGCAGAATACAATAAACAGGAATTGTGAGGTGGGAAAGAAAAGGTGCCAGTTGTTGTAAAAATTCTCAATGTATTATTCACAGAAACAACTGACTTAAATCTCTAAGTAGAGCAGCAGCCAAAGCATCACATTTCACCTCCACCCTTATTGCAAGACTATTCATTGGTAAGGTTCACCTCACTGTGAAGAAAATCTCATGAGATCCCTAAACCTTAACACAATGTTCACCATGAACCAGGCAATCTACCTTTACTGTTATAAATATCTGGTTCTATGAGTGTATTTGTGGAATTGAAAATTAATTTAGATAATAACTCAAATGCCCCTCCTTGTCAGATGTTTGTTTGTAATGTTTCTCTTTCTACAAATCACTGATTTGTATCAACTATCTTATTTTTTGGTCATCCAGGTATCTGAAACATGTAGAAAACCATCACTGTGCTTAAGAGGAGCTAAACCAGACTGATAGTTCCACATATGAATGCCACCTACACATGGAAAACTTGATACGGAAAGTAGTTGCCATGTCAGCCGCTGATCAACTTATCGAGCTAGTCAATCCTGTCTTCCAGGAGCAGATCCACATATCTTGATAAAAGCAAGGAAGACCCCAGAGGCAGTTGGTTGTTTGCCTCTCAATTACTGGAACAATCTTTCTGCAGTCAAAGTAGATTTTAAATGAACCAATTAGCACAAACTAAAATATCAACTTGGAACTCAAAACAAATTTTTACAGTAATATAGAAAATCAATTTTGGTAAGAAGGTCATAAAAAAAATCATACAAGTTCAATATAGACATCTTTAACAGTGTTTATTGGATTTCTGTTTAGAAATGTATTATATTTTCCTAGAACTAATTCAAATGAACTCTATGCTGCTTGAAGATCAGCATTTTCAATTGGATTATAGATTTTTACTCTCTATAGAGCAATGCTGCATAATACAAACTCTCCAGATTAAATCCAACTCTCTCAACATTTTATTCTCATCTTCTGTATGATTCAGAAGAACTGACCTACAGTGATTCCTGGAGAGATGCCTGGCCATTTCATCCAAGTTACAAAGTATTGGTTTGCCATTCAATTGAACCAGCTACATTAACTGAAATAATGCCCTTAACACATTTTAGAATGCAAGTTTCGCTACATTTTGTGCCTTAAATCACCAAGCTCCTGTTGGCTAATCTGCTCTACCATAACTGGGACAGTACATTTAAAAAAACATGGGTAACACTCAGATCTTGAAACTCAATAGCAACATGTTATTGAACTAAACAAACAGGATTCAGTCTTGGGAACAAAATATCAGACACAAAGCTGGATTATGCAAACAATATATTCAGTGGTTTGGGTTTACATAGGAAACAATGGAAGAGAGATTAAGAAGATTATGCAGTTATACATTTTGCAATTAAGTGGGAATTATTATTAGTATTAATATTTAACATTTCATATCTGTCAGATCCAACTCTTCCTATATACAATAAGAAACTCATAGCAAATTCTGAGTAGGGCATGAAAGGTGCTATACATGTTGGTCTTACTAATATTTTGTATAAATTCAACAAAGATAAAGAACTGTAAGAATGTGGTGCAAAGCATTGTCTCACTAATGGTGTGTATCATTGAATGCCGGGATATGCACTGCCCTGGATTCTGTATGAAACAAGTATTTGATCTTGTTCAGGTCTCGAGGGGGAGGGAGGGTTGAGTGGAGGCCAGGCACTCTGGGGAGTGAAAAAAGACTCCCTTTGTTCTTGTGCACAAGTTAATAGTTAGTTGGAGAAGCTGGATTAAACAATGCCTGGAAGTTTTGCATTAAAATGTAAATACAGTGCTTCTGTGAAGCACTGGTCACAAATACATATTCATGAGAAACTAGAATATACTTTTAAACACAATGCAATAGTGTTTTATTAAACAGCTATTAAATTGGAAATATGAAGGACTAAATGGAACTATCCTTTAAACTCTGCAACTGGGCTCCCATCCAGCCCAGACTGATGGAAGAAAAGTCGCCTTTCTCTCAAAGCTTTAAGGCTCCTTTATTTAAATGAGAACTTGCAGTCTTTATCCAGCTCCCAGTAGGCACGTAGCCAAAACTTGAAATTGCCCATAATTTAGCACTAAATTGCCAGTTTTTCTCAGAGAAGGCAAGAAGGTGGCTGATGGAGGACAAAGACATGTTAGAGCAGTGCAGTAGGGGGCATTAGGATGAAGGGACATTACCAAAACGGAACAGAAGAAGCTTTCCATCCCATCTAATCCTTGTTATTTTGGATGTGAAAATATTTGTTGTTGACACTGCAATGGTACTGTCATCCTGCGCACATATAAAATAAACAGATTCTTAAAAGCATTAGCAGCAGCA
This sequence comes from Callorhinchus milii, assembly GCF_018977255.1. Classification (NCBI taxonomy): domain Eukaryota; kingdom Metazoa; phylum Chordata; class Chondrichthyes; order Chimaeriformes; family Callorhinchidae; genus Callorhinchus; species Callorhinchus milii. The sequence goes on along the minus strand of NW_024704748.1, from coordinate 12,678,110 downwards.
AATAAAGGGAAGTAGAGGTTTAAAAGAAACATCAGCAACATATTTTCTGCCGTTTGAGGCATCCGTAAAATTAAGTTGTGAGAATCATTCAGAAAGCTGTTAAAGTATAATGCAAAAAAGGACACAATTAAGCTTTTTTTTAAATAAGCTAAACTGGCCTGACTTTCAAGTACTATATTTATTGAAAATAAGGTTGCTCTGTATTCAAAATATGTTTTGTGTATTACCATTAAATGTACAGGAAGGATCTGCAGCACCTTAGCAACACCAGAAAGTTCCCACCTGCACAGAAACAACACCAGCGGTTTTGATGGGAGGAAGTCACTTATAAGTTTGACCAATGTTAGTCTTTGACTTATCAAAGTCATTAGTCATGTTTATGGATACACTTTCCAGCCACGCCTAATAATAAACAAACCAACAGTCTGGTAAGAGAAGTTTCCTTAATGAATTTAGTGGCAAGTTAGTGTTGACATCTAAAACATTCACAGCTGCTTTTCAATGTTTTGGGGGTGAGTAGCAAAATGAAATCAGAGGACAATAACAAAATGTTGTGGATTGAACCTGGCAAAAGCATAGGCATGAGTTTGAAGTAATTCGACATATCAGTTCCTGTAAATACACAAATGGGAAGCATGGATTATTTTGAATACATTTGGGGGTAATAATGCCTTCAAAAATAGAAGTAATGCTAGGAAGCTTGGTTAAACTCTAATGAGCCCTTTTTAAGTTATTGACATAAAGCTATGTAGTACTCTGATCAGGCCCCACCTACAATACAATGTACAGTTCTGGTCACGGCGACATCAAGGGACTGCCAGGCCCTAGAGATAGAACAGGGAAGAGCAACAGAGATAATCCCCAATGTTCGAGAAATGAGCTACGAGACTAGCTAGTTTTCTTCAGGTGTGAGAGAAGATGACTCAGAGGGACCTTATAGAAGTGTATAAAATTTTATATGGGATCGAAAAAGTAAACCCAGAACAATACTTAGGCTAATAATAATAATATAACTTTTGCATTTGATATAGCACTTTATTATGTTTTTGAGACATCTCAAAGCGCTTCATAGAACATACTGTGAAGTGAATTTGTTGTATTTTTTGCAGGCATAACGCGGCAGCCAATTGCACACAGTAGTATCCCACAAACAAGTCGTGGTTTGAGTAACCAAATTATCATTATTATTTTTTTATTTTTGAAGGCATTATTACCCCCAGAAAAGTGATCCGCCAATCGACTAACAACTGGGTTCCTATTTGCTGCTAGGTAAACAGAAGCGTGCGGAGTAAGAAAACTTGCCCAACATGTCCCCCTGCCCGGGAATCTGCCCTGCTCAGGTCCTCTCGCTTGTGAGGTGTGAGGTGAGTTCTCTAACCACTAAGCTAAAGGACTCCACAGGATGCACCAAATAGCAGAACAAGAGGTAATTTCAGGAAGAATAATAGGAAGTGTTTCTTTAAGCAGAGGGTGATTAATAACTAGAACAGATTGCCAGGAAGGGCAATTGAAGCCAGGACACTGCACTTTATGCTTAAATGAAAAGGTATACTGGAAGGATGATATCAGATGGGCCGTTTCATGTGATCTAATCTCATGACCTTGTGAAAAGAGATGTTCAGTGCCTTGGGATGTCCTACCTACATGAAAGGCACTTCACAAATGTAATTTTGTTGTTGTTGTTGTTCATAACATTAATCTCCTTCTCCCAGCATCTAGTTGGATTAGAAATTCCACCTGAGTCTAAATTTATTCTATTTTCTGGGCATTTCAGTGTTCAGAATTTGACAAATTCTTGAATTTAGTCTTAATTTTGAAGCTGATTTTCTGTATTGCTTTTAAGAGTGGACCAGGATAACATTTTAGCAACTTGGGGTAAAATGAGCAGAACTGAAGCATTTCTCCAGGCTTACTTTCTCTGGATGGATATAACTGGAGATATTTATTTTAAAACAAAATAGCACTGAATGGAGCTTGTTACTTCACTGTTGAAAGATTACACATCACAATAATTAATGCTTTGTACTTTGCATATCAAGCCATACTCCCTCTGGCCTGCTTTATAGGCACCACACATGTAGCCCATGTTTAATTTGCTGATTTGCATTGACCTTCCTTTCCTCGGTTCTCATTGGTATCGACTTTGGTGTATTCCATAACTACGCTTTATCAAATCAATTTAAAACAGCCTAGTGCCCTTTACAGAGCATTGGATTAACATGTAAATGAACAAGACGTGGTAATTAAACAAAGGTGCTGTCCAGAGCATTGTGGCACCTGCCTCATTACTGCAGAGCATCAACTGCAATAAGAACCTGGGAACTTGTTGCTGATTTCTATTAATTCTACTCTTAATGAACACCAAGTACCAATCTAAAGAGTTCACAGAAACGGGAAGATTGTCACACAAAATGGTGCCAAGCTCTGATGACAAGTCAGCATTCAAAATTAGCTTCAACACTGATGCATTGAAACATAAAGAGCTACATTTCAACTCCACCCTCCAGTCTCAGTTATCTTACTGCAGAGAGGTGACAGCTAAAGATCTCATGTGCCGGAATTAGGTGAGATAGGTGCATCCCTCAGGAGATAGCATGCATTCCATTCCAGATACAGTAAAATTTCCAATGTATGTGGCATGCATGGAACTCTCAGCCTTGGTTTGGATATTCTTAAGCATGGTGATGGGTTTCCTTATGTGTCGGACAACTGGGTGACCAAAAAAAGTGTTACGGGTATTAAAAAAAAATCATTCAAGTGTCCACCACAAATGTTTGTTGCCAATATGCCTGTTTTGGAAATATCTCACAACTGTGAAATTTCACCTGCAAAATACTGATTTTATCTTCCATCAGTTCAGTTTTCCTATTTCTTTCGAAATAGCAGAAGAAGGGTAACCAAGAAGTTGAAATAGGATGTGGATTTGTGTCAAACAGTTGCACATAAATAATGGCCAAGGAAATGCTAAATGTGGTGAAAATGAATACTTCCTTTTTTCTCAAATGCAACAGAGAACTTCCTTCTGTCAATGTAGCACAACTTGTTATTAAAATTATTATAATTAAGACCTTTCATTAATATCATGCAGTTACTGCATGCTCAACTACATTCTGTATCCATGAAACATTTGTTAACTACTTCAAATGTTATTCTTCTTCAAAATAATGAAGTAAAACATGAGCTCCAAAAATGTGCTTCTAAATAATTGCAACTTTATTACATGAAGCTATATGTCTACTAGCACACAAACAATCGCTGTGCTTGAAACAGTCAGTCAATTAAAGCCGGCAACTCACATGTTCCTTTTCTGCTCATTAATCTGAATCTGTCAAAACAACCCATACCCGACAGTCATTAAACTCAAAATGGCTGCAACTTCAGGCTGCATTTGCACAGTCACTTGTGAACCTTGGTAAGCAGAAAATGGACAACAGCCATTCTCAAAATGAACATTAACTGTTTCCCTCTCCTCGTCCTGCTTCCTCCCCTCCACCCCCATTTGATATCCCTGCGTCCTTTCAATATCAGTGTGCTTTATACCACACCGTATCCTAATATTCTATAGAATTAGTCATCAAAGCACAACTCAAGAGGCCACGATAGAGATAACGGATAAAGACGCTACCCCGCGTGAAAGGTACTATATAAATGCAAGTTGTTGTTTTGTTGTTTGTTGCTGTATTACACAAATTAATTTCACAGGAATGAAAACAGCCGCAAAATGGCTGCCAGATCTTTGGCAAATCCACCCAACACCTCTGCGGAGCTTCACTTGCCGTGATTGACATCCGTTTGGAGAGGCTAACTGTGAATTCCAATTTTAAGCATTGTTTGACAGCCCTGAGGTAGTCATCATTATATTCAATGTAACATCTTCACAATTGTTTTTGCATATCACATACGCAGGGAAAAAAATTAACATGTCATTCTCTGAAATTAGAATAAGAAAGTGGAGATAAAATGAAGCATTTTTTAACATAAAATAAAATTCTTTAAGACAAATGAAGTTGACAACAAAAAGTAATGTCTATGTTAAACTGAAGTTGTTTTTCTTTATTTCTTAATGAACAGAATCACTTTACTGTTTCCATACAATCCTTGAGACATTGAATCATCTGCCTGTTCAGAAGGACGTTAAAGATCCCATGGCCCTTTTGAAAAGAGAAGGGAGTTTCTCCTGTTTTTCTGACCAACAATCCCCCCAATAAAATTACTTCACTTTGTGGCCATGTGTGGGACACTGCTGTGTCCAAACTAGCTGTCATGTTTGACTACATTTCAACATAAAATCCTGTGAAGCACTTTGAGACACTCGACAATGTAATTAGGGGCTTTATTTATCAGGTAGAAGGATTGTTATTGTTTCATGGATACAAAGAATTGTATAATTTTACAAAATTTTAAAATTAGACACTAACTAAATCCATTTTTGTAAAATCTATAGTACTTCCAATTTGAGCGCGTTCAAAGATAACTTTTTCTCGTCATTCTTCAAAAGGCCATTACTAACCGCAACTACAATAAATTGTTCTTGATGAAGTTGCAGAGTCCAGGATATCATGGGAGATCTTTCACAGCTTGATGCTGGCCAACACCCAACTTCTATCCAGTAGGTGCATGTCCAGTTCCCAGGGGTGCCTATGATTCACACTCGCTTAATGCAACTGGTTGTATCCTGTCAGTTCTCAGCTGGCGTACAAGATTGCACACCATGCAACAGCATACCAACTACTACTTTAGACCAGTAGGGATGAGATTACATGAACACAAAGTGGCGGCCACCAAGATATAAAGTCCAGTGTTGACTTTCATGCAGTGGCACGTACGGATTTATCTTGTGCCTTTCACTCAAAATAGGTGCATCTGATTTAAGAAGATTAAACCTACCGGCAGGCTTAAAACTGGCAATGTATTATTATCTAAAAGAGCTCTTCACTCTGATAGTTACTATCTGGTACAAACTCAACATAGTTTATTGTACAATTTGGCAGTTTTACCCATATTCATGGGATAAAACAGTTCTACAATTGAATGTTGTAGTTCCACTGTCTAGTAGTATTCAGGAGAACAACAGGAACTCATATTTGCGGTAGTAATCATTTCTGTAGACCAATGTGTCAGGTACCACAAATGGTCATGAGGTGAATGAGCAATTAATCTTGAGAATTGTTGACCAGGTTATTATGAGAAACTCTTTTCAGATACTATCTTTTGATCCTTAACCAGCAATCAAGGTTTGGTTTAACAAATGGCATCACCTTTTAGGTTGCACTGGAAATGTCAGGTGGATTAAGGGCTAAATAGAGTCCCAACAGAGAACTTGAACTCACAATCTCCTGCCCCAGAGGCAAGAGTATTGTTAAAGGTGCTAGGTTGACACACATTATGGTGTTCCATTCATACATTGCCCTTTAGCAAAATTGTTAGATTTGTTAAAAACAAATCTATGTGAAAGTGCATGAAGAATAATGGATGGTTTGAGCTGGGATAGATTACACAGCAGCAATCTTATTGAGCGGCTCAGGTGACAAAACAACTGACAAGAGTGAAGCCTAAATCGTCATTGTAAGCTGGAGTAATATTATAGCCATGAAATCCTACTCTACAATATCCATAAAATGTTATCATATACGTTTAATTTTGGAACTGCTAGTTTATTGAGCGGGAGTCAACTGCTGACTACCAAGAAATAGCAGTCAATATGTAGAGGTTACAAGCTGGAGCAGTCTACAAAGCATTGACACCCTAAGGATGTCATAAACTACAAGAACGATTGTCATTGCTTATCTGAAGTTTGGAATGCGTTATTGTCTTGTAAAATTATTCTAGCTGTCTTATTGTCAACAGCAAATATGTGTTTAATAACCTATTACCATTTTATCCAATGCAAGAGATAAGCCAAAGAGCATGTAAATCCAGTTTAAACAGCTGGCAGGCTCACCAAGATGAAACCTTGCTGCTTAAACAGTTTTTGCTGCGAATTAGCTGCAAATAACACACCCTATATCAATTGTATCATCACAGATATTCAGATAAGATTTTACTATGGAACATGTTCATTGGCTTTTTTGTGTACTGTTCACAACACTGCTTCTGTAAGTACAGATCACGCCATACTGCTTTACAAAGAGACAAGACAACAGTTCCAAGAATACAGCCTCTGAGTTATAAGGCTAAAAGCTAAAGAATTGTGTGAGGGGTGTGAATGACATGATCCACGATTTTAAAATGCGGAGAGATATAGATGATGCAGGCGTGAGCAAGCGATTTGACTTAAGCTGTGAGGGTGGAATTCGAATGCATAGGATCAAGATGAACAAGCAGTGATTTAGGAGGAACCATTTCCCAAAGAGGAGGGACTATGTGCAACAGACTCCAAACTAAAGTAGTTCATGATTGTTTTGATTAACTCTGTCAAGTAAGTACATTAGTGAAAGATAGGGGCAAATGTAGACTGTGGGGTTAATTTTACAATGATTTCTAACTGAATTTCTTAATTATGGATTGCAGGCATCCGCGTGGTCGGGAATCACTTGGCTCACTGCATTTTCAGAGGTTCCCTCCGGTCACAGTCCTGATAACAAATTAAGAAATCCAGTCAAAAATCAGCATAGCACCAATCCTCAAGTTTAACAAATGCCTTGCAGAAAGCAATGGATTCTGTGCTGCTGGAGACTGGAAGGAGGTAGGAATGTGTCTGTGCACGAAAGCAGGCCAGTGTTGAACAATGTAGATGGTCAATATCCTTGACAAGTACAATTAGCCTTTGGGGTCGTGCAGCGCCTATGCAAAATTTTGTCTCGGGGATAAAGTGAGTAAAGTGGCAGGTTTCTGAGGGATCCATGAAAGGAACAGATTTCATGGGACTTTTCTCATTTCATGGTTTCTTACCTTTACTTATCTCAACAATCATTACCCCCACACCAATGACCAGCAACTGCTGTTGTCATAAAATGCTCCAAGACAAGAAGGAAACAAGAGCTCTTTGACACAATGTGGCAACCACCATTTTATTCCCTTACCGCATTATTTAAAATAAAACAAACATCATAGCATTCTTACCAATTGGTCACAATGCTGTTCACTGCAATGCAGTTACTGCACCAGAAGCTCAGTGGGTTCTGGAGTCACAAGTTGTGCTCGCTGCTGCTGATGCAAATTGTTTTCAAACGACAGGTTCCAAAATTTAAAGGAACTTTTTGTTGCACAGTAGGATAAGAGTACGGAACTACATCCAGGCAAGAAAAATAAAAGTATCACGCTAATAAAATCCCCATGTTGACCAGTGTTGATCAAAAAGAGATTGAATGCCAACACTTGCAGTGAATTTGGCACCAAGGGTGCTGTTGTGTTTGGGGCGAATACATTTATGTGGATGAGTAGCTGTCTAACTCTTCCTTAAATCTGGATCACAAGCTCAGATCAACAAACTGAACTATCACCAGCTCCAAACATTAACAGCCAGTATGTGTGTGGAGGGGGGGGAGAAGAGGGAACATACAGCCATCCTGTCATTGTAAACAGAATGCCTTTGCTGAAAGTATAATCTTTATTCAGTGTTGATTTTCCAGCATTCCTGTCCTTGAAATCCTTCTTCTGGCTTGACACTTTGAACAGTCCTAATGTAGCCCCCTTTGAAGAACTGGATTGTTCTCTACAATTGGGCTACTGAGCGAGATGAATTACTGAACGATGTTATCCGAGTGCATCCATTACTCTTGCCTCACAAGTCCACAACTTGAAAAATGTCCAATTTGTCCTGAGGGTTGGAGGGGAATATTTTATCCCTTTGCTCTTCAAAAGTTACTGTTTGGACGATTCAAGGAGTCTTACAGGCTCGCTATTGTAGCCAAGAGGAACGACATAGCAACCACAAGTCGTCATGTGCTGATGGCAGAGTGGGATAAGAGGAGGCCTGGCCCGAGGTCACTTTCCCATGCTCTCAGATCAGAACATGCCACCAGTGGCAGTGGGGAAAGTGGNAAAAAGGGGCATAATTACAATTAATAAAAATTGTAGGGAAAAAAAACTGTAAAGAATTTTGTTCTTGAAATTTTCAACAAAATAACTTCTGATGCTGCAAACATTACTAGGGACACTGCCTTACTGAAGGAAGTACAAAAAGATTCATAGAGGCAATAATCGATCCAGCAACAGCTAATGCCCTGCAAGGTGTCGAGTTCAGGGGTAGCCTACAGGGTGGTGCCAGGATCTATTTCAATGAGAAGTCTGAATAACAAGGCTTCATGACACTGGATTTGAGGCAAGAGACCTGAATGGCACAGGTTCATATTACTTCTCACACCGACCCACACATTACAGTACACATTACCCCCACATCACCTCTCCCTCATTAACCCCCCCATCTCTCCCTCCTCCCTCACCATGACTGTCCGCAAACTCAAACCCACCACCTGCTCCCTCAATCCCATCCCCACCTCTCCCCTCATCTCCCAACTCCACCTTCTGGCCCCTCTCCTGTCCGACGTTATCAACCTCTCCTTGTCAACCGGGTCAGTTCGCACCCCCTAAAAACAGCCATCATCACCCCCATCTTGAAAAAACCTTCCCTGGACCCATCCTTCCTCTCCAGCTACCACCCCATCCCTAATCTCCCATTCCTCTCCAAGGTCCTGGAACGAGTCGTCGCGTCCCAGTTCCGCTCCTTTCTTTCTCGCCATTCCCTCTTTGAACCCCTCCAATCCGGCTTCTGCGCTGCCCACAGCACGGAAACAGCCCTGGTCAAAGTCACTAATGACATTCTGAACATCTGTGATCAGAGCTCCCTCCCTCCTTGTCCTCCTCGACCTCTCTGCCACCTTCGACACTGTTGACCACTCTATCCTCATACACCGCCTCTTCGCTTTACTCAATCTCCACAGACCTGCCCTTGCCTGGTTCAATTCCTATCTCTCTCACCATCTCCACTTTGTTGCCTCTAACGTTTTCTCCTCCAGCCCCCGCGTTGTCACGTTTGGTGTCCCCCAGGGGTCTGTCCTTGGCCCTCTCCTCTTTAATATCTATACGCTCCCCCTTGGTGACATCATCCGCAGACATGGGGTCAACTTCCACATGTATGCGGATGACACCCAACTCTATCTTTCTGCCTCCACCCTCAACTCCAGGACCACTGGTGTCCTGACAGACTGTCTGTCGGACATCAAGTCCTGGATGAGGGCAAATGTCCTACATTTGAATGTGAACAAGACTGAAGCCCTCCTGATTGACTCACGCCAGCACCTCTGCACCTCAGGCTCTGGCAGCATCAACCTCCATGGTTGCACACTTCAATTCACCAAGCCAGTCAGGAACCTAGGTGTCTTTTTCGACCCTCAACTGTCTTTTCTTCCCCACATCCAAGTCAATGACGCGCTCTGCCTTCCCTCACCTCCGTAACATCACCCAACTCCGCCACTACCTCAGGCCACTGAAACTTTTGTTCATGCCTTCGTCACCTCCAGGCTCAACTATGCAAATGCCCAGCTTGTTGACCTTCCCAACTCCTCCCTCCACAGGCTGCAGATAATCCAGAACTCTGCAGCCCGTGTCCTCTCCCACACCAAACTCCGTGACCCCATCCCCCCACTCTTGCCCGACTCCATTGGCTCCCTATCCTTCAGAGGACCCAGTTCAAGATTCTGGTCCTCACCCACAAAGCCCTCCATGGCCTCGCCCCACCCTACCGCTGTGACCTCCTAACCCCTACCAACCCGCCCGTTCCCTCTGCTCAGCCGGCTCTGGCCTGCTCCACATCCCCTGACCCACCCGCCCCACAAATGGCGGGAGAGCCTTCAGCCACTCTGCTCCCAACCTCTGGAATTCCATCGCCCAGTCACTCCGCCTCGCCCCCCTCCTTAGCCTCCTTCAAGTCCTGCCTCAAGACCCTCCTCTTCAACTATGTCATCGGCCACCCCCCTTCTCCTCCCCTCCCTTCTCTCCCCCTGACCCCAGCTCAGGTCTGAAATGCTGTACAATGTCCATCGCCTTGGGATGTCCTCCCAACATGAAAGGCGTTATACAAATGTAATCTTGTTGTTATTTTTGTTAGCACACATTAATAAGTCACTTCTATACAAGTATTATTTTTTTGTTTTGGCTTTCTTGCCTGTTGTCAGCACAGTGTTTGGTGCCAACGGTGTTATAATGCTTCGAGTGCCCTGCGTCATATGTGCTGAAATCTGGAAAATGTTTCCATGGCTAATGTCAGCAGAGACCGCGACCACACGAGAATGCTCACTGATAATCTGAGGCTCCATCCAGCTGGTGACAAAATAACAGAACAAAATATAGTTACAGTGTGAGAAGGGGAATTGGAGGTAAAGGGGATGGCTGGCTGGGGGGGGGGGGGGGGGGGGGGTGAAACCTGGGCTGCTCCTGCACCTATTTTACCCTTTGTTGATTTTAAGGCCACAAAATAATTTTAAACGAGAAATCGTACCATTTTACCCTGGTTTTATTCTGCTAACATTTTCTCCCACCAAGCTTTCCAATCCAGCTCCACATTTTTTGCAAAGTCTTTTTTGGGGAAGTTTAGGGTATTTTACCCCAGTTCATTGCGGGTTTTATATTTTACCAGAATGAACCTTTGCTGATCACTGTTAATACTCTCTCCCCCAACCCCTCACTTCCCTGAACATAAGTATGAAGTGCCTTGTCAGGCTTTTTACCCCAATTTCACTATCTCTTTAACACAAGCAAAATGTAGTACAAGGAAATAAATGAGGTTGCAGAATTCCACCCGGGTCTAGATTTACTCTATTTATGTAGCATTTCAGAGCATCCAGAATTTGGGAAATGTTTAAATACATACTTAATTTTGAAGCCAGTTGTCTGTATGTACTTACAGAAAACATCAAATTTAAGAACTGAATTCAACAATTTGCCAAATTCTGGACGCACTAAAATGCTACATAGCATTTGTGGAGTCATAAATGGAGTCAATTGAGACTCAGATAAAATTTCCTTTATGGATGCTCCCAGGCCCCAGCTATACTCACAGAATAGCTATGGGTATAGACAGGTGGGCACTATGTTTCTTGTCTCTAAAAACTGGCTTGGATGTTGATGGCAGCCTCCTGCCCACAAAAGGTGAAACTCAGGCGTAGCCTACAGGGCAAGAAACTCTTCTGGTGAGGAAGCTGCCCACCAGAGAGCATTCCTCATGCCTTCCACAATGTGATGGTACACGTGATATTTTCCTCACTATAAAACATCAATATTTCCAGATTGATATTCTTGATGGATACGTTAGCCCATTAGGAGTACATAAGAATCTCCCTTGATTGCCATCCCAACATTATAAGCCTCTTCAAAGTGAACATAATCTGTTGACTAAACAGGCTTGTTTAGTATTATATACAGATATGTGGCAGCTGTAGCACAGCAATCAAATCATTTATATATGACACAATGCAATAAAAGTATTTATAAGGAAACACCTTTGTGTGTGCCATGTGGGTGACTAGATAACGCTACAGCATAAATCCTTTATTTCTCATATCAAAGTAACACTTTCCAGATATTTTATGTTTAACCCAATGATGGTGAAATATAAAGTAACCAGTTACTTCAGAAGCTAACAAAGATGATTTGATTTATTTCATGGAGAAACACAAGAATGTATTTACTACTGCAACTTAAATGCATCAAGAGATGCAGGTTTTCATTTAATAATTCATTTAATATTTCCTTAGAAGCAAAGTGTATCTGCAGGCAACACAGATGTGCATGGCACAGTATGATGAATGCAAATTGAATAAAGTTAAAATTCTGAAGTCCAACTGTCCAACAATGTTCCAAGTATTTCCTTCATCTAACACATTTTCCCTCACAGTCAACACACAGCACATTTGTAGATGGACATGATGGACAGCAGCCTCCTTTGATGTTTTCAACCTGTGGAACACATCATTCACAGGATGAGACAATCCAGGCTTTAGAGATTGTCACAGGTACAGCCAGATTTCAACAGATTGTCCAGTTTACATAGCCATTGCTCTAGCTACCAGAACATTCAAGATTATGTGAGCTGAGATACCAGTGATATGTTTGGACACTTGACAGGTTTGGAATGACTATCCAGGAGAAGTATTTACGAGAAAATCTAGCCCAGTGCAAAAAAAGAGCAATGTTGGAAAGAACGCTTTTCGCATTCAAAACACATGGACAACTTGAGTATTTCTTTCTCCAAAGTGACTTCTCAACTCCTAATAATACGACCCAGAACTCAGTTCAACTTTAGCTAGCAAATGTAATTAACATGCATCTTGGGACAAAAGCCTGGGCTGTCTGGTTGAGAATTGCACTGCCACTATTAAATCACGACATGAACATCTAATCCAACTTTTTTTACTTGCCACACAGGTTTCAGAAATATGTTAAAATGTCCAAAATTGTTAGAAACGCTGACTATATAATAATCTTTGCATTTGATATAACTCACAAAGACACGTCTCAAAGCATTCCATAGGATTTATTGTAAGGTGGTGTGACTGTGTGTATTTTTGTGGGCAACCATCCTTATTATAAGATTTTGTTATAACACTAATTTGCACTTTAAGGGTTATTGTAACTGAAATTTCAACATGTTCCAGTTTACAATAATTATGTCATGCACCAAGTTTGCCCTTCAGATATATTGAGTTCTTACTTTGCTACTGACTATTTAATAAGAGTGATGTGCAATTATACTTTGTAAATTTGTTATTTTGGAAAGCCACAATACTTCACATCAAAACATGTAAATACTGTATAGCAGTCTTTACTAACCACAACCACATTTGCAACTACTGTATTGTATGACTGTATGTTTTAGATGTCGCTGACAATCATACTCCTAGATCAACACATCTACCCAACTAGAATCAGCGTTTGGGGCATTGCTGGATTGGAAACATATAGAATGTGGTGTTCCAGGACATAACCAGCATGCAGTCTATCTGTGAAACATCTGTGAACTCGTGGAGTCCTGTAGCTCAGCAGTTAGAGCACTCGCTTTGCAAGCGAAAGACCTTAGTTCAATTCCAGGCAGGGCGAAACCTTGGGCAAGTTTCCTTACTCCACACGCCTAATAATAATCCCTCCAAAACCAAAAACAATACTAAATTGGTCATTTTTAATCTACGACTGTTTGTGGGACATTGCTGTGCGCAATTGGCTGCCGCGTTCGCCCACAAATATACAGTAAATTCACTTTACAGCGTGTTCTGTGAAGCGCTTTGGAACGTCCTCCAGACGTGAAAAGCGCTATATCAAATGCAAGGATTATTATTATTATTATTATCCAACAGAATTTTCATAGGTTAAAACCATATTCATAAAGCTTAGCAGACACGTCATTCGTTTCCCATTTGCCAGTCTGGCACCAATTTATAACTATAAGAGATTATAATGTGCCTAGCACAAGGGATGGGAATATTGAAAGAAAATCTGTTGCATGATTAAAAACAATACATTTTTAATCCCCCAAAATAAGACTCATGTCTTGATACTTGTTAGTGAGAATAAGCAGATGCAATGGCTTGTGTCAAGAATAGCTGTATCATTTTGTTTAACTAAATTCTGGTTCAAAAAGGAAGAATGTAGTCTTTTTGAAGAATTGTATAATGCAGGCTCAATTCCTGGGAAAGGCTCAACAATTTTCTCATGTTGGCCACTGATGTTTATACTGCAGCATAAACTCGGAGAATCCGCAGCAAATGACTGCAAATGTATAGTAAACCAGGTTCTTATTTAACACAATGCAGTAACTCAAATTAACGAGTCCCCTGGAATTAGTTCAGGAAAATAATAATGAGAAATCAAAAGGTGTTTTTCAAACGCGTAGAAATGAAGAGAAAAGTTTTGTCCTTTATTTTGAAAAGAGTCTGAACAGAATGGTTCTGAGTTTTTCATAATCGTTAACACTGCTCTCTTCTCCCTTGAGACAGGTACATTGCTAATGCCTGTGACTCATACAATAATTCTGTATTTTTATCATCGGCTGAAGAACTGCACTACACTTCATTACAGGCTTCTGGCTCTAAAACTGCTGTAATTATAAGCGTTATCCACCATTAGTTACACAGTCTGCTGTTTACCATGGAGTGTAGGATACAATTGGTTACAATGAGGTTACAGTTGCAGAATTATAGAGTCAATAAAGAGGAACCAATATACTTTGATACTGAAGTGTTTACATCCTAATTTTTAGTATGCTACAAATGGATACAAAAAACTTTTGCTTTTAAAAAACATTTTGTATATAAGAACAACAACAACAAAATTACATTTGTATAGATAGCACCTTTCGCATCGGGAGACCGTCCCAAGGCACTGACCAATCAGTGTTTCTTACCGAAGCTGGGATCGGGAACAGGGAGGGTGGAGTGCATTGGGGGAACCGAAGGCACGTTCGAAGAGGAGGGTCTTGGGAGGGGTCTTGAAGGAGGCGGGGGGGGCGGGAGAAGTGGGGAACGTGAAGCAGGCTGGAGCCCGTTGAGCGGAAGGAGCGAGCAAGTTTGTAGGGGGTTTAGAAGAAGCACATGTATTATTTCAAGCAGAACTCAAACAACACCAACTTGCATTTATCTAGTACCCTTCGAACAGGGTAGTGCCTCGGCGTGCTTAAAAGTCTTAGTTGCGCTGAAGATAAGCAAAACAATTACCACTTAGCTGAATATTATATGGTACTTCAAAGCAGTCATTGCAAAATAGGAGCTTACTGTTCCGCACTAAGAAATTAAACTATTGGCATGTTAGCTTCAGTATGTGCAGTGTGTTCATGAGATTAGTGAATTAAAGTCAAAAGTTTCCTTGCTAGAACCCTTTTTTTCTGTGATCGCCAAAGAAGATATATTAGAATTAAAAAAAGTAATCAGTTGTGAGTCAATGTTTTTTTTTGTCTTTGCATTACGTCTTCTAAATATCCTGAATGATGAAATTGCAATTTATCTGGTGAGGAAATGAAACCCTGACCACATGGTATGCTTTATGAAGAATGCCTTAAAACTTGCTGGTATGTCTGTTCACTGCATTTGAAACTGGAAAATGTCCTTTATGAAACCAGAAATGCATTTTGCAAATTGCTGTCATGTTCACAAAAATTGAATAAGGCAAAAGTAATAATAATCCTTTCATTTGATTTAGCGCCTTATAACATAATTGAGACGTCTCAAAGTGCTTTACAGAATATATTGTAAAGTGGAGTGACTGCGTATTTTGTGGGTGAAATGCAGCAGCCAATTACGCACAACAATGTTGTGGATTGAGTGCCCAATTTTTTTTTGGAGGGATTTTGAAAAAAAAATTATGCATTGAAAGTAAGCCACACAACTACCATCCTTCACCTTCCAGTAAACAACTTCAGTGAAAAATATGCTGACCTAGAAACTCTGCCTATTGCTTATTTGCTTTTGTTAATTCTTTTTAAAAACATAAAAGTAAAATAAGTTTTAAGAAAGCCAAATGTTTTGGTCAGGTGAAAGACTCTTATGTTGCATCAAAGCTTGTCGACAAATATATACTCATACTTGATTGTTGAGACAGTCTGGACTGTTTGCAACAGAAGATGTCAACTTTGACATCAGTGCTTTGAACTGGAAAATGCCACCATAAATGACACTACTCAAATTTGGAAATGAACAAAAATTAGTGTGTTGTGTAATTGAATAAAAATATAAAGGCTTGGAGTAATTCATAACGTAACTCGGTGTTGAAATCCGGATGACTGAATAAACCATTTAAACTTTGCTCTAATGGGTTATATAGCGTCATAGCAACTCATCTAGTGTGTTACAGCTTGTAACACACAACCAACCATCTGTTATTCTCTATATAAAGATTACAGTATCATTAGCAACATCTCAGTGCTGGTGAAGAAATCTTCCTTGAGTTTATTCCTTCTGAAGATCTTCATTACAGTATTTTAAAGTCCTCTTTCTTTGTCACACTCAATTTGCCAAGTAAATTTAGGATACTTAGCAAACTAATGGGAAAAAACAAGCTCTGCACAGCAGTGAGTGAGATAAAACAGCAACAGAGGATCCTCCAGTAATTCTACAGAACAGGTGAGAAACAGGTTAGGCTGAAGGAGGTGCTACAACTCAAAGGCATAGAATGAGCAAAGGGCATTCTTCCTCTTCTCTTTCCTCAAAGCATGCACCTGATGAACAACGAAAGAGCCTGAACCTTCCACCTACGCTGCCCCCCCCAACCCACTGCCCATCACACACACACCAGATTAATGTGGTTCTTCCTGAGTTCCTGAGAAAGAAGAACAGGTTAAACTGCACAACATTACAGCAGCAATGTAATAAGAATGTGCAACAACAGGCAGCAAATGTTGGATCCAATGTTGGGCCTACCCTATTCATGATATCTACCCTGCTTCTGCTGTATGGAGTGCTGAGCAGAGGCAACTCACCTCCCTACTATTGGAAGAGCAAATAACAGGAAAAAGAAGTATCACATAGCTCGTACCAGCTGCTTTAAGAAAGATAGCAATGGAGATGTGGGAGGGGTTTGCCCATGCTCTTCCAGACCACAGTGATGCAGTGAGAGACCACAAGAGGGGAGAAACCGGGAGAATAAGCAAGAAGATAATAACAGGTCCAGCAAACAAAAGTGAAGAAGTTATCTCCTGTTACAATTCACAAGCAACTGAATGATTTCAATGCTGATGATCAAATTAAGAGATTTTTCAAGAGGGAAGGCATTTGACAGGCTACCATTTAAGTCAATGCGGGAGAAGTGAGATTTACTGGTATTTCTTGGCAATGAGTAACATGCAAATGTTACCAGTAAAGCACACCTTCCAGCCTTTTGACAGAATGCTCTTTACTTAGTCATTATTTGTCTTTATATGGCTTTTGAAGTTGGTGAGCTTTTGCTGTGCAGACCGATGTTAACTGGGTAATCATGGACGCAGGAAAATAAAGAATTTGACTGATTAGATTATGGCTAGTTTTGTGGTTTCTAGGTCCAGTATTACTAACTTGAAGTATGCCAAAAATGTGGATGTGGAATTATGAACACATATTTTACCCACCATACATGGCACATTGCCACTGAATCCTACAGCAATACAGATTGAGGAAAAATTATGAGGCTCCTTCAATGGTCAGTGAATTTATTTAGTGAATAGCTGAGCCAATCAGACTAGGAAGGCCCCAGGATCAAAACATACTCTGTCCTGAGTTAGCTGATCGGAAACTCATCACCATGCTTAAGAGTTTACAAATCAGATTGAATGTTCCATGCAACAAACATACAGAAATGTCCCTGTCTTGAAATGGAATATGCGTTTCCCTACAAGGATGCAACCTGCTTACCTAATTCCAACCAGTATTAGGCGCAGGTTGACAAGAGCCATGGCTTAGGGACCCCAGAGTGGGCGTTGGGGTACATTTCTAGTTTCACCAGCTAAAACTGCGTAGCTTGCCATTTAAGAGCACTGTCTGGCAAACTTCCCACTGCTCCACCACCCTACCTGTTAGGGCTTCTAGCTTTCAGGATTAACTGGAGTTGGGATGGGAAGAAATCCCTGTCCCCATCTGCCCCTCCAAGACTGGGCTGACTAGTCTGGCATTAGCAGTGTCATTAGTGGACCCACCAAACAGACTCCACTTACCTCACCCCTATACAAATGTGATCTTGTTATTGTTGTTATTTGCTCAAAGGATATCATGCATCCATTTGCCTGACCACCGAACAGTACTCGGATGCAGTGGTGAAGCTTGTACAGCAGGACAAGCCACTATTATCTGTTTTGTTTGTACAGAGACATACAGTGTATACATATATGTATATATAACAATGTACCAGTGCTTGATCACAGTTTGGTACAGTCCAGTGTGCACCACTGCAGTGTACCAGGTCCTCCTCACAACCCCTTTGTGATTCCTCAAACACACAGTGAAGTTCCCAATCTCCAACTGAGAGCCATCAAAGAAAAATAAATGCATCTCGAGGAAAGATGCAAGAAGGTAACTACCACAAGCTACTTGTACACACACCTTCCAGCCTGATAACAAATCGGTGAGTGCTTTCTCTAGTGTTCAACGATGCATACCACAAAGATTCTCATGGACGTGAACAAATTGACACAACGAGGGATTTTTAAAAAAAATCTAGTTATTAAATTATATCGCTTTATTCTGCTCGTTTTATTATTTCAAATTGACAGTAGCGTTATACTGCGTGGGCCTGGCGGAGATTTTATGAATACGAAATTACAATTTCTTGCACAGAAATTGCAATGCGACACCGTAGCAATTAAATCCCCCCAAACACCCCCCGCCCCCCCCCCCCCCAAAAAAAAAAAACCCTTGCGATCGTGAGTGTATTTTCCTAACATTTATTCGACGAACACAATTTTTTCTGAGTGCATTTAATGCGAAACGGCAGGTTAGGTGCGCTCTTCGCAAGGACAGAAAAAACACCCAAACCCACTCCACATGACTGAAAACGTGGATGAAATGTGGGTTTGAGGAGGGAGTAGTGCACTGAATCAGCTGCAGTGTGTAGCCTTTGCCTGTCTGGCTGTGTGTGTGTGTGTGTGTGTGTTGTGTGTGTGTGAGAGCCTTGTGAGGACTGTGTGTGTCAGGAGCTGGAGTTACAGGAGCGTCCCCTGGCGCTTCCTATCGAAACGACGCTAACTAAGAGCCACTAAAACTAACCGAAACGTCAGGAAGTTACCACAGCCCTTCTCCACCGCCGCTGTGCTTTGCAAAGCAGCATTCAAACTCTTGTTTCCTCGTCGTTATTCCGCGCCGGAGAGGATCTTCCAACACGCGTTTTAACAACAAAGAGGGATGAGCTTCTCAAGGGAGGGGGTTATTTTATCGTTGTTATTATTATTATTATTATTGTTATTATTATCGCACCGTTTCGGGATCGGATCGATTAACTCCTTCCGTGTTTATTTCAATGTGTGTCTTATTTGTTTTTTCTTGTTTTTTGTTAAAGAAAAAAAGGGGATACGTGCGCCAAGGACAAACAGGGACAGGCTCGACATCACAAACAAGTGCGGCGATCGGTCGATAGATAGACAGAGAAACAGAGAGACAAACAGATACACAGACAGACAGATAGAGAGAGAGATACACAGACAGACAGATACAGAGATAGATACACAGACAGACAGATAGATACACAGACACATAGATAGATACACAGACAGTCAGACAGACAGACAGATAGAGAGAGAGAGATACACAGACAGACAGATACAGAGATAGATACACAAACAGACAGACAGATAGATACACAGACAGACAGATAGATACACAGACAGATACACAGACAGTCAGATATACAGTCAGTCAGATACACAGACAGTCAGATACACAGACAGTCAGATACACAGACAGTCAGATACACAGACAGAGATAGATACACAGACAGATACACAGATAGACAGATACACAGACAGATACACAGATAGACAGATACACAGACAGTCAGATACACAGACAGTCAGATACACAGACAGAGATAGATACACAGACAGATACACAGATAGACAGATACACAGACAGTCAGATACACAGATAGTCAGATACACAGACAGTCAGATACACAGACAGAGATAGATACACAGACAGATACACAGATAGACAGATACACAGACAGATACACAGATAGACAGATACACAGACAGTCAGATACACAGATAGTCAGATACACAGACAGTCAGATACACAGACAGACAGATACACAAACAGAGAAAGATACACAGACAGTCAGATACACAGAGATAGATACACAGACAGACAGATGCACAGACAGACAGATAGAGAGATGCACAGACAGATAGAGAGACACACAGACAGACAGATAGCTAATTCGGAAGCCGGTGTGTGACATTTGCCGCTCATACCGATCCTGGATAAAATAGCAGGAGGAGACGCTATAAATAACCCGGTGTGTCGCAGTTTAGTGCGTGATATAAATATGGACCGTGTGATTCATCTCCTGAGCCGGGCGGCCAAGAGGAGCCGCTCATCCCTTTATTCCGCACATTTAGAGCGGGGGGAGAGGGAGGGAAGGGGGGGGGGGGGAGGGGGAGAGAAAGAGAGAGGGAGAGGGAGGAGCTTTAACACACCTTTTATTTATTTTGGGGTAAAAAAAAATCAGATTAGCCACTGCTTTGCTCTCGCCACCTGCAATGCGGCTGGAGTGACCCGGATAGTCAAGTCAGTAGTTTTGGCTCAGTCAGAGATCTGACCTCCCCCTACCCTCCACATGCCCCCTCCCTCCCTCCCTCCCTCCCTCCCCCTCACCCCCTCCTCCTCGCCATAACGCACTGTGTAACCCATCCATCAGGTCAGAGCGCAAACGGCCGCGTCAAAAGAATTCAATTGCTCAGATCCATTTAAAGAGAGATTCTCTCCCACCACCACCACCAGACACCACACAACCACCCACCCACCCCTCTCTAAGGGGGTTAAGGGGTTAAACACACCAAAGCACAGCTCTTATCAAACACACCTTTCGTCTCTCGATCTCGTCTCCAAAACAGAAAGCAATTTATTTTAGAATAATTCACGCTTTGTAAACGCGAATGCATTCGTTTGATGGCACTGTACGGGACTAAATGCAAAGCGGTCATCTAAGAGTATCATATATATATATACATATATAGTTGAAGGGTGACATTCAACTTTAGTTGCAAATTACGCCAACGATGTGTTGAGTTGATGATGTAAGTGCTTTGTATAGTACGGACGAAAACAACAGTTTTTCAAACACTCTCTATACGCAAACAGCAGGGGGAACCTTCAACCTCCAGATCCCCACACCCCACACCCCACCACCCGCACACCTTCCTTTGCAAAAGATTGATAAATGTGAATGAAAACAATATGCATCGAGTATAGAGAAACGACAAAGTTCATATAAATTATAGAATTATCACAAGCTGCCTGTGCAGGTCTCAGCCACACTCGGTGTAACACATCAGTCTGCAGTACAGCGTTGGATCTGGAAAATGCCCTGTGATATGTGCAACTAAAACCGTGTGAAGTTTTGACAGTTTGGGTGTACTATAAACTTTAAAACCCTCTCCCCCCCCCCACCCCGTGTGTCTCGTATCTGATGCTGTATGTTGCGGTCAAGAGTCTCGTTCTGTGTTTATTATCAGAAGCGGTTTGTCACTGGTTTCTGATCTCGGTATAAATTATTTAGAGAGGGGGTGTGGGGTGGGGTGTATGTGTGTGTGTGTGTGGGGGGGGGGGGGGGGGGGAGCTGCTCATTGCGTTTTTTTACTTTTGCTTTGCTATTACTGTCCGCCTGCGTCAGGAGCCGCAGTTGGTGTAAGACTTGATGGCGAAATGCATTTAGCAATACTTCGCTAATAGCCGTTTAACCTCAGCCACAAACATGCTGGAGAGAGCTCAGATCTCTCTCCCTCTCCCCCCCTCTCTCTCTCTTTCTCCCTCTCTCTTTCTCTGCTCTATCTTTTGTGTGTTTTTTTTTTGGGGGGGACATCCCCGGCAAAAAGAGCAGGTGCGAGAATAAGATTTCCATCCACACATCCCGATTGATTCCTGAGTCACCCCTCTCCTGTCTGTGGCTCGTCACACATCCGCATCCAGTCGCCGTGCGAATAGCGAGCATTCAGGCAACAATAAAACAAAACAAAACAGAGAAGACCACTGTTTTAGAGGCGATTCTTTCTCTCTCTCTCTCTCTCTCTCTCTCTGGGGAAAGTTTGTCTACCCTGGTCTGACAGAAGTACAGATACCAGTGTTAGCAGTCACTGGGATTAAAGAGAAACAAACGCCAGAATGAGAGTTGCTGCCGTGCATCAAAATAAATGCGTCTCCTTTTCTTTTA